>NW_025421322.1:37149550-40134325 GCF_011764305.1 Mustela putorius furo | reverse complement strand
TGCTTCAGGGAAGCCCAGCACCTGGTCAGCTGGGTCACCGGGTCAGCTCAGGGTGGAACGAAAGAACTGGCTGCCTCCATTTTCCGTCTCGCTCCTTTCTCTTTCCAGAAGCGCCCGTTGTGAGTTTAGAGGAGTCCCTTCGAGGGGTGATTGTTTAACTAGAAACTGTGATCTCCTCCTTGCTTGTCCAAAGACATGTGATTAACGTTATTGACCTCAGCGGATTCTTCTGTTGGCTATTGTTATTACTATAAAAGGGGCGACTGTGTAGTGCCTCATGGCAGCAAGTCTTTTTGACTGGTTGTCCCCTGATCCCAAATCTGTCTTGCAGCCCGAAATTGTTTGGCATATATTCTTCTACCGTTGCCGAATGCGAAGCAGGCTAAACGGATCATTTAGAAGAAGCTCCCACAAGGAAGTAAGGAACTTCCAATGACACAGCGGGACACAACATGGACATCACATGATTATATTCAGAAAACATTCCTCCCAAAGCAAACAGGATATACACTCTTACTCTAGTGACACTAGGAATGAGTCTCCAGAATACATCACATCCTGGGTCACACATCAGGTCTCAAAAACCTGGTACCAAGAGACTGGGGTGATTCCCTGCCATATTTCAATAGACCACACTGACTTGAACATTGAACTCAATCACAAGAGGGAAGCTGAAAGACCTCAAATAAATGGACCGGTTTAAAGAACATCCTACTAAAGAATGAATTGGGTCAACCAGGAGATTATAGAAGATTTTTAAAAAATTCATTGAAAACATAGCTGTTTAAAACCTTTGGGTATGCAGTGAAATCTATCCTAAGCGGAAAGTACACAGCACTACAAAGCCTTTCTGTTTCTAAGAAACAGGAGGTCTCAAGTACACCAACCTACCCTCACACACTAAAGGGAGCTGGATAAAGAACAGCAAATAAAGCCTAAACCAAGCAAGAGAAGAGAAATAACTAAAGATCACAGCAGCAATCCATTTAAATAGGAAACCAAAAGAACAGCAAACGAAACAGACTTATAAGAATTATTAAGATTCTTTGAAAGAATTATTAAGATTGACAAACACCTGGCCCGCTTTATCAAAAAGAAAAGCGAAAGGACCCAATTAATAAAATCATGAATGAAAGTGGAGAGATCTACAACCAACACCAAAGAAATACAAATCAGTTAGAAGAACGGATCTCATGAGCAACATATGTCAACAATCGGGGAAGAAAGGGGATAGCGCTCTCTAGAGATGTAAAAAACTACCAAAACTGAAACGGGAAGAAGTAGAAAACCTCCACGACACATAACCACGCAAGAAAAGATGAAAGCAGTCATCAAAAAAAACTCTCCTAACAGACAGGAGGCCCAGGGACCAGATGGCTTCTAGGGAATTCTCCCAAAACTTGAAAGAAGAATTAATACCACTTCCTTCCAAATACAGACAGACACGGAAGGAAAACTTCCAAAAAACATTTTATGGAGGCCACAGCCATACCTTGATCCCACAATCAAGACAAAACACCCCATTCAAAAAAGAGAGTTATCAGGCCAATATCCCTAATAAACACGGATGCGAAAATTCTCCCCAAAATTCCTAGCCAATAGGATCCAACACTACCTTAAAAGGGGGATGTGTATTCACCCAGGATTTATTTTGGGCTGCAAGGTTGCTTCGACATCTGGAGAATCAATCAACTAATTCAACACACTACATTAATAAAAGAAGAACAAGAACCATTGTTCTCGATAGAGTGCAGAAAAACCAATTAAACAAAGTACACAGCATCCTTTTTTAAAATTTTTTAAATTCATTTTAAAAATTTTCTATTTAAAATTTTTATTGTTATTTTTAAAATTTCTTTTCAGTGTTCCAGAATTCATTGTTTAGTGCACCACAATACAGTGCTCCCATGCAATACGTGCCCTCCTTAATACCCATCAACCAGGCTTCACCCAACCTCCACCCCCTCACCATCCTCCCAACCCTCAGATGGTTTTTCAGAGTCCCACAGTCTCTCTTGATTAAAACTCTTCACAGTGCAGGAGATAGAGGGTGCATACCTCAAAACCAAAAAGCCACCTATGAAAAACCCACACTGAATATTATTCTCAATGGGGAAGAACGGAGCGCTTTATCCCTAAGGTCAGGAACACAGCAGGGATGTCCACTGTCAGCACTGCTAACTCAGCATAGTACTAGATGTCCCAGCCTCAGCAATCAGAGACAACAACAACAACAACAAATTTTTTAAAAGATTTATTTTATTTCAGGATTTATTTAGTTTGACACAGGAGAGAGAGAGAGAGAGGAGAGGCAAGTAGGTAGAGGTGAGGGAGAGGGAGAAGCAGGCTCTCCACTGAGCAGAAAGCCCAATGTGGGGCTCGATCCCAGGACTCCTGGGATTCATGGACCTGAGCCGAAGGCCGAGCCGATTAAACGAGTGAGCCTCCAGGCACCCCCTCCTTTTTAAAGATTTTATTATTTATTGACGAAAGAAATTTTTTTAAACGGCATCTGAATCAGCAAAGAAGAAGTCCAAAAACTCTCACCTCTTTGCCAGAGGACCATGATACTCTACTATGTGAAAACCCAAAGGACTCCACCCCAAAACCTACCAGAACTCGTGCAAGAATTCAGTAAAGTGGCAGGATATACAATCAATGCCCCCAGAATTCAGTTGCAATTCTATACAACCCACAAGACAAAAGAAGAGACATCAAAGAGTCAAATCCCATTTACAATTGCACCAAACCAAACCATAAGACCCTAGGAATAAATTAACTAACCAAAGAGTCAAAGCACCTGTACTCAGAAAACTAGAGAATACCCACGAAAGAATTTGAGGAAGACACAAAGAAATGGAAAAAAACGTTTCCATGCTCATGAATATGAAGAACGAATATTGTGAAAATGGTCCTATGCTACCTAGAACAATGGACACAATTTCAGTACAATCACTATCAAAATACCATCAACGTTTTTCAAAGAATGGAACAAGTAATCCTAAAATTTGCCTGGAATGAGAAAGTAGCCAGAGGCATGTTGAAAAAGAAAACCAAAGCTGGTGGTACCACTGACGATTCCACGAGCAGGACATCAACTCTATTTCAAAGCTGCCATCATCAAGACAGTATGGCACTGGCACAGAAAACAGACAACATCGATCAATGAAGCAGAGTAGAGAGCCCAGAAATAGACCCCCAACTCCAATGGTGAATTAATCTTGACAAAGAACGAAAAGAAAGTCCAATGGAAAAGAGTCTCTTCAACAAATGGTGCTGGGAAAATGGGGACGGGCCACATTGAGAAGAATGAAAACAGGACCCGTTTCCTTACACCACACACAAGATTAGCACTCCAAATGGACGAAAACCCTCAAGTGAGAAACATGGAATCCATCCAAATCCTTGAGCAGAGAACACACGGGCACGCAGCCACCCCTTTGAACCTTCAGCTGCAGCAACTTACTTCTTCCTAGAAACATCGCCAAAGGCCAAGGGAAAGCAAGGGCAAAAAATGAAAACTGTTGGGACTTCATCAAGGTTAGAGTGCTTTTGCACAGACAAAGCAAACGGCACATACGGTCGACAAAAAAACCAATGACAACTGACACAATGGGAGAGAAGTTATTTTGCCCTATGACATATCAGATAAAGGGCTAGTTATTTAGAAATCTAGAAAGATTATCAAAACTCAAACACCCACAAGAACAAATAATAAGTCGATAATGGTAAAAGAAGAACTGGGACAGAAAAGACTATGAACGGAAATTCTGCAAAGAAAAGAAGACATCGAAATGGCCAGCAGATACACGAAAAGGTGCTCTACCTCACTCGGCATCGGGGACATACAAATCAAAACCACAATGAGATACACACCTCACACCAGTCAGAATGACTGAAAATTAACCAGTCAGGAAATATGACCAGCACTATCCAAGGATGCAGAGAAAGGGGATCCCTCCTACCCTGTTGGTGGGAGTTGCAAGCTGGTGCAGCCACTCTGGAAAACAGTATGGAGGGTCCTCAAGAACTTGAAATAGAGCCACCCTACGATCCTGCAACCGCACAACTGGGCATTTACCACAAAGATACAAATATTGCAGTGATCCAGAGGAGTCCAATGTACCCCAATGTATAGCAGCAATGTCCCACGAATAGCCAAACTATGGAAAGAGCTATCAACAGATGAATGGATAAAGAACATGTGGTTTACCCATACAATGGAAATATTTATGCCTCCATCAGACAATGAAATCCTGCCCATTGCAACAAGGGTGGATGGAACTAGAGAGCATTCAGAGAAAGAGAATTTTCATATAATCTCACTGGCATGTGGGATTTGAGAAACAGGGCAGAGGGTCATAGGGGAAGAGAGGAAAAAATGAAGCAAGACAAAAACGCGCAGAGAGGGAGACACACCATAAAGACTCCCTCGATCTCAGGGAAACAACAGAGGGTTGCTGGAGTGGAGGGGGTGGGAGGGATGGGGTGGCTGGATGCCTGACAGGACCGGGGAAGGGTATGTGCTAATGGTGAGTGCTGTGAATTGTGTTAGACTGATGAATCACAGACCTGTACCCCTGAGATGAATACAACGTTATATGTTAACCTGAAAAAATTACTTTGTATTCCATATCTATTATTTTGCAGTGTTTGACACCCCTGGTGGTCTCTTTCTTCTACTTATATTCCTTGTTATCTTGTTTCCCTGTGCTTTTGTCTCTTCTTCTTCTTTTTTTTTTTTAATTTAATTTTATTTTCCCCAGTGTTTCGAGATCACACTGTTTATGCACCAACATCCAGTGGTCCATGCAAATCCGTGCCCTCCTTAATACTCAACCACCGGGCTCACCCATCTTCCACCTCCCTCCCCTCCCAAAACCCTCAGTTTGTTTCTCAGAGTCCACAGTCGCTCATTGCTTCATGTCCCCCTCTGATTTTCCCCCAATTCATTTTTCCTTTCCTTCTCCTAATGTCCTCCATGTTATTCCTTATGCTCCACAAGTAAGTGAAACCATATGGCAATTGACTTTCTGCTTGACTTATTTCACTCAGCATAATATCCCCCAGTCCTGTCCATGTTGATACAAAAGTTGGATATGCACCCTTCCTCTTGGCTGTGTAATATTCCATTGTGTATATGGACCGACATCTTTTTATTATCCCTTCATCTGATGAAGGGCATCTTGGCTCTTTCCACAGTTTGGCAGTTGTGGCACTGCTGCTATGAACGTGGGGGTACACATGGTCCTTCTTTTCACTACATCTCCATCCTTGGGGCAAATACCCAGTAGCGTAATTGCCGGGTCATAGGGTAAGCTCTATTTTTTAATTTTTGAGGGATCTCCACACTGTTCTCCAAAGTGGCTCTTGCTGCACCAACTGCATTCCCACCAACAGTGTAAGAGGGCTCCCCTTTCTCCACATCCTCTCCAACAACGTGTTTCCTGTCCTGTTAATTTTGGCCATTCTAACTGGTTTCAGGTGGTATCTCAATGTGCTTTTTGACTTGAAATTCTGTGATGGCTAAAGATGATGAACATGTTTTCATGTGTCTGTGTTAGCCCATTTCTAGGTCTCTTTTGAGAAGTGTCTGTTCATGTCCTCTGTCCATTTTTGACTTGATTATCTGTTTTCTGTGTGTTGAGTTGAGGAGCTCTTTACAGATCTTAGCTATCAGCCCTTTGTCTGTAGTGTCATTTGCGAATAACTTCTCCCATTCCGTGGGTTGTCTCTTGTTTTGTTGACTGTTTCCTTGCTGTGCAGAAGTTTTTTTACCTTGAGGAAGTACTAAAAGTTTCATTTTCACTTTTTTTTCCTTTGCCTTTGGAGGACATGTCTTGAAAGAAGTTTGCTGTGGCTGATATCAAAGAGGTTACTGCCTGTGCTCTCCTCTAGGATTTTGATGGATTCCCTGCCTCATGTTGGGGTCTCCCCATCCATCTCGAGTTTATTATTGTGTATGTTGTAAAAGAATGGTCGAGTTTCATTCTATATGTAGCCAAGCAACTTTCCAGTCTCCACTTACTCTTTTTTAAAATATTTTCTTATTTATTATTTATTATATTTATTTATTTATTTATTTATTTGGACGTCAGACAGAGATCACAAGCAAGCAGAGAGACAGGCAGAGAGAGAGGAAGAGAGCAGGGCTCCCTGCCGAGCCGAAAGCCAATTGGGTCCGGTGATGCCAGGACCCTGGGATCATGACCTGAGCCAAAGGCAAAGGTTTTAAACCTACTGAGCCACCCAGGCGCCCCATCCAGCACCATTTATTGAAGAGACCGCTTTTTTTCCACTGGATATTTTTTCCTCCTTGTCAAAGATTATTTGACCACAGAGTTGCAGGTCCATATCTGGACTCTCTATTCTGTTCTATTGCTCTATGTGTCTGTTTTGTGCCAGTACCATGCTGTCTTGGTGATCATAGTTTTGTAGTAAAGTTTGAAATCAAGCAATGTGATTCCCCAGCTCGGTTTTTCTTTTCCAACATGTCCTTAGCGATCAGAGTTGTTTCCGGCTCCATACAAATTCTAGGGATTGTTTGTTCCAGCACTTTGAAAAAATGCCGGTGGAAATTTTGATCAGGATGGCATTGAAAGTATAGATTGCTCTGGGCAGTATAGATACATTTCACAATGTTTATATTCTTGTGATCCATGAGCATGGAATGCTTTTCCATCTTTTTGGGTCTTTTGAATTTTCATTCATGAGTGTTCTATAGTTCCCTCGGGTACAGATCCTTTACCTCTTTGGAGAGGTTTACTCCAAGGTATCTTATAATTCTTGGTATTAGAATAAATGGAATTGATTCTCTAATTTTCCTTTCTATGGTTTCATTGTTAGTGTATAAGAAAGGAATTGATTTCTGTGCATTGATTTTTGTATCCTGCCCCATTACTGAATGGCTGTATGAGTTCTAGAAATTTGGGGGGACCCGGGTGGAGGCTTTTGGGTTTTCCATAGAAAGTTATCCTGTCAACTGTGAAGAGAGAGAGCGTTTTGAGTTCTTCTTTGCCAATTTGAGTGCCTTTTATTTCTCTTTGTTGTCTGATTGCCGTTGCTAGGACTTCTAGAGCTATGTTGAGCAACAATGGTGAGAGTGGGGTTTATCCTTGTCATGTTCCTGATCTCAATGGGAGGGCTGTCAGTTTTGTCCCACTGAGAAGGATATTTGGTAAATTTATAGTATTTTAAGCAGGTATTTATGAGATAATACTGGAAAGGTCCTATGAATTCTGAGTTTTGGCATTTGTTTTACATTTTGGGTAGGTCAACTTTTATTACATGATTGAAATTTCCTACTACTCCGGAAATTTTTAGAAAAGTCATGTTATGTTGAATGTAGACAATCATAGGTTTCTCACCCGATATTCTCAGATGAGAGGACGCGACACACCCCTGTGTACCATGGACCGTGCTCCGCTTGCTGGAGGAAGCCGAACTTTCTCATACCCTACCCGTTGCCTTTATCTGCCCAGGCTTGGTTAGCTTCCATATCTCTCGTCTCGTTCACAGTTACAATCGGCCCCCGGCCTTCTTGGGCTCCTGATGCCTCGTGGTCATACCCGTTCTGTACAAAGGAGGAGGTAGTGGAAGGTTTCTAAATGCTTGGAAACAGAATGATGTTTCAGACAGATGGACATGTCGTTCAAAAGACGCGAGGCTGCAGAGAGCCTGCATGTTCAGGAACGTGCCAGCAGCTGCACGAGTATCAATCAGGGGACAGGTCCCCGGCAGCCTCCGATAGGCAAGACTTGAAGCCTCGACTCCTGAGCTCCTCCCATGGGCCCTGTGTGACCCACCAAGTCCAGACATCAGAGAAGAGGGATGGGCAGCTCATGGAGCTTCAGAGAGTTTTCTTCCCCTTTGGAAGATGGCTTCCTAGACTCAATGTGCAATCTCAGACTCTCGTTTTTTCTAGGTCTGAAAGCCAACAACACAGAGGTGCTGAAGCTCACAGGTGCGCATGTTCTAGCAATGGCGACATAGGCCACTTGGCAAGCACTGCTGCCTCGCCCAAACCCACACCACCCACACCCCAGGCTGTGCTCCCAGGAACAGCGGCACTCAGCAAGGGGAGGCTACCGGGCCCGCTGCCGGCTACTGGACCCACGTTCCTGACGATGGATGAAGGAACATGGGCACACCTGTGAGCCCACACACTTGTGCTGGGTGCTGGGCAAAGTCCAAGTTCTTTGCACAGGAATTTCAACCTGTTCCATCTCCAGAGTCTGCGTGGAGGAGCCCAGAGAGAGCAGCTGTGGTCTGCTCTGCCATCGGAGCTGGGCTGTCCCTGGATGCTGTCCCCCCACCTCATGTTGAGTCCTTCACTCCTAGGTGTCCCACGCCCCGCTCCTCCTCCTGTCTTCCCACTGGGCCGGGGGTCCTTCCAAAGCCAGAAGCATCTGAGCACTACTCTCCATGGGTTACCACTAGGGATCCCCTCCAGCAAGACTGAATCTCTCAAAGGCCAAGAGGAGGAAAGCGTGACAGCAATGAAATGAACAGAGTTACAAGGCCTGTGTTCAAAGAGAACCCTTGTAAATAAGATCACTGTCAGGGGATGGACTTTCTCTGAAGGCAAAGCTACAGGCCAGCCACACTGGATGTGGTCCCAATCTAGCTCCCCTCACGCCCCCTGGAAAGTCAGACCCTGAGTTTGTCGGCAGAAGACAAGTTTGATGCAACAGGTTCCAGGCATCGCCAGCAAGTGCACTCCAAAAGCTGGGGCCTGATGCATGCTCCGTGCCTCAGGGCAGCAGCTGAGGTCCTTGACCCCAGAAGACAGGGTAGGGAAGAGAACCAGCCAAGCACAGCTGCTCCCTGCGACACTTGTGCTCCCGGCTCGTCTGTACACTGGGTCGGGGAGGTCCGGCTCCTTTCCATTGCATAACATCCCATGAGAGCTCCTCGCATACAGAAAAGACGAAGGCTTTAATAGGACAAAGGACTTGGCTATCCAATCCAACGATGTCACCCAGCGGATCCAACGAGTCGCCCACCAGACAACCCTTTGAGCACTGCTTTGAAACATAGTAGAAACGTGGATATATCCCTAAAAGCAAATACAACACAGAGAGAAAGGAATCACGTGAGCTGAAAGCAGAGCCCCCAAAGCACGTTCTGTCAGTACCCTGCCCATCCCTGACCTTCTGGTTCTCCCTGCTCAGAGGCCCAAAGCTTAAAGAGGCCCCCTCTGTCTAGGGAGGTACTCAGGAGCCATCGGTGAGGGGGAACAGGACAGGCTTTTGTGTGAGGAACTGCTGTTGTGGATGGGGAAGGCTTGCTTACAGAGTGCCAGGAGAGGGCCCCCCACCGCGCCTCAAAAGCCCCTTCTCCAAGCCTGGCCTGTGCATGCGTACCGGGAACCTGGGCTCGGCTCTCCATTTGGGATCACAGAGGCTCCTAGGCTCAGCTCTGGGCTGTCAATGAGCCGCCAGCCAGGGCCCCCATGCTGTTGGTCAAGCACTTCTCAGGGGACAGCGTGGCTCTGTGCTTGTGGGCCGGGCACTCTTCTGGCTTCCCCTTGTCTTTAGTTTCTCGTGCCATTCACTCTTCCCTAGGAGCCTGTGAAGTCTGCCATGGGATGAGCACGGGTCCTCAGCCTCCACTCTGCACCCCACACGTTTCCGGTTCGTCAGCAGGACCACCGGAAGTGGCTGCCATGCTGCATCTGAGTTCCCGAGTCCTGACCACGCTCTGCTCCCTGGTGCTGGGCCTCCAGAACTCCTCTTCCGAGGGGAGCATCGTGTGGCCAGAAGTTCTTGGGTGATTTGCCCGCAACAGAACGATGGTCTACAAACATTTAACCGTGTACGCCTTCGTTCCCGAACATATGGTGCGCTCACATCCCGATTATGTAGCTCTCTTGTAGAAGCTACTCCCCCCGGGACAGGTGAAATTATTACAGCTTCATTTTTCACTTAAAATTGAGTAAGAATAGGGGTGCCAGGGTGGATCAGTCAGTGGAGCGTCCGACTCTTGGTTTCAGCTCAGGATGATCTTCCGTTCCTACGATCAGCTGGCATTGGGCTCCACGCTCAGTGGGGAGTCGGCTTGGGACTCTTTCTCCCTTTGCCCCTCTCCTGCAGGGACCTCTCTTTCTTTCTCTCTTTCTCCAGGGTAGATATATACATTTGTGTAAAAACACATACAAATAAACCTCGATTACTTTCTTCCTGTACCCCACTATTTCCCCTGGTCCTAACGTGGTCTGCCCATATGTCGGCACTGGCCATCCAAAAGCTGGTTTCCTCTGCCGCCAGGTTTCAGTGGTGACGTCTCAGGACCTTGCTCTCCAATTTTTTTAAAATCTCATTTTTATATCAGTTATTCACTGTTGAGAAAAAATAGACAAACCCCTGTCTAGTAAGTATTTACTGACCTACCATTAACCAGGCACTGAGCTCCCCGCAGCGCAGTGAGGAGGAGGGGTGGCTCCCTTGCTGAGCCTGCCCTGCCTGCACTGAGGGGCCCCTCGGGCATCTGGTTCCTGCTCAGACTCCCTGGAGGAGGGAGGCGATGTGCACCCTTTCTGGCTCCAATGGCCGCGGAGAAGGGCCGCAGCGGGGGGCATGTGGGCTTCTCCCGCTCCCGCCAGGCACGGCTCAAGGGGCCGTGGAGCCGCGGAGAAGAGAGCGGCTCCCGGACCCTGCGGGCACAGGCACACACGCGGGCCTGGCCCTTCCATCGCGCCTGGCCCTTCACCCCCTCTGAGCCTCGAGTGCTTCCCGTGGGCATTCTGCTGGAGAATTCCCACCCCCCCAGGCCCGGGGGAGGACACAGCAAGGTTGGGTCTGCAAGGGCCCAGCTCTCTGCTGCAGCAGGCGCTCAGTCAGCAGCTCCGGCTTCTCCCGCCACTCCAAAGTCGCTTCCTTGTTTGCGGCCCTGCTCTGTGGGATCGCGGGAGGGAGGCGGGCCTGGAACGGAAAGAGGCTCGGCCGGAGGGATGCTCTGTTGCGGGCAGCACACGTGTTTCACCTCATGGTCACTGCAGCCCTCCAGGGGAGCAAGGAGCTCATGCGTGCAGGGCCAGGCCGGGAAGCCGAGGCTCATAGGGTCCCTCCTGCTGCACAGCCTCGCAGCTCCCCCGGGCAGAGGCGCCCTGCGACCCCCCCCGCCTGTCAGGCCCTCCCCGCACCCCCTTCCCCCCAGCGGAGGACCTTGGGTTGGCAGTGGACCGCACACATCTTGAAAACAACCTTCCAGTAAAGGTTCTTGGGGTCAAGGTCATCTCTTCTTTCAGGCTCTCCCGATGTCCCTCACTGTGCAATCACCGGTGGCAGTCCCTTACCATGAGTCCCGCTTGGGAATCCCTGAGTTCTTTAGTTGGGGATGCCCTGGAGAGCACAGAGCTGACAACTGTGGCACAGTCACCGCTGCTGACAGGACGTCTCACTCTGTTTGCAAACACTGTCGCGCCCTCGTGCAGAAATACTTGCCGGTCTCACAGGAGAGGTCCTAGAGTGACTGGCTGTTTGTTGAAGCAGGCTGTCCCTTTGGGTTGCCAAATGTTCTGGAATTAGGCGGTGGCGATGGCTGCACAGTATGGTGAATATGGTAAAAAACACTGAATTACACTCTTTGAAATGATGACTTTCCTGTTACGTGAAGTTTAGCTAATTTCAAATCCAGTTTAGAGAAGGAGAGGTCGACGCCAAAGAAGGTGGAGCTCTAGTGCTCCCTCCACGTCTCTCTCCTGACACAGACCCCGAGCACAATGAGGATGACAGCACCGCCCAGAAGTCTCCCTGCCGGTTCAAGGCGCTCAGCAGCTGGCTCTGGCCCCTTAGCCCTCTGACGTCAGCATCTGAGGAGACCTTCTCTCGCTGGCGTGACGACAGGGGCCATTGTGACGGAGGACGGCGCTTCATGCAGGTCTTGGCTCACTGACCCGCGCGAAGGCACCGGCACAGTCTCTAACGACAGGCACTGTGGGCCGCGTGCTGCTTTATGGCCAAGCGCCCTCCTGCAACCACCGTCCCGCTCTGAGAGGGAAGCTTGGGGTCTCGGGGGGCCTCAGCTCCCTGTGGTCTGGGCACAGCTGGGCCGGCGCTGCCAGCTGAGACGTGCGCTGTCCCCTCTAACCGTTCCGCTTTTCACTCAAACGCTCGATCCCCGTGTGCCGGAGTGGCAGAGGCTTTGGTCTACTCGTGAGCTGATGACTGAAGAGGAACAAACGGATCGAACGCTAAAACCACAAAGAAACCTCCAGGGCACCAGAGTCCAAACAATGATGCTCTTTATTTCTCTCTCCAAGTAGGCTGCAAAGGGGTAACCCGCCACCCGGGAGCCATGTGGGTCAGGGCGCCTGGCTCACGAGGGAGGGATGGAACGTGAACTTGCTCTGAGGAATGGGGGGGGCAGACCCTCTAGGAGGGCTTCTCACGTCAGTGTGTTGCTGACTAGGATGGAGGCAGCACCCAGGAAAAATGCCGACTCCGCCAAGCGTCCGGTCCCTGACAGAGTCTCCTCAATTGTACGCTCGGGGGAGAAATCCTTCTCCAGAGAAAGAGGTCCTCCCTCGTTGCAATTAATAAAGTTACAACAACGAACATAATAGAAACTATTAGTTTTGAAAAATTTGGATCTCGGGGCTTCAGGGGGTACTTCGGAGGGATACACGAACGTGCAGTTGCTCGTACAGTTCTTGTAAACAAGGAGTTCCCGTTCATTCAAACCTAGAGATACAGATATGAAAATCATTGATTTCAGGCTTTCTGCTTGCGAGCATCAACACACACCTCACCAGTCTAACTAGCGCCGCGTAGCACCGCACCCTCCTTCTACATCTGCTTCTCCGATGCCTAGAATTCTTCGCTGGTAGAGAACGTCAAGTGAGGCCTCGAGAGGTTCTGTTCCTCCTTGAACAGGTTCTCCTAGAAACATTTTTCTGTCCGCACTGCCACCTCACCTCTGCCTCGGGCTCTCCCCGATAGTCGCTGGGCACCTTGGCACGCAGCCGCACGCGTGACATGCCTGGCTTGGTACGTGCGCTAAGACTCCCAGGGCTCTAGAAATACGGTGGCTCGTGTCCCGCAGGATCACACAGGCCCTGGCGTGGAGCACCCCAAAACCGTGACCCTCACCTGATTTTCTGCAGTTGGAGCGGCCCCTCGGCCAGACGTTCCCAGCTCTTGGCCCAACACAGAAACTTGCGATGTGCGCGTAGTGCCAACCTGCTCCCCAGCACAGACTGGACGCTCTGTCCCAACGAGGGCCCCACAGTGACTGTGATCACCTCAGTGGCGGGCACACCCAACAGCCTCGGCCAGCCAGTGCCGCTGGAGCCAGGCTCCCTCTGAGGCCTCCTTCGCGAGTCCTTGAGTTCGAGTCCTCGGCTCTCGCTCATGAGCCTGCCCCCGGGGACCCGTGTTGACCCACGACTTGTTTCCCTGGGACTTGCCGCAGTTGATGTGCCGTTCATGGCTCCGGGGTTACAGAGAAGGAACGAACAGCCGGCTCCCAGGCACTTGCTTTTCTTTCTTTGCCACGTAAAGGACTCTTGAAAGTTCCGTACCGTCCTGTGGAGCGCAGAATCCTAAGTCGGCCGCCGAGGGGTTTTCCCAGGAAGGGTTGGTAACAATATTGGCAGCGTCAAAGTCCAGAAACAGAACTGGATGAAAACCCCTCATTCCTGCTTTTCTTCCTCCATCAGGCACGACGAGCAGCCAGCGCCCCAAGACAGCAAGTGTCTCGGTGTGTAAGCCATATGTTAACTTCGTCCATCCTTGAACTTCGTTGTTGTCGTTGGACGTTGTGATTACGGACTCCTGCTGTGTCCTTTCGGTGTCTGGCTTCTCCTGCCTGCTTCGTGTTTGGGACACCCACCCCCGCCGCGGCCCCTGTTGTATCCCGCCTGCTCGGTAGCTCTATGCTTCCCCGCTGACTGTGCCACGGCACGGGCGTGATGGGCGTCAGGGCTGTTCCTGGCTCTTGTCTATCCCCAAGGAGCATGGCAAGGAATGTTCTGGGCCTCATCCAGAAGCGAGCGCGCAGAGTTCTTTAGAGCTGATAACGCCGCGTCCTCAGGGTGCGGACGCGTGGCTGCGGCAGATGCTGCCGAACACGCTGCCGGGCCTGCCGTACCTATGCACGCTCCACAGGGTGGTGGACGCTTCGACGACTCGCCACCCCTGACTGGGCGTTTGTGAATGCGGAGCCGTTGCCTTGGGGGTACCGCATCAAGGCTCAGACTGGCGTTTCCACCAAAAACGATGATGCTGAGCTTCGTTGTGGAGACTTCCTGCCCATGTGGGTATCATCTTCTGGTAACATCCTTCAAGCCGCTTTGCTCGAATTTCTATGCAGCGATCTGCTTGTTCAACTGCTGATCCGTAGGACGAAGGTCATTGTATACACCGCGTACAGCCCCTCCGCAGAGCGCCTTCCACTGCTCTCTCTTCATCTCTGGCATCATTTTCACTGTCTCCTCAGTGTCTTCTCAGGGGCAGAAGTGGTGAGTTTTTATGTAATCGCACCTGCCACTTTGGCCACATGTGACCAGCACGATATTGTTCGCTTTTCTCAAGTTCGTAATTATCCAAGGATACAAAGATATTCTTCTACGTTTCCCTTCAGCTGACGTCTTAAAATTTATCTTCTTTAAATGCAATTCAGGGAACGTCTACGGTATTCCGAGTGTCAGACGCAGAACCGCACGAGTCATCAGGTGCGAACCGCAGCCAGTTCTCATCCAGCCGGCAGTCTCCTTACTGCCCATCGTCCCGTCACCCCGTCCCCATCCCTCACCTCCAGGAACCCTCAGCTTATCTCCTGCAGTTAAGAGACTCGTGTGGTTTCTCTCCCTCTGCTTTCAGCTTCTTGTGTTTTTCTTCCCTTCCCCTACATTCATCTGTTTTGTTTCTTAAACTCCACATGCCGGTAAAATCATGTGACGTTTGTCTCTCTGAGTGACTCATTTCTCTGAGCATAAGACACTCTAGTTGTAACCATGTCGTTGCAAATGGCAAGATTCGTTCTTTTCACGGCTGAGTAATACGCCATTATGTGTGTACACACGCACGCACGCACACACACGCACACACACGCCATCTCTATGCATTCTCTGGGCACTTTCCGTATTTCGGGGAGTGTGGACACTGCTGCTCTAAACACTGGGGTGCATGTGCCCCTTCGGATCACTGTTCTTTGGATAAATGCCCAGGACCCCCTTGCTCTCTTCGTATTTACAAGGAGATCCACAAGACACCCGAAGCTGCTGCTTTGGTGTAAAGTACATACGGTGACTAAGGTCCCATCTCCCACCAGCTGTGAGCGCAGACAAGCCTCCTTCCCTAAACCTGCGGGGCCAAAGTCGTCAGAAAGCATGAAACCAGACACACCTGAGATCTCCTTGCCCCTCTAAAGGTCTATTCTTCAACCTGGACACCAACATCAGACTGTCTGAATTGACAAAAAGGTATAAATCATCTTGCGAGTTCAGAGCGCCATCCTCCAGTTTCTCTCCTCTCCCGCAAGATTGCCTCGGGCCCTCCAGCCCTTCCTAACCCCGGCACATCCCAGTATCTGGTTCAGCTTGCATGTGGGTGCACAGACACACACACACACAGACCTACTGAGGGTCTGACTGGAACAAGACGTTCTTAGATTAATTTGGGGGAAAACAGCCACGTTACGTCCACCGGACTTCACCATCTAACCACGTAGATTTTTAATTGCTTTTCCCGCTAAACGTTTTCCCTTTGACAACGGCATATTCAAAGCACTCGCAGGAAATACAGCAAGCTCCCGTGTAGCGTCGCTCAGTCACTTGCAAAGGAACATTTGGCGAGGGCACAGCGGGCTGTCACAGCCAGGGCACTGGCTTTCAGAACGGTCAGGACAGACAACAGTTGCATCGCCGCACTCCGCCCTCAGACGGATGCACTGACGTCTTTGCCACCCAGATGCCAGCCACGGACCCTCGTCCGCACGCGCTCAGAACTAACCTGGGGTCCGCTTCTCGCAGTTGGTCATTTCGAGCACGGCCTCAACCGGGACCACGGACGGTCACCTCTGGGGTTCACCCTCCCTCGTTCCGCAGAAGCCCCAGACATTCGCTCAGGCTGGCGGATCGGTACCTGCTCCTCTCTTTACTGGCAGGAGCACCCGCAGGGCGGCCCGTCCCATGGCTTTCCGTACCCTTTAAGCAGTGCAGAACAGCCGGGATGCTCCGGCCGGGCGTGTCGCACATTCATCTGCTGTGAACAGCCGCACCGTTTTACTTGGTTACTCTGGGGAAACCCTCAGAAGTGCCATTCCGGGCACGCAGAGTAGCTGCGTGTTCAGTTTGTAAGAAACCGGACCCCGTCTCGGCTGCCCCAACTTCACTGTCGCTGGCGGTGTGTGTGAGAATCTGGTTTCTTTACTGTCCCGGCCAGCATTCGGGGCGGTCACTCTCTACTCTACTTCGGCCACTCGGATTCAGGACGCCTAACTGTGTGTGTCAGTGTTCATTTTGGCAGTGGCGCAAGATGCTGAACATCTGTTCATGGGTTTCTCTGCATCGGTGAAATATCTCTTCGTGTCTTTGGCCTCGTTCTAGCGGGAGGGCTGCATTGTTTGCTGTTGAACGGCGAGAGCTCTGTCTGTGCTGGGGACCGCGGTCTTCTGTGGGGAGTGCGGGCTGCACGCTGGTGCTCCCGTGCGTAGCCTCTCCACCCTCCGAACAGGGCCTTCCGCACAGAAGCGCTTCTCATCGCTGGGCGTCCCCCACCGCCAGTTCCCCTCTGTGGGTCCCGCTCTGGCGGCCAGGCCCGGTCCTCTTGGCTTAGCCTCCTCGGCGCTCTCTCCTCCTGAAAGTCCCAGACTGCACCTTTTACACTTAGCCCACGGTCCTTCGGAGGGAATTTTTGAATCCCAGTTGAGGTTTAGGTGAAGATGAATTTTTGCCCGATGCTCTTGAAGAGGCGGTCTTTCCCCACCGACGGCGCCGGCACGGTTGCCCAGAACCCCCGGGGCATGTGTGTGGAGTGTTTCTGGGGTGACAAGTGGTCACTGGCTGCCGGTGCTTCACGTTGCTCAGCTTAGGGGCCTGGAGAGTGGGGCGCCTTTCTCAGGGCCCGAGAGCCTCTGAGTGAGAGGCGAGAGCGTGCTGGGAGGGCCCGACTGCCTGACCTTTCTGCCTGAGCTCACGCTTGGTCTTGGCATCTGCGGGAGGTAGGTGTTGCCCTGATACGACCATGGCGTGTCCACTTCCTGGGTCTGCTTATCTGGAAGCCTCTGGCAACGACCAGAATCAAATGGGCCACGAGGAACTACCCAGGTTACACAGCGCTGTCGACACACACGACCAGGCCTGCCAGGGACTAGAGCCTAGAGAAGCAGCCACCCCCAAGCCCTCAAGACAGCTCAGGACATGTGCACACTGCAGCCCGCCCCGGCAGATTATGGGGCTGGGCTCTCCATGATGGTGGCACTGCCCTACGCTGGGCTGAGCCTAGTGCTTGGGATGTGCTCCCGGGATGGGTCAGAGTGGGCCAAGGGCCGGTTCTGGGTGCAGAGAAAGAACTTATTGGACCTGCTCCCTGTAACGGACTCAATCACAAGGCGTAGGAAGGACAAACAGATACTTACGAACGGAGATTGTCAGGCAGCGCCTCAAATTTAAGGGACAGAGGTTAGATTGTGAACAGTAGAAATTGTTGATGGTCCAACAGTTGTAGCACCTCATATTGTAGGGCCCTGAGGGAAGACGCAGCGGCATCAGGCCCGCGTGTCTCTGCCCCGTTACCAGCCGGCTGCGCCCTCCCCTGGCAGATGACCCTCCCCCTGCCTGAAGGCCCCTTTGCTGTTGGCAGCACGAGCTTCTGGACAGAAGCCGGGGCCTGTTCCTGCTCCCAGAGGCCAAAGGGGGGACCCTGCCCTCTGCAGATAAGCCTCAACTGCCCGAGGAAGCTTGAGAGTCATAAACGGCCGGTGCCGGTGCCCTCCCAGAGGCTGCTGGACCAGCCACCCCTGCCCGTCCCCTGCTCACATGAGGAAGTTCCACCCCGTGTCCGCCATCTGCACTGATGACAAAGGTCTCTGCTGGCTACGATGACAGAAATTCCCCCTCGAACTCCTTCTCTGATCAGGATATCACAGTAAATGCTTATCCCATTCCTGAGGGACTCGACATACTCACAATGCTCACTTGAAGCCATGACCAATGGCCAGCCGCCGGCTAGCAGCAAGGCGCAGAGGAGCATCATCTCCTGCAGAGGCTCGAACCTACGGGCGAGGAGACGCAGGGCACGCGTGTCAGCAAGCTCCGTGTGCACACGCGTGTCAGCAAGCTCCGTGTGCACACGCGTGTCAGCAAGCTCCGTGTGCACAGAGCGCCGCCCCCCGGCTGCATGTGTGCAGGAGCCAGGGGGGCACGAGCCGGGCTCCTCAGGGAAGGGCAGCGCGTACCTGCTCGCGCCGCTGGGCTCCTCTCCCCACCTGCCCCTGCACCCCCGCCCAGCAGGGCCCAAGCTGCTCCACGCAGGGACTGGGGCTTGGCCTTTCCCAGCAGGAAGGCTGCGCTACCACCAGCGACTTCATCTTGGGGGAAGTCATCCCGCCTGCTCGCCCCCAGGCAGCGCTCGGCCCAGGCAGCCAGGTCCCGGGGCCGCCTCCACCTGGAGCTCGCCCGAGGTCCCCTGTGCCCCCAGATGCTCCTCCTTATGCACCCCTCCATCTCAAGAACAACCTGGGGAAAGCGCCAGAACACTGTCCGCCTGGCTATTTCCTGCTCCCGCCAGCGTCTGGACAGACATGGGGGACAGGGCGTGACTACAGCGTGGAAGATGCCAGAAGCCTCCTTAGCACACTGGCCACAGTGTGCCCCAGGAACGTTCTCCCCGAACCCCACCTCTGCGGAAATCAGGTGGCCCCGAGGTGCAGGCCTGGGAGCGCCTGGGGCCCCCCACAGCTGAGCCCGGACCCTGGCCCTCGGCTCCAGGGCGGCCCCCGAGGCACCAGCAGCGCCTGCCTCTGCTCCAGCACCCTTGGGGCCCCAGCGGCACCCCGACCTGTGCCTGCCCGCTGTCCTGCAGGAACCCTCGTGCCCTGCCCCAGCAGCTTGTCGCCCTGGAGGCCCCACCTGCCTTTTCAGGGTCACGACCAGTCCTCGGTGCTCAGGGGACGCCTCTCCCAATGGGGCAGGAGGTGGGTCCTGCTGGAGACGGAGCCGGACTGGGGGGCAGCCTGGCACCTGCCTCACTGGGGCCGACCCTGAGCGCGGGGGAGGCCACCTGCCCGAGAGCGGGGGGCCCTGCGCTGAGGCCAGAGGAGACAGGCTGAGGCTGAGAGTCGGTGCCTGCCCGGCGGGAAGCACCTGCGTGAGGTGCTGGGGAAGGGGTGTGGGGGCATGGGGCCGCCTTCCTGAGGGGCAGGGGTGCGGGCCGCCTACCTGAGGGGCAGGGGTGCGGGCCGCCTTCCTGAGGGCAAGGGGTGCGGCCGCCTTCTTGAGGGCAGCTGTGGGCCGCCTTCCTGAGGGGTAGGGGTGCGGTCCGCCTTCCTGAGGGGTAGGGGAGCGGTCCGCCTTCCTGAGGGGTAGGGGAGCGGTCCGCCTTCCTGAGGGGCAGGGGTGCGGTCCGCCTTCCTAGGGGCAGGGGTGCGGCCGCCTTCCTAAAGGGCAGGGGGTGCGGGCCGCCTTCCTGAGGGCAGCGGTGTGGGGCCGCCTTCCTGAGGGCAGCGGTGCGGGCCGCCTTCCTGAGGGCAGGGGTGCGGCCCGCCTACCTGAGGGGCAGGGGTGCGGCCGCCCTCCTGAGGGGCAGGGGTGCGGCCCGCCTTCCTGAGGGGCAGGGGTGCAGCGGCCTTCCTGAGGGGCAGGGGTGCGGCCCGCCTTCCTGAGGGGCAGGGGTGCGGGCCGCCTTCCTGAGGGGCAGGGGTGCGGGCGCCTTCCTGAGGGCGCCTTGGGGCCTTCCCTGAGGGCAGCGGTGCGGGCCGCCTTCCTGAGGGCAGCGGTGCGGGGCCGCCTTCCTGAGGGCAGCGGGTGCGGGCCGCCTTCCTGAGGGGCAGGGGTGAGGGGCGGGCCGCCTTCCTTCCTGAGGGCAGGGGTGCGGGCCGCTTTCCTGAGGGACAGGGGTGCGGGCCGCCTTCCTGAGGGGGCAGGGGTGCGGCCGCCTTCCTGAGGGGCAGGGGTGCGGGCCGCCTTCCTGAGGGGCAGGGGTGCGGGCCGCCTTCCTGAGGGCAGCAGGGGCGGGCCTTCTTCCTGAGGGGCAGGGGTGCGGGCCGCCTTCCTGAGGGGCAGGGGTGCGGGCCGCCTTCCTGAGGGGCAGGGGTGCGGGCCGCTTAGGGGCAGGGGTGAGGGACCTCCTGAGGGGGGTGGCCGCCTTCCTGAGGGGCAGGGCAGCGGTGCGGGCCGGCCTTCCTGAGGGGCAGGGGTGCGGGCCGCCTTCCTGAGGGGCCGGGGTGCGGGCCGCTTACCAGAGGGACAGGGGTGCGGGCCGCCTTCCTGAGGGCAGCGGTGCGGGCCGCCTTCCTGAGGGGCAGGGGTGCGGGCCGCCTTCCTGAGGGGCAGGGGTGCGGGCCGCCTTCCTGAGGGGCAGGGGTGCGGGCCGCCTTCCTGAGGGGCTGGGGTGCGGGCCGCTTACCTGAGGGACAGGGGGTGTGGCCGCCTTCCTGAGGGGCAGCGGTGCGGGCCGCCTTCCTGAGGGGCAGGGGTGCGGCGGCCTTCCTGAGGGGCCGTCCGCCTTCCTGAGGGGCAGGGGGTGCGGGCCGCCTTCCTGAGGGGCAGGGGTGCGGCGGCCTTCCTGAGGGGCAGGGGTGCGGGCCGCCTTCCTGAGGGGCAGGGGGGCCGCCTGCGGGCGGCCGCCTTCCTGAGGGGCAGGGGTGCGGGCCGCCTTCCTGAGGGGCAGGGGTGCGGGCCGCCTTCCTGAGGGGCAGGGGTGCGGGCCGCCTTCCTGAGGGGCAGGGGTGCGGCAGCCTTCCTAAAGGGCAGGGGTGCGGGCCGCCTTCCTGAGGGCAGAGGCCACCTGCACGAGGGGCGTCCACCTGCGTGTGGGGAGACGCCCTTCCTGACAGGCGCTTCCGGCCTTCTCGAGGGCGAGTCCCTGCCTGAGCAGGGGTGGCGGTGGGGGAGCCCCTGTGGGGACCCGCCCGCCTGTCCGGCAGGGGCGCGGCCGTCTGCTCGGGGCCACCGTCCGGCGGGGCAGCATCTGCCCGAGGAAGCGGCCGCCGGTCATGGGGCCGAGCCCCCGAGAGGCGCCGCCTGTCCCCGCGGGGAGCGCCCGGCTGCGGGGGCGCGACCACCGGGCTGGGGACAGCACCTGGCTGGGGGGTGGCGCCGTCTCTGCGGGGGGGAGCCCCTTGCGGCAGGGGGTGGTGGCCCCTACGGGGGCGTGTGTGAGCCCTTGGCCGAGGAGGACGTCGCCGTGCGGGGCGCGGGGAGCCGCTGCCTGAGGGAGGCGGCCGCCTGCTGCGGGAGGAGCGCCGTCTGAGGGCCGCGCCGGCCTGTCAGGGAGCCGGGCGGTTGTCGGCGCAGAGGCGGCCGCTGTGGGGGAGCAGCCGGCGGGGGCGAGCGGCCGCGCGCCTGGGGGAGCACCCGGTGGGGACGGGGGCCGCCGGGGCACACACGGCCCGCCGCGCCGCGGGGAGAAGAAAGCTTCCCCGCCGGCCTCCCGCCGCCGCCGCCGCCGCCCCCCCCGCAGTCCCTTCCCGCGCCCACCGGCCGGCTCCCGCAGCCCCCCGTCCACACCCGACCCTCGACGACCCCAGAGAACCTTCTGGAGCCCCGGGCTTCGGGGCCTGAGGCCGCGGGCACAGCGGGGTTCCGTGCGCAGCCGAAGCAGCTGAGCGAGACGACCCTCCGCAGCACAGCGGCGCGTCCCTCAGCTGGAGCGCGCCCCGGAGGCCGTCCGCGCCGGCGCGCCAACTCCCGCGGGGCCCCCTGCGCGCGCACGCCCGTGCGCATGCGCTCTCAGGTGCGCGGGATTCCAGAAGCTTCGGCAGGCTCCGAGGGCCCCGCCCTCCAGGGCCGGGAGGCGGGAACCGTTCCCGAGGTTTCCGGAAGGTGGTCGCCGGCCCGCAGCAGCAGCAGCAGCAGCAGCAGCGTCGCTGACAGGGGCGGGGGAGGGGCGCGGAGGCCGGCCGGGTCCGCGGGGCCTGGGCGGGCGCGGGGCGGTGGTGCGGGGCGGTGGGTGCGGGGCGGCGTCCTCCGCACGGGGGGTCGCAGCCCCAGCGGGACCCTGGGGGAGCGCTTCGGCCCGGCTCTGCGCGTCCTCCCGCGGGCCGCTGGTGCGGCGGAGCGGGGTCGCGCCCTCCTGGTCTCGCGGACGCGGAGCGGAGCCGGCGCCGCCGCG
This sequence comes from Mustela putorius furo, assembly GCF_011764305.1. Taxonomy (NCBI): domain Eukaryota; kingdom Metazoa; phylum Chordata; class Mammalia; order Carnivora; family Mustelidae; genus Mustela; species Mustela putorius. The sequence continues at coordinate 40,112,051 of NW_025421322.1, read as the reverse complement.
CTCGGCCCTCCTCGGCCCTCCTCGCGGGGCTGCCGGGGCCGCCCTTCCTCCGCCCGCCCTTGGGGCCGCCCTGTCGGGCGCTGTTTTGTCGCCTTGTCCTTCCCGCGCTCTGCCCGCGGTCCCAGACTCCTGCCGTCCTCTCCCGGGGGCGCCGGCGGCGGGGCCGCCGCGGGGGCTGCGGCGGGGGGTGAACGTGGCCGCGCCCCGTACCCCGTGCCCCGGGTCGCCGGGGACTCACTTCTGCTCGGCGCCCCTCGTCGGAAGAAGCGGCTCGGAGTTCTCCGGCCCGTGTGGACGCGAACCCTCCACGGCGAGCCGCGAGACCTCGCTGCGGGGGCAGGCGCTGCCCGGGGGCCGGGGGCCCTCCGGGAGCAGAGGGCCCGGGTGTGGGGGCTTCGCTTTCGGGGGGGTCCCCGCCCCTCCGCGCCCGCCCTTCGGGCCACCTGATCCCGCAGCGGGGAGAGGGGCGGGGGCGGGCCTGGCGGGAGGTTCCTGGGCCCCACTGCAGCCTCCGCGCGACGGACGCTTCTGGCCCGATCCACACGCGCCTCCCCTTCCCAGAGACGCTGGTCAGGACGCCGGTAGGAGCAGGGAGTGTCGGAGGGACGGGGGTCCCGGGCACGAGCCCAAGCTGCTCCTGAGGGTCCGGTCTAGGACTGCCTCCGGAGCCGCATCTGCGGGCACAGGGACCGGGGCCGAGCTCCCGGGGGAGGCGGCCGCAGGGCCTGGCTGTCTGCGCGGAGCGCTGCCTGATGGAGAGCAGGCAGGGGACCTTCCTCCGGACGGAGGCAGCGGTGACAGGGCCTTCGTGCTGGGAAAGGCCTGCTGTGCCCCGTCCCTGCCTGCAGCAGCTTGGGGCCCTGCTGCGGGGGATGCGGGGGCCGGTGGGGCGAGGCGCCGGGCGGCTGGCCGATGCTGACCCTCCCGAGGAGCTGTGCTCTCTGCTCATGTGCAGGGAGCGGGGGCACCCCCGGGCCTCTGTGCTGTTGGAGGGGTGCGGCTTGTAGCACGTGCCGATGACTACGTCGAGAGCGCATCCTTGCAGTCGTGATGTACGTTCTCGGAGCCATTGACTCGGCATTGTAAAGGAGATGGGAGTTGCTACCGCAAACGTGTGCGGTGTATTTTGTCATCACGCAGTAGTAAAGGAGAGTTCCAGTCAATAGGGGACGAAGTGGAGGTTACACGTTATGTGCTTTTGCAAAACTGTGTTCTGCTGTACCTCAAAGGGTAACTCCTCCGGGTGCGGGATCCCAGGTAGGCGCGATCTGTCTTCCAACCCGGGACATGTTTCGTTACACTCCTTTGGCTTGCGTGGTTTCTGACATGAAGCCCACTGTCGTTCCCCTGCTCGTTTCTTTGCACGGGTTCCTTAAAGTTTTCACCTTCCCACAGTTCTTCGATATTCTATTCTGTTTTCTCATTGTCTGTTGCCTTTGTTTTTCGGCTGGGGAGATTTCTACTGACCCGTCTTCAAATTCACCGAGTCTTTCCGAATGTGTCTCGAATCCATTGATGGGCCCTCTCCAGCCTTCGGCATCTCTGCCACACTGGTTTTGGCTTCCAGCATTTCCATTTGACACTCAGAGTTTTCATCTCTATGCTCGCATTATGTATGTGTTCTCGCGTGTCATCTGCATTTTCCACTGGGGTTCTTCGTGTTCCAATCCTAGTCCTGTCACCTCCCTCTCTAATGACTGTGATAGATCTGTTACATAGGTCTTGTCCTCGTGCGTGCTTTCCCTCCGCAAAACTGTTTTCTTGGCTTTGGCACTTCTTGTATTTCTGGTTGAAAGCCGACGGGTGGAGCTGGTTAGTAGGAACTGCTGTAAATAGGCCGTGGGCATGACGATTCACGCTACTTGGCCTGGGGTTGGACGCTGTAATGTTTGCTGCAGCTCTGCTTCCTTAGGGTTCACATTCTTGAGTGTCCTTGCTTTTGTCTCCTGTTGTAGCTCGCATCTTTCCTGTGCATTGCTCCTAGGGCGGAGGGTGTGTTTGGTGGCACTTTCAGCAGTTATCCTTCCAAAAGCAAAAGAAAGGGCTTGGTGGCCAAGAGCTTGGGGCAGGATGCGGACTCTTGTGAGAACGGGAGATTCCCGAGGACTGCTGCTACACCCAACCTCCGGCATGTTTTCAAAATCAGGTGTAAGATCCTCCTGGCTGACCGCTCCAGCAGCTTCTGCTCCAGGTCAGCGTGTTTCACCGCGTCCTGGCAGGGTCCCCCAGGCTCAGCGGATTTGGACTGTCACTTCGGTGACCTCAGTTTTCTGAGGGGCTATGAAATGTGGTTGGTTTCCAGTTTGGCAGGTGTTTAATTTGGGGAGTGATGGCCCCGACTCCTACTATGTAGGGCTAAATGCTCCAGGCTTCCTCTGTCAGCGCAGATGAAGCGGAGGTCGTGGGACTACAGAATGGGGTAAGAAGAGAGCATCACGGAGAACAGCTCACGGGTCACGAGGAATGGTCGTCATTAATCCCGGCGGTCAGCGGGGATGAAGGGGCACCACTGAAGCCAGACAGCCGGGAGTGAACAGTCACATAGGAAAACGTGGAGAAAGAAAGCTGTTTCAGGAGCCTGGGGTGTAAGGTAAAACGGAAACAGAAATGCAAAGTTGAGCCATCCAGAGGGATATTAAAAAGAACAGGGATGACACATCACAGAAAGAATCAGTCAACTTTGTACTATGATTAATGTACGTAGTAATCTAAAGCAGAGAGAGATTCTGAGGGAGTTCACACCCAACATACCAATCATTTCAATAAACGTCAATGGCTTAACTCGCTTACTAACCGGTGTGTGGGTAGATAGGGCCTATGCTCGGTGGCTATAGTGAGTGAGGTGGGCCGTGGGCACAGTTGGTGTCAGGAAGCAGGAGGGTCTGGAGTGGATGGTGAGGGTGAGCGTGGCTGGACCTGGGATCTGGTTGGCATGGGAGGTGGACCATAAAATGGGTTACCAGACGATGGAATGTGTCAGTAGGTGTCCACCCTCCCAGAGAGACCACACTCCCTCCCTGATCCTGGACTCCTGGTCCCATTGGCAGTTAGGCCTGACCCTGGGGCCACAGAGCTGAGCACATCGTCCAGCTCTTTGTGTCCAGGATCAGGCATCGCTGGAAATGACGATCCTGGTCATGGCCCTGCCATGCGTGGAGACAAATGTCACCAAACAGGTAAGTCGGGCCGCCAGCCTCCTGACTGGGAGAAGAAGGCAGGCCAGCAGGTGTTGAGTTGCAGACATGGCGGGGCCACCCATAATGGCCACTTTCAGGGCCCTAGGTCGTTCTGGGAAGTGGAAAGCAGAAGCATCAGGGACCAAGAGATGGTCAGGACAGCCAGCTTGTGGATTTGGTCACCTCAAGGGAGAGTCTCTCATCTTGGGGCTCCCCGGGCAGAGACGGGCAGGAGTGCTAGAATCCTGGTGTCTTCCCTAGCACCCTGCTGTCTCCTCGATGTCCCGTCAGACTGCCTTCCTGGGAGAGGTCATGATGGGAGCCAAGCCTGGCCTGGTCCGCATGGGACCGTCCAGGGCTGTGTCCGAGAACGGGAGCAGCAGCGAGACGGTGACCAGCTTCTCTCCCGGGAGCATGTCCTGCCCTAATACAGACCCAACAGCGGGCTACTGCGCGGGAGTCAGGGCGCAGGGCCTAGAGGGATTGAGGATGGCACAGCTAGTGCTGGAGGAGGTTCGGTGGCCCACGAAGGTGAGTGGGAAGGGCCGGGAGAACAGATGGCAAATCTGCTGAGCTGCCGAATGTGAGATGCCAAGTGTGTGCGTGTGTGTGTGTGTGCATGTGTGTGAATGTGCCTACGAGCGTGTGCATGTGCGTGTGCCTGTGTGTTCATGTGCACGTGTGAGCGTGGGGAGGGAGGGTTCTTCTCTGGAAAGGCACGGGTGGGTAGGCAGGTAGTTCCGGTGTCCGTGTGCACTGGTGTGTGTCTGTGTGTGTACATGTCCATGCCGTGTGTCTGGGTGTGGGTGTGTGAGCGAGGCACAGCCTGGGGGAGGAGGAGGGAAGCCCAGGAGGGAAGACAAAGCACTCCAGACCCACATGGAGGAGGGAAATGATGGCGCTGGGTGTTCATCTGACAGGACCGGGGACTGTAACTACCCACTTCGGGGTTTTTTTCCTCCTTTTAGATATAACACTGAGGTGTCATCTATGTGAGGCAGAGAACAGCTTCCGCTGCACCCAGGAAAAAAATGTGCCCTGAGTTACTCTGAGTAAACTGAGTTACTCTGTTTCCATGAATAAGCATCTCGGCTTCTCCTGGGGTTCATAGGCAGCTCAGTAAATGCTAACAGGAATTAGGGTCTGTCCAGGTTTTCTCAATAGGGAATAACTAATATAAAAGTGACCTTTAAACAAATTGGAGAACAACGTCCTGAGGCATCAGGACGGAAACCCGGTGGCAGAGGACACCAGCTTTTGGAAGGCCAGTGCCGACATACAGCAGACCACAAAGAGTTGGACCAGGGTAAAGTGGGGTGCAGGAGGAAAGTGGTCGTGGTGTATTTGTTTCTGTTTTTATAGAATGTGTGTATCTACCCTGGAAAGAGAGTTAGAGGGAAAGAGGGGTCCTTAGGGGAGGGGCAGAGGGAGAGAGTCCCAAGCCGACTCCCCACTGAGCGTGGAGCCCAATGCCAGGCTGATCGTAGGACCCGAAGATCACCCTGAGCTGAAACCAAGAGTCGGACGCTCCACTGACTGAACCACCCATGCGCCCCTATTCGTACTCCATTTTAAGTGAAAAATGAAGCTGTAATAATTTCACCTGTCCCGGGGGGAGTAGCTTCTACAAGAGAGCTACATAATCAGGGGTGTGAGCGCACCATATGTTCGGGAACGAAGGCGTACACTGTTAAATGTTTGCAGACCATCGTTCTGTTACAGGCAAATCACCCAAGACCTTCTGGCCACACAATGCTCCCCTCGGAAGAGGAGTCTGGAGGCCCAGCACCAGGGAGCAGAGCGTGGTCAGAACTCGGGAACTCAGATGCAGCGTGGCAGCCACTTCCGGTGGTCCTGCCGACGAACCGGAAACGTGTGGGGTGCAGAGTGGAGGCTGAGGACCTGCGCTCGTCCCATGGCAGACTTCACAGGCTCCTAGGGAAGAGTGAATGGCACGAGAAACTAAAGATGAGGGGAAGCCAGAAGAGTGCCCAGCCACAAGCGCCGACCCACGCTGTCCCTGAGAAGTGCTTGGCAACAGCCTGGGGCCCTGGCTGGCGGCTCATTGACAGCCCAGAGCTGATCCCTGGGCCATAGCCCAGGTAAGCAAAAGTCCCAGCTCCCGAGTGTGTCCCCTGGCTACCAAGGCCTGGGTTTCCTGCTAGTGACATGCTGAGGCCTAGGAGCCTCTGTGGTCCCAAATGGAGAGCCGAGCCCCAGGTTCCCAGTACGCATGCACAGGCCAAGCCTGGGGAAGGGGTTGTGGGGCGGCCATCTCCTGGCCACTCTGTAGGCAAGCCTTCCCCATCCACAAGAGCAGTTCCTAACACTAAGTCCTGTCCATTTTCTCCTCGGCGAGGGCTCCTGACTACCTCCTAGACAGAGGGGTCCTCTTTAAGCTTGGGCCTCTGAGCAGGGAGAACCAGAAGGTCAGGGATGGGCAGGTACTGACAGAACGTGCTTTGGGGGCTGATTCCTTTCTCTCTGTGTGTATTTGTTCTTAGGGATATATCCACGTTTCTACTATGTTTCAAAGCAGTGCTCAAAGGGTTGTCCGCTGGGTGACTCGTTGGATCCATTGGGCGACTCGTTGGATTGGATAGCCAAGACCTTTGTCCCCTTAAAGCCTACACCTTTTCTGCATGCAAGGAGCTATCATGGGATGTTAGGCAATGGAGAGGAGCCAGACCCAGTGTACAGACGAGCCGGGAGCACAAGCCTCACAGGAAGCAGCCGTGTTTGGCTGGTTCTCTTCCCTACCCTGTCCTCTGGGCTCAAGGAAGTCAGGCTGCCCTGAGCCACAGAGCATGCATCAGGCCTTGTCTTCTGGAGCATGTCACAAAGGAAGCGCACTTGCTGCCGATGCCTGGAACCTGTTGCATCAAACGTGTTTTCTGCTGAATAACTCATGGTCTGACTTTCGAGGGGTGTGAGGGGAGCTGGGTGGGGACCACGTCCAGTGGGCCTGGCCCGTAGCTTGCCTTTGGAGCAAGTCCATCCCCTGACAGTGATCTTGTTTACAAAGGTTCTCTTTGAAGAGAGGCCTTGTAACTCTGTTCATTGCTGCCACGCTTTCCTCCTCTTGGTCTTTGAAGGCTTCAGTCCTGGTGGAGGGGATCCCTAGTGGTACCCATGGAGAGTAGTGCTCAGATGCTTCTGGCCTTGGAAGACCCCGGGCCAGCAGGAAGACTGGAGGAGCGGGGCGTGGGACACCCAGGAGTGAAGGACCCAACACGAGGTGGGGGACAGCATCCAGGGACAGCCCAGCTCCGATGGCAGAGCAGACCACAGCTGCTCTCTCTGGGCTCCTCCACGCAGACTCTGGGAGACGGAACAGGGGAAATCCTGTGCAATGAACTTGACTCTGCCCAGTACCCAGCAGAGGTGTGTGGGCTCACAGGTGTGCCCATGGGCCTTCGTCCATCGTCGGGAACGTGGGTCCAGTAGCCGGCAGCAGAGCCGGGGAGCCTCCCCTTGCTGAGTGCCGCTGCTCCTGGGAGCACAGCCTGGGGTGTGGGCGGTGTGGGTTCGGGCGAGGCAGCAGTGCTGCCAGCTGGCCGATATCCCCATGCTAGAGCATGCGCGCCCGTGAGCTTCAGCACCTCTGTGTTGGCTTTCAGACCTAGAAAAATGGGAGTCTGAGGATCACTTTGAGTCTAAGAAGCCATCTTCCAAGGGGAAGAAAACTCTCTGAAGCTCCATAAGCTGCCCATCCCTCTTCTCTGATGTCTGGACTTGGTGGGTCACACAAGGGCCCATGGGAGGAGCTTAGGAGTCGAGGCTTCAAATCTTGCCCACCGGAGGCTGCCGGGGACCTGTCCCCTGATTGATACTCGTGCAGCTGCTGGCACGTTCCTGAACATGCAGGCTCTCTGCAGCCTCTGCGTCTTTGAACGACATGTCCATCTGTCTGAAACATCATTCTGTTCCAAGCACTTAGAAACCTTCCACTACCTCCTCCTTTGTACAGAACGGGTATGACCACGAGGCATCAGGAGCCCAAGAAGGCCGGGGGCCAATGTAACTGTGAATGAGAGAGATATGGAAGCTAACCAAGCCTGGGCAGATGAAGGCAACGGGTAGGGTATGAGAAAGTTCGGCTTCCTCCAGCAAGGGGAGCACGGTCCATGGTACACAGGGTGTCGCGTCCTCTCATCTGAGAATATCGGGTGAGAACCCTGTGATTGTCTACATTCACATAACATGATTTTCTAAAAATTCCAGAGTATAAGGAAATTTCAATCACGTAGTAAAAGTTACCTACCCGAAACGTCAAATACCAAAACTCAGAATTCATACGACCTTTCCAGTATTATCTCATAAATACCTGCTAAAATACTAAAATTTGCCCAAGACAGAAGGAAACCAGATACAATGAATAACAGAGTGGCATATATTAAGGAGTTAAGAGACAGAAATATCTCTATTCATATCATTTTCCACTGTGTATCATTAGCTTGGGGTGTTGTGTTTAGTTTTCTGATTGGGAAATTAATAATGTCCTTTACAGAGAATTTAGCATGAGAAGTATGGAGGTCGAGGGGTGCCTGAGTTGCTCGGTGGATTAAAGCCTTCAGCCTTCGGCTTGGGTCATGGTCCCGGGGTCCTGGGATTGAGCACTGCATCAGGCTCTCTGCTCGGTGGGGAGCCTGCTGCTGCTTCTCTCTGTCTGCCTCTCTGCCTACTTGTGATCTCTCTTTCTGTTGAATAAAATCTTTTAATAAAAGATACAATGAATAAGTGGAAATAGACCACTAGGGGTGTCAAACACTGTAAATAATAGATACAGAATTCAAAGTAAAATTTTTAAAAACTTCTGTTTAATGTATTATTTGTTTCTGGGGTACAAGTCTGTGAATCGTCAGTCTAACACAATTTACAGCACTTCAGCATAGCACATACCTTCCCCAGTGTCCATCATAAGCCACCCCATCCCTCCCACCCCCTCCACTCCAGGAATACCTTCCGTATGTTTCCTGAGATCAAGAGACTCATGGTGTGTCTCCCTCTCTGGTTTTGTCTTGTTTCATTTTTTCCTCCCTTCCCCTATGAGCCTCTGCCCTGTTTCTCAAATCCCACATGCCAGTGAGATCATATGAAAAGTCTCTTTCCCTGATTGAATTATTTTGCTTAGCATAAAATCCTCTAGTTCCATCCACCCTGTTGCCAATGACGGGATTTCATTTTGTGATGAGTGCGTAATATTCCATTATGTATATATACCACATCTGTATCCATTCTTCTGTTGATGGCCAGCTAGAGTTTTTCCATAGTTTGGCTCTTTTGGACGTTGTTGCTGTGAACATGGGGTGCATGTGCCCCTTTGGATCACTGCATTTGTAACTTTAAATACCTAGTAGTGTGATTGCTGGGTCATAGGGTAGCTCTATTTTCAAGTTCTGACGACCCTCCATACTGTTTTCCAGAGTGGCCACACCAGCTCGCATTCCCACCAACAGTGTAGGAGGGATCCCCTTTCTCCGCATCCTCACCAGCATCTCCCGTTTCCTGACTTGTTAATTTTAGCCATTCTGACTGGTGTGAGCTGGGATCTCACTGTGGTTTTGATTTGTATTTTCCTGATGTTGAGTGATGTGGAACATTTTTTCATGTGTCTGTTGGCCATTTGGATGTCTTCTTTGCAGAAATGTCTGTTCATGTCTTCTGCCCATTTATTGATTGGGTTGTTTTTCCTTTGGGTGTTGAATTTGATAAGTTCTTTATAGATTTTGGATAATAGCCCTTATCTGATAGGTCATTTGCAAATGTCTTCTCTCATTCTCCCATTAGTTGTCTTTTCATTTTGTTGACTGTTTCCTTTACTGTGTAAAGGATTTTATCTTGATGAAGTCCCAATAGTCCATTTTTGCCCTTGCTTCCCTTGCCTTTGACGATGTGTCTAGGAAGAAGTTGCTGCAGCTGAGGTCAAAGGGGTTGCTGCCTGTGTTCTCCTCAAGGATTTTGATGGATTCCTGTCTTGTATTGAGGTCTTTCATCCATTTTTGAGTCTATTTTTCTGTGGTGTAAGAAAATGGTCCAGTTTCATTTTTCTGCACGTGGCTGTCCAATTTTACCCAGCATCATTTGTTGAAGAGACTGTCTTCAAAGGAAGACTTCACTGTATCCAATGGAAATTGGATAGTCTTCCCTGCTTTGTCAAAGATTAGTTGACCATAGAGTGGAAGGTCCATTTCTGGGCTCTCTATTCTGTTCCATTGATCAATGTGTCTGCTTTTGTGCCAATACCATACTGTCTGGATGATTACAGCTTTGGTTTTTTTTTTTTTTAAGATTTTATTTATTTATTTGACAGAGAGAGATCACAAGTAGGCAGAGAGGCAGGCAGAGAGAGAGGGGGAAGCAGGCTCCCTGCTGAGCAGAGAGCCCAATGCGGGGCTCGATTCCAGGACCCTGAGATCACAACCCAAGCCAAAGGCTGAGGCTTTAACCCACTGAGCCACCCAGGCTCAGGGTCTTTTCTGGTTCCATACAAATTTTTAGAATTATTTGTTCCATTTCTTTGAAAAAAAGTAGAAGGTGTTTCAATAGGGATTGCATTAAAGGTGTAGATTGCTCTAAGTAGCCTAGATATTTTCACAATATTTGTTCTTCCAATCCATGAACATAGAATATTTTTCTATTTCTTTGTGTCTTTCTCAATTTCTTTCATGAGTGTTCTCTAGTTTTCTGAGTACAGATTCTTTGCCTCTTTGGTTAGATTTATTCCTAGGTATCTTACAGTTTGGTGTGCAATTGTAAATGGGACTGACTCCTTAATCTCTCTCTCTTCTGGCTTGTTGTTGGTGTCTAGAAATAGAACTGAGTTCTGTGCATTGATTTTATAACCTGCCCTTTCACTGAATTCGTGATGGGGCTTCATTCATAATAGTAAATAAACTGGGAACCACTTATATGCCCCTCAGGAAGCAAGTGGTTAAGCCAGCTGTGGTGTATCCACACTGTAGAACATTTCTCAACAATGAAAGGGTTGAAATCGTGGCACGTGCAACAACCTGAATGAAACTCAAGGGAATTATTTTGAGTGAAAAAGTCACACTCCCTACATTCTATTGGGTTCTTTTTGCAGAAGAGTCCCCCAAATGATACAAGCTTTGTATCAGAAACAGAACAGAAACAGCCAGAAACCCTGAGCTTGTGATGGGAAATCCTTACAGCAGAACCCCCTGCGAGGGAGAAGACAGCCGTTGCTGTGTGGCGACAGCGGACGGATCACTGCGTGGTGCGTGGTGAGCTCTTGTTCTTCACTCGCGCCTCTATCTGACAAATAAGAAAATGAAGGCATGGTTGAAAGCATATTTCAAACTTGCCGCAAGTGTAAAAGCTAAGTTAGAGCACTCCTTCTCTTTGGGACACTTATAGAAAAAAAAAAAAAGTTTATATCTGCACCATTTGAGAGGGTCTGGTGTGTCTCCCTGCGGGGTAGCTCCTTGCCTTGTTCGATCTATCAGAAGCACGTCTGGGCCTCCAGAAGGAGCTGAGGAAGCACATGGGACTGGGATGGAAAGTTCTGTGGCTGTCCAGTGCTGCCTCCTCGCTCATGGTCAGAGCCTCAGACCTGCTCTTGGCCTTCTTTATGGCAAACAGAGAAAGACGGAAGTCTGGTCACCCCCACAGACCACTTAGACAAGCGGAACTGAAGAGATATGTTTGGTTTTCAAGCAAAGGAACCCTTTTCCCTGACAAATCCAAATAACCTAAACAGTAATGTTAGTTTGCTTGGAGCTGGGGAAACAGGAAGCTAGAGGAGAGGTTTTGTGATCCCAAACCACAGCTCTTGGACTTTGCTGGGCTCTGCACGTCACCTGCGGTTGGTTAAGATGCCATCAGCCACCAGCCATAACTGGCTATCAAGTGCTCAAAAGGTCGATAGTGCCACAGAGGAACAGAATTTTAAATGTTATTTAATTTGAGTGAGTTTGACTCTCAGTGGTTCCACTCTCTAGGCGATGTCGGGGCACAGGTCTCATAGACATTTATTGTGCATGTCTTGCTATTCCTTGCATTTCTTTAAAAGATGGATTTATTTGTTTGAGAGAGAGGGAGAGAGGGAGTGAACAGGGGGAAGGAGCAGAGACAGAGGGAGAGAATCTCAAATAGATGCCCTGCAGATCACGGGGCCCAGCATGGGGCTGAGTCCCACAACCAGGAGATCATGACCTGAGCTGAAATCAAGAGTCAGTCACCCAACTGACTGAGCCACCCAGGCACCCCATTCCTATTCCTCGTATCTTTTAAAATTTAATCAAGAAAATCCATCCCCCAAGTCCTAACAGTGGGACACAGCTGAATTAACCTTACAGCGTGTCCTCTTCTGTGTGAGCATGGTCTTCGCAGCCCCCGTGAGGTTGGGAAACTCTGGCCACAGACCCCATGGTGCAAACAGCCCTAGGCACCCTCCTGTGGCCCCAGTGCCGACCAGCCCTGGCCACCCTCTCCACAGACCACAGCATGTCTGAGGCCCACTGATCAGCTGGGGGACCACAAGCTTTGCCCCCGAGCTACCCCAGCCCCCCGGCATCTCTCCCTTTCCTCCGACCTGACTTTCCACTTAATGTTCTGTCTCCGCATGCTTGCTTCCTTCTCCCGCCCCCCCCCCAACCATTCCCTACCAGCTGCCTCCCCTCCCTTTCCCCTGGCCACTGTAGGGACACTGCAGGGACAGCAGTGGTGTGCCCCAGAGTCAGCCGTTCGGCTTTCAAGAATTTGGGGAGCTTTCGGTAAGGATGGTCATATGTCAAGTTAAGTTCTATCACCTTGCAATTTAATAAGCCATATTACGACAAAGGTGATACTCAGAACTGACTACTTTGGATTATTTTGCCACATGTGACCATCATCTAGTCTCTTGTGGTGGCTCTGCCCACTGCACCTGACGGCGGGGCTGTGACGTGGCGGCGCCTCTGTGTTCCTCTTCCTCACTCAGGGCCCAGCGGCATGACCCTGGCAGCAGAGGTCAGCCAGAGGGGATGGTCCACACCACAGAAATCGGCAGATCATCAGAGAAAACCACGTCTCAATGGATCCTTTTTTGGGTTATTTACACTTAAGAAAGTGACAGGGAAACGCTGATCACGCAGGAGAGATTGTTACCACTGTGAGTGGCCCCAAACTGGCGGGATGTTCTCTTCCAGAATTTGAAAACCAGTATCCACTCGCACAGAGAATTCACGGACAGTGTTGATGAGTGACCCTCACCTGTGACGTCTGTATTGTTCCACATTCCTCTTAGCCTGTGATACAGAGGGAAATATCAGTCAGTACTTCAGTCAGAATGGGCACTTCCCTTGTGCTGCAAGAAGCCCAGCAAGGCACCTGGCCACATCTGTTGGCCGTCGGGGGGGACCATAAGGAGTACTGTGCATTTTTTCATTCTTCATGACTGGTGTGCTACATGTCTTTTAAATGCATATAATTTGCAGTAAACTTAAGCACATGTGTACAACTGCATGGTTTTGTGGACGAGCTGCTGGTTTAACCTTCCCCAGTGCACCCCTCCTGTCTACTGTGCATCTTGTCTTGTGGATGCCTCTCCCTTCTTCGGCCCTTTCTCTCTCTCATATCCCCCCCATATGATTCCTTTTTGCTTCAGGTGGCCTAGACTCTCCATACCCTTGATCAGTTCTTCCAGTTAACGGCACCAAAGGTCACAGTGTTCATGACATTTCTCCCTTCCCCAGAAGTCTTGATGCCGGTGTCAACACAACTTTCTGGGGAATTCTGGGATACAAGAGCTCTGGGATGGTGGCCAGACTTTAGAGGTCACCGAGCATTTCCCACCCAAACAGTGTTTGATCCTCAGGGTCAGCCTAGAGGAAGCCCCACAACCTAAGGTGGGAGACCAGGGCTCTTAGCCTTGGTGCCGTGCTCGGCGCTCCCACTAAACTGCACTGCCAGGCCTTGGACCAGACCCTGAGATTCCCAGCTCAGGCCTGCCTGTCCATGGCTGCTTCTGGAGATGGGGCTCCCTTGGGGGGAGATGGCTGGCTCAGCTGCCACCTGGGACTGCTCCGGTGGACTTGGCAGCCCAGGGAAGATGAAATCACAGGCTTCCAGATCCTAGGTCACATGCACACAGACATCTGGTCTACCATGCAGGTGTCCACTACTACTGGATACTCACTGCCATTGCCGTGGCTGCTGGGGGACCGACTGTGTGCCGGCCACTGAAGGTGACCAGTTGGAGCCCCTCTAGAAGCAGACCCCGAAGGGAGGGTTGGAGAGCCCCTGATTCATTCAGGAGGTAAAGGGACCTCTCTGGGGGAGATGATGAAGAGAAGGCAGTGACTAGCCAGTTGCCACTGCAGGCCATGGGTTCCTCCCACGGGAATCACAGGGTATTTGTGTAGAACTTTCCCCTCTGACTGTCCCACCTGGCAAGGGACTTGGAGCACCTCAGGGACTGAGGGGGGCATCTATTTTTCTGGCATTGCTGGCCAACCTTGCTAAGATCCTGGCACAAGCCCCAGCCCCAGAATTTTGGTCCCAGCATTGAGAGCCAGGCACCCGCAAGGGGTTGTGGGGCAGAGAGTATGAGCGGGCACAGGAGCTGTCTGTGGCATCGTCTCACTAGAACTCAGCAGGGCCTTCCGAGGCTGGCCACACGGGGGACTCTGCGGTAAAGGTGAGGCCAGCAAGGCGGGAAGCTTGCCCAGGGCGCCACTGCAGGGAAGACACAGCCAGCTGTGGGAGCCACGTGCTCCTGCCGCCGAGCCCAGGCGCTTTCTTGAGTAGGTCTCTCTACTACCTGGGACTGTGGGAAGCCCATGCGGAAGCCATTCCCTTGGGGCACCTGGGTGGCTCAGTGGGTGAAGTGTCTTCCTTTGGCTTGGGTCATGATCCTGGGGTCCTGGGATTGAGTCCTGCCTCAGGTTCCCTGCTCAGTGGGGAGTCTGCTTCTCTCTCTCCCTCTGCCCCCTCCCTGCTGGGCATTCTGACCCAAACAAACGAATAAATAATCTTAGAAGAAGAAGGAGGAGGGGGAAGGGGAGGAGGAGGAGGACGGGGAGGAGAAGAAGCCATTCCCTGCTGCCACAGGCTGGCACTCACTAGCCCCCAGGGCCCTCCTTCCTGTGAAAACCATTGGCCCTTCCAACCCCAGCCAAGACCACGGCGAGCCAAGGCTGGGCGCCATGCCCGCCATGTGGGAGGCACAATAAATATTTGTGGAGTGAATGAATAGCTAAATGACTTCAGGGCGGGGGGCCTCCTCAACTCCAGTTGGACAAGTCCTCCCCTACCTGGCTCCTGTTTGCAGACCGATGTCTGCCGGGCCCCTGCCTGCCCCACTGGCCAGGCTTCGGTAGCGGAACCAGCAAGGTGGTGCCCCCCCACAGGGCGCTCCAGCCTCCAGGCAGCCAGCTGGCTTCCCCAGGGCCAGACATGATCCTACAGGAGGCAGCACAGTGACAGAGGGCCTCCCAGGGGACAGGTGCCAGGCTGGGCACCACAGGCCGGGGGCGGTGCCCACTGTGTGTAGAGTGGGCCTGGTGGGGGTGGAAACAGGGTAACGTGGGCTAGAGGATGAGGAGGGAGCCGGGGTCCTGAGGCTGAGGGCGTGTGTGCTCACAGATGAGCCACTTTCCTTTCCCTGCTCGGCTGGGGCCACCGGAGCTCACCCATGAAGGGGTTTGGGAAGCTCCTTCAGAGCCACCTTTGCTGGCATTCCCCCAGCTGGGCGAAGATGGCCGTGTCAGTCCCGCCCAGACCCACCCTATCTGGCAAAAGGATATGAGCTCCGGGTCTGGACCCAGCAGGGAAGGCCCAGGGTCCTGAGCCAGCTCAGTCTCCACTGTCCCCCGTGCTGTCTTCCGGTGAGGAGCGTGACCCTGAAGCCACCAGTTCCCATGTGCTCTGGAGCTCTAGAAGCTTCTCTTGTTGCATGCGTCCTCCCAGGCCCTTCTGCAAACTCCCTTTCACCTGTCTTCCCGATGCCTTGATGCGAACCCCACACCTCGTGGCCCCAAAGTCATCGCCCCCCTCTTCCCCATCATATCATCTCCTGCTTCCCTGCTGGGCCGGACATGCTACATGTTTTATCCCCTTAAACTTCCCCTGGGGAGGGCACCTTAGCTTACTGACAAATTTAAAGTTGTGGAAGGAGAGGCCACACAGCCAAGACCAGATTGACTGGTCTGGGGACACCAAAGCAGGCCTGCCTGATACAGTGTTGTCACTGTGGGGAAGAGACCCCAGGGTGTCTTCCCAGTGCAGGAAGGCTGCCTCCCTCCTGCCCTCTCATGCCCTTCCAGCCAATCATGTGGGAAGTACTCAGGGCCCGCAGACTCTCACAGGAGAGCCTGCCAGCCATGAAGGACAGCAGGTCAGTGAGATATGGGGGTCTTGCAGAGCGATTCCTCCTGAAGGCCAGGAAGCTGGACTGAGCTTGACACTCTCAGGCTTGGTGCACATGGACATGCGAGCACGTGTGTGCGTATGCGTGAGTGGGCGTGGGGCAGTGTATACGTGCACGTCTGTGTGTGAACATACGTAGGTGTGAGGATGCACACATGTGTGATAGTGTGTGAGCCCGTGGGGGGGTGTTGTGAAGCAGTGGAGGGCAGACTGGGGTGAAGCGGGGCTGACAGCTCTGAGTGTGCTTCGTGCGTGAGTTCATAGGGGGCCGATGCTGGGAAGGGCAGCAGGAGCCAGGAGGAGCGGCCGAGTCTGCCCTCAGCGCAGGGAGGATGGTGGACGGTGTTCTGAGATGCCGGCCAGGCCCAAGCTTCCCGTTCGTTGTCCTTGGCTGCAGCGTTGGTCCACTCTACTCCCTATGGCGTGCAGGAGTCCTGAAGGGTGCCTGGCCTTAGTGGCAGGAGGGCCGCTGGTAGTGAAGTCAGGGCTCAGGTCCATGCCACTGGCCTCTGTGCCCAGCTTCCCATGGCCACTCTGCCCTCCACATTTCTACTTTGCCAGCAGGAAGTGCTCGAGGGAGCTGCATGCTGGAGGGGAGGAGCCATGCTTGTGCCACTGCCATCAGTAGAGAGCAAGATGGCGTCACTCATGTCGAACAGTGGCTTGTGTCAAGGGCATGGCTACTAAGACCAGACATTGCTGAGACCAGCACGGCATGGACGTTGCCGAGACCAGCCCTAGAACTGATAACCAGTAGAAGCAGAAGAGGTCTGCAGGGCCCGAGACCAATTAAATCCCTTTAAAAGGGGAGGCTTTGGGGAGGAGTTAAGATGGTGGAGGAGTAGGGAATCCTAATCTCGTCTGTTTTCCAGGAATTCAGCTAGATCGTTACAAATCATTCTGAACTCCTGCGAAATCAAGTGGACGTCTGGGAGAAGGACGGCTGCCAATCTACGAATAGGAAAGGAGCTACTGTTTGCAGGGTGGAAGTTGCAGGGATGTGAATTTGGGGTGCTCTGTTGGGAGATAAACCTCAGGGGAGGGAATCTCTGTCAGCTGGCTACTAGAAAGTGATGGAGCAGTGGAGTGCAAAGTCAGAATGCTTACTTTTTAAAATTTTTATTTAAATTCAATTAATTAACACATGTTATTTACTTCAGAGGTACGGGTCTGGGATTCATCAGTCTTATACAATACCCAGTGTTCATTACAACACATACCTCCCACCACAGTGCTCATCAACCAGTTCGTTTCCCGTGATTAAGAGTCTGTTAAGGTCTGTCTCCCTCTCTAGTTTCATCTTGTTTTATTTTTTTCCTCTCTTCCCCTACGATCCTCTGCCTTGTTTCTTTTTTTTTCCCTTGCCTTGTTTCTTAAATCATATGAGATCATATGATAATTGACTTTTTCTGATTGACTTATTTTGCTTAGGATAATATCCTCTCAAACCATCCATGTCATTGAAAATGGCAAGATTTCATTTTTGATGGCTGCATAGTCTTCCCGTGTAATGGCCATTGAGGCTTTTCCCATAGTTTGGCTGTTGTGGACATTGCTGCTATACATTGGAGTACATGTGCCCCTTCACATTACTACATTTGTGTCTTTGGGGGTGAATGTCACTATAGTTGCTGGGTCGTAGGGTAGCTCTATTTTTAACTCTATGAAGAATCTCCATACTGTCTTCCAGAGCGGCTGTACCAGCTTGCATTCCCACCAACAGTGTAGGAGGGTTGCCCTTTCTGTGCATCCTCGCCAACATCTGTTGTTTCCTGACTTATTAATTTTAGCCATTCTGACTGGTGTGAGGTGGAATCTCACTGTGGTTTTGATTTGTATTTCCCTGATATTGAGTGATGTGGAGCACTTTTTCATATGTCTGTTGGCCATTTTGGTATCTTCTTTGCAGAAATGTCTGCTCATGTCTTTTGCCCATTTCTTGATTGGATTATTCGTTCTTTGGGTGTTGAGTTTGATAAGTTCTTTCTATATTTTGAATACTAGCCCTTTATCTGATGTCATTTGTGAATATTTTCTCCCATTTTGTTGGTTGTCTTTTCATTTTGTTGACTGTTTCCTTTGCTGTGCAAAAGATTTAACTCAATGAAGTCCCAATATTTCATGTTTGCCCTTGCTTCCCTTGCCTTTGATGTTGTTTCCAGGAAGAAGTTGCTGCGGGCGAGGTTGAAGAAGCTGCTCCCTGTGTTCTTCCCAAGGATTTTGTTGGATTCCTGTCTCACATTGAGGTCTTTCATCCATTTTGTAGCCTATTTTTCTGTGGTGTAAGAAAATGGCCCAGTTTCATTTTTCTGCATGTGGCTGTCCAATTTTCCCAACATCATTTGTTGAAGATACTGTCTTTTTTTCATTGGATAGTCTTCCCTGCTTTGTCTAAGACTAGTTGACCATAGAATTGAGGATCCATTTCTGGACTCTCTACTCTGTTCCACTGATTTATGTGTCTGTTTTTGTGCCAGTACCATACTGTCTTGATGAATACAGCCTTGTAATAGAACCTGACATCTGGAATTGTGATGTCACCGGTTTTGGATTTCTTTTCCAACATACCTCTGGCTGTTCAGGGTCTTTTCTAGTTCCATACAAATTTAAGGATTATTTTGTTCTATTTCTTTGAAAAAAAGTTGATGGTATTTTGGTAGGGATTTCACTGGATATGTAGATTGCTCCAGGTAGCACAGACATTTTCACAGTATTTGTTCTTCCAATCCATGAGCATGGGATGATTTTCAATTTCTTTGTATCTTCTTCAAAGTTTCTTTCATGAGTGTTCTGTAGTTTTCTGGGTACTTTAGGATCCTGAAGAAGATCCAAAGGATCCAAAGAAAATCCTTTACCTCTTTGGTTCGGTTTATTCCTACATATCTTGTGTTTTGGGGTACAATTGTATATGGGATTGATTCCTTCATTTCTCTTTATTCTGTCTCATTGTTAGTGTATAAAATGCAGCTGACTTCTGTGTATTGATTTTATATTCTGTCACTTACTGAATTCCTATATGATTTCTAGCAGTATTGGGGTGGAGTCTTTTGGGTTTTTACATAGAGTATCATGTCATCTGCAAAGAGTGAAAGTTTGACTTCTTCTTTGCAGATTTGGATGTCTTTTATTTTGTTTTTTTTGTTGTTGTCTGACTGCTGAGACTGGGACCTCTAGCACTATGCTGAATGACAGTGGTGATATTGAACATCCCTGTCGTGTTTCTGACCAGGGGGAAAGTTCTCCGTTTTTCCCCATTGAGAATGATATTTGCTGTGGGTTTTTCATAGGTGGATTTTATGATTTTGAGGTATGTACCCTCTATCTCTACACTGTGAAAAGTTTTAATCAAGAAAGCATGTTGTAGGGGGACCTGGGTGTCTCAGTTGGGTTAAGCGTCTGCCTTTGGCTCAGGTCATGATGCCAGGCTCCTGGGGCCAATCCCTGCAACAGGCTACCTGCTCAGCTGATAGCCTGCATCTCCCTCTCCTCCATGCTGGTGCTTTCTCTCACTATCTCTGTCACTGTCTCTGTCCCTTAAAAAAAAAAAAAAAAGATGTATGTTCTCAAATGCTTTTTCTGCATCTATTGAGATGATCATATGGTTCTTGTTCTGTATTTTATTAATGTGGTGTATCACACTGATTGATTTGTGAATGTTGAACCAAGCTTGCAGCCCAGGAATAAATCCTATTAAGGTACTGTTGGATCCTAGTGGCTAATACATTGGTGAGAATTTTAGCATCCATGTTCATCAGGGTTCATCATCGTTTGTAATTCTCCTGTTTGGTGGAGTCTCTGTCAGGTATTGGGGTCAAGGTGATGCTGACCTCATAGAAAGGGTTTGGAAGTTTTCCTTCCATTTCGATTTTTTGAAACAACTTCAAAAGAATAAATACTAATTCTTCTTTAAGTGTTTGGTAGAATTCCCCTGGGAAACTATCTGGCCCTGCTCTCTGTTTTGCCCCAATGAGAATGATATTCACTGAGGGTTTTTCACAGGTGGCTTTTACAGTATTGAGGTATGTATCCTCTATCCCTTCATTGTGGAGAGTTTTAATCAAGAAAGGATGCTGTGCTTTGTCAAATGCTTTTTCTGCATCTACTGAGAGGATCATATGGTTCTTTTTTTTTTTTTTTTAAGATTTTATTTACTTATTAGAGAGATAGATAGAGACCACAAGTAGGCAGAGCAGCAGGCCGAGGAAGAGTGAGAAGCAGGCTCCTCTCTGAGCAGGGAGCCCGATGTGGAGCTCAATCCCAGGACCCTGAGATCATGACCTGAGCCAAAGGCAGCCGCTTAACCCACTGAGCCACCCAGCTGCCCCGATCATATGGTTCTTATTCTGTCTTTTACTAATGTATTGTATCACATGGATTAATTTGTGGAATTGAACCAACCTTGCAGCCCAGGAATAAATCCCACTTGGTCATGGTGAGTAATCCTTTCAAGGTACTGTTGGATCTTAGTGACTAGTATCTTGGTGAGAATTTTGGCATCCATGCTCATCAGGGATATTTGTCTGTAATTCTCCTTTCTGATAGTGTCTTTGTCAGGTCTTTGATCAAGGTAATGCTGGCCTCATGGAAAGAGTTTGGAAGTTTTCCTTCCAGTTCAATTTTTTGAAACAACTTCAGAAGAATAGATATTAATTCTTCTTTAAGCATTTGGTAGAATTCCCCTGGGAAGCCGTCTAGCACAGGGCTCTTGTTTGTTGGGAGATTTTTGATGACTGCTTCAATCTCCTTCCTGGTCATGAGTCTGTTTAGGTTTTCTGTTTCTTCCCGGTCCAGTTTTGGTAGTTTCTATGTGTCTAGGAATGCCTCCATTTCTTCCAGATTGTCTAATTTGTTGGCATATAGTTGCTCATAATATGTTCTTGTAACTGTTTGTATTTCTTTGGTGGTGGTTGTGATCTCTCCTCTTTCATTCATGATTTTATTAATTCAGGTCCTTTCTCTTTTCTTCTTGATAAGTCTGGCTAGGGGTTTATCAATCTTATTCATTCTTTCAAAGAACCAGCTCCTCGTTTCGTTGATTAGTTCTGCTGGGGTTTTTTGTTTGTTTGTTTGGTTGGTTGGTTTCTAGTTCATTGATTTCTGCTCTGATCTTTACTATTTCTCTTCTCCTGCAGGGTTAAGGCTTTATTTGCTGTTCTTTCTCAAGCTCCTTTAGGTCTGGGGTTATGTTGTGTATTTGAGACCTTCCCTGTTTCTTGAGAAAGGCTTGTAGTGCTGCAAATTTTCCTCTTTCCAAATTTTCCTCAGCAAAGCATGTGTTGGAGGGGATGTGGAGAAAGGGGAACCCTCTTACACTGTTGGTGGGAATGCAAGTTGGTGCAGCCACTTTGGAGAACAGTGTGGAGATTCCTAAGGAAATTAAAAATAGAGCTTCCCTATGACCCTGCAATTGCACTACTGGGTATTTACCCCAAAGATACAGATGTAGTGAAAAGAAGGGCCATCTGCACCCCAATGTTTATAGCAGCAATGGCCACGGTCGCCAAACTGTGGAAAGAACCAAGATACCCTTCAACAGACAAATGGATAAGGAAGACATGGTCCATATACACTATGGAGTATTATGCCTCCATCAGAAGGGATGAATACCCAACTTTTGTAGCAACATGGACGGGACTGGAAGAGATTATGTGAGTGAAATAAGTCAAGCAGGGAGAGTTAATTATCATATGGTTTCACTTATTTGTGGAGCATAACAAATAACACAGAGGACTTGGGGAGATGGAGAGGAGGGGGAGTTGAGGGAAGTTGGAGGGGGAGATCAACCATGAGAGACTATGGACTCTGAAAAACAATGAGGGTTTTGAAGGGGCAGGGGGTGGGAGGTTGGGGGAACCAGGTGATGGGTATTAGAGAGGGCACAGATTGCATGGAGCACTGGGTGTGGTGCAAAAATAATGAATACTGTTATGCTGAAAATAAAAAATTAAAAAAAAACTAACTAAAAAAAAAAAAAAAAGTAGAGCTACCCTATGACCCTGCAATTGCACTACTGTGTATTTACCCCAAAGATACAGATGTAGCAAAAAGAAGGGCCATCTGTACCCCAATGTTCATAGCAGCAATGGCCACAACCACCAAACTGAGGAAAGAGCCAAGATGCCCTTCAACAGACAAAGGGACAAAGAAGATATGGTCCATATATACAACGGAATATTATGCCTCCATCAGAAAGGATGAATGCCCAACTTTTGTATCAACATGGACGGGACTGGAGGAGATTATGCTGAGTGAAATAAGTCAAGCAGAGAAAGTCAACTACCATATGGTTTCACTTACTTGTGGAGCTTAAGGAACAACATGGAGGACATTAGGAGAAGGAAAGGAAAAGTGAGTTGGGGGAAATGGGAGGGGGAGATGAAGCATGAGAGACTGTGGACTTTGAGAAACAAACTGAGGGTTTTGGAGGGGATGGTGTTGGGGGGATGGGTGAGCTTGGTGGTGGGTATTAAGGAAGACATGGATTGCATGGAGCACTGGATGTGGTGCATAAACAATGATTTTTGGAACACTGAAAAAAAATAAAATAAAAATAAAGTGAGGGGTGGAAAACCATTCATCATGCTAATAGACATCAAAAGAAAGCTGGGGTGGCAATCCTCATATCAGAAAAATTAGATTTTATTTGTTTATTTATTTATTTTTAAAGATTTTATTTATTTATTTGACAGAGAGAGATCACAAGTAGGCAGAGAGTTAAGCAGAGAGAGAAGGGGAAGCAGGCTCCCCGCTGAGCAGAGAGCCCGATGCGGGGCTCTATCCTAGGACACTGGGATCATGACCTGAGCCGAAGGCAGTGGCTTAATCCACTGAGCCACCCAGGCGCCCCCAGAAAAATTAGATTTTAAACCAAAGACTGTAATAAGAGATGAAGAAGGACACTATCTCAAAATTAAAGGGTCTATGCAGCCAGAAGATCTAACAATTGTAACTATTTATGTGCCTAATTTGGGACCAGCCAATTAATAACAAAATCAAAGAAACACATTGATAATAACACAATAATAGTAGGGGACTTTAACACCTCCTTCACTAAAATGGACAGATCATCTAAGCAGATCAGTAAAGAAAGAAGGTTTTTTGGTAACACACCGGACCAGAAGGACTTCATGAATATATTCAGAACGTTCCATCCCAAGGCAACAAAATACACATTCTTCTCAAGTTCACACAGAACATTTTCCAGAAGAGATCACGCACTGGGTCACAAATCAGGTCTCTAATGGTACCAGAAGATTGGGATCATTCCTTGCATATTTTCAGACCACAGTGCTTTGAAACTCCAACTCAATCATGAGAGGAAAGTTGGAAAGAACTCAAATACATGGAGGCTAAGGAGCATCCTACTAAGGAATGAATGGGTCAACCAGGAAATTAAAGAAGAATTTAAATTCATGGACACAAATGAAAATGAAAACACAACTGTTCAGAACTTTGGGATGCAGCAAAAGCAGTCCTAAGAGGAAAATTTGCAGCACTACAAGCCTTTCTCAAGAAACAGGGAAGGTCTCAAATACACAACATAACCCCAGACCTAAAGGAGCTTGAGAAAGAACAGCAAATAAAGCCTTAACCCTGCAGGAGAAGAGAAATAGTAAAGATCAGAGCAGAAATCAATGAACTAGAAACCAACCAACCAAACAAACAAACAAAAAACCCCAGCAGAACTAATCAACGAAACGAGGAGCTGGTTCTTTGAAAGAATGAATAAGATTGATAAACCCCTAGCCAGACTTATCAAGAAGAAAAGAGAAAGGACCTGAATTAATAAAATCATGAATGAAAGAGGAGAGATCACAACCACCACCAAAGAAATACAAACAGTTACAAGAACATATTATGAGCAACTATATGCCAACAAATTAGACAATCTGGAAGAAATGGAGGCATTCCTAGACACATAGAAACTACCAAAACTGGACCGGGAAGAAACAGAAAACCTAAACAGACTCATGACCAGGAAGGAGATTGAAGCAGTCATCAAAAATCTCCCAACAAACAAGAGCCCTGTGCTAGACGGCTTCCCAGGGGAATTCTACCAAATGCTTAAAGAAGAATTAATATCTATTCTTCTGAAGTTGTTTCAAAAAATTGAACTGGAAGGAAAACTTCCAAACTCTTTCCATGAGGCCAGCATTACCTTGATCAAAGACCTGACAAAGACACTATCAGAAAGGAGAATTACAGACAAATATCCCTGATGAGCATGGATGCCAAAATTCTCACCAAGATACTAGTCACTAAGATCCAACAGTACCTTGAAAGGATTACTCACCATGACCAAGTGGGATTTATTCCTGGGCTGCAAGGTTGGTTCAATTCCACAAATTAATCCATGTGATACAATACATTAGTAAAAGACAGAATAAGAACCATATGATCCTCTCAGTAGATGCAGAAAAAGCATTTGACAAAGCACAGCATCCTTTCTTGATTAAAACTCTCCACAATGAAGGGATAGAGGGTACATACCTCAATACTATAAAAGCCACCTGTGAAAAACCCTCAGTGCATATCATTCTCATTGGGAAAAACAGAGAGCTTTTTCCCCTAAGGTCAGGATGATGGCAGGGATCTCCACAATCACCAGTGCTATTCCGTATAGTAATAGACTAGCCTCAGCTATCAGACAACAAAAAGAAATAAAAGGCATCTGAATTGGCAAAAAAGTCAAACTCTCACTCTTCATGATGATATGATATTTTATGTGGAAAAGCCAAAGACTCCACCCCAAAACTGCTAGAACTCTTATAGCAATTCAGTAAAGTGTCAGGATAGCAAATCAATGCACATAAATGAGTTGCAATTCTATACACCAACAAGAAGACAGAAGAGAGAGAGATTAAGGAGTCGATCCCATTTAAAATTGCAGCCAAAACTGTAAGATACATAGGAAATAATCTAACCAAAGAGGCAAAGAATCTGCACTCAGAAAATTAGAGAATACTCAGGGCAAAAATTGAGGAAGACAAGAAGAAATGGAAAAATGTTCCATGCTCATGGATTGGAAGAACAAATATTGTGAAAATGTCTATACTATCTAGAGCAATCTACACATTTAATGCAATATCTATTAAAATACCATCAACTTTTTTCAAAGAAATGGAACAAATAATCCTAAAATTTGTATGGAACCAGTAAAGACCCCAAATAGCCAGAAGAATGTTGAAAAAGAAAAGCAAAGCTGACGGCATCACAATTCCAGACTTCAAGCTCTATTACAAAGCTGTCATCATCGAGACAATATGGTCCTGGCACAAAAACAGACACATAGATCAATGGAACAGAATAGAGAGTCCAGAAATAGACCCTCAACTCTATGGTCAACCAATCTTCAACAAAGCAGGAAAGAATGTTCCATGGAAAAAAAGGTAGTGTCTTCAACGAATGGTGTTAGGAACATTGGATGGCCACATGTAGAAGAATGAAACTGGACTATTTCCTTATACCATTCACAAAAATAGACTCAAAATGGATGAAAGACCTCAATGTGAGACAGGAATCCAACAAAATCCTTGGGAAGAACACAGGCAGCAACCTCTTCGACCTCAGCCTCAGTAACTTCTTCCTAGGAACATCGCCAAAGGCAAGGAAGCAAGGGCAAAAATGAACTACTGGGACTTCATCAAGATCAAATCTTTTGCACAGCAAAGAAAACAGTCAACAAAACCAAAAGACAACCAAAAGAATGGGAAAAGATATTTTTAAACGGCATATCAGATAAAGGGCTAGTATCCAAAATCTATAAAGAGCTTATCAAACTCGACACCCAAAGAACAAATAATCCAATCAAGAAATGGGCAAAAGACATGAGCAGACATTTCTGCAACAAACGCATGAAAAGTATGCATGAAAAAGTATGCAATGTCATTTGGCATCAGGGAAATACAAATCAAACCCACAATAAGATACCACCTCTTACCAGCCAGAATGGCCAAAATTAACAAGTGGGAAACAGCAGATGTTGGGGAGGGCGTGGAGAAAAAGGAAATGTCTTACACTGCTTGTGAGAACTCAAGTCAGCGCCGTCATTCTGGAAAATGGTATGGAGGGTCTTCAGGACATTAAAAATAGAGCTATCCCACAACCCAGAAATTACATTACTGGGTATTTTACTCCAAAGGATAGAAACATAATGATCCAAAGGGGACCCAGCACCACAGCCAAACTATGGAAAGAGCCCAGATGTCCACTGACAGCTGAATGGATAAGAAGACGTGGTTCATATACACAGTGGAGTATTACTCAGCCATCAGCAAATGAAATCTTGTCATTCGCAATGATGTGGATGGAGCTAGAGGGAGTTACGCTGAGTGAAATCAGTCAGAGGAAGACAATTATCGTCTGATCTCATTCATATGTGGAATTTAAGGAACAAAACAGACGAGGAATCCCTGACCTCTACCTCTGAAACTAATGGCATGCTATATGTTAATTAACTGAACTTAAATAAAAAATTAAAACAATAAATAAATTAAAAGGGAGGGGTTTTGCAGCAAACATCAGACTCTCCGGACGGACGCCCCTAGACAGACAGACCCCCTCAGTCTGACCACCTCAGAAAGGCAGCTGCTGCCCAAGCCTCGCCCAGCTGGCCTCCGAACAGGACTGAGATGCGTCCCTGCTTAAACAGAAGCAGCAGCAAGTGCCAAGAGCTGACCGGGGGCAAGACCCGGGCCCCCTCTCAGCCGCCGCCCACAGACGGACTTGGGGTTCGGGTTCGTGAACTCCCTGCCCCCTTGGTATCTCGTTTGTCGTGTGGCTTGTCTTGTGTTCACTCTCTATGCTGTGTTAATCACGTGGTGAAATGTCGCTAAATTTGGAGACCTGAGTCTGCTTTATGATGACATCACCTTGTTTGATGATGACTAGAGCGGGCATTGTGGAAAGACACAGCTCCTGTGTGCACCTTCAGACCGTGCTCACGACCCCATCCCCTGGCACTGCCAAGCAGGATAATGGCACATAAAATTCCATGGCCAGCCTTTGCCCAGGGAGTGCTATGATTTCCATGGGGCCAGAACAGAAGCCTAGGGAACCTGGCTCAGAGAGGGAGCAGCTCCCACGCACACAGTCCCTAGGACGGCCTCATTGTCCATCTTGGGCCCTGCTCTGGCTATGGAGTTCCTCTCCACCCTTCCTGGCCCACTGCCAGTGCCTTTCCTCTGGGAAGCTGGCTGTGGGGTCCCGCCCAGGGCTCAGCCCTAGCCTGCAGGGCAGGGCAGGCGGGGCAATCTCAGGTGCGTCCTGCGGGACCGGATGCCGGCAGCGGGGACAACCTTGTTTATCCAGTGGGCCATCTTGCCTCTTCTGGAAAATACCAGCTGCCCATACTTAGCAACAGGGGCCTCCTACATCCTGGCTCCTTGCTGTCCAGACAGACCAGAACTGGATCAGCCAACCACCCCCTGCCCCGGGCACATAGAGGGAATCCCTCCCACTCTGGCCCAAGGGACCTGCCCTCAAAGGGACCAGCTGGGACATGCCCAGACAAGAGCTCATTGTGTTTCTGTGTGTAGTCTCAGAGAACCCAACCCGTGAGGCTGGGATCCCTCAGGATAGATACAGAGAAGCCGGTATTCTAGCTGCTGTAAGAAAATGGAGGGCATCAGTGCCAGGGCAGGGCAGGGAGAGGCTAGGCTGACCGAGAGCAGGGGCCAGAACACCTCAGAACACCAAAGTTTTTGCTCAAAACACTCCAAGACTTGCGCTACCCTTACTACCTCCAAATGGTCCTCTGAGCCCTCAAGCAAACTGGCCTTTCGTTGCTTCTCCCCATGCTCTGGTTGTGGGTCCTAAGACTAGAACAGCTTCTAATCTCTATGGCCAGGGTTAGGGCTCAGTCTATGGACAGTGTCAGGGCTCAGACAGGAAACACAGGGCTCGGAGTGTGCGCAGGGTCGGGGAGCAAGAACTCTGTCCCCTGCGAGATCCTCTGAGCTTGTTTGGATTAAGAATCAAATCAACATAAAACAGATTAACAGGAGAAAATCAAATTTAGTGAATGGACTGCAACGGTTTAACATAGACACACAAATTCCAGAGAGAGGAAAAAGGTCCAGTGTCATTCTGAGCTAAAGAGAAGGGGCTCGGCGGGTCAGAAGAAAAGGACACATTTCACAAGGCGGAACAAAGAGCAGGTGTTTGGTGGTCAGACGTTTGCCCCACCGTACAGACGGGTCACTCCGATAAAATTTCTCCCTGCTAATCACCCTCTTCTGGGAAAGGCCCCAATTTAGGTTCTTCTGTGTAGTCTAGGGAGGGACAAAGTTTCTCTTGCGCCTGTAGGGTCTCAAGTGCCTTCAGCTCAAAATAATCCATGTACCAAAGCGGTAGTATCTGTTGGGGGTGTAGGTGGGCAGCTGTCTTGAACCCGTTCATCAGGGTCAGGGCTCAGGGCATGAACACGATGAGGGCTTAGGGTGTGACCAAGATCAGGGCACTCCTTGGTTAATGTAGGCACAGGAGACCCCTTTTCCAGGCCCTGCCCGACAGGGAAGGGCGTCAGTTCAAATTCTGGGTCCTGCTCCCTTCCTTGCCAGAACAGCAGGAAAGACGGGAAAGAGACGGGGCAGAAAGAAAGGGCCGAGGGAGGGGGAGGACAGAGGGAAGGGGAGGTAGGGACAGGATTCGGCCTCTGGTTCATGTGGCCATCTTGGGCTTCCTATCAGAAGTCAAGGTCACTTCCGGGAAGGCGAGATCAGGCTCTTCCGGGCTGGCAAGGTGTATGCTGGGTGTCAGCTGAGAGCCCCACTGCTGCCCCAGTTCCCTCACCTGCACTGCGCACCTGCGGGACAGGAAGTCCCACGTCTCCCTCTCAGTCACTCTGGAATGGAGTGCGGCAGCAGGAGAGGGAAGCCAGGCATTAATTGTGGCCTGGGGTGGGAGTCTGGGGCTTAATTGGAGAAGACCCAGCTTGTAAAGTTGCAGATGCCCAATTAGTTCAATGCGGGGTGGGACCGCCTCCTCCGCCAGCGCCTGGGCCACCCGTCCCACCCCAGCCCCGGACAGGCCCTGTCCTCCGTGCTTTTCCCGTGGGAAGAGTCACTGCTCCCTTGAGGGATGACGCCCCACAGGGACCCATCCCAGAGACCCTACCCCACGAGGCTGCAGAGTCTTTGCCCCAAAGGTCCTTTCAGATGCGCAAAGTTCAGCATTTCTCAGATCACCTTACTAGAGGAGAATATACTCAAAGAAACCCAAGCATATGGAGCCCGATCTGAGACATGGTGTGCCCATTCGGTAAGATCCAGCCAAGCTTGCTTGCACAGACAGTTCTGGGGACCCATGTCCCTGGCTCAGCTGGCCCCTTCACATCGGCCCTTCCTTCCCCTTCTCCTCGCCCCTACTTCAAAATGCGGCCCACCTGGTACCTTCTTCAGGTAGAAGCCTCCGACACAGCCCCTCGGCTGTGCGTGGGGGGCTGTGCGTGGGGTCCCCATCATGGTACCTGACGGATCTCCATTAGTGCAGGTCTGCCGCGTGCCCACATTCAACCTCTCATCTCCGCACCCCTGCACCAAGGGCCCGAGCCTGACAGTAGGAGTGAGAGCTGCTGGAGCCAACAATTGTTTACTGCCTGGGTCGGGAGATCCCAGAGTCCAAGGCTCCCTCCCCACGCACAGCTGCTCTGCGGCACACTCGGACAGGCACGGAGGCGCAGGCAGGGTTACCTGGGTGCTGGGGGTGGGAGAAAGGTGAGAAGCAGGTTTGAGTTCACCGAGAGGAGGGGCTGTAGTCAGAGTCACCCAAAAGGGCAAGGGCAGCTCGCACGTGTAGGGAGGGGCTCCCCTTCCCTGGAACCCAGGTAGGGCCCTGCTAGAAGAGCTGGAGAATGCGATCGGCCCCTGAGCACCTGGCCTCTCCCCCGTGAGCGCTGAGCCGAATGGAGGGCCATCCCCCTGCCTTGTGCTCCGACATCACGGTCTGGGCTCCGTCACGCCCCTTCGCATCCTGGAAGCAGAGTCAAGAACTCTCTCAGGCCTGAGCTGAGGACGACGTGGGGTCTGGGAAGGAACTCAGTCCTCAGGGGCTGGTCGCTGTCCCAGGGCAGCCTCATGCGGGTGGGGTCCATCGAGGCCAGGGGCTGCTAAGCAAGGCCCGGCTGCCGGTCATGGCCATGGCTGCAGGAGGTCACCAAGATCAGTGGTGAGATGAAGGCGGGAATTCTGGGACCACGGACCGGAGCACATGGCGTGACCCAGGATGGTGCGTGGGGTCCAGCGCACGGGGCGGGGCGCGTGGGGTGCAGAGACGCGGGGAGCCAGAGCGGACAGAGCAGCTGCGGGAAACGGAACGCACTAACCCGGACAGAGCGGGAGGAGGGGCTGGCGTTGATGGGGAGGAGGGGGCGGCCGGCGGGACGGAGCAGCTGGTGAGGACAGGGGGGGGCGCGGAGTGGGCGTGCGGGGGATGACGGTGGAGGGGACGGTCCGGATGCGGCGACCCGAGAAATGGGCTGCGCGGTGTGGGGGTGGGAGTGGAGGAGGTGGTTTGATGGAGGGGATGACCAGGATGGAGGAGACGCGGGGGTAGAGGGGGTGGCATGGACGGAGAGATGGAGTGAATGGTGTGGACGGAGCGGCTTTAGGGGATGGAATGGATAGAGGGATGGTGTGCACGGGCGGCTGGTGTGCACGGGCGGCTGGTGTGCACGGGCGGCTGGTGTGCACGGGCGGCTGGTGTGCACGGGCGGCTGGTGTGCACGGCGGCTGGCATGCACAGCGGCTGGTGTGCACGGGCAGCTGGTGTGCACGGGCGGCTGGTGTGCACGGAGCGGGTGCCATGAATGGATGAGCTGAAGCGATGCAGGGTGGCGTGGAGAGAGGAGGGGGAGGGCATGGAATGAACAGGGATTCAGGGGCCCGATGGGTGGAGGGCATGGCGGGGAGAGAAACTGAATGAGGCCGGAGGCACGGTTGGGCACTGGGTTTGTGCAGCCAGGACCCCTCCCATCTTAGCACCTGGATGTGAATGAATTTCAGGCTTCGTGACCTGAGCTGTGTGTTTGCCGCACCTGGTGCCCTGTAAGCAGGCTCCTGATAAGGGGGAACCCTCCCCATATTTCTGGGCAAATGAGGCCTCACACCCCATGTAGCTAAACTTATGAAAGTTCTCAAAGAAGTTTAAAAATCGGAACATAAAGTATCGTCGACCAAGATCCCATCAGAGTAAGCAAGCGGTCCAGTGTGTTGGGATGCCAGGCTCTGAGACAATCTGCTAGGTGGTGGCTGTGCAGAGAACGCCCGTCCCAGCCCAGGGTCTGACCCCTGCCACACAGCAGGGCCCCCACGTTCAAGCACACGGCCCCCAGCGCCTGCTCCACCCCCCACCCCGCCACCAACCGTCTCTGCTGCTTGTACCCAGGGATGGGCACGCGCAGCTCGGCCCAGCCCCGCCTGGACACAGGCTCCGGGTGGACACAGACAGGAATACTGGGTCTGAGGATGTCCTAGACAAGGATGATTCTGCAGAGGCATGAAAGAAGGGGAGGGTACTCAGGCATCAGGCCAGGCCTGGATGAGGGCGCGGAGGCCTGTGGGTTCACTCCAGAGGCTGTGGGCAAGGCAAGGGCCTGGGGGACACAGGGGAGGCCGGGGAGCCGGGGTTATGCAGATGGTGCACAGCTTCGGGGCTCTCAGTGGGTGGTGGCACAGTCAGGGTGGCATCTAGAAGGGTGGCTATGGTCACTGGAGAAGGGACTCCAGCCGCCAGAAGAGAGGGGCCTGTGGCCCTGGGAGGGGCTGCGGGAGAGACACCAGGAGGTGTGATCTCCGACCCTCAGCCCTGGCAGTCCAGCCAGACCCCAAAAGAGCAACTGGGCTCATCCTGCCATGGGCAGACTCTTCCCTGCCTCCTCCCCAGGCACCCTTGTCTTCCGTGGTTCCCCCAAGCCTGGTCTGGAGGCCAATGGGCAGTAGTCCGGTGCTACCTGAGATGCTGGGCTGCACCTCTGGCTCTGCCCATCCCCACTTGGTCGGCCCCGCGGACCAGCAGCAGAAGCACGCCCAGGGGCTTACCAGGAATGCATGGTCTCGGGTCCTGCCTGGGCCCCCAACCCAGACCAGCACTTTACCAGAGTCCAATGTGATCCGTGTGGACATGAAAATTGAGACGGGCTGGTCCGCAGCCAGCTTTCAGCCTACAATGCCTCAGTGTCCCCATCAAAATGGGGTTGGTGTCTCTCTGATTGCCTGTCCAAAGGGGGAGGCTCAGGAGAAACTCAGAAGACTCCTGGCAGGGCTGCATTCCCCAGGTCCCTAGAGTGGGCCGGCACCCATAGACCATCATTCCTCTTCCTTCTCCCCAGCCTGACCTGGGGCCCCGTGGTACCTATGGGGACCAGGAGGCCAATGGTTCAGGAGAGAGAGGACACAGGGGGCCTCCAGAGAGCCCCCAGAGGCTGGGGGTGGGGCAGAGGGAAGCCCAGGCAGCAGGAGTCAGGCCAGCCCTGCCACCCCGAGCTCTGCTCCAGCTAAATTACTAGGTTTGACCCCCGCCGGGACGCCAGCCATATAAAGGCACCTGGTGCTGGCGGCTGCCCAGTCCCGGTGGATACCCCACGATGAGGCCGCTCCTGCTGTCTCTGCTTCTGGCTACTCTGTGCGCTGACCTGGGTAAGGGCCACTGACCCGGGTGGGAAGGACTGGACAAGCAGGCGCTGGGCGGGACCGGCTCCCATCAGGCCCGCTGGGGGCGGCAGGGAGCCAAGGGGGAGCTCTTGTGGCTGCTCCTTGATCAGCCAGACCTGGAGACTTTTGTGCTCCTTGTGTCCCCTTGGGCCCAGTTTCTGGTCTGTCTGCATCTTGTGGGGTGAAAGACCCGGAGGGGGGGCCCGAGTCTCCAGAGCTCCGGGCTGGCGGTGGGAGCAGCTGGGGGACCTCCACCCCGTGCTCCTGGGAAAAGGGCGTTCTCGTGCTGAAACCGGGAAAAGGAGCGGGTCACCCCCTCCCAGCCCCAGCCCTGTCTCTACCTGATGACCTGGCTGTGTGACCTTGAACCAGAGCACCTGCTGCTTTGGGGCCACCGGAAATGGGGCCCGAGGAGGGGGTGATCCAGCCTGTGATTATCAGCAGAGTAATTACCATCCAGGGATAATGGCCCCTCAGCGTCCCCTGAGTGGAGGCGGTGAGGTGGGGCCTCTGGCCGCCGGGAAAGGCACCTTGGGGATCAGACCCAGCCTGCAGTGGGGCGGTCTGGAAACAGGCCGGGGACGCTTGGGCAAGGTTGCGAGGCTGGCTCTGGGGAGAGAGCAGAGGACAACGTGCTTATCAGAAGAGAGGCTGGCGCGGAGGTGGGGCGCGGCTGTGCGGGGCCACACTGAGGATGTGCTCAGAGCCCCCAGCTCACAGGGCCCCTCCAACCCTTTGGGGGGAAACAGAGGCATAGTAAGGTTCTTGTTCAGAGGAACCTAGGACTTGCGCCCACCAGCATCTGGGACTCCGTTGCAGACAGGACCCTAGGGACAGCCAGGGTCACCCCAGATACCGATTCTTCTTGGAGGTTCCAGAACCCTAGCCTGGGAAGATAGCCTGGGAGCCTGGGGTCTGACCTTGACTTGATTGCCCATGGTTCAGCCCCAAGTGTCCTCACTTTCCGCACAGGGGGAAGGGTCTTTGATGGCCGCTGACCCATGTGTAGGGGACGCCATCACCTCCTTTCTCAGGTGCAGGCTTCGATGTCCGAGTGGCATTGCCTTGCCCAGAGCACACCACAGGGCCCCAGACCTGGTGCAGAGGTGCCCTCTCTGGCAGCACAGTACCCCCCTATCCTGGGCAAGGCATCCTGGCTTTCCCACCAGCCCAGCTGCTGCGTCACGGCTCTGGCAGCCCTCCCAGATGGACCCCGCCCTGTACTGAGACTCAGTTCTTTCTGGGCCTGGTGTCCCACAGGTGTCCCTATTGTAGCTTCCAATCCATCCCACTCAGTCACACATAGTACCTCAGTCGGCCACCCCCGGGTCCTGCAGGGTCTCCTCGTGGCTGGGAACTGGGGCCAGTCACACCACATGGGGGTCTGGCTAGAACAGGGGCCTTTTGCTGTAGACTCCCCTTGGATCAGGCAGGCAGGTCCCAGGCAGTGAGGGGCAGGGCCGGTGCCTCCTGGTAACTAAGCAGCCCTCAGTGTGCAAACCCCTGCGGACCGTGGCTGGGAGCTCCGCGCGGGGCGGGGGTGGGGGCGGGGCGGGGGCGAGAGAAGTGCCCGATGCCCATGTCGTGTCCTCTCCCAGCAAGGCTGCGCTAGTCCCGTGATAGAGGCAAGGGCACTGAGAAGCAGAGTCCGGATCCCCCCAAAGTTAGCTCTCCTCGCATTGCCCCCTGCTGCCGGTGCCCGCCTCTGTCCCGGTCCCAGGGCCGCCTGCAGACACCAGGCCACACGCCGCACACATACACACACACACACACACTCACACACACACACACCCTGCCTGTGGGCCAGCACTCCCTGCACAGCGCCGTGGCCTGGGGTGCGTCTCCAGCCACCGAGTCTCTAGTCCCAGCCCAGGGGACCGGGAGCAGCTCTGCAGGGAGTCTGGGAGGAAGACAAGGTGCAGAGAGAGCCAGCTGCGCAGTGGCCCGGCCTCCCCGTCAGAGAGAGCCAGCTGCGCAGTGGCCCGGCCTCCCCGTCCCCCCGCCCCGCCCCGGGCTCCCCTGCCCAGACTGACAGGGGCCTGTGCTTGCTTCTCCCCAGCCCCGGCCCTGCACTGCCACGTGTGCTGCGGCCACAAGGACTGCGAGTCTCTGGTGGAGTGTGCCCCAACCGACAAGTACTGCGTGATCACGCAGGCCAGTGAGTACCCCACGCCCTCCAGCCGGAGTCAGAGGGGTGCACGCAGGAGATGTAGGCGGCGGGGAGCAGGCCCTACAGGGCTGTGGCAGGACGAGACATGGAGGGAGGCTGGCCCCTGGAGGACCCGGCGGGCACAGCCCTGCAGGGCCACCTGGCCGGTGGCAGGTGACGGGCCCCCGCGCCCCTCTCGGCTTCCGCCCGGGGAGGGGGATGTCGCCACCACACCTGTGACCCGTCTCCTCCAGACTCCCCCCGCCCCCCGGCTGCCGGCCTCCTCCGACCCCATGGGACAGGCTCTCTCCTTCCTCCGACCTCCCAGGATGCCCTTTGCAGTCTGCTCCCTCCGTGAGCCGTCAAGGGCTGAGTCGGGGACTGAGAGTGGTGGTGACAGGCAGGGTCGGGGCACAGACCACAGAAGGTCACATGGCAGGGAGGCAAGGGGTGCGGTGATTCCAGTGACCCCGAGGAGTGGCGAGCCTGACGGGGTCGTAGAGGCCTGGACAGGGCAGTGGGAAGCCGGCCTGGAGGCACAGCAAGGACAGGGTGGGGACTGAAGGGAGGGGCCTAGAAGCTGCTGTGAGCCCCCCCGGCAGCCCCCGAGAGAGGAGGAGGCATGACGCGAGCCGGGTCCCCTGCAGACGGTGGTGTGTGGCGGTCCAGGAGGCTCTGGGCTCCAGGGAGGGAATGAGGAGCCCCACAGGCTGCTGTCACCATGAGTGTCCTGTCGGGGGGGGTCCCAGCAGCATCCCCAGACTCCCTGGTTGACTCAGGGGCTCTGCCGTGGGCCAGGCAGCCAGGCAGCCACACTGGGCCCAGCTCCCTATAAACCTGGGTGATCACGAAGGCTTTCCTGCTTGGGACACAGGCCCCTTAGTACGAGGAGATGTGGGGTCTGGCCAGGGACACAGGTGGTCTTGCCCCACCCCCACCCCCGCTCGGCCCAGGGCCCCATGAGGAAGCAGCACAAACAG
This sequence comes from Mustela putorius furo, assembly GCF_011764305.1. Taxonomy (NCBI): domain Eukaryota; kingdom Metazoa; phylum Chordata; class Mammalia; order Carnivora; family Mustelidae; genus Mustela; species Mustela putorius. The sequence continues at coordinate 40,076,725 of NW_025421322.1, read as the reverse complement.
TCCACTGCCCCCAGGACCCTTCCCTGTCAGACAGAGGAGGACCTTGTCCCAGGACCGTGTCGCGTTCTCAGGGGGCAGGGGAACTTGCCCCACTCAGCCAAGCCCTGGGGGTGGGGGGCCGCAGCCAGCCGTGCTCTCCGTCGGTCACCCACAGCCTGGCGCCTGCTGGCTCTGGCCGAGTGTGAGGCTGGGCCCGTGTGGCTCTCGGCCTTGAGCAGCATCGGTGGCGGAAGGGCCTTAAAACCACAGACCTTGATGTGAGGGGGCGGGGGGCGTTGAGGAGGGGCCGAGGGGGCTTCTCCCTGGTTGTCCCCAGCGTACCAGGAGCCCCCATGGGCCCCTAGTTCCAGCCCCACGGTGGGGGCTTCCTTCAGACCCCCAGGCTGGCCCTCTCCCTCATGGACCGTCCGTTGCATCTGTCTGTCCCTGGGTCCGGCCGGGCCGCGCTCCCTGAGCAGGTCCCCCAGGAGCAGCGGATGTGTTGACCTTGGGGCCGTGCTGGAGGGCTGTGCTCCCTACAGGGGGCCGTGAACGAGGTGCTCCTGTGTGAGCGGAGGAGGTGGGGGGCCTCCGGGAGCAGCACCGGGGGTCCCCTGGTTGGGGGGTCCGGCCGTGGGCAGGTGGTCGTGCCGTCACTCCCGTGGGCCTCCTGCACCACTGAGGCCCCTCCGGCGGGTTCTGGGGGTGGCAGCGCGTCCGGCTCCCTGCTGGCAATCCCAGGGGCAGGGGGCACTGCCGTCCACGCAGCACAGCGCCAAGCAGTCTTGCCTGTGACGAAGGGGAGCGTCAGGGGCCGTCAGGCCACCCGTCGCGCCCTCCGACTCAGCCCTCCCAAGCCTGGCCCCGTAGCCCGTTTCTCAAGGGAAGAGCCCGGAGCTCAGACCCCAGCAGGAAGGACGCTGCTGCGTTGTGGAAATGCCACTGGGCCCTGGAGACTCGGGGCAGCCCCTGCCCCCACCCATTCTGTCCATAAACACAGGCCCCTTCCTGCCCCGACTGAGCACGGTCCTGACCAGTCATCACGTTCAGCTAAGAGTTTGCTCCTGGGCTGCGTGCGGTCCCGCTTGCGGGAGGGGGGATGTGTGCGGGGGCTGGGGCCTGCCACTCACCCTGGGCCTCCCAGTGCTGTTGCCGCCCACCTATGTCCCTGCTCTGCCCCCGCGCACGGCACTCACTACGGGCAGCATTTTCTCGACCCGCTCAGAGCTGTGCGGGGAGTAACTTTGCCGACCCCCGAACAGTCTGGGAGGGGCGGCTCTGGGCCCCTGTCTCCTGGACCAGGAGGCTGAGCCGAGAGGTCAGGCCGCGCACTGGGGTCATCCCTTTCTGGCAGGGCCGTGGCAAGTGCACTGAGTCACAGGTCACAGGTGGAGGGAAGTCCCACACGGTCACAACACCGCTGGCTTGCGCGGCCATCCGGGCACTTTGGGAACCCGGTGCTCAGCTGTCCCCAGGTGCAGGCGCAGAGGCCAAGCCAGAGGGTCACATAGCGAGGTGTTCTGCCTCCCGGCCCAGGACAGGGCAGGGCTGGGGACTGGGCCTGGTCCTTGCTCTAGACCCAGGAATGAGTCCAGGCACCTGTGAGAGGGAAAGGTTGAGGTGGGGGGTCACTGAGGGGCCTGGACGGGACTCCCCGGGCCTGCAGGCACCACGGAAGGAGGCCCTAGAGGTTGGCCGTGTGGGCGGTGCTGATGGCCCTGGGCTACTGGCCTGCCCCGCTGCGGCTGGCTGGTGGTGGTGGGGTACCCAGAGCACGCCAGCCATGGGCCCTCGTGCCTCTCTCCACAGCAAACCCCGGAGGCATCTTGGTCATGAAGTCCTGCGCCCCGGTGTGTCCCAACAGCACCATGTCCTCGGACGGCCGCACCCTCTCCGTCTCCTGCTGCCAGGGCAGCCAGTGTAACCGCAGCGCAGCCGTGGGCCTGGCAGGCAGCCCAGGGGCCCTGTGGCTCAGCGCCTTGGCCAGCCTGCTATGGCCACTGCTCCGGGCAGCCTGGTGAGCCTGCCGTGCCCGCCCTGGCGCTGGCTGTCGCCTGGACCCTGTGGTCCTTTGCAGCCATGCCACTCCCCGCACACTGCCAAGCTGGCAAGAAGAGCTTCTGTCTCTCCTGGGGCTCCTCCTGGCTTCCCCTGGGCCCCACCCAGACCCCGGGCTCCTGTCCCTGGGAGGGAGGCTCCCCCCTGCTCAGGAAGCCCCCTCCGAGGGACCCTCAGCCCTGTCCTGAGTCCCTGGGTCCCAGCCACCCAGCAGTGGGAAGGGCACCTCCATCCCCCTGGCTCCCTCCATCCGCTTTCAGGGGCTTCCACTGGGGGTTCCTTCCCAACCAGCTTCGTGTGCCCAGAGCCACTGTGCATGGAGGGGTGGTTCAGAGGTCGGGGCATTCCCCCCACCCCAGCACCAGCCACCCCTGGGCTCCCACGTGCATCCCCCGCCCACTCCTTCCACGGCTGACTCACACCCCAGTGGGCACGCTCACTCCTCCTGGCCCACCAGGGCCTCCTGGGAGCCAGGCACCCTGTCGGATCTGCCAGGCCCCTCCCGGGGCCCTTGGCTCACTGCCCGAAGCTTGGAGAGAGGATGAGGCTTTCAGGGATCGCCACGTCCCCGCCCAGTCCCTGCCAGGTGAAGGCAGGCTTGTGCCGATCCCTCGGCTGCCGGCTGTCACCGCCTCCGGCAGGGGTGCCCACAGCAAGCCCACCCCTGGGAGCCCGTGAGGGGGAATAAAGCCACATATCCTGTCCTGTCCCATTCTCTGAGACGCTGAACTGGGGGGCGGAGGGCTGTGCCTCCGACGAGGCGGGGAGCTCTCTACAGAGGGTGGGTGCACTCTCACGCACAAGCTCAGCGGGGACAAGCACGCTCCCCTCGGAACCCAAGAAGCCAGCACCCCCTCCCACCCCCTCGACCTGGGGGCTCACATGGGGTCCCCTGACATCCGTGGTAGCCCCACCGTGTGCCCCACAACCCCCACCGCGCTGCACCCCCGGTCGGGGCCCAGCCAGGCACGCGAGGCTCTCCTTGGCCGGCAAGGCCCTCCCTAGCCTCTGCGCAGGGCCTCTCCGCAGAGCCTCACACGGGTGCCCTTGCCCACGGCTCCTGCGGGGTCTCCCTGTCCCAGCCTATGGGGCCTAGCCCGGTCCGCCTGCCTCCCCCCACGCAGGCCCCGAGTCCTTTCCCTTCCGTCACATCACTGACCCTCACCTCCCTCCTGGGGGGCCTGCCTGGCGGAGGTGGGCTCCCACAGCTCAAGGCCACGGCCACGGGGCGTGGTAAAGGCAGCCGCTTCCCCGGTTGGGCATGGGCCTCAGGTCTGGGAACCGGCGGCAGATGCGCCGCTACCCGCCCGGCCTCCCCACCACCGTTCTCTCAGCCGCCAGCCCCCACCGCCCGGCCTGGCGCTCCTTCCCATTCCCAGCGGCCGCCTCTCTGGCCTGGCAGCGCCGCTGCCCCCCGGCGCCTGTGAGCTCGGCCTGCTGCGGGCGCCCGGTGCCTGCTCCTGCCCTGGACCGGCCGTTCTGGCGGAAGCTCAGTGCTCCGGAGGCGTGTGGGGACTCAGGCCGGTGGGAGGGTGCCCGGTGCTGGCAGACTTGCTGTGGCTCCTTCTGTGCCCAGGAAGACCCTGGAAGACCCGGCAGCGGAGGGGGCCCGGCTTGGAAGCAAGGATGCCAGCCTTCCCCTGGGGCCCCTCCGAGCCTCCAGTACGATTTCCCTTCGTGGCCAGGCCTGCGGGGCTCCAGGGACCCAGGAGGAGGTTGGTTTGGGGTCCATGTGAAGTGTTCACATCTCAGGCGTTTGGGGTACGGTGGCCCCACGCAGCCTTGGAAGGTCGGTTTTCTTAAGCAGAGTGGAAAGTCCCTCTCTTGACTCCTGTCCGACCAGCCCTCCCTCCAGGGCACGCCCCACCCCTACAAGTCACAACGGAAAGCCGCAGTGGGTGCCACATCATGACCCACCGCCTCTTCCTCCGGGAGCTTCTGCGTTCAGAAGTCGGGGCGGGGGGGACCAAGAGACTGTTCCACGTGAGGACATTAGAGGACACTGAGACACAAACAGCTTTTCAGATTCAACTCTGGGCTGGCAGAGTGGTCTGCCCAGAGCCAGAATTTTCTCCCCCACCCCCCACGGCGGCACCACAGTCACTAAATCAACAGACACTCAGAGAGCGCCCACCACACACCAGGGTCGTGCTGGCGCTGGGACCAGTGCAGCAGCACGCACATGGGGCCACAGCCAGCAAGCCTACAGACCAGCGCAGGCCAGTCCTCCCCAGGACTGGGGCAGGGGGGGAGGAGGGGGGAAGGGCAGTGCTGGAGGGAACGCCAGCCTCTCTGAGGGGCAGGTGACAGCTGTGATCCGGACCCTGGGAACCTGTGAGGACAACAGGTATAAAGGCCCAGGGTGAGAAAGGGCTGGAGGGTGTGTAGGGAGACCCCGGGGCAGGAATCCCGAGGGGGCAGCAGGGTTGGAGCCTCAGGGAGGAACATTGCAGGGTGGCATGGGTGTGGGGCCGCAGCCAGGGACTCGGGCTTTGACCTGTCCCTCCCGAAGCTGCTGAGGACACAGGCGGGAAGGCAGCCAGAGCGGAGAGCTTGGTCAACTTGCTCCTTGCAGCCCAGAGTGGCCGGCCTGGTGGCTTTGGTCCTGGCTCTGTGTGCCCCGGGGGTCACCGCCAGGGCTGACCCCAAGGCTGTGCTCCGCTCTGGGGGTTCCTGGGCCTCCCCCCAACATCCCCTGCTCCCCAAGGAGCAGCCCTGCTCTGTCCTTACATAATATTCCCAGGGTGAGATGACATAAGCCCTTGATAAGCTCTGTAGGCAATGAGCTCTCTGCCGGGCCCAGCTTAGGACCCACTCCCTGCCCTGAAGAGCCCAGCCCCACACCCAGAGCAGGTTGCAACAGCATGAAACCCCCTAGACCAGGGCCCAGTGCCAAAGCAGGCCCCTGAGGCCACCAGGCTGAGCAGGGAGTGGCTGAGCCGGGCTGCTGTAGATTCCAAACTCAGCAACTGCCGAGCCCCAGGGGGCAGGGGCTGCATCTCCTCCGCATCAGGCTGAGTAAGGACAGCGCCCAGGCCGCCTGGCCCTGCCGGCTCCCGTGCCTCACCCTGTGCCCTGACGAGCTCCAGGAACCTCGTCTATAAAGTACGGGGCTGGGAAAAGGCTGCTTACGCCTGGAGTGTGGGTCTCAGTGCGAGACTGAAGCCCTCCCCCACACGTACTTGGGAGGACAGTAGTCCCCATCCAAGAACGTCACCAGTTATTTCCAAAAAAACCTATTTTTAAAAGTCTGGTTGGGGCACCTGGGGGGCTCAGTGGGTTAAGCCTCTGCCTTCGGCTTGGGTCATGATCTCAGGGTCCTGGGGTCGAGCCCCACATGGGGCTCTCTGCTCGGTGGGGAGCCTGCTTGCCCCTCTCCCTCTGCCTGCCTCTCTGCCTGCTTGTGAACCCTCTTTCGCTGTCAAATAAATAAAATCTTTTTTAAAAAGAAAATGATGTTGAAATCTTAAAAGAAAAAAACCTTTAAAAAAATCTGGTTGTCCTGGTAGTGTTTTAGTGGAACTTAAAAGGCTGGCAGGACCCAACAAGGGGCCATTTGCTATTCTCAAGGGACAAGGGACCAATGAGAGGGCTCCGGATTGTCATGCTCTGTGTAAGAGGCACTAGTGGCCAGAGACAGACAGACCAACTCTTAAGGGTTAGGATCAATGACACCCTCTCAAAGCCACCCCCACCTGATCATACAATCTTAAATAAAAAGAGCATTTCTGTATGTTGGGTGTCGCAAGACCCAGAGCTGCCCGCCAACCACTCGCAGAGGTAAGGCTCTGAGAGCCCCCACCTGGGTTCACTCCACAGTCTTTGAGAATTCCTGTGTTCTCTTGTCAAGGACCGGTGTGCAGGTACATCAGAAAGGGAAGAGAAGACGGGAGAGCGACATCACGGAAACTCTGCTACAGGACGCATGGGTGGATGGATGAAGGACGGATGGGTGGGTCTACGGTGGGTCTACGGTGGGTCCATGGGCGGATGAAGGGATCTATCGATGGACACAGGCTGGCTGGCAGCCTGTGGATGGGCAGATGGAAGAATGAGTGGACAAGTAACAGAGAGATGGTGGATTGCATAGGTTGTTGGTGTTCGCTACCCTGGAACTTATACCCAATGCCATCATGGAGCTCAAGGGTTTAGAGCCACAGGCTCAGGCTACAATAGGAGGAGCACTGAGCAGCGGCACAGCAGAGCGGTGAACCTAGAGATAGAACGTGAACACTCTGTCTTTTTCTAGAACCCTAGAGGGAGCTTTGCTCACATGGGGAGAATAAACTCCCTACAGGATACCTGATTCCCAGGTTCTTCTTTTTTTTTTTTTTTTTTTTTTTTTATTTTTCCAGTGTTCCAAGACTCAGTGTTTATGCACCACACCCAGTGCTCCATGCAATCCGTGCCCTCCCCAATACCCACCACCTCCCAATCCCCCCACCTCGCTGCCCTCCAAACCCCTCAGCTTGTTTCTGAGTCCACGGTCTCTCATGGTTCGTCTCCCCCCTCCGATTTCCCCCACCTCACTTCTCCTCTCCATCTCCCCATGTCCTCCGTGTTATTCCTTAAGCTCCACAAGTAAGGGAAACCATATGATAATTGACTCTCTCTGCTTGACTTATTTCACTCAGCATAATCTCCTCCAGTCCCGTCCATGTTGCTACAAAAGTTGGGTATTCGTCCTTTCTGATGGAGGCATCATACCCCATAGTGTATATGGACCACAGCTTCCTTATCCATTCGTCCATTGATGGGCATCTTGGCTCTTTCCACAGTTTGGCGACCGTGGCCATTGCTGCTATGAACATTGGGGTACAGATGGCCCTTCTTTTCACTCCATCTGTATCTTTGGGGTAAATACCCAGTAGTGCAATGGCAGGGCCATAGGGAAGCTCTATTTTTAATTTCTTGAGGAATCTCCACACTGTTCTCCAAAGTGGCTGCACCAACTTGCGTTCCCACCAACAGTGGAAGAGGGCTCCCCTTTCTCCACATCCTCTCCAACGCTTGTTGTTTCCTGTCCTGTTGATTTTGGCCATTCTAACTGGAGTCATGTGGTTTGGATTCATGATTCTCAGGTTCTTTGGGTTCTTCAGCTCTGGGATCCCAGGCTCCACAAGCCCACAGTGCTAAGAGCCTGTGCCCTTGGAACTCCAAGGTCCCCAGGGTTGCTGGGTTCTATGGCTTGTGCCCACGGCCTTCGGCAGGCCCTCTTCCTCTACTTCACAAAGGGACACAGCCAGAGAAACTGATAGGCAGGGTGCATGCCAGACCTCTGCTCGTCCTAGGTGCTGGCACTAGGTGCTGGTCTTAAGGTGCTAGTCCTAAGTGCTGGTGCTAGGTGCTGATGTGGGCAGAGATCCTGTGGGGCCTCTCTCAGGGGAGTTGGCTGCCAGACCTGAGAACCGGTGTGTCTGCTCCCTGGGTTTGCACTCTGGCACAGCAGGAAAGGGAGGCCCCGCACTAGTGGCCAGGGTCCCAGGGGATGATCTAGACAGGTGGGCCATGCCAAGCCCTGGGAAGCAGGTGAGAGAGACCCGTGTCTGGGCCTGTGGCCCTGTGTGTGACGGCGAGTCTCCCGCACAGGAGGGAGGAGTAGGGAGGCGTGGGCGTGGGGTAAGAGCCCCAGGCCAGCCAGGGACTGAATTGGGGGAGGAGGGCAGGCCCGGCTCTGGCTCCCACCGGCTGGCCAGCTGATCCTGAGCAAGGCCCTGCCCTCTCTACATCGTCCGAAGGAGGCCCTGTCGGCATGTGCGGGTCCGTGAGTGGAGGCACAAGGCAGGCCCCCCCAGGGCAGTGTGACCCTGTACCCCTGCACGGCCTGACTCACTGGGTCGTCACCTCAGCCCTGTGGGGACGGAGGGATGTGCCAAGCCCGAGGCCCCCCCAGCCCAGACCGAGGCCCCAACGGCCTGTCCCTGCTCCGCTCTTCAGGAGGCCCCAACCCTTCCCCCGATCATCCCGCGCACATGGGGCCCACTTGTCTGTGCCCCATCTCCCCAGCTCACCTGGGGTCCTGCGGGCTGGCCCCGTCCCTCCTGTCTGTCTCTGTTGGGCCCTGAGCGCGTGGTCCATGTCGGGTACTGCTCAATGACGAGTGAGCGGCGGCCCGGCGCTGTGCGTCCCTGTGTGCAGCCGGCCAGCCCTCATGCAGGATGCATCCGGAAACGAAAGAAGCCTTGTCTGCAGACCCCAAGGTGCAGGGGCGCCCCCAGGGAGGGAACCCGACCTGCCCATCCTAATGCCCACCCTCGCCCTAGGCAGGGCCCCGGGACCCCTTAGGCTGCCTTTTCAGAAAGTCTGGAGTGGCCACTGTCTGCCCTGAGCCAGGCGCTTCCTCTTTGAGCCACTCGCCCCCTTTGTGGGACCCCAGGGACCCCCAGAGCCCAGTGATCGAGGCCTTGATTCCCCTCTCCGACCCCAAGGCTGAGACCCTGGGGAACAGGGGGAGGGGGGCGGGGGCGTGAGCAGGAAAGGCACGAGGCAGCAGAGGTCTGGGCTTGTCCTGGCGCCGCTGAGTTCAGGAAGCAGGCAGGGCTGAGGGGTGAGGGCGTGAGCACTCCTGGCCCCTCCAAGACCTCTTCGAGGCCTTGTTTCTGCTGCCAACAATTCCCTGGCGCCATCGGGCCCAGCGACCCAGCGGCCCCGGGGACTGGGTGAGAGGGCTTGCATGCCGGAGAGTGGCGGCTTTCTCCGGAGGACGAGCGAGGACAGGAGGGGAGGCCACATCACCTGGAACTGTCGGGCTGGCACCAGCGGGGTCCCCGCAGGACCTCGTCTCCTCACCAGTGAAAGGATGTTGGAAGGGGGCCAACCTAAGGGGCCATGACGGCTCCTCTCTCCCCTGAGATCTGCCTCCAAGATCAGGGCAGCCAGGCCACCACCTCCAGGCAGCCCTCCCTGACTGTACTGTTCCAACGACTCCGAGAGCTCCTGCCATGGAAATCGCCCGCTTTCTTGCTCAAGTAAACTGTGTCTGAGGCTGCCGATGACGGCCCTGCTGGGAAGCCCCTGGACAGGCAGCTCTCGTCTTAGTGGGCAGCCCATGCCCTCACTGGCAGCCCTGTCAGAGCCGACGGCTGTCTTCCCACGGATCCCCCTCTTTTCTGGCAGGTGTCTGTCCCTGCCTGACGGGCACATGGCCAGTGAAGCCTCAGGTGCCCGTGAGGATGGGACAGGGGTGCAGTGGGGGGAACCGGCAGCCCGGCAGCCTCGTGCTCAAACTTCCACTCCTGGTCTGGACCCCTAGCTCTACCAGGCCCTACAGGAAACCCAATCCCCCAAACCCGTTGTTCTAGTAGCTTCTCTGCCCCTGGCCTCAGTGAGTCATCCCTCCGCACCTGTCATTCCCACCCCACCCCCCATGCCAGTCACCACCCTGTCACTGAGCCCCACATCCTGCTTCCTGAGGCCTCCTTCATCTGTCCATGACGGGCTGTGCCCGATGAATTCCAGGCCTCAGAGCTTGGGGTGACCTCCTCTCTCTGGCTGAGTGCACAGTTCCCCCATATTACCTGCCTCGTCAAAAGAGGCCCCAGCTACCCTGCATAAGGCCCAGGGAGCCTGGGACCAGCCCGGGGACAGGCTCAGACTGCTGGTGTGGGGCTGCCCCGGGGGCTCGCCGGCATCCCTCCCTGCACCGCCGGGGTCCTGGAAGGAAACGCTCTGCCGGCCTTGCGCCTCTGGCCACTGGCCACGTCCCACCAGGGCCAGCAGCATCTTTAGGGAGGGCGGCCCAGAGGGTCAGGCCGCACGTTCCCGGCCCCTTGGCACCACGAGGCGGCCGGCCTCGCCCAGGTGGGGCCCCGCTCAGGAGCTGGCTTGTGCAGGGCACGCGGGAGGAAGGGCCAAGGGCTCCCAGATCTCCCCGGCCTGAGCCCACAGGGCTCCCAAGAGCTGCAGGCTGGCTCCGCCCCTGCCCTCCCCCCAGCCCAGGGCCGCCTTCCCAGCCGCAGGCCCTGCCCCTCCAGTACTTGCAGGGAGGGGGCTGGCGCAGGCCCAGGGCCAAGTTCTGTGCTCTGGCCTGACTCCCCATCACAGTCAGCGTGGCCTGCCAGGACAGGGTCAGGGGAGGCCTCCATAGGGGACCCCCCAGAACCCAGCAGGGTCTGCCGGGCACAGCCGAGCGGCGGGAGGGGCCGTGGCCAGCCAGCAGACAGGGAAAGCTTCAGGGAACCTGCGCGTAGGGGCGGGGTCTTCCCTCCCCACGAGCGCTCTGAGACGGTGAAGGTGACGTTGGGGGGATCTACCCAGCGCCCTGCACCCCTGACCTGGAAGAGCTCACTGCCCTTGGGGACCAGAGCAGGAGACAGAGAGGCCTGGTCCCAAGGCCGGATAAAGGCTGCTGGTCCTCCACCGTGTCCGGAGCAAGTGCAGAGTACTGGAGGGGCAGCGTCCAAGGCAGGGCCGCTGCAGACTCAGGGGCCCTTGGGGTCTCTGGGTCAGTGAACCCTTGAGTCTCTGCCTCCACCCCCACCCTTCCCCCATCAGCTCTGCCCCTGCGCCTCCCCCTGATGCACCTGGTCCGGGCTCACGTCTCTGCAGGTTCATCCACAGGCTTGTCCAGCCGCCGGTCCCGCCCCAGGACGGCCTCCTCCCTCCTCACTACCCTGAGGTCCTGACCTCTCAGCAAGATGCCTTGCTCGCCTAGGGGTCCTTCTCCCGACACCCCGTGGGCCCACCGAGCAGTCTTGAGCCCCAAGCCCAGGAAGCCAGGGCCAGAGCCTACACCTGCCTTGCTTGCCCCCGGGCACAACTCTGGCTCCCCACAGGGCACCTGCCTAGGCTTGTGACTCCGTCGACCTTATCTGAGGGTCAGGGTGAGGGAGGGAGTGGAAAGTCCGAGACGAAGCAATCTAGGGACGGACGGAGCATCGGAGAGAGAAGCCGGCGCTGAGCTACAGAGCCTGCTGAGGCCTCGTCAGAGCTGAGATGGGGGACGGCAGACCCCTGCCCCGTGGGGACAGGCAGCCAAGGCGCAGCGATCCCTCCAGGCGGCAGGGGCAGGGGCAGCCATGCACCGGGCTGGTGGGCGTGGGCCAGCCAGGGTGGGGCAGCTGGAATGCCGCTGGCTGGGTCCCCACCTTCACCCCTCCCACCAGCACCGGTCCTGGGCTATAAGGTCTCCAGAGAGGAGGGGCCCCCACTGCTCCCAGAGACGCCCCGAGATGAAGACAGCTCTCCTGCTCCTTGCTGTGCTGGCCGTGGCTGCTGGGCCAGGTGGGTGAGGGGCTGGGCAGGGGGCGGGGGGCGGGGGGCGGGGGGCAGGGACCTGCGGGACACGCGTGGGAAGCCTGCAGTACCCCCCATTAGGCTCCGGGCATTCTGGGCTCCCGGGATGCCAGACTCAGAATTTAAAACAAAACGAACCCAGGTCTTAGCTTAGTGGAATCAGATGTAACATATCACAGAGTCGGAGACGCTGAGAATCGGCCCCCAGGATCCAACACAGAGAGGGAGAGCAGGGCGGGGAGCTGTCTTGAGACTCCCCCACCTCGGAGGATGACCAGCGGCCAGTCATCCAGCCCCTGACTCTGTCCCCAAGGCAACCCGCCTCCCGCAAGCTCAGCATGGTAGAGCTGAAACCCCCTGGCCCTGACTTAGCCTCAGGTCCTCATGACCGTGGTGGGGACCACTGGGGACAGGCTCTGGGGCGGGGCCAGCCATGGTGGGCTGCTCCCTGGAAGCGTCAGAGCTCCGGGACTCTCCCGTGGCAAGGTCCCCAGCCTGCACCAGCCACCTTGACACCCGTTCTCTAGACACGCCCGGCACAGGAGCCTCCTCCCACTGTCCCAGCCATGGAGGATCATCACCTCCTGGCCCCGGGGGGTGTGTGCAGGAGCACCAGCGGGGTCCCCTCAGAGGGGCCGGTGGCAAGGCTGGCAGAGGGCTGTGGCCAGGCAGCGACCCCAGGCCCCCCGTGTCCCTCCCAGCCCGTGCTCCAGCCCCCCCTGTGTCCTTCCCCCCCCAGCCCGTGCCCTCCGCTGCCATGTTTGCTCCAGCTCCTCCAACTGCGAGAGACCCCAGACTTGTGCGGCCGGCTCGCGCTACTGCAGGACCAGGACCAAGGGTGAGTGCGGGCTGGGGCGGGGCTCTGTGCAAGTGCCCCAGGGCTCGCGGGACCATGGCCAGAAGGATGTCCGTGTCGGTGGGTCCCGGGGCCCCAGGGGCGGGGGACTGGGACTTGGGGGCTACAGGGGCCGGCTGCCTGGGCTGGGGGGCCCGAAGCCGCGGTGCCGGCTGACCGAACCACCTGTCCGCAGTGGAGCCCCTGCTGGGGAACCTGGTGGAGAAGGACTGCGTGGAGGCGTGCACGCCCACGCACAGCCTGCCCGGCCAGGTGAGCAGCGGGGCGGCCGCCACCCTGTGCTGCCAGGACGACCTGTGCAACCGGAGCCTGCAGAGCAGCGCGCCCGCCCGCACCCTGTCCCCCGGCGCCAGCCTCGGCCTGGCCCTAGCCCTCGGCCTCCTCGCCCTCCTCGCGGGCCCCAGCCTGTGACCTCCCCACGGCGGGGAACCCCATCCCTTTCCCAGGCCCTTCCTGCTCCACAGCCCCTCCCACTGGCCTGCGGGGAGGGGAGCTTGGGAAGCCCCTGGCTGAGCTGGCCTGCCAGGGTCTGGGGCCCCCTCTCCCAGACAGAACGGTGAGGTACGTCCCCGAGCGGCAGGAAGGCAGGGGACAGAAGGCATTTGGACCCCTTCTGACTGGACACTCATTCTGTTCGGGTTTTGTTTATTTTTCTATTTGCAGAGGAATAAAGGACTGAAAATCACTGTGGCTGTGTCTGTGCTATCCGGGGGCTGCAGGGGGTGGGGAGGGGGCCATCCGGGCACACAGGCCCCCAGCTCCTGGGGCTTGTCACCCGGGCCCAGTCTTGGCATCGTGCACGAGGCCTGAAATGCCATCATCACTCCTCATCTTCAGAGGAGACATAACTCTCCCCAGGCGTCCTCTGCCAGCCCCAGAAGGGGGAATGCTCGGGGTGGGGGTTGCAGTGCAGGGCAGAAGGCTCTGGCACCCAGCCCAAGTGCTCAGACACACACACACACACACACACCCCAAATCCACCCTGGGGAGGTTGGCCAAGGGGGCTGCTGAGCTCACCAGGGATCGGGATCAACCCAAGGCAGGTAAACTGACCCTGGCCCAGCTGCATGGCTTCAGGGCCCCACTGCCTGGGTTAGGGGCTTGCTGTCTGGATCCGGACAATTTGAACCATTGCATCTGGGAGTTCCCAGAACCCGGCAGGTGTCCAAGCCAGCAGCCTCCCCGCTCCTCGGGGGACCAGAGGCTTCTGGGGGCTTCCTCCACCCCTCGGACAGTCACCACGCTCTCAGGCCTCACTGTGGGTCAGACAGAGGCCCAAGTCCAGTGCCGGCAAGGGGGACTCCTGGCTGCTGGGGGCCCCAGCAGGGTGCAGGGCAGGGAGATGGTGAAGCTGTAGGGCCCCCAGGAGCGGCGCCACGCGGCGGGAGCCGCGGGGCCTGGTGCCTGTGCTGCCGTCCCAGGAGCCTCGCACGGGCGCCACCGTCTGACGCACCGGTGTCCCTGTGTGGCCCATGCGCGGAGGCTGCCCCAGCCCCACCCCCATCCCCGTTTCCCCACAGCTCTTTCCTCACCACCTGACCCATGGTGCTGTTTCATCAAGGCGCCCTCGAGGTACAGCGCGCAGCGCCCTCAAGTGTGCACAGCGATGGGCTTGGACATGTCGTGGGCACGAGGTTGTCACTACCATCAAGACAATGAGCACAGCCATTCCCCCCAAAGCCGCCCGCACCCCTGCCCGTGCCCCCTCCATCCTTCCCTGCGCACCCCACCCCGGGCAACCCCGGGTCTGCTCTGTTCCTGGCCGTGTTCTTCGCGACTGCTCAGACGGAGACCCCCACACTGCACAGCAGCCCACGTTGTCCAGAACTCGGTAAAACAGAGCCGACAGGATTCAGAGATGCAGCCCTGCTCTGGGGCATCCCAGACTTCGCTCCTGGCCCTGCTGGAGCTCGGCTGTGCGGCCACCATGCGGCCCAGCCGCCGTGGGCTGTGGCCCGTCCCTCCGTGCATCTGCCGGCCGGCAGCTGGCGTGTCCCCAGGCCCGAGCGCTCAGAGGGATGCTGCTATGGACACCCACATGCAGGTCTTCATGGGGACAGGCTTCCTCTCACTTGGGTAAAGGCCAGGAGGGGGTGCCGGGGGCAGAGGACAGAGGGATGCCTCCGGGTTGAGAGGCCACCAAACTGTTCTCCAAAGTGGCTGTTCTCCCCATGTTCTTTCTGGCAGAGGAAGAAGGTTCCGGTCACTGCACATCCGCGCCTTGCTGTGGTCAGTCTTCGACCGTCCTGATTTGGGGGCTGTGGGGTCTCCCTGCGGGTCCCGTTTGCACACCTCTCCTCGATCGACAGAGCATGTCGTGTGTGTTTGCGTCTGGGTACCTTCTCTGATAAATTGTTCGACTCCTTTTACTCCCTTGTCTCTTTTGGGTCATTTGGCTGATGATTATGTGTAAAAGCCGTTCACCCATTGTAGACACAACTCCTCGGACACAACAACTTGCAAATATGTTCTCCCGACCCGGCTGGTCTTGTCATTTTTATAACATTGTTCTGTGAAGAGTAAAAGTTCCGTTTTGATCAAGCCCCGTTTATGGGTTTCTTCTCTTAGGTCTGTGTTTTTAAAGAAGTGTCTGCCATACCCAAGGTCACTAAGATTTCCAGTGGTATCGCTCTTACGTAAGGCCTGTGACCCACTGCGAGCCCACGGATGGGACACACAGACAGACGTCAAGTTTGCTCGCATCTGGCCTCGCTGGTGGCAACGCTCGTCCTCTCTCCGTTGACATGACTTAGTACCTTTGTCAAAAGTCAGTCATACACATGGGGTCTGTCCTAGGCACTAGCTCTGTCCACTGGGTCTGTACGTCTGTCCTGACCCCTACCATACTACCGTGAGTATCTTAAGACTTAAAATCAAGTCTTGTGAGACCTCTACCCTTTATCTTCTTTCTCAAAAGGTTTTAGCTACTTCAGATCCTTTGCATTTCCATACAAATTTCTGAGTTAGTCTGCTCATTTCTTCAAGAAAAATACCCTTAGGCTTTGGGCTGGGAATGGGCCGAGTCCACAGAGGGTCTCAGGGAGAAGTTAGGTCCCGTTGTGAATTCTGACTGCGAGTGTGAGTGTCACGCAGCGGGACGAGACTCTCCATCTGGTGGAGCCCTTGGAAATGCATATCTGCACTGTTCCGTGGCTTTCAAAGGGAGCAGGCCTTCCCATCCTTCCTCAGGGTCGTCCCTAAACACTACATGGGACACTCTTCGTAATCCTTTTTTTTTTTTTTTTTGAAAATTCCCCCAAATTTTCTATGTGAACAGTGCTGTCATCCGAAAACCGGGGGCAGTTTCACTTCCCTTCCAATCTTTGCGTCATTTTTTTTTTTAAGATTTTATTTATTTATTTGACAGACAGAGATCCCAAGTAGGCAGAGAGGCAGGCAGAAAGAGAGGAGGAAGCAGGCTCCCTGCGGAGCAGAGAGCCCGATGCGGGGCTCGATCCCAGGACCCCGAGATCATGACCTGAGCCGAAGGCAGCGGCTTTAACCCGCTGAGCCACCCAGCGCCCCAGTCTCTGCGTCGTTTATGTCTCTGTCCTGCCCGGGGCACCGCCAGGCTTGCCACACGCGGCTGCGCACGCGCCGTCGGAGGCCCGTGGCCGGTCCTTCCAGACCAGAGGGAGGAGCCGCAGGGCTTCTGCAGGAGCCTTCATCGGGCTAAGACAGCTCCCCCGTTCCTGGTTTGCGGAGACCTTGGTTGCTTGGTGACTGGGTGGGTTGGTTTAATCAGAAACGGACGTGAGATTTTATGAAACATTTTCCTCAAATCTATGCAGACGGTCGTCTTGTGGACACGGCGAGTCACACGTGGTCTTCGATGTCAACGCGGCCTTGGGCCTAATCACGTTGCATTTCTTTTTCTCTATTTTCAGATGCGTTTACTATGCTTTCGTTCCTAACTTCTACAGCTAAGTCCGGGCGGGGCGCAGGCCCACTGTGGTGCCCAGCAATGTCTGAGTCTGGTTCTGGGTCTCAGAGGGAGGGTGGCCTCCCAGCCCTTCCAGACTTTTCTTCCAAAGACAGAGGGGTCTCCATTATGCGTTTCCTGGCCCGAGAACGAAGCCGGCCTGTACACGTGTAGGGCCTGGCCCAATTCCTCTCACCTGTGGGACGCACCAGCGTAATGTCGTCACAACCTGTCCCCATGTCCCCTTTCTCATCCCTGCTTTGCGCTGGTCTACACAGAGGTTCAAGAATCATACCGATGTTCTCCAAGAGTCAGCTTTCGGTTTGGCCGATTTCATTGTTGTTTTTCTTCTGCTTTTTCACAGGTTTTTCTCTTTTTTGGCTCTTATTTGTATTATTCCTTTTATCTTGCTTCCTTGGGCTTTGCGATGCTCTTGTTCTAGTCTCACTGTGTTGAGAGCTTTCTGGTTTTCTACCATGAGCCGCAAGGATGCTCCCCGTCCCAACCCTGCTTCCACGGTGCCCCCGGACCTCCCTGGGTTGCCTTCACTTTCCGTGGCCTGGAAATTCTTTCTTATTTCCTGGCAAACTTCTCCTCTGGCCTGGCAGTTACCTAGAACGCGGGGCTCAGTGTCGAAATACCTGGGCGCTCCCACACATACTTGTCTGTTGCTTGTTTCTGATTCCAAGCTGTCCGAGGAAACCCCTCATCCAATTCCAGTCCCTGTGAGTGTACCGGGATTTGTCCTACGGCCCCAGAGCACAGGCTGTCCCGGGAAATGCTCTGTCCCCAGCCGGCCGGGCACAGGGCTCCCTGCCCACGCAGCGGGCGGCTGTGCTGCTCAGGTCCTCTCTGCCCTCCCTGGGTTTGCGCATTTCTGCTCTCGGATCCTGAGGGTGGAGGAAGGAGGAATCACCCTCGGACTGTGCGTGTGAGTTTCTTCTTCTCTCTTCCCTTCTGCCAGGCCCCCGCGCTGGTGTGTTCCAAAGCGCCACTGTCAGGGACGGGAACATTTAGGGTCCTTCTGTGCCTTTCTAAGCCGATCCCTTCGCACTTACAGAGTGTCCCCTGTCCTCACTGGCTAAATCCTCGGCTCCGGGCGCACTGTGTCTGCTGGGACTGCGCCCGACCGTGCTTTCCCGTCCGCCGTGTCGCGTGGATCTCTGTCCTGCGCGCTCAGCGGGAACGGAGGGCGCCTGAGGACGGCACCGCGAGGCTCTGTCCCTGCTTCTCTCCGGGCGTCCGGGCCGCCCAGCGGGGTTTCGGGTGCAGAGTCCGTTGTCCGGCCCTTATCTTCTCCTTGGCGCCCGAGCTGCCCCCCAGCCTTCTCTGTGACTCGCAGATTAATTTTTTCTGATTCCGTCGAATCCCCTTTGCTCCGTTCTCCGGCGCAGCTCTCCGACTCCGCTTTCCGCTCCTCCCCTGCGCGCGCGCTTGCTCTGGCGTTTGTCCGTCTTCAGCGGACGCCGTCGGGCTCCAGAGCGCACGCGGCGCTGCGCTTCCCTTCTGTCCGCACCGCGTGGCCGCGACCCTCGCGCGACTCCTGCACTTGCTGAGCAGCTCCTCACGAGGCAGAACCGCGTCTGCTCCAAGCGGCCACTTACCTCCCAATTCCAAAGTAAGAAAAAAAGGACGGGGGTGGGGGGGCGTCCCACGCCCCCTCCACGCCCCTCCGCGCCCCCTCCACGCCCCTCCGCGCCCCCTCCACGCCCCTCCGCGCCCCCTCCACACCCCCTCCGCGGCCCCTCCACGCCCCTCCACGCCCCTCCACGCCCCTCCACGCCCCTCCGCGCTCCCTCCACGCCCCCTCCACGCCCCTCCACGCCCCTCCGCGCTCCCTCCACGCCCCTCCACGCCCCTCCGCGCTCCCTCCACGCCCCCTCCACGCCCCTCCGCGGCCCCTCCACGCCCCCCCACCCCCTCCACGCTGCCCTGGGCGAGGGCTTCGCGGCACCGCCCCCTGCACTTTCAGACTCCACCGCTGGGTTCTGCGGTCCCTGACATTCCCTCTGTCTCTGCCACTAGTGCACCGGGCAGCTGTGTCCCCGCGCTCTCTGGAGCGGTCCCCGGGGTTCCCTCACTGTCGCTGCTTCTCCACACCTGCCTCCAGACGTGCTCTGGCCTGGTTTTCTTCATATTTCTTGTACTTTGTATTCATTGAGTTTCTAGGTTCCATGGATTTATAGTTCTCAACAAATTCGGGAAAATGTGGCCATTATTTCTTGGAAGCATTTTTTCTCCCCTCTCCTTCTGGGACTCCGGTGACGCACACGGGGGCCGCTGGAACCTGCGGCCAGGCTGTCCCTGCTCATTGTTTCCTGGCAGCCTCTGCCTGGTGCTTTACCCTCAAGCCTCTGATCTTGACCTGCAGACTCCAGTGGACCGTTAATTACCCCCCAGCACGTTTTTCATCACAGACCCATTTTTTATCGTTAGAAATTCAGTTTGTACTTTTGTACTTCCCACAGCTCCCTGACACAGTCATGCTCCCCTCTGCCTGCTTGAGTATGGGAAATATGGTGTCTGGTTGGTTTTTGTTTTTTTTGTTTTGTTTTGTTTTGTTTTAAGATTTTATTTATTTGACAGAGAGAGACAAAGGGAAGGAACACAAGTAGTGGGAGAGGGAGAAGCAGGCTCACCGATGAGCACAGAGGCCTACGTGGGGCTTCATCCTGGGACTCCAGGGATCATGACCCGAGCCAAAGGCAGACACTTAACAACTATGGTGTCTGTTTTAATGTGCATGCTCAATAACACTACTGGCTGTGTCATTTGTGGGTCTGTTTCTAATGATTTTTTTTCTCCCCACCATGGGTCTCATTTTTCCTGCTTCTTCCCATGCCTGATGGTGTTTTCCCTCGGATGCCAGGCACTTAATTAGATGTTACATTGTGGAATGCTGGCTTATTTTCTCTTTCCAGCTTTGTCTTAGGATGCAATGAAGTTACTTGGAGATGACTGGACCCCTTCAAGGCTTTGTTAGGTGGGACCAGACGTGATCTGTGATCCAGGCGAGTAGTGCCCACAATGAAGACGATTTCCTTCTGAGCACTCCGCCTGGTGACCCCATATTTTAAGGTTTCTGGTCCCAGCTCACACAGGTGAACCCCCAGCCCCGTGTGACTCTGGGGACTGTTTTGCTGCCCCTTGTCAACAGCCCCTCTGCTCACCTCCTCTCTCTTGAGCAGCCCTAGAGCACGCAGGCTCTGTTCGGTCCCCCGAGGTAAAGCCTGCAGTCCCTTCTGCGAAGTCCTTCCTCCAGAGTCCCGGACTCTGCTGGCCTGTCATGCAATGTCCAAAAAACGCTGCTTCATTTATTCTCCCTTTTTTGCTTGCTTAAGGCAAGGCGGTAAACCCAGTTCTCATTAATGCGCATAGCCTGATGCTGAAGCCGGTGGTGTGCTCTGGTTTTGACCCATGTGTTTATTCTCTGCCCTGTTAGAGTGTGAGCTTCATGAGGATGAGATATTTGGGGTACGTGGGACGGACATCTCAGTGACCACTGGCAAACAGGGTGACCAACCATTCCAGTCTGCCCACAGAGATTGCCTCCATGGGTCTGGAGGCTCAGTGCCTAGGGCCCCCCCAAACAATTCACCTCCTTTCAAAACAAAACAAAAAACACCAAACACACACACACACACACACACACAGAAAAAAAACCCTTATATGTAGTCAAATGGAATGTTGTGTTTTTGCATCAAAAAAAAAAAAAAGAAAAAAAGAAAAACTTAGGGCCCATGAAAATCTTAAATTTCACCTAAATCAGAACAAAAACTAAATGTTGAAGTGAAGTTATGTAAGTAAAAACCAGGTATTTCATATTGATACTATGGTTGGAGGGGCCCTGAAGTTATGGGATTCAATTTCAAGTCTTGCCGTTACGCTTTGCTAGACGGGACCAGGGACCGATGCGGGGACTGAAGGCCGGAAATGCTCGGTAAAATGCAGAAGTCACTCAGCAGCTAAGGCAGGGCCAGGTAGGGACCCAGGCAGGCTGAACAGGGAGCCGGGTCCAGGGGTCACTGCGCCCTGGGACAGCTCCATGCAGCACCTCCGCTGAACTGGGCTCGAGGACTAGGGCCTGGGTGGTGGCCTGGAGGAGGGGTCCAAGTGCACCTGGCAGCAGCAGGAGGAGACTGGGAGAGCCCGAAGCTTCAGCGGAGTCGCTGCGGCCAGACCCCGTGGAGGTAGCTCCTGAACGGCGCGCGCATCTGAGGATCGCGTGGGGATCCCCGTCTGGCCGCACTCCGGTGCGGACGCCGCGGACGCCGGGGCTGGGGTTTGAATCCCCGTGGGCGGCGGGCGGGCTGAAGCGAGATGGGAGGGGCGTTGGGGTGGAGCCTGGGCCGACCTGGGGCGGGGGCGGAGATAGCGGAGCCGGCGCGGGGCTGAGACTGGGCGGAGCTGGGGCGTGACCGAGAAGAAACGGAGCCGGGGGCGGAGCTGGGACGAGGCGGGGAGCGGGCGGATCTGGGGGAGTGGCCAAAATGACCGCGAGTCGGGGGCGGAGCCGGGGCGAGGATTGGGCCGAGCTGGGAAGGGGGTGGAGCCGGAGCAGGACCGAGACTGGGCAGGGGGCGGGGCCGGAGGGGGGCGGGGCAGGGGCGGGGCTGAGACTGACTGGAGCCCGGGGCGGAGACTGGGAAGAGCTGGGGAGGGGCGGGCCCGGGACGGGCCGGGGCGGGCCGGGGCCGGGCCGGGGCGGGCCCAAAGCCGGCCGGGGGCGGGCCGGGGCGGGGCCTCCAGCGGAGAGCTCACGCGCGGCGGGTGGCTTCCAGCCGCACTGGCCGCGGAGGGGCACTGCCGCGTGGTCATCGCGGGGCGCTCGGACCATCCTGCTGTCAGACCCGGGGCTCGGCGAGCGGCCGCGGGGGAGTCCCGGGCTCAGCGGAGGTACGGTGTGCTGAAGGTGACGGTTGAGGTCACCCGAAACCTTCCCCTTCGGCTGGGGACCGCAATCTTCGGGGCGGAGCTCTCCGGGAGGGGCGGGAAGCGCTGGAGCCGCGGCTCGGCCTCGCTCAGGCCTCGGGCGCCCTGAAGTCGGCTCTCGGGAAACGGGGCCTGAAGAAGTGCGGGTTTGACGTGCTGGGGAGGGCGGAGTCTAATTTAGTCCGCTGGGGTGGGGACGCGCACCCCCACCAGCCCCGAATGTCCCCGCAGGGCGGAGGGGAGTCCTAGTCCAAATTCCGCACCCCACCCCCGCCCCGCCTCTCCCCGGAGACTGGATGTCTCCATCCCAGACACCGTAGGGGAACTGGGAAGTTATTCTGCTGCTGTTCGCCCAGTGCCCCTCCGCCTGGTCCGAGCTCAGCACTGCGCAGAGCTGCGGCTGCGGCCAGGGACGCAGACCTGGAAGGCCCAAGTAGGGCGGGGCTCTGGAGGTCTTCAGGGGAGCGCGGCCCCCGCCTGGGCCCTGAAAGGAGCAGGAGTGGGGACCCACTCAGGGATACCCCAGTGACATGACTTTGGAATATAGATGAGGTTTGGTGGAGTGGGGTCTGGAGCCGGTGCCCAAGAGAGAATTCTTGAGAGGTCTTTGGTGCAAATTGGTGGTTTTATTAAAGCCCAGGGATGGGACCTGCGGGCAGAAAGAGCTGCACTGGGGTCCTGAGGAGCAAATGACTATGTACCATGGGGTTGGGGGAGGTATGGAGAAAGGGAGTTTTTCAAAAGAACTTTTATATGCTCAAGAGGACCTGCAGGGTACTGGAGGCCTCGCCATTGTCCAGGTTATTTCCCCGTAGCAAAGCACAGTAACATTAAGACAGTTGGGAGCTTCTGGGAAGAACATCACATGTCCCCCCAGGAGTGGGCGGCAGTGGGGGGGTGTAGGGTGTCACCTTCTGCTTCTTGAGCTAGCCTTCTGCTCCCTCATCACCGGGAGCAAGGTGGGGGGGGGCCGTGAGGAGAGACCCAGCCCTGGGGCCCAGTCCTGCACTCAGGGCCCTAGGTGATGGGGGGGGCAGCGTGTCAGGCTCCCACGGGGCCCTGCAGGGACCTCCCCCCGAGAGTCTGCGCCACAGGTCTCCTGTCTCGCGGATGCCTGCCTCTCCCCTTGGAATGTCCCCACCCTGGTCCCTTCTCATCTCTTTTCATGTTCCTTTCTTCAGGAAGCCTGACACTCTGGGTAGGGTGGCCCTTCTGCGCAGGTCCCCTGAGGTCCCTCAGTCCTCCTGGTGACCACCTGTCTTTGTCTCCCTCTGTGCAGCGCTGCAGTGCTTTGAGGCAACCAGGAGCTCCCGGATGGCAGGGGTCGTCTGACCCCCTGTGCCCTGCCCAGCCCACCACTCCCACTCTATCCTCTTACCTCCAGCCATGGCGGCCCTCCTCACCCTGTTCCTGGCAGCCCTGGTGGGCCTCCCTCTAGGTAAGACAGTTGGAGAACAGAGCAATGCACAGACCCCTGTTCGGGGGGTGGGGGTGGGGGAACAGGTGGGCCAGAAATGGGGAGGGAGACCAGAAGGCCTGACCACCTCCGTCCAGCTGTTCTGCCCTGAGGAAGGTGACAGGGCCTGGGGTCTGACGGGCTGGAGGAGGGGCCTCTCCAAACCAGCTCCCACCCCATGCCCTGACCCCCAGCCCAGGCTCTGGACTGCCATGTGTGCGCCTACAATGGAGAGAACTGCTTCAACCCCATGCGTTGCCCAGCCATGGTCTCCTACTGCATGACCACGCGCACGTGTGAGTCCGCGGGCGCCCCCCGCTGCCCTTCCTGGGGAGGGGGGTGTGAGGGCTGTCCTCCCCTGCCCCGGGCAGTGTGGGACCGGGAGGAGGGAGCCTCCCTGCTGCCCTCGGATTGTGGGAGCACCTGGCTGGGGGAGACCCGGCCAGGGTGGACCAACCCTGGCCCCTCGCCTGCCTCCCCTCTGCAGACTACACCCCGACCAGGATGAAGGTCAGCAAGTCCTGCGTGACCAGCTGCTTTGAGACCGTGTATGACGGTTACTCCAAACACGCCTCCACCACCGCCTGCTGCCAGTACGACCTCTGTAACAGCGCTGGCCTCGCCGTGCCCAGGACCCTGGCCCTGGCGCCCGTTCTCCTGGCTACCCTCTGGGGTCTGCTCTAAACCCCACCCCCCAGGACCCACTCCAGGACAAAGTCCTGAGAGGTTCAGCCTTTCCCTTTCACCCCGCACACCCCACCCACCAGCTGCACCCCACCCCCACCCCCACCCAGCTACCCCCAGCACTGCCTGCTAGAGGGACCCCCTCGCCTGCCTGCCACCCTGGGCCTCGCTGGGCCTCGCTCCCAGACCACGACCTTCTGTTCTTGAAAGGTCGATGTGGGCCCAGCCCTCCCAGAGGAGCCTGGTGAAGTGTGCTGCTTAGCTGGGGTCCTCTGCTGGCTGGGGAACACTGATTTGAAGGGAGACTTGGCCCGCCTTCCTGGCAGCTCTGGGAGCCAGGCTCCGCCCCAGTCCACCAGGAAGTGTGGGGAGCCGTGGGGGAACAAGTGGGGACCCAGGATGGGTGAGGGGCCATCCTGGGAAGAAGGGCTTTCTGGGGCACCTGGAGGGCTATCTTTGTGCCTCTGACTGAGGGAGCTGCCCCGAGGGAGCTGTGGCTTAGAGGCCTGAGGGAGGCCGGCCTTTGTCCCCATCTGCTGTCCCAGGTAGAAGTGCCAGGAACCCCCCTTGTCTGGGGTTTGGGGGTGGACTCAACCTAAAGAGCACCCTGAGCGCCTCCCCCGCCCCCAGAAACCTGGTAAGGGAGTCTTCCGTTTTTTGACTCTCCCCCTTCCCCACCCTGGCCTGAGGCTGGCAGGCACTTGTGGGGTGGGGGGGGGCGGGCGGGCAGCTATATTTGGTGAAGCCCAGAGCTGACACCAGGACTATTTTTGGCAGGGAGGGAAGCAAGCTGGGGGGGGGGGCGGGGTGGCCTCTGACTCTGCCTGAGCCGGGAGACAGAGGTCCCCCCGGGGCTGAAGAGCTCCCTCCTTGATGTGAAGAGCGGCGTGCTGGTGCCCCCAAGCCGGCGGGGCATTGGGACCCCCAAGAGCCCAAGAATTGGCATTATTTAAAGGGTGCCCAGCCTAGGTGAACCCCATCCCTGTCCTGGTTTGGGTAACAAGAGTCCGCCCAGCATGGACCGTGCTGGGTAAGGGTGGCCTGGGAAACACGTCTTCCTGCCAGTGGGGCCGGGCTGCGCACATGTCCTCATGCCCCAGGGCACACAGGGCTTGAGGCCTTACCTGACCAGTGTCCCCAGCTCCGGCGTCCGTAGAGGAGCCTAGGAGCCCCTTCAAGCTCTCTGGGCCTAAGTTGGCAGGACAGTGGCAAATGCTTCTATGGTGGGATTGTCCCTGGGACTCAAGAGCCTGTGGCCCGAGAGCGTGGTTCTCATGGGGGGCGGGGTGGAGCTGGACAGTGTGCCCGGAGAGTTTCACCCAGGCCCTTCTGGAACTCGAGGGACTGGGAGACCCTCGGGCGGGGTCCTCAGGCTTGACTGGCTGCCTGGACCTCCCAGAACGTCCTGGAAGATGGGCCTCATCCTGGGCCGGAAGGCGCTGCACTCGAGGACCACCTGGTCATCAGCTCAGTCCCCACGGAGACCTGGGCGTCTCTGTCCTCCGCAGCCCAGTCCAGTGTGAGCGCTCCCTTGGGGAGGCTGTGAGCAAGCCGGACCCCAGCTGCGGGCTGGAGCCCCCAGGGGTGATCAGCCTCGGGGAAGTGACCCAGCTCGCCCACAGAACTGGCTGGAAGGCCGGCCCAAGCCTCTGGCTGCAGAAGCCTGCTAGTAGGAAGGGTTGGACGTGAGCCTGCAGCCCCAGCCGCCCTTGGCCTCCTGACTCAGTGGGAGAGGCTTGGAAGCAGTTGTTAGCTTGTGTAAGACTTGTCCCGGGTCAGCGGCGTCCTAGGCCACAACTGGGAGGAGCACAGGGTCAATCCCCCCTCGCCCTGGTGGGTGATGATCTTAGAGACCTGCCTGGCCACGTTGGGGTTCTGGGGTCCCCAAGAGCAGGGAGCCGGGCTTGCCGCAGTATGGGGGTGCTTATACCTGCCTTCTGTCCCCATCTGCCCATCCTCCGCTGTAACCCAATCCAAGGCCAAGACCCAGAACATTGCACCCGGCCTGCAGGACCATGCCACACCCCTCCCTCACGCTCCCACAGCCCCCTGGCTGGCTGGGCTGTCCCCAGACCCCAGCACAGAGCCCTTGGCAGGCCCTCAGCTGATAGGGGACCCGGACCGTAGTGGGAAACCTGTGACACTGAACTCAAAGGGCAGTGCCGGTGGGGACCACACTGACGAGGACGGGAGCTGACCTCTGTCTGGCTTCCCTGTGCCCCGGCCACCGGCACATCATGACCACCCTGCAAGGAGCGAGCCATTCTCACGGCCCCTTCACAGGTGAGGCACAAATTGGGACGGGGTGCCCGGCCACCACACCCCTGCCCCGCCGAGCAGTCTTCTCCCGCCGGCTAGGAGGCTGCACCCCCGAGCCTGGGGTGGGGAAACCAAGGAGGGGTTTTATAAACTGAAAACAAACTGCGCCCGGGAAATACAAGAGCTTAGGGTCAGGAGAGCTCTAGAAGGAGAAGAGTGGAACCAGAGACTTGAGAAGCCATGAGGCCCCCAGGCAGGTGTCCAGCCCTGTATCTGTGTCCCGGTCTGGCTGGGGTTGCCAGGCTGCCCGCAGGCAGTGGGCATGTCCTCTGTGGGGAGGGGTCCCTCCAACAGAAGTGAGTACCCCCCGGACGGGAATAGAGTTGCTCCTCAAAGCTCCCTGTGGTGTCTCAAGTCTGGAAGCAGCCCAGTCTCGGTGCCCCCCGCCATGGGTCCCCTCGGGGCACAGCTGAGCAGCCGGAACTGCGGGCGCTGACCTTGGGGGCACCCTCCAAAGCGCCCGCCCCACTGCTGGGAGGGGAGGGGGGCATCCACCACCCCACCTCCCTCTGCAGTGGCTGATTTGTTCAACACCCATCTTACCGCTGGGAAGGGTACATAGAAATGGGGACGCCTCCTTCTGTCTTCTACCCCCTCCCGTGAGTTTTGTTGGGTCCCACAACTCGGGGTGCCTGCAGGTCCTCACCCACGTCTCTGAGCCTCAGCTGTCTCATTGGTAAGATGGGAATGGTCGGTCCCCCCAAGCCTAGCCTCGGGAGCATGGCCGAGGCTGTGGGTGAACGTGCCCAGCCTCGGGCCCAGCACACAGGAGGCCTCAGACGGAAGGACGGACGGGTGGACGGATGGACGGGTGGCCCCTCTTCCCTTGGTGCCACGTGCGAGGGCTGGGCCCTTCCAGGGCTGTGCCGCACCCTGGCAGCTCATGCTAAGCCCCGCAGCCCTGACCCTGACCTTGATCGGCATGAGAACCCGTCTTCCGGCCAGGGCTCCCTCCTTTGCTCACACCAGGCACCTCGGGGAGGCCGCGTCAGTGTCTCGAGTGTGAATAAACGGGTGAATACGTGCGTCCACCCTTCTCTCTGTTCTCAGCAGCCGCCGCGGCCTGCGCCAGCTCCCCTCCCTGGCCTCGCACGGCTGGTCGCGCCGGCTCCGTGGGTCCCAGACTCCAGTTCGCCCTGGCTCGTCCTGTCGCCCTTGGAGCCAGGGCTGGCATGGGACAAGGGGACGACCCAGGGGAGGGGAGCGGGCACGAGAAGCCGAGGACCCGGGGCTCCAGGGAAAAGTGACAGGCCCACCGACTCACCCGGCCTCCCTCTGAGAGGAGTCCCTAGGGGGGCCTGGGGGAGGCAGGCGGAACCCCAGGAACCCACCTACCACCCCTGCTTTTAAAGCTCTTCCCCTGGGAGCAGGGTCTGAATCCACCCAGCTCCCAGCCGGAAGGAGCCCACCCGATAGAGCAGTGGACCGAAGCCACTCGGCGTCCAGAGCAGACACAAGGATCCGTGCGGGGATAAGCTTCTGCGCTGCCCCCATGGCTTTTGGCAGAACGGTGGGGCTGGCAGGTCGCTCTGCACGTCCGGCTTCTGCTCTCACATGCACCCTTTTGGGCTCTCACCCATCACGGGACTCCTTGAAATATCTCTCTGCTCCCCGCACCTCCCCCCGCCCCCCAGCCACAGGGCACACGGGCACACTGCCGCAGGTCTTGGGCCCTGCCGTGTGAGCTCGGCGACGGCCACTAGCCCTCCTCACTCCTAGCAAGGCCGGCAGCTCTCCACCGCCAGGACCGCGGAGGACGCACCTGTTCCGGCTCTGAGGAGGGGAGCTGGTCATCGGACACCTTAGGGGGCACTTCTGGCTACCCCTAAGCTTCGCAGGCGTGTTGAGCGGGAAGGGCGAGCTCAGGCCCGTGCTGGACCCTCGATCCAGTTCCTCACAGGAAAACCAGACACTGAGCTGAGGGTCCACCCTGTGCCAGGGGGTCTTACCTGGTCCCCATGCTGCCATCTGATGGACAAAGAGGTCTGTGAGATAAACGGGGCTGAGCCTGGGGCCTGGGGGCTGGGCAGGTCCCAGCCTGGCCCCTCCGCTGAGTCAGCGGCCAGGTGAGTCAGAGCTGGCGGGAGCAGCCAATATAAGACGATGGCCTGGTACCTGCAAGCCAGCCTTGACCCAGGAAACCATGCGGCTGCTCCCTGGGCTCTTGCTGGCCGCTGCCTTGAGCCTGGAGCTGGGTGAGTCCAAGGGCCACCTCCGTCCCCACTGCTCTAAGCCAGTCCCCCAACCCCAGCCACTACCGAGCCCTGGGCTGGGGCTTGTCACCTCAGGGAAGCCCGATTCCTGTCCCCCACCCCCTTTTCTGAGCTCTAGACCCTCCCCACCTGCCATCTCCTACCTTCTGCGTGTGGATAGCACTCAGCGCTCTCCCCCACCCCCTCCTGGACCCGCAGGCCCATCCGCGGAGCCCACAGTGCTGTCCTTGTCCCTGCAAGGGCCGTCAGCCTCCCAGCGCCCTGCCCCGAGCTTGACAGCCCGCTCCCCGACAGGCTTCTCCACGCAACAGTGACCCCCACACTGAGTGAGGGCCTCTTCCAGCTCTCCGTGGTCTGCCCGTTTCCTAGGACACCCTCTTCTGGACCCTAGTGGTTCTCTTCTGACTGGGACATGGGCCTCTCCTCCTTTTGCTCGGGCTTCCTTCTGGCGCCAGTTCCCCACTCCCGCCATTTATTTCCGTGTTTGGCTGTGCCCACGTCTGCCCTTGCTGGCCAGGTCTGGTCCAGCTCCAGGCCCGGCGGACCGAATGCCTGTCTAAGGGCTTCTCGGGGAACTCTGCCTCAAATGGGGCTGCCCCACCTGGCCTCATCTTCCTAGAGCACCCGATGGGGGATGGCGTCTCCGCCCACCCACCCACAGCCCCAAAAGAAACCAGCCAGACGCCCGATCCAACCGCAGCGGCCCCACTTGCCCAGCCCTCACCTGACAAGGCCCCTGCCTCCATGCCTGGGAAGGCATCTTCCTCACGGCCTGTGGCCCTAAATGAGATGGGCACGGGGACTGTCTGGACTGCTCCTGGGCCTCGGCTCCACCCAGGGCCGTCTGGGATCCGCTGCTGTCCCCCTGCAGGAACCCCCCACCCTAGGCCCAGGCACTTGCGGGCTCTCTGTTCGGTGGGGAGGGTCTCACCAGCGAACCCTAAGAACTGCCCCAGGGTCGTCAGTGTGGATGGACAGGGGTGGGGAAAGCCTTCGTCACCCCCAGCGCTAAGTCACAGGCCCCTCCTCCCTCTGGCTCCGCCGGGGTCCAGCGGATCAGGGACGCTGCACCTGCCACAGCATTGCTGGTGTCCTCTCCCTGCTCCCGCCCAGTCCCACGCCTGCCCTGTCAGAGGGAACGCACGGGGTGCAGAGTGGGAGAGGTCCCATCTGCTGCACAGTGAGCCAGGACAGGGCGCAAGCCTGGCCGGCTGCTCCCACAGCCCTGCCCCCAGAGGCCTTTCCTTCCCCTTCCCCCTCCCCCCTCCCGCCCTCCCCCCTTCCTCCCTTCCTTCCACGAAGCTCTCCTGGCCTCCACTAGGTACAGCGGGGGATGCTCTGGGGCCGCAGAAGAGTGGGTGAAACACCCCACCCATGTCCTTCAGGTCGGAGAGGGTGGGGTGGGGAGGGAGCCCTGAGCAAGGTCACATGGGGGCAGGGACGCTGCCACCAGGCTGGGGCAGAGGTACCAGCCACATGGGGGGCATGTCAAAGGAGAGCCATCAACTCTGCCTGGAAATCCAGAAGGCCTTCTTAGAGGAGGTGGCATTTGAGGGGGGCCTGTCTTGCCAGGAAGGCAGAGGGAAGAGCATGGGCGAGGCAGGGAGGCGTCTGGGCGAATGAGAGAGGAAAGCAGAGGCGAGCGGGCGGCGGGAACTGCACTTCTCAAGGGGCTCCCTTGGGGCAGAGACACCCCAGTTTCCCAGGTGACAGTCCCCTGTCTGTCCATTAGGTGGCACACGTAGCTTACTACACCGTCCTCGGGCATGATGTGTCGGTGGCTTCAAGCAGCCGTGATGAGCTTTGTGACAGGAGCTGTCACCTTTCCTGGTCACGCGATCTCAGATCGCTCTGCAGGGCTGGCCGATGAGTCAGGGCCAACTGGGCACACTCCCATGGTGGGGACTTTGTGTCTCCATCACTGCTCTGGGGCACTGGGAGGAGGCTGCCCACAACCCCGGGGGCTGAGCAGAGGGCTCAGGGCTGGCCAGGAGATGTGTGTGCCTTGGCCAGGTGTGCGTGTGTGTGCTCGTGCACACTGGGGTTTGGTGAAAGTGTGCAGCGCCTCACGGTGCCCCCTGGCCCAGGTCGGAAAGTGTGGTGATCCGGGGCAGATCCAGGGCGACGGTGATGGCGGGGCTGGGGCAGCCAGCAGAGGCCCAAAGGATGGACTGGGGCATGGATGGGGCGGGAGGATCCCGCCCCGAACTGTGATGCCCTGAGGCTCAGAGCCTGCCCTCAGCCGGAGTGACCCCTGCAGGTGTGCACTGCGCTCACCCCGGACAGAGGCACTGAGCGCAGGAACCAGAGAAGGAGGGGCAGCCAGGGAGGGAGGAAATTCAAGGCAAGGAGCATGGTGGGGAGGGGGTGCCGAAGGACAGAGAGGCCCCCGCCGTGCCCCGGTGCGAGGACAGGGCTGATGGGCAGATCGGCCAGACATTTATGGAATGAACTTAGTATTTCAAAAGCCTCCGGGTTGTCCTCAGAAAAGAAACATTGAACAAAACTGCGCCGGCCGCCCTCCAGTCCCTTTTGTCGTCCGGCGCTCCTGTCCCCATGGCTTCCCACTCCCCACGGAGGTCAGTGAGGCCCCCCCCACCACAGCCACCAGAACAAAGGAGCCTGTGGGTCTCAGGGTTCTGCTGATGTGGAAATGGGCACGGCCACATCATGGGGAGCCCTCACCACCTTCCCCCCATCTCCGGCGCTTCCCAACCCCTCAGCTCGTTCTGTGTGAAGCTACTGCTCACGCCATCCACTGGGGGGGGGGGTCGTACAGAGAGTCCGCAAAGACTCCATCCTGCCCCCCAGCCCAATGCTGTCCTGGGCCAGGGGACTCAGCAGAGCCACCTCCAGCTGCAGCCGACCCCGCTGTGGCCCCGGGCCTGGCCACCTGCACCCTGGGAAGAGCGGTCCCGCAGGATGGAAGGGCAGAGCGCCAGCCCTGGGCTGAGGCTTGGGACAGGGTGGCCTCCCCACCCCCTTATCTAGAAGGTCTTAAGGGGCTGTGCACGCCAAGATGAGAGCCTGGGGTCCTGAGAATGAGGGGGGTCCTGGGTGGGAAGAGAGGGTGCTGTCAGGCCGGCACTGCCCACACCTGTGTCCCTCTCGATCTGTGCGTCCATCCGCCTGTCCCTCCGCCCACGGCTGACCGGCTTGTCCCTCCTCTGCTCATGGCTGCAGCGCAAGGCTTGAACTGTCACCAGTGCAAGGGCTTTGGAGGGTGCACCCATGCGTCCAGATGCCCATGGGGCTCCAACTACTGCGTCAGCATCGCCACCCGTGAGTAAGGGATGCGTGGGGTAGCCCAGCTGTGCTCTCCCTGCCCAGGAGAGGAGACCCAGGCTCAGAGGGGGCAGAACTGGTCCAGGCTCCCAACGAGGCTGGAACAGGATGGGAGGGGCACCCACTGACCTCAGTGCAGGAGAGGACTCGAGGGAGGGGGCCGGTTACACCCAGTTTGGGCGCTGACTCTTGGCTTGGTGGCAAGTGGGGCGGGGGCACAGGCAGCTCAGGGCCTCAGGGAGCTTGCACTGTTTACCTTCTGTCCACCCCAGGAGTCCCCTTCAGTGTCGCTGACCTGCCTCTGGTGACCAAATCGTGCTACAGTGGCTGCCCGGACATCTCTACCCTTGGCCTTGGCCCCCACGTGTCCATCGTCTGCTGCCAGTTCAGCCTCTGCAACACGGACTGACCGCCCCCCCCACCCTCAGCACCCCCCCCCCCGGCCCAGGGCTAAGAGACGCCCAGAGCCCCAGGCTGAGGCTGCTCAGGCAGCTGAGAGGGGGCACTGGCTGGGGGGGCTGCTCGAGCATCCCAGGGCTCAGAGCGGGAGGTCCTAAGAACTAGAGGTGGCACTGGGTGGTCCAGAGGAAGGGGGAGGGCGCCCGGCAGAGGAAGGGACCTTTGGGGGAACTGGAAAGGGGAAGCTGGAGGGAACAGAGCAGACAGGTGAGGGGGGGGGCCGGAGGCAGCTGGCCCCCACCCACGCACGGGTGCAGTCGCATCCCCGCACCCACACCCACAACCACGCACGTCCCCACACACCGCCCCCACACGCTGAGAAACTTTTAATCAGGGTTCCAGCCGGCCTCCAGCTGCGGAGTGGTCCAAGACCCTACCGGCCAGGGACGTGGCTCCTCCCCACCACATGACCCCCAGCACAGCGCCCAGCCCTTGCCTCGTCTGTACCCTGACCACGGTCCCATGAAAGAAAACGTGGAAAAGCCAGTGCGGTGGTGCAGCCACCCAGTGTGGGGGGCAGTGTCCCAGCAGAGAGTGACCCCACAGAGAGGCACAAGCAGGGCTTACGGCTAGCGGGGTGAGGGCGGCACGCGGGAAGGACAGGACTGCGCAGGCGACAATGTGGCGTGTGGCAGGTGCAGGGGCGGGGGGGGGCGGGGGGGAGGGGACCCGGCACAGGCAGCGGGTAGCTGACCACCCTGAGAAGAAAACCAAACCGGCTCTGGGCCTTCACTCCCACTCACTCGAAAGGCATTGCCACTGAATCACAGATTTAAGTGTTAAAAAGAGAGAGTGTGTGTGTTAAAGTGTTTGGCGTAGGAAACCGAGACCCCCAGCAATCCCATACCTGCGCTGGACGAACCCAAGTTCACACGAAGCCTCTCGGTGACCGCTCACACCAGCCTCCCTCGTAACAGCGACAGCGTGGATAGACAGCTCGGTCTGTCCAGACCGCGGGGTGCGTCCCCACCACCCGCGCACCCCGCGCTGCTAATGGCAGCGGCACGAAGCTGAGACCTGAGTGAGACGTCGAGAGCGAGAGGCCACATGCGGAGAACCGCAAACTGCGCTCCGCTCCCGTTTCTGCGAAGCACCCAGCACAG
Organism: Mustela putorius furo; assembly: GCF_011764305.1. Lineage (NCBI taxonomy): Eukaryota > Metazoa > Chordata > Mammalia > Carnivora > Mustelidae > Mustela > Mustela putorius. The sequence goes on along the minus strand of NW_025421322.1, from coordinate 40,044,225 downwards.
GCCAATGGTGGGGGGGGGGGCGGGCAGGCGGCCAGGGCAGGCTGGGAGAGCCCTGGTGTGGGGGGCTGGCAGCCCGCGGGGGTGCGGGGTCGCGGAGGCACTGGGGCGCGGGGAGGGCTCCTTCCTGAGCCTGACTGGGGAGGGCTTCAGGACCTGTGAGTGCACCAGCTCTCCGTGCGCGAACTGTACGGACGGGGACACGTGTCCAATAAAGCTGATACAAATTTCAAAGAGAAAAAAAGAAAAAGTTGTTTGCAAGAAAAACAGGACCGCACATCCAGACTGAGAAAGGTTCGCGACCGCACTAGCGCAGGAAAGGATGCGCTGCGCAAAACCAGAGCGCAGGCGACTGCGCAGGTGACCGCGCAGGCAGCCCCCACGGCGTGCCACTCCTGGGCGCAGTGAAGAGTGCTGCCCGGTCCCACCGGCAGGTTCCCCCGAGGAGAACGTCAGCCCCACGCGGGGCCAAAAAGTAGCCTTCACATCTAGGAGCAAGCACACAGAGAAGAGGGGTTCAGGGCAGGCAGGAAGCCACCCCTCTGTGCCCCAGGGTGGGGCGCTGCAGCCCTCACCGGCAGGTCTGCCGCCTGCCCCCAAACGTCACCAGACACCTGCGGCAGGGAGTGCCTACCCACACGGCCGCAACCCCCCTGCTCCAGGCTTGAGAATCTGGTGAAAGGCAGGGCTCCCGATGTGAAGGCCTGGTGAGGCCTGGGTAAGCACCGGGTGAAGCAACTTAGGCCCCGAGGCAGGGGTGCTGAGTCTTGAGGCGTGATGGGTCTTGAGGCAGGGGTGCTGAGTCAACAGCGGATGGGTCTTTCACAGGGTTCCTGCAAACCCCCTGGGAGGGTCAGGCTGTGGCGCGCAGGGACGGGAAGCGCTATCACGTGACAAGGAGTGCGCAGTGTTGGGGTGGGGGCAGCGAGGGTTCCCAGGTGTCCCAGCACAGAGGGGAGCAGCCTCAGGTCTGCCGGCACACAGGTGACTGTATATTAGGGCACATCCACATCGGGGTCCTTCAAGAAGGGTGCCGCCGAAAGGGCTGCCTCGGGGATAAGGTCCCTCCCCGCATTTTCTTCACTGTGTAGAAACATGGAGCATTCAGGCTACTCTGTGGATGCTCCGCACAGGGGAACGGGAGAGCAGGAGCCAGACACCCCACTACCTTCCTGGGGGCCTGCCGGCACTGCCCAGAGGAGGCCACTCACAGACGGCTGGGGAGGAAGCCTAGTCCGGAGATGGAGTAGCAGCAGAGAGCCCTAACCCGGTCACACTCTAAACCCTGACCCTCGCCACACTCTGATCCCTGATCCTGGTCACACTCTGAGCCCTGATTCCTGGTCACATACTGATCCCTGATCCTGGTCACACTCTGAGCCCTGACCCTGGTCATGAACTCTGACCCTGGTCACACTCTGAGCCCTGATTCCTGGTCATATACTGAACCCTGACCCTGGTCACACTCTGAGCCCTGATTCCTGGTCACATACTGATCCCTGATCCTGGTCATACTCTGAGCCCTGATCCTGGTCATGAGCCCTGACCCTGGTCACACTCTGAGCCCTGATTCCTGGTCACACTCTGAGCCTTGATCCTGGTCACACTCTGAGCCCTGATCCTGGTCACAACCTGAGCCCTGACCCTGGTCATGAGCCCTGACCCTGGTCACACTCTGAGCCCTGATTCCTGGTCATATACTGATCCCTGATCCTGGTCACACTCTGAGCCCTGATTCCTGGTCACATCCTGAACCCTGATCCTGGCATTCTAAGTCCTGACCCTGGTCACATGCTATATCTCAACCCCGGTCACACTGCAAGTCCTGATCTTTGTCACACTCTGAGCCCTGACCCTGGTCACATGCTGAGCCCTGACCCTGTTCACATGATGAACCCTGACCCTGGTCACACACTGAACCCTGACCCTGGTCACTCTCTGAGCCCTTATTCTGGTCATACTCTGAGTCCTAACCCTGATCACCCTCGAGACCCCCACCCTGGTCACACTCTGAGCCATGATCCTACTCATACTCTGACCCTTGACCTACTCACACTCTGAGCCCTGACTCTGGTCACATGATGGGCCCTGATTTTGTTGCACTCTGAGTCTGGACCCTGGTCACACTCTTGAGCCCTGCCTTCGAGGCTCCTAGTAGGACTGGGGATGGCTGGCTTCTCAGCATGGAGGCACTAGACAGAGCCCACCCAAACTCTGATTGAGCCGCATCCCTCCCCGACCTGAGTAGACAGGTGCAAATTTGCAGTTAAGTTTCAGCCTGGCTGCCCAGGGATCAGGCAGAAACTATAGGAGCGGTGAACGCCCAGGGGCCAGGGGTGTGCTCTGCATGGAAAGCACAGGTGGGGCCTTTGGGTCTGAGCACAAGGAGCTGGGCTTGGTCCGGGCTGCAGCAATGGAATTGGGCTGGACGGAAGGAGGAAGCTAGGGTGTGTGTGGTGGGTGTCTAATCCTGTTAACGGCATCCGCGTCAGCGCCGACGGCAGCGTGGCGGCTTGCTCAAGTGTGAAATCAGACAAGCCCGGCTGCTGCTTGCGTTTCCCCAGCCCGCGCAAGGTGACCTGCTCAAGTCAGCAGCTGCCAGGAGCGTCCGATCCTATGCCCGAAGCAGAGTCAGTGGTTAGTGTTGTGTGCTAGTGTCGTGTCTCCAGAGCTGTGGTGAGGAAAGCATGATCCAGCAGGGCAGGTGGCTCCCCCAGGCTGGGCGCTCCGGGAAGCCACGCACCCAGCCCACAGCCCCCACCCAGTGTCTAGACGGGCACAGGACCTGTCAGCTCCCACATGGAGCTGATCTCAAAGGAAAGCCAAGGACCGCATAAACGCTGTGGGGTGGGGAGGGGGGAGTCCCCAGACAGAATGTCAACCACAGGAGGGTGGGGGAGGAACGGGCATCCCTGGTGACAGGAAAAGCAGGAGCCAAGTCTTGGAGGGGAGTAAGATTTGGACCCTCTGGGAGAAGACGGAGGAGTTGGGTGGGGTTGCCGTGTGGCCCCAAGTGAGTCTGGACGCCATGGCCTTGACTTCCCAGCAAGAGGCCCTGGGACCTGCCAACAGCCCTCCCCACCCTACCCTGGGGTTCACCCTGGCAGCTGTGGGCTTGCTAGAGGGTGTGACTGGGTCACGGGTAGGGGACATCCTGGGGCGGCTGAAGTGCAAGCACTCAGGGGGGGATGTGTGTGCGCCTGTGTGTTGGGGGGCAGCCGCGGCTGAAGTCACACTTCGGTGCTGTCTGGGCCTTGGGCAAGGGCCTTGCTGTCGATGGCCTGACCTACAACGGTCCAGGAGAGCCCTGCCCAAGGGGCAGCCCCTGTGGTTTCTTTAGAGACCAAGGTGTACCTGCCCCTCCAGTGGGCACTGGGGCTAGTGTCCCCAAAGTGACCCTGGCCCCTCCCCAGCTCCACCCTCCACCTAGGACCTTCCTGTTGACCCAGCTCTTTTCCTGTCTTTGTGCCCATAAGCCTCTCCGTACACTTCGGCTGGTTGTCCCGGCAGCGGTCGTTCCCGTCTCTCCGTGCCCTGTGAGATTCCCTCAAGGGAGCTGGGGTGGGGGTGGGGGTGGGGTTGCAGGCCCCCTTGGTAGCATTCAAACCCAGAATTACTAGACTCAGACTCTGCCCTGGAGGCAGGCCTGGGGACCCCTGTGGGAAGGGTGCCTGGCAGAGGCAGAAACCAGGGTGCGGGTAGGGGTGGAGGAGGAAGGAGACGGCGTGGAGCCTGGGGAAGGGAGTCCTAGAGGGAGGTGGGGGCCCCGAATCACAGAGAGGGGCCGTCAGGGCCAGGAAGGGACCCCAGGCTGTGAGGAGGTAGAGGAAAGAGGAAGAGGACAGGGAGGCAGGAGGAGCCCCCACAGAGCAATTGGGCTTCCAGTGCAGGCGGGAGGGGCCCCAGTGGGTGGAGGGGGGCGGGTCTCTGCACCTCTGCCGCCCACAAGAAACCCAATCCCACTAATCTGCTTGGCTGACCGGTCGGGTGGCTGCACTGGGTGTCCACTGTCCCTGCGGGCAGGCCGAAGGCGAGCGTGCTGCAGAGCAGGGTGAGGACTAGACCATGAGGGGGCCACGGCTGGCGCTCCTGATGCTGGGGCTGGTGACCTGCGGCCACGAGCTCGGTGAGAGGCACGGGGCAGGGGGCCCAGGGAGTGGAGGAAGGCGGGGAGACCTAGGAGAGGCGGGGTGGGGAGCAGGATGAGCCGCAGGGAAGGGCGCAGGTGTCTGAGGGGGAGGAGGGCATAGCCCCAAGGGCTGCCCCCCCCAGGGCTGGGGAGGCTGCAGAGGCTCTGGGAGCCAGCTGGGGAGCTGCATGTCACTAGGGGCCCTGGGCGCCCCGGAGAGGCTGTAGCTGGAGAGGTCGTGGGCAGAACCAGATTCCCCAATTCTGGGGCCATGTGAAGGCAGGGCTCAGGGGCGTCTTGGGGAGACCAGGAAGGCTCTGGGAACTGGGGCTGACACGGCGGTCTGAGAGAACACCTGGGGGAGATGCCCCAGCCCCACAGGGCCCCCACATTCAGCCAGAAAAGGAGCTGGGCAGTGGGGGCCCCAGCCAGAAGGGAAACAGATCAACCAGAGGCACAGTGACACGCAGTGGGGGTAGAGGAGCCTGTGGCCTCGGCTGTGCTGGTCCAGCGGTGGGTGGGGCAGAGCAGCACACCCTGGGGCCCCGCCCCTGCCGGCCCGCACCCCAACCTGCCCCTGTCCCCGAGCTGTGGCTCTTCCCTCCTTTGTTAATCTGGCACCAGTGGGTGCCCCAGGCCCAGCCCGACCCACCCTGCACCCCACACACCTCCTTATCTGTCCCCGGTGCCCACTGTTACTCATTGCGTGCTGCTCTTTGCTGGTCAGGATTCCGAGGGGTGTCCGGCCACACTGAGGCCCTCCCTCGCCCTGCAAGGACACCCGGCTCCCTGCAGCCCTCCTCGATGCTTCCAGAGCTGTCCCCTCCACCCCTTGGCCCTGCAGGCTGAGCCTATCAGGGGCACGCTCTGTCTCTAAGGACCACAGCTCAAACCTCCTGACACCTCCCAGAATCTGGGCCGCTGGGCACCAGCAGCCTGGACCGTGCGGCCCCCTCAAACCTGGGCCTCCAGGACGGGGGCTCAGGGAGGGGCAGGGCAAGCCTGAGGTGTCCTTTGTCCCTTCTTACCCAGCGGAGGCCCTGCGATGCTACACCTGTCATGAGCCTACAGGTGTGTCCAGCTGCGTCACCGTCGTCACCTGCAATGCCAACGAGACCATGTGCAAGACCACCCTCTACTCCCTGGAGATAGGTCCGCGGGAGCTGGGGGGCGGGGCGATAGGTCCGCGGGAGCTGGGGGCGGGACGATGGGTCCGCGGGAGCTGGGGGGCGGGGCGATAGGTCCGCGGGAGCTGGTGGGCGGGGCGATAGGTCCGCGGGAGTTGGAGGGCGGGGCGATAGGTCCGCGGGAGCTGGGGGGCGGGGCGATAGGTCCGCGGGAGTTGGAGGGCGGGGCGATAGGTCCGCGGGAGCTGCGGTGGCGGGGCCGGGGTCCCAGGGTCAGAGCGCCTCCAGGACCCTCACCCCGGCCGGCCCTGCACAGTGCGCCTCCACCACCTTAGCCATTTGTTTGCAAAAGGGATTTTGGTTCCCAGCAGTTAGGCCTCCCTCCCTCCTCCTTTCTTTCCTTAAACGGAGAGGAAGCCTCCCCTTGCCCGGGGATTCCCTGGAAAGGGATGGCCTCCGCAGCCAGCTGGGAGCCCGCACTCGGCTCACAGAGGCGGAAGGAAAGAGGAGCGGGGAGCGGGTCACGCCACTCTGGGGTCATGGGCTGGACGAGGGGGCCCTGAAGCTCGCGAGCTGACCGGACACCCAACATGGCCCACAGTGTACCCCTTCGTGGGGGACTCCACGGTGACCAAGTCCTGCGCCGTCAAGTGTGTGCCCTCAGACGTGGACGGCATCGGCCAGACCCGGCCCGTGTCCTGCTGCAACACGGACCTCTGCAACATAGACGGGGCCCCTGCACTGGCCTGCAGCTGCGGCCTGGCCTTGGCGCTGGCGCTCCTCCTGCTGGGCAGCCTCAGCCTCTAGAGCCCGCGCCACCTCTGTCCCCACCCCTACCCCCACCCCGTGCAAGCCAGTCCTGAGTGTCCCGGAAGAAGCATTGTTCCTGCACCAGGCCTCCTGAATCTCCTTTTTGGCAGCCCTGTCCCACCAGGGCGGGAGGGCTTTGAGCCTCAAGTCCAGCTCCCTCCACCCGACCCTGTGTCCCCCTTCCACCCCTTCTCAGCCCCTCCTCTCCTGGTCCTTTCCTGCCCCTCCTGGCCTCTGGGTTCTCTCTGGGGCTCTCTTCAGCCACACGGCTGCCCCCACCTGTCTCCTCTGCACTACCAAGATGTGCTAAGCAGGGATGGGCAGTAGGGCAGGAAACCAGGCAGGGCTCTGCTCTCTGGGCCCCGCGGGGGGGGGGGGGCTGATTGTGGTGGGACAGAAAGCGGGACCCCACAGGCAAGGGCAGCACTGCACCTGCCAGGGTCGGATCACAGGTGGCTTCTCAGAGGAGGGGGCCATTAAGGCCAGGCTTTGAAGGACTGGGAAGAGGAGGGCAGGTCAAGTCAGGTGGAAGGAAGATCAGGCGGGCTCAGAGTGGCCCGGGATCCAGGATAGACCCGTGAAGCGCCTACTGCTTGCTCACCTGGCCCTGGTGACATGGTCCCCTTTTGTTGGTTGGCGGGGCTTGCTGCTGGGCATACCCACCACCTGCCCTCTCCAGGCTCACCGAGCCCCACTCCCTGGGGGCCTAGGGCAGCCCAAGCTCCAATCCAGAGCTCCATCTTCACCTTGGCCAGCACCAAATCCTCCAGATCACCCTCCCAGGAGTCACCTACCCCGGAGGCCTCTTGCCCGGAGGGCTCCCAGCTCTGCATCTGGGTTGAGACTCGATGCTCACACACACATGCATATACATGTATGTGCGTACACACGTGGTCCTGGAAACACACAGTGCAGGCCATGGACTTGAGGAAGACAGGCCCCGGCTCTCCCACCCAGTGCTGCCCCCTCCCCAGGACCACCTGAGGGAGGCAAGAGGGGGAGGGGAGGAGAGAGCCTCCAGTCACCCTGGGACCTGCGCCTCCTCCCTGTCCTCCTGCTCCAGCAGCTCCTCCTGGACCCCTGGGTGAGTTGGCCCGGCCCTGGGAAGGGGGCACAGCACTGGGGTCCAGCCTGAGTTGGGGCTGGGAAGCCCTCTTTCTGGCTCATCCCCACTGGCCTCTGAGTCCAGAGCCCTCACAGTCAGCCCTCGCCCCCCTTCTGGGGTTTCCTTCCCTTGGATGGTAGAGAGCAGCAGTCAGGACCTGAAGCAGGTCTCTCCTGGGGCAAGGGACACCCCATGCCTCTGAGAGAGGAGACCCATGGCCAGAAGGCCCACTATCCCTGGGACCCCAGGAACCCGACATCTCTGCCTCCTGTCCATCTCAGGGGCTCTGTGGTCCTGAGCCAGATCCTGGGGGGCAGAACACCCCCGCAGCCCAGCGAGCCCTGTACTGTGTGTCTAGCACAGACTGGTCGCACAGCCTGGCCACCACCTGCCAGAGACCCCTGACTCCGGGAATGGCAGGGAAACTGGGAAGCCAGGCACGGCCAAGTGCTGGCAAGATGCCTTCGTTTGGGGTTGTAGCTCTGAACTCTGACTTGACCACAGAAGAGGCCCCGTCCAGTAATGCAGCACACCTTTCTTCTGGTGTTCCTGTGTGTTTCACAAAAGTGAAGAGAATGGCAGGGTCACTAGAGCTCTAGAGCCTGGTTTGGGACCCAGTACACACACACACACACACACACACACACACACACAGCCCTCCAGGGAAGCATGGGAACACTGTGTGCCCCCCCTCCCTCCTGGTCGCTGCTCCTGCCTGGCCTTCCTCCCCTCCGAAGCCAGAGCCAGGGCCCTTCCAGGCAGCCCCTGACAGCACACGGGGCCTCTCCCCTTCCTGCCCACCCCAGCCGCCTTCCTGGCACACTCGCCCCACCACTGCTCCCGGTTCCCGTCCGCCCCTTGCCTTCCCAGCTGCCCTCGGAGGCACAGGACATTCTGCCTGGTTCACAGGTGAAAGAAAGGGGGTCAGGAGGGTTCGTGAGCAGACTGGTCCCACAGGAGGTCAGGTGGGGCCAGGGCCCACTCAATCTGTCAGACTCCACACTAGACACTCCCCAGTTGCTCTTGCAACATCCGGGGCGCAGTCGCGGGACCAGGCCCTGGGAAGGGCCGCCCGGGCTGCTGTCCGCGCCCGCACCTGCCATGTGAGGCTGTTGGCTTGGCAGCAAGCACAGTCTCTCCCTTTGCAAGCAGGGCCTCCCTTTGTTCCCTCAGTCCACGAGGCCCGATCACACCTGCCCTCAAAACCGCCCTGGGTCCCTAGTCTCATCCTCTCTCAGGAGTACGGTCTAGAGGGCAAAGGAGTCACCTCAAGGCCACACGTGCAGCCAGCAGCAAAGCCAAGACTGAAACCAGGACCCAAACCAGGATCTCCTGAGCGCCGGTCTCTGCTCCTCCCCGCACTCATCCCGCCGGGAGGCTGGGGGACGACTCCACACCCGACAGCGGGCGCCGTCCACACACGCAGCCTGCAGCACACTCACAATCTGTCCTCAGCCACCTACCCGGCCAGCCGCTCGTCTCCGTCTACCGCCGCCCCCTCCTTTCCTCCCCCTGCACGCTGGGCCCAGCCACACCCTCCGCCTTCTACCCAGCCACGTCCTCAAACATCGCCCCCCCGCCCCCCCGCCCCCCATCTCCTCACCCACTCACCCGTCCACCCCCCATTAGGCTGTCCGGGGACAGAGAAACGAGAGGGTCTGGAACACCAGGAAGACCCCTGGATGAGGGGCGCCTGGCCTGGACCTTCCAGCACGGGGAAGAGTTGAGGCCAGGATGGGAGGCCCGGGAGGGCTCCCACCAAGAGGCAGAGAACAGACATAGGTGCGGGCGCGGGGAAGCCTCGGAGAGAGGGCGGGCCGTGAACAGCCGGAGAAGGCCGTTAGGTCAAGAGGCAGGGGTTGGGCAGAGCCCTGTTGTCTGGGGCCTAAAATCGGGAAGCTCAGGCTTGATCATTTGTAGGGAAGGGGCTGGCAGTGACTGTGGGGTCTGCCTGGAGCCCACACCCGTCAGCCCGAGAGAACCCTGGGGGGCCCATCCCAGCCCCCGTGACACCACCCCCACCCCACCGGGCGCCCACCCTCCTCTGCACCTGGCCCGATTCCCCGCCCCTGGGCCTGTGCTCTGGGGGGCTCCTGTGTCAGGAGGAGGACATCTGGGTGTGAAGGAGCCAGGCCCCCGTTTGGTGCCTGGGAGGCGTCCTCGCGGGCCGGCACCAGACAGGCTCCAGCCATGGGGGTCCCCCTCCTTGAGGGCCTGGGCGTGACGCTGCCCGCTCCCTCCCACTCCTACCCTGTGCCGCCCGGCTGACTCACATGTCTCTTCCGCCACCACCCTGGCAGGCCCTGCAGGGCGGGCAGGGTATAAGTGTCCACGGAGGCGGCCCTGGTGCTGCCTGTCCCGGCTTCCGAGCGTGGCAGATGGCCTGGTGCAGGGCTGCCCTCCCACTGCTGCTTATCGCAGCGTCCAGCGTGCGTGGCGGTGAGCGGGACGGCTGGGAGGGACCTGTCATTGGCCTCACTCAGCCCACCTCCTCAGCGGGCAGGAGGCCCTTCAGGCCCTGGGGCAGGCCTCCATAGGCACCCCCGAGGCTCACCTCCCTGGCCCTACATCAGCCTCCTGGGCCCAAGAGCCTTTGCTCGGGTCAGACTTCAAGTCCCCATTTTCTAGGCAGGAAAACCAAGGCTCAGTGGAGGAATGCGGCGTTTGGTCCGCTGGCCGGAGCCCTGGGCCTCAAAGGGTCTCAGTCAAGCAGGGGTGGATCCGAGGGGTATGCCCAGGGGCTAGACCGCACTTGGCCTCTGCTCCTGCGTCCCAGATGGCCCCCGAGGCCGGGTGATGAGGTCTGCCCCCTCCCCCGCCCAGGTGAGGCCTTCAAATGCTTCACATGCGAGCAGCCCACAACCATTTCGCTGTGTAAGAACGTCACTCGCTGCAAGCCGGAGGCCACGGCCTGCCAGACGGTGCTGGTGCAGGTGGAGTCGGGTGAGTCCGGCCCACAGTGGTCACCTTCCCCAAACGGTCCTCAGGGTTGGGGGACAGCGGTGGAGGTCCCACAGATTGGCTCTGGGGTGCACAAGGGCTGCATCAGCCTCGGGGCTCCAGGCCCCCCCAAGGCTGCACGGCATGCCCCAACAGACGCCTGGAGGGAGCAGCATGGCCCAGCCTGGGGAGGGGGGTGGTCACGGGGTGTCCCTGGCAGAGTTGAAAAGGGCTGGAGCAGGTGCCTGAAATTTGGGGCAGGTGGAGAGGGCACTAGGCAGCGGAGGAGCGGGTTCTGATGCCTGTCCACCCCCGGCAGAGTACCCCTTCAACCAGAGCCCCAAGGTGACCCGTTCCTGCGCCAACTCCTGCATAGCCACCGACCCCGACAGCATAGGAATCGCCCACCCCGTCTACTGCTGCTTCTATGACTTGTGCAACTCCATGCAGGGCACCAGGCTGGGGGCCAGCCGCCGGGGGCCCCGGTCCTCGGCCGCCTCCTTCCCTGAAGGGCCCAGCGCCACTGGAGATCGCCTCTACCCACGTGCTTCCTTGAGCTCCCCGAGCCTCAGGTGAATCGCGGGCCCCAAGGGCTACGAGTTTTGCCAGGGGCCCTCTGTCGCCCACCCTTGCAGAGGATAAATAAAGACGAGGCAGAGGCCACTTCTCCTTCCTGGGCGCCGACAGCGCGCGGAGTCAGCTTTCAGGAGAGACGGGCTGAGTCGGGCACATTCCAGGCCCCGGGCCTTCCTTCTCACCCAGGGCCATTTGGACTCATTTCACAGAATGGGAACCGGAGGCTCCGGGGGAGACAGGCATCCCGGGCTGGCCTTCCTGCAAACCAGTCCTACGGCACCTCAGAGCAGGACCCGTGCCTTAACCCAAGGGGAGTCTGCCCCTACTCCCAGAGTCTCCCCTCAGCCCCGGAGGCATCAAGCCCCCCCCACCCCGTTCCCGGGGTGGGAAAGAAGCTGGAGTCAAGGGTGGGCATGCCCGGCTCTACGGGGCCAGCACAGGGAAGCTGGGAAGAGAGCGGGGAGCCTGCCCGCCCAGCCTGGGAGTCCCAGGAGTGTGTGGGGTGGGGTGCCTCTGGGCCAGCGGACACCCACACACCTCCACGGGCTTCGGTCACCTCCCCTGACAAGGGACCCACCATGTCCTTGCCGCGGGCACAGCTGCAATGAGAAAGAACAGTGTGCATGGAGCCTGCCAGTTTGTCCCAGACCCCAAGGGCCAGCGCTCGGCTCTGTGCCCTGTGGGTCCGGCCTCAGACTCCTGCCTTCCCCTCACGATGACCCCCAGCTGGCCCTGGTCATGACCAGGCTCGGCAGCCCTGGAGGGAGGTGGGGGCAGGAGCCACGTCTCGCACACAGCAGCCTCAGAGCCTGCGGCTTCCCCTCTCCAGGCCCAAATGCCCACCAGCGCTCTGGGCGGGGCCCTTTCCAGGTTCTGCATTATGGCCAGTGTTCCTGAGAGCCTCTAGCGGCCCCGGGTTTGGAGGCGAGGGGCCAAGGCCACGGCCTCCCCATGGGGACACCGCAGCTCTTGGCTTCCGCTTCCAGGGGTCGACAAGGATCCTTCTTCAGGATGAGGAGGGTGGGCCGGTGGGAGGCTCAGCAGCCACCCCAGTCCTGGGGGAAGCAGGCAGGTGGCCCCAGGGACCTGCGGGGCCTCCGCACTGCAGCGGCACGACCAGCAGAGGGCGCCCCTGCCCATCACCGCCTGAGCGCCAGGCTGCGGGGCCCTCCCCCGCCAGAGCTGCGCACTTCCCCGCCCCGCCCCCCCACCCCGCCAACTCAGCCAAGTTGACCTGAGGAGAGCCCCTGAGGTCTGTAGGCCTGAGAACAGCTCCCAGCCCTGCAGAGCCCGGTGTGCCTCAGGAGCTGGGGAAGCCGCACACGGGGCCCTGGGCGGACCGGCCCTGGGGTGGCTGCGGTGCTGCCCGGAGCTGCTCACACTGGCAGGGGACACTTGGGGCCTTGGAGGAGGGGGCACGTGCGGTCACAGAGAATGCAGAAGGACGGGAGGTCATCCACACGCGGGACGCTTAAACCCCACTGGGGCCAGGCCTGTGCCCTGGTCAGCAAGCCCCTCCCAAACTCCGTGGCTGGACCTCCTCCACACAGCAAGGGCGAGAGCGAGCCTCTCCTCCCCCTGCCCCCACCCGCTGGGGCGTGTCTCCCTTGAGAGGACAGAGAAACTGCAGTGGCCTGTGGGACACAGTGACGTTCAACCCAGATGCCCGACCATCCCGAATGCCTCCTGCAGATGCACAGACCCATCCTGCCCCCCAGCCCCTGCCCCCTCCAGGGTGCCGCATGGCCACCCGCACCATGTGGACCCACAGGGACCCAGACCCACTGTGTGCACAGCCTCCCCTGTCCCCACTCGCACTGGGGAATGTGTCCCTGTCTGACAGCTGCGGCGATCCCCAAGCTCCCCACTCCCCGCACATGCCCCACAGGACCTGCCCAAACACCTGTTAGACAAGGAGACGCGGATATCCACGGGGATGCCCGAGGGCCCCCGTGGGCCGGAGGCTGCTGCTCAGGGCAGGGGCGAGGCCCAGCGTGGCCAGCCCAGGGCGCCCTGGCCTGCCTGGGAGGTGGGAAGAGTGAGGCATCAGGCGACCTCCTCGGCCACAGACCACTGGCCTGCCAGCCCGCATCGCTTCCCCCATCACCGAACGCTGGCTGCTAACCCAACTTTCCCAATCACCCATTATCTCCCAGGCCCGCACAGCCGGGCCCTCCTGAGCAGGTGGTCAGAGCGTGACGTGGCCCCTGCCGTCTCCCCCTCCCCCGGCCACCTTGTGTTCCGGCAGCCCCACTTCTTACCCTCGTTGAGGGGCTGGCAGAATGAGCCCTATGCCGGCCGCACCCTCTACCCACCACGGTCCGCTGAACTCTGCCCACCTGCCACCCCACAGCCTCACCTCGGTAACCCCAGGCTCCAAGGCCGGACCTCCCAGACACCTCGGGGGATCTGGGACCAAATCAGAAAGGAGCACTGCCACCCACAGACTGGGACAGCCAGGTCCAGGGGCTGGGGACAAGGGAAGCAGCACGGCCTACAAGGGTTTGGGGCCATCCTTCGTGGCCTCGGTCCCGTGTTCTGTGAGATGGGAGCACATCTTGCTCGGCCCAAGACGGGGGGCCCAAGAAGCCTAGACAAACCCCCCGCAGAAAGACACCGCCGCGAGCGGCCCCCTGCTTCCCAGGGGGGGCGGGGGCAGGACTGGACGAACGACTTTCCCCAGCACATGGACATCAAACCCTTTAATCTTGGGTTTTCTTTAAATAAATCAGAAACATTGCAGCTTTCCCATTGCAGCTGTAAGGCAGAGGTCAGCGTGGGGGAGGGGCAGGCAGGGGCTGGGGCGCTGCTGCGGTCTCCGCTCCAGCGGGCAGCGGGCTGCCCGGACACGGGCGAGAGCAGCGGTCCAGGGGCTCCATGGCTCCGACCTACGCCACAGGGGACCACAGCGAGGTGGCCCCTCGTCCTGAGCACACCCATGAGCCTGCGCCCATCCTCCCCCGGAGCCCTGACCCGACTCCCCAGCCAGCTCTGCGCACCCCTGCCTTGCTGTCAGTGCTCTGGGCCACCGTCTGCTTCTCTCCAGGCCTTTCGGACTGGAGGGCAAGTGATTAGGCAGGAGGAGGTAGCTGTGCTGGTGTCCCGACAGCCCCAGGGACCTACCAGGGAGCCACACAGGCCAACCCTGGAAGACCCTTCCTCAGCCCCAGCCCACGGAGCGGCAAAGGGAGGCAAAAGTCGCCAGCAAGATGTCTATTGAGGACGACCCCAGGAGGAGAGCAGACGTGTGAGGTGCTGTAGGCCTGAAGAGGGTGTGGGTCCGACCCACAGCCCCAGAGCAGCCCTGTGAGGACCCAGGGGTGCGGACGAGCAAGGGCAAGGTGCAGAGGGCACCTGGGCAGAAGACGGCTCCCTCCTCCAGCAGGCCCCAGCCAGGACGGGAAGCTCACCACCAGCACCCCTGTGCCATCTGACCTGACGGGCTCTGGCACAGCGTCCGGCCGCAGGCCCTACCCGCACTCTGGGGGAGCCCCTCTGCCCTTTGGTCAGCCGGTCTGGGCCCTGATTGCCCAGACTCCAAGCTGGGCCCGCCCCTCCCCCACCCGCAGCCACAGGGCTCTGCCTCAAATGTGGTTCTGACCCTTTGCAGATCCTCACCAGGCCAGAATCAGGCCTCACCCCTGCAGCCTGCTCAAAATCCAGGCTCCAGTGCTCAGGGTGGCTTTAGCTGGTCCCTCTCCCGACTGGAGCCCACAGAAACTGGCTTCACCTGCCAGGTGGGGCCCAACCTCCATCCCCTGGGATGAGGGCGTTGAGGGCCCTGGGCCTCCCACTTTCCTCATCACCTCCACCCCAAGGGCAGAGCTGGGTCAGGGTCTCTGTCCCCGGGTCTAGTGCCGGGCATGGCGCAGGGGAGGGGGCAGCGACTACTGGCTGGGGGAGGGAGGGCCTGAGCGTGGGGAGGGGGCGGGGCTGAGGCGGACTTCAGCGGCCGGGACAGCCCAGCCGGTCCATCCTGCACTCTCCACCCCTGGCAGGCACCGACGGGAGGGCAACCGCCCCCAGAGTGAGGCCGGTCGGCAGGGCGCAGCAGTCACTGGTCCTTGGTGATGTCACTGAGTCCACTCTCCGCCCTGAGCAGCTGGCTGCTGGCCTCGTTGTAGGCGACCCAGTGCCGCAGGTCTTCGGGTAGCTCAGGGGGCTCCACCTGCAGGGGGAGACGGTGAGGTTCCTACCAGCAGCAGCAGCAGCCGGGCTGCCAGGAGGGGCCCCCGCTGGGGTGCTGCCTTCACACCTCTGCGCCTCTGCGCATGCTGTTCCCTCTTCCAGGTGCCCCTCCCCGAGGCCCTCAATGTCTGCATTTCCCCCTGGCCGGCGCTCACGACCCTATCCTCCGTCACCAGGCCTGTCTCCCCAACGGGGCCACATCTGAGCCTTCTGTGTGTCCCCAGAGCCCAGGCGAGAACCTCTGAGGCCAGCTGGCTGGAAAGCGGAGGAGAGAGGAGCTCAGGGGGCGTCAGGAGTCTAAAGCTGGGGGCGGAGGGGCGGAGGGGTGGAAGCAGGGGAGGGAGGGAAGAGCAGGGGCGGGTAGCAGAAGGGGGAGGGGCGGAGGGGCCACGGTCAGAGCCCCTCTGCTGGGAAAGTGCCAGACAGGGGCTTGCCTGAAGCCCCTGTCCTTCCCGAGTGCATCAGGAGAAGCTGAACCTGCAGCTCTGGGCCTGGCTAATGCGTCCCCAGCCTGCACACCCGGCCACACCGCGGCCCTGCGGCACACCCGGCCACCATTCTATGCTGGGGAGGCAGGCAAGGTGCAGGCTCAGGCCTGAGAGTCACAGGTTGCAGATGGGCTGTGGGCGTTCCCAGGGGCAAGGGGAGAAGCCGGGGCAGAAGGGCTCAGAGATGTGCAGCCCCAGCCTCCCCTGCAGACAGGGGTGCTCTGTTCAGCATCCAGGCCAGGCTTCCAGGAGAACTGCCTACCCAGCCAGCTGTGGGGTCCAGCTGCGGTGGCTGGGCTGTAGGCCAGCTATCGGCCCACGGCCCCCCTAGTTGCAGCACGCAGGATCTCTGGGCACCAGACTCAGACTGCCCTACACTAAACCCGAGACTGTCTGGGGCACTCCCTGACCCATGGGCTAGGCCAGGCTCCCGGGCCCCTGCAGGCCCCACACTGGCCCTCCTGTCCCTGGCTGGGCATCCTCGGGGTATGTCCGCTAAGCTTTGCCACCAGCTCTCCGCGAAGCCCCTTCCAGCCCCCGCCGGCCGCCTGGCACCCTCTCTTGCAGGAAAGGCTCCCCTCTGCCTTTCAGTTCCAGCTCAGTCCCTACACATAAAAGGACACATGGAGCATCTCTGTCCCTATGGCGTGGGGGACATCCAGGACCTTTAGGGGTGTTCAGAGACAGAGATAGAAAACTGGGGAGCTGTGCCTATGGCCCACAGTATAGCCTTGGGTGGTTCCCGCTGCCTCTCAGCCTCAGTTTCCCCACCTCTGATACCGGGGAAAGGCTGGCCTTTCACAATTAAGGTGCACTTGTGTCCCTCCTGGCTCAGGAGGACCCTGCCCAAAGCCAGAGAGGGCAGCGCCCTGGTTTAGGGCACCTAGGGGTTGGGGTGGGCCCTGGCTTTGGCATGGAGGCTGCAGAGAAGCTTTTGGGAACCCGCCTCAGGCAGGAGCGTGCCCTGGAAACCATCACCGTAGTGGTGCCCTAGCTTGTCCCCAGGGCCCCTGTCGCCACGCTGCAGTAGCGGCCGTGCTGGAAGGAGCAGGCCCTGGGGAGAGCCCTTCAGCCCCACGCACGCACTCGGGTACTCACTCCAACCGGTAAAGGCAGAACAACCTGGGGCTCTCGGGGGCTCAATCCCCCCACCCCAAACCCAGGGGCTCTGTCCAAGCCGTGTGAAAAGGGCAGGGGGAGGGGTGGGGTGTCCTCAGGTCCTCGGGAATTCCCAGTCACCTCCCCTCACCGACACCATCCCTCACGTTCAGAACCAAGGACCCGAGACGGCGGCTGCACACTCCAAGCACCCAGCACCACCAGGACTCAGACGCCTGGGAGAGGCCTGGTCCAGGGTTCCTTGCCCTGGGAAAGGTGGAGGTTATGGCATGGAGTCCGGAGGCGCAAGGCGGAGCCGTGGCAGGGTGGGGGGGGGGGACCCTGCTAAGAACCAGCACGAGGTCCTGCATCCAACGGCAAGGGTTGGGGTGACACTCGGAGGGACAGGAGCACCCCTAAGGAGGCACTGGCAGCCGGAGCGGGCTCAGAGACCAGGAGCCCTTTGGTCCCTGCGGGGGGCGTGCACCCGGGGCGGGGTAGAGGGTGCTCACCCGGCGCTTGCACAGGCGCTGCACGACGCACTCCGGCGAGGTGCCCATCACGTGCTGGCGGGAGCGCAGCAGCGCGCACACGAAGCCGTCGCGCAGGCTGATGAAGCGCGCCTCCAGGTAAAAGGCGCGGTCGTCCCAGCCCAGCAGGCGGGTGCGCACCTCGAAGGGCTCGAAGAGGCGCAGCGAGCGGCGATAGCGCGTGCACGAGGCGGCCAGCACCGCACGGGCCCCGAGCGCGCGCAGCGCCTCCAAGACCCCGCAGCGGGCCAGGTGCGCGGCGCGCGCCACGTCGGCCTCCCGCAAGTAGCGCGCGTTGTTCATGTGCAGCAGCAGGTCCAGGTCCGAGGGCAGCACGCGGCCCGCGTAGCGCTGCTCGGCCAGCAGGTCCCGGACGCGCGGCTGCAGCAGGCGCGCGCGCAGCACGGCGCACGGCACGCGCACCAGGTACCACCCGTCCAGCAGCGCGAAGTAGGCGAGCGCCGCGAGCAGCGCCGCCACGAGCAGCCCCAGCATCGTGGCGGCGGCCGCGGGGCGCGGGGGGAGGCGGCGGCGGCGGAGGCCACGGCCCTGGTGTCGGCGGCAACGGTGCCCGCGCCCCGCCTGCCGGGAGCGCCGCGCTGCCGGAGCGAACCACCTCGCGCGGCCGGCCGGGGGGGACGCGCCGGAGGCCGCAGGTGCCGCAGGCCCGGGCCCGGGCCCCGCGCGCCGGTGCCCCCCCCCGCGTCCTCAGTGGTCCGCCCCGACCCCCGCGCCGGAGGCCCCCCCCGCGCCCTTACTGGTCCGCCCCGCCCCGCCGCCCCCCCCCGCGCCAGAGGCCCCTCCCGCGCCCTCAGTGGTCCGCCCCGCCCCCCCCCGCACCGGCGCCCCTCCCCCCAGCTTCCTCAGTGGTCCGCCCCGCCCCACCGCGCCCTTACTGGTCCGCCCCGCGCCCCCCCCCGTGCCGGAGGGGGCCCCCCCCGCGCCCTTACTGGTCCGCCCCGCCCCACCGCTCCCTCAGTGGTCCGCCCCTCCGCCCCCCCCCGCCCGGCGCCCCTCCCCCCCAGCTTTCTCAGTGGTCCGCCCCCCCCACCGCGCCGGCGCCCCCCCCCCCCAGCTTCCTCAGTGGTCCGCCCCGCCCCCCCCCCCCACCTCCGCCCGCGGCCCCTCACGCTTTCGCTCGCGCCGGGCGCCGCGCCACAGCGCCATCTGGCGGGAGCGCCCCGCGCTGCAGGCGCAGAGGCAGCCGTGCTGCTCCGCCGCGTCTCCTCGGGCCTGGCTGGGGGCTCGAGCTCGCCTCTCCGGCCTCTCTCCCCGGCCCTTGAAGCCACTCCGCCGGGCCCCGGAGAGGAGGACACGGAGCGGAGCAGGGGCAGGGGCTCCAGCCCTCCCGGCCCCGGCGGCGCTGCTTCAGGACTCCGCCGGAAAGCGACCCTCGAGGCTCCGGAACGCCCAGGGCACCCCCCTCGGCAGGGCGACCGCCCCCGGGGCCGCCGCGGCCACTCGGGGCGCGTCCCCGTCGGGCCCTTCCGGGGCTTTCTCAGTCCCAGCCTGTGACCTCGTTACCGCACCGCCAGGCCCGGGCGTCTCAGCCTCCATCCCCAGCTCCCGGCCTCCGCCTTTCGGACAGCGGCAGGTCGCCGGGCGGGGGCAGCGCGAAGGCCCCGCAGGCGTCGCCAGCACGGGCTGTGGCCCCCGCAGCCTGGAGCCCGCTGTCCGGCGTCCCGGCCCTTCTCTGGACTCCGTCTTCGCTCTTTCTGGCTGCTCTTCTGGGGCCCGTAGTTGGGCAAAACGGGGTCCGGGTTTTCCTGGGTCGGGAGATCTGCTTGGATGCTCCCAGGGACAGGCAGTTCGCTCTCTATCAGGGCTGATCCCGCTGCCCTAGGAGCCCCTGGAGGTAAGAAGCCTTCTCCCCGCTGCTCACCGTTGTCCCTGTCGTGCTCGCCTGTCCCTGGGGTGGGGCAGCTTCTCAGGATGACAATGTCCCTTGAGCCCCCCGGGCAGCTGGTCTGGGAACACACTTTGTCGCATCCCCACAGGGGAGGGGCCGCCTCTAGAGGCTGCTCTGGAGGCGTCAGTGAAGGTTGGTAAATGATAAAATGGGGGTGGGGGCCCCAGGAGGCTCCCCCTGCCCAGCCATCCATGCGGAGCCGCACACCACTGCAGGAGCAAACTCCTTCTTAGCTGCCCGCCATCCTCCTGCGACCGTCTTCCACAGCAGGCGCGGGGCATGGCGGGGGTCATCGGCAGACGGTGAGGGGTCCCAGTCAGGACCGGGACTCTTGGACCTGGAACCCCCTCCCTTGCCCTGGCCTGAAGTGTCTGTGCCCCAGGTGCTGGGCAGGGTGGGCGAGTTTCGGAAGGGCTACTCCTGGGTCCCCGTGATTGCACAAGAGTTGTCCTGTCTGGGTAGTGCCTGGCGTCACCAACACGGGCGGCCCCACGGCCTAAGTTCTAGTGGCCGCCGCCTGGTACAGGGCTCCGGGGGAGAGGAGTGCGCGGAACAGGAGCCTCGGAGCCAGCAACTGGAGGACCCCCACCCCACCCCGGGCCCCTTCCTCAGGGAGGGTTGAGAGGGCCCGGACCCATCTGTCTGTGGGGCAGCCAGCCCGTAGCCCTCTGGAACCTTGGGTCCATAAAAGAGTGTTTGCTGTAGCTGGTGGCGGCTCTGCTGCAATGCTGTGCCTCAGTTTCCCCAGATGCACTCTTGCTCCCAGAGGGGTCGCCGGCCTGCTGTGTGCCCTCATCTAGACCGCGGGCACGAGTGCTCCACAGTGAGGCAGGCCGTGTGTCCGTGGGCACATGGTGACGTTTGGGTGACGTTCGTGTGCAGCGCAGAGCAGGGCCTGGCCCAGAAGGGCCACTCCCCAGGGACAGCCCTTGCACCCATAACCTTTGTGGAGTGGGCAGATGGGGTCCCCGCTCTGTGCCCTGCAGCTGTGGGCACTTGGGCAGGGGCGCTAAGCCACTCCAGGCCCTAAGGCTCCCATAGGGCCTGCCCCGCCCCACCCCTGCCCTCAAGACAGAACTCCTTCCTGTCTGGCTTGCCCCAGTGAGGCAAGCAGCTGAGTCCCTGTTCATGGGCTCAGGAGAAGGAGAGAAGCCCCGAGGAGGTGGGTGGACCCCCACTGCAGGGAGGAGTCTGGGGGCAGGGAGAGGTGAGGGAGACAGAGAGACAGGCAAAGAGGGAGAAGGGGCTGGGGGTCACGTGACAAAGGTGGAGCTTCGAGAAACAGAGGAAGATGGACATCGCCCGCCCCCCGACTTTGCTGCCTCCAGAGGGTCTGACCTGGCTCCCTCAGGCAACCACCCTGCCCCCACTCCAGCTCCCTCCCTCCCTCCCTCCAGCCAGGCAGGAGCAGCCCTTCACAGAGCGGGGCCCAGGCTGCTGACTGACACGGGGATTTGCTCGTCCAGTCCTGGGTCACGCGGGCAGGGCACTCCACAAAGACACCCAAGTGGCCGCACATGGAGAACTCACCAACCTGGACGGGGTTGGCGGGGGCGGGGGCACAGCGATCCCCGCCCTGGAGGGGCCAGGCAGACAGGCCCTGGGATTGAGGGGCGGGCTGAGCCAGAGTCCCCAGCGGGGAGGACAGCACCAGACTGCCTCCAGCCGGAGACTGGGCGCGGTGCCAGGGCCAGAGGTGCCCACTTAGGGATGCCGCTGGAGGTCTGGCTCAAGGTGAACAAGCACACAGGGGAGGAGGGTGACGAGCCAGCTGTGTGACCTCGGGGCAGTTCCTTCACCTCTCTGTGCCCTGGCTCTTTCCCTGTATGGCTGGCTTCGCTGGGTGGCGGGGAGTTTGATGACGGATTGCACGGAGACCCATGGGCGAGCCCCTGAGCCCCTGTTGTCACCTATCAGGACAGAGGTGAAAGGCTCAGACAATGTCTCCAGCACGGAAAGTGCTCGGGAGCGGCATCGGAAAGACAAGCCCAAGTCCATCTGCCCAGGGGAACGCCTCCGCCTCCGGACGGAACCGAGAGGGTCTGTATTCCTCGCTATGGAAAGATCTAGGTTCAGAAAGCAGTTTGCTGGGGAGCGTGTGTCTGGTGAGCCAGGTGTGTGGCTCGCGGCGTGCACCTGCGCGTTCTCACACAGGAAGCACCCGGAGCCAGTGCAGACGGAGACGCACGCCAGCCCAGCGTGTGGGGATCTGAGCCCTGCGCTCTCTTATTCCTTGCTTTTCTGTAGTCCATGAGGACTAGATGGTGAGGGGACGGGGGAATGAGGGCCCACTGCTGAGGGGCCCTGGGCCAGTGGGCTGCCCCTGCAGGGGCCCCCTGCTTTCCCCACCCCGAGAGGAGGAGCCCCAGCGCGCTGTGTGTCGGGAGGGGCTCCTGCCCCACCTTCTGTTGTGCTGTAGTTTGCATGAACTTGGAGACCACTCAGGAGGCCGGAGGAGAGCCCCTGGCTCTGGGACATGAAGAACCCTGCCAGGTCTCCCACGTCGCAGGGGACTACCTGCCCTCTCCCCTGCCCCTGGCCCAGATGTTTCAAACCCAGGAGCCTGGGACAGGATATGGTGGTCCAGGCACCGCCTCACCACCCTGAGCCTCAGCCCCAGGGAGGAGGACCCCTGCCCAAGGGGTCCCCACCTTGTTCAGTGGACTGTGGCCCATCCCTCTGGACTTCCAGGCCCCACCGGTATTTGTGATTTTCTCTCTGTGTTTTACTCCTTTCCTAGCTTCTCCTGCTGACATGTTACATATTTCTGTATTGATCCTGTTCACCTAAGCCCGTTGTCCTGTAAGCTCCATGACCTGGGGTGGTCCCAGGGCATCAAGAGAGTCCGGGAAAATCCAGTCAAACCCAGGCGACTGCTGTTTTTGGTGTGTCTGGAACAGCGCCTAGAACTAGCAGGTGCTCTGTAACTACAGAGGTGTCCGCTGTGTCCTGGGCAGGGTCAATGAGCCTGGGCCCCACAATTTCAGGGCACAAAGAAGCCTAGTCCTGAGTGCCCACCAGTCCTAAGTCTCCAAGCTCCAGCACAGCTCAGACTCTGATGGGCCTAATGCTCTGCCCAGGGTCCCCCCAGTTCTGGGGTGTTCTCCCAGGAAGCAAAGGCCCAGCCTTGAATCCAGGACCCTGGACTGGAGCCAAGCCAGGTCTGTGTGCTGGGCCCTAGTGGAGCATCGTGGGAGAGGCCAGAGCCCACAGCTGCTCCCCAGGGGCCGGGCACCAGGGCTGGGAAGGGTGCCAAGAGAATCGCCACTCAACACGGGGAGGGATTTCCACCCTCTGGAGGTGGTGACCCTGAGACCCAGTGGCCTGCCTGAGGACACACACAGGGAGACTGAGCTTCTGGGTCAACCTTGTTGGTCAGTGTAATCCTGCCCCACCCCCAGCCCAGCTCTCCAGACCCTGGGTTCTAATGCTGCCTCACCCAAGGCTTGGTATGTGTCTTGGAAGCACCATCCCGTGCAGGTCCCTGTCCTGGCTCCCGCTCCGAGGACACCCCCTGCTCACGGCCACCACCCTGCTCACATCCCCAACGGCCTGCCCCACCCACATAGGCTTATAACCCTCCCTTATTATAACAGACAAAATAAAAAATTCAAGAAAGAGACAGAAGGGCTCTCCTCGAACAAAAGGGAAGGCCAGGGAAGGGACACTGTGGGGACCTCACACAGTAGCAGCCCCTCCCCCCAGAAGCTTCTGTGTCCTGTGAATGCTCAGTCCTCATGGCACAGGGGTCACAGATAAGTATCCGAGGCTCAGAGAGGTCGAAAGACACAAGTGAGTCTCACCGCAGGAGCCGGGAGCCCCTAGGGAGGCCACCACCTTCTGCAGCAATGCCCAGGTCATTGGCTCCTGCCCAGGCTGGACCTCCACCCCATGTGGCTGGTCAGTGCTGTGGCCACAGCCCATGGTCACGGGGCCGGGTGGCCGTCCCACACAGCGCTGGACCCCAACCCAGGGCACATAAGGACACAGCTCTCTGACACTAGGTCGGGGGATTTTATTAAGGGCTTCCTGTGGGTTGGGCTTACTGCCCCAGGACTCCCATGGCCATGGGGAGCTGGACCCCCCTCCACACCTCATCTCTTGGGGCCCATGGGACCTCTCACTCCCTGCCCCTAATTCTATTCAGCCTTTGTGGGGCCTCCCAAGTGCCTGCTCCTTGCTGGTTGCGGGGGACATCATGGGTGGGAATGGCTCTGCCGATGGGGGGTGGGGCAGAGAAGTCTTGCCGGAGGAAGAAATGCCCAAGCAGGGGTTGAGGAGGGGGCTGCGACATGGGTGTTGCGCAGACCACGTGCAGGCTGGGTTCTAGGGATTTGGAACGGTGCCACATCAACGGGACCCAGCCTGCTGAGCAGGGGGAGCTGGGCAGGGCTTCTGGAGGGAGCCACAGAAGGCTGGAGGGGGCAGAGGGGCATGGCCCAACATGAGCTGGGGTCTCGGAGGGGTCTCGACTGGGCCAGTGGGTGTGAAGAGCGCTCCAGGACCCCTGGGCACTGATAGCCAGTGTGCGGACACAGTGGGGCCCTCCCGGATCCTACAGCCGGCTGGGACCCCACAGCAGCAGGCCACCGAGAGTGGTGAGCAGCGCCAGGGTGACAGCCGCTGGCCGCAGGGCATGGGCCCCGCTGGCGTTGCACAGGTCAGTGGAGCAGCACGTGATGTTCTTCTTGCCCACGTAGTAGTTCTGGGCGTCGTCCACGCAGTGCGACATGCAGCCCTTGCTAATCCTGGTCACGATGTCAACAACACCTGGGGGTAGGGGCTGCTCAGCTCACCTACCTGGCCCTGTCCTCGATCCCATGGCCCTCTTCCTGTCCCCACTCTAACACTTTAGAGTCACCCCGGGTGACTACCTCAAGACTGCCAGCAGCGTCAGGGCAGGTGCCTGGGCTCATCCATATCCACAGGCCCAAGGCAACCCGACCTTCTGCTGCAACTGAAAATGCCTGATGGGTGACCGCACAGGGATGGGTGGTGGGTGGTGGGTGGATGGTGGGTGGGTGGGTGACAGAGGGGGAGGGTGGAGGAGTAACGGAGGGGGACGGATGGACAGCCAGACAAGGGATGGGTGGAGGGATGAGTGGGGGGAAGCTGAGCACCTGTGTCTGCGGGTGGGTGAACAAGTGGGCAGATGGACAGAAGGTCTTCGAGTCCCTACCAGGGGGTGGGAAGGTACAGGGAGTCCAAGGGAATGGCAAAAGGGAGGGCCAAGCCCCACCCGGCCCTGGGGGAGTCTGGGCAGGGCCCCGTCCCGGGGAGGCGCGGGAAGGACAGGGCCACTCACGGATGCGCTCGGTCCAGCAGTACGTCTCGGAGCTGGTGCAGTTCTGCACATGCTGACAGTCGTGGTTGCTCGCCTGGGCCTTGCAGGAGTAGCAGCGCAGAGCGGAGCCTGGGGGGCGGGGGCAGCTCAGAGAGGGGACGGAGCCTCCTCTTGTCATGTCATAGCTTCCAGGCCGCTGGCAGTGTGTGGGAGCGCAAGAGCCCACTGCAGACTGGGGGCCCCCAGGGAGGGAACCCGCTCATCAGAGTCCACACCAGGAATGCTGCTCTGCCTCCTGGCTGCCCTGGCACCTGGAACCCACCGTGAGCGCCCCAGCCCGCCCCTCTGCCGAATGCCCCGGTCTGAGAAGGAAGGGAGTGACACGCTCCACGGTGAGCAGGGGAGGGCAGGGCGGGCCGGACCCCAGAACTGCTCCTGCCACCGGACGTCACTGTCTCAATAACCTGTGCCAGTCCGACCCAGCCTCCCAGCCCTGCCCAGGTCTCGCCAGGGCCGGGAGACCCTGCGTGGGCCCCCGGCCCGGCCCTGCTCTGTCCCTGGGGGCAGTGGCCCCAGCTGGCTCAGTAAGGCCCCTTCCAGTCCAAACAATGGTGCGAGGGAGTCACCCAAGGCAAGGAGGCCCCGAGCTGCCGGTCCCGTGCTCAGTCACCCCACACCCCAGCTGACCCCCCAGCAGCCATGGGGGCCATCGTCATGAGCCCCAGTTTCCCGAAGAGGAAGCTGGGGCCCTAAGAGACTTCGTGACGACCCACGATGGGCAGGACCTCGCAGGGCCTGGAGTGCAGACCAGAGCAGCCGAGGCCCACTCCTCGGCCTGGGTGGCTGCGGTCCTTGGTGCCCACAGTGGACCCCAGGGCAGGGCCGGGGGAGGGGCCCCCGATGCTGTCGGGACACCCCCCAGCACCCCCTCCGTTCATTTGGCCCTTCCTTGCCTCTGAGGCACTTGTTGCCTTGAGGTTCTTCTGCCCCTGTGCCTCCCCCAACACTGCATGTTCCCCGTGCATCCCTCTGGCTGCTGGTCCTCTGAAAGCCAGGCCCCCCCATGCCCTCCCGCCTCTGGGTGAGTCCCTGCTGCCCCCTGGCTGTACTCAGAGCCGCCCCAGAGGGGGACACGGGCAAGGACCAAAGCCCCCTCCTCCTGCCGCTGCCTCCCTATCTTCCACCTGACCGCCCTCCCCCTCTCCCCGCCTCTGCCTCCTCTCTCTATTCCTTCTGGGTGGGTGCCCTCGCTGAGTGCCCCTCTGGTCTCCCCTGATTGTCCCCTCTCCCCCAGCGCCGTTCCGTCGCTCTGGCCCATGGGGGCAGAGGTCTCACCTGGCTGCAGGGCCAAGCCGACAGCCAGCAGGGCTAGGAGGACAGCCTTCATGGTCACCAACGGGCGGCCCAGGGCTGGGCTCCGGGTGGCTTTATAGGCTTCGCCTGGCAAGGGGGAGGCTCCACCGCCCACGGTCAACACGGACGGGCTCCCCAGCCAGCAAGTACCCCAGCGCAGGTAGATCCCAATCTCTGGCCGCCCCACCACGCCCCTTGTCCTCTCCCTCTGCTGCCGGAAGGTGGGGCCTGCCCGGGACAGGCCTGCCCTCCCCACTGTCTGCCGTCTCTCAGCACCCCCAGGGCGAGGCATGGGGCTCACAGTGAGGCCAGGGTGGGGTAAGTGTGGAAGGCCAAGGTTGAGGCCCAGCCTCCCTCAGGCCCTGCTCTGCTCCCAGGGCTCCTGGTCCCCCAGGGACTATGGGCCTTGAATGGCCACACCCAAGAGGGGCACAGGGAACGGGGAGACCGTTCTGGGAAGGGCCCTGAGGCTGGAGGGGGGGCTGGCACAGCCCAAGGGCACCGGCGTGGTGCATGGAAATGTGTGCACGCTGGGCTGCAGGCTTAACCCTCACCACCTTCCTGAATCCCCCCCAGGACACAGAACTCTAGCTGCAAGGGAGTCTGGGAAATGGAGCATTAGCTGCCTCTTGAGGAGGCCATGGAAGGGGGCACCGGGCTGGACACAGGCTGTGCCCCAGACCCGCTCTCCACCCTGTCTGTGTGCTAGGATACCAGAAGGCCCCCAAAGGGCTTCCAATGGCTGGAGACCTGAGTGTGGAGGTGCAGAGGCCGGGCCATGTCCTCCTCCGTGCCCCGACAGCGAGGTGGCCGTGTCCCTGGGGACCAGCCTCCCCCCTTCCCACCGACCTGGCCAGCCTGGGGGACCCAGACCATCCCCTCACCCCTCCAGCTCAGGGCCCAGTGGCTTCCTTCTGCTCTTGGCCTAGGGGCCCATTAGTGGTCCCTGTTAGTGGTCACTCTAAACGTGACCCTCCATTTGTAAACAGTCTCCCCATGACCCCTTGGGGTGTCCAGGTGGGTGTGGGCAGGTACAGGCCACGCCCACTGCCTGCTGACCCCATGTCTGGGGAGGTGACAGGCCCCTCCCAGGGGTGAAGAGAGCACGTTTGGCTTCCTGCTGCTTGCCTGGCCCTGAGGTGACATGTCTGTCCTCGCTTTGGCATCTGACCTCATCCCCCCTGGGCTCACCCCTGGGACAGGGCAGGGCCGAGTGCGTGCTGCCGGCAAGGCCCTCGCTGGGGCAGTGAGCTCCAGCTCCCAGCTCTCCTGGGCGGGGGGCGAGGGGAGCAGAACGACGCCCCTGGGGGGAGCAGCTTCCACCCTCTCACCCTGAGACCTCGATCAAGACAACACAGTGACGTGGGCCAGGGCTGAGTCCCAGAACTGCCTGGCATTGGGGTCTTTCCTGCATGGCTCCCTGACACCCACCAGTTTGGGCCCTTTCCCGCAGATGGCATCTCTGCTTTAGCAGATGAGGAGCCTGGGGCCAGGGAGGGGCATGACGCTGCCCAAGGTCCCACAGTGGTGGGAAAGGTGGCAGTGAGTGTGGTCCCTCCACCAGCTGCCTTCCTGGTCTCCTCTGGCCGCTCAGAACTTTCTCCCTGAACACCCCCACTCCAGCCCACAGCCCCGTCAGCTCAGGTGGTTCGTGCGGTAAAATGTTTGTGAACTCCCTGTCTGCCTGTCGGCCCAGCCCCCGGGACTGGAGGTGCCCTGGCCCGGAGCCTTTCTTATCTGCCTTCGTGCTCCGGGCACCCAGCACCTAGCACAGCCTGGAACATTCATTCCGCAAATATTGACAGGTGCACGCGCGTTTGTTCACCTGACTCACTACGACGTGACTGCTCTAGGGCTGTGGCTCTCAAGCAGGGGGCTTCTGGGCCCCAGGGGAGGCCTGGCAGTGTCTGAGGACGCTGTGGTTGGCCCAGCAGGCGAGTGCTACTGCCTTCCAGGGGTGTGGGCCAAGAAAGCTGCTCACCATCGTGGACGGGGCACCCCCCCCACCCCAGGGACACATCCAGCCTGATACGGGCAGAACCGCCGGGAGAGAAGGCCCGCCCAGAGCCACGGAGACGAAGCTGCCGTCCCACTGAGGGTAGAAGGCAGGGGGTTAGACCGAACAGGGAAGGAATGAGTGTACCTCGCATGTGAGAAGGACATGAATTTTGGGGACCCAGGGGCCAAAATGCTATGGTCTGAATTGTGTCCCCCCAGATTCCTACGTTGAAGCCAGCCCCGGTGTGGTGTGCTTGAAGGTGGGGCCGTGGGCAGGTGATCGGGTCCGATGAGGTCATGAGGGCGGGCCCCCATGGAGGCGTTCGGGCCCCGGTAAGATCGGACGGCAGAGCTCCCCGCACCGCCAGGTTCAAGAACACAGCGAGGAGGGGGCCGGGTGCAGGCCAGGAAGTGGGTCCTCGCAGAACCCAGCCCTGCCGGCACCCTGGTCTCGGACGTCCAGCCTCCAGGGCTGCGAGAAACCCGTGGGCTGCGTGGGCTGCCCAGCCCGCAGGGTTGTGTGACGGGGCCAGAGTTGACTGAGCGGACAGCCTAAGAGCCACAGCTCCAATATTGAAGCCCATGGCTATGCTGCCGTAGCCACGGTTATGAACAGCCCCCGCCCCGGCACGGGCTGACCTCTGTCCTAGTCTACAACTAAGTCCTCACTAGGGTCACAGACTGACGCTGACCCCGTTCACGTGGACGACCTTCCTCTGGTCACTGATTGCATTCTGTCCCATCACCCATGCTTTGGGGACACACTGAATAAGCCCCTCGGCCTCGGCTGAGCCTGGACCCCCTGGCTGTCCCACTTTCTGGGAAGGTGTGCCGCTAAGAGTCCCTCCCTGCAGCGGACGGGGTCAGGGTGGGCCTTCGCTGTGACTCACCCTGAGCTTTCTTCTCTTCTTTCTTGGCTCTGCGGTCACCTCTCGGGGCTCCAGATTTTCCTGTTCTCTTGCCTCTTCACCTGCCTGCCCCGCCTGCTGGGTCCCCTGGAGCTCCTGCCTGCTCACCTGCCCCTTCTTGTCGGGACAGAAAGCTGGAAGGAAGAGGGATCACTGACCCCACCTTGTGCGGGGTCTTTGCCAGCAGACCGCGACCGCCCGGAGCTGCCACATGAATGGACACCAGTGCTGGATGAATCTCATATTTGGGGCAGAATTAATTTAAAAAATAAAGATGGTGAGTTAATTACAAAACCACAGCTGATTTCACCTTCTACTTCTGTAGACCTTCTTCTTGAGAAAAATGCCTTGGTAAAATCGAGAGGGTCAACTGCACGCTGCAAGACCACGGACCCCTGGGGAGCGCATGCTCAGGGCCCGGCCTCCCATTCTGGGCTCTTGAAATTCAGGCGTCAAGTAAGCTCTGTGAGTGTGTGCACGTGTGTGGGTCCTGCGGGCACTGAGTTCCACGCTGGGGCCTGGGAGCCTGCTTCTCACCCCCGGTTCCCCAAGGCCGAGCTCCCTCGGCCTACTGCCAGCCTGGGTGCCTGTCCACCTCGAATTCTGGGAAGGGCCTTGCACCCCAGAGAAGGGCCCTCGTCCTGGTTCTCACAAAGGTATCCTACGTGCCATCAGTGTCTCTGCCCCAAACCCATCCCTCCTCCTGTCTCTGGCCTTGCATTCCAGCCCCCTTCCGGTGCTGGTGCCTCTTAGAGCTGTCCCCCATCTCCAGCCGCCTCTCCTCTGTCCTGGAGTGAGGTCAGGGAGCCCAGGACACCTGGTCCACATGGGCAATGCGGCCCTTCTGCCAGAGGCTGTGGAATTCACAAGCATCCCCAGGCTGGAGCCAAACCCCCCCTGTTCTGGGGACTGGCTGGTGACATCTCCCCACCTGAGGCCTCCAGGATCTGGGTGAGTGGTTCTGCTGCTTCCGGTCTTGCCTTCAAGTGGAGGTCTGCGGGCTGAGGGACAGCACATCCGGAAGGGGCTCCTGTGTGGGGCCTGGAGGGGACAGCTCGAGCCAGATGTGGTGTGGTCTGCTGGGGACCGTTCTGCGGAGCCCACTGGGATTCCAGGGATGAGTGGGGCATTAATCGGCTCAGACTGACACCCTCAAGGCCACTCTGGTTGTGAACAGGGATGGGGAGCTGCGGTGGGGAGCGGCTGTGGCCTGGGTCCTGTGCAATGGGGGGTGAGGCGGTGGAGTCATCAGTGGCCATTCCCAGGAGACCCAAGTTCTTCCTTCTCATCCTCTTTCTGACCCTCTCTTCTCTGCCAGCGTGGGCTCAGACCTGGAGATGTGGCCCAAGAATCCCAGAGTGATGATGGGAGCCTCTGGGGGAACTCGGTGCATCTTGGGGGGGCGGGTCAAACCCCAGGCCGCCTCTGCTGCTGCATGTAGGTTCTGGGAGGTGCATGTAATCCCGTGTCCATGAGGTGGCAGCAGAGAGTCTCCCACGGGGACAGAGCCAGCCTTCCTGTGGGGCCACCGAGTGCCCCAGGAGAGGGTGCTCAGTGCCCCCAGTTTTCTCCTCGGGCAAGCACAGCTGCTCCTAGCACCTCCAGATTCCTGACCCACAGAACCAGGTGCAGCAAGATGATTCATTTCAAGCCGCTGAGTCTGGGGTGTTCCATCACACAGCAGCAGATGGCTGATGTGGGGCAGAGACAGAAGCCAGGAGGCCGGGGGGTGGGGTGGGGACCAAGACCAGGGAGAGAGCAGCTGGGGGTGCCAGGAGGTCAGATGGGGCGCGGATGGGGAGGGCAGAGCTGGGCGGAGCTCCTGGTCAATCAGGGCTAAGCATGGGTTAAGCATGACTGAATTTCTGGCCGAGTGAAGGCGAAGAGGACAGTGCCACTCACCGGGGTGGGGGTGCGCTGACGGGTGACGCTGGGCCGTGTTCCGAGCTCAGGTCTGGAAAGGCTGGGCGTGAGCTGCTGGCCCAGGACATGCTGGGAAGGTTCTCCAGAGCGGCGCCCGGCGCTCCTTCTGCGCAGAGAGGGGTGGTCACCCGGGGAGTGGGTGTGCTAGAGAGGGGAGAGCCAAGGGGGGAGCCCAGGCCGCAGGAACCCTCTGCGGAGCGCTGGAAGGAGGGTCTGGGGCCGCAGCCTCTGGGGGAGTCCGGGAAGAAAGGGAGTGGAGTGGAGGAGGCTGTGGAACGGTCTTCCTCCCTGTCCCCGGCTGCAACAAGGAGCCACTCGGCAGCAGAGCCATAACGCGCAGGGCGCAGAGGCTCCAGGCAGGTGCGCGTCCCTGGGCTCGCTACCGAGCAGCACTGCGACCCGCGTCCCTTGTCCCATCTCCTCTCCTCCCTCTGCCCCTCACGTCGCCTTCCCCGACGGGCCCTCCTCCCTCCCTCCTACCCGACGCGTGATCACACAGCCGCTCCGCACCCCCGCCTCCTAGCTTGCTGGGGAGAGGGGTGTGGACGTGCGGGCACCTTCCGCGCCGGGGCTGGACTCCGGGCTCCAAAGACTCCCGCCCGCCCCGCACGCAGACCACATCCATCGCATCCCCAGGTCCCCGACGAGCTCAGCCCAGGACGGCCCAGGTCCGAGCAGGGGCCCCGCGTCCGCATCCGAAGCCCGCACATCAGATGTGCAGCCAGCAAGGCCCCGGCCCCTGCCGGACAGGGACCCGACGGTTTTCCTTTTTCCCTCTCCGGGGAGTGCGTTTTCTCTCAGCGGGAAGGAAACCGCTCGGGCCACCGCATCTCACTAACGCGAGGGGCCGCATCACCGCGCTCCTGCCAGCCCTGGCCCGGGACCGCAGGAGTCCCGCCCGCGCCCTTCAGCTCGGGGCTCCACTCGCACAAGACCCGCGACTCCCGGGCCGGTGCGCCCCGCGGGCAGGTGCGCCCCGTCGGCAGGTGCGCCCCGTCGGCAGGTGCGCGCGCAGGGGCCCCGCCCCCCGGCGCCGCGGCGCCCGGCTGCCCGCACCACCGAGAGGCCGAGTCAGTCCTCCGGGCTGCCTAGAGCGTCCCGGAAGTGGCCCGGGGAAGGCGGCCAGGCGCGGACCGGCGGCACTTCCGGCGGCGGCAGCGGCGGCGGCCCGGGTCCGCAGGTGAGTGGGGGCCGGGCAGGCCGGGGGGCGGGCGCCGCGCAGTGTGTGCTCCCCGGGCGGAGGCTCCTCCCGTCCCAGCCCCGCCGCCGCCGGGCCTGGCCGTGCCGCCGCTCGCAGACGCTGGGGGCCCGCCGGCGGAGGGGGTGGGTCCCGGGGTCCCCGCCCCGGGACCTGCCGGACGGGGACTTGCGGGTTTTCCTCCTTCCCTTTGCGGTGTGTGCTGCGCGCCGGGCCGAGCTGCTGCCCCCGACGGGGGCCCCGGGGGCGACGACCCGCCCCGTCTGCGCGCCCCTGGGTCCCGCGGAGGCCCCGCCCCGGCGCTGTGGGCGGGACCGCGCCCGCTGACGCCCCGCCCCGGGACCGCCCCCGGCCCCGCCCCGGCCCGCCCCGGCGCCCCCCCCTCCCCCCCGCGCAGCGGGCCGCGCCCCCGCCCGGTGCCCGCGCCTGCCCTGCCCCTGGAGTCCTCCCGCGTCTGCCTCCGTCTCCAAATGACTCGTTTTCTTTGGATTTTCCTCTCGTGGCCCCCGCGCCCCCGGGGTCCGCCTCCCCGGCCCGAGCCCGTCGGGCTCTTCTCAGGTCGGGGCTTCCCCTCGCAGGGACCGGGAGCAGGTGCCCCTCCCCGCCCGCCACCCCCTGTTTCGTCCGTCCCTCGGCCCCGGAGGGTGTGTGTGTCCGGCCGCGTTCCCGAGGCCTCCGCCTGGTGCTTCCGTCGAAGTCGCGGCGAGGAGCCCCGAGTGCCGCGCCGGTGCCCTTTGGGCTTGAGAACGCGCTTCAGAGCGTCAGGGCCTCCGAGGCTCGGTTTTCGCAGTGGTTGCGCCCCGCGGGGCCCCGCGCTTCCAGCTGGCGGATGTCGCTCCGCTCGCACCTCGGGGACACCTGCTCGTCGGGGACGGAAGCGTCGGGCACCTCGGGTTTCGGGGGCAGAGCCTGCGCGAGGCCTTCCCGGGGCGCCCTCCTCCCCCTCGCTGCTGGGCGCGCGGGCCTTTACTTCCCTCTGCTGCCCGTGGCCACGCAGTCCACTCACTCGGTGGGACGAAGGCAGGCCCCGAGGGAGCGGCACCCGCGCCCCGCACACGCGGAGGCTGGCCCGCAGGGGAGACTGAGCCCGGCGCTGGCAGGCGACGGGCCCAGAGTCGGTCCGTGGAGCTCTCGCCGGGTTTGAGTGAACGGCGTTCGTCTTGAGTCGTGTTCTCACGGAGCTCCGTTTCCACGCGGCGCCCATGAGCAGGGCTGCGGCCTCAGCATCTGTGCGGGGCGGCACTGCCAGAATGAGGGCTTGGGTGGCCGGCAGGTGGGGAGTTGCTCGAAGCCCACCTGTGAGTGCTGCGTGCCTCTCCTGGCGGGACGGGTGCCCGGCTGCGAGCTGGCTGTCGCTGTGGCCCCGGGGATCTGCTGTCTCCTGGGCGGAGGGGTGAGGAACGGGGGGGCTGAGTCATGAAGGCAGTGAGGGGACGCAGGCTGGGGGGGAGAAGACAGGACCAGCCCAGCAGACCCTGCCCGGACTAGGCCTGCAGGGCTGGGCACTGTCAGGGCAGCAGCCCTTGGCTTCTCCCAGGATGGAGGAGGTGAGGTCTTAGCAGGAGAAGTGTGGCAAGGGTGTGATTCCGGAAGGATCCAGCACGGATGCCTGTTGTCTGCCCTCCGAGTCTGCCCAGCGGCACAGGGAGAGGCGGGGTGTTCGGTAAAGGGTCAGGAGGGAATGGAGTTGTGTGGCCTGAGGGAGCCGTGGTGACTGAGAGGTCACTGGAAAGAGCCTGTGTGCCCAGCTGGGTAGCCTCCTAGATGCTGCGTCCCTCGGGCCAGCTCTGGGGTCGGTCGCCCTCACGACGTGGTGGTTTCTGCTGCAGCCTGAAGTAGTGAGCGGACGCTGGCGGGGGCCCAGGCCCGCGGCCCGTAACGTTCTTTCTTCCCCGTTCTGCTTTCCAGTTCCTAGAGCACGGCGGGAGACCGCGCCATGCGCCGGAGAGGCAGCCGCAGCACAGACAGTGCTACCTCGATTCATCAGAACCACGCTCCCAGGACCCCTGTACTCTCTAAGGTCCACATTTGAAGGTGGGAGCAGTCACCGTCCCCCTCGAAGACCAGAGGTTCCAACCGTGTGGACACATCCGGGGCGGTGTGGCACTAGTCGTCTCTCCTGCAGAGGGGCCGGGAGGTGGCCACGTCGCTAGCACTGGAGAGCAGACCACAGGAGGAACCGGGGCTCACGGTGGCCCGGGGTCCGTGGAACGGGACGGGCAGGTGAGGGAGCGGAGGACGGGGGGAGGTGAGGCAAGGAATCTGCCAGGGCTCCCCATTCCCTCCCCCGCCACGCGTGTCCTCCCTCCTCCCCAGCTCCCGGGACGAGCCACCCTCCACCATGGCCTCTAAGCAGGCTGCGGGGCGGAGCCCAGGGGAGAAGCGCAAGAGGGTGGTGCTGACCCTGAAGGAGAAGATCGACATTTGCGCGCGCCTGGAGAAGGGGGAGAGCAGGAAGGTGCTGATGCAGGAGTACAACGTGGGCATGTCCACCCTGTATGACATCAAGGCCCACAAGGCGCAGCTGCTGCGCTTCTTTGCCAACTCGGCGTCCAGCGCGGCGGCGGAGCAGCGGCGCACCCTGCACACGCCCAAGCTTGAGCACCTGGACCGCGCCCTGTACCAGTGGTTCCTGGGCAAGCGGGCTGAGGGCGTGCCCGTGTCGGGCCCCATGCTCATCGAGAAGGCCAAGGATTTCTATGAGCAGATGCAGCTAACGGAGCCCTGCGTGTTCTCGGGCGGGTGGCTCTGGCGTTTTAAGGCCAGACACGGCATCAAGAAGCTGGACGCGTCCGTCGAGAAACAGGCGGCCGACCACCGAGCCGCCGAGCAGTTCTGTGGCTTTTTCCGGAGCCTGACGGCCGAGCACGGCCTGTCCCCCGAGCAGGTGTACAACGCCGACGAGACCGGCCTTTTCTGGCGGTGCCTGCCCAGTCCCAGCCTGGAAGGTGGGGCGGTGCCTGGCGTCAGGCAGAGCAAGGACAGGCTGACCGTCCTCATGTGTGCCAATGCCACCGGCTCCCACAAGATCAAGCCCCTGGTGGTTGGCAAGGGCGGCGGTCCCCGGGCTTTTGGGGGCATCCAGCAGCTGCCCGTCGCCTACAAGGCCCAAGGGAACGCGTGGGTGGACAAGGAGATTTTTTCCGACTGGTTCCATCACATCTTCGTCCCGTCAGTGAAGGAGCACTTCCGGGCCGCCGGTCTGCCCGAGGATGGCAAAGCCATTCTGCTGTTGGACAACGCCCGCGCCCGCCCGCAGGAGGCCGAGCTGGCCTCCGGCAACATCTTCACCGTCTTCCTGCCCGCCAGCGTCACGTCGCTGCTACAGCCCATGGACCAGGGCATCCGGAGGGACTTCATGAGGCACTTCGTTAACCCCCCCGTCCCGCTGCAGGCCTGCCACCCCCGCTACGGCATGAACGACGCCGTCTTCAACGTGGCCTGCGCCTGGAGCGCCGTGCCCGGCGACGTCTTCAGCCGGGCCTGGAGGAAGCTGTGGCCGGCGGTCATGTTCGCCGAGGGCTCGTCTTCAGAGGAGGAGCCGGAGCGCCTCCGCGTGAAGCCTCAC
This sequence comes from Mustela putorius furo, assembly GCF_011764305.1. NCBI lineage: Eukaryota > Metazoa > Chordata > Mammalia > Carnivora > Mustelidae > Mustela > Mustela putorius. Next base: position 40,009,096 of record NW_025421322.1, on the reverse strand, counting down.
GACCAGACTTTCACGCACATTCTGGAGCTGGGGACGGAGGCCCTGGCCCGCCCTGGCAGCCGGCTTCCCCAGGCCGCGGTGGCCGAGCGGGGCAGGCCGGGACATGCGGTCGGAGAAGGCCCAGCCCTGGGCTCTGGGAGCCTGGAGCTCGCCAAGAAGGACAGCGACGAGGCGGCCTGGGAGCAGGCGGCCTTGTCCTTCGATGCCGTGGTCCGCTTCGCCGAGGGGCAGCCCTGCTTCACGGCGCAGGAGGTGGGGCAGCTGCGCGCGCTGCGCTCTGTGTTCGCCAGGCAGAGGCAGGTGAAGTGGCGGCGCGGCGCCCTCAGGGCCGTGGTCAAACTGGAGGCCCCCCAGGAGGCCTCCACTCTGCCCTGCTCCTCTGCAGCCGCCGAGCACTGATGTCCGCGCGGCCCTCGCCTGCGGGCCAGAGCTTGTCTAGGAGGTTGCGGCAGCCGGGGTGCGCTCTCGGCCGCTCGGGGCGGCCCGTCCCCACGCATCTGCTTCATCGGGGCTTGCAGTGTTTTCTCTCCTGGCCCGCGAGTGTGAGTGGCCACTCTGGCTGGGTCGCCCACACCTGAAGCCGACCCAGCGTCCTGTGAATGGAAGCCGGGGCCCAGCCGGGCAGAGTCTGGGCTCGTGTTCGCCGGCTGAGCCCTGCTGTATGAGTGGGTGGAGCTGTCTGTCTGTCCAGGACGAGGAAAGCCAGGCCTCGGGCCAGCTGATGCCAGGACCTGCAGCCCCTTGCGTGAGGCTGGCGTTGCCCTGGGCCCGCCCCATCCTCCCCTTGGGGCTCCGTGGCAGCTGCTTGTGGCTTACAGGTGGCAGTTGTCCCGTCAGCTGTGAACTCACTTAACCATGCCAGCCTCTTCTTGGAAGTTCCTCAGTGTTGCCAGGAGGCCTCAGCCCTGGGGTCTGGACTCCAGGATGTGGGGGCCACAGGCGGGATTGGCATGGCAGAGGCCCTTCCCCAACACAAGCAGGACTGTCCTTCCCACCCCCCCCCCAGCCACCCGTTGCCCCAGGGAGCTCATGGCTCACCACGGGCATGTCTAGCGTCCTGGTGCCAAGTCCACTCCGAGGTCCTATCCCCGTCCGCAGGAGGTCACGCTCACCGCCTGCCTATCCCTGAGTTTCACCGAGGCATTTGAAAATGAGTTTTAGGCCTCCGCTTGCCACCCGGTGTAGAAGGAGCTGATTGGATTTCCGGCCGCATCTGAACCCCTACCCCGGCAGGGAGGAGCCGGCTGCACAGCTTGTTTGCGGGCTCCCCGCGGCCCGGACTGGCCCAGAGCCAGGACTGCCCGTGGCCCGGGACAGCAGCACACCCTTCTGTTCACCGCTGCATCCTCGGGTCCAGCCTCGCTGCCTGGCCACCTGCTGGTTCTCTTTCCTGCGCCTACTGGGGCGCCCGCCAGCAGCGAGGGATGCGGCGTGTGGTTTGCAGGCCGCTCGTGTGCTGCGTGCTCGTCTTCACGCGTGCCAGCGACGCAGCTGCCGGTGGACAAGCGTGCTTCCTGCTCTGCATGCAGGGCAGAGACCGCAACTGAGCGAGGCTGTTCTCAGAGCACCCGTATCTCCGGGCCAGACAGCCTCAGGGCTGTGCCGCCTCCACGCCCTTTCCTTCCTGTGCCTGGAGTGACATCCATGCAGCACTGCCATTGGCTGCCGTGGCCCACCGTGTCCTCGAACGGCAGGTGCTTGCAGTGAGGTGTCCGGAGTCCCTGCAGCACCTGCCCTCGCCTCCGTGGCCGTGGGGGCAGCCCGGAGAGGTGGCCGGACGCCGAGGAGCTCTCCCCCGCAGCCTGGCATGCTTCTTAAACAGGACTTTGCCGGCGGGTGCAGCTGGAGGGGCAGGACTTGGGGGGCTCCTGGATCCCCTGCGGAGGCTTTGTTCCATCAGGTTGTGGATTTGTGCCCCCATCCTGGCCGTTCTGTGGCCACCGAATAAACGCTTGTCACCGACGGCCTGAGGGGTGTCTGCGCTCCTTCCAGAAGCAGCCACAAAGCACAGCACCTGCTTGAGCCCCCATGCTGCTCAGGAGGCTCTGGGGCAGAGTGGGGTCTGGCCTCCTGTGCCCCCTCCACGGGCAGCTGCTCACGTGGCCTCTGCTGGCGGCTATGGGGCCCTGGGCTGTGGCCGGCTGCGGGGCCACGAGCAGGCACTGGCAGAGCCCAGAGCCCAGGGCCCAGCGAGGCCGTCCAGGGAGCACCTGTACCCGTCCCGCCGTCCCATGCTCCTGCCAGAGACCCCTGCCCCCCCCCCCCGAGAGGACCCCAGCCCCGTGCTTGGCACTTCTGGCCCCCCAGGATCGGGCGGTCAGAATGCTTTTGCCTCAGAATCCTTTTTCCCCCTAACTAGGCTGGATGTGAAATCAGAGCCGGGTGGGACCAGGGTCCCCTTCCTCTCTGGTCGCCACAGAGGCACCGTTAGGAGGCCTGGGCTCCGCATCCCCCAGGAGCACTTGGCCCAGAGCCCTGGCGGTGGGGTCCGCGGGTGCAGCATCTGGGAAGCCCTGCCGTCCTGTGCAGACGTGCCTGCCCCGCTCTTGGCTGGTTTTTCCTGGGTCAGAAGGTGGAGCCTCAGGAGGCAGCTCAGGGCCCCAGAGTCAGATGTGGCCTTGGAGGGATGGGGTAGAGGCAGGGGTAGGCGGCCATGCAGACCGCGTGCTTTCGCTGGAGCCCAGGTACACGGGAAGCCGAATTCAGGGGAAACAGGACGCGCTACTGCTGCGGCCTCCGAGGGTCAGCCTGAGCCGCTGTGGGGAGGCGGCGGACAGCTGCGGGCTTCGGCGGGCTTTCTCGTGGTGTGGAGCCCTCCCACGCCACGTGTCGTTGAGCGTGGAGCGTGGCCTGTGTTCCCTGCCCGCCGTGTGCCGGGCACTGTGCGCCGCCCGAGGCTGGGGGTTGATCAGACGAGGCTCCCGTCCTCGGGGAGCACGGGTTTACCGACGAGGGCAGGAAGCTGCGGGGGCGGCCGAACGCGGATGGGAGTGGAAGGTGGCGCGGGGCTGTTCGCGGGTCCGTGAGGGCGAGAAAGAAACGGTTCCTGCCTGCCTCAGGCCCGGCCTGCAAGTCCAGGAGGGTGACCCAGGGTGGGGAGGCAGCGGGACACAGGGAGCCGGGCTCCTCTGCTGCTTGGGACCCATTTCGTGTTTCAGAGCCGTTCCAGGTCCCGCGCTGGTGTCCGCTGCATCCAGCCTCAGCCGCAGGAAGCACAGTTCCTCTGAGCGGCCCCTCCGCTGCCCCCCACAGCACTTCTTCTCCGGGCCTTTGCGCGGGGTCCCGGTTCACAGGCCCCACTGGCCACCAGGGCGTCTGGACAGTGTGGCTGGGGAGGGGAGTGTGCACACCAGGGCGCCGTTCGGGAAAGCCGGGCCAGGTCCCCTGCCTGCCTCCTCCTCGCTCTCTCCACAGCCACGCTCTGGCCTCAGCCCTCCCCCGAGGCCACGGTGGACACTGATCGGGAGAGCCCGGTGTGTGGAGATGGAGGCCAACAGCCAGTGGGGGTCGGACGCGGGGGTGGGGGCTCCACACGGACTCCAGCCCGGGACCCCGGGACGGCTGCCCCCGGAGCTGTCGGAGGCGAGCGGCGCTGTCCCCGCTCCCCGCGCTGGGGCTCAGAGATGTTTTCCAGGGGAGAGGCAGGCCGCGGCCCAGGCCCCTCCCCGCCACAGAAGGACTGACTTGGCTTGGCGCAGAGCTGCGGGCTGGCTGTGCGGCAGGAAAAATCTCCCAGCGCTGGTCTCAGGAGCTGTTCTTCCGAAGGAGCTGGATTTGCTCGGATTAGCAAACCTTTATGCCCGGGGCAGGCCTTGAAGAGCCAGAGTGGTCAGTGTCGGCCGGCGAGGGCCGGTGCGCGCGGGGCACAGTCCAGCAGCTTCGCGGGGCCGCTGTCCTCGCAGGGCGGCTGTGGGCCAGTGGCGGGCTGCATCCCTGGGAGGCACCAGGGAGGCCGGAGCAGGGGCTGTGCGGACTGGGACAAGCACCTCCCCCAGCCCCACCCAGCCCAGCACCAGCAGACAAAGTAAGCGACGGGCTAATAGTACCGCGACCCCGTGGGGTGGCAGGGCCCGGAACTGTGGCAGCCGGCTCCTTGAAGCGACCTGCTTCCCACCGGAACGGGCAAAGAAACAGGTGTGGCTCAGACCCAGTGAGAGCGCAGTGGGTCGCAGAACCGCCGGGGGCTGCATTTAACAGAAGCGACTTGAACTTGGCCATTCTGCACACAGTGGAGGGAAGCACGGCTCAACACAGAATGGGGAGGAGCAAAGGCAGAGACTGGCGGTGGCGCGTCACACAGCATCACTGGGGAGATGACAGCATGCCCGGAAGAACCCAGTGGGGATTCCAGAGCTGACTAGTGAAGAGCTCCAGAGTGACCCAGCAGCCACGTGAGCTGGAGAAAGAACCCGTGACCTCGACTGACCTGGAGGTCCTGGTGACCGCGCGATGCAGGGACACCCACGTCTACACCAACCAGAGCTCCAGGAGGCAGAAAGGAACAGAAAAAGTACTCAAACGGTGCCCGAAAAATTCCCACGTTCGTCTACAAGCCAGCAGGCCAGTGAGCTCCAGCGGGACCACCACTGCGATCCACAGAGTCGGGAACACGGGGAAAGCTGTCCCCACCCCGGGGACAGTTGGGCTGGTGTCCGAGAAGGGGCAGGGGGCAGTGTGGTCTGGCTCAGAGGAAACCCATGGCCAAGACTCCGGTGGCCTCTAGAGCTCTCTCAGAGTAAGGTGAGTGCACAAGGTTTCCAGATGCACACAGAGAATTTGCTGCTGGTGGGCCCGCTTTCCTTCGGAGAAATGCTACAGGAAGTTCTTAGGGCTCAAAGCAAGTGACCCAGACAGTAAACCAAATCCACTCAGAGCAAAGCCCTGGTAAAGGCAGTCTGCGCTCTGTGCGCTTGACCTTGGACACCTTGGGTAATGGGTGCCCGCCCCCTGCTGCCCTTTCCTCTGGCAACAGCGGTGCTGCTTTTGAGACTGATTATTTTAGAGAGAGCATGAGCAGGAGGGGCAGGGGAGAGCATCTCAAGCAGACTCTGCCCAGCACAGAGCGGACGTGGGGCTCCCTCCCATGATCCTGCAACCACAGCCTGGTTTGAAACCAAGAGCCAGAAGCTTAACCAGCCGGCCCCCCAGGTGCGCCCGTCCACATCTCTAGGAGGCATACCGTTCCCTGAAGTGGTGGTCTAGGGCTCGTCACCTCGACAGATGTGCCGTGTGCAGGCACACCGGAAGGGTCTCTGGCAGGAGGTGTGCACGGGCACATCCCAAGGGCGTTCCGGTCGCCCTGAGAGCAGCCGAGCGGGAGATAACCCCAAAGTAGGAAACAAATCTGGGAAACAAATCAAGGGCTATGGTCGAAGATGCTTCATGGAAAAGCCTCGAGCGAACAGAAGGACAGAAAGACGTGGGACCCTCAGCACGCGGAGCCGCCTCACCTCCCGGGCCCTCAGTGAGCTCCGCAGCGTGGTGCCCGCTGCGGAAATCAAGAGTCGAGCCCTGAGCCGATTTGCGCCACAGCCGAGGTCACACCGCGGCCCCGGACCTCGGCTCCTCCTGCAGAGCTGAGGCGGCGGCAGCAGCAGCAGTGACCGAGCAGCTCCCTGGGGCCGGGCTTCTGGTCTGAGGCCGGCACTGCTTCGAGCCACTGGGAAACGCCCAGGAGCGGGGAAGGACCCTGCCCTCACCCGGGGCCTTGTCAGGCCGCATGGCACTTCCAGGCTCACGGACTCGTTTCACATTGACCTTCCTCAGTGATCTTGCCTTGGAGAGCTTGGTCTGTCTGCGGCGCAGAAGCGTGTTTTGTGAGCACCCACAGAGGACGGCGCGTGCTTCCCGGGCTCTCTTCCCACGGGACACCTCTTCACCTCGGTGTCTGCGGACACCGGCCCCGCACCACCCTCAGCGCGGGCCGCGTCCTTCCCGGCAGCTCCTGGGTGGGCAGGCAGCGGGAGCAAGATGGGAGGCCCGGCCTCCAGACTGCCAGGCCCCAGGGGGGACCCAGGAAGGGGGCTTCCGAGGGGAGGGGCCCCATCTAAGCAGGGACAGGCAGGTGGGCTGGTCCTGCGCCGTAGACCCCCGCGGCGCTGGCTGCCTCCTCCCCACCCCAGTGCTCGCTCTCCAGCCTGATGCTGGGTGTGCTCCCAGGACCCTTGGCGTCCACATCCGCGGCCATCCGTCTACACTGGCGAGCTCCCGGAGGCCAGGACAGGCTTTTCCTTTCCAGACCCTGCACTGGGCTGGCACAGAGGGAAGTTCAGCTGACAGATCTGGTGGAGAGCCCAGGGCTGGCTTCCGCGGCTGGGACCACGGCACGGGAAGTGCAGCTCTGGCCGTCCCGTCCTCGGGGCCATGCGTGCATCGACCCTTCAGTCCCAGAGACCCCCGGGGAGGCAGGAGGGAGAGCAGCCAAGCCAAGTTAGGGCTCCAGCTGAATGCTTGTCCGGGAAGCAGGGGCCGTGTCCTTCCGCCTGAGCCCACGTGGACTTGGGAGCCAGCAGGAGCCCGGGACGGTCTTGTGTGCGGAAAGCTGGCTCTCCCAGCGCTGTGCAGGGCCTTGACTCATTTATCCGACCGTTGTGTCCCAGGGGCTGCCTGGCTGGTGGGACAGAGGTGACCAGCATGAACGTAGCCCGAAAGGGGGGCCCTCGAGACAGTGAGAAGAAGGTTGGGGTTGCGGGAAAGGCCTGGGGGACCTGAGCAGGCTTCATGGAGGTGGTGAGCTTGGAAGTGGGCCTGGGAGGGTGCGTAGGAGTTCTCTGGCCGCAATTGGGAATGGGACCTTGTAGGCAGACCACGACTTGGGGAGGTTGTGCCCCAGCAGGAGCAGCCCCCAGGTAGGGTGGCGGCCCAGCAGGACAGACAGGACACTTGAGACGTAGCAGGTGGGGTCATGGTGACCTGAGAGGGTGGTCTCTGGGCTGCCTCCCACCCAGCCCTTCCCCTCACTGCTCTGGCATCTACCTGGGCACCTTCTGTGCCTGTCCCCGTCAGGGAGACCCCCTGGGGTGCGGCAGCTCCACGTCCAGGGAACGAGGGACACCTCCATCTGGTTAGCTGGTGACCCCAGGACGGAGACCCTTCAGTCTACAGCAGGGACACGGGGAGGTGGAATCTGGGAGATGGCCTGGGCCTGGGGGGACCTGAGTTGACTGGGTCTTAGGGACTGGAGGAGCCTCGGAAGGACAAGAGGGAGCCTGAGCAGGAGAGCTAGGGCCTTGGGATAATGACCGTAGGGCTGGCTCTGGTGTTCCCACGCCAGCAGATGCAGGGGCCCCGTGTGGCTGTGACCCCCTGTATCAGACACAGAGCACAGAGGTCACCAGGCTACCCACCCCTAGAGAAGCCCCCCAGTAGGGCCAATGGCCTGGGCCCGGTCAGCGGCCTCAGCACCTGCTGTGCCACAGAAGCTGAGGGACCCGCGATGTTCCTTCAGGCGGCTGCCGGATGGGCTTGGCCCTGACGCAGGCCTGGCTGTGTCCACCCCTGCTTTCCTGGGTAAGTGCCTCCTTGGCCAGCCCCGGCAGCTGGAGGCGCTCCTCTCAGTCTCGAGGGCTTGTGGCTTTACGCTGTCTGGGCCCTGCTGGGCTGGGGGACCCAACGGGGACCGCATGTCCTGGTTGGCCTGGGCTGGCCCTGGTGGGTACCTGGTGTCTGGGTACAGCCCTTGATAACGTCGCCTCTGGGTCTGGGTTTGCTCAGGGCATCTTGTGGGGACACCCGACTGAGGCCCACTCTTCACAGCATACCCCCAGCCCTGGTCAAGCGGACGGGCCATCTGACGCCACGGGAGCTAGTCTTAGCCTGACCCGTGTGTCGGGGACCTTGTCCCAAGGTCCACCTTAAAATGTGGGCCATGACCTTGCTGGGCCGGGGGTCTTGGAAGCACACAAGGTGGTGACTCCTCCCCCACGGGAAGCAAGGAACAGGAAGGAGAGCTGTGGGCACCTGCCCTGTAGGGTCGGAGTAGGAGGGGAGGCGAGTGTGGACCAGGGGCCTGCAGAAGCTAGCACATGGCTCCCGGGGCTCTAGGCTGCGCTGTGGACCTCCGCACTACCCCCACCCTGGGCGTGACGGGCTTACTACTCCAGTCAGTGGGACCCTGGAGGACGGGCTGCAGTGGGCTGTCCGGGCCCCTGACAGTCTGCACATCTGCCCACTGACAGGTGTGTCCTCGGCCGGTCCACGCTCTCGGATGGGCGGCGGGACGCCATGGAGGGAAGGCACTGGGCCCTGGGGCCGGGGCCAGCCTGGACCCTGAGGAGGGGGAGCTCCACTGAGCGACTGTCTGTGGCCTGGGTGTTGGGGCCCCACCAGCTGGCACTGTCCCTTCCCCCCACTTCTCTGCCAGCCACGCCCTCCTTCCCCTGCGGGTCCCAGCGGCCCTGCTGCTGCAGGGGGCGAGGGTGGGGGGTCCTGGCCGGAACTGGGGGGGGAACACGCAGAGGCGTGCAGCTGGTAGGGGAGGCCCTGGCCGCAGGCAGGTGTGGGAGGTGGTGGGTCCCAGGGGCCATCAGAGCCCACTTCCTCTTCCCGCCTGAATAAGGCATTTTGCCCCTTTCCATGTGGCCGTCATTTTAATAAAGTGCTTTTTTCCGTGAGCCCAGAGTGTAAGACTTTCTCCGAGCTCAGGGACGTGCCCGTTGCCAGCAGCTCTGAGGGCATTCATAATCTCCTCTTGTTTGTGGCTCAAAAAGGGAGGTCATGGGCTCTCACTGGGCCTCACTGTTGATAACAGATAAGATAGTAAAATAGCAGAGAGGGGCCCGGCGGGGGCGGGGGGGGGGCCTCCCCGGGCGGGGCCTGCCTCCGACTGCGGCTGCGCCCTCTCTCACCCCCTGCTGCCGGCCTCATCCCCTCAGTCCCGACATGGGAGAGCCCCCCCAGCACGCCCACAGCCCCTGCCCGCATCGATCACGCGGGACGCTGCCTGGCACGGAGACCCACGTCCCCCACTTCCCAAGGACAGAGGATTAAATGTGCGCACAACTCCACTGCCGCTGAGACGGGTCAATGAAACGGCACCTTGTGTTTACTGAACTTCGTGTCCCTCACACGGGCTGTGTTCTCCAGCTTGTCTGCAGGCTCTGAAGGCGCCACGGGCCTCTCCCACTAGTCGTCACGGTTCCCGTCCCCACTCTGAGCGCCATCAGGGCGGCCCTGGGTGATCCCCTGGTCACATAACGGGGGTGGGGAGCAAGGGAGGGGATTTCTCGGATTTCTGTCTCCACCCGCCCACCCCCCATTTACCCACACCGCTGTCTGTCCGTCAGTCCAGCCGTCCGTCCATCTGTCTGTCCATCTGTCCATCCATCCACCCGCCCACCCCCCATTTACCCACACCGCTGTCCGTCTGTCAGTCCAGCCGTCCGTCCATCCATCCACCCACCCGTCCGTCCGTCTGTCCACCCTCTCGCTCTCACTGAGCAGCCTGCTGTGACTTTGTCCCCTCCCGGAGCTTACTGCACGTGGTCTCCCGTACCCCTGGGGACAGCTGGGGCCACGCCTTCCCTCCACCCAGAACAAGAGTTCACACCGTGTCCTCATCAGTCACGTCCGAGGCTCACCGTCCTCGTGTAGGTGTCCTCCTCTTAGAGATGGGAGCAGAGGTGCCCAGAGGAAGGGCGAGTTGCTGGCGGGCTACAGATGGGACCAGCTGAGACACCGAGCTTCTTCGCAACGTGCGCTCAGCCTTCTGTGTGCCCTCCGCCGGGACTGCTACGTTGCTCCCGGGGGGCACCAGGCTGCGCTGGGCCTCGTCTTGCTACACCCGTGGATGAGAGTGAGTATTCTCACCCCTTTACCAGGGGAAGCCTGAGGCCAGAGGAGCTGGGTTCCCTGCGTCCACTCAGCCAGGCATCCACTGGGAGCAGGGACAGTCCTTCGGCCTCCTAGGTCATGTCCATGGCTGGCCCCCTGCCCTTGGAAGTTACCTGAGCCACCAAGAGACCAGGCCCCAGAAAATCTCAGGGATGGAGAGCAGGCTTGGGAGCCTTGGGGTGCGTGCGGGACCTGGAGTAAGGAAGCCACTCGTGCCCGCACCACACAGCCAGTCCTGCCTTCCACAGAGCAGTTCACTTCCTCAGACAGCCCAGAAATTTCCAGAGCCCAAGTTCTGGTGATTGCATGCTGAGCCTCAGTGAGGGGCTTGACTTGGCTTCACTCACTGAATTAGGTGTCCTTGTCCCCTGGGCCCAGATGGGAAATAAAAACATCCGTCAATAGCTCACAGCCTCCGATGACCATGGCCACGTGGGCAGAAGGGGCATGATGGGACCAGTGTGGGCGAGCAGAGTGTGCCCCCTTCCAACCGGAGATGCCCACGCTCCAGCCTTGTCCGATGGTGCTGGCCTCTGTGGCCCCGTGCCCGCTTCCTCGCAGGCAGCACAGAAGTGCTGCTGGATGGGGCTCCTGGTGCCACCTTGGGAGGGCCTCCCTTCTACCGCCCAGAGTCGCCACATAAATCTGGGCCGCAGTGAGCCCTGGGGCTTCTCTTGGGGTCTCCACTGCCCACTTGGCCTGGTTCTCTGGTCCCCCCAGCCCCTCTCTGGACCCCCATGTTCCTGGGCACTGGGGACACTTGAGGGGCCCTGACCTGAAGGGGTGACAAACACGTCACCAGCCAATTCCAGAACATTTAACAGCTTTAGGACCCAACACGTGCGATGTGCGGGGATGCGTGGAGGGCTCTCCGAAAGGGGCCACAGCCAGCGGCGAGGAGGGCTGCGCAGTCCGGGTCGCGGTGCAGCAGTGGCAGAGGCAGTGGGCAGCTCAAGGCTAGGCAACAGAGGACACGGGGTCCCAGACAAGGGTCACGTGTGTGAGGGACACAAGCAGGGGGACGCCACCCCGTGTTCACGGTTTGGAACAGCTTCTAAAGCCTCACCCTCCTGCCCCGTGTGCTGGGCTGTTGGACCTCCTGACACTGGGGACACTGGTGCTCCAGGTACTTCCGTTTTTGTGTTTTAAGATCTGTTAATTAGAGAGAGAAGGAGGAAGGGCAGAGCCAGGGGGAGAGAGAAGCAGGCTCCCCGCTGAAGCGCAGAGCCTGACGGGCTCAGTCTCTCGGCCCCTGAGATCATGGCCCGAGCCGAAACTGAGTCAGACGCTTGACTGACTGAGCCATCCAGGTGCCCCGGCAGGCTTTTGTCTCCATTCTCGCCCACTCCCGGGGACCTGTCCTCTCCCAGGGACCTCGCCCACTCCCGGGGACCTCACCCACTCTCAGGGATCTCACCCACTCCCAGGGACCTCACCCACTCTCAGGGATCTCACCCACTCCCAGGGACCTGCCCACTCCCAGGGACCTGCCCACTCCCAGGGACCTGCCCACTCCCGGGGACCTGCCCCACTCCCGGGGACCTGCCCCACTCCCGGGGACCTGCCCACTACTGGGGACCTGCCCCACTCCCGGGGACCTGCCCACTCCCAGGGACCTCGCCCACTTCTAGGGAACTCACCCACTCCCGGGAACAGCGTGTGCAGGTGTGTAGGTCTCCCTCTGCCCACCCTGAGCCTGACAGCCATCTCATGCTCCCTGGGCGGGGGACACAGCAGGACACGGCCCCTCCTGCCCTCAGCCTGGGTATGGGCTCCTCAGCAGGCCAGGCAGTCGCCAGCCACAATTTTCTCTGCCTTATTGGAGGTCCAGGCCACCTAGTCATGGGACCTGGAGCCTGAGACAGTGAGCAGGCAGGACCCTGGGCCTCACAAGCTCCGTTTCTCCTGCAGCCTGGCCCCCCGGCACTCCACCCGGAGCAGCCCGCCAGAGAGGAGGGGACTGTGCCCTGGGGAGGGGCCTCTGGGCGCCCCCGGGGGAGCAGGACCAGGAGCGGAAGGATAACGGGCAGAAAATGCGCAGAGACGGGATGTTCCTGTGGTCTTGGCTGCAGGGTCTGAAGCAGGGCCCGGTACCCAGGAGTGGCTCGGGGGACTCCGGCCTGCCTCCCCGTGGCCGCCTGCTCTCCGTCTGCCTCCCCCTTCTCCCACAAAGGCTAGAGCACATGCCCTGGCCCCAGAGTAAGTCCCGTCCACCCCCAGCCCTTGGGCCTTCTCGGCTGGACCTTGCTGCTGACCCCCAGCCTCCTTCCAGCATTTCACGCCGCCGCTCTCCTCTCCCGCTCCGGGGAGCTCTGTCTTTCCCACGGGCCAAGCTTGCTCCGGGCCCAGGGCCTTTGCATGTGCTTGCCTCTCAGCCCGAGTCCATTACAGTCACTCTGCGGAGGCCTCCCTGGCCACCCCACTATGGGGAGTCCCGGGGGCCCGTTTCACCAGACCAACACAGAAGGCTCTGTCTCCTGGCCGACCCTCAAGGCCCCATGGCAAGGCTTTGGCCGCGCCATGCAGGGCTGCGTTCACTCTTGACCCGGAAGACCAACGGCAAACATCCTGTAGCCGTGGGGAGCCCTGAGCGTGGTCGGGCTTCCATCCGAGCGGGATGGTGCGAGGGTTACCAGAGTCACACACGACGTCTGCTTCTGTTCACAGATCCACACCAAAGGCTTTACCGGCAAAAAGACATGGGATGTGGGGTTTGCCCAGATTCTCCAGGAGAAGCGGGAGAATGAAGGGGGACCTGGGGATGTTGGGAGGGACAGGACGACGAGGGTGCGCGGCCCTCACCCGTTCTGCCTGTGCACCGTTCGCTCAGGGAGACGCTTTCCCGGGGGCCCGGGGAGGGGCTGTGCCGCTGCCCAGAGCCTCCAGGCAGGGCCTCCTGCCTTTGCTCCGCAGAGACCCAGGCCTGGCACCTGGGACGGAGGGGTCCACGGCTCATACCTGGTGCCCTGCTGGCACCCCGGCAGGGGCTCTGCCATGTGGCTGCTGGACGCACCTTCCTTGGAGGTTCGAACGTCTCTGTCCCTGAAGACGAGGTCCCGGGAGGCCCCCGGGGGTGCAACAGCCACTGCTGGTGGTCACTGCTTGTGGGTCACATCTGTCCCTCTGGACAGCATGGGGACCGGCACGGGGATGGTGGGGGTGGTCCCCTCCCCGAAGGGGGATGGAGGGAGGGAGGCTGGGCCCCCAGCTCTGGACAGGCAGAGCCTGGAGGGGCCGTGCGATGCGCGTGGCAGCCTGTCCTCCCCCAGCTGCCTGCGGACATGTCCCTCCTGCGCGTGGACCCAGCCCTGTGCCACCTCCCTGACAGCGGCTCCCTCCACAGCCCTCAGGAGGACAGAACCTTGCCTGAGGGTGCACAGGTCTAGCGGCCAGCTCTGGCCCAGGACTCCAGGTCAGGAGCCCTCTCAGCCTGAGAGAAAGCCAGATGTCTCCACATTGCCTGCCCGAGACCAGGGAGCATGGAGAGTCCATTCTGCCCACTCGGTGCCCATGCGGGGGGCGCCGAGGGTGGCTGTGGGGACAGTGGCCTGGGCCTGCCTCTGGCTGGGGTTCATGTCACCGGGCTCCTGTGCCCTCCTGAACTGTGGCTGGGTCCTGTCCCCTCTCTGGTCCCAACCAGAACTTCTCGGTGCATGGGCCTTTGGAGGTGGAGAAGGCCAGGCCAGGAAGGTGGATTGTGGACTGTGCCCACCGCTGCCCCACCCCCCGGGGGTCCCTAGGCGCCCCCAGCCTCCGACCTCCCACCGTGGGACACCCAGCCCGTGTGTCTGCCTCCCTGGACCGGGGGCTGGGAGGGATTGTTGGGCACAGCTAAGGACAGGCTGGAGCCCCTGGGGCCAGCAGGGCAGTCACCACAGCCCCCTAGCAGGGTCAGCTCACGCCCTGGAACTGGGCCAGGGGCCAAGCCGGAGACGCAGCCGGGGAGGGCCCGTGGGGCTGCCCGCATCTGGGTTTGCTAGGCTCCTCCCAGCACCCCCAGATAGAGACGAGGCTGTTTAGGTGCGATTGTCATCCCCTCCCCGGGGACAGTCTCCAGCCTGGACACAAGAGGCGTGTGAGTGTGGACACTGGCACCTTCAGCACCCCTAGACCCGCACCCGCCAGGGGCTCGCTTTGCTCTCTCCGGACAGCACGTTGCCCTCTGCTGGACGCGAGAGGGAGTACACGTAACTCCCGCCGCCGGAGGAGCCGGAAGGTTCCACTCAGCGGGGAGTCAGGGGTCCGCGGAGCCGGCCTGGGCGGGCAGGTGCATGTCTGGGTGGCTGAGAGATGGGCTGAAGACCAGGCCTCCCAGCCCCTGGGGACCCTCCTCCACAAGCCGTTCCCACCCCTCCCCCGCCCCTTCCATGACCTCCCTCCCTTCCTCCTCCGCTGTCTTCCTCCCAGGGGCCGCCCGGGGCCTTTTCATTGCGCAGAGCACTGCGGCCTCACAGCCTCCCACCACGTCCCAGCTCCTCTGACCCCAGGGCGACCCCGGCATCCAGGCCCTGGGCCCCATGAGGTCCCAGAGCTTCTCAGGGCTGAGGCCGGGCTGATTCCTCTGGGCAACCCTGCATGCCTGGGTCAGGAGTGTGCTCCGTAAACGCCAGAAAAAACACACGGAGCCGAGGAAGGCACACCTGGGGGTGCCCCAGCATACGGACAGGTAGGGACCAATCAGGGCGACCTGGTGCCCAATAACGCTTCCTCCCAACAGCAGGGATAGTGGATCACCCCCAGATTGGAGCCCAGATTATGCGCAAACCCAGGTGCAACACAGTCCTGATCCCAACCGCAGGCTGAGTCCCGAACATGATCTCATACTGATCCCTGATCCTGGTCACACTGAGCCCTGATCCCAGTCACACTCTGAGCCCTGACCCTGGTCACACTCTGAGCTTTGATACTGATCACACCACGAGGCCTGACCCTGGTCACACTCTGAGCCCTGACTGTGGTCACAGGCTGAGCTCGCACCCCGGCCCACGCATTTTCTCAGCTCCTAAAGAGGACAAGACCAGGGAGCCCGGAGCCCCTGTGTATGTGTTAACCCCTAGAAGCCAAGAGCCTGTGCTGACCTCCTGCTTCCTCCCCACGTGTGACTCAGTGCTCTCCCTGGCCGCAATCCTCCCCGGCTCCTCCTCTGTCACAGCTCCAGCTGAGTGTGGTTCCAGGTCCTCTGGGTGACAGCAGCGGTTCCGGGTGTGGGGGCAGACGAGCGGTCATGGAGCTGACTCACTGAAGAGCCGGGGGAGGCGTCCGTGTCAGAGCCGGCTCCCCGGCTCCCCACACAGCTCTCGGACCGCAGCTATCCAGGTGGCGGCTGGGGGAGTGAGCAGGGGGTGCTTTCCTGCAGAACAGAGCACGTCCAGGTCACACAGTGAGCAGGGGCCCGCCGGCGCCAGAGCACAGAGCCCTCTGTGCTGGCTTCCACACTCAGTGTCTCTGGGTACTTGGAGCCTACTGGACACCTGCCCTGCCCTTCCCCCCACCTTGGACTCTGGCCCTTCCCTGTCACTAGCTGGAGTCAGTGGCCTCTTGCTGCCGAAGTCAGAAGGCTGGGGGTCCCACAGTGGGGGTGAGCCTAGAGAGCCAGCCGGGGGGGCCCCTGCAGGGGCAGGGAACTCCTTTCTCTCAGCACGTGTCTGGCCTGGCCCCCTGCTCCCTGGGACGCGGCTCCCACCTGAAGAGGCCTGGAGGTGGGCGCTGGCTGAGCCCGGGGGCTGAGGGGATGCGGAAAAGAGCCTGAGAAAACTTCCCAGAGGGGACACTGGGAGGGCGAGAGAGCCCTGTGACGGCGAAAGGCCGGCGTCCAGGAGGGGGTGGGGCCAGGCGTCCAGGAGGCGGTGGGGCCACATCAGGGAGAAGCCCAGATCCATTTTGACGTGGTCTCTCTCTGCCTCCCCATCACAGCAGCTGCACAGCCTGACCGACAACTAGTGGGCGGCGGAGTCCCCTGCCGCAGCCGCGCAGGTGAACTCAGGAGCAGATACTCCCAGGCCCGTCCCTGCGGTGAGGCTGGCAGCCGGCCTCGAAGGGGCTCAGCAGAGCCCTACGGGAGCCCAGGCCCCCCCGAGGTCCTGCCCCGTGGACGCCAACAGAGACGACAACGAGGGCTGCTTGAAGCCGCTGAGCTCGGGGCAGCTCGCGGTGCAGCGACGAAGTAGTGCTCCCCATCTCCTGGGCCCACCTGGACCCCTTCTTTTGGGGGGCCCCCTCGCCCAGCTGCTGCAAGTGCTGGCTGGGAACAATTCACAAAGCCCCTTCCTTTGGAGAACTGCCCTTGGGGAGGGGCCCCCTCTCAGAGGGGAGGCCACTGACCCCGTGTGGGATGGATGGTGGACCGCTGGGCTCCAGGGAGCCACACGCACCCTTCGGAACTCCGTGGGTGGGGTGGGCTGTGCGCAAGCCCGCTCTGAGCTCTGACCTCTCCCTGCTCCCACCGTTCTGCCTCTGCAGAGAGCACCCCCCTCAGTGAACTGTGGGACAGATGTCCCCACATTAGGTCCTGGTTCTAGGAAGCTGGCTGGAGGCCACGGCCACCCGCAGTCATTCCAAGAGGTTGGCCCTTCGTGTCCAGGCCCGGGGTGACAAAAGGGGCCCCGTCTCTGGAGTGCAGTTGAGGGACAGCAGTTGAGGGACAGCTCTTCCTGCCCTGATCCCTGCCGTGCACGCTGTTCTACCCAGAGCTTGGCAGAACACCCTCTCGCAGGGGAGTAGGGGGCCGGGGGCATCCAGATGGGCCCTGAACGCAGGAAACTTGGCCAACATGCTCGAAGACCCTGGTTCGGCCTCCTTTTCCTGCTGGTCAGGCCAGGCCTTTCTGGGGGGGGGGGGGCTCAGAGAGAGCCAGAGAGCGAGCCTGGGGAGCTGGAGGCGGGAGCGCTGTCTCCCAACCTGGATTGCCGCTGGGTGCCAGGGCTCAGTGACATCTCTGCGGTGATTCAGCAAATAACCACCCCCAGTGGCCCTGTGCCAGCAGCCTCCCTGCACAGGGAACGCAGATGCCAGCAGGCTGAGCCTGCCATTCGGGGTGCTGCAGCTGGTATGGGGCAGCAGGGAAGCACTGTGGGAGTGGCTTCACGCCAGGCAGAAGGATGCTTGGGCTGATGGGGCTCTGCCCACCTGGAGGCACCTGCTGGGCCTCAGTCCTTCCCCCTGTGAGGCGGCCGGGGTGGTTCCTGACCAGCCTTCCTGCGCTCCCTGTCCTTGCATGCCTGGCCTCCCCAGGGCTGAGCCATCCGAACCCTCAGCATCCCCACCACGGGTGAGAGCCACCTGCGAACAAGCCAGATGCCCCCAGAGCAGGTGTGGTGAGTCACTGGTGTGCCACCCCAACACCCTGTAGGGCCAAAGCGAGTCACCACTCCGGAGGTGCTGAATGCAGCAGATGAGTAGATGGATGGGACCCATGAAGGAGAGTCAGTGGAGAGTCAGCCTGTGACTGAGGGCAGGGCAGATGAGCTTTTGTTCCTGTGAACCTGACCTCCAAGGTCTGGGGCTCCCTGTGGAGCCTCCTGACCCTTGTCTGGATGGAGGTGAAGGGACAGAGGCCCCCAGGCTCACACAGTCGCTCCAGCTCAGCCACATTTACCATCCACCCACTCCTCAGTGGCTGCTCCGGGCTCTGTCCCCAGGACCCCAGAAGAGCAGTGGTTCCTCCTCTGGTCCCTAGAGCCCCGATGTATAGTGTTAGAGCCCCCCGTGGGCTGTGCCCCAGAGGTCTGCACATATCAGACTCTGTGGGGACTGTGGTTTGGTCTTCACCCTCTTGCACCTCGAAGCTTGGATGACTGGGCAGAAACTGGGTGGAGAAGGTCCTGCTGGATGGAAGAAGGGTTAACTGTGCATGGTGATCCTAGTGACACAGAGGACAAGGATTGCCAAAATGCAGATGCGCTACTGGGTTCTCAGGAGTGCTGGTGATGACCGTGGTCATGGTGACGACGATGGTGAGGGCGGTCACAGTGGTGACGGTGCCACGAAGGGGGTGATGACAATGACGATGCTGTTCCTGACGGTAGCAGTCTTGGGAGAGGCGACTGTAACTCTGATGACAATGACATCATCATGATAAGAAGGATGTGGCCATAACGTGGAGGAGTTATTAGTGATCATGATGATGTTATTATTGTAGTAACAACAGTGATGATGTTGATGATGGTGATGGCGGTGGTGATGTTGATGATGGTGATGGCGGTGGTGATGTTGATGATAGTGATGGTGATGGTGGTGGTGATGTTGATGATGGTGATGGCGGTGGTGATGTTGATGATAGTGATGGCAGTGGTGATGTTGATGGTGATGGTGGTGGTGATGTTGATGATGGTGGTGCTGATGGTGGTGGTGATGTTGATGATGGTGATGGCAGTGGTGATGTTGATGGTGATGTTGATGATAATGATGGTGGTGGTGATGTTGATGATAGTGATGGCGGTGGTGATGTTGATGGTGATGGCGGTGGTGATGTTGATGATGGTGGTGGTGATGTTGATGATAGTGAGGGCGGTGGTGATGTTGATGATGGTGATGGTGGTGGTGATGTTGATGGTGATGGTGGTGGTGATGTTGATGATGGTGATGGCAGTGGTGATGTTGATGATAGTGATGGCGATGGTGATGTTGATGGTGGTGGTGATGTTGATGATAGTGATGGCGGTGGTGATGTTGATGGTGATGGTGGTGGTGATGTTGATGATGGTGATGGCAGTGGTGATGCTGATGATAGTGATGGCGATGGTGATGTTGATGGTGATGGTGGTGGTGATGTTGATAATGGTGATGGCGGTGGTGATGTTGATGATAGTGATGGCGGTGGTGATGTTGATGGTGATGGTGGTGGTGATGTTGATGATGGTGGTGGTGATGGTGGTGGTGATGATGGTGATGGTGGTGGTGATGGTGGTGGTGATGATGGTGATGGTGGTGGTGTCGAGGGTGATGAGGATGATGGTGGTGGTGACGGGGATGGTGGTGGTGCTGATGATGGTGATAATCACTGTGATCGCAATGTGATATGGTGAAGGAGACGCTGAAGGTGTTGGTGTCCGTGCTAGTCCTGGTGACAACTGGCATTTGGTTGTGGTGGAGTTGATGAGGATGTTGGCCAGGCGAATGCCATGGATGGTGACAAGGATGATAATGGTGAGATCAGGCTCCAAAGCTGAGAGGACTGAAAACTTTTTCCACGATTGGCTCGAACGACTATCTACAGATTTAAGGCTTGCCCTGCCCCCCAACCTCCTGCCCCAGATGTGGACTGGCAGGGGGTTACTTTCACTGTCTTCAGTTTGTCCCCAGGGAGGCTATGGCCTGGCCCTGGGCCCCTCCCCGGTGGCAGTGGGCTTTAGGGGACTGCCTCCTTACCGAGGCTGGCCTTGGTTAATGGCCACATCTGCTCCTACCACAGGCAGCTGAGCCTGCGGGCCTGGACGGCTGTCCGGGTTCACTGGCAACTTGACACTGAGGTCCTTGTGGGCTTCTGTCAAGGTGTTTTATTTTTATGTAGAAAAAAGCAGGGTCCACTCAGTTCAGGGAACGTGGGCTCATCGTGTGGTGGTCAGACTGAAGTGAGGGGCTCATTTCCAGCAGGGGCATGCAGGGGGCTGGGGGCTCCGCAGGCTGCTCCTGCCGCGGAAATGGGGCAGAACCTCGTAAGTCACTCAGTCGACGCCTCTGCCCCGGTGATGGTGCCACCTCAGTCATCCGTCTCTGGCCTGGGTGGCTCTGGGGGGAGCAGTGCCTAGGGAGGGAGCCCCCTGACTGCCTTGTTCCGGGTCAGGGTGGCTGCCTTGGGCTCTTTACCGCTGAGGCTGGGGGTGTCTGACGCCCTCCCTGAGGCTCCTGCATTCCCAGGCCCTGCCCAGACCCAGGTCTGAAGGAGCCAAGACCCTGAGCCCCACCTGTGGGGGACACATGGGGCCCTGGGGGGAGCCTGAGGGTTCTGGGATAGGTGGGTGAGCCCCACTCAAGTGCAGGGAGAAGTGGGGTCCGGTGCCGGCTCCCACCGGTCCTGGGAGGGAGAAGTGGGGTCCGGTGCCGGCTCCCATTGGCCCTGGCAGGAGGAGGCCAAAGAGGCAGGTTGTGGAAGCTGTGGCTTTAGCTGAAGTTTTGGAAGTGAAGGGGGTGTAGGCTGGTCCCTTACAGGAGTGGGCCCTGCAGAAGCCTGATGGGGGGCAGGGTCTGGGGCCTGCTGGGCAGAAAGGGCTCTTTTCTCCACTTGGAGGGGCGTGTGTGTGTGTGTGTGTGTGTGTGTGTGTCTGGATGTGGTGAGCTGACACCACCCCCCGGGGGCCCTGGGCTCTCCCCAGAACTCCAGGTTTGGAGGTGGCAGCGGTGACACCGCAGGGCTGGCTGAGGGGTCAGACCAGTGGGCATCAGGCCTGGAGACAGAGGGACTGAAGTGCAGCAGAGGGAGAGAGGGAGAGAGGGCGGCGGGGGAGGAGGGGCAGGGGGGGGGGGGGGAAGGAAGGGAGGCAGGGGTCGGGGGAGGCCAGAGAGCGTGCTGGGTGGGCACGCAGCCGGCAGGTGGCGCCCGGGGCCCTGGACAGGCCTAGGAAGTCAGTGGCTGGTGAGGCCGAAGACAGAGCAGAGGGCAGGGCGGCCATGGGTCTGGGGGGCTGGGCTGCGGTGGGAAGAGCCCTGGAGTCCAGCCCTGCATCCATTCCCGAGCTGATGGGGCCCGGCATCCCCTTGCCTGCAGGTAAGGGACAAGCACCGCATCCTGGAGGACAGCCGCCCACGGGGCAGTCACGGGAGTGGGGGACAGTCTTGCTCCAGCAGTGGTGGGTGGCGCTGACCCCCCGGAATCAGGGGGTTCCTCCTCCCTTTGTGGCCGCCCGCAGCCCGAGCCCGCAGCCAGCCTGCCCCTGATGCCCCGGCCCTTGCTTAGAGGTCTGTCCCCCAATGCTTCCCCTGCGCCGTCCCGCTCTGGCCAGGGACGAGGGAATGTGCCCTTGGATGAGTCCGTGACGTGCGAGAAGCTCAGACAGGAGGCCGGGCGCACAGACAACCTTCATGCTCCACGCTGTGCGTCCGCTCCGCAGCAATCTTGGACCATTCCCGACTCTCGGGGTGCTGGAGGCCAGCCTGGAGCCTGGCCGGGGAGACAGAGGAAGGGACAGCAGCCGGGTCCTGTCCAGGGATGGTGGGAGAAGTCCAGGCGCCCCACCCTGGACCTCCAGCCCAGCTCCGCCATTCGCAGTGGCTTGCAGGGGAACAGACAGGTGTCCCCACACCCGCGGGAGGCATAGAGTAGGCCAGCTGGATGGCCGAGAGGTCCTCTCCCACCTCAGAGCACCCCCGGCCCCTCTGCCCTGTGCCCCCTGCACCAGGGCTGGCTGCCGTCCCTCCCAAACGCCCCAGTCAGCCACCTGCCCCAGACCCAGACCATAAGACCAAGAACACAGAATGAGCGACGGGGGTTGTGAACCCACCATCTGGATGAGCCTCCACAGAGGGACCCCTGCCGGCTCCAGAGGCCAAGGCCCAGAAGCTGTCCGTCCCGCGCTGCACACGGCACATAACAGCACATGGAAGTGCCAGGACCACTGGCCCCCTGATCGGCGTCCCGGCACCCCAACCCCCAGCCCAGCGAGTCCGAGGTTCAGGGAGATGCCCAGTACACAGCAGGGCCCCCCTCCCACGTGTTCTGTGTCCACCCTCTTTTCAGACAGGTCACAGAGCAGCAGACCCCCACGCCCAGGACGGGAAGGAACCCTGGTGGGCGGGACAGGCTGTGTGAGTGGCGGGGCCCACGGCAAAATGGAAACGGGGGGCCTTTCATTCACAGTTAGCATGAACTGCAGGACAGCTGCGGCAGACCGTGGCCTGGGCCCAGAGACAGGTGACGAGGGACAGATGCCATCAAGGCACCCTGTGGGCCTCGCAGCTGGGGGGAGAACGAGCTCACATCTGAGACCGGGCGGCCGTGAGGGCCAAGAACTATCACGGCTCCCGTCTGGCACCCGAGACCTGTGGCAGACAGGGAGGCCCCACGTCCAAGAAGCAGGAGCGGGGGAAGACGCCCAACGTCCGTGTGGGGCAGCGGTGGGGCCAGGATGTCCCACACCTGGGACATCCGTCCCAGGTCAAGACCCCAGGAGAGAGGTCTCACCAGACAAGATGACCAGGGCAGGGGTGACAGCTGTGAAGGGCAGGCCCCCCCCACCCCGGCCCTGGCCCCAGGGGAGGGGTGGGAGGGGCAGAAGGGACCCTGTGCCATTTCCGGCGGGGGGGCGGGGCCGGGCAGGGGTCCCTCCAGGGCGCCCCCCCCACCAGCAGGCAGAACGCAGAGCCTGTGTGCGTGGGGGAGCTCCTGGCTGCGTCACAGGGAGCTATTCTCAGCCCCGCTCCTTGTATGGCTCCGGAAGTGTGCCTGGGAGCTGGCGCTCTATGCTGGGGAGCGAGCTAAATGGAGAGGCCCAGAACAGCAGGAAAGTTGGCCGCCACCCCCTCCGTGGACGTCCTGAAGCCCCAGCTCCGGGGGAGTCCGGCCAGGGCCAGCTGGCAGCACACCCCCCCATCCGGGCGGAGGGGCGGCCACGCTCGGGGGGTCCTGCTGCACCATCTGCTCTGAGTGTCCGGGGAGGCGGCGGGAGCACCCTGGCCGGGGGCCCAGTGGGACAGAGAGGTGGGGGTGGCCACGGGCTCCCACCCCCACAGGCGGGCTCCCCGCCGTGCCTGCCGCGTCCTCACAGCCGTTCCTCATAGCGCTCCTACGCCTGACTGCCCGCCTCTCCCCTCATTCCCGACCCCCCCAGGCTCTCAGAGACAGGGCCTTCTCCCACCCACCGCTTGGCTCTCCAGCGGCCTCTGTCCCCGCCCAGGCCACTGTCCCTGTGCCAGGCCAAAGACCCAGGTGGGTGGCCTCAGTCCCCACCTTAGGACCTGTCCCCTCTCTAGTAACCCTCCCCTCCTGGCTCTGCCCCTGGTGAGGGGCAGGACCCAGAAATCCTGTCTTCCCTGCCCTGCGCGGCCCCTGCAGCCAGCCCACCTGAGCTCCGCCACCAGCTCTCCCCACCGTCAGGGCTCCTCTGGCCGCTGGCTCCGGAACACCTGGGGTGCCGGGAAAGCTGAGCGCTGGGTATCGTCCACCCCACGGGCCCAGCACAGGCCCAGTGGGCGAGAGCATGCCTGGCTGGGACAGAAGATCAGGAAGGCACTGACGCGTGCGCATGCGCGCGCACACACACACCCCACAAATGCGTGTGTGCGCACACACGCACGTTCACGCTCATAAACCAACACAGAGAGGAAGACATCGTGCTCAGGGGCTCTGAGGCAGCACGTACGAGGGGCAAGGCCACAAACGATCCAGTTAACAAATCGCTAAGAGGCCGGGAAGGCTTCCTGGAGGCGGTGTCAGTGGGCTCAGATTTAGACGACATGTAAAATCATGCTGAGTTTTTGGGCTTCGATTTTAAGACCAGAGAGGCCTTTGTCATTGGATCAGGGGTGACGTGGCACGGGTCATATAGGGCGTTCGTGGTGGGGTGAACAGAGCAGCCAGAGGTCCGGCCCAGTCGTCGTCACCACGTGCCACTGCCATCAGGCTCCACGCGGTGCAGCCCGTGGTGTGACAAGGAGGGCACTGGGGCCAGAGGGCCTGTGGCATGTGCAGGGGGTCACAGCACCTCGAGGAGAAGCGGGGCCCGGAAGCAGGGCCCCAGAGCCCGTCCAGTGCTCTGGGAATGCTCAGACCCAGCCCGAGGCACCTGCCACGCCAAGGGGACATTTGAGACCCAGACCCCATGTGGGCGCTCAGACGACGAGCCGCGTGTGAGCAGCGTGTCCTGGGCCCCCTGCCCTGTCCGGGGATCCCCCCCTGCACAGCACCTCCGGGAGCAAGGCCACAGAGATCTCCCGCGCCCCTGCCCTGCAGTAGTATCCCTCCTGCCCTGGTCCTGGTTCAGGGATCTGCCCTGATGCCCTGGAGGGCAAGAGCCCGAGCCTCGGCACCCAGGCCTGACCTGCGGGAGCCTGCCATTCCAAGGGTGGTGACCCAGCTGACGGCATGCCCAGAGCCACAAGCAGCCTGGGTCCTCCTGGGCCCCATCCTCCAGGGCCGGCGTGCGGGTCAGGGTGATGTCCCTGCTTTAGGGGGTGATCTGCACCCCCTGTGGGCCACCTTGCTGAGGGCCTGCCGAGCCGGGCTTGGGAGCTGCTCTGGGTGGAACAGCTGACTCACCCCCGGCCTGAGTAGAGCCAAGCTTCTTTACAGGGCAGAATGCAAATGTCCAGAAGGCACAGGAATGAGAGAACTTACCCACTGTTGCGCAGGGTGCAGACTGAGCTCACAGGGCCTCGGGGAGCCTGCAGACCTTGCCCCCCACACAGTGCCCTGGATCTGGCCCCCTTGCCATGGAGCCTGGACACGTCCCTGGCTCTCTCCAGGGCTCAGTTTCCCCCTTCCATCCTGGCTGACAGCAGTGAGGGTGGTCTCCGGGGCCTGGAGTGTGACCTCCTGGCACTGGGGGAGGGGGGACGCCAGCAGGGCACAGGGAGCAGCTGGCTCGGGGCCCTCTGTGCCAGCCTCATCGGAAAAATACAAACTTTCCTCGGAGCTCGGGTGGGGGGAGGCGCTGAGGCAGGAGGCAGGAAGGAGGGAGGGGAGGGTCTGGTGTGTGGGGGCCCGGAACGAACAGGCTGCCTGTTCCAGGGACAGGACGCCGCACACACACCCTGCCAAGCCGGAGACAAGAGGAAGTTGGGGGGGGGGGGACTGGAAAGAAGATGTTCCCTCCGCTCTAGGCGCTCCGTCGGAGCCCCCCCCCCCGCCAGACACCTCTGCCTCCCCTGGGCCCCCCCGGCCCGTGCCCAGCCCCCATCTCAGGTCTGTCGGGCATGCGTGGGGCCACGCGTGCGCCTGGCGCTGACGGGGCTCCTGCCGCCGCTGCCCACCCCCCACCACCCCGGCTCCGCATCCCGGGCGCTCTCAGAGGCCACCTGGCTGCTGCAGGTGCGCGGGCAGGTGTGGCCGGGGGACCCCGCCTCTCACTTGCCGGCTGTACAGCCCAGGGCAGGGCCCCCCACCTCTTGGAACCTCTGTGAAAACAGGGTGAGAGTGTCTCCTTGAGAAGGAAACCATGCCCTTGTCGCTGCCGCGCTCCTGGGGTCCCCATTTCTCTGCCCCTCTACCTTCCTCTCTGCCTTGGGCCGGGTCTCACCTCTGCCACCCTGTGGCCCAGGCCCTGGCCCTGTCTCTGCCTCCCCAGGCCTCCTCTGTGGCCCGGCCTCCCCAGGGCCCAGCTCCCTAAGGGAAGCACCCAGAGGACAGAGAGGCAGGCCAGGGGGGTGGGGCAGGGCGTGCAGGTGTCCCCCCAACTCCGCCCCGCTCCCAGGCAGCCATCCCCAGCCCCCAGCGTGGACAGAGCAAGCAAGGATCAAAGCAGACCCCTCCTGAGGAGAAGGGGGGAGGGGTGGGGCCTGCAGAGGGCCCCCCCCACCGGGGAATCTGGGGTGGTCCTCATCCTTCCCCCTCACCGGAGTGAGGCCCCAGGACCCAGGAGGGCCCCACAGGTGGCAGGCCGGGACCACAGGCCGGGGCCAAGCTGGGCAGGCAGGGCGCCGGTGAGTAGCAGGCAGACCCCAGCGGTCCAGCTCCTACTGCACAAGGACAGGGTCCTGCAGCCAGTACAGCAGTGGCCCCGGTGGGGGAGGAGGCGGGGGGCCGTGAGCTGGAGGGGGCTCTGACCACTCCTGCCGACCCCCTAGCCCCCACGGAGCTGGTGCTCACACGCTGGGCTCTAAGGGTGGCTCACTGCGGAACACCTGGGGATTTCCTGGAGACTAGCTGCGGTGGGAGGCCCCGGGTAGGCAGGGGGACCCAGAAAGTCCCAGGGCTATGAGTCCCCAGGCCTGGGTGAGCAGTACCCCCAGCCCCCTCACCCAGGGAGCCAGGCAGTGGGGCAGGGGGCCTGCCGTCAGGGGCCCCAGAGGCAGGTGGGAGCCAGGCAGACAGGACCAAAGGACAGGGCCACAGAGCGGCCGGTGCCAGCAGGAGGCTGGTCCTCGGAGGAGGGTGCGGTGGGGGGTGTGATTCCCTGGGCTGTGCATCTGGGAGGGAGACTTCCTCTCCAAATAGGCCTCTGAGCCCCGCAAACCAGCACCTGGCGTCTGGAAGCCCAGAACCCTCGAACCACAGGATTGGAACCCCAAAGGGGCCTGAATGGGGGGCGTTGCTGCCTGGAGCCTAGCGCCGAGCAGACCTCCCCTGTGGTCGCTCTGGCCTGCCTTCCCTGCCAACATAGGCCCCTCCTTCTGAGGCCATCCAAGGAGCACCTGACCAGCTCTGCTCCCAGGCTCCCTACCCCTGCACAGCTTCCCCTCCCTCTCCCTGTCCCCCACTGCAGCCCTGAACTGCCCTGCTCTGGGTGAGGCCGGGGGCTGGAGGCCCACGCTCTGCACCTTCACCCCTGCCTGCGGAGAAAGGGGGCGGCAGAGCAGGGTGGGATAGAGCCCCGCATCCCGAGAGGTGGGGAGCCAGCCTGACCTCTTCTCTGAGGCAGCAGAACAGAGCCCGAGGCCCAGTGCGGGGGTTGCTGAGGGTTTCCGGGGCGATAATTGGGCAGCGATGAAGTGTTCCGAGCAGAGGCTGACTCCTGTCACCTGTGATGGCCAGCACCGCGCAGCCTCCCCCCAGGTCCTGCCGGCTCTCCTCGTGACCCACCAGCACCCCCCTTCCACTGGGCCCCGCTTCCTCAGGCCTGCGGTGGGCTGCCCCAGCCCCAGAGAGGGGGCGCCGAGCGGTCGGAGTCTGAGGTCCTCTCCCCAACCCGGGTCCCCCCACAAAGGGGAGTCTCGCCTACCCCCAGCACCTTCCTGCGTCTGCCCAACCCCTCCGGGCCTCTAGGTCCCAGCCGGACACCCCACTCCAGGAAGCCCTAGCCCTTGCTGGGTCTGGTGGAGCGGGGGCTGGAGGTCACCCCGGCCAGGGGCTGCCCAGGCAGCCGCTCAGGGGACTTGGGCCTGAGTGTCATCCTCGGGGTCACGCAGTCTTTGTAAGCTGCTGTCATTCGGTGCGGGCTCTCTGGCACTCCCACCGCCTTCACACGCCTTTACACGCCCGCACACACCTGCACACACCTGCACATGCCTACCACACACATGCACTTGAGGGCCGTAACTGCCCAGCTGGCTTATACGGTGTCTTCCCCGACACTGGCCCTGGGACACGAGCCCGAGCTCACCCCAGACGTGGACACACACTCAGGGCTCCCTGCAGGTCCCGAGGTGACCAGCCAGCCACACTGTGGGCCTGGCTACAGGCTGCGCGCCACAGACAGCGCACACAGGGGCGCAGCCAGGTTCCCAGGAATGCAGCCGGGGCTGGGCAGATCTGGGATTCCTGTTCTCGCAGCTTCTCTGCCTGGCTCCCCTCCCTCCTCCACACTGCCCCTACACCCTCCCTTTCAGCTCACCCACTTGCCTTTAATTAGAAATGCCAGGAGAGCGGTTTTGGGCAAGTTTTTGCCAGAAAGACATTTCCCCCCAGCTAGGGGTGGAAGCTTAGAGGGGGAAAGAGACAGATTGGCTCTGGGGTAGGGAGGAGGGTTTCCAGGAGAGCAGGGAGAAGGGGCCTGGTGGAGGGGCAGCAAGTGGGGATCCCAGAGTGTGTGAGTCAGACAGGGGGGCTGGACACGGATCGGGGGACCGGGGAGGGGGTATGAGTGTGTCTGGAGGATGGCGGGGCGGGGGGGGGGTATGAGTGTGTCTAGGGGATGGTGGGTGGGGGGGTATGAGTGTGTCTAGGGGATGGTGGGTGGGGGGGTATGAGTGTGTCTAGGGGATGGTGGGTGGGGAATGAGTGTCTGGAGGGTGGGTGCGGGCTATGAGAGGAGTGTGCAGTGTGTGTCTGAGAGCGGGAGCAGGAAAGCGGCAGCAGGGGCTGGGGGTTTGACTCACTGGTGAGCCCCCGGCTCTGGGCAGCGTGTGTTACCTGTGCCTGCATAAAGCCGTGTGTTCCTCGTGCCCGCGTAAAATTGGAGGGCCTGGGACCCATAACCCTCCATCCTGGGGTAACCCAGAAAGGATGTCCCTCCCCCACCACGGTTGCCAGGGAGGCAGAAGGGGCCTCCCTCCCGAGGGAATCTCGGCTTCCGGAGCCCCATTCCTTATATGGCATTCTGCTTTTCTCTGCCTCTCCTGACTGCATAAGGCTGCCAGCACCCCTTCCGCCCGCCACCGCCTCCTCCTTCTCCTGCTTCCTCCCCCCTCCCCCCTCCCCTTCACCTTCCTTCCCCTCCTTCCCCTCCTCCTCCCCCTCCCCCTTCTCCCTCCCCCTCCCCCCAGCCCTCTTCCATCCTCTCCGAAGTCTTAGAGCTTCTGACCAGGGTCCCTCTGTGGCCTGGAGGGTTCGGGCGCCAGGACCCCTTCCTCCCCCCACATCCCTTCCCCCACCCCGACACCCCAGCCCGCAGGGAGCAGGTTCCAGACTTCTCTGGAGGCGCCACATGGAGAAGTCCTGGGCCTCACTGAAGCTGTGGGAGTGGGGGCCCCAGGCAGTCCTGTCCAGCCATTGTCACCCTGGTGTCACATCCACACCACTGCCAGGGGCCCAGCGGGGCTGAGCCAAGGCCTGAGTGCTGGTGCCCCTCGTGCCCCTCACACACAGGAGGGAGGGCCAGTCCGGCGCCCAGATTGAGAGCCCCCAGGGCAGGGGTGGATAGGAGCTAGAGGCCACACCTGGGAACCCACACCGGACTCTGGGGCGTGCGTGCCCTTGTCCACCACAGGAAAGCTCCTCGCAGCCTTCAGCTCCGGGGAGGAGGGTCTGGATGGCTGTCGTGGGGGCGGGGGTCGCTAGGGCTCACCCGTGGCGGGATTTCCAGCCACGCCGGACTGGACACGGGCACTGAGGCCCCGGGACAGCGGAGTCGAGCACCACCCGGCCCCCTAGAGAGGACCGAGTCTGGAGAGGAGGGGGCCCACCCAGAGACCCAGGGGGAGGGAGGGGCTTCCTCCTAACCTTTGGGTGGGTGGGGGCAGCTCAGTACCCGCTCCAGGCCCCCGCGGAATCACACCTGCGCCCCTCCACCTCCGCCGGTCGCGGGCAGGGGGGTGTCGCCGGGGGCCGGCACCATCCCTCGCCCCGAAGGCTGAATGAGCCGGGGAGGGGGCGTCCGGAGCCCGCAGGCGGATTAGTCACCCGGGCCGCTGGCGCGTGCGGGGGGCGGGTCCTCCCGGGGCGCCGGGCGCGCGGGCGGGCGCGGGAGGCGGGGCGCGCGGGGCGGGTGAGCCCGGCGGGGACCAATGGGAGCGGGGGCTCGGCGAGGGGCCGCCCACGGCCGTGCGGCCGCATAAAGGGCCGGCGGCGGCGGCAGGGCGCAGAGCTCGGCGTCGCGGCTCCCCGCTCCTCTCCTGCCCGCGCTCTCCCGCGCTCCGCCGCCGCAGCGCCGGGACCGAAGGGACCCTCTCGGCTGCACCGCACCGCCGGCCCAGCGGGACACTGCAGTCCGCCGCCTCGAGCCAGTCCGACCGCCGCGGCCACCTGCGCACCGATGGAGCTGGACCACAGGACGAGCGGCGGCCTCCACGCCTACCCCGGGCCGCGGGGCGGGCCGGCGGCCAAGCCCAACGTGATCCTGCAGATCGGTAAGTGCCGGGCCGAGATGCTGGAGCACGTGCGGAGGACCCACCGGCACCTGCTGACCGAGGTGTCCAAGCAGGTGGAGCGGGAGCTGAAGGGGCTGCACCGGTCGGTCGGGAAGCTGGAGAGCAACCTGGACGGCTACGTGCCCACCGGCGACTCGCAGCGTTGGAGGAAATCCATCAAGGCCTGCCTGTGTCGCTGCCAGGAGACCATCGCCAACCTGGAGCGCTGGGTCAAGCGGGAGATGCACGTGTGGCGGGAGGTCTTCTACCGGCTGGAGAAGTGGGCCGACCGCCTGGAGTCCATGGGCGGCAAGTACCCGGTGGGCAACGAGCCGGCTCGCCACACCGTGTCAGTGGGCGTCGGGGGTCCAGAGGGCTACTGCCAGGAGGCGGACGGCTACGACTACCCGGTCAGCCCCTACGCCATCACCCCTCCGCCGGCTGCTGGGGAGCTGCCAGGACAGGAGCCCGGGGAGGACCAGCAGTACCCGCCCTGGGGGAGCAGTGAGGACGGGCAGCCGAGCCCCGGCGTGGACACGCAGATCTTCGAGGACCCGAGGGAGTTCCTCAGCCACCTGGAGGAGTACCTGCGCCAGGTAGGCGGCTCGGAGGAGTACTGGCTGTCGCAGATCCAGAACCACATGAACGGGCCGGCCAAGAAGTGGTGGGAGTTCAAGCAGGGCTCCGTGAAGAACTGGGTGGAGTTCAAGAAAGAGTTCCTGCAGTACAGCGAGGGCACGCTGTCCCGGGAGGCCATCCAGCGGGAGCTGGACCTGCCGCAGAAGCAGGGGGAGCCGCTGGACCAGTTCCTGTGGCGCAAGCGGGACCTGTACCAGACGCTGTACGTGGATGCAGAGGAGGAGGAGATCATCCAGTACGTGGTGGGCACCCTGCAGCCCAAGCTCAAGCGCTTCCTGCGCCACCCGCTGCCCAAGACCCTGGAGCAGCTGATCCAGCGAGGCCGGGAAGTGCAGGACGGCCTGGAGCAGGGGGCCGAGCCCGCCGGCACCCCTGTCCCCACCGAGGATGAGCCCGACGCCCTCACACCGGCCCTCACCAGCGAGTCCGTGGCCAGTGACCGGACCCAGCCCGAGTAGAGGCCAGCCCAGGCCCCGGCCTGCCCACCGGACCCCACCTGTGGCCTTTGCCAGCCAGGACTGTTGAGCTGGGCTGACCCCTGTACGGGGAGCCTCTCTTCCTCACCCGGCTGGGCACCCGACCTCAGCCTGCCAGCCTGACTCCTACAGACACATGCCGTCCAGCTGTGGGCGGCAACCCCCACGCAGCAAAGGGCCCCCGCCCCGTCACCTGCCTTCTGTCTATCTTTCCTGGCCTCCGATGCCCCCATCCACTCCCTGCACACTCTCTGGCCACCACAGGATCTCCCAGCCTCGTTCTTCTGCTCACCCCCACCGCCCGGGCCCCCTGGGCACTCAGAAATCAAGTGTGCAGATGGCCCAGTCCAGTGAGCGCCAAGCCCAAGGGGCAGCCCCAGAGCAGAAGCTGAGACAGCACCAGCGCCGCCTCCCTCTGGGGCGGTTGCCGTGCAGCCGGCAGAAGCCAGCGGCTGGCACTCTTGCCGCCGCCCAGGGCAGCCGGCCAGCCTCCGGCAGCGGCGAGCCTCGCTCCTGCTGGCAGAAAGCCAGAGTCTCCGGAGCCTCTGGCTCGGCGGCGGCAGCAGCAGCAGCAGCAGCAGCAGCAGCAGCAGCGGCCCCGCGGCTGCAGACCTGGCGTCCTGGTGCCTCCTGGCTCCTCAGGTGAGCCCCAGCCCCGAGGCACCCCCAAAAGGGGGCACTGTAGGGTAGGGAAGGGCCTGGCCCCAGGGGAGGGGTGTCCCCAGCAGGTCAGCTGTAGGGGTGGGGTGGGAGGCTGCAGCGAGCAGTGGTGGGAAGGAGCAGAGACCCCAGGGGTCTGGGAGGAGGCTGGGGTGGGCGCCAGCGCCGTGGGAAGGCGGAGCCTGTGCTCACAGGACCCCGTGCTCTCTCTCTCCTTGGCACCAGTGATCCAGCCCAGCCTGGAAAAGGATCGCCCAGGCTCCAGGACTCACTGCGGAGGGTCCCATGGGGCCTGAGTCCTCAAACTCCGCTGAGGAGCCAGGAGAGTGACGACAGGTACGGTGGCCCCCTCTCTCCCACGGAGAGTCCCTGCCCCGCCACTCCCCTGCCCCAGGATCCCAGGCCCAGCACCCCCCAGCCCAGTGCTCTGGGCACTGAGAGGCAGCCCACAGTGGGGGCTTGGCCCTGGGGGAGCAGCGGCCCCAGAACTCCCCCCCCCCAGCCCTCCTGGGCAGCCCCTCCCAGCCTGCGGTCCATGTCCCTGACAGCCTGTGTCTTTCTTCCAGGTCTTAAGGCTCCTACAGAGCCTTCGCTGCTGAGCCTGGTGCAGTCCCACCCCCTCCCCCCGCAAGCTGCCTGCACACAAGAAGGAGACCCCGAGGTCAGCAGAGGCGCCGCAGCAGAGAGGGCGTGACCGGCAGAGAGCTGGTGATGAAGACATGCCAGCGTGAGGGCCAGGGCCTGCCCCGCTGGCCACCAGCCTGCCCGCCCCCATGGCCGCTGTGGCTGGAGTTGGGGCCTGCTACTGCAGGGCCTGTCTCACTCCAGCCCCGGAAGCCCTGCCCAGGGCACGGCGGCCACCCTCTCCTGCCAGAGCTTTCCAGGAGCTTTGAGGCTGAGGCCACAGCCCCAGCCCCTGCCCGCAGCCCCAGGCCCGGGCCCCACCGCAGGAGATCTCAGAAGCCCTGCACCCGGGGTTTAAGCGGGCTCTTTGTCAGGCCCCACCACTGCTGGGGCCCAGACCCCCAGCTCTGCCGGCACGAACGCCCTGGTGCTGGCCGGCCACTCATGTCTGCAGGCCAAGCAGGCCCTGGCTGGGGGTTCTCCTTTCTGTCCAGCTGGTGGGGGGGTTCCAGATTTAGGAGAATGATGGCTGCCAGCCCCTCCATCCTGCACCCCTGCCGGCGCCCCCCCCCCAGATTTTATTTTTGTACATAAGCCATAACCCAGGGGTGCAGGGAGGCCCTGGGGTCCTCAGGAGTGTGTGTGGCCCGGCCCCCCCCCCCCCCCCCCCCCCGCGGGTCAGGCCTTGAATGTAGGGCCGGGCCACGTGTACCTCATCACCTTACCTGAAGACAGATTCTTTTGTAAGATTTTGTTAATAAAACAATGAAACTTCTCTGTGCATGCTGTTGTTTCTCTGCCGGGTTCGGTTGACTGGTGTGGAGCTGTGGAGGGGGGCAGCTCGGGGAGGTGCGTTCCTGGAAGCCCCATGAGCGCAGACTGAACGCTCTTTGGGGATGGAGGGAACACAGCCCGCCACCCCGCAGGCCAGGGGTCCTGGATCCCCAGGGAAGTAGGGTTGAGGGGCTCCCCTTGTGGAAGCCAAAGACCTGTGGCCTCCAGGCCTGAGGCAGGCAGTGGTGGAGAGACCTGGAGACCTCCTCCTGGCTAAGCAGAGGACTGGCCCCCAACAACCTGTGCACCCCGCCTGCTGGGGTGTGGGCTGTCCTGAGAGCTCTCCTGTCGCCAGGGATCCGCCCCCACGGAGGCCCAGGGCTTCCACCTAGGGGTCTTCTCCAGCACCTAGCAAGGCAAGATCCCCACTGGGAGGTGCCCCTGACAAGTCCTGGGTCATAGCTGTGTTCTGCCTAAGTCTGTTTCCTCATCAGCAAAATGAGAAAAGTGCCACTAATATAAACCCACGGGTGGGTTCAAGAACTGAGAGACAACGGCCACCTGTGTCCTGCGGGTGGCCAGCCTCCGTGGTCTCTGTGGGCTTTCGAGGCCCCCGAGAGAGGGAGAGCTAGCGTGAGCAGGCTCAAACCCCTGAACCAGCTGGGGTTCGAGGAGAACCAGGCCCAGTGGGGGTGGACAGCGAGCCGTCGGTCACAGGGAGTTGGCTTGCTCAAATGTGGGCCAGACCGCTGCAGGATTTCCTCTCCCCCTGCTGGGGCTCAGCTCCACAATTAGGGCCCGTCTACTGATGGAGCCAGGCCCACCCTGATGACCTCGCTGATCATCCTGTGGTCGAGTCAAGCGATGATGGGCTCTGGTCACACCTGCAAAAGGCCTTCCGAACAATACCTACCTTCGGGTTTGACTGAATGCCGGGGACAGGTCCCTAGCGAGGCTGATGTGTACAACTGACGGTCAGGAATGCCGCAGTCGTGGCCAGAGGCTAGTGACCTACCCAGCACAGGTCTGATGAGGGAACAGAAGACCAGCTGAGGACGAAGCAGAAGCCGACACCTCCCCTCCCCACACCCTGCCATGGGACCTATGTGACATTCCTCAGGCACTCTCCGCTGCCCTAAAGGAAGGACAAACAGCTAACTTGCAGCGGCCACAACCCCGCAAGACCCTTGCGATTTACAAGAAGCTTTCTTATCCATAGCCTAAGTCCAGGACCCACAGCTCAGTCCCTGGAGCCCTGACATCGCCCTCCCGCCCATAAAACCGAGGGAGGCTGAGGCGGAGGGACGCGTGAATAAAGCTGAATTTCTTCTAGCCCCGAGCGCCACTGAGAAGGCCGTGTGAGAGCAGGTGTGTGACGTTCCTCCAGGAAGCTCCCAACAGTCTTCCCGTTAGTGCCTCATTAGAGGGAAAACCAGTGTGGCTGGACAAGGACCAGGCCCCCAGTGTCCCGAGAGTCTTTGTTAGCGTGTGGCAGTCCTTCCGGACACCCCTCTGTCCTCACCTCCCCGGCTGCCGAGTATAGAACCAGCCGCACGGCGGGTCGTGGGGCAGCAGCTCTTTCTGCCCCCGAGGCCTGGCCCTGTGCACTGCTTTGTACCAAAGACACCTCAGGGGTTCTTTCTTGGTGGTCGGCTCTGGACTCCACCGCACTAAACCTCTCCTGTACCCCCAAACCACATCAGGTCCTCCCCACTGACAAAGGGGCCGCCCTGCTCTGTGGGGCGCTGGGCCGGAGGGGGCGGGGAGGGCAAGTGCGGAAGCTGAGCACAGCCCAGCTGGGCGCCCGCCCCACTAGAGCCTCGCCAGAGCCTCGCTCCTCAGGGTCCGGGGGAGGACGGGTCCCTGCCCGGCGTGAGGAGGACACCGGGGGAGGCCGGAAGCGAGTGGGAGGCAGAAAGAGCCACCGGCCACGACAAAATACCGGAAACATCCGCATGGAGAGGGCTGGCGGCCCTGAGCAAGGCGCTCCCTGGTGAAAAGGCGGCCTCTTGCCTATTCTTCCCTTTTATTTCTTTTAAATAATGGAAGCTCTGACAAGAATGGGGAAAGGAAATTGACAGGAACAGGAGGCTGGGCCCCCCTCGACGCCTGAGAGGCTGTGATCCCTCCCGGAGAAACGCTACGGCTCACATCAAAAGCTGGAAGCTATAGGTGCCTTTTTCTTCTCCGTAATAACAAGTTGCTCCCCGTAATTGCACTGTGAGACAGGCTATCGAGCACTTCGAGTGACTGGGGACACAGCTTGGAGTCTTTTGGTCCTCGGAGAAGAGGCGGGGGCCGAGGGCGGGGAGGGGCGGGGGGGGGGCGCGGCGGGGGGGGGGCGCCCAGCCCCAGCCCCAGCCCCGGGACAGGGTGTGCCCGGCACAGGCCTTGCTCGCCCCTCCCCTTCCTGCCCACCCATTATCACAGACGACCCAGCCTCCTCTCTTGACTGGGGAAACTGAGGCACGGGGAGGGGCCGTGCTTGCCTTGCTTCCGGGGTCAGACCTGGGACTGGAGACGGGGCGTCTGGAAGCCCCGCGGGGGCCCACCCTGCAGACCCAGCTGGCTGTGGGTCTCCGAGCCGGAGGGGCCAGTGGGCTCAAGCCCCAGGGCTGCCTTTTCTCTAAGATCAAGTCCGCCCACGGAGGGGGCTTGAGGGCCAGAGGGCAGCGAGCCCAGGTGGGGGGAGAGGCTCGGAGCTGCTGAGACGTGGTCTCACGTGTCCCCTTAAATGTGCAGTTGGGGGTGAGCCCTCAGCCCCACAGGTTAAGCAAAGCTGCAAGTCCCCGCCCGAGGGACTGGCTCGGGAAGGCGTCTGAGCCCGCGCAAGGCCAGGCGGCTGTAACGCAGAGGGGGGACCGGACGGCTGCTCTTCTGTCCCAGGAGCACGTGGCTGGGGCCTGAGCTCCACTGCCCGTTCAGACCTTCTAAGCGCCCTGCCGCCTCCAGGCCTCTGTCCGGGTCTGCTGGAGAAGCCAGAGGAAGGGCAAGGAGATGGCCAGGGCAGACAACAGCCTTCAGGCTCAGAGATGCTCCCGGAAGAGGCTCGTCCCTGCCGCCTACCCTGGAGAACGCAGCCAGAGGCCCACGCCCAGGGGCGTGTAGGAGGGCAGGGGCAGGGTGGGGGGGGGATTCCAGGGGCAGCCAGAGGGCAGAAGACCACACAGAAGAGTGTTGGGGTGATGCAAACTTCACCTGGCCCGGGGGAGAGCTGGTCTCGGTCCTCGGCTGTGTGTGTGGTGGGGGGCGGGTGTCATCGCAGAGCCTGGGGACGTCCCGAGCACAGTGTCCTGTTTTCCCGGGGCTCTGGGCCACACGGTGTCAGCTCGGGCTCCCGAGGGGCTGGAGACGGAGGTCGGCCACGCAGGAAGACGACCAGGTCAGCGTGACGGGAGCCGGACGAAGACCCTGGACGGGGAGGCGGGGGCTTCCCTGGCAGGCAGCACTCGTGCGAGCCGCACTTCGGGCCGGGAGAGCACACGCTGCCAGCGACTCCACGGGGAGAGGGCGGTGCGGACGCCCCCCCCATCCCGGGCCCTGCCCGCGCGCCCCTGCCCCTGGCTGAGGGCGTCTGCGTCCTTTCCTTGCGATGAGCCTAACCGGGAGCCTGACTGCTCTCGTGAGTTCTGGGAGCCCTTGAATTAGCAGACCCCACGGGGTCTCGGGGACCCCAGACTCTGCAGCTGGTCTCAGAAGTAAGGGTGGACTTGAGACCGTTCCCAGGTGATACAGCTTCACAGATGACGGGGACTCTTGCTAGTCCATCAGCGACTTTTAACGCCAGGGTGTTTAGTGTTATCATAGAAATTTAACAGACTCAAACCCAAAATGTTACCGTGTTTGTCAAGAATTTGCATGTGCCCCGTATTTCAGGCGTTTTCCTACTGGAGAGAATCAGGCTGATTGGAGTGAGGGACAAGCTCACGGCGCTCACGGCGCCGACGCGCGTCTGACGGGGCTGCGGGGCAGACGTGTGACTTTGGGTAGAAACCATATGAAATTTTGTGTATAGTAACGGAACATTGGAGAGAGCTTAAGAATCACCATATTCTTCAGCCTAATTTATTGAATTTATAATAATTTTTAAGTATTTGGAAATTACACAAAATCTGGAAAAGTAGATTCCGTGTAGAATATATTGACTTTACGGATGTAGCTATAAAGTTTCGGAGACATCAGCGGGACCGGACATTACTTTCAAGTCCCCTTCAGTCGGCTGCACACGTGTGGCGCTGCTGAGTGTCCCTTAGACTCTGAAGGGGAAACTCAGCTGGGGGTTGGTAATTTGCAGCGCTGGCACTCAGGCAAAGACCGGAGTGGCTTCCGAGCCCTTGGTCCCGGCTGCCGTCCCCAGCACGGCCGAGCTCCCTCCAAGAGGGCTTCCATCTCTGTGCTCAGAGCTCCGGGTCCCTTGAGTGACTGGGGAACACCGCCAGCTGCCCCTCCTGCCCCCCGATGCCCCCCACCGGCTCACCCCCGTTCGGCCCCCTTAGGCTCCCTTCCTCCTCCTCTTCCTTTCGGTGTGGCCTTTCGGGGACGTCTCCAGGTCTCCATTGTCTTGTCTCTATCACTCTCTGTCTCTGTCTGTCTCTTCCTGTGACGTCCGTAAGCCTCCCTGGCAGGCTTGTCCATGACAGGCCCCAGGACAATCTCCATCAGGACCGGCTTCTCCATGAGAGGCTTCCTGAGGACAGGTTCCCCCAGGAAGGCTTCCCTAGGACCAGTTCCCCTAGAATGGGGTTTCCTAGGAGGGCTCCCCAAGGACAGGCCCCCGCCGAGAGACTCCCGAGGAGGGCATCCCTACAACGGGTCCCTTCCACAGCCCCACTCTCCCAACCTAGAAACCGAGGAACAGGGAGGGACAAGGGCATGCCTAAGACTGTAGTGAACCAGCCAGACTCCTGCTCCCCACGCCCATGGCCTGGAAGATGGTGGAAGTCACGGCCACTGAAGGGATGTTCCTGAGCCCATCTGCCTCTGGGGGGGCCTGCTTGGAACATGCTCTTCTTCCCAGCAGCAAAGGACACGGTGGGGGCTGAGTTGGCAGTGGCTCTGCTGGGGGCCTCTGACGGTCCCCATGACTGCCTTCTGCTGCCCGGGGCCGGCCCCGCCCCCACTGCCCCCTGATTCCAGACCCGGCCCAGATCCCCCCCCCGACCGGCCCTGCACCCCCGAGTGCCCCCTACCCACACTGCGGGGGTCCCAGCCAGCACTCTGCTTTCCACCAGCTGGCTTCCTCCAGGAAGGAGGCCAGGCACCTCCAGCCCCCAGCCCCCAGCTCGTGGCTCTGGAGGCCCCAAATGGCCCTCAGGCAGGGCTTTCCTATATAACGCAGCCTCGGAGCCAGTCCAGCCGCCTGGGCAGGAGGGAGACTGAGGTCCCGAGGGCAGGGAGTGACCAGGCAAACCAAACAGCCTGCTTCAGGGCTTGGTCCACCTCGGGCCAACCTCTCAGCAGAGCGAAAGCGGAAGGGCAGGGAGCAAGCCTTCCTTCCTGGGCTCCATCCTCTGCCTTCCCGCCTCTCGTGCCCTTCACTGCCCCATGGGGGACCCCTGCCCGCCAAACCCTCCCCTTCTTAGCCACCCCAAACCGAGCGTGCCCGGATGGCCGATAGCCCCAGTACTGAACCTAGGCCGCCCCAGGGATCCGGCTGAGGGCAGCGTGGCCTAAGGGCGCTGCCACAGCGGCCCCCCGGGGGGTGGCCTTTCCAGAAGCAAAAGCCACTGGCAGGGTGGGGTTTGCTCCCCTGAACTCCACCCCAAAGCCCCCCATGGCAAGTACCATTCTTTTCTCTTCACTGAGGCTACACCCTTGGCCCCCCAGGCCTGAGCCCCCGTGCACAGGGACCCCCAAGTCCCAGCTGGGAGCCTAGGAAGGGCCAGGACACCCCCACCCCAGCACCCAGACCCGGTCTCCCCCCAGGGCAAGCTGGCTTAGGTACCCTGTTCCTTCCATAGCTACTAACCTGTGCCACTGACAGCCACTAACCCTGTGCCAGCCTCAGCCAGAGCCCCCACACCACGCAGAGCCCTCCCCCGGGAGCCCCCACGCCGCCCAGAGCCCCCACGCCACCTGCCACCGAGAGCTGCAGCACGTGCCTCTCCCCAGAGGCCAGCACCCTCCGTGGATTCAGGCTCAGGGCCTGAGATGACATTTCCTTTCTCTGCTTTGTTTCTCCTGGAGTTTCGGCTCTGCTCCCAGGCACCGCTCGCTCCTGCCCTCGGAGGCACGTGGTCCTACACGACAGCCCCATGGCGTCTGCTTCTGCGTCCCCTTGTGCTGATATCTTTTCCAGAGACTCTAGTCCTAGAAGGCAAAGACCTTTAAGAACCAGAACTGCTGACCAGGAAGGCCCAGCTCCCCAGGCGCCTCCCACCGCCTCTGGTCCAGCTCCAGCCCCGCCCCTGTCCCCTGCCCCAGCGCTGCTGCGGGGTGCCCCGCTATGGCCTACGCGCCCCCGCGCCCCGTTCGCAGACTTCCCTGGCCTCCTTGTCCCCTCCACCTCGCCCCTCTGTCCCCACCTCCGCCTCCGCCTCCTCCGGCCTCCTCCGGCCCCTCCCGTCCCGCCAGCCGCTGTGTCCTTCCAGAATCCCTTAGAAGAAAACTCCTCCCCCATTCTTTCCCATCGGCCCCTGCCCTCTCCCGGGCTCTCCCCACCTGTCTCCCACTGCCTACCTCTGTCCGTCTGGAACCGCTCCAGAAGACCTCCTCCCTCTGACCTGCCTCTTTATAAGAGTCCTGGACCTTGGGCAGAGGTCCCTGCCACCCCCGAGGGACCTGCAAGCGCAGCCTGCTTGGCTCAGCCCTGGGAAGGGATGCGGGTGCCAGGTGTTGTCGCTCTCTGAGTCCTTCCCCTGGCCATGGCTGGGCCCCGAGTGTGGCTCTGACCCGTGGCCACAGCTCGGTTCCAGCCACTGTGCCATCTCTGAGCCACAGCCCCATACAGAACAGGGCAAGCCTTGGCTCAGGGCGCCCAAAGGAGGGGAGGCTGGCGTAGAGGCCGTTCCCCGGGGACGGCAGCAAGCTGAGGAGGGGTGAGGACCGGACCGCAGGCGTAAGCACATGGCTCCACAGGGCGGGTTGGACGGGGACCTCCAGGGCTCTCCGGGATGCACCTGGCTTGCTTGTCGGGATGTCTCACAGGGAACCACCAAGCTGCCCGGGAGACCCCCACCTGCACCTGCCTGCCGGACTTCTATTCATCCTCCAAAGCCCTGCTCTCTCTTGCCCTCCCCTCCATGGCCACCACCGTCCTGCCGCCCTTGGCATCACCTCTGTGGACCCTCCCTGTCCTGGCACCTGCTTGGTGCTCTCTGAAGAGAGAGACCACCCTGCCAGTCCCGTGCGCCCTCTTTGCCCTTCTGTGGGAGGCCGCCCCTCCTCGGAGGGCCCAGGGCTCCCGTGTTCCTGCGGCTGGCTCGTCTGGCGTCTTCCGTGGCAGGAGTCTGGGCTGTGAAGGAGGCTATTTTTAGCCTCTGTTATCCCCGTAATTATCTTGTCTCTGTTTTGCCCTGTGCTTGGTACAGATCTGCCAGAAAATGTCAGTCTGCCTTCACACTCCGGGGAAACAGGGACAGGGGGACCCCCACCATGGAGT
Organism: Mustela putorius furo; assembly: GCF_011764305.1. Classification (NCBI taxonomy): domain Eukaryota; kingdom Metazoa; phylum Chordata; class Mammalia; order Carnivora; family Mustelidae; genus Mustela; species Mustela putorius. Next base: position 39,968,899 of record NW_025421322.1, on the reverse strand, counting down.
GGGTGGGCGCCGGCTGTGCTGCTCTGATTATAACCCTTGGGAGTTTGGTGGCGGAGAGGGGGTGTTGGCCCTCTGCTCTGGCCGCTGCAGGTGACACTGGCCCTGCCTGACAGAGGCCAGGAGAGCCTTACAGGAAATTCTGACACGTCCCAGCCAGAGGGAATCAGGGCTGGGACTGCAGCTGGGCATTGCAGACTGTAGGCGCCCCCACCCCCATGCCCTGCCCACATTCAAAACGGGGCCTGACCCGTGTGAGGCGCGCTAAAGCCGTCTGTACAAGGAGTTCTTGTCCATGAGAGTTCAGATCTGGCCTTGGGGAGCAGACACGGCTTTCCTGTGATCCCTGGAGGAAACAAGAGCTTGGGGGCCACTCAGACCGCCCCCTCATCTCCTGGCGTCTGTCCTTGGCAGGCAGGAACTCTGTGTTCCTGCTGTTCCTCGAAGCCTCCGAAGAGACCCTAGCTGGGTTTGCTCCTTTGAGCCGCAAAGCCACTGCTGTGCGGGACTCCCCATTGGGAGGCGATGGGACATGGCCACAGCTGCCTGGGGCTGGGATCCCGGGTCCTTCCTTGGGCTGGAGACGGGCACCTGCTGGAACAGAGGCACAGAAGGACCCTTCCCTCTGGGTGTACGGGAGGACACACGGCCCAGGGGCTGGGGCTGGGATCCCCCTTGGACTCGAGGTCCTGGCCTCCAGACCTCAACGCTTCCCCTGAGGTCAGCTGCCACCTCTGGGTCCCCCTGGCCGGCCTTCAAGGTCCTCCCAAGGCCATCCGTCCACGCTTACTTCTCCCTGCGCACTCCTGTTGTGAAGTTGCTGTTCTTCATGTAGAGTCTCTCTGCGTTTCCACTCTTCTCCCCTGCCCCAGCCTCCAGGTGTTGCCATGGGAACCAGGCTGTGGTACCCGCGGCATCCTTGATGGATGAGTTTCCGGACCACCTGTGTGCGTGTGCACGTGTGCGGGTGTGTGTATGTGTATGCGTGTGCACATGTGTGCATATGTGTGTGGGCAGGCATATGCATGTGTGTGTGGTGGGTATGTGCGCACATGGGACAGGTGTGCTCGTGTGCATTTGTGTGTGCATGTGTGCGTGTCAGGTGTGCGTGCACGTGCGGTGGGGGCAGGTGTGTATTAGGGCAGCGAGGGCCCCTGGGGTGTGTGGTCTGGAGCAGGGGTGCAGAAAGGCGGCAGTGGTGGGAAAGTCACCCCACGTGCCCCCCGCCTCCCCAGCAGGGACGTGACCCCATCACTGCCGTGGTCCTGCTCCTCACCGCCCGGGCCCAGCCCGGCTGACATCGGCCTGGGCCCTGGGACCGAGAATGGCCCCCAGTGGCCTCCCTTCCCTCCAGGGCCCCGAGGCAGGCCCTGTCCTCTCCTCGGACTCGGGGTGGGGGCTGAGGCTGGATCCCTTCCTCTCCCTGGGGCGGCTTCGGGAGCGGACTTAGAGCGGCCTCAGCACCCCGCAGTGGCGCGGGGGCCCCGATCTGCAGGCCCCGCAGCCTCACTGGGCCCAAGTCCTTGCTGTGCCCCGGGCCTCCTCCTCCCCCTGCCATCCCCGTCTCTGCAACGGCACCAGTGGGGGGCATCGCCAGAGCCCTCCGCTGCTCCTGGGACCCAGACCCCAGAGGACGGAGGGGAGCTGAGGGGAGAGGGGCCCCTGGGGAGGCTGCTGTGGCACTGATCTCAGTGCTGCGGTGCTGACAGTGCCCTCCCTGTCGCCTGTCCTCGGCCTCCGCCCACCTGGGAGCTCCGTGCCAGGAGTCCTGATGAGCCGCGTGGGTGGGAGCGGAGAGCCGCACGGCCGGCCCCCTGCCGGCCCCCGCGCTCCTCCCTCCCTGCAGTCTCCCCTCCCCGGACCCCTACCGGCCCAGCCAGTGGGACTGGGTGCCTGGGGAGGGGAAGCAGGCTTGGGGGTGGGGGTCTGACCCACATCAGGGCCCCTGGGCTCCAGGCGAGCAGGCTCAGGGCTGTGCCCCCCCATCACGACCTGCTCCCCGGACACCTGGCCAAGGACCATCCTGAGGCTCGCACCTGCTTGAGGACTTTCCCTCCCCCTCCCCCAGGATACTTCCTGCATCAGCTCATGCTTTGGATATATTGGGTTAAAAAATGCATTATTAGATGGCTCAGTGGGTTAAAGCTTCTGCCCTCGGCTCAGGTCATGATCTCAGAGTCCCGGGATCGAGCCCCGCATCCGCCTCTCTGCTCAGGGGGAAGTCTGCTTCCTCCTCTCTCTCTGCCTGTCTCTCTGCCTACTTGTGATCTCTGTCTGTCAAATAAATAAATAAAATCTTTAAAAAATTAAAAAAAAACCCGGATCATTTAAATGAATTTTTCTATTTTTTATGGTGGCTACTAGAAAATTTTCTGTCACATCGGCAGCTCACGCTCGTTCTGTTACAGGGGGTGGCAGTGCACCCTGGGGAGGGACGGGGGCTGGTTTGCTAAGCCTGACCGCTGGGTGATGGGACAAGTCCAGGAGTCACTGTCAGCCAGCCAGGGAACCCCGGCATCCCAGAGGGCTCTGTCCCACCTCTGGGAAGGTCAGAACCGCTGCATGGGTGTTTTCTAGAACCCTGAGACCCCAAGCAATTATTGCCAGCAGTGATCCCAGGACACCACGGGGCAGTAACCTTGCCTGAAGCCCCCCCAACTAGTTGGTGACCCCTTAATCCAAAGAGGTACCCTCGTTGTGTAAACACAAGGGGTCCAGAAAGGGGAGAGGTACCTGCAGTGGTCTCTGGGCCCAGCCCACAGAGAGAACACTTGCTCACAGCCTCCTCTGTCCCCCAGCCTTAGACACAAGGGCTGGGCGATGCTGGTGCCCTGGGCGATGCTGGAGAGCTCCCCCACCTGCCCTGGAGGGGAGGGTTTTCGAGCCCCGATGTCTGGGGGCCTGTCCCCCCAATGCCAGCCTGTCTCCACCCTGGACTTGGCCGTTCATAATGCCCAGCCCTGGGCCGCCATGGCCACTGTGCCCAGGTCCCATGGGCCAGCCCCGTCTCCCAGAGGGGACCCCTCCCCGCCCTGCCACAGGAAGGGCTGCCACCCTCCCAGGAGACCTCTGAACCACCGTACGGCTGCGCTAGTGGCCAGTCGTGGAAACCCATCGCAGGGCAGACCCCGCCTGTCCCAACGTGGAGTCTCAAGCCCTGGCCTCGCCCTGTCTGCTTCACGCTGGGTCTCAGCATTTCCTCTGCCCAGTCTCTGTGTGGGGCTCTGTCTCCCCTGACCTGGTCCTAACGTCTTGCTGGCTTTGACCAAGGCCTGGGACAGGAGGCAAATGCCAGCTTTGACCCTAGGTGCATTTCGTCTTGGGCAGAAAGCCATAGCTCATGCCTGCCCTCGCCCACAGCAGCCCTGGACCTATTGAACTTCAAGCCTTCCTGGACCCCCAGACAGACAGTCGGAGGAGGGAAGGAAGGAAGGGAGGGGGAAACACAGACCAACGTCTGTCATGAATCTCGGTGCAAAATCCTTAACAAAATAGCAGCAAATAGAATTCAGTGGTGTATGAGACTAACCACGTACTGTGACCGAGAGGCTTGTTCCCGGGATGCAAGGCTGGCTCAGTGTGTGCGCATCCAGCAGTGAGGATGTGCCGGGGCGGCTCACTGGATTAGGCATCGAGCCCTGACTTTGGCTCAGGTCAGGCACGATCTCAGGGTCCTGAGAGTGAACCTTGAATCAGGGTCCGTGCTCAGCAGGGGGCCTGCTTGAGGGTTCTCTCTCCCTCTCCCGTTGCCCCTCTCCCCTAAAAAGAGAGAAAGAAAGAAAGAGGAAGGAAGAAAGAAAAAGGAAAAATTAAACAATGTAATTCACCGTATTAACAGGTTCAAGAAAATAAATCCCAGGTCAGACGCTTGAAGCTGAAAAGATAGTTGAGAAAATGTGGCGCTCGGGTTGATAAAACCTCCGAAAAATGGGAGCCGAGGGGAGCTCTTCCAACCCGATCCGGAGAGTCACAGGCAACGTATGCGTGACATCACACCAGTGCTGGGAGTCCCAACGCTTTCCTCCTCAACGTCAGCAATGCTGGAAGTTCTAGCCACTGAAGGGAGGCAAGAAAACTACCTAAAAGATGCACAGAGTGAAAGGGAGAGATAAGGCTCGCTCCCTCCCTCCCTCTCTTCTTCTCTCATACTCTCTGGTCTGGGGCCAGGGTGGTGCTCGCTTCGAGAAATGAACCCGCAGGACACAAAGACCTGAGCCAAGGAAGGGGGACAACAAGGTAACGTGACGTCACACAGACAGCACCGTCCAACTGGGGAGAGGGGGCGAGAGCGCAATCGCCCGAGCAGGGCGAGGGGCAGCGGGAGAGGGAGAAGCCCACTCGCCGCCCAGCAGGGAGCCCGGCGGGGCTGATCCCAGGCCCCGGGGATCCTGGCCCGACTGACCGGCTGACCAAGCGCCCCAGGCGCGCTGAGCTGGTCCCTTTGAAGGTGGCTGCCGGTAGCTGGGGGTAGTTTCAGCCTTGGAGGGCTGGCCAAGGACAAAGTGAAGGAATCATCAAGTGACTGTCAAATGCTGGGGGTTGGAGGGAAATACCCACGTCCTCACCCACCATGGCTCTGCCACGCTCCCTCTCACAGCTGTCACCTCACGCTGCCTCCGAGGTCATCCTTGAGGGAGCAACCACACCTCTGCCGCAGAGGTCCTACCGGCCGGGGCTCGCGGGCTGTCTGTGACGAATGACGCAGCATCACCGCGCCCACGTGTGTGAGTGGCGCCGGTGTCCCTGCGCTTGGCCTCCGGGATAACCACGTGCCGGAGCGCCGAGGATCTGACCCCTGCGCCCCCGGGAAGCCCCAGGTAGGGTGGTCGCCCGTCGTCCGCATCATCGCTGTCCCGAGTCCAACCGGCATCTCTGTGGGCAGATGGGCGCCCTGAGGAGACTTCAGAGGGTCAAGTCGGGGGACAGATCCACACTGGCAAACACAGTGCGAAGGGGGTGTCCTAGCAGTGACAGCGGCATGGTGTTCGCGGAGCCGGTGAGGACGGGGTGAGCCAGGGAGGTGGGAGAATGGGGTCTCCAAGGAACCACGGTGAGCAATACTGTCTCTCTCTGCAGATCTGCCGGCAGCCTTCTCTCATACATGCCCTTCTCTTCCCCACTGAAGCCCTGCTTTCGTCTGAAGTGGCCACATGGCTGTCCCCAGAGCCCCTCTCCAGAACCTTTAGCCTCGCGGCCAGTTTCTTCCAATGCAGAATAAGAAGTCCCTGGGTGGGGGGTTGACAGGAAAACGCTTGATTTCAGCTGATGTGGAACCGTTCACCCCTTTTGCCACTGCGATGTGACCTTTGCTGTTTGGTGATGTGATGGCTGGAGGTAAAGCAGCCATGATGGAGACAAGAGGGAGGAAAAAAAAATCCCGCGTTAAAAAGGCAGGAGGCGTCAGTATCCTTGGCGGGGCATGGGGTTTGCAAACTAGGGCTGGGCTGCCCGCTCTGGACTTCTGATAGGAGAGGAAGATGCACTTGTTTGAGCCACTACTGCTGGGCTGGAGTTAACTTCAGCTGGCTGGAATTCTAACTGGGACAGACGCAGTCGGTGCCCCTGCCATCCTGCTCAGCCCACGTGGGACCCTTGCTATCGTGGCGGGCCGCTCTTGGCCTGACTGCTTCTCTCCTTCCTCGCTCCAGGCTACCTCCAAAGGGCAGGGCTGGCCTGCAGGCATGGTTGGGAGGTGCAGAGTCCTCTGGACCCCCGGAGGGAGCCCCCAGCTGGCCGTGCCCTCAGAGTGCCCCAGCCCCACCCCGAGCAGAAGGCTAGCAGCTGGCCTGTGGCCAAGGCCAGGCCTAGCCCCCAGTCCCAGCTCTGACATGTGGGCAGGGGGCACTAGGGAAGAGCAGGGCAGGGCTGAGGCTGGCCCAGCTGACAGGGTGCAGCCACCAGGGCCCGCCTGACACAGCTGGGCATGGCCCGAGGCAGGGTGAGGTGGAGTGGGGTGGGGGGCTGTTGGTGGAGCCGGAGGCAGGGGGAGGAGGGAGGGAGGAAGCAGGAGGGAGGCAGGGAGGTCTTGGAAGCTGGGCCCTGAGCCCATCGCGGCCCCGCTCGCTGCCGCTGCCCGCTGCTCCCGCTCATTTACTCGCTCACTCATTCATTCGCTCAGCACACACTCCCGGAGCCTCACAGCGTTGCCAGAAAACTAGGACAAAGTCTGTGTTATTCCAGGCTTCTCGAAATCTCCTGTGAGAGAGAGAGCGCTGAATGGGGCCAGACTGCACAGAAGGACGTTGCAGCCAGTGGGCAAAGACATCATCGTGGGGGCGCCGCCTCGAGCTGCAGCCGGCGAAGTCGTCGGGGAGGCCGGCCGCTGGGCTCCGTGCCCGGCGTGTTCTGTTCCTCGCTCCACTTGCCGGGCTGTGCTGGGCTCCCGGTCCTGCCTCAAGCACTTCCCTCCCGGGCCTTCCCTGCTGCCAGCCCTCCTAGGGGCGCCCTGAGGAGCTGCACCCCACTCTGCTCCAGGCAGCAGTCAGGGTGGTCAGCGGTCAGGGTCCTTTTACACGGAGATGCTCAGTCAACGTTCATCGCAGCCCTAGGCAGCAGGAGCTGCTCTACGGGAAACTGAGGCCCAGAGAGCCTCAGTAATCTGCCCAAGGCCACACAGCACATGGGGGAGGACCAGATCTGAGCCCAGGCTGGCAGCAGGAGGGGTCCTGTGGGACCGGGTCGGGCTGACCCCAGGAGGTGCGAGCCTTGGCCCCGGTGGCTTGGCTGTGGGCATCAGGAAGCCCCCACGTCCCTGTCCGTCCCCAGCCTCTCCATCTCCGGCCCCCCCGGCCCTGTTGGACCCGGGAGAATCAGGGAGGAGGAGCGGGGGCAGCTGGGGCTTGTGTGGGCGGGAGCAGGAGCCAACCTGGGAGGAGAGTGTGGGCCGTTGCTGAGGCCTTTGGTGGAGCCTGGAAGTCCGGAGTCTGGTGGAGACCAGACACTGTCTTCTTCCCTCCCAGACCCTGCTCCCGCCACTTTGGGACCTCACAGAGCTCCTGTTACCAAAGGCAAAACCCGAATCCAGAGCCTTGCGTTTAACAAGGATACCAGCCCGCTGCCGCCTGCTGTGTGGGCCACGTGAGAGCCCCCCATGCCCCCCGCCTCTGCCAAGCTCTCCTCTGCAAATACCTCCTTCCCCTGGGCTCCGCTCTTGCACACCACACCCCTGCACACCACAGCCCTGCCCTGACCCTGGCTGGAGCCTGCTCTGTGCCTTCATAGGCAGTTTCCCGTTGTGCGCTTCAATACCTCTCCCTTCCTGGCCAGCCGGCGAACTCCTACCTATGCTTCAGGCCCCAGCTCAGATGCCTCTTCCTCCAGGAAGCCTGCCCTGATTCTCCCAGGCAGAACTGGATCATTTCTACGGGGCCCTTGCCCTTTGGAGAGACTGTTCGCTTATGCGTCTGTGTGCCTACCCGGCTGAGCCCCCAAGACACAACCTGCCTCAGTCACACCTTCTTCCTTTCCCGAGCTGAGGGGGGACAGTACGTTCTGGGCTTCAGTTTTCATCTGCTTGAATAAGTGAATGAGTCAGACGGCACCAGCCTGCCGTGGGGAGCCGTGGGCTGTAACAGGACTCGGAGGAGCCTGTCTTTCCCTTCCCACCTCTCCCCCACCCAGGGAGGGATCCGTCCATCTGACACAGTGCGGTCCCCGCTGCCCTGCCTCCCCGGCTCCCCCAGCCCCCGTGTGGATCTTGGGCAACTTGGGCGGCATGGAGCAGAGTCATCACGGTGAGACCGGCGAGCACAGTGGGACTGAGCAGCTTGGGCTTCCCCACCCCCCATGTGACTCAAGGGCTTGGACTGTTCAGGGCCCTCCCCCACCTGGGGCAACTCCGGATGGGGGTGCGGGTGCCCCGTGCTGCTCTGTCTGGCTGTAAATCTAGATTTCTCTTCACCAGGTTCTGGGCTTCCAGCTCTAGCCGTGACAGGTGCGTGCTGGGGAACTGAGGGCAAGGTCAGGGACGTAACTTTGGCCACAACAGGGCCTGTCCCCACCCCTCGGCCTGCTTGTCCCGCCCTATTCACCCCACACCTCTCCCTGCACCAGGGACCTGATTCCCTCTCCCACCCCACCCCTGCCGCGGAGCAGCCACACTGCCTTCTGTCTCCACTAAGCCTTACTGCTCCAGCTGGGGTCCTCGCCCGACCCCACCCTCGGCCCCTCCCCTGATGCCCACGGCGGCCATTGTCACCCCCCCAGGACGCCCCACCTGTGTGCGCATCCTGCCCCTTCTCTCACCATGGTCCCCTCAAGAGCCCCGGTTCCTCTGTCCCTCTCTGCGTCCTCCAAGAAGCCCTCCCGGGCTGCACCGGACTCTGCGCCCATGCTGGGATGAGGGCCATCTCTTGCTTCCTCAGATCCTTGGTCCCCAACCACAGGGCAATGGACGCACCACGGCACCCACACTCCCCGTCTAGAAATTGCCCTTTGAGTCCTGGTCACTGCTTGACTTCCGACCCCAGCCGGGCTGGACCTTGCCAGCTCCGTCCCCAGGCTCCCCTGAGCCTTTGTCTGCCAGCTCCTGGGGAAATGGGCCACCCCTGTCCTGAAACTCTCTTCTCCGACTGCAGTCAGGCCTCAGTTTCCCCAGTCCCTGTTTCTTCCTCCTCCAGGATGCGCCCTCCAGGGTGGGCTGAGGGCCCGGGGAAAAGCCTTCGGGGAGCTGGATGCCTTCCCCCAGCCCCCGCCCCCCCCACCATGCTGCCAGCCTTGGGGGGCATACCCGCTGAGCACAGGGCCTGGGGGGCACTAAGTCCCTCGGCTGGGGGGATCCGACTGTTCCCAGTGCCCCAGTGCCTCCCCACTTCTGCTCAGAACTGCCCCTGGGTGACCATGGCCCTCCAGAGTCACATCACCCCCGGGCCCGAAGGTCCCTCTGGCCCCACCCGATGGTGACGCGGGGGTGCTGAGCCTCTCACAAGTCCCGCCCGACGCACCCTGGGGTCCGCTCCAGCCCCTCTTCTTGTGGGGATCCAGAGGGTTCGTGGGGTTTGGGAAAACACTTCATATGACGCTACAGTGCCCCAGAGCCCAGGCTGGGCTGCATCGGGTGCTCCCCACCCCTGTCCCACCAGCCCCACGGGTCCTGTCAGGGAGCAGGGGGCGTGATGGACGCAGAGAGAGACACACCCTCCGCCGCCCCGCAGGCCCCGCAGGCCCCGCAGGCCCCGAGCACAGTCCCTCGGGGCTGCAGCTTCCAACAGGCCCACCGAGGCGGTGGCTGCCCGTCCTGGGTGGGGGCGGGGAGCTTATTCCAGGCTTTCTTTCTACACATGGCTCTGAGATGGGCGCCAGGCCAGCCGCCCACAGGCCCCAGGGTCCCGGTTCTCTCAGGGGGCCCGGGGTCCACCTTCCGACAGGACTTACGGTGGAAACCTCCCCAGTGACCCTCTTGTGGGGTCACGCCCAGGCTCCTTGGGGCCCAATCCTTTGGGACCCCTGCTTCCGGCCCACTGGCCTCACCTTCTGGGCCTCACCCAGAGCTCATGGGAGGAGGAGGGTCTTTCTCTCTCAGCCGGATTTTCTCCACCTGAGGAATTCCACAGCCCAACCCCCAGGACAACTACAGGGATGATCCCTGCTGGTGGCCGGCGGGTCCTGGGGGAGGGGTCAGCCCGAGGCCCCAGGGGGAGGGCACTGCTGGTCTGCCAGGCCAGAGCTGGCTTTCTGTCCCTGAGCTGCCCTAGGGGGTGGTGAGGCAGGAGGAGGGTCCCTATACCAGGAAGGGGCTCCGTTTCCCCAGAGGCGCCCTCAAGGGCTGGTGGTTCAGCTCAGCCCCCTAGTGCCCTCTGGTCGCAGTGTGCATGTCGGGGGAATGTCAGCGAAGACGCCATTGGGCAGGTAGCGGCAAGTCTGGACCCATCTTCTATTCTCCGCACCTTGGGGGGCATGGTCCTTGGCTGAGGGAGCTGAGAGCACAGCCACCTTGGGTCGGAGACCACAACCCGGCGACCCAGTGAGCCCAAAGTCAGGAATGAACTCAGGCGGGCAGCACCTGTGTGACCCACGCACCCCCAAGGGTCTCCAGAGTGCTGGCAGCGCAGGCCCAGGTCTCTCCAGAAAGGAGCCTCTGGAGCCCGGCCCGGCCGGCAGCCCCAAGGAGTCTGTCTGGGGTGGCGCAGGTCCTGCCTTCTGGGATGGCTGCCGTGAGCCAGGGTGGCACCACTGTCCCAAGTCCTGTCTGGGTCAGCGTCCAGCCTGGGGTCCCTCTTGGCCTCGGAGAGCAGAAATCACGGCCTCCTGCACGGGGAGGGCCCAACTGCCCAAGGTGTCGGTTGGAGGACGGAATTCTCAGGCCCGTGTGGCTGTTGGGGACAGGGCCCCCGGGGGAACCTTGGTTCACAGACTCACTTTCTCAGGAGACGAGTCCCCAGTGAGCCCTGGGGACAGGGACTCGTGACTCATAGTGGCGTCTCTTGGGGGTGCCTGTAACCAGCTGAGCGGCAGCCCAGCAGTCGTAAGTACTGGCTGGACCCACCCCTCCGTCCTGCCTGGTGCTCCCCAGCTCCCCCACGAACCATGTGCCACGACGCCCCTCACGTCGCCTCGGGCTGGCTTTTCTCCGGACCCTGTGAACTCGGGTTTGTCCTCAAACTGTCCCCTGGTGGCTGGTCATCGAGAACACAGCCCACGTCCACATCCTTTCTCAGAGAACACCTCCTGTGCTGTCTGATGGCGGCTGGCCTCCTGCGGGACACTCGGGGCCTCGAGAGGCAGAGTGACCTTGGGCGCACCGTCTCCCAGGGCCTCAGAGGCCCAAAGGAGGCCCTGGTTGGCCCAGAGGGGCCGCGTCCTGCCCTCCCCCACCCCCACCTGTGAGCCCACATAGGCTGCTCCAAGGCCTGACCCTCCTGTCTTCTCAGGCTCCCTGGACCTCAGACCTGGGCAGAGTGCCCCGTGCAGCCCTCCCCGCCCCACTCCGGAGCTGGCCCTGCCCCCTCAGGACCCCAGGTAGTGTCCATTGACCTGTCTTGTCCTTATCTTTGTTCTAACCCCTCACTGCCTTCGGTTTTCAATGGGCATTCCGTCTCCAAAGAGGGTCGGCTGGGCCCGCCACAGACGGGCTGTACCCCGGTGAGAGGGGCCTGGGGGCAAAGTCCCCTGAACCTTGCACTCGAGACTCCTTGTCATTTTCCATGAGAATCCTAGGACTTCGTGACTCCGTGTGGGATCCTAAGTGTCTCCCACACCATGGGATGGTCTTCACGAACATGACCTTAACCCCTGTCCGCAGTTTCCTTCCTCTGGTTTTGACCACCCACAGCTTTTTAAAAAAAGATTTATTTATGTATTTGGGAGAGAGAGACAGAGAGAGCGTGCAGGTGAGTGTGAGCCGGGGGAGGGACAGAGGGAGAGGGAGAAGCAGACTCTCCACTAAGGACCCCGAGATCATGACCTAAGCCGAAATCGGGACTCCGACCCTTAACCAACTGTGCCACCCAGACGCCCCCATGTCTGGCTTTTTTTAAACCCAGGAAGCATAGTTGAGTCCTGAGTCTGTTCATGCATCTCTCACTTTTCTGTAGATTAGATTCCCGGCAGCAGGATTCCCAGTCAAGGACTGTGTTCTCTGGGGGTCTTGGCAGACACCCCCTCAGGGCTGTTGTCTTCGGTGACCTTTTAAACAATGTTTATGGGTGAATAACATCTTTCATATGCGTTTCTGGGATGAGCCTGACCCTCCTTGCCAAGTTGACTTGCGGGATGCCTGAGCAGTTTTGCAGGCTGCCGACCCCCCCAACCCCCCAGCCCGCCTCCATGGGGACCCCCGCAGAGGTGGACGGAGTGGGGGGGGGCAGAGCTTAAGGCCTGCAGGCTGAGGGGACCCGGCATGGGGGGGTGTGGGCAGCAGGGAGCAGGAGGTCACCGATCCGGCAGAGGTGGAGGGAGAGGCGGGGTCTGGCGGGAGGAGGGAGACCCGCCCTCGCCCCTCCCCCAGCTGCCTCCCCAGGTGACCTCTGTCCTCTCTGACCAAAGTATCCTCTTTGGGATTTGGTTACCGTGAGCCACCCTAACATCACCTCTTCGGGTCTACTGTCCCCTTTCTGACTTTGGGGTCTCACCTCACCTTCTCCAGGAAACCTGCCCAGGCTTCTTCCACCGTTCCCAGTAGCAGCCCGGCCTCACCCCAGGCTTGCAATGGATGACTATGGCCTTTGTCTTAAGCATGAAGAGGGTCTTGGGGACCAATCTGCAAGAAGGGGGTTCAACATCCGGGGAAAACTGTCTTCTCCAGACACGTCAACACCGAGCCAGAGCCCGTAGCCGGAGCACAGGCCACGGGGGTCTGCGTGTGGACCCGCACCTGTGTGGGGGGCGCCCTCGGGGACGGGTCAGCACGAGTCACGCCAGAGCAAGAGTGGGGTCTGCTGGGGTCGGGAAGGAGTTGCAGGGGCCCCACTTGAGGGAACAGCCAGCTCAGCCAGGGCGGGGAGGGAAGGGTCTGACGCAGCCCCTGAAGGAACAGGGCACTGGAGCGTCTGGGCGAGAAGTCTGGGTCTGACGTTGGGATGTGGGGGACGCCTGGTCGAGGGTGGCTTGGGACAGAGGGCAGGACTGGGCTGAACTTGTCAGCTGTCACACCCTCCAGGCCTGGGGCAGAGGGACCCCAGACGTCTGTCGAGTGGGGGCAGAAAGGTGGCCAGAGGGAAGGAGCGGGGAGACTCACAGGGGCACGGGGTCCCGAGACACAGGTTTGACTCATGAACACCAGATGGTGCCCATGTCTTCGCTGGCACCGAGCCGGGGCGGGGGGAAAGATCCCAGGTGCCCAGGTGCCCGCCATTCAGGGAGAGGCTGGCCGCTTTCCTCGGCTCGCCGTGGGGTGCATCTACTCAAGGCACAGACTCGTGGGTCTGCGCGCCTTCGCTCATCCCCATACACGTTGGGGCTTTGGGGTGCAGACCGCCCCCTGCCTCCAGAGGGGAGGGTGCCGGGTGAGGGCTGGTGGGCGAGGGCCAGACGGCCCCCTGGAGGCCGTGCTTTCTGGGAGGCCTGAGGCAGAGGCTGGAAGAGAGGTAAGGGCTCGGGAGAGGTCTGAGGGTCCTTTGGGGGCAGTGGTGGGTGAATGGACAGTTTTGGGGAGCCCCGGGGAGTTGAGGTGAGGGGAGCGGGAGGGGGTCCACAGGATGCCAGAGCCCTAGGGTGGCCATGGTCTCAGAGGTGCCCTCTCTCAGAAGAAGAGTCCCCAGGTCAGGGCCTTGAGGGAGGTCTATCTGCAGGCGTCTGGGTTATGTAGGTCCAGCCCAGAGAGGGTCTGTGGGGCCTCCAGGCGGTCCCTGAGCTCAGCCTGGCAGCATCGGGGGCACCTGGAGGCTTCTGAGAATGCAGAATTTGGCCTGTCCTGGGCCCTCTGAACCAGAAGGTGCCCAGACCCAGGCCCCTCACCATCTCCTCATGCTGGGGAGCCTGGTAGACGGGTGGTTGGGTGTGGACGGTCGGAGGCTGGTGAGGGCCAGGGAGGGCCCAGGCTGTTATGGGGCACATGACCCTTCCCCCCAGCTCAGGCCAGACGCTAAAGCTTCTTTGGCACCTCTCTCTGGTCCCTGAGCTGTAGTTGTACGGACAGTGGGAAGCAGAGAGTCCAGACCGAGTGGTCACTGCCACACGATCACAGGACTCGGAATCCCAGAGTGTCTAGGGAGGGGAGCCTGGGGCCTGGCAAGGTGGGAGGGCCTTGGATGTCAGCTCCAGGTAGGAACCCCATCCTTCCCTCCTTTCCATGTCCCCTGGGGACCCCAGTAAGTTCGGGGTGACTGACTGAGGTGGGGGGTCCCCTGATAGGGTTGGGTGACCTGCTGGGGGTACCTGGTAGAGTTGGGGTGACTGGGTCTGACTGGTCCTACCCTCTGCCCCCACCCCAGGACCTGTGCTCCCAGGAGGTGCCGCTGTCCATGGTGGCTGCCCCCAGCGATGACCCTCACTGTCCCCAGTGGAGGTCCAACTGCCTGTCCCCCACAGAGGAGCAGGAGTGGGACAATGGTGAGTAGAGTGGGCAGGGGGCTGTGGAGAGCGGGGGTCCAGGGCCTTCAAGGGCCTTCTGGGCTGTCTCTGGTGGGCACTGTCCTGGTCCCCTGGAGCGCACCCCTTCCCTCATTTCAGGCCCCTCGTGTCCACTGTCTGAGCGTCTGCTCGGTGCAGGGCAGGGACGCAGGGCCTAGGGCCGCACCGAGGGGTGTCGGGGTCTCACGTCTTCCGGGGGTGGAGACAGCTCCTTTGCACCTGACAGAAACTTGTAGAAAGGCAGGGTCTCTGGAGCCTTACCCAGTGGTCGAGGCTCGATTTGGAGCCTTGCTCGGCCTGCCTGAGGCGACGCGAAGGGCCGCAGCTGGCCCTGTACCCACGGAGTCAGGGTCACAGCTCTGCGGGCGCAGGTGCGGGAGGCGGGACACCCGGCGACCCCCTCGGCGCTGCCCCGCCTACGACCCTGGGAAGGGAGTGGCGGGTGGTCTCCCGCCCGCTCTGGGGGCCCAGACCCTTTGAGAGTGCTGTAAACGCAAGCATTTTGTGGTTATTTGTGGTTCCGGTGTCAGGCAAATAGCAGATTTTGAACAAACTTCTATTGAATGAAGGAAGGAGCAGGATAGTTGGACGGGCGGGTCCAGCGGGCAGGGGGCGGGTCCAGCGGGCAGGGGGCGGGTCCAGCGGGCAGGGGGCAGCGCCACCTGTGAGGCCGCCTAATAGGCAGCCTGGGCCTGGCTCTCGATTTAAGCAGTGACCCTGGCTGTGGGGATCAGCTGGGGTGGGGGGTCCCCGAGTGGGTGTGCTGGGACACACCAGTGGGCCCGAGACTGTGGGGCAGGCCGTGGCTGGGAGGGCAGAGCCCGCAGGTAACGCTGCTTCGGCCGGCGACACCTGACCCCAGGCCTGACTTTGTTTCCATTCCTGGGGGGCCCTGGCTTCGCTCCCACCTCTTTCTCCTGATCAAAGAAGTATGGATTAGCGTTGCAAAGTGTTAGAGCGCTTGGAAACCTGCTCTGAGGGTTCTCTTCGCTCCCAGGCTGTGTTGGGGCCTGAGACAGGAAGCCTCTTGGTGGAGTGGCTTTGAATGTGATTTTTATTTATGCTTGAGACCTGTTGTTAAATCTCCTTTTGAAGAGGACGAATTCCTGCCCCCTCTGGCCCCGGGGGTGGGAAAATGCCCTCACTTCTCACCCTGCCCCCCTCCAGCCTGGCCTCGAGGATACACATCTCCTGTCTCTGGGGGGTTTGTTTGTTTGTTTGTAAAGATTTTATTTATTTCTTTGACAGACAGATCAGAAGTAGGCAGAGAGGCAGGCAGAGAGGGGAGGAAGCAGGCTCCCCGCTGAGCAGAGAGCCCGATGCGGGGGCTCAATCCCAGGACCCTGGGATCATGACCTGAGCGGAAGGCAGAGGCTTTGACCCACTGAGCCACCCAGGCGCCCCATCTCTGGTGGTTTTAATTTGCGTTTCTTTAACCAGCAGCGAGGTCCCATTTTCTTATTTCTCTGTCGGCCAGGCTTTCCTCTGGGCATCTCTCCTCCCCATCTCCGGTCGTAGGAGAGGTCCTTATGCAGTAATAGTGACCTGCTGTACACACGGCAAAAATCTTTTCTGTGTCCCCTGCATGGTGGGCTGTGCTGACTGCGTTGCTAGCCTGAAAACTCTGTTCCGGTCTCTGCATCCCGCTGAGAAAGCTCTTCTCTCCTCTGGGAGAGAATGTTAGAATATTAGAGAATCTCTCTAATAGCAAAGCCCAGTCTGCTCAGAACGTTTGCAGTTTTCATTTAGAAATTCCAGTATCGTCACTGCCTGCTGATTATTCTGGTGTGACAAGTACTGTAGAGACCTAAGTTTTTATTCCAAATGACAAACTTCGGGTACCTGTTCTCTTGGGCTGGCGTTCGGCACTCCTGTCGTAAGGCGCGTTCCCTTTGCTGGGGGGCTGGCTTCTGCAGGTGGTCACGCCTCCCAGCTGTGTCCCAGCCCCCTGTCCCGAGAGGCGTCTGCCCTCTGCACTTCCGGCCTTCAGTCTGGCTGGCTGCTTTCCCACCGCTCTCCCGCAGATGCAGATGCAGACACGCTGCCAAGACAGTCACTCAGGCCGCATGACTCAGGGGCCCAGCCAGAGCCAGGACTGGGGATGAAGCTTCTCTCTGGCACCCCCGACACAGGGTTGCTTCTCTGCGGTCTGCAGGTCAGCCAGAGAGGGCGATCTTGGAGGAGCCCCTGAAAGACAGACCACTCGAGGAGGAAGCCCTCGTTGACAAAATCAGGACCATGTCTGTCTTGGAGAAGAACGTGGTGCTGGACACCATCCACCACTGCATCAAGGAGCAAACCCAGGTGGGATTCTAGGAGACCCGCTCGCCCCTGCAGGACACCCCCCTTTGCCTCAGGATGGGTGCGCACAGAGGGAGAAGGCTCCAAGCACATAGAGAGCTCAGCTTCGGGACCTGGAATCTGGCGGAAGGCCAGCCCAGGCTCAGGGACTCTTGCTCAGAGGCAGGGAAGAGGGGAAATCCAGCCAGTGGGGAAGAGTCTGTGCAAAGGCCCTGAGGCTGGCAAGATGGTGGGAGGAGAGGCCAGCGGGGCCAGGCCGTCAGGGGCTCACCAGCCTCTGTCCTACAGGTTGCCAGGGATCAAGGAGAAGTAGACCTGGCCAGAATCACACTTGAAGCGAGTGCCCTAGTGGGTTGTTGGAGGGTAGCACCCCCAAATCTCCCCTTACCTTTTGGCAGTAGCTTCTCTTCCCTGCTCCCCCACAGGTGACCGCCATCCTTGGGGGTTCCTGATGGAGTTGGTGTCCAGCTCCCTGGGGTGGGGCGGGTGGGGCCCAAGCCCTGTGTCCTGCCTGCAGCTCATCGGGAAGGAGGTGGCTGACACCGGCATCCAGGAGCTCCTGGCGCCCTTGAACCTGGAGCTCAAGCAGCCTTTGGAGAAGGTCAGTCCTGGGTGATGCTGCCCAGGGTGTCCTTTGTGGTCTCTGAGACCCCCACGAGGCTCTGACTGTGGCGGAGCACGTGGCTGTTGAGGCACCCCCCGGCCCCACTCCCCAAGTGGGAATGTATGATCCGAAGCTCTGGGCCCAGGGACAGCCCCCCAGGCCCAGCCGGGAAGCAAACCAGGTGGGGGGGAGGGGCTGCGGTGACCCCACGTGCCTCCCCCAGTCTCACACAGGCAGTGGGCACAGCGGCCGGGGGGTGCTCCCCAGCGTCTTTCACGCAGTGGGGGCGGCTGCCCCTCGTCCTGCTGCCGGCCCAGCGCCTGCTCCATGCCTCCTCCTCCCAGACCTTCCTCTTCCACGTTTTTGGGCTGATCCTCAGAGAGACTACCGACCAGGAGCTAGTGAGAAGGCACCTGGCGGACCTCCTGGAGCTGTCCCACCAGTCCAGCAGCCAGCGGGAGGTGGGTCTGCTGCCCTCGCACCCCCGGGGGCCCTGAGTCCCCAGCACGGGCCTTGCTACTCGGGGTGCCTGACCTTTCCGCCCTCCACACCCCGGCTGTGCGACTCTCACAGTGCCCAGCACTGCGCTGGTAAACGGGGCCCCCGGCGCAGGGGCTGCCTGGTCCTGACCTCGGGACTGACGGCAGCTGTGGCCTGGCTTCATCCTGACCTGGTGGCCACAGTGGGGTGCACGCCCTTGAGGTCTGGGGTAGGCTCCCCTGCCTGCCTTTGTAGGGCCCGTGGGAGGCATGGGCGGGAGATGGCAGCGCACCCTGCGCAGCCACACGGGGACCAACTCATGGGCTCCTCCGGCCCCGCAGGGCATCGCGGAGACTGTCGGCATCGTGTCTTCCTCACACCTGCAGGCGGTGTGGGCCTTGCTGGAGCACCTGGGCCGCACCAGGTTTCTGAGGACCACCTTCATGTCCCCGGAGTGCCCGGTAGAGTGGGCAGCTGGCGGGCGGGAGGGCCTGGGGCCCGCAGACATCAGGTGGGCGCCCCGAGTTTCCGTTTGCTTGCTGGAAACGTGAACGCTGCCCTGCCTGCTTCCCTGAGCGGCTGGTGCGTGGCTCTCAGACCGTCTCAGTTCTTGCTGTGGCCTGGCCCTTGTGACCCTGGCTGCTGGGGCCCCACACGTGTGATCCGGAGCCTCGGTGGGGTCTGACGGTTGGCGACCATGGGCTTGCCCTGACCCCAGCTTCCTCACTGGGGCACTTCCCCTGCCGGTCTGCGCGGGGCCCCTGTGTTTTGTTGGTCCTCGGCTCCTCGCCGGGAAGAGCGGACGCGCGGGAGACCCTCAGAGGCCCTGGCCTGCCTGGAAAGGCAGAAGCTCCCGACTGGAGGGGTGCGCGAGCTGGGGGCGCCCGGGGGAGGGCTGGCACCGGAGTGTGGGACCGACCAGCTCCCCGTCCACAGCAGTCAGACCCTGACAGGCACTGGAGGTGGGTCAGCAGCACGTACCTGCTGTGCTACGGGCAGATGGCCCTGCACGCCCGGGAGCAGATCCTGCCCTGGGTGGACAACATCATCTCCAGGATGGTCTACTACTTCTCCTGCAGCTGCTACGTGAGCCCGTAGGCTCGGGCGGCAGGGGCGCGGGGCGTCTGCGTGTGCACGGGGGCCGCCCGGCCTCTGAGCTGGGGGGGGGGTGCTCGGGCTCTGCGGGGGAGGGGGAGGGACAAGGGACCCCTGCTGAGCGTCCGCGGCTCTGCACGGACAGGACAACATCCTGAAAACCAGCTTCCTCTTGGCGGCCATCATGCTTACGAAAGCTCTCAGGCAAGAGGATGGCACCCAGAGCTACAAGTTCACTCAGATACCAGACCTCATCCAGTGCCTCCTGGTGAGCGGTGCCCACGGGGGCAGTGAGCAGGGCGCCCGGCATGGGGAGCCGGGCTGGCACTCATGGCCAAGCGCCTCTTGTCTGACCACACCCTGCCCCCCCGACCAGCGCATCCTTCAAAAGGAGCCCAACTTCCTGGCCACCCTTTTCCGGCAGAAGGTCATATTGGTCATTGTGAAACTGAGGTAACTCTCCTTTGGGGTCCGGGAATGAAGACAGGCCAAGTCCTTTGTGGACGGGGCAGGAGTCCGCGTGTGTGTGAGGAGATGGATGTGGAAAAGGGGTCGCAGTGCGTGGGAGGGGCTGGCCCCGCTGAAGCCAAGGCAGGTGCCCCAGGGGGCTCAGGCAGGTGCCCCAGGGGGCTCAGGCAGGTGCCCCAGGGGACCCATTTGCCTTGTGGCCTATCCCAGACAGGTTGCCGACCTTGGCACTGACCGAGCACTGACCTGGTCACTCACCAAATCCTGGCCTCAGTCACACGCTGAGCCCTGACGCTGGCCACACACCCTGATCCTGGTCACACGTTGAACCTTAACACTGGTTTACGCTCTGGCCCTGACCTTTTCCACTGGCTGACCCCTGACCCCATTCACACTGCTGACAATGACCGCAGATGCCAGTGAGCCCAAACGCATTGGGACGGCCTTGCCCAGGCTGAATGAGCTCTGTGTTCCCCTACAGCGTCCCCCCCCACCAAGCCAGAGTGTGAGGAATTTCTGGAATCCAAGCCCACTTCCGAATTTTAGGTTGAGAGCCTCTCCCTGCTGGGCGTCTGTCTCAGCCGGGGCTCTGTGGAGAAGTCCGCAATCTCCGTCCTTCTTCCAGCAGCCTGCGGCCGAGCCTCAAACCCGTGGTGAAGTCCCAGATCCTGCAGACCTGCCTGCAGACCCTGTTCATGCTCCCGCCCGGGGAGAGGTTGAAGAGCTGCTTACCTCCGCTAGACTCGGCCCCGGACGTCCTGGTGACTGCCTGCTCCCGGGCCGCTCTCCCGTCTCTGGGTGCTGGGTCCGGGGTGCTGGGCTGGTTTGCCGAGCCCTCGCCGCGTGTGCGAGCGAGAAGAGCATGGGAGAGAACCCTGGCCCGGGACGGCTTTCATCCTGGCTGTGCTGCAGCCTTGCCTTGACCCTGGGAAAGCCTGCGTCTTGAGGTCTGTCCCTGCAGTGGGGCTCTGGTCTCCGCGCTGCCCCACTGATGTTTTGAGGCTCAGAGAGGACAAGGGCATAAAAGCAACCCCCAAGCGTGTGCCGCTCCTGCCTGCAGTCGGTCCGGTTCTGCTGTTGGGCCCAGTGTGCTGTCCCCCCAGGGGCCGGCAGAGACACATGCACCCCATGCAGGTCCCAGGTATCCAGAGTGCGGGCCAACGTGCTCTCCATCCGTCGGGAAGTGGAGTCCTGGTGACCCGCCTTTCGGGGTGCACCAACTGGAGGCTGGGGGACGCGGACCCCCCCCCAGGAATCATTATTCTTTGAGGACTTTGGGTTTGGTCCCATGAAAATAAAGCAGAACAGGCAGTGAAATGTCCAGCCCACTAAGTGTTAACACACGTCCCTGGCCCTGTTGGTGACAGACAGCAGACCGGCATGGAGACAAGTCAAGGCGGGGACCTGAGCCGTGCTGGTGCACTTTGGGGCAGCTCCAGAGGGCAGGGTGGGGGACACAGGAGAAGGGGACCACCATGCAGCCGCTGGGGGTCTCCGCTGACCCTCCGGGGGGGCTCTGGCGCCAAAGCAGCTGACTTTGAGCCCCAGCGAGCCACTGGGACGTATGCGTGGGGGCCAGGTCCGGAGCGGCCAGCAGCTAGGACGGTGTGCCTGGACCCCAAGCCCGACCTGTAGCTGGAGCTCCGAGGAGGGACGGGCCAGGCGCCAGACGGGATGCCACTGGGCACGACCCCGCGTGGGACCTGGGTCTGGTTAACGGGGTTGACCCCCAGAGTGGAACAGGGTGTACAGTCGAGTATGCGATTTTACACATTTTCCCTCTGAGACTATCCTCAAAATCAGGATGGCGGGCGTATTTATCACCCCAAGCTTCCTCAGGCCACCGTGGAGTCCCTCCTCCTTGCTATTGCCGTCATATCGTCTGGATCTTCTAGAACTCCCTTCCTGTAAGTGCTGCTGTGGCGCACAGTATGCGCTTCTCTGCCTGGACTGGCCCTGCCGCCGGAACGGCCCAGAGGCTCATCCGCACCGCACAGCTGCTGTTTGCGGCCCCGTGCTCTCTGCTGCAGCTCAGGCTCTGAGTTTGGGGGTGACCGAGGGTTGGTGTACTCACCCGTCGCTTCCGGTTTGGGACTCTTTGGGGTAGTCTGCTGTGCGTGCAGCTCTTTGTACCAACCTGATTTCGATCTGGAGGTGAATACCCAGGACAGGGAGGGCTGTGTTTGACTCGCCAAACTGCCTTCCGGATGGGCTGCGCTGCCTCATAGCCCCCCCAGCGCGGCCGAGAGCTCCGGGTCCTTCGACGTCCCCGTCCGCACACGCTGGAGTCGGTCTTACATTCTGGCCATTCTGTTGCGGGGGTCGGTGATTCTAGCGGGGGTTTCGAATTTCATCTCTCTGCTGACGAAGATGCGGAACATCTTTTCATGTGCTTTTCACCATCTTTATGTCTTCTTTGGGGAGGTGTCTGTCCAAATCTTGTTCCTAATTTGTAAGTTGGATTATCTGTTTGGTCATTAGTGTCTAGAGTCCCTTTTCTTCTCTTTCTTTCTTTCTTTTTTAAAGATTTTATTTATTTGACAGGCAGAGATCACAATTAGGCAGAGAGGAGGGGGGAAGCAGGCTCCCTCAATCCCAAGACCCTGGGATCATGACCTGAGCCGAAGGCAGAGGCTGTAACCCTCTGAGCCACCCAGCCGCCCCTAGAGTCCCTTTTCTAATTGCGATGTGAGTCCTGTAGCGGGTGATTTGAAAACACTTTTTTCCCATCAGTGGCTCATCTTTGTATCATCTTGTCTTTTCTGCAGAGAGGACGTTTTTTACTCGAAGTTCTATCTACCTATTTTTAGTTTCAGGGACCGTGTTCCTGGTGTTGTATCAAGGAACTCTTTCCTTCAGCCAAGGTCACCAAGATTTATCTCCTAGGTTTTACCCTCAGGTCCATGACGTTTTGAGCTCTTATGGGGGTCTGGTCTGGAGCGAAGCTTCTTGTGCGTGGAACCTGGTTGACCCAGGACCCCCCAGAGCCCAGCCGTGCGTGGAATAGATCATCCCTTCTCTTCTGGGTCACCTTTGTGCCCCTAGAAAATCCGCTGATCGTGTGTCTGCTTCCGTTTCTGGCCTCTGTTCTGGTCTGCATATCTGTTGATCTGTTCTTTGTTTTTTTGTTTTTTAGGATTTATTTGTTTGAGAGAGAGCAAGAGAGCATGGGCCAGTGAGGGAGCAGGACAGGACGGGGAGGGGCAGCAGGAGACGGGGCCTTAGGCAGACGCCAGGCTGAGCCCGACCTCGGGCTTGATCACAGGACCCTGAGAGCACGAAACCAAGGGACGGAGTCTTCCCTACCTGCGCCGCCCAGGCTCCCCTGGCTCTGTCCATCTGCTTATGCTAAGGCCACCCTGTCCTGCCCTGGGAGCTTCGGGTAAGTTCGGAAGTGGTAGAAGTCCTTCATACTGGCTCATCTTTCTCAAAGTTGTTTCTGCATGTCTAGGTTCTGTGCATTTACATCTGAGTTACAGAACCAGCAGGTCAGCTTCTAGACGTACACTGATTCCATAGATAGATCAGGGGGAACTGACATCTGGAAATCATTTTGTCTTGTAATCGAGGTGCTCGACGTGCCGACCGGTTCACTTCGGTGGTCTCTGAGCCCCTCGAGAGCTCCCCGGTTTTTCGTGTTTGATGTCTTGCACGCCTTTCGTTGGATTCTCTCCTGTGTATTTTGCATATTTTTCTGATATTGCCAGTAATATTTAAAATTTTCCTTTCCCTTGGAGTGCCTGGGTGGCTCAGTGGGTTAAAGCCTCTGCCTTTGGCTCAGGTTATCATCCCCGGGTCCTGGAATCAAGCCCCGCATCGGGCTCTCTGCTCAGCGGGGAGCCTGCTTCCTCCTCTCTCTCTGCCTGCCTCTCTGCCTACTTGTGATCTCTGTCTGTCAAATAAATAAATAAAATCTTTAAAAAATGTTTTTTTCCTTTCCCCTTGTTCATTGCCAGTATGCAGAAATACAACTGACTTCGGTACATTGATCCTACATCTTCCCGGAGCTCTGCTGAACCACTGACGAGCCGTTTAGAGACTCTGTAGGACTCTGATGGCTTCTGGGAATAAAGGGTCTCCTTCTTTCTCTTCAGTGTGGATGCCGGCCCTATCTCCTTGGCTTCCCGCACTCGCTAGAACCTTCCGCGCCACGCGGACCGGCACGGGTGGGAGCAGACATCCTCTTGCCCTGGGTCTCATGGGGCAGACCCCGCCTCGGTGCCCTGTGGGCCGTGGCTGTGGCTTCCTGTGGGCCCTCAGACGCTCCCCGTCCGGCTGAGAAGGTTCGCTTATCCTTCTGGTTTCCTGAGCTCATTTGCCGAGGCGGATGCTGGGCGGGGTCAGACGTTTTTGCGTATCCGTGGAGATGATCGACTTTGACACATTGTGTTTTCGTCCTCACTCAGTTCCAAGTACTTTCTGGTTTCTGTTTCTGTGCTGGGAGGAGTGCCTCAGGGTGCAGCCCGGGCCGGCGGTGCGCCCGTGGGGACATCTGTGGCTCTCTGGGCTCGGTCCCTTCCTGAGGCCTTGGGGGCAGATGGAACACCGCAGCAGTTAGCACGGGAAGACCTGGCAGGCACAAGGGTGCTGCCGGTCCTCCCTGGGGCCCAGGGTGAGGATAGGATCCGGCACGGATGTCACAGCCATCTCCCTGAGCCCCGCAGGGAGCAGCGACCAAGCCCTCATCAGGGGCAGTTCACGGAGCCCCAGGGGAGAGACGACGAGCGGGTCGGCCACAGAGGCTGGTGTAACCACCCTGACGCAGGGTCGCGCTCTGCCCTGTCAGGCGCTGTACAAGAAATCCATGCAGGCGCTGGACCTGCTTCTCCAGAGCTTCCTCTCCGAGAACAAGAGCATGGACGAGATGTGCTTCCTGCTGCAGGTGCGGGCCGGCGGGGCACGGGGCGCAGAACTGGCGGCTCTCGCTGCCCAGCGCGATCCGGGCCCTGGACTCTCTAAGGTCCACTCAGGGTGGTCCCTCCTATACGGGGGCGGGGCAGGCTGGCCACTGTGCCCCACACCGCTGACCCAAGGGCTCCAGGGGTTGTCCTCTCACGAAGGCAGTGGCGGGCGTTTCAGAAGAGTTAAGGACTCTGCAAGGATCAGGTGACCTTGATCTGGTGACCTCCAATGCAGGCGCCCCTGAGGGCGGGGAGGAACAGACTCGGATGGGATGCGGGCCCTTGCACAGCTGGAGACAGACCCTCAAACTTCCTGGCTCCGGTCTGCCCACCATCCCCTACCGCCGCTGCAGCCCCTGAGGCCACTGAGGCCGCCCCAGGGTCTTTCTGGGTCCCGTGGTCCCAGACCTGGCCTCACCTGAGGGAGCCGGGCCGGTGGCCAGACCTAGAGGGGTGAACCATCCGGGGGCGGGACGGGCATGGATCGCCCCGCTGTGACTCGGCCCCAGCGGCCATGTTCAAGGCCAGGTATGGGCGGCGAGGGCCCACGGGCTCCCCTCCCCACGGCAGCACGTGGAGCCCTGGCTGCACTCAGACAAGAGCCACGAGCGCAAGCGAGCGGCACAGACCACCTTCCTGCTCCTCCAGTACACGGTGGACTACGTGACACTCACTGTGAGCGTCCCCCTGCCCTGCACTGTGGGGAGGAGGGGGGGGACGCGCGAGGGGAGGAGCAAGGACACCCCCCAGGGGCCTCCTGCCTCCCTGCGGGACCGACCCTCCCCCCCAGGTCTCACAGTCACTATTCGCCGAGCATCCGGTGGCTAGGCACGGGGCTGGGGGACGACACAAAGACCCTGTGGTGCCCCTGTCCTGGGGCAGAGGTTGCGGTTCAAATAGCACAGTCCGGGAGATCTTGCTGGCAAGGCTGCCTCGGAGCAGAGACCTGGAGGAGGGTGGGGAGAGAGACTGGGGGGCAGAGGGAGCGCATTCTGGCCCAGGGAACAAAGAGCACAGGCCAGCCTAGACGCTGGGCCCAGGACGGAGGGAGGGACAGCGGAGAGCAGGGGCGCGGGGCGGGGTGTCTGGACCCAGGCCGGCTTCCCCGAATGGCCTCCCCAGGAAGAGGCCACACCCTCCCTGCTGGGCCACCAGCTCGGCTTGCTGGCGCTGCTGTGGCAGGACAAGGACCCGGTGACGCGAAGCCACTCCCGCCAGAGCATCTACTTGCTTCTGCAGCTTCTGATCCAGCAGAAGGGTGAGTGGGGGGGGGGGGCAGGGGGCTGCGGCCGCCAGGGTCCCGGCTTCCTGACAGGTGCCCCTCCTCAGGGAGCACAGAGCAGTTCATTCTTCTGAATAAGATGAAGAACTTCGAGGCAAAGGCCTTCAGGCAGTCAGAGAAGAAATGCTACAACGTGGTGAAGGTGGTCCTGCTGCAGCGGGGGGAGGGGCGGTGGGCCCCACGTGGAACCCCGGAGCGCCGCCCGCCCGTTCTCTAACCTCTGTGGGGGGCTGGGCAGGTGGAGCGGGCTGGACGCCGCACCCTCCCGCCTGTGACCTGGAGACAG
This sequence comes from Mustela putorius furo, assembly GCF_011764305.1. NCBI lineage: Eukaryota > Metazoa > Chordata > Mammalia > Carnivora > Mustelidae > Mustela > Mustela putorius. The sequence continues at coordinate 39,943,478 of NW_025421322.1, read as the reverse complement.
CGCCCACCCCCCACCCCCCGCCGAGTCAGGGTCTAAGGTTCTCCTTGACCTCGGCCGTGGCGGTCCTCATGGCCTTTCCTCTGTGGTTCCTCAGGAGGGTAACTAGTGGGTCTGCCGGGACTGGCCCGCACTTTCCCCTCGGCCTCTGCCCTCCCTGCGCTGGGTGTCTCCTTCCCAGTCCAGGGTTTGGGTTCGAGTCCGAGCTCCGCCTCCAATGGCCTGGGGGGTGTCCAACCCTTCCATTGCCTCGGTTTCCCTGCCTTCATGCAAGGGTCCCTGGGCCCGACCCCCAGCCTGCTGGGACAGGAGCCACAATCCCTTGCCTCCACACACACAGACGGCCCCCAGGATCCCTCCCGGGGGGGCAGGGTGCTCAGAAGCCTGCTGTCCTGGTGGGGTCCCTGGAAACAGCCCGGGGACAGGGGTTCCCAGGCAGTTCCGAGGACGAAGCTGTGTGCTCAGGAGGAGGGGGGGAGCAAGAGCGGCAGGGACGAGCCGAGGGTCGAGCCGGGGGCGAATGGTCTCAGCTCAAGCCACAGGAGGGCCGCGGTGTGAAGCGCACCCCCGAAGCAGCGGCTGGGCCCTTGGACTCCGAGTCAGTCCCTGGCTGTAGGCGGCTCCTGAGGGGCCCTGACCTCCGGACAGAACCGCTTGCTCCCATCACCATCCCCAAAGCAACTGTCTGGAGCAGCGGCAGTCACCATGGAGCCAAGCTGGGGAGGAGGGTCACCAACAGTCCGGTGGGGAGGGGCGACCGGGCAGGGTCCTTTCGGGGGTCCCTGCACATCTGCATCCTGGCTCTCACTCCGCCTCGGAGTCAGAACTGTGCCCCCTCTCCTCGCCCCAATTAGGAGAGACCGGGGCTAGTGCCCCCGTGGCCCCTCACCACCCCCCACCCTGCACCCCGGCCCAGGCCTTGAACAGGAGCCTGACGGTGGCCCAGCACACGCAGCTCGTCCTCACCCTCGTGGAGAGGCTGGGCAGCCGCAGCCAGCCACAGTGCGACCTGGCCTCGCAGCTGCTCCTGCTGCTCCTGGAGGAACGCCGCGTCAAGAGAGAGCAGGTGCGACCTCGTGGCCGGCCCCGGGCCGGGGGCAGGCAGCCAGCCAGCCAGCCAGCTGCACCTCCGACGTGTCCGTGAGCCCGTGGGCATGTACACCTTGTCACCAGTGCCACTGAGCCCCAGAGGCGGTGGGTCCGGAGGGCGCCCCCGGCCCCCAGCACTGCACGGCCCCAGGTGGTCACGGTGACACCCGCTCCCCGCTGCCCTTCCACGCGCAGGTGGCCGAGATCCTGCAGGGCCTGTTCCAGGAGCTGTCCTCTGTCATGTTCAAGGGCGTCCTGCAGACCATGATGAAGGTGGTGACGGTGCTGGGGACTCAGTACACCCAAGAGACTGTCGAGGTGATACTGTCCCTGGGTCACCCCTCCGAGAGGTAGGTCCCCTGTGCCCATGACCCTGAGGCAGATGCCTGCACCTCACCACTCCAGACACCACACACTGTCTCTGGGCAGACTCCCCCGCTCCTGAGCAGGCCGCTGTGTGCTCGCCCGCCTGTCCTCTCCTTCCCAGACTCTGGAGCCAAGGCCAGGGGGGTCCCTGGAGCTGTCCCAGGCTGAGGGGTTAAAGGAGGCTCCAACAGTCCTAGGAAGGGGACTTTCGGCATGGAAGTGTCCCTCAGACTCAGAGAGCCCTTAGAGGCCAAATCGCAGGGGCTTTCGGAGGTCAGCTGGGCGACCCAAAGGACCTAACTTGCCCCAAGCAGCACCCCCAGCTGGCCAGGGCCCCGGGCCCATACACAGACCGCCCCACTGCCCCTTGGGGCTAGTGTTCACTTTCTAAGCTGCACCTGGGGATGTTAGATGGGCCCGGCGGCAGGAAGCTGGAGCCCTGGACAAAGTGGGGGGCCCTGGGCTGCGGAGTAGGCCCAGTCAGAGCACCCCTGAGTAGTCTGTGTGTGTGTGGCCTGAAGTCTGAGGGGTGCTGGGGGACCAGGGTGGCCCCAGGATCCTCTTGGGGAGCACCAGGCCATCACAGGGCCACAGTCCCTTCAACAGGGAGCAGGGCTCCCAGGCATGCAGCAACATGAGCCCCCCACCCCGTCCCCAGGGAGACACACCCAATGTGGTGCCCCTTTGCCTGGTCCATCTAATCGTAGGCGCCTGAGGGCTGAGCCCCACGTCCCCAGGGAGGAAGCAAGCTGGGGAAGGTCACTTGGCAAGGGATGGCAGCACAGTGGGAACAAGCTCTAATGTTAGGGAAAGCTAGCCTGGGCTGCGGGCTCTGAGCGGGGCTGGGAGGGCGACCTCACAGGCCGTTAGGACACAGCCTCCTGGGCTCCCCGAGGGAAGGGCTCCCTCTCCGCCCCCGATGGGCCCAGTCGTCTCCACTCCCACACGGCGAGGAGGTCACCCTGCTTTCCCGAGGGTCACATCCCACCGGCCCCTCCACCCCTGGCGGGACTGGGCTCCCTGCCTCCCCAGACAGGTCCTACTGCTGTGGAAGGCCCTGGCGGGCAACCCGAAGCTGGCTCGCAGGGTGCTCACCCTGCTCTACATGAAGCTGAAGGTGCGGCCCACCGGGAAGCTCCTCAGGCTCAGCCAGCCAGCGGAGCTCATCTCCCTGCTGGTGAGCCTCCTCCCCCCCCCCCCCCCCCCCCCCCCCCCCACCCCCGTGTGCCCCCAGCGCCCGCCCCCCTCGCAGCGGCGTTGTCATCCGGGGGGGTGTCCTGTGGGATCCCCGGGTGACCCGGCCGAGGAGAGTCTCATCAGGAGCCGCCGAGGACCCTCGATGCTGAGCCCCAGCGTGGACCTCCCAGCCCCCACCAGGCACAGGCAGCAGGGGCCCAGGTGGGGGTGGGGTGGGGTGACGGCCACTCCGCTGGCCCCGGTGAGGGTGTCGCCTCCCCGAGTCCGGCTCTGTCGCCTGCTGCAGGCCCTGGGCACCATTTACGAGCTCCTGTACACCCGGGAGTACAAGGCCACCGTGCGCTGGGCCTTCGCGGGCCTCCTGGTGGGCCTCCTCACCCAGCTGCGCTACCTGTTTGAGCTGGGCGTGGTGGACGGCATCTCGGACTACGAGGAGGACGTCCTGGAGGTGCAGCCCCTCAGCCCCTGCAGGTGAGACCTCTAACGTGGACTCGGGGCCCAGCCCTGCACCCCCGGGCCCCAGGCCATCCCATGCACCCGTGGAAGGCCCTGGTGGGCCCCAGGCCCAGAGCTAAGTGCTGGGGACCCAGAAAGGGGTGAACTCCGGCCCCGGCTAGAGGCTCGCAGTCCGGGGAGCAGGGCCCCAGGGACCCAAAGCCGGCAGAAGCCGGAATCCCAAGACACAGCTTGGAAGGGGGCCGCTCCCCCGGGCCCAGATGGGAGAGGGAGGGCGCAGCTGAGGAGACCCTGGCCTGGAGCCCCGACTCCCCTCCTCTGAACACTCCACGTGCCCCTAGGACCTGCCTGGAGGCCCTGAAGGGTCTCTTCTGGACCACCAACTACTGGGAGGTGTTTGCCCACCTCAAGCTGCTGCGAGGCTGGGAGCTCTTCGAGCATCTGGAAACCTACACAGAGGGAGTAACCCTCTTGGCTAGGTGAGCGCGAGCCTGGGGGGGCCCGGCCCAGATGGCATCCCTCATGGGGCTCCCCTGCACCCTACCCTGGGACCTGTCCCCTAGACTCTGTTGCCTGGGCCGTGTCTCTGACTGAGCAAGGTCGAGGGGGGCTGGGGGAACCCCTGGCCAAGGATGAAGACCTTGAGGCCCCTGTGTCTGCCTCTCCAGGGCCATGGCCCACTATGACTGTGAGGTCAAGGCTGTCCTGGGGCAGGCAGTCATCTCCCTGAAGAGCTCCGAGGAACGGGACAACATCGTGGCCATTCTCATCATCACGGAGGTCAGCCCCTCCTTGGCTCTGCCCTGCCCCTGCTCCTGGCCTCTGGCCTCTGGCCCTTAAGAAGTTCTGAGAATTGAACTTCCTCTGGGACCCTCCAATATGGGGGCTTCCTAACTTCTGCTTTCCGCATCCGACCCGCTTGCTGCCTGGAAATGCTTCCTTAAGCCCAAGCCCACGACCTCCCTTGGGCTACAGGCTGTTGGTCCCGGGCAGCTGACGGTGCCCACACCGCTCAGTTTCTCAACAGCCAAGAGCTCACCCAGTACGTGTCCCGGAGGACCGTGGACAGCTTCCTGAGCCTGGGCCTCAACCACCCCAACCAGCTGGTGCGGGCCATGAGCCTGAAGGGCCTCAGCAGCACGCTCATGCACCCCAAGAAGGTGAGACGAGGGTCTGCCTGCTCCTAGGCCAGGAAGACCGCAGGGAGGAGGAGGCATTTGAGAAGAGCCCCCTCTGATGGTCCCACTGGACCGGACAGGCGGGGAAGGCAAGTCAGGCCAAGGCAGGAGAGGGTGGGAATTTTAGGAAACCCCGCTGTATTGCCTAGGGCTGGGGCTCCTAGGGTTTCTGGAATGGAGGGGGCTGGGGGGCTGGGACTCTGGCTTCCTCACCTGACAGCCACACCACCTGGGTGTTCCTGCAAGGGCTGGGGCTCAGGCCCGTGCTGCCTGTGACAGGGAGGCGGGGCGGGCAGAGAGCCTCGGGGTCCATGGGGGAGGGGGACACGGTGGGGCAGGTGCAGAAGGCCGCTAGGGATGGAGCAGGGTGGCTGTGGAGTGGCTTTGTCTCCTCCCTGCCCCGCAGGTGGTGCTGCTCCGTGGGCAGCTGGCCGGGCTGCTGGACCGTTTCGGGAAGCCCGACCCCAAGGACCTCATGGGCCTGATGGAGATCCTGGGCGACATCCTGCACCGCCTGGGGACCCAGGGCGTCGGCGCTGCCAGCCTCAAGATGGCCCAGCACCTGCTGCCGCTGTTCGAGGATGTGAGGGCGGGGCAGCGGCGCAGCCAATCGGAGCAGCCGAAGCCGCTCCCCCCTCCCACCCCCGGGGCTTGTGGGTGGAGTCTTCCTGAGCCCTGCGGAAACCGCCCACAGTGTGCAAGTTTCTGGGAGGCCTCTGGGCTGCCAGGACTGTGATCCTGCCCAAGCCACATGCTCCTCCACCGGGAGGCTGGGGACCAGAGTGGGGGAGGGGGATGGGGCAGGAACGGCCCTGATCTGGGGGATCCCTAGTGCAGCCCAGGAGCTGATGGCAGGAGCGGCAGGAGGGGTGAGGCCGGGAGGGACCACAGGGCCCGGTGGCAGGTGTCTAGGGGCAAGTGTGTTGCAGTCCCCGAGGCTGGGTGAGGCCGTGGAGGCCCCAGGATGACCTGAAGCCAGAAGGGTCCCCATCCGGCCAGGGTCACAGAGCTCGACCGTCCCAGGTCTGGCCACAGGGCCCATGCCACAGCCCCGACCTGGCACGCCCCCGAGGCCCTGCAGAGAACCTGCAGAACAGCGGAGCGAAACCTTGGGGGCAAGAAGCCAACCCAACAGGAGGGCTGCAGCCACTGGAGGGGTGGCGGGAGGAGCGGGGACCGGCTGGAGAGAAGGCAGCCCCGTGGGCCGGACAGGGTCGCGCGGCGAGCTGGAGAGGGCGTGAGGGCCCAGGCCGCCGCGCACCACGTCTGAGGCCAGAGCAGAAGGTGGGAGAGGGGGCAGGTGGGGGGCGGGCTGCTGGCGGCTGAGGGCTCCGGCGTCCCGTCCCGCAGGAGCAGGCCCCGGTGCGGGGAGGAGCCATCTCGCTATTCGGAGACGTTGTCCACAGCGGCGGCAGGAAGTACCGGCCGGAGCTCAAGCCCTTCGCCTTTCAGGCTCTCGTGCCGCTGCTCCTCCACCTGGCGGACCCCTGCCCCGACGTGGCCACGGTGAGCGCCCGGCCTCAAGCCGCACAGGCAAGCGGGCCCAACGAGCGGCTGTCCAGGGCGGGCCTCCAGTCACCAAATGCCTTGGCTCGGACCCCTCACCCCTACCCACGCAGGCCTGCCCGCTGCCCCTCCCCAGTCCCTCCTGAGCCCGCAGGAAACTGCTTCTTTCCCATGGAGGGGCTTCCTTCAGTTCCAGGCCATCCCCCGCCCCCCGGGACCCAGCCCTCTGGACCCTTCTCTGGTGGCCTGACCCGGCGAGGAGACCCTCCCGCCGGAGAGAGGGCCTGGCGCCAGGTGGCTGCTGAGAGCCCGCGTGGCCGAGGAAGCGGGGGGGGGGGGCAGGGGGTGGACGGGAGACTAGGAGAAGGCAGCAGTGTCGCCCGCCCGTGGGAGGTGGAGGGGTACAGATGGGCGTTCGGAGGAGAGTGTCAAGGTAAGCAGGAGAGGCTGCCTGGAGGAGGCGGGCTTATAAAGCCTGGGAAGCTGGATAAGCTGCCCAGAGGCCAGAAGCCTCCTAGTGAAGGAGGGCAGTGCATTCTCCGAGCCAGCGGACGTCAGGAGTTGGGGGAGTGCCGGCCTGGCCTGTGATCAGGGCCTCCTTGTTGCTGGGGGAGAGCTCAGTCTCCTGCGGACGTAGGGGCGAGCACGGGGCAGGTAGACTTGGGAAGAAACGGAGCTTTGCTTAAAGATTGGGTGGGCCAGTGCCCCCTCAACTCAGCAAGGCAGGGAAAGGCCCACTTGGGAACAGGCCTGTCTTAGTTCAGGCCGCTGCGGGGTTCAGGGTGGGGTAGGGCTGGTCCCCTCTGAGGGTCTCTCTCCTGGGTATGTAGACCACGTCTTCTCCCTGTGTCCTTATGCGGTTGTCCCCTTGTGTGTGTGTCCAAGTTTGTCCTTACAATGACACAGGTCAGGCTACCCTAGGGCCGCCCAGGATCCCTGTGACCTTAATCAGTTCTGTAGAGACCCCACAACCCGAGGTCGTGGGGTTATCTGGAGACAGAGGGACCCAGAGACTTTCTAGAGGGTTCTGGGACTACAGGCTGTGGCTATTGGGTGCTGGTGATTGAGGGGCTGGTCTTCCTTTCCTGGAAGCCTATCCCCTAGCCCTTGAGAGAACCCCTCAAGGTCAGGAAGGAAGCCGGGGTGGCCAGAGTGACCACTGGCCTCTTGAGTTTTCCTGTGAATTAGAGTGGAACACCCATGGGGTGTACGGGTGGGTAAAGACACTATTGTGGGGCGCCCCTCCATGGGTACAGCCCCTCCAGGGCATGGGCACAGCTGTGAGAGGGGTCCTCACGGGGCGGGGACCCTCAGTGTCTCCGGGCCGGTGTGGCTGCAGAAGGCCAGCCGGTTGGGCTGTAGCCGAGAGGGCACCCACGAGAGGAAGCCTGAGGCCGTCTCTCCCCGGCCCAGCACACCAAGCTCACCTTCCTGCGCTGCGCCATTCTGCTCAAGTGGGAGTTTCGGAAGGAGCTGTTCGGGAAGCTGGCATGGGGCCACGGCCTGGGCGCCGAGAACGACATCTTCATCTACACAGTACGACGCCAGCGCCCTCCTGGGCACGGGAGGCGGATGGGGGCCGCGCTCCTCGGGGGCCTCTGGGAATGGGCTTAGGCCCGGCACCCTCTCAGGGGCACCCGGACAGGGCGGGCTTGGCACTGAAAGCCCGTGGGGGGCCTCTGACTCAGTCCGAGGGTGTGAACCGAGGGCTGGCTCCCTGGGGGCACGGCGGAGCCCACAGCTCAGGTGAGAGGGCCCTCGGGGGTCGGCCCCCACTGATGCCCCCAGCACAGACCTGGGGAGGGCCCCGTCTCTCCCAGAACCCAGGACTCCCCCCTCACTCCATCAACGTCTCCTGCTGAGGAGGGCGGGAAGGAGCTGGACGTGCATGGGGTGCGCGAACAAGAAACCGCAGCTCTGATTTCTAGCAGTTGGCCTGTTTCTCAGTTGGCCCCGGGGACCCCTCCCTGCTGCTTGGGGACCACAATCCAGGCTTCTCCTGGGCTGGGCAGCAGGCAGGCTGTCTCACCTGGCCCCCGCGGGATCTGGTGGGGGTGTGGGGGTCCGGGGGTCCTGCTGAGGCTGGGAGACGGTGCATGTTTCCTGGGTAGGGGGGAGGCCTGCCGTCTGGAGGTGAAGGTGCCCAGAGAGAGGGAGGCCGGGCTTCTCAGCATCTGGAGGACAGTGTCTCCCATGGGTGCTGCCTCACTGGTGGGGCCGAGGGGAGGAGCCCTCCGCCCAGTGCTTGCGGTGTTGTGGTTTGTGTGCTCGAATGCGTGGGGACGATGAGCCGTTTGCGCGCTCCAGGGTGGGAACTCGGTGAGTTACTCGTGTTTTTGCCCAGTTTGTGACTTTGTGACTTTGCTTCCTGTGTCTCTGGTCGTGCGGTTTTGAGTTTTGCATAGGCAGACGTGTTACTTGGCCGTGGTTTGCACTTGGGTCTGGTGCAGGAATCCCTCGCTGCTCGGGGACGGCACTGGTGCCAGGAGCCGCCAAGAGCTAGATCTGCAGCGGGGATGGGGGGGGACGTGTTGGCTGTGCCCCCCCATCTAGCGCAGGGCCAGACTCCCTGCGGGGCCCGTGGGGTGCTGGTGACCCTCTGTGTGCCACAGTTTCTCCCCGTGGCCCCACGCTGTCTTCCCTCCACCTCTGCTCTCCACGCCCGCCTCTGCCTCACCCTCAGCACCCCTGCTGGCACCCATCCTCCTGCCCCCTCCACTGGTCTGGCCTGGCCGTGGTTCCTGCATCTGGCTCTCTTCTGGTGAGCTCCTGGTGTCCCCAGAGGTTATGGTCACCCACTGGGCTGTTACCTGCTCCAAGTGGCTCCCGTCCCTGGAATTTCGGCGTCAAGTCTTGTTACGGGTGCTTTCTGCCCGTGGCCCAGGGTCTCTTTCCTGCTCTGGTACCCTGTCATTCTGGATTGCGGATCCTTCTCTGTGTGCGCCCCATTCCAGAGTCCTTCGTACTGTCCCACCGGTAGGACCTGGGAAGGATTTGATGTCTCGGCTCTGAGCTGCCCCGGTTGCGTGGTATCTGCGCGGCTCCTGGTCCTCACACGGGTCCGTGTCGTGCTGCCGCTGCCCAGTTCGGGTGTCTCCTCCTGCTCCTCACTCAGGCCGCGAGAGGCAGAGCCCCTGTCGGCTTCCCTCTGCCTCCCCTCGGAGCCTCCATGGCCTAGACTGCAGCGGCGCGTGTGCGATGCCCGGTGTGTGGGGTGCCCCCCCATGGACACGGTGCCCGGAGGGGCTTCCAGTTCTGGTTCCATCCCACCCATGTCCGCCCCGGGGGACCCCTGTCTCACGCGTGGCAGAAGAGATGTGGAGATGTAGAGATCGCGTGGAAGCCCGATAGCCACTTTCTGAGTCTTACTGATCGCTGAGCTGCTTGTCTGCTACAACATCCCACGGTTACTAAGTTGCGTTACTAAGTTGCTAAGTTACTAAGTTGCAGTCGTGAACCACAAAGTCTTTCTCCGTTTCTCCTTTCTCCGTGTATTTCAGCAGCTACAGACTTCTTGAGACACCTGTGAGCCTTCGCCACTGGCCTCGGTGGGACCGTGGGGTCCCGGGGCGGCTCAAGTGTTGGGGGAGCGACAGGGTCCCCACTGCCTTCCACTCCACGGCCCTGCCTTCCTGCTCTTCCCCACGGAGGCATCCCTGGGTTTGCAGGGTTCCCCACATCCTCACTTTGCAGGAGTTCTGGAGTTTTGCCCAAGAGGAAGCAATGTCATCTCGGGCTGGTTGGGTCTGGGGACCCAGGTTGTCCTTGGAGTGTGGCTGGGTGGCATGGCCAGGCTTGCTGGTGGCCGGAGCTCCGTCGGCGAGGATATGCCATCTTGGAGCCACTGGCAGTTACTTACTTTTTACTTTTCAAAACTCTGCGCATTTACCCAAATGCTTCAGCTAACTGTCCCGGGTGGGCCTGCACTCCTGTCCTGCTGTGCCGCTGTGCTGATACTTCTGCTGACCCGTGCCTGTGGGAATTCTGTCACTCTTGAGACACGCGGTGACGGGTGCTCCTGTCGTGGATCTCCCGGCCCTCCACGTGGCGGCTGTCTCCGCCCTCCGTCCCTGAGGGTGGGCTGCCAGCCTCGTCCCGCTCGGCGGGTTTGGTTCACCAGCCTGAACCACACGCCTGTCACCTCCCGGCTGTGGAAGCTGGGGTCCCTGGGTTTGTGCGGCGTCACTGCCCCCACATGGTGCCCCCCCTGCATGGCTGTGTGGGCACCTCCCCTCCTCCCGAGGCCGCCACTTGACCCCATTTAATGCCATTGCCTCCAGGGGCCCCATCTCCATGGATGGTCCCGTTCTGGGGTCTTGGAGGTTGGGACTCAGCGTATCCTTTTGGGGGAAGCAGCCCAGCCCGCCCTGCGGCTCATGACCCTGCTCGCTTCAGGGAGACATCATTGCCACTGTTAGGGGCGTCGCTTCAGTTGTCACACCCGGCTTGTCCTGAACTTGAGTCCTTTCTCTTGTGAGCCCTGCCCCTGGACTCTTTCTTTAGACTTTCTTGCTTTGTGGAGCATTAGAATGTTCTAGACCCTTCCCAGGGCTTTTCCTCTGCAAGACACGGGAACAGCCGCGGCCAGAAAGTCCTGATGTCTGAGTGGCCGAGGGCATGGGGACCCAGAGTCCGGATGAGAGGGCTCGCAGCTTTGGGGGTGGGCCCCAGGCGGGCACGGAAGGGGGAGGCTGCTGTCCTTTTCAGGTCACGAGCAGACGCCCAAATTCCCAGCACGTGGGTTTGTGACCAGAAGAGGAGTCTGGCTGTGGCGGGTTCAGGGGTGGGAGGAGGAGTCTGTGGGCCTCAGGCTGCCTCCCGTCAGGACCTGGAGGTCCCACTGACATCTGTGGAGGGAATGCAGCTGTGAGGGCCAGCCCAGCCTGCGCGGGGCCGGAGAGGCCGGCCAGGCCGGCCAGTAGTGGCCTGGAGGTAGTGCCACTCGGGGAACCCTGGCCTGGCGTGCACACGGCGGGGGCCTGCGACTCTCGGTGGGAAGTGTGGGCCACAGGGTGGCCTTGAGGCTCAGGTAAGGGGCGGGCACACAGCAAAGAACTGATTCAAGCCGGCTTAGATGGTACAACAAACCGGTTTCTAAACCTGGCAAGGCTGCGAGGAGGCGGCCACAGAAGGGCTGGCCTGGGCAGCTGGGCTGTGTGCGTCTCCTAGTGCACCCCCTCAGGGGTGGCGTCTGTCCTGGGCCAGCTCCCTCCTGTGTGGAAGAGCAGCCGCCCAGCCCGTGCCTGGGAGAATGTGCGAGGCTGGTGGTGAGGCCGCGCCCTGGCCTGGAGCCCAGGATCCCAGCAGACCTCGCCGCCTCCTCGCGCGGTGACCCACCCTGAGGCCCTCGCTGGAGCTCTACTGGGAGGGGCACAGGTGGCTTCCGGAGGACGTTCGGGACAGTGTTGGGCGGTGGGGACCACAGGGAAGGTCCCAGACTCCTTGACGCGGGCTCCCACTCGAGGTGGGTGGGAGTAGGAGCTGTTGCCCAGAGCTGGGCCCCGCCAGCCCCTCTCCCCCACCCCTGCAGGAACCAGGTCCCCGGGCCTGGACCCAGACTGAGGTAGGGCCCTTGTCCTTCCAGGCCTGGGACTGCTGGGCTGGCTGGGGCCTCAGGCTGAGCCAGGTCGCAGAGGCGGGGGAGCCACGGGCACCCTTGTCCCCCCCCCCCCCAGGTGGAGAGCAACTTGGGCAGCTATCACCAGTTCCTCATGCAGGCCCTGCACTACCTCGCCAGCCCCCACGGAAACCTGAGGCGGACAGCCATGAAGTTCATCGGTACGTGCCGGCCCACAGTCCCCCGCCCCCGCCATGCTGCCCACCAGCACCACCCTACCGCCCACTGCTGGGGCTGCCACACTGCGGGCCACGCTCCTGGACCCCGGGGGGCAGCCCCGGAGGGGGTGGGGGTGCTGGTCCTATCAGCCACGCACTGACCTCCCGTCCCTGCCAAGCCGGCCTCCCTCGGGCCCCAGAGGCGCCCGTGTACCCCCCGCCTTCCCTCTCTGCCCCAGGGGGCCTCCTGCACGACTACTTCACCGACCTCTGCTTTTCCCTGAAGAAGGGCGACCTGAACGTCCTCAGGAAACGTGAGCCCCGAGGGCCGAGGACGTGGCACCTCTTTGTCTCCCGAATCCTGAGAAGGGCCCTCAACCAGCCTGTCCCAATGACGGGCCACCATCTTGTCCTTGAGATTCCATTCCTGGACACGGCTGTGACCCCCACACCCCGCATGGGCTCCTGGGACAGGGCTGTGCCTCCCATACCCCGCATGTTTTCCTGGGACAGGGCCGGGTCTCCCCCACACCCGAATGGTTTCCTGGGACAGAGCAGTGCCCCCCACCCTGCCCTACCCCAGCCTGGGGGGACTGTGCAGCAACTGGGGGTCTCTGCCGCAGATGTGGAGGTCCTGAGGCAGGACCCAGACTCCATGAGCCGCAGATTCTACCACAGCGTTTTGGAAGACATCAGTGAACTGTCCCAGTTCGTGACTCATTGAGCCCTGGCCGTCGGCCTTGCTCCCGGCATATGCTGTGTTATTTCTCTATTAAATGCGACAGAGTTCCCCTTGGCCTCCCCAGGCTCTCCGTGCCCTGGACCCTCCCGCCACTGCTCCTCCGTGAGGCTAGGGCACCTCCTCTCCCGATCCACACACTCAGGACACGGGTCCTCAGCCCCTCTGCGGCCTCATGAGCCGAAACCTCACCTGCCGGTGCGGAGCCCAGAGCCCTGGGGGTGGGCCCGGGCAGCCCCCGCCCTCCCAGGGCTTCCCAGATCCAGTGACTCCTGACTTCCCAGCATGTGAAACCCAGCCACAGGCCTGGCCTGATCTAGCTCCCCCACCCCCATCGTGGCCTCTCCTCCGGCCTTTCCTCCTGCGCCGTCCGTGGCCCTGACGCCCTGGGGACCCAGTGCCCCCCTCGCTGTGCTGCTCGGCCTGATGCCTCCTCCCGCTTTCCTCCCCGTCCCCTCTGCTGTCTCTCCGGTCCCCAGCCGGGCACCTAAAGCCTCCCGCCAGCTGCAGCCCCTGCTGAGGGGTCATCCGGCTGTGTCCCATGGCCCCCTTGCTCCCTGTGGCTGCTCTGGGGATGGCATCCGCGGCTGCTCAGAAGGTTCTGGACGTGTGATAGTTGCCTGGTGCACGTGAGTCAGACGTGGGACACGGCTCTGATCTTCCCAAGGTGCCGGGGGTGTGCTTGTGCCCGTGCACCCCGGCAGCTGTCTGCAGGCCCAGGAATCCCCCAGACAGTCCAGCCAGGAAAGTGAGGGGGCATCCCGGAGAAGGGCCGCTGGAGGACGTCGCCAGTGAGTGGTGGTGGGCGGGGAGGGGTGGAAGGCCTTGAGCTGCAGCCCGCTTGGCCTTGGCCGGAGGTGGCTCCTGACAGTCTGGGGTCCCAGCCAGAGAGCAGGAAGGGCGGACGGGGGTGGGGGGAGGCTGGGGAGCTGCAGATGCAGGCGAGTCTGGGCCTGGGTCTGCTGGAAACATGGAGGCCATAGGGTGCTGGGTGGGAGAGAAGCCTGTGCTGTCCCCCACGGTCGTGTCCAGCCCCAGGGGGACCAGGGGCTCTTCTTCCAACAGTGGCTGCTGGGAGCCCTGTGTGGTTGTGGGGCCAAGTGGGCAGAGCCAGAAGGCAGGGTGGGGAGGATGGGGGCATCCGGTGCCAGGAGGAGGCCCTGGGGCGAGGAGCAGTGCGAGCTCTGGGGAGGTGTCCCCGGCATCAGGGCAGCGAGTGTTGGGGAGGAGAAGCAGCGTGACGCTGCGCTGAGAGGGATGCCTGTTTCCTATGGTCAGAAGGAGGAGAGGGTCCCCTGTGCAGCAGCCTGTGGGGGAGGGGACAGGGGTGTGGCCTCAGGGACACAGTGCCTCGGAGAGGGGATGAGGACAGTGGAAGGGACCGCAACTTGTTCCAGATCACTCTGGGGTCAGCCGAGGGGACACCAGCCACCAACGTCCGCCGCGCACGGACTAGTGTTCCCGAGAAGCCTGAAAACACGGGCAGCTCTTGGGTAGATGATGATAAATGTACTTTTTAATGTGTTGCTGGTGCTTGAGAACAGTAAGGGAAGTCTCTAGAGCCTTGGAAACAAAAAGCAAAAAAGCGGGAGTGTCCAAAACTGAGCCAACAGCCAGAATGATGGGCAGGAAGCACCCAAGACCTTGGGGGCTGGGGGACTGGGCTGGGGGGCCGGGCTGGGGTCAGGGCCATGTTCCCAGAGCCGGAGGAGGGAGCACTGGACCGGATGTGCTTAGCCTGGGCTCTGGCAGGCCTGCGGGCAGCCCTGCCCCCGGGTCCGAGCAGCAGCGATCAGGGAGCTGCTTGCAGGTGGGATTCACACCCTATGCCCTCAGCATGCAGACGGGGCGAGTGAAACCGTATTGGAGGTTCTGAGAAAAGTTTGCAGACCCGAGGAAAGAAGCCGAGGAGTGAGAGCAAACCCAGAGCCGGTCCAGGCTCCCGGGATCCTCAGAGACTGGGATTGACAAGTGCACTTCGCACCGAGTGATGGCGCGTGAAATACTTGAAGAGACACAAAGACAAGCAGAAAAGGATGGAAGATAAAGACTTACCAGACATGGCCAAACAGATCCGAAACAGAAACGGAGCTTTAGGAAAGCGCGGTGGCTGCGTTTGAATCTTGGCCTTGAGGGGAGACGCCCTCTAGCCGAGGCAGGTGGGGGGAGACAGGAGGGGAAAGCCGCAGAGGGACGTCCAGAGAGGCCCGATGAGCTGGGTGGCATGTCCGCAGCACGGGAAGCGCCCGGCTCTCCAGCAGCCTGAGTAAGGTCACCCCACCGGACACGCACTGGAGAGAAGAGAACAGAAGGCAGTGGGGCCGGGAGGGAGGGAGGGAGGCACAGAGCCTGGGCTGACCGCAGTCCAGCGCCCCGTGGAAGGCGGCAGGGGGCGAGGCTCTGTTCACCGCCCGCAGCGCGGCTGCCCAGCGCGCACGGAGCTGAGACGCGTGCTCGCTCAGACCGCCAGCACCGGCACCTGGCACGGGCCAGCCTGGCCGGAGCCGGGAAGCCCGGAGCGGAGCCCGGCCTCCTAAGCGTCCGTGAGCCGTCTGGTTAGCGGGCGAAATCCGCTCCGAGACCAGAAACTGATGAGCAAAGCTGGCGGGGGCGGTGAACGGAGGCTGCGATGAGTCGAACCGTCCGAAACCAGACGCCGCCAAGAGCACGGCCTCGGGACCTCCCGAGCAACGACCGGATGGAAGACGCACTGCAAAGTCACGGCAGTCCAGTCGGTTTAGGAAGCGATGACGGCAGGAAGTAAGTAAGAGAGTCTCAGCGCAAGAGCAGATGAACAGAACAGCTGAGATCCTAGGGTCCGGGGTAGAGACAGCGGGACAACTCCGTGGAGAAAGGAGGGATTACTTCAGCGATCGTGTTGGAGATAAACTCACTTCCTGGAGAAAAACTAAGCTCGTTCCCTGGGGCTGAATGCGGGGACAGGCTTTCCTTGTAACAGAGTAAAGCAGGGAACCTCTTTAGGACCCGCGGGCGATGAAGGGCCTCCAGAAGCAGCTGTGGAAGAGGAAACTGCGAGGCCCAAGCAGAAGTATTCGATTACACCGCCCTGCAGAAGGGAAGACAGGGCGCGTCCCTGGAGTGGGGGCTTGTGTGCCCTGATGGGCGCTGGGGGCAAAGCAAAGAGATCGCTGGAGCCCCGGGGGGGCTCACCGCAGCTGACGCTGTCATCTAGAGCACACAGACCAGTCGGGACGAGGTGGCAATCCCACAGAAGCACAGGCCCCAGATGGAAGCAAGAATGCACGTAGGGGGGACCCGAAAGCCAGCAGGTGTTTGGAAAGATGCAGACAGACATCCACCCCTCATTCAGGAAACGCGCGTTAAACAGAAAGACGCTGGGCCTGATACCTTCCTGTCGGACAGATGTGAGCCTGCGAGTTGCTGCCTGGTGTGGGGAGAACACGCAGGTCTGAGAGCTGGTGCGTCCCGAGGGTGCCCGCGGGTGTGGACCTGGTGGGCAGCCCTCTGACCGCACGTGGCCAACGACCCCGCTGTCCCCACCTGCCTTCACGGAAGACAGCAGCTCTCGTGCCGATGCAGAAGGACGCAGACCAGAGCAGGGCCTGGCACAATCACGTGCAGGCAGGCAAATGAACTGGGGGGACGGAGGCCACGGGTTGCTGCGAGACAGTAGGAGGAAGTGGGTCAGACCCGGTTCTGGTTCTGGGCGTGATGGGAGTCCGCCTCCTCTGCCTGGCCTGTCCGCCGAGCGTGGCTGGAGTCCCCGGACGCCGCACATACGGCAGTGCCCTGTGGACTTTGGGAACGCTGCCCGTGGAGTGTGGAGCGCGGAGGAGCCCTGAGCTGGTTTCCTTCCTGGTGTCTCCTGGCTGGACTCGAAGGCCAGCCCAGGCCTGCGTGTGTTGAGCAGGTGCAGGAGCTGGAAATGGGGGGCTCCTAATGTGACCAGAAAAGGATGGGGATTGCCTTGTTTTCTGTTCTCTACTCCAGGCCCCAGGAGGTGGCCATGTCCCAGCTGGTGGCACAGACTCCTTGGCCAGGCATGGTGTGGGGAGGGGTTGCCACGCGCATCTGTGTTTCTCTTTCCTCTGTCGTGGCACTTGGTGAGGGACGGAACCCGGTAGAGAAGGTGCACAGTGGGTGTCAGGCCGCAGCCCCGACTTCTGAGCTGGAATCCAGGAGGGGTGCGAAGGGCTCCAAGAGCCAGGACGCCTTGGGAAACCGCACGGAGGAGGGAGTTTGAGCGCGCGGGCCGTGGAGTGGCGTGTGTGTGCGGGGATCCCCCCGACCTGGGCACGTTTGTGTGCAACCCTAACCAGCACACACGCGATTTCAGAATTGCTCCAAGGGGTGGACCCGCTCTGGTCCCGCACTTGCCACTCGTGCCCACACAACACGGACCTAAATAACGTGGGGGAAAGAGTTTAAACTCCGCTGGTGTTAGGACCAGTGTTCCCAGAAGGTGGGGCCAATAGTGCAAACCTCGCCTGTCTCATGGTCTACACAAGCCCCTGAATCCGGGCTCCTCATGGGGTCTCAGGAGGACGTAGAGCCTCACAACGAGGTGTCCCCATGTGGCCGGGGTGCAGCCCACGTGACCTTGACCAGTGCAGAAACACAGACACCTCCATGCGGGGTACAGGCTGGAAAGGGGGCTCGCAGCAGGAACCATTTTCCACGGACGAGGTCCCGGTGCCGCAGAGACGCATGACGGGCGGAAGACAGAGCCTCTCAGTAGGGCCATCCAAGACAGGAAAGGAGCAGCATGACAGGGCAGGGCAGTATTGGCGAGAGAAGGCACAGACAGGTCAGGAGCACAGAGAAGGAGCCAAAAAAGACCCAGCCCGAGAGAGCAGAGAGCAAGTTCCTCCGTGGGGGAGCCGTGGTCTTCCCAAAAGGTGATGCCAGGATAACGGAACATCCATGTTCATTAAAGGAAAAAAAAAAATCCCAACGAGCCCTCATACCAGCATAAACGTGCGTTCAGATGGCCTCAAAGCTTATTGTAAGACCAGAGCTCTAGAGCTTCTAGAATTCCAGACCGGCCGGGAGCAAGTCTGGGGGCGCTGGGCCCAAGGAGCAAGTGTGTGCGTTCGATCCGGAAGACACTGCCCAGGAGAGGAAAGGACAGACGTGTGACTTCTCTCAAGTTCGGTGCGTGTTTGGCCGGAGCCGCCAGGGAAAGGTGAGGCACCACCAGCAGGGGACAAGCCCGCGGGGCTCACTGCCCCCCACTCCCACTAGCAGCCCGGACGGAGCCCCAGAACCAGCTGGAAGGCCCGACGACTCTCTGTCCACCACCACCCGGACTGTGGGTGGGGGGGGTCTGTGGGGTCCACACCCCATAAACTCCTCAAATGCTCAAACGGGTGAGTCGTAACCAGGCTTGGATCGCGCGTCAGTAACATGGACTAAAACGTGGAAGCTTCCAGCACGGACATTGGCATGTGCCACCATGAACTGGGGTGGGGGGGTCAGGACGTGGAGCTTCTGGTCATCGGGGTATACGCTCAGGAGGGTTTTTAAAATTAAACTAAATCATGTGACAAAAAAGGAAAATGGAGTAATAGGCCAGATACACACCCAGCAACCCAGAAGGGTCTTTTTTTTTTTTAATGATTTTATTTATTTGACAGACAGAGGTCACAAGTAGGCAGAGAGAGAGGAGGAAGCAGGCTCCCTGCTGAGCAGAGAGCCCGGGGAAGGACCCTTTTTGACCTGAAAAAAAGCAGAAGCCCATTTATTTGAGCCACCCAGGCAGATTCATAAGAGATCCATAATTTTTAAAAGTTTTAGGACAGAGATCACAAGTAGGCAGAGAGGCAGGCAGAGAGAGGGGGAGAAGCAGGCTCCCCGCTGAGCAGAGAGCCAGATGTGGGGCTCGATCCCAGGACCCCAAGATCATGACCTGAGCCAAAGGCAGAGGCTTTAACCCATGGAGCCACCCAGGTGCCCCAGAAGGGTCTTTTTTTAATAAAGATCTTGAGGGAGAAAGTAAAACACAGAATGAGATGTATGATATAATTTAAAGGCATTTAAAATCTCTGCACTCTGATAAGTGTCCCACGGCTCTATAAGATGTTATCATCAGAGGAAGCTCGTGGAGGGCGCACGGAACCGCGGCGCTACTTTTGCAAATCTTCCACACGTCTAAAACTATTTCAAAAACTCAAACAAAAACTCAAAAACAAAAACAAAAAACCAACAACCAAACCCAGAAACGTTTTTTCCCCCCCAAATGCACTTACAAAAAGACACATTAAATCAGAGTAGTTGTTTTCCGACCGGTGGGAGGGCTGTGGGGACACCGGGGAAGAAAGAAACAGGAATGGGGCTGCGGTGGGCGCAGGGGCGCGGAGCAGGGGCGGCCCGGTCCTCGCCTGTGGCAGAAGAGAGCGCGTCACGGTCGGCCGACTGCACGGACTTTGGGAGAACGTACTCAGGAAAAAGGAAGCTTCACGGGGCTTGTCGGGCGGATTGGTGTGGCATGGTTTAGAGGAAGCCCAGATCCGGCCTCCGGCCTCCTTTCTGGGGCAGAGCTGCTAAAACCTTGGAGTTTCCGAAGACAGGAGAACCGGAAAGGCCTCTTTTATTATGTTAACGAAATGACTTTTGGGCCTCCCCGGGGAGATGGGGCTCGTGGCCCTGGGAACTACCCTGGGATTAGAGGGTTAGGATTTTCAGCCCAGCCGCCGACCTGTGGGGAGAGAAGGGGTGGGAGGTAGCCCTGAGGGCGAAGAGACCATGAGCTCATCCGTCATTAGTGTAACAGAACCTTTAGCACCCGGAAGCTTCCAAAGCTTCCAGGTTGGTGAACAGGTCGGGGTTCTGGGAGAGTGGCCGGCCCAGAGAGAGCGCGGGAGCTCTGTGCCCTTCCCCTCGCCGGGGCTGGGGGTCGCTGCTGTCTGGCGGCTCCTGGGTTAGCTGCTCTTAGAATAAACCTGCGATCCAGGAATGAGATGTTCTCTGAGTTCTGTGAGCCGCTCTAGCAAATGAATCAAACCCATGGCAGGGGAAGGGGGTGTGGAACCTCCGATCTGTAGCTGGTGGGACAGAAGAAAAGGCACAAGCTGGACTTGCGGTTGGCGTCTGAGGTGGGGCATCTTGTGGGATGGAGCCTTCCACCCGTGGGGTCTGATGCCATCTCCAGGTCATGTCAGAGCTGAGAGCACACCCAGTCAGGGTCCACTGAGAACTGGAGAATCACTTGGTGGTGGGGAACCCACCCCAGCACAGACCCATGAGTCAGAATCGGGTGCAGAACCCACTTAAATGTAGAGAGAAGTTACTACTCAGCACATGAGTGAATTCAACCCAATATTGTCTGTTTTTTTGAAAAATAATGTCTGATTTATGGAGTTTAAAAACACAGAGCTACAATAATAGACCATGTAAGTCCAAAGAGAATGGTTAAAATGCACAGAGGTCCTTGCAGTGTTTGAAAAGGGTGTTAATATTTTGGTAAATTTCAGACCTTATCAAGTTGAATAGCGGGTCACGTTTCTAAGATAAGCTGAAGAGGAGCAGAGCCTGTCTGGTTTCTGGACCAGGGATGGATTAAAAATAAATATGTAGGGGCACCTGGGTGGCTCAGGTCATTGATCTCAGGGTCCTGGGATCGAGTCCCGCATCGGGCTCTCTGCTCAGCGGGGAGCCTGCTTCCCCCCAGACCCCCCGCCTGCCTCTCTGTCTACTTGTGATCTCTCTCTGTCAAATGGATTAATAAAATCTTTAAAAAATTAAATATGTAAAAATGCAATTATTTCAGCAATCGAGGAAGAGGACTCCAGACGTGCCGTGGCAGCAGGACGCGTACAGAACACCGGGAGACGAGGAAGGCGCCCACACAGCCGTGGTTAGGCACAGTGTGACTGAGGCCAAAGCAAGAAGGAGATTCTTTGGTGGGATTTAAATACTGCTTAATAAAGGACAGTTAGGGTGTTTATATTTGCATCAAAGAAGAGACTAAGTCAAAAGATAAAGACAGTATTATGCAGAGAGAGGGTCACCTCAAAAGAATAAAAGATTTGATTGGGAAGGTGTGTCAGTTCTAAACTCTGTTCCTCTTATAAAGGGACATGTGAGCAAAGCAAACTTTGCCAGAACTCCAGAAAGAAAACCAGTCTCCTATCATGATGTGGGGATTTTCAGTGCATCTTTTTCAACTCTTGGTAGGTCGCGCAGAGACGGAATGATTGGACAGACGGCAGATTGGAGCGACGGATGACAGCCTTCATGGGATGGCCGCAGAGATGACTGTGTGCTCAGCAGGGGGCGCCTGGGGGGGCTCCGGGGGTTAAAGCCTCTGCCTTCGGCTCAGGTGATCTCAGGGTCTAGGATCGAGCCCCGCATCAGGCTCTCTGCTCCGCAGGGAGCCTGCTTCCCCCTCTCTCTCTGCCTGCCTCTCTGCCTACTTGTGATCTCTCTGTCAGATAAATAAAATCTTTTAAAAAAAGAAAAAAAAAATCTGTGTCGAATACTCCCCCCCCCCCCCAAATTGGTACATACCGGCAGGTCTCCTAAAGACTAGATTCCGTGACAGCATAATTACAAGGGAAATCACAAAAAGGCGGGTTTGAAAATTTCCATGATTTACGACTTTTAAATCCTATAACATGTCAAAGAAAATAACCATGATGGAAATTTAAAAAACCATTAAAACGGGGGGCACCGGGGTGGGTTAGTCAGTTAAGCATCCGACTCTTGATTTTGGCTCAGGTCGTAGTCTCAGGGTCATGAGACGGAGCCCCATTTCCGGGCCCACGCTGGGCGTGAACCTGCTCAAGGTCCTCTCTCTCCCCCTCCGCCCCTCTCCCCACCTGCAGGCCTCTCCCAAATAACTAAATAAATAGAAACCATTGAAACTGCACGACGAAGGAAACAATACACACTATACACACGGAGCCTTGTAAGGTGCAGCTAAAGCAGTGCCCTGAGGGACATGTGTAGCCTGGAGACTTCAGTAAGAGTTGGAAGCTAGAAGTCAATGTGACAAGCATCGAGCTTCAAGAATTATTTTTGTTTTCTTCCCAACACATTTGGAAAACTTGGTTGAAATAGACGGATTTCTTTTTTTCAAACTTTTTTTTTTTTTAAGATTTTTTTTGAATTTATTTGACAGAGATCACAAGTAGGCAGAGAGGCAGGCAGAGAGAGGAAGGGAAGCAGGCTCCCTGCTGAGCAGAAAGCCTGATGCGGGGCTCCATCCCAGGACCCTGAGACCATGACCCGAGCTGAAGGCAGAGGCTTTAACCCACTGAGCCACCCAGGCGCCCCAATAGATGGATTTCTAAGAAGAGGTAACACACTAGAAGAGAGTGAGAAAGTAGAAAGCCTGCACGTCTACATAAGGAAGCTCAACGAGGCCTGGTTGGGGGGCTGTGGCCACTGCGGAAGCCTGAGCTCCTTGGCAACCATGGGCAAGTCCCTCACCCTCTCTGTGTCTCGGGGGAATGGGAGCGGGGGGGGGGCAGGGAGGCAAAATCCCATCTGCCCTGGGGGGTCCGGCAGGCTGCTAGCGATGCCCATGGTCATCGCGCGTGTGCCCCGCACCAGTGCCAGACCCTGTGGTCATCCTGTGCTGCTCAGGTCCTGCCTAGGCCCCACCAGGAGGCCCCTCTCCTTCAGTCTCTGGCAGCCCAGTGGCTCACTGCCCTTGGCATATGCTTCCACTGCCAGGCCTGGACCCCGGGCTAGCCTCCGCTGTCCCCTCTCCCTGTCCTGCCTGCTTGGCTCACTCCACTGTCTCCCTTGTCCTCCCATGGCTCCATGCCTGGACTTGGGCCCGGAGTAGGTGAAGGGGGTCTGCACACCCTCCCCAAACATGGTCTGGTAGGGCTCAGTCCCCAGAGACCCTCTCAGCTGTGAGAGGGACAGAGATCTTGTGCATTCTGGGGTTTGGGGTGGCCCATAGTCTGAAGGGGACCAGACCCCTACACCAAAACCTGATGCAGGATGCATGGTGACTCTAGAGAGACTCAGAGCTGGAGGCAGGGCAGGGACCGGAGGCTCCAGCAAGGTGACGCCTGGAAGTGACTGGCAGCCGTGGGCAGAGCCTGCTGGGGACGGATGGGG
Organism: Mustela putorius furo; assembly: GCF_011764305.1. NCBI lineage: Eukaryota > Metazoa > Chordata > Mammalia > Carnivora > Mustelidae > Mustela > Mustela putorius. The sequence goes on along the minus strand of NW_025421322.1, from coordinate 39,921,119 downwards.
GCTGGGCTGGGGCTGGGACGTGGTGTGGGCTCCTAGGTCTGGCCATGCAGCCCTCCCAGCTCTGGGACCCTAGCCAGGCCTCTCTCCTGGTGACTTATTGGTGACCTGGGGTGGGTCAGAGCCCACCTGGTCCCAGGAATCCCCCCAGGATGGGCCCTGAGTGGGAGCTCCCCTCTCCAGGTACGGCCCTGCTGGAGTCTCCAACCCCCCACAGCCTCAAGCTTGGGTTCGGGCTGCCCACCTGGGTCCCTATCGGCCACCCCACTGACCTCCGGGCTCAGGCTGACCCACTTCTCCAGGAAGCCTTGGTGGGGAGTCCCACCGCTGCTCCGGCTCTCCAGGCACTGTCACCGTGCCGCACTGTCACCATGCCGTGTCCCCTCCTTCCCTCCCGGGAAGAGCTCCCCCACCCCCACTCTCTCCCTTCTCTTTCCTGTTCTGCCACCTGGTCCCCCCAAAACACACTCTCATCCATCCTAGAGGATTGGAGGGCCTGGGGTGGAGTCTGCCAGCTGCCTCCCTTCCCGACTCCCCTTCCTGGGTGAGGGGACAGGCCCCCTGAGGTCACAGGCAGGGGCACGATCCCGGAACCTGACTTGCGGGCCACCCCATCCACCAGCTGCCTCCCAGGAAACTCCCGGCAGTGGAGGGGGGAGGGTGTAGGGGGTGGGGTGCTGTGTCCTGCCTCTTCCCGGCTCCCCTCCCAGGGCTGCCTCCATATGGTGTGCGCAGAGAGCCATATTGCGTCCAGCAACACCTCCCCTGCCTTCCTGGGACAGCTGGGGACGCCTGCGCCTGCACCTGGTCAGAGCAGGCTCCAAGTTGCCCCCCATCGTCGGGGTGCCCTCTCCCTGGGATGCCCAGGGGTGCCGGGGGGTAGCGCGCGGAGCCCACCCTAGTTTCCTCAGGGGCCCCCACTTCCGCCTTCTGGGATTTGGGGGAAGGGGTCTGAACTGGATCTCCTTGATACCACACATGTAAATGGAAGTTTCTAGACGAGTCAGTCTCAGATTCTGTGACTGTAACTTCTTTACCCTTTGACCAAAGAGCTGTGGTCCACAGGGGGCTCCTGGGCCCCCTGCCCCATGGCCAGCCCCGGCCCTGACCACCGTCTTGGGGCAACCCCTGGGGCTGGGCTGGGGGCTGGCCAGGCTGGGAGGGAAGGTTCTGGAGCGCGCAGCTGGGAGCTGACGTGAGCAGTGACTGGCTCAGGGCTTCCGGCTCTGCCTTATTTGGAGGCAGTTCCGGGTGGGGCCGCGACTGGCACGTCCTGAGCTTTTCAGAGACACCCTTCCCCTCCCGGTTATTTTTAGGCCCTAAAAGAATTCTTGGGGAGCTCGCTGCCCCCCACACCTCAAGAAGCTGCAGAGCTAGCCTCGGAAGGGCTCTCAGTCACCCAGTCCTGCTGCCACAGTGCCAGAAGGGAAATTCAGGCCCAGAGGGGCGGGGGTGGCCCAAGGTCTAGGCCTTCTGTCCCCTTCCCCCGCCCACCTTTGGCCCTGCCCTCATGGGCCACTCCAAGCAGGCCTGGCCAGTGCCATGGGACACCCCAGTGAGGGGAGAGGTGCCCCAGCTGGGGACCCCCACTGTGCAGGAGGTCTGAATTCCCTTGGTCTCCAGCAGGCAGTGGCAGAGCAGTAATGCAGCGGGAGGCCAGGGCCCGTCCTCCAGTCATGACCAGTGTGCCAGCCTGTCCTTTCAGGGCCGGGACACTCTTCCCAGGGCCTAAGGTATGACCTCTGCAGGGGTGGGGGCGGGGATGGCAGCCAGGGACCCCAGGATTTTTTTTTTTTTTTAAAGATTTATTTGAGAGAGAGACAGAGCGCACAAGCAGGGGGAGGGGCAGAGGGAGAAGCAGTCTCCCCACTGGGCAGCACCTGGTCCCATGACCCAGAGGTCATGGCCTGAGCCAAGGGCAGACGCTCCTGACTGAGCCCTGTAGGCGCGCTGGGAAAGGGCTGCGCGGTAACCCCCAGGGCAGTGGGAGGCAGCTGCGGTGGGATGCCAGCTGCCTGGTCAGCTCAGGGGAGCCGCACAGGCGCCACGTTCCCCAGACAGAGCTCCAGGTTCAAGAGGAGGTCCCAGGGAGTGGGGTGGGTGCAGCAGAGCCGGGAGGGCACTCCCAGCTCAGGGAAGGTTCCAGAACGTAGCCCTGGAATGAGCGTGAGGCTCGCTGAGGAATTGGCTTCTCTGTGGAGGCAAGCCCGTGTGGGACGCAGGGCTGGGGAGGTGATGGGAGCCCGAGACGGGACCTTTACCTCGAACGGGGCCCGGAGGAGCCCGAGGGTGCTGTGGGGTGGCCCCACTGCATGGCTGGGGACAGGAGCCTCTCCTACTGCAGCTGGCCGGCAGTTAGACAGGAAGAGGGACTTCCTGATGGCCCATGCTTGCTGTCGGCTGGGCAGCTGGGCCCAGGAGGCCTGGGGGGACTGGGCATGAAGGCTTTTCCAAGAGTCCCCAGCCACCCAGAGGAAGGGCCACTCCATGCAGGGGTGCGGGAGCTGCCTGCCTGGGTAACTGGAGGGTGGCCGCCGCCAGCGCACCTGCCCCCCAGGAGACTCAGGCTCTTGTCATTGTCCTCCGGTGCCTTCCTCTTTCCACCCTCGCGTCTGTGGGGACACTGTCCTCGCCATGCCAGAGCCACCACCACCAGCACCGGGATCCCTCCCCGCCACCAACAGCACCACGAGCTCCCGTCACAAGTGTCCCCACCAGCTTCAGCTGCCCACGCTCCCGCCCACTGCGGTGATCGCCGCCATCGCCAGCCCCGTCGGCAGGGCACGGTGGTCCTGCTGGCTGCAGGGGAAGGGGCTGGCAGGGCACGGTGGTCCTGCTGGCTGCAGGGGAAGGGGCTGGCAGGGCACGGTGGTCCTGCTGGCTGCAGGGGAAGGGGCTGGCAGGGCACGGTGGTCCTGCTGGCTGCAGGGGAAGGGGCTGGCAGGGCACGGTGGTCCTGCTGGCTGCAGGGGAAGGGGCTGGCAGGGCACGGTGGTCCTGCTGGCTGCAGGGGAAGGGGCTGGCAGGGCACGGTGGTCCTGCTGGCTGCAGGGGAAGGGGCTGGCAGGGCACGGTGGTCCTGCTGGCTGCAGGGGAAGGGAGACCCAGGAGGCGGTCCCGGGGTTCCAAGGAGGACGGCCTGGGGACAAAGGTGTGGACATGATGAGAAAAACAAGGTCCAGGGAAAGGAGTGGCCTGTGGTGGAGAAAACAGGAGAGGGAGGCCCACGGCTGCCCTTGGGTGACCTCCCCCACCGACGGGAGTGTCCAGAGGTTAGGGCCGGGGAGCTGCAGGGGAGCATCACTCAGACACGTGAATCTCCATTTCCTCCTCCGGAGAGGGTGTCAGGACCCTGTCTGTCCAGCCCTGAGACAGCTGGATGGACACAGAGGGCCACCCACAGACAAGCTCTGGGCACACGGTGGTCACTGGCCTGGAGCTGTGCTCACGGCAGAAGGCAGTGGAGACAGACCGGCGCAGGGAGAATCGGGCTTGGACGGGCTTGGACGGTCTGGGCCGCTTCCTGCACCCTGGGCGGCCGAGAGGACTGGGATTTCTGGGCGCTGTCCCCATGCCGGGTGGCTGTGGAGCACTGAACAGCTGGGAATGTGGGGCCTGGGCAGGACAGAGGGTGTGGCTTCTCCTGGAAGGACTCAGCCCTGGGAGCGGGTGGGGGGGCGGGAGGAGCAGGACGGAGGGGAGCCTCAGCCGAGGGTCCCGGCGCTGAGCCACTCCCACTACAGGTGGGGAGCCCAGGCCGGGTGCACCTGATTTGTTGGTTTCTTCTAGGTTTTCTGTGGTGCTTGTGATCAGGGCAGGGGAGATCAGGTCACTTCCCAAGAGCAGCGGGGAGCCCTGCGCTCCGTGTTCCCCTCATCAGGACAGTCTGCACCTGGACCCCAGTCCCCAGCCCTTCCGGCTTCCTTCGGCATCTGCGGGGGACGAGGGAGCCGGCGCAGGCCCCCGCCCTCCTCTGCTCCCCAAGGCTGGTGGGGTTGGAGTCCGAGGCCTCTTTGGGTGGGAGCGCACGGGCTGCAGGGGGTGTGGGGGGAGATGCCGCATGTGAAGGAGTGTGGGCGCATCCGTGGTTGGATGGACTTTTAACAAGCCTCCGTGGGGGCGGGTTTCGCTGCCCAGTCTCTCCAAAGGGGGTGTTTCAAAGTGCCCCAGACCGGGGCTGCGTGCCCTGCCATGCCCTCCTGGCTGTCCACTCTCCTGGTACTTGCGGTCCCTCGGTCCCCAGCAGCCATGCCTGGTCACCAGTGGTCCCTCTCCTTCCTCGGTCGCTGTGGTAACCACCCAAGGCGGTCCGGAGCGCCGTGGGCACCCGCGCTGGGCGGCTCCGCCATCCTTCTGTGAGCCCGGCCTTGTGTTCACCTTGGGTGACATGGTCGGGCTGTCATCTCGGGGTGCAAACGGCCCCCTGCGGCCCGCGGTGGGAAGCGCAGCCGAGGGGAGGAGCCTGGCTCACCGGCCCTCCGCGCCTGGCAGCGCCCAGCCGGGCTCCCGGTGCGGGCTCAGGCCGCCCCCTGCTGGAAGCACGCGCGCGAGGCAGGCATTTCTGCTCTCGAACAGGAGCATCTCCAAGTCCAGGCTCAGAAACTGGCCAAGCTGTGGGCCACTGGCCAAGCTGGGAGGTGGCAGAAGGCTGGGCTGGATGGGCAGGGGGCGCAGCTCTGGGCATGTCCAGTTTGTCCCTCACGCCTGCCCCAGGACCAAGAGGCAGGTGCATGGGCCAGCGGTGAGGCAGTGGGTGCAGGGCCTGGAGGAGATCCGGGGCAGATCAAGGCCGGCTGGAAGGAGGGGGGCCCCGACGCCCAAGGCTCCCTCCCTCCGTCCACGTGCTCTGCTCCAGTCCCAGACTGTTCCCCTGGCGACGGCACCAGCACAGGGAAGTCCCACGCCAACGGCTCCTGTGGGTCTAAAGGTCTGCAGTGCAGAACAAGGGGACCCAGCATTGGGGGGTCCCCATCAACGTTCCCACAGCGCCCTTGGGGGCCGCATGATCTCAGGCCTGTACGTCAAGGTCCACACATCACGGGCTCCTGACAGCCAGGCAGGGGGCAGGGGTGGAAAGTCCATGGGGCTGTGGCGTGGGCTGCAGAGAGAGGCCACACAGACGGGACGTGGGTTTTTAATTCTTTTTATTGAAGAAAAGAAAAGGAGAGAAAAAATAGATTCCCCACCCCTGCTCTTCCCGGAGTGGGCTTCTAGTCCTGCCCCTGGGGTCGGCGCAGGTGAGAGAGAGGACTGTGCTCTCCACCTGGGTCTGGGGAGGGGCCCCGGGCCCTGGAAAGGTTGGGGGGGGGGCTGGCTGCTTCCCGAGGGATAGGGGTGTCTAAAAAATGGTGCCAGGCCAGCTGGGCCAAGCGGGCTGGTCCTCTGCTGCGGCAGCAAGGCGGGCCTCCTGGGGATGCTGGCCACGCTCGGGCCGGCCACCGTCCGCTGCGGCCCGCCCGCCCGCCTGCCGGGGCTGGGCTGGAGAAGGGCAGAGTCTGAGGCATCTTCCGGCCTCCGGAGCCCTGTGCCCGCCCCCCGGGCCGCCGGCGCCTCCTGTCCCGTCTGGCTCTGGTCCCAGCACTGCGGGCCTCCACCTGGCCGCCGTCCGAGCGCCCTGAGGCCAGGACGCGGGTCTGGCCCGCAGCCCGAGAGCACGTCTGAGCCCATCCCGTGGCAGGAGCGGGCAGAGCAGCATCCCTCCTCGTGGCCCGGTGCGAGGCCGCCGCCCACCTGCTCAGACCTCAGTCTGGAGGTCGATGATGTCCTGGCCCACCAGCGGGATCGTGGCGCCCGACTTCTCCCACTCCACGCTCCGCAGCTCCAGCGGGGACGGTGGCAGTGGCTCCAGCTCCTTCTTCACCCACGCGGGCGTCCCGTGGGCTTTCCGAAGGCTCTCCCAGGGCCGCTTGTTGGGCGTCTGCTGCTTCTCCGGCTGCTGGCCGATGGCCGGTGGTGGGGGGAGGGGCCGGAGCAAGAGGAGACCGGAGGGAGCAGGGGGAGAGAAGGCGGAGTCGGAACCGGGAAAGGAGACAGAGCAGAGAGCCCCCTGCTATTGGGTCCGGGGTAGGGGGCAACAGCCTGCTGTGAAAGGCACCTGCCTGAAACCGCTCCCTTGGCCATGGCTTTCCTGAGGAGATGCCAGACTATTCCCCAGTGGACTGCCTTCCCCTCCTCTTCCAGACAGTCCCCCAGAAGCCAGTGCACTGCCTCCCCTCCAGACGGGGTGGGGGGCCCCAGAAGCCAGTGCATTGCCTACCTCTCTCCCTCCAGACGGGCCCCCAGGAGCTAGTACACCACCTACCCCTCCAGACAGGCATCCCCAGAAGCCAGTGTGCCCTCCCCCCTGCCCAGGAAGGCCCATGGGCTTGTCCTGCCCTCCAGAGTCTAGCATGGGCTGGGTCAGGCCAGCATCTGGGAAAGGTCGCAGGAAAGAATGAATGAATCAGGAGACAGCCTTACGTAAAGGCTCTCCCACAGCACGCCCCCATCCTGTGCTGCCCCCCCAGCGCCCCAGGGCCCTGCCCTTTCCCCCGCAGACCTTGCTGTCCGGACCCAGGGCCTCCTTGTCCTTCTCGGCGTGCTGCAGCTTTCGGTTCAGGTCCTGGAACAGGTCCTGGTGCCGTTTCCGCGTGTGCATGATTTTCTGCAGGGTGGGAGGGGGGGAAGCCTGAGCCCGGAAGAGGGGTGCTGCCCCGCCCCTTCCTGCCTGCTGGAAGGGTTCAGAGCGCCTGGCCTGGCCGTGTGGGGGAGGGGATGCCAGGACCCACCTCGAAATCCAGTTCCGCATACCGTGATTTCCGCCGCTGTGGGGAGAAGGGGTTTGTGCATGTTTGCAAGCAGTTCCCTAAAACCTCCCAGGCCACAGGTCCCGGCCTCTCCTTGCCTGAAGATGGGGGAGACCAGGCACCCCCTCGCCCCAGGCCTCCTCTTGGGGTCTTGCCCGAGCCCTGGGGTCGCGCCTCTGTCAGCCCTGAAGCTGGGCCCTTTGCGGGCCCCCTGCTGCCTCAGACAGTGGGGGTGGCCAAGAAGATGCTGGACAGGAGGCGGGGCCCCAGAGGTCAGTGACCATCACGAGGAGGCTCTCGGCTCTATGACAACCTAGGGCTCTGGTATTCCAGGGCCTGAGTGAGGGTCAGTCTATAGAACCTCGTCACCACTTTCTGTGGTGCTGGACTGTGGTGCTCCACTTTCAGAGGAGCTGGACTGGCCTCCAGACCACCTCTGGCCTCCAGGCCAGGGCCGGTGCTGGGCGAGGGTCTCTGGCTCAGCCAGCCCACGACGTGCGCCCAGGGACAAGGAGCATGGGACGCAGGCCAGCGGCCCAGCTGAGAGCCCCCCCCCAGGCCGTGAACCAGGAGGAGGGAGCATGGCCTAGGGAGGTGGGGCTCCCTGAGGGCGCTGGGCGGTGCTCCCCGCTCCGGGCTCTGACCCCATGTTGCACAGGCTGGGGCGCGGGCTTGGGGTCAAGTCTAGGCTTCAGGTTGTTCTGTGGAGGGACTCGCTGCTCTGACCGCAGGCGCGGGATGGGCTACACTTGAGCTGACTCCCGCCCAGCTCGGTGGCCTCTGCAGGGAGGGAGACCCCTGTTCCGGCAGAGGCCGGGCGCCCCCTGCCACGAGGCCCAGCAGGACGAGGGCAGCGTGGCTAGAGGACAGAAAGAGGACGGTGGGCGGGCGGAGGGAGTCCTAGGGGACGCCCCGTCAGCAGCCAGCTTGTCCCCCTTCTCGTCAAGGGACACCTGCCAGCAGCAGGGAGCCGGGACGCTGGTCCCCAGCATTCCCAGGCCCCGACTTCCTAGCACTGGCCGTGGGCCCCACCGGCTGGGCCGTGCACCCAAACCAGCGGTGCCCACAGCAGGCCCTGCCCCCCCGCCCCTCCCCCCGGGTCCCCGGGCCGCCCTCACCTCAAGGGAGCTCACGGACAAGGTGGAGACGTTCTCATTCCTGGTCCCGGCCCCCGAGCTAGGCCCCGGGTGGGCCGCGGGCTCCCCAGGCTCCCCCAGGCTGGGGGGCGTGGGCTCCAGGGTGGGGGGTGGGGGCGGGGGGGGCGGCGGCGGCGGGGGCTGGGCAGGGGGGGCCTCCGGGGGCCCGGCGCCCGGAGGCTGGCGGGTGGGTGGCGGGCCGGGAGGCCGGCGTCGGGGGTCATGTTGAGGTGGATGAGGCGGGTCTGGGGCATCTGGTCCAGGTGGATGCTGTGCTTGGCTTCCTCTGGGGGCTTGGGCCGCAGCGTGGCCGTGGCCGTAGGCAGGATGACGTAGCTGGTGTCCAGGGCCTTCTCCTGGGCCCGGCTCAGCTCCGAGTCCAGCTTCTTGAAGATGTCCCCATCGCCGGCAAAGGAGGACTTGGGCGCCCTGTCCTTCTTGAGGGTCAGGGAGTGGTTGGGGAAGTCTGGCAGGGGGCCGCCCGGGCAGCGGGGCGAGCCGTGCAGGTGCAGCTTGGACACGTTGGCGGGCAGGCTGTTGAAGTTGGTGGGGGGCACCTTGGCGTGGGCTACCTTCAGCTTCTCCTCCTCGGGCAGCGACGGCCGCTTGAGCGTGCCGGTGATTGTGGCCGTCCGGCAGGCTGCGATGTCCTTGTTCAGCACTGTGGGGAGAGGAGGGGGTGGGGGTCAGGGTGGCCTCAAGGGTGCCCTGGCCAGGCCCCAATCGGGCACATGCCCTCTGACGGCTCTGGAGCTGCAGTTCCTGGCGCTCGCGCCCCACAGGCCACCCCGGCCCTGGTCAGTGGGGGCCTGCCATGTGCTGTCGGTGCCACGGCAGCCCGGCTTCCTCTGCTGTTTCTAATGAGGCTGGAAGATGGGGTGCTTCTGCCTGCCCCCACAGACAGGAGAACAAGTGACGGCCACCCACACACTGCTCTCCTGGCAGCCGGGAGCCCCTGAGCGCCCCGCAGCCAGCCCATGTGTCTTGGAAGTGCAGGGACACAGCTCCTCATGGAGGGGGAGGTGCTCCTGGGGTGCCGTGCTGCAGACGCCTAGCTGCCCCACTTCTGCTCCGCTGCAGGGGAGGGGCCGCATGACCTCTGAGCGGGGCTCCCATGGGCCCACTACCCACCTTGCCCCTACCAATCAATTTAGCCTCCTGGGCCGGCAGAGAGCACAGAGCTGCACCCGTGCCCCCCTCAGGGCCCGTCCCTGAAAGCCTGCTGTGACCGCAGGGCCCTCTCTTTGCTGACCACACCCCTGCCCAGCCCCCGCACACCAGAGGCGCTGTCTGTCGCCTGCCGCCCCCTGGGCACACAGCCTCCCAGCCCTGGCTTGTGTCCAGCCTCCAGATGCTGACATCCTCTGGGCGGCCCGGCGGGGGACCTGCCATCTTCCCCGCCAAGCCTGCGCCCCTGCAGCGTCCCTCCTACTCGGGTCTCTTGGTCCTCCTGAGCGCACACGAAGCCCCATGGACCCGGGACGCGCCTCTCCGCTCAGACCCAGGCGCTCTCAGCCCTACCTCCAGACTCCTCGAGATCCCCAGCGCCCCCTGGTGTGCCCCCCACCCCCAGCCAGTAGCTGCTTGAGAGGCCACAGGCCCCGCTGGGCCAGCTGACTGATGAGGAAGAAATCAGAGGCTCGGAGAGGTCAGGACCACCTGAACAGGGCTGGACCCCAGCCTCTGAAGGCCCTTGAGTCTCGGGGTCACCTCTCAGGACGGCTGCCTAGGCCACATAAGACCAAGACAGGAGATGGAAGACCATTCTGTCCAGTTCCTCACTCAACCCAACCAAAGGCCACCTCTTCCAGGAAGCCCTCCTGGGTCCACCTGGCAGTAGCTGACACTCCCAGCCTAGGGCCGCCCCAGCCCCTGCCTCCATGGCTGTCTTTAGACTCTCTCTGACGGATGCAAGGCAGTTGTGGCCGGCTGGGTCTCCACAGTTCTGGAAGATACTGCCTGTCCCTGCCTCAGATGCCTGTCCCTGCCCCAACCTCCTGGCTCCCAGGACATGGACCCCTGAGGGGCTCCCTCTCATTGGGCAATTGAGTCCCTTTTTCCATTTGCTTCCAGAAAACTCAGCGCTAGCCCAGGGTCCGGTGGTGGGTCCTGCCCTGTGCTCTCCCCCCACTCCTGCTGCCGCCCCCCCACCCCCATTCTGAAAGCATGCCCAAGCCTCCTCCGTGGGGCTAGTGGGGGTGGAGACATGAGGACGACACGGAGTGTGGGCCCCGAGGGAGGGCAGGCAGGGGTGGGCGGCGAGGTGGGTGACAGGGCGGAGGCGGGCAGCTCCCCTCACACAGCTTGCCCAGCCTCCCGGCCCCTCCCAAGATGGTGAAAAGCCAAGAAGAGGAGTGTGTGTGCGGCCGCCGAGGCAAGGGGCACGGCAGGGAGAGGACAGGGCCAGGCCCCGCGCAGGGAGTCCACGGCCTGCCCCCGGGGCTAAGAGCGCTGCCCTGCATAGCGCGGGCCTCACCCCTGCTGAGCCAGAGCTCCAGGACGGGTTTCCACAGATGGGGCCTGCGGCCACAGGGCAGCGGGTGGGGAGGCAGGAAGGGGCGGGTGCGGCCCGGGCTGAGGCGGGCGCTGTGCAGACCTGGCCGCCTGGGCAGCGTCCCCGCCGGCTGGGCGGAGCGGATCCCGCCTCCCTGCATGGGCTGGGGCAGGCCGCGGTGGGATGAGGACAGACACGTGAACAGACAGACGCACAGAGAAAATTAGAAGAAGCACGTGGACCCAGGCGGGGGCCACCTGTCGCTCTCACCTGGCCGGCGCTCACCTGATCTACAGGCCAGATCCACGTCCTTCTCGAAGTCAGTCTGCAAGACAGAGGCGGGGTGGGGTGAGGGCCTGCGAGCCAGCAGCCCGGCTGCTGCCCGCACCGGGCTGGCGGGAAACGGTGGAGCTGAGCTATACCTCGGAGGCATGTGGGAGTGTGTGAGTGTGAGAGTGTGTGTGTGTGTGTGTGTACATGCATGCACGGGAGCTCCCTCCCGGGCGTCGGCGGCTTAGCTGGGCCGTGGGGGGCCAGTCCCATGGCAGCTCCCTCACACTCTCAGCCTCTGCCTCAGTCTCCCCCAGGCCCTGGCTCCCTGGGACTGCAGCCCACTCTGTCCCTCACATCCCCCGATGGGGTGGGGGGCGCAAAGTGTCTCACGCTGGGGTCCCCTGCGGCCCAGCCCGCCGCCTGCTGGTGTGCAGCTGTGGGGCCTGCCCCGTGTCACCTGTGGTCCTCAGCACAGGCCCTGGGGACGAGGAAATGGAGGCTGGCCGGCCAGAGAGGCAGAACGGGCTTCGGACACGGCCGTCGGTGCCCGGGTGACACCGGCCGTCCCTTGAGCCGGAGGCCCTGCTAGAGCGTGTGCCCCATCCCAGCCTAGGAGCCCCGCCAGTGGGAGTGGGCAACCAGTCCTCGGCCTCAGAGCGCCTGGTGGGCGGGGCACCCGGGCCTGGGCACCTCGGGCCAGGGCGTGGCCTTCTCAGGGGCGGGGGGTGGAGGGGCTGCTGGGGCTGGGTCCTTGTCTCAGACCTGGAGGTTCCCTCTGCGCAAACGCAGAGATGGGCTTCTGGGAAGACTTCAAAGTCTGAGGTCAGAGGTCAGGCCGGGAGCAGGGCCCGGGAGTCTGGGACCCCTGCCCTCACCCCTGAGGATCCAAGGAGCCTCCGCAGGTCCACCGGCTGGCCTCTGCTGAGGCCCTGCCTGGGACGCTCACGGCCCCCGTGAGGAGGCTGGGCACCCCAAGGCCTGAGTGAGCAGCTCCTGCCAGGCCCCCAGTGACAGCGCGGAGAATCCAGCCCGGGCACCACCAGGACCTGAATGGGAGGCCTGCCGGCAGGAGCCGGGGGGAAAGTCAGGGAGGACTTCCTGGAGGTGGTATCTTAGTGGACGCCACGAGGCGGGCAGCGGGGTGGGAGGGCCGCGCTGTGCCTCAGGCTGAACGGCAGGTGCAATGCTGGAGGGACCTGGCTGGGAACAAGGCCATGGTGGGGGCAGGGTGCGTGCACAGCCCAGGCTGGTCCCCTGGATGGAGACGGAGGGAGCCCAGCCCCATCCCGGCCAGGCTGGAGGGCGATGAGGGGGCGTGGGAGGTGGGGGGGGCAGCCGCTGAGGCGACGGCCCCAGGAAGCTGGCATCCGGGCAAGCACGCTGCGGTAGCGGGGGTGAGTGTGGGCCGACGCCAGTCCCCCCTCCTGACCGTCTGGGTCCTGCCCGCCCCAGACCCCGGGCCGGGGATGTCACCTTGGCAAGCCTCAGTGTCCCCAGCCTCACACTGGGCTCGGAGCTCTTCCCAGGGGCCGCCGGAGCCCAGAGCAGCGCAGGGAGACAGCGCTGGGGCGCGCGCTCGGAGCCCTACCATGAGCTGGGCGTGGCCATTCTGGAAGGAGCCCCCCGAGTCCCCGTTGCCCTCCTCCTGCCGGTCCACCACGCGGCACTTCACGGCGTCCTGGACCTGGGGGAGAGCAGAGTGGTCCACGGCAGTCCCCGACTGTGGCCTCGTGAGTCGGCGGTAAGGCCGGGGCGAGCAGCAGGGCTGTGTCTCCGCGAGGGGAGCCTGTGTGCGGGGCCCTGCCTCCCTTCCCTCTCGCAGAGTCTCTCTGTGCCCTTCACGGGCACCTCGACCCCCCGTAAACGTGCCACGGCCCTCCCAGCCTGCCGTCAGGCTGCGGAGGGCACTGGGGTCCACGCCGTCCAGGCAAGTCCGGGGCCCCGCCTCACCCCCTGGAGACACCCGAGCGTCCACAAGGGCCCTTGGGGGGCACAGCACGTCTGTGGGGCACGCTCCATCAAGGGAGGTCTCACGTGTTACGGCCATGGGCTCTTCAGAAAGGGGCCACCCAAGCAGCCAGCACAGAGCTTGTCCACAGAGGACAGGCAGGGCTGGTCAGCGTGAGCAAGGAGTGAAGGCCGGCCCCTTCTCTGCCACGGAGCGCTCTGGGTGTGGGCGGAGCGGCGAGCAGTGCCCGCCCTCAAGAAGCCGCCCCTTCATGGCCATGATGTGCAAAGGGAACAAGGGGAGGCACAGGGGCGGCGAAAGCATGGAGGGGGTCCTGGAGGAGGCATCCGGAGTCCGCGGGGGAGCTCTGGGAGGAGGGTACGCTGGGGGTCCCGGGCTCCCAGACCTAGACCCAGCGTAGACCTGGGGACCTGTCCCCACTCCCCTCAGCCACACAGCTGATGAGAGGCGGTGCTGGGGTCTCGCTGGCTCCGGGGCCGCAGGCACCCGCCAAGCCTCTGGCCTCCTGGCAGGTGTGCCTTCCTCCCGTGCGTGCACTCACTGACCACCTAGCAAACATCTCAAGCACCTCCCGTGGGCCCAGTGGAGGCAGGCCACCATCCAGGAGACAGCAAAGGGAAAGCACTCTCTCCACTGGCACGAAAAACAGATGGTCTCCCCAAGTGCCTCATGGCCTCCTCCTCCAGGAAGGCCACCTGGCCAGCCTCACCCCCTCTGTTCCCCCCAGAAGACTCAGATGACCACCTTACTCATCCACCTCCCAAATGTTCCGCGCCCACTGCGCTGGCTGAAGCTGCCTGGCATCGCCCGTACCTGCCCCCTCCCAGCCTGTCTTCCTCAGCGCGGCCCCCTGGAGTCCCGCCTACAGAGGCCAGAGGATGGAGGCCCTCTCCCGACTTTTCTCTGCCCCCAGGGTCCCTAGCCTAGATGAGAGAGGCTGATGGGGAAGTCCCACCTTCCTGGCAAATCAGGTGTCTCTGAGGCACCTGACTCTCCCCCGCATGGACCCCCGCGCCGGACCGTCCTGCTTCTGTTCCCGGGTTTTAAATTCCTACAAGCTCCCTCCTATTCTCGGATGTTCCTCCTTGGTAACCTGCCGTTTTCGTCTCAGAAGCTGGGCAGCCAAGGGCAGCTGAGGGCCACAAGCGGGGCCTTTACACCTGGGGAGTCGGTGGCGTCTGGCCCCACCCCACCGAAGCCACAGTGAGAAGCGCGACCATGAGTCAACATGGCCGGAGCCAGGCACGCGTGGGGCCGGGACTGGCAGCCTCTCCCTCTCTGCGGATGCCGGCTCGGGCCGTGTCGAGGGCCCGCGGCTACAAGGATCTGACTTTCTGGGCACAGGCTCTCCGGATCTCAGAGGAGATGCTCACGGCCACCCCGGCATTTACATGCAGGAGCTTGTCAGTGGGGCCGTCCCAACACCAAAAACGCGGGCTTCTTGTCCTCCCGTCACCTTCCCCCCGCCTGGGGGCCTCAGGGGACAGGGTGCCCCCGGGACCAGGGCCCCACCTGGGACAGTGGGACTACACGGGGGGGATGCCAGGTGGGGGCGGGGCTGCCAGCTCAGGACGGGGCTGAGCTGCCCCGAAGTGCACCGCCAGTCGTCCGCAGCATCCTTCCCTGGACATCCCGGGGGCCCGGGAGCCCCTTCTAGAAGTGCTCTGGCTTTGGGCTGTGATGCAGCGGCTGCCCGGCCTCCCCCACTGCCAGCTGTGCACCCGGCTTCCTCAGGTGGGCTGGGCTCATGGCCCCTTGTCCCTCTCTCCCCCAAAACCCAGGGTTCACTGCAAAACCCTTGTCCTGTTCTCATCTTTTCGAATCTAAGTGCTCTCCAATCACTCTGCTATGTTTCCAGGAGGTTCCAAAGGGAGAGGGAGAGAATTCTGCGGTTCCGCCCCCACCCACTCCGGCCCCTTCAGCCTCACCAAGGCCCCTCCCGTCCATGCCAAGAGCACGTTTCTCCACATTTCAACCCTCCTGAGGGGGGAGCAGGTCCCGGACCTTAGCTGCTGTCACCGGCAGCCAGCTGTGGGGACAGGCGGCTGAGGCCCTCCCTTGCTCCCATTCAGGACGGGGGGCTCAGCTCTGCTGAAAGCTGCACATGTCTCCGGGGCTCCGGGTCCTAAAGACTTAGGAGGACAGAGCCCCCCTCACCGCCCAAGCCCTCCAGGGGCGCAGGGGGCGTCTTCAGGAAGAAGGATGGACACTAGGAGCCACTAGGACCGTGTGCCGGCGCAGCCTCGGGGCCCGCCATCAGGCGTGGCCCGCAGCAGCCCCGGGGGTGCCCACCTCTCTGCGCAAGATGCAGTGGACCATCACTATGACGAAGCCCTCCAGCGAGTCGAAGACGGCGAACAGGATCTGGAAGAGGGCGGAGCGGCGGTCGGTGACAGCGAGCACGGCCGACATCCAGGTCAGCGCCAGCAGCGGCAGCACCACGCAGGAGCTCCACAGCGAGGCCCTGGGGACAGCGCAGCGGGCGGCTGCGTCAGGGCTGGCCCTGGCCGCCCTCTCCACCCCCCACCCCTGCTGGACTTCTCCTCCTCTCCCCCCTCTCCCCTGCGGTCCTGGTGGTCCCTCCTGGGGAGCAGAGTCCTGCCCCAACCAGCCCAGCAGCTGGAGCCTCTGAGCGTGGTCCCTGGAGGCTGGGCAGCGGGGAGGGAGGGAACCTCTCGGGGACACCCAGGTTCCTAACTGTCCAGGAGGACACAGGAGGGATGCCCACTGGAGGCGGGAGCTGGGGGGCCACGGCCCCTCCTGCGTCCAGCTCCCCGGGCTCTCTGCGCCACCCCCGCTGCCAGGGGATCAGGGCCCAGCTCTAAGACGGCTGTGGAGGGGGTGTTCGGCCAGGCCTCTGAGCTCTGAACAGAGATGGGGAGAGAAACACAGAGGACCAGAGAGCTGCTCCAGGAGGACAGAGGGGACAGACAGACAGACATGGCCAGACGGAGAGGGGAGGGGAGGCAGAGACACAAACAGAGACCCACGGGCGCTTCAGCTCTTGGCAGGCCCTGCTCTGCTGGTCCCCAGGGGAGACGGGCCTCCAGGAGTGCCCGAGGCAGGCACTGCCCTCTGCCGCCGGGTGCCTCCGTTCGCCACTGTGGGCTACACCGTGGCGGCTCTGAGCCTGCCTCCGCCGGACGGCGCTGTCACTGTGCCGAGTCCTCGAGGCGCGTGCTGAGGGCAGATGGCTCCGGCGGGACGGCTGGCGTGTGGCAGGTGTCCGGGAAATGTGCCTGACCCCACCCTCACCACAATGACGACCTCCAGCGTTTGGCCGCCTGGGCAGGAGATGGCTCGCAGGGGCTCCAAGGAGCCGCCGGGGCCCTGTCATCACCGGGGTGGGGGCTGAGGTCAGGACCACCGACTCTCCTCCTTACAGGACAGAAGCAGGAGCAGGTGGGGCAGGAGAAGCAGGGAGTGGGCAGGGGGAGGGACAGAGGAACATCGGGCAGGGCCAGGATCACAGGGGCCAGAGGAAGGAGCCAGGGGGCCGGGGGGGGGGGGGCGGACACAGGCCCGATGGGAGAAAGGCTAGAAGGACCGTGAGTCCAGCTTGGAGAAGGACCCCCGAACCAGCAGGACCTTAGTTAGGGGGCGGGGGCAGGAGCCCTCCCCAGAACTGTGCCCCTGGCTTCTGCACCCTGTCTGTCCGACCCGGGGCACAGAAGACAGGCCCGCCTCCTCCCCCTCCGCCCCCCCCCATTCCCTCCCCACTCCCTGTGCCAGGACCCAGGTCCCCGTCCCGGCCCCAGCCCCATTTCTGCTCCAGCACAGCTCCCTGGCCAGGCTCCCCGGGGGCTCAAGGCAGAAGCCCTCACAGGAGCTTCTGAAGGAGACTTCACAGACCCGCCTCACCTCACCTCCTAGGGTGGAGGCCCAGGAAGCCGGCCCTCCCCAGCTCCGCGCACTGCCCTCCCCAACCCCGAGGCTCTGTGGCTCCGCAGGGCGGGTGGGGCTCCCTCGTCTCTGCCCTCCCTTCAGAAGCAGACCTTCTCTGGCCATACTCGGAGCAGGAGGGTCTCCTCCTGCTGGGAGTCACGCTCCTTGGGGCCTGGGGCCTGCGGCCGGGGGCAGGACCCCCGCGGCCTGCGGCCGGTAGCAGATGGCTGGGGCCAGGGGACCCAGAGATCACTTCAGGTCCTGCAGCCCAGCCTCTATGGGTTCTGCCGGGGCAAAGGGCCGCGCGGAAGAGCGGGTGCGGGCCCGGGGGTGGGGGGGCCGGGGAGGCCCGGGGCGGTGGCACCGCGGGAGGTGGGAGCGGTGGGCGCAGGGGGGGCAGAGCCTCTCAGGGAATGTCCCCGGGGCTCTCACGACAGGCCTGTCACGGGGCAGAGCAAACAGTACGTGTCCTCCGGCCCTGTCCCCGCCGGCCGTCCTCCCACAGCTTTCTGCCTCACGGGACCTGACCTGCCCCGAACCTGTAGCCGCCATGGGGCAGCAGTGTCCACACGCCCACACGCTCACGCACGTACACGTGCTCACACATGCACACACGCACACGTGCTCACACACGCACACACGCTCACGCACGTACACGTGCTCACACACGCACACACGTGCACACCGACACCGACACCCACTCACACACGCACACGCTCATGCAACACCCACGCACGCTCACGGTACCTGTGCTTGTGCCCGCCCACATGCTGACACGCGCACACACTTAGAGGCGCACGCACGCGCACACCCTTGTGCTCACACGCACACACCGCGCACCCCAGCCCCCGGCACGGCCACACGTCAATGAGCTGCCAGCTGAGCGCGTTCTCGAGCTGACCCGCACCCGTCCCGTCCGGGCGGCGCCTGCTGTCCAACCCTCCATGTCCCAAGGCCCCGGGGGATGGGGAGAGGAGCCTGGCGAAGGGCCAGCTGGGGGACGACCCCCAGAGTGGACGGCACAAGTGACAGAGAGGACAGAAAAAGCTTAAAACAAACTGTGTGACTCAGAGCAGCGTGGAGACGGGCGCACACGGGGAAGGAGAGGGTCTGAGGTGGCACGGCCGGCGCCCTGGGAGGTGGCGTGGGCCGCAGGGAGGGCTCCACACTCGGCCTGTTGGAGGGCGCGCCGGAGGGGCTGGGGCAGCTGACCGGGAGTGCAGAGCAAAGCCCAAGACAAGAGCTGACCGCCTTCTCAGTTCTCACGGAGATGGGGCGGAACGCTCACCGACCGCAGCGGTTGGCCTGCATCCCCCGGGCCGGTCCTGGGGGGTCGGGGGGGCTCTGGGGGAAGCAGGGGAGCCTTGGGGAGGTGGGGGCTGTCGGGGTTCGGCCCCCATGCATGCCTGGGTGAAGGAGAGAGGAGCCAATCTGTCCATGTTTGCACAAAGGAGCAGAA
Source organism: Mustela putorius furo (assembly GCF_011764305.1). Classification (NCBI taxonomy): domain Eukaryota; kingdom Metazoa; phylum Chordata; class Mammalia; order Carnivora; family Mustelidae; genus Mustela; species Mustela putorius. Next base: position 39,903,121 of record NW_025421322.1, on the reverse strand, counting down.
CTCCTGGGGGAGGCCACGGCCCCCAAGTCTGCCCTGACCATGTACCGCGCCAGCCAGGGGGCTAGGGCTCCGCCAGCCAGCGCGCCGGGTTTCAGGGAGCTAGCTGCCAGTGTCCTCCCACAGGCCCTGAGCGTGTGCGTGTGTGCGTGTGTGCGTGCGCGAGCAAGCCCGTGGCAGCACGCAGGGAGCGTCCGGTCCGTGGGGGACCCGCCAGGGTGCCACGGGGGCACCCAGGGGCCAGGGCACCCACTGCTCACCCGGGCCAGGGCTGGGGAGCCGGCCAGCCACACGGACACACTGGGCTCCCGCACCCGCCGCTCACCCCACCTGACCCCGGGGCCCTCGGCCGCACAGACGGGGACAGAGCAGGAGAGTCGGCTCAGGGGTTCTTGTAGGAAACAAAGCACACAGCGCCTTTGGGGAGTGGGCGTCACGTGCGAGCTGCCCCAGCACTCCGGCCTGCGTGCCCCGGGGCCCCCAGAAACACCTGTGGGCAGGTGGGGTAGGCCGCCTCTGTGCCCACTGCCCAGGGAGAGGGGCACCCAGGCCCATGGACAGCGAGGCCAGCCCCCGGATCCCACACGTCCTCCCAAGCCACACAGCAGACTCCCGACCACGACGAGAAGCCATCAGGAAGCCCAGAGGACGGTGTCCTGAAGCCAGGGTACTCCGGGAGCGCAGGACGAGGAGGAGGGAGACAGAGACAGACATGGAGGACGGGCACAGAGGGAACAGGGGCGGAGCCCCCACGCAGACACCAGCAGGGCAGAGGGAGGAACAGAGCAGTAGGCAGGGGCAAGGCGAGGAGGGCTCAAAGGGCAGGGGCAGGATGGAAAGGGTCTGTCTCAGCCGGTCCTCCGCTCCCTCCATGACCTCGGCACTGCCATGCCCCGGGGGGCTGGAGAAGAGGTGCTGTCCCAAACACACTTGGCCTTCACTGCTGGACATTGCCCAGCCGCTTGGGACCACGTGCTGTCTGGCCACGCACTGCCCTCTCTGGGCCCAGCCTCTCCATGCAGGAGGGACGCCCTATTTGTCCCCTGCACTCTCCTCCTGTGGCTGAAGGCACCACAAAGACAGGCAGGTCACACCCTTGCTGGGGGTTACCCGACCCCACAGTGGGGAAGGCGGAGGCCGGGGGCTCCCTCCCCCCACCCTAGTGGACCCTGCAGGGGCAGGGTCCCTGAAAACAACTGGCTTCCCAGTTTCTGAGGATGGACCACAGGCCAGACGGAGAAACTGAGGCACAGGGCAAGGTCGGGGCTGGCTGTGAGCCTTCACAGACCTCTGTGCCCCAGTTTCCCTGCCTGCTCTGGGGGCTGGCGGGGAGAGTGGGCCCTGGGTCTTCTGGACTCGAGGCAGGTGAGGCGACCCAGTGGGCCCTGCCCTACCCTGCGCGCTCCTTCAGCTTCTTGTCCGTGATGCCGTCCTTGGACACGAGCTTGTTGAACACCAGGATCCCGATGACCATGTTCACCTGCCAGGCAGAGAGCAGTGGGGTGTGGGCGCAGGGTACTGCCCTCTGGGCTCCGGGCTCCTCACCAGGGCTCCCGCCCGCAGCACGGGCCCTATGGACACCGCTCCCCAGGCCAGGAGACGGGGCCGCTGGCACAGGCTCGCCAGCACCCCCGACGCTCTCCCCCGCCCCCCACCAGAGCCCCGGCTGTTAGGTAGGGCTCTCCTGCCACAAGACCCCACCCGGGGCGCGATGCTCCAGCTCCCGCCCCCCACGTGACCCTCCCGTGCAACCCATCCGTGAGGATCTGGCAGGCCCGCCCGGCGGGGGTGGACAGGAAAAGGGGCCAGCACGCCCCAGGGTGGGGACGCAGAGAGTCATGTGGGGGCTCTCCCGACAGGCGGGATCCCCAGCCGCTCTGCACGAAATAGCCCCGAGGCCTAGCTGCCATCTCCAGGCAGCAGCAGCTTCTGGAGCTGGGGTTCCAGCTGTCCGGAGGTCGGACGTCAGGCTGACCCCCACGCACCCCTAGAGTGCTGGCCCATTCCCACGGCAGAAAGGGCCTCAGGTGATCCAGCTGCCGCCCCCACTCAGGGGTGCCCTGTGGCCACCCCAGCCTTTCAGCTCCCCTGCGCCTTACGCCCCTCCCATGACGGGGAGCTCACTCCTCACAAAGGCCCACCTCGGGGGCCGTCTCGGGGGCAGCATCCCTGTCTAGGTTTTTTCCCGGGGGTGCACTGCCCCTGCGCTCTCTGCCATGGCACCTTCCCTGCCTCCTTCCTGCTGGGCACCGGCTCCCCAGCAAGTGCTCCCCGGTGTTCATGTCCCGCAAGCCACAGCCAACGGCAGCTGTTGGCCCCGCCGTGGCCCTGGAGCCCTGGGGCCTTCTCTCCTGGGTGGAGAGGCTCCCGGCTCCTCCCCTGGGCTCCCACTCTGCAGAGGCCGCCCGGTGGAGGAACGAGGCCTTGTCCCGGACGCTTTGGACGCAGAAGGGCGAGGGGCCGACCGCCCGAGGCCCCACCGCGCTTAGCGCCCCCGACCCTGCACACCGCGTGGGCAGGCCCTGCCGTTCATCCCTGCGCGAATGGAAAGTTCCCAGACGCGGACACCAGCCCTGGAGGGCCTGACTGGGGTTGGGGCATCTTTCCCGGGTGACCTCATTTTCTGACAAGGCCGGAGCCACAGGGGACAGGCCACCAGCCATCCCCGCCCTGCCCACAGCAGGTTCTGTGCGCTCTTGACTGGCGTGTCCCCACGTTCCTGAGGGGGCCCCGGCCTTGCCCTACAGACACCCCGGCAGGGAACATGGGGGCTGGGAGCTCCCGCCTCCCTTGGCTAAGCCTCCCCCGCTCCCACGTTGCCTGTCTTTAAAATGGTGAGCTGGCCCGGTCTCTGAGGGGCCGCGTTGACATGCACGGCACGGAGGCCTCTCCCTTCAAGGAATAAAGGAGCCGGGACCCTCGGGCTAGGCCCGCTGCCCATGGCCCCACGCTCCCACGCAGGGTCCCCCAGCCTCCCCTGTGCCTGTGCCGGTGTCCAGCTTCCCCGCCACAGAGCCACAGAGTGGTGTGCGGCACTCCATGTGGGGCGGAGGGCTGGAGGGGGACAGGCTCAGGCAGTGTGGATGCAGGGGGGCCCCCAGCCGCCCGGCTCCCCCTGCCCAGTCCGAACTCGGGGGCAGGAACTCTGTGTGCCCGTGGCACTGTTGTGCATCCCTCCCCGAAGGTGTCTGGGAACTCGTGGCGAGGGAGAGCGGGCAGCCGCTTCCTTCTCCAGAGCAGGACAGCTGCTGGAAGCAAGGGCCCAGTCCTGGCCCCCCTGCCTCAGGCTCTGCTAGCTGCTCTACCCATCCCCCAGGCCTCGCTGGCACTCCCTGCCGTCCTGGGTCAGCCGTCTGTGTGCTCGGTATCCCCCCCCAGTCCGGCCACTCGGCCTGCGAGCCCACATGGACCTGCTGGCCAGTCCCCAGCCAGTGTCCATTACCCATGCAGCGGGGCTCACCAAGATAGCAGGCGCCCCCCTGCCCCCGTGTCTGTACCTGTGTACCCTGAGGGCAGCTCCAGGGGGCCAGGAATGCCACCCACCCCCTGGTGACCGCGGTGACCCTGAAGGGGCAATAGGTACCCCCAAGGGCCCAGCCTGGGCCAGCGGGGGGGGGGGGGTCAGTACCAGTACGACAGCGGCAGCCGGTCCCACGAAGGCGTACAACAGTCCCCCCTCCAGGGACAGCCAGCAGCTGGGGAGGGAGACGGGCTGGTCAGTGGCCAGTCGTGACGTCCCCGCCCCCCGGGGAAGGCCGGCAAGACGCTGGGGAGCGGCAGAAGGAGCTCGGCACCCAGCAGGCCCCCCGGGGCACAGCACACAGCAGCTCACTCTGGCCTCTGAGCCCTCGGAAGCCCCCTCCACGGTGGCCCCTTGAATCCCAGTTTACAGAGAGAGAAGCAGACACCGGCAGACGCGAGGCTGTCCTCGCTTGGCAGACACGAGGCTGTGCTGACTGCCCCGGACCGGCCCCCCAAGTGTCCTCCTATGTCCTCCCCAGTCTCACTCACAGACCCTTCCTATGGTCACGGGGCCAAAACTTTGGGTCGGGTCCCTGCTCCGGCCCCCCAGCTGCCCACGCAACCCAGGCCCCGTGGCCAGGTAGCCCAGGCCTCTGCTCATGCATCTGGCCCGGGCTCTCCTCACACCAGCCGTGGTCACCGGCCCCACGGTCCCCCAGATCTCCTGGACCTCGCGAGAGGCGGCCTGCAGGAGCCCCGGGCCCAGTGAAGACGCTGCAGTTTCCACGTGCTGTTTCCTCTGCCCCGAGTGTCCACCCCACGCAGTCAAACTCGTCTTCGGCCTTCAAAACCCCTGGGGCTCCCCTGATCCGCCCGGCCCTGTCAGCTGTGCAGCCGTGCCTGTAACTCCCTCCTGGCATGCCCCCTACCAGGGGTTCCAGTAACTGGAACCTCATTCATGTCCACTTCCCCTGCTGCCCCAGGGGGCCCTGCTCCAGGGCCCAGCCACGGCCTGTCCCCCTGGGGCTCCACAGCGAGCCAAGCCTGCACGGCCCACCCTGGCCACGCCTCCTTCCTCTGGCTCCCCATTTCCTACCCGTGCCTGCGGCTGCAGCCCCCTGCAGGCCTTGGCTCCCCTTACCCCGGGACGCTACACTGCTTTTAGGGGCTCCCCAAGCTTCCTGGTTTGGCATTCAAGGCCCCGGACCTGCCTGGCCCAGCCGACCCTTCGGGGCCTCGCTGACTTCATTGGAGCAACAGGCCCCTTACCACCGGCCTTGCCCTCCTCGGGGCCACACAGCTCCCTTGCCACCACAGTCATGCGGGAAGGTCGCACGGCTGCAGAGGGAAAACTGAGGCTGACAGACCCGGCCACGGGCACCAAAGGAGGGGGTGGAGGCTCTGACGGCCCCGAGCCTCCATTTCACCCATCCTGCTGCCCGCTGCCAGGGAGGAGCTGGGGAGGGAGGCGGCCTCCAGCCCCGGGGCTCCCGGCCTCTCCCAGCTTGGCTCTCCTCTGCGAGACGGGCAGCAGCCAGCTGTCACCTTCTAGGGCAGTGGGAGGGTCTGGGGGAGCCGAGCGGCCTCTACCCCATCCCCACCCTGCCCCGACTCACTAGTTCATGGTGCTGTACCCTTTGGCCTTGGTGAATCCCACAGAAATGGCCACGACCAGTGCAGGGAGCCCTGCGAAGGACCAGAAAGAAAGGGGGTTGGTCCTCCTGCCATCCAAGCCCGCGTCCACGCTCTGCCTCCTCCTTCCAGCCCTGGGGATGGGGCGGGGCGCGGGCAAACTGGGTCCTCGGCGTCCTGAACGCGGTTGTGCCGAGCAGGAGAGGGGGACGGGAGGGGGACGCGGGCGGGAGCCCACGGGCTGTAGGCACGGCGGCCAGACAGCGAACGAAATGCAGGACGCCTGATCGCACTTGAATTTCAGATTAAAAGAAATCATTTTTCTTGTAAATGTCCCAAACGTCACCCGGGATATCCTTAAAAAATAACTCAGTATCTGAAATTCAAAGAGAACCTGCTGCCACATCTTACCTGGGAACCCCGTGGAGGCCCCAGGAGGACGAGGGCGGAGGCCGGGGGGCACCCCCCACACCGGGACAGCGGGCGGAGGCCGGGGGGCAGCCCCCACACCGGAACAGCGGGCGGAGGCCGGGGGGCAGCCCCCCCACCGGGACAGCGGGCGGAGGCCGGGGGGCAGCCCCCCCCCCCCGGCAACACTCACCCCAGCCCAGGCAGAGGAAGCGTTTCCGGATGAGACGGTTCCTGAGGCGGCCCGTCACGGCCATGTACGACTGCCAGGCCTCGGTGAGCACCCAGCAGAAGGACGACAGGAAGAAGAAGTGCAGGAAGGCGGCCACCAGCGTGCACACCACCTGCGCGGGGCAGGCGGGCGGCTCAGGCCGGGCCGGGGCCCGGGTGCCCTTCCTGGGCCCGCCCCACCGGAGGAGCTCAGAGAGGCCGGGACGGCCCGAGCCGGGTGTCCGTGGTGGGGCACGAGGTCAGGTCCCCCTCACAGGAGGCCACTGAAGGGCCGGCACCAGCTTCCCAGGGAGCATTCTGGGGTCCTGTCACCCCATCCCGCCCGGGCTCCCTGGGGGGTGTGGGGAAGGGCCGAGCTCACGCACCTTATTGCGGGTCTGGGTCTGCCCGATGAGGATGAGGGCGTTGGAGGAAATGATGGACAAGCAGAAGTTGATGAGGATGACCGACCGCTCCGAGCGGATGTACCTGTGGGGGAGCGCGGCTCAGTGCCCCAGCGGCGGGGGGGGGGTCGCGTCTCCAGGAACTGGGGTCCTGCGGCCACGGCGAGACTAGAACGCCACCCCTTCCTGCAGGCCCCCCGGCCAGGCCACCATCACCTCCACCCCCGCACCCTCTACCGCGCACTGAACTCCAGCCCGTGGTCCTGCGCGGGGAGGGCCACGGGAGGCTGCCGGGCCCAGCCGCCCATTCCTGCTGGGAGTGGCTGATCCTCAGTTTCCCCCCTTCTGTGTGAGATCCTCTCCCTGTCTCTGCATCCCTTAGACACAGCTCGTTTCCGGGGTCTCGCTCTCGGCCTGCTCCTGGCTTCACCCCTGCCGGCCCCCTGCCCCCAGCCCTTCCCACCCTGTGTGATCCTGACTTCGGGGGAGGAAGACGGAGCGGTTCCGAGGGCAGCCTCTAGAGCCTGGGCAATGCGCGGCCCAGCTTCATCCTGGCTGTGGAACCCTGGGCGAGGGGCTCAACCCCTCTGTGCCTCAGTCTTTGGATCTGTGAGATGCGTGGTGGGAACAGCACCTGCGGCCAGGGCTGCGGCTGAGACCAGAGGGGCAAGATGCAGGTGGGCAGAGGGGACAGGGCTGGGCCTCAGGGGCCGAGATGTGACCTTGGGTGGGTCACTTTCCCTCTGTTGGTCTCCATTTCCTCGTGGGGACCATCAGGCCACCTTCCCGACCACAGCTCACAGGGGCAGTGACTCGGCCAGCAGAACTCAGGAAGGAGGCGCTTTGAAAACCACCGGCGAGCCCCTCAGAACCGCAGCCGGGAGGGTTGGACACGCTGTGTCAGGCCCCGGGTCCCCGGTCCCAGAGGTGTCTGGAAACCGAGGCCTCCAGGGAGGGGCTGGGCCGGTGGGGGGTTTGGGGCAGGTGTTCTGAGGAGGGGTTGGGGAGGAGGGCCACCACTGGGTGCCGTTGGGGCACCTACTGGTTTGGCCAGTAGTAGGGGTCGGCTTCTGCCCCCCGGCAGGAAGCGGGGCAGGGAACACAGGCCGCCTGCTCCGCCTCCCACCATCGACACACACACATCGATCTCTCCTCGCTGGCCTCGGGGGCGGCATCAGCTCTGGGCTGTGCAGCTGTGGGGGCAGATGACCTTGACTCAGACGCCCTGTCCTAACCCTCTGCTCAGTGGGGCTCCACCAGGGCTCTGGGGGCGGGAGACAAGACCCGCCCCCAGGCCCACACCTGCCCTCGCACACCCTTCACATCCTGAGCCCATCCTGGTCACGGGCCCGGGTTCAGGCCTGTTCACGTGCGTCCCTCCCCCAGAGCTGGGGTCGGCCGGGCATGGCTGCCTTGCCCCAGCCCTGCCTGGGGAGGTGGTCAGGGCCCTGCGATGAGGCCCTGCGGCCCGGGGGAGGGGGGCAGGGATGTGAGCAGAGGTTCTTGCCCTGAGCCATGACCCAGGCTCCGAGAGGACTGTGGACATGCACACCCACATGACAGGACATGGAATCTGGGGGCTCTGAGGCCCCAGGGCAGGGCACCAGGCTGGGGAGCGGACTTGCTGGTACCGGTCAGGCAGTGCCTTCAAAGGGCAGGAGAAAGCGTGGCTCCTCCCGTGGGCGGCAGTGGAAGACAGCAGCAGAAGGGCAACCAGCCCACCCTGGGCCTGTGCCCGCTCACCCCGCCATTGGGCATCCAGGGGGCAACACTCGGAGAGCAGGTGGGGGCCGTCGGGGAGGGAGGGGGACGGAGGGCGGAGGGTGGCGGTGGGGCGGTCCATCCCTGATGGCCTGGGCAGGAGAGGACGGGGTGGGGGGTGGCGCTGCTGACTGGGAAGGGGGCTCCGGACCAGCCCACCCCCCCGACGACTGTCCTCAGAGGGGGAGGGGACAGGACCTGACCCCGGCCGCCCCGTGCCCGACCCCCCCCGCCGGGCCCATGCGCCAGGCAGCACCTCCACACAGACACGTAGATGATGATCAGCAGGAGCAGAGTGAGGGACGACACGCCGCAGCCCACGATGAGCGTCACCGACGGCACAATCACCTTCTCCATGCTCTGAGGGTGCCGGGGCGGAGACAGAGCAGAGTGAGGGGCCCGGCCCGTGCAGGCTGAGGCTGGGGGGTGCTGGGGAGCCTCCCCCTCCACCCCAGCACCCCCACGCACCCCCCTCCTGCGCTGCCCGTGCTTCTGGGCTGGCCCCTGGGCGGGGTCTGTGCACCTCCCATCACTGGTATCAGAGCCGCCTGCCAAGCCTAGCGCTGAAGGCTCTGTCTGCACTTCACGGACCCCCCACCATTCCAGAGAAGGACCACGTCCCCCGTCACAGTCGGCTCATGAGGCTGCCAGCCCTACCACAGGGACAGCTCTCCCGGCCGCGTGCTTCTGGAACACCAGCCGAGAGCAGGACCCCGGGCTTCCTGGAAGGGCCCCTCGGCACCAGCTGCATCCGTCCAGCCTCTGCTGCCTCCACGCCAGTTCCAACCCCCAGCACCTGCTGCCCCACAGCCCCACCAAGCACCCCTGCTCTCCGCTCCTCCCTCCCCCTCCCTCCTGCTCTGCCGGATCCCAGCACTGCACGCCCACTCCTGCCTGAGCCCGGCCCCCACGGCTCTTCTCCAGCCGCTGCCGGAGAACCATGTAAAACACCATTAGAGATGGCAACCCTGCTTTGCTCAGGGTTTTACCCCCGCCCGACCATCCCCTCCCTAGCTGTCCAAATGCTCCAAAGCCTGCTGAGCCAGGCCTGACCCCGGCACCGGCCACCTCCTCCTTCCCACCGAGGCAGAGCTGTGGCCGCTGTCGGTCCCTCTGCCCAGAACACCCTTCCCAGCTGTCACGTGGTACCTCTCGGGGGGGCCTTGGGCTGGGGGGCCCGGCTGCTCCCCACTACGTAGCCCCAAGCACCCAGTCGGTCGAGCTCAGCCCCGTGTCACTGCCTGACCCACCCAGCGCACACAGAGGGCCGCCGCACAGTGGACAGGGGTCGCTTGGAGGAGGGCCAAGGACACTCGGAGGGACGGACACCGGTCCCCGCGGCCGTCCCCAGCCTGCAGGCTCTGCGCTCGAGAGAGGAGGAGGTGTGCTGCGGGTGTGGGGCTTCCTAGGAGCTCCCCCACTCTAAAGGGGACGCTTCTGTCCCCGCTCCCGGTCTGAGTAGGCTGACGCTCTTCAGGGCAGCTCTTTGACCCCGCCGACCCAGGCGGGCTGCCCAGGGAGGCTCTCCTGCCTCACCGGCCTCAGAAGGCCCCGCATTCGTGTCCCATGGCGGCGCCTTCCATCTCCCTTGGGCCCCCAGAGTCGGAGCCGGAGCCCACGGCACCTCGCACTGCTGTTCCCACCCACGGACAGCACGGTGCCGAAACCATGCTCTGCCCTCCCCGTGGCCTGGGCTGCCCTTCCCCACACCGGAATCGCCCCCTCCCGCCCCCCCCCCCCGCCCTTCTGAGTGTTGCTGGGTTCCAGCCCGGGTCCAACCGCTGGAGGGGACTGCCGGTCCCACAGCCCCACGTCCTCACGTTCCTGAACCCCTCGGGCCAGGCCCGGCTCGGACACAGGCCGCGTGGCTGGCTAGATGAATGGAGACACGGAAGGCAGGCTCTGGGAAAAGGGAGAAAGTCAGCCAAGGTCAGCCAGGCAGTCGGAGGTCCCGGGATTCACGGCCCAGGGTGAACCTGTTTCCACACGGGGAGCCAGAGGTCCCTGGGCAGCGGGGGAGCTGGGCCATGGCTCACACCCTTGCACTCGCCAGGGAACCTCAAAGCCCGGCTGGCCACGCGAGTCACAGGTGGCCAAGTGAGTGGCTCACACCCGTTCTGTGGCTGGCTCCGGCCCCGACCTCTGTGGCCATCTGCCTCCATCTGCTCTCATTAGCCTGGCAGCCACCTGCCGGCCCGCTTGCCCACCTGCCCGCCCGCTCTCTCCTCTCCACCCGGCTCATCCGTCACTCCCGACAGCCCCGGCCTGCGGGCTCTGGATGATGTGGGGAAGGCAGGAGGGAGAACTAGAGGGCAGGGCGCCAAGGAGCTCTAGCCCTCATTGGGAGGGTTGGACTAGAGATCTCTGGGCAGGAGCTTGGCCCCAACCCACACACAGAGAGCAGAAGCCAGCCGGCCTCCCACCGGAGACTGGTTCCCTCGCCAAGTTTGGTGCCACCCCAGGGCCTTTGCACATGCTCCTCTTGTTGCTTGGTGCTCTTCCTCTGACCTTCACATGGCTGTCTCTGCCTTCAGCGTAGAGGTCACCACCTCCCAGGGGCCCTCACTGACCTGGTTCCGTCTGAACCAGCCCCTCGTCTCTCTGCCCCATCACCCCATCTGGAGACTCCCTGGGGATCAGGGCCCCCACGCACCCAGGAGTTCTTTTTTGTCTTTAAGGTCCCCGTTGGTTTCTACCCCATCAACTCCGCACTGTCCACCTCCTCTTGCACCCTCTACGCAGCCAACACGTCCGAAACACAGACCTCCCTCCTTGAGCACGGTCCTTGCTGTCCTGTTACTGCTCCAACACCACCCGTGGCTCACAGCTCCCGCACAGAACAGTCCTGGCCCCTGGTCCCACGCTGAGCCCTGACCCCGGGGAGGCGGGGGACACACTTCCGAGCACATCATGGCAGCAGCTGGCTTTCCAGTGCTCCTCCTTGCCAGGCTGTGCGCCGGGCTGTGGATCCCTCCGCTGTCCAGGCCGCACCGCAGCTCGGAGCCAGACAGCATCGCCCCCTCACAGATGTGACTCAGAGCCACTACTCGCCCACCCAGCGGCCAGTGGCACAGCTGGACTCTGACGGTCTGGCTCCACACAGAGCTCGGGTGGCAGTGGCGGTGGGGGGTTGCCTGGGTCCATGCCTCTGTCTGGAAGCTCGTTCCTCCCTGGCTCCTGGGGTGGGAGCCCCGCACCCCCTCTCCACCCCTGGACTCCTGGTCCCCATGGCCACTCCGGGCCCCAGGATTCCCGACGCCTCCACTTGCTCAGACCCCAGTCCCCATGCCCATCCCACCCCAGCCAGGGAAGAGGGAGTGGCGCCCTGTCTTGCCCCAGGCCCGGCCCACCTCTGCCACCACCCCACCTGCCGGCTGGGTTGCTCTGTCCCCACTCCTGCTGGGAACCCTCCGAGACCACAATCGCACCGCCACCCTGTCACCCCCCCACCACGCAGCTCCCCACGGCCCTTGGGGTGTAGCTTCAGCACTCCCCAGCACTAGCCTTGCTCCCCTGCCCCGCCCTCCGAGCCCCACCTTGTCCCCCACGGACTTTTGCCTTCCTCACCTTCCCTGGCACGACCACTGCTCTTCTCCATTCAGCTCAGCCGGCCAACTCCTGTTTGCCCCTCAAGGCCCCACGAGACACCTCCTCCTGGTGTTCCCTTCCCAAACCACCCGGGGGAGGGAAGGAAGCTGTCCCTTTGGCCTGGGCTGCTGCAGACCCCGTCTGTCTGGACGCAGACCCCGTGCTCCCCCTGGGCAGGACTGGGGTCTGGCACAGGCCCCAGCCCCTCACAGGCGGCATGACGGGGATCTCACCCTTGTGCTTGGGCCCTTCCACTCAGGGTCTCTGGGGTCAGCCCCGGAGCCAGAGCCGGCCAGGAAGAGAGGGAGGTGCCCGCAGGCTTCACTGGCAGGCCGGCACCAGGTGGGCGGCGGAGCCCTGGTCCTTCTGGTGCTCTGGCTCTGAGCTCATGCGCATGCCCGTGGGGGGCCCCAGTGTCGGGGAGAGATGACCACTGTGCCAGTTACTGCTGGAGACACCTAGGCTCCCAGTGGCCAGGCACATTGCCCTCAGCCCCAAAGCCCCTGGGTGACTCCAGCCCCTGTGAGCGGCTGTGCCTTCAGCCTCAGCTCCCCTTCTGGGATACCGGGCTGGGGTCCCACCTTCACAGATGCTGACACTAGAACCCCCCCAGCTGTGGCTGCCGACCCCCATACCAAACAAAACCTCCAACCCCTCCCAGACCGAGACCTGCCCGGCCTGATGCATCGACCTCCAATATGCCTGGCCCCAGCGGCCCGGGTGCAGGCCAGGCTGGGGGCAAGGCCCTGGGCCCCAAGCCTTCTGCTCCTGGTTCCACCAGCTTTCACCAGCATTGGCCACCTGACCCTCACCAGACCCGGCCTCCATGGCCCAGCTGACCCAGAGCTCAGCCCCTGGTGGGACGCCACCTTCTGCGGAAGGCACTGACTGGCACGCGGTCCACACCACAAACCCTGGGCCGGCAGGGCCCTCCCCCCACCCCCCTCAGCTGGCCCGACTCTCAGGGCTGTCACTTCCGTCTGACGGCAGGGGTCAGAGGGGGAGGCTCAGAGTGACAGGGCACGAGGCTGGAGTCTGTGTGTATGAGGGACCAGCCTGTGCGGTGACACTCCGCCACACCAACCCTGGGCACACATCCCATTCCGGAAGGCTCCCCTGCCCCCGGTCCTTCCTCTCCATGCTCCGAAGGATGGGCGGCCACCTGGGGACCCCGTCCTGCAGGGTCTGGACCCGCAGGGACTCAGGAAGTCACAAGTCCCATTGGTTGCTCCCCTATGCAGAAGTCTGCTGCTGTACCACTGATGACCACCTAAGCAGAAAGCCACCTCTTCCAGGCAGTCCCTGGGATGCCCCTGGTTGCAGCTTTCAGAGCCCTCCCCAGAACCGACAACACCAACAGCCCTGTCACAGGGACAGGAGAATGGGGGAGAGTACCCCAAAGTCAGGACCAAGAGCACAGACCCCCATCCAGCAACTTGCCCCAAGACCTTGAGCAAGTTGCCCTCCCCAGGGCTCAGTTTACCTGCCTGCCGACGGAAGGTTTTAGTAGTGATGACCTCCAGGGTCCCGTTGGGCTCTGACCCCATGGGGAACACTGCTCTCCCTACCCGTGTCCCACTGGACAAAGGGTGGTGGGCAGAACGTTCTCAGAAAGGCCCGGAGCCATCTTTCACATTGAACCCAGGATCCCCTGAAGGGAGAGCTGTGCCGCCCCCACTGGATGAGGGCCAGCTGCCCCAAACACCAGGACAGCCTAGTCCCCCACCCCACTCTGTCCTCCACATCTGCTGCTCAACGATCCTTCCACACGGGCCTTAGACCCGGGGTCTTAGTGAGTGAAGACCCCAGCCCCTTTCCCTCCTCGGGGGACTCAGTGAGTAGGGCGGGGGGGGGGGGGTTTTCCTGGGACCCATGAATGGCGCTCAGCCCTGCAACAGACAACCCCTCAGCCCCAGGGGGCCAAGCCCAGCACCCAGGGCCCCAGCCTGGGAGCTGGCCCCAGATGCCGTTGCCATAGAAACCAGCAGCCCCCACAAGTATCACAGGAACAAAAAGGAGGCCCCTGAGATGATGGGGCCTTCCCCAGCGGAGCCGTGGACCTGGGCCAGACCCAGCACACTCAGCCACCCAGGGACCCTGACCTGGGGATGTGGCTGCCTCCAAAGACCAGGGTCCACTTGGGGAGGGCGGGGAAGGTCTCCCAGCCAAGGTGGCAGCTCCTTCCCCTTCCTCTGCTTGGTAGGCCAGGGCCCCACAGCCCAGCTGAGGGGCGCACTGCCAAGTGAAGGGGTACACGGACTCCGCCAGGCCAAGCCCTCCCCCAGTCCTCAAAAGCCTGGGCCCAGCCTGCCCGGCTCCCGTGAGGATGGGTTCCGTCCAAGGTCCATGCCTCCAAGGAGAGTGGGGGACACTCACCCATCGGCCCCTGGGGGAGAGGGGGGGCTGCCCAGCCTCTCCCGGGCGGTCCCCAACTCCCCGCTGCCACCCACCCGGCTCCCACCCACCCTCTCCAGAGGCCGGCTGGCCAGTGGGCCACGACACCGACCGGGCGCACGGACCCGGGCGGGGATGGGTCCGGCCCCTCCCGCGCCGGAAGCGCCCGCCCCGCGGCCCCCTCCCCGCCCCCACCCCGCGCCCCCCGCGCGTCCCGGCCGGGGTCTCACCGCGTCGGCGCTGAGCTGGGCTAAGATGGCGAAGGTGGAGAGCCGGTCACAGAGGCAGCGCGTCCGGAGGGCGTCGAGGGGCACCGTGCGGCAGCCGCGCCACGACCAGGGCCCGAGCTGCGGGGGGGCGGGGGAGGAGGGCCTGGGGGGCGGGACACACGGGGTGGGGTTGGGGGGGGACAGGGGCGGCGTGAGCGGCGGGCGGCCGGCGGCCCGGCCCCCTGTCCCCGCCGGCCCGCGCCCGCACCTGCGCCCGCAGCCGCGCGCCCGCCCCGCCGCCGGCCCCCGGAGCCCCGCGCCCCATGGCCGCCGCCGAGCCACGGGAGAGCGAGTCTCGGGAGCGCGGGCCGCCGAGCCCTGGCCCCGCGCCCGCCGAGCGCCCCGCCCGCCGCACACCCCCCCCTCGCCAGCGCCGGAGCCCGAGCGGGAGCCGGAGCCCGAGCCCGAGCCCAGCGGAGCCGAGCCCAGCGGAGCCGGGGGCGGCGGGCGCGGCGGGGGCGCGCCGGGAGGGGTGCGGGGGGCCGCCTCCGCCCGGAACCCGGAGCCCGGCGCAGCGGGGTGACCTTGGGACCGCCCCCGCCTCCCCCTCCGCGGGCTGGTCGCCCCTGGCGTCCGCCGCCCCAGGCCGGGGACACAACAGCCTTCCCCGCGGTCTGGAGGCCGGGATTGCGCCTTTCCATTTCCACACCGGGGCCGCCGGCGAACCCGGTCGCCGCTGTAGATCCAGTCCCCATCCCTGCAAGGCCCGCCGGCCTGCCCAGGAACTTAGGAGTGTCCAGCCACCACAGCTGGCCCTGGGCTGGCCCTGCCTGCTGGAGCCCCTGGCCTGCGGGGTGGGGTGGGGGTTGCGAGAGCCGCTGGGCCTGCCGACTAGGGACCGGGGGAGGGGACTCCCGCATGTCTCAAGCAGGAAACCCTGCCTGGGGATCCACAGCCTGGAGGGGTCTTGCGAACCCAGGGCCACAAAAGGCCTGCGCTCTCCCGCAGATAGCTCAGACCCCATGCCTCCTCTCAGGACTTCCGGGAAAGTTCCAGGTTTCTGCAGCGGGGGTCTTCCCAGGACCTGCCCTAGAATCGAGTGGGTGGTGTCAGGCCTCAGAGCCCAAGCACAAGGGAGCCGCAGAGAGCCATCGCCAGCTGGACTGCCTTCCCCAGCCCTGCTCCCTAACCAGTGCTCTCCCCATGGGGGCCCTGACCCGGCAGGTGTGTACACACACACACACACACACACACACCCTGGGAGTGCCGCCTCTGCTCAAAACCTGGGTTTGCAATCCACCAGCCTTGGCTACCTCCTCAGGGTGCCACCTGGGGAAGTTCCTACCCTCGCTGCTAGCTCCTGTTTCCTGAGCTGCAGAACGGGGAGGGTGCAGCGGGCACACACCGCCAGGCCCCCAGCACGGTGCCTGTGTGGACGCGGGAGCACCTCCGGGAACGAGGAGGGTCACTGGCTGCAGGGATCGGAGAGCCCGGGCTGGTGCTGGTGCCCAGGAGATGTTACACAATCCCTGCTCTGAGCTCCGGGCCCCGGGGGGCAGGGATGTATGCTGGGCCGGGCCCGAAGCCTGGACGTGGCCTTGCTCTCTTGATTCTCTTCTCTCAGGGAAGGACCTGACCCCATTCTGCGGAGAAGAAAAACTGGGGGCTAGCCCCTGGGGCCCAAGCGGGCTAGCCGAGTTCACGGTGGCGGCCAGGCAGACTTTCATGGCCCAGGAGTCAGTCGTAGGCTCTGCGGGAGCCCCGGGGCTCAGGCCCTGGAAAGTACCCCCACCACACCCCGGAGCTCCAGCTGGCCCGCTCTGTCTAGAGTTCAGGGAGAAGAGAGCACTGTGGCCTGAGCTCAAAGGGCCCAGGATTGGGGAGCTCAAAGCTCATCCATGTCGGGGCCCTTCCACGAGATAAGTGCGGAAGCAGCCATTAGTCACAGCGGGGGGCAGCCGCACCCAAAGACAAGAGACCTCCATGTCCTGCCTCCAGAGACGGAGAGACCATCAGCTGCAAACCAGGAGCAGGACAATGGAAGGAGCCCAAGAGTGCAGGGTCCTGGAGCATCCTGGAGCTCCCCGGGAGACCCCAGGTCCAGCCTAGTGCTCCCCACACCGTTGGCCAGAGGCCTATCAGGGCCTCGCTGAGTATGAGGGCCCCACGTGGGACACGGGCATGGGGCGCTAAGCCCTGGCCAACGCTGGCCCCTGCCATAGCCCCTGTGTGCCCCTTCCCGCCAGAAGCTCCCTGTCCTCATGCCTGGAGCTGCACATGTGACCGTCCCCACGTGCCCAAGCTGCTGGCCAGATGCTGAGCCAGCCACCACGGCGCAGGCCAGGAGATAGCCAACAACGCCACTCCAAGAGAGCCCCACAGACCACCCCTGTCTGTGGCCAGGCCGCCACCCGCTCTCCAACTCCGTGCTCGTCCGGGACATCAGCCCTAGAGCTGTCCTTGTGAGCAGGCGTCTGGGGCTGGCCAGTCCTGGTTCCAGTCCCCGCTGTGCTTCTCAGTGTTCGGGTGTGAACACCGCCTCTGCTCCCCTCCTCCGAGCACAGAGAGGGGCGGGGGCATCCGGAAACCAGCTCTCCAGCCTGGGAGCCCAGGAGGGAACGGCACCCCGAGGCGGGGGGGTGAGGCCGGCTGGGCTGGTCTGCAGCCGGGCTGCCGGGCCTGCAGGGCGCCAGGCTGAGCTGCAGGCCACCTCCTGGGAGAGCGCCAGCCCGGGCTACTGAGGAGGGCGCTAATTAGTTTATCGGTCTCCTGGGGGGGGGGGCTGCTGCCTGCTTTGGCCTCCCGCAGCCTCAGGTCACAGAGGACACGAGAAGGGCCCCGCCCTGGGCCAGGCCAGCTGTCCAGGAGGCAGGCTGAGGTGCTCACTCTGCAGGGGGGCTCAGGGGCTCGTGGGACCCTGTGGGACTGCCTTGCGGCCCCCCTCGGGCCCTACCTCTCCCTGACGCGGAGAGCCCTTGCGGCCTGTGTCAGGGAGGCTGGGACGGGGACCCTCGCCTTGCTCCCTCCCACTCCTGGGTGATAAGGGTTTCCCCGTGCGACTTGTCCCTGAAGCGCGATGACAGCCCTCAGCTGCCCCGTGCAGACAGAGCCGCTGAGGCTCAGAGAGGAGCTACCCTCGCCCAGGGCCACACAGCGCGAGCGGCGGGGCCCGCGGACAAGCGCCCCGCCTTATCTGTCGGGAGCCGTTCCAGGCACACAACCTCCGAACTCCTGGGTTGCGGGGGACACATCCGAGGGATCCTCAAGGATAAGCCGGGACGCGGCGCACAGAGAGGTGACATGCCCAGGGGCTCCCCTGCCCTTTCCCCCCACCCCCACACACACCAGGAAAAGAACTCAGGCCATGCGGGGCGCCCAGGGCTAGCTAAGCCTCCCGTGCCATGCAGACGTCAGCCAGGGGCTGACCTGCAACCAGACAGGTAGATAGGCAGTGCCTGACCCCAGCCCCGTCGCTGGCGTCTTAGGCTCCCCCTCCGACCCGGGAAAGGCCAGGGGATTCTCAGTCCTTCTTCCAGCAAAACCTCTAGGAGGCCTCCTCTTGTACCCCAACATCTGGAAGTTCTTCCCATGTCTGACCGGAGTGCTTCCTGCTCTAGGGACCCCGTCCCCGTCTCTGCAACCCAGGCAGGTCACTCTCCCCTCTTGCACTGGGAGACCATGTGCTGCCTCTTGACTGAGCTTCCAAAACTTGGAATATCTGGGTCATGGAGCCACCCCCCCCACCTCCCTGAGCCCAGGCCTGAGGAATCTGGGTCAGTGACACCTGCTCCTCCTCCCCTCGCTAGGTCCAGGGCGAGAGGAGGAGCTGGGGCAGTGGCACCCTCAGGACCAGGAGGGCAGGGAGACCCAGAGGGTGAGAGCGGGAGCTCGTCCATGCCTGAGTCCAGGGGAGGTTTGGGCGGGGGGCTGTGTCTTCCCCCATCTGACCAGGGCGCCCAGAGCAGAGCCACGCCTCCACCATCACACTGCCCGACCTGCTGGGAGGCCAGGCTGGTTCACCTCCACAGCCACCGTGGCCACAGCCGGCTCCTGGCTCCCGCAGTGAGGTGGTCCCTGACCCACAACCTCCTCCTCCATTCTGCTCTGCTCACGGCTTCAGCGTTCTCTTCTGCAGCCTCCTCCGGTGGGGCAGGCCCGGGCCCAGCCTGCTCACCTTGCTGCCGGCTCAGCGGTGGGGGCACCCGCCCAGACTGGGCAGCCAGCCCTCCGCCCCCTGAACTTCCACTGCCTATGGCAACCTCGGCGCCACCTCACCCCTCGCCCTCTCCCACGCCCACGGCCCATCCGTCAGCAGCTCCGACCGGCCTCCCCACAGTGCCAGAAAACAAGCCAGGCATGTCGTCCTCAGCTCAAAGCTCCCACGGCCCCCTCCCCACTGAGACACCCCAGGGCCCCGGGGGCCCGTCCAGCCTCCCTGACCTGACCTCACCACTCTGCTCCTCAGGGGCTCTCCTTGGGCCACATTTAGGGGCTCCCGGGACAGAACCACCTTGCCCCCCGCCACCGCACACTCAGCACTCAGAGCGGAGCCGCTGCCTGTCCCCGTGTCCCAGGCCAAGAGCGGCTCAGAGAAGATAAGCAGGCTGCCATCAGCAGCGGGCCTGGTCCCCAACCCCGCTCGGGATGCGTGGGAGCCAAGGGGCGTCACAGACCCTGGGAGGAGGCTCAGCCCATGGCACCTCTGGCCCCCCGCCTTCTGGCCCGTGCCCAGCCCAAGAAGGCGGAACTGTTCCCGCTCAGGCGGGTTCCATCCCAGCTTCTCGGCGCTGAGCTGCCGGGCCTGTGAGGGGAGAACCAAGGCTCCGCCAGTGCGTTGTTGTGGGAGACGTGGGGCCGCATCGCTTTGGGCCTGGTGCTCATAGTACATCAGGGGACGGTAACAGAGAGGGTGCTCTGACAGCCGGCCCGTCCATCCGTCCACCCACCGAACCAGGGCACTCACTGCATTCATGAAACCTCCTGCCGGCCCACGGAGCAGGTCTATTACGGGACGAGAACCGTCAGGGTCCCCTGGGGTTTGATGGGCTAATTCACACTGGAGTGTGAATGACTCATAGGTAGCCTCCTACACAATCGAAAAAAGCCGGAGTGGGCACAGCACAGTCCAATAGGGTAACCGGAAACGGGCAAAGTATCTGCTGCAGAGGCTTCTAGAGGCCCCTCAGGACTTTCCAGCCTGGTCTTCAAGATCATCAATGGGCTGGCCTCCCCTCGTGCTCCCTACACCCTCTAGCCTAGGACGAGGCCCCGCTAAATCACACTTCACCCATCAGAAGGCCTACCCCCCCACCTCTCCCTGCTGACTTCTGAGCCACAGATCAAGGTCTGTGCTGAGTCTCCTCCCTGGATAGCCTGTGAATTCCCGAGCACTACACCAGACCCCTCCTTCAGGCTCTACCCTGCTTCTGCGCTAGGACCCCTCTCCCTGGGTCCTGCCTCAGCCCACAGCCGGAGCTCGTCAGGACCCCCAGGCTCCCCCGGCCCCGTTGCACCTGCCGGCCCACGCCAGCTGCACGGAGCCAGTGGGGACCCAGCACACAGGCGCCGTCTCCTGCTTCCAGCCCTAGACCTTGGCCAGTGTCTCTGACCATGGTCCCTCCTGTCCCCTGGCTGACTCGCTCGCCTGGTCCTTTGGGGAAGCCTCCTTGAGCTCCCTCTGTGCCCAGACCTATCCCTGCTGGCCACCAGCTCATGAGAACCTGCAGGCCAGGTCGTGTCTGCCCCGCCATGGCCTGGCCCAGGTCAGTTCTATCCAGTCTTGGCTCAGGTCCTGGGGGCAACACCCATGGTCCTGGGAGGATCCTGATATCTGCAACACGTGGACCCTGGGGGAGGGACACCTGCCTGACCAGGGTCGCGCTCAGCGTGCTGCTGGGTGAGACCTGGCCTGCGCTCCTGCACATGGGTGGCCCTCCTGGTGCGGCCGGTGTCTGAGCCGCAGGATTCTGTCCCGGGAGCCTCTGCCCACGATGCGGAGACGCCGGCCTCCTCTCTGCCCCCTGGGCCGGCCACGCTCGGAGTCCGCTCCCGGCTGCAGGCCTGGAGACCTGGTCCTTCCCGTGGTCCAAGCTCTCCCCCTCACATCCACCACACCCGGGGCAGACCTGGGCCTCTGGGAGAGCGTGGGACCCTGGCCCACCAGCCCTGCAAGCCAGCGGTCTGGCCTTCTGACCCTGCTCCATCTGCTAACCTCCCCTCCGCTCAGAGGCCTGCACCCCTGGGACCCAACCTGAGCCTGTCACCTCACTTAGAACTCCCCCCGGCACCCCTCCGTCCAAGCTCTGTCCCTCCTGTCCCCTACCTCTGCCCACTGATGGATCACTGCCTTGGCACCCACACTTCCGCCAGGGGTCCGCTTACTCATTCATCCAGGAAGCGCCTCCCCGGCCTGCCTTTGGCAGGCTCTGTGCTCAGTGTCCCCCGACAGATCCCAAACCTGCCGCCTGTCACAGCCTGCTCAGCCTGGTGGCCTCCAAGAGGCCCTCCCAGATGCCACAGCCTCCCACTCAATCTTCTCCACTCCAGGGGCATCTGACACTGATCGCTGTGGTCCGGCTGGCCACTGCACCACGGGCGTGCCCTAGGCCCCACAGGGAGGGGGCCGCGAGCTCACCGCCTTCACTGTCACTGCTGTCTGTGCCCTCACAGCTGCTCCGAAGCCACCGAGGCCGAGACGACGTCGCACGAACCCCATCGATGCCCCTGACAATGTATCCGTGGCCACCGCCGCCCTCATGGCCACCATCAGCACGACGCATGGGCAAGGCCACCATCACCGCCACGTCGCCACCGCCACGTCGCCCCTGCCATGGGCAGTCCCCGAGCGAATGCTGTAATCACACCGCCACTGACCCCAGACGCATCACCACCACCACAGCCCCGATGTCGGCCACGCACCCGCCGCCATCACCCCCCATACTGTCACCAGCAACACCGCCACGGCCATCACCGCCATCCGCGCCGGCACTGCCGCCATTGGCATCGGCAGCACCATCGTCCCCACCGCTGTCCCGCTGTCTCTGTGCTTTCATGGTCCCCGGCGTCACCGCCGCCGCGAGCATCCCGGGCGTGGCCTCGGCAGAACCAGCCCCGCGACCGTCGCCGAACCGACACCGGCTGCCAAGCCCGTTGCCAGCTTTCACCCGCGAGCACTTCTCGCGTCTGCCGTGTCCGGGGCGCTGTGTAGACGGAACCTGTCTTACGGGAGGTCCCGCCGTCCCTGTCCCCCAGGGACAGATGCGCACAGGCAGCCACACCGTCACCACTGCCTGTCACACCCCGACCGCCACCCCACCTTCCAGGCATCTCGCAGTTCCCCCGACTCCCAAAGGCCCAGTGACCCTGGCACTCGACGTCATCCGACCGTGTCCTGCTTCCTGCCGCCCTGGCCCCAGCACCGAGGCCTGGGGGCGAGAACGGGCCGTGCCACAGCTGCCCCACCCTGCGCCCTCCCACAAGTCGCATCACGCCCCCCCCCCCCGCAGGCCACCAGCAGGGGCCGTGGCTGCCTGGGGAGTGGGATGAAGACCTTTCTGCCTCAGGAAACCAGCTGTCGCAGCCTCTGGCAGAGGGGAAGCAAGCATCTCAAGGGAGGAGAGCTCCACCCGCCCTGCAAGTCCAGCCCGTGGACCCTGCCTCAGCTCCTTTGCACATGCTGCGCTGGGGCCCCGAGGGCCTCTGCTGCCTGCCTCCAGGTGGGCTCCAGCTGGGGAACCTCACACTGGGCCCCCGAGGCCGGCGCTTACCCCACAGGGCACAGTGTGGGTCAGGGAGGGGCCCTCTCTCTCCCGAGCTTCCTGGAGGACGGGTAGGGACAGCGCCTACCTGCTGACCATTTCCCACTGACCCACCTGTCCTCAACACCCATCACCTCATTTCGGCCCTGTGGCAACCCCATGTCTCAAGGAGCCAAAAGGGCTCACCCACCACGACCCGGTTAGTAAGGAATGGGGCCGGGCTTCGAGGCCAGGCCTGCAGCAGGCAGGACCCCTGCTCCTCCCACCGGTCCAGCTGCCGGGTCACAGCGGGTGCTCTGGACCTGGGGGCCTGGTCTCCGAGAGGGATGGACAGATGCCGCCGTTACGACAGGGTGGGCCGGACCTGGAAGAGTCCCGGGAGGGTGGGGACGGCGGCAGGACGGGGTCTGGGTAGGGCGGTCCCTGCGGGACCAGATGTTGGAGCACAGTGGAGTCCCCCCTTGGGTGGATGCAGGGGGGCCCCGTGTGCCCATGGGCAGAGCATGCCCTGTGGGTGGGCGCCACTGGGAACATGCGTCTCCGGCACAGTGCCCCTGGAAGGACAGCCGGACGGGGGGACGGGGCCCGGCTAGGAGCGCTCCAAAGCAACTCTGTGCGCTGGCCAGAGGGGCCCTGTGTGTCGCCGCGTGCACCCCTTCCTGCAGCAACGTGGCCCACCCCCCCAAGCCAGAGCCGGGCACAGACTCACGTGGCAGAGCCTGTGGAGGGGCTGCTGGGGGAGTGCGGGTGCCGATGGCAACGGCCCCACCTGGTCCCAAGCCCCCCTTCCCAGGCCTCTGGCCACTCGGCCCTGTGGCCGCAAACAAGCAACGTAGGTGACTTCGTCTACACCGCACTCCCGCCAGCCCATCTCCCGCCCCTGCCGGCACCTCTGGAATAGGGCCACCCGCGTGCCACCCGGCGCCGGTCCCACTCTGCCGGCCTGGTTTCGTGAGCTCAGGGGCCCCTCTCCTTGACCCCTGTGTCTCTGTGGGTGCTCTGCTCAGAGGACCCCATCCCCACCCACCTGCGCGTGTGGAGAGGCTACGGGACGGATGCAGGGGCCTCGGGTCCCAGCTGACACACAGCAGAAGGAGTTTCGTGTGCAGGGAAGGGCCCTGCCCTGAGATGCGCCCTCCACACCAACACGCCGTGCTCCTGGCCGGACCACCCCCTTCCTTGGCCAGAGCTCCCTCTCTAGACATGCGCCCGGGTCTGTCCCCGGCCAGGAGTGACCAGCACGCTGTTCCAGCAGAATGAGGGGAAAGCAAGGGAGAGCTTCAGGACAGGAAGGGGGCAGATAGGGCCGTGGCCAGCTCTGGGCCAGCACTGGCAGTCCCGTCCTCTGCCGTGGCCTGTGAGGTGCCTGGGGGGGGGGCTGGGGGGCTGGCGACACCTCCCCAGCATGGGTCTGTCTCCTCCATCATACGGTCAGAGAAGCTGAGGCCTGGGCGTGCGTGGTGGGTGTGGCAGAACCGGGGTTCCTGAGCTGGAACAAGGAGCTCCCCTGACCCGCCAAGTGTGGCTGGAGGACACACACAGGACCTCCCACCCTTGGGACACCCCGGCCCAGCAGGCATTCCAGTGGGGGCAGCTTCCTCGGCCCCTGCCCTCCTGGGGGACCCCCTCATCCCACAAGTGAGTGGCGAGGGGTGGGCGCACCTTGGTGGCTATCCCGCTGGGTGGGTGGCGTGAGGGCACCTCGACAGTGGGATGCTGCCAGACCCCACGGGGCAGACTGGCCGCAGGGAAGGAGGGAACGGGCGAGTCCCAGTCCCCTGAGGATGAGGGGCCCCCTTCAAACAGGGCACAGTCCAGCAGCCTCTGTTCACCTCCTGGGGGCTTAACTGTGTGTCCCCAGCAGGGGAGACACGTGGGCAGTGGACGAGACCCAGGCCCTGCCCGGGGGGCCCTGTTCCGCAGGAGTAGGGGCGAACAGGAGGCAGCAAATACTCCCTGGGGTCTGAGCTGGGAAGGAGGGGCAGGACTGTGAGTGTGGGAAAGCGGGCAGGACGCGCCTCTCAGAGCAGGTGGTGTTGGAGGCTGCAGCCGGACTGGGCACAGGGGCCAGGCGCAAACAGGCCACCCGTCCCTGAGGGGGGCAGCAGCGAGGGGCCCGTGGGGTGGAGGGCAGTGGCCGGGGGGAACCGGGCTGTCAGCCAGGAAGCAGCCGGGGGGTGCCATGACCTCCTGGCCCATCTGCCCCCTCCCGCTCCCGCCCCTGCAAGGAGACAGGAAGGCCTGGGCTCAGCAGCACCTGCAGGAGAGGGCAGGTCCCCAGCGTGGCCCTGCCAGCCCCCGCCCCCCAAGGACGAAGTAGGGGGAGACTCAGAGGAGGGAAGGGCACAGGGGAAGGGGTTGGGGCGGACTGCAGGGCTGCAGGGGTGGGAGGGGGGCACGGGCCGCCCTCTCCCATCTCCCTCCTGCCTGCCGCCTCTGCCCCCATCAGAAACCAGCCTTAGTGGGAGGACTCCGGCTGGCTCCCAGCCGCTGACAGGGACCTAGGGACCCTGCCAACTGTCCCTTCCGCTCCCCTCAGCCTGCCCCTCACCGCCCTCTCCACGGAAACCAAGGATAGGGGCAAGGCTCTTAGAGGGACTGGGACACACACGGGGGCAGGGGCCCCAGGGGAGGGGCGAGCCTGGGTCCCGCCTGTCCCTGGGTGGCAGGGCCAGGCCAGGCGGCCTCCCAGGCCTGCTGCTCTGCAGACAGCAGCCCGTGGTAGTCAAGGAGGCATGTCTGAAGAGCCTGGATCGGGGCTGGGCTTCAGGTGCGTGCAGGACGCCATCCCTCCGGCAGCCCGTCCTGGCGTCCGCGCCGCTGGCTCAGCTCGCCAGAGGGAGAAACCCTCAAGCCGGGAGCACTTGTCAGAGGCTCTGCAGCCCATGTGGGTGTGGGTCCTGGGGCCCCCCTGGGGCTGGTCCCCCGCACACCCTCCCCCAAAACTCGGGCATCCCAGGAGGCTCACTGGCGGGGAGTCCCTGCCCCCCACCTGCACACAGGGTCCCAGCTGAGCAGAGCAGATGGTCTCCCGGAATCTTACCAGCTCTGACTTCAAGGTTCTAACTTAGCGGCTGCCATGAGGGAGATGCCAGGAGTTGGCCTCTTGGGACCACAAGACGGGAGCCCAGGACGGGCTCCGGGCCCTCATCAGCTCTGTCGCCCAGTCTATCCTCCACCTGCCCTCCTGCACAGCTGGGAGCTCCGCAGACCCCCCTTTCCCTCCCCAACGCCCCCGCTCCCCGGGCCTCCCTGCCAGGGCCAGGCTGCTGCAGTGCTGGGGACGGGGGGGGGGGGGCGCCGAGCCACCAGCCGGGGATTTGGAGCGGGCCGTCGGGGTCTTCGGCTGGGAAGGGGGATTTGGCCGCATAATGCGGGCGCCTGGGGCGAGGGGGGTCCAGGGAGCCGTCAGGAACCAGAGTTAACCGAGCCGCTGAGCGTGGGTGTTGAGGCTTCGTGTGGAAATGTGTGTGTAGCTGGGGGCGAGGCCGTGGAGGGTCTGTGCTGTGGGCGGGAGCCTCTGACTCAGTATTTCTAAGACGAGCACATCACATGGCCAACTGTCGCATGTGTCTAGAAGAGGAGGTGGCCCGGTAAGCACGTGACACTCATGTGATCATCTGTGAGCATCCTGAACAGGTTCCAGAGAAGACACAGGGGCAGGGCTCAGCATGTGACCGGGGTCAGGGCTCACTGTGTCACCGGGGTCAGGGCTCAGAGTGTGACCAGGTTCAGGGCTCAGAGCAGGACCAGGATGAGGGCTCAGAGCAGGACAAGGATCAGGGCTCAGAGTGTGACCAGGATCAGAGTTCAGCATGGGGCCAGGGTCAGGGCTCAGTGTGTGGCCAGGATTAGGGCTCAGAGAGGGACCAGGATCAGGGTTCAGCATGTGACCGGGGTCAGGGCTAAGTGTGTGACCAGGGTCAGGGCTCAGAGTGTGACCGGGGTCAGGGCTCAATGTGTGACAGGGTCAGCATTCAGAGTGTGACCAGGATCAGAGTTCAGCATGGGGCCAGGGTCAGGGCTCAGTGTGTGACCAGGATTAGGGCTCAGAGAGGGACCAGGATCAGGGTTCAGCATGTGACCGGGGTCGGGGCTAAGTGTGTGACCAGGGTCAGGGCTCAGAGTGGGACCAGGATCAGGGCTCAGAGTATGACCAGGGCTCAGGGCTCAGAGTGACCAGGATCAGGGCTCAGTGTGTGACCGGGGTCGGGGCTAAGTGTGTGGCCAAGGTCAGGGCTCAGAGTGTGACCAGGGTCAGGGCTCAGAGTGTGGCCAGTTTCAGGGCTCAGAGTGGGACCAGGGTCAGGGCTGAGTATTTGATAAAGGTCAGGGCTCAGAGTGTAACTGGGGAAAGGGGTCAGCAGGTGACCAGGGCTCAGGGCTCAGCAGGTGACTGGGGTCAAGACACTCCATCTGCGATTAGGACTGGGCTCAGGGATCACAGTCAAGGATGGAAAATCACTATTTCTCTTCAGGTGGTCACTGCCTCCCTCTCCGGCAAACCCCCACCCACAATCCCGCACACATGTGACCCTCTTTCTCAGCCCCCACCCCCCACGGGTCTACACCAGCACAGACTCAGCTCCTGGGTCACAGGTGGAAGCAGACTTGGGGCCCTGTACTTGAACCTTCTGTCTGATCATCTAGGAAGCCCTGGGCTCCTCTGAGCCCTTTCATGGGGTGAGGAGCAGCCCCCCACCCTGGCCATGGAAGGGAGGTATCCAGCACAGAATAGGGGTGGGTCTTGAGGACACAGCCAGGTCCCTCTACCACAGCACCCCAGTCTCAGACCGTCCCCCGTGGGCCCCGGGCTACCCAGCCATGGATTGGATTCCTCCATCCCCACTCCGGAGAGTTCCACTGAGTCACAGGCTCATAGATGGCCCGGCTTTCTCCGAGGTGGCAGCAACAGTGCAGTCAGGCTCCTGGGGCCCTACCCAGGACCCTGCCCAGGACCAAACAGGGAGCTCGCATGCAAATGCTACCTGGGGCACGTTGCAAACACGGCGCAGTTGCTGGGCCCCCAGGTACAGAAACTTTAGCCATTCCATGCCTCCAGAGGGGACCGTGGGTGGGTGGGGCATGCTGGGATGGTAGGCAGGCCCCCCGGCCCTTGAAAGAGTTCATGGCCAGAGGTGAGAAGTGGGAACCTGGCTACAGGGTGGGCAGCTGAGGCTCCTGGAGGGCAGGGTCGGCCTCGAGGTCCTCCTGGGCCACAGGAAGGCCCTCAGGACGTGAGCGGGACGTGCTGGCCCGGCCGGAGCTCTCGCAGCTGCTGCACAGGGAGGCAAAGCGGGTGAAGCCCACCTCTCTGGAGAGCAGTTTGCTTCCAAGAGCTTCACACGGTCCCAGGACTGGCCCGCGAGGAGACTCTCAGAAATGAGGGTGGAGCCGTCAGGAGAAAGAGGAAGGCCCTCCAGGAGGGGTGACCCGTGTGGCCCAGGGCTGCGGGCAGCCTTTGGACAGCCCCTGGGGAGTCGGGGAAGGGCCAGATGGACAGACCAGAAGCCACAGCTCAGCCCGGCTGCCTGGGAATGGGGACTCAGAGGGGCTGGCCAGGACGCCGCAAGCATGAGGGCCTGCTTCCTTGTCTTGCCACCATCACTCTTTTCAGACACCCCATTTTATACCAAGAGGTTCTGCTGCTTGTAAAACCCAGAGAAAAGCAGGACAGCAACCAAAGCCAGAGGGCCACTTGCCAGGGCAGCAGGCCGGCCAGCCCTCCCCCAACCAAGCCGCCACCCCAGGCCCAGAGCCGGTAAAGGCCAGTGGGATGTGCCCGATGGCTCCGCGTGGCCTCCGAATAGAGCCTGGGGCTGCCTGTCCCTTTTGCTGTAGTGTTGTCTCCAGTGCACGGTGCTAGGTCAGGCCTCTGCTCAAACACCGTCCCCTCAGAGAGGCTTCCATGAACCTGCTTTAAAAGGCACTTGACCCCACGTGCCACAAGTGTCCCCTGTCACCAGAGCCATCTGGCTCCACTTCTTGCCATGGGGCACGAGCTGACGCTTTCATAGGAATCTACATATTCCTGCTTTACTGCCCTCCTCAGCGTGGATAGGACAAGGCTGAGGACAAAACCTGATAGAGAACTGCCTTCTCTGTGGCTGGTAATCACTGGAGGATGGCGGACGGAGGGACGGACGGACGGACGGACGGAGGTGTGCATGGACGGGTGGATGAATGGGGGTGGAGGGGGCGGTGGATGGGTAGATGCTGATCCCATCCCAATACCGTCCCTAGCTCCTGACACAACAGCCCCCGCACACCGGCCCCATCTTGCCTGTCCTCCAGCCTCCTGCTCTTCCTGGCCACACCTCACACGCCACATGTGCCATCCAAATCCCCTGTCTGTGCTCAAGCTGTGTTTCTGCCTCCACGCCCTTCTCTGCCAGGCGGGCTTGTCTCGAGAATCAGCTGCCACGGGAGCCTTCCTGCCCTCCCAGGACACATGCCCATGACTGCCCCACCCCGAGCACAGGGGGTTCGCAGCATGCCCCCCAGGCTCCGAGGGCCGGGCGGCGCGCCTCACGCCCCCAGGCGGCCTGGGGAAGAGCTGCAGGGATGCCTCAGCGCTGCCGACGCCAGCGCTGAGAGGGACGGGTGGTGACAGTGACGCCCGCCCTCTGACCACACCACGGAAGGCCTCACCCCCCCCCGGGATTCAGACCGCCCCCGCCTGGTCCCAGGATTCTGACCCTCCTTCTCCGAAGGCTGCTCCCACTTTGGGGCCTTGGCCCAGCTCTTTCCTGGGAGGGGCCAGGGGCGGGCTGGGTGGGGTCCAAGCTGCCTCAGAGCCAGACGTGGGCAGGGACAGGTGGGAGGTCATGGCCTCGACCCTGAAACTATACCCCTCCCCGTGGGCCAGCCACCCCTGAGCCCACCCTAGAGGCCCTGAGGCCACAAAGTCCACGTGAACTTACACGTCCGACTCGTCCCACAGGATGCAGGTCTGGTTGGTGGTGCCCTGGGGGAGAGAGAGGAGGAGTCAGGGTCATGCGCCCCCCTGCCCGGGGCCCGCCCTAGGGTGACCGCCAGGGCCACTCACAGGCCTGCTAGGTGAACATTCTGACTCTGCTGTCGCCCCCAGAGAAGGAGCACGAGGAGGAGGAAACTGAGGCCCAGAGTGGGGAAGGCACTGGCCCTGCTCTCTAGCCACTCTCGGCCCCTCCCCAAGTGGGGCAGTGATGGCTGAAGCCCATGTCAGGAGCCCAGGCAGCCAGTCCAGCGTGCTGGCGAGACTGCCCCCTCCCATGGGGCCCTGTGGGGTGGGCACAGGCGGGGCCTCAGCAGACCCTGTCCTGCAGGCCTGTGGAGCGAGAGCAGCAGGGGTCCTGGTCACCCCTGAGCCGTGGTGCACCCCGAGGGCTGGTGGGAACGACTTAGGTCTCCACCAAGCTTGTGGCTCCCATCTACGAGGGGAGAGCCCAGGCACAGAGAAGCTGAGCCACTCGCCAGAGGCCACACAGTGGGACAGATCAGGGCCAGTTCTCGACATGACCCTGGCCTTGGGTTCGAGACGTGGCACTGCTCGGTCCTGGGTGGGTAATGGATCTGCTCACACTCTTGGCTTCCTGGCTTTCAGCAGGTCCAAAGGGCACGTTGGCCCTGGGTCCTCTGAGGCCTGACAGAGAGCCCCAAGGAGCAGGGCACAGTGGGACTGTGAGGCCTGGGACAGACTCGTGTCTCAGAAGGGGCGGCTTTTCCCCAGGAAACCAAGGCAGTGGCTATAGAAGTGGGCTGAGTTTTGCCTCTGGCGTCCCCCACTCTGTAGCTTGAGCAGATCACCACACCTCTTGGGCCTGTTTCCACCTCCATCGTGCAGGAAAGCGAGCAGCAGGCTCAAGGGAGACCCACGAAGGCCACAGGCCCTCCATGGAGCAGGTGGGGGAGTTGCGTGGCCCTGCGCATGGCACTCACGTTGTACAGGTGGGCGAACTCTATCTCCAAGGGTGTGAGCAGGGAGCGTGGCGGGGGCTTCACTGTCACGGAGATGACCTTGGAGTTCAGCACGGTCGTGTTCCTGGGGCAGAGCCAGCAGGCGTTGGGGGAGGCGGGGGGCCGGGGCGCAAGGGCCAGGCTTCCCCTCCCTGTCCCTCCCCTGAGTGCCTCCCGCTGGCCCACGCCCCCCCATGCCACGTCCCTTCCAGGCCCGCTGGGCCTCCCACCTCTGCAGGGCCAGGAAGCTGCCCAGGTTCCTGTAGAGCACGGTGCCCACCACGAACACAGACGAGTCATCAGCCTCTGGAAGGGAGCACCGCGGTCACCCTCTCCCGCCTGCCACAGCCGGGGCGCACTCCAGTGCGGGGAAGGGCAAGTCCCCGGGAGGAGGCGCAGGCTCCTTGGTCGTGTCCACCCCCATCACACACACAGCACTGTGGCTGGAGAGCTGGGGTGGCGGTCTGGGTCCCCTGAAGTGACCCCGAGGGCTTGGGGGGGCAGGCGAGGCCCTCCCCTCCCTGTGGTCCACGGGAGCATTCAGCAAAGGTCGCCTAGGATCTTTCAAAGGCAGGAAGAGCAGGGAGGGCTTCCTAGAGGAAGGGGTGACCTCAGGATCACGGAGAAGAAGTGAAGGCTGCCCTTGGCCCTTGAGGCAGCAGGCCAGACTCCAGAAGGAAGCTTCTGGGGGGTGCGCCCTCGGACGCAGGGCCCGAGTCTCCCCTGAGGGCCCCTCCCGCAGCTTGGGGCTCCTCACCTGCCAACCCCGTAGAGAAGACGCTCCTGGACACTGTGACCCTGTCCTCCGGCACCTTGGCCCAGTCGCCGGTGGCCCTCCAGCCCTTCATGGGGAAGCTGATGTCTGCGGCCCCGCTGGCCGGGAGTTTATGGATGCTGAGGACTGGAGTAGACGGACCCAGAGACAACAGGGACAGAGACAGACGAAGACAGCGCAGCTGTGCAACCAGGAGCCTTGGCCCTGGGGAGCTCGCAGCTCAGAAGGGGCCCCAACCTGGGTAACCTTCCAGCCTCTCCCAAGCCTTCGAAGGACGCCCACCCCCCGGCCCCAGCAGGAGCGCCCTCCCACGGTGAGGACCCAGGCTTTGACTCAGCCCCCATGGCCCCACAGGGGTCAAAGGCAGCTTCTGCAGTCAGGTCTGTGGCCATAGAGGGGTCCCCCGGAGTACTGTCACCTTAGTGACCCCTTTTCCTCCCTGGGATGCTGGAGCCCAGCCCCCTCCCCACCTGCTCCACACAAAGGAACAGACCCCACCCCCCCAGGGTGTCCCTGGAGGCAAGGTGGGGGCAAGGTGGCACACACGGGATTGGGAGCATGGGACTGGGGTGGGGGGTCCCAGTGTCTCCAAGTCCCCCCCACCCCAGCCTGCCAATGTCAGGCGGACGCCATGCCCCCTTCTCCCAGCGCCCCACGGCCTGCCCTCAGTAGGTGTGGGGGAAGGACTGGGCTCCGGAGCCCACAGCCTCCGCCCGCGGCTCCAGCCTGCCTGGCCTTCGCCCACCTCTGCGGCCTCGACCCCAACAGAAACCCAGCACAGGCAGCCAGTTTGCACCTCCACCCCCGCCTGTGCTCCCATGGGGCCCCCCGCCCGCACTCCCCCAGCCCCTCCCGCCTGGCTCCCTGGCTATGCCCTCCCCGTCCCTGCGTGGTCCATTCTGGGGACCAGGGCACCTTCCATCTAGGAGGACCTGAGCACAGAGATGGGGCCCTTCTCGCTGAGGGCCCTGAATTCAGGATATGGGGTATGTGGGCCACTGCTGCGGGATATGGGGCGTGTGGGTATGGGGTTGGGTGGGGTGTGTGAAGTGGGGGTATATAGGTACCAGTAGGGCAAGGGTGTGTGCGTGTGCAGGCCCGTGGGGTGTGGGTTTGTGGGTGTGTGGGGTGTGAAGTGAATGTGTGTGGGGGGGTATGAGCATGAGGTGTGGGTGTCAGTGTGTGTGTGTGTGTGTGAATGTGGGTGTGTGAGTGTGTGGGCGTGTGAGTGTGGGAGGGGAGTGTGCGAGTGTGGGTGTGGTGTGTAAGGTGTGTGAGTGTGAGGGTGTCAGTGTGTGTGGGAGTGTGCAGGGTGTGCGAGTGTGTGAATGTGGGTGTGGGTCTGGGGTGTGAGTCCGTGGGGCACACAGGTGACACCACGGGATCCGTGAGACGCAGGTGTCTGACAGGGTAGTTGGGGTGCTCTGGGGCTCTCTGCAGCCCCCCGAGGCGATCGCTGGTGGCTGTCCCATCTTAGAGACTGGGCCACTGGGTCAGTGCACCTGCACTGGGAGGAGCCGGAGACCCTCTGATGAGACACTTGGGGGCAGAGGGCACGGACGGGCTGGCTGCACGGTCCCGCCGTGGACCCTCCGGGCAGTCCCAGTGCAGAGAGGGCCCTGGGGTGCAAGCGAGGGCTGGCCCTGGCCGGGGCTCCTGCTGTGTCCCGGGCTGAGACGCCCTGTGGTCGCCCTCTGGGATCCCATCTGGCCACAGTCCATATGGAGCTGGGGGCTGTGTCCATGTGAAGGCGCAGGGAGGGCCCATGCAGGGCGTCTGGCCGCCGCCTGCTCCCATGGACAAGGACACCGACGTGGAAGGTGGCCCAGGGCTGCGGAGAGGACTGGGGAGGGGGTCAGCGGAGTGGGCAGGGGCTCACCCAGGTTGTCTGTGACCTGGTACGCGTCCCGCAGGTCCTTCATGCGGAAGCCGATGACGCCTACGAAGTCCTCCACCAGCCGGAAGAGCTCCTTGGCGTTGGGACCCATCTGAGACCGGGTGGGGGGGGGCAGGGAGCCTCAGAACCCATGGGGACCACGGAGGGAAACAAGGGTGTCATCGAAGCCCACACCTAGCCTGGGACGCACCCTCCGGCTCCTCTGCTCCTGCACCTGTCACCCACTATCCAGGGTCCTGTCGCCCATTCCCTAGCACCGAGAAGCTCTGGCCCCAACTCGGGAAGCAGGGTTGGACCTCTGAGTATCCGCTGCCATTGTGCACAACAGAACCTTGAGCCCAGAGAGACTGCTGTGCTCGTGGGCAGGGGTCAGCCTGGGGACAAGGCCAGGGTCTCTGGATACCCACAGTCCTATACCAATTATTGTCCTGGGGCCAGGAATGGTGGCAGGCTCTAGGTCAGTCCAGGAGGAAGGGAGGCTGACCATGTCCCAGTGACCCCAACACGTACCACGTGGCCCACACCTTTTCCTGCACCTGCCCACCAGGTGAGCTACTGTCCTCTGGTGGATGGGGAGACGGAAAATCAAAGTCAGACCAGCTCAGAGGTCCTGCTGGGACTTGAACCCAGGACCCCACCTGGGTTAGCCTGGGCCCCAGCAAGGAAGCAGACATGTCTGTGCCCACCCTGCTGCT
This sequence comes from Mustela putorius furo, assembly GCF_011764305.1. Taxonomy (NCBI): domain Eukaryota; kingdom Metazoa; phylum Chordata; class Mammalia; order Carnivora; family Mustelidae; genus Mustela; species Mustela putorius. The sequence continues at coordinate 39,869,994 of NW_025421322.1, read as the reverse complement.
CTGGCCAGGGGGCCCCAGACTGCTGTCCGTACCAGCTGGGCCTCCTCCCACTTGTCCCGGTTCTCTTCTGCCAGCAGGTTGCTGATGATCTGCACAAAGTTCTGGAAAGAAGAGGAAGAAGTGCCAGTGAGCAGGGAAAAGGCACCAGAATTCTAGCTCCGTATGCTCCGGGGATCAGGGCTCAGTAACGGGAGTCAGGGCCCAGCAGGTGGCCAGGTCAGGGCGTAGCGGGGTGCTGGAGTCAGGGACTCCCTAGTCACCCTCCCAGGCGCCCTCCCCAGGGCTGCCCTCTGGAGCCCACCTGCGCGTCCCCGGGGGTCGGACTGTAATAGGCCCTCCGGAAGATCTCCGTCATGTTCCTCAGGACGTCGATGGTGGAGAGAAGGTCCCCACTGTAGCTGGTCCCGTCCTGGGAGATCTCCACCAGCGTCTGGATCACCTCGGACACCCCCTCCCCAGGCAGCCCACGCTGCGCCTTCGCCAGGTGCTCCCGAGTCTGGGGAGACGGAGCAGGGTGGATGCCGTGGTTCCGCCGGATACAGCAAGGCAGGTCCCAAGGACTCCCACCCTTGGGCCTCCTGCTGCCCCCAGCCCGTGGCCGGAGCTGACTCAGGTCCATAGGCCATGCCGCGGGGGTCGGCCGTTGGGCCGGGTCTGAGATCAAAGGGCAGAGAAGCGCCGGGCAGGTCGGGACACCCCAGAGCCCGCTCTCACCATCATCTGGATGTTCCGGTAGTCGATGGAGACACAACGGATGTAGGTAGGGGGCTCCCAGTAGGCGATGCCCTCCTCGTCCAGCTCGCAGCGTCGCAGGATGAGGCCTGGGGAGACGGCGGGTCATCTCTGCCTGCAGCGGGGAGATCCCACCCTCCGCTCCCCAGCACAAGCGCCTCTAGCCCCCAGAAGCAGGGACGGGCCGGCCGCCTCCCACTGAGGCCGCACAGCCGCCTCTCTTGTTTTCTTCCTCCAGCAGGTACAGCGGCAGCTCCCGCAAGGACCCAGCACGCCGCCTGCATGGAGGTGGAGGCCGCGGCTCGTCGGGAGGCCTGTCCTGCGGCTCCTCTCAGCCCAGAGCCCCCGGGAAGAGCGGAAAAGCCGGGGTCCTGCCCAGCGCCACCCACAGCACAGCAGGGGCCTCAGCTGGCTTGGGCATCCCGTGGACACCTCAGGGGCCCCCGGGGCCAGGGAACGCACTTCCGGGGCGTGGCCAGGGCCGGGCATGGCTGTGCGTGCACACCATGGTGCTGGCCGCAGAGAACAGCCACCTGACACGGGCCACGAGCCGCACGAAGTGGGGGAACGGACGCCTGTTCCAGAGTGAGGCGCAGGATCACAGTAAGGGGGGATGTGGTCACACTTGCAGACCAAAGTCCAGAGGTCACACCATCGTGTGACCTGTGTTTCCTTAATCTTGCTTCTCTGTTTGCCATGTGCTCCCGGGAACACGTAACCCAGATGGGGCGGGGCTCAGGGATACGCAAGCCCACCTGCCCCAGCGCCCCCACCACGGTCCCCGCGCTGCGTGTACCGCCCCACCCTCTCCTTAGGACAGCACTATCTGGAGAGCCCCTTTTACAGCGAGAAAATGGAGGCTCAGAGAGGTCAAGTCACGTCCTAACGTCACATAGCAATAAGGGTCCATCCCTTGTGATGGGCTTTGTGGGGCTACTGGCTCTTGGGGAGCGTTTAGAGCACTGGGGCGGGTCGCAGCGGGCCCAGCCGTGCTGCCCTGGCTTCAGTGGGCACGAGCTGACGGCTCTTTGGGGCAGGCCCGGAGGGCGTGTCGGTGCCTGTCCGTGAGGTGGGATGGGAGCCCCACATGGCCTGTCCCCCCAGCCCTCACCTGTGGCATTGCGGGGACACCGGACTGCAGCCACCTCTCCTGCTGGAGTCTCCTTCCAGACCACCGTGCCGAAGTTGTCCTCGTCACAGATCTCATGGGGCTCTGCCGAGAGGCCAGAGGCAGTACGTGGGGCGGGGTGTGGGAAGGGGGGCCGGGGGCTGGCAGCAGACGGGGGAACCAAGACCCTTCCAGAACACCCACTCTCCAGGCAGAGCTGTTCCCAGCGAGCTAAGCCCCAAGCCCCGCCCAGCTGCTGGGGGGGGGGTGGCTCCCCTCCCCAGAGCCCAGCGGGGGGTGGGCAGCAGGACACTCACCGGGACACCGCTGGGCGCCGCACGGCCGCTGCTCGTCCTGAGGGCCCTGGCAGGCAGCTCCCCCGAAGAACGGACCGGAGCAGACTCGTTCTCGTCGCTGGGTGCCGCCCCCGCACGTCACACTGCAGCCGCCCCATGACGCCCAGGTCTGCCACTTGCCATCCACTGCAGGGCACAGCCAGGCACGGGGCACACAGATGGGGACAAGGAAGGCACAGTTCCGGGTGCCAGGGCTCACAGAGACACAGGGACCCAGGGATGTAGCAGCAGGAAGCCACAAGGGAAAAAAGAAACCAGGACCCCCCCACCCCCCGCCGCAAGCACAGGCCCCACAACCACCCCCGTTGTCCCACGGATCCCCCCAGATGCCCGCCAGGTACCCCCCATGGGACCCAGGGCATGGTCCTGACCTGGGCACTGCTGGAGGAAGCAGTCCCGAGTCTCCACCCAGTGGCCCTGGCACTCAGCGCCCCCGTAGGACGGCCCGTTGCACTCCCGTGTGCGCTGCTGCCGGCCCTGGGAGCAGCTGGCGGAGCACGCGCTCCAGCTCGACCACTCGTTCCAGTTTCCATCCACTGCCCGGCCCGGGGGAGACACGGGACAGGAAGCCAGCGTGAACACCCAGCCTGGGGCACGGGTGCGAATGCCTCCGGGGACCCCCCACCCCACCACGCCTGGGCCACAGGGGACAACTGCACGCCTGGGGGGGTCTCACCGCCCAAGCCTGTGAAGGTGGGACAGGAGCCTGGGTCACAAGCATGAGCCCCTCTAGGGGCCTGCCCGTCCACCATGCATCCTGGGTCCTAGGTGTGAATACCTCTGAGGCCCACTGCACCACCACCAAGCCTGGGACACGGGTGTGACCACCTGGGGGGGGCCATGCCGTCCCAACACCCATGACATACAAGTAAGAATGCCCTAGGCTCTCCGACCTTTGAGCACCCCAGCACGCCCCCCTGGACTCCTGGGGCTGCCCATCGCCCAGCCCAGCTCCCTCCCTCTCACCTACCAGGACACAGGGCAATGTTGCAAAACTTAGTTTGCTTCTCAGGGCCCTCACAGGGGTTGCCTCCAAACTGGGGGGGCCTGCAGGTGCGCGTGCGGTCTCGGAAGCCACGGCCACAGGTGCTGGAGCAGAGGCTCCAAGGCGACCACTCATCCCAGGCGCCGTGCACTGCGAAGGGAATGGAGGGCACGGCTGGGCTCAGCCACCTCGGGGTGGGACGCAGCTGCCCAGGCCCCTGGCCCGCCCGCCCCGCTCCCAGGCCCGCCCCCTCCCAGACGTACCTGGACACACCGCGGAATTGTTGCACAGCCGCTGCTCGCGCAGAGGCCCGCTGCACTGCGTGCTGTAGGAGGAGGACACGCAGAAGCGCGTGCGGGTCTGCCAGCCTTCGCCGCAGGTGCTGGAGCACACGCTCCACGGGGACCACTCCTCGGCCGCGGGGTCACCTGCGGGCCCAGACCGACAGCATCGAAGGCTTGCCACTGCCTCCGTGCTGAGGCTGCGGTCAGACTCCGAGGAGGAACGCCCCCACCTCCCCCAACCCCCTTCGCGCTGGGCAGCAGGCGGCCAGCGAGGCTTAGTTCCGACCGGGGCTGACCTTCAGGACTTGCCGTCTCCCCTACAAGGCTCACAGTCCCTGTGGGTGTCCTTGTGCCACCTCTGGGTCCCCGGGTCTAGCCCCAAACAGGCTCCCTTGCCTGGCACCCATCCCCTAAAGCCAGTCTGCTTGGAGACAAGCGCCGGACACTTAAGAGGGAGTCGGAAGGTAAGTCATCAAGGTTGTTACCTAGATGTAGCGGCAACTAATACCATGCAGTTCTTGCCCAAAGACCCCACGCCCTGAAACCAACCTTCCCCACTTTGTAGGGTTTCAGTCCGACTGCAGGCGCATCAGGCCCGCCCAGCCCGCGGCTCACCTGTCTGCGGGGACGGGAAGCCGAAACGCTGTAGCTCATCCCCCAGCTCCTCGCGCCGCCGGGCGTCAGTGGACCGCAGGGACTGGCTTCGGGAGCTGGCACGCCCGGCCGCTGCAGGACGGGCTCAGGTCAGTGTCCCGGCCACCGCCTGCAGCACCGCCTTGGGAATTCAGGAGGGGCGCTCTGGGCCCTGTGTCCCTCTGTCCCGGGCCAGAGTGGGGTCAGGCTTTCCACATCCGGGTTATTTGGTCCCCCTGGACGGTTGGGAACCTGGGACTGGGACACCCTGGCCTGACACCAGCCCGTGAGGTCCCCAGGAGACTCCTCCTATGGGTCTCCCCTGCCCTAAGCCCCTTCCCTCTCTTCCTCCAGAGGACCACGTCTGAGTGGCTGCCGCCCTCTCCCGCTCAGCCTCCCGCCAGCGCTCCTGCCTCCCAGGCCCGGCCTCCTGACGCCCCCGATTCCGCCCCAGCTTCTTGAGAAGAGCTCCTCTCCCAGGAAAGGCCCCTCACGGGACAAACCACGGAAGGACAGGCTCATTACGGGCTGATTTAACATGAGGGGAGCGGGAAGATATGCATCAGGACGTTGAAGGCTTATTAGAGAAACACAGCCTGGAGTTAGGGTCAGGCTGGGGCCAGCAGGTCCTCCACCCAGTTCCACCTCCTGGTGGGGCGGGGCGGGGCGGGGCTGGGGTCCCAGCCCTGCTTCTGAGTCTTCTCTGAAGGTCCTAGGGGCACCAGGACAGGCCTCGGCCCCGCCCCGCCCCAGACCCCGCCCCACAAAGTCCGGTTCCCTCTCTCCCACCAAGCCCTCTCCTCCCCCTGCCTCGCCCACGAGGTTTCCTTCCCCTCTGTCGGGTCCCACCACGCCCCGGGCCACTCCTTCCTCTGGCCCCGCCCCGGGCCACTCCTTCCTCTGGCCCCGCCCCGGGCCACTCCTTCCTCTGGCCCCGCCCCGGGCCACTCCTTCCTCTGGCCCCGCCCCGGGCTCCTCCCACCTTGGCTCCGCCTCGGGCTCCTCCCTCTCGTGGCCCCGCCCCAGTCCCCTCCCCCTCTCCTGACACCCCGGCCCCGCCCACCCCGGGCTCCGCCCCGGGCTCCTCCCTCCCCTCCCCTGGCCTCGCCCCGGACCCCCTCGCTCCACTACCCGACGTTGCTCTGAAGGTTTCCTTTCCCGCCTCCCCGGTCCCACCCGGCCCCGGGTTCTTCCTGCGCCTCCCCCGGCCCCGCCCTGGGCCGCTCCCTCCCTCTCTGGCCTCGCCGACCCGGGTCCTACACCTGGCCCCCCAGGCCCAAGCGCCCGCGCGTCGTCCGCGCACTCACGGCCGCAGGCCTTGCGGTTGCACAGGCGCCCCTCCTCCAGCACCCCCTCGCAGCCGCCGCCCTCCGCGCCGGGGGCCGGCAGGCAGGTGCGGGTCCGCGTCTGCAGGCCTCCCCCGCAGTCCCGCGTGCACTCGCCCCACAGGGACCACAGCTTCCAGCCACCTGGGAGGAATCAGAGGGCGGGGGGTCAGGGCGCGGGGCGGGGCGGAGGGCTGGGGTGTCTTCCAGGGAGTGACCTCTGGGAGTCTAGAGGTCATAGGGCATGGGTCCCTGCACCCGGGACCCGCTGGTATGAAGCCTGCGCGCCCCGGGAAGCGGGCAGCGAGGCAGCACAGCACTGCGGAGGGCGGGCTGGGAGGAGGTCGGGCCTGGACAGCCGCCCTGGGCCTGTGAAGCAGAGGCCCGCAGGGTCAGCGAGGGGCAGAGGGGCTGGGGAAAGGGTCTGCCTTGGGGGATGGCCCTGGGGCCTGGTGCCTCCCCCACTCCCCAGATGTCCCTCTGGGGCGCCAGGCCACAGTGCTCTCCAGTTCTCCATCTACAGGTACCCGTGCCAAGGTCTCTACAGGCTTTGAACCCAGGGCCCCGGTGCAGGGGCCGGACACAGCTGGGAGCGCCAAGGGTGTCTGAAGAATGAAGGAATGAATGAAAGACAGCCTGCCGCACCTGCCCCACCTGCCCCACCTGCCCCACCTGCCCCACCTGCCCCACCTGCCCCAGCATGGCTGCCTCTTGTAAGGTTCTGGCTACAGGCCCCAGGGCAGAGGGGGCCCTCACTCCCAGACACTGAGCCTCAAGCCCTGCTAGGCCCTTCCCATGGTCCTCCGTCCAGTGTCCTCTGAACCCCCGACCTCCTGGCCATGACCTGTGCTCTCTCCCTCACTCCACCAGAGGCGACCACGGTCCCACACCTGGTGGTCCCACTGTTCATATGAAGACCAAGGCCCACCCCCCAACCTGGCAGAGCAGGTTCCTGGCTGCTGAGGGGGCTTGGGGACGAAGGCCTCCAGCCACCCCCTTTCAGCCTCTGTCGTGAGTCTCCTCCATCCTGGCCCTGTCGCCTCCCAAATCCATCCCTGGGTCTGAGCCCCCGGGTGGCCCGAGTCCACTAAGCTTGCCAAGCGGACGAAGTACAGCGCAGCGGGCGGGGGGGACCGTAAGGGCCGAGTCAGGCCTGTCTCAGGCCAGAGAGTGGAGGCCACGCTGATGAGCTGAGGATGGCTGCTTCTGTCCAAGGGCCATGCTTTAGGGGCCTGGACCATGGCTCTGGCCACCGCCTGCCCATGTCTCCTTGAGGACACCCACTCCCAGAAGCAGGATGAGAGCACACTCGGTCAAGGTAAGCAGCTCCGCCAAGCCCTGACGATGGGTGGGGCGCCCCGACGTGGCACCAGCTTCCACGGGGTCCAGGGAACTGGAAGGCATTGCCAGGACCCACGGGGAAGCTGCGCTCAGGCGGACCACTGTCCCATGCGGCTCATCTGAGGCAGGGGCAGGGCCGTCCCGAGGGCCAAGGGCAGGTCACACGAGGCCTGTGACAAGGGCCCCGGGTGCCTGTGGGAGTTCAGCTGAGTCTGTGGCTTGGGGAAGCAGACCCCAGCCCATGGGAGAGAATGAGGCTGCCGGAGACCCGGAGCAGGGCCCTGGGGCCGGGGCAGGGGGCGGGGCTGGAGCCCAGAGACCAGGAGACCAGGTTCCCCGCTGCCCCCACCACCGCTCGCTGCCCCCACCACCGCTTGCTGGCTGTGGGATGGTCAAGTTCATCCCGCCCTGGCCTCAGGCCTCTTCTCTGAGGGTGGCGGGGAGCCACTTCCCAGAACTGATGGTGTGGAGATCGGTGGCAAGAAAGGGCTGGGGGAGGACCGGTGCGGGCACTCACTGGGGTCAGAGTTTCCCCGGGGAGAACCTACTTGGCGTCCAGGTGACTCAGGGCAGTGCTGATCTGTTCTGAACGGCCACTTTGGAAGGTGCCAGAGCCCCTCCTCGTTGCCTGTGGGCCTGTGCTGGGATGCGACCGGCAGGGGGAGCCAGTGGCCGCCGCACGGGAAGGCCTGGCTGGTGGGTGCTGCCTCCCCTTGGGCCCAGAGGGACAGAGCACCTCTGCCAAGGGCACGTGGTGGGTGAGCCTCTTGCCCTCACCGTCGGTGGGCTGGTGCTGGCGGACAGGAAAGGCAGGCCAGCTCAGCATCCAGGCCACAGGGACCGCATGGGAGGGGCTGGCTCAGACCGCAGTCCCCACCCCACAGGGGCTGGGCGTGCACCCTGCTCTCTGGGGCCCCCCCACAGGAACACAAGGGGCTCCCAGATGTGCTGGCAGGCCCTGGAAGGGCCTGCCAGGGCCACTCCTACCCGTGCAGGCACGTGATGTTGGGGGGTGGCTACACATTACCTGGTTCCTCCCTCGGAGGGGCGGGGAGCGTGGAGGGGCCACGCTGTGGCTCCCACTGTTCATATGAAGACCAAGGCCAGCTTAAGTGGAGGGGTGTCCACGCCCCCCAGCTAGGAAGAGGCCAAAGGACAATCGAGCTAGGCTATCGGACACTCCAAGGAAGGAGGCTCCTTCCCCGGCCACCAGGGCCAGTTCCTCTGGGGGACCTCCTGCACAGTGGACCTCCTGTCCCGGTGCCTGCCTGGGGGGCCCTCCTCTGTGACAGGCACCTCGGCACAGGAGCCTTGAGCCCTAGCCCACCCAGGAGGCCAGCTTCACCCTGATTACAGCAGAGGAAACTGAGGCTCAGAGAATGGTGATCACAACAGCCAGGGGCTAGTGCCAGGCTGCCGCTACGAAGGTCTGCCAGGGGCTGGGAGGTGGGGGGCTGGCACCGAGGAAGCCCGCGCCTCAGAGGTGCACGAAGCCAGGTCTCAGTGCCGAGTGGGAAATACACATGTGGATGTCGTTTCATGTTATGCCCCCGAGATGCAGGCCGGCCGGTGGGGAGGTGGGCTGGGCACGCGATCAGGTGCGTAGACTAGGGGCCCGGGGAGGGGTGGCAAGTCTCCAGCAGCCAGGGGCCAGGGTGGGTGGGTGGCTCGGGCAGCAGCCCGGTGCCCACGCCGACGGGCAGGTGCAGCTAGGGAGGCCGTGGTACCTCCCGCTGGCAAGCATAGGAGCCCAGAATCAGCTTCTAAGAGTCCCCTGTGCCTCCCGACTAAGGCTGCCGGCCAGGACTGCCCACAAGCCCCCAGCCCGGGCCGCAGGCCTCAGTGGTGGCGCCATCCCGTCACGTGGACCCAAAGGAACGGAGAAGCCCAGAGCCTGGGGCGACAGGCCGGGTGACAGGGTCGGGGGGTACGTCCCGCCCGTCCTTCCTGGCTGCTCCAGCCCAGCCCCCAAAAGGAAGCCTGAGTGACGCGGAAACTGGCAGTGGGTGGGAGAGAGGGTGTCCAAGCCGGGCTAATTGGAGGATGCCACTCGGTTCCCATGGCAACTGCTGCGAGCGCAGAGTCTCAGGATAGACTCAGGTTAGGCCTCAGCTGCCAAAACACCCACTATTTCAGGGCTGGTTACCTTGGTGACCCAGGTGGGGGGGGAGGGGCGCGGAGGAGGGGGCGCGTCAGGAGAGGCTGGGGAGGGGGGCCACGGCCCGGCCCGGAGGACAGGCCAGCCTCTAGGTCTAGCCCTGAGTCTGGTCCCGCTCGGAGCCTCGATCCTCATGACGGACTGACTTGGGACGCTGGGCGCAGGTCCCCGCTGCCCGATCACGCACGGAGGCCCGGGCCCCGTCACATACCGGTCCCCAGCCTTGGCCGTGCTCTGGCCACTGGCGATCACTCGGGAGATGGGAGCTGCTATTTCTGTCACCGTTTTTGCTTGTAGCACGCGTTCCCACACATGGCTGCCCCTGCGTCGGTGTTGGCCGAGCAAAGGCGTCCGTGACCGCGGGTCCCCCCGCAAGCTCTCCTCGGCCCCAGTGCCCAGCGGGCTTCCCGAGGCCGGAGCCGTGGGCAAGGCTGGGGGGCGGGCGGCCCCTCCGGGCACGGAAAGAAGCCGTATTCTTCCCCCGCTCAATGCCCCTCTGTCTCGGCGTCTCATTTCCATCTCATTAATGGATGAATGGAGACGATTAATGGCCGCCCAGGAGAGAGAAACGGCGAGGGGCCTCTGCGGCCGCCTTCCCACCCCGGCGCCCCAGCCTGCAGGCTGTGCTGCCCCGAGTCTAGGCCGGCCGGGGGCGCGCCAGGCCCCCCACGTCCGAGGCCTCCCCGGGGCCTCGGTCCCTTCAGAGGAGGGCTTGCACTTCCCGTGTCCTCCAGCAGAGGTCTCCCCGGCCCCGCAGGTGGGGGCGGCCCGTGGGTCCCTGCCACTGCTGCCAGGGCTGGCCCAGCTCCCCTCCCCAGGGACCCGCTGTCTGCTCCAGCACCCCCCCCCACCCCCTGCTCCCTACCGAGCTTGGGCCTATCCAGGGGGCACCCAGGCTCCTCCTCTCCCGTGCCCACATGAATGCGCAAATGTGGACCCCTGGGGACGCCCTCTCCAACCCAACCCTGTCCACAGGGGACCACCCTTAGCTGACCCTGCACCGGGGCTCGCGGCTCCCACTCTCAGAGCCCGAGTGGCCAACAGGCCACCAGCCACAGCAACCACCATCAGATCTCAGGACAGGGCCGAGAGCTGTGCCCACTGGCCATGGGCCACGGCTCAGGTATGGGGGACAGGGAGAGCTCCCGCGAGTACCTGTGCCAGACGCTCTGTCTCCTTCAGCCTCACGCAGACCCTGGGACCAGGCCTGTCACGTCCCCACTTCACAGTGGGGACAACGAGGCTTGCCTACGTGGCTGGCATGGCCTCCTCTGCAGGTGTACATGCTTCTGGTGGCCTCTCTCCCTCAGCCAGGCAGGTATCTATCCCCGTCCTGGGAAGGGTGTCCTGTTAAAAGCCTGGCCGGCGCCCACTGCAGCTCTGGCCTGCGGCATCAGTGGCCCCCGCACGCTGCTTCTCCCCTTGGGCCTCGGCTGCTCAGCCGACAGCCCTTCTCACCATCGTCCTGGGACGTGGAAGGCAGACAGGGCCGTATCGCTCCGCATCCCCGGCAGCCTGGGCTGGGGGGCGATGGGGGGGGCTCTGACCGCGCGTGGCTTCCCTGTGGCTTCCCTGAGTCTGTCCTTTTCCTGGGCTCACTTCCTGTTTCATCCGGAACAGGCCTTGTCTACAAGGGTCCTGGACCTGGTTTTCTGGATTTTTGTGAACAGGTCTTGGTACAAAAAGAGCAGATTCCTGGCTGAGATGACCAGCCCTGGTCCCTGGCAGGAAGGCCCGCACACCCTCCCAGCCCCCACCACTCCCCCTGTCACCCCCAAAGTCCGGAGATGCTGCGCTTCCACCTGGACCCCATCCTCCATCCACGGCCCAAGCCCACCCTCTTTCTGTACCCTGTCGACCCCGAGGAGGGGCTCCAGACCCTTCTTTCTGAGGGGAGTCGAGGTGCACTTAGGGTTGGGACACCCTGAAGCCCTGCAGAGGCCTGTGTGTCGTGGCTGAGAGGTGACAGGCCCGGGGCCAGGGCTGTGGCCTTGAGCAAGTCTGGCTTCTCAGCCCTGCGTCACAGCCTTGTCCCACACCCAAATCCCCGGGACCCACATGCTGGCGGGTGACCCCCACTGCAGCCCAGCACCCCTACTTGTGCAGGCATGTGATGGTGGGTGGTGCACACGCATAGACACACAGAAACATCTATGCACAGGGAGACACGGACACACACGGGGACATGGACAGGGACACACATGGACATGGACACACATGTGGACACACATGGATACGGACGCGCAGGGACACACATGGGACATGGACACAGGGAACACACATGGACATGGACATACATGGACACATGAGGACACAGATGGGGACACGAAGACACACAGGGACACACATGGGGACACATGTGGACACATGAGGACACAGGGACACAAACACAGATATAGGCACACATGTGGACATGGACAGTGACACGTGGACATGGACACACAGGGACACACATGTGGACATGAGGACACACAAGGACATATGACACAGATGGGAACACGGACACACAAGGATACACATGGGGACACAGGGACACACATGGACACAGACACACGGGGACACACAGGGACACATAAGGACACAGATGGGGACACAGAAACACAGAGGGCCACATATGAGGAAACACACATGGGGACACAGGACACAGACACGGGGACACACATGGGGACACAGACAGTGACACAGACACGGGGACACACATGGGGACACAGACAGTGACACAGTCACACAGGGACACACATGGGGGCACAGACAGGGACACAGACACATGGGGACACACATGGGGACACAGACACACGGGGACACACACATGGGGACACAGATACATGGGGACACACACATGGGGACACACATGGGGACACAGACAGGAACACACATGAGCTTGCTCCCAGCCCCCAGGATGCTGCTTTTTCATTATCTTCTGTGTCGCTTCTGCAATAAAATTCTTTAATTAAAACATGAATATTTAAAACAACCCTTGAGAGAAATGGCCCATCTCACCAGAGGCAGAAAAATGCAAAGAGAGACTGTGGGAAAGAGCCGGGCAGGTGAGCCGTGGGACCGGCCTGAGAGACTGCGGCGCAGGCCGCAGACAGCTGGCGGGGAGGACGGGGGACAGTTGCTCTGGCCTGAGGAGCGCTCGCCGGGTCGGAGGCGTGACGCGGCCATGTGGCGTTTGGACAGGCTGGGCAGGGGGAGGGCGGAAAATGGGCCACAGGCTGGCCAGGCCGCCTGCCCGCTCCCGGCGCCGGCCTACGCGGCCTTCTTGGGGTGCAGATGGAGAGCTGCGCCCGCTCCGGCCTCCCCTGGCCAGCGCGAGGGGGCGGAGCTCCCGGGGCACCTGGCTCAGCGGCCGCGATCTGGGGTCTGGCGCCTGCCTAGCTTAGCGGTGTGTCTTCCAAGTGTTTGCTGCCTCTCCCCGGCCCATGTGCCGGCACACAACGTGCACGGAAGTGCAAGCTTCCCCCCAGACACCCCCTGGGAGCCACGGGCGCTGCGGCCAGCCCACCCCTTACGAGCTGTGTGACTCTGGCTGCCGCCTGAACATCTCTGTGCCTTATTCCAAGGAACTCCTGCTCTGTGCCGGGCACGTTCCACATGCCGGGGGCTCCAGGGTGGGCAGGGCCAACACCTGTCCCGGGGTGCTTGTGCCCCAGCAGAGACAGAGGGTGGGGACGGACCCAACCAAATCAGGGAGTTCGCAGTGTGTTCACAAAAGGAGACAGTGTGTGGGGGTGGAGCGTGGGCTTGGGCTGGTGCCGTCTGACACAGCACGGTCAGGGCTTGTGGAGAGGGCATGTCTGAGCAAGGACTTGGGAGCCCTGCTCGGGTCTGGGCGAGAGTGTTGCAGGCAGAGGAACAGAGAGTGCAAAGGCCCGGGGGAAGGTGGGTGCTTTGGTGGGCCAACTCCTGGGCTGCTGGAAAGAGGAAACTTGTTAATATGTGCGGATGTTTCCAGCACAGAGGACACCCTCGGGACCTGGCTGCTGGTGACACTGCTACAAGAGTATTTATTCCCAAGGTCCTAGAAGTATCAGTGTGTTCCGGTCTGGGGACACGCCCCGAGGGGCGCCCGGTCTCTGGCCCGGGTCACGCCGTCCGGCCCATCTTGCCCAGCGCGGCTCCTCCTCCACAGGGCGTGCAGTCCGAGCCCACATGCTCCAAATGGTCTTCCCACAAGACCACCAGGCCTGGCCACATAGCCTGGGCCCTGTCCTTTTCCAAGGGCGCTGGCATCGGCCCTGCGCGGAGCCCAGCCTCAGAATGCACACGCGCTCCGCACGCATATGCACCAGCCGTGCACACGTGTGTGCAAGTGCACGCACAAACACGCATACGGGCCGTGGGTGCTCGCATGCGCTCGTTCCCACACGAGCACCGGGGACTCGTGGCATCCTGTGCACATGCGTGTACACACACGTACGTGTGAACGTGCACCCGTGCATGCTCGCTATCCTGCACATGCACATCGGCACTCCTGTGCACACACGGGTGAGGCTTGTGTGAACACACGCGCACACACACTTGTACCCACGGACACACGGTGCGCACACACTGATGCACACATACACGTATGATACAGTGCACGACGCTTACACACACGCACGTGGAGGTGTGAACACACACGCCTTTCCGTCCTCTTCCGAGAGCACCACTTCCGAACGTGTCCTCCCCCGCCTCCGGCTCCGCCCCAGCGCCCCTCCCCCGACACCCCGCACCCAGCAGTGGACACCGGCCTTGGTGTTTCATTACTAGCATCGTGTTTGCTTAGAATCGCTTCCTCCTGATCTGCGTTCCTCACGCAACCCAGGAAAGACTATTTTTGTCTTTCCATTTTAAAGACAAGCGGCCCGAGGGGCCAACCGAGCTTCTGGGATTGGCCCAGGACTCCCAGCGAGTGCGGGGCGGGCTGACCTGGTCCTGTCCTGGTGCCCCAGATCCCAGAGTGCCCTGCTCAAGGGACAGTCCCACCTGGGGAGGGGGGGTGCCCCAGCAATCCCACACTGGAGTCCCACTCTGACCTCTGGATCTTCCTCCCCACTGTGCCCCTACCCAGTGCTTTCCCAGCTCCTGGCTGGAAATTTGGGGGGGGGGTCTAGCTGTCTCCTGCCCTGTGTCCCGCGTACCAGCACAGCCATCAGCTCCTACCGCCAGGCCCTCCCCCTCCCACCCTGACCAGCCTGCTCCGAGCTCCACGGCCTTCTGCACGGACAGCCCGAGGACCGCCAGAGCGCGTCACTCTTCTGCTTAAAGCCCCGCGATGTGAACACACCCAGCTCTTATGCACATGGCTGCCATGAGGGGCTGGCCCTGGGCCCGTCAGACCCAATGTGGGCCTACAGTCCTTCCTTGCCGACAAAGCAACCGAGGTCCGCTGGGGAGTGGCAGAGCCAGACTACAGGCCAGCCAGGGCCTGGCCCTGCCTCGCAGGGTCCTCCCACCTCCCAAACGGGCCACGACCCGAAGCTCTGCTCCTCCTCGTCCCCCCGCGGACTGCTTCCATCCCGCCTTGCCTCAGAAGCTGCCCAAGTCAAGGGCACAGTGTCCTACATCTCGCCCAGCCCAAAGGTCAGCCCTTCGAGCCTCCTACCTTGCTGCTGCCTCTGCCCCCACATCTAATGTCCCCAGGGCATTTGCGCTGGTTTCCTGGGCACCCCCCGTCAGTCCCCATCTCCCGGGGACTCTGCTGGCCTCCTCCTGAGACCATGGGAGAGGCGGTGCCCTCCCCCCATCCCACTGCTTCTCTCCAGCTATCCTCACCGCTTCCTGGATGCTGCAGGATCTACAGCTGGGGGCCAGATTGGAACCTTGTTCCCAGATAACTGGCTTCCTTGTAACCTCTTAGAGCTTATTTTCTGCATTTAAAGACTTGGTTCTGACCAGTCCTCTGACCCCACTGGCTGAGGGCACTGGACAATGTCACCTGGCCGCAGAGTGGCCTGCACAGCGTGGAACCCTCAGCCAGGCCCAGCCCCCGGGTGCCTGGTGCCTGTATTCAGCCGCCTGGACAGCTCAGCAGTCTGAGAAGAGCTGTCGCCTGTGGCCCCCCCAGTCTGGCCACAGCTCCAGGGTCCTGGATGCTCCCACAAAACCCCAGGCCTCCTGCCAGGGGGCTTCCACCACCAGGACTGCCCACCGAGCCCCACCGGCGCCCCATCCCCCGAGTCTCATCCTCCCGCACGGGCTCCCAGCTCTCCAAGGAGAAGCCAAGGTGCTCCCAGGGCCGAGAACGCACAAGACCCATCAGCCCTGCCGCGAGGACCCCTGACACACGTCTGCCCCGTCTGCAGCTGGCGATGCCCTTCGACACCCCGGGACTCATGCACGCATCCCGGAATCCTGAACACGGCCCCCTGGTCCAGGCGACCCCGGCCTCCGGGGCCCGCCAGGGACTCTTGCCCTGCGTTTCCCTGATGTGCTCCCGCAGGGCTGCCGGCACCTTCTCCCACCCTGAGGGCGGCCTCCCCACAACGGGCCCTTGTCATTGTCCCTGTGCGTCCTTGGCACCCCGGCACCCTGCGGGCGCGCAGTACAGCTGAGGCTACAAGACCGGAGGGGTTCAACCACGTACGATCCCCAAATCTAAGGTCCCGACCACATCTCCAAACGGTCCGCTCGGCTCAGTTTTCTTCCAGGTGGCCCGTGTCCCTGGAGGCCCCACGGACCCCGCCGCAGGCCACGGCAGCCCACTGCTCCTGACCTAAAATGGAAGGACCCCCCCCCAGCCAGAGACAGTCCTTCATCCTGGCGGAAATCTGTCGCTCATCCCCTCACTGACAGCCAGCGGGCAGCACCTGGGGGCTGGGTATGTGGACCCCAAGGCCGGGGACAAACACACTCGCCCAGCAGCCTCACCTCCACGCCCTCGGCTTCCCTGGTGGCTCTCTCCAGGGACAGGGGACCGGGGCAGCCCTGCTGAGATGACTCCCTCCCCCGCCCACCCTCTGCCCAGAGAGCCAGCGGGCGGTGCTCTTCCCACCGGGCACTCACCTGCTGCGCCGTCTCCGCCCCGATCCTGGGTCAGGCTGGTGAGGCAGTTCTCAGGGCCGCCGGCCACACCGTCCCTCAGGCAGACGTCCCCGCGGGGGGCCGGGGCGCCGCCGTCCCCACCCACACAGGCGCAGGGGGTCTGCATGATCCCGCAGGGGTGCGAGCTGCGGCTGCCGGCCAGACAGGCGTCCAGCCAGCGACACAGCATCTGGCAGGCGGCCCGGCTCGGGTGGCGGTTGCCCACGACCAGGTACTCCACGGAGAAGTCATCGCTGGGGCCCGGGGACGCCCCCAGCAGCCGGGGGCCGGGGTCAGGAGGCGGCTGCTGGCGCAGCATTTGCAGGAACTGCTTGCTGGCCTGCAGGAAGGCCAGGGGTGCCGAGGGGTCGCAGAGCTGCAGCACGTCGTCGAAGCTCTCCACGCCCAGGTAGGTGCGCGTGGACTCCAGGAAGGAGTCGAACTGGTAGGTACGGATGCGGCCAGGGCCGCCGCAGGGGGCAGGCGGCTTGGCCACCTTCATGTAGAGCGTGTAGCGGCGGGGGTCGGGGTTGCGCAGGGTCCAGGAGCAGCGCGAGGCGTTGGAGGGGAACACGGCGGCCGCCGAGAAGTAGCCGAAGAACTTGCCCTGCACCAGCGTGGCGCACGGCTCGGCCCCGGGCCCTGCGTCGGCCCCTGCGGCCGCCCGCGCCCGACGCCCCAGCACCAGCAGCAGCAGCAGCAGCAGCAGTAGCAGCGGCAGCCGCAGGCAGAGGATCCGGCAGAGGGGGCCCGGGGCGGCGGCCTGGCCCCTCATCCTAGCTCGCGGGGCCGCCGGGGTTCCGCGGGCTGGGCAGGCAGGCGCGGGCCAGGCCTTGACATGCCAGGGTCCGGCGGCGGCGGGGTGCCAGGCGGGGCGGGAGCCGGGGGGCCGGAGGAGGAGAACGCTTCCGACGACCTCGAGTGCAGCAGCAGCTCCTAAAGTCCGGGGCCCCGACGCGGGCCTGCGGCCTTCAGCAGCAGCTGTGGGAAGAGCAGAACAGGGGACAGGGTGAGCCCCGTGGGACGCTGCGGCCTTGCCCCGCTGCCCGGCCTGGCCCTGGCGTGGCTCCCAGGCACCGTGTCCGCCTCCTGCCAGTGTGTCCACCTGCAGCGGGACAGGGGGCCTCCTCCTCCTCCAGCCAGGCCGGATCGGGGAGGGGTGGGCAGCGCCGGGCCAGGGCCGAGTGCCATAGGGGCCTTCACTGTGTCCGTCCGGCTGAGCAGCCTGGCGTGGCTCCCATGGGCTCAGGGCCTGCCTGCTTGCTCCTGTCCCTGCCACAGCCGCCATTCGCCCCCGGGGCCTCTGGTGGGGGCCTGGCTTTCCCTCCCGGCCCGCTGGCTCCGGGTCTTTGCCCTCTCTGCCCTTCGTCTCCACCCCCTCCCTGTCTTTCAGGGAAGAACCCACAAACCTCGGAGGAAGGAAGTGGGGGGCTGTGGAGGGAGAAGCCGTCCCCCCATCCCGGGGTGGGTGTCCCTACCCCTCGCCGGCCACCCGGGCCTCTGGCTCGGACCGTGCCGTTGTGATGGGGTCACTGCGGCCTCTCAGGCCACCCCCCTCCTCCCCCCACCCTCGCCCCCACTGGCTCCAGGGCCCTGCAGCTCTGGGCAGGGAGGGCCGGGGACAGAGTCACTAGAACCCCATTCACCCGGCTTCAGCCAACGCTGGCCCCTTGTCTCACCCCTTCTTTGCCAGGCTGGGCCGTGGCCCTCCAGCTTCAGGACGGGGAGACCGAGGCTAAGAGGGTAAGCGACTCGAAGGAGGTCACGGTGACTGGTAGGAGAAGCCACCGCGGACCCCCCACAGATCCCAGCCGGTGCCACAGCTCACAGGGCTCCCCCCTCTGCTCTGGTGGGGGGGGGCAGCCACCAGCCGTATGGCGCAGGGACACAGTGGAGCCACTCTGGGCTCAGAATGGGCGATGCCCCGCCTGGATTCGCCACCACGCGGACTCTGGAAGGCTCCTCTGCCTCCGGTCCTCAGTTTCCCCACTACCACCAAGGCCCCTAGCTGGGCCACTGTCTGTCCCTCGCAGCCGCTGAGCTGGTGGGTGAGAAGGGAGGGCTGCCGCCGGCTCCCCAGGTGGCCTGGCCTCCCCTCCCCTCTGTCAACCTTCCCGTGCGGCCACCTGCCCACAGGTGCTCGCCACGTCCTGCTGCCCAGGCCCAGCTGGCCGGCACCCTTCCTGCACGGGCTGGTAGCAGAGCACGGAGCTGGGAAGAGGTGGCCCCGGGCCCCGAGCAGACTGGAGTGGGGGTGCCTGGACTCAGGCTGCTCCTCCTGGCTGTGTGGCCTTGGGCGAGTCCCTTGCTGCCCAGGTAGAAAGAATATGAAGCCTCACTCTTTCTGCAAGAGGGTAAGAGCTAGACCGGGGGGTTTCCCTGTGTTCGGGGCAGGAGGTGACTCCTGAGGGGAGAGGAGGCGGGAGCAGGGCTCTGGATCACCAGGGGGAGCTGGGCCAAACCTGGTCCTCTGGGGGCTCTTTCGTGGCAGACATTAGGGGTCCCAAGAAAAGAATTTGGCAGCTTCTCATGCTGGCACCTCTGGGCAGAGCTGAGCAGACTCTGCCCTTGGCCCTTACCTCTGGGAGGCCCTCGGTGCCCCCCAGCTTCTAGACGCCTCTAGAAGAGCCCACCAGTCCCCGCATTATGGGGACAGAAAGGGCAGGGTCCTGCAGCCAATCCCAGACCCGGGAGGTCCCCACAGTCTTATGGTCACGTGTTCCAGAACCTTGCCCGAGCCTTACCCCCGAGGCAGCAACCCCCCATGTCAGGACCTAAGGTGAGAGCCAGCCCCCAGCCCTGGGACAGACTCTCCGTGATGCCCCAGTCCTGGGGGGGGGGTGCTGGCAGAGCCCAGCAGAAACTGAGCTCCGCACACAACAGCCCAGCTCCCGCACCTCAGCCAGGCCCCCAGGCAGCCTGTCCCACAGTGTTCCCATGGGGGAGAGCTGGTTCTGGGGAGCCAAGAGCGGGGGCAGGAGGGGGCATGAGGGCCTGTGCCAGGCAGGGGGTCCTCTAGGGCCTCCATCATCCCATCTGGAACAAAGGGAGGCTCAGCCACGTGGTGCTGCCTACAAGGGCATGGCCGCCCGCTCCACGCCCACGCGGGTTCGGTGGGTCTGGGCTGGTGGGGCATTCTGTGGGGCTCTGAGCTGTGCTGGGCATTTCATGGTGACAGCAGTGAGCTATAACTGGGCACACCTGCTAGGGTTTCCCCTGGAACTCCTGGGGAGCTGTGCCTCCGTGGGGCTCAGCGGTGCCAGGTGCCAGGTGCCGGGTGCCTGAGCCAGGATGCTGGGCCCGGTCTACCGGTCCACCACGCACTGTCCCAGGGCCTGCAGGAGCCAGGCCGAGCCAAGGTCCTCTGCACATCCCCCACCAGCTCACACACTCTTGGAGCACCTGTTGGCCTGCTGGGTCCTGCACACCAGGAGAGAGGAGTCAGGGAGGGCTGGAGGCAGGACAGTGCCCCCAAGAAGGGCCGCCCTGTGGTCGGTGGCAGGGAGTGGCCTTGGGGGAAGGGAAGGGAGGCGGGGCGGGGCAGGGGTCGTGAGGGGGTAGGAGGCAGGGGCGGGTGCTCGGGAGAGAAGACAGAAGAGTCCCAGTGGCCCGCTGGGCTGTGGGATGTGTGTGTGTGTGTGTGTGTGTTTGGGGGGACATTCCCTGCCTAGACCCTGGGGTGGGGCGTGCGAGGGTGGAGGTGTGGTAAGGGGCAGGTCAGACAGAGCTCAGAACCCTCTCGGGCAGCTGCAGCCCAGGACCGAGGCTCTGGAGTTCGTCTTCACGGACTCCGGGGACCTGAAGATGACCTAAAAGTGTTTAGCCATGGGGTTCTCAAACAGTGTGCCTGGGAGCTCTGGGGTTCTCCCTGCGAGGGCCACCAGGGAGCTAGGCTCAGCTCGCATCTTGGACTCAAACTGCTCCACACCCTGGGCGTTGGGGAAGGCTCCGCTGGCCAGAAGGCTGTCCCAGCGGCGAGGGGGAGCATCACGGCCCCAGCGGGCTCCGCAGGCAGGGTCGCAGGGCCGAGAGGGCAGGAGGCCCAGGCGGTCATTGTGATGGCTCCTGCACCTGCCGGCGGGCACTCGCCCTCTGCCTCCCAGGCCTCTCCAGTGAGACGAGGCCTCCTCCATCCCCTGGAGCCACCTGCCTGATCCCCTCCAACGAGACTGTGGATAAACGGGCCCGAGGCCCCTCCAAGGAGACTGTGGATAAACGGGCCCGAGGCCCATCTGAGCCTTCTTGCGCCAAAGGTGGCCCATGGCAGGCAGGGAGCGGGGCAGGCTTGCGGCGCACTCGGGTCCGGCCCCAGGTCACACAGCCACGGGGGAGGCTAAGTGGAGTCTATCTCAGGCCAGGGGGACTGGTGCCGACACAGGGCAGGGGCAGACAGGCATGGGCCTGGCCCCCCTGGCACTCAGGGTGGGGTCCTGGAGGGGAGGGTGTCCGGGTCTGGTCCCCAGATGAGTGGGGGCAGGGCCTGATCTGACCATTCTGGGGTCCCTCTAACGGCCAGGGGCAGGTGCAGGCAGGGAGAGCGAGGAAGTGGCCTGCATGGGCTCTGGGCCGGGGGAAGCCGGGGTCACAGAGATGGGGCACAGGTGTGGATGCAGGCGCGTCTCAGAACACGCCTACGTGTGGGCACGTGTGTGAGAGCACAGGGGTGTGTGCGTGTCCACAGACCTGCGCCGGCACGCACACCTGTACCACACTCACGCAAGGCTCCACGGCAAGAGGAGAGCCGGGCTCCGCACGTGTTCTCTGGGATGTGAGGGTCAGCCTGACGCACACCAGGGCTGGGACAGGAGGGGACCTGGAGGGGATGGCTTGGGGAGAGCCCAGTGGCCAAGCCAGAGCCCTGATGAGCCCAAGGCAGGGCCTCAGACTGGTGGGCCAGATCTGGGGTGCCCTGGGCTGGCTCGGGCCCCTTCTCAACCACATTTGGCCCCCAGGCATCAGCAAGCCGTCAGAGCTCTCTGAGCCGGCTGGCCCCTGGTGAGGGGCGCACGGAGGCCCCACTCAGCCCCCGGTGCCGGGCTCTGATGAGGCTCCCGCTGGTCCTTTCCACGAGCGCTCACAGGGGCCGCCTCCTCCCCACACAGGCCGCTGGTCTGGTCATCGGCCCCCCAGCTCCCAGCCTGGGTCACTGCAGCTTTGGTCGCCTACTGCCCCTCTTGGGCTCCCAAGGACGGTGGCATGAGCACCCGAGCCTCTTTGGGGTCCTGCCTCTCCCACACTGCCTTTGCTGCCGGGAAGTTCTTCCTGGTGTCCAGTCCCCACCCCCTGGCCGGCGTCCGTCCCGCCCGGCAGGGAGGCCTCCCAGAGCCTGTGCTGTGGGCTCAGGAGGAGGGCAAGGGAGCCTGCAGGTGTCTGAGTGGGGTCACAGGGTAGAGGCCACTGGAACAGGAGGGGTGTGACAGTGGGCAGGGGGACAAAGAGAACCGGCTGTGCCAGGCGGGGACAGGAAGCTGGGAGCCAGGGCGAGAGGGATGGCCATTTCCTGAGCACTGACCGCAGGCGGCTCCTCAGGGACCCCTTGTTCAATGTCACAGCACCCCCGTGGGGTAGGAGCAGAATCAAGCCCACAGTGGGCCTCTCAGGGCCACCATCAGTGTGGGGCGCCGCGCCGACCTTCCACACCATCCCAGAGGCGTCCGTGCCCCTGCCCTGCCATCAGAGGCCCCGAGTGCCTCGGTTTCCCCGCTGTACAAGGGCCTGGGCTGGACACTGCCTCCACGGGCTCCAGGACTCTCCAACTTCATTTGGGTCTGTCCGACCCTCCCCCGCCAGGCCCAGTGCACACACAGACCCACCTCAGGCCCAGCCTCCCCATCCCCTCCCCACCCACCCCAGGCCACCAATGGCATCCCAGATGCCAGCCACAAAAGGCACTCTGTTGTCCCGGCCGGCCCCCTGAACAGTGCCTGCCTGTGTGTCCTGGGAAGAGGCTGCACTGGGGGAGGGGTGGCTGCGCCCCCTCGGCACCAGCAGTAGCCCAGGGGCTGGCTGGCAGGCAGGGGCCAGGAGAGCGAGCAGGAGAGGCCGTCCAGGGACAAGCAACCACCTCTGCCCGCAGCGGCCTGTCCTCCCTGCGCCGGGGGGTGGTCCTGTGAGCCCCCATGTATCCCTCCTGGGCTGTGGCAGCCTGGTCCCTGGGCGGGGAGGGGCTGCTGACATTGGTCCAGGACAACCCAGGACACAGAGGGGCCGGGAGAGCCCGGGCAGGCCTCCCTCCATGAGCACAGAAGCAGGTGGGGTGTGAGAACTTGCCCCCCCCCAAGCCACCAGCAGCCCCTGCTCCCAGCCTGTGCGAACCAGGCTCCCAGTGATCCCCCAGCTGACCTGCGGGGTATCCCATGCTTGCCTTGAAGAGCCCCAGGCCAGGCCCCTGAGATGTCCCCCATCACTGTGCCCGCCAGCCCCAGCCCCTCAGGAAGCCTCCTTCCCTTGCCACCTGCCTGGGCATGGGGGTCGTGGGGGGATCCTGGCTGGAAGCCAGGCAGAACTGTGCAAGTGAAGAGAGGAAGCCCCCCTCCCCACCCGAGCGTCCGTGGCTGGGAGGGGCCCGTCCTGTGCCTGGTCTGCTCCAGGCCACCCCTACAGGCTCGTACCTGGTCCCCCCTCCCACGGAGGGCAAGGAGGTCTCGCCTCTATTTCACAAAGGAGGCCAACAGACACGCCATCACTCCGTGCCGCCCCCACTGCCCCAGGCCCCCCTGGCCTGGAACCAAGGGCCAGCTCTCTGATGGGCCTCACCACACCTCCTCTGGCCCAGAATCCCATCACCCCAAACTGCTCCCTGAGGACACTCCGGGCACTCGGGCTCCTGGCTTTGCCTCTGTTCTGCCCTGCCCGGGGGGGCCCCGTGGCCCCCGCCCAGCGCGCCTTCTTGCCCTTTGGGCCACGGGGCACGGGCCTGCCCCAGGAAGCCGCACCTGAGCCCTGCAGGCCCTCCTGGGAGTGGATGTGGCCTGCACTCCGACGCACGCATGTGCCCTCGCACACACAGGCACGTGGGGCGACGTACACCCGAGGCCGGCACGCGCACACGAGTGCAAACGTGCACACGGACTGGCTCTCCTGGGGAGCGTCCCATGTGGGGACAGCGAGAGCTTCTGTCCCAGGGCTAGGGGCTCCCTGCAGGGGGGGGGGCGGTCATGAGGAGTGGGTCGCTCCAATTCTGAGTGTGACAGAGGTGCCTGGGCTCTCTCCTCTCTGCATCGCCGGCTCAGTGCCCGAGCGAGCCCTCCGCCCTGTGACGGGCGGAAGCCCTGCTGCCCTGCCCAGCCGGCTGCTGGCTTGCGAGTGGTGCTCCTCTCCACGCCCCCACACTAGGATCTGTGCTCCCCAGGTCCCCAGCAGGACGGGCTTGTCCAAGGTCACCTGCCCAAGGTCACGTGGAGAGGGCCAGCCGACAGCAGAAAGGTGGGAAGAAGCGGTCAGGCAGGGGCTGGGGGACACACTCCAGTCGTGGGGCTGCCCTGGGCAGAATGTGTGAGGTCCCCGGGACATTCCGGGCAGGCCTGGCCAGGCGGAGCCCACGCGGGTCCCGTGGCGAGCGCGAGGAAGGAACGCGTGGAGATCGCAACTTAGCCCACAACTGTCTCACGGAACCAGGGACCCCTGGCTCCCGGGGTCCCTGCACCTCCCCCATAGCACCCCAGGCTGCAGCACTGATGTCCCGTCTCAGGCTCGGAGGGGCGGAGGCTCCCCCAGCTGGAGGCTGCACCCGGGGCCTCCACCACCACCCACGGGTGACCTCAGCTCTCTGTGGGGGGCAGGAGAGGAGAAGGACAGGCAGAGGGGGAGGGGCTGGAACTCAAGGCCACCCCCCCCGCCCCCGGCTCTGGAGGAGACCTGGACAAGGGGACCTGGCGCTCCTGAGCAGGACCATGGGGCCCCCAGATGGACCGGCTGGGGTTCTGAGGAGTATGTGTGGGTGCGGAGCACACATGCACACACGTGTGCGTGCTGTGTATGAGGGAGTGTGTGTCCCAGGACAAGTGTGCACGGATGAGGCTTTGTGGGGGGAAGGAGAGCGTGTGCACACTTGCAGTGTGAGCGGGTCTCTGGCTTGCACGTGTGTGCATGTACACGTGTGGGTGTGCTCTTGTCAAGAGTTCGTGTGCTCTTGTCAAGAAGAAGGCTTCAGGAGGTGCCAGCTGTGAGGCGGGAGCCAGGGACAGGTCAGGGCTCCTCTGGGACCAGCTGGGAGCAGGGGCAGCGGGCGGCGGATGGCGTGCTCTCCCGCCTGCTGAGTCCTTCTCCTTCCGTGCGTCCCCCAGGGCACTGGATGTCACCACCTCCCCTGCCCAGGCAGACCATATCCTCACCAAGACCTGCCCTCGGCATCCCCAACCTCGGCCGCGCCCTTTGCAGTGCCGGCACTCGGGGGCACTGGGCGGCAGGGCTCCCGGCCCTGAGTCACGGAGTCTCAGAGAAGCGGCTGGTCCAAAGTCACCTTGCCAAGCAGGAGGGAGCTTGGGGCCATCAACTCCCACACAGGCTCAGGGCTTAACCAGGCTTGGGGGCTAGGCACAGACTTCAACGGGTGGGGCCTGGTTCTCCCTCTGCCCCCCCATCCAGGTTGGGGGACGGTCAGTGACTGTCCCTGGGGACCCCTGCAGAGCTCCAAGGCCTCTGCCCACCGGCCCTCAGCATCTCCTTCTCAGGGACCCTCAGCCCACATCTCAGCCAAGAGTCGGCACCCCAAAACTGGCAGCCAGCCTCCCCAAACTGCTTGGGCTGGGGCCCAACTCTCGTGCCTGCCCTGAGGCCTCTCCGGGCTTCGGGAGGAGCTGGGGCTCACAGGGGTCCGTGGGCAGGAAGACAGGCGGTGGGAGCCGCACAACGATAATCGAGGTGTTAAAGGTGACAGCGGGGGGTGGGGGACAGGCAGGGACCCACAGTGTGCACTGGACATTGTCATTTGCCTAAGCCATTTTCAGGACAGACGTACGTAGCTGTTGTGTGGAAAGTCAGGGAACTGCTAAGGTTCACATGGGACAGGAGGGCCTGGGGTTTGGGGCTGACTTGGACGCGCCCTGTTGTCCCCTGCCCTGCTTCTGTTCCCTGTGTTGCCACTTCTTGGGTTAACGGGCACAGGAGGGAGGATGAGCAGGACAGAGGTGCCCCTGAGCGCGCATGGTGCTTCGTCCCTGAGCTCCAGCCTTTGTCTTGCCCCGTGACACGGGGGGACGGCTGGCCCCAGCACACAGCTGAGGACACAGAGCCTGGGGAGGCTCCTCAGGGGTCCGTGCCCGGGGCTCCGCCTCCAGCCACCTCTGCAGGTCTCAGGGATCCTGGCAGAGAGTGGCCCCCCGGGGGGAGGGGTTCATGTTGCGCCCCCTGCCGCTGTGCCCATGGAGACTGTCCCCTTTGAGACCTTGTCCCCGTCGAGGAGCACTGCAGCCTGGGATGTGCCCATGTGCGGTGGGACCCAGGCCCCGGGGCAGGGTCTTCTGTGCACACTCAACTGGGCGTCTACTCCTGTTGCACGGTGATGTGGGGGGTCTTGGGTGGGCCAGGGAGGGGGGCATTCCGTCCTGATGAATGTAGCCTGTAGAGCGGCACAGGTGGGGGCTATGGCAGCCCTTGTCGCCGGCTGGGCGCTCTGTCTCCTGTGACCCCACTGTCCACAGGGGAGCTCACCACTGCTCTGGGTGTCCATCGGGCCCAAACCCCATCCCTACTGAGGACCCCATTAGTCCTCCCCCACCTGCCAGGAAGCAGCCCAAAGCCTCTAGGGCTTAGGTCGGGCCCCATTCCCTCTGAAGCTCCCACTTGCCATCCACGGTCCTTTCCAAGTCCTGTCCACGCCTCACAGCTGTCCTGTCACCTGCCACAGGGCCTTTGCACGGCTGTTCCCTTCCCTTCACCACACCCACCCACCCACCCCTTCTGTGGGCCCTGGTGAACTGTCGCTTCCTGGCTAAAGCCTCTGTGGGAGCCCCACATCTGGACCCCTGCGGGCCGGCTGCTATCCCTCACCCCCTAGAGCTGATTCGTAGAGCTTGTCCAAGTGTCTTCACTCACATCCTCCGGTCAGCCTTCACTCTGGGGGCGTGGGGGTGCAACCATGCCCTTCCCATGGCCCTCACTGTGCCCCCAGGGCAAGTATACACGTGGGCACGCCCAGGTTTAGTCCGGGTGTGCCTGCGGACTGCGCATGGGGAGGCATGTGTGTTTACCTGGAAAGCACGCTCTGCCCTATGGCGCAGCGGCAGCCAGGGAGGCCGGAGGTGGGAGGATTCCAGAGGACAATGGGAGAGCGTGGGCTTGCTGGCACCAATGGGGTTAACAGCCCCCTCCAGGTTCAGGGTCTTCCTGGGGCTCCCATAGAGCTTGGCTCCCGGGGCTCACCTCCTGCCCACGGTGCACACACAGGGCCTGCCCAAGGGTGAAAGGCGGCTCAACGAAAAACGGCCATCCCGGGCGTGCAGCCGGGGCGCACACTCCCGGGAGACCTGCACCGCGCCACGCACGCAGATGTGACAGTGTGCATGCCTGCACACGCATGCCGGCGGCGTGCGTGCCACACGCGTGCACAAACACGCTCGCGCGCGCCTGTGCACGGTGCACAAGGGCACGGGGGCTGGGGGAGCGGACGGACAGGTGACGGGGCCTGGCCGAGACGCCAGTGACCGGCCGGGCGGGCAGCAGAGGGCCCGGCGGGAGGGCGGGGCGGCCGGGGCTGCCCAGGATGGGGCGGGCACGGGCGGGCGCGGAGGAGACGGAAGGGGCGGGCAGGCCGGCGGGCGGGCGCGCGCGCCCTCTCCCGGCCGCCCGGGGCAGCGCGCCGCCCTCTGCCACCGCCACCGCAGCCCCACGCCGGCCGCCCGGGCCCCAGCCCGGAGGTGTCCCCAGGGGGCGGGCTCGGGGGCTCCCGGACCGGCTCCGGGAGGCGGGTCCGGGCCCGGCGGGCTGGCCGGGGACGGGGGGGGGGGGCGGTGGCGAGGGCGCCAAGCGAGGCCGCCTGCGTTCGGCCGCTCGCCCGGGCCTGCCGGGGCCGCCTAGGGCCGGGCCTCGCAGCCGAGTGTCTGCAGGCGCGCAGCTGCCTCGGGACCTCGCCGGCCCGGACGCCGCAGACCCAGCCCGCTGCGAGCCCACCACGCTGGATCGCGGACGAGCACCGAGGGCCTGGGCTGGAAGGGCTCCGAGAGCATAACCCGCGCTCCCATTGCACGGACGCGGCCGCGGAGGCCCGAGAGGGGCCGGAGCCTGCGGACGAGGGAAGGGACTTGGAGGGCTCGGCAACTTAGCTGGGTCCCTCCTCGCCGGGGGCCCGCGGAGTGCGGCGGGAGGCCGAGGGCCTTGAATCGCCTTGTGTCCGCCCCCGCGCGGGAGCGCGGCGGGGACAGGCGTCCTTCTCCAGGATCGGAGGCAGCAAACTCCCCGCTCTAGTCCCCCGCGCCGTGCCCGTCCGCGGAGTCGCGCGCCGCGGAGGCGCATTCCTGCCGGCCTAGGGCTCGGCCCCCAGCCGCCCGGGCTCCCGGGCTCCCGGGCCGTCCCCCGCCCCCCAGATCCAGGCGCAACAAGTCTGAAAGCAGCGCCGAGGAGCAGCGAGCGAGCCGGGAAGGAAGGCACCGGGCTCGGCGCGGGGCGCTCCGGGATCCCCGAATGCGCGCAACGCCCGCCTCCGGGGACCAGGCTCGGGTGGCGGGTGCTCGGGTGACTCGGCGGGCGGCCCACATCCCCTCCCCACGCTGCGACTCTGCGCGGGCGGGGGCGCGCTCAAGAGCCCCCGCCCCTTCCCTCGCCTGCTTGACCTTGCCGGGGTACTCAAAGCTGGACCCGGCGGCACCCGGCGTCCGGGCGCGGAGTTTCTCTGTCGCCTGCGGTCGAGGAGGGAGCGGCCCCCTCCTCGACCTCCCTCCTTGCCTCCTCGACTGCGGGGGTCGTCGGGGAATGGAAGGCTGCGGGGTTCTAGGAGACGCCATGGCCGCTTCTCCAGACCCCAAACACCATACACTGCCTCCCGGAAACAAAAAGGGACCCCAGCCTCGGGTGCTCCCCCCCACTCCACCGCCCGCGCGGCCGCTGCTCCGAGGGGGCGTGGGTTTGTGTCTGTGGGGGAGGGCACCAAGGGTCTCCTTGGGTCCCCAGGGTGGGGTGGGAGCGCACATCCCCCAGCCACCTCCCTAACACAGTACGCTATAAAGCTCCTCTAGGGCGGGGGTGCGCGCCCCCTGCCCACCCACGCGCCTTCCGCCTTTCAACTCCTCCCGAGTTGTGGCGAAGGAATTCGTACCCCCGGCCGGGGGAATGGGACGTGATGCGAGCGCGCGAAGCCGAAGGGTGCTGAGGAGGGATGGGTTAAGGCTCGTCAGGTCCCAGCTTGGGTCCTTGCGCTCCAAGAAACTTGGAAGCCCAAAATAAAAGTGGGAAGGGTAAGGTGCCCAGCGGGCTGGGGCCTGGCTGCCAGGCTGGGCGCTCTCTCGGAGCTGCCTGGGAAGTGACCCAGCAGGAGTCGCCGAAGCTCGGCGGAGGGACCGGGGCTCCGAGCCGCAACCTCGGTCTAGCTCTCCCGGCCGCCTGGCTCCACGGCGGTTCTCCTCTGTGCCGCCCGTTCTGAGGCAGGCCGGAGGCGCGCTCTGCCTGCCCAGGGGGCCACGGGGACCCGGGGACAGGGCGCCTGTTCGTGCCCAGAGCCCCCAGCCTCCCCGGGAGGGGGGCAGTGCTCATTCCTCGAGGCAGCTACGCGCAGCTCCCGGAGAGCGAGGCGGCGGCGGAGGGCCGGCGGCCTCTGCCCGCTGGGGATGGGGACCGAGGAGTACCCGACTCCTGGCCTCGCTGCTTCGCGCGGAGAGGGCGCAGGGCCGACCTAAAGTTCGGAGCGGCTTATCCGCACGGCCTGTCCGAGCGAGTGGAAAAGACGACGAGAACGGAAGGAGCCAGGTCGTGTGTGTGTGGGGGTGGTGGTGGGCGCTAGGGTGGCCCTCGGCGGATTCAGGGGGAAGAGAACCTCCGGGGGTCTCCAAAGCCAGTGCCTGGTCTATGGGTGAGGGCTGAGACGGCGGCTTCTCGTGCTTGCCTGGGGGCTCTGCGTGGGGGGAGGACATCTCCGGCCCCTACAATGTCTGTAGGGGGCTCGTGAAGGGAAGGGGGACACACTGGGGTGTCTCTCCTTTACCTACCTGGGTCTATGCGTGGCTGTGGGGGGTTACATCTGGGGCTCCCAAAGACCCCTGCCATCATCTGTATGTGCTGGGGACACAACGGGAACGCCTTCTCCAGCCTGCCCTGGGTCTGTGCATGTGATGGGGAGCGGATGCCTTCCCCAGCCCCGGCTGCCAGCCTGGCCAGGCTGCGTGTGTGCACTCGGGGGAGGTGAGCAGCGCCAAGGAGCTCTGCCGCGGCCAGGGTCGCCCCCTCCTCAGCCTGCCCGGCAGAGCGCTCAGAGACCTGCCGGATTCCGTGGCTGCCGCTGGAGGAGGCAGGGGGCTGGGGGTGGGGGGGTCCAAACTCCCGAGCTCTGAGCGCAAACCTCGGAGCTGCGAAGCCCCAAACGGCGAAGTTAAGAAGTCCGGGCGCCTGCCCCTCCCCCGACCCCCTCCCACCCTCGCTGCGACCCTCTCGCCGCGCCCCCAGCCCCCAATTCCCAGCCAAAGCCTTCCTTACCTTCCCCAGTAGTGGCGGCTCCGCCAGCGAAGACTTGATCCGGCGAGTTGCAAATCCCCAGGAGCGCCCCGCGTCGCCGGCGGCCGAGCCCGGAGCCCGACCCGAGCGGAGGGGGGGGGCTCCTCCTGCCGCCGCCGCCCCCGGCCCGCTCCAGGCCTAGCCGGACGCACCCCGGGGTGCCCCCGCCGGCGCACGCAGGCCCCCTCCCCCTCCCTCCGCCTGCTGGATCCCCCCAGGCGCCGGGGGGTCCGGATGCCCGGGCTGCAGGCGATGCGGGGCGCGCGGGCCCGGGCCCGGCCAGGACGCGGCGCGGCCGCCTGTGCTCCCGGCTCGCCGGCTCCGCGCTCGCTCCGCCGGGGCCGCCGCCAACGCCGCGCCCGCCGCCGCCGCCTGCGCCCGCCGCTCCCTCTCCGGCCGCCGCCGCTCCGCTCCTCTCGCCTGCCCCGCTCTTCTCGCCTTTTTTCCCCTTCCTGAGGGGGGGGCGAGCCGAGCTGAGCCGGGGGCGGGGCGGCGAGGGGAGGAGGAGGAGGAGGCCGAGGACGGGGAGAAGGAGGAGGAGAGAGAGGCGAGCTGCTTCCCCCCACCGGGCTGCCGGCGCTCCCCAATCTCTCGCTCTCTGAAACTGGATCCCGAATCGGGAGCCAGAGACTGCATTACGGATTACATCAGGCTTATAGAGCTTCCAGATCACACATTAGAGGGGAGCGCGAGCGGGGGGCGGGGTGTGGGGGAGGGGAGAGAGATGGGGGGGGGACGGATCAAATGCATACAGGCGCGCACGCCAAGGAGAGCCCAGCTCCTGCCCCATGCAGCAGGAAAGCCAAGAGTTGGGTCTCTGTTCTCTGTCTCTTCCAGGAACCGAGGAGTGGCTGTCCACTAGCTGGTTGGTGGATGGATGGGTGGATGGATGGATGGACGGACGGATGGATGGACGGATGGACGGACGGATGGAAGGAGGGAAGGAAGTTACAGGGTGTTGTGCGGAGAAACTAGAGGCCCACGGAAGGATGGGTGAGGCAAGCGGTGCAGAGGAAGGAGGTGTGCCGGAGGGTAGATGGACGGATCTGAAGCCAGGGAGATGGGTGGGTGTTGGATGAAGAATGGAGGGTGGGTGTGTGGACGGAGGAGAGGCCCGTGAGGACGGACCGGCTAGCCGGGTGCGGAGCCCGATGAGCAGCCCAGAGCGGAGGGAGGGCCGGAGGCGGTGGCCTGTGGCGGAGGGCAGGGGACGCTGGGTTGGATGGAAGGAGCAGTGAGTTCTGGGCAGGTGGTAGAGCCACCCTAGAGGATGAGAGGGGGGAGGGGGAAGGCAGGGCCGACTTGTTCCCTGGGGCTGGGTTCCTCCACTGTCTCCTTGGGGGGGCTCCGAGGAAGTGCCATGGGAGGCGCCTAGGACAAGAGCCCAGAGGAGCGGGGCTGAAAGGAAAGGTGTAGCCCCCGTCACCCTGTGTGGCTGTCCTCACTCTGTCCTCATCCCCCATCCCTTCTCCTTTGACTTGGTGACAGTGGGGACATCCCAGTTCCATATTTGGATTTTGTTTTTCCATAAACTGGTGGCGACGCCCCTTTAGCTGCTTTATCTCACATCCTAAAGTGTCCATAACCCCTCCTCTTCTGAGACCTGTACCCAGAGCCCCACAGGGGGCCTCTCTAGAGTGAAATCCAGAGTCTTGGAGGACTCAGGGAAATTACTTCAAGGTTCTTTTCTACTCGGATGCCACTGCCTCGCAGGTCCTCGCTCCTTCTGCACAACTTGTGGTCCACTCTGAATGCAAGATCCTTTTCGGCTCTGCCTGAATACCTGATAAGTTGCACACGCGTCACCATAGCAGTCCACGTACACTTCCGCTGTTCAAGCCCAACATCTGGTCCAACTGTCCGCTCTTCTCGGCAGACACAGTGAGAGACTCCATCACTGTCACGTCACACATCAATGCATAGTCCTCGTCACCATCCACCCTTGTGCCGCTCTCCCTGTGATCGTCACCATACCCCCACCCAGAGCCCTGATATCCCCATCACAGCCAACACCATCACAGGCCCTGGGGGGCGGCGGGGGGCAACTTGAGTCCGCCTGGCTCCTGGCTCTCTGGTCGTCTCAGCAGATGGAGTCTGTCCAAACCAGACCCTCTCCCGAGGCCACCTTGGGGCCCAAAGCTCTAGGGGCGTCCTGAGGGGCTGGTCAGACCGGCCAGGGGAGACGAAGACCACGAGGCAGGGGAGGGTCCTCCCCAGGACAACCTTCAGACACCCTTAAGGGTCCCTTCCCTCCTGAGGGACCGAGCCCCCTTCCCCAAGTCTCTGAGCTGGGAGAGATGGAGGCAGTGCGGAGGGGGGGCTGCCTCTGAGCGCCCCCTCCCTGCCCCACCCCCCACACCTGCCCACCCTTCCCACCTCTGCTGGGTCCTTCCTGCAGCTGCTTGGCCTTGCCGTCCTGCGGCACCAGCAGCCCGTGGCCACCAGGGGGCCTGGGACATGCGCCGCGAGGCAGCGCCGGTGCTCAGGCTGCTCTGAGTCAGGGTTTCAGCCGCTTCCCCACCCGCCCTTCTCCCTGCCGCTCCCGCCGCCCTGCTCTGGGTCTCGGCTTGGGGTTCCCAGGGCGAGGCGGCGCCCCCTTGCACTGGGGCTTCTCAGCAGGGCCAGGCCTTGCCTCTCCCCTCGTGGGCGCTCCTCGCCTCCCTCCCCGACCCGCCCCTTTTAGAAAATGGACCCCTTGTCCGGATCCCGACCCAGAATCCAGAGAGGTCCCGCACCTGCAGGCAGAGCGGGCCCAGGACCCCGCCTGCCCCTCCCCGGGGAGAAAGACGAGTCAACCCGAAGATCCGGTGTCGTCTCTGCCCGCTGCTCCCGCCCGGCTCTCGGCGGGTGGCTTGAAATAAAGACCCTGGCCCTCACCCCATCACAGCGCCGTGTCTAACCCTGTTACTGCGCGAGCACCTTGGCTGGACAGTTCTGAAGGCTTCTTGGGGCCCAGACACTCCCAGATTCTAGACCTCTGAGCCGAGCGAGGGCCCCTTTCCCAGAGATTCACGACCAATTTATACCCGGCAACCCTTCCACCTTGACCTTCGACCCTCACTGCTCACACCCAAAACTGGAGGCCTGGCCACAGCCTGAAGAAACCCAGGATGGGCTCAGTCTGGCAGGTTGAAATGGATGGTCCTCAGCTGGGCCAAACTTACCCAGCTGGAAACCAGGCTCTAGAACCTCCTTGTACAAACCCAGAGGGAGTATGGGGCTGGGCACCTTAAAGCCCTCGTCATGGTCCTTCACAGCCCCAACCACAGCGATTGAATCCGCTGTGCCTTCTAAATGACTTGGAACTCACTGATCACTGAGCTTGGTCACACACTGACCCTGACCAAGATCACATACTGAGCCCTGATCCTGGTCTCGCTCTGAGCCCTGATCCTGGTCACACACTGAATCCTGACCTTGATCACAAAGTGAGCCCTGAACCTGGCCACACCCTGAACCCTGATCCCAGTCACACATTGAGCCCTGACCCTCATCACACCCTGAACTCTGACCCTGGTCACCCTGTGAGCTCTGATCCTGGTCACACTCTGGACCCTGATGCTGGTGACATGCTAAGTCTGTTTCCGTGGCAGGCTTCGTTGC
The DNA here is from genome assembly GCF_011764305.1 of Mustela putorius furo. Classification (NCBI taxonomy): domain Eukaryota; kingdom Metazoa; phylum Chordata; class Mammalia; order Carnivora; family Mustelidae; genus Mustela; species Mustela putorius. The sequence goes on along the minus strand of NW_025421322.1, from coordinate 39,836,823 downwards.
TAGGCTGAGCATAAACTCTAAGGCATTCCTCAGGAATGCCAAACAGGAACGTTCCAGGGGCTGGGGGACACCAGGACAGAGCAGCGGAAATGCACCTTCAAGTCCTGCCTATTTCCAGGCATTTTCATGCAGGACCGTCCCGTTCTCAGAGCTAGCAGAGAGGGCTCGGGGAAGGGGGCTATTTGAGGTCAGGCTGGGCATCGGGATGGTCTAGAACGGACGGTGTCCCCACCCTGCCTTCATGCACAGAGGTGGAGAGAGAGCACTCAGCGTCAGGGAACCTTTTCCAGGGTCTTCAGAGCGCACCGGGTGCAGGGAAGGTGGCGGCCGCACAGGATTTCCAGCCTAGGCCGTCCCAGGGTCCTCCAACTCGTCAGTGATCTCTGCAAGCCGGAGGCAGGAGGGTGAGGGGTGGGGGCTGAGCGCGGTGAGTAATTAGCTGATTCACACGCGCGCACGATAATTAATTGTGGATGCAACAAGCCGCAATTAGCCTCCCAGTCAGGACAGACGGGCCCGCAGCGCGGCTCCGCAGAAACGAGGCCCCGCCCCATGGCCTCGCGCGCCCCACCCCTTCCCGCCTCTCGCGCCGCCCCCAGTGCCTCCTGGCCGGAGATCGCGAGCGAGGGACGGACCCCCAGACACCCGCGGAGGAGCAGCTGCGGGGAGGGAGGACCAAGAGCGCAGAGGTTCTCCGCTCCTCCGGGAGGGCCCTCCTCCTCCCAGAAGCCCTCACTTCCCTGTCAGCAGGCAAGGCCCCTTCCAGTCGCAGAACAGACCGGGGGAGGGGGTCCTCCCTGGTTCCTCTGCCCGCAGGTCCTGCTCTCGCCTGGGCCCAGAGGAGGACCGTGAGCAGACCCTCCACTGACAAATGACTCCGTGGGGGCCAGAGCAGGCCTGGGGTGATGGGCAATCGTCCCGCGGGTCCCGCGCGGATGTGCCGCCGGGCTCTGACCCTCTGACATTCCAGGGTCCCTTGCACACGCCTAGGCCAGGGCCAGATGCTCACATGATTCAGGCCGGAGGCTCCCCGGAGGCAGAGTTCCTGGGCCGGGAGGTGCCAAGAGACCCGCCATTCCTCGAATCCAGCAAGCAGCCCCCCTTTTGGTTCCAGGCTCTGTCGTGGAGCGGGTGAGGGGCTGCGCGGCTCCTCTCCCCTCCCCACACTGGGGGCTCCGGGCGACAGTGGGGCGTCCTGCAGGTGGGCTGACTGAACAGGGTTCTGTCCTGATCGCTCTGTTTTCTAGCTGTGTGACCTCAGGCGAGTTACTGACCCCTCTGTGCCCGCTCCACCTGCAAACTGGGGATGATGATGGCACCCACCCGTGTGGTCTTCGTGGGGCTACACCGGGAAGTGGCTTCGTGCAGCCCAGCGCAGATGGTGAATACCACGGGAGGTGGCCCCCAGGCTCCTTTACTTTGGTGTTGAACTTCCTGGCCCGGCCCAGCTCGGGGCCCCATCCTGCCTCCCCTGCACTGACTCGGCCCAGCCCACGGGATGGGACCCCCTTCTTCCAGCCCCTCTGGGTCAGCAGGTGTGAGTGCTGCCCACGGCGCTGTCCCCCTTCTGGCCCTGGTGCCCTGCCTCGTCCCCCTCCAGCTCCACCCAGGAGTTTCCAGGGGCCCCCATGAACACCCGCAGCACGGTGCCTGGCCCGGCGGGCTCGTGTCTGAGCGGGCGGCTGGCCGTGGGCCGGAACCCAGGCCGGCAGGGCAGGAATGCAGGACAGGGCGCCCTGTACAACCCTGAGTGTGAGAGTCCCCTCACCAGAGCCCTGTCCGGGCCCGTGTCTGACCCTCTCACTGCCTGTGTGGGCCCCAGAGAAGGCCAGGCCGTCTTGACACAGCAGTCCCCCCGTCACAGATCTGAGGGCTCACCCGCACCTCGAAGGACAAAGGTCCCTTCAGCCTGGCACCTGCTTGCTCCCAAGGATGGCGTCGGACCCCGGGGTGTGGGCGCTCAGAAGTGAGATGTGCTTCTTGAGAGCCGGCCCCGCTGGCTGGGAGAGAGGCAGTGGACAGGGCAGAGGTGAAGAGAGAAGGACCAGAGGGAGTGCGGCCGGGACGTGGCCGGTCCACTTTGCCGAGCTCACCTGGGTGGCCACAGCTGCCCTTGTCCAGGCTGGGCAACATGACTTCTCTGTGTTCCGCAGGAAGGGCTCAGAGAGGTGAAGGCTCGGGCCACGGCCACACAGCGCATCCTCATCAGTCTAGACCCAGGCAGGCTGTGGGGGGCGGCGGGGGTGGGGGACACTCGGGACCAAGTGCTTGGCAGCCTGTCCGCTCCCAGCCCCAGGAAATCCTGTCCAGATGCTAGACAGGGGGCCGGGCTGCTGGGACCCCGGTTGTTCCCTGCGCGGCCAGACCCCCCGCATTCTCCTGACCGTGGTGCTGACACCGAGTCCTGGCCTTCTCCGGGGGAGCAGCGTGGTGGGGCCTGTGGGAATGCCTGTAAGCCCGGCGGCCCTGCACACTCCTCGGGCACCCCTGACCTGGCCCTGTCCTCCCTGGGGAGGAGCTGGCTGGGGAGTTTTAGGCTATTTCCAACCACTGGTTCTCACAACTCTTAGTGAGAACCAGGTGCGAATGGCGGGTTTTCCTAACACCCGGTGGGGGGTGTGGGGCGGTGGCAGAAGAGATGCGGGTCAGGGAGGGGTGCAGGGGCACCAGCGGCATGACCGGCCCATGCGGCCACTGTGCTGCCGGCCCCCTGGGGCGGGAGGCCAGCAGGGGAACCCCTGGGGCCACAGAGGCCCCCACGGATGGTGAAGCCTGGCTGTACGTCCTCCTGGCACTTGCTCGGCCACTCTGCTGGAGGAAGAGGCTTCCCTGATTCCACTGATTCCCTGATTCCAGCCACGAGGCACGGTGCCTTCCAAAGCTGGAGAACCTGCAGCTCAGAGAGGTGATGTGCTTGCCCAAGGTCACATGGCCAGGGCGAGGATGGCCTCTGAATCCTTCACTCCGTCCAGGCTGGGCCCTCGAGTCAAAGACCTGTTCTTGAAAGGGGGTCTTTGAGACTGACAGGTCGGAAGGGAAGGGGAGGGAGTGGCCCCGGGCCAGGAACCGCCCTGGACCCTTCCCAAGCACTGTTTCCAATCCTCACAGTGTCCTGCTGGAGCCCAGGCTGGTCCCGTGACGGCCTGGATCCCTCACCACAGACCGAGCCCTGGTCTCGGCCCCATGCTGATCCTGATTCCCGATCGCAGACTGAGCTCTGATCTCTCGTCACCGGCTGAGCCCCGATCCTGGGCATGCGCTGATCTCTGATGCATAATCACCGACTGAGTCCTACCCTCTAGCACCCTGGTCACTTCCTGAGGACAAGTGTCATTAGCAGTCACAGCGCATTTTCTTCAAGCCCCAGGGTGCAGGGTGGGGCCCCAGGGTGCAGCTCCCCTGCCCACTCACAGGAGGGCCCTCTGCCTCGGGCAGGGCAAAGAACGCGCATGGGATCTGACCCCAAGGGCAGGCCCCTCCTCACCTGGGCCCCAGTATTTTCGCAGGTTCAAGGAGAACTGGATCAAATACCAGGGCTGTGAGGGTGGCCTCTGGGGCCTCCACGGCCTGCCCTCCAGCGGTGGCTGGCACCCTTCTGCAGGCAGGCGCGACCCCCCGACTCTCACGGCTTCAATGCCTTAAGTGGCTCTCCATTTCCTGCCGGGAAGCCCCAAACCAAAGCCAGTCTGAGGCCTGTCCTGGTCCACCGGCTGTCCCTCCTGCCTCGCTGAGGCCTGTCCTGGTCCACCGGCTGTCCCTCCTGCCTCGCTGAGGCCTGTCCTGGTCCACCAGCTGTCCCTCCTGCCTCGCTGAGGCCTGTCCTGGTCCACCCGGCTGTCCCTCCTGCCTCGTCCCAAGCATTCCCTCTTCACCCCTCCTGCCGGGCCCTCCCATCTGAGCCGGGTTCTTCCCTGCTCTCCCAAGTCCCTTCCCGATGTGTCCTCTGTCTGGACATCCTCTCCCTGTGGACCATGTGCCCCGCGGGGAGGATTCCTGTCTTTCCCTGAGGGGAGGGTGACTCGCTGCCCAGTGCTCCCACGTCCCTCTGCCTACTCAACCATTGTCTGGGGTGGGGACACTGCGGGGTAGAATGGGGGGTCCCCTCTTGTTTCTCTCTGTCCCCAAAGCCATTGAGGGAGACCGAGTCCAGGGCCTGCCCAGGTGCCCGGGGAGAGCGGGAGAAGGGAAGAGAGGAGGGAGTGGCTCCGCACACAAGGGACAGGCGCTGGTGTCTAAGACAATGAAAGGAAGCCTGCGTCTCTGTGAAGACACGCTGAAATTCTGTGGAGCCAAGACTTGGCCAGAGCGGCGGTCAGCGAGTCCTCCGTGCGGTGCTGGCGTCTCTGAGCCTTCCCTCTCCACCTCCCGCAGCCTCGTCCCTCCCCCACGTTCTGCACCGGAGGCAGGAGGCAGCACACTCCAGGCCAGGCTGGGCCATTCTATGTTCCTTTGTATATTGTTGGCCTTCCAGTCAAAAGTGGAAGCAATCTGGCAGCTCCCGGGGTTGTTTTCGGGGACTGTGGCCCTCCCTCATGCGGCAGTGTGTGGTGCTGGGAGGGGGCTGAGAGGCGAGCATGACCGGGACTGGACTTTACACGCTGCTAATAATGTATAACGTTTGTTCCGCGCTTCAAAATTTACATGACACCTGCAAATATCTCCAGTTATTTCACTGGTGGTGGTGATGGTGGTGATGGTGGTGATGGTGGTGATGATGATGGTGGTGGTGATGGTGGTGATGGTGGTGATGATGATGGTGGTGGTGATGATGGTGATGATGATGGTGGTGATGGTGGTGATGAGGGTGGTGGTGATAGTGGTGATGGTGGTGATGATGGTGGTGATGGTGGTGATGATGATGGTGGTGATGGTGGTGGTGGTGGTGGTGATGGTGGTGATGGTGGTGATGGTGGTGATGATGATGGTGGTAATGGTGCTAATGGTGGTGGTGATGGTGGTGGTGATGGTGGTGATGATGATGGTGATGATGGTGGGGGTGATGGTGATGATGGTGGTGGTGATGATGGTGGTGATGGTGGTGATGATGGTGGTGGTGATGGTGATGGAGGTGATGGTGGAAATTATGACGGTGATGGTGGTGGAGGTGTTGGTGATGGTGGTGGAGGTGGTGGAAGTATTGGTGGTTTTTGTGATGTTGAAGAGCATGGGTCTGCCTCGTTTGGAAGACTCATGGAGCCCAGAACAAGAGACTATATGGGTCTCTCCTCCATGCCTCTGGAGCCAGGGGCTGGATTATTTAATGCTGATGTCCTTCTGCCTATGGTTTGTCAACTGTCTCCTTTTCTAGTCTGCAGCTCTGAGTGGGTGTCTCTGTCTCAGTGCTGTCCCCACATCCTGTCCTCCCAGATAACACCTTTCTGGTGTGCTGTCTCCCAGTGCTCAGGTGATGTGGCCAGGGGCATCCTAATTTCTGCATCTATCCCACAGTTAGCTGAGGGATGGGCTGCTGGGCTTCCTTACTTGGTCACTGTCTGATGAATGGAGACCAAAATGAGTCCAGATGTGGAAATATGATAAGGCAAGGGGAGGAGTGCCCTCGACCCCCAAGAGCCCTCCATTGCTCTGCAGCCCTCTTCCCCACCTCTGCCTTCCCCATGTCCCAGCGCCAGGCAGACACCCACTGCTGCCTCCCACAGCCTCCACGCTAGAGGCAGGATCTGCAGGACCCTCAGAGCTCTGTCTGTCTCATGTTCACTGCTGGACTGTGAGCACATGCTCTTGGTTCCATGGTGTGCCTGCATGTATATACACACATGGGCACAAACACATGCACACACCAAGCCCACCGACATCCACATAATCATACATACTCATAAATGCACGCACTGAGTCTACAGGACCCAGAGCACACAGCCACGCTAAGTGGAGCCAGACTGAACATCTCTTCTCCTGAACCTGGGACCCTGTTCCCTCGCTGTGCTCCACTTGGCCTTTAGTGCCACCTGAGCTTCTGTGGGTACCCAAAATGGACATCACCAGCTGGTACATGTGCACTCCCGGGAATACACTCACTTCTGTGTGAGGTGGAGCCGGGCTGATGGGGCAACTCTGTGCATCCTCGGCCTCACTGCGTGCATCCACCCCCTCACTGTGTGCGTCCTCGGCCTCACTGTGTATAATACCACATCAAGGACAGGCCCCAATATCTTCATTCAATCTTCTGTCCTGACCCCATTCCCAAAGCCCCCAGGTGTCACCTACATTAGAGGAGACTTTGTCTCGACTGAGAGCAATGGCTGGCATGTGCAGGCAAGATTTGCATGCTCTCTCCATCCCAAGCCATGGATAACAACCTCCTGTGTCCTCTTAGGTGTGTGGGGTGGCTCCTCTGGGGTGTGCACCTGGAAACAGAGGTACACAGGTCAAAGGGCAGGCACAGCTTGCTGTCCAATGTGGATGAGGGGCACCAGCTGTCACTGTGCTTGATCTTGTAGCTGGTCTGGCCTGGGGGGGGGGGGTCCAGGATGAACATCATGTGGTTTTCTGGTGTCTCCCTCTGTTCCTCAGATATTCGTATTGACCCTGGAGGCAGAGGGGAAGAGGGGTAGGGGCAGGGGCAGGTCAGCTGGGACAGGTCAGTGGAAAGAACCTGGAGAGGCTGGCAGACGCGTTGCACAGAGCTGCTGAAGTGGCAGAGACAGCTGGCCTGTGGAGGCTGGGCCGCAGTCTGGGTACAGTCCGGGTTCAGGTCTCCGCCATGGGCACCTGCATGAGTGGCATCCAGGCCCCTAGGAGACACCCTGAGGCCTGGGGGCTTGTCTTCACGCCCGCTGTCCCCAGCCCTAAGCACAGTGAGCCTTCCTGATGCCAGAGCTCGTCCCCCCGCTGTCTCTTTTCTCAGGCCCCAGGTTCCGAATCCTCTCCCTGCGGGCAGACACACTGGGATCACTGACTCAGTGGACAGATGGATGGACGAGCGAGTGGACAGAGCAGGTGGACTTCATTAGGAGGCACGGTGCTCAGTAACTCTGGGAAGTTCAAGTCACATTCAATCAACAAGCTACAGAAGAGCGGACGCCTGGCTGGGGACAGAGTGGGGCTCTTGCCTCTCTGTCCTCACGGGCACCCTTACCCCGATGAGACCCGGTGACAGGTCAGACACAGCCCTCACCTCTCGACCCTGGCCCACCCATGGAGCACCTAGCCAGGGCCTGGAGCTCAGAGGGCAAGGGAGAAAGCGGCCCCAGTTCAGTTGCACGGATGGCAATGTAGGGAGAGCTGGTGGCCTCCAGGGAGTTAGCAGTGGCCTCTGGTGGTCTGAGAGGAGCCCAGCAAAGGGGCTGAAAGGCTGGGAATCAGTACTATGAAGCCCAGGAAGGGGCAGCTCTCACCTTCCTGGGGGGGCCCTGGAGAGAGTGTGTGAGAACTGTGACCCCGGCTGACTTCTGCGGAGCCAAAAGCCTCCCGTGGGATTCCACGGTGGCGTCCAGTGGGCCCTCTCCAGGAAAGGACACTGCTGGGGCCGTGACCCCGCCTGCCCGCCCCGGGCCTGCCTCCTGGGGCTCTCCCCGCCCAGCCCGCTGGCAGGACCGTGGGAGGCTGGTGCGTCTGATGGCCCCGAGTGTGACTCAGCCAGAGCCGCGCCAGTGAGTGGCAGAACGTTGCCTGCTGGATTAAATTAGGCGCCTCAAAATTAAAAATACATATTTATTTTAACCGGTCGGGGTGTTCGGAGAGAGGAAAGGGAGGGGATGAAATATTACAAATGAGATGATTAAGGCGGCAGAGGAGGGCGTGCCGGAATGGGAACCAGGGGGGTGAGTCGCGGGTTCCCCGTGCCGTGCCAAGTTAGACGAGAAAAAAGAGTGAGATGCGGAGACAAAAAATAAATAAACAGGCAACAAACCCAAAGCCAGCCGGTCGAGAGGGTTCCATCAGTGTTCCTTCAGGGAATTAGTGGAGGGGAAGGGCAGCTGCGAGCGGCCTGGGACCAGGAGCCCCATGGGGCCGGGGGGCAGTGGGTGGAACCACCCCGGGCCAGGCACTGCGGCGTGTGGGGGGTGAGTAGCAGCGCTGGCCCATCAGAGTCAGGGTCACCTCGTGTATGGCGCAGAGGAGAGCCCGCGCTGGTCCCGCGCGGTCGAGGGCCCGGTGGTGCCGGGCCGCAGCTGTGTCGCACAGATGCCAGCTGGAGAGACACGCTGCGGGCCACTAGGTGCCGGTGTCCCCGTGCCCTGATGTGTGACGTGACAGCACGGAGGATGTCACTGGTGGTGCTGGGACCGGCAGGGTTAGGGTTAGGGTTAGGGGGAGGATGACACGGCATGAAGGAGCCAGCGAGGTGGGGGGGAAGGCGGCATCAGGGCCGGGCGGATGCTGGCGTCCAGCCGGGGGTGGAGCGCCGGGGCAGGTTCAGACCCCAGCTTGGTCCCTAAAAGTCCTGGGGCTTCGGGCCCATCCCATCTCTACTCTGATGTCTGTGTTCCTTGGGGTCACGTCTTGCCAACAGAATATTCCCTGAGGACCAGAGGTGGGCAGAGTGTGGCTGGGGGGGATGACCTGCCAGAGTTAGTGAAGTGGGGAAGGCCTTGGGCTGGGCTGGGGTCCCCACGCGGCCTGGCATGGGGGGGTGTCCGTCCAGCGCCCACCCCAGCCAGGCCCGTGCCCAGAGTCCCACTCCCTGAATGGGGTGCAGGAAGGGAGGGAGCCTGGGGCATGCCCCCCAAGGGTGTCTATAGAGACATCTCACTGGGGGGATGTGTCCTTAAGGTGATGGTCGTGGCACACATCCCAACCCCCACACCCCAGGACCACGCAGCGTCGTGCATTCCCACCGTCCTCGGAGTGGGACGGGCAGGCCATGTGGGTCATAAATGGGGTCAAGGCTGTGGAACTTGTCCCCCCGGGCTGACCTCCTCAGTGCCCACGGCCACCGGAGCCCTCCTAGCCCCATATTTAGATGGCGTGAACAGCTGTTCCCCAAACCCTGAGAAGGTGGGGGAGCTGTTTCCCAACACATGGACGAGGAAAGACACAAGGCCTTCTCTCTTCTTCCTCCCCTCCCTGGCTCCGAACAGGAACAGGAGTCGCATGACAGACCCCAGGCCTGGGGCGAAGGCGCTTCTCCTTAGCCACCAGCCCCCACAGCTCGCTCCTCCCGGGTCTGGACTCATCTCGGCCATGAGCAGTGTCTGGGTTTCCTGCAAGGGAAGGGGCCTGGCTGGCGGCAACCCCCACCCCCGCTTACTCTCGCTGTGGTCCCCTGGGACCTGCTCCCCCCCCAGAGCCAAGAGGGGGGTGGGGCAGCCACCTCAGAGCATCTCGGGCTTTGCCATGCCAACCACCACACCTGCGGAGCCTCTTCTTAGACGTCTGGGGGGTAGGCAGTTCCCAGCATTAGGCAAGGTGGGGCTGGAGCCCTGCTGACAGAAGGCCTTCCAGTGTCCCACTGGCCTTTCCCCTTCTGCCTTCCTAGGAGTCCCAGGAGGGAAGGGGACATCCGTTTCACAGATGAGCTGCTTGTACCTGAGGCTCTGGCTCTGCTCAACAGGGCAGAGCAGCAGGGAGCTGGAGCCGCAGACTGTGGCCATTGCCCAGAGCTGCGTCCACGTCAGGTATGGGTGGGGTGGAGGGTCAGGGCTGGGGCGCCTCTCCGGTCTGGCTGGGCCCTGGCTCTCCCTGGGTCCCCACCCGAGTGCCTCCATCACTGCTGAACCTGGGGGTGGAGGAGATGCCTCTGTGTGTACCCCACGTGTGCCTGTGTGTATAAACATGTACCCGAGCACATACATGTGTATAAGGAAGTACATGTAGCCACGTACACGCCCACGTGCAGCACATCCATGTGCATGTGTGTATCTAGGTGCACACACACGCACATGCACACACCCACACCCACGACGGCCATGTGCATGTGTGCGTGTGTGTGTATCTGGGTGTGCGCACATGCACACATGTACGTGTATGTGCATGCAGACACACACGCCCACGTGACCATGCCCGTGTGCATGTGTGCACACCTGTGTATCTGGGTATATGCACGTGCAACATGTATGCATCTGTGCACGCAGATGCACCCACGCTCACGTGCACCACGCCCTGTGCATGCACGTGCGTGTGTGTATCTGGGTGTGTCACACGCACATATGTACATATGTGTGCACGTAGACATGTATACGCCCACGTGCACCAACCCGTGTGCATGCGTTGCGTATCTGGGTGTGCACACACGCACACATTAATATATGTGCACGCAGACACACTCACGCCCACGTTCACACGCCTGTGTGAATGTGCGTGTGTGTGATCTGGGTGTGCACACATGCACAGGTGTACATATATTTGCACCTGGACATGTCCACGTGCACCACACTTGTGTGCATATGTGCACACGCGTGTATCTGGGTTGCACACACATGTACATATATGTGCACCTGAACACACACATGCTCATGTGTACCACACCTATGTGCGAGCGTATCCACCCCCCCAGGCTTGGGCACGGACATGTGTGCAGGTGCACAGCAGACAGGCCTGGTTTGCACACAGGGGCATGTGCAAACACACGAGGTACATGTGGACTTCCGAGGCTGAGTGCACACACACAAGTGTTCATTATACGCGTTCAAGCACGCCCAATCCATGCAGCTGGTGGAGGAGAACAGAGTGGCAAATCCCTCCCGCCTTGAAAAATCTGGGTGGTGTGAGAAACAAACCTCTCAGATGTATGAAGGTCATGCTGTGCTTTTCACAGTTTCCAGGAAGGTGTGAGGTGCTACCTGTGAGTTTTAAATTGGGCCAAACGGAGACCAGCGGAGTGTCCTGGACTCGGCAACCAGGGCTGGCCGGCTTCTTGGTCCTAGGATTGCTGTGCTTGGGGTGCATGGCTTCCCCCTGTCTGTATGGGTAGCCAGCACCATGGCCAGCTCCTGTGCCCTAACCCATACCCCGCTGTTTGGGATGCTCTTCTCCCCTCCTCCCCAGGGCTCCTCCTTCTACAGGAAGCCTTCTGTGCATTCCCCAGGCTCCTTTCCCTCCTCAGGCCTCTTCTCACACAGGAAGACTGAGCCATATGCCTCTCTCACAGCACACATCCCTCCTGTAGGATCTTTTTGGGAAGCTTCATTGGTCTGTGACAGAAAATGCAACCCAAGCTGGCTTAAACCATAAAGGGGTTGGATTGGCTTATGTAGACAAAGAGTCTAAATTTTACGGGTTTCAGGTCAAGTGTGATCAGGGCTCCAGCTTCTCACACACTCTGTTGGTCAGAATTTAGATCAAGTTGCAAGGCAGGCTGGGAAGTGAGGTGTTTATTTGGGCCACATCTCACCCAGTAAGACACCCAGGCTTCCATTTGTGAGGAAGAAGGGGCACTAGGTAGGGGAGCCTGGGCCACATGGCTAGAGATACCACCTTCTGGGAGTGCTAGGACATCCTGACACAGGGCTGGGCAGGCTGGGCTGCAGCCTGTGGCCAGGGCTCTGTGCTCATAGGCAAGCAGAGCGGCGACTTCTCCAGGAGCTGCAGGTGGGGCGGGGGACTCAGACACTGTGTTCCCCTTGGGCACCCACACGCTGCTGGGGACACAAGACTTAGACACAGGCAGGGATACTGGAGGACACAGGAGATGGGCAGACAGAGGCTGAGGAAGGGTTTGCTTTGGGCGTTTTGGGCAGGGAAGAGGCAGGATGGGCTGAGGCAGAGCGGACCCCAGGGCTGGCGGTGGCACCCCAGACGTGAGCTGGCCTGCTGCTTGGAGACGGGAGGGGCAATGCTTGCGCCCATCAGTGGGCTGGATGCGGTGTGGGACCGGGAGAATGGCCAGCTCTCCTGGCTGCCCCACCTGGCGAAGCCCTGGGGCCTGACCCGCCACCCCTGTCGCCTGCTTCCTGGCCTCCTTGCCTTGCCCAGATCCTCAGAGCCGCAAGTGCTGTGCCCAACGCCAAAGTGTCACGTGACTCGTTAACAAGCCCCTCCTGCAACAGGAGAGGCTCTGGCACCTCCCGCTACCCCCAACCACCAGTACAAGGGGAGGTTGGCAGACAGGCACCCGGTCCTGGCCCCCAACCCAGAGCCCCTGAGCGCTAAGCCCCTTCCCATCATCCCCCATGCTGGGGGCCGTGCCGGAGGCCTGGGGCAGTCTCTGCCCCAGTCTCCTGCTCCGGGTCGTCACTGCCAGAACCCCACGGCACCCTCCGAAGGACACAGATGTGGTGCAGGCCCAACCAGAGGACAAGGCGGAGGCAGACCGCGGCAGCCGCTGGCCTGGGGGTGGCCGCTGGCTTCAGCCTGCCCTGGTTTAGAATCCCATTCCCTCCCAGTCCGTGGGCTGCCCCGGGGCCTGCCGAGCAGGGGGCAGGGTCTTCCCCTGAAGGGTGTGGTGTCCGCAGCACCCAGCAGAGGCCGGCCCGCTCCAGGCGCCCCGTAAGCCCCGGTGTCCCTCTCTCCTGCCGCCCGCACCCAGATGCTCCCACCAGCAGAGGTCCTGAAGCCGCGCCACCCCTGGGGCTGAGGCCCTCATCCCAGACAATCAAACACACTAAGGGAACACGTGGGATTCTGTGAGTGTGACCTGCGTCCGCATTGGGAATCCACCATCACAACCGGTTACAGAACAGGGTCATGGCCCGCACACTTCCCCACCGGGCCAAGATCCCTGGGCTGGGTGCGCAGGGCGGCAGCAGGGCTGGGTACTGAGCCAGAGGAGAGGGGCTCAGGCGGCCAGCAGGCCCAGCGGGCGGCTCCCAGGCAGCCGGCAGAACCGGGCGCCCCGCCCGCTGCAGGAGCGGGAATCATTCCCCTACACTGGCCGGCCGCAAACCTTCCCACAGCTGACTTTACGTAAAGACCTGCTTATAGGCAGGGAGGAGGGAAGGGAGTTTGTGGTCACACCCGCCCCAACCCCAGCCCCGGGCTGCCGCGCCGGGATCTCTGCTCTAACAGTTGCACGCTTCCGAGGTTGTCCTGTGGGGGGATCCCCAGCGCGGTCCTCTGTGGCTGGCTTCAGGGACCTGAAATGCAGCTGTGCTGTTGTGTGGACCAAAGCTTGCTCCCTTTAATGGCTGGGAACAATTCTGGAGCGTGGACCTGCCCACGGGAGGACACTGGCCAGTCTTCAGTTTGGGGCAGGCTCATTCGGAGGCACCGTGAACAGTGGCGGAGAGGCTTGTTCCGCTCGGGTGAATGCCGGGGTGGGGGGCTCCCCCTTGCCAGCAGGTGGACATCGCCCTGCGCAGAGCCGCTGTCCAGGGGACGCTCCCGCCAGCCACGCGGGCTCCCAGCGCCCACTCTCGCGCCCGCACTGGGTCTGGTTGGCGCTTTCCGGCTCAGATGCTCTAACAGGAGTGACGTGGGACCTTGTGATGGTTTGGGTTTGTGGCTCCTGAGGACTAACGATGTTGAGAACGTGCTTCCTTACCACCAGCTCCCTCCTCCGTGGACCGTCCGTTCAAGGGTTTCGCCAGTTTGCTTAACTTTCTACGTCAGGATAACAAGAGGCCCACAGGAAGCTGCGGGATCGGCACAGAAGTTCCCGGCCTGCGCTCGCCTGCGAGGTCTTCACTCCTCCGCCGGTGCCGGTGCCGGAGGAGGTCCTTTGCTTCCGCTGGGCCGGGACCGGGCCGGGACCACTGGGCTCCCGCCTTCCGGCCCCTGGAACACACCACTCCATGACACGTGCTCTCCTCTGGGCCCCATGCTTCCCGGCGACACAGCCAAGTCCTCTGGCTGATTTTTCTCCTTATAAACGACGTGTGATGTTTCTCCGTCCACCATCAAGGGCTCATTCTACACCTTCAGTTTCTTGCAGTTTGAATCCCATGAGCCCGAGAACGAATTTCTTGGTCTGCTGACCCTGAGTCCGCGAGCGCTTGCGTTTTACTAAATGCGGCAAACTGCCGGCCCCTCTTCCTCACTTGTCTTCTGCGCCGTGCTCCTCCCCACCCCCTCGGAGACCCTTGTCCCCATCTCTACGCTCACAAAGAGGAGACTTTCCGGTTTCACCCCCTCCCTTCACGCCCTCCTCCTGGTCACGTGGGACCCTTTCCACGGATCTGTGTTCACGCCCCGGCCGTGCTGCCCCTCCCTCCGGCCTGTGGACTTGCACGCAAGTGGCTTTATCTTCTGTGCCAGTTGATCTCTGCAGGCTGTGATTCCGGCTGCGGGTCAGCGTTTAAGAGCTCTCAGTGCGGTTCCTATTTGACCTGGGCGAGCCCCCACGGCCGCTCTGGGCTGGGCTGGGCCTGTCCTGCCGCTGGCTTCTCGCGGGGGCCGTGCACGTCCAGGGTGGGTTTCATCCCCGGCAATCAGAGACAAGTGTACGGGCCATTTCCCAAGACCCTCCTCTGTGTTCTCCAGATACCTGCTCTTTCCTGGGACCCTCCCTGGGGTCTTCGGGCCAAAACGTGGGGGTTTCACGGGTTCACCTGCTGTGTGCCTCCTGCTGCTGCACCGACATCTGGGGCCACGTTGGCGGAGGACAGAGTAGAAAGGGGAAAGTGCGGGTCTCTCTTGCCTCCTCGAGAGCACGGCTCCTGACCACAGAGGGAGTTCCGTCCTTTGGCAGTGGGTGCCCGCAGACCCACGGCTGCTGTGCCAGCCACTGCCAGGGGCGTCTGGGGCTGGGGGCCGGGGTAGCAGAAGGAAGGAAAAGCCCACGGGAGTTTCTCCCACTCTCCACATTGGGGGTCCTCTTGGTCCTCCTTTGGGCTGGAACTAGAGGGACTTTCTCTGAGCTCTCCTGTGGGCGCCAACACTCATCCCAGACCTCAGGACGCCAGAGGGAAAACAGGGCAGACACCAGGGACTTGGGGATTGCTCCGGATTCCAGCATCTGCCCCACTTGAGGGCGGGGGCCGACTTTGCAGGGTCCTGACGGGGCTGCTCCGGCCTGGAGGCGCTGATGGAAGCAGTGGGTACTGCTCTGTCTCACCCAGCACCTCAAGGCCCGGATCCAACCTTCCTCCCCGGTCTCGACCCCACCCTAGTTCCGCATGGGAGGAGAAGGCAAAGGGGCAGGGTGCCCTCCAGTCGCTGTCTGCCTTTGCAACAGCGGGGAGTCCCCGACCCTCTCCCGGGACCCTCGGGAGGGTCTCAGCTTGACCCTTGAAGCCGAAGCATCACCCCGCGTGCAGAAGGTCAGGGGGAAGCCGGCCAGGTCCAGTGATCGGGCAGCAACAGTTGGGCCTTCGAACCCCGACATCATCACTGACCATGTGCCTGGGCCCGGCTCCAGGCTCCTGCGTCTGTCCTGAACTGGAGGGGGTAGGTGAGTGTGCGCATCCTTGTCTGACCCTGTGAAGGTTCTAGATTCTTCGATGAGACGAATGTGCTCGGCCACTAAGATGAGGCTTCTTCCCTCCTTGATCCTTTACAACACCGTCATGTCCCCGGGACTGGCTTGTGGTGCCTTAGATGTTTGTGCCAAAGCTGCTCTTCTTCCCTGTCAGCGAACGCATGAGAGAACCAAGCGTGCGTGGCCCAGATGCGGCCTCCACGGGGCGGGTGCGGGTGAGATGACGGGGCCCTTGGTGGGCGCGGCCGGCGTGGCGATGGCAGCAGATGGGACAAGGGGCGGCTCGGTGGCGGTGGTGGGGACAGTGACAATGACGGCCTGTGACCCCGTGTTGGCAGTGGGAATGGCAGCCGGGTGGTGAAGGGACATCCGGACCCACCCAGCCCCGGGCATCCCCATGGTCACCGCAGGCCTCTTGGTGCGCCGGTGCCTCCTGACGCCCGGCCGCGGCCAAGTCCGGCGAGGGGGAGCCGGCCAGGAGCCCAGCCTCACACCTGCCGGGCTGCTGGTGACCGTGGGCTGCCCAGGCCTCTGCACGCTGTGGTCCTCCTCACAGTCCTCCCAGCCCCGCAGGTCCCAGGCCACCCGGTGAGACCCCTTCCCAGTCTGCGGGGTGGGGACGGGAGATGACAGTGGGAGGCCAAGGTCCCAGCGCTGGGGCCGCCCCCGCTTTGAGCACTTTCGCGTGGATTCCCTCCGCCCTCAGCGTCTTGGGAGGCAGCGCTGTCTGACTGGCATGTCCCAACCGCAGAGAAGCCCAGTAATTCCCACAGACCTGGGCAGGGGCGGAGCCATGGGGGGCAGCCTCAGCACCATGGCCCGGGGCCTCCAGGGATGGGGCTTGAATCCTGCAGTCAGGAAGGACGTGCTGGGACCCTCCTTCAGGGGCCAGGACTCCTCCCCAGCCCAGGGCAGAGCCCGGGGGGCCTGTGTCTGTGGGTGGTGGGCCTGCGTGTCCTCAGGGGCCTGGGGAAATGGCATGAGAGGGCCCGGGGCTGGCGCACTGACCTGGGCCCAGGGGTGGGGTGGGAGGGTGGGGGGAAGGGGAGGGAAGCTGATGGGCAGGAGCCCCTCCAGGACCCCTCCAGGACCCCCTCCAGGACCCCCTCCAGGACCCCTCCAGGACCCCCTCCAGGACCCCTCCAGGACCCCCTCCAGGACCCCCTCCAGGACCCCTCCAGGACCCCCTCCAGGACCCCTCCAGGACCCCCTCCAGGACCCCTCCAGGACCCCCTCCAGGACCCCCTCCAGGACCCCCTCCAGGACCCGGAGCCATGTGAGGAGGGGTCTGGGTACCAGCAAGGCCATGGTCTCCATCCCCTCTGCCGTGGGAAGAGTGGGAGCGTACCCCTGTGTGGGGGTTTGTGGGGACACAGCACACTGGAGAGGATGACTGAGGGGCGAGGCTAAGGCCCCAGAAAGGCCCGGCTGCCCTTGGTCCTCCCAGGGAGCCCAGCCACTGAGCCGGAGGTGGGGGGATGGAGTGGGGAGCGGGGGGGAGAGGCCAAGGTCACAGAAGGGCGCTAGAGGACAAGGATGGGGAGCTGGTCTAGAGGGCTGGGGGCAGGGAGGGCAATTTGGAGGCGCTGCGGAAGCAGGGGCAGGGCGGGCCCTGCGCGGTGTTGGGGAGGGCACAGGGCGCCTTCCCAGCCTCCCTTGAAAGGACCCACTTTGAATTTCAGGGTGGAAGAAGCGGAGTTTCGGAGTCTCCACTCTTGGCTTGGAGCGTTGTTGGGAACAAGCTCCAATCAGGACCCGGAGACTCTCCCAGCAGGTTTGGGGAGGGGTCGTGGGGGGGGGCCCAGGACGCGGAGGACCCACCCTGTGGAGCCGTGGGCATCTCAGGATGTGTGAGGAGGGCTCCAGGCTGCTTCCCGGGCCCCTGGGAAGAGGGCAGCCCACCCCCAGGAGACCCTTCTGACGGCCTGCTGTGGCACTGAGAGGGGGGGTCCAGAGTCCTGGGGGATGGTGGCAGGGGGTCTGCAGCCCCAAGATGTGACCCAAAGAGGCCCCATGAAGCTCCCGGAAAGCAGGTGAGATGAGCCCCCTGGAGGAGGGGTGGGGCAGGGAGAGCAGAGGGGTGGAGGTGTGCTGGGGAGGGCCGGCGGTGGTCCGCCCGCTACCCCTCCTCCCTGTGCCAGGACGCCCTGCATGGGGAGGCCACCTGCCCTGTGACCCACTAACACCCTCCTTGACCCGGTTTTGGGTGGCCTACCCCTTCTCCATCTCACAGCCTGTTCTCACCCCTGATGTGGCCAGCACGGCTCAAAGCTGTGGGCACACCTCTGCGCGGCTGGGGGGTGGGGGTGTCTGTGCTGCCCACGGCAGCCCTCCCACCTGGCCCCCGCTGCACTTGGCAGTGGGAACAGGGAAGCTGCCAGAGGCTGTGGCCACTCGGCCGTCCCAGTCCGAGTCCAGAGCAGGGCGGCAGGGGACGGGTCTGTCCCTCTACAGGGACTCCGGGCCATCTACCGTCTTGGAGCCTCCGTCTCCCCGTGTTTCATACCCACTTCACGGACGGCAAGTTCCAGATGACTCCACCTGGGAGGCTGGGCTGAGGGGCACCCAGAGACCCAAGGCAGAGAAAGCAGCTGGCCCACAGTGGGGTGGAGGGTGCACCGGGCTGAGGGAGGGTAACCAGGCCAGCCACAGGATCCGAGGAAGGGACATCTTGGGGTCAGCTATTGGACACCCTGGTTTCTGCCAACAGAGTGATGTCTGTGTTGGCCGGCAGCTTCTGGGGGTGGGTGGCAGGTGCGGAGCTGGGAGGGGTTGCCTGGGAGTGAAGTGGACGAGAGTCCCCTCTGTGGCCGGCTGCCTTGTGCTGGGGCTGGGCGCTCCCCCAGGGATGCCCAAGCCTGGCTGTGCCTCTGCCTGTCCGGAGCTGACCTGGCTTCCCCTGGGGTCATGCTCTGCTCACTGCTTGTGCAGACAGCCTCATGTCTGGGGCCAAGGTCAGCTGATGGGGGGACACACAAGGTGTCCCTCCCTTCACAGAGCGTCTCCTAGCCAGGCCGGGTTGGTGTCCTAACTCAGAGAGCAAAGAAACCCAATAGGGCCCATCCATTCCTGGCAGGAGCCTGCTTCAGGCCTAGGGGGATCAAGGAGCTCATGTGGTACCCTATGCAGCCTGTCCCAAGCCTCAGCTCTCAGACAAGCTCCTGCCTGGGGCGTAAAGCCGGGTGCCTTCAAAACACGCATCTGCTACAGGGTCCCAGCAGAAGAAAGGCAGAAGAGGCTGGGAGGGGGAGCATCAGGAATGGGGTCCCGGCACCCTGGGGATCACGGGAAAGAGGGATTCAGCCCAGATGCAGACCCTGAGACTGAGATTTGCCTGCCGGAAATTTACTGGCAAAGCTGATGGGAATGTCTCTTGTTAGGGGTCAGCACAGCAAGCTGGGTGGAGGGAGAGCCCGAACCGGGTGCCCCATCGTAGAAGCCTCAGCTGACCCCACAGGAGCAGGGATGGCCCCGAAGAGCTGTCCCAGCCAGGGACAGGGTTGTGGGGCTCCGCAGTGCATGTCAACTAGCCCTGGGGTGTGGGCTGCCCTGGGGACGGCAACCACAAGGATCAATCCCACAGAGGGAAGCAGGATCTGGTCTGGCCACACCTCAGTGGCAGGGAGCAGGCTGCATTGGTCTGAAGGGGTCTCTGGGGGTGTCTGTGGGAGCCACTGCAAACTCCATGGTCAGGGAAGGGGGTAGACTTGAGGGCAAAGCACCTGCTTCTGAGACTTCCCCACATCCGGCAAGGGCTCCCAGGTGAGGAGGCTCCAGTGGGAGGGTTAGAGGTAGCTGGGGAGGAAACTGCCTCTTTGGAGGACTCGGGTGGGGAGACCTTAGACGGGGAGGGGCGGCAGTGTTCCCCTTCTGTGAAGCACGGCTTAGCGGCCGGAGAAGAGCTTAGGACAACCTCCTGGCGCACAAGGACCCAGACCCCAGGACGCCTGATGCGTGAGGTTCCCAGGTGGGACCTGAGCACTGTTTCTGCCTGGGATCAGGTCTGGAAGCAACCTCCCACCTCTGGGCCAAGGCTGACCCTGACTCTGACCTGGCCACAGTGAGACCTGACCCTGGTCATTCCCTGAGCCCTGACCCTGGTCACACTCTGAGCCCTGACCTCGGGCACTCACAGAACCCTGACCCCAGTCACATGCTGAGCCCTGACCCCAGTCACACTCTGAGCCCTGATCCTGGTCGTATGCTGACGCAGACCCTGGTCCCAGGCTGAGGCCCTACCTCACTGGACATCCGCTGACACAGGCTGTGGCACGGGGAGGCCTGGGTAGGAGAAGCAGAGGGCAGTAGTGGTGGGAATTCTGCCTCCAGGTGGCCCGTGGATCCACTGACGCCCACCAACAGGTCCGCGCAGCATGCTGGGCGCCTGTGCCCTCACCCCTGCCCGTCCCCTCCAGGCCCGTCTCCAGGCAGGAGAGGCGGAGTCCTCACGGCACCGCGCTCCGTGGTGACTCCCGAGATCGTCCTCACTTTATTTTCATCCCCATCGAGCCCTATAAATGCGACAGTGCTCACCAAACATGGGCACTGCACTTGACGTCTCCCACCAAGCACCGGCCCCTGGTCACCAGAGGAGGCCGGCGATCTGCGCGCCCGCATGGCCCAGGACCCAGGGCAGAGGCACCGGTGCAGGCGGCTCACGGGGACAGACCGCTGCTCCCTCCCATCTCGGACAGCCTGCCGCTCTGCTTTCTGCTCGGGTGCGGTGCGAAGTACAGATGGCCGGCTGTGGGCCGGGCTCGGTATACTTTCCCTGGGCTCGGTCTCAGGTACCCATTTCCCCCGGAGGAGCTGAGGCCCGGAGAGGTGGAGTGATTTGCTCCGAGTCACACAGCGAGGATGAGCAAGAGCCCGGTCTGAACCCGGACAAAGCTCCTAGTGTCCCGGAAGTCACCTCTGCAGGGGCGTGGCTGCACCGTGGACCAGTGTGGGACCCAGGGGCTGAGGGGAGCTGCAGTCACAGTGCTGCCACCATGGGTGTCCCTTGGCGCCTTGCCCACTAGGCCCCTCCGCCTGATGTCCTTCCACAGCCGCAGCCCTGCCCTGACGGGCCCCATGACACTTGTGGGGGACTCACCAAAGGCTGGGGTCTTCCAACTGGAGGGTCACAAAGTCCTCAGAAGGACTTTGTCCCGAGGCCCCACCCCGCAGACCCAGGGCCCAGAGACCCCCAGCCAGGAGGCCGTGCTGCGCCCCGAAGGTGACGCTGAGCCCAAGTGAGGACAGGAACCGAGGTCAGAGGCCTCCTTCTCCAGCTGTGAACGGAATGTCCAGATCTGGAAATGCCCACGTGGCTTCGGACACGGGGCCGGACCTCGGGCCTCGGGCTCCCTCTCCCGTGGCCCTCCCTGACCACCGACCCTGCCAGGGCCTGGAGCCAGGCACAGCGGAGTCCCACCAGCTGGGCCCTTGCCCTTTGTCGTGGGGGCTGTGCTGGGCCCCACGCACCTGGTCTTTGTAAGGATACCTGCGGGTTACCTCCCGCGGGGAAGGAGGACACCTGGGGGTCTAGCCCCATGTAACAGTCCAGACGATGTCCCAGACCCCGCAGCTCAGCCACTCCCAGCCCTTCACTCACTCTGCAAACACAGTGGAAAGCAGCCACGTGCCAGCTGCTGCCCACAAGTAGCTCCCGGTTTGGGGGCTCAGACGGTGCCTTCGGTGCTGTGAACGGGGCAAGCCGGAGGAGGCCCCGCACCGAAGCGGAGAGTTAGCAAGGCTTCCTGGAGCAGGGGCAAGTGTGTGGGAAGGGCAGCCTTGAGGAAGGTCGGAGGATTTCCTCTTCCAGCAGAGGAGCCAAGCAGGGCGGACACCAAGGGTGGAGCCCGAGGTAGACAGGTGCGGCCAAGGGCCCAAGGCAGCATCTGGAGAGGCCCGGAAGGCCGGCGGGTGGCACTTGGATGTGATCCTGGTGTGGTGCGTGGCCCAGGAGGGGTGTCGGGCAGGCGGTCGCCCCCCACCAGATCAGACCAGGTGCATAAGCCAGGGAGAATAGGAGCACCGCCCGGGCAGGGCCTGGAGCCCCTGCGCCCCTTGCTGCACCCTGGACCCCATCAACAAGCCCGGGAGGAAGGGCAGGCAGGCGCTTCCCGCCCACACACAGCGCTGTCTGAGCCTCAGCAGCGTGCTTGTGGGGAGGGAGCCCCTGGAAGTACAGAGTGTTGTGATTTTGCAAAATGCTGTTCTCTGTGATTTTTACCTTCACTCATTAGCATCTCATTACCATGTTTCCCTGTAGCAGCCGTGGGGGGGTGGGCTTGGGCTCCTGGGGCGGGGGTGAGGGGAGCTTACCCAAGTCAGTTCTTGCCTCTGTGAATGTGAGAAGGCATGTGACTGTGCGAGCGTGTGGGACTGTGTCTGTGCGCATGGGTGCCTGGAAGGGGAAAGGGGGGTGGGGGCTGAGGCAAAGCCCTGCACGCCATGTTTGGGCAGAAACTGACACAGGAAAAGGATGGGGCCACCTTCTTCAGCATCCATGTGAGGTTCATGCTGTTCCTGCCGCACAAACTCCTACTCATCCCTCAGCGCCCAGCCCAAATGTTCCTTCTCTGGGAAATCTAACACCCTGGTGTTCAGATCGTGTGTTGTTTTCTCAGACCTTCTAACAACAGACTCATGGCTCAGTGGGTGACTCTTTGGTCCTGCCCCTCCCCTCCACTCCTTTGAGATACTCAGGCCTGTCCGTATGCTCTCAGCACCAGTGCCCAGCGCCCACTAAGATATCAATGACCAATAAGATGCCCCATGAGCTCAGCATGTGCCACAGGCTTCCAGTAGGCCAGGCCCTGGCCTGAGGACCCCAAAGGCATTTCTGGCCTGACCCACTCAAGCCTTCTGTTAGCCCCGCAGAGCAGGAAGCATTACGGTCTGTGCCACCACAGGCATGAAGAGGCTGAGGCTCAGGGCTGACGTCTGACCTGCTGGGCCACCCGGTGGGCACACGGTAGGGCCAGGCTCAAGCCACACACCCTGGGGAAGGTGCCACAGGGCCGGCAGGAGGCTGGGGCTGCAGGGGCTGGCGGCTCAGCCGGAGGGAGATGAAAGGCAGGGGAGGGAAGATGGAGCCGGCCTGTCCCTGAACATCATCAAAAGAAGAATGTGCCGCATTTGCAGAACCCCTCGGAGGAAATCCAAGTGGGCCACAGGCTGCAGCTAGGTGAATTCACTGTGGGGAACCCCCAACGGGTGCCCCCTGGGGGCCCGGGCTCTGCTCCTCCCTCGTGGGAAGTCCCACTGCCAGGCCTGCCTTTCCAGCCTTGCCCTGAGGGCACGCTCCGTGGGTGCTCCCCGCGGAGCCCAAAGCACAGTGTGGGGTGAGGGTGTCCCCATGCAAGGTGGAGGGGGCCCCACTCTGCCCTTCACACCCCTGCCACCTACTTCTCTTGCCCCTGATTTTCAAGCCCTCACCCCCGCTCTCCACGATGAGAGGAGTCCTGTCCTTCCTGAGCCCCGGGAAGGGGTGCTAGCCTGTCGCGCTGTCCCCAAACCCCCAGGTAACACCTAGAGCTCAAGAAGACGGAGGCCTTGGGGCGCCTGGGGGGCTCAGCGGGTTAAAGTCTCTGCCTTCAGCTGAGGTCATGATCCTGGGGTCCTGGGATCGAGTCCTGCATCGGGCTCTCTGCTCAGCAGGGAGCCTGCTTCCCCCCCCCCCCTCTGCCTGCCTCTCTGCCTACTTGTGATCTTTGTCTGTCAAATAAATAAATAAAAATCTTAAAAAAAAAAAAAAAAAAGAAGAAGACAGAAGCCTGGGTCCTGCTGAGGGCCACGCCTTTGCCTCTGTCCACTTCCTGTCACCCAACCTTTGTCCGTTGGAACTCAGTCTCCTCCTAAGAAAGCCACCTACCTGCCTGGTCCTCCCTCCTCTGGCCCTGGGGCATCAGCGGGAGGCCTGGAGAGGCTGAGCCCCTCTGCCGTGGGTGCTGGAAGGACAGTAGGGCGGGCTCAGGCAGTGGGAAGAGGTACCGGCCTCTGCTCACAGTCCTGTGTCTGGGGGCCACTGCGGGCTGCGGCGAGCCACCGCATTGCCAGGGAGTGTGACCCGGGACTGTGACCGCATCCAGGGGGCCAGAAAACAGCGAGCATCATGGCCACAGCCCCTTAGCTTAGCTCCCTGCTCACGTGCTCTCACCCTGAGCGACCGCGGGCCGCCCGCGTGCCCAGCAAGGGTCCCCAGCTCACCACCCTGGGGTCTGCCGCACAAACTGTGTGCCACGGACTGCGAAGGGACGGGGGGGACCCTGCCTCCTCGGCTCACAACCCTGTCCTGCAGAGAGCGCCCAGCGGTCCCGCGTGTAGCCCTCCAGCCTGGCCGGGTGTCCCACCTGTGGGATGAGGAGCAGAAGGCGTGGTGCAGCGGAAGGGGTTCAGAAGTCCGTGGTGGCTGCAGAGGTCAGGACATGTCCCCCAAGGAGCGTGGGACAGCCCAGCAGGGACACCCACCGCCCCTCCTGGAATTGCTACCCCTCAAGGCTTCCCCATGCTGGCCTCCTTATTGGGGGGTTGGGGGGGCTTCCCTGACCCCAGCCCCCTTGGGTCCCCTATGCCCCCCACCTCACTCCTGCATAGCCTCCACTCACGTCTGCCTGACCGTGAGCACCGTGTGTGTCCAGGCTGCGTCCTGCCAACGGCTAGGTGAGCCCATCCCCCGTCGCAGATCAGGCCCGAGGGCCCAGTGGGCAGCTAGGAGCTTAGCTCCCAGGAGGAAGACACTTCCTTGGCCCCGAGCTGCCCGGGGCAGGGGCCCAGGGACCCAGCTCTGGCCAAGGGGGTGGGGATCTAGGAGGAGACCTTAAGCAGGCAGGCTCGGGGCCGGAGTGCAGCAGTCCACCGCCCCACGGCCCACCCTCTTCCCTCAGGTCTCCGCAGCAGCAGACCTACCTGGAGGGCACCCAGAGTAGAGGAATCTGGGTCCTGGTGATGGCGAGGTCACCCTGCAGGCCTGCCGCCCAGCTGGCCTCGAAGTTGTCGTGTTAGAAGTGAATAAACTCTGGCCTTGTCTAAGCCGATGTCTTTGGGGTTTTCTGTCCTTGGCAACCTGATCTGCTTGTTCGGTGTCCCCAGGGACCAGCACGTTGCCTGACAGCGGAAGCCAGGATTGTGGAATGAGTACACGACGGCGAACAGGGCACGATCTGGTGGGACACGGGAGGGGACGCTGCTAGGCGGCAAGCCCAGGCGGCGGGTGTGGAAGGCAAGCCTTGGGGGATGGGGATGCCGCCTCCCTCAGGGCTGGGGTTCCCAGGAGGGGCGGCAGACGTACTCCTCACCGAGGAGGTGATTAGCAAAGATAACACTCATGGATTCGCTTTTACTTTTTACTTTTTTTTTTCCGCCACTGCTGCTTGGCGTCAAGTATCTGGGAGGCTGTTACAAGTCTCACGGCTGAGTTGATGCCCTAGGAGCCCCGTGTGGTGACAAGCCTGGTCGGGGGTGGGGGGGTGGCGCGGTCAGGGCGTGGTCGGTGTGGGGGAGTGGCGCAGGCCACCTGCTATCCCCTGCCAGCCCTGTCCCAGCCCGTGCCCCTCTCAACATGCCCCCTGCTCAGGTGCCCGGGCCCACACGCCCAGATTCCCTCTATCCAGCTTGTGCCTGGGCCTGCCTCACCAGTGACACAGGGGCACCATGTGAAACCATGCTCACTCACACACTTGTCCCTGCTCCTTGAGGCCACAAATGTCCTGCCTGCCCTCCGAAAGCCCTCCTGGCTAGACACACACTCGAAAGGGCATCCTGAGGTGCACAGGGGTCGCATCTGCTTGGAATGGCATCCGCAGCAGCAGGGAAGAAGTAGGGGCCTGTTTCCTCCATGACAATGAGGCCTGGGGTGCAGTTGGGGCAAAGGTTCCCCATCCCCAGCTTGGGGTCCATTCCCTAGCTCCCCACGTGGCTGCTGTCTTCCAAACATTGCCCACACTCTGGAGAAAGGACACGGACACAGAGGAAGCAGGACAGTCCGATCAGCTGGCCAGCCACATCCTTCCCTTCTGAAGGGGCCTGAAGACTACTGTGCCTCCCATGGTCATCCCCCTGCCAGGACGGTCACACAGCCGGCCCTTGCTGACGGTGAGGCTGGGCACACTCCTGCCCCGAACAAGAGACAATGGGAGACTAGGCCGCCATGAGTCTCCGGTTCATGGGACTTGGTGGGGACCAAAAGAGAGCTACGGGAGCAGTGTGGCTGTGCGAGCCTGCTGTCTGGGCAGGGGTGAGGGAGCCAGGCTCCAGCGCACAGAGAGCACGGGAGGAAGGGAGGCTCCCTGCAAACTGCACGCTGAGCCGCCCCCCTCACCCCCCGGAGACCCAGCATAACCACCGGGAAGCCTGCGCTGTTTCTCATGGCAAGAAGCCTTTCCAGGTACAAGTTTAGTGAGAGGTGCCTCAAGGCTCCTTCTGAAGACCCGTCCCCGACCTTGCTGCTCAGTCCTGCTGCGGTCTAAAGGGAAGATCCGAATGAGGGGACTGCCCACTAAGGACAAGCCAACCCCTGCTCTCAGTAAGAGCCCTCCCAGCAGGAGCCAGTGCCCGCCACTCATTCTGCTGGCAGTGGACATCCGCCCAGAGAAGGGCCTGGTGCGCCCGTGGAGCCAGAGCGTCTGGCTCTCAGGCAGGCGCCTGTCTCGGGAGACCTCTCCCCTGAAGCCCTAGGCTGTGGTGGGCAGTCACTGCCACGGCCTCTCAGGACCGGAACGGGCTTCCTTCGCACACCAGCTGTCGTGTGGGCAGGACGAGAAGCCCCGTCCAGATCCTGGCTTGTCTATGAAATGGGCACACGTCACTGGCCCACAGCCATGGTGACGATGACTACGGGCTGTGGCACCGGCTGATCTGAGCAAACGCCTGCGGGCCTGCTGGTGCCCCCTCCTCCTTCCCCCCTGCACGCGCGCACACACACACACCCGCGATCGTCCCCACGCTCTCATCCAAGCACACACGCACGCTCACCCTCACACACTCGGTCACACACTCTCGTGTCCACACCGCTCAGCGTCCAGGTGCCCGGTGCCCACACATACACGGATCTGTTCTCACTCGAGTCTTGGGCGCACACACCCGTGCGCAAGCTTAAGACCCGAGAACCACCCGAGCATCAGGAAGCAGCGCCTGTCCCCGAAGCCCGCTGCAGGAGGCCGCCCCTGCCGGACCCGCCGCGGAAATGCCCCTGCGACCACTGGCCACCAGCAGGTTCCGGGAGGCCGCCTTTGCCCGGCGAGGAGAGGCCGGGGCTGGTGTAGGGAGGCGGTGCGGAGGACCCGGCCCTGGGGCGGCTCACCCGTGGGGCCGCAGGCTCAGACGGGGCACACTGGCCCACGGTCCTTCCCCGGGGGGGGGGGGGGCCGGCCTGCAGGGGAGGCGGGGACGGGCGGGGACGGGCGGGGCCCGGCCCCGGCAAGGCCTCTGGAGGGGCAGGTGCGGCTCCCGGGAAGGGGCTCCACGGGGCCGCCGTCCCAGGCAAAGGCCGCGGAGGCTGGGCCACGGGCACGTCTTGTCTAATCACTCTCACGGTCACCGTCTCCCCCCTTCTCCCCGGCCAGCCTCGGTTCCACGGACGGAGACTGGCTCGGGGTGACAACGGGCCTGCCATCTCACACGGCCAGGGAGGGGACCGCGCGGCCCCGGGGACCCTCGACGCCACTCAGGCACGCAGGGCTGAGAAAGCACTTCCGGCCCAGCCGGCCGCCGGCTCCGGCCGTTTCCGGTCGTCCGCGCGGGGCGGTCTGGGACTTGTAGTCCTCGGGCGCACGCCGTCCGCGGCGCGGCGCGGCTCGGGAGGCCATTGGCTGGCTCGAGGCGCCGGGGCCGACGGGACGGGCGAGGGACGGCCTAGCGGCCCTCGCCCGACGCGGGAGGGGCCGTCACGTGACGTGTAGGGCCCGGCTCCGCCCCCTGCACCGCCCCTCCCGCCGAGAGCCGGCGGAGCGCGCCCGCGAGCCACCCCGGCCCAGGTGAGGCGGCGGGGTCTGGCCGGGTCCGGCCGGCGGGGTCACGCGGGTCCGGCCGGGAGGGCGCGCGGTCCGAGGTCGGGGCCGGGGCGGGGCGAGGGGGTGGGGCCTCCGCGGGCGGGGTCGGTAGGAGGGGGCGGGGCCGCCGGAGGGCGTGGTCACGGTGGGTGGGTGGGGCGGGGCGGACGGGCGGGCCGGGGGCGCTGCGGCTCCGCCCCCCGGGGCGCCGGTGCGGGGGGACCCACCTGAGGGCGCATGCGCGCGGTCGCCCCGAGGCCTCGGGTCCCACTTGTGGGGCGCGCGGGGCGGCCATCAGCTCCGCGCCCTCGAGGCCGTCCCGTCCGCGCCTTTCCGCCGCCTTCGCGTTCGGCCTGCGAGGCCCTCCCGGTGCCGGACGCTGGGGCCTCCCGGCCGCGGAGCTCGCGCGGGACCCGCCGCGCGCTGGCCCCTGCGACCCCGGGGCCGCTCCCGGCGCTCCGTGGGCGCCGTCCGGCGTGGCGCGGCGGCCGCGCGTGGCTCAGGTAGGGGCCCTGCCCCGGCGCCGAAAGTTCTGGCGCCCGCGCGGGGGCCGCGGCCGTCCGGCTCCCTCGCGCCGCCCGCTGCCGGCCCCTCCCCCGGCCTGGCCGCGCACCTGTTGCGGGACGCGCCGACGGCCCTGCCCGGCCGCTGCTTCCCGCCCTCGGCACCCCGTGCTCTGTCCCCGCCGCGCGTCTGCCTGCTTTCTGGCTCGGGGGGCCCGCGGGAGCCCGGCGCGGGGACGGCGCTTCACGCAGCCCCCCGGGGACAGCGACTTGGGGCACGGATGCGGATGAACCGGGTCGGTGTGGCGGTGTTGCAGCCCGTGGGAAGGGGACGCTCAAGGTTCAGCCTGGGGCGTGCTGGGTCCCCCGGAGAAATCTGGTGCCGCAGCTGTCTGCCCAGGACAGGGCAGGTTCAGGACTCAAGTCGTGGTGCGGTAGCCGTCCGAGGTGGGCAAGTCCAAGGGGGCTTCCTGGAAGAAGTGGAGCTTTAGCTGGGCCCCCTCCACACCTGTGCTCCGCTGGCCTGGCTGCCCTGACTGTTTCCGGGCAAGTTCCTGTGGTGGCGGCGTGGGTGCCTGTGCACAGGGACTGCCATCTGGGGCGGGCTCACAGGCTCCTGGGCAGGCAGGCATCCCTGCTCCCTTCCCCAGCTCCCTGCTGCCTTTAGGGTGGAGGTCGGGGTCTGGCTCCTGCGTGTCGCTCCAGCCACATCTTCTACCACGTACCCCAGCTCTGTCAGGGTCCATCGCCTGGGCGACTCACCTCTCTTCCGCCCCGGTGACAGCTCGGTCTCCTTCTTGGAAGGCCCTTGTGTTCTGGGTGTCCCCTTTAGAACCTCCCTGTTCCCTGCCTCCCCTGGGGGAGGGCCACCCCATACCTGTGGCCCGCAGCCCCCGGTGCTTGGCTTTTCTTCTGCGTCACCCTGAGATGACCTGTGTCTGTGTGTGTTCTGCACGTGACCGCACAGAGGCCTTCATCTCGGTCACCCTTGCATCTTGGGTGCCCAGCAGAGACTCCTGTCGGCAGCCAAGAGGGAGTGGACGGGCAGTCTGAGGCGGCAAGGAGACGGTGGTGAGAAATGCAGCCATGATGGGCGTTGGTTCACCCTGTGGGGAAGCTTGAGGCAGGGAGGTGGGGCTTACCTTCTGCCTGGGGGAGAAGACCGCCACTGTGGCCCGGCCTGTCCCAAGCCATTCGTGACAAGGGCTGGGTGTGTGCTGCAGCGCCCCAGAGAAGGGAGGACCTCCTAGGATGTGGGATTTGAGCAGGGCCAGGCGGCAGGGCAAGGTTTGGTTGGGAGAAAGGATGGGCGGGGCATCCTGGGGGTGGAGGTGCCCGTCATCCCGGCCACACTCACGTGGCACGCGGGTGCCGGGCTCTGGTCCTCAGCAGCTGGAGCCCAGGACAAAGGCCTGTGACTAACACCCCCCCCCCCAGAACAGGTGAAGAACCAGGCCGGAAAAGGGACTTGCCCCCAGTCCCTTCACTGCGAAGTCCCAAGACATTACCCGTTTGGCCACAAGGCTTCTGAGGCTGGGCCTTTTGTCGCTCAGACTCCTGTGTGGACAGTTGGCCACGGCTTAGGTGTGCCTGTGGCTCCTGCATTTGTTCTGACGCCATCACATGTTGCGAGTGGAATTACTCTTGCCGCGGCGCCCTGCACTGCCCGGCTCTCCGGTAGTTCCCCCATCGCTGCCACATCCCGTCCCGGTGACGGAGCCTGTGAGAGAGGAGCCGACCGACAGCAGGAATGAGGGTTCTCGCCCTGCTTCGGCTCCCTGCCGCGAACACCTGTCTCCCATTTGGGGGTGGGAGGCGGGCGACGGGAATCACCATTCCTGGTTCTGGGTGATGAATGTGGGGCTCAGAGGGAGCTGCTCCTGCACCCGACCGGGGCCTCCGTGCGCTCCCCCGCCGGCCACCCGCGTCTGGGAGCCGCGTCTCTCCTGCCCACCTGGGGTTCCAGGCCCGGGGCCAGTGGCTGCCTGCGGCGGTGCGGCGAAGTGGTGAGGTTGGTGCAGCGGAGCAGAGCTGAACTGCATCCACGCACCACGCGGGCCCGTGAGCACTGCCGTGGCTCCAGAACGTCTTGTGGGAATGGAGCTGGTTGCCTTGGCCCGAGTCCCGGCGAAGACAGGACTTGCCTGTGAGCCGGACCCGGTACCTTGCAGCTGCCTGAGCCCGTGGCGCTGACAGGGACGCCTCCTGGCGGGCATCGGTTCAGTGCTCTCTGCCGCCGGGGGCTGTCCTCGGAAACCTGTTGCAGCTGCGGGATTGTCCCCGTCAGCCTGAAGCCTGGGCAGGACAGGCGTGAGGTAAAGGTGACCGTGCACTTGTCTTCAAAGCCGCACCGTGCGGGATGGAGCCCTGCCCAGCTTTCAGGCACCTCGGGCTCAGGGAAGCCCTGCGAGGAGGGGCCGGGTGGTAGGTGGTAGGCTGCCCACGTCAATGTGGGTCAAAGTACCGCGGCAGTGTCTGGGGCACGGGATCTCTGGCAGGGCCCTGCCTTGGTCTTTCTGTGCCCAGGGGTGCCACGGAGATGAGCAATGCTCAGAAGGGTTCTTGAAGGTCCCGTCTTGCACGCAGGTCAGGAGACGCGGTGAGTGCAGGGGCTGCCCGAAAGCCATCCCTGGTGTTGTCACCAAGGCTCCTGCGTGCAAGGTATGGAGGGAGGCCCCAGGGAGGGGTCGGTGATGGGCTAGAGAGACCCTCTCCCCCAAGTGTGTGCGGCTGTGGGTGGGGCTGGAGGGCCGGGCCGCCTGGGTCCGGGATGCTGGCAAGGCCTGAGATGAGTCTTAAAAACCGAGTAGCAGTCGGGGGAGCGGATGGAATGCGGTGTGGGGGGGTGTTCTCGGCAGCAGAGGCCTGAGGGGCGGCACAGCAGTGCTCGTCTCCCACGGGCCTGTGTGACCAGGGTCAGGCGGTCAGGCCTGGGAGCCAGGCAAGGCCTGGATTTTGTTCCTGAGCCGGGAGAGGTGGGGTAGGGGTCTGGGACAGATGGCAAGAGGCTGCCGCAGGCAGTGACAGGCCTGTGCCTTACCCCCGTCCACGGGGTCCAGGCCGGGGAACCTGGGCTCAGGATCCTGTGGCTGGGTCCATGGTGACGGCAGCTAGGCCACAGGCCCCCGCCAGGGAGCGATTGGTGGCTGGGGACCGCCGCGTCTCTCCCTGCGGGACGGGGGGTGGCAGGGTGCTGCTGTCCCGCAGTGCCGGGCTCCCGCTCGTGGGGGAAGAGCAGCCCTCCCTGAGGCAGGCGTGGGAGAGCAAGCCCGGGGGTCACGCTGACCCCGCAAGCCCCACCCTGGAGCTCTGGCCCCACACACCGTTGGCGTTTTCTGTGACTGAATCGGTGTTATTTTCCGTCTCTGATTTCCCCTGAGGGAGGGACAGGGCCCCCGCCTGACTGAGTTCCGTCCTGGTAGGGAAGCAGGGATGTCCAGACGCGGCCGCGCCATGTCGCAGCTCTGGCATCCTGACGGACGTCCCTCATTAGCATGTCCCCGAGCCTGCCCTTTCTGGTCCTGCAGCCCCTTGGGGACCGGGGCACCAGTGCCATTGCAGGGGCGGGCACACAAGCCCAGGGCAGGGGGGAGGAGGGCCCCGTGGGGCCCGGGGGCTGGGCTGGCTCCTTCTTCGGAGCGCCCGCTCTGCTGGATGACCAGGGCGAGGTGTGGGCTGCCTTTGAGTGGAAACATGGGACAGCCGACCGTGGTCACCGCAGTGGCCATCCCTGCTTGCTGACCGCTGGTGTCTGCCCAGCCCCTGTTGGGTTCCTGATGTCCTCAGCTCAGGGTTGGGAGGCTTGTCCAGAGGCACGGGCAGGTGTGAACCCAGCCCTCGGGCTGCAGAGTCCCTCACCCTGAGCTGGCCCGCCTTCCCTCACTCCTGCCCCGCTGCTTCGCGGGGGACCTGATCGTAAGGCGCGTCCAGCCTGAAGGATGCCTGCGGGTTAGAGGACCTCGTGGTTGTGTTAAGAAAGGCCGACTCCTGGACTTCTCCTCCATATTGAGGTGCCGTCGGGCTCATTCTAGAGGAGAGCTTGGTGGAGGTCTGAGAGCTCTAGGGACTCCGGGCATCCAAGTGCTGACCAGCACGTGGAGACTGGAGGCCGGGGTGACCGGTGAGGCTGGACGGACGTGTGTAGAATGAGCTCGCAGGTGGCCGGTGGCTGGCTTTCCCCGACCCGTGCAGGGGTGTCCTGTGAGTGAGTCGGCGCTCTTAGGGCTTTGGGGGCCTCGTGCCACCAGGCATCCGGCTTCTCGTCTGCCGTCTGTCACCTGAGCCAGACCCTGGGTGCAGGCTGCGCGGCGCGGACTGAGCCTGCGCTGGCCGGGAAGCCGGGCTGTGGGGTGCGCGGTGGTGAAGGAGGAGGGGTTGATGGCATCTGGGGAAGACGGGGTGGGGGGTCAGGCTGAGGGGTGCAACCCCCTCTCTTTCCCAACCCAGCTTCCTCTTTGGCTGCCCTCCTCCGGGATCCGCCAAGGCTTCAGAAAGGCACAGGGTTTTAGCCCGGCGGCCCCGACGGCGGCTTCTCCCACGCTGAAGTCACCCAGCGCAACAGCCTCCTGCCTGGGCTCGGCCTCCTGCCTGGGCTCGGCCTCCTGCCTGGGCTCGGCTGCCCACTCCGCACGGGCTTTCAGAAGCAGCGCTAACGAGAGCCCGGGCTCATGATCGGGTCTGACCTCCTTCCCCCGCTGCGCCCCCCCCCTCCGTGAAGGTGCTAACGAGGGTGCCTGGGCTGGGGGTGAGGAGCGGGTGTGGGGGTGAGGAGCGGTGTCCAGTCGTTCCTCCTGATCCAAGACCCAGAGAATGTCCAGTCGCAGGGGCGGTCCTTCTCGCTGGTCTGCAGCCTCCAGCCGGGCCGTCTTTGTTTCCTCTTGACGTGGCGGCCCCCCTTGCTGGGAGCAGTGCCCGTGGCCCTCTTCTGCCGGAAGGCCTTCGGGGCGCTGGTCCGCGCTGGGGCCGGCCGCCTCCCTCCCCCGGCTTCTGCAGCTCCTCGTGGTTTGACCTGATCTTCCGGGCTCTGGTCGGCCTGCCTGGCCGACTCCTTGGCCTCCCGAGCCTGCCCTCGGGTGTCCCGCTGCGGCTGTCTGCCTGGAAGGGCCGGTGTTGGCCCCGTGTGGTGACCTGCTCCACGTGTCGAAGGCTCGGCGCCGCGGCGTCTCTGGAAGCCGCCCGTCTGCTCCTGCTGTTTGCTGCAGTCCCTCGGGAGGGCGGGGCGTTGGGTGGTCGCAGGCCACCGGTCCCGCCTGGCGGGTCCTCGCTTGCCGTGGTGTTGGGCTCCAGTGCGCTCCCCCAGGTTACCTGTGTCTTCTCTGTGTCTGTGGCCCTGGGCTGGGAAGCGCATGTGACAGGCCCTCCACGAACACTTGTGCAAGCGGGAGCTGGCGGCTGGAGGAAGCTGGTTCTTGGGCTGGTGGGAGGAAGCGGCGAGGGCACCGAGAGCGTGGGTGGGCCAGCCGTGAGCAGGTGCTTCCCAGACATGATGTCCACTCTTCAGAGCCAAAGGAGACCCGCGCTTGGAGCCAGGGCAGGGGGAGGGGTGACCACAGCTGCAGGGGTGGAGTCGTCCACACCCTGTAGCTCACTGCTTCCCAGGGTGTAGGTAGCCCTGCCGCCGTGAGCAGATGACCATTTGGCAGGTGGAGGCGTGGGGTGGGGGTCAGTGCTGGTGACTGCGAGACCACTTGGTGGTCTTCAGGCCACGGATCAGAGCAGGGCAGTGGGTAGGTTCTTTCTCTTGGACTGTGAGGGGGACTTGGTTTTCCCAAGGCCAGCAGCGAGCAGAGCGGAGCTGGGGCTGGAACACAGTGTGTCCTGCATGAGACCTGGGCCCCGCTTGACGGTGCTGCCCTGTAGCCCCGAGGAGGCTGGACCGTGGGGAGCTGCCGGACCGGGCTTGTGGCTTCTCATCGGGACGGGATGGGGGCTCTAATCTTCCCTGCTGTGCGTGCCGCCTTTCTGTCCCCAGGATAGCTCTGATGTCACGGGTCCCCTGGACCCTGTGAGTTCCGTTGTGTTTGAAGAAGGGATTCTTCAGGCGTCACCTGAAGCCAGTTCAGCCATCCTTTGCCGTGTGGGCAGGTCTGGGCCAGAGCTGTCCGCCACAGGGGGTCGCAGCCCTGCGTCCTCTGGTCTGACGGGATGTTGGGACAGAATGCCCGCTGCTTTTCTGGGCCTCTGCCGCCCTGCAGGAGGGGGTTTGGAGGCCGTGGTAGGAGACGGTTCAGCATGCAGGCGTCTGTCCTTGTAGTGGAAAGGGCCGGTTGGCATCCAGCTGGAGGCCGGGCGCGGTCGGGTGGGAAGAGGTTCTGACGGTGCAGGCCAGGCCTTGCTGTGGCCACAGTCCTTCCCCAAGTGTCAGTCGCCTGAAGCCTTAGGGGTGCGGGTCCACCAGGGATCGGCAGGACTGGCGCAGGGCAGTTGGAGCCCTGGGCGGATGGAGCAGCTGCCGTGGGGACTGTGTGGTCTCCCTGCCAGAGGAAAAGAACTCTGGGGCCTTGTCCTGGGAATGAAATGCTTGTCTCAGCAGGGAGCTGGGTTGCTTTGGTTCACAACTCACAGTCCAGAAGGATTCCCATGACCACCCTCCCCCAGACCCAGGAGTGCCCTGTGGGCTTGCTTCCCGGGGGAGGGGACTGGGGATGGTGGACAGCTTTCCGGACACTCATGCTGCTGGGCCAGGCAACCTGGTGTGTCTGGAAGACCACTCTTCATCCCTGGGCTTCCTCCCTTTCCCTGGGAGTGCCCTGTGCACGGAGAGGTTGAGCCCCGTGGCTGCCCACCTGCCTTCCGGTCTCAGGCTCCAGGAGGCCGGTGCTTGGGAGAGCAGGTCAGGTTGAGTGTGGCCTCTGCTCCATCCACTTAGTGACTTCGTGCTTTGAGATGGACAGGCTGGTGTCACTTCTGCATCATTCAGTTATTTTATTTCACGACAATGGTACGTTCACGTGCACTTGTAGGAAATGATTCTGAGCATGCTGGGGACCCTTCTGCGGTTTTCCTCAGGGTGACCGGGGTCACAGCCAGGATGCAGGCGTGGGCGCAGTCCAAGTAGATTCAATCACGAGGGGACCCCGTGTGCCCCCTGCCGGCTGCCCTTCACCCCGGAGCTCCTGGGAACCGCTCGTCTGTCCTTCCTGCTCTAATGGCGTTTCTAGAAGGTTACATACATGGGGTCCTAGAGCGCGTCACGTCTGGGGACCGGCTCGGTTCTGGAGTTCCCTGGAGATTTCTCAAGGTTGCCACGCGGATCGGGAGCTTGCTGCTTTTCAAGGCCGAGCCCTGTTGTGTGGGGCGGAGGGAGCGCCCTGGGGCTCGCTGGTGTCCGTGCCGTGCCGGGCTGGCAGTGGTTTGTGGGTTCGAGAGTGAAACGTGGGGAGCACGCAGCCGGAAGTGAGCAGTCCCCTACAGCCAGCCCCGGCTCCACATCTGCAGGCAGCGCGGTCTCGCGGTCTCACGTGCTCCCGGCTCGGTGAGCCCCGGGTCAGCCGGACGCAGATGTCCACGTTCTTACTTGTCCTTGGTCTCGTGCAAGGCGTGTGATCTCAGGCCTGTGCCCCTGGTTTTTATTTCTCCCCTACTAAATGGAACGGCCAGAAATTTTTCTCTCTTGGTACAGAGAGCTTCTCTTTTCCTCTTTGACAGCCGAGGCTGCTTCAGGTGTGGTGGTGCCAGCATCGGTCCCGCCATCCGTCGGCGGCGCCTGCCGTGATTTCGGTCTCCGCCCGCTACAGAAGGAGCCGCCTTGTTCCCGTGTCGCTTCGTACGCGTTTACGTGGCTCATACGTATGCAGGGGCTGGCCCAGAGAAGCACGCTCGCCGGCCTCCTCCAGGTTGGTGCTCCCGGGGGGGCCCATGCCTGCCGTGCCCGCAGCCGTCGGGCTTCGGCAGGGACATGTCAGGTTCCTTTTATGAGGAATGAGTCGGTGTCGTTTCAAATATCAGAGACTCTTGTATTTTCTTTGTGAGCTTTCCGTGCCTCTGTTCATGGTTCACGGACGGTGTTGTGGATCTGTTCCCCGTGGATCGTGGAGATCAGCTCTTTGAGTGCCAGACGAGTCCATCTCCGGCCTTCGCTCTGCTTCCTGTTTGTGATCCGCCGCGTCCAGGCTCTCACGCGGTGGCGTCCTCCGCTCCGCTGCTCCGTCGAGGCTGGGCCTGCGGCGGAGTTAGCGAGGGCAGCTTTCCCTCACCTTCCCGAAGGCCCGCGTTTCCTCGGCTGCGTGCGGCCGCTTCTGGAGTTCTCACTCGTTCCCCTTCCATCGTGCTGAGCGGTGTGAGGTAGGGGTCTCTTTCCCCGTGGTTTGCTCGCGCTCCCAGCTGGGCACTGACGTGATCCGCTTCTGCCCCTGGTTTTTGTTCTAGCCGAGTCACGCTGTCAGTTCCCGCTGTATTCAGATTTTTATAGATGTGTTTGTTTATGATGCGAACACTCAGCGCGAGGTCTACTGTCTTCACTGCCGGCGTGCCCTGCGGCTGGCAGAGCACATCCCTTGACTTGGTTGACTGCAGCTTTGTGCCCGCTGACCAGCAGCTCCCCGTGGCCCACTGCCTGAACCCCTGCCGGCATGGGCCGTCCTGACTCTGGGCTTGGCTGTTGTCGACGCGCCAGGTCCGTGGCATCCGCGGTGTGTGTCCTCCTGAGACTGGCTCATGTCACGGAGCACGTGTCTGCAGGGCTCACCCGCGATGGTGCGTGTTGTGGGGTTTCCGTCCTTTTCGAGGCTGAGAGGTGCTCCGTGCCCCGTTGGAGCTGCCCCTGTGCTCGTCGTCCAGCTGTTGACGGATGATTACCCCGTTCCTCTCTCTCGGCTCTCGGGACGGATGCTGCAGGGAATGTGGCCAAGCTCCTGTCTGAGATCCTGATTTCAGATCCTTTGGATGCAAACTGAGAAGTGGAGTTGCTGGATCATACAGGAGTTCTATTTTTAATTTTCTGAGGAGCCTCCATTCTGTTCTGCCTAGTGGCTGTGCTGTTTTGTGTGCAGAGTGTGCGAAGGTTCCAGTTTCTCCACGTCCTTCCCAGCGCTTGGTGGCTTCCGTTTTTTTGACGTTTTTACCATCGTGTGGTAACAGTGGTGTGTGGGTCTGGAGGCGGACCCCTCATCAGATCTGTGGTTCCTCTGCGTTTCCTCCTGTTCCTCATGTGCCTTTGGCGATGGTTCCCTTGGCTTTGCAGAAACTTTTTTTAGTTTGATGTTGTCCCACTTCTCTGTTTCTGGTTTTGTTATCGTGTGCTCCAGGAAGGCATTGCCAAGACGGACGTCAGAGGCTTTGCCCTGAGGTTTTCTTCTAGGGTCTTACAGTTTGGGTCTTGCAGATGTTTGAGATTTGATTTTGAGTTGATTTTGTGCGCAGTGCAAGCTGGGCTCGATGTCATTTTTTCATACACATCATCCTTTGCAGAAGAGCCTGTTCTTCCCTGTGTGTGTCTGTGGCGCCTGGTTGGAGATCGGTTGCCCGAATGCGTGTGGGTTTACTCCCGGGTTCTCTGTTCTGTTGTTAAGCAAAATGAGCCACCCAGGCGCCCCTGTTTTTCTGCTGTTTAGTTCATCGCGTTTTGCTTACAATTAACTTCTTTTGTTTTTTCTCAGTTTGTCCTTTTTCTTAGGTGTGTGATTTGTGTGCGCCGTTCATTGGCTCTTTTCCAAAACGTGGTTAGCATTTGAGAGCTTTTCCTTACTTTCGGATCCGGAGTATTTTCCATAACATCGCGGTCTGGAGGGTCTGTAATTATGGTTTCTATTTTCATTTTTGGTCCAAGAGTTGCTTTGGCGCAAGTTTTAAAATTTCCAAGTGAAGTGTGTTTTGATTTATTGGTTTTCTTATTTTGGTAGGTGTAACTGCATTTTTAGGGAAGAACACTGACTGTCTTCTTTCTGGGTTTTATGTGGTTTTCCTTGTGGCCCCGACATGGAGCCGGTTTTCATCACCGCGTCCCAGGATCTTGAAAAGATGGTCTGTGTCCTGACTTGGACGTGGAGATGTTGATGTGGGTGTCCGTCAGTTGTGCCCCCTCAGTGCTGTTGTGTGGGTCACGCGTGTCTCTGGTCTCTGTCCGCCTGCTCTGCTGTGTGCCCTGCCGTGGGTACGTCTCTGTTTCTTTCTCCTCGTGTCTCCCCTGAGTGTTGGCTGCTGTGGGACCTGATGCGCAGCTGTTCGAAACGATTTTATTTTTATTCTGGATTGCGTCTGTTGGTGTCATCCTGCCGCCATTGTCTTGTTCCTGCGTCGTCTGCTTTGGGTCGTGACTCGTGCTGCTCACTCTGGTCCTTCTCTTCCCGCCCCTTCTGAGTGACCTCAGCTGCGTCTCATCTGCCGCTGGAAGTCAGGTTTAGCTTTGAGATCCCACCGGAGAATTTTTCAATTTTTAAAATTTCGCTAGAGAAGTTAAAGTGCTTTACAGGAGTTGGCAGGTCATGTGTATTTGGTTTTAGTTCCATTGCGTGTGTTTACTGTCTCTTACTCTCTGCTGCGTTTTCTTTTTTAAAAAGTTTCTAAGTTTCTGACATTTAGGAGAGTTTCTGTCTTAAGTCATGCTCCCTCACGTAATGCCCTTAGCTCCCTGTTTGTGGGGACCGCTGATAAGGACCCTCTGTGCCAGGCAGCACATTATCACCCCTGCCCTTGTCCCTCCGAAGCCCCCCAGAGCCACTGTCACTGTTCTCACCCCTGAAAACTGTGAGTGCGTTCTAGTACATGGCAGAAAGGGAATTTGCAGGTGTAATTAAGGTTGTGTGGTCCTTAAAAGAGTTTATCTTGGATTATCTGGGTGGGCTCAAAGTGATTATTTGAGCCCTTAGAAGCAGAGAACTTTCTCCAGCGAGACATGAGAGAGATTCCAAGTGTGGGAAGGATTTGAGCAGAGGGCCGTGTGCGATGACCGGAGGGGAGCTTCTGGCCCCGGGCTGACCAGCTGACTGCCAGCATGGGAGGCGTGACCTCAGCCCTCTGGCCATGGGGACCTGGTTTAGCTAGGGCTCTCGGATTCCCCAGAGCCCCTGCAGCCCAGCCTGACTCCTCACCTACAGAAACTGGGTGACGGCACAACTATGTGCTTTTGCTGCCAAATTCATGGTCATCTGCTCGGCTGCCGGAAGAAACCCAGGCTCCTTCTGCGGGTGCTGGTGGCCTTGCTGTGCTCTGCATTCTTCCCATCACTCAGCTGCAGTCCCTGTGGTTCCTTCCCTTTCTCCCTGTTTATCTTTGTCCTGCTAATACTTGTTTTGTGACGGAGATGTCCGCTGTCAATCACGGGCTTTGGGCGTTCTCACTGATGGGCGGTGGGCAGTGGGCTGGCTGTTCCTCCTCTCCCCTCCCTCCGTGTTCACCGGTCGGTCGTTTCTCCAGAGTCAGCATGTTACCTGGGCTCATTCAGTCCAGCCCTGTGTCTGCCTGTCTATCTTGCACCCACAGGGGCGTGTGCTAAATGCTCCCGCCTGTTAGATCCAGATCCCCTGCTGGCCTCGGACAGGCTGCGGTGTGCCCTGCGGATGCTTTCTCAGAATGGCTTCTGGGCCGGGGCCTTCGTGTTCTGGGCGTGGGGGGCTGGGTGCCCGTGGCAGGAATCCTTGGCCTCCACTCCTGCGGGTCCTGCAGCGGCCC
The DNA here is from genome assembly GCF_011764305.1 of Mustela putorius furo. Classification (NCBI taxonomy): domain Eukaryota; kingdom Metazoa; phylum Chordata; class Mammalia; order Carnivora; family Mustelidae; genus Mustela; species Mustela putorius. The sequence goes on along the minus strand of NW_025421322.1, from coordinate 39,797,485 downwards.
CCGCACTGTCTCCTTGATGAAGTCCCAGAACCTAGGTCAGGTTCGGTGGGGTGAGGTTCGGAGCCGACGGCTAAAGGAAGAATTCGTTCTTCGTCGCTGGTGCAAAAAGGTGGTTTATTAAAGCACAGGGACAGGACCCGTGGGCAGGCGGAGATGCAGCTGCCCCGGGGTTGTGAGGGATGGCAGGTTATATACCCTGCGGTTGGGAGGTGCGGGGCCGGGGGCTTGCCCTTGTGGCTTGACCAATGTCTTCTTTAGGTCAGCCATTAACATCAAGATAGTTGGGAGATCCTTGGTGGGTGTTACGATCCTGCTGTCACTTACATTCCCTTCTACCTCAGCCTCCTCCAGTTTCGTTTATGGTGGGGAGGGAGACATGAGGGCTTCAGGAACCGAGAGTTACTTGCCTCCGGAAATCTGTGCTGGTGATAAGGGAACCTCCCTGTTTGTAGATCTCAGGACATCTGCAGAGCAAGGGAGACTGCTGTCCCGCAGGATTGCTACCCCTGCAAGTCAACTAGTTACCGTTGTACGGCGGTCAGGGGTGCCTGAGGAAGGCCACACAGATTACGGAGGGGAGCGGGTGGAGAGGGGGTGCGAGGCGCCAGCTTCTGCTGTCCTCAGCCGGCCTCCTGCTCCCTCATCCTCCCGACTCGGGGTGTCGCTGTGCGGGAGCCGCAGACCTGCTCTTCCTCCGGGTGGCATTGCTCCATTTCTGTCCTCAATGCTCCTTCTCTTTTCCTTTGTTCTCTGAGTTCTGCCCGCTCAGGGTTCCCTCTCTGAGCGAGGTCTCGTAGCTCTGCTTGGATGACTTCCTGTGTGGGGACACTTGCTACGTGTGCGTTTCCGGGTACACCCTCCTGCCCTGCTTCTGTTGGGCGGTGAGCGTTCCTCTCCTTTTGTTTTTGGTGCCAGACCCGAGCAACCACAGTCACTCCCAGTGCCGCGAAGCTGTTGCTCTGTGCCTGTGTCTGGGGGTTCATAGCTCTAGCTCCTACAGTTAGGTCCTCGACCTCTTTTTGTGTTGATTTTGTGTGTGGTGTTAGGTCAGCGTCACCTTCGTTTCTTTACACGTGGGTGTCTGGGGTCCCAGCACCACTTGTTGGAGACGTTCTCCTTTCCCTGCTGCATGGTCCCGGGGCCCTACTTGAATCATTCGGCCACATACGTGACGGGCTGTCTCTGGGCTCTCTGTCCGCCCCACGGTCCGTGTGTCTGTCTTTATGCCAATGGCTATAGCTTTACTGTAAGTTCTAAAATCAGGAATGTGATATCTCCAATTTTGCTATTTTTCAGTATTATTTTGGCAATTGAGAATTTATTGTTCATTTTGGAATGAAATTTTTTCCCCTGGATCAGCTCTTTGTAAGGGTCCTCCCTGCCCCCTTCTCAGAGACGCAGGGTGTGGGGAGCTAGCCGTGAGCAGCTTGTGGGCACAGACGGTTGTCCGTGGGGGAGCCTGTCCTGCGGGGGAGCCTGGCCCCAGTCCTCCTGAGAGCCTGTTCCCCAGGGAGCCCGTCCTCCTGAGAGGCCCGTCCTTCTGAGAGGCCGTCCCCAGAGAGCCCATCCTCCTGTCCCATGGACAGCCCATCCTGCAGGCGTTCCCATCCCCCAGAGAGCCCGTCCTCCCGAGAGTCAGTCCTGCGGGAGAGCCCGTCCCGAGGGAGAGCCTGTCTGGGCAGCTCTCTGTCAGCGGCTTCTTTCCTGCAGCCTGACTGACCTCTCGAGCCTTCTGACACCAGCCCTGCTTGTGCAGCTCTGTCCTCGGTGACGCAGGGTCAGTCTGGAGCACACAGGGAACGTATTTTGCAGGTGCTCTCTGAGACCGGCTGCTGCTCTCGGCACGCTGGTGCCTCCTTCTGCGAGGACCCCGCTGGCTTCACCTGCTCTTGGGAGCCTGTGCCTGTGTCGTGGGGCCTGCAGACTGTACCTGTTTCCTACTTCCTCTGAATACAAAGTCTGAGCTTTTAAATTTCTTGTTTGATTACTTTGGGGGGTCATTCTTCTCATCATCTTAATGTGATTTCTAGAAGGAAGTAGAAAAAGCACGTATTCTGTGACGTGGGACTGTGAGAAAGGGCAGCAGGGCAGTGTGGTCCCGTGCCTGCTCTGGGCCTGGGGTTGGTGAGGGCTCCTCCACGCCCCTGCCCCCTCCTGCCCTGCAGGGCCGAGCCCAGGCTGGGGGAGAGGACTGGGACTGTTGCGTTCAGCACCGCGGACAGCTCCAGGGCATCCCACAGGAGCCCCTCACCCTCACGGGGCCTCCATCCCCTGCAGCCTGTCCCCCCACAGGGATGTCTCCTCCCTGATGACCCCAGGGGCCAGGGCTGTCCTGGTGCTCATCACTGGCAGGCGGGTGTGCAGTCAGGGGTACCGCTGTGGGCGGGGCTGAGAGAGAGCTCTCTCACCAGGTGACCCCTCTGCGGTGGGTCTGCGTTTCCCGGTGCTGAGGGGAGCAGTAGGCTTTGGGGCCCTGGGCTGTGCTATGGCCTGCCCCCGGCCACCCTGCCGCCCCTGCCAGGTGGCGCCTCTCTGTGATTTAGCTCTGCTTTGGTCCCCTCTCCCCCACCTTCCCTGAGACCCTGCTGCTGCTCTTGCCCCTGTCCTGTGGTGAGGGTCCTCTCTCCCACGCTGCTAACCTGCTGGTGTCACTCCAGCTGCGCCCAGCCTCCCCGCCCTGAGCGCCACCGCACCCCTGCTGCGAGGGAGGAGCGGGTGTTTGTGGTCTGGGTGGTGGCCCAGTGACGACTGACTCCTGGAGGGCAGGTTCCTGTGGCTGGGGTGACGGCAGGTGGCAGGGCCAGGGGAGGCTTCCCGGTGGTCGGATGTGTGGCAGCCTTGGTAGGGTCACCCTGCTGTTGGTGCTGCTCCCAGCGCGGCAGACACGGGGGTGAAGCCATACCCGGACCCCTGCCACGTCGATGTGTTGGTGCTGTGAGTGATGGTGTCTGCGGGAGGAGCGCTCAGACCCGTGTCTCCTCCGCTCGCCTGCGTGGGGCTGAGTGCCCCAGCGCCCCGTATCCTTTCGTAAGGGAGAAGGTGTTCTGGGCCTGAGGTCGTAAGGGTGCGCTGTTAGGATTGAGGTTTCATGTATGTGCTTTGTCCTCTTTCCCTGCGACCGGGGGCTCAGCATCGCCGTCAGGCAGCCCCTCTGTGCCTGGCCCCGCACGAGGGGACCTGGGGCTCTGCGGTCTCATGGAACATTCTCACTGGTGCCCGTGGTCATCCTTCCTTGCTGGCCTCCATGCAGAGAGCTGACCCCCAGACCCAGTTGATCTCCAGCCTGATGAGCCCTCCCGAGAGCTGCGGCCTAGTGGGCGGGGCAGCACGGACCCTGGCAGGACGTGGACCCGGGTTTCTATCCCCCCTCGGCCCCTGAGTGGGCTTCCTGGGCAAGATCCTGCCTCTCTGCGCCTCAGTTTCCCATCTGAAGTGTGACAGTCAAGGTTCCTTTCCCGTGGGTCTGAGGGTTAGATGGTGACCAGGTGGGCTGTGCCCAGGCAAAAGGGGGCCATGGTGCCCCCAGCCCTGTCCCCACCACCCACCCCTCCTGCAGCAGAAGTCTCCAGGTCTGAGCAGGACCGTGGCTTGTGGGTCTCATGCAGCTGGGGGTGGCCGTCATCCCCACCCCGTGACTCAGGCTGTCTTCTTGCCTGTTTGCTGCTACCATCCTGGGAGGGGGCTCAGTGGGCGGGGCAGACAGCTGGGTGGTGGGCAGATCCAGGCCTGGAAGCCTGGCCTCCTGAGGCCTCCCCAGAGAGTGGGGGGGGGGGGCCAGAGGCGGCACGGCAGGCAGAGAGAGAGACGGGCGTGTGTGGCTGCCGTCCCGTGGCTGCCATCCTGACTGCCGCTTGGTGCCATCAGTGGCCGTGCTTCACCGTGGCCCGTCCTGGGCGCTGGTCTGGGAGGAGGCTGGGGTGCCTGGCTGGCGCCGGGTGTGATGTGGAGTCCAGGTTGCTATAGCAACACCCCGAGGTGCGCCACCGCTGCTCCCCCAGCTGGGCCTCCTCTGCCTCTGGCTTGCGGCGCACACGGGCATGTGGGGCTGAGCGTCTGGCCTGGGTGGGCGCCCAGGGGGGATGCAGAAGTGCGTTAGGGGGATGGGCTAAGAGTGGCTGAGAGTGCCTGCGGGCATGACCTGAGGCTCTGTGACTCAGGGTCTCCTTGGCCATATGCCCCTTAGCGAGGTGAGGGTGTGTGCCGAGGTCATCTGTGGGGGAGGGGACCTACTCCACCTGTGGCCGGCAGCCCCCAAAGGAAACGGGAAAGTCAGCGTTGTGAGCCGCTCCTCTCTCGTGCCCCGCCCTTGGCAGGGGGTCTGGGGTCCGGCCTGCCTGGGGCAGCCGCCTGCTGTGGGAGAGGATGCCCGGCATCCACGTGTCTGTCGCCAGCAGCCAGTCTCTGGCCACACTCATGGGCCACCTTGGCAGACAGATGGCCAAGGGACCTGCTTCTGCGCAGTCCTGTGGGGGTCTTGGCCAAGTCTTACTCCTGAACTGCACAAACGGGAGCATGTGCCCAGGACCTGGGGGATGGCTGTGCCCGCCTCGTGGGGACGTCTGGGAAGGTCTGGTCTGGCCCGTCCCGTCAGGGTGGCTGTGTCTGTGCTGTACTGTGGGGAAAACCCCGCGGAGGAAGTGGAACAGAGCTGCTGCCCTCAGTCTCCTGCCTCTGCCTCCTTCCCCTCCTGCGAGAGCCATGCCTGCCACGGCCACCGCCCCTCCCTCCAGACACCCTGACCTGCACCTCACTCAGCCCCTCAGAAGTCGCCGGCCTCGACAGCAGAGGTCACAGGGTGTGGTAAGGAGAAGGCTCAGGGCCTGGGCCTGGGCGAGGGTTGGCTGTCTTGTGCTGACTCACGGCCCTGGTGTCCGGCTGTGGGTCAGTCACTCATCCGGACATTTCCTGAGTGGGCCAGGGGCTGGTGGTGCGGAGGTGGCTGCGATGGGCGCCGACCTTGGGCCGCCTGTGGCTGCAGGGGGCGGCACGGACAGTAGTGACGCCTGGGGACATAGGGGTGTTTGCCCAGTGCTCCGGGAGGAAGGGTTGGGGCCGGGCCAGGTTCCCTGGGCGCCCATGGGTGCCTCCCTCTGGCTTCTGCCTCCTGTGGGACAGAGAAGAGGCTCTTCAGACACAGGGAGGAAAAAGACTGGACCCGTCTCCCCCATCTGAGCGGCTGGCCCTTGTTGGGTGGTTCAGGGACTTGAATAGGCGAGGGTGGTCTAGGCTGGGTCTCTAGCCAGGGTCTTCTGGCCCTACGGAGCCACAGTGGCCTGTAGCCCTAGGGCTGGCGGCAGAGGCCAGTCTGCTCCTGGAGGGGAGGCTGGGTGGGGCCCCCAGGCTGCGGAGCCCGGCTGCCGACCTCTGTGGGGACTGGGGGGCCCGGCTGCCGACCTCTGTGGGACTGGGGGGCCCAGCTGCCGACCTCTGTGGGACTGGGGGGCCCGGCTGCCGACCTCTGTGGGACTGGGGGGCCCGGCTGCTGACCTCTGTGGGACTGGGGGGCCCGGCTGCTGATCTCTGTGGGATTGGGGGGCCCGGCTGCCGACCTTGGTGTCGCTTCCATCTGTCCATGGCCCCTCTTCTGTCTGTAGTGCCCTGGGGGTGTTGGAGGCTCTTGGGGGACAAGGACATTCCGGGTTGGATGGACCTGTGACGTGTGGGTCTGTCCCTGAGAACCGAGTCAGGAAATGCAGGTTCAGGGCTCACCGTGTGCTCCAGCCAGGCTCATGTGCTGACTGAATCCAGGGTCAGCTGGGGCTCCTCCTGGGTTGGGCTGCGGCTGGCTGGGGTGACAGCCCCCTAGTGACCTAGGACCCACCTGTGGCTCACCCGCCCACGGCCTCCTCTGCCCTGCCCCTCTACCGCAGCGACCGACTGGTTCTGTGACCGCCTCGGCGTGTCCTCACGCACCCCGCAGGGCCCAGTCCGCGCGGACAGGTCAGTGTTGGCACTCTCAGCCTTGTGCAGCCGTCACCACGCAGTCGCCCCAGGGTTTCATCCTTCGGGTAGAGCCCGGCCACCGCCGTCACCCCCCACCCCTGCCCTGCATCCACTTGGCCGCCCCCGGTGTGTGCCTTGTCTGCATAGATGGGTCTGTCATGGACATTTCGTGCAAACGGAGTCCGCCGTGCAGGGGCCCATCTCTGCCAGCGGCACCGGCGGCCCGTCTCGGGGTGTCTCCCGGGATGACACTCAGCAGGTGGAGCTGCCCCTCCCAGTCTGTCATCGGCACAGTGATGGGGTTTGGGGTGCTGGAGCTGAGGCCCCGGCACGCACAGGCCTCACGGGTTCAGTTTGGAGCCTTTCGGCCGCCGTGTTCACCCGTGAAGTGGCCGCTGCCAGCCAGATTGAGCACGGGCTCCCCGGAAGGTCTCCCCGCCCCTTCTGGCCCCTGTGCCCCCTCGTGACCCCAGCAGCAGACGTGCGTGTCGTGTGTTCTAGACTCTCGGGTGTGTGGTGTCGTCCAACGTGACCTCCTCGTGGGCTGGTTTCCTGTGCGTGACCTGGCGTCCCTGTGTGTCGTGTCTCGGCAGGCCCTGTGTCCCTTGGGGGGATGGACGGGCAGGGGGTTGTCCTTTCTGTTGGGCTGAGTCTGGGCTGTTCTGTGCGTGGGAGTGACGACCGGGAGCGGGGGTGTCTTTCCACAGAACCATGCAGCAGGTGTCCCCGGCAGGGACTCCCATAAGCAGACCGCACTCCGCCCACACCTCGGGGTGACTGAAGGGAGCACGTCCGGCTCCGTTCTCTCTCCAGCTGGCCTGTCTCCCCGGTGGCTGAACGTGTACCGTCAAGGCTGTTGAGGGTCACGATGTCGTCCTTGGCCTTAGGGGGCCCGTACACATGGGGCTCTTCGCCGTTGGGTGTCTTGGCTGTTTCTGGGTTGTGTTGTTTATTTTGCATGTTTCTGAGCAGCTCCCATCCGACTGGCGGGCGTGCAGGCGGGGTGCGGGCTGCGTCCTGCCGCCAGCATCCCTGCGCGCTGTCCCGGCCTTCCTGCTGCGCCCGGGCGCCCCGGGCTGCTCTTACATGGCTCCTCCCGCAGGCGGGCCGTGCCCATGTCTTCCTCGCAGCGACCGCGCCGTCCTCGCGTGTTCACGGCACCTCGAATGTGTTTAAAACTCATGTTGTACGAGTGCGTCGCATGCGAACGGGAGCAGCCTTTGTCCTGTTCGTGGCGCCTGTTTCTACGTGGTGGTTGTCTCCTGGTTCTGCCCTTGTTGTGTTTTAATTTACTAAAGCTTTTTGTTTGTTTGTCTGATGTGCTGCCAAATGTGCTTTCTCTGTGTGTATGTGACGTTGCGTTGCTGTCTTACTTCTGACTTGTTTTTCAATCTCAGCCTCCCGTCCACCTGGACCGTTCTGGTCGAGGCTGCGAGCTGGGGAACCGGCTGGTAGGTCTGTCCGAGCACCGGCTCCTGGAAGGGGTGGGGATGGGCTCGGGTGGGAGGGCTCCTTCCTTAGAGCCTGTGTGAGCTCAGGTGAGGCTTCCACCCGCCTCGTGCGCCTGAGGGCTGTGACTTGGGCGAGGCCCCGTGCGGTGGCCACATGGGTGAGCTCCTTGAAGCCCACTTGTCCTTGACCCCTGTCCTCGGCTGTGTCCCTGCCCAGCCCAGGTCCCGACGGGGGCGGCCGGAAGCTGCTGCTTCCCGGGGGGAGGTGGGCTTTCTGCCATGGGTGTCGGGGGTGGGTTCCTAAGTGTTCCTTTGGATCCGAAGCTCGTTGCCCCAAGGCTGTGGCCCCGGGGGTCCTGAGTCTGGCAGCCCTTGGTCCTTGGCTTCTCCCCTCACCCTGCCCTTCACCTGGGCCACCCGCGGGGTTCTCAGGGCTCCCTGCACAGAGCAGGCCTTCCTTGTGGGCAGACTGGGGACTGGGGACTCAGACCTGGTGGCACCTGCCATTTCCTGCCCCCCCATCCGGTAGAGGGAGCAGGTCCCAAGCGTCCCGCTGGGTGTCCCTTCTCCCTTCCTCTGTCCACGCCGTGCTCCGGTTGCTGTCTGCACCCGGGCCTGGGGGGGACCGAGCTGCGCCTCCTGCTTTTAAGGCCCTGCTGCTCCTCCCGGGACGTGGACGGGCAGGCACGGTGCTGTTTTTAGCGGGAATGACTTGACTCGTTCCTTTAAGGACCACGGCTTTGCGCGGCTGCCGAGTGCACTATCACAGACTGGGCAATGGGCTTGGCCAGGAGGCATGGCCAGGACTGCCCAGTGGGCTGGCCCTGCGGCCGGCAGCTACCAGGCACATCCTGAGGGGCAGAGCCAGCTGCTGCCCACCCCAGGGCCTGCGGGTGCCCGTCTCCTCCTCCGCCAGCCCACCTTCCTCTTTCTCGCAGGCACTTAGCGGCCCGGGGGCGGGGGCAGGCCTACTGCCACCCATACGTGCACTGTGGCGGCCCTCCCCTGCCCCCTGCCCTGCGGGCACAGGCTAGGCCAGGTCCCTCCAGGGCACAGCTGGGAGACTTGCCCTTGTCTTCCTGGGGCCCCTGGATCCAGAGACCTCTGTGGGTGCCCAGTAGCCCCAAGTGGTGTGTTACAGCACCTGGAACAGGGCCTGGTGCTGGGTAGCTCTGGACGTGTGGTCTGCTGATGGGGCCGCCCTTGGGGGAGCTCGCACAGAGCCTGTGCAGGCAAGTCTGGGCCCTGTTCTCCACTCAGGCTGCTGCCTCCCTGGGCCACGGGGACCCCGAGCTCCCGGTGTTGGGGTACCTGCCTGGTGTCTGTCCCGCAGGTTCTGTCTGGCGTGGATGTGTGGGCCGCAGCAGTCTGGTGGGGGAGGACACCTTCCCAGGCCCCCCTGAGGGTAGGGCGCGAGGACCCGGGGGGGTCCCCTTGCGGTCTGGCCTCTCCGTGCCCACTCATGCCTCTTACCCGCTGCAAACTGTTTTCACTGAGGGACCTGCGGGTCAGGGGTTTCCCACTTCTGAAGGGCTGTGCTTGGAAGCCGGGTTCCCGGCGGCCGGGCTGTGGTCTTCTAACGTGTCCCTGTCCGTGGATTTGGAGCTAACGCCCTGCTTTGCTGCGCTCAGCTGCCCATTCGCTGCAGACTGCAAGGGCCGGCAGCCGTTTGATCCTGCCGGTTGCCCTCTCCTGCCTGCGTGACTCCTCCCTCCCTCCCTGTCGTCCGTCTGTCTGCCTGCTGGGGCCACAGTGCCTGCTGGGCTCCCTCAGCAGCGGGTCAGCCCAGGTCGTCCAGCTTCGGAGCCCCAGCCAGCGGGGCTGGGTTGTGTCCCCGCAGCTGCCCTCGACCCCTCCTTCGCCGCTGGCCCTTCTCCACCTCCCCCTGCCCTCCCGGCCCCGCCCCCGACACCCCTCCTCCTCAGGCCCACCCCCTCCGCCTGTCCTCCCTGGGCCCCGCCCTCCCGTCCCCCCCCCACCAGGCCCGCCCCCTGGCTTCCCTGTGTCAGGGCAGACCCTGGCGCGGCCGAGGGGCTGGTGACGTGGTGACTCTCAGAACTGCTGCGTGGTGGTCTCGGGGTCTCCCGCTGTCACAGTTCCCGCCTGTCGCCAGCCCAGGCTCCTGCAGCAGCCGGGAGCAGGACCTGGGGGACCGTGGCCGAGGGGCAGCCCTGGCAGGAGCTCTGAAGTCCGCCCTGGCCTCCTCCTGGAGGGCAACCGTGACTGCGTTGTCTTCACGCTCTTCTGGTGTCTTGGGCAAGTTGGGGGTTGGGTGGAATGTCGGGGGGGTGGGGAGAGTCCTGGAGTCACGGCCCTCCCCTGCCTCCCTCCTGGGTTGGGTGTTGGCTCCTCCTCCTACTCGTGTGAGCCTGGCCCAGCGGGGCCTTGGGCTCCCAGGGCCCTTAAGACGGCGGCGCTGTGCCATGACGGGCTGGGGCATCCGAGCAGGCCCCAGCGGGGTCTGCGCCCTGTGGCCGCTTCGGAGACCAGAGGGTGCTCCTCCCAGGGACCCGGTCCTGGGCCTGCCCTCCGCTCTCTTTTCTTCTCGTGGCACCGCACCCCGGCCGGGCTGGGGGAAAGTGCCAGGAAGAAGGTGGGGGTCCGAGTGGCTGGGCGGCCCGAAGGAGCAGAGGAGGGGAGCAAAGCAGGGAGAAACCAGACGCAGGGGTGGGGCCGGGCCCTGACGAGCCCACCGGACCAGCTGAGCCGGGGAGGTGGCCCAGTGAGGACAGTGAGAGGACATTCCACGGAGCCAGTGTCCTCCCTGAGCGTCCCTGGGCGGCAGGGCCATGGGCAGCGCCTGGTCTCGGAGGCCTGGGGGAGGAGGGGGCTGGGGGCCCATCCTGTGGGTGGCCTTCCTTTCGCAGCCTTTGGATGTTGTGTCCTGCTTGGGAAACTCTCCGCACATGGCTAGAGGAGCTCACCGTTTCATTTCCTCAGACCCTTTGAGCTTGCACCCAGATAGCCACGGGCCATTAGGAACGTGTTCTTTTTACTGGGGTGGGCCTGGACCGCTCTGTCGTCCCCCACGGCAACCAGATGTCCCAGCGCGGCTTATCAGACGGTCCTGCTTTGGTTGGAGACGCCCCGTTCCTTACCTGGCCACTCTGTTTTCAGACGTCCTCATTCCACTGGTGTATGTTTTCGTGCAGAGTTTCGGCTGTAGAAGATTTCCGGTGGTTGTGGGGAGAGATTTCGCATGCCTGGAAGTTCGGTTTGGAATGAGCGTTCTGTGGTTTTTCGGTCTGTGCACAGAGTTGTGTGTCCACTGTCACTCTCCAGTTCCAGAACATTCCCGCCAGCCTAACAGAAACGGCACACCCCGAGTGGTCCGTCCCCAGACCCCTCTGCCCCTAGCCTCTGGCAGCCTCCTGTCTGCTCTCTGTTCGCGCGGATCTGCTTCTTCGGGACGTGCCTGGAAAGTGGAATCGCACATGTGTCGTTTCCGTGTCAGACCCCCTCGGTCCACAGGATGTGCTCCAGACCCGCGCGTGTCGCCGCCTGGGCCAGCGCTCCCTTCTCGGGGACGTCGCGGGTCTGGGGAGAGCGGTCCCTTCTGCGGGTCTGTTTGCCCTCGTCCTGGCTCTCGTCAGTCCTGTGGTTTCCCGCGGGACCTCCCCGCCAGCCTGCCCCGCTCTGGAAGGATGCTTGCTGGTGGTGTTATCGGGGTGGAGAAGGCACGTCTTCATGAGGTCCGAGAGCTGGGGCTGGCTCTTTGTCGTCGTGGGTTGTTCTAAGGTTTCCCGTGACCGGTGCTTCCTGTCTGCCTCCACGTGCGTGGAAGTCGGTTCCCACGTGTGCGGGCTTCGTCGTTGCCGCTGCGAATGGGGTTTCTCTGCCCGCCTGGCCTCCTGCCGGGCGTCGGTGTGTGCAGAGGCTGCTGCTCTCTGTGAGCCCCTCGCCGGCTGCTCTGCCCACAGCTCGGACTCACGGCGTCCCGTGTGCATTTGGCGAGTGTGCCGTTGAGCCAGTGGCCACGAGGGACCGTTGCTTCCAGCCCTCTGTCGTCTTGCGATGACCCCTGCTGTCCAGTGGCCCTGGCCGCTGCCTCCAGAGCAGAGTTGGGCGGTGCTGGGTGTGGAGGTGCCCAGGCCACCTTCTGGACCTTTTATCTAACTGGTATTGATTTCATCATTTCTAGAAAGTTCTTCAGCGCTTGCATCAGAAATGTGGTTGGCGCCTGTGGGGGGCCTGTAAGTCTTTGCCTTTGGTCCGTTAGTTGTGTGGTCTGTTGGGCTGGTGGACTTCTGGACAGCAGACATGCCTCGCGTTCCTGGGACAATACGGAGCGGGGTTCTGAGTTTTGTCTTTGAGGGTTCTGTTTGGTGCTCTTGCGTCCATGCCGAAGCTGTTTGCCATTTGTGTTTGGACGGCGCTTCTCGGGCTTGGGGACGGGTGCTACACACGCTTCGTTACAAAGCGTCAGGATGCCTCCCTCACCACCGGCAACCCGGAATGCTCGTTGGAGCGCTGGGGATGTGGCAGGACCCCCGCACCGCCATCTGGCCCTGGTGTCGCTGCGGGTGGCTTCGCGGTAACTGTTTCTGTTTCTTCTCTCCGGGTTCGTCTGTTTAGGCTGCTTCCCGTGGGTCGCTTTCGGCAGACTGCGCTTTCCTAAGACGGAACCCCTTTCCTCGGGGTTTGACAACTGATTTGCACAGGGATTCGCAAGTGGGGCCTTAGGCTGCCTTAACCTGAGCTCTGGCTCCGGGCGACTCTTCCCTCGGAACGTTCCAGGTCGCACACGCGTGCTTCCACTCTCTCTGCTTGAGTGCGCTCGCTCCCAGGCCGTCGTCTTCGTGAGTGTGTTTTAGGAAACTGGATTTTGCTTTGTAAGTTAGGGCTGCTGCTTTCTGTCTTCTGCCATGTTAATGCTTACGTTTATTTGTGTTGTTTCTTTTCTTTGGTTGCCCTTGGATTAGTGTGTTGTTTCTCTTGAACTTTTTTAAAGCATAGGTATATTCATTAAAGAATCTTGGGCTGTGAGTGACGGAAAACCGGACTGAGCTCGTGGGAAGGGGCATGTGGGGGATGCGGCGGGTCTGGGGAATGGCCGTGTTCCCGCACAGCCCCCTCGGCGTGGCCTCCTGGCGTGCGAGCTGCTTCGGGCTCCCGGGCTGTGATGACAGACGGCAGGGCCGCGGCTGCTCCCAGCCGAGGGCACATGGGTGACGGCCACCCAAGCAGACGCCGTTCCCAGGCGCTGCCCTCCGCGCTCAGAGCCCCTGTGGGGCAGGCGTTGAGCAAGCTGCTCTCAGAAGACGGTGCCGCGTGCCTTTTCCTACAGCTTCCAGCTGAGAAATGCGTTTGCTTTCACCTTTTGTCACGAGACACGTAGCGTTACGAATTTCCTCTGATCGCTGCTTTCAGGGTACCTGATCACCATTCTTATGCAGGGTTTTCACTTTTGGGGTTTTTATTTTTTTTTTAGAATTTTCTTAATTTTAGTATTTTTTTTCTTTTTTCCCCTAAGAGTTGTTTAGTGGCTTGTGCTTAAAATGGGAGGGACTTCTTAGTTTTAGGAAGCATTTAAACTGTGCCCGTGCTGACGCGGGACCTTCATCCCCACGTCTCGAGCGCCCGTCCACGGACACAGGGCGCCTTTGCTCGCCTTTTGTTCAAGACACACTCAGTCCTCTGTGTTCAGATCCTGTACCTTCCGGACAGACTTACTTCTAGAGTTTAAAAAAGTCTGCAGTGAGTTTTAATTTTATTTTTAACTTAATATTTTTGGACACAGTAATTTTAGATTAAACAAGAGTCCCCAGATTAGCGGGCGCGCTGCGCGTGCCACAGCCCCCTTCCCCGCAGTGGCTCGTCCTTCTGCGTGTCCGTGTGCACACGCACGTGTTTCCTTCTGCACGGCTTGACTGGGAGCTGCAGCCGCGATGCTCCCGGGTCCTGGGCTCGGTGGCCTCTCACACAGGCACAGTGCGGGGATGCCGTCGGGAAGGTAACGCGGATGCGACACTCTCGTCTCAGGGTCGTGTTCGTGTCCACGGGGCAGAGCTTGTGAGCGGCCGTGCAGGGGCCAAGCTGGCAGGTCACTAATGTCACACACACGCAGTCTGCTGAGCACGGAGTTCACATGCGCCTCCAAGCTCCCATCGGGGCAGAGGTGATGCTGGGGTGAGGGAGGGGTGAGGGCAAGGCTCGTGGTCCGGCAGGAAGACCCCCGTGAGGTGGACCTGAGCCCAGAGCCTGCTGCCGAGAGAGGGCTGGGGAGGGGTGGGCGGGAGCCGCTGCCGCGACCGGGGTCGATGGGCGGTGGCCGCTCTGAGATCCTGCCTGTGCCTGTGATTTGGAAGAAGTCACTTTCTCTCTCTGAGTTTGGTTTTCTTATATTAAAAATGTTTGATTAGATCTGGGCGTCCCCAGCCCGGGGGATTCCACCCCTCCGCGAGCCCGTGATCGCCGCCTGGCCTTCTTTGCGGCCCCTGCAACCACACACGCAGCCCAGATGTCTTCCATGTGTCGGTCCTGTCTTGCTGTCCGGTGTGACCAGCCTTGGCCCCAAGTCTGGTGACGTCGAGGCCTTCATCCAGGCTCTCAGGCTGGTTTGGCTTTCGAGCACCCCACGTGGCCGACGCGTGTCCGTGAGCCTGTCCGTGGGCCGCAGCCCTTGGAGGGAGGTGTGGGTCCAGATGGCGGCAGTCCCCCGACGGCTTTCGCAAGGCTGACTCGTGGAGTCCGCGCGGCCCTCCCATCATCAGGCAGCCTGGGCTGCTCGGCCGCCCGGAGCTGCGGGGGCGGGACCGGGCATCCCCGTGGGCTCACTGTGCCCTCCTTGGGGCAGCGCTGTGGTCTCTAAGCAACGCAGCCCTGGGCCTCCCGGGGTTGGCAGCTGGGCCCGGGGGAGCCGTGCCGGGTGGTGCGGGCTGCAGGTTTCCTCTCCGCGGGCCCCCAGGTGAGCAGACGGTGGTTCCCAGCAGGGGATCCGGGGGTGGGGGCGGCCAGCTTTCCTTCGGGAGCACCGCGTGTGTCTCCCCCTGCTGACACTCCGCACACGGGAGGCGCCGAGGAGCGCGGGCGTCTGTTGGCCGCTCTCTGTGTCGGCGCTTCTCCGGGTGTGGGCTGCGTCCTGTGACTCTGCTCCGAGCCGGCTCTGCTCGCTCTGGTTGGGTGGGGGAGACGGAAAGGACACTGAGCTGCAGAGCAGCAGAACAAGCCCGTGGTCGGGGCTGTGGCCTGGCGGTGTGGCCCGAGGGGGCTCACCGTGTGTCTAGGGCGGGCCGGGATGGTGGGAGGGAGCTGGCGAGGTCTTGCCTGAAAGCAGGGGTAGCCAGGGGTGTGGTTGTGCAAGGTGGGGAGGAAAGGCAGGGCAGGGGGCGCAGGGGGAGCCCTGGGGCTGGTGCCGGGCAGAGAGGAGGGAGGACTCGGGTGAAGGACAGCAGCCCAGGCCAGAGCACAGGCCGGAGGGCCAGGTCGCCAGGGCTGCTGGCAGGGCAGGTCTGTGTGGCCGCGTGCTTGGGGTGAAGGTCCACATGATGGCGTGTCACCCCTCCTTGTCTGTGCCCAGCTGGAGCAGGAGGTCCCCGAGGGCACTGTGTGATGCTGATTTTGCTGTGTCTCCTTCACGGTGCAGGTCAGGTCCACTGGACCAAGGCCGAGATGAACTGATTCATTCCTCACTCTGGTCCTCTGAGGGCTGGGCAGCGCCCATGTTACAGATGAGAAACGGACCCCCCCGGGAAGGACCTGCTTTCCATCTTTGGGGTCCCCTTCAGCTTGCGGGAAGCAGGGTCTGTTCTAGGGCACCCCAGTCTAGAAAATACTGTTCTGTGTCTGCTGCCAGGAGGTTCATCCGTAGTCTCCGGAATTCACTGCCTCCGAGCGCCCCAGGCCGATGGAGGAAAGCTGCAGGCAGGGGCGTGTCCTGCTTGGGAGCCCGTCTGGGGCAGAAGCGGCTCTGTCTCAGCGCTGGCCCCGGAGTCCAGGTCACTGGAGCTCAGCCTAGAGCTGTATCTGGGTGCTTCCTCCTGACCGGGGTCCAGTGACGTCCTGCTGTCCGTCTGACTTCCTCCTGGGCCAAGGGGCTTTGTTCTGGGGGCAGGGCTGCGTTGCTGGGGTGTTCCCTGGCACCTTCGCTTCCTCTGCTGCCCAAAGAGCAGGATTTGGGCCGTGCCAGGACTGTTGGCCCCCTCCAGGCTGCTGCTGGCAGGGGGCGCGGGGAGGTGGCCGGGGAAGAGCCTGGCGCCAGCCCCGGGGGCACAGGGCTAGAGGAGGCTGGCCAGCCTGGCTCAAGGAAGCTGCCCAGTGGGAGGCCTCCTTGGGAGCTGACCTTGTTCCTGTGGCCTCCGGCCTACCCCTCTGGGGCGGTCCAGGGCTATTCCTGGGCACTGCAGCCTGGCGGCATCTGTCCCGCCCTCCGGCCGGGCCCTCATGCCGCTTCCGCCCAGCCGGGCCACCAGTGGCTCCAACTTCCTTTGTCCAGCTGCCCCTCCCTTCTCATCTGGCTCTGCCCGCAGCCCGCCCTCGCTCGCAGGGGAGCCGGGCCGTGAACTGGCTGTGGCTGGGTGGGCGGGAGTGGCGTGGAGGAAGCGGCTGGCACAGCCCAGGCACGGGGCACCTGGGGAGCCTTGGGGCGAGCCTGTGGCCCCTCGCTCTCTGCCGGTGCCGGGCCCCCCAGGGGCTCGGGGCGCCAAGGGCCCGGCTGGGCCGGGCAGGCGGCAGGCAGGGGCTGGGTGCTGGCGTTTCGTGTTTCTGTTCCCCAAGTTGGGGTGCCTCTCCGTGGCTCGGGCCTTGGGCCACCTCTATCTCCCACACAGCCTGGACATGGGCTCTGGGCACAGCAAAATGGATCGCAAGTCAGACGGGTCCCTCCTGCCTCCATAGACCAGCCACTCATTGCCCTTCCCGTGCCCGGACGCCGCTGAGGGCAGCCGCCTCGGCCCCTCTGTCCCTTTCTTCTGCCCGCCCTCCTGTGCTGGGCGCATGGAGACCTCTTGGGCTGCGAGAGCCCCTAGTGCTGTGCCCCCGGCCTCTGTCACTTCCTGCGGTTGGTGCTGGTCCTGCGGTGTGTGTGCCGCCCTCCCGTCCTTGGGCTGTGCCACGCGTCTCCCTTCAAAGCCGGGTGGCCAGCTCCTTCCTGCTTCCGCGCGGATGTGGCTTGAGCTGCTTCCTCGGGGGCTACCAGACCCGCCCTGTCCAGGTTCTTGCCCCCAGGTCCCCCGGCCCCTGCACCCTCCCGTTGGAGCCCTCATCATGGGATACTCTGGCTGACCCCCAACTAACATTCATGTCCCCAAGGCCAGGACGAGGCCACCGCGTTCACACTGGACACGGTGGACACAGGGTGTACCTGCCGAGTTGTGCCCCAGCCTCCCAGGTGCCCGCCTGGGCTCCTCGTCGCCCCTCCAGAACAACACGGCCTCTCTGGGGCCGCCCGGCCGACATCAGAGGAGGGTGCTGGGTCCCCGTCTGGGCAAGCCGGTCAAGGCGGACACCCCCGCAGCCTGCTGCTGTTTCCAGACTCCTCTTTCTGGATGATAGTCTCACTGGAGTTTTAGAATGAAGCTTTGGTGTGTCAAGATGAATCACGTCTGAAGTTTGGAGGAAAAACGAGCCCTTCACGGTCGTTTGACACAAAGCAGCCGTTCCTTTCTCCTTCCCGAGTTAGCTGCGTCTGAGCCCGCAGACCTGCGGACGGCAGGTGCTGCCCTCGGTCCCGGGCTCCGTCCGTCACTGCTGTTGCCCACCTGGCCTGTTGGCGTGCAGGGTGAGGACTCACGTGTGCGTTCACGCACGCGCTCGCACACACGCGCTCACACACACGCTTCCACACACACACGCACGTGCAGACCCGCACACACAGAGCTCCTGAGCCCACATGTCCCCACATGCTGGAGCACTTGCGCACGCACACCCGAGCACACGCACGTCCGTCCGCTGCCCCTCGCTCCCCCGGGCCCCCTCCAGGCTGCACCGTCCGTGGCAGGTGGAGGAGGCCTTCCCTGAGGACAGAACGCCGGGGGCCGGATCGCGCGGTGAGCCTGGATCGTTCTCCCTTCCCGCTCACTGCGATCCCTGGAGCCTGGCCGTGGCCCGATGCCGCCGTCTTCCTCTCTCCCCGAGGGAGTCTCTCTGGAACCTTCGGCCACCGCGCCAGCCGGTCCCTCCCCCAGCTCGGGCACAGCGTGTGCCCCGGGCTCTCCCCTTGCTCCTGCTGCCGGCGGCCCCAGCTGTTTCTGGGATGACCTGTGCTGGGCGGGGCACGGCCTGCGTCCTCCCCCGGAAGGACAGGGAAGGGCCGATCCCTGTCTGGAAGCGTCTTCTGTGCCGCTTGGGGCCTCCGAGGTTTTGGTGCTGTCTTTGTGGGCCGTGTGCCCTGCAGGGCAGGCCCCTCCCAGCGCTCCACTCTGCGGCCATGAGCTCTGGGTCGTGCGTCCCCTTCCCTGGGCGTGTTTGTGTCCCCACGGTTGCTGTCCCCCGACGTGGCGGCACAGTTGGTCCTGGCCGGTTGGTCTTTCCGCTCCCTCGGCGGGTGGCGTCCCCCGCGCAGTCCCAGCCCCTCCCACTGAGCTCCGCACTTCCGCACCCACCACGCCCTTGCTCAGAGCCTGGCTGTGTGTTTTCTGGGCGCCGACAGCGGCCTAATGGGGGTTGGGCAGCGCCTCCTGTCTCCGGGGATGGGGGCGAGGGGCCGTGCCCTGAGATCACGGGCACCGGGGTCGCCCTGCCGGATCCCAAGCCCTTCTCTGCCGGCCGCCAGCCGCATGGCCTTGGGTGCCCTATCCCGCGTGCCTCAGTGTCCTCGTCTGCGTGTGAGGCAGCAGCGGGGTCTCCTTTCAGTCTCCGAGCGGACGGCGTGCGGGCCTGTGTAGGGCGTGTGGGGACGTGCGGGCCTGTGTAGGGCGTGTGGGGACGTGCGGGCCTGTGTAGGGCGTGTGGGACGTGCGGGCCTGTGCCTGGGGCTCCGCGTGCCCGCTGCAGGCTACCCCTTCACTCCGTCCTTCCCGGGTCTGCTTTCTCCACGTTGCGTCCCCCGAGTCCTGGGCTCCGTCTCCTCATCTGATGTGTTCCCCGTGCGGCCCAGGCAGGCGGGTGCCTGGGACCCGTGGAAGGAACACCACGTGCTTTCCCCAGGGGTCCCCAGAGTGTGCAGACTCTGGGCATCCCTGGGGGTCCCCGAGTCCCTGTCGGGTCCGCAGCAGCCCCTGCAGACAACTCCCCTCTGTGCGGCCAGGTTCTGTCCTACGCTCGGGCCAGTGTCGCGTCACAGCTGACCGGAAGCAGGCGTGAGAACCAGCGCGTCTGTCGAGCCGCTGACAGAGTCGCCAAGAATCAGACGCTCTGGCTCTTCACACCGAATGGTTTTGTCCGGGAGAATGCGGCTCTGTTCTGTAAGACGTCAATTTAATGTGTAATGGGTTTCTTGTCACTTTGAAGCAGAGTAATATATCTTAAAAACGTCTTTTTAATTTCTCATGTAGTGAATGTTGGCAGATGTTACCCATGTAAGCCATAGTTCTCTGGGGTTCTGGGTGAGTCCTAGCCGCGGGGGTGCAGGCTCCCACCGACCCCGGGGACTTGGGCCTGCTTCCCGCCGCCCCCGAGCTCACCGGGGTCCGGCTGAGTGGAACCGCGGCTTGCAGGTGCGGAGAGCCCTGCCCAGCCCGCTGGGAGCGCTGCGTGAGCCGCGTGGCGTCGGGAACGTGTGGCCTGTCAGGCAGACACTGGGCGAGTCCCTGTGCTTCTAGTGGCCTCCGTGCAGACACCCAGAAAACCAGTGACCCTGGAGGGCCCCAGGGGTCCTTGTCAGGCTGGAGACGTCCCTTCTCCGCCATCCTGAGCCACAGTTCGCTGGTGGAGGCGATCCCGTGTGTGGGATGCGAGCCGTCTCCGGCAGGGACGCCTGTGCTCAGGCGCCGAGACAGGCGGTGGTTTCTGTGCCCACCATCAGTGTGTGTCACTCGCTCTGTACGGCCGGCCTGGGGGCAGGTCCTCTCAGTACCCTGGCTTTGTGGATGAGGACCTTGAGGCCGGGGATGGTCATTGTCTTGTCGCAGCTCCGTAGGGACTGTGTCAAGGTGATTTCAGCCCCGGCAGCCTGTCCCTGGCCGTCTGCTGTCTTGTGTGGCTCAGAAGGACTGAGCTGGAGCTGTGGGGGGCAGGTGCTCAAGCCCTGGGTTCTCAGCTCAGTGGGGGTGGGCGTCTGCAGGGGAGAGCACGGGGCCCTGGGGCTCTGCTTGGGACCACCACAGTCTTCGAGAGGTTATTCCCAGTGCTGTCCCCACACAGGACTGTGGGACAAGGGGGCACCTTGAAGGGGCTCAGTGGGGCCACTGCCTGGGCCCGGGAGGAGCCCAGCTGAGCTGAGATGTGGGCCTGGGGCCGCCTGGGGTGAGGAGGAAGTGGCGCGGGCTGGTGGGTGGGCGGGCAGGGGCCCGAGTGCTCCCTGAACCTGAGCACTAACTGCTGTCCTCCGTCCCCACCCGGGTTTGTCTCCTCCAGCTCTGCGGGAAGGCCCTGCTCTCGGTGAGAAGATGTCCTACGGATCCGTCGCTGGCAGTGGTGGCCCGGGGAGCCCTTTCGGGGGACCCTCCAGACAAGGCTATCAACCCCTAGGTAATGACAGCGGCTCGCAGTGCTGGCGGCGGGTGGGGGGCAGGTGGCAGTGGGTGGGTCTCTGCTGGCGTGATGGCAGCAGGGGTAGGTGGGTTCTTTCGCACTCACGTTGCCTGTGGCTAGGGGTGAGCGACCCCAGCCTTGGCTGGGGTGGGGTTGTGCGTGTTGGGCTGGGTCAGCAGCATGGGAGGCTTTTCTGGGTACGGCTGCCCTGCCGAGGGGGGCAGACTTGGTGTCTGAGGTCCTCCTGGCACCAAGCCAGCCCTCCATGGGGGTACTGAGCTGCTCTAGAGGTGCCCAGGGGTTTGGCCGCTGGCAGAGCGGATGGACGGCTTGGCCTGGTCTCCCTAATGACCGTGGGTGCAGGCCTTAATTTTGCAAATCCAGAGGAGGAAACCGAGGCTTGTGGGGCCGGGGAGGCACCATGCTTCTGGCACAGGACAGAATAGCACTAAGTTACCTGCCCTCTCCCCAGATGCCCTTGCCCCGAGGGCCGTGTTGGGGGCTTCCTTGCTGTTTTCTTGGGTTTAGCTGACCCGGCTCTGTCCCCACACCACACCTTGCTGGCTTTGCGCATCTCAGAACTTTGTTTATGGAACCTCAGGATTTGTCTTATCGGCTGTTTGCTAGTTCGGCTCCCGAGTCCCTGATGCTGTGAGTCGCTGTTCCCTTCTGTTTTCCTTCTCCGTGGCTGCGTGGCACCCGTTCTGGTCCACGTGTGAGGGCCACTGAGCGTGGGTGGCCCGTGGCAGTGGGGGGGGCTGTTGGCACTGCCTGGGATGCCCTTGGCGTCCTGGGCTCACCCACGGAGTGGGGGCCGGTGTTGGAGGGTGAGTGTGTGCAGTCCGAGGGCCGGTGTGGTCTCCTCGGGCTTTCATCTACATTTCTGTGGCGACCACTGGCGTGGACCCATTGGTCCTCCAGCGGACTCCCGTTTGCCATCATCTTACTGACTCGCCAGGTTTCCTGACGTGCTCTGGAAGAGCAACCCTTGTCTGCTCGCCCTGCGTCTCTTCAGTTGGCTTCTCGGTGTGGCACCTGCTGGGGAGTGTGCGTTCCTGGGGCGCGGAGTTCTCCTTTGGGGCTCGCTTGAGTGCGCCCATCTCTTCTGACTGGTCTGCGACCCTGTCCGGTGTGATGAATCCTACAGGAGAGGACCCTGTGTCTCGTGTACTCTCCTCAGACGCTGATGGGACTGTGTCCGTCTGTGGGCCTGTCCTCACTGTCCCCGGGCTTTGATCTTTGTGGGGTGGCGTGTGGGGAGGCGGAACCATGACCCCATGTCTCTCTCTCATCCACACGTGGTCCTGGGACTGTGAAGTGCCGTCCCCTTCCGACAGAGCCGCAGGGTCGGAGCTCTGCGTTGACGGGCGTTCCCGTGTAGGTTCTCCCGGTCCGTTTTTCCTTTCCTGTGCAAAATCCCGCCTTAATTTTCCGAGTCCGCGTTTCTGATGATTTTCACAGCAGGCGGCTCTACTTGTCTTCCCTCGGACAGGTCTCGGTGTTTGCTCAGAACACGCATTTCAGCATCCCTTGTCAGGCTTGGAGTTTGGGCTGCGGCCGCCGTGTGTCTGCGGCGTGAACGTGGCGGGGACCAGCGTCCGTCCTGTTCGTGGGCTCCCAGTCCACGAGCACATGTGTCTCTTTCTCGAATCTTCTGTCACGGTTTTCAGTCAAGGTTTATAACTTTCATTATAAAGACTTTATATATCCTTTATTGAGTTTAACAAAAAACCCCGCCACATTTCTTGCTATTAGAAGAGGTACCGCTCGAGCATTACACGTTCCAAATCTTCGTGGCTGGTACACGTGTGCGACGATTGGTTTTTTTAAAAAAGCTTAGTCCAGAGATTTTGATTTTCAAATGCCTTGTTTTCAAACTTCCTAAATATGGACAGTTTCCAACACGGGGAAGCAGACGTGAGGAGGCAGCGGTCCCCAGTGCTGCCCCCTCTACCTCATCCAGAGTCCGCTGTGGCCGGTCCGGCCGCTGTGACCTCAGGCAGCCATCGTGTCATTCCGTGGCAAGTCCCAGATGCAGCACGCCTCCCGTCGACCCGTGCCCGTGCCTCTGCGGGGGGGGGGGGGGGGCTCCGTGTGCACATAACCAGAGCATCCCACGCACCCGGGCATCTCTGAGGGCTTGGCGGCTCCGTGGTGCATGGCAGGGCCGTGGAAGACCCGCGTGCAGCAGTCGACTGACCGGCCCTTCAAGTCTTTCTGACACTCGAGATTCGCCTCCAGTGTTTTGACGTTTGTTTCTCTTTCTGTAGAAGTTAATTTCTGGAAGGAACCACGGTTTTCCTGGGGAGTGTCATTGGTTTTTGTCTGCTGGCTTCATGTTGTGCCGTTTTGCTGCGCTCCTGTCGACTGTAAGAATTTGGGGACTCTCAGGTGTTGTGTTTGGACGGGGTCGTGTGTAAGTGGCAGCATTTCTTTCTTCCCCCAACGTGCCCGTTCTCTCTGCCTTTCCGAGCTGCCCCGAGCCTCTGTGACGCTGGGCAACGTGCTCCTGTCCCGCGTGGCATCTGGAAGAATGGGACTGCATGGTCCTGAAGTGTTTCTGGGGTTTTGCTCTGAAACCGTCCAGGCTCATAAAACCGCGCTTCCCTCGCGGCGTGCTGTTGGACCAGCACTTCTCCTGTCGTCTGCACCGTCCGGCTCTCCGTTTCTTCTTGGGTCAGTTTTGCTAAACTGCGTTTTCTGAGACACGTCTGCTTCACTAAAATGCGCAGATTTAGAGAACTTGACTGTGGACAGTAGCCGCTGGTGTCGACGGGGCAGCGCTGCGGTGTGGCCGCGGGCCCGGCCGGGCTCTGCCTGCCCCTCTCCGCGGCTCCTGCCAGAGCACGGGCGTTCGCGAAGGCCGAGGGCTGCACAGGGCCCGCCGTTGTGGTGCCGCTGTTTTGTAACGGTCCCGGTATCCGCATCACACCCTCCGTTTTATTTCTCAAAGGGAAATTTGTACTTTCCCTATTTCCTTTTTTTTATGATCAGTGTTGACTGAGGCTTGGCCGTTACAGTCTCCCCAAGAGCTGACTCCAGGATCTTCTACTGCGGGTCGCTCTCCGCTCGCACTTGTATCGTCTTCCTTCTGTCTTTGAGTTGAAGCTGTTTTATTTTTCTGACTCCTAAGTTGGATGTTTATCTTACGTCATTCATCTTCAGTTTTTGTTCTTTTGTAGTAAAAACTCTTGAGGTTGTGAGTGTGCGGGTGGTCACTGGTAGCTGTCAGACCTTCAGGGGTGTGCAGTGCTTTTAAATTAAGGTTCGGTTGTGTTTTCTTATTTGCATTATGATCCGTTCTCTGACTCAGGAATTGTTTGTTTTTTATTTATTTATTTTATTGTTTTTTCCCCCCTCGGATTTATTTAGAACCATAGTTCATTGTTTCCAACCGTTTTTTTTTTTTTTTCCTAGTTGTTTCTTAAAAACGAGGTCTACTTAATTGCATTTTCGTCAGGAAAGGACCTACGTGGTCCTGATTTGTTGACCGTTGTCAAGGCCCGGCTGTTGCTGGCACCCCACCCTCTCCTCTTCGTGGGGACGTGGGAAGGCTCTCATGGTTGGGCTGGTGCTCCAGGCAGGACTCTGGGGCCAGGCGGAGACCCCCGTCTGCCGCTGCCATCACTCGGGAACTGCCGTGTGCCAAGCACCGCGGGGTACACGCGAGCCTGCAGGTGATTACATGGAGCTTGGGGTGATCCCTTGTGGTAGGATCATGGCAAAAACCGGCAAAAAGCCAACTGGTAGATTACTAACACATAAAGAACTCACATAAATCAAAGGAAACCTTAAAAATATTCCTCCAAATGGGCCAGCCCTGTGAAGAGATAGGAAAGCCGACTGAGCCTACCCGCTGCCCAGACAGACGGACTTGAAGGTGGCCGTGTGCCCGCGGAGCCGGTTTGCTCTGGAGGAGAGGGCGCAGGGGTTGGCTGCTCCCGGACCCCTTCGCCGCCCCTTCCCGGGCTGGGCCCTGCTTCCTCCTGCGCCACTAGGATGTCATCAAGGCAGCGTGGGCCGAGAACGCGGGCGTGCGGTCACCACTGTGCTGAGGGAGGTGGCTGTGACGTGGGCGTCAGCTGGAGCTGCAGAAGGTCGCTGGGTGCTTCTGCACAGGTCGGGACACGGAGACAGGTGCGCGGAACAGAGGGAGGGGAAGCTGCGTCTGCGGTCTTCTGCCTGTGCGAGACCCCGCCCCGCGGTCAGTGTCCACCTCTGCAAACGGTCTTTATCGTTTCTTTCTAACTGTCTGTTGGACCTTCCCCCGTAACTGTGTCTATTCTAATAATCAGGAGTGTTGACTTAGCCCCCACCCCAAAGTTTAAGGGTCATGGGATTCTGGAGGGGGGCCCGGCCGGGCCCCTTCACAGGTGTCTGGACCACATGGGGTAACCAGGAGGAGGTGGGCGGGGCCTGGGCTTCCGTGACCGGATGCCAGCACGGGGACGTCATCATATGGTGATGTGGGCAGTGACGTGGCCACCGCCAGCTGGTCCCCTTTCTCTCTGCTCCCCACAGGAGGGGCTCTGGGGGCTCCGAAGCAGATGGTGACCCTGGTCACCAGGTGCCCGGACAGCTGTGCCTCTTCTCACACTGGTCTAGGCACGTTCCCGGGCCTGCAGGAGAGCCTGGCGGCGGCTGTCTGTGGGGAGGACCCATCCCACAGGCTCCCCACCAAGCCCTTCGGGAAGAGGGCAAGTGACAGTGATTTGGGCAAGTGATTTGCTCTGATTTGCCCTGTTGGGAGATGGTTCCTGTCCTGAAAGCTCATGGTCAGACCCTCAGACCCACGGAGACATCTGGACATAGGGCCTCGGCCATGGCCTCTCTCTCCCGGACTGTGACTGTCCAGGTCTGTGCCTGCCTCCCTGGATGTCTAGAAGAGTTCTTGTCGTCGGAGTCAGAAACCCACTCTGCTGTGGTTGGCTGTGTGGGGACCTCCCTCCCCAATAAGGTGACTGGCCGCCCTGCCCTTCCTTCTCCCCCAGGTTTGGCCGGGAGCCCCGTGGACCGCCTGTGCACTTTGAGTCCCTGCTGTCTGCAGGCAGAGGATGGCCGAGGTGGCGTTTTGAGGCCTCTCCCACCCCACTTGGGGTGCAGGGGGATCCCTTGGGGCAGTCCTTCTGTCCCTGTCGTGCATGAGCTGCACGGGTGTTCTTTGCTCTCCGTTCTCTTGGGAGATGCGAGTCCAGGGTCTTTTCCGAGAAGCACTGCCTCGGGAGCTGGGTGCTGGGGCTGGCCGGGACAGGCCATGTCCCTTGGGCTCCAGGGCAGCTGTGGGTGTGCTCGGACAGCCCAGCCGTGACCTCCTAGAGCTCACTCTGCAGAAACTGCCCTTCAGAGAGCTCCAGAGCAGACAAGGTCACAGAGATGGCCTTGGGGCCACGGGCCGAGAGGCTCGTCTCCCAGAGGTGGTGAGATGTTTTCATGAGGTGTGTCTTATGGTTGAGGAATTCTGGCAGAACGGGTCTAGGACGTGTTTCTGAATCAATGAGAATGTCCTTGGGGTCCGACCCTGTGCGGGCTGTTTGGGGGTGCGTGTGGGGAGGAGGCCGCCCGGTGCTGGCCCTAACCCTCAGCCCTGCAGTCGAGCTCCAGGAAGGACGAGTGTTGGTTTGTACTTTCACTCACTGTGCCCTGGAACCGGGTTTTATGAACGGGATGGTGCCGTGCTGATTTCACGTCGTCACCAAAACCCCGACGTCCTCACCCCCCAGTTTTGTATGTTTTTTGTCGCTGACAGGTGACACCGTGGAAGGCTTGGTCTGGTCTGCGGGCCACACCTGCAGCCCTGCTCTCGGGGATTTTGACCTTGTCTGGGCTTTTAAGAATGATCATGGTTTCGAGATTGGGAACATGTCAAGTCCTGGATTTGCCGCTGGTCTTCAGCCAAAGCGGCTGTTGCACAAGGTGTGGCCATCTGGGAGGGTTTCTTGGAAGACGCTGGCCTGAGTGGAGCTTCTCGCCGTGGATGCTTGGAGGGCTCAGGGCACCTGCTGTCCCGTGTGGGGCCTTGCTTTGCCAGCAGCACCCTGAGCTGCTCTGAGGGCGGCGGGGTGTAACTGTGATGTCCCTTGCTGTCTGTAGAGTGTGCTAAATGTTGGACCGAGTACGGGATCCGCCATCTCCCCTGCCCGTCGCCAGAGAGCAGCCCGCAGGACCCCTGTGTGGGCAAGGATGGGGAAGGTGATCTGGGGTCGGCGGGCGCGCCCAGAGGCCCAAGGGCCAGGAAGCGAGGTACTTCCACGTGGGTGCTGGGTCTGGGGGGGCCTGGGAAAGACCACCCGGAGACGCCAGGTGCAGGGCGGGGGCTGGGTGTGTCCGCTGGAGGGGCACAGGCATGTGGAGTAGGGAGCAAGGTGCAGCACGGATTCTGGGTGGCCCGCCCCTCACCCCCACTCACCTTCCCCTCCCCCAAGGATGGCAGATGGTGTGATGTGGCTGGGCCAGTGGTGTGAGGGCCGTCGTGTGATGGCTGGTGCTTGTAAGGGCCCCTGGGCTCCAGGGAGGAGGCTCAGCCTGTGGGGCGAGTTCACGCGGCCCCTTCACTCCAGAGCCCGGCTGCTGCTTGTAGGGGGAGGAGGGGAGGGCGCGTCAGGGTCCTTGAGATGTGCATTAGGGAGGGGAGGATGTGTGGGCCTCTGAGGAGGTGGTCTTTCAGTTGATAGGGGCCTGGGGGAGACAGGTTGCCCTCTGAGTGCTCCCCAGGAGCTCACATGTCCCTCTGTCCTCAGGGTCTCTCAGTGTCGGGGGCTCCCTCTTTCCTCGCAACTGGGAGACGCTTGGTCTCATGCGGGCTGCCTCTTCTGCTTTTATAGAGGGTCCCCCTGCCCCCTGGCAGGCACAGGCTGGCTGCTGACGAGGCCCCCCCCAGTGGGCAAAGACCTGCAGGCTGGGTGCTCTGTGTCTGCCCAGCCCAGGGACCCCCAGGAGCGCAGGAGAGGGGGGCTGTGGGGGCACAGAGGGAGTGGAGGCCGCGGCCACGGCGACCCGCCTGCCCTTCTGCTGCCGCTGTCCACTTCGGCCTGAAGCCGAAGCCACAGAGGAGGAGGTGGCGCCCTGGGAGCCACGGCCGCCACCCCCACCAGCCCCTGGCCTTAAACACCCACCTTTTGGTGCCTTTCCAGGGCCAGGGGTCACCCCTGACGGCAGTGGGACGCCGGAGCTGCCCTCACCACCCACGGCTGGCCCGAGGAAGGACTCCGCCGGCAGCATCCACAGCCGGCTGGCGGGGCCCAGTGCCGCGCGGGCTAAGAAGAGGAAGCCCAACTTCTGCCCGCAGGAGACGGAGGTCCTGGTGTCCAAGGTCAGCAAACACCACCAGCTGCTGTTCGGCTCGGGGCTGCTGAAGGCCGGGCCGGCCCGCCGGTACCGCGTGTGGAGCCGCATCCTGCAGGCCGTGAACGCGCTGGGCTACTGCCGCCGCGACCTCGTGGACCTCAAGCACAAGTGGCGGGACCTGCGCGCTGTCGTGCGGCGCAAGCTGGCTGACCTCCGGCGTGCGGCCGTCGGCCCTGGGGGGCCCCAGGCCCTGGCCCTCACACCCGTGGAGCAGGCGGTGGCCAAGACCTTCTCCTGCCAGGCCCTGTGCCCTGAGGGCTTCTGCCCGGAGCCGCCCCGAGGTGAGTCCCTTGGCCGCGCGGGCCAGCGGGCAGGAAGCAGAGACCTGCGTGGCTGCTCCACGTCCCTCCCCCCGGGGGCTTCCCGCCGCCGCTCTTGGGCGGTTCCTGCTCCTTCGCGCCCGCACTTGTGTGGCACTCACGTGGCCGCGCGGGGACATTGAGGCGTGGCAGCTGCGCTTGCCTCCCCGGGGCTTTGCCTCTGCCCGCTTGCGCCCAGCTGTGGGGTGGGGACCTGGGCGTCCACAAGACGCGGATGTCTGCTTCCTGCCTCTGCACTGGCACCTACGGGAAGGAACGCGTTTTCTCGTGCGCTCCCACTACGCGCTCACACCTGAGCTACGAGCTTTCCAAGGCCCGGGTTCCTCCGCCTTGTCCTCCACGCCCTGATGTTTGTTGCCTCTGCCCCGCTCCAGCCCGGCTCCCACCGTCCGCTGAGTGAGTGACCGGATGGCAGAGCTGTGGTCTGGAGGGCCGGGCTCTGTTGCCGGCTTAACCTGCAGGACAGGCCTCTGTCCAGGCTGGGCCAGCCCTGCCGTGTCAGGACGGGTGGCTGGGGGGCAGGTCGCCTGGAGCCCGTGAGGTTCTTCCGTGGCTGTTTTTCAGGGAGAGTTTCTCTGTGGGCTGTGACTTCTCGTCCGGCACGGTGGGTCAGGGGGGCCGATGGGCATCAGCCCAGTGTCCGAGAGCCCAGCGGGCTGGGTCCCAGACAGGCCTGCCACATGGACATGCGCAGTCCCTGTGGGGCCCACGGGGCACAGAGACGCGTGGGGGCAGCTGCAGCCACGGGCAGGGAGCGGGGAGCGTGGAGGCTGAGCCCAGATTCCGGCAGTTGGGGCCGGGAGGGAGGCGGGCCTGTCCTTTGTGCGTGCTTGCTCCGTCGTAGGTGGGCGGTAGGTTCTGAGGACCGCTTCTCCGTCCTCACCTGGTCTTTGACTTTGAACCGGGGCTGGAAAATACACCTGGGGCGTCAAGAACAAAGCAGGAGCAAGCCCCCAGCTCCTGGCTCGCACGGCTTTGCAGTTGCTTTCCAGACGTTTCCTGCTCATGAGGCCCTGGAGGGTCAGCCCGTCCTCGCAGGGGGAGCGGCCGTTGACTGTAGTTTCGGGGGCTGTTGAGCGCCGTGGGGTGCTGCCCTGTTACGGGCCCCGGCGCGTGTGCTGCTGCTCCCTGGGGTCCCTGCAGCCCGCTCACACGTGGATCTGGCCCCACTCCCCCAGGCAGCAGCACCTGTGCACTGGGGTGCCGGGGCGCTGCGGTGCTGGGTTTCGCCCAGGCCTGTCCGCCCTGCAGCTGAGAGGTCCCCTGGCTTCCCTGGCTCATCCTACGTCCGGGGCTCTGTATTGCACTTGGCCTTCTTCTGCCCAGCCCGAGCTGACGCCAGCCGTTTGTCACACCCGGGAGCCGCTGCGGAGGAGCAGAGCCTGCTGTCCGCTTGGCGCATGCCTCAGGGCAGGTGGGGGCAGTGTTGGGTTCCAAGGGGGTCTCTGTGCTCCTACCCCCTCCTCCAGTATCACTGGTGGGGCTGCTGCGGCAGCTGCCTGGGGGCCCGGGAGAGGACGGGCAGGGGCTGGAGCTGGAGCTGACACGCGGCCGGGCCCCTTGGTGGCTGCAAGGCTTTGGCAAGTGTGCGTCGGCGGCCTCAGGTCCCCTTCGTGCCGCGGGCAGATCGCGCTGCGCACCTGCCAGAGATGCCACCGGGGCAGGAACCCTGAGTTGGTGGTTCAGCCGCGTCCCATCATTTCTGCCCACAGTAGAAGCAGAGGGCGGGGAGGAGGACTCCCGAGAAAAGCCGGAGAAATTCTGCCGATTTTCTTTTTTTTATTTTACTTTATCCGCGCCGCATGGGTCCTGGGACCCGGCTTCACGGGGAGGAGCTCGTGAGCCTGCGGCGCGTCCGCATGTGAGGCGTGCCCCGAGCGCACCCCCACCGGGTCCCCCCGCTACCAGTTCCCCAGGGGCGGACTTTGGCGAGGGGCCCTCTCCCTTTGCCTGCCCCGGCCCAGGGCAGCTGCTGGCGTGCTTTGTGCCGCCACGGGGTGGGCCTCTTGGACCCGCGGCACGTGGACTCCAGGGTCGGGGTCCTGTGGCGTGTCCTCTCGTCGCTCAGGACTGGGCATCCCAGTTCGTGTCCCGTCACCTTGATGCGCAGTTCCGTGCTTGGTGGCTTGTGGCTGAGTGAAGGTCCACAATCGCTCTCCTCTGCTGCGGCAGACGCGGTCACCGTTTTGGGGGGCTGGGCAGACAACGCTTCCCCGTCTCCGAAACCACCAGACTGGTCTCTGCAGTGCTGTCTTGCTCCGTCCCCACGGCAGCCCCACGAGCTCCTGCCGTGGGTGTGACTTTGGCCGGTGCCCGGCGGTGCGGGTAGGGGTGTCCCTGAAGCGGCAGCCCGCCCGTCCCTGGTGGGGACGCCCCTGCGCTCGTGGGCCGTGCGTGCATTTCCCCTGCGGTGGTCGGCGCTCGCCTCGGGCTCGGGCCTGCTCCGCCCGTCCTTGTTCCTGGGTTCCGGGGTCGTGGGACAGCAGCTGCGTTGAAGACCGTCCGCGGGCTCTGTGCTGCCTCTGCTTTCCTTGATGGTCTTTTTGAAGCTTTTTAGGTTTTGATGTTATCAGTGTTTTCTTCTGGGCTTTCTGCTCTTTGTACCGCACCTACAAAGTTCTCACCTGCTCCAAAGTCCCAGGAGTATTGTTTTTTGAAGGTTTTTTTTTTTTTTTTGAAGACTTTATTTATTCTTTTGAGGGTGGGGAAGAGCACGGGTGGGGGGAGGGGCTGAGGAAGAAGCAGACTCCGGCTGAGCTGGGAGCCCGACGCGGGGCTCGCTCCCGGGACCCCGAGGTCACGAGCCGAGCTAAAGGCAGACAGACGCTTGACCGACTGAGCCACCCGGGGGCCCTGTGTTTTGAAGTTTTAGCTTTTGTGTCTGACTGATGCGTGCAGAGTTGATTGTGAGTTTTGTTGCTTTGGGACTGGGGATCGGTGGACATCCAGCTGTCGGCGGCCGTTGCTTGAAGAGACTGAGTCACCTTGACACGTCACAACGCCACCCGGAGGTCGTCCTGTTCCTGGCGATCTGGGTCCCTGCTTCTCGCAATGCCAGGCCCCGTGCCTATCGGTAACTGCAGAGCAGGTCTTGAGGCAGGCGGGGAATGGATTTCTCCGCCTCTGTTTTCTGAGAGAATTTGTGTAGAATTGATGCTATTCTTCCCTGAGCTCTTCGGCAGATCTCGCCGGGGAGGCCTCTGAGCTGGGATTTTCATTGTGGCAAGATCGGAAACTCCAGTTTCTTCAGCGTCACAGCGTCACGTGATTGCTACAGTGTCACCGTGTCACGTGTCGTGTGTCACACACAGCGTCGTGCGTTAGTGTCCCGTATCGCGTGTTACGTGCTGCGTGTTACGCGTTCGGTGCTACGTGTTCGGTGCTGCCCGGCCTTCTGCTGCGTCTCATAAGACCTTTGGTCATGGGTGCTTTCATGGAACCTGCCCACTGCGTCCAGGCTGTGGCGCTCGCTGCGGGCTCTCGTCCGCGGGACTCCCCGCGCGGTGCTGGCGTGCTGTCCGGCCGGCACGGAGGCTGCCTCTCCCACTGCTGACATTTCTAATTGTGTTTTCTCTGTTTCGTACTGGACTGGTCCGACTGCACGTCTATCAATTTTATGGATTGTTTCAAAGGACCAGATTTCGATTTCGTCAATCTTCTCTGTTTATCCAACGTTGAGTTAATTGATTTTTGCTCATCTTTGTTATTTCCTTCCTTTTCCTCGCTCTGGGGCTAACGAGCTCCTGCTGCATCGTTGACTGGAGCCTTTTTTTCCCGAACGTGAGTGTTTTTTGCTGTAAGTTTTCCTCTGTGCGTTGCTTCACTTAAACAGTTTTGCACATACTATGTTTTCGTTCATTCATTTGAAATATTTTCTGATTCCTTTGTAATTTTTTCTTTAATGAGTGGTTGTTCAAAAGCATGTTAAATTTTCAGATAAGTCTTTCTGTTCCCAGATGTCTGTCTGTCTGACTTCTAGTTTAATTCCGTGGTGCTTGGAGACTGTGTCGTGTGATGTCAGCCGCCGTATTTTCTGAAATACAGCGTATCCTGGTGTGTGTACCGCGCGTTTGACGAGAGTGTACCCGGCTTCTGTTGGGTGGGGCGTCCTATAAACGTCACTCGGGTCCAGTCGATCGACGGTGTTGCTCAGGTCTTGGTGTCCTCATGGATTTCCCGTCTGCTGCCCCGCTTGCTGCCCGCGGGGGAGGACTGTCCCTGGAACTGTGGATTTGTCTGTTCCTCCTTTCAGTCCTGTCCGTCTCTGCTTCAGACATTCTCACGCTGCAGTATGGGGACCGCGCCCGCCTGGGACAGGTGTGTCGTCTTCACCAGCTGACCCCTTGTCGCCGTAAAACGTTCCGTTGTCTCTGCTCACGCGCGTGGCTCTGAATTCTCCATGCCGGCCTCGCCGGCCCAGCTTTCTCAGGGTCACGGCTTACGAAATGCGTTCTCCAGTCCCGCCTTCGGCTTACGTCTGGATGTCCGTATGAAGTGCTTTTCCTGAGCTCCGCGTCCGTGGGGTTTGCTCTGACCCTGTCTCACCACCCCCGCCTCGACCGGAGCGGCTGCCTTGGTGCCGTCCACGGGGGCTTTGCTGACGACGGGTTCCGTGGTCTGCGCCCTGCAGCGTGGCCGCACGTGGACTGCGCTCGGTCGCGCGCTTCAAGCCAGTGTGCTGCCGTCTTGGTGTTTGCTCTGCGATTGCCCTTTCTTCTTTCTCGCTTCGGTGGCGTTTTGGAGGAACTGCGTGTTTATTCCGTTTTGGCCCCCGCTCGTGGCTCATCAGCGGTACCTGCCCGCTCTGTGTTTCAGTGGCCGCTTCGGAGTCTGGTGTCCGCTGAGCTGCTGCCTGTGTGTGCCCCCCGGTCCCGCTCGGTCACTGCGTGTGACGCGGGAGGCTCACGCGGCCGACCCCTGCCGCCCTTCGGAACGGCGTCTTGTTCCTGCCTCTACCTTAGTAATCCCTGCTCTCTGAGATCACCTCAAATGGGACGAGGTGTCGTTCCTTCGCCCTTACGCCCGCCTCCCACACTCCGGCTTCTCATGTAGACGCTGTTTCCTTTTACTGTTTCTTCTGACCTGAGAGATTTTGTTTGACGCTTCCCGGGCTGCACGTCCGGCCGGGATGGAGTCTCTCGGCCTTTTTGTCTTAAAGAAGTCTTTCTTTTTCTTCTATGTTCGGAATATATTTCTGCTGGG
The DNA here is from genome assembly GCF_011764305.1 of Mustela putorius furo. Taxonomy (NCBI): domain Eukaryota; kingdom Metazoa; phylum Chordata; class Mammalia; order Carnivora; family Mustelidae; genus Mustela; species Mustela putorius. Next base: position 39,764,655 of record NW_025421322.1, on the reverse strand, counting down.
TATAAAATTCTGGCTCAAAGATTTTTTTCCTTCTTTTGGCACTTTGCCCTGTCCCCGTGGCGTGTTTGGGCGAAGCGCTCCCCGTGTCCCCATCGTGGCGGCGGGCATGCTCCTCCGGCCCCTTCGGAAGTGTCCTCGTCACCACGGTTTTGATGTCTCCTGTGGTTTTGACTACTGTGCCTTGGGCTCTGAACTTTTAATATTTATTCTGCTTGGGGCTTTATTAAATTCTTCATGGAACTCTCAGTTTTTAATTGTGTTAAATTTCGGTACTTTTGGTCCTTATTTCTTGAACTTCTCCCTGTTTGCTTGTTGCCTGCCTGTGGCTCCGCGGGCGCTGGGGTGCTGGGTGTTGCTCTGAGGTCCCCTGTGGCTCAGCCGACGTGCTGTCCTCGAACCCACTCCCCTGTGCCCTGCACGCTGTCTGCGGCCGAACCCATGCAGGGGAGGCGCACGGCAATGTCCTCCGTGGGGTCTTCAGAAGTGCCCCTGCGGCTTTTCCGCGTCTCCGGTCCCTCCTTGCCGGGTGGATGCGCCCGTGTCCTTCAGCACTGTTGCAGCCGGGAGGAGCGATTTTCTCCACTACTGGTGTTGTCTCTGTCATTTCTGCGTCTGATTCTCTGTTGGCCGATTTTTCTTACGGTTAAGGGCCCCGTATGTGCTCCTGCTGCTTCATGTGTCCTGGAAGTTCTAATTGTGAGTTTTGAGTGCTTTTGTGCTGGGTTTGGTTGTCTCACTTGAGGAGGATTAGATTTCGGTTCTGGGGCAGGGGACTTGTGGGTCACTCTGCTGTCTCTGGGCATTTCTGAAGTCGCCATCACGCTGTGACTGACTTTACCCGCTGCTCCGGAGGTGCGGCCTGGGCGGTCACTGCCGGATGCCGCGGGGCCCAGAACTGCTGTCCTTCTCCTGGGAGACTTCCCTGACACACACCGACCGCGCTGGGGAAGGAGACGGCCTGCAGCTCCTTCGTAACCCCTGTGCCCTGCGCCCGAGGGGTGTCCTTCCCTGTGGAGGCACAGGACATGGCTTTGGCCGGAAGCCAGGGGACCGGGTCTGCCTCAGTCTCCCCTCTGTCTCCTCAGGCCCGTGGTCTGGCCTGGCTCAGGGAATGGGCGGGCGCTGCTCTCCTGGGGCGGTGCTGGAGCTTGTCCAGGATCAGAACGTCGCTTCCCGTCTTTCATGCAGTTTTAGCTGTTTTCGGGGCGCGGTGATCCCGGGCCCCGTTCCCTTATGACAGAAGCTGTGCTGCGTTGTGATTCTGGGAGAAGCCGGCTGATATTTTGGGGTCTTAATTTCTGGATCTCGTCGGCGGGCACGTACCTCTGAGCCGAGAGCCGCCCCGCGTTGCTGACCTGCGCCGAGCGCAGCGACCTCTTTGCGCCCTCCCTTGCCTGGTTCTTCTCTGTGTTCCCCGTGCCGGGGGCCGGCCCCTTCCCACCCCAGCCACGCCTACGGGACATCTGGGCCCACGGGGCATGATGTCCTCCCTGTCCCTCCGCTCCTCAAGCTCAGCCTCCCGCAGCCCTGCCGCCTCTTCCCTGAGGCCCGGACCCTGTCATCCTGCCCTCACCTGGCCTGGACCCTAGGCCTGCGTCAGTCCCCTGGCTGCATGCGGCGGCCCTGCTGCTGTCGCGCGGTCACCGTCTCGCTGCCTGCCCTGTCTGACGGGCGGGCCCCTGGCTGTGGGGGCTGGTGCACAGTCCCTGTGAGCCTATCCCCCCCCGCCCCAGCGGCCCCAGCAGTGTGTTTGGGGCCGTAGGCCTCTGTCCCCTGTGCTGCCGTGTCCGTGTCAGAGGAAAGAGGTTAAGCCTCAGTCTCCCCGCACCACCACCAGGGGTCAAGAGGTCATGCTCTAGCCAAGGTCAGAGGTCATGCTGCATGAGATCCCAGCAGGGAAGAGGGGCGAGGGGCCTTCCCGGCCAGCAGCTTCCTTGTAAGAGCACAAGGGGAAACTGCTCTTGGACGCTCCCGCTCCAGGCTGAGGACTGTCCCACGGGCCCTCTTGGCTGCCGGGAAGTGTCCGAGCTGCGTGGCCGGGTGCGAGGACCGAGGGGAGCCTGGCTCCTAGGGAACGGGCCTCAGCCGGCATTCCGGGGCGTGCTCTGGTGGGATAGAAGCCCCCAGGCCTCCCCCAGACCTCCGTGGGGGCGGAAGGCTGTCTGGGTGCTGGGGTGGGACGTTTGCACTTCCCCGCGCCCCGTGGGTCAGCAGTAGTTCCCAAGGCAGCCCGCTGACGGCCCCCCTCCCCTTCCCACCACGCTTTCCGGGCGTGTGCATGGCATGTTCAGTGCGCACAAACCCCCCTGGGGCTGGGGGCGTGGTGTCGGAGACTGCTAGCGCGCCCACGGCCGCTGCGCGGGCGGCCTCCCGGGCGGCTCGCAGGCCTCAGCCCCCTGCGCCCCGGCCAGGAAGGGGCCGTGCTGGCGGCTGCATCTGGGTCCCCTGCGGAGACCCGTCGGCCACCGCCGTGGGGTGTGCTCTCCCCGCCCGCCTCTGCCCGTTCCTGGGCTACTTCCTTCTCCTCTCTGAGCTCAGCGGCTTTGGCCCCAGGTCCGAGACAGAATGTCTCAAAGCCTGTAAGCCAGTGTCATCTGTCATCTGGAGAGATGCGGAGCCCATGGCGTCAGGAGTAGACTGGGCTGGGTGGTCGCTGGCGAGCCCATGGTTGGGCTTTAGGTGGTGTCCAGAGGAAGACAGCTTCGAGAAGGGGGATGGGCCGCCTCTGCCCCGGTGTAATGGCTTCTGGAATCTCCACGCAGACTTGGAGGACAGGAAAGGCTTTCAGAGCCACACGCCTTCTCCTCTCATTTCGTACTGTGGCGAGGGAACCAGTGTAGCCTGAGTCCCTGCATGTGTCTGTCCCGTAGAAAAACTCCCACCAGCCTCGCCGCTGCACAGGCGAGGGCCTTGAGGCTGCTCAATCTGGGGTGGGGGTCCAGAGGCCACGGCGCCCCATTCCCAGCCAGGCCACCGCCCCCTCTCCCCGCCGACCCTTGTCATCACGGATAAGTCCCTGTCGATTGCCGGGAGACCTGCCCCAGTCTGCCCCATCCAGGCTGAGGTCCCAGCTTCCCTGTGGCTGGGGGTGGGCAGCATAGACACCCGTGTGAGTCCTTCCTCTCTGTGGCTCCGTCATGCAAAGAGCCCTGCCTGTTCTGTTGGTGGCCAGTGGCATCCTTTCCAGGTTCTGAGAATGAAGCCACCGTGAGCGTCTTACGGGCCTGTTAGTGTTTCTTTGTGTGAATCTCGGGGGGCCATGGCTGGACCACGGGGCAGGCGGGGCCTTGTCCTTTAAGGGAGGCAGACCTTGCCTTCGTGCCACAGTGTGTGGCCTGTGCCCCCAGGACTTGGTGGTGTCCACATTACGTTCGATAGAGTTTTTAAAATTGAGTTAAAACTTAAACTAGATGAAATTCACCGTCTTTAAACGTGCGCTTCAGTGGTTTTTAGTATCTCCAACGCCGTGTGCAGCCGTCACCACGAATCATCCAGAACCTTCTTTTATCCACGAAGAAACCGCATAGCCATTAGCCCCATCCCGTCCCGCCCAGCCCCCGGCTGCCGTGGATCTGGACACTTGGTTCCGGTGCGTGTGAGAGGTTCAGCTGTGTGGTGTGTCGTCGGCACGGCCCCTGCTTCAGCCTCCGTTGCCGGGCGTTGGGTTGTTTCCGTCCTGGGTCTCCTACGTGTGCAGTGACCTGACGCGCGTGTGCAGGAACTCCCGAGGGCCTGGGTTCTTGTTTCTCTCCAGTGCACCAGCACGGGGGCGCGGGGTCGCTGGGGCCTCTCTGAGGGGCTGCCCCCTGCTTTCCTCCCTTTGCTGGGGCTTGTGTGCCCCAGGATGGGCGTGGCATTCCATCCCCAGGCTCTAGGTGACCCCAGGCTGGGAGGGTGAGACCGTCCCGAGCAGGCAGCCCCGTGAACGCGCGTGCTCCCCTCTGCTCTCTCCTAGCTGCCCAGGTGGACCCAGGTGACCTCCAGGAGCTGTTCCAGCAGACGTCGGCCAGCGTCTTCCGAATCAACTCCCACGGTGAGTCTGTGCCGGGCCCGTCTCCCCCTCAGCTGACCCAGCTGTCCCTTGACTCGGCCCTGCAGCCCAGGCCCTGTTGTTGGTCCTAGGAGAGTCCTGCAGTCTCAGGCAGGGTGGGTGCAGCCCGTGTGTCCACTGCTCCCTGCAGTGTGGACCCGTCCTGTCCCCCTGGAGGGGGTGCCTCAGAGCCTCCTTCTGCCTGGTAGCACGGGCCGCCTCACAGCTCCCTGGGACCAGGAGTCAGAGTCCTGGCTCGCCCCATCCTTAGTTCCTGTAGACCTGGGAGATGGGGTGGCTCGCTGCCCCTGTGGGCAAGGGCTGGTGTTTGTCCCTGAACCCTGAGCTCTGGCAGGTCAGCAGGGGAGTGCGGACCGGGAGGGGAGAGAAGACCCCTCTCCAGACCTGGGGTGAGGCCCTCAGGGGCAGTTTCCTAGAGCTTGGAGACCATGGGCTGTACCTGAAGGGCGGGGGAGGACTGTGCCTGGGGGACCTCACGGGGGTAGGACTGGCCAAGTGTGGGGCTGGGGCTGGGCTGTAGCACTGGCTGTCCTGGTTCTGTGCCCACGGTCACTGTGTGGTCTCTGTGGCCTTGGCCCCCATGTCCTGGGGCTCCCTGTCCTGCCTCTCCTGGGCGTGGGGGATGCGGCCGGAGTCTGGGGATCACCCGTGGGGGATGCGGCCAGAGTCTGGGGATCACCCGTGGGGGATGCGGCCGGAGTCTGGGGATCACCCGTGGGGGATGCGGCCGGAGTCTGGGGATCACCCGTGGGGGATGCGGCCGGAGTCTGGGGATCACCCGTGGGGGATGCGGCCGGAGTCTGGGGATCACCCGGGCGGGGGTCCTTCTGCTCCTGACGCAAGTTCCTTTCTCCGGGCAGTGACCTCCTTGGAGCAGAGTCTCCGGTCCCTGGGGACGCCGGATGACACGCAGGAGCTGAGGGAGAGCCTGTGAGTGTGACCGTGGGCATCAGCGTGCACAGGTGTGCCCTACACCCACTCGTAGGCCTGCCTGTCTGCAGACCAGCCCCACACCTGCTGGGGCCCCACGTCCACCCCACACGCCTAAGGGCCAGCCGAGCCTGTGCTTGGAGCTGGAGGCCGAGCTCACAGCAGCGTCCCCTCCATCCACGCGTGTGGAAGCCCGGCTGTGCCTGCCACACCTGTGCAGACACACCCGTGCATGCTGGCGTGTACTCAGTGGTGAAGCAGCTTCCACCTGTGTGCACAGACGTGTGTGTCACACAGCAGAGCTCACGGGCAGGCCCTGCACCCTTGTGAGCACATGTGTGGGCATGCTGGCTGCCACGGGGCTGCCAGAGCACAGGCAGCTTGCCGCTGTGGACACCCAGCTGGGCCTGTGTTTTTGTGGCTGTGGTTCTCCCTGTGGGCGTCTTGTTGGGCTTTCCTGTCTGCTTGCCCAGCGGCCCAGCCCGGGTTGGATCGGGTACAGAGCCAGCCCAGGGCGAGGCTGCGCTCCCCGCAGGAAGGCTTCTCAGGGGCTGCGTCTCTGGGGAGAGAGAAGGGAGATCTCTGCCAGGGGGCTGGGCTGGCTGGCACGGGGCAGGGGGTCGCTCTGTTTAGGCTCCGTCACCCAGGGCCTGGTGACACGTGATGAGAATGCCACGTGATCCCAGCACGGCCCGGTGGGGGGTCCTGAGCGGGGGCTGGGGACTAGCATTTATGCGCTCCTTCCCTGCGCCACCTCCGGGCCAGGGGACCCTGCGTTGGCTGAGCTCGAGCCTCCCCCCTGGGAAGGATGCTAGTGTGGGCCGGTGGACCTCATGGGCTCCGAGGGGTGTGGGCTGTGGCCGAGACCACGTGTCTCCTCTTGGCATTGGTGTCTGTTGGAGAGGCCACAGCCCATCTCCGTCTCTCTGTCCGTCACCCAGTCCGTCTGTGTGTCCGCCCATCCGGCCGCCCGTCCGTGCATTCATTCCCTTCCCTGTGCCCACCCCGCTGTCCATCCGTGTGCCCACCCACGGGCGTGCCCACCCACCGTCCAGCCACGCCCCCACCGGCGCAGCCGCCCACCCACCCACGCACCCAGGGGCTGGTTCACCCGTCCGTCTCACCCAGCTCCCCGTCCCTCCGACTTTCCTCCTGTCCGTCCACACAGACTAGCTGGGACCACTTCTGCCCAGTGTGGGGGTCCCGAGCTTAAAGCAACCAGGGGCCCTTTGCAGATTTTACGTACAATTTTGTCTTTAATTATTCGTTTTGTTTCTTTTCTTAAAAATAACGTATTGTTTTCTGATTGTGAAAGTAGCATATGTTCGTTACGGGAAACGTGGCCACGCAGGATGTCTGAGTTAACATTTCGGTATTTCCTGCCAGCCTCTTCTCGAGTCCTTACGCATTTTGCAGAATTGGATTTCAGTGAATAATGTTCCGGATCCCGGTTTTCACTGTTAGGAACCTGGAGCGTGTGCTCTTATCACACACGGGGCGCAGCTCTTCAGCGTGGCGGGCGCGGTTGGATCTGGGTCATTAGCGAGCGGACACTCGGGCCGGCTCGTCCAGCCCTTCCTCTTTCTCGGTCCTGTGACCGGAGTTCCCAGGAGCCATGCTGTGGTGGATCCTGTTCGCGCCCGTTTCCAGGGTCGGTCCCTGGAGCCGTGTCCCTGGGGTTGAGCGGCGGGCATTTTCAGGGCCCGGGCCCTTGAGCGTGTTTCCTGGGCTGCCTTGCCCAGCTGGCCGAAGGCCGATGTCACCGGTATGGGTTGGAGAGGACAGCCGGCTCCTGCTCCTGCCCCTGCCCGTGTGATATGTGGCTGGCACCATCCCCTGTCCTGCCCCGTTGACCTCAGCTTTTAGACCCAGGAACTCTGGCTTTAGCACCTTCCTGTCTCCCCCCAGCCAGAACCCCACACCCCCCTGGAGCCCCTCTGCCTGCGGGGTAGCTCCACACCGGCTGTGGGCCCCCTTTCGTGGCGGAACTGGTCCTGCTGGTGGACTGGCAGCATCTGGAAGTGACTGAGGCCGGTGTAAGTTCCAGCTCTGTGCGTTCTCCACGTTGACAGTCAGTGGGTTTTTATTTTGTGATGTAGGACTAAAAAAAACGTCACCACCATCCGTCACTGCCCGTGTTTTCTAGAGGGTAGAGGAGAGAAGGCTTCAGTGTGACACGGCGGGCTCTGATCTCGGGAGGGGGTGTTCCTTCGAGAAGAGTACGTCTAGTGACCAGAGAGCCATACAGAGTTGACCAGGACTTTCTCACCTTGCATGAGATGTGTGGCTTTGCCACTTGTGTCAGGACTAAGAGTGGACCCCGCCTTGGGCACACTGCTGTAGGCTCCCCAGCCGGCTGAGGTGGCCGGGATGGACATCTCTCTCCCCTGTGGTGTGAAGCTCAGTGGCCAGCTCACTGGCAAGCTCAGTGGCCAGTCTTTCTTGTGGGGGCGTCACCCAGGCTGCTGTGGAGGGATGCGTGGGCGTTCCAAGAGCCTTGTGGCTATGGAAAGGGGCCTGTCCCTGCAGCCTCGTGGGCACGCTGTGGGACAGCCCTGGTTCCAGTCTGTAGGTCCCTGGGCACAGCATCAGGGTGCTGGGGTTAGCTTGTATTCACAACAGGCAGGGAGGCTCTTTCTGGGCTGACGCGGAGGGCTCCCCAGCGCTGGGACCCCGGTGGCCCCAGCTCCTCCCAGCAGGTGTGTGACTGGATGGGGTGAGCCCCCAGCTCCAGGGCCCCTGGGTCCAGCATGGCCTGCCTCTTCTCCTCCAAGCCCGCCTTTCCCGGTTTCCACCCCAGTGCCCCCTCCCCCACTGCACTCCCTGGCACCCTGCATGTCTGTAGCCTGGTTCCCCGGGCCGGCTCAGCCGGTGAGCCCCGTGCTGACAGGCTGTAGCAGCGGGGTCCCGGGGGCCAGCCTGTCACCCTCTGACCGTGTGACGTTCAGGGTGACCTGGGTGTCTTGGTCTTTGACGTGTGGACCCAGACCCTGCTGGGTGTTCCTTGGGAAGGAGACAGTGATGGCGTCCGTGCGTGGTGCCGGGCTCAGCCTGCAGAGATCCCGTCTGACTGACCTCGCTGCAGAGGGAGGACGGCCCAGAGCAGGGGTGTGGTGCAGGGAGCCGGAGGGGGATGGCAAATGGCCTCAGAGGGTCGCAGTGCTTCCTGGGGGGTATGGTGACCGCTGGGGACCCCAGAGCTCCGAGACCCCACCCCATGTTGCTGGCGGTGGGCCTGGCCGGGGCTGGGGGGCTGACTGATCCAGGGCTCTGACCGGATGCCTCTGTGGGACACTCACTGATGCACCGGGTGTGTGTTGTGGGGCCTGTGCCGGGGACTGGACTGGATGGGGCAGGTGTGCCTGGGGGAGGGAGGTGACCGCCTGGTGTCCCACTACTCGTGTGTGACAGAGGGGACAGTCTCCTAACCGGTTGTCTCAGGTCTGGGTGTGTGCGTGTGCTCTCGCGTGACCCTGTGGTGGTCGAGGGCGCCCACGTGGGTGCGTGTGCAAGAGGTGTCTGCTTGGGATCTGCCCACTGCCGGTGGGGTGACAGGGCAGAGGCCGCGGCAGGGGGATGGGGCCCTGGGGAGCCCCTGGCTCCAGGTGGGTAGCAGTTCCCCCGCCTTGGCAGGATTTCTGTGTCTGGACCAGCTCCAAGCGGATCAGGGAGGCCTGGGTCCCGCTAATCTAGGGTCGTACGGGTCCAGGGCTCCTGGCAGGTCTTAGTGGGGGTGGCCCAGGGCTGATGCAGGGGCCCTGGGCTGGCCCCGTCTTCCTCTTCGCAGAGCTCAGCCTAGCCAGGGCCCTGAGCCCCGTGAGCTGCTCCTTCCAGCCTGGTCATGGTCACAGTCATGAGTGCACGCATCTGCGGAGACGGGGCAAGGCTTGCTCCAAGAGCTGGGGCTCGGGGGCGGGCGCACGTCCAGCGCTCTGTCCTCTGCTGTTATGGGTTGTCGGCAGTGGCGTTGGCCCCATCACCTGGGCTGACCACTTCTCTGAGCTGGGACCTCCTCAAGCATGTCAGAAGTCAGGCGGGGAAGGAGGCCTTCCCGGGGGCCGTGGAGGACTGCTCCCCGGGAGGTGCAGGAGCTGTGTACCTGACATTGTGACCTGGGCGGGCCGCCAGGACTTGGACGTGATGCTCAGCTCCGTCCCCAGGGGCTAGCTGACAGCAGCCCTGGGGCCAGCCTGCAGGCCTGGAGGCCTGTGGGCTTGAAGCACAGAGCTGGTGGGCCATTAGGCCAGCGCTGGAGGTTTGTGTTGGCTCCAGATGCCTGTGGCTCAGCTGGGAGCACTCAGTGCGTGGGAGTCCTCTGCCGCTGCGGCTGGAGAACCTGGAGCCTTCTTCTCCACTCCCGGTCAGCAGATGTGCGGAGTTCAGCTGGGAGGTCCCTTGCGGCGTCCACACGCGGGCTCTCCTGTGGCCGGGGCTCCCTGGGGCACGGCAGCCTCGTGGTGCTGACCTTGGTCAGCTCAGGGCTCTGGTGCAAGCGCTAGCGGAGGAGGGAGGAGCGAACCTGTCCAGGTTCAAGGAGAAGGGACTCAACGCCACCCCTGGGGGGAGCGGTCAGAAACCGTGGCCACGCTTAAGACTGCTCTAAGCTTCCACGAGGCAGTGGGTGTGTTGGCGGAGCCCCCACAGGAGGGGCCTGCAGCCCTGAGGGGAGGCGTGTCAGCAAGGTGGGCACAGGCCCGGCCCTCTGGGCCTTCTGGGCCTGGAACATGGCTCAGGCTTTATTTCCAAAGTAGTAGGAAGCCAGTGGAGGGTTCTAGAACGCAGTGGCCTGGTGGACGGCCATGAAGACAAGTTGGAGGAGTGGGCCGTCGCCGTGGGCGGAGGGAGTGCAGGAGAGGCGGGAGGGATGGCTGTGTAGGGCCTGGACGGCTGCCCCTCGGCCTGGTGGGCTGGGGGCTGAGCCCCTGCCTGACCAGGACCCCCCCGACTGCAGGCAGCGGAGACTCCTGAGCACCCTGGGACCAGGGACCACCCTGCCGGGCTGGGGGATAGCCTCGCCCGTGCCTGTGGGACTAGGAAAGGGTTGGCCCGGGTGCTTGCCCCCGGGGGCTCAGGGGCCGGTGAGCTCAGGCGGGCACCGGGCAGTTGTCTCCTGGTTTCCTGGGACCTACCCTGGACGCGGCTCTGGGGTGGCAGAGCCCCCTCTGGCCCGGTCCTCTTCCAGCGGGGCCTTCTAAGGCTCTGGGATTGCCTCCTGCCGAGCGGGCTCAGGGCAGGGATCTTTGAAGGAACCTGAGAAGGACCAAGGGGCCGTGGAAGGGGACCCATTTCTGCTCTGTCACAGCGTGCTGGCTGAAGGGAGGGACCAGTGACTCTGCAGGACACCAGGCCCATCGTGGTGCTCCCCGTTGTGGCCTGGACCTGCCCTTCACTCCTGTGTGTGGCAGAGTAGTCTCCCCGTGTGGATGTTCCTCCAAATCCGTAGGCGGAGACCTAACCCCTGGGGGCGGGGCCCGGAGCCTCAGGAGGGCGGCGGGTCCTGCGGGTGCAGCCCTCGCAATGGGACGAGCGCTCTTGTGGAAGGACCCGGAGAGCTCCGTGACCCCTTCTTGCGAGGCAGTCGTGGGGAGATGCCGCCTGTGGACTGGAAGGTGGCCCTCGTCACACGTGGAAGCCGCCAGCGCCCCGATCCCGGACGCCCAGACTCCCGCCTAGAAGCAGACACGTCTGCTGTCTCCCAAGGCGTCCAGCTCGTGGTGTTTGTTACGGCAGCCCGAGCGGGCAAAGATGCGCTGTTCGTCACAGATGGTCTTGGCATTGTCCCTTCTCGGTCGTCCTGAGGAAGGCTGCTGGGAGCTCGCGCGTGGACGGTGTTCTCGCACGGATGCCTGCATGTGGGGTTGTGGCCTGAGTGGCGTCTGACGCTGGGACTCCGCCAGGCCGTCTTCCACGGTGACTGCACCGCCCCGCCTTCCCCCAAGCAGTGCGTGAGGTTTCGAGTGCTGCAGGCCCCACGACACTTGTTACCCGGCTGTGACCGTAGGTCTGGTGGGGACGAGACGCCGTCTCGCTGGGAAGCTGACTTGTGTTTCCCAGTAACGACGTTGAGTGAGTGTCTTTTCACGGTCATGTTGACCGTTTCTGTCTCTTCAGAGGTGTGTCTGTTTGGATCCTTTGCCCATTTTCGAATTGGGCTTTTTGTCTTTTTATTTTGTCTTTTATTGTTGAGATACTCCCTACTTCTAGAAGCTTTTGGCCTGTGCAGACCGGGCTCTCTGGGGCCTTTGTCTTCCCTGGTGTGGCTCACGAGTCACTCTGCCCCTCTGACTCCTCCTTGTTCTGGCCTCCTTCCTTCTCTAGCTTCCTTCCCACGTTGGGGGAGCTCGCATCCGTGGGGTTCCCGTGGCCCGTTGTCCCCCACAGAGACACGGCTGCTGGCCGTGGGCACCCCTCACCTTACCTTACCTTGGGCCTTCCTGCCCACATGTGTCTCCTCCCCGCTCTTGGGCCTGAGCCTCCAGCCCTCCTGTGACCACGGACTGCCCGCCCCGGTCACACGTGTGTGACGCTGCCCCTCACTTGGCCTCCCGACCCTGCCTGTCCGAGCGGCTCCCCTTCCGCAGGCTTGCCTGAGCACTGGGGGCTGGGGGCCGCCTGGGTCTTGCTGGCTGCCTGCCGTGTGTCCCGCCTGAGCCCCTGGAAATGCAGCGTGGCGCAGGAGTCCAGGCTAATTTTTTTTATTTTGGCATGATTTTCCACTTATTCCAATACTGTCGGAAGGACTGTCCTTTCCCTGTTGTGAGTACCTTGGCATCTTCTCCCGAAATTCCCTGATCATGTATGTGTGGCTGCCTTCTGGGTTACTCTGTTTCACAGCCCGTGTGCCTGTCTTCCTGAAGGCCCCCGCCCCGCTCCGATTTTCTTGATCACTGATGTTCTGCAGTAAGTCCTGACCTCCACTGTGGACGCCTCCGGCTTTTCCATCTTTCTGTGAAGCTCTTTTGCAGACTTCTGCTGCTGTACATCTCAGTATCAATTTTAGAATAGCTTGTTGATTTCTGCAGTTTTCACATCCAGTTTAACTTGAATTGAGGTTGCAGTGACTCTGTAGACCAACTTAAGGAGAACTGACCTCTTGACAATCTTGAGTTTTCCAACCTGTGAATATGGTCAGGATTTCTCTGGTTTATATGTTCTTCCGTTTCTCCCCACAGCTCCCTGTGCGGTTGGTGTGTGGGTCTTGTGTGTGTTGTACTCAGTTCATCATTACCCACCCTGTGCGTTTGTTCAGTTACACAAAGTGCCTTCGCTCACATTTCACTCTGGTGTTGGCTGCGATGACGCAGAGACACCGGTGACTCTGGCTTGAGTCCTGGGTCCGTTAGAGTCTCTGTCCAGCTGAACATGTTCCCTTCTTTGTTCTGATTTTCCGGGAGTTTTTGTGATCAATACCCGTAAAATTTTATTAAATGCTTTTTCTGTGAAGTTTACGGAGATTGTTTTCTCCTTTCAAAATTTACTCTGTTAATACAGGAATTTCATTCATTGTTTTTTGAGTGTTAGGCCACCCTGGGCTCCTGGGATGAAATCCTCTTGGTTGTGATCTATTATCCCTTTTTTGGGGGGCTGAGGGGTGCCTATTGGTCAGGGCAAGGCGGTCAGGGTCACACAGACGTCTGGAGAAAGGCCATCTCCACACTGCTCCTTGCGATCAAGAACCTCACGGAGAGACCCAGTCACAGCACGATGGGGAAGCTGGCGCAGAGTGCCCGTGCCACCATAAATAGGAGGGACCGGCAGAAAATGGAACGAGAAGGAGGGCCGCAGGTCCAGTGAGAGTGGCCCTGGAAAAGGAAGCAGGGCCACCTCACAGCACCTTACAGGGCGCCTAAGAAGCCAGCCATGAAGGAAGGAGAGAGCGAGTGTACAGAGAAGAGGAAATTCATTCATTAATAAAACATGAACTAGTAATAGAAACAAAAGAGGAAAAAGAGAGAGAAACCAGGCCTCCAGATCCAATAGGAAAATGCTAATTAGGAAATATTGTGGCTCTTAAGACAATAAATTGAGACTTTATAACCAAGATGAGCCAGAAAAATTTCTCAAAAGACGTGAATTTTCAGAACTGACTCCGGAAGAAAGGGAAAGCCTAAATAGCTCCACATCTCTTGGAGGACATAGGTGTGACCTTGAGAACATTCCCACCGACACCCAGAGCAGAGTGCAGAGCAACACTGTGTGCCCCCAGATGCGGACAGGCCGCTCGCCTTCCTGCCACTGTGTCCACACCACCGCGAAGCAAGGACTCCAGAAGGAAAAGCGCTGCATGTCCCTCGTAGACACAGCAGCAGGGGCCCCAGCAAGACGTGAGATGGTGGCTCTCCCGGCCCGTGAAAGGGGCTGCGTCCGCACGCTGCTCCTTGTTCTGTCTACAGGCTGTGCTAAGCCGTGGGCGCAGCGGGTGGCAGTGCGAGCCCTCTGTGATGCGTTCCCTGCTGGGAGTTGGGGTGGCATCAGAGCAGAAGTGGAGAGGGATGAGTGTGGGGTGGGGGTGAGCCTGACCCCAGGGAGGTGGCCTGCGCAAACGGGAGGCACTTGGCCTGCTGCCCCCCGTCCGTCCAGTGTCCTCTGTGCGGGTGGCTGCTGCTGGTCACCAGCCCCGGCTGTGGCTGCCTGTACCCGCTGTCCGTCTGGGTGGCTGCAGAGGTGGTGGGGCAGGGATGCGGGCAGTGAGGCAGGGGTCTGTCCAGCATGGTAAGGACAGGGAGATGAGGTGACAGGTGGGGGCTGTGCTTCCATGGGACCCACGCAGCCTAGAGGTCCTAGAACGGGACCTCCCAGCTGCGGGGTACTATGCGGTGTGATGCCACACTGGGCATGGGGCAGCCGGCGGGGGCTTGGTTGGGGGCACATGGGAGCAGTGGGGGAAAGGTGGCCCGAGTCTGGGTCAGCGCCTGAGACTCGCGTTGCTCTCAAGGATGAAAGGAGAGAGGCTGTGGGAGGGGCGCCCCTGGGGCTTTAGCTGGAGGGACTAGAGGGACTGAACCACAGAGGGGCAGGCGGCCTGGGCATGTGGAGTTGGAGAGGCCCCGGACATCCAGGTGGAGGTGCCTAGTGGGCTGCTGGCAGGGCCGGGCCCCTGTTCAGGCCCAGCTGCGAATGTGTGTGGGGACAGTGGCACACAGCTGACTTCAGGCCACGGGGCTAAAGGAGAGCACCCAGGAGGTGAGCACGGGGTGCCGCAGGGGGTTCCAGGGCCTGAGCTCCGGTCGCAGACAGGGCAGGTCAGGAAGGAGAGGGTCCCGCAAGCCCCTGAGCAGCGTGGCCCCAGCTGGAGGTGGAGACGCCAGGAGGGCAGACTCTGGGCCACGGCGTGGGAGGTTGCAGCAGGGAGAAGTGGGGGGGCTCCGTGCTCCGTGGTGTGCAGCGAGGGGAGTGAGTCGAGGGCAGAAGCCATGTTCCCCGGGCTCCCGGGATCTGTTGGCGGCCTGCTGGGAAGGTCATTCGTGCTGCTGTCCCCAGGGGTGCTCTCCCCAGCTGGCCTGGGGGGTCCTTTCTGTCCTGCCACCCCGCGCCCCGCCAGCCCCGGCTCCATGCCGGACACTCCGTGTGGCCCAGGCGGGTGTCGGACCCAGGCCCAGGTCAGACGGTGCCCCCACCCCTGCCACTTGGGGCCCTACAGGGAGTGAAGGGGGCATCCGACTGCTTTTCTAAGGCCCGAGGGCAGGGTTTGCTCCTGGTGTCACTCCCTCCGGGGGGGCTGTCGTCGTCCCCAAGCAGGTGAGGATCTGGTCTTTTCAGTCCCTTCCAGGTCACACGCAGAACCACAGACTGCACACGTGGGCGTGGCCCCTGGGGCTCTTGGGTCTGGAGGTGGGACCGTCCTTCCAACCCTCGGGGGTTGTGGTGCCCGGGTTGCTTGCTGACGCCAGGGGGTCCGGGCTCCCGAGGAGGTGCCGCGCTGACCTCCAGACCAGAGGCCCAGGCCGCGGCAGCGCACACACGGTTTGTGTGCGGGGCGGGGGTCCTGACCACGGCCGCTCGGGTGTGACGGGCGCGGCGGGCCGTCCTCCCGATCTGAGCTCCCCCCTGTCATTCTCTCCCTCCCTCGCCCCTGCCGCTGCCTTCTCCGCGTCTGCGCCTCTGGCCTTCGTCCCCTCCCGTGTCTCCGGCTCTGCTCTCTGCGCTGGTTCCCCTGCTCCTGCTTCCTCCACCGCCATGTGCGGCCTCACCTGACGCCCTGCGCCTGCTGACGTCTGTCCGGTCACCTCGCGGCCGCCCGCTCTGCCCTCTCCGTCCACGCTGTCATGCTGTCTCCTCTGGCCCCCCCACCCCCGGCCTCAGGCACATGACGTAGCAGGAGGCGAACAAGAGCATCGCGGCCGGCGCCGGCACCGTGAGGCAGATGATGGAGCTCCTGCGGGGCTGCTCCCGGGTATGTGGCCCTGGAGGCTGTGGGGGGCTGGGGACCCCAGGGAGATTGGGGGATGCAGATGCCTGGATGCAGACAGCGGCCTGGCCGTCGTGGGGACGGTGCCCGGCAGCCTCCGTGACGGGCCTGAGAAGCTGCCGTGGTCGTGGGGAGGGTGCCCGGCAGCCTCCGTGACGGGCCTGAGAAGCTGCCGTGGTCGTGGGGAGGGGGCCCGGCAGCCTCCGTGACGGGCCTGAGAAGCTGCCGTGGCTGCCACCCAGCGACCACAGCAGTCCACTGGGCGAGAGGCTGCTGCTGACGCCTGTGCCGTGTGGCCCTGTACATCTGGGGTGTCTAGGAAACGCAGGCCTGTGCCGATGGCGGGGCTGAGGCTTGTGTGGCTGGTGGGGGGAGCTGGGATGGGCTGCAGGGTGTCCCGACAACTTTTCGGGGTGGTGGACGTGTTCCAAAACCAGCTGGTGGTCACGGCACAACGAGCAGTTACAGAGCTTTGAGTTAAAATGAGCGCATTCTCCTTACGAGAGTTTAAGTCAGCCTCTCACAGAAACGGAGGCCCAGAGACAAAGGGCGAGCTGGGCTTCGGTACCAGAGGCACGTTTAGGGAGCGAGGGTCCACTGTCCTTGACGGGGTGGGCAGCATGTGCCGGCCATCTCTGGCTACAGGGCCTGCGGCGCTCTGCTCAGCCCAACTTAGGCACGGCCCCCAGTGGTTCGGGACGACACGCCAGGGCCTGGTCATGGATGCTGCTGGAAATCGTGGTGGCTCCCCACACCAGCGTCCACACTGCTCGGCGGGGTCAGTGCAGGCGTGCCGGCTTCTCGCGCGTGGCCGTGCTCCTTGCTCTTGGGCTCCGTGGGGGCTCTCTGGAACTCTCCACACCACACTCGTTCTAGAGCGCGTGTCAGGCACGTCCCGCCGGCGGCCCTGTGCACATTGTTCACGCTGGGGACTCCTGGCCATCCTGCCTGTGGGCGTCCTGCCGTGGGTGTCCTGCCGTGGGTGTCCTCAGGCCTTTTATCTGGAGGAACGCTGAGGCCCGGAGAGTGTCCTATGCCAAGCATCTGCTCCGGGCAGGGGTCTCGGCTAGATGGCCGCTCTGGTTTCTCTGGGTCCACAGTCCACATTGTCACCTGTGTGCACCACGAAGGCTGAGACCCCAAGCTTGAGTTCCTGGCAGGTGGGGGGATCACCTTTAGCCTAATGTGTCCTTTTGTCTGTCCGCCTGCCCACGGGGCCACCCACCTGCCCAACCATCACCCATCTAAGAACCCAGCAAACACTGATTGCCTACTGTGTGCCAGATGCTGGGGAAGGACATGGATGAGGCTCTCATGGTTCTGTGGTCAGACAGCCTGGCTGGGAGGGGCTGGCGTTGCTCCCTGTTTCCTCGGAAGAAAGGCTGTGCCCGTCATACAGGGCTGACGCCGGATTGCACAGCTGGAGACTACTGAGGAGTCTGTGGGCTCTTGGCTCCGTCCTGGGGCACCCTGTATGTGCCCCTCAAAAGAGTCTGCCTGGACAGTAAAACGGGCTCCTCAGACCTACAGTCTGGCAGGGACCATGTTGAGTCCCTCTGAAAAGTGCCCATCGGAAAGCTGGGGCCCCCAAACCATGGCCAGCTTACTCTCCTGCGTGGGCGCCCATGCTGCGTGGCGGTGGTGGCAGGGCGGGCGCCAAGCTTAGGGCCGGGGTCTGGTTGGAGGTGGAGAGGAGCCCCCTGCAAGGGTAGCTGTCTGTGACTTGGGATTCAGGGTCTGCCTTTCTTGGGGCTTATGGGGCAGGAGGGGCCAGGAGTCCCCGTCATGGTCCTCGTGCAAGGCCACAGGGCTTTGGCTTGTCTTTGTGTGGCCGGTGCGGTGTGGAGACACAGGAGCGTTGAGTCCCAGCGGCCTGCTGGTGCTCACACTACCCCAAGCAGGCAGCCCTGGGTTTCCTGGTTTGCTCGTTCGTCCCCTTGCGTGGCAGGTCTGTGCCCGGTGTGATCTGGGGCACCGGGGTGCGTTGGCGAGCAAGACGTGCAGGCTGGGGCAGTGCGCTGCAGAGTGCCTGGCGGTAGGAGGAAGGTTTGAGCGTGGTTTCGACCCTGGGGGTGAGACCCAGCCTGGTGCTGGATTGGCCGTACGGCCCCGGAGTCAGCGGCTTGGTGGCCTGACTCCACCCCCATGTGGCCATGACTAGGGGAGGAGGGGGCGTTCCCTGGGGGCTGGGGAGGATGGCGAGTGTGGGGGACTGGAGCGCCCCAGGGACGGGGGAGGCCATGGGGCGGGACGGGGCCTCGGCTGTCTCCACAGCCCACCTTCTCTCTTTGCAGCAGGAGTGCCTCCAGCTGGACCGTCTGAAGACGCAGCTGTCCGAGGCCGTGCAGCGCTACGGCGGGGTGCAGCAGGTGCGGCTGCCCAGGACGGCGTGTGGGCCAGCTGGGGCGCCTCGGGCCCTGTGGTTCCCTCGCCGACTGTCTCACCCCTGGGTTGGTCTGGGTTGGCCTGGTGGGGGTCCTGTCCTCGAGAGCAGAGGGTGGGCTGGGCCTGTGGACGGCCGCCCATCGCCAGTTGCCGCAGGCTCAGGGCATGTGCTGGAGGGAGACTCACCTGTGGGTGCTGCTCAGGGGCCTCTGGCGGCGGGGGAGAGCGGGCACCCCCGGTCTGACAGGTGAGGACACAGAGACCCAGGGCTTCCATGGGGGGAGGGGGCCGACGTGCCCCGGAGCTGAAGGTGGCCTCTGCTGCCAGGCCTTGTCCACGGCCTTGGGCTTACCCGACCCCTCCTTCCCTGCTCCCCACCTTCTGTTCTTCTGTCTCCCTCCATTCTTCCACAGAAAACCGCCGAGAAGTCCCGAGCCCTGCTTCCCACGGCGCAGCAGGTCAGCGAGCAGCAGGTAGGTGCCGAGTGACTGCTGTGGTCCGGGCGTGAGGTGACGATGACACGGCGCCCGGGACCCTTTGTGCCTGTGGGGGAGTGGGACGCACGGAGGGCCCCATCCAAGGGGGTCTTACTCGATGAAGGACTTTCCCCCAAACCGGCATTTGGACCTTCGCTCCCCAGCATGGGCCAAGACAGTCCTGAGTGCAGACAGTTTCGCGTGCCCCATGGACTGACTTGGACCTGACTGGCCCTCCTGGGAGCAGAAAGTGATAGAAACGGTGGGGCCGCGAGCACGCCCGGACTCCTGCACGAGCAGGGCAGAGAGGGGCGGAGACAGCGTCCGGCGGTGCAACAGCGGAGGGTTTCCAGGGCTGTCCGGGCAGCTCAGGCCACAGCTCGAAGACCTCTGTTACCAGCTCACCTTGTAATACAATTTTGAAAACCAAAGACAAAAAGGCCTAAAAGCAGATTAAAACCCAAGAGGAGAAGTCACGTCATTTTTCAAGGAGTGAGGAGACTCACACCTGGCGTCTGAGGTGGGCCCGTGGGCGCCGGACGGCAACCTGGAGGCGTCTTTAAAACACTGAGAGGGCGCTGCTCCCGTGGCGTCCTCCGCCTGCTGAAAACGCTTTTCAGAAGTGAGGCTGGATGGAAAACATTGTTAGAGAAGCGTAAAGCGAGGGAACTCTGACGGGAGCGCGGGAAGGGGCTGCGCCCCGGAAACGCCGATGTGCGGACACGTCTGACTTCAGGTGGCCGTTGAGTGCTGCTCCCGCCCTGTGGGGCCTGGATGCCGGGGCGGGTCCGAGAACCCGGCCGGCGGAAGCTCAGGAGTGAGCCGCGTGCGAGCCTGCCGCATCCTCGGGAGGTGACGGGAGCCGCGGGGCATCTCATCTCGTGCAGGGGACACTGAGGGACGACACGAGATTGTCAGTTACACAGTAAGCTAATGCATACGCGAAAGAATAAATCAAACCTGACTAATTTAAAAGAAAGCCCCCTTCCCTCCCCGCAAAATAAAAGGAAAAATGGAAGGACAGAAAACAGAAAACAAGTTGTAAGAGGCAGATTTATACCAGATTGTTTGTGACTCCATGAGCACGGCCTGACCCCTCCGACGGAAAGGCACAGACCGTCAGACTTGGTTAAATAGAAATCCAGAAATGTGACGGGAGTTAGAGGTTGGACAGAGACACGCCGTGAAGCCAGCCCCGAGGAAGATTGGTGCCCACGGCCGAGCCAGAGCACGCAAGTCCGCGGGGAGGCCGTCCCCGGCTCACAGGACAGTGTGATTGTCTGGACACGAGATGCAGGGCTGCCTGCGTGCTGACCACGGAGCCTCAGAAGACGCGGGACAAAACCGACGGTGATAAAAGGAGAAACGGCAAATCCGCGGCCGGAGACGGGGACACACCCGTGGAGATGGCGGAGGAAGGAACGGGAAAGTGCGGGAGCGTCCGAGAGACTCGGCCTGGTGAACGCGCTCCTGCCGGACAGCGGCTCGCGGCGCGGTTCGCGGCCACGGGAGAGCAGGCGTCCCCGCCGGGGTGCGGTGCGCGTCAGACTCGGACGCCGGCCTCCGCGGGCTCCGGGGGTGGGTGCGACCCCCAGCAAGTTCTCGGGTCAGCGCAGTTCAGCTCCCACTTGGTACCAAAGAGGCAGTTTCCCAGCGTGGGAGTGAGAAGATTCGAAGGAACCCGCGAACCGGAGAAGAAATCGCAGTGGAGACCGTTGCCCTCGTGACGGGAACAGCAGAGAAGGGGCACACCCGGACTTGGGGTGCGGCTGGAGGAGAGCTCTGGGTGCCTCCCTCTGGAGAAGAAGCTGAAAATCGCGAGGTCGGTCTCAGTCTCAAGAAGCTGGAAAAGCAGCACCAAACTGAATTCTGAGAAAATACACTGGAAGAAGCAGAAATCCATGAAATAGAAAATTGATGCATATTGTTCAGCTCCAGCAGAGCTGGAGTTTGTTTTGTTTAGAAGGATTAATAGTGAATCCCAGAACATCAGTCATGAAGCAGAGCATACAAATTACGGGCATCAGGAGTGACAAAAGCTAGATCGGGGACCCCACGCACTCGGCCGATAGAGGTTTGAAGATGCCGTGACACGACTTTATGTCAATAAACTTGCTGCTCAGGCGGGACACCTAAATTATTATTTTGTTTTTTAAGAAAAAAATGTAAGTTACCAAGACCTACCGAAAGTCTGGAAAGTCCGGTATTTGTTACAGAAATGAAATAAACAGTTCTGCAATTTCCATTGTTAAAATGCTACCAAGAAAATTCAAGACCTCAGTGATTTTATTGGTGAGTTTTTCCAGATGTTTGAGGAATAAACATTACTAGTTCTCATAGACTCTTAAGTAAAATTAAGAGGCGGACACGTGTCTCCTAGCTTGGCGAGGCAGCGAGCTGTGTTACCGGATTCCTACGACGGCGTCACAAAACGGAAGGGAACGTTCTCTCAGGAGCATAAGAGCAAAGACCCTAACCACACCACCAGCGGGCGTGATCTGACAGTATGTAAAAGGGTGATACCATGGTCCTAAAGCGGGCCTTACTCTGGGGCGTGGAGCTGGTTTATTTTCGGGAATAACCCACATAGGCCGCCATGTCCTTGGAGCAAGACCGCGGTGGGGAGGGATGAGTCCTTGGTGAGCGTGTGCACCCCTGCGGGTGGGGGCAGAGCTCTCAGTGGGCTGGGGACGGAAGAGCCTTTAATCTCACGGTGGGCGGCTTCCAAAGCCCTGCGGTTAGTGCCACACGGGCTGCTGAGACATGAAAAGCGTCCCTCCTGAGACCGAGGGCAAGACACAGAGTCTGGTCCTGTTCTGTCCCCCCCCCCCCCAACCTGGAGAGTGTGTCCGCTGCACTGAGACGTGAAGCAGAAGCGACAGGTGTAAGAGGAACCGGGGAGGAAGCAGGCCCCGCAGAGACAGCGCGACTGTGTTGCTGGAAAAGGTGAGCGAGCCTGCGCTGAAATGAGCTGAGAAGCGACGGAGACAGGGTCTGTGTCTGAGGGGACACCGTGCCAGCAGCACAGCACACGAAGAAATATGAACAGTGGCCTCACTTGTGAGAGCTCCGCGCCCGGGAGAGGTCTTCCCCAGCTGTTGGAGCAAGGGTGCTGCCATGCGGTAGGGAATGGAGGTCGGTTTGGGGTTCGATGCCGGGCTGCTGGGGTTTTGAGCCGGGAAAAGGGATCCTGTTGGGCAACAGGCAAGTCCACGTCCAGACACCCCTGGCCTTGCATCTTGGTATTGCCTGTGCAGAGAAGAGCCTGCAGGGTCAGCCTCCGCGGTGGGTGTGGTCCCCTGCAGCTAGCAGGCCCCTCCTGACCGTTGACCGGCTTGCACGCATCCCCATGTGGCCGCAGAGGGACCCCGTCTCCCCCCCAACCCCCGCAGGGGACAGACGCAGCAGTGGGCTTGGCCAGGTGCCACAGGATGCACGTGCTTTCACAGAACAAAAGAGTCTGCATCGCCTCCGAAACAGGGAAAGACGTTGTCTCACGAGCCAGCAAGTGCAGCACAGCTGGGAAGGCTCTGTCTCTTGGTGGGGAAGTGCTCCAGGCCGTGGTCCGTTCTTATGTGGCTGAGAGGGGCCGGGAGGGCACAGGCACAAGGCTGCCTTTGCCAGCAGATCCTTTCCCGAAACCCGCCCCCCCGTGTGCAAGAAGGATTTGAGTTAGAACATGGATCTCCGTGTGAGAGAGAAAGCAGTGACGCTTCTAGAAGACACCATGGGAGTCTGTCTGCACGTCTTCATGGTGAGCGAACATTTCTTGCACAGATGAGAAGGTACCACGTATAGAGCAGATTAACTTGACGTCCTTAAATCAACATACCCTTCAGTGCAAGAGACAGTGTTCACGTATGTGTGTTTGGGAAGCCCTGATGTCCGTAATATATGAAGATCTCTGAGAAATCAATAAGAAAGGGGCAGACAACCCATTTCAAAATCATGGAAGGGTAGAATCCTTAGGCATGTCACAAAAGGGGACATCGACGTGGCCGGTAGCGCACAGACGTGTCACAAAAGGGGACGTCCACATGGTCAGAGTGCACGGATGTGTGCTCAGTGGGCGTCCTCAGAAGCGGGCCGAGGGAGCCCATGGAGCTCAATCCCGGCCCCTCCCCTCACACCCACCAACGCACTCACATGGTCAGCCTCGCAAGGGCCGGGAGGCTGTGCCGTCGGAGGCGTACAGATGCTGCCCCTCTGGACCCTGAAATGCTTCCTGGGTTCACGCCTTCTTTTTCCTGTGACCTTGCAGTCCTCCCCCAAGTGCACAGCCCGTGGCGAGGCACCTGTGTGTTCTCCCGAAGTCACGCTGAAGGCGTCTCATAGTGCTGGGAAGACAGCCAGCCCACGGGGCAGCGGCCAGATCCCTCGTGCTGGATTCCCGCATGGAGGCTGTAGCGCCAGGAAAAGCCAGCTGTCGCCAGTGGGGCCCGCCGTGTGATCTCAGAGTGTCGAGCCAGAGAAGCCCGAAACCAGAGCAGAGGGAGGTCAAAGCCAGGCCACGGGGATGGGCACGTTAGAAGCTAGAACGCATCTAGTCCTTGGTCGGAGGCAGCGTGATGGCCAGGGGCTGGAGGGGCATGGCAGGGTCCTGGCGAGGTTCCGTGTCCTGCCCGAGGACTTTCTCCTGAAAGAATTCAGACTGTGCATGATGTCCGTGATATCTGAAGATCAGACGGGGTCTGATTTCGGGACTGCAGATGTGCTGTCTTTCGGCCACATTCTTTTTAGAAAAGGAAGAGAACGGTCAGGTTCTGAGAAAGGACGAGAGATGAGATTATCTCCAGGAATTCTGCAAACCGCGAACAGGGAGAGGACACACTCTCCTCTTTAACACGGGCGTGGCTGCGACCCTGATCTCGCAGACTCTGGGGCGCCGTCTGCAGGCCCCGTGGTCCTGGCCGGAGTGAGGGGTGCCCACCGGCCGCCTTCTCCCGTCTGAGCCAAGTGCTGGCTGCAGGTCAGCCGACTGGCATCCGCTCTCCGGGTCGGGTCCACGGTCCATCTCAGACCTGGTCAAGCAGAGCCAGTGGGGGCGCTGGGTGTGTCTGGGCTGGCTCCTGGCCCTCGCTGGGGACGGTCCACGGTCTGTGCTGCCGTCAGCCGGCTTGGCGCACGTTTCCGCCAGAGCACCGTGTGTTGGCTGGAAATCCTCTCGTGCTTGCACAGGGCGGGTGCCCCTGGCCTCTGGGCCCCAGTGCCGCTATGTCGGGTGGGTGTCGGGGGGAAGGATTGCCGTGGTCGCGCCAGTTCTGACATTCTGGGCTTTGACGCATCTCCAGGCACTTCCACCTGCTAACAAACGGCGTCATTTATTGCTTGGGGAAATGGATGGCCAGCCTTGGGCCGCTGAACAAAAGCAGTTTTCTCAAGCCTGTGACTGGCTCACGCCCTGACCCCTGCCCTCCCATCAGGGTCATGGACGTTCCTGCGCAGAGCCCGGGGTCGGAGTGCGCGGGAAAGGGGCCCCTTTCCCAGAGTCCCCGAGAACCCAGGGAGCCTGTGTGCCTCCGCCCGCCTGGCTCTTCTCACGGGAAAGCGCTCTCAGCGCCGCGGCCCAGCGGTCACGTTGGTTTGTGCATTTCTTCCGCACAGAGTGGGACCCAAACCATCGGCCTTGGAGGGAGGAGAAAGCCGTCTTTGTTGGCGGCCTCTTGTGCTGGAAAACCATCACAGGGCTGTCTCCTCCACACCGGCCCCAGCGCCTTGCCAGCAAATCCCTAATCCCCAAACGGGGCCTTTGTGAGGAGAATAAAGGGGCGCTTTCTGGTGCTCTCGGGAGATCAGGTGTCCCAGCCATTTCTTGCTGCCCTGCCTTCTGTCTTGCTGTGCGCTGCTGGGGGAGGGGCGGGGCGGGCCATACCTGTGCAGGTGAGGACATGCAGGCCCCTCTGTCCCCAGCTTGCCGGGCTGCCTCCGCGGGCTGCATCCAGGGAAGGTGGCTGTGGTATCAGGCACATCTGAGTGCTTCTGCCTGTCGGTCTGTAGGCATCATGGTGGTTTTTCCAGCCCCTTCTCCCAGGGTACGTGTTTGCAGGGAGCCTTCCTCTATCTTGGGCCCCGGGTGCACAGATGAGGGGCCCTCGGGGACTGTTGGGCAGACCGGGGAGGCTTTCCGAACGCCGTGCCCAGGCGGCATTCCCACTGGAGCCGATGGGCCGGGCCAGGCCCCTGGGAGAGGTGGCCCTCACACCCCTCTCTGGGGGCAGCACGGTCCCTCGGCATCCCCTCTGGCTTCTGCTGATGCGTCATCTTCACGTGCACCTGCTGACACAGCGAGGTGGTTCCTCCTCTTGCTCCTTTCCCTGACTCTGCGCGAGGGTGCCGGGGGCAGAGGGAGGCCGGGAACCTGCCAGGTGGCACAGCCAGCGTGCGCCCTGGCCCTTGCCGCCTGGGCCGGGGTGTGAGTGAGTGCTCAGCAAGGCGACCTCCACTCGGTCCCTTTTGGCGTGAGCGAGGGTGCCCGGCAGTGCCCAGAAGGGACGCGGGACGGGTCTGGCCGGTGGCACAGAGGTGTGCTAAGCACCTGGGGCTCTGGGGCGCTTGTCCCCAGGACACTGAGGCCCCGAGCCTGCTGTGCTGGGCCGGAAGCCATGGCTCGGCTCTGTGCCCGCCCCCTGCTGCCGCCCGCCCACAGCGGGAAGGGGAGGCGGTAATTGCCACCTTGGACCGTAGCGCTTGTCAACAGATTTTGTAGATCTTTTATTTTATGTTCATTTCTCCACGTATTTATTTCTGTAAAGGCCTCTGCCGACTCTGGGGGAAGAGGTTCTGCCCGCCGTAGCGTGGGGTGGGGGGCAGAACGTTGGCTTTGGAAGCAGAGCTGGGTTAGTGGGGGCCTCTCTGTGCCCCTGGGGCACCCGCACCGCCCCCTCTTTACCCCAGTGTGAGCATGCCTGCCTTGCAGGTCGTGAGCCCCACTGGAGAGAGGAGCGCTGGCCTCCTGCCTTGTCCCTGCCGTGGCTCCCGGGGCTGGCCCTCGCATGGGCACAGGGCCTTCTGCAGGCCTTTGTCCAAACTGGGCTGAATTCGTTGTCTTTGTGACATGTTGGTTTCTGTGCCCGGCCAAGCCTGTTGGTACGCGGGGCTCTCGCCGTCCGCTGGCTGTACCCCGGGGCTGGCGCAGGGTGGGCCAGGGGGGCCGGGAGGGTGTGGGGGGGGTGGTGCTCTCCCGGCTGCCGAGGCCCTCTGACGGCTGCCTGGCGGGGGCCCCATGCTGGCCCCTGCCCTGGCCAGCGCCCTTCCCTGTGGCCCCGAGAGGCATAGGGGCGGGGTGGGAAGCTGGTCTTGTCACGAAGGGAAGAGAGTGGACAGGCCGGTGGTCGTCTCCAGAGCCTCCTTTCGGACTGCCCAGTGCGGAGTGTCCTAGAGACACGGAGCCTGCAGAGGGGGGCTCCGTGAGGGAGCGGAGGGCCAGTCCCGCATTTCAGTCCAGGCCCATTGCCCGGACGCGCCGAGGGGGCTCGACCAGGGTTCGGGCTGGCATTGGGAGACCGGGGGCGAGCTGTACCCTGCCCTCTGTCCCTGTGCCAGCATGGTCTCTGGACAGGGGAAGGGTGTTGTGCTCAGAGCCAGCACCTGGGGCGGGAGTGAGGGCAGGAGAGTTGCCGAGGAGGCCCGGGTGCAGCTCGGGGGACAGGGTCAGCTGGGGAGGAAGCTGCTCCAACCGGGGGGCCGGGGCCACCCCTCCCACACCCCTGGTCTCAGGTGCACCGTCCTTGTGGCTTCTTGCCCCGGGGCTCCTCTGTGTTGGAGCTGAAGCCCCAGTTTCACATCCTGCCTGTTCTGGGTTCCTTGGCCTCTTGGCCTCAATGTCCTTATCTGTAAAATGGGCTCAGGGCTCTTTGCAGGGCGGTCAGAGGTGTCAGAGACAGCTGGTGGGAGGCACGGAGCCTGGGGTCTTCTGCTGGCTCAGCGCATCCTGCAGCCATCCGTGATGCCGATCCCCGTCTCTCACAGACGCACACACACTCACACATGTACACACGTGTAGCTACACACCCACACACACCCAGCCCCCATGTAAAGCCGAGCTCAGCTGACCTGGGGGTGGGGAGCGGCTGTGAGCGGGCTTTGGCTTTCTGATGGGGGAGGAGGGGCAGAGGTGGGCATGGCGGTCGTCTTTGCTGTTGCACGTTTTCCGTGGGAAGCCACGGCTCCAGAGTGAGACCCGGGCCCGCCCGCCCCCCTCAGCCCTGTGGGGTGCGCAGCGCGGAGACGGCTCCCCACAGGCAGCCCTGCACATCCACTTACTTGTACTCGGAGTCCTATCAGAGAGCAGATCGTTAATTGAAGGAAAAAGCCACATTTTATTGAATTCCAAGATCAGGTAAATTAAAGCAGTCAACACAGAACGGAAAGACATGAAAGGCCCCTGGCACCCCTCCCCCGGGTCCAGTCTCCGTGAAGGTGTGTGCGGGACGCACCGTCCCCCGTGGCGTGCGTGCCCTGCTGTGTGGGTGGCCACATCTCCGTTTCCACAGCCCCTGCCTGGTGGCTAGACCCTGACCGTGACCTGCGGCCACCCCCAGAGTGGACTTGCGGTGGGCTCACAGCCCTGTAAGAAGCTGCGTTTGTGTCCATGTGTGAGGGGGCATTTCTCGGGTGTCACAGCAGCTGGGGACACGAGGAGTCTGAACTCCAGCAGGGCTGTGGTGGGGAGCAGGGGGCTGCTGAGTGCGTCTGGTGGCCAGAACTGGGGTGGCCCGAAGTGGGCTCGGGACGTCTGTTGGACCCTGGTCCCTGTAGTGGCCCTATGTGGCAAGGCCCCGTGGCTGTGGGTCCTCTCCCCTCCGAGAGTGCGGGCTGGGGACTCTGCAGATCCCTGGAGGCCCCGGTGCCCAAAGCCGTGAGCCCGGGAAGCAGCTGTGGCCTCAGCCTGGTGGGCAGTCCGGCGCACCCGCGCTAACTGGTCTGTCTCTGTTGCCGGCAGAGTTCCCGGGCCCCTTTTGCTGAACTGCCTGATGATGAAAAGATCTTTAACGGGACTGATGGCATGTGGCAGGGCCAGGAGCAGGCGCTACTTCCGGAGATCCTGGAGGAGGACCTGGAGGCCATCCGGCTGCGCGAGGAAGCCGTCCTGCGGATTGAGGTGAGGACCGGCCTGCAGAGTGTGCGTGGGCAGCGGGACTGTGTGAGTGACCGTGCCACTGGCCTCTTGTCCCGGGTGCTGGAAGTGCATCGGGAGCGCAGCAGGGACGCTGGCTCCGCGGACAGTGGGGCTGACCCCCCAAGCCCCCACGTGCAGATGTGGGTGCGTTCTCTGTCCCCCGCCGGCCTCCGTCTCTTCCTCTGCCTGGGACGTTGGAGCTGCTTCCAGAGGCTCCGTTTCTGGATGCATATTCTCTGAAAGTAGCTTCTTCTAGAAAAACGAGAACCTGGGCAAGTTGGTAAACTGAGTCAGTGGCACAGAACTTGTGGCTGTGTTTGCTGTCCACCGTGGGAGAAGGAAGATGCCCCCCAGGGAGGCGGAGCTCAGCCCGCTTACTTCTGGGGCCCTCTCCCCACTTCAGCCGCTGCCTCCATGAGGACCCATCCCTTCACACTGTCCTGCTTCCCGGAGGGGAAAGTCCACCGGCTTGTGGCCCGGGCAGGAGGTGGCACGGGGACACGGGGCTCCGCTCTGCTGAGACATCCAGAGAAGGACCAAGCACACACACACGGGGAGCCCTGTCTGCTGGCACAGCAAGACCGGCTTTCCACCAGCAGCTGAGTGAGGGATCCGAGCACGATTGCCCCTGAAGACACGGGGTGCTGGGGTCCTGAGAGGCGGGGAGACTTACTTGGCTCCTCTTTGGCTCGAGAACTCCGGTCCCTGTAGGAAGGGCCCAGCAGCCCCTCTGGCGCACTGTCTGTGGGTAGTGGGGAGAAGGGGCAGAGGTTGGGAGGCTGGGCAGCCGGGTGAGGGCGGGGGGCCATGCTGTGCTTGAGGAAGGGGTCTTGTCCGGGTGCTGGAAGCTGAGGGCAGGGCCCTGGGCATAAGGACATGGGCGGGGTGAGGGCTGGCCCTGGGAGAGGCCAGGACCCCCTGAGCAGGTGAGCACCCACCTCTGAGAGCAAACATGAAGCGGGGACCTCCAGGCTGGGGTTCTGAGGAGCCCCTGTGTGAGTAGGGTACCTCCTGCACTGGGCAGCCCAGGCCTGTGCCCTGCTCTAGTTCTCTGTATGGTCACTAGGCAGAGGGGGGGTTTTACCAGGGCTGATCAGCCCACCTTAGCTGAGTGGGAGGGGCCTGGGGCCCGGGCCCCCCAGGACCTGGGGTAGTGTGGGAGTTGCCTGAATTCAGCCAGTCCCTTTGTGGCCCTCAGAGCCCCGGGGTGGTCAGCAGGGGGGACCACTGTGGCTAGGCTTGCGGGAGCTAGGGTCTCCACGTGTGGCACAAGGGGCCGTGGACGCATGGCCAGCCCTTGTCTGTGGGTCTGTCTCCCAGACGGCACTGCTGGCCCTGGTGACGGAGGCTCGCAGAGCATACAGGGAGGGAGGGGCCCACAGTGCTCTCCGGGACAGGCTGGACCCCAGGGTACAGGTGGGCTGCCCCAGGCCCCCACAGGGCTGGCCCAAAGCCCAGCTGCTCAGGGTCTGCGGGGCCGTCTGTCCAGAGCTACAGAGGACAGCAGAGAGGTGTGGCTGCCTCTTGGGGATGACTGTGGGCGGCTCACACGGCCTCCCCGTGCCACCGAGCGGGCTGCTTACCACCGGCGCGGCCTGCCTCACCTCCTTCCGTCCGTCCCTGTCAGTTCTGCGCCTCCCCTTCCTCTGGCTGCTGCAGTGCTGTCTGTCCGCCGGAGCCGGGCCCCCACGCGGGTGTCTGTGCCCGTGCCCAAACCCCGGGCCGCAGAGCTGGATGCACCGTCCCTCGCTTCCGTCCTGCTCTGTGGCTCATGCTCTTCCCGCCCAGCCGCTGGGACCTGTGGACGGTGACTCTGCTCTGCCCCGGCCCGACCCGCCCCCCTCAGCCCGGCTCTACCCAGCTCAGCCCTGCCCCACCCCGCCCTGCTCTGTGGCCCCCCCACTCCTACTAACCCTCCACCCCCCAGGCGGCTTGGCCGCTTACAGGCTGCGTTGGCACAGCTGACCCCCGCCTGGCCTCAGCCATCCTCCGTTCTGATCCCTGGCTTCGTGGGCCTGGACGCTGCAGGCTTATCCCCCCTTCCCCAAGTGCTAGCAGAGTGGCCTAGGGCAGACCCAGGCCCCCCGTGGGTCTCAGCTTCCCTCCTGTGGGAAGTGCCGGGCCACTCCCATGAGGGCTGCCGGAGCGCGTGGAGGGTTGGGAGGAGGGCGGCAGGGCCACGCAGTGCGGCCCGCCTGAGACACCCCTGCCCTAGACGGGATCCCACACTATCTGCAGTTTGGGCTGGTGACTAGAGCTGGGAAGGAAGGCATCCGTGGGCAGGGGGAGCTCTGGGAATACCACCCGTGGAGAGCAATGCCTGGCAGCTGCCCCAGGGGCGACTGTGCTCCTGCAGAGGGGGCCGGGCCAGGCTCTCAGGCCACGTCACCCCCTTCCTGAAGGGGGAGGCCAACTCCTGGGGCCCACGGGGCCTGAGCCCTGGCTCGTCCTGGGCAAGGTGCATCTGGAGGGGCATGTCCAGCCATGGGCAGGAGTCAGAGGATGGGCCCCTCCGACGAGGAGTGCGGGGGGCTTGAGGCATGGCCCCCCTTCTGCCAGGCTAGTTCCGGGACTTTCTGGGGCTGCTTATTCTCACCTCTGATTTGGAAGCAGCTGGTCTCTGGACTGAGCCTAGGGTCCCTTCCTGACACTGGTCCTCAGTGGGCTGTGACCTGGGTGACCCCAAACCTCCCGTGGCCCTGAGGGGCTCGGTATCACGGCTTGCTGTAAAGCGGGAAGGGCCGCTTCCGTTCCACTCGGAGCGCAGGCTTTAACTGGGCGTGGGTGGGAGGAAGCAGGACCGCAGAGGCTCCCCATTAAGCTGCCTCCAGAGCTGCCGGCCCCCCAACACCGTGGGCTGGCTGGTGACTGGCGGTGGGCAGCTTTGCCCCCAGGCCTGTGTGCCGGCCCTTGGTGGTCTGTCCGTCCACCACAGCTGTGCTGGAGCCCCACCAGCGGCCGGCTCCTTCTTCTCTGTGGCCTCAGTGCCGCCTCCTGGGAGTCCGGCCTGTGGGGCTGAGGCCCCACTTCCCGTTCACATTGACCGTGGACCCTTGTCCTGTGCTCTCCCCAGCGGATTGCGCCCCGCAAGGCCGTGGCCGGTCTGGACAGAGCTGGCTCCGCAGGCCGCAGCTTCTCACATCCCTTTCAGCCTTAGGTCCCCTCTCTGAGCCCATTCCCTAGTGCTGGGGACCCCCTCCGAAAATGGGCTGTGGGCAGCTGCCTCTGAAAGCCTCGGCTGAGCCCCTTGTCCAGAAGAGCAGAAGGTATGTGTCCAGGGCCTTGTGCTCCAAGGCGGCAGGCCAGGAGGCCCCTCATTCCTTTCTCCTGGGAATGAGGCTGCCGGGGGAGGGCGGCTAGTCCGGTGTCCTCACAGCAGCGGCCAAGCCCACCCGTGGTCCAGCGTGGCCTGCCGCCACCAGGGCAGTCCTGGCACAAAGGGAAGTCTTGCTGCGGAGCCTGGGGGGCTGCTGTGGTGGTAGCCGGAAATTCCTCGTCCCCATGTAGGGAGGGGCCATCTGGCCTCTGTTAGCTCTTAATGGCAGAGGGGAAGTGGAGGTCTGGCCCAGGTTCGAGTCCTAGCCATGCCGCTGCCTGGCCATGAGAGCGCCTAGGGGTCTCCTGGGAGCTTCGGTTTCTCTGTAAGACGGGACTGTGGTCTTGGGAGTTGTTGAAAGGCTTAAGGGAACCCAAAGGACCTTTGTGAGCCCACAGGTGACCGTGCACCGCAGAGCTGGGCTGCCTCCAGGGGTCTCACTGGGCAGAGCCAGATCTGGCAGTGGGGGGTGGGGGTGAGCAGGGTGCAGCTCACAGCTGGCCCCCCAAGCCCCCCAGCCCCTACTCACCCCTCCCTGGGAGCTCCTGGAGGGCCGTGCCCTAGTTCACACCCTGCCGGGCCTGGGGAAGGTGTGAACTGACTAGGGGTTCACCCCAGCAGGAGGCTTGGGGGTGCTTCTGTGACCCAGCAGCAGGCAGCCCACAGCCTCACCTGGGCTCTGGTGGTCAAGGTGGTCACGGCGGTGCAGACGTGTGGGGTGCCGCTAGGAACAGCATGGCAGGTGGGTGGGGCCCCCCTGGCCGTCGGGCACCGACCCGGGAGCACACACACTTCCCTTGGTCCTTTCCGCCAGCTTCCCTGGCTCTCTGAACCCGCTGGCGCCTTCCTGCCCGCACCCTGTTCCTGTAGACACTCCAGCACCTTCCTCCTGCTCTGTACCTTCCAGTCTTGGTGCAGGTGTTGTCCGTCTGAAATTCTGGGCTCCCCTGTGCGTCGTTGAGCGTACCGCGTCACGGACCGTCTTGTGATTTTTCTCTGCGAGAACCGAGCCCGCGGTCGTCGCGGTGTCCTAACCACAGAGGACGCATGACATGATGACTGTCGTGCAGACAAATGGCTGGGTGGAGACGGATGGGGGGGGGGAGGGATGGATGGCCCGCGGGCAGCGGCGCGGGGGCCGGTGGAGGCGTGCGCGAGGTTTACGTGGCGGGCCTCCCGAGTAGGGCTGGGACTTATCGAGGAGGCTCCGTTGCCTGTTTATACGCTGCTTTATCAGCCCTCACAGCAGCCCTGCGAGAGGGAGCGCTCCTGTGTTCCAATTTTATCCGAGACGATGCGGAGGCTGAGAGAAGCCGCATCACTTGGCCCGGTGCAGCACCAGTGTGGCAGGGCGGGGCCTCGAGCCTGGGCTGCGTGACTCAGGCGCAGGGTGTGCTGGTGGCAGCACGGTCCGATCCCCGCCCCTCTGTTGGCCTCCCTGGGGCGGGGGAAGTGTGCAGGTGGTCCCCGAGGTGTGCAGGGCCCAGGGGCCGCTACCCAACTCTGGCTGAGACCCCGCCTTCTGTCTGAAGGGTGGGGCAGCCTGTCCCCTCCCAGGGCCGCGGAGGTCCAGCGGGATGGGCCGCGCCTCCAGCCAAGGCCAGCACCTAGCAAGCTTGCCGGGCTCGGGTCTGGCTAATGGAGCTGGGACTCGAGTCGCGTGTCCATCCACTCCTGTCCTGGGCAGCCCATCGGGCCTGACCGCCGGCTGTGCCCCAGGCTCCCCCTGCCGAGCCTCACCTGATCTCTCCTGTGCAGGCGGCGCTGCCCACTCCCTCTGGGGCGGCGTCACCTGACCCAGCCCAGGAACTGCTCTGTCGCCACTGCTACCTGGCAGGCCCAGGAGGGAGGGGGCTCAGGACGAGGGGCCTCTGCAGGGCAGAGCCCCGGGGTGCCCTCCTGGAGGTCGGCACGGTGCAACCGGAACGCAGGGGCGGGGGTTTGACGGGGCTGATGACTATGAATCCGTGAATAAATCAGTGAAACTGGGCGTTCCGCTACCTGGAACAGTCGTGCTCACAGGCTGGCAGTTGCCAAGATCCTAATTATAAGAAGAGCTGGTGTAATGGAAAAAGTGCTGCGGTGTTTTCTTGCTTCTCATTCCTGACGGCGAGGGAGCGCGCAGGTGCACTTGCACACGCGCCTCGCGGTTTTCCCGCGCCCCGTGCAAGGCTGTTACTCCGCGGTGCCAGGAGAAGAGGAGAAAGAAGATTCTGTGAGAGCTTTTAATGAGTTCTAGTTTTAGAAGCAATCAGGAAAATAATTGCATGATTTAAACGTTTACTAAGTGAAGGTGTTTTGCGTTTTTCCATGTCGCCCACTCTCCCACTCTCCTGGGCCGCCGCTGGCGCCGCCTGCCGTCCCTGGAGGGCGCCCTCCTGGGGCAGCTCTGGGGGACTTCTGGGCCCCCAGTGCGGGCCCACCACCCCTCAGGCCCGTGACCAGCCTGGCTCCGAGCCCCCGACCCCAGAACGAGGACCGAGCTTCTGCTGGAATGTGGCTCCTACCGGAGGCTCCAGGCCCACATGTTTGGCGTATCCTCCAGGGGAGCCCAGGAGTTGGGTCCCACTTGCCCTTGGCCTCCAGGAACCAAGGCGTGCCCAGGGGTCCAGGCACAGTGACCAGAGGGACATCGTCCCTGCCCAGATGTTGCCATTCTGCATGCTCCCTCCGGCTTGAGGCCACCCGTCCACACCTCTTCTGTCAGGCCCTCCCTTGTGGCAAATTAGCAGCTCTGTCCCCAGAGCTGGCCTTGTCTAGTTACCCCATCGATGCTGCAGACGGTGCAGACACCTCAGGAGGCCCCAGTGACAGGAGCGTCTCGCAGGAGGCACACACCCCGGAGCCAGGCACCCTGGGTGGAGAGCCGTCCATAGGGCCCCACCTCCCCACTCGTCCCTGGAGCTGTTGGGGGGCCCGTAGGCAGGGGCTTGCAGGGGGCTGCTGCCTGGGGGTCTGGGAGGGGTCTGCAGCCCCAAGCTCACCAGCCCTTCCCCATAGTCTGTTTCCCTCCTGAGGGCGGCCCCTCGCAGCATCCCTGTTGTCTGCCGGGTTCATGCAGCCCTCGGACCTGGCAGACACCAGCAGAAGCACGTGGGGCCATGGAACACTTGCTCCACAGCACCCTCCCTGCCCGCTCCTTTGCTGAGGGAGACTGGGTCCCTAGGCCAGCCGTGATCCTGCGTGGGAGGAAATGGAGTGATGGAGTGCATGTCCGTGAGTCCTGCCCATGTGGGTGACACCCCCGTGTACGGACTTCCAGGTGTCGTGACTGCCAGGGTGCCCCAAAGCAGTGAGGTCTGGCTTTGTAGTGGCCTGCGGCAGGCCAGTCCAGACTTGGCGCCAATGTTGATTACTGGCGCCAACGTTGATTAGTCTCGTGTCCTCGGGAGAGATCCTCGACCTCTTGGTGACTTGGCCTCCCTGTCTCCCCAGTCCTCAAAGTGCGGTTACCGGCAGGCGTGCTCACATACAGCGTGGGGAGACCGAGTCACCTTAGAAAGGCTCCTAGGAGTCCCAGAGTCCAGGTGCACCCAGGGCCAGGCTCAGGGCCCCCTAACAAGCCTCCTATGAGGGAGGCCTTGGTGACCAAGCTGGAGGTTGGGTGTGATGGCCTGTGCTGGGCCTTTGACAGGGCTTAGGTGGAAACCTGGAAATCTGGGCAGGGAAGCAGGGTGACTGAGGCCCTCGGAGCCTGCAGTCTTGGTTTCGTGACCTTGACGTCTCGGCTTTAGGGTAGAGCCTAGGTTTGGGCTCCCCGGCTGATAGCCTCGCTCAGAAGGCTGTGATGACGGGAAGCTTAGAAGAGGGCCCAGGCTCAGGGCCACCTAGCACCCTCCGATGGTAGATGGATGGATGGATGGATGGATGGACGGATGGATGGGTGGATGGATGCTGCCATCCTGCAGAGCCGAGACCCACAGGCTTGCCAGTGGGCCGCCACCTTCCCAGCCACGGGCTGTTTCTACTGAGCAGCTGTCTGCCTGCACTGTGGCTAAACCCGTAATTGAATTGTGAGCGACAGTACATACAGGGTTAAGATCGTGCTAATTGCTTCATTTCCCAGAACACTCCTAAAAAGAAATGAATTTCCCCGTCCTGTCTTGATGACCTTTGTGGAAATCGATTGAGGTTCCAGAATGAGCTGCAGAGAGGGTGGGCCTGGGGTCGGGTTCCCACTCCTGCCTCCCCTGCCGCTCTCACTGGCCTGAAGGACTCTTCCCTGAGTCATGCTCGGCCCTGGCCATGGGCTGGGCTCCTGGGGAGGAAGCTTTGGTTTTGCTTGCACGATAGATGAGGAAATCTGGCCCTGAGGTGAATGGTCTTGTGCACAGTCACCTGGCTGGCGGGTGGAGGAGCTGTGCCCTGCAAAGTGGCCTTCAGGGAAAGTGTGGCCTTGGAGCCAGTGGGCACAGGTGCCAGTCCCAGCCATCTCTCTCTCTCAGAGGCCCCGCAGATCACGGACCCCCTTGAGTGTACACAACCTTTACTGTCAGATGGCTATTGGGACCTGGCCTGAGGGGTGCTGCCGAGTACGACAGTGTTGTGCAACGTGCCCCCAACACTGCTCCAGGGGTGTGGCCACATCCCTCACAAGCGGCCCTGCTACTTCGCTGGCAAATGCAGATAAGACAGTTGGGCCACACGGAGGACGTGAGACATGCTTACGTGGGATGCCCCAAACCTTCCTGGTGCAAATCTCTACTCCTTACCATGTTCATGGCTTCATGAAGCCACTCAGTCTTTCCATGGGACTGGCGTCCGTCCACCGCCCACCATCCACCATCCAGCATCCATCTTTGTATCTACCTGTCCACCCTTTAATTCGCTGTTTATCCATCCATATGTCCGTTGTCTGTCCACCTTCCACCACCCGTCCATCTGCCACCCATCCACCCGTCCATCCGTCATCTCTATCCCTACAACCATCTTTCTGTCCATCCATCCACCCATCCGTCCATCCATCTGTCCACCCATCCGTCCATCCATCCATCCGCCATCCACCCACCCATCCACCCATCCATCCATCTGCCATCTGTCTACCATCCATCCGTCCGTCCGTCCACCCACCCATCAACCCATCCACCCATCCATCCATCCATCTGTCCACCCGTCCGCCCACCCATCCATCCGCCATCCACCCACCCACCCATCCATCCGTCCATCCATCTGTCCACCCATCCGTCCATCCATCCATCCGCCATCCACCCACTCATCCATCCATGTGTCCATCCATCATCTCTCCACCTGTCCGTTCTCCATCCCCCGTCCACCCACCGTCCACCCAACTCCTCCAGGATATATTGAGCAGCACTTGGGTGCTGGCTTGTGCCAGGGGCTGTGTGTTTGTGGAGAGGGAGAGAGACCCTCCTTTACTCGAGGAGCCTGAGAGCAGGTACGGGGAGTGAGGTGTCCCCAGGGCTGACAGGCCTGTAGAAGCTGCAGATGGTGTTGGCAGCACTGCTCTGCACTTGACTGTAGCCCCAGGGGCCAGCGCTGGTCATCTCTACCCAGTGTGGTGCCTTACAGCCAGGGATACCCAGGGACCTCGGGGTTTGGCCTTGAGACCAGGAAAGAATATTCAGATCCCAGACCTATCTCTGCCTTGTCTCGGGGGTGGTGGCCCAGGCTTGCTCCTGGTTCTTGGCTTTCACCCAGCACTCCCTGACGACTGTGCCCTTGACCACTGCACCTAATGGCCATCCTCTTGTTTCCACAGAGTGACTTGTTGGATGTCAATCAGATCATCAAGGACTTGGCTTCCATGGTGGCAGAGCAAGGAGATGCCATCGGTGGGTACCCGTGCTACCCTCTAAGCACCTGCCCCCCATGGCCACATGCCCTTCCCCCCAGGTGTGGGCAGGCTGCCTCCCAGACGAACGAGAGCCAGGGCGGTTCTGGAGGTCTGAGCCTCTGCTTCCCTCTCTGTGTCCCCGGTGTCCCCAGACCCTCAGGAAGGCTGGGTTTGGGGAGGCTCTTGCAAGAGGGTGGCCCACCCTTTCTGCTCATTGAGGAGTCTGGGCCTCCATGCCTCCCGCCCTGGGCCTTCCTCCCACTCGAGGACTCTCCAGGTTGAGGACAGACTGCGCTAGGTGGGGGAGGGGTCAAGGCTGCAGCTTGTGACCCAGCAGAGAGTGCTGGACACGCGGAGCCCAGAGCTGCCTTGGGGTTTCCATGCCTCAGGAAATGGGTGTGGTGGGGGCAGGGCTGCACCAGGGGGGACCCGGCCCTGGTCTCTGTGTTCCCTCCATGTGAGGACGTTGGCCCCACCTAGCCTGTCCTCTCTACCCAGGTGGCCACGTGGTTCTTCGGCTGCAGCCCTGAGTGCCTGGGAGGCCAGGGGGTGGGGGGCATGTAATAGGAACCGTGGGTCCCTGGCCCAGAAGCATGGGGACGACTCTTGGCACTAGAGCCACTGGCTAGCACCGCCAGCTCCCAGCCAGCCTCTGTCACCCGCTCCGTTCCCTGGTTCTGAAGTCTGTGTGTGTCCTGCTCCCCGCTGGGCGGCCCAGCCGTCCCCTGCTGCATGGGCAGGAGAGGAAGGGACTGGGGAGGGCGGGGCCTGCTGCCAGGAGGGCGGGGCCTGCTGCCAGGAGGGCGGGGCCTGCTGCCAGGAGGTTCGGGGCCTGCTGCCCAGCACCTGGGCCTTTCACTCCTCCCAGCCTGGGCTGCGCAGT
The DNA here is from genome assembly GCF_011764305.1 of Mustela putorius furo. Lineage (NCBI taxonomy): Eukaryota > Metazoa > Chordata > Mammalia > Carnivora > Mustelidae > Mustela > Mustela putorius. Next base: position 39,727,294 of record NW_025421322.1, on the reverse strand, counting down.
AGAGCCGTGCTCTGGGGTGTGCAGTGGGTGCCCTGGGGTGTGCAGTCCCCTGCCTGCCTGGGCTGCATGTCCTCCTGCCTCGCAGCCCTGTTGGCCTCAGCGTGGCTGTGGCCGCTGTTCCTGCCTCCTCTGACTACCTCTGGGCGGGGTGTGCTGAGTGTTCTGTCCACTCCAGATGTCACCCAGGTGGTCATTCAGTCCCAGGGACAGACTAGTTGAGAGGGGCACGTGCGGAGGGAGCTGAGTCGCAGCCACTGTGATCAGGGCCTGGGGACCTTGGGGCACCTGGAGTGGGGCACCAGGGGCCGAGTGCTGCTGAGACCTGAGGATCCCACCGTGTGCTGCTGTGGGCGGTCTTACTGTGCTGGGGGATGGGCAGGGGCCCGTGTGCCCCTCTGCAGGGACAGTGGAGGCGGTGAGCTTGGTGTTGCTTGGCTGGGCCCGGCCCCAGCCCGCCTGCCCCCCGTCCCCCTAGCTGGCCACTGGCCTCTGCCTGCCCCTTCAGCCTCTGGTGCCTTTCCAGGGTCCGGCAGCAGCAAGGCCGCATGCCAGCAGAGCTCCAGCCCTGAGCCCGCCGTGGCGGCCCCGCTGCCCGGGCTGGGCTGTGTGTCCCTGCGGCAGGGCCTCCACTCCCGTACCAAGACACGCAAGCCCAACTTCAGCCCCCAGGAGACGGAGGTGCTGGTACGGAGGGTGACGCGCCACTACCCGCTGCTGTTTGGGGCGCTGCGGGGCCCGCCCTCCCGGAAGCACCGAACGTGGAACAAGATCCTGCAGGCGGTGAACGCGCTGGGCCACTGCCGGCGCGACCTGGGCGACCTGAAGCACAAGTGGCGGGACCTGCGCGGGGCGGTACGCAAGAAGCTGGCCGAGCGCCCGCCGGCCCCCGGCCTCCTGCTCACCCCTGTCGAGCGCATGGTGGCCGAAACCTTCTCAGCCCCAGCCCCTCCAGGCGAGGGCCAGGCCGCCGAGCCCCTGCCAAGTAAGTGAGCCCCCTGGGCCTGCCCCCGTGCTGGCGGTACGGTGAAGGGCCCCAGGGAGCGGGACCCTCGGGAGGGCTGGGGGCCTGTGGGTCTGCCCACCGCCCGTGTGGTAGCTCTCTGCTTCCAGCTGGGGAACTGAGCCTGGGGTCAGAGAGGGGCCCGTCTGCCTGGGCAGCTGAGGAGCTGAGGATCAGAGCCAGGCTCCTCCTGGCCCCAAGCTGGGAGCCCTGCTGGGGGTCCCCCCACCATGACCTAGCACAGCCGAGGGCCCCCAGAGGCTCAGGGAGCGGAGGACAAGGGGCCACGCTTCCCTCCCTATCCCCACCTGGGGCCACTCTCCCGATGTGGGGGAGGGGACCACCCCTTCCCATGCTCTCATTATGGGGGCTCTTCTCCCTGGGGTCACTCAGCCCCCTGACCAGGGCAGTCTCCAGTGGCTCCCTGCTTCCCAGGGTACACGGACCCTCTGACTCTGAGCCCATGTGCCCGTCTGTAGGGCCCCCCTTTGCTGGAAGTTTCTGTACCTGGTAAGGAAGGCCTAGGGGGCGTGTTGGGGTCTTCCCTGCCACGCACAGCCCCCTCCGGCTCCCAGGGGTGCTGGCTTGGACTTCTGCTCACCACCACCTTCCATGCCTCCTGCCGCTCCTCCTCCTCGAGATGCCTCGGAATGTCCCAGTCAGGCTGCTCGCGCCGGCTGCACCCCTGCTCTCGGCCGACACAGACTCTGCTTCCTGAGGAGCTGTTGGACGTACCTTGGGGATGAAGCTTGGAGCAGGCCCAGCTCTCCTGAAGGCCATACAGTGCAGCACAGGACTCAGCCTGCACGCAGGCACGCCGGCAGTTGGCCACGGCGCGGCTTGTACGGGCCCGGCAGAAGATGTGGGTGGACACACCGTTCCCTGGCACTGGCCTTGCTCGTGGGCCTGGGGGACGGCGCGGGATGCGGCCAGCCTCTCAGGCCAGGGGAGGCTGCCACATTCTGCTAGAGACAGAGCCAGACCCGGTTTTGGAGTGCACACTGGGGTGCCTGGGCCCACCCCACGAGTCCCTAGCCCTGCAGCCCGGCCCGAACTTGGTGATCGTGTTGTTCCTGAAGGTCGCTGGTGCTGGCTCAGCAAACTGGCTGATGGTGGGGTCCAGTCCAGCACAGATGTCCCTGCCTGCGCGGGTGGGCCGGGAGCCCCCTTCCCTAGACCCTGCCGGCTCCGGGCTCGCCTCCGTCACAGTGGCGGCTGACTGGTCCCTTAGTGATGGGAGCCCCTCCTGGGGTTGTGCATCCTGGGCTGACTGTCGCCGAGCAACCGAGGGCGAGGGAGTGGCCTGGGGCCGGATCTCCCTGGCAGGGCTGAGTGTGGGTCAGGGAGGCGGCTGCAGACCCTGATTCGGGGCAGGAGGTGGTGGCAGAAATGACTGCGGCGCGGCACACCAGTTCTTCTGTCTGGGTCAGCGGCGGCCTGGTGCCTGGGCAGGGGGAGGCCTGCAGGGGCTCCTCACGGCCACAGGGGCTGTGGATAGCCCGTTGGCAGAGTTGGGGGCCTCCGCGGGGGGCTGAGCGGGCAGCTCTCTGTGCTTTGGGGTGCACCCCTGCTATCTCTGAATGTTTGGAGGTGGTGCTGGCGGGAGGTTCTCTCCCCGACAGGCCTGGCCCAGAGTCTGGGCACCCTGTGGTCTCCGGAGCAGAGCCCCTGCGTGGGAGTGGGGGTGAGCAGGGGGCACCTGTAGATCTGCCCCGAACAACCAGGGGTCTTTAGGAGGGAGCAGAAGTGGTTCAGGGCAGATGAAGCATCAGAGCGAGCAGGCCAGGTGGTGGGGGGCTGCCCAGTAGCCCCTTGGGGAAGGAGCCGGCTGTGGGGGGCGGGTCTGCTTAGTGTGGCAGCCCAGGGCAGAGCCGAGTCCGATCTGGGGAGCGCTCTGTGGGCTGGATATGTTTGTTCTTGGTCCGAGGTGGGCTTGGCCGTGGGCTCGCTCGTGTCTCCAGGCCGTCTCTTGCCGTCAGAGCTGGTTCCCAGTGTCCCCAGGGCCTGTGCTGGAGGCTGACCAGACTCGGGCTTTCTTGGAGCCCGAGAGCAGGGTGCAGGGCGGCCCAGGCTCTGTCCCCGACACTGCAGTCTGTCTGTGCGTGGAGGTCATCACTCCTGTCTTGGGCGTCCGTCTCTAACCTCCGCAGGGGGAGGGCGGGGTTGCCGCTGCCCAAGGCCTCGGGGTGTGAGCTGGCTCCTTGGCACGTCCGCGAGGCCGAGGCAGGACCAGGGGCCTGGGTGGCCGATGCGCTGCCAGTGCTGCAGGTGGGGGAGAAGCAGGGCTGCCCCAGCACGAGAAGGGGTAAGTCCCTCCTTGCTCTCCTCCCAGTGGGGCTCAGCGTGGAGGGCCTGGGGGAGGGAAGCCCGGAGGAGACAGCCGCCCCTCAGAGCCGTCACCGGGCAGAGGCTGGGTGTCCCCTGCCACCGCGCTCCGCTCCGGACTGGACGTGTCGCAGTCCAGGGAGATGGAAGAGAGCAATCGGGCTGTTTCTGCCCCCCGACGTCCTTGGAGCCTGGAGTCCTGTCACTTCCTCCTCGGAGAAGGAGCTGCGTGTTCGCGGTAGCCGGCGTCGCGGCCGCTGGTCTGCGAGGAGAGTGCCTCCTGCTGCGGCCACCTTCTCGCTCCGTCTCTGCTACCGGATCCCTGGGGGTAGAGGAGGGCACGGTGTAGACCCGTCCTTCGTCGGGATTCACACTCAGCTCCTGCTGTGGAGGATGTCGCCGTCTTCACTCACCATCGCTCTGTGTGTCTGCGTGGCCTGGCCTTGAGCTCCTGGCCTTGAGTTATGAATTTGGCGCGTGTTTTCACCGCGGCATCACGGCGTGGAGTGCTCCAGTTTCCTGGGGCTGACCTGGGGCGTGTGGGGGTGGCTCGACTGGGCCGCCGGTGGGACAGCTCAGCGCCACACTGACAGCCCTACCCGGCGTGTGCCTGAGGCCCCACACTGAAGACCGAGCCGGTCGGCCACGGTCCGGAGACCTTGGGCCGGCGCAGTGCTGCCGGTCCCCTGCGCCTTTGCTCCCAGCCCAGGCAGGGGTCCTCCCCGTGGCTCCACGACACCCACAGAGACAGGTCCCCTGCTCCTTTCTTCGAGGCAGGGGCCGTGGTCAGGAGCAGGAGGACTGGCCCAGGGCACAGAAGAGTCACAGGCCAGGCCTCTTTCCGGGCTGGCCTCTGTCTTCTCCTGAGTGAGCTGCCCCTGTCCCTAGGTGCGCCTCCTGATGGCTCTGGTGGCCAGTGCCTATGCCAGCCAGGTGGCCCAGCGCTCTTCCCGGCTCTGGAGGCTGGCCTCGCCTGGTCTCCAGTAACGCCAGCATGGGGCCTCCGTGAGCCCGGGGTGGGGCAGCAGCCCTCCAGCCTACCCCATCTCTGGGCCTGGGCTCCCCAGGGCTTGCCCTTGGGGTGTCCTCAGGGTCACAATCTGTAATTCCTTCTGTTGTCTTGATTTGCAGATAGTTTTGAAGCCAGCCTTGAGGCTGCGTCCTCGCACACAGAGGTGGCCAGCGAGCTCCTGGCTGGAGCCAGCCGGCATCAAGTAAGTCAGTATGAAGGGACAGGCCTGGCTGGCCCATGGCCCCCTCCGTCCCGTTTCCCTGGGAGGCCTAGGCCCCGCCCTGTACTTGGGAGGGCGCGCCCACAGGATCTTCTCAGAGCCAAGGGGGACTGGTGCTGCGGAGGGAAAGGTAGGGCTGCAGGGTCTGCACCTGCCGAGGCAGGTGGCCCGGCCTTGGCCCAGCTGGCTTAGTGGCAGTCGGAGGGCAGGGAACTGGTCGTGAATGTGAACAGGGCACGTGTGGGGGATCTAACTGCTGTGGGCGCTCAGGAGCGTGATCGCCAGGCTGCCTCTCCAGAAAGCTCTGTGGCGTCTCTTGTGCCCAGATGGGCAAGCTGGGTCTGTCCCCTTCCTCTGACCCTCCTCTGACCCTCCTGCCTGCACCAGCCGCCCAGGCCCCTGTGTGGCTCGGGGCTGCCTCCGGCCGGGCTCTGGTCTGGAGGCTGGGATGGGCGGCCCCTTCTTAGAGCCATCAGAGCCCGGCTTGGGGCAAGTTGGCTGCTCAGAGGGAGTGACAGCAAACATCGGGCCTGCATCTTTTTGCGATGGGGCTTCGAGCAGTCCCGGGGGCTGATGGCCAGGCCTCTGTGCGACCCGCCGCTGCCGTGTAAGCGTGTGATGGGGCCTGGTAGGCTTCGGCCCCATCAGGTGGGCGGAGGGCGGGGCAGCTGTGCCCACTCCCTCCTCACCGCTCACTGGCCCTTTGCTCCGCGCTGGGCTCTGACACTCAGGGATGGACACTGTAGAGCCTGTCTCTCCGCGAGGGGGCATCGCAGGGGGAGGGTGGAGTGGACGGGCCAGTCCAGTGAGAGGAGGGCTCTGGGCTGCTGGGGCAGGCTGACTTTCCTGGGAGGGCGCGCGCTCCATCTTGAAGGCCAAGTAGTGATTGTCCTGGTGGAGGGGGCGGCGCGCTCAGAGGCGGAAGGCGGAGCCACCCAGGCCCGCTCAGGATCCGGGGGCTGGAGTGCGAGCCCCGTGCGCGGGCCGTGGTGGGTGGGAGCAGCACACAGCACCCTGGGGAGAGCGAGGCCCATGATGCCCTCATTGCCTGGGGTCTCCGGGAAGTCACAGCTGGTGTTGGCTTCCCGTCTCCTGCATCGGCGGCCCTGGAAAGAGAAGTCGGGCTGACGGACAGCGGCCCGTGAGAGCGGGGAAGAACCAGGCTGGGCCAAGGTCTCGTCCGCAGGATGGGAGTGGAGGCAGGCTGACGTCAGCTCGGGGCTCACCGCCTGGCCCACGGCCCCGCCGCTTGCAGCACACGGAGGGCAGCCAGGCCCTCCAGCTGGGGCCTCTCCACCAGGCCTGGTCCTTCCGGGGCCCTCCTGGAGTGGAAGGTGCAGGTCGCAGATGACATGCAGGGCAGACTTGCCCGAAGCTCAGGGCCCGGCGTCCCTCGGATGGGAGCTCTTCCAACGGCGGGGCCTGTGGGCGCCCTCCCTACCGCGGCAGCTTGAGAGGGAAGCACTGAGCCGGCCGGTGGCTGCCTCTGGGAACCGCCGGGGCTGGCCGTCGGCGGGATCGGCGGGCGCCAGGACCACACGCGAAGACGGGCCGTGAGGAGGAGGAGCGGCAGGAGGACGTGGAGGCGGCGCGGGGGGGTCCTCATCGGGCCCAAGCCCCACCCCCGTCCCGTTCCCGGGAAGCCCACTGGACCCTCTGGTGACCCGATCCCTACCCCATTTCCGCTGCGGAGCGGTAACACCTGTGCCACAGGTGAGGCGAGGCAGGCCCTGACGGGAGGCGCGGCCATATGGCTGCCGCATGGGAAGGTCCTGCTCATCGCCAGCCTGGCGGGCAGCACGGGGCCCAGGCCCAGGCCTCAGGTCCAGGTTTTCCCTGAGAAGTTGGCCAGTGTCCCCCCTACCCCACCCCACCTGACGAGAGAGAGGGTGACGTCCCTACATGCACGCGTTGGGGCCGGCGGTTCCGGGAGGAGCAGGGCTTCCCAGCTCTCAAGAGGCGGCGCTGTGTTGCCGCCGAGGCTCTCGGATTCCTGTCCGGGACTGGTCCTGCTGCCCTGGGGAAGCTCTGGTGCACCTTCCCCTCCTCCCGGAACACCCACTCGTCGGAGGACCTGGAGATCGATGGGTGGGGGCCTGGATGGGTGGAAGGTTGGATGGTTGTGTGGGTGCACAGAGGTGTGGTGAACCGAAGGATGTTGGGTGGGCGGTGGGTGGGCGGCCGGTGGGTGGGCGCGCGGACAGATGAGCTTATGGAAGGAGGAGAGACGGAGGGAAGAAGACGGTTGGATGTTGGAGGAAGAAACCGGCAGGTAGATGAGTGGGTGGTATTGCAGTGGAACTGGTGGGCAGGCGGGGGGGGGGGGGGACAGACAGCGGCCAGCTGGCTGGACGTATGGACAAGCAGCAGGGCACCGAGGCTTCGCAGTTCCAGGCTGAGGTTAGGACCTCAGTGTTGCTGGATGAAGACTCACCCCGTGAGTCCCCCTAGTTTCCTCGTGTGGGTGCCGCTGCCCACCACAGAAGCGCACTGCAGACCCAAGCAGCTCTGTGTGCAGAGGGCCCCTTCCGTCACCTCTCTGCCCCTCCGATGTGTCGCCCCATCATGGCTGCTGCGGCTGACGTTTCCTGTCTCCCTCCACCAGCGGACGAGGACGATGACGCCCCCAGCAGCCTGTGGCTACCCCTGCGGACCCTGGAGGGGCCGAGCCTGCCGGAACCCGAGCCCTCGGACCGACGAGGGACGATCCCCGCGCCTACGTCCTCGCCCTCCCCGCCGGCCTCTCCGGCCTCCCCAGCTTCCGTGCCCCCTGCGGCTGCGTTCCCAGGGGCCCTCGGGCCCTTCCCAACCCCCACCGCACCACCCCCAGCCCCCTGGAGGCCCGCGGGGGAGGCCTCCGAGTTTGAGCAGCGGCTGCTGGACTCGCAGTGGCGACAGGGGGCCCTGCTGTCCCACTGGTCCCAGCAACAGAGCGTGCTGATGGCCCAGCAGAACCGGCTGCTGCAGAGGCTGGCGGAGCAGAACCAGCGGCTGGCTGACGGCATGGAGGCCCTCAACCGCACCCTCGAGAAGCTGGTGGAGGCCTGCCCCGTGCCGGGAGCCTCGCCCCCTGTCGGGGACGGCACCCCTGTTGGCAGAGCGGCCTGCGGGCCCAGCGGAGGCTCCCGGGGCAGCCCCCAGCGCCCCCACCCGGGCCTGGAGGTCTTCTCAGGGATGATCCTGAAGGTGGAGGAGGAGGTCTGACCCCTGAGGGCCACAGCAGGGACTCCAGCCCTTCTGGGAGGTGGGCTTGGGGGCAGCTGGGCTTAGCTGGGCCTCCATGGAGCCAGTGAGGATGAAGGACACCTTCATGGGCGTTGTCTGTGGGGCTCAATGATGTGCAGGGAAAGGCTCTGGGGCCGGCCCGTGGGTCCTGGGCAGACATCTACTCAGGGACCTTATGGCTGGAGGAGGCAGAGGGGCGGGGCCGAGCCCAGCCCCCCTCCCGTCCCGCGCTCTCACCGGCTGGGCTGCGTGCCTTGGAGGACAGCCGCAGGGGTACAGCGTCCCCCACCTGGATAGCCCCCCTGCAAGCCGCCTCCTCCTCCTGCTTGTACGGGCTCTGTGGGCCGCGCTCCGACGCTTTCCACGATCCTGCCAAGGGAACCACGTCTTGCGGGCCTGCTGTCATTTCTCCCGGTTTTAGATCAGTGGTGTGATAGACACACGGACACGTATGTGGGACTTGGTACTGTATTGGGTGGGATGCTGTTTTGTACCTCCTGATTTTCTCACAAAGAAGTTATTTTTCTTACATAAGCATAAAATAACAACAAAAAAAAAAATGCAGTAACCGTGCTGATGATGCCCGCCAACCCATGAGACGAGCCCGGTGCTGTTCTTGCGGACGGGCTGCTGTGCTCAGCCCTGGCAGGGAGCCCCGAGCGCTGGCGGGGTGTTCAGATCTCCATGGGTGACCTGCCGCACCCGTGCTAGGGTCCCTCAGGGAGCTGGTGTCCACCCCTGTCACACGGCTGCAGCCACACAGCTCCGCAGGGGCCAGCAGGAGAGGGCAGGGCTCCCTGAACCCCAGGTCCTCGCTGGTCCTGGGCCACGTGCCCTTTGCCCCTCTCCCCTCGGCTTCCTTCTCCTGACCGCTGTGGGCAAAAGTCTTCTCCAGAAGTGGCAGCCTCAAGTGTTGGCGTGGACGGGACGGTGTGCTGGCTCCCGGGCCCCAGGGAAGCCCAGCATTGAGGAGGGCCAAGACTAGTGTCACCAGCACATTGGGCGGGACCCTGCTCTGGTTTTCTGTGTTCGTCGTGGCGCAGCAGCACGCCTGTAACTTCGTCTCAGAAGAGCGCGATCTCTTCTCTGCTCCCTGCGGCGTGGCCCAGCCGCCATCCCGCCCCCCCCCCATGGGGCTTATGATGCCATGGGCTGCCCATGGCAGCCTCACTCCGACGGCCCCTCCCTGGGAAGCCTTCTTTCTGCTAAAACCTCAGGTCCGTCTTCATGCCAGCTCTTAAGCCTCGTTCATCTTCGCTCTGGATGGAGGGGATGGATGTTCCTGTCTGCTAAAAGATGCCCCCCAGGTGGTCGTTCACCTCCCTACTGGCTGTGAGCGCTGCTCCTCTGTGATGCAGGCTGACACCTTCAGTCTCAGACCGAGCTCTGATCCCGGTCACTCGCTGAGCCCTGTGCCTGGTCACCCTCTAGATGCTGACCCTGGTCCCACTCTGGGCCCTGACCCTGGTCCCACACTGAGCCTTGACCCTGGTCATGCAGTGAGCCCTGACCCTGGTCCCACTCTGAGCCCTGACCCTGGTCCTGCTCTGGGCCCTGACCCTGGTCCCACACTGAGCCCTGACCCTGGTCCCGCTCTGAGCCCTGACCCTGGTCATGCAGTGAGCCCTGACCCTGGTCATGCAGTGAGCCCTGACCCTGGTCCCACACTGAGCCCTGACCCTGGTCCTGCTCTGGGCCCTGACCCTGGTCCCACACTGAGCCCTGACCCTAGTCCCACACTGAGCCCTGACTCTGGTCCCACTCTGAGCCCTGATCCTGGTCCACTCTGAGCCCTGACCCTGGTCCCATTCTGAGCCCTGATCCTGGTCACACACTGAGCCCTGAGCCTGGTTACACACTGAGCCCTGACCCTGGTCCCACTCTGGGCCCTGACCCTGGTCCCACACTGAGCACTGACCCTGGTCCCACTCTGGGCCCTGACCCTGGTCCCACACTGAGCACTGACCCTGGTCACACTATGAGCCTTCATCCTAGTTATATTCTTGGCCCTAACCTGGGTTACCCTGAGCCCTGACCCTGTTATTTCTGTAACACCTACCACGAGCCTCCTCTGGTCCGGGCCCCGTGCTAGGTGCTGAAGATGCAGGAGTGACCAGGCAGACCAGAAGCCTGTGCTTGCGGAGCTCACGGTCGGCCGTAGAAAACAATACTTAGAAGTAAATACATTCCGGGTAAGTGTTTCCTGCGTTTAAGTTAGACTAGATTTGGCTGCATCTGACAGAAAGCCCAGATGGCTTGTTTTGGAGAACACGGGCGGGATGACGTTTACTTAGAAGCAGTCCGTGCTTGGTGAGTCGACGCCGCGGGCGGCTCTGCGGTCCTCGGGCTCACGCGGCCTGCGGGCGCTGCTCAGTCGCGTGCCCGTGGCCCAGGCTGGCTGCAGGAACCCCCCACCACCACCGCGGGAGGCCTGTCCGCAGGCCACGGGTCGGCGCGCACGAGGAGGCCGGGCCACGGCCCAGGGAGAATAGGCTGGCCGTGCATGGAGGGGTGCCGCCCTCACCCCTGCGGCTCTGGAACCTCCTCTCAGGGATGCATCAGGGGAGCCTGCAGGGCCTCTCGGAAAAAGCTGTGATCTCGGATTAGACAGGAGCTGTCAGAGTGTCCCGGGAAGAGGAATCTTGGGGAGCGTGGGAAGGGGGCAGTGAAAGTACGCCCCCCCCCCCCAGGTGGGACTGCAGTGGCCTGAGCTCGGCCCGGCCTCGACCCTGCCCTGCTCGCACGCTCCCCAGCAGCACCCCTGCTCGCACGCTCCGCAGCAGCACCCCTGCTCGCACGCTCCCCAGCAGCACCCCTGCTCGCACGCTCCCCAGCAGCACCCCTGCTCGCACGCTCCGCAGCAGCACCCCTGCTCGCACGCTCCCCAGCAGCACCCCTGCTCGCACGCTCCGCAGCAGCACAGACTCAGGATGGAAGCGAGCAGGTGGGGGGTGAAGCCAGGGTTGGGGGCCGTCCCAGGTGACCCTGGGCCCAGCAGTGGGGTGCTCGGGAGCAGGTGCATGAGCGGGCTGTCCCAGCAGCATGGGGGTCGCTGGGGCTGTGGGGCCTGAGGAGGGAAGGGGCGTGGAGGGGACAGGGCTCTGAGGACCCTGTGCGAGAGGAGGGGGACAGGGCCGTGAGAGAAGGCAGGAGCAGTCCCACGGAGGAGAGCGGGAGGGCTGCCCTGACAGATGCCAGGGGAGGGATCCGGAGGGGCCGGTGGGGTAGAGAAGAAATGGTCCCAGTGTGGGGCATCTAGAAGGGGTCAGTGGCCGCGACAGGAGCCGGTCTGCGGCTCGACTGCACAGAGGTCAGATAGGCCGGGATCGGGAAGACGCTGCAGGTCACCTCTGTGCACCCTCCTGCAGGAATCTGGGGTGCAGGGGTGACGCCTGGAGCCCGGGTCAGGACCGCAGGCTCTCACCCCATTCCCTCGCTGCGCGGCCTTCCCAGGTGAGGGAGCCTCGGCGTCTCACTCCTGGAGCAGCTGCGGGTGTGCGGGCAGCTGGGCACATCTGCCCTCGGACGACGGGGCTAGCCATCCCAGCGGCCCTCCTGCTAGAACAGTCTGACCTGGAAACCCCCAGCTCCGGTGCTTTGCCGCCTTGCCAGGAAGCGACAAGGAAACTGATCCGCCCCCATCGCCGCCCCGGCAGCCCTAATGGGAAGCGCAGCGTGGGGAGCAAGTTCAGGACTGATCTGAGTCCCCAGACCTGCAAAGCCCTTCATGGCAGGAGTGGCCAGTGAGGCCTGTGGGAGGCCCACAGAATGAGGGGCCCATGTGACCCCACGGCTGGAGGCCACTCTGTATGTGATGGGGCAGCAGAGCAGAAAGCCAGGCAGGCAGGACCAGTTGCAGAGATAAGAAAACAGGCCCCACTATGGGTCCAGCTCTGTCCCCAGTTGCACGTGCTGAGTCCTCACCCCGGGCCCTCAGAGGATGACAGCCCTTATCCACGCTGACCAGTGTCCTTATGAGGGGAGAGCAGGACGCAGACATGCACTGGGGGACGACCGCGTGAGGACACGGGGAGGAGATGCCGTCCACACGCCGACAGAGGGGCCTCGGGCACCAGCCCCACCCGCGCCCGGGTCCTGGGCTCGGACTTGCAGCCGCCGGGGCCGGGAGGAGAGTGGTTCCCGCTATCCCGGGTGCCCGGCCTGTGTCCACTGGGGCGCCGAGCCCGTCGGCGCCGAAAATTAGCTGCGGGAATTAGCCGGCTGTGCCGCAGGTGGTTGCTGTGAAATGCTTTAAAATAAGATGAAATCACAACAATGGGCGATAAGAGATTATCAAAAGTGACCACGTGTGCCTGAAAAAGATCACCTCCAACTTCTAGAATGAAGAGCTCCGTGGACGGCCACGAGCCTGGGCATCTGGTGGCAGAGGACGTGACAAACGGCGACCAGAGGACATCCGGAGCGGCTGGCGTGTTGCAGAGCGCGGAGCCCGGCAGAGTGTGGTCACCGGGGCCTAGAGGCCGGAGTCGGGCGTGGGCCAGGCAGGCACAGGGCGGGCGCGGGGACACCCCGCAGCAGAAATGAGGCAACTGCTGTCCCAGCCGCGCGGGGGGAAGCCGCGGAGCACCACGGCAGGGGATCCCGTCCGCGTGGAACGGACGAGTGTGACTGGTGTACTTGCCGCCCACATCACGGCCACAACCAGAGCCCGGAGCCTGGCATGGCCGTCTGCGAAGCGTTCGGAAAATAACCGTGAGCGTTAGTTCTGTTGCCAGCAACAACGCCCGCCGAGGACGAAGACTAAGACTAACGCAGGAGCGTCCGCGCCGGTGAAAGCCTGGTGGGCTCACCAGGAGGAGGGAGGCGGCCCTGGAAGGAACACCTGGGACACAAGGACCAACAAATGACTGTGAAATAGTGAAGTTACCTTGTAATAAGGTAGTAATGATGATTATAGCGTCTAATTTGTGGGGCGACGTTTTTGGAGAGCTCAGACCGACACCCAGACAGGTAGTGTAACCGATGGGAAGAGCTGCTGAAGTTTTCTCATCTCACGTTGTTCGTAGGGAAGTTAAATATGGATTAATTTTGGCTTCTGTTAATAATTACACACGGTAAAAACTCCTTCATCAAAATTAAAAACTTAGGCCCTATGAAGACGCTGGGAAGACAAGCTATTCAGGGAGAGAAGCAGAGGGCCTGTATCCTGTGTATGTAAAGAGTTCTCTAAATTCAACAGTAAGAAAACAAACAATTCAGTGAGAAAATGGCAGAAGATTTGAGCAGATATTTACCAAAGATTTTCGATGGTCCCGTGAGCACCTGAGAAGACATCCAGCACCACCAGCTGTTAGAGAAATGCGGCGTAAAACTGTAATGGGGTCCTGCCGCACACCTGCCCCAGAGGCAGAAGGCGAGACGCGGGGACACGGGGAGCCTGGGCTGTCCGTGCACTGCCTGCGGGGAGGCCACTCTGAAAGCTGGCTCGGTAGTTTCTTAAATACACCGCGCAGCAACCGCACTCCTGGGCACTTATCCAAGGCAAGTAAAAAGTCCCGTTCACCAAAAACCTGTACTCAGACGTCCGCAGCATCTGTGTTTGTAGGAGTCCCCGACTGGAAGCGCCGAATGTCCTTCCTGGTTAGCCGTGGAAGCACAGTGTCTCCACGCGGTGTGGTGCGGCGCGAGGGCTCTGAGCAGACCGGCCGGGCTCGGGGTCCCTGCCATGTGAGTCCCCACATAGAACGTGGTCAGAGCCGCGGCCCTGTGGCGATGGTGGCAGGATGAATGCCGTGGTGGCCAAGGCGCAGCTGCAGGGGGACCACGGGGCCGTGGTGTGCGGGTCTTGGTGGCGCTGGCCAGAGCGCACGTGACGAGATCTCGGGATCTCACGGGATCAGTGAAAAGCACAGTGAGGTCTGAGGCAGGGGTCCCCTTGGAAGCAGGAGTCAGAGGGGATTGGGCTTTCCAACCAGTGAGAACGGAATGAGAACACAATTGAGCAAACACAAGTTCTTATTGAGCAAAAAAGATTAAATAAAAAAGAGAAAACAAGAGTAACGTGGAAGGAAAAGCATCCGGCAGACGGGAAAGGGGGCCACGCCCAGGGAGGCCTGTGGGTTCCGTGGGTTCCGTGGATTCCGTGGGTTCCGTGCCTGTGGGTTCCGTGGGTCCCGTGGGTCCCGTGGGTTCCGTGCCTGTGGGTTCCGTGGGTTCCGTGGGTTCCGTGCCTGTGGGTTCCGTGGGTCCCGTGGGTCCCGTGGGTTCCGTGGGTTCCGTGCCTGTGGGTTCCGTGGGTTCCGTGGGTTCCGTGCCTGTGGGTTCCGTGCCTGTGGGTTCTGAGCCTGTGATGAGAAAGTTCCAGGTTCTCCCTCCGCCAGGGGGAGCCCCGCCTCGTGGGGGAGGCTCTGCGGGGGGCTCAGGGATGGGGTGAGTGAGCCCTGGCTCCCCTGACCCGCAGAGCCCGGACCACCCCGGAGCAGCTCCCTCCCCCGCACCCAGTGTGCCGGGGACGTGCTCACCCCCTGGTGCCAGGTGTCGGCAGACTTCAGGGTATCCGTAAAGAACAAAACACACCCCGATGCTTAGAACACGCAGCTGGAGAAATGCAACTGACGGTGTAAGTAGTAAAAGAAAAATACGTTTTTTGTATGTTGGGAAGTTTAAAAAGACTTCTACGTAGCTCAGAGGTCGAGGAAGGACTCGTCGATGTGGGGACCTCTGGGGACCTGCGGAAGAAGTCTGTGGCCTTAGACGCTTCGGCCACAACCAGGCAGGCGGCCGGAGGACCGCGTGCAGACGGGAGGCAGAGGTTAGAGCCGGAGGAAGGAGGACGCACAAACCCGCGAGCCGGCGGGGGACGCTGGCGACGAGGGCACATCGAGGGAGTGACGGCCGAGTCTCCTGGATGCCGGAGAGAGCGGGACCGTAGACCAGCCACTCGTGAGATGGACCCAGGAAGGAAGAGCCGAGATCCCAGAATAGGAGCATTCTATGAAGGTTTGATGCCAGCACCGTTTCAATGTAGAAAACACACGGTTCCTGGAGAGGCACGCGGGTCGCGGGGCACGGGCAGCCCATGCCCACCCTCAGGTGCCCCATCCCCCGACCTTCAAGGAAGAGGTCCAGCCTCTACAGACTCTTCTAGAGGCCAGAAAAAGAGGGGAGTTCACAGACTCCTGATGGTCAGAGATGGGCCCGCTGCAAAGGGGCACCATGGACTGGACGCGCCTTTCCGGGGACTGCGTACCCGTCCCAGGACCGCAGAGGCAGTGATCCCGGGCAGAGCCGTAGCCACGCTGCACCAGGGCACCTGCCTTTCCGGAGCCTCGCGTTTGCCACGAGGATCCGACGGATGCCAGGAGCCGTGTCGTGGAACACGAACTCGGCGGCGGCCCCTTGCCCGGCCTCTCCCCACGAGCCCAGCAAGCCTGCCGGTCACGGACCCTCCGTCAGTGCGGCCGCCTTCCCTGCGCCCACCCCTTGCCTGCCCACCGCGGCCCTTTATAGAGAGGACTCCCCGATGCGTGCCCCTGCGGCTGATGCCCCCGTGGGGACTTGTCTCCCGGGGCGCAGTCTCTGCCAAGTGGGATGCAGGCTCCACGGGCAGGGTTATGGCGGTGGTCCCCACCTGGCGCCTCTGACAGAGCTCAGCATGCAGTCGGTGCTCAATAAAAGTCCTCCCGTACTTCGTCTGGGCAGTGGGGAGGGCGGGAGTTGGAGGGTCTTGGGAGGCACGGCTGGGGCCGGCCCCCTGGGCAGGTGACTAACACAGCTGGTGCAGCGGGGGCTCCTGAGCTCATCCACATCCAGCCAAGGGCAGGCCTGGCCCAGGACCCCTCCGGCCACCTGGCCCAGCCCCCGCTCATGCGCCTCCAGGGAGGGGCGGGACTGTCCAGGGAGGGTGGCCCCGCCCCCGCTGGCTCCGGCTCCGCTCGGCTCGCTCAGCGGCTCCTTAATTTTCCCCTCCCTCCCCTCCCTTCCTTCCGCCTGCCCCCTCCTCCCCCTCCTCCCCCTCCTCCCCTCCTCCCTCCCCTCCCCTCCTCTCCCTTCACAAGTCTGTTGAGCTTCCCAGGGGCTCAGGCTCTGGGCTGGTTTTCCCATGACCATGCCTTGACCTTTCCCATTTTCTCTGTAAAATTCGGGGTTTGGATCTGCTTACAATCGCAGAGACTTCTGCTGGGTGCCTGCCGGCTGTCAGGGCCCAGGAGTCATCCCCAGCCCGGTGCAGGGGGGAGGGAGACTTAGCCTTCCCAGGCCTGCGGGTACGGGGTCTGGCCGGCTTGGAGCCGCGCTCCCTGTCCCTGAAGGCCGGCTGCCCCTGCCCTCCCCGTGACTCAGCTCCACGGTGCCCCAGGGGAGGCTGTGGGGGCCTCTTCCTGGCATTCGTGGGGACGGGGTGTTTTTACCACGGCAGCCCAGTGGGCCGTTGAAGCCTGCTGCGGGGGGAGGGGAGAGGTGGGGGCAGGGGACAGGGAGGGGAGGCTGCCTTTTAATTTGGAGGCTGAGCAGGTTAAATAAGCAGCAATTGGATTTCTCGGAGGCCTGAGAGCGTGTGACTCCCCGGGCGCAAAGAACACGGGACAATCTCATTCTCCTGATCAGATTGTTACAGATTCTCTCCTCCATCTGCTGAGCGATGTAGATGTGAGCTGTGTTCTGGGCGCCCTGGGTGACAGCTGGCGGGGACGTGGGGGGGTGGGGAGGGGTGACCCTGTGTGCACTTGGGCCTCAGGCCCAGGGCCCCAGAGCCTTGCCCTTTCCCGGCTGCAGCATTACTGGCCCCTCCAGTCCTCCTCCAGGCAAGAGCATCAGGCAGAAAAATAGCCCTAGGCGGAGATTAAAATCTATCCATTTAGGGTTTGATAACACCCTGTGCTGTGGGCCAGAGCCACCGGTGTCCTCCCGAGGAAGGAGGGGGGATGCGGCCCAGCCCCCGCGCCCCCCGCAGCCCCCCCCCCCCCCCCCCCCTACCTGCCCCACAGTGTCCTTGGCTACTCGGAGCCGCCTGAGGCCTGGGCTCATCCCAACTTTGGGGGTGGCCCCGCTCCTCTGTGTCTGCCGTGCTGCGTCCAGGATGTCCGGGACCTGGGGTGACGCGCCTGGTCTCTGGGCCGGCAGTGCGAGTGTCCTCAGGTCGGGACCTGGGGACCCTGCAGGAAGGTGTGCGGGCCTTGGGGCCAGGCTCTTGGTGGCTTTGGCCGCTCCAGGTGGGAGTGAACTCCCGCAGGCGGTGCCCCCAAAGCTGACGGAGGGAGGCAGCGATAGGTGTGTGGCCCTCCGGCCCCCCCAGGCACAGGCTGCGTCACCCTTTCTTGATCCTTGAAGAAGTCCTGCTCAAAAGGACCGGACCTCGTGAGCCCTGGGTGCTGCCTCCTCCCTGTGGACTTGCTGCGCTCTTCCAGCAAATGGGCGCCCACCTTGCGCTCTGGGAGGGCCAGCAGGTGCTGGCAACCGGGCTTTGGGAGGGGTGGCTTGGGGCGGCCGGTTGGCCTGGCCACTGTGTTCCTGTCTCATGGGCCAGGGTCAGGGCGTGCCCTTGAGGCCCGGAAGAAGCGGCCAGAGAGAGTGGCTAATTAAGTGCCAGCACGTGAGCCAGACAAGGACCGTGGATAAATCAGCATGGCTCCGATAGATTTGGAAAAGCCTCCCAAAGGAGGGATCTTAGAGCAGGAAAGGTCTGCCCCCTAGGGTGGGGGAGCCTCCCTGTGCGGTCCTTACAGCAGCCCCTTGAGCTGAGATGCCTGTGATCCCTGCACAGTGAGGGAGAGACTTGTGCAAGGTACCAGGAGCACCTGCGCCCAGCCTGGAGGCACAGGCACGCCCTGGGGGTGGCGGTGAGCCTGTGCACACCTGTCTGTGCAGAGGAGGGGGTGAGGGGGTGGGTGTGCACGTCTGTCTGTGCGGGGGGGGGTGGGGTGGTGGTGGTGGTGCATGCTTGTCTGTGCCGGGGGGTGGGTGTTCACATCTGTCTGTGCGGGGGGGTGGGTGTGCATACTTGTCTGTGCACGTCTGTCTGTGCGGGGGGTGGGTGTGCATGCTTGTCTGTGTGGGGGCGGATGTGTACGCCCAGGCATGGTGCACGTGTCGTGTGTGGGTGCATGGTGTGTGCCCCTGAGCACTTGTCTGCCTCCTGGGGCAGCGTTCGGAGCACGGAGGCGGAACTGGTCCATTTTCTTGGCGTGGCACCAACCAAGTGGCCAGAAGGGCCGCTCCGGGAGGTGGCTGGCTCTGCCATGAGCAGATGGGGGCTGGGAGCGATGGAGGGAGCCGGGCCCGCGGACAGAAGAGCGGCATGCCCGGGGCCCAACCTGCAGCCTCTGAGCTGCCCCCACCCGGGCTGCCATAAAGGGAGGGGCGTGGCCGCACCTCCCAATCTCCCAGACAGACCCCGGTCTCAGGTGGATCTCCAGAGAGACCCAGAACCTGTTCACAAGCGTTTCTGTAATCTCACCCAGGGGGGCAGCCTCCAAGGGCCCCGACTAGCCCAGCTTCTTCCAAGCCCAACAGCCTTGAGTCCCAGATTGCGTTTGGGAGAGCTGTAGCAGCAGGGAAGCTGCCCAGCGTTCCTGAGCCCTGGCCCAGGGGCAGGCAGGTGGGAGGGTCGGGGCTGGAAGATGTTGGCCTGGAGTAGGCAGGAGGCCCCGAGAGGCTCTTGGGCCAGGCAGACGGCAGCCAGCCTGCCCGTGGAAGCAGCCCCTGGCATCCTGCCCAGCCCGGGTGTTTAGAGGCATTAGGTCTGCTGTCAAGGAACTCATCGGCTCACAAAACACCTACCCAAGCAAGGTGGTCCCCCTCAGCCTCTCCCCTGCAGGAGAACGCAGCCTCCCACCCTGCCTCTGTCCAACTTTGCATGCTTCAGCCGGGAGGGCCGTGGGAAGACTTAGCTCCTTGAGAGAGAGGAGGTTCCCTGTCTACGGTCACCCCCAGTGGGGAATTGCCTCCTTCAGAGGGGTGACAAGGGGACATAACCCCACAGTAGGGTGACTGGGGGTGGTGTGCGCGTGGGAAGGTCCCATTCAAGACAGAAACAATGCAGTTTTTAAGTGATGGGGAATCTGGGCTTATTTTCAGCAGCTGTATGCAAATTACATGCAAATGAGCGTATTTTCTTTCCAGTACCTGTGGCCCAGAGCAACCATGTTCTCGAGGCCCAGAGTCGGCCCAGCATCTTGTCTCCTTCACAGCAAGCACCCCCTTCTCCAGGAGCTGTACTGAGTAGGGGCAGCCGCTGCTACTTATTAAACAAATGAAGATGGTCCCTTGGGTCAGACAGTTCCAATCCCAATTCTGTAAATGACTCCTTGCGTGTGACCTTGAGCGCATCGCATAAGCTCTCTGCTTCTCGTTCTCTTTTTCTGTAAAATATGTATCAGTAACAGCTCTCAGGGATGCATGCGAAGCACATGGCACCGTGACTCATTCTAATGGAGGTGGTGGTAATGGTGGTGGTGATGGTGGTGATGGTGGTGATGGTGGTGATGGTGGTGATGGAGGTGATAGTGATGGTGGTGATGATGATGGTGGTGATGATGGTGATGGAGGTGTTGGTGATGGTGATAGTGATGGAGGTGATGGTGATGGTAGTGATGGTGGTGATGATGGTGATGGAGGTGATAGTGATGGTGGTGATGATGGTGATGGAGGTGTTGGTGATGGTGATAGTGATGGAGGTGATGGTGATGGTGGTGATGGTGGTGATGATGGTGGTGATGGTGATGGTGGTGATGATGGTGGTGATGGTGGCGGTGGTGATGGTGATGATGGTGATGGTGGTGATGGTGATGATGGTGATGGAGGTGATGGTGGTGATGGTGATGATGGTGATGGAGGTGATGGAGATAATTGTGATGGTGGTGGTGGTGGTGGCGATGGTGGTGGCGATGATGGTGGTCACTATGAGGCTTCTATACCAGGCATGGTGAAAAGCATTGGAAAAATGGAATAAAAATCTTCATGCTGAGATGTTCACACCTTATTCAGAGGCCTCCTCGGTGTGAGGGCATTGTCTCAACCCATGTCCCTCCCCTGCAAGCACTGGAGGGCATGGTCCATTGTTCAGCCTCCCTCCACGGTCAGCTCTCCTGTCAGTGGGGACAGTGGCTGCCTTTTCCAGAGCTCCTGCCTTGCCAAGAAGGCCACCCTAGGCGGGTGGGCAACACGGGGAGGCTAAGATGTGGTCCTGGCTCTGGAAGTGCCACCGTTCTTGACCACGTGGCCTCGCATGCAGGACCACACCCTGTCCTGTTCTCCCCTTGGATGATGTCCAGTGGCTTCCTCTGGACGTCAGAGCCCCACCCCTCCCCGCTGGCCTCCAGCTCCCTGAGGGAAGACAAAGTCCTGCCCCTCCCGGCCATTCTGGGGGTCGGCCGAGGGCTGAGCACAGAGTGAGGGTGGAGGGCCTGCCAGAGGGCCCTGCGTGGTCTCCTCAGAGCTTCCCATGGGGCAGCGCCCGGCGATGGAGGGCACAGGGCACCTAGCACAGCACCAGGAGCTCCGGGAGTGTGATCCACTTCCTTACCACACTCTTGGGCCAACGCACCCCTCACAATGTGTTGCTGTCCACCCGTTTGTAGATGTGGAACAGAAACTCAGGAAAGGCTTGCATTTGCCTGAGATCACGGGCCTGGCAAGTGGAGGAGAAGACTCTGAGCCCAGGTCTCCGAAGGCCAAGCTCCCCCGTGCTCTCTGAATTCCCCAGGGAGCCAGATGGTCAGGAAACAGCTGGTTTTCTGCAAGCAGCTGGGAAGACCCAGAGAAGATGGCCAGGGAGCAATGGCGCAGACAGCCCCACGGGGCAGCCCCGCTCCCACCCACTGTGCACAGATGGGGATTTGGAGCTTTCTGGAAGCTCGGGGAGTATTCAAGCTGCATGTTGCCTCGAGCTGGTAGAGGCAGGCTGGAGAGGGGCGGTGGGCCCGGTGGGGCATGGCAGCTTGTTCTGGGGCTGACGGGGGTTGGCTGGTCAGCTAGGCTGCGGGGTAGGATGGGCGGGAAGGGGAAGGTGTAGCTGTGCTGGGCAAGGCAGTGCGTCGGGGCAGGGAGCCTCTCGGTCCAGCTGGCTGAGCCCCGCCGCCTGCAGACAGACGCAGGCTGGGTTTCATTGAAACACCTCAGTGCTGCCAGGCCTACGGGACCAGGGCCCACGGCTCTGCTGCCCTTTCTGCCAAGAAAGGAGGGAAAGGAGACACAGAACTGTGTTGCTCGCACAGCAAAAAGCCAGGAATATCTGCGTGAAATCATTCCCGTCTTCTGGAAAAGGCTGGGCTCTTCCCAGGGCAGGCCTGGGTCTAAAGGGCTGGAGGTGGCAGGAAGGAGGGGCAGGCCGCGTCCCGGCCCCACTGTGAGTGCGCCCGCTGCGTCCCCACGGCTGTGAGTGCACCTGCTGCGTCCCCACGCAAGGTGACACCCAGGCCTGGCCGGGAGGCTGCCCGGTTGTGCGGCTCCGGAGCCCCTCCCACGACGGAGGCTGCTCCTTCCGACCAGCCACGTCGGCCCAGTCCAGCGACCTAATATGCCTCCCGCACTCGGGGGAGCCGCACCGGGTCTGAGGCCGGTCGGTGTGAGCCACTGAGTGCCGTGCTTCGGGTGGGAAGGGCATGGGCCAGGGGGCCTGGGGCCTGGTGTGCAACTGCACGTCCTCGTGGTCCTTGTACTCGGGCAGGGCCTGCCGGGGAGCAAGCCTGTCCCTGCGTGGCTCAGCCGAGCCTCACACCTGTCCTGGGCAGGACGCAGGGCAGAAGTGACGTGTCCATCCTGCAGATAGAGCAGCCGAGGGGCAGGAGGGCGGGAGACCCGCCCAGTGCAAGGGGAGCCAGGGCGGGCACTCGCGGCCATGGACCCCCAGGCCTGCCTCCGAACCACTGCATGCAGGAGTGACGAGGGTGGTGACGACCATCGGGAAGCCAGCGCGCCCCAGTGTCCCCGCGAGCTCGTGGCCAGAGAAGGAGCAAAGCTTGGAAATGGCCTGGCCTGAGTCCTGGCTCTTCCCAGCAGGTTGGTTACCTGCTCCCAGACTTCGATGAAACTAAGTCCCATCTCTGAGCCGTGCTGCCTCATCTGGAAACGCCTCCCTCCCAGGTTTCGGCCGTGAAGTGACTCGGGCAGGCAGCAGCCGGTTGGGGGCTGAGCGCACATGGGTGCCTTCTCTTGCCCCGAACACAACTGCCGCAGGCACCTCCTCGGGCTCGGAGTGGGGCAGGATCGCGGCCCCAAAGACACCCGAGGAGCAGAGGCCCAGAGAGGCACAGCCACTTGGCCTGGGTCACACACAGCTGGTTGGAGGCACAGCCCAGCCCTTCCTCCTGCCTGCTCTAATGGGTCATCTGTCTGGCCTCCTTGGGAAGACGGATCGGTGTCTGTTTATCTCTAGACAGCAGGAACGGAGAACAACAGACTTGAGCCAAGCGCACGGCCCGGACGTCAAACAAGCCGCCTCTCCCAGCGCATCCTCCGCAGACAGAAGGCATGTGAGGCCCGCGGAGGATGTGACCTGCTCCCCGAACGAGCCAGGGGTGCGTCTCCAGGGCGGGAGCGCTCCCGGGCCTGCCTGACTCCCTAGAGAGCCGTCCTGCGGCCTCGCCACGGGATGGGCAGGAGTGTGGTGTGCCCTAAGTGGACGAACCACGGGTGCTGAAGCTGCCGGTGGGCCCCGTCATGGGGCGTGTGGGGGCGTGGACAGGGCAGGATGTGGGCGGGGGGCTCATAGTGTGCCCCCTCCTGATCCCCCAGTCAGGGAGGATGAGCTCTCGACTCGTGATCGTGGCCTTTTGGGGGTCTGGTGCCCCCCTTCAGCCCTGGGTGCTGGAACCACAGAGAGAGAAGCCCCCGGAGCAGGTGTCGTGGGATGAGGTCCCTGAGAACAGGGGGGTCAGGCCTGCCCAAAGGCGGGGTTTGGGAAGCCTGGATCCGATGACCCTGACTCGGGCTCCTCCCCCAGTCCTGTGTGTTCATGGGGCTCAGTACTCCCGTCCCGGAAATGCGCTCTGGTCTAAGGAAGGGTTTCGGGAGAGCCCGCCTTCCCTCCAGAGGCACCGAGTCATCCTCCAGGGTCCCTGTGTCCTCTTTGGCCGGGTGCAGACCCCGGGCCTGGGGGAGCAGCGGTTCACCCTCGCCCTCTGCGAGGGGCACCGGCAGGAAGGTCAGTCAGTGAGGCTGTCGGTGTGGGGCTCTGCCCTTTCCCGAGTGACCCCCTGCCCGTGGGGAAATCGGGAGCACCAGGTGGCCGTCCTGTCCGGCTCTGCCCAGCTCACGTCTGTGTGTTCCTGGACGACGTCGACTGTGTTCTGCACCTGGTTCTTATCTGCTTCCAGGATGCCCACGAGGGCTTGTTAATGATGCTGTCAGCAGGACAGACAGAAAGGTTTTCAAGGAAAAACCAAAGCCCAGGGATGCCTGTGTTCCCAGGACAGTTGCAGCCCACGGGCCTTTGCAGGGGGAGTGGCGCGGCGGGTTGGCCGACCAGGCGGGGATGGACGGCCGCGCCCCTTTGCTCCAGCCCGCTGGCTGCCTGCTCGGGGAGGGGCCTGGGATCTGGCCTCGTCCAGGATTGCCACGGGGCACCCACCAGCCGGGGCTTACCTGGCTTCTGCTCTGCAGGGAGTGGAGGTGCCACAGCCCCGTGCTGGCCTGGTCAGGAGCCCCAGTGAGCCCCCAGCGTGCACCTCCCCTCCGAATGCGCTTTCCACGGTGCGGCGAGGACAGATGTGAAACTCCGAGGGAGGCGCTGGGCTGTGAGCGGGAGCGGAGCCGTGGATTCTGGGAGCCCGGGGCCACCTGCCTCTGTGACTGGCCCCCGCCCCCCCATCCTGAGCCCCCGTGTCTCCCAGGGCCCAGAGCCTTGCTTGTCTGCTCTGAACGAGGGAGCCGGGATCCTAAGAACCCCATACAGCGGGTCGGTGGCCGGACTTGCCGGCCTTTGTTCTGTGAATTGGAGCTCGTCCCGCACTTCCCTGCACCTGTCTGTCAAGCTGTGTCCCTGCGTCTGTCTGTCAGGCTGTGTGGCTGTAGGAACAGAACCACCCCCCACCCTGCCGGCTCAAGGCTGGGTCTGTGTTCGTGTCCACAGCAGGATAGTAGTGGCTTTGCCCCTGTGCTCTGACTCCAGGGCGCAGACTGGCCGGGCAGCACCCCAGACACCGCCGGGCTCCGGGCAGGGGGAGTGGGGTGGCCGGCGACACTCACGTGAGCTTTGCCAGGGTCTGTGTGGAAGCGGTGAGACACTCCCGCTCTCCTGTTGGGATGAATCGATCCAAAAGCCAGACCTGCTGCGGGGGCGGGAGCAGTAGGGGCGCGGGCGTCCTGAACAGTGTGTAACGCCCACATCCCCACGGTCGCGCCTGTGTCCGCCGCGACCCTCCACCCACCCCGGCTGTCATCTTCCCTCGTCTCCTGGCCTCTTCCAGGCCCTGCCCGTCTTGGAGGGTCTGAGAAGCCGCCAGCCCGTGCCTCCGTTCCCTGGACTCGGTTCTGCTGGGGGGTGAAGGCTTTTCCAGCTCCAGGGAGGGGCCGCAGTCCCGCCCCGCCCCCGGCCAGCCTCCGTGACCCTTCAGGTTCGGACACCCCTGCCGGGGCCTGCCGTCCTAGCTCTCCGGAGGCTCAGTCCCGCCCCGACGGGGCTCCGCCCACTGCCCCCAGTCCTAGGTGTCCAGGATTTTCTTTCCCAGGACTTCTCCCGGGCTCTCCTTGTACTCTGTCCCCCACCCCCACCCCCTGGGCAGGTGTCAGCACCATCGCCGCATCCTCAGGCCCCCGGACGGACAAGCCCTCACCTCCTGCCTGTCCCTCCCTCCAGCCCCGTGGGCTCCCGGGCTCCAGGCTCCGTGGATGCACGGGGGCCAGGACTGACGTCCATGCTGGCCGAGGAGCAGAGAGCTGCAGGTGCAAGGTGCCGTCCGGCTGCTGCCGGCACCTGCGCACACAGGTGTGCGACGGTGGAGATCACGCGGGCTCCATGGGCGGAGGGAAGAGGGCATGGTGCGGCCGCCTTGGGCAGCGGCCCGTGCCCTCCTGGCTCGCCCTGTGTGCAGAGCCCAGGCTGTGCCGGCGGGTAGCGGGGGAGGGTTCACGACCAACCAGCTTCTGCCTCGTGTGGACACTTCCCACTGGGTGCTCGGGGGGCCCTGGGATGTCTCAGTCTGGGTGGGGACAGGGCCACCTCTAAGCAGGCTCAGGGCCTCCCCCAAACCCCAAATCTGTCCGCTGGACTCCAGGCTGAGAGCCTGGTCTGGCTACCTCCCTCCTCGGGTGGAAGCCAGGGCCATGCCCAGAGACGTCTGGGGGAGGCAGAGGCAGGAAGCGGTCTGCGGGCCAGGGACTGGGCAGGGGTTGGGAAAACTGGCTCTTGGCCCCTGCTCGGGGCTGGGCTGGGGCTGGGCGGAGGGACCCGGCAGCTGGGGAGTCTTGGGCTCGGCCCAAGAGAAAGGGATCCTGAGCCATCTGCACGGTGAGGGCCTCTCATGGGGACCAGAGCCCCACTGTCTTAGGGGCCGCCTTGGCGGGGAGTGCGGGGTAGGGGCTGTGGGGGAGGGAGGCCCAGCCAGTGAGCACGGCCCCACTTGGCCTTGGCCATTGACATGCCTTCCGGGACCTTTATGGGGTGTGTCTTCAGGACGTGAGAGTCGGGGAGTCTCCTGCTGGGATGTCAGGATCCTAACGCTGGGCTCGCGGACGGCACCGCTGGACGGCGAGAAGCATGAACCTGGCACATCAGGATCATGGGGCCGGGGACCCTGACCCGTGTTCCCAGACAGGGAGGGCTGCTGTGTGGTCACAGTTGTGCAGCCGTCCGTGTTGGCGTTCATGCTCTTTTCCGAGCAGCTGCTTGACCCACTATGCGGCACACATCGCAGCAGCTGCGGGGCGCGACGTCAGTGCTTGCGGGCGGCACCTGCGGTCCCATGCCCCACATCACACCCGCGTGTTCCTGGGCTCGGCCCGCCCTCCGCTTGGCCCCCAGAAGCTCTCCCTAAAGTTCCTGTTTGTGATCCCCCCGGCCCTTACCTACCTCAGTTTCGTGTTACTTTAAACAGACGGTGTTGGTAGAAGGTGTTGACGGCCAGACCACGGCTTCTCTCGTTTCGCTTTAGCTGCGTAATGATGAGGCCGTTTGCGTCCAGGGCTTCGCCCGTTTCATTGAGCTTCGTTCCCAGCAGTCGTCCGCGGGCCTGCGCCGGGCTGGGCCGCGAGGGTCTCACGGGGGCGCAGAGCGACCTAGAGCGGCGAGACAGCGACCCCCAGCGGGACGTGGCGTGCTTCCGGCGCTCGGGTCACACGCACGGCCCTGCTCCGACTCCGCGTCGGCCTCACGCGGCAGCGCAGGCCGGTACCGGTTTGCCCCGCGCCGCCGGCCGCCACGCTCTCCGCAGCCGTGGGAGAGCTCTGCCTACCCGCTATTTGACAATGTCAGAATCTTTGATTTTTGCCAGTGTGTTGGGTGTTAAATAGTATCTAATCGTGGTCTTCATTTGCATTTCCCTGATCACTAACGAGGCTGGAATTTTTCATGTTTATGTTTGTGTTTCCTGAGCTGAGAAAAGTCTGTTCATGCGTTTTGCCCATTTTAAAAATTGGATTGTTTGTTTTTTTCCTTCCTAATGGTTTCTGGAATGTAGACACACACATATGGGCGCGGGTTTCCCGCGTCGACGCCGGGGCTCTGCGGGTCCGCGCCAGACACCCCGCCCGGCTATAGCTTTTCCTGCCCGTCCCCGTGGGGTCTCTCGGTGACTCCCGGGCGCCGTGCACACTCGTCTGAAAGACGCTGCCGGTCGTTTGCTGCTCACACTCACTCCTCCTCGCCGCACGCAGTTGCCCCCGCAGTGCGGGGAGACACCTCCCCTGTCCGCCTGGCCCGGGGGCCTGCCCCACCCCCCCGGGCTGTGCCACGCTCCAGCGCCCCACGGTGCCGGTGCCGCGCTCTCGTCCCCCTCCCTGAGTCCCTCCCCCGCCTCCCGCCTCCCCAGTGGGGCCCTCAGCTCTGCTCAGAGACGCCTGACGGCTCCTTCCTGGCCCTTGGCTCTGCCACGCATATCGCGATCCCGACTCCAGGTTCCGTCGGGGCCGCCGCTGGCAGTTCGACGGGCTCGAGATCGTCGGGGGAGAGCCGGTCTTCACGACGCCGGGTCCTCCCGTCTGCGAACGCCGCGTCGCTCTCCGCGTTTCTGCCGACTTCGGTGCTGCCGAAACATTAAAACCATGATTTCCTCCACCTGTAGCTTTCTTATCTTTTCAGAGGTTTGTCCCTAAACGCGTGTTTCTGTCTGCTCACGGGAACGGTGCACGGGCCAACCTGTTGCTGGCGTGCACACGCGTGCAGTCCCGTGAATGGAGGACGTGTGTGTCTGCCGACTCTGCTCAGCCCTCGGCTTTCCCTCCCATGTGTCCCTCCCGGGTGTCCTTCTGACGCCAGCTTCCCCGCGGCGCTGGGGCCGGTGGTGGCAGCCCTGGTGGTGTCTGGGCCGGCTGTGACAGGGACGCGCCCGGCACCGCCCTGTCGGGAAAGGGGCACGTTTGTTGTCAGACCGAGGACGTTCGCGAAGGGCTGGAGGACGGTGTGGGGTGGTCGCTGGTGTCAAGTCCTGCACGGGCGATGGGCGCTTCGCGGTGTCAACACGCTCGTGTCCTGTGAGACGGGTCCTCAGCCTCTGCCGCCACCGGGGAGCCTGGCCGGGGGTGGGGGCGGAAGCAGACGTCCGGACCGAAGCCTCCTGCATCTCTGGGGCATCTCCGACGTGGCCACAGCAAGTAGCCGTGACAATAATCCACTGTCACGGT
Source organism: Mustela putorius furo (assembly GCF_011764305.1). Taxonomy (NCBI): domain Eukaryota; kingdom Metazoa; phylum Chordata; class Mammalia; order Carnivora; family Mustelidae; genus Mustela; species Mustela putorius. Next base: position 39,699,778 of record NW_025421322.1, on the reverse strand, counting down.
GTCACGGAAGGCTGTCACGTGCCCGTGCTTCCTTCAGGATTTGTGCCCCTACGCTGGCCCCCCGTGTCCCTGCTGTCCCCGCGCACCCTCGGCCCTGTCCCTACCCTGCACCTGCCCCGCCGGCCTGGCTCGTCCACAATCGTGGCGCCCTCGTCAGCCTCCCTGGAGCTGGTCTCCATCGCTCGTGTCGGGCCTCCGTGCTCTGTGCTGACTCCGGCTTGTGGGCCGTTTTCTCCGCCGCCTCTCCCCTCCCCTCCCTCGGGTGCGTCCTGCACCCCTCCTTCTTGTTGCCACGGCCCAACGCTCGCACCCCGCTCTCTCTATCCCCCCGCCTGTGGGCTGCGCTCCCTGTGCCCCACACGGGACGCCCTGGACCGTCCTCTTGGCTCAGCTTAACGCGCTCTGTCCGCAGGGCGTTTGCCGTGCCCCGTGGGTTAGTAGGAAGCGGATTGTGACACGCGGGGACGCGGGGGCGTTTGAAATGCACCCCTGCTACGTGACCTTCCAAGGGTTGCATCTTGCTCGGGGAATGTCTACTTTGCGATGCTGGTTCCTTGAGATGCGTGAACTTGCTTTACAGCTTAGAGAATCGACTGTGAGCCCCACGTGCGTGTGAGAAGAAGGCGCGGGGAGCTCGTCACTCGTCACTTGCTAACTGAGATCTCCGTGTCCGTGGCCTCCGAGGTCCACCCGACCTGCGACCAGCTGAACGCTTGTGCGGGGTGTGGGATCGGGGCCATCCCGCCGTGGCTCTGTGAAGGCTGGCGTTCCGCGTGCCGCGGCGGGAAGTCTCAGGCCCCGTACGGGGAGGGACTCTGTCTCGTCTTGGCCCAGGGGAGCTTTCCACCCACGGAGCAGCCTTTCCGCTCCCCGTGGCGTCCGTGGCAGCTTTCTCGGGATTCGTGTCTTCACGGTTTTCCATTCTCTCGGCGTCAGTATTTCCGAGCCTCGAGGCCTCGGACACGTCGGTTCTGCCTGGAGTTAAGAACTGGGCCGTGACCCTGTCTCTCCGCTGGTGGGTTCGATCGTGCTAGCCGCCTCATCTCGAGTTTCCCCCGCGTCGTTGGATTGTATTTGTCTTTGTTTGCGGACGCTCCTTTCTTAGAATTGGTTTTTAACTGTTATTTTGAAAACCGGTGCTGATGTACACAAGCGTGTCGGAAAGAATGTGGAGTGACTGCGGGCTTCGGCCGCACCCCCCGGCGGTAGCTGCCCCTTGGCCGCCAGCGGATCCGTCCCTCGACGCCTGTTATGCCGTCACCCTCGGGGCGCGGTGCTCGGTGCTGGACACTCTGCCGTCGGCGGCCGCCGCAAACCTGCACTCATGGAGCTCCCGGCGGAGCACGGACCCTGCAGGGGGGATCCCAGCACCGTGTCCAGAAGTCCAGGATCGAACCCCTAATCTCACCCAACGTCGTTGTCACGGGTCTATAATCAGCTGCATTTTCAAAAAATTAGTTCATGTTTTTCTTTTATTTAAGAAGTGTTCCGTTTCTACTTTGTATTTTCCTTACACTTTTGCCAGGTGTCCCCACTGTGACCGTCTCAGGCCGTGGCCCCTTCCTGAGCAAGGCTCGCGCCTGGGGGTCCATGAGCCCGGGGGCCTCCCTCCGGCCAAGCGAACGAGCGCCTCTGCTTCCCTCGGTCGTGCTGTCTTCCTGCCCCCGTGCCCCGGGCCCTGGTGCTCGCGTGGCCAGCGCCCCTCAGGGCTTGCACAGCTGGAGGTCGTGTGGACCCTCCAGGGATGCTCCTTTATCTCATGTCTTCTGGGATTTTCTCCTCCGTCCTGGTGTCTCCATCGTGTGGTTCCCTGCTGACCCCTCTGATGGCTGGTGTCTGTGAGGCCACAGAGTGGCTCAGGGAGCACCTCTAGTTGGAGCGCGATTTAACCCAGGGCCTCCGGGCCCCATCGCCATGGGGCCTGCAGTCTGTCTGCCTTGATTGCTTCGGGATCTGTCTTCCTTTGGCTAATTTAACATCTTGTCTCCGCATTTAGGTTCTGCAATGTTTCCACGATGTTTCCGGGTCTGGATTTTTTTTTTTTTTTTTTTTAAGCGGACTCCACACTGAGTGTGGAGCCCAACACAGAGCTGGATCTCACAACCCCGAGATCAAGACCTGAGGTCAAGAGTGGAACGCTCAACTGACTGAGTCCCAGGCACCGGGTGTGGATTTTCCAAACTTCTGCGTTTGTGCTTTTCAGACCGGTGCACTCTCGTCGCCATCGGTTCCACCAGCGCCGGCGGTCCTTCCTCACACGCTGTCTCTGCTCGTGGTGCCGGTGGTCTTCAAAAATTACGGTTTTCATTTCTAAAAGCTTATTTCTTTTTTAGATATGTCTGCTCATTCTTAGCAGCCTCTTGCTGCCTTCCCACGGCCGTATCCTGCGTTCTCCGGACACCGGCCCGTCCTGCTCGTGTTCGTGCTCCTCGGTCGTCTGCCTGTTCTCTCCGGGCTGCTCTCCTCCTTGCCTGACGACCTTGGTCTTGCTTGACGTCCGGGTCTCGGCTTCAGCTGGAATCAGGACTCTCTTCTGGAGAGCGTTGAATTCTGCTCTCCCAGCCTCCGGGGCCATGGCCTCGGGGTCTGGCTTCCCGGCCCCTGCGGGAGGTGGCAGTCACCGTCCAGCTGGCTGGTACTCTGGCGTCCCCCCTGCCCAGCAGGCTGCCCTACTGCTGGCTCCAGCCCAGCCCGCTCCCCGGAGTCCCCGGCCAGCCCTCCGGGATTGCCCTCTGAGGCAGGGGTGTCCCCGGGGACCATGCCCACCTCGAACGGGACTGGCCACACCCCGAGAGCTCTCCCTGTGGGGTCTCGGGGTGGCAGGATTCCCCGGGGCGTGGGGTCGGCCGCGGAGCTGGAGCCCACGGTCGGGGTCTGCCTGCACAGGACAGGTGTGCTGGCGCGGCCCCTCCCGAGCCAGGAATCCGGGGGTGGGAACAGCTGGGGAAGCCTGCAGGCACCCCTCCCCAGAGGGGGCACCAGGAGTGACACTGTGCTGAGGAGTATTCGGTGTGTCGCGTCTCCCCGTAGACTCCGGCTGTTCCAATGCGGTCTGGGTCTTTTTACCTGAAACCAAAGGAAACAACGTCAAACGGTGTCTTTCTAATTCTGAGGCACAGGCTTGGGGTGGGGACAGCAGTCTCTGGGGTGGGGAGCCTCCTGCCAGCGCTGCCTTACGTGGGGGGCGGCGGGGAGGGTCTGGCGCTGACGGGACAGGCGACGCCCTCCAGGCCGCGGCTCCTCCCCTCCTCTCTGGCCTCTCGTCGGGGGCGATGACGATGGTGGCCGCAGCCTCTGCGAGAGCTGGACACTTGTCATTTCTGCTCAGGGACCCTGTCCTACGCTCCAAGCTCTGCACGCACCATGGGTGACCTTGGTCCTCCCCCTCCAGCCCAGGAAGGTGGGCTCGGCCTTTCCAGAAGAGGACCCTGAGGCGCCGACTCGTTAATGGCTTGTGAGGGTAGTCAGGGGTAAGGTCGGGGCGTAAGTCGGGGTGTCCTCACCAGCAGACCTGTTCCGGCACAGGAGGGGGAATCCCAGGGGGTCACCCTGGAGGAGGCGCTGGGGGCAGCAAGCTCACTGCCCTCCCCACGTGGCTTCCCCAGGCATCTCTCCTGCTTACGTCTTTGGGGTCCCCCCTGGGCGGGGGTCCCGAGGCCCGGGCTGCCGTGTCTCTGAGAACTCAGCGCGTGGTGTAGGCATGGACTGGGACCAGCCACGCAGTTCCTCACCCACACCCACACGTTCCTGCCTCGGGGCCTTTGCTCTGGCTGTTCCCTCCGCCCAGATGCACCCCTCCGCAGCCCCACTCGACTCAGGTACCCCCCGGGGAGCCCCACCCTGAGGCCTTGACTTCCCTGCTCGCCCTCGCCTCGCCCCTGCCCCCACGGCTCGTGGTCCGCCCTCCATGGCGGTTTCGCCTGTTTTCCGTCTGCTGGAGCTGTGCACTGTGCCGACTGTCCTTGTCTGACCTCTGCCCCCCGTCGGCTCCTGGGCAGCCGCTGTGGCCTCTGGTGTTCAGGCAGGGGCTCCCGGTGGCCCCAGGAGGCCCTGTCCTTACAGGCTCGGGGCCGGCAGGGGGATATGGCTACCGAGGGCGATGGCTGGGCTGCCAAGGGCACTCAGCCCGACCTTGACCTCAGAGTGTGGATCTTCTCTCTTTCCACCTGCCCTCGCCCCCAGGACCTCCCCTGGGAGCCTTGCCCTGACCCGCACCTCTCCTCCAGTCCCCAGGCCCTGCTAGTGCCTGGCGAATCTGTGTCTGCGCTGCGCCAACTTGGGTGGGGTCTGCAGGAGGCGGGAGGAGTGGGGGGTGGTCCTGGGGGGCGGGGGAGGGCTGTGTCCCACAGAGGCCTCTGCTGGAGGGCGGGCTTCTGGGGAATGCCAGTGGCCAGTGGGCTGAGCAGCAGGTGGGACCTCTGTAGCCCAGCTGGACGCCCCTCAGGGCGGAGCTCAGCCAGCAGAAGTCGGGAGCTGCCCGATGGTGGTAATGGGGGGCGCAGGGTCTAGGGGAGCCGAGCACTTCCCGTGCAGCTTGGAGGGGGCTGGGGTAATGGAGACCCGGGTTCTGGGGCCCTCTTCCCAGAGAAGAGGCTGGTGGGGGGCAGGGGGCCGCACGCAGTGGGCAAGGGGGTTCTAGAACCCCCCCCCTTTGGATAAAGTGGCTGGGCTCCCTCCGACGGGTCAGGCTGGCCGCCACCCCAAGTGAGGATGCACAGATCCAGGCCCGCGGCGCAGGTTGGGAGGCGAGGACGAGCGACAGCTGATCGTCTCAGACCCGCCTGTACCCCGATTCTGACCCCTGCCCAGGAAGGCGCTGTGAGCACCGCGGTTGCCCCCGTGGCATCGTCACGTGCACGCTGCTGGGGGAGAGGCCAACTCTCGGCCAAGAGGCGGCGTTTCCTCCCGCTGCTACTTGGGGTCATGCGGGGGGTTCCCCAGGACGCCGAAGGACGCCCGTGCGGGAGGTTCTTAGCAAGGACGAGAATGTGCGTGTCTATGGCTCGAGTCACCAGGGACCACATGTGCCACCTCCCTTGAGTCCACGAGACCCGGCGCTACCATGTTTTCTAGATAAGGACACTGAGAACCCGGGGGTCCAGTACCAGCTCGAACGGCGGGGCAGAGCTGGGAGACCTGTGTGTGCCGTGGGAGCTGCCTTCCTAGGGGCCCTTTAGCTGGAGTAGCTCGTGGAAGGCCGCGGACCCCTGACAGGGTGACGGTTACCAGAGCAACCACCAAAAACACAAGCCCCTCTCTGAGCCACTGTCCTGTCATCGCAGAGTGGACGGTCCAGTCGGGGGAGCTGCATGTGAGCAGGAGTCCCAGAGACACTCGTACCGCACACGGATGACTGAGCAGAGAGGGACGAGTAGCGGAGGGCATGGCATGAAGAGGGACGCATCCCCCGAGGACAGGCAGGTCTTGCTGCCAAATGAGTGAAGACCTATGGGAGGTGAGTGTGGGTTAGGCTGGTATTCGGGGATGAGCACCCCAGGTGGTGTGGACAGTACATGCCAAGGTCCTGAGGCACCGAGGCCTCACCTCTGCTCTCCATTGTTCAGACCACACCAGCGCTGCCCCCTCATTTCAGGGATACCCAGGTGCCCTGTGCCCCAGGACCTTCGCATGTGCCGCCCTCCTGCCTGGACCGTTCTCACAAATCTGCTGGCTCCCTCCCTTTCTGTTTTCTGGTCTGGACGGAAAAGTCAGCTTCGTAGTGATGCCTTTGCTGACCAACCCTGACCACTGCCTCTTCTTCTCCTAGTCTCCATCGCAGTGCTGTACCCTGTGGGTTTTCCCTGAAAGTCCACTTTTTACCTGGGTCCTTCTTCCAGGGCTGCGGCCTCCGCACTGATCGTCCGGCACTCAGGCAGTGCGTATTCGTTATGAACTCTGGAAATGAGGGAGGAGCTTGGGGCAATCGGGTATCGGTGCGACTCTGCCCAGAGTCGGGGGTTGTCTGGAGCTCTCTGGGGAGGAGTGGCCGTTCATCAGGGGACACAGGGGACACCCGTGTGGAGGCTGGGGGCTAGCGAGCTGGATGTCTGTGGGGATCTTCGATGGTTCCCCTGTCCTGGAGCCTCTAGCAGGAGGGGCCCTGGGGACTGAGTCACAGGGATAGGGCAGGGGCAGGGGGCTAATCGGTGGGTTTCCGTGTCTGACATGCTCAGAGGTTGCCTAGTGCCCACAGGAGGCTGCCCCGGGAGACTCAGGGCAGACGTGAGGGATTGAGGTCAGGGTGGGGCCTGGGGGCTGGTCCCCGCCCTGACCTCCTGGGGGCACAGGTCCCAGCCGGGACACTCCCTGCCCCACTCTCCTGGGGCAGCTGGGAAGAGCAGCAGTGACGCCCGAAAGCCTTCCCTGCCCAGACTTTTGTCTTCATTACAGAAGCTCTTTGTAGCCAAAACACAAAAACAAAAATCAAACAGAATGTGAGCTCCCCATAATCCCCCCCCCAGAGACGTGGTGCTGACAGTGGCACAATGGTGTCGTGTCTCCAGGCAACGATCACCCCCTGTGGCCCGACGGCTTCCTGGGGCCTGTCTTGCAGTCACCTTCCCACTGCGTATCTCCCCGCGGCGCACTCAGCTGGCGCACCCCCTGTTGATGCCACAGAGGGCTCGCTATGCGACGGGGCCCGCACGTCCTTACCTACTCATGGCACCCAGTCGGTGGCCTTCGGAAGCCTGGAGGGGCCTTGGGGATAGGCTGGGCGTGTCTGTCCCCTGAGTGACCCCCCAAGTGGTGGGGTGGGGCAGCGGGGGGGAGTCTGTTTGGAGCCTTCCAACCTCACTCCCCTGAGGCCAGGGGAGGGCCCACCAGTGGGCCCTCCCCCGATGGGAGGGGTCCAGACAAAGCCAGTGGGTGGCATGAAAACACGGGTTGGGTTTCATTCACCAGCAAGACCTTCCACCTGAGGGACCGGCCCTGATAGGGCACCCGTTTTGGGTCTGGCATGTGGCACACACGCCGCTCACCGGCAGCCTCGGGCACCCCTCAGAGGGATGCTGGCCTCACTCCTGTACGCATGCACGGAGGGTGGTCCCCTAGCCTGCTCTCTGCAGCCAGCGAGTGAGGTCTGCAGTATGTGGCGTCTGGCTCCCTGGTCTACATCTGTCCCCGCCAGTGACGCTGCGTGGCATGACTGAGCCCTACCCACCAGATGTCAGGGTCTCCGAAGAGAGCCGAGACCAGCCCCAGCTGTCCTGATCCCAGAGGGCAGCAGCAGGGGTTGGGGGGTCATCCCCCAAAGTGCAGGACATGCACAGATGGGAGAGGGGTCTAGGGTGGTTCACACAGCTGGAGTAGCCCATGCAAAGGCCCTGGGGCCAGGGCTGGGCTTCCTATTGAGGGAAGAGGACTCAGTCTGGTGAGGCCTTGCATGAGGCTCAGAGAAGCAGGAGTACAGGCGGAGCTTTTTGTGGGGGTGGGAGAGGTTGGGGTGAGGGGGCCAGGAGAGCGAGGATGAGGCCTGGCTGAGGCCCGCCCCCCTGCAGCTGAGCCCCACAGCAATCACGGGGCATTCTAGGTGCCATTCCAGACCCTTCCCCACTCCTTCCTTGTGAGAGTGGGGTCACTGTGGCCAGTCTGCAGCTGAGCAAGCACACGTGTGTTAGGGCTGGGCGGGAGCCCAGGTCACCCCGACTCCAGCCCCTCCATGTCCCAGGCCCCTGGAGAGCGAGGCCCTTGCCCGACCTCAGAACTTCCAGCTCCCACTTCGGCCTCAGTCACTGGCCTCCACCTGTGTCCTCACACCAGGACTTCTCCGTCCCCCAGGGCAGGCCCCCGCTGGGAGCAGGTGCTCGCGGTCTCAGTGGAGCCGCTGGCGAAGCCACCAGCTGTCAGTGGCTCCCCATGCCCCTTTAGCGTGGTTGCCCCGGAGCGCTGTCCGCAGCCTCAGAGCGCTGCCTGGGGCGGGTGCCCTGGTGCCGTGTCCTCGGGACACAGAATCCGTAAATCAAGTCATGATTCGGTAATTTTCCCCAGCAGAATGTGCCCATTTCAATAATTACAGCATTTGTGATCCACTTAGAAAACATGGTATTTTTAACGTGAACACTTAAGAAACAATCCGTTCCACACCCATCTATCCAAATGGCTCCGATTTTGAATAATTCTTTTGAAATGGAGTCTAAATATATACAAATAGATGTTTCTGAAATGTCATGTATTCTGAACACATTTGCATGGGAAGCGGCTTCAGAGGAGTGGGGTGGGGGCTGGGCAGCCTCGGGGGTGGGGGTACAGAATGAGGGGGCCGGTGGGTCAGAGGGAAGGGGCCCAGGGGGCAGAGGGCCCGAGCGCCGGCTGAGAGCGGGCACAGAGCAGTGTAGCGGGGGGCATGGAGGCTGGCCCAGGAGTCCCGCGTGCAGGTGCCGCCGGCCCAGCCCCCGGGCCACGAACACCTGGGCATCCTCTCCAGGACCACCGGGACGGGCACCAGGACCAGAACCCTGCAGACAAGGGGGGGTGCCTTTGGCCCACTGAGTCCAGAGCCAGCACTTGATGCCCAAATGCCCGTCACCCGTCGCCCGTCACTCCCGCCAACCCCCCCCTCCCTTCCCTTCGCTACATTTTCCCTGAGGAGTCTCCGGCTGCAGGAGCCAGGGTTCCAGGACACCCCCCCCCACGCCCCCACTGAGCCCTTCTGGATCCCTGCACCACGAGACAGCAGAGCCCAGGGGTGGGGGCCCACCTCGGGTCCAGCACCCAGAGGCCTCCAGCTGCCCGGACCCCTGAGAAGGCTCTGGCTTCAGGGAGCACCCACTGTCTGCGGGCGCTGCTGGCCTGGGACTCCAGGTCCCCAACAGCCCGAGGCTGAGGGGATAAGTGCCCTGTGGGTCCACGCGGGCGTCCACCTTCAGAGAAGCCGTGAGGGGCGGGGACACCCCCAACTGTCGCAGGAGGGTACTGAGGCTCAGGAAGCGGGGAGTGACTGCCCCAGACAGCTTCCAGTGGCCAGCAGGGACTGAAGAGCCAGCAACCTGGGGCTCCCGTCCCTTGGAGGGAGACAAGGTGCCGGCCCCGTGCACAGGCCCAGGAGGGAGGCTGGGAGCCCTGACCTCGGGCTCGAGGCCTGATGCCAAACTTAGTGTGCAGTTCTGTGGGCAAGCTCCTCTGTCCCTCGGTGGGCGTCCAGGCGAGTGTGTGCAGCGTGCCTGCGGAGCCTCGGTTGTCACTGGCTCACTGCCCGCCCCTGCCTGCTGGACCTGTGACCTTTCTGGCCCCCAGGCCCTGCCCCGGTGCTGGTCAGGCTGCTGGGAAGTGGGCAAAGCACCAGGCCCATCCTGGCCTTCCTGCCCGAGCTGCTCTGGGCCTGCGCACCCCACACTCCCACCAGGCGGGGCATGAGCCGAGGGAGCGGTCGGGCGGGGCTCAGGGATGGGATCCTGTCCTGCGGGCAGCAACTCCGCCCTCGCGTCCTGGGGCCAGCACCCACCTTGTGAGCTGGTGCGAAGGGTGGGGCCCAGAGGACTCAGGGCGGGGCCGGAGGGCTGGGGCGGGGCCTGGAGGGCTGGGGGCCGGAGGGCTCTGGGGGTCACCACCCCCGGCTACCCTCTGCTGCCCAGGCCTTCCCCCTCCATATTGTCCCTGGGGGCGGCATCTCTGCTCTTTGAGGATTGTGTTAGCCCTTGTGAGTTTCCTTCTCCTGCACTGACGCTGGTTCTTTGAATTTCTCTTGGTTTGCTTTGTTTTCTGTCTGTTGTGGGGAAGGCACACCCCACTGTGTGGGGTCCCTGCGTCGCGCTGCATCTGAGGCTGCGGCATCAAAATGCTGTCTGGAAGGATGTGGGCGCATGTTGGGGGCTTTCCCAGGTGTGAATCCCTGCGACCTTCACTGGGGCACACAGCGGTGTTGGGGACACGGTGTCCCCCTCCCCGGCCTGCCTGTCTTTGAAGAGAGCTCTCCCAGGTTCCGGGCCTGCCATGGGGCACCCTCCTCCTGGCCACCCCGCCCCTGCTCTGACCCCAGCTTCAGCTGCCCTCCAGTCCCAGAGAATTACAGGGGTGGGGTGGGAGCCTAAAGCCCCTCCCTCCTGCCGTCCCCTCACCCAGGCTGGGAGGAGCTGGGGCCTCACTTCTCACCTGAGCACCACTGTATGGGCCCGGGGGGGGGCACTCCCCCACTCTGCTCAGCCAGGCCACTGCACCCCTGCAGGCTGTGCTGGGGGTCCACCCACTACCCTCTTTTTAGTGGAAGGGGAGCCGGCAGAGGGTGGCACCTGGGTGCGTGCCCACTGGGCTGATGGCCAAGCACCCGTCCTTCACGGTGGACACGGGACCTGTGGAGGCCTGAGGGTCGCAGGACCCACGGCAGACACAGCGGGTTCCAAGCCCTTGGCCCTCTCCTTTCCACGAAGCCTTGCCTAGTTCAGGCAGCAGTTGGCCACACCCCCTCCTGGGTCCTACTAGGAGGAAGGGGCTGAGCCACTGCAGCGGCCCCAGGCTATGTGCGGAAGGAAGCATGGGCTGGGCGAAGGCCTCCCGGAGGTGGTGGCAGTGCCCGAGCTGGGTTCTGGAGAGCGAGCGGGCGTTCTCCAAGTGAAGGGCACATTGGCAGCAAGCCCCCTTCCCAGATGGTGCCTGTGACTCAGACTTGGCTCCGCAGCCGCCCCTCCTGCACTGGACCCAGGAGCAGCCTGGGAGGGACCACTGCGGAGTGGCCGGAAGTGAGCCTGGCCCGGGGACAGGAAGGTGGAGCTCCTCCCCAGGCCATGAATTAATTCCACAATTACAGCCGGGGACACTGTTGACCCGTACAGCCCACAGTAATTGGGCCCAGTCAAGAGCGTAAGTCGGGTTAATTGGCCCCCAACCGCCAGCCCCGGCAGCTCCTTCGGTGCGTGGCTGTCATTTAAGAGTGATTAATCCCAGCGGCTGTCTGGAGGGGCGGAGGTGCCCAGAGCACCCAGAGCGTGGGGGGAGCAGGTGGAGGCTGGCCAGAGACCACACCTGGGTGGTAGGTGGGGCTGGGGTCCCTGCCCTTTCCTTCCTGCCTGGTCCCCAAGCCGCTTTGTCCCAGCGCCACACTGGGTCTGCTAGAGCGGCTGGGATTGCCCGGCCTCGGGATTTGCTCTCTGACACCGGCTGTCCCAAGGGTCATGGTCGGTGCGCAGTGCCCAGCACCGTCCCCGGCAGGACCGAGGGAGGCAGCCCTCGGGATGGGGCGACTCTGTGTCTTGGGAACGGGACCTGGGTAGAGGCTGGGGGACTCCAGCCTCGCTTGCAGAGACTGACCTGTGGCCCTGTACTGCAGGACCTCAGGCCCTCTGGTCCTGGCAGACTTGGGAGGCCCAGGAGAGGAGGGGTGGGGCCCGCGGGTTCCCAGGACAGTGAGAGCTTCGGGGCAGGCTGGGAGAGGAGGAAGGGACAGCTCTGCTCAGGCCAATTCTCTGGCCTGGACGAGGCTGAGAATTGGCTCAGTCCCTGGGCTCTCCATCAGGAGGCCACTCTCCAGGGTCAGCGAGGAGATGGACCCGGCCCTGGATCTGGATCTGTTAATCACCACAGACTGGGCGGCCACAACGCCCACTGTTTACTGTTCCAGCTAGGACCTCAGCGTGTGAATTTAGGGGACACAATTCAGCCCATGCCACCGCATTGCCCAGGTCAGTGCTGTGGCCTCCCCATCGGCACTTGCCCTCTGACCACTGGAACAGGGCAGTGATCACCGTGTGGTTCATGAGGGCTTGATATGGACAAGGGCGCCTCCCCAGCATGGGCCGTGGAGGGCTCATGGGGGGCTGCTCTGGGCCCCAACCATCTACCCACCTGGCAGCCCCGCCTGGGTCCTGGGCCCTCCTGCCTTTCCAGATCTCCCCGCTCCATCGCTCTTCGAGCCTCGTGTGGCCTTGGATGTCCCCTCCCTTCTCAGAGGGAGTGATGCCCAATGGGAAAACCATCTCCTCTCCTTAAGGAAGTCTGTCTGGGCTTTACCAGAAGGTGTCTGGGGAGCCGAGAGGTCAGCCCCTCAGGTGACTCTTGACCTACCCTCTGCTGCTCGTCCTGTTACTGGACGCTGAACTGAGTGAGGTCTGCTGCTCCTGGATAGCCGGCCCCCGGCTGCCGGCAGGAGCTGGTATCTCTGCATTGGCTCCCTCACTGCTGGGGAGGCAGCAGGTGCTGGGGGGCTGGAGCAGGGGTGGTAGGGGTGGGGCTATGCCTCGTGCCAGGAAGGGAGCCACAGGCTGGGTCCGCAGAGCTCCCCATCAAAGACTGCCTCCGCCTCCACCATATGTCCTAGCCTATGTGTCTGCTGGCTCCTGGGCCCTGCCTGTCAGCCCACCTGTCTCTTCCTCTTGACGTCCATGGAGAGGCCCAGCGGCTTGCTGCTGGGGTAGAAAGAGGCACGCTTGGTGGAGGTTGAGCGCAGGTTTGGAGGGTCATGTTGGGATCGTGCTCCACCCCAGCCCAGTCCCTGCAGCTGCTCCGGTGGCTCCCAGCTTCCCTGCCTCTCCTCCCCTCCGCAACAAGGTGCAGGGATGGAGGGTAGATGTGGAGGGACAGGCCCGAGTGCTGATCGCATCTAAGGGGGCACTTGGCTGCTGTCCAGGAAGGCTGGTCTGAGCCCGGGCAGGGGAGGCGTGAACACAACTCTGGCAGATGGTGAATGTGAGGCCAGAGCAGGGTCCGGTTGGCTGGGCTCTGCCTGGGCTGCACAGATGGGATAGCCAGGCCCTGGAGCTTCGGGGACGCCAGCGACGTGCCCCAGGTCACATGGTTGGGCTGTGTTGGGAGACCTGCCTGACCCCAGCTGCTGTGCTCTGTACAGCCCATCACCTCCCTTGGAGGCACCAGATCCGTGCAGGTGGCTTGTGATGAAGTGTGTAACTGGTCCCACGTGTTCCAAGCTTCCTTTAGCAGACCAGACATGTGCAGAGAGTCAGACCGACCTCAGGGCACATCTCTGATGTCAGCCCTTCTGCGCAGTGCAGAAGACGTGGTTAAAAGCTGGCTGTGTTGCTGGGCACCAGGTTCGAATCCTGACCCCACAGCTCACAAACTGGTGGCTTTGAGCAGGTTACTTCCCATTCTGAACCATCTGTAGACTGGGGTGTTGACAGGACCCGCCCCACAGCTCCGGGTGAGGGTATCATGAGCGAAGGCTCAGAAAAGGGCAGGTGTCCTGCTGATGGGGACACTGCTTGTGTGTCTGCACTAAGGACCTGGGTGCGCGGTCCAGGCGCCTGGAGACGGCGCTGTCCTGGGTGCTGAACTGCTCCGTGGCTCAGATGTCCTTTCCCTGCTGGGAGGGCGGTGGGCTTCTGCTGCTCTCCCACCCCCAGCTGTGAGCAACTGGAGGTCTGCTTCTCATTCACTCTGGGCTTCCTGGCTCCTCCCTGTCCCCTCACCCACATAGCCTGCGACCTGTGACAACAGCTGGGGGCAGAGAGACCTGAGCCTCAGAGCTGTTCACACCATCTTGGAAGTCCTGGGCAGGCCACTTAACTCTCTGGCCCAGTGTCCTGACCTAGAACCCAGGGTAGTAATAGCTCAAGGCTGGGAAGCAGGGTTGTTCAGATGGCGGCTGTCTTCAGGCTGGTGTGTGGGTTCCTTCCAAAGCGGAGATGACACTGAGGCAGCTTGAGGAAGCTGAACAGCAGAACGCCCAGCAGGTCCCCCACGCCACCCTGCAGTGGGACTGGATCCTCCCTCAAAAACTCATTGTGGACACCCCCCAACCAAAACCCAATTTCAGTCCCACCTACTCTAAGAAGCTGCCGACTCCCCCTGTCCCCACCAATCCTTTCCCACCCTCATGGCTGAGTTTCTGTGCCTCACTCCCCCCACACCCCTGTAATGGTTTTGAGAAAGTAGATGGTGGGTGGGTGGGTGTATGTGTGTGTGGATGGAGAGTTAGGTAGATGGGTGGGTGGATGGATGGATGGATGGATGGATGGACGGGTGGGTGGATGGTTGGGTGGACGGGGGCATGGATGGGTGGGTGGGTGGATAATGGATGGATAGATGAATAGACAGCACCAACATCCACCTGACAGCCCAAGCCATCGTTGGCTGAGCACACGCACCAGCTCAGTGTGAAGCCGCCTGCAGGGGATGGGTTCGGCCTGGGCCCCCAGCCCCAGGCAGGCAGACACCCTGTGCCCCGGGATGGGAGGCTGGGGCTCTCGTCACCATGACAACAGCTCCAGAGACGCAGGGCCAAGTGCTACTCTTCTTGTCGTCTGGAGTCACGGTCCTGCTGCTCATCATCATCGTGGCCACCTCTCTCTGGCAGTAGTGCTGCCAACAGCGAGTGCTGCAGTGGCTCCTGCGTCTTCTGTCCCGCTGCCCTTCGGCTCATCTGTCTGTCTGTCCAGGGTCTTCTGTGTCAGGCACGGGCTTGGCCCCAGCCACCCGGCAGGTGACATGGCAGGTGGGGCCTGTCTTCCTGGAGCCCATGGCCGAGGCCACCCCTGAGCTCACCTTCCTACAGGCACTGACTTCTGCCAGGTCCTGCCTGGCCATTACCCTGGGGTGGTCGGTAGCAGCTCGTGTTGGGGGGGTGCAGCAGGCAGGGGCTGGAGCCGAAGGTGGGGAGCCAGGCTGCTGGGGGGTGTTGGGCGGGAAGCGGAGGTGCTGAGCCCCAGGGCGGGCGCTGGGCAGGAACCGGGGCCGACCCGGGACTGACCCAGAGCAGTGGGGCCACTGCCACATGCAGAGCAGGCACCAGGGTTCTCTATGCTGTGCAGCAAAGAGGCCTCAAACTTCGTGGCCCAAACAGCAATCACCATCTCCTACATTGAGTTTCTCTGAGTCAGGTTTCAGAAGGGGTTTGGCCAGCAGTTCTGCTCAGCATCTCTCCGAAGGTGCTGGCAGGTGTGGGCTCAGGGCCGTGTGACCCGGGGGCCCGACAGGGGCAGGAGGATCCGGCTCAAATCTGGCTCCCCCTATGTGAGGCCCGCAGGGAGGCAGGTCCCTGAGAGCCGCCCCTGGTCACCATGCAGCATCACTCCCTCAGGGCCGGCCGCACGGGTGGGAGAGGCCATCCCCCAGGGCGTGGCTCCATGGAGGGAGGACCATGGGCCCCTGGAGGCTGGCTTCCACATCCAGAGCATGGCAAGCGCTACGCAAGGATGACTTTGGCTGCAGGTTGGGGTGCACGGTGTGAGGGCCATGGCGGGAAGGGTTCTGTGTGTCCTCTGGGCACCTTGTGGTCCAGCCCCCCGGGGGCCTGTCCCTGGGACACCGCGGGGGTTGTGGGATGGGTCCGGGGAGGGGCAGGCAGGCCCTGCTGAGTTCCGCAGCCACCCTTGATGTCCCCCAGTCCCTGTCACCCACTGTCCCCCACAGCCTGTGACGGTGTCTGTGGCGGGCAGTACATGAGCAATTGTGGGGGGAGGTGAGGGGGTGCAGGAAGTTCCACGACAGTTCCCTTGTCCGGGGCCCTCAGGATCCTGCATCCAGACTTGCTTAGGCCTGCTCTCTCGTCCAGAGCCACCCTAGCAAAGCTGAGATGCCAGGTCAGGGACAGGGAGCTCCGGCAGTCCGAGGCTTGTCCTTGGCAGGCAGCATCTCTTTGGGTCACGCTGTCCCTAAGGCTGTGCTGGGATGTCACCAGGAGAACCAGGAGCCAGCTCCCGGTCTGTGTGGAGCATTGGGGGTGGGGGTGGGGAAGGGAGACGCATTGGTGGTTGGCCCGCTGTGGACACACACGGCGTCACCTTGACTGGTCCTCCCAGCACCCCGAGGTAGGCAGGTCCCAACCTGCTGAACCCTGCGGCCAGGAGGGCTCAGAGGTCTTGGCTTTCCCTGGGAACATACCAGGTACCAACAGCCCCTGGTACCCCCCTACTCGGCGTCTCCATCGTGCTGCCACAGAACTTTCGCTGTTCGTAGTAAGGGGAACACGTGGAAGTCCCAAGCAGCTGTGGATTCAGTGGGGTCCAGATGGGTTTGCTGCTGAAGTCTCAGACCCACAGAGAGAACTCCCAGTGCTAGGAGCCTCTCGGGGGCTGGGACTGTGGGCGGGGCCTGCTTTCCAGGCGAGGTCAGCAGCTTGCCCCTAGCAGCAGGCCAGGTGGGGTGAGCCCCCAAGGCCTTTGAGCCCTGGGAAGGGCGGGGCCCCAGGTGGCCTCCATACTAGGCCCTCGGGGCTGCCCTGGTGGGGACAGACCACCCTCCTCCAGGGCACTTGGGGAGCCCATGCTTCCTGCCTCCCCACTCCAGGGGTTCCCCATCTGGGGCTCAAGACCAGTGAGCCTGTGCCCAGTCCCTTCCTGCTAGGGTCCACAGCTGGTGCCCCTCAGCCAACGAGGTGGGGCTCGGAGGGAGGGGGAGGGCACCACCAGCCCCGCAATCCCATTCTGCAGGGGAGACTGGTCCATTCTCAGGGCTTGCCCTTGGTCACACACGGCCTCCTGTGCTGAGGTCAGAAGTAGGACACAAGAGGCCGGGCAGGTACCCAGGAGCATCTTCATGTCTTGAAGCCACGACTGACATCTGCATGGCGGGGTGGAGGGTGGTGATGGTCTTCAAGGGCCACACAGATGGGCCTAGGAAGAAGGTCAGTTTGGGTGCCCAGCAGACGGATCCCCAGGGATCTGGAGAGCAGGGAGGGGCTGTAAAGGCTGGACCTTCCCCTTGCTGCCCCCCCCCCCCACCCGGGCCTGGGGCTCTAACTCCTGCAGCACGCCTCTCTCCATCAGATTCCCTCCTTCTCTTTCCTGGTCGGGGAGCAGTGAAGACTACACAGCAGCTCGGCGCTCTGGAGCCCTTTCCTGGGCCAGAGGGAGGCAAGGGCGGCTGTGGGCCAGGGGTCCTGGGTGACGCAGGGACACCTCATCTGAGGCTGCCAGCCAGGCCAGAAGAGAGGCCCTGCGCCCCCCGGACGCGGTCTGCCCACAGCCGACCCGGGGGTGGGGGCAGAGGTCTCACATGGGGCCCTTGCTCAGCCCCAGGGAAGTGGGGCTGGGGTGGCTGTCCTCTTTCCCTCTCTGAGGACAAAGGCAGCTGAGTATAAACAGCACTTGCCTGAAGGAAAAGACTTGACTCAAAAGCGGGTTGGGGGGGGGGGTGCGGATTATTTCCTCGGAGGAAAGCAGCCTCTGAGGGAGGAGCTCCATTCCCTGTTCTTGGGCTTGGAAGAAGCCTGAGACAGCCCCGCGCACCTGCTCGTTTCGGGGTGAGACTGTGCCGTCCGGCAGCTCGGAGGGGCAAAGCCGCCCCCGATGGCACGCCCACTGTCTGGGCCACCCGCTGGGCACCCTCACCCGCTCCCATGGCTGTGACCACCCCCGTGAGTGCAGCTGCTCCCCATCTACAGAGCTCTGGGGCGGCCTCCATCCTGGTCGGGGTCGGCGCTCGCTCAGCTGGGACAGCGGCTGCCACCCAGCAGGCGCCACCAAGGTCCAGGCCAGGGTCTCTCCAAAGTGTGTGTGGCCACGACCCTGGGGTCCTCACAACCCCCAGGGTCCCTGAACTCAGTGTGCGGCAAGCATGAAGGCTCGTCTGGGACTGCGTTGGGGCTCAGTGTGTGACCAGCGTCAGGGCTCAGCGTGTGACCAGGATCGGAGCTCAGCATGTGAGCAGTGCGGACAATCTGTGGTCAGGACTGGGTGTCCTGAGTCCTGGCAGGCCCAGGTCACCATAGGTGGGACAAGTCAGCTCACCCACCCTGCTTAAACCCGCCCCAGCCTCAGCCCTGCCCTCTGTAGGAGCCCCTCCCCCACCCAGGAAAGGGCCCTGTTCCGGAAAGCACGTGCGGGCCTGGTTATTTGGTGAAGAGGCTTCTCCCGGATGAAGGTCGGAGTCAACTCGGCATGTGGCGTCTGGAAGAGGAAGTTGGGGTAACTCTGGGTCCCAGCATGAGGTGTCTGGTGGTGGACAGAGAGCGCCACCCCTGCAGCCCAGCTGGGACTCCTTCAGGTCCCAGGGGCAGAGGGCCCAGGCTGCAAGTGAGCCCGGTGTCCCTCATTCCCGGGGTGCCGCTGGCACACAGGAGGAACCTGAGAGCAGGCCGGGCAGACCGGCCTCTGGCGCACCGCCGTCCAGCTCTCGGTCGAGGGACCTTGCAGAAGCAGCAGAGACCTTGGGATCTGGGGGCGTCCCTTCCCCACTGTCCTCCTGAGCGCGCACGACCACAGTGTCTGGGCCCAGGACCTGTCTCCGTGTCAGACCTGGGTTGCTGTGGACTGTGTGTGGGCCCCTGTGAGCCGTCTGTGGTCACCAGGCCACGCACAGGACACGAAGGAGGTGTGTGAGGGGGAAGGTCAGAGGCCCCCGGAGGGCTAGCAGGTGCCTGTCCTGGGTTCCAGGCTCCCTGCTGGAGCCACAGGCTGGGCTCCAAGACATAGATGATTACAGTATCTAGGCAACAATCAATGAGGTATTTTTCTTGCGCACAAAAAACGTAAGGGGCTAAATGGAGCTTTATAGCAAACCATATTTTTAATGTTTTCTGAAAGCTGTGAAGTATTGAGCTGAAGGCATCGATTTCCATTTGGAAAGTGCGTGTGGGGGGATGTGATTTGCACCCACGCTTCTCTGCAGTGCACACCCATGTGCCTTTCACATGCGTCTCTATGTGTGTGGGCGTATCTCCATGCGTGTGTCTGCATGTACATGCGTGTGTCTCCGTGTGCAGTCAGGAAAGACCTTTGGTGGCCCGCTCCCCTTCCTGCAGGCTGTAATTGGAATCGGGACCCAAGTGTGTCACCCTGGGAGGGGTGTCTCCACATCGAGCGCTGGGTCAGAGCCTTGCCTGGGGACCACCTCCCTGCGTCCTCTCCACAGCCCCGTGGAGGAGATGTAGTGTGTCCCCATTTCTCGGACGGCTAAACTGGCCTGCAGAACTATGAAGGGCCATGCTCAAAAGTGGGCAACATGGCGGGGTGAGCCCTCCAGAGCTGGGGCTGTGAGGGGACCCCAGTGCAGAGGATAGGTGGCTGCCCGGGCCACACAGCGGGGAACGCCACAGCCAGGCTCCCGGCTCAGTGTGACCTGACACCGGATGCCAGGTCTGCCGGCGTAGATCTGCCAGGTCTGTGGCTCCAGATGGGTAAGGGGTGCCCATTGTCGGGGCACCGTCATTCACGGTGGCAACGTTTGGGGGAGGAATTGGATGACCTCTCTGTGCTGAGCTGATCAAAGACCTGACGGTCCTGACCCCTGGGATCTGGTGACTTTGGGCAGCCCTGCCGGCCCTCCCCTAGCCTGCGAGCATGCCTGCTGAGAGTGTAGCCAACCTGCGATGCTGGAGGCTTCCCCGGGGTCCAGGGGCTCCTTAGGAGTTGACCCGTGGAAGTCTGTCCCCTGGGGCCCAGGTCCTGTGTCCAGAGCTCCTGCTAGGCGCCTGGTGGGGTCCAGGGTGGGGGGCTGTTCTCGGTGACGCTGACTGTTCTGCTGTCCCTGTGAGCACTCCCGCAGTTGTGTTCCTGTTACCGTGTACCTGCTCTGGTGGACAGAGATGACACACAGTTGGCCTTTTCACGCCAAGGGTCCCATGTGGCCCTCCAGCCAGCAGAGCTGTGTCTTGTCCTCCCCACTGCTTAGGGTAGGGCACACGCGCCCAGCTCCGAGCTGGCTTGAGGTCAGTAATCTGGCCCTGTGATTCAGCCAATACTCCAGCCCCTGGATGCTGCCGGCTGCAGGTGTGGTCAGATCCAGCACCGCCCTGAGCAGCTCACACCCTCGGGGAGAGGGAGGCCCTTCAGGTGCTGAACTGCCAGGGCAGAGTGGAAGCCCCTGGATGGCCAGCTCTGCCCAGAGGGCTTCCTGGAGGAGCCGAGTATTGAGAGGTGGGTATAGGTTCCTCTGTGGGACAAGGAGGGCACTGCAGGCTCAGGGCTCGGCCTAGGCAAAGGTGTGAGGGCACGGTGGGTGGCGGACCCGGGCAAGAGCTGGCTGGGGCCGGGTGTGTAGGGTCTTGAGTGGGAGAGGAGGGGCCGGCGAAGGGGCCGAGAGGCTGGAGGCTTCTGGGGCCCTTGTCTGGAGCAGTTCTTTCCTGGTGGGCCCGAGGGAGCCGGAACGAGTGTTCAGACCCCTCCCTCAGCGTGCGGTCGCCTCGCCCCTTGCTTGCACGGGGCCCATGAGGAGGGCGGCCCGCGGAAACGGCTCCCCCAGGAGGAAGGTGGGAAACAGAAAAGCACGGAAGCGCCGGTGGGCAGCACGGAAGGCGGCACGGGTGTGCGTGGCGCGGGCGGCGTTGATGGCCAGGACGGAGTTGGCAGCCGGCGTGGCGAGGGGGTCGCGTCTCCCCCGTCCCAGCCGGGATCTACCCCCGCCCCGTGGTGCCCGGGTGGGACTCGGCCGGCCGGCGGGGCGGGGCTGGTGGGCGGGGCGGGGCTGGTGGGCGGGGTTGGAGCCAAGGGTGGGTCTGGGGCGGACGGGACTGGGCTGGTGGGCGGGGCGGGGCTGGGGGCGTGGATTGGGTGGGGCTGGGGCGATGGGTGGGACAGGGTTGGTGGGCGGGGATTGGGTGGGGCTGGGGCGATGGGTGGGACAGGGTTGGTGGGCGGGGATTGGGTGGGGCTGGGGCGATGGGTGGGACAGGGTTGGTGGGCGGGGATTGGGTGGGGCTGGGGCGATGGGTGGGACAGGGTTGTGGGCGGGGCTGGGGGCGGGGCTGGAGTCAAAGGACCTGGGCCGAACTCCCCCTGGCTTTCTAACTTTGGTTTCTAACCTTGTGGCCTTGGGTAGGTCGTGCGTGGAGTCTCCGTTTCATCCTCCGTGGGCTCGGGACGCCAAGACCCAGCTGGGGTGCGATGAGGCCGTGCGTGCCCTTGGTGCGGCCGCCGGAGCACCGAGTTTGTGCGCTTCCTCTCTCTTCCCCCTCCCCCAGCCCAGCCTTGGTTTTTCTTCTTCTCCTTTTAGCTGACCCTACCCATCTCCTAAGAACTGTCCCCAGACTGGCCCTGGGCTGCCCGCCCCATGGATCCCCCCAGAAGTGGGGGTTTGAGTTCCCCTGCTGACCCCGATGTCCAGGCCTGGATACCATCCCCCACGTCGGAGCCTCCAGGCCTTCCTCCCTGTCACAGGGAGGGACGCATGAGGCCTGTGGGTGACTCCGGGCCCACTCCTGGAGGGAGGGTCCTTGCACCTCCCTGTCCCTGGCACCCTGCTCCTGCCATCTCTCTATGGCCTCCCTCCTTCCTCCCTCAGCTCCCGTGGGCCTCAGGTTTGGTGCCCATGACTTGTGGTTCTGGGCCTGTGCCTGTCCAAGTGGACTGTGTGGTCCTCTCAGTGACCACAGTCACTAGAACACATAGCAGCCCAGGGACTGTACCAGGACACCGGACCCCCAGGGGCCAGCAGGACAGGAGATGGGGGCTTGTAGCCATGGATGCTGGCTGAGGCTCTGAGGGGCTCCTCCCAGGTGGGAAGGTTAGAGGCAGGCCTGACCGCCAAGCCCACCTCGGCCTTGGGGAGGGTTCAGGGTCAGACTTCCCAGCCACACCGGCCTCACAGTGGCCCTTATTCACCAGGGAGCAGGAGGCCCGAGCTTGCCCACCCCAGGACCCCTGCTCTTCCCCAGGGAACATGCCACAGTGGAAGCATGAGGGAGGGGCCCTGGGGCTTCACTGGAACAGTGTGAGCCTCCTGCCCGTGGTGCTGCTTGAGGAGAGACCTTGTCTGTGATGGTGGGACCGCTTGGGTCCCTGCCCTGCTGTTTCCAGCCACGGAGCTTCGCAGAGCGTGGGTGTCAGCTCTGTCCGTGGGACAGTCCCTCCCTTATGGCTGTGACCATGTGGGTGGGGCTGATGGCTCTCTGCCTCCCGCTCTTCCTCATCTGGCTTCTCCAGGCTGTGGCCTCTGGATCGAAGCAGAAGGAGATGGGCTTCGGCCTTCAGGACCCCTGTAGAGGCTGGGGTCCTGCCCACCAAGGGGAGGACAGTTGGAAGGGGGAAGCCTCACCCAATGCTGCCAGAGGAGAGAGTGTTTTCTGAAGAGAAGGACCCTTGGGTAGGAACCAGGAGGAACCCCCCGGGGCAAAGTCTGCGAATTAGGTTGCACGTGGCAAGGCCTCCCCTTCTGCTGTCTCCCTGCTCAAAGCAAGTGGTTTTGCTTCTGGGCGCTTCTCAGTAATTGCAATAATAAATTGAATAATTAAGCTAAATCCACAGAAGAGAATTAAATATTAATTTCTAATAAGCTATTCAGAGAGTGTCACCGGCAAGGATCCGCAGAATTTGTATGGGCCCGGGTGTCCCCCTGCCAGGCCCTCAGACTCCTCCTCCCGGGACGGGACTGACTTGTACCAGCCTCAGTCCGGGAGGGGGACGGTTGGAGGGCCAGCCCTCGGAGCATTGTCAGGCCTGGTCACTCTGTCAGGAGGCCAGCAGGCCCACGAGGCTGGGATCAGGCACATCACCAGAGCAGGGCACCTGCGGGATCTGGGCCCCCATCTCCCCAGCACTGGGGTCCCCCTCATCACGGGAGGGTAGTGGACTGGTTAGTGGATGAAGAATGACATGTCTGAAGGACATTGACAGTGACCTGAGAGGTGGGGACTCTCCCCCTCGGGCCCCTGGGGTCCGTGTGGCACTGGTTCTCCAAAAAGTCTCTCAGTCACCTCTGTGCAGCCAGGTGGGTTCCTGGGGGGACTGGCCCCAGGCAATCAGAAGGCAATGTTCCAGGGTGGACACTGAGTATGACCTGGCCACATGTTGAGTCCTGATCTTGGTCACACTCTGAGCCCTGACCCTGGTCACACACTGAGCCCTGGCCCTGGTCCCACACTGAGCCCTGGCCCTGGTCACACACTGAGCCCTGGCCCTGGTCCCACACTGAGCCCTGGCCCTGGTCCCACACTGAGCCATGACCCTGGTCCCACACTGAGCCCTGACCCTGGTCACACACTAAGGCCTGACCCTGGTCACACTCTGAGCCCTGACCCTGGTCACACTCTGAGCCCTGACCCTGGTCACAAACTGAGCCCTGATCCTGGTCACGCTCTGAGCCCCGATCCTGGTCACACTCTGAGCCCTGACCCTGGTCACAAACTGAGCCCTGACCTTGGTCATACTCTGAGGTCTGACCCTGGTCACACACTGAGCCCTGACTTTGGTCACACTCTGAGCCCTGACCCTGGTCAAAAAATGAGTCCTGATCCTGGTCACATACTGAGCCGGGACCCTGGTCACACTCTGAGCCCTGACCCTGGTCACACTCTGAGCCCTGACCCTGGTCACAAACTGAGCCCTGACCTTGGTCATACTCTGAGGCCTGACCCTGGTCACACACTGAACCCTGACCCTGGTCACACACTGAGCCCTGACTTTGGTCACACTCTGAGCCCTGATCCTGGTCACAAACTGAGCCCTGACCTTGGTCCCACACTGAGCCCTGACCCTGGCCCCATGTTGAACCCTGATCGTGGTCACACACTGAGCCCTGACCTTGGTCACATACTGAACCCTGATCCTAGTCACACTCTGAGCCCTGACCCTGGTCACAAACTGAGCCCTGACCCTGGTCACATACTGAGCCCTGACCCTAGTCCCACTCTGAGCCCTGACCCTGGTCCCATGCTGAACTCTGATCGTGGTCACACACTGAGCCCTGACCTTGGTCACATACTGAGCCCTGATCCTAGTCACACTCTGAGGCCTGACCCTGGTCACACACTGAGCCCTGACGCTGGTCACAAGATGAAGCTGATCTG
Organism: Mustela putorius furo; assembly: GCF_011764305.1. Lineage (NCBI taxonomy): Eukaryota > Metazoa > Chordata > Mammalia > Carnivora > Mustelidae > Mustela > Mustela putorius. The sequence continues at coordinate 39,676,170 of NW_025421322.1, read as the reverse complement.
GAACCTAACCCTCCTTAAGAGACAAGAGAGCACGAGCCATGAAAGTTATGTTTGGCTGCAACAAGAAGTTGGTCATGGTGGAGAAAGTAGGCAGGCCAGGGCCACATTTGAGGGGGGCTGAATGCAGGTTAAGGGTCTAGTCTCAGTCCAGTGTCAGTGGGGCAGTGGGCTGTTTGGAGCCGGGCATGGCCATGGCTGGCGTGGGGTGTGGATGTGCTGGCCCTGTGACCGTGACCCCTGCTGAGACACTAGCACAGAGCGGGAGGGGCTGTGAACTTAGGGCAGGGGAGTTGAGGGGCAGGCGCAGAGCGGTGTGGGCCCCCAAGAAGGTCTGCGTGGGGTGGGTGCAGGCTGTGCTGGAGCCAAGCTCTGTGTTCTTGGTCACGGCTGGCCGCGAGCATTACTGACTCGGGCTCGGATCCCACTCGGCCACTTGGCCTTCTGCTCGGCCCAGCTGGCTCTTCCCCGGAATTCAGTGCCGGGGCTCCGTGACTGCATGTGGTGGGGGCAGGGCACAGTGGGTTCTGAGGGGCTCCAGGCACAGCCCAGCCTGGTGGACACCCCTGATGTAAGTGCCGGCCTGAGCAGGGCCCAGCAGAGCCCAGTGGACGGTGAACTTACCCAGTGAACTAGTATAGTGATCTAGTGTGCGAGCATCCCGGGCAGTATCTGGGGAATCTCACACTGAAACGGTCATTCGCTGCCTCTGTGAGATGGAAGCCAGTGGCCTGTGTTTTGCCTGTGGATGCCGCCCGCCCCTCCCGGGGCTCCCCTGGCAGCTGGCGTCCCAGATACCTGGCAGGACCAGAAGTCATCGCTGGAGCCCTGCTTGGAGGCCCCTCCAGCTGGGCCGGGTTTCAACAGGAGCCCAGGCTTGGAGCTGGGAGGCCAGGGAGAAGGGGTGAGGCGCAGGAAGGAGGCGTGCTGGGGGTGGGAGCAGGGGTGGGGGCAGGGGTGGGGCTCTCGGAGCCTAACTCCCTCCACTCCCACTTTCTCTTCCCTGGGAGCATCCGAGCAGGTCAGAGCTTGGGTCCAGCTGGGTCCCAGCTCCCGCCCTCCCCACAGACTGGGTCCCCACCCCACAGGGCTCTTTTTAGGGACAAATGAGATAATTCAGGTAGAACCCCAGGTGTATGCCAGGCGCTCAGAACATTCCAGGCAAGTGCCGTCTGCTGTACTCCCTGGGATCAGGGTCCCCACTCTGCCTTGCGGGACAGCTGTCAGCTCCCCCCAAAAAGCGGGGCATGGTGGAGAGAGCCAAGTGGGAGTCAGAGCCGGCCCCCTCCCACCTTACGGCAGCCACGCCTCCCCCCTACAGGGATGCGCCCAGGTGGGAGCTGATGGAACCTGTTGTTTTGCAGGTTAATGCCCTTACCTGGCCCACACCGACCCAGGAGAGTCTCCCACTGGTCTGTCTCTCACCAGCACGCTGACCCCGCCACCGTGACATTGGCCTCTGGCTGCCCCCCCATCCCTAGTAAACTCCCTGCTTCTCTGGCCTCTGTCCATCAAGTGGGAGGCAACTTTCCGGCTCTGGGATCCCTGGAGCAGGAGCCTGATCTGCAGTGGGGGGCAGAGGCCGCGGCAGCGGTGTGAGTGTGAGAGTGAGTGCATGTGCATGGCACAAATGTGTGTGTGTGCACGCATGAGTGTATCACAAACGTGAGTGTGCACGTGTGTGAGTGTGCATGCGTGCACAAGCATGTGAGTGTGCACGTACAAAATGTGTGAGTGAGTGTGCACGCACGATGAGTGTGTGTGCCAGGCGGTGTGGTGACGCGGGTGTGAAACACAGATGGGGTGGTCCAGGGCTGCCTCTCCTTCCAGTGCTGCCCCTCCCCTGGGGCTCTCCCAGTCGGAGCCTTGACCTCTCACCACAGCAGGGCCCTGGGCCTCTCTCCCTGAGGACCCAGCACGAGCCCTCCCAGGACCTCGGTGTCCCCACTCTGGAAACAGTGGCTGGGTGGGGGTGTGGCTGGAGAGAGGAGCTTCCTGGGCTCCTGACGCCCAGCTGAGGGGGCATGGACCAGGGGCCAGCGAGCGGGGGAGGCACCCCCAGATGGGAGGGACCAGAGTCAAAGAGGCCTTTAGGCCTGGCGCATGGCCTGGCCCCTGTGGGCGGGAGAAGGCAAGAGGCAGCTGCTCTCATGGTATGGGGAGTGGGTGCCAGGCCGGCGCGGGGTGGGGGTGGGGGGAGCAGGCCGAGGCCCCCAGGGCACAGCACTGGGTCAGCAGCACCCTTCCCAGGCCCCAGTAGGACTCCTAGGGGTGTGGCTGCCCCCCAGATGCCCCTCGCCTGGGAGGAGCATTCTGGAAAGGCCTGCGGGGTGCAGGGGGCGGGGCAGAGGGCCCCGCCCCTCCCCACTTGCCCCCCCAGCCCCCATCCTCCACAGAAGAGGGTCCAAAGCCTCTGGGATCCAGGGTGCTTTGTTCCAAAGACGGCTTCAGGGATTTTAATTCTGTGAAGCTCTGCATTTCTCAGCTCTTCCTCCTCCAGGGGCTGAGGAACGCAGTACCACAGAGGTGTGGGCAGCAGTGACAGCGGTGGGGACAGGCGGGAGTGGACAGACCCCCCACCCCAGCCAGTACCATGGACTCCTCCTCCGCCCTGCAGCAGCGGCCTGGCCGGCTGCCCGGCCCCAGGGGAGTTCCGCGGGGGGTGTCAGGAGCAAATTGAATTTGCACCTCCAGCTCCAGGCTGGGGAGCTGGTCTCAGGGCAGCTGCCAGACACCGGCCAGCAGCTCAGCCCAGGGCTGGCAGCTGCTGGCTGGGCCTTGGGGGCAGGGGAAGCCTGGATTTGGGGCTAGAGGGACCAGGAGATCCTGGTGGGAGGCCTCCCCTCAGGTGCTGCAAGGTGAGGCCCTGGGCTGAGGTTCCACCCTGGCCCACCCCTCCCCATGAGCTGCTTGCGGGGAGGTGGGGAGTGAACCTGGCTGCTGGGGAGGAGACAGGCTGGGCCTCCCTCCTGGATGCCTGCCTCCGGGAATGGGCGTGGGGGGCCGGCCAGTGTCCCCGTGGGGGTACACAGGGTCCCAGGCAGCCCCCGCAGCTCGGTCCGCTCTCCTGGGGCACCCCTGATGGGAGCAAGTGTTCTGGGGTGAGGACTTCAGGTGGGCGGGCCAGGGCAGCAAGGGGCCAGGGAGAGGGCACCCGGGGCGGTGCTGATGGAGGGGGCCGCTGCCACCAGCTGAGCCTCCCCACTCAAGGGCGAGGTGTCAGCGTGCCCTTCAGCCCCCAGCATCTGGGTCTGGCGCGGCTGGGAGGCCGGGAGCAGAACTGGCCAACAGAGGAGCCCTAGCCCGAGGGAGGCCGCCTGCAGACAGCACCTCCCAGAACCCAGCCCAAGGCCCACAGAGGGAACACCGGCAGAGCCAGGACTGGGGTCTGTCTCACTCCCCTTCCCCGGCCAGACAGGATTTATGGGAGCCCCATGGTGGGTGGGATTGTCACACTTGCCTCTGGGGGAGCGTGGGGCTGGGGGAGGGGCTTCAGCCCAGAGCGGGAGGACGTGAGGTGCTGGGGTCACATCTCAAGGAACCCCTGGCAGCCCCTCTCCCATTTCTCATCAGCCCATACCTGGCAGCCCCTTGGGTCCCCATCCTGCACGCCCCCCCAGAGCCTCTGGCTCTTCTGCAAAGCAGGGCTATTAGCACCTCTGTGGGGTGGGGGGACGAGAGGGTAGGGGTTGTGGGGGTGCAGGGCAGGCCTGCTGAGTGTGGAGGGTCCAGCTCAGACTCTTCCCAGCCTGGCTGGGCCTGGCACTGTCCTTGATCCGGGAGCCCACAAGGACCATGCCGTGGGGACCCTCTGCCCAGGGCCTGGCTCTGGGTGCATCCAGCCCCTCTGGCTAGGGGCCACGGATCTGGAAGAGCCCCCAGCTGAGCCAGACTCCTGGGGGCCGCAGGAAGGGGTCCCTTCAGCTCAGGCTGCACACGGTGAGAGACATACACCCCACCGACCTTTCCTCTACAGCTCAGGCCAACAAGCTGAGGAGTCTGACCCAGGAGACCAAGCGCACCTGCCTCTCCCCCGGGATGTGCTCTTTGCCAGCCATCAGCGAACTCCCCGGCCCTGTGTTCACAGCACCTTGTGGTTCAGAGCTGAGAGCACACTAGCCCCCCAGCTGGGCCCTGGGTGCTGGGGTGGGGCAGGGAGGGGCCCAGGAAGGAAGGGAAACAGCCAGCTCCCATCCCGGCACTCACGGCTGGGTGCCAGGCATTCCTCTCCTGCCTGAGTCAGGCAGGGACCGAATCTGCAGGGGGACAGGCCCTGTGGGGCCGCACTGGGTCCCCTGAAGCCAGGCCGGGTCGCATGCGGGTGGTTGGTGCTGTGGCCACGGGACACCCTCCCAGGGCTCCTCCCGTGGTCAGGGCTTCCTCTCAGCCTGGCACCCTGGCTGGGCAAGCGTCCAGGGAGAACCTGGAGAGAGCGAGGGCAGAAAACACAACCGTCTCTGTAGCCCTGCCCCACAGTGCTCCTGGGGCTGTCCGGTCCCGGGGAGGGCAAGCAGACCCGGTCCATGGCTTGGAGGGACAAGGGCACCGCTTTGGGAACATTCACCCCTTTATTCAGCCTCAGCCAGCTGGAGGTTTTTCCTCCGTGTTGGGACTCTGGGCCTCATTCCGAGGGCCTCGGTGCGACCGCCTGAACCCGCGCTGCTCCGGGACCGGCTCTGGGCTCCCGCCATCCTTGCCATGCCCATGACGGTCAGGGCCGGTCACCTGGGCATGATCACATCCCTGGATGGCACTAGGCAGGTGGCAGTCTCGGCTCTCTCGGCCCAGAGCCCGTGCTGCCACTGCGAGCGGGAACAGTCTTCCCTCAGGCACGGACGCGGCGGGTCCCTGGGCTGGAGGGCGTACGGTTGGGGGACGGCGTCCCTGGGCTCTGAGGGCGGGAGCAGACGCTCCAGCACACACCCCTGCTGCAGGCGGTTCGGGTCCCGGGCACGCTGGGGGTCCCGTCGGGCCTCCGCCGCGCTCAGACCCTGCTGCTGCAGGTGACGTGGAGACCGCGGGTCCCGTGAGCATCAGGCGTGGCTTTGCCCCTCTCGGCTTTGGAAAGGGTTTCTTGGTCGGAAGCTAAGGAAGGCTCCAGAGTCTGCGCAGAATCTTACAGACGAGAAGGGGCCACGGTATCGATTGCTCAGAAAACAGTCACCAGCCTCTCATCTGTGCGGGTGTCTGTCCGCGCACCCATCTGTCCATCCATCTGCCTGTCTCCCCGCCGCCCGCCCAGCCGCCCGCCCGGCCATCCAGCCCACCCCCATCTGCCCCTGCGCCCCCGCCACCCACTCATCCATCCGTTTGTCCCCGGGACAGCCGTATGTCTTCCCACCTAGGCTTGTCTCCAGCAGTAAACCGGGACCCCTGCCTTCTCCTGGGCGGTGGCAGATCCGTCCTTGTAAACAGACAAGCCAGAACTTGTGGGAGGCGCAGGGGAAACACGGGGGGCCGGGGTGTCACGGAGCAGGCGGCTGGGGTCTCCGAGGGCACCCGGGGGAGGCGACCCGCGAGCTGCAGGCAGGGCAGCAGCACGGGACCTCGTTCCGGCCGAGTGCTTGACTCGGCCCGGCAGCCTCTGAGGCCCAGAGCCAACATTGGGCCTGGAGTTGTCCGCTCTCCCTTTAGCCAAACCCCTGCTCCCTTCCCCTGTGACTTTCCAATTTAAATGCCCAAATTGTTTACTTGCTGAAATCAATTGACAAGGGACCAGCTTGTATCTGTGATTCCATTGACTATGATACACTGTATTACAATTACAGCTCGATTGCATTTCTTTTTAATTTATTTTTCTCTCAACGTTCTCCTCCGTCAGTAATTCTGAGACTAATTGTCCTCGAGATCATCCCATCAAGGGGAGGAGGGTAATGAGTTGCTGCTGCCGTTCGCAGAGGCTGTGCCGGGAGCTGCGGCCTCGGGCTCCCCTTCCCTCTGTCCTCGCTTCCAGGTCCCTCCGCCCCAGGATCCAGTCCCCCGTCTCCTCCGGCAGGCGCCACCATCGCCCTCCGACCCTGCCTGCGGGGCTGGTGGGGGGCGGCCAGGGCGCCAGGGGAGGCGGGAACCCTGCCCTGCGGGTGCCGCTCGGGGGTCCCCACCCGGGAGGGAGGCGGGCGGGAGGCTGTACGCCTGCACGGAGCTCTTCTCTCTGGGCCTCAGTTTCTGCATCTGCAAGGTGGGCCCGAGGTCTCGGGGGCTCGCAGCTGGGATAATCTGTGAGTGGGCCACGCGTGGCGCTGGAACGGCCTTCGGGTCCCCCCGCCCATGGGGTCGTGTCCGGAGAGCCCTTCCCGCTCCCATGCATCCGCCTGAGACACGCTCTCTCTGCTCCTCCCCCCCGCTGTCCCCTCCTGCGGACTGTCTGCTCTGGGGTCCGCGCCTGGGGGCGGACTCTGTGCCAGGCACAGGCCACCTGGGTTGCAGGCAGGCATTATCTCCAGCCCTCGTTTCCAGACAGGACACGGAGGGACAGAGGGGCAGAGGGGCGGGACGGCATGGGAACTTGCCCAGTGCCGACAGCTGGGAGGCCCTGGAGCGGAGGTTGGGGCCCAGACTGGGGTGGCTGTGCAGATCGCTCTCCAGCCGAGCCCTGCGCTCTGCCCCAGCACGTCGGGTGGGAGGGGGGTGGGGAGCCAGGCCCCCAGACAGCCAGCGGCGACCCTGCGGGCGGGCCACCAGGTGACAAGAGGCCATGACTCCTCGGCCACTCACCTAAATGTGACACAAAACTGTTTTCTGGGTGTGTGCACATGTGTGACGAAAGCCGTTCTCAAAGCCTGCGGGAAAGGCCTCCTGGCTCCATCTGGCTCACCCTGGGAGACCTGGGCAGCTCGTGTCCCTGCCTCTCTTGTGATGTGGGGTGTGGTCTGACCCATACACACGTGTGGGGCGAGGGGTCGGTCCCCTTCGCCTGGCAGATGAAGATCCAGAGCCGGGGGCAGCGGCCGAGCCGGTGCAGAGTCTGGTCTCTCCGGTCGCCGTGCTCCGCCCGCCCCCGCCCCCGGCCCGGGCCTGTCCTGGGGGAGGAACAGCTTCCCAGGGCCCCGAGCAGATTTGCTGGGCGGCCCCAGGAATAGCCGGGTCCGTAAATGAGGTTCCTGTGGAGGAGCAGCCGAGAACACCGTTCTGCGTTGCCTCTGCCTGAAAAATTCTTGCGTGATGGGGATTGTTTTGCTATTTTGGGGTATAGATCTTCACAGCAGCCAAGATGCCATTATCATCGCGTGTGCCAGGTCTGTGCGGAAGAGAATCAATAATGGGATGTGAGGAAGGAGGGGCCTGAGAGGGAGCCCCGTGCCGAGCCCGGCACTGGGAGGTCAGCCCCGTGTGCTTCCAGAAAGACCTGGGGGAGGGGAGGGCATCCTCCGGCCTGCTCTGGCCTCACCAAGCTGCGGCAAGCGAGGCCGGCGGGGATGCTGGGGACCATGGGCTGGGAGGTGTGGGGCTGCGGCCGAGCAAGGGGCAGCCCCTGGGCCAGTCACAGAGATGCCCGCCAGAGGACACAGTGCCCCATCGCACTTGCACCCCGATGGAGACCTAACAGCCTTGCTTTGCCGGGCTCCTGCCCTTGGCCCTTGCCCGGATGCCCTGCTGCGGGTGTGGGCAGGGGTCAGGTTCATTTCCATGGGGGCGAGAGCCTGGTCCTGGGACCCTGAACCCCGGCTCACAGCAGGCTCTGCCGTTTCCTTAGCACGGCAACCTTGGGGAAGTTCGTGCTCCAACTCCGGGTTCCTTATCCATAAAATGGGGCAGTAATGGCTTTCCCTCGGCGTTCTGAGCAGATGGCATGAGATGATTAGGTTCACACTCGATGAGCACAGCGCCCTCTGCCCTTACTCGCCAGGCTGCGGGTCTGGGGACCTGGCCTCTGGAGCTCTTCCAAGTGAGGGTCAGAGCAGAACGGCAGGGACACCCGGGGACCCCAGTCACCTGCCCCTTGACCCACCCTGACCCTGTAGGTCCTCCTTGAGATCGAACCTCATTCTGGGAGGCTGCAGCCAGGCTGCGTTCCTGTCCCCTGTGCGGGGAGGGGGGCAGTGGCTCCCGAGCCGGCTGGCGAGCGGGGAGGTGCCAGGGAGCCCGAATTCAATTACACACCAGGTGTTATGTATGTGGTGCCCCACGAGGCATCGATCCCTCCGGGTGACGGATCAGTGATGAATCAGGCAATAGACCAGCTTGTAAATGAAATAGATGAGATTGTGCAGGCAGCCAGGCTGGGGGTGGGCCCGAGGGGAGTGGGGCAGAGCTGCGAGCCCGGGAGGACGTCTTTCAGGCAGGGTGGCCAGGGCTCGGGCCGTTCGCCTGCCGTGGTCCCTGCCGCTGGGCGGCACGCAGGCCTGGAGAGCTGGGAAAACCCACCTGTGAGAGCTGCCTGCTCCAGGGACTTGTCCAGAGCCGACGGGGTCCCCTGTGATGACCCTCACCTCCCCTGTGATGACCCTCACCCCCAGGAACCTGAGGGCATCATCATCCCATGTTTGGGGGGAAGCAGGCCCGGGGAGGGTAAGTGACATGCCCCGTGTCTCGCAGAGCGGGGACAGACGAGGGTTTCAAAACCAGACAGGCCATGCACTTTCCTTCCTCTTAGCTTTTCTGAACTAGGGTCAGGGGCAGCCGAGCGAGGGTCCTTGGAGGGACTGGACCCAGTCGCAGGGCTTAGTCTCAATGGCCTTGGCTTGTACACACTCCGATTAGGGCAGAGATCCTGCACCAAGGGTCCCTGGAGAGACATCTGAGAACAGAACTTGGCTGTGCTTAAGGGCCTCAGACGGGTAGTGATGAAACCCAGGGTCAGAGCTGGTGGCCCTGGGCTTGGGAGGTGAGGGGGTGCAGCGCTCCACACGTGGCAGCTGTTTGAGAGCTGTCTCTCCTGCTCCCCACCCCGTCTCTCCTGCTCCCCATCCCTCCATGGCTCCTGTTCCTCCCCCCGCCAGTCAGACTCTCTGAGGGCAGGGAGCCTACTTGGGACGTATGCAGCCAGCCAGGGCCCAGCACAAATGGTTTTCAGGGAGGGGCCGAGAGAACCGGTCGGTGACCTTAGGAAGATTCTCCAACCCTGGGATGAGGACCACAGGGCTCAGAGTGTGACCGGGATCAGGGCTCAGTGTGTGAGCAGGGTCAGGCCTCAGAGTGTGACGGAGGTCAGGGCTCAGCATGGGACTGGAGTCAGGGCTCCATGTGGGACCGGGGTCCGGGCTCAGACGGCCAGAGTGAGACCAGGGTTCAGAGTACAGCACTGAGACAGAGTGAGATATCCAGGCTCTTGAGATGAAATTGCTAGCATCTTTAGGCCTTTGCTGTGTTTGTCAAATATTTGATCAAGAAACCCAAGAGAAGCACAAAAGCTCCTGGACCTATCCAGGCCCTCTGAGAGGGGCACCCTGCAGCCCACCTGCCGTGCTGTGGGTCCCCGTCTCCCCTCTGTCTCCGAGAGAGACCGGTGCGCGTCTGCAGTGAACGATCTGGGGGTGGGAGCGGGGGAGGGCCCGTTTATCGCCACTTGCCTCTCCTCAGCGCTCCCCCAGCTTCTCAGTAATCTTTATGGGGTTCAATTACTGTATCTTCAATTGATATGAGTGATCTCAATGGTTCTTAATGTTCCGTATTAAATCTCCCGTGTAAAATATCTTTAATGTTCAGCATAAAACACCCAGCCATGGCTGCTGATATGGCCCCTGAGGCTTTGACAGGAGCCCCAGGCCCTGTTCAGTGTGGCAGGAAGGCATCCTGGCCCCTGGGCCCGTGTCCACCGGGGTGGGAACCCCCCCCCCCCGCCCCGCAGTCCTGGGGCAGCAGAGTCTGATCATGAGAAGTCCGATGGGAAGAAGTGGGGTGGAGGGCGTGTTGGGAGCGAGCCCCTGCTGATTCGTGTTCTCAGGTCCCTGTGTCCGCCCCGCTCCGGCCCAGGCCTGGGGCAGCTCGTGCTCGCCGCCCCAGTTCCCAGGCTCAGAAGCGTCAGCGGCCAGCATCCTGGTCGGCATCTCCGAGAGGCTCTGGCAGAAGCTGCGCCTGCCCCTCCTGGCTTCTGGAGCACCTGCATGCCTTGGCATGTGGCCTCCCGTCAGGCTGACACCCGGCAGCCCTGTGGGTGCGGAGGGACCCCCTCAGGGCATGCACAACCCCACTGCCTTCTTCAGTGAGCGGGAGGCCCCAGGGCTTCTAGACTTGCCTCCCGCCTTGTGGGGTGCGGGGCCCAGAGCCTGTCGTGGAAAGCGACCCCCCTCGTGAAATCCTGTGGCTCTTGAGCGACCTCAGAGTGACATGGAGGACCTCACCCGGGCATCTGGCCTGTGACCTTGACTGTTCCCCACGTACCTCACTCAGTCACCGAGGGTTCTCCCACAGCCCCTGCTGTCTGGCCTGTGGCCACGCACACGCAGTGTTCTTTGGTGTGCAAGGCCCTCACACCCGCTTTCTACAGGTAAGCTCCTGTTCATGCTTCGAGACCCAGTTGTGGTGTTGCTTCCTCCAGGAAGTCTCTCCTGATTGCATCCATCCCACCTGCACGGGCTCCCTGTGAGCTCCTGCCCTTGCCCCTGGCCAGTTCCCCTGGCCCCAGAGCAGCTGTCCCAGCTTCCCCAGGGGAGCTCTTCCCTGCTGGCCTGAGGTGCTGCCCACGCAGGGCGTCGCGGCTCCCACGAGACTGCGGCTTCCTCTCACTCTCCAGTCTTTGTGGAACACTCCCAGGGGTTATTGAATCTGGTAAGAGACGGGGAAGGAGCTGTGTACACGGCACAGATCGGTTGTTCTGACAACTTTATTAAATAACAGGGAAGCTCCGTCCTGCTGCAAAGAAAGGCCCCAGGGGAGCAGGGAGGGGACGGGCTGGAACCGGGGAAGGAGGAGGCTGGCCTCATCCAGAATCGCTCCGGGGCTCCCTCCTGCTGTGGAAACTGCGGGTTCCCATCTAGGCCTCCCGCTTAGCAGCTGCCCGTGGGCAAATGGCTCAGGCCCCAGAGGCCTGGCGCCCTCCTCCCGCCCTTCCTGAGAACGGGCCCCACTGCCCAGAGCCGCTGAGGGCACCAGGGAGCCCCGTGAATGGGGCAGAAGCCCGCGGGGAGAGGGAGAGCAGGGCGGAGGCTGAGGGGGCCATCGGCCTGGGAGGGGCCAGCACCCAGGGGGGTTCACACTGCGCTGGAAGGCCGCCAGTGCTTGTGGCCGGGAGCCTCGGAGGGCAGAGGCCGCACCCCTGCATCTAGGCGGGGTGACCCCGCTGGGGTGGAGCTGGCCACGTGGCCCTTCTGTGCCCCCTTCCCGTGGCCCTGCGCGGGGGGGTGACAACAGTGACAGTGGTCCTCGGGGTCATGAGCCGGGCGAGGCCCCTCCCGCCCTCCATCCCGCCAGCCCCCTGCGGACGGGAGTCTCCGAGACGCATGGCATCCGGGCCTGAGTCCGCCGCGCGGCCTGCTTGTGCTGGGCACCTGGGCAGCATGGGGGGTCGCCCTCACCTCGCGCCGCTGCCCGAGGGCGAAACGAGCAGAAGCAGGGAAAGTTCTGGATCAAAGAGTCCGGCCTGTGGGTGGCTTGCCTCGATGGCAAGGTTGGCACGTGGGGCCTGGTTCTGCACTGACCCTCAGCCCAAGCGGTGAGGTGGAGGGCTCGTCGCCGAGAGTGGCCCAGAGAGGTCACGCACGTGTCTGGGGTCACACGGCTCCCGAGAGGCAGAACCTGGCCCCAGTCCCCCTCCCCGGCAGTGGCCCCCACGGCAGCCTGCAGCTCCCTGGCCCGGGCCCCTCGGCATCCTGCAGACTGTGGCGCGCGCTCCTGTCTCCCGGGAAGCATCCCTCGCTCTCTGCTCAGCCCGCGCCATCCGTCTCGGCTTCCGCCGCGGGTCCCGGGACAGGAGAGGCAGAGACAGACCAATGGGGCGTCACGGGCTGCAGCAACATTCCTGGCTAAGTTGTCCATAAACCAGAAATAATTGATCTTCCACAGGCTGGCAAGACACCCAGCAGAATACAATGACATTTATGGCTTTTCTGCCTAATAACCCTTCCCTCGTCGGGGGAGCCGATGGGCCCTGGGCGCTGGCTTGCTTTTCCAGACCAGCAGAGTCTCAGGGACCGGGATGGGGAGGTCACCCCTTCCTTGGAGAGCCCTGAGTCCCCGGGAGGACCGACAATTCCTCGCTGGCGTCTGTGGGGGGCGTGGGGCTCGCCCTGTCGACGGATAGTCCGGGCCAGATCCCACCGAGCCGCAGCTGCCCACAAAGATCAGAACAAAGTCCTGGCTGACAAGAAGCGGTTCTCTCATCTCCCTGACACAGGGCAGGTCCTGCCCGTGAGCGGACTCGGGCTGTGGTTTTGTGGAGACCAACAGGGGCATCTTCGGGGTGTCCAGATGGCGAGCCGGCCCCTCCCGGAGGCGCCCCCACGGCAGGGCTGCCCTGTGCACCTGCCCCCGTTCTTGGAGCCTCTGCCCTTGCATTTGCTGGGGCGTCCGTCTGTCCGTGCACCCTGACACGGAAGCCCCCTCCCCAGTCTGCAAAGGGGGCTCCTGACGGCTTTGTGAGATCTCCCTGGATGGCACCTGGGACCGGGGTGTCCCCACGACGGCTGCCCTTACTGCCTCACCGGCCCCCCGCCGAGCGCACATGCACACGCACGCGCCCACCACATGCCCATCCCCCGCCAGCTCCCCGGGCCTCCCCCGCCAGCTCCCCGGGCCACCCCCGCAGTGGGCAGCGCGGTCAGGACGGTTCTACGGCTGGTGTGGGGGCCCCAGATGGGGGGCCTGGTGCAGGCCAGGGGGACGGTGCCAGACACAGAATGGCCAGTTTGGTGCCCAGACGACCTGCGGTTTCTTGTAGGTGGCAGGGTGTGACCTCCGCACCCATGTCCCGCGCTGCCTACCCCTGCCTCCAGCCCACCATCCCACCCTCTGTCCTGGTCCCCGAGCTGTCACACCCTGCCCCGTCCGTGGCTGGCCCATCCCCCCACCCCCCTGCTGGCTGCTCCTGGTCTGGCTTCCCGGGAAGCCCCTGACGGCTCCCTGCTTCCGCCGTGGCCTCTGCCATCCACGCTGGGCCCTGCACCCAGAGGAGCCTCTAGCCGTGTCCACCCTGTGCCCATGAGGGGCTGGGATTGCTCACCTGGGGCCACCGTCACCCAGCAGACCCAGAGCACCGCGGGCTGGTGGCTTCGGCACAGACACCGAAGCCAGGCACTCTGGAGCCTGCTCACCTGGCCTCAAGGTCAGGCGTCCCTCTGCGTGTCTGTGTCCTCAACTCTTCTGATGAGGACGCCAGGCGGGTGGGATCAGGCCCGCAGGGCCTCACCGCAGCATCGCACCTCGGTGAGACCGCACCTCCCGATGCTGCCGCGTCCCGAGCTCTTGGGGACAAGGACGGCAGCATCTGCATTCTGGGGGACACAATTCGGCACACAGAGGGCTGCTCTGCACTTAGAATGCACTGCGTCCGCCTGCCCGAGGCCCTGATCTGCCCGCGGCCTCTGACCCAGCTCCCCAGGGCCCCCCCCAGGACAGGCTGCTCACCGCGGTGCACCCTTGCTGGGAGCAGTGGAGGGTCTGTGCTGGGGGCGGGGAGCAGGGCCTGGGTTTAAACCCTGGTGGGGACCCTGGGCCTGGCTCATCAAGCCCCCCCCACCAAGCTCCCGGGTCTCCCCATTGACTGCACTGGCTCTGCCGAGAGTCCTTACCAGGCCCTGACCCCGCACACAGGCCTGGCTAGCACAGGTCACTGTCACCGTTTACACCCAGATGCCGTGGGGATGGCCATTAGCTCTCATTCCCGATCCTCCTTCAGACGCCTGGCTGGAGCTCAGGAGACTGACCCTGAGTCATGGGTCCATCATGAAGTCACTCAACAATCACGGCATGCCGCCCCCCTCTGAGGCAGGCCCCATGCGGGGACAGGGATCTCCACAGGAATCAGAAACAACCCCCAGGCAGGATCCAAGGGGCTGGGGTGCAGGGATGGCCCTCAGGGCAGGATTAGGGAGGGTGTGGGACAAGGACCTCCCCAAGGGGAGGGGTTTCCAGGCAGAGAAACTGAGCAGAGGCCCCGAGTGCCCCCATGGCTCCTCCAGAGCCCAGCTGTCCCAAGCCTGGGATCCGGCAGCGAGGCCAGCGAGACTGGGGCGCATGGGGGGTGTGGTCTTACCCCCCCCCCCCGCCCCGTCGGCACCTGCAGCAGGGGGGGCCCTCTCCAGCCGTCTGTCCACCCCACGCTTGTTTCTGAGAGGAGTCCTTCTTCCGCTGCCCCCACGCCAGCCGGGGCCCGGGGCTCTGGCTTTGCCCGCTGGGCTGACCTCCCACCTCTGACCCGGACGCGGGGAGCATCCCCCAAATGGACAGGGTGGCCGTGCAGCCAGTCCCCGGGGAGGTAGTTAAACAAACCCTTGCAGAAAGCAGCCGCCTCCCACGCTGCTCCCTCCCTCTGGCCTTCTCTAAATAGACCAAAACATGGTAATTTTATGAACAAATCAAGCCATGCATTATACATTTTTATGTTCTTAAGCTAACAGAGTGACTTTGAATCTATAAAAAGCACCAAAAATAAGTATTCATTTATTTTTGCCTCCTGAATGGCCTCATGCTTCGCCCTCCCCCTCGCAGCTCTGGTGGGCCCAGACCTGCCCTCGCCGGACGGGACTAGGGGCCAGCCTGATCTCGCAGCAGCGGCCAGGTGATCCCGCTTCTCCCAGCCCTCTGCGGCCTCTGAGGCCCCCTCTGGCAGTCCTGCTGGGGAGAGTCCACAGCCTCGTCCCCAAGGCCCTCGGAGACCCAGCCGCCTTCCAACCTCCCCGTCCCTCACTCTCCACGGGACTCTCGCCCCTCCCTCTTCCCTCCCCCCACGTTCCACACCTCTGTGTCTCGGCTCCAAGGGCTCCTTCCCTGCCCCCTGACCCACTGGTGAACTCCTACACATCCATCAAAACCCCAGCTCGAATGCCAGTCCACCATGAGCTCTGCTGTCAATGTACTGACTAGCGCCTGGCACTAGCCACACCCCCTGTTTGTCCCTTCTCGAAGTCAAAAGGCCAGCTGGATTGCCAGACCAGCAGACACTCTGGGAAGAGGTGCAGAGGATTGGGGAGAGGAGGCGTGCGGGGTCAGCACGAGCAAACATGGAGGGAGACACGGGGCCTTGAGGGGCAGCCCTGGTCCAGGGTGGTTCACCTGCCCATGGTGACTGGGATCCTGGCTCCGTCAGCAAAGGGGAGCCCGCTGAGGCCCCAGCGGCCCGCTGAGGGCATTCTGCCCCAGGTGCAGGTCATGGCCTTGGCTTCCAAGGCGCCCCTGACGCTGACCTGCAGCCCTGTCCTGCGGTCCTCCCCGTTCTCAGGGCTGCCCTGTCTGGTGGCGGTGGGGGGTGGGGGAGCTAAGGCCAGCTGCTGCCTGTTGAGTGCGTGGCCTTGGGCAGGAGACCGGCCTCCGAGGGTGCACAGGAGCTGAGGCTGCGGAGCAGCGGTGGTGCTCGCGCTGTGCCCAGGCCCCAGCCCAGGGGTTCCCGCCGCTCACTCGAGCCTGTGTTTCCTGCGCGTGAAGTGAAGATTTGAGCGGGTGGGATCCCGAGGGTCCGCCATCCCTGGCCGAGAGTCTGGGGCACAGATGGTGCCTTTGACCTCCAGGTGGGGAAGCACGCTGGTGAACCGGGGGCATTTTGACAGCAGGCGGCGTCCAGACAGGAGGCCAGGTGGATCCAGGCCTGCCTGCGGGGTGAGCCGTGTGTCCGGAGGCCCCTGGTGCCCGATCCGCTCGAGGTCAGGTGCAGGCGTGAGGGCAGGAGGGAGGGGGGTCCGGCTCTCCACTCAGACCACGCCCCTTAGCATGGCGCCCAAGGGCCAGTTTGGGTGTGTGCGTGTGCACCTGTTTGCACACGCGGGTGAGGCTGCGTGGCTGGGCACATACACGTGCATGCGTGAGCAGGGGCGTGGGGGTACATATTTGTGAACGCAGTGTGAGCGTGGGGTTCTCTGTCCCCACAACTCTCCCATCTGGGCCAGCACCCGCCTCTAGCCCTGGCCACCCTCCTAGGACCCACGGGAGAGCACCCAGCTTCCTCTGTGGGCTCCTCGGGCCACGGTGGTCACCCGGGGAGGTGGGGTGGTCTGCACTTGACCCCACAGATCAGCCTTTCCTGGGGCAAAGTGGGGGCTGCCATGGGGCTCCAACTCCTGCCTCCTGGGGGGCCTCATCCGGGGAGAGGCTGTCTGAGTATGGGGTGCGGGGTGGGGAGAGCCATCAGGGCCACGCCACCCGGCCCTGTGCTGTGTGCCTTGCAAGCCATTAAACCCCTCTGGGCCTCACTCAGTGGGGCTGAGGAACCCGTCCGGGCCTCACTCCTGCTGACCCAGCTCTGGTGTCCTCAGGCTCACGGGAGGGCCCCTCAGCAGGACCTGGCCACTCAGCCCGTTGCCACACTCCCTGCTGTCAGCCCCGGGCTCCCTCCTGGAAGAAGCCGTTTCACCTAACGTGGGCCTACACACATCGTGGCCATCCTTCCTGGTCTGGCTGGGGTGCTGCCTTCCGGGGCACATGTCCCCAGACAGTGACGCCTTGTCCCCGGCCAGGCCCGCCCTCTGCCTTCCTCTTCTCTCTCCCGACGCCCCGCAGCTCCTCCGGCTGGGAAGCGGCTGATTCCAGAGGTGGGCTGGGTGTCCTCAAGCTGCCTTGCCTCATGATCCGAGCCCGTGGTGACCTCACGGTCACCAGGGGCTTGGAACATAGACGCTGCAGGCCGGGAGAAGCCTCATCAACCTGCAGGCCGGTTTGCACGAGGACGCCGGGGCGTGTGGCCGTGGGTGCTCCTCCCTGTCCCCACCCTTGTCCTCCTGGATGCCTGACCTCTCATCGGGTGATGAGGTCTGTGGTTTGTCCAGACTCCGCACGCTGGGCTGGGGCATGAGAGAGACCAGCCACACGCCCCGAGCAGGAGGTCCAAGCACAAACCTGGCCAAGCACAATCAGCCCTTTACTGTCCTTGTCTTTCTGGGGGCCCCTCCCCTCCGTGAGCCCCACAAGGCGGCTCAGGCTGGGGCACAGCTGGGCGTCCCTGGGTCCTTTGCCCAAACACTGGCCGGCACGCCACCCGGCTATCTCTTCTCATGGAGAACCTGCCTGGAGCTGTTGTTGGATGAGGGGCCGAGTGTTGTGCCGTTCGCGGTGCTGGGAAGGAAGGGGTGGGGAAGGCAGGGTTTGGTCCCAACCTTGCTTCCGCTCAGCTGGCCCTGGTCCAGGCCTCTTGTCCTTTCTGGAGAAGCCCCTTGGAGGAGCGGGAGGCACCCCTGGCTGTCTCCGGTTCCTGGACCTCCGCCCCAACCTGGTAGGAATGTCTCCATGACTGATACTACGCGCCAGCTGGAAATTGCTTCTTCCCCTGTGTGCATGCAGAGGTGCTGGTCACCGAGCCACTCCCATCCGCCAACAGACGGCGACTCCCCACTGCCCCGGTGAGATGCACCCCGAGCCAGTCCCCTCACCCCGAGCCAGGCCCGAGGAGGGAAGGGCAGGAAGGAAAGGAGCCCACGGAGGCCGCGCCGGGCGGCAGCTGTGAGCGGGGGAGCCTGAGTGGGGGAAGGACCTCCCTGGGTCCAACACAACATGGGCCTTGGTGGGTCCCACCCGGTCTCAGGGGCCCCGTGGGCTCGGACCCCAGTGCAGTCTGTTTGAGAGCCTCAGCCCAAACCCAATCAGGCGCTTGAAGCCTTCTCCTGGGTCAGGACCAAGAATGCAGCCAAGCCATTCAACTCTGCTGATGTTGGGGAGCCCCGGGCCCCTGGAGCCCGTCCTCGCTGGTCCTGTGGGGCCTCTGCACCCCTAGAACAGAGGGACCACCGGCGGTCCCCTGGGGGGCCTATGTCCCTAGAAGGTAAAGGGCCAGATGGTCCGCGGACCCCTGCCTGTGCCCCACGCTCCTGGGATGCAGGGGAGCCCAGCTCCCTCCCTTGTGAAGGGCTGTGGGTACCCCTAATCCTACCAGCTCGTTCCTCCTGAGTGTCCTGTGTGTGGACCCAGGCTGGCCCTGCTCTCCTGGGGACCAGGCCTTGCTAGTCTGTGGGGTTCTGGGCCCTGCAGGAGCCCCATCACCCAGGATCCTGGCTGCCACGGACCCACAGAGTCAGAACCCACGTGGTCCAGGGTCCCCTGGCTTTTGAGAAGCTCCTCACCTTCCAGGGGCTTACAGCGCTGAGGGTGACTGTTCACCACCAGTCAACATTTGGAGGTACAAGCAACCCCAGAAAATCCTCACCCCAAACCCCAGGCAGAACTGTCCCACTCCTCTCTCTGGAGAACGTCCTGGTGATGGTCTTACCTGCACCCGAGGGAAGGTGGGCCCTGAACCTTACGTGGGCCAGGCACTGGGGAGCCCAGGCAGGGTTTTGTGCTCTGCAGGCAGGGCTGAGGGGAGGTCCTGGGCTGTCCCAGGCCTTCTCAATACTCCTCCATGCCTAGGGCTCCTTTCCCCTGCCAGGATCCTGGGTACCAGCACCCTCCCTATCTGCATAGCTGGGAGGCACCTCGTCCCAGGTGAGCGTAGGAGACCATCACCACTTAGCAACCCTGCCTCGCCGAGCCCACACGGGTGAGACCATACACAGAAGCAGGTGGGGACAGTCTGGGGGCTCAGGAAGGGACCTGGGGAATTTGATGGGGAGAGACAGACCAATGACCTTACTTAGGTGGGTGGGCCCATACTTCCACCAGCCTCCTGAGGCCAGCCCTGTGGAGGGGGAAGTTACAGAACAGCCCGTTGGCGGGGTGAGAAGGGGGTGGGTTAGAAGGACTGAGGGAGTTTTTAGAGAGTCTAGGGCACATGGGGAGGGCAGGAGGGCAGGGGATAGAAGCCCTTTAGACTGATTGTGACTCCTAGCCCTTGGGTCTAGGGAGAGGTGGGGAGGGCACTAAGGTAGAGGAAGAGACGCTTTGGGTCAGGACAACCTTGCTCTGCCAGTTATTAGCAAAGAGCTTGAGCTTGGTCTCCTGACCCCCAGCTCCCAGGCGCCCCCTTTCCTGATCTGTAAAGTGGGCTCTTTGGCCTGTTGTTTGCCTTAGGAAAGGGAAATGTGGGAGTGTGCAGACAGCTGTAGACTCTGGGGACATAGCCTCCAGCTCCTTCCTCTGGGGGGGGGGCGGGGGGAAGCAGGTGGGGAGGCAGGTAAGCCTCTGCTTGGAGTAGCAATGGCATTGCCCATTTGTTCACTCATGTGATCATTTATTCACTCACTGATTAATTTATTCAAAATCTTCATCGAACATCCTCTGTCTGCTGTATTCTTGGTCCTGGGGATGCTCCCTCTACTGGGAGAGGAAAGAAGCTGGCTACAAACAAGCCATCGGAGAGTATGCCAGCGCAGGCTGGTGACGGCTGGCGGGAGTGGTTATGCCATGCGCAGTCTGCTGGGGGCACGCCTGAGCTGATTCCTGAATCCAGGCCTGTAGGGGTCTGGTGGGCCAGGCAGCAACAGGCTGGTGGGGACTCTGTCAGGAGCCACTGGGCTTATGATGACGATGGTGGTGATGGTGCTGGAGGTGATGCTGATGATGGTGATGGTGATGATGGTGATGACAGAGATGATGATGATGGAGATGATGGTGATGGTGATGATGGTGATGATGGAGATGATGGTGACAGTGATGATGGTGATGACAGAGATGATGGTGATGACGGAGATGATGGTGATGATGGTGACAGTGATGATGGTGATGATGGAAATGATGGTGATGATGGAGATGATGGTGATGGTGATGATGGTGATGGTGATGATGGTGATGATGGAGATGATGGTGATGGTGATGGTGATGACGGAGATGATGGTGATGGTGATGATGGTGATGACGGAGATGATGGTGATGATGGTGATGACGGAGATGATGGAAATGATGGTGATGATGGAGATGATGATGATGGTGATGATGTCACATGATGATGGTACTGATGATGGTGATGGTGACAATGGTGCGGATGATGGTGATTGTGGTGATGACAGCTATTGTCCTTAAATAAATGACGGCTCAAACACTGCTATTAATAACTCATCTAATTCCCACAACCAGATGCATGCTATTGCCTACCCATATCTCAGATAAAGAGATTAAGGCCTGGCAAGAGGCACAGTCCCTTGGTCAAGATCCCAGGGCTATTAGTGTTGGAGGCAGAACTTGAACTCTGCTCCCCTGACCTTGGAGTGCCTGCTTTTAACAAAAACTTCTGCTGGAACCCAGCAGACTCGCTCACCTACCAGGCTTGCTTTCCCCGGTGCAGCCACCCCCAGCCGCCTGCCCGTGCTGCCCTCATTGTTCCTGGGAATGGCTGGATTAATCTTTGTCAAGTTTGCACTTTCCCCCAAAGTTTGAATTAACCTCAACATTAATTTGCTGATCAAGTGCCTGCGGTAGGTCATAGAACGTGAGCACCTGTGATATTCTAATGCATTTCCAAGGAAATTATTGTAATGTGCTAAATGGGAGATTTAAAGGTTACTTGTTCCCCTGCAATCTATGAACTGTTTTATGAAAAAGTCATAACTGAAATAATTGAAGTGTCAGAAAGGGAAAAAAAGGATAAGAAACCCAATCAACAATTCCCTTATCACTTACCCATCCCGATTTTATTTGGTATTTTGGCAACCCACCAATTCTAGAGTCTCGCTCTGGGCAGAGGGAAAGAGGAGGTGGGAGAGAATCAAGAGTCACACATGTCACAGCTGGGGGGCCTCGGTTATCTGTGCAATCTCTGATTTTATCCAGGTAGTGGGTTCCACGTCCCCAGAGGTAACCAAGCATTCCGGGGCTCTCCTTCTGAGCTAGCTGCCGTTGAGGGCATTCATGCATTTTACGGTTTGTGACCCAGGGCAGTCCCGAGGTTCCTTCCAACGTGAGCTTCTCAGATTCTCAAAGCAAAGCAAATCCCACTTTGTCCCCCTGTAGAGTCACAACCAGAGCCAGACACTGGAATGTCTAGTCCCAGCTCTCCCCGGAAGCTGGGAAGAGTATTTGGGCCTCGGGGTCAGACGTGGAGGGATGCGGATGGGCTGGAGATAAATCCCGATTCCTAGGTTAGTGTGTGTGTGTGTGTGTGTGTGTGTGTGTGTGTGTGTAAGAGCTCTGAAGAGTTCTCTCTGCAATTCATAGGCATGAATAATACGTTGAAGGACCATTAAGTGGTGTCAAAGCCAGAAATGATATTTGGCCCCGAGCCCAGACTCCGTCAATAGCGTGGCTAGGCCTGTGGGCCGGGGAGGCCTGGGGGAGAACCAGGCCTGTGCGGGGCCCATCTGGCCGGAGGCTCACTTTCAGGTTCTGGGCGCCATGGGGGGCTGCCACCCGCAGAGTGTGGCACCAGCTGACTCCGGTGGTCCCCTCTGAATTCCCAGCTTTCCCGAGTGCCCCACACTCCGCGGCTGGCGGGCGGCAAGTGCCACCCTGTGCGGCCTTGTTGGGGGCCCTTCTCTCCCCGGGGCGCAGGACGGCGGAGGACCCGGCTGACACGCGGTCTCCTACTGGTTCCGACACTCTGCGTTTCCCGCCACTCCCGGTGCCCCGAGCCCTGCTGGGGTCAGACCTCACGGCGCAGAGCGAACTCCGGGAGAAGGAGTCCGGTGGCGATCGGTGTCTCCCAGCTCAGCCCCGTCAGGCGGGAGAGCGGGGTTCCTAAAGCCGAGGGCGCCAAAGCAGCCTCGAGACGACACTCCCAGATGCGGTCGCTTAGGCTGAGCCCCACGTCACCAAGCCGAGCTGACCGGTTCCCAGAGTGGAGGCTTAGACCACACAGTCAGGACTCGTCTGGTCGGCAAGTGTCAGGTCACAGGCCCGACAGACTCTGGCCAACCCCAAAGGAAAGAAAGCACGCCCTTCCCCTCCTGTGCCTTCCTGCTCCCTCCGTTCGGTCTGTGAAACCCAGCAGGGCCCCCTTCTGTCTGCTGGATGGGGTGCTGCCCATCTTTTAAAATGTGTCACAGGCCTCAGTCTACCTTCTCAGGGTTGCCAGAGGCTGGGGCTCACTCTGGGGAGGTTCTGAGTCTGAGGCCGGGCTTGTCCTGGGAAGAGCAGGGGTCTGGAGCCTAGAGCTCCGGGTTCAGGCTCTGCTTCTGCCTCTTGCTCTGTGTGTCCAGCAAGAGACTTGGCCTCCCCAGACCTTCCTCCTCTCGTCTGCGTGGAGTGTGTAATACCCAAGCATAGTTTTCCGGAGTACTATGTTAGAGTGATGCCTAAGCATAGTTCCGGAGAGGGATAAGAAAATGCGTGAGAGAAAATCCCTGGGAATGTCACGGTGAGGTTGGACAGGGAAGCTCATTCTTAGGGCTGCAATGAGGAAGGGGGCAGCGGGCCTCCATCCTGGGAGGGTCTGGCCAGGCTCTGGGGGCTGGAGGTACAGAGTCCGAGCCAGGTTGGGTGCCCCGGGGGAGCTGGGAGGCCCCTGCCCCAGCTGGTGCCCTCCCTGGACACTAGCAGAGGTCTTCTTGTTGGAGAGGGGGTTCCCGGGTCTTTGTACTACTCAGGGCGGGCTTGGACCAGACTGAACCTCCAGGCTCACTCCCTCCCAGCGGCATTCAGGGGGTCCACCTCTGCTCCAGGGTCTTTCCAGAAATGCAAATGGCCTCACATTGTTCTTAAAATGCACTTTTTTTTTTTTTTAACCTGAAACGCTTGTAGCCTGTTCACAGATGAAAGGCAGGGGTTCCCTCCTTCTCCATAAATAAGTGAAAACGGTGAAAAGTCTGGCATGACTCCCGGGGCAGCGGCGGGCGAGCAGCATGGGTCTCTGCGGAGGCTCTGAGAACGAGGCCGGGCGCAGCGAGGGGCAGGAGGCCAGAGGTCAGGGCTGTGGGCAACCGCCCCAGCCCGCCCCAGATCTGAATCTGGATTTGGCCGTGGCTTGGGACCTGAGCTGAGTCAACACCGTGGGGTGCTAGTTCCCCCAATTCTGAAACGAGGCAGTGTGTTGGCTATTGGTTTCTGTGTGTGTGTGTGTGTGTGTGTGAGACGACTTAACCCACAGCACAGGACCTTATGCTCCCCTGGTGTCTGGGCCGGGATTCCAGGCGTGGCCTTGCTGGTGGCCCTCAGGAGGTTGCTGTCGCTGGGGTCCAGGGCTGTGGTCTCATCCGACAGGGGCCTGGGTGGGGCGGTTGGCACCCAAGCACCCTTGCGTGGTCATCGGCAGCCTCTGTCCCTTGTCCCACGGCCCAAAGAGGAGAGAGCACATGCAGGAACCAGTCTTGAAAGGGAGATCTCGTGGCTTCTGTCCCTTCTGTTCCCTTGAATCGAGTCATGAGTCCTGCAGGCGGGCCACACCGAGGGGAGGGAATGACGCAGGGGTGCGCGTAGCAGGAGGCGGGTCACCGAGGGCGTCTCAGAGGTGGCCCACCGGGGTGGGGGAGCCCACCTCCTGCGGCAGCCCCTGCGGTTCAGAAACTAGGCGCCTGTTTATCCCAGTGCCTGGCGCACGGCAGCAGCGAGAGGAGCCCTGCCCGCGGCCCGCTTAATTCTTGGGGCGGAAACCTCCCGCACCCCAGGCTCTCTCTGACGCTTGAGGACCCTGGCACCAAGGAGACCTGGCCCCTGGCTAGGGGATCCCATGGTTCAGCACAGGGCGGGGGCGGGAGCTTGGACAGGGAGGGGAGGGAGGAGGGGCGTGTGGGCTCAGGTGCTCCTGGCCTCCATGTGCCCGGGGAGGCCGCCCCGCGGTCTCGGCCCCGTGTCCAGAAGCCATCGGGCAGTTAACCCCACGCTCTGAGCCGCCGAGACGTGAAGCGCGGCACCAGAGTGTGTGCGGCCTTTAAATGAGCCTTACATAACGAGGACGCTGCGACAGCTGACTCCCGCACACAGCCCGCTTTTAAAATAGATCGCTCTTCTTTAAATAGCCGGTGCTTCTGGCTTCTGGCTCTGCGTCTCACTGAGGCGCTGATGTAGGTCAGATATTGCTTGGCGAGAGCTAATTAATCTATAATTGTATCGAAGGAAGGGGAAAACAAGAAGCAAGCCCACAGCGTGCTCCGCGGGGCCTGGGAACGGGCATTCCGGGAAGGAGCTCCGTGAAGGACCAGCTCCTCCTCAGACCCGCCCAGCCCCCCAGCTCCTGCTCTGGCTGGCAGCCCGCCCTGGCTGGTGGGGAGCGCCCAGGTCTGGGGTCCAGCCCGAGCTCTTGTCTGACCTCCCGAGGGTGCCCTCCCCCCCCATAGCAGTGACCAGAGTCCAGGGGTCCTCCTGCAGCATTGGGTCTCTGCTCCCATGGCCTTGTGTGCAACACCCCCTTCAGCCACCAACCCACCCTGGCTCCCTACTGTCCGTGTCCAGCCAGGCCTCTCTCCAGGACTGTCCTTCCAGAGACTCGGGAGCCTGGGGGCCGAGTGGACTCGCCCTGCCACTGGTTTGTGGACAGACCCTGTGGGTTGGGCTGTGTCTTCAGAGGAGACTCGGAGAGGGCTTCTGTTCCCCTGCCTGTGCCTTCCCTGTGCACACCGTCCACACCGTCCACGCCGTCCACGCCGTCCACGCAGTCTACACTGCCTTCAGCATCTGCATAGCCTCCTGGCACTCCGTTCTGTCCGTTGCCAACAGAGCCCGAGGGTCTGGACAGCACAGACATCAGATCACATCCTTCTATCCAAACCTCCCCCCGCGGCCCCACGGTCCCGGCAGCGCCCCGTGAAGCCCGACAAGCCAGCCTGGGCCCCTCTCCCAGTCCCCTCGCTGTCCTGCCCCACATCGGGCTTGGTGCTTGTCCAGGGAGGGGACAGCCGGCTGTGGACGGAGAGGCACAGCCCCTTTCTGGCTAAATGTCCCTGACTCATCCACACCTGGCCCTTCTCACCAGAGTCACTCCCCTGGAGAATGGTTTTGACGGTGTTTTGATGGTGGCTGGCAGAGCTCTGAGGATGTTCCTCGGGGACGCCTGTCAGAGAGGCCCCAGGACCTCGGCTACTTCCCAAAGCAGGTGGGTCAGGCTGGACGTGGAAGCCCAGGGTGACAGCAGGGCTGTTCGTGGGACCTGGGTCCGTAGGGCCTGGGATCCAGCTGGTGCTGGGAGCTTGAACCGAATGCAAGGCCAGCATCTGAAAGGGGGCCCTGGGCCGGCTGGGGGGTCAGTCCCTGGTGACTTTCCAGTGTGGGCTATGGGCTGGGGGACTGTGGCCCAGCCGGTGCACTGCGGCAGCCTCAGGCCATGACCCCGAGCGACATGCGCACACTGGAGGGGCCCTGCACCAGCTCGTTGTCCAAATCCAGCCCGCGCGCAGGAGGGCCACGCAGAGAGCCTTCCCCGGCTGCGTCCTCCTCTTCCCCGGGCCGTGACCCCGGACAAGCCCACCTCTGCACGTTCACGGTGATCAGAAGACACACGGCGTCACTGTCATGGGGAAGGTCTTGCTGGCTGGGGAGTCCCTCCCTGGGGGTCTCTGGCACCCGGAGCATCACTGTTGGATACGGCTGTTTGTGGGAGGGGGTTCCTGACCTCTTCCAGGGGGGGGCTCCTCTGTTCCTGGGGGAGCTGGCCCGAGACCACACGGCTGGGGTGGGCTAGGGGGTATGGGACCCCGCTGTCCCGTCCCTGCCCTGGGGACACAGAGCCCTAGAATCTCAGGGGCGCATCCGGGGAGCTGGTGTCTCCGTGCTCTGGGTAACGCGACTGGGTGCGGGGCTGGTTGGGTCCTGCTGGTCTGGGTCCGACACAGCCCTCCTGGCGCCACGGCAGGCCCTGCGGAATCAGGATGAGAGGTTCCTCTTCCGTCCCTGCCAGCCCCTCTCCTGCCTCTCCGAGGTTCAGGTTCGCCTGCAGCCTCCTTTGGTTCCCTCCCTGGTGCTTTGTTCTGCTCCTTGTCGTGCAAATGTCAAGGAAGAATTTAAATGAGGGAAAGTCTCAAAGGTTGTGTTTCTGGCAGGATTTCAGGACACTTGTAATTAGGGGCACAGCGAAGGCCTGTTCCGTGCTGTGGAGGCAACAGCGTCGTCAGGACGGAGTCTGTGTCTCGGGCGTGTGCCGCGTGTGGTGGGGACTGGGGGGCAGCAGACGGGCTGCGTCTCCGGTGCCTGCTGGGTCGGTCCTTGTCGCCAGCGATCGGGACTGGTGGTCAGCGATCAGGGCTGGTGGTCTGCGGCCAGCTGCCCCTCTGAGCTCTGGACACGGGGATGAGGTCCGACTGAGGCAGCTGGCCCCCGCTGGCCTGGCCCTCACGGGCGCCGGGGGCTTCTCTTGTCCCGGCCCGGCGCCGGCCCCTGCGGGGGGGTCTCCAACTGTCCTGCCACGGGGGCTGCTGCACTCAGTTCCCATGGGTCGTGGCTCCTGCTGCCCCAGCCTCGGGGCACTGCACCCCCAGACTTCTCTGAGAGCCCCAGTGTTTGGGGCTGGTGGGGTCTGCAGTGACCCAGTCATCCCCAGGCCCGCAGCGCGGAGAGCAGCTCTAGAAAAGCCCCGGTCCTGAGCTGGGGTTGGAGGCTGGGAGCCGGGTACGTCTCTCGCTGCCGCTCGTCAGCAGCTCTGTTTGGTGTGACCTCGTGAACCCTTGAAGTCCTACCAGCTGGCCCTGACAGCCATCCCCACTTTAAGTTGAGAAAAGCCCCAGAGACGCCCAAGGGACTGGTTGAAGGCCACACGAGAGGTCAGGCCGGACGGGTGACCACTGTGGAGCAGAGGAGGAAGCCCAGCAGGCTACCTGGAGGAGGTGACCTGGGAGCAGAATCCTGGAACGCGGTGTGTTGAGATGGGTGGAAGGTGCGTGTGCACTGGTGGGAACGGGGCCCGAGAGGAAGGCCGAGCGCCCGAGTGTGGCAGGGCGGGCCCGAACCTGTCCCGGGAGCGGGATTATGGGAACCCCAGCGGCCCAACCCCAGAGGCCCTGGGGGCAGCCGCTCCTGGCAAAGAAGGAAACGGAGCCTCTGCGTGGGGCAGGAGGGCTCTGAGCCCATCGCTGGGCTCCCAGTTTAAGGCTCTGTCTGTGAGAGTAAAACTAGCTAAGCGTGAAGCCCCAGAGCCGGGCCCGGGGCCTGAGTAGGGCGAGCCAGAGCGCCCACGCGGGGATGGAGCCCCGCGCGTATCATTAATCACTTTTCATCAGTATTCAGGCGCGTTGCTGGGGGGCTGGGAGCAGGCCAGCTCCCGACTGTGGCGCCCGCGCTGGGACGGAGGCTGTCGTAGCTGCTGGGAGCCTGGGGAGGAGGCTGGAGCAGGGGGGCGCGGCCCAGCCCAGGGAAGGGGACCAAGTACCCGAGGGGAGGTGAAGGGAAGGGTCGGATTCTGGGTCTCACCCATCTGGGTGGGCCTGGCTGCGAAGGCTGGGAAGGTTCCCCAAGGCCGCTGGAGCTCCGTGAAGGCTCCCTGAGGGCAAAGTCCCTGGGCTTGTCTGCAGTCCCTGGGGCGCTTCGGGGTTCTGAGAGGCCGTCCAGGGCAGGGAGTGGGGCGTCCTGGCCCGAGCCTGGCCAGCAGAGTGAATGCTGTGACCCCGATTTCCGGATGACACCGCCCACCTGTCCCACGTCCCCACAGTGCCGTGCGCCAGCCTGGGGACCCGATCCCTCCTGGATGGCGTTTTGGACGCGGCCGCGTCAGGGACGCGTCTCTGTTCCGAGGGCCTCTGCTCCTAGTCGGTGTGCAGGGAGTTAGAACAAACAAGTGAGTGAGGAAGCCCACCTGACCACTGCCCTGGGCGTGAGGCTGGGCGGGAGCTCTGAGCCCGTGCAGGGGCAGAGGGCGTGCGGCACCCAGCTGTCCCGCCAGCCCGGCCCTCCCCCACCGGTGGTCACCGGCATCCCCTTCCAATGGTCACCGGGGGGCTCTGTCTATGGGGGTGTCCGGAGCTGGATGGTGGCCCCCCAAATTCATGGTGGGGTCCCAACTCCCAGTACCTCACAGTGTGGCTGTATTTGGAACAGGGTCATTGCAGGAGTGATTACGGAAGACGAGGTCACACGGGGCCCGGGGGGCCCCAGTCCCCTACGACCGGTGTCCTTATTAAAAGGGACATTCGGGTAGACGTGCCCACAGGGAGGCTACCGTGTGGGCACGAAGAGGTTGGGGTGGGCTTCTCTAAGGCAAGGGATGCCAAGGACGGGGTGCTGTGGGAGGCGGGAGGCGCCCCTACAGAGTGTCCCTCAAAGCCTCAGAAGGAGCCGGTCCAGTGACATGGGGTCTGGGACGCCCGGCCTCCTGGGCGGAGACAGACAGTTGAAGCTCCTGGGCCTATGAAGCTTGGCCCCAGGGTCCCAGGGGGGAAGGACCCCTGGAGGGGACAGGAACCTTGGTGGCAGGCTGGCATCCGGAAAGCCACATTCCCCGCGGGAAGGTCCTTACTTTGTTCCTGATGTGGGACCAGCCCTCGGCCGCAGAGGTAAACCGAGGCAGCCTTCTTGGTCGCGGGGGGGAGGGGCCGCCCCTAGGCAGTCTGGCTCCTCTTCCCATGGCATACTGCGACCCCGGACCTCAGCCCCTGCCCCCCAATCTCCCGTCTGCCTCGGGTTCGTGCGCGGCCCCTGCCGACCCCACCTCTGAGTAGTCTGGGCTTTTGTATTCTCCGACAGCACTTGACCCTCTGGGCTAAGGGCTCATGGAATTCATCCCGTTCCAGAGCAAGGGACGAAGTCCGTGTGGTCCCCCAGGCCTGTCGCCGAGGCTGGATTTCCTGTCTGGCCACCTCTGTCACCAGGTCTCCCTCAGACGGCCCGGGTGGGTTTCCTTGTTCTCGGGGTCCGCTTGCAAACAGCACGGGGAGGCCCTCTTTGTCTCCTTCCCGGGCTCAGTATTGCCCCAGAGACTCTGATCAGGGATACGGGCAGCGTCCCCACCTCACGCTCAGCCGTGGGTACCCTCACGTCGTGGTCACCAATCCCTTTATAAACAACTTGGCCGCGGGGTGTTTATGACAACGGCTGCGTTACTTACACGTCAACGGCTCTGTGTTGAGTGCAGCGCCTGGGGTGGGGGTGGGGGCCTCAGCGTTCAAGGTGGCGGTGGCCTGCTGAGGCCCTTCCCCCTGCCCTCCCCGTGCTCCTGCCCCGTCCCCGCTTCTGGGGAGGCCAGCGCGCACCATGCCCCAAGAGGAGCGTCCGCTGTGTGGAGACTCGGGGGTGAGGGCGGCTTGGAGACTCCTCGGATGCTGGGTCTCGCCCCTTGGGTTTGCAGAACCGAGTGTCCCCTTGCTTTGAGGACGGCCCCGTGTGGGTGCTCAGGTGCTTGGGCTGTGGTTGGCTGGGTCTCCACGGAGGCCTGGGGTGGGGGGCATCTCACTGGACAACGTCATGGCCAGGTCCCGACTGGTCCCCAGCTCCACCCCCTCGTGGCCATGCTGCCATCCCCAAACAGTCACTAAAACTGCGCCGTCTGCGGGCTGGCCACGTGTCTACTGACATCGGGAGAAATTCGCCTTCGTCGCCGCCGTAAAGCCCCATCTCCAGACACAGTCACACCCACCGATGTGTCGGACTGACCAGCGGGACTTGGGAGACGTGGTGGGGCCACAGGTAACGGAGGGCGGAGCCACCGCGGTCCCGTCGGAGAGGCTGCGGGAGGCGGGAGTCGTGGGCAAGCGTGGGAGGGAATACCGGACGGTGTCTGTGCGGCCCCAGTCCCTGGAGCCCGGATCCTTGTGGGGCTGAGACCGCGGCCGCTCAGCCTCCAGCTCCGGGCTTCTCCTGCAGAGCGGGCTCTCGGACCAGCTGGTGTGGGGGAGACAGTGGACGGCGCCCAGGAGAGCGGCGGCGGCTGGGGCCTCCCTCCTTGGCTTCCGCGGTGTCTCCCTCCCCTTTGTCACTCCACCATGCGCACTGAGCTCCCTGGGGCACGGGCCGTCTTGGGAGCCCGGACCTCGGGGGCAGGACAGTCGGGGTCCTGCCTTTAGGGCTTTACGGTCCGCAGAAGAGACACGTGGTAAATGCTGGCGGGGGAGGGCGGCCGGCACCCCAGCAGCCCCCGGCCTCACGGCGGCGAGGGCACGAAACAGGAGCGGGGCCTCCCAGAGGTGGCGGCCTTCGTGCCTGAGGTGACCCTCATGGGGGACAGGGAAGAGAGTGGGCGGGTCCTCCAGGGCCCCTCCCCCACAGCCCGGCAGGGGCTCTGTGTGCGGAGCCTCCCGCAGCCCCGACCCCCCACCCCCAGGCACTTGGGTGGATTTGCCTCCATTCCTGGGGACGCCTCCGGAGCGTAAATGTATCCGCCCTTCCGGGCCTCTCCCTGGGGTTTCCACAAACACCCTCCTGCGTCCCCCAGCGGTGGCCTTGTCCTAAGCAGCCCCTCCTGGCCCGGCAGCCTCCCTTCGGGCCTGTGCTGCTGCCTGGCCAGCCTCTGTGGCCCCCCGGAGCGCCCGAGGGACGAGATGGTGCGCGCAGCTGGCCCTCTTCGGAGCCCCAGGGCCGCTCCCCGGCAGGGCTGTGCGGGGCGCACGGCTCCGGCTCATTCCGGCCGGCTCTGGGCCTTCTCGCCCTGGAGAAAACCCAGGCTCTGTGTGGCCGCCCCTCCCTGTGCTCCAGAGAGGGGAAGGGTCCCATGGGGCGTGGGACTGGGGCCACGACCACAGGGGCTGCAGCTGCCAGGGAGGGTTTGGGGAAGAGGCTCCCTGTGCCCCTCCCTAGCTCCAGTGCCCCCCGCGGCTCCCGACTGCTAACAGGCGCGAGGACTTCAGCCCGGCTCCTCTTTGCCCCGCTGGGCCCTCGGCACACCTGCACCCTGCACCTGGCCTTGTCCCTGGCCTTCCCTTACGGAGTGGGTGCTGTTGTCCCCATTTTACACAGGAGGACACTGAGGCTCGGAAAGTCATCTGGTTGGCCAATGAGTGGCGGGGCTGGTGGCGCCTCTTGAGTCTGGAGTCTGCTGTTAACCACACTCTCATGTGCCACTGGCAAGACTCTGGGCCGGCCCAGCACAGTCGGTGTTCAGATAGTGTGTACTAACACGTGCACTAGCCACGTGCGGTGGTCCGAGGGCTCGTGGCTAGCAGGTGTCCACCCGAGCCGACAGGGCCGTGGGTCTGGATCCTTCCTTCTGTCCTATGTTCTCCCTGGAGCCCCGCCCCTGCGTTCCCCTTTCCCACCTCGGACTTGAGTGTGTCTCACGTTCGCTCATCGCTCGTCCGGCAGGCACCTTCCGGGCCTTTGTTCTGGGCTCGGGGCCCCCATGGAGTGGGAGGGGAGGGTGCTGGACCCAGTAGGGAGGCAGGGCCCAGACTCTGCCCTAGCAGGGGAGGCAGACACAGGCCCAGACAACAGCAAGGACAGAGGCTTGCGCTGTGGACACAGGAGCCCGTGGACGGAGGGCCTGCTGCGCACACCTGCTCCAAGGACTTGCCTGAATGGGGGGCCTGACAAGCTTACGATCGGATTCTGCTCTTGTCACTGGAAGCTGGGATGGAGCCCCTGCACTCTGATGCCCAGGACAGTCCGCTGGCTGACCACGAGGTTGTACACTGCAAGGGCTACAGGCAAGACCTGGCGGGGGCGACCCTAGGGGCCCCAGCCTACTGGGCTACGGAGCTTCCAGATGGGCTGGGCAGGTGGGCCACGGTCCTGGGCGTCTGGGGCTGGTGTCTCTTCCCACCTTTGGGAAGCCTCGAGTGACCCAGGACAGAGGTGAGGTCACTTCTCCTTGGGTCAGCTGGAAACCACCCTTGTCTGACCCCAGACGTTCACTGGGTTTTCCTTGTAATTTCTGTGGGTGAATCTGTATGTCACAGGCCCGATGGGCTGAGCCTCTCTCCTTAAAGCAAAATAGGCCTGACATGAAATTTACCCTGTGAAGCGTCTTGACGCGGACCGTTCAGGGTACTGACCGGCTCACACCGCCGTGTGGCCGTCCTGTAGCTCTTCCGGTCTTCCCAAAGCAACACTGTCCCTGGAAAACAGCAGCCCCTGGCCCCAGCTGCCGGCCCCTCCTCATGGGACAACTCCCAGGGATTCCCACGTGGGGAATCCCGCAGGATCTGTCTGTCGTGGCCGGCTCAGTTCACGCGATGTCTTGTCCTCCAGGCCCAGGCACGAGGTCGCCGTGTCCGCATTTTGTTCCTTCTCTAGCTGAACCCGGATGGACCACGTCTTGCGCGTCTGCTCGTGGACACTTGGGTTCCTTCCACCTCACGTTGCTGTGAAGACGGGAGTGTCCTTGCCGGGCTTTCTCTCAGCTCCGCTCTCGGAAGGGCGACTGTGGGATCAGGAGGTAATTCAGTTTTTTTGAGGAAACTCCAGACTGTTTCCCGAGCGGCTGCGCTGTGTTATGTTCCCGAGAGCAACACGGCTCCCGTCCCGCACGTTCCCACACACACTCGTCCTGGGTTTCTCCTGCATGGGTGGCCGGTGTCTTACGGTCGCTTGGTGTGCGTCCCCCGCGAGCTGGGGAATGCCCGGCCGCGTGCTCAGCGGCCGCGGTGCGTCTGCTTTGGAGAGCGGTCGGGTCTGTCGGCTGTAGCCGGGCTTGTGCTGTGTGTCCGTCTCCGTCATGCAGCTGTATGGGCCGGGTCAGGGCCGCTGTCTGCAGAGGCGAGCCAGGACGGGGGGAAGGGCGTTGGGCACCTTGTGCACTGGCGCTGCTGGGCGTCCTGGGCGTGGGGTGACGGTCGGGACAGTGACGTTGCCGTGGTGGTAACCAGTGGGCTGGCAGAGATCGCTGGTGGTGGGGAAAGTGACAAGTGACGGCAATGTGTTTGCGTGACGCCAGCCTGCTGAGCAGAGGGGACGCTGACCCTGAGCCCCGGTTTCTCAGAGGCCGTGTGTGGGTGTGGATCGGCAGTTAGGGGCCTGGCTGCTGTCACCATCGGAGGAGTCCGGTGACAGGCAGGGTGGTGGGGACAACGTTCTCTCCTGTCAAGTGCAGCTTCTGACTGGAGCTGAGACCAAAGCGGACATCATCCACCAGGTCCACGTTAAAGAAGAGTCCAGAGCTGGATTTGCATAAATTTGGGTGGGAGAGGCAGCAGGGAAAAGCTGGTCGGACCAGAGACAGGAGCTCTGGGAGGGGTGGCTGCTCTCTGCAGGGTCTCCCCCTGCAGGGGTGGCCGTGTGACGGGCGTCTGGGCACAGTACAGTGGGTCCAGGGCCAGGGTGCCCCTGGTGAGACGAGTCCCCGGTGGGTCTCCTGTGATGCCCTTTCCTCCTACGGCCCGACAGGGAGACAGACGAGCTGTCCGCCGCATCTGAGCACAGGTCCCGAGAAGGACCAGGCTCCCTCGGGAGCGCGTGGTTGGAGGGGCAGACAGAGAGACAGAGAGGCGGAGAGAGGCAGAGGCCCCCTGGGTCTCCCTGAGAATTCCCCAGGCCCCGCACAGGCCTGACCCGGGCTGCGGGCTCCTCGAGTGATATTGGAGCCAGAGCAGCCTGGGGTGGAGCTGCGGCCAGCTGTCCCTCAGCTGTCGGCCAGGGTCCTCCTGTGTGGAGCACCCCTCCCCCGCTGCCTTCCCCGAGGCCGCTGCGCATCTCACCCCTCCTTCCTCAGCAGAGGCCTCCTCTTCATGTCCCCAGCTGGCCGCCTTTCCGGCCCTAGTCCTGTGGCCCCAGGTCCCTGTCCTGGGGTCCCAACTCCCGCAGTCTGGGTCGGCCTCCAGCTCCTCCCCATCTCCTGGCACGTGGCCTCGCGTGCAGGGGGCCGGGGGAGCCCAGAGGGCCCATGGTCTGCTGGAACGCGTCTGTCAGGACCCCCAGGTCTTGGAGGCCAGGCATGGGCCCAGGGGTCGTGGTGCGGGAGGCGCCGCCGTCTGGGCACCGGCGTGGGGGACAAGGCCGAGAGGGGCCAGGAGGCTGTGCGGGTCACGTCTCCTTCTCCTGCTCTGAGACAGAGTCTAGGGAGGGGCAGCTCTGCTGGCCTCAGAGTGACGGGCCTCAAGGAGGCAGTGGTCCAGCCCTGTGCCTGCATCGGGAGGCCAGCCCTGCTCCCTGTTCTCCGGGAGCCCGATGCGGTCGGGGGCTCCGTCCGCCGGTGAGGTGGGATCCTGGTTTTCCCAGGGCTGAAGGTGCGCCTGCACTCCCTCTGGCAGTCCCCCGCACAGACAGTGCGGCCACTTGATAAAACGGGAGGGAGCGATGGCCACCATCGATCAGAGGGCTCTGGGCGGCACTCAGCAAAGAAAGTCAATTTTCCCCTCCAGTTCAGTTCAACAAACATTTATTGAGCGTCTACTACGGGCCAGGCCTGTGCTGGGTGGGAGTCCGAGCTCTCCCTGCCCCTCCCCTGCCCAGTCCCTCCATCGAGGTTGCGCTGAGCCCGGGTTCTGCGGACTGAGGCTCCGGGTCTTTGCTCCCGCCCACCGGGCGGGGAGCTGGCAGGACCCACCAGCGAGGAAGCCTGGCCCCGCATGGCATGCGCTGGAGTTGGCTCTGAGCCCCGTGTTCAGCTGGGGGGTCGCTGTGGGCTGGGGGAGGTCTAGCTAGGGGCAGGCTCAGCAGAGGCTGGGAGCCGGGACACCTGCCTTCTGGGGTCCACGCCACAGGGACGTCTGCCTCACCAGGGCCTGGTTCTTCTCCATGGTGATGACAACAGCTGACGTTCTGGGCTCCGAGGGAGCCCAGCGGCGTGTGTGAGGGGTTGGGCTGCGATGCGGGCCCAGTTACTTCCTCGTTTTCCAGGGGCGGGGACAGGCCGAGCCCCCCAGCTCACTTGGCCAGGAAGGGTGGGCTGGGAGAGCTCAGCGGCTGGGGCTCGCCCACCAGGCCAGGCTGCCTCTGGGGACCCCCGTGTCCGTAGGACCCCTGCTCACAGCTGGGGGGGCCCGTGTGGCAGCGTCTGGTTTCCCTCAATTGCTTCCCCTGCGGCAGTGTCCACCCACCCCTGGCTCTCGGCCTTGCTCTGGCAGTCTGGGCTCTGCCTGAGGTTTTCTCTAGGACAGAGATGACGTCACCAAACCCAGAGCCTCTGTCTGCCCCTCCGGGAACTCAGGGCGGTGTCCAGAAAGAAAGCCATTCATCCCTAGGGACGGGTGCAGGTGCTGAGACCTGGCCAGGTGCTGTGGGAGGGCGGGGACTCCTTCAGGTCACCCCTCTCCGCAGCTGGGACGGATTCCCTGTGAGGACACAGTTGGAGTAGGGATTCGGAAGTGACCCTTCGTGTGCCACCCTGGCTCCTGGGGCACACCCCCCTCTGCCATCTGGGAGACCCTGGGTGGGGGCCTCTTCATCATCATGACCTCAGGGTGAGGGTCTGCAGGGGGCCAGTGGATGGCAGTCTTAGGAGAGGGCGTGTTCTCCTCATCATCCCCTGCACGTGATCTCCACCTACCCCTCCTCACCCCTGGTTCGTCCATCCGTCCGTCCATCCGTCTGTCCATCCATCCATCCATCCGTCCGTCCATCCATTCGCCATCTATCCGTCCGTCCATCCATCCACCCGTCCGTCCATCCATCCATTCACCCATTCTTCTGTCCATAATAGTGGCAGTGATCTGTGACTTGCTCTGCGTCCACACCGGAGAACAAGGCGTTGCCAGGGCTATTGCGGGCAAAAAGCTGTTGTGAGACCAGCGGGTGGACAAGAGACGACCATGGGTGCGCTGACGCAATAGGGCTGAGTAACAGGGTGGTGAGTTATGGACGCCTGGGTGCAGGCCAGCTGCACGTCCCCCACCCAGCCTTCCTAAAGACCCATGTGACAAGGGTCACTCCTTCTGTAGAGGTGAAGTCCTTGAGGCCCAGAGGGGATAGGATGCCCCAGTGGGGGGCGGCGAGGCAGTGGGAGCCAAGGCAGGTGTGAGAGTAGGGAGGGAGGCTCCAGTCCCTGTGTCTGGCAAGGCCTCCCCCTGCCCCAGCCTTGCCCTGGCCGTCACACCTTCTGGACGCCCTGCTCTTGGGGCCACGAGAGACGTGCTCCAGCTCCAAATGTGCATATTAGCTGCTGGGCAACCCTGGGCCGGTAGCTTGCCCTCTCTGGTTCTCTGCCACTTCCCCGTGATTAGATGTAATAATGCCTGCATCACGGGACCCCCCAGGTCACTCCTGCTCCCGGCACGTGGAAGAGCCCAGCGGGCAGCTGGGGAGTTGTGCGAGTGCCTCGAGGTTTCCTGCCGTCTTGCAACATCGTAAAAGCCCATTCTGTGCTCAGAATCCAGCCATGTTTGTTCTGATCTAACGGAATGTTCTGAGTCACTTACCAGGGAAATTGCTTCATTTCCAGCTTCGAATCTTCAAACAATCTCGGTGCCCCAGGACGACAAGCCGAGGCTTGGGCAGCCCGTCACAACCGGGTGAGGCCTGGGGCGTGGGGGCGCCGAGCCTGGGGCAGGCGGCACGGTGGGTCGAGCGAGCACGGCCGCTGAAGGCAGACCCTGGGTTTGGACGTGGACTCTGCCCACTTCTCCAACCGCTGACCTGGAGATGCCGGCCCTCCCCAAGTCTGTGGAGGGGGTGAGGAGCTGGGACCGGCCTCACGGGCTGCTTTCGGGGCTGGAGAGGTCATGGACAGAAGGGCCGGGTACACAGTAGGTGCCAAGTCAGTGCTGGTGCGTCCTGCTCTCCACTGTGAGCTCTCTGGCAGAGACGGGCGTCCTGCTGCTCTGTGCCTCAGTTTCCTCATTCACCATGTGTGTGCTTGTGCGCGCCCGGGTGCACCCCTGCTGCGGAGGCCGCGGTCCTAGCACTGCCCCGGAGGTCATGGCTGCGGCTCTCCCCAACCTGGTGGCGGCTGGCAGGTTGCTGCGTGGCGCACGGCCTCCCCACCTGCTCACAGACCGATGCCCTGAGCCTGGGGCTGGCCCATGGATCGCGCACCTGTGTCCCCACACCGGGACGGCTCCCTGGAGTGGGCCCCCAGATCGGTGCCCTGGGCAGCCAGGGGCGCGGGGGAGCATGGAGGAGGCGGAGGCCACACCTCTCAGCCACGCTCAGGGTGAAAACAGCCACGGAACAGAGGCATGAGAGGAAACAGCCATCGCTCCTGCCTGCACGGCAGCCGGGACCATGGGGCGGGGGGCCTGTTCCGGGATGTGGGGGCTCCGCTGCCTCAGGGTGTGCCCGGGACGGCGGCAGGTGGCTCAGGTGGCTTTAAGGTGTCAGCGTGTTTGAAGCCCGAGGCACCACTTCCATCGTGCTGCTCCCTGAAGTTGCAGGCGGAGGGCCTTCTGACACTCAGAGATCCCAGCCTCTGTGGGGCAAAGCCTCCTGCCATGAACCAGCGAGTGGAGAGTCAGAGCATCGCCCTTGCTCCCCTACCTGGCCCCGTGACGGAGGTCGAGGCTCTGATGGTCAGTGTGTGTGCAGCCCAGGGTCACTGGGCTCCAGCTGGGTGGCGTTGCCTTAGGGGGGCCGCAGCCTGGGGGCACTCAGCACCCCGGTCTCTGTCTGCCGGGGCCTCACTTATAGCGTCCAGGGGGCGGGGCGGTTCCTTTCCCCGGCGCCTTCCGTGGCATCCGCTCGTCCACACTTCTGGTCTCGTGGCCCCCTGCACACCGAGGGGGACACGGCCCCTCGGCGGACACCGAGCCACGTGGCTGTGTGCCCAACCCCGCGGCCATCAGCGCCCTTGGCTCTGCTGGAACGGAGTTGCTGAAGCGAATGGGAGAGAAGATGGGGACTCTGAGTCCCGAGTGTGTCACGGCAGGGAAGGACCTTCGAGGAGACCGGGGACCCTCAGCAGGAGCCGAAACCCTGCGCTCCCCTCTGATGAAACCCCTGACGGGCCTGGGCGTGCGCATGGGGAGGGCTGGACCCCCCGACGGGGTGCCCTGCAGCCGGACACACGGGTCCCTTGTGGCAAAGGTTTTGTCCTGGGGAGGGTTCATCAAGGGTTTAATCAAATATAAGGACAACTTTTTTTTTTTTTTTAAGAGAAAGCAGTGCCTGGAGAAAGAGCCCCTTATCTTTGGGGGGTGGGATGGTGGGCGAACCCCTCCCTCTTTCTACTTCTTGGTATTTGATTTTTTAAAAAACATTTTATTTATTTGAGGGAGAGAAAGGGGAAGACAGGCAGAGACAGCGAGAGAGCAGAGACAGGCGGAGACAGCGAGAGACAGCAGAGACAGGCGGAGACAGCGAGACAGCGAGAGAGCAGCAGCAGGAGGAGGAAGCAGGGTCCCCCCTGAGCAGAGCCCGATGCGGGGTTTGGTCCCAGGACCCCGGGATCATGACCTGAGCGGAAGGCAGACGCTTCACCTGCGGAGCCCCCCAGGTGTCCCTTGGTGTTTGATTTTTGTTGTTATCACGAATAAATATCTGCTACTTTTTGTGGGAAACTCTGAGACAAGAGAACATTGTTCATTAATTTGTCCTTGATTTATTCATCCGTCAGACATTTACTGACCTGATCCCTCCTTCTTGGAAACCCTGGACCATGAGCAGTGCCGAATGCTCCGTCAAGGGCGCGGGGGCAGGGGGGCTCCGGGGGGCACGGTGCCCGCAGGTGGCCCACGAGGGGCACCTGTTTGAGCCCCGGCTCTGCTCCAGCAAAACCCTTGGCCTCTGCGTTCCCTGAGCCTGAGCCACGGCGGCCAGAGAGGGGACAGTGTGGGACACAAGGCGGTGAGTAGGCGTGGCTCCTGCCCACTCCGTCCCCCTCCGGCCCAGCGGGCACCTGGGGTGACCCCCTGGACTACAAAACTCAAGAACGGGTTCCCAGAGAAGCAGAGGGAGCCTGCGCGGTAGTGCTGGGGGCTGCGGAGAGGGCCCCACAGGTCCGCATGACCCGGGCCTGCTGCTCGCCGTCACACCCTGTCCCCTGTTGGCGGCTCGGCATGGGTGGGGTGCTGGACAGGCCGTGGGTGGGAGGTGGCCCTGCCCTGGAGGGTCTCAGCCCCTGCCCGGTGGATGGGAGGCTCGGGCACC
Source organism: Mustela putorius furo (assembly GCF_011764305.1). Taxonomy (NCBI): domain Eukaryota; kingdom Metazoa; phylum Chordata; class Mammalia; order Carnivora; family Mustelidae; genus Mustela; species Mustela putorius. Next base: position 39,637,485 of record NW_025421322.1, on the reverse strand, counting down.
CGCCTGGCCTGCCACAGGCCCACATAGCTCTCACCCTTCCTGGCCCAGGGCTCTGTTACTTTACTGAACCCCAGACCCGCACACCCACGGGGGACAGCCGTCTATGCCCTCCGACCGGCAGGTGCCGTGTGCCGTCTGCAGCTCACTTCTGTGAAGCTCAGAGGTTTGGAGAGTCCATTGCAACTGCCCACGGCTGTGAAGCCCCCGGCTTGGGCACTCCGCGGCAAGGCCAAGGCCCTGGTGCCAGCAACGTCCCTGTCCCCGTGGCTCCTGCGTGGTCAGCTAGCCCGGCCCGTGGGGACCAGCCGTCCCTCCCCTGCAGCCGAGGGACCCACATCCAGGCCTCCTGGGCCGCTCCGATCGAAGCCGTAACAAAACACAGAAATGAGGACGGAGGACGAGGACGTCGGCTCCCCTGCAGCTTGCTTGATCCGTGCAGCCACCACGGGCTTGAAACAGCAGCATTTGCTGGCGATCGAGGGGGTCCCGACGGTGTGGCGGTGTCACACAGCTGCCTGCGGGCGCGCGAGAGCGTGAAACCCAGCTCACGCAGCGCCGGGAAGACGGGGCTTGTGAGGGAAGCGGGCTGGCTCAGGGGCGAGCCTTGGGGCGCGGTGGGCCCGGAACGGGGGGGCTGCCTCTCCTGGGCAGCTTCGGCCCCACGGCGGCCCTGCCTGCCTCCTGGTGCCGGCCGGCAGCCGTGTCTCCTGCAAGCATACCTCGCAGTCGGTGCCGCCGCGGAGACGCCCTCCAGCCAAGGTCTACAAACGCCTCCTCAGCGGACTCTGGGGACTTCCCGGACGGGGAACGCAAGGATGCTGAAGGGGAGCACGCGCCTGCGAGCTACACCCCTGCGGTTCCATCCTGCGGGTCCGCACGCCAACCACAGGCTGCCGGGGCTCTGGGGGCGCTGGGCGGGTGCAGGTGGGGGCGGGCGGTGGGCAGGCCCCCTGCAGCCCTCGCCGCTCTGACCCTCCTCTGCCGTGTCTGCGGGGGCCGCCCGGGCAGAGTTTGGGGCGGGGAGCCTGGGGTGCCAGGACTCGTGGGGGGCCCCTGCCTCGCCCTCCTGCCAGCCTCCCCTTCTCTCCTTTGCTTCTCTAGCGCATCCTGGGGCTGGAGCCGGCACCACGCAGGCCGCCCTCTCCCTCTTCCCGCTGTGAGCCACACTCAGGGCACCCTGCTGCGGGGGGGCTGGGTCCCTAGTTCCTGGCCTTCACCGTCGCCCCGTTTTGCAAGGAGATGGAGCCGTCTTGGCCCAGGGGACTTGCCGGGCTCGGGTCACCCTCCCCCGGGTGGTTGGTGTCCTCAACAGTCGGGCACGCCACATCTTCATCCCCTTCCACAAATGGGAGCATGGCTCAGGCAGGCCCAAGGTCACGCGGAATTCAAGCCACGTGGCTGTGGAGTTCTGCTCTTGACCGAGGACTCGGGGACAGTGGCTGTCGGAGAGGCAGGCTCGGAGAGGTCCTTGACAGATGGTCTTTAGGTGCCGGAGGTAAACGAAGGGCAGGACAGAAGGCAGGTCGCCGTCAGGGCGGAGGGCCCGAGAGGCCAGGGACAGGAGACAAGCCACAGGGCTGCTGTGCCAGCCTCAGTGTGGGGCAGACGAAGAAGGGACCGGGGTTAGAAGGCCAATGTAGACCCTGGTGCGTGACTGTGGGCGGTCTGGAAGGGGCTGGACTAGATAGCCCCGACGCCCTGACCTGTCCACCGTCCGTCCGTCCACCCCCCCACCGAGTTGCTCCCCCCCATCCAGTCACTCGTCAATTATTCTGAGGGTCTCCTGTCCGCTGCGCACCTTTCTGACCTCGGATGGCCCGGGGAGATGGAGAGGGAGGACAATTTACCAAGATACGACGACACGGTCTCTGTTTTTGAAAGCAATCAGACTCGGCAAAGAGCCCGTCTCTCTCGAGGGAGAAGCCCTGGTCTTGAAGGGAGGCAGGTGGCCGGCGGGAAGAGCGCTCGCGCAGTCCGCACCACACCGGGGAAACCGCTTTCTCGACCTCTCTCAGGGCCCCCCTATTCCTTCCCGGGCCGCTCAGCCCCTCACCGCACGGCGGCCCCTCCGACTGGAAGCTGTATCCGACTTCCTTCCTAAAGCTCAAACTTATGGCTGCATTTCCCCTTCCCTGAGGGCCATTCATACTCATTTTCTTTGACATTATAATCACGGTCATCAATCACAAGAATAAATCAGCAACTGACTGTCTTTGGCCCAGACTTGAGATCCCCACGCCCCTGTGGAGGCCCTTCGGCCCGAGACTGTCTCCTCCTTCGAGCTGGTGACAGCTCGGCTCACCCCTGCCCACCCCCGCCCAGCTTGGTGGCGCTCAGTCCCTCTGGGTCGGGCCGTCCGGCGGGCACCATGGGCGGGCACGGCTTCGAGCGCGGCGTTCCCGCAGCTGCGGCCACCCAGCCGCTCTGAGCTCATCCCGAGTGCCCTTGTTTTGCGGCTCTGGGGCTGTGCAGGGGCAGACCGCGGCGTTGCCCAGGGCCCCGTTGCGGAGAGGACAGGTGGATGGGGGGCCACGCCTGACCTGGGGCTCACGACGACAGGGAGATTATGTTCCGCGGCAGGGAGGGGGGTGGTCGGGTCGCCCACGTGTCTGGTGGGTGCGCTGTGGTGCCCAGGGTGCCGGGGGCGTCGGAGGAGGCCAGCAGGGATGGTGCCCCACACTTGGGCTCTGTCCCCAAGCACTGTGTCCCTCTCCGACCCTGGTTTGAGCGGGAGGTGACGGGCTTGGAGGAGCCAGGGCCAGGACCCCTTTCCTGCGCTAGCATCGGTCCCGTGCCCCGAAGCGCAATTAAACCAAAAGGCCCCACACCTCTGAGGAATATAAGTGCTTTTAAGAGGCGATTATGCAGAATTGTGTCATTATTGCTTCCCGAGTGCTCTGCCCTTCCCTTGCCCTGACCCGGCAGAATCATTTCTCCGCTCCCGTCCGAGGGAGGGGCCGCGCCTCCCCAGCATCCAGGCGCCGCAGCCCTGGCCTTTGGCTGCCGGGCCAGCGCTTCCCAGATGCAAGGGGAGGGGCGGTTCTCCCTGGGGGAGACGTCCCCCTCCCCAGTGGTCGGGGCGTGCACAGTCCCGGCCCCCAAGTGCCGGCCTCTCTGCGGACTTGTTGACCGGTTATTCACTCGGCAAACGTTGTGCAGCCCCAACGCTGGCACAGGCCTGCAGGGGCCCGCGGGAGTTGCGGGATGCCGGGGGGTGGGGGCGTGGGGGAGTGGGGCAGGGGGCGGGGAGGGTCCATGAGGCTGAGAGCCCACCCTGGCTGGTTTCTGCTTCGGGGTGTGCGGGGTGCCCCTCACAGGGGCCCTGGTCACCCCAAGGGGAAGGGGTCTCCGTGGTGGTGGGTGTGAGCAGCCCAGCTTCAGGGTGGACCCTGACGGTCATGCTGCAAGTGCTCAGCAAACCCGAGGCTCTGACAACAGCTGGAAGCCAGGAGTGGGTCCTGGTGATTGGAACCTGCTTCTCCAGGGGCCGGAAGGGGGGCCCTGCCCAGCCTGGAACTTTCTTCACTGGCTTCTCCCCTCCCCACCCCTTCCCCCCATGCCTCTGCCCACAGCACCCCCACCCATCCTGCCATCTCCACCCGGCATTCCCCTCTTGCTGAGCAGGGCTGAGAGCCCACCAGGTCCTGGACTTTCGTTCCCCGCCCTGTCTGGGGCAGTCGTCCCAGGGCCCGGAGCTTTCTTTCATGTCCTCTCCTCTCTGCCCCTCCGGCTGTTGCTGTGGCTGCGCCTGCCGGGCCCCAGCCGCTGTCTCCCGTCCCTGCCTGCTGAAACAGTCGGGCCCATCGCCCCCTGCCCGGGACCCGCCGCGGCCCCCCCGCTCAGAGCACAGAGCGACCTCTCCAGCTCTGAGGCCGCCTCATTCGAGCCCAGGACCCCTGTGCATTCTGCCCAGCGGTCTTCCTGGCCACTGCGGGGACAGGCTGGGCACGACCCACGTGGGTCGCGGATGGCTCTTCTGCCTGGCCCCGCTCCCCAGGTTCATCCGCACCCACAAGTCTACCCACTGCCTCTCACCCTCTGTCTCAGACAGACCTTCCCTACAGGAGCACCTTGGCTGCGTGAATCCGGTGTGGTCCACGGGCCACAGGTGATGGCGGGAACCACAGCGAAGTCTCCCTCCCTCCGGTGGCCCCGGCTGTGGGGGCCCGACCCTCTCATTATTAGGCTGAGGGAGTTGGTGCAGACTCCTCGGGGCTCACCCTGATAAGTCCCGCGAGCCTCTCGGGGACTTCTAGGGGTCCGGAGCTGTGGAGTCTTCCAGAACACGGCCGAGGCTGCTGGGCTGGGTGCCGCACCTGCGGACGCTGGGGTCCCCGCTGGACACACAGCTCTGTGGGGGCAGCTGAGGGGCTCAGAGGAACACAATGGAAGGGAAGACACATGCCACTGTCCTCTCGCCACGGAGGGCTTTCCTAGGACACGGGGGCCAGGAGGTGGGGGACACTGGCTTGCCAGCTAGAGTCCAATTCAGGAAAGAACTTGCTGCTTGTCAGGTCTGTTCCAGAAAGGAACGGGCCGTGCTGGGGAAGCTGCCATTCTCAGAGGTGAGTAGGCGCTGGGTGCCCTTCGTGGGGGGCACGGCACAGGGATTCCGACAGTGGGTGGCAGAAGAGACACGAGATCACGAGTCTTGGCCCGGATTACGATCCCGAGTGACCACCACTCAGGTCTGAGGCTCTGGAGGTGGGAGCTTCCCGGCACTGGCGGGGCTGAGGGCTGGGGGGAGGCAAAGCGGCCAGGGAACTGAGGGTGGGAGACGTCGAGGTGCCCCGCCAGCCTCTTGTCCCGGTGTCCCCACACTGATGGGAGGTTCGCGTGCCCATGGGGGGTCACGGTCTCATGCCTGGGAGTGGGCTGGCCGCAGAGCTCCCTCACACAGTAGAACAGGCGTGTGCGGGTTCCAAGTCCTCCCTCTCGGGGTGCCCCATCCAATGGGAGGGACAGGACCCCATTTTGGGGGCGACACTGCATGCTGATGAGGGACATAGAGCTTCTCCTAGGTTCCCTGGGGAAAGCTTGACTCTGGTTCAATGCGGGACCTCTGAGTCAGGTGCCGGATTAGGAAAGTGTGGACTCCAGAAGCAGGGTGAGTAATTCTCATCATCAGTATGTCCCGCCCACCATCGCCCCACCTGGGACATTGTTTACCGGATATCCAGACCTCCCCGGGCCCCGGTACATTCCCTGGCAGCCCCGCCCCCGGGAGCCGGCTTGGAAGGCAGGTGGGGCCCTGCCCAGGCTCCGTCATCCGCCCGCGCACGGGCTGCGCGCACGGGCTGCGCGGCGGGAACCGGCCATGCCCCGAGGCTCGCACGGAGGTCTGGCGGTCCCAGCGGCTCCAAGTCTGGCATCAGACCAGGAGGAGAAGCTCCGAGCACCGTCGCGGTCCCTGCATCCCCACTAACCCCCTCATGGCCCCGTGGCCTGCCCGTGGGGGGCTGTCAGGGGACAGTGGCCTATGCAGTGCGGTTGGGCCCCGGACGGATTCTTGACGCCTCTCCCAGAGTCGAGGGGCTTGTTCAAGTACGTCCCGCTGGCCCGGCCGGGAGCTCCAGGGCTCGCCACACCGACACCTTCCTCTCTCTGCCGCTGTGGTGACGTCCACGCCGGCCGCGGCCGTCTGCCGGGCCCCTCCGCGTGCAGACCTTCCTGGGCGTTCAGGTGCACCATGTGCTCTGCTCTGGGGATATTTCCCTTTATTGACGACCCTGTGACTTTCCCCGAACCCCACGGCAGGAAAGGGGCAGAGCCCACAGAGCTCCAACCCCCACCCCCGTGTTCTGGTCCCCGACCACAAGGCTCTCGCGGGAGTGGCCTCCATCTCCGCTCAGGACCGCCCGTGGCACCCCCTCCTCCAGGAAGCCCGCTCTGACGGTGCGTTACTTTTCTGAGTCCCACAGCACGGGAGGCAGTGTTTCCGTCCCGACCCCACCTCCAGGGTGCGACGGACGTGCGTCTCCCCGCAGGGGCTGCTGATCCTGAGAGCGGGATTCCTCCTGTGCTGGTTATTCCCAGCTGGCCAGGGAGGACGGGCTCATGGGAACGCTCCGAAGTATTCCCGCTTGGTTGCACGGTGGACCGTGTGCCCGGACCGCGGCCACGCCCGGCCCTAAGCCTGGGCGCTGCCGCCATCTTCTGGGTACCCTCAGCCCTGGGGGGGGGGGGGCGGGAAGGCTCAGGGGCCGTGTTGGGCAAACGTCCCCTGCTGAGGGTCTGCTGAGTGCAGAGCGGTTCTTGTCAGTGACGTGGTGCTGCGGGGCAGGGCCAGAGGAGGGGAGGGGCAGAAGGGGAAGGTGAGGCGGGTCCCCCAGCACACTCTGCAGCCCTGAGCCTCATGCACGCTCAGTGAGGGGGCCCAGGAGCCCCTGTGGAAGGTGGAGGTGCAGGGGCCGTCCTGGGGCTGCTGCTGGCTGCCAGGGGTGGGGACGGGGCCCTGATTCCGCAGGTCTCTAGGACCCGGCCAGCATCTGCGCGGAGGCGCACCCTCCTCTGCCCTCTCCCGGGAGTTTGCGGGGCTCTTCTCCGCTGTCCCCTGCCTGCCTGCCTGTGACAGTAAACACTGTTTGGATCCAAAGCAAATTGGCTCTAATTAGCCAGATTACAGCCTGAAGGAGCCCGTGGAAAGGACGGTTCTTCCCACGAGGGTGGGGGTGGGGCCTGACTAGTGCGGCGGCCACGCAGACGCCCCGCTTTCCTCACACTGTCCTCCTGCGCGGAGCACTCCCAGACTCAAGACCCATCCTCGTAAACTGTTCGGCTGGGCCTGGAGCAGGCTGTCGGGCGTCGTGCTCCAGGGTCTCACGGTGGACGGACAGAGCCCGCTCGCCGAGGCCATGCTTTGTCTCAGTAGAGGCCATCAATGTTACCTTGACTGTTGTCTTGACTACCAGCAAGCCTGAGAGCTACAGCATCGCTCTTGTCCCTGCCTCCACCGTCACCACGGGCACCGCCACCTCCACCGTCACCATCACCCCAGACTACACCAGCTCCACCGTCACCATAGACAATAGCACCTCCACCGTCACCATGGGCACCGCCACCTCCACCGTCACCATCACCCCAGACTACACCAGCTCCACCGTCACCATAGACAATAGCACCTCCACCGTCACCATGGGCACCGCCACCTCCACCGTCACCATCACCCCAGACTACACCAGCTCCACCGTCACCATAGACAATAGCACCTCCACCGTCACCATGGGCACCGCCACCTCCACCATCACCATCACCGTGGGTACCACCACCTCCACCATCACCACGGGCTCCACCATCCCTGGACTGGATATTCCCCATGTGGTCCTCCAGATCTGCTCTCCTCTGATCTGTGTCTGAGCTGTAGAGCATGTGGCAGTGAGCTACTTCCTTCCCGTTCGGAAGAGGTGAAGGAAGGCTACTCCAAGAGGAGTGGGAACGGGAAGGAGCCGCGGGTGTGAGCAGGTGCAGCGGAGAGCGAAGGCTCAGGCCTGTCGGAAGCGTGGGGCGGCTGTAGGCTCCCGCGTAGCAGGAGATGTCAAGCGGACACTCTGAACACCGCCATCAGCCTCCGCATGCTGACATCCTATACAATGAGGTCACAGTAGCCCAGTCAGGAAGAGGTCACGGTGGCACTTCCTTTAGGATTTCGTGCTTACGGCAGCATCAGGGCAGACTCTGGGGACAGGGGACGCCCAGAGGTGTGTGGAGGGCTCCTCCCCGCTCAGCCTCTACCGGCCCCTGGAGCCTCCGGGAGGGGGGCGGGCTGTTGAGGTGGGGGATTCTACAGCTGGGCCTGGAGGTCAGAAGGAAGGTGCCCTGCCTGGAGACGATACCTTTGCCCCAAGGCCTCACCATTGCCCTCTCCCTGTGGTTGATAGGGCCAGTCCTGGATCACTCCAGATCACTCCAGTTCCAGATCATTCTAGATCACTCTGGACCACTCCGCCTTCTTCCTCCGAGTGCCCAGCTCAGGAAAGCGAGTGCCAATGCTGGACTATCTAGGATGCTAACATCTCTTGGGCCTCATTGTGGGGGCACTGGAACCCCCTGGGTGCTGTTTGGTGTAGACAGCGGGAGGAGGGGCTGCAGGGGCTCACAGTGCCCAGGACGGGGTGTGCGTGGGAAGGCCGGCCCGTCAGGGGCCTTTGGGAAGGGCTCACTCCTCCCCACGCCCGCCCGTGCAGACAGGACAGCCAGCTCCATGTGAGCTCTCGACAAACAAGGAATGTTTCCTGTGTGAGGCTTGCTAAATCTGGCCACACTTCTATGTCCCCTGACCCAGGATGGTAGGAGAGAGGCTCTGGCTGAGGCTTGTCAGCCCTGTGGACCCCTGGGCTGGCCTCAGGTGGACAGGCGGAAGGTTCTCAGCAGGCGGAGGACTCAGGAGGCCCAGGCAGTGGCGGGAGGCGGCCCCAGGCCCCAGTCTGACGACTCTCCCCGCTCAGAACAATGTGTTTTGTAGACCTTGGAGACGGAGGACAGACCCTGGCCTGTCTCTACCCTGCCTGCCCCGGGCAGGGGATGGATCTGCTCCCTTTGATCCCCACACCTCGGCCCCGTAGGTCCCCTCGCCCAGGAAGAAGAGGCGCTCCAGAGGGGCCGACGTGGAGCCCTGTGGGGCCAGCCGCCAGCCGCACGTCCGCGCCCATGTCTACCTCCGGGCAGCCTGGGCCTCCAGGGTGAGGACGCCCGCTCGATGCCCGGGTGTGCTCCCAGCACCTTATGGCTCCGGGCTCGTTGCACAGAATGAAACATGGACGGGAACTAAACCAGGAACAAAACCATCTCCCCTGTTGGTTTAGGGCATTGAATTTAAAAATCTTTTCACTGTCTAAGCACATTTGATCTGCAGAAGCCTCCCGTCTCCAGCTCCCTGGCGGACGGTGGGGTGAGGCACCGTCACCCCCACTGAGTGGCCTGGAAGGCCCAGGCGGGGGAGGCGAGGTGTCTCCGGGAAGGCCGCCCAGAGCAGGGCAGAGCTGGGGGCCCTCGGCCCTCCCCAACACCCCTCTGGGTGCCCCACCACTCTTCGGGCGCTCTCCGCCATGGGGCCCTCGCTGTCCCCCAGGCACCCCCACGGCGGCCAGCCTGCACCCCCCGCCCCCGCCCTCTGTGGTCTCGCATACCCAAACTGCTTCCTTTTGCAGGTGACGGGATCACATCTCCCCTGTCAGGGTTCCTGCCTGGTTCCCCGATGTCCACCTTGGAGGGGTGGCCCCGAGGTGGCTCGGAGAGCAGGCGGGCATCACACGGCCTTCCTGGAGGGCAGGGCTTGCGTGGCTGGCCTGAACCCACTCTGTGTCTCAGCATGTGATCTTTGGAAAGTCCCCTGACTCACGTGAGCCTCCGTTATCTGGCCTGTAAAATGGGGGCACGGCTAGGTGGGTCTTGGATGCGAGAACATTCGTGAGTACGGCCAGCTCACAGGGACATTCACAGAGTAACAGCCCCTCGTGCCTCTTGCTCCGCACGCTCCTAGAGCCGGCAGACGCATGGAAGGTGCGGGCCACGGCGGGAGCGGGCCTGGCAGCACCGGGGGCGGAGGCCAGCCCTGGGGACGTAGGCCCCGTGGGGCATGTGCGGCTCACACTGCCTCTCCGTCTCCAGGCTTTGCCCAAAGTGCTCCCAGCATCTGTGGGTCTTCTCTCCGCAGTATTTCCTCCAGGAGCCTCTCAGGGGTCTGAGTGCCCGGCGATAAGAGCACCCGCTTGTTTTATTCCGGCCCGAATAATGCATAAACATTTCAAATCTCCTTGGCTATGCACGAGCGCATCCTAGAGAAGCAGAGAATCAACAGGACCGGGGCTGAGCTGCCGCTTAACACCACACCGGAGAATTTCAAATCATTTCCACGACCGGCAGCTGTCCCTCCGCCCGCGTGTCCCGGCGAGGGCAGCCCGCGCTTGGTTTCCAGCACCCGAGGGGCGGCCGGTGGCCTGCGGGTCCTGGCTCGGCTCTTGTCCTTTCTCTTCCTCCATCCGTGCTCCGTCGCCCGCTGTGCGCGACGGCCGCAGCCCGGACCATCTGTGAGCAGGGAGCTTCTTCGTGTTCTCCAGGGTGTGAGGTGCGGGTAGACCCACGGGTGGCCCCTTTTCTGTTTGCTGTCTGCTGCGGGCATCAGACGCACCCCTGCCCGGCCAGGCCTGCGTCCCTCTCCCTGTGCTCGGGCAACGGAATCAGACTCTCGGCCTTGTGTCTGCAGCTTTAAAAGGGCCCCAGAAAGGGCACCAGGAGAGTCACAGGTGTACGTGGGGTGGGGGGGATCCTGACACAGGTGGGCTTGGGAAGGTCCGGGGAGGAGTGAAGGTGAGCGGGCCGGGGGCTCCACAGACCCGGACGGAAGAATCGATCCCTCCTGGGACCTCAGACGGAGCCTGGCAGGGCTGCGGGGTCTGGGGTCATCCTGCCCCATGCAGAGCGGGGACAGGTCCCCTGGCTCCAGACGGGCCTCCCGCTCTCGGACCAGTGTGCTCATTTCTGAGGGGGAAGACAGAAGGCTCACAGGCTGGACCCGGCGGTCACTGGGCAGCTCCCAGGAGCCCAGGCATCCTCCTGAGCTGGGCACCACTCAGCAGCCACGGCCCCTAATCGGCTTGTTAGCCGCCTCCCCTCTGCTGTGCTGGAGCTGCCGTGGGGCAGAGCAGAGCCCAGTGGTGGGCCCGGCTCACAGCAGGACAGACGTCCACTGAGCTTGGCCGGGGAGGCAGGCTGCAGGGGAACCTAGGGAAACCGCGGTGCCGTGCTGGTGTTGGGGGGTCGCAGCCAGCCTGCCACCAGCCCCGCCTCCCCAAGGGGCCGCACCTTTCCTCGCTCTTCCAGCGGGTTGAACAGTCCCCCTTAAATTTTTGTCCGTTCCGAACCTCGGGGTACGAGCTGACTTGGAATCTGGGCCTTTGCAGGTGTGATCAAGGTCAAGAGCTCACGATGAGGCCAGGCTGGCTCGGGGAGAGATGAGAGCCGGCTGTCCGTCCACACCCTGGTCCTCTGACCACAGCACAGAGACCGAGACCCCGGCCAGCCTCCCAGGGCCGCGGCTGGCCCGTTTGGCCGTGAGGGGACAGCTGGTGACGTGGCCCAGGGCGAGCTTTGCCTTGGGGATGGAGGGATGGATAAGAGGCATTCGCAGGCCCGGGGCAGAGTGAGGTGGAGATGCGGCCCCGCGAAGAGGAGGGAGCCCCCCGAACTTCGGAAGCTTCCTGACGGGCCGGGAGGTGAGCGAGGCGTGAGCTCCCTGCGATTCATGCCCTCGCCGGCTCCTTCCTCCCGCGGTCAGCAGGTGGGCCCGGCGTGCCCCGTTCCAGATGCTAAAGATGCCGTGTGGAGCAGCGGGAGAGGCAAGGCCTGCCCCCACCTCCTAGAGGAGCCGGGGGCTGTGAAGATGGGTGTCGGGCCGCCTGGCAGGGAGGCGTCCGCAGACTGGGTGGCAGGGACGGCTTCTTGAGGAGGGGCTGTTTGGGCTGAGACCCCGTGATGTGAGGAGATAGCAGCGCGAAGATGTGCAGAAAAAGAATCTGAGAAGCAGGAGCGGCAGAGCAAAGGCCCTGGGGCAGGAGTTTAGGGGCAGAGTGAAGGTCGTGGGACACAAGGTGAAAGTAGCTGGTGTGTGGGGGGGCATTGCGCCTGGCCAAGTCCTGGGCCTGGGGCTGGCTGGGGACGGACCGCCTGGGGCCTTTAGTGCTTGGAGAGGTGGGCTGACTGGGAGAGCATGGTCCCCTCTGGTCCAGGCAGGGATGCACAGCCATTACGGGAGCTGAGGGACTCCTGGGCCAGGCAGGAAGGGCTTCAAGGGGAAGAGCCACTGAGGCCGGGAGCCCTCGGCAGGTTCTGGTCGGCGGGTCCGCTGGGCAGGCCTCCGGCGGAAGGGGGAAGACGACCAGTCCCGTAGCTGCGGCGGGTTGGGGTGGCAGGAGGGAGGCAGCCCAGGGAGACGAGGCGGAGCAGGAGCCCGCAGCTTGGTGAAGCCAGCCCCTGCCGTTGGTGGCTGCGCCCGGAGGGTGACATGTCCCCTGTGGGGCTGGGGGCAGGGGGTGAAGGCGTAGCAGGCGCTGAACCGTCGGGCCATGGCGACCGCGGCTGGGCTGAGGTAGGAGTGCCCCCGCGGACGTCTCGGCAGGCAGGCTGCCTCCCCAGACCAGAGGGGCTAGACCCAAGGTGCGGCCACTCCTGTCCCGGGCTTCGGGAGGCCCCGGGGCTGCCCCCCACAGAGAGTACCCCCCTCCCGTGTTCACGGCCTCACCACGCGGGGCCTCCTCCGGGCTACGAGCAGGCTGGGCCGTGGGCCTTCCGTTCCCTCTGCCCAGAGGCTCTCCAGCCAGGTGCGGGGGTCGTCTCCTCACCCCTGCCGGGCGTGCTGAGCGGGCGTGGAGCTGCCCTCCCCCGGCTGCATCCCCACCCCTGTCCAGCCTGCCGTCCGCACTGCACGCGGCGATCTCATTCCCCAGCCACCTCCTCCCCTCGCCCACCCCCCCCCACCCCAGAGAGTGGACTCACGGAGATGAACCGGATCACATGAAGGGCGCTGAGTCCCGCTTGGGGACAGAGCTTGAGGACGGCGGTTCCGGCGGCTCTGTGCGCGACACCTGCCTGTTGCTCAGACCCCGGGGAGGCGACGGGAGAGGGGGGTGAGCAGGCTGGGCATGGGGGGCCAAGGAGACGTGCTGGGTGTCCCCCGCGCCCTCTGAGGCAAGGTCAGAGCCGTGGCCGTTCGAGTCCCCATCCTCCAGGTGGCGGAAGAGACCCCAATGTTCTGGAAGTTTCGCTGCTCATGGGGCTGTGTGCAGGTTGTCTGATGAGCTGAAGCTCTCGTAGGAAGACGTCAGGACCCAGGGCGTCGCTGTGTCCTGTTCACCCGGGAGCCTTGTGGACGAGCCCCTCTACGGTCACGGGGTCCGGAGCCCCAGCGGCTCCAGGGAGGGGCCGAGGCCAGGGGCAGCGACACACAGGGGAGGAGCTCTAGGCTGGGCTCCACGCTCGGTGGGGAGTCAGCAGTGTCCAACCCTCAGCTGGCCCGAGAGGGACACGCCCGACAGAGCCCGGGGGAGAGATACGGCCCTCTGGTTTTGGAGGGGAGACCCCTCCTCCCGGAGCGGCTGATGCCCGAGGGGCAGGACAGCAGTCGTGCACACCGCACTCTCCAGTCTGGTCTGGCCCTTTCTGCAGATGGGTCTGTGCGGCAGGACTTCGAACTGGGCTCCAGGTAAGCTGCCCGAGGATCAGGTGGGGTCCTGGGTGCCCCTCGGGGCTGCCCTGGGTAGGCCTGCACAGGCAGCCTCTTGCCTCTGGCTCTGGGCTTCTTTCCAGCTTTCTTCCCGGCAGAGCCCCCTCCCCACTGCTGATGGCTTGTCTCCGCGGTTGCTCACGGGCAGGAGAGGACCCGGCCTCCCGGCCCCGGGCCCCGACTACTGCCTGGCTTGCTTATCACAACGTCCTCTCTTTCTGGGCGGAGCTGCCCGGGCCCAGCCTTGGGGAGCAAGGCTCCTTTCCAGGTCGGGACCTGCTCTCTGCCGTGTTGGACTGGGGAGTGGTGGGGGCAGGCCGGCCCCTCCCTGGACCTCAGCTTTCGGCCCGTAGCCCGAGAGAATAATGCATCCCAGGGGGGAGGCCAGGCAGTGTCCTGGATGGGAAACTTTTAGGAAGGACAGGAGCTCGCGAAGTGGGCCTTGGGGTGCCTGAGGCAAGGGCTTCTGGACGCTGGGGCTTCTCCTCAGAGGATCCCACGTCCCCAGGACGCCTGGATTTCTCTGGGGCCATAACGAGGGCTGATATCCTACAGCTTGGAGCTCGGGCTGGGTGGATGGGGAGCTGGGTCACAGCCCAGGAAGTGCGGGTGTGTGCGTGCCTGCTGCAGTGCAGGGGGGCAGGTTCACCCCAGGCCTGGTGTGAGCACGGTCGTCCTTCCCGCAGTCTTGGCTAGGACACCTCTGCGGGCCCGCAGGTGGCAGGGTGGGGCAGAGGGGCTCGTGCCCTGTGTCCCCCACTGGATGTCAGCATCCAAGGACTGGGATCTCTGCCATTTTAGTCCGAGAGCCTAGAAGACAGCTCAGAAATGTAGGAAGTCTCCAGACAGGGGGTGGGGTGGGCAGAGCCTCTGCTCAAGGTGTCCTGGAGAGGACTGTCCTGAGTTCCTCGAGAGCAGGTTCAGCAGTGAGGTTCTGAGGCACCCCCTCTCCCACCCCCACTCCGCCAGGCTGGTCATAAGTAGGTAGCTGCCCAGTTACTCTCCCGTTCAAGAAACTTCCATGGCTCCTCTGGACCCACAGAGTGGGTCCTTCAAAGCTCAAGGATATGGCCGGGCACTAGTCCCCCCACCGTCCCTGAGGCCTCAGCTCTCCAGGTGCCCCCTCCGTGGTGCTCCTCACATCCTGTGCGCCCGCATCAGCCGAACTGGCTGTGCCCTCAAGGGTGCAGGCATGGACACCTTTGCAAATACTGCTCACCCTCCCTCTGCTACCTCCTGTCCCAAGTCCTTCCAAGGCTCAGTTCAAGCTCTGTCTTCTGGAGGTTGGTCCCAGGACCCCAGCCTTCTGCGGGGCCGGCCCGCTCAGATGCTCCTGCACCCTGCAGGGAGCCCTGGGACCATGGGAATGAACCTGACCTTGTTCCTGACTCCAGGAGCTCCTAACTCTGTGGGTTTAGTCCAGCCCAGGTGTCGTCTGACTTCATCTTCATGTGGGACGTCAGCCCCGCGCGCAGTGGGGATGCTATGAGTCTGCGTTGCACAGACGAGGGAGGGAAGGCTCCATGAGAGGCAGCGGCTGGGTGAAGGTGCCCGGCTCTGGCTACGGCTCCCTGTCTGCGGCTGCTCCTCTGGGCTCGCTTCTGGGCTCGCCAGGGCCACGCTCCTTTCAAACCCGAGTTGCCCAGGGTGACAGGTTTGGCTGTCCCAGCTGCCACAGAGGGAGAATTACCTCTCCAGCATGGAGTGACTTATGTGATATGTCAACACGCCACCTAGGAGAGTAGAGAAACACCAGCAACGCCACTTTAATTACTCTTCTCAGATGAGGTAATGATCGTTAATGTGCACTGGATCTCATTAATTAACTCTCTGACTTTAATTAACTTCTTGCCTCTTTCACCTGACATAATATATTATCACAAATGTCAACTTTGCAGAATGTTTCCTTCTTGGAACAAAATAAGATGCATCACACAATTGTTGCAATTTTGAGGCCATGTAGGACAGAAGTCCTTCGTGGGGGGTGCGAGTGCTGCTCATGCGAGACAGAAGTGTCTAGATGGAACAGAGTTTTCTAAACATCTACCAAAAATGCATCATCACCATCAAATTTGTTTCTAATCACACTATTGTGAGCCTTCATCTCCTTCAAGCACACGGCTAATGACAAACACAGCAGCAGAACACCCGAAAACAGCAGCGGATTTGGGGGAAAAAGAAAGTCCTTTTATTTTCACCCGTGCCATCTCTCGGTTCCATTAGAGCGTGCCAGACGCACGAGATGAAGGTGGAGGACCCCCGACTCAAGAGGGTTTACCTTCGCTTTTTAACTTATTTGACCAACCGATACCCTATTGGTAATAGAGCCTGGAGAGACATGCAGAGAATAGGTTCACAGTCCTGAGAGCTCAATGCTTTCTCCTTTACTCTTGTCATCACCAGCATCACCAGTGTGACAACCACTGCCACCACCGCCACCATCATCACCACCGTCACCACCACCACCAGCACCTCGTCACCTCCACAACCACCATGACCACCACCATCGTCACCGTCACCACCACCAGCACCGCCCCGGCACCGGCACATGCTCCCACACCGTCCGTACGCATCACCCCTGCTCTTCATGAGGTAATAGTTGTCAACCCGATTCTCTCATTACCATCATCATCTCACCGCAGCCCTGGGACCCACACAGCCAGCATCGCCATGACCATCGCCACCACCTTCCAGTCCTCCCCACTCTGAGCATTTCGGCTCCGCCATCACCGCTATCTTGGTCATGACAGGGACCTCGGTCAGCGCATCGCCACCAACTCAGGAGGACTCACAATGCTCCGTAGCACTAGGTTAGAGAAGGGGGAGGGGCTCACCCTCATAGCAGCAGCTGGAGAAGCCCAGAGTCCCCAGGTTCACCAGCCCTGCTCTGTCCCCACAGCCAACTCGTCCTGCTGGTGTTTTGTGACCACTGCTGTGCCACTCCCGTCTCCTCATCCCCTGCACCATCGCCAGGACCATTACTGCCCTCACTGAGGTGGCCTCTCTCTGTCCCTCCCTGTGCGTTCTGCAGCCACACGCCCAGACCTCGGTCACCTCAGGAACGACTGTGGGCTGTACCCCCTGCGAGCACGGACCAGATTTCCTCCCCCGTGTCTCTCACAGGCTCCACACAGGTTCTGGGGCTGCCAGACGGGAATCGAAGACGAGGCTGCACCGAAGTGGGGCTCACCTCGCGGTGGGGCTCAGACACAATGAGCAACGCGATTCTCTCAGCCGGGCCCCTGGGGGCGGTGCCGGGTCCCAGCACTGAAGTCATCCCTTGTGGGGTGCGGTGGCAACGTGACTTAGTCCTCGCCCCGCTGCAGCCAGAGTGTGGCAACCAGTGCAGCCGAGTACAGCGTCTCGGTGGGCGCTGAGAGGAAGCATGAGCCCTCATCCTGGGCCTGTGTCTAGCTGAGCCCCAGCACCGTCACCCTTAAACCTCCTCTGCGGGGGACGTCTGACTTTGTAGATGCAGACGTACCCCCTGCTCTACGACACCTGCATAGTATGCACACACGCGTGACACACACGTGCATGACACATGTTCTGACACACACCTATCACACACGCACACCCACGCACACATCACACACACACACATCACACATGCACACACACATACATCATAGATGCAGACACACAAGCACATACACACAGGTGTGCACACACACGCACGTGCACACCCACGCCCAGTGCGCACACGTGCAGGTCCAAGCACAGGCCACCCCCCACCCCCACCGCAGAGCCACCGCCGCTCTCAGACACGTGGAAGGAGAGAGCGCGGAGGAGCGGTCACAGGATGCCGGGGCCGCAGGGGGGACGGACCTGCTGTGCGCATTTGGGTAAAATCCCTTTGGTGGATCTCATGTTCCTTATTTGTCGACTTTTCGGAAGGTGTTTGTTAGGAGCCTCCTGTGGGCCGGCAGCTGGGGGGAAGGCTGGGTGAGGGCCCCCTCTAGCGTGCGGGTCAGCAGCCAGGGCTGCGTCCTGCTGGCTGTGCTCACGCTGTAGGGTCTGGGCTGGTGTGGCCGTGACGTGGGCTCGTCGGGACTGGGGCAGCGGTGGGCCTGGGCATCGGGAGGGGGTGGCACGGATGCCTGCTGGGGCGGCAGGGTGGTCCTGCCCGGACAGCGGAGGGCCCCGCCCACTCCCAGCCTCAAGGGCCTCTCGGTTCAGAGGAGGAAATGTTCTTGGAGCCAACTGACGTGGCTGCACGCGGGCCATGGCATTCGTGGTGGCAGGCCTGCTGTCACCCCTGGGTCTCCGCTGGTTCCCGTGTTCCCGTGACTCGTTCATCCACACCAGCAGCGCCTCTCCCAGCAAAGGCGGTGATTGAGCTGTTGTGTCGGCCGGACTGTCCGATGGCTCTGGCCAGTGGGACGCTAGCAGACAAGATGCCAACTTCACATCTTCGCATGCCTGGGCTTGGCTTTCGGGCTTCTGTCATTGGTCATGGGAAGAGCGGAGCTGGTGGCCACGAGACCCCGAACAACAGACCTGCGGAGCGGACCCGAACCCATGGGAGCCTGAACATGGGAGCCAAGGAGTGAAGGGCATCACTTGTCGCCAGGCGCCTGACTGCTCCGTAGGCGACGTTCATCCTCCTACGCCCACAGGGTCCCTGCCCGGTCCCTCGCTGCCGCCGACCCTCTGACGAAGGACCCCCTGTCCCGTCCCGTGGGGTCGTGGCAGCCCCAGGGGCAGTGATGGTTGCAGAGGAAGCCGACGCAGTCCTGGCTTCCTTCCGGCTGGGAGCCACGGGCCTGGGCTCAGGCCACCGTGGGTAAGTCAGGGTCTTGTCAGGCTGACGGATGAGCCGAGCAGACTGGAGCCTCACGCGGAAAGCGCATCTTGCCGAAGGTCTGTCACCACCGTGTTGTGGCAGCCGGTCCCGTGGGCTCCTGGTCCTCTTTGTGGCCTTTACCGTCCGCCTGATGCACGCCGGCCGTGTGCTGGGGACGGACAGGGTCCCTGCCCCCCGGA
The DNA here is from genome assembly GCF_011764305.1 of Mustela putorius furo. Lineage (NCBI taxonomy): Eukaryota > Metazoa > Chordata > Mammalia > Carnivora > Mustelidae > Mustela > Mustela putorius. The sequence goes on along the minus strand of NW_025421322.1, from coordinate 39,619,283 downwards.
GCTCCGCGTCCGGTGGGGGACGCTCAACACAAAGTCCTACAAGGGGTCGTAAGTGGCGATGACGTCACAAAGTCGGTACGAAGGGGGTTCTCAGGGCGGCGGGAGCTCAGCAAGCCGGGGTTCCCGAGTGTCCACGGAGGGTCATCGGGAGCTGGGGTTCATGAACCCACGGCGGGGTGTGCAGATGGGTAACCCCTGGGCCTTGCCCCACCCCAGCCCACGGGTTGAGGGGGCGGACGTGGTGTGCAGCCCGCTCGGGGTATCCAGGCGTGTAGTGTTACGGAGACAGGGTGGGGTCCCCTTGCCTCGCCTGGGACGCGCTACCGGGCCGGGGAGGGAGTCCTGGGCGAATACCCGGTTCAGCAGAGGTGGAGGAGGCCGGGCCAGGTGTTCTGAGCTCAGGGAGCCCTCGGACCTCTGCTCTCCCCCCTGCAAAATTAGTGTGGGTGTGGTCACCTGTAAGGCCCCGTTTGTCCCCAGAACCTGACCCCACGACAGTGAAGGGGGCAGTAGGCACTGGCCACACAGCAGCCGGGCCCCGGGCCCCGAGCACCTGTACTGGGCCGTGGGTGCTGTTCCCACACTCACGAGAACTCACCGGGTGTTTCAGGCATGGGCAGGGACCCCCCAAATGCCGCGGCCCTTCGAGAAGGACCAGGGTCGGGAAGCCGGCCCTCCTTCCGTGACAGGCGACTGGCCGAGAAGATGAGCACTGAGCCCCGGTCCTCAGGGAGAACGACTTGGTCCAGGAGGGAGACCCTCGTGCGCAGAAGCTTCCAGCACTGGGCAGAGGGGAGGGCACCTGCCTCGGGTGCGGGGTGTTGGGGGTGGGGTCGGGGACGGGGTGAAGCGGGCAGGATCTTGTGCATGCCCCTTGTCCACGCACCTCACCTTGGAAGCTTCTGGGTCACCCCGGCGACTTGGGGGATGCCCCAGGGCCGGGGTCAAACTCAGTCTCTGCCTCCTTTGTAGGTAAAGTCGTGCTGGGACACGGGACACTTACCTGTTCGCCGGTCCCCCAGGATGGCTCTGGGGCTGCGACCACGGAATTAAAGTGTACGATGAATTCTGGCCCGCAGAGCCCGAAGCCTGTACCGTGCGGCCCCTGGCAGGAAACGTGTGCCAGGCCCTGTGCACTGGGGACATGGGTGTGTGGGGACGTGCAGGAGGAGGGGGGCAGCGGGGTCAGAGTCCTGGGCAGGGCCCGAGGGAGAGCGTGTGGAGGGACACCGGGAGGGCGAGGCGGGAATGAGCGTCTCCCGGGCACTGGGGAGCCTCTGACGGCGTGGAAACGACAGGGGCTCTCTCGCTTGGCTCCTCCCCAGTCTACGCTGTGCCGAGCGAGCCCTGTCTTCTGCATGGTCTGGTCCCGACGCGTGGTCCCAGGGTGGGGGGGACCCGGCTTCCCCCGGGGGCCCTGGGCAGAGGCACCCTGACCGTGTCTTACTCTGTCACACGGAGGGGAGGGCTGGCCCCTTGTCTGAGGCTCCCAGGGGCCCCCCAAGACTAAGGTTTGGTGGACACACAGCCCCTGAGAGGACGTGGGTCCTGGCAGCCCTGGAGCCTGGCGGGTCTGATCCCGCAGAACGGGAGAGCAGGGAAGTCGCTCCTAAACACTAAATAATTTGTGTTGTGATGAATATGTGAGAGCGGAGACGCACAGGGACCGTTGGAAAGGAAGGACAACACTCCAGCCCCCCGACTCCTCCCAGCTGTGCTCAGCCTCTGGGGGAGGCAGCGGCTCGGGGCAGCCCCCGTCTCCCCGGGGTCCAGCGGGGGTGCTCACATGGGACACTTGGGCACAGGGCCCGGCTGCCCCCTGGAGGCCTAACCCTAACCCGGGGCCGGCTCCTCCCTTGGGCTCACACTGGGTCCCCCTGGCCCAGAGGCAGGGAGAGGTGCGGCAGGAAGGGCCCAGGGGCACAGAGGGCCTGCCGCGGTCTGCACAGAGTCTTGTCTCCATACGGCGGCAATGACCACGCCGGGTTCACTGGTGGCTGCCGGGGGCTACACTGACCCTGCCCGGCACGGGGCAGCCAGTTCTCGGGGGCCAGAGGAATCGGGGGTGCCCAGCTGTCTAGGCACCGAAGCCAGACCCCATAGCTTAGTCCTCCCCCCGAAGGTGAAGAGAGAACCCGAGTCTGCTGTCTGGCCGCCTCTGCCTCCCGTCTGTCTTTCGGGGAGGAGGAGGGCAGGGGTGCCACTCCTGCTGGTCCACTGAGACCCCAGACCCAGGGCTGCTTTCTGCTCCTTTCACAGGACAGTAAAGGGGGGGCTGAGAGGCAGAGCGGCCCGCCAAGGTCCCAGAGCTCTGCGCACCACGGCATGTGGCCCGTCAGCACCCATTCGTGGCATCCGTGTGGGCAGGTGGAGGCAGGTCTTGCCTTTGTGGGTCCTTGAACCTTCTGTGCATTCCGGAGCTGGCCCCCGGGGGAGGAGGAGCCTGGGGTTAATGGGCTCCCCCCGCCCCAGTGTCTCCTTGGTCTCAAGTGGCCACAGTCAGGCCCACAGCCACCGAGTCTCCACAGAGCTAGACGCGGGAAGGAGCAGGGGAAGGTGAACGTGGTCCCCAGGAGGCGAGATGGAGCCCAAGGGTCTGCGAGCCCACAGCCTGGCCGGCCTCGTTCTCCCGCCGAGCCGGAAGATGGGGCAGGTGGTGTGCCTCATGACAGCTGGAGAAACCGAGGCACAGTTCACAGAGGAGAGCGGGCTGGGGAGGGGGCTGCCTGGCCACTCCCGCGGAGGGCAGGGCAGGGCCTCAGTGCCAGCTCCGAGTCTGGGGCTGCCCCTGCACACCCGGGCTGGCTCTTGCGTCCGTGGCTGACGGATCGCAGGGATGCCCCAGCCCTCGGCTCCATGTGGTGGGGGAGGGGAGGGCATTTCCAAACCAGCTTAGGACGGCCCATGTGGGAGAGCCGCGGGGCACTGGCAGGGGGCAGAGGAAGGGCAGCTGATGGCATCGAGGACATCCGGGACACTCTCCAGGAGGAGGCGGACGACACAGGGCACTGACCGATGGGTCGACGCTCAGTGAGGAAGACCGGTGGGAGAAAGAGCATCGTGGACAAGAGACCCGGCCCGTGAGCAGAGGGAGAGGAAGGGGCAGCCCGCGATCCGGGACAGGAAGGGGTCCAGTCCGGCTGTGGGGCGCCGAGCAGAGCTGCTGTCCGAGGTGACGTCACGCAGGAAGGCTCGGGCTCGGAGAGCTCGGCACGCAGGGCCCAGAGCCTCCCACCGCCCCCCTGATTAGATCATGCGCAGTGGGCAGAGCGGCTCCCGAACCTTTTCATCCCCAGACCTAGAACAGTATTGGACCTACTGATCTCATGGGCTGGGCAGCCGGGGGGTTGGGTGAGGGGTTGGGTCAGCGAGTGAGGGTTGCATGGGGGGAGAGGGGGGCGGGTGGGTGTGGGCGGATGGACAGCGGATGGACAGACGGGCGGACGGGCGGATCGGTGGGGGACGGAGGGGTGGGCGGCGGGGGATGCTGCACGGTCGGGTGAGCTGGACGATGATGCGTGACGGACGAAGGGGTCAGATGGGACAGGGACGGTGGGCCGACGGATGGTGGATGTGAGTTGTGGGTCCCGTCACTCCCAAAGCCCACAAAACAGAGGAAGCGGTTTCTCCCCAGGGTGCCGCTTGTTGGAGAGAACCCCTCCTTTTCCGCGAGGAGGTGGTGACTCCAGATGTGGGTTTGAATCCTAGCTGCGTCCCTCGAACCAGGCGACCCACTCCCTCCTTTACAGGGGTGGACTAGCCTCCAGCCTCCGCATTTCCGAGCTCGGCCTGGGGACAGCTTGTACCTGGTGGTATGTGTGCGGTACCACCGTGCGTGTTAGTCCGTGCTCAGCCAGCCAGTCGGAGCGCTGGGCAAGGTCGCTGACCGCTCAGCCCCAAACGGAGGAACGGCGCGGCCGAGGAGCTGGATGGGTGTCTGCCCGTCCTGGGCCGGGTCCTTGAGGCCAGACCCCATGATTCAGCAGGCGCCGAGGTCCCACGGCCCAGCTCAGGGCTGCCCCAAGCTTCCCACCACCACAGCCTCCTGGTGAGTGGGCTGGCGGGCCCGCAGCACAGCCCGGGGACCCCTGCTCGGCCTCCACCCTGCGGCCCCCACAGTCTGAACCCTGAGGAGAGGCAGACCCCTTCCAAGGGCCCAGGCTACCCCTCCATGGTTCCTCAGAGGCCCCTCTGGTCCTGCTGACATCCCTGCACAGAGGAGACCAGCCCAGACTGCCCCCCCCCATCGGACTCCTGGAATTCAGGCAGAGGAAGGGGTAGCAGCAGAGGAGGCTCCCACACCGGGGGCCCTTCTCCCTGGAGTGCCGGCCAGTGCCCCTTGCCGAACGTCTTCTCTGTGGGCTGGGGACCGGGACTCGTCCTCTTCCTGGAGGCTGGAGGGGCGCTGACCCTCCGGCTCGCAGGATGGCCAGAGCAGCCCTGCTCAGAACCCCTGCCCTGTTGGTTTGGGGTCGGGGAGGCCGTCTCCGTACTGGAAACTGGCCCCGTGTCCCGGGCTGGGCTTCCTGGTGAGTCTGCAGTGCAGAGGAGCCTTGGTTAGGATTCAGTGTGAATGTGGGAATGTGTAAAGCCAACGAGCGTGCACACGTGTGAGTGAGTGTGTGTGGGGGGGTGCGTGTGAGTACTTGGAAAGTGAGCGTGGGCGAGTGCGTCAGTGTGGATGGGTAGGGGCGTGGGAGTGTGTCCCTGACACCATGTGCCTCGTTTCCAGGACCCCGGGCTCCCCGGGGCTCCAGAAGGGCTGGGGCTGGGCTGCTCTGGGGCTGGTGGGAGGCAGGTGGTGGCCCTCGGCCTCCGGGGAGCCCAGCCTCCTGTCGCGCAGGTGCCCGCCTGGCCTCAGCCTCCCGTCTCCACCGCTCCTCTGCGGCCTGTGCCGCTGCGGGTCTGACCGGCTCTCCCGCCCTTCCCGCAGATGGCGGAGAAGAGAACGAGCTTTCGTGAGCTGGTCCGACCCCATGAATGTTTGATTCGTGCGGGGCTGCCGCGTAATGGTGTTAATTAAAGTTTGATGCCGTTGGAACAGCTAGCGGCGGACGGGAGCGCATCCAGGGTTGGGCGGCGCGCGCTTAGCCTCTGCGTCCCTGGCCAGGATCCCTGCGGGGTGGAGATGGCTGGTGGCTGGAAAAGAGCACACCCAGCGTTTCCCTGAGCTGGTGCGGAGAGCGGAGCCGGTGCCCCGCACGGTCTGCCCCAGGGAGCCCCCACTGCCTCCCTGCGCTGCGTGTGCGACTGCACCAGACCCAGCCCCGCCTGGCGGTGTGCGCAGCCCGCATGCTGGACGGATGCCCGCCGGCCTCCAGCCCCCCGCGCCCACCCTCTCACGGGATGGCTCAGGCGGCCGTGAAGGGGCCCTGGGGCCGATGGCTGGATGGCGGCTGGCCGACTGCAGCGCCTTGTTGAGCAAGACGGGCTTGTCCGCGGGGCTCCGTGCACAGCGTCTGCGGGAAAGGTGGGAGGCGGGGGTCCATCACCTCCTCCCCCACCTTCTCCAGGCCCTTGTCCTCTCGCCTTTCCCAGGATTGCGTGGGTTCTTTGGAGGTGGCCCTGAGCCAGCGGGCCCTTGTCTTTGCAGAAGGTGCCCCGAGAGAGGAGAAGCAATGCGGGGCTCCCCACGAGGGCACGGGGCTCCAGGCAGGTGGGCAGGACCGGCCTGGGTGGGAGGCGGCTGGCGGCTCACTTGCTGTGACTTTAAACCCTTCCCCCTGGGTCTCTGACCCAAGCCCCGGATTAAAGCATTCTTACACTCAGGGGGCCCTGAGCGCTCCTGCCCTGTTTTCTGACCTCAGGTCAGATCCTTGCATTCGTCTTACAGTCTGGTCCCTTATGTGTCTGTCCTTCTGTCTGCAGGGGTGACCCTCAAGGAACGTGGTCAGGGAGCAGGCCACGGAGAAGGTGCCACGGAGGCTGCCTGTGCCCCGTGCAAGGACATGAGCCCCAGGGGCTCCAGTCACGGGCTGACTTGTGTCACCCAGAAACACTCGCTGAGATCCTAGCCCCACACCTGGGAATGCGACTGTCTTCGGAAATAGTGTCTTTGGAACCCAGGAAAAGACAAGGTCATTCTGGGCCAGAGTGGGCCCTGACGCCAAGAGTGGCACCATGGACGGGTCCTGGTGAGAAGGTGACGTTTGGACGTGCACCCAGGGAGAGCGCAGCGAAGCAGGGCCCGAGGCTGGGGGATGGTCTGCATGCCCGGGAGCACCTATGAGAGGCTGCAGGAGAGATCAGGACAGATCGTCCCCTGGAGACCCGAGGGAACCAGCCCCACCGACCCCTGAGCCCGGGCTTCTGGCTCCAGGAAGCGAGGTGATACGTTTCTGTTGTTTTAAGCTCCCATTTGGTGGGACTGTGACGGCAGCCGTGGGAGAGCCTCGCACATTCCCCGTAGCGCTGTGATACTGCCCCGGCCCTGTCGTAGTGGGGAGGGCCCGGTGCTCCCCCAGCCTTCCCTGACCCCTCTGGCCATCTTGACCCGCAGGACCACTGCCCCCAGCCGCAGCCCCCTCTCAGGCACGTGGCTGTGCAGCTGCTTTGTTCCCTGGGCAGGGGGCTTTTCGAATCTCATGTAGTCCCCACGGCAGCATCGGAGGAAGGGACAAAGGCGTCCAGTTCCCGCCAGCACCCGGCCACAGAGAGGCACCGCTGGGCTCCGTCTGAACATAGCACGGAAGCCACCCCGGACAGGACGGCCACATGTGCGGCCCGGGCGCTGGCTGCCGCTGGAGAGATGGCGTCTTCTGTCCTTTGTTCTCGGGAGAGGTACATGCCCGGACGTGACAGCGCCGTGTCGCTTCGCGGGACGCTCCCTCGGATGCCGGGATCAGCCTTCACCGGCTGCTCTCACCGTCACTCGCTCTGTGGCTTTATTTCGCCGGGTGAGTGGGGACGAGGCGGTTGGTAACCACCCGTGACAGCTGCTGGATTGATATCCCCAGTCTCGGGGAGAGAGAGAGGGAAAAAAAGAAACACTTGATAAAAGTATGATTGAAGATTAATAGTTGTCTGCTGACGATTCACAATGAAACGGGCCGTAAAGAGATTACTCGTCTGCAGAGCCCAATCGCTCCCGGTGGCGGGTGGCCGAGAGGCCGCCGCGGGGCTTGGGGGGCCGGGGCTCCCTGGGATGGGCGGGACGTGGCTCAGCCCCCGGCGGGAGGAGGCGACTTCAGGAGCCGCGGCCGGGGACTTGGAAGAGTCCCAGCTCGGGGAGGGCGGTGGAAATTGCTTTGGAAGTATTTATTTATTTATACTCTGCCGTGTTCCAGGAAGGATTTAAAAAGGCTTAGAAATTGCTTTGTGTAAGACGCTCCGGTAATCCTCGTGGCGCTTCCCCAGGCGGGCGCTGCGGGCTCCCCAGCACGAGGGCGGCGGGGGCTGTGGAGCAAGGTCAGAGCCAGGCCTAGGGTGACGGGAAGGAACCTGGTCCCACGGAGTCCGAGTGACAGCCCCATGCCGTGATATGTGGGTGGAAAAGTCATGCCCTCTGGGGTAGTGGGGTGAGATCCGCTCCCCCCGCCCTCACTAACTTGGTCACTGAGTCATTCGAATCCCGCATCTTACGTGACCCCGTGTCCACCAGGAGGCGGTCAGAAGGTGTGTGGTGCGAGTGCAGCCCACGAAGGTCCGCATCTGGGGCGCATCTAACTGTCCAGCCGAAGGACGAGAGAGCGGCCCCCGGAGCGCAGAGACCGTCGCGCTCCTGCTCTCCGGACGGACAGACTGACAGGAGGAGCTGCTCCCATCTCTGGCTGGGAGTCGGGGAACAGGGTACGGGGGACGAAAGCGGTCAGGGTGGCTGCTGCAGGGGTCCCTCTGCAGAGGACAGACCTGCTGAGCGAGCCTGTCACGGCCCTAGGCCGGCCGGGCCGGCGTGCGTCAGGCCCGCAGCTGGAGATCACCGAAGCTCCGTCCCGCACGCGCCCACCGTCTGGAGGCCAGACTCTGCCCCCCGGGTGGGGCAGGACCACGCTGCCTCTGCAGGCGCCGGGAATGGGGAGGTCCTTCCTGCAGCTGCTCCTCGTCCTCACCAGGAGCCCCGTGTCTGCGTCGTCCTCTTGCCTGTGTCTTTGAGGCTGGGTTGGACCCCGGCCCACCTAGATTATCTTGTATCCAGACCCTTAACTTCATTACACCTAAAAACACTCTTCTTCCAAATAGAGCCCATCCATATTCTCTGGGGTTCAGGGCAAGGGCATTTCTTTTGGGACCCCCACTCAACCCGCTGCTGGAAGTCACCAGGACAGTGGCGGCAAGCTGGGCACAGACCGTGCTGGGAACAGGCCCAGGGTCAGTCTGGGGTGCTCTATGCCAGCACTACCCGGAAAGACTGACTGCGTATGTGTCCAACGTGCCCTTTCCTGTGGGGTCCCTGGGGGTGTGGCAGGATGATGTCCTTCTACACAGCTCACGGCCATGCCCCTGATCCCAGGCCAGCCGCCTGGCGGGAGGGAGCTGGGGCTGGCAGCCAGGCGTGCAGGGCTCCGGTGCCCAGGCTTACGACTCTAGCAGGTGCCTCTGTGGGAGGTGGAGGGGGTTCCCTGCTCTCCTTAAGCGTGGGAAGTGTGCAGCGTGTGTCTGTGTGCACACATGTGTGTAGCATGTCTGTGCTCATGCATGTGTGCAGTGCGTGCCTGCGTGTGCAAGGATGCATGCGGTGTGTGCCTCTGTGTGCACACACATGTGTGTGGCGTGTGCCTCTGTGTACAAGCACGCGTGTGCGGTATGACACCAGCGGTGACACATGAGGATTCTTGGCGCCGGGAAGGAGGTCCTCTCCGGAGGCATGAGGTCCCTTGGCTGAAGCTGAAGATGCTGAGGCCCAGAGGGACCGAGTGTGGCCCAGGGTCCTGCCATGGGTGCCATAGCCTCTTGACCCTGGACAGCACGCGCCATGGCGCTGGCCCCTTCCCCCTCAGCCTGCCCATTTATTCTCCTTCGTTCTACTTTATGTATCTTCATAAGCTGCCTTAAATCCTTTTTGAACAAGGCAGGGCATAAATAGATAAATAAATAAAAACCCCATGCTTCCAATTTTAAAACCTCTTTCCCAGGGCCCCACTCATTCCGGGAGAGATCCATTTATAACCTCTGACAACTCCCCGACCAGGCCCCGGGAGCTTCTGGGCTCAGAAAAATGAGCTGGTTCAGAAGCCATTCAGGAGCCTGCTAACATTTACAAAGCCTCTGCCAGGTCCTCTCCCAGCACGGCCCTGGGCTGTCCTGCAGGGGGGCCGGGGTTGGGGGCCTGGTGGTCGGGCAGCTGGGAGTTGGGGAAGCGGGGGCTGGGGGTCTGGGGCTGAGAACTGGGTTTCGGGGAGCTGGGAGTTGGGGAAGTGGGGGCCAGGAGGCCGGGGTGCTGGGGCCGGGGGGGCCGGGGTTCCGGGGGCCAGGAGTCAGGGGAGTAGGGGCCGGGGGGTCGGGGGGCTGGGACGGGGGGCAGGGGTCGGGGGACCCAAGTAGGACTCAGCCAACCACTACAGCCTGCACCGCCTGCTCTGCGTGAGCAGAAGGACGTGGGGTTCGGCAGGTGCCGGTGGCCCCAGTGCCCATCAGAGAGGTTCTGGACACATATCAGGCTCCCTAGGCGGCTGCCGTTTGCTGAGCACCTACTATGTGCCGCCCAGGAACAGACTGCACCTGGGAAGATGCGTGTTTTAACTGCCTGCCTCCAGGCTGCCACCTGCCCTCAGGCTCCTCCAGGTCCAAGTCCGTCAGAATGGGGCTCAGTGTGCCTGCCCGACCCCGGGGGCGGACACAGTATTGAGAGCTTCCTGACTGGTTGATGGACAGATGGAGAAGCCAAGACAGTCACATTGCCAAGTAGAGGCTGGCCTAGGCGAGCAAACTTGCTTCCTCCATGGACAGACCAGGGCCTGTGGGGGTGGGGCAGGGGCCGTCCGGGGCTCTGCTGCTCTTTGTGCCCAGATATAAGTCAATAGCCAGCTTCCTTCGTTGTGAAAACAGCACGAGTGTGAGCGTGAATGTGTGTGTGTGTGTTTGTGTTCAAGGTGGGAGTGTGAGCCATCTCAGCCAACCACGACCAAAGGCGTTTAACGTGGTCAGCTGCCCCACTCCTCCGGGCCCATCCCTGGTTTGGCGGTTCTGAGGTTCCTGGAGGTTGGCGGGGGGGGGGTCCGAGATCATCACGGGGCCTGAGGCCCTTCGCTGTGAGGAGTGGCAGCCCTTTGGTGCGGGTCTGCCTGTGCTGCCCACCCGCTCCCCTGGCCTAAGTGTTCACAGTCCGGTCAGAAGTAGGACAGTCTTGCTTCGGTGAGTGATGGCATGAGGACATCAGGGACACGGACACAGCTGAGCTCGGCCACCGTATGTCAGGTACAGCCACACAATTTCTTCCAGGGGGTCGGGCGCCCTACTTCAGGTGTGTGGGTCTCTGTTTCATCGGCCAGACCTGTGTCATGGCTGAGTCGCACGGCTGTGCTTGGCTGAAAGTGCTGGGGACAGAGAGGACCGACGCTTGGGTGCACAGGCTCGGCCACAACAGGAGCTCAGGGAATGACATGGACGAGTGGGTCGTGGACGCACGTGTGGTTGGGTCAGCCGGAGCCCCGTGACCGTGGCGGAGACCCGTGGGGTTGCAGAGAGAACACAGGGCGTGGGGTCAGCCTGGGCTCCGGTCCCCGGTGCATCTGGCTCCGTGGCCTGGCACAATGTGTCAGCGTCTCTGTCCCTTGCTGTGTCCCCTCTTGCGAGAATGACTCCTGCCTTACCTTCCTGAGGACACTGCGGCCAGGAGTGAGCGTGTAAGAGTCGGAAGCACCAAGGGCTTGAGAAACGAAGGGGTTAACATGGGGTCCGTCTCCCCAAAGATACGTTGAATCATTTCTCATGCAAGATGCGGAATCATGGTGCCATTCAGAGCCCTGCACTCGTGGTATTAGCAGACCAAAGAGGCTCGTGAGGGGCTGGGGTCCGGGTGACAGAGGCCCTGACAGTGACAAGGGGAGCAAGCCTGGAGGTGCCTGTGGACCGCGCTCTCCTCACCCGACGCAGGGGGCTCGGCTCGGGGGCCTGGGTCAGGGATTTGGGCTTTGGCTCGTGGGGACAGGGCGACCAAGTGGAGAGCCTGACTCTGTCCAGACCCCTCCCGGCCTCACCCCCAATTCCCCCCACCTTCCCCACTGACCTGCGCACGGCTGGTCCCCGCTGGCTCACCCGGACGGACGGGAGGGAAGGCTACTTGGAGCGCAGGCCTGAGAGAGACAGACGGGTGAGGTCTGCTGGGAGGCCTGGCCCAGAGCCCACGAGGCACGAGAGAGTTGCCGCCGCAGACAGGGGCTCTGTCTGGCTTACCGCCGGCACCAGCACGACCCACGGGCTGTGGAGAACAGGGCCGGAGCTCTTACCTGGTTTATGGGGTGTAGACAAGTCACGGGCAGTGGGGGAGCCTGCTGAGTCCAGACGGGACTGCTCATTAGTGGCACAGACTTAGAGAACATTCTAGAATCTCTGAGCCTATGTTTCTTTCTCTTGCAGACAGCAGTGGTAGGTTGAATTGTGTCCCCCCAAAACATGCCCAAGCCTGTGACTGTGATGTCTATTTATTTATTTATTTAAAGATTTTATTTATTTATTTGACAGACAGAGATCACAAGCAGGCAGAGAGGCAGGCAGAGAGAGAGGAGGAAGCAGGCTCCCCGCTGAGCAGAGAGCCCGATGCGGGGCTCGATCCCAGGACCCTGAGACCAGGACCTGAGCTGAAGGCAGAGGCTTAACCCACTGAGCCACCCAGGTGCCCTATGACATTATTTAGAAAGAGGTCTTTGCAGAGGGAATCAGGACAAGACGAGGTCACACAGCACTGGGGTGGCCTTGGTCCAGTGACATTTGGCCACAGACACTTGAGGGGGGAAGGCTGTGTGAGGTCAGGCAGAGGTTGGAGGGATCTGGCAGGTGTGGACAGCGGGCACCGTCCCCTGGGGGCTCCAGGGAGCACCTGCCTGCCTATACCTGACTTCAGACTTGCGCCTCCAGCGCTGGGGAGAATTGATTTATATGGGAAGCAGCTGGTTTGTGGTACTTGGGGGGCCTTGGGAAATGAGCACATGGGCCACAAGCCCTAGCCTCACAGGGCTCTCCCGACGGCTCCCTGGGGGCCCGGAGCACAGCCCCCACCAAGCCCGCGCACGCTCCTGCCGTCACAATAGTCCCCACCGCCCGTCGTCGGGCTTGCGTTCTTGTCTGCAAGGCCGCAGACACTCAAGGTGAGGGGTGCTCCCAGTCCCCATCCAGCCCGCGGTCGTCAGGAGGACAGAGGGGTCCCAGGCCGGCCACAGCCTCCCTCTCTCCCCGCTCTGCATGTCCTACTGGAACCATGGCTGTCCGTCCGTTGCGAGCCTCTGCTCTGGGTCCGAGGTAACAGCAGGTTCGTGGGCGCTCAGTCTGCGGGGCCACGGAGGGGCGAGCAGGCGGCCCGTCCCTAAGGTGCCAGGCGCAGCAGTAACACCCGTGAGACACCGTGCGTGGCACGGTCGCCGGCTCAGCTCGGCAGTGGCCCGTTCCCAGCACCACTGCACCCCGGCTTCCACCCCTGCCTCCCCCTGCGCGGACTCTTGGGTACAGACCCCCACCCTTGGCCACCGTGCTGGGCCGTGGCAGGCGCTGCGGATGGGGTCAGGGTCCCGAGGCTCCCTGCATGTGTCCCCAGGGCACCCTCCCTCTGGCTGGGAGGCCTATAGGTCCGCAGACCTCCCCCGGGTCGCCGCGGCCACTGTTGGCCCCAGGTAGAGAGACGCTGGCTCAGACCAGTGGTTTGCCTCCTGGCGACACAGACGGCGGGGGCAGGTCCCCTGGGAGCCCTGGCCTGCGTCTCAACACATGCGGGACAGCAGGAAGCACCTCGGGGCAGAGGGCACAGCCCGGGTCTGGAAGGGTTCTCCCCACTCCCTGTCGTGTCCTGGATGGTTTTTCCCGATGCTTCCTCGCTCCAGCCTCCTGATTTTTAGTTCTGTCTGTGGGCCTCTCTGTCTCCCCGACGTGACGCCACTCCCCTCCAAACCCAGGGGCAGGGGCGCGGCTCCAAGAGCAGGGCTGCGGAGGGCGACCCGAGCATCCCGTGGGGCAACAGTGTGGGGCGTCAGAGGGGACCCGGCCAGACCACACCCCGGAGGGTGGGGGGGGCTCTTTCCTAATCACCACGACGGGCCCCTGAAATTTCTGGCGCTGCAGTCTCGGTGACCTTCCCTTGCCTTTGGGGAAGGGGCTGCGCGGGGCCCTGGGAGATCCGTGCCCTTCTCCACGGTGCTGGGTGAGCACAGGGACTGGGGAAAACTGGCTCCCGGGAGGTCTCGGCTCCCACCCCCTCAGCAGAAGGTGGGGTTGGCTCCTGCGGCTCAGGTTAAATTACCACATTAATTATTCAGGAGACTTAATGCGATCAAACCAGGATCCAGGCACCGGATCCAAGGGGGAACCAGAAACAAAATCGATGGCGATGAAGGCCTTGGCAGTTAATAAAGAACTGACTCTCCTCCCCTTAAAGTTTAACTGGGAAAGCACCAACGCTGGGATTTGCAGGCCGGACGGATGACGGAGACAGACAGACAGACAGAAGGGAGACAGACAGGTAGATCACACGGCCGACAGCCGTGCGGGTGGGGGCAGAAACAGAGGACAGGCGACCATGTGCAGCCGTGTCCCTGCATCCGGCGCGAGGAGTCTGAGCGAGCACAGTGTCCGTGGGACGACGTCCATCTGCGGGACCCTGGGGGCGGGGCCCTGCCGTGTGCAGGGACAGGCTCCGGGTCATCTCTTTACACCTGGATCGATTCTAAGTCGGTTATAGGACACTGCCCGATCGAACTGGTGTCCTTCGCACGCTGAGATGGGACACCTGACCCCTCCCCCAGGGGGTCCAGGCCCTTCTCCTCGCGGCCGAGTTGCTGACAGACACGGCCAATGTCCCCGTGTGCCCGGTCCGGGGCAGGCTTGTCAGGCCTTCTCTGTGGCCCTCTGACGGCCCGACCCACCAGACCCAGAGTGTCAGGCCGGCCCTGTGACATCCAGCTGGTCCCTGTACTTGTTGGAGGAGCCTGAGCATCCTTGGTGGACAGTGGGGGCCCTGACGCTCACAGCACGTTCGTGGCTGGGAGGTTCGAGGCAGTGGGACATGGGGGACCCCTGGAGGCTGGGCAGGGAGGCGGGTCCTGTCTGTGCAGACGCTGCTGCGGGCTGTGGCTCCGGACGGCTTGGACTGGCTCACAGGGGAGACTCGGGGGCCTCTCAGGGACACTTGCCCCTGGTCTGTCAGTGCGGGAGCTGCCGGCGTCACCTCAGGGCCTCACAATGGTCTCTGCCGCTGTTTCGGTCTGGCTGGGCCGCGCTCAAGGGCTTGCGGCACGTCCCGCCTTCTTTGTCAAAACTTCCCGAATGTGTGCCCAGCACCCTGCTAACCATGGGGCCGGGAGACTGTGAGGCCAGTGCCCTGCCCCCTGGACCCCTTGGGTGGGTGTCCCCATGTCGCCTGGGTCAGGGCTGTGGGTGGGGACCGACACGGCTCAGGGCATCCCCATGCTGGGCTGCAGAGGACGAGACCCCTCAAGGCCCCGGCCCCCTTCTCTTGCTCCCGTTCCTTTCCTTCTCCCCTTGTCGGCTCCCCTGGAGCAGTGGGGGGAGGGGCGTCTGCAGCCTCCGAGCCTAGCGACCCGCGTCCTGGGTTCGAGTCGTGCACCTGCTGTGTGGGGCCGCCTGCCTTATCTTCGAGTCCTGAATCCTCATCCGGGAGCTGGGTGGGAACCTGCTCGCCTCTGGCGGCGGTTGGGGGACGGCAGGGCCGTAATCGGAACGGGTGACAGCAGCGGGGAAGCCCGTGGGGCCTCACTCGGGCGGGCGCGGAGGAGCTGCCCGCTGGGAGCCGACAGTGTCCGTCGTCCTCGCAGAATCGCGGGTGGATAACGAACCCATCCCAGCTCAGGAGGGAGAGCTGCGTGTGTGCGCTGTGTCTGCACCTGCTGTGTGCCCCCAAAGCCTGCGGCCTCCGCGCAGGACCTGCGTGGTGAGGGGCCGACGGAGGCCCAGCCCAGGTCACGGGACAGTGGGAGCTTCAAAAGCCGAGACTTGGGCTCCCGGCCGGGCGCACACACCGTGGGGCCACTGGCTGGCGGGGGGTGGGGGGGTGTAGGCGATGAGGGGATTAAGCCGGGGGTGTGGGTGCTGCCCCTGGGGTGTGAACCCGCTGGCCGCTCCACAGGGAGAGGCTGTGCTCCGGAAGTGGGCTCCGGGGTGGGCCTGGCCCAGGACGGGCGCCCGTGGGGTGAGCAGGGGGACGCCGGCTGAAGGACGGACGGGGCCTGGCGCCCGGCCCGCTGGGAGCTGAGGATCGGCAGCTGCGTCCTTCCCGTGCCGGGTTACAGGAGGCTCAGCAGCAGCAGCGGGGGCGTCGGTGTCACTTCCTTGTTAATGAGAAACGATTGATTGTGCTTCTCGCTCCTCCGTCCTCCTCACCCAGCCCTGGACTGGACGCCGCCGCTCCTTCGGGTGCCCGCAGGGGCTTGCTGGAGGGGACCCCTCGGCCCACCCCACCGCTCCTCCAGCCGCAGAGCAGCAGTGACCCGGCGGGCAGCAGAGGGCGCTGGGAGCATGCGGCGCCCCGGAGGAAGCAGGAAGCTGGAGGGCGGGGAGTTTACACTGTGTGGCCTCCCAAGAGGAAGGGTGGGTCCCCATTCTCCCGCCTCACTGAGCTCCTGGACAATGCGCCATGGGGACCACGGGAACGAGTGCGGCTTCTGAGGAGCCTCACCCCCACCGCCCTGACTCCCGAGGCCTTGGTCTGGGCGAGCCCATGTCTTTCTCTCTCCCCAGGCCCAGCTGAACATCACCAGCAAAAGCCACCCTCGCGGCCGGACCACCACCCATTCCCAAAACCGTTCCCTCTCCTGGGCATGGGACTGTCTGTGTCCGCCAGCCTGCCTTGCTGTCGGGGGATGGCTGGACAACCATGTTCCGGACAGTGGCGTGAGTAGGGGCCACGGGCCTCCTGTGGGGCCAGCCGGTCCCCTCCTCCAGCTGGTCACGGACGAGTAGACTGCAGAGCCGCGAGATGGGAGGCATTGGGGGTCCCGCGTCCCTGCCCAGCTTGCCTCCGTGCATCCCGTGACAACTAACATCCCATCAGGGCGGAGCCGTGGCACGGGCGTGGGCCTGTCTGTTCCCTGGGTCCCTGTGGGGTCCATGGTGCTATCTATATGAGACACAGGGACAGGCTCTGGGAGGGAGAGTGGACCCCGCCCCACGGATGTCAGTGAGAGGGAGACGGACTGTCAGGAGCCATTCCTGACCAGTAAACTCCCCGAAGCCCACATCAGGTGCCAGGGGGCTGAGGACCCAGGAGGCCTGTGGTCGGGAAGGGCCTCGGGGGATGCTGTTTTGGCCGGGGTCTGAGGACAGAGGGGATCAGGCACTGGGGGTGAGGGGGCAGTGCCCCAGCAGAGAGAATCACGCACACGGTGCCCTGGAGGTGGGCAGGAGCGAGGTGGGCTCACGGGTCAGAGAGGAGGCCAGTGTGGCCACAGCCGGAGGGACAGTGGTGGACACAGGTCATGGCCAGATCCGGTGGGTCCTCCCCTCCCCCAGCCACTGTCCCTCCTTGGGTGCCAAGCTCGGAGCCCCTCACGTGAGTGTTGGTGGCCGCGTGGGTGCACAGAGGGCCAGCCGCGGGCGGCGGGGACGGGCAGGTGCTCCACGGGCCCGAGGCCGCCTCTGTCCTCAGTCTCCCTCGCCTGAGCAAGCCGCCCACGGCGGCCGGACAGGCTCACCTTCCCAGGCGACGTCGGGCGCGTGGTCGGAACCCAGTTTGGCCTCAGGCCTGACGCCTGGTGGGGGGGTCCCCATCTTTGCGAGCCCCCGGGCCTCCCCACCTTCCCCGGGCGCCCTAGCCTGTGCTTGGGGTCCTGCGGAGTGTGTCTGGGGAGCGTGTGGCACAGCGGCGAGCCCCGACCCCTCTCCTTTGGCTCCTGGTTGGGGGGGTCCTGGCGTCGGGGGCGTGAGCTCCTGCCTGAAGCAGGCGGCCGAGGACAAGCGATGACCAGGAGAATCGCATCCGTCCCTGCCCCCGCAGTGATGAACGGGCCGGGAGCCGCGGCGCGCGGGAATCGATGCTGTGATGTCTTTATCCCGGTGAAGGGAGGAAGGGAGATGGGGACACACGAGCTGGGCTCGCCCTCCAAATCCGGGGCAGGCCACAGCTCCCGGGGACGGTGGGGCGAGGAGGAACTTCTGGGGGACCCACGACGTGGAGGCGCGGGGACCCTGGCCCAGTGCCCTCCCAGGCTGAGTGGCCTCCAGGCGTCCGGTGGTCCCTCGGCCCTGGTGCTCGGAGGGACGGTGTGAAGAGCTCTGCAAAGTTCCAGGGGACGTGCGTGGGTCACACGGTGGGGACAGCACAGGCCGACGGCGGGAGGCCCCGAAGCTGCAGCTGGGGGTCTGCACACAGTGTGACGAGACCCCTGGCCGCCGGCCGCTCCTGCTCTGTGTTCCTAAAAGGTGGTGTGGCAGACTCGAGGTCACATCTTCGGTGGGGCGGGTCGTCTTCCTGAGCGCTGCCCGTGGGGCTCGGGGCTCGGAGACAGCCCCGGGGCCAGGAGGGGCCGGGACGGGGACTCCGCACCTTCAGGGGGACCCGGTACGGCCTCCCGCGAGACAAACAGCCATCTGTCTCCTGGCTTTGTTTTTCTCGGGGCACCTCTGGTGAGAAATGGACTTACCTTCCGGCGCACGGAGGCTAAAACAAACGACGCGATTTCTCGGCTCATCTCGTGAGCGACGTCTTCTTCTTGGGAAGAGAAACATCACTGTCTCCTCCTGTTTGCTCAGCCGCGAGGGCCACGCATTTGTTCAGGTGAGTCCTCCGACATCAGCTGTCTTGAGCCCGGCCGGCCGGCGGAGTGACCAGGGTTAGTCTACCATGCACCGGCCCCCATCTGTCCCCCGGCTGCCCTCTCGGGGCAGAGACTGGGCATCCACGCTGGGGAGCAGGGATGCGTCTCCGGGGGCAGACACAGCCCCAGCCTGGGGGCACTGTTCAAGCTGACGGGGCAGATGGCCTCTGTTATGCTGGTCAGATGGTGGAGACAGAGCCCCTGATCTGATGGTCAGATGTGGGAGACAAGCTCCCGATGCCACATGGTCCCCCGGCAGGAGGTCAAAGGCGAGGAAGGCCGGATTCTTTTCCCAAGGAGCCTCTGGTCTCCAGGGAAACCATGGGCTTCCCAGGGATGGGAGGCACAGGGCGCCTGCTCCGTGGGCATCCTGCGGTCTGAGGGTAAGCCGGCACCTATCCACGGAAGGGTGAGAATCCCTGCCCCAGAGCAACCAGCATATGCCCAGGCTGTGGGGGCGGCTGCCTGATTTGGTTTTATCGACTCTGGAAGGAGCGGAGAGGCACTCAGCCGACTGTCGAAGGGGAAACTCAACGATTCAGCCAGATGTCCTCAGCCTCTCCCCGCACTGAGCCACACACGGCAGATCCCTGGACGGTGGGCTCAGCGTCCTCCGAGTTCCTACCTGGGCTCTGGCTGGCCTCCAGGGGGACTGAGGGGGACGAGTGTCATGGCTTCGGCGAGACTTCAGGCCCGACCTGCATGGCCTTGCCTGGGGCATCTCAGAACCAGAAGCCCCTCGCACATCCCTCCAGAGACCCCAAAAGACCCATCCCCGGAGAGCATGGATGTCTCTCCAGGACTCGGACCCGGAGCCATGGCCTCCCAATCATGAGGCCCTGCACTCTGACAGCCTTCGGGTCGGCCCCGTAGGAACCTCTGGTCTTCCTGCACCGTCAAGGTCAGGAAGGCTGCAGAAAGCCAGGGCCACAAAAGGGTCCCCACTGAGCTCTTGGCAGAGCTGTGGGCGTGAAACCGTGTCCCCTGGCTCTGGTTCCCCCTGTTGCAGCTTTTCTCTGGTCTAAGGCCACGATGGGCCCGGATCACAGCAGACAGCTATCTCCCCGAGGTAGTGGGACAGACAGCCATGGGACCTCCTGCTGAGAAGCACGCACTGGCCGTCCCCTGCCTGTCACTTCCCAAAGACCCTGGTCTGTTCCCTCTGCTCCCTGCACGGACCCTTACAGCGATGCCCGCCAGCACCTAAGTGGGGAGAGATGACTCGTGTCTCTTTGGGATCTCAGACTCCGTTCACTGCCGGGCCCAGGGGAGGGGGACAGAGACAAGCAAAGCAGGAAACCAACCCAGGTGTTCTCCATGACCCAGTTCTGTCTATAAGCTTCTGGGCCTTCGTGTACCAGGACCAGGGTCCCTGCCCTCATCCAGCCGGGTCTGCGGTCCTCTGGCGGCTGGAGCGCGGCCGACGGTGGAGGTCAGCAAAGGAAACACCGCTGCCGCCGGGCAGACGCGGTGCAAGAGCCGCCTCAAGTGTCCAAGTGCTCTCTGTCCTTCTGAGCCCAAAGTCATGGTCAGTAAGCCACCGGACGCGCCCCTGGTAATTGGAGCCAATGCCGATCTTCCTCCTCGGAGCGCCCGCGGCGTCTCGCCGTCTGTGGTGCGTGCGCGGATCTGGCCTTTCTCATGTTTATTTTGTTCCCCGATTTCCTGAGGGTTCATGTTCTGCAAGATCGATGTCTGGTTCACCCGCAGCCTTCACCACCCAGCATGGAGCCTTGACCTTTGGGACAGTGTGAGAGGCGGCTGCCGCGGCTTCTGCTCCTGGTCCTGCTGGTGACAGTGGGGCCAGGGGGCAGCGTCTCGGGGCGTCCGAGCAGCACCCCCGCTGGTGTGCCCTCCTGACCACACTCAGAGACAAGCCGACTGCACTCCCAGCTCACACGTGGGCACAGAGAAGTTACAGAACCTGCCCGAGGTCTGGCAGCCCGGGCCGTCTGCTCCCAGAGTCCATGCGTACTGAAGACAAACACGACAAACTTAACCAAAGCCAACTGGTTTGCTAAGCCGAGCAGGAGAAAGAAGCCGGACATCTTCTCCTAAGGGGAATAGAATCTCAGAATATGGGGCACGAGAGATCGTCCGGTCCAGAATGATCCCCTAAACGAGCAAAGGTCTTGTGTGTGTGAGGGGTGAGGCTCGAACCCACTGGGCCTCGAGCGGATCAGGCAGACAGTGGCCGTCTCCCCCGTCCCCTGGGATCTGCAGGGCCTGGCCAGCTCCACGGGTCACCTGGGGTTGCAGGGCTGTGCCACACATTTGCTATGGGCACTGGGAGATACTGAGAATGCATATACCAAGCCTGTGCCAAATGTGGGCTCCGCGGGGCTCATGTTTATAGAATAAGATGGCGGCAGTAGGGCTGGACGACATTGGCAGAGCATGGTTGGGTTTCTGCATTTCTGTGGGAAAAATGTCATCAGCCCATGTGTTTGTTGGGTCGCGGGTTCCTCTGGATGAAGTGGACAACTCGAATTTTGAGTGGCTTCAGCATGTGGATGACGGCAGGCATGACCGGGCCGAAGGGCAGGCCCCCTGCTTGGGCCCCCTGCAGCTCTCGGCCCTGCAGCCTGTGGGGGCCGAAGGTGAGGGGGCAGGCAGGCCTCGTCCAGGGCCATGACCCGGAAGTGGCCATGTCACCTGAGTTCCCAATTGGAGGACCCAAGCAAGGTCACGTGGCACTTTGGCCGCACAGGGACCAGCCAGGTTATTGTTGGGGGCAGGTGCCCCACCCAAAACTGGGGAGAAGCAGAGACTGGGTACTGGGCCCGTGTCCCGCCGTGTGCGCCAGCAGCACGGTTCTGACCGACACGGACAGGCACACGCCGGGCTTCGTGGGGAGCCTCTCTCCCTCTCCCGATACTGCCCTTCTCACATGCCCCGTTTCTGCATCCCTGGCCCGTCTCATAATTAACGATCTTCACCCCGGTGACCCCCCCCAGACCTGGGCTTATCCTCGGGTCCAGGAGAGGAAGTTGACGTCCAAGGGCTCTGACCTGTCCATGGTCAGGCTGCAGGGCCCGGGCTCCCTGACAGCGTGCGGTCCCCGTGTCTCACACAACACGGGCAAAGGGCTTAGCCAGATCAGTTGATGTTGACTCAAAGCACGAGGTTGCCACTCTGCCCGGGGCCGTGTTCGCGTGGCCTGGAGCTGGGGCTGCCGCTGTGCAGGGCGGGCCGTGCCCTGGTGGCCGGGATGCCAACAGCCATGCTCCTGCTACTCCTGGCCCGACCCTCCCCACTCCTCCCCAGCACAGATTCAGGCTTCTTAGCTGCCCCCAGGAGATGGTCCTGGGGCTCTGCCAGCGAGGGTGAGGCACGAGGACAAGGGACACACAGAGGTCCCACCTGTAGCCCTGCCTCCCGGCCAGGAGCTTGCAGGTCACAGACGGCTGGTGCCCGGAGGACGGGCTGAACTTGGCTTCCTGGTCTCTGGCAGGGAGATGGATACCAACCTGCAACGCTCAGATCTCATGCCCCAGGGACACCCCCTGATCCCGTGATGGGATGAATCGCAGCCAGTCCCGTCCTCTGTCGCAGAACAGAAACGGGCCTGAGGGTGTGCCTGTGAAGGAGCGGGGAGCGGGTCATTACGGGACTCACGATGGGCCCGGCCTGGTGGGGGGGGCACCTGAGGCCCCGCGTGAGAAGCACAGGTGCGGGGCTGGGTCTTGTCCCGGGCTCTGCTCGCACTTCCTGCTCGGACAGTTTCTCCCGGAGTGTCAGCCCCGAGTCCTCCGAGCAGCACACCCGGCCTCGAGGCTGCGTCCTTGCCGGGTCACCTCCCCTTCTTAGAGACACCGGGCCTTCACCAGAAACAATGGTGGATCCCCCAAATGCAGATTCTGGAAACTCTCCAGCCTGACCGGCCAGGTCACCGACGGGACCCAAGCCCTCGGACGGACCCAGGTCCAATACGGTGGACTCCTCACTGTGGCATGGCGTGGTGCGACGACCGGCGGTATGGGCTTGGATGGTCTCGCTGTGGCCACGGCACACAGAGCACTGTGTTCTGGGAGCCAAGATCGGTGCGTGGCACACGGGTCTCCTTGGAACCAGGGCTGGGCTGGGGACTTTGGGCTCTGTGGCCTTCAGGGCACTCCGTGCCCCCTGCAGCGGGGGAAGGTGGGTACCACACCTGTGTGCAGGGCGGTGGGAGAAGGGGCCCAGTGTTCCTTCCACAGGGACTCCGTGGCTTTCCAGGGTAGTGCTCGGGGTTGGGAGGTCCCGTTCCCAGGTGGTCACTCTATCATCTGCCGTCCTGTGTGCTGCTCCTCGGCCCAAACCCGGGTGGACAGGGAGGAGGCTCTGGGCTCACCCTGGACCCACACTTTTTCCTAGAGGCACACCTGGCTCTGTGCTGCTCGGACACACGGCCTGGTCACCGGGGGACAGGCTGCGGCCCCCGTGGAGCCCAGACCCGTTCCCTTCTCGGGACCACCCCGGGTTGGCCTCAGGGCCCGATAGGCTGGATTTCTCTTCTCCCCCAGCATGTTATTCCGTTCAGCATGGCGGGGCTTCCCCTGGGTTTACGAAATGTGGGACAATGGCCTGAAGGCGGCGCTTCCTTCTCGCACCTGCAGGAGTGGTCTGCACGGGCCCCTGCTCGGCGCTCCCTGCATGCGGGGGCTCGGGGGGGCAGACTCCCCGGCCCACCTCCCCGGGGACCCAGGTTTAGGGCCTTCCTCCGGCTTGTCTCTTGTCCAAACAAGAACTCTGACAGGAACCGCGGCGATCTCCAAGGAGGCAGGCAGTGCCGGCCTTGGCTCATCTTCCTGTGTCCACACGGCCTACTGCCGGGGAGGGAGCAGCTGTCCTGCCGCTGAGACCCGGCCGCGGTGACAGGAAGGCCTGTGCCCAGGCGAGCTTCGTCCCTCAGTCCTGCTCTGGTGCTCTTCCTGGCTCTGGGCCCCGGGGGATCCAAGGCTGAGAACCCCTTGGTCTCCCTGAATGGCAATCTCTGAGGCACAGGGGGGGCTGGCCAGCACGGCCAGGGCGGAGCCCACTTGGAGCCGGGCTTTGGGTCCCCACCCCGCCGAGGCGTCCCTGTGTCTGTCCCTCGTACTTCTCAGCATCCCCCAGGATGGGCGCTTGGACCCTGTCGACTCCAGACCCTGCAACTTACTCACCCGGGGGCTGGGTCTGTGCAGCCCTGGGCATGGCCATGGCCTGTGGCCAGTAGCGAGCCCCCCATCGTCACACCCAGCTGGGCCCCAGCCCGTGGAGGCTTCTTGCAGGAAAACCGTGGGTATAGAAACCAGTCTTCCGTGACAGTGTATTTCTTGAGGTCTGCTGGACGCCGCCACCCCCGGAGCCCGTGCAGCGTCCCCTGGAGGTGGGTGCTGCCCGCGGCCCCATTGTGCAGATGGAGACACTGAGGCTGCCGCAGGCCCAGTCAGGTCTCCCTGAGCTCCAGCAGCAGCGCCAGGCTCTGAGCTCCGAGCACATCCTGGCACGCAGCCCCCATGCTGGACCGCCGAGCGAGTGCCTGGCTTGGGATGATGTGTGGGGACTTTAAATAAGAACCCCAGACACCCCTGGACAGTTCCCAAGCCCTGGGTGCTCTCCAAGCCGCCGCATCTCCGGAGACTCTGAGACACCCTCTCCCGCCCCAGCTCTGCCCTGCGTCTCCCACACCCTCCCCTTGCTGGTTGTGCCCTGACATCTGGGGCAGGTCCCCTCCTGTCCCCAGGGTCTGGCTCAGAGCCCAGGGGGGGGACCCAGCGCCACTCCCGCAGCGTGCACCCCTGTGTGCAAGTCCCGTCTGCCGTTTGTGCCGAAGGTCACCCCACAGCAAGAGGGCATGGCCGAGTGTGAGCTGGGACTCGGCGGGCTGTGTTCCGAAAGCAAGCCTGGAGACGCGGGAAGGGGCTCCGTCCACCCAGCAGGTAGCAGAGGGGATGGCGTTTGGGACGTGGGTCCTGGAGTCCAGACTGTGGCAGCGGGACGGAACACTCCATTTTCACCGTGGACTTTCATTATCTTCTGAATTTTGTACCAAGCACATTTGAACAGTCAGTAAAAGCTAAGATATTAAAAATTCACCAGGGCGATGCCTGCAGCTGCCCCCGCCCCAGCTTTGCCAAGCACTAGGACCTCATCTGGGGGCCGTCAGCCATGTCCCTGTGCGGCAGTCAGGGTGGCTGTGAGGCCGGGCCCCGCCCTTCCCAGCCTGGTCCCCGCAGACCAGGCCACCTCTTCTCCCCATGCCCCGGTGTCCTCTTGTGATGATGGACCCAGAACGAGCAGGTCTGGCGTGGTTTGGGGGGACCGGGGTGGAGGTCTGGCCCTGCTCTGGGTGCCTGGTCCGGGATTCCAAAACCCCTAGAACTTGTCTTGTGACTTGGGGCCTTTCTGAGCGCGCCTGTAGGATGCCGGGTGGGGGGGTCTCGTGGGTTGATTTCTTCTCCGACATCCTGTGGCCTCACTGCTACGCCCCACGACACAGCCCATGTCCCCCTGCCCAGGCCCCCAAGCAGGGCCCCTAAGCGGGCAGATGCTGACGGCTGGAGGGCCTCCAAGCCACGTGACTCAAGAAAAGGCTTTTGGTTATTCCTGAATCATCAAGTGTCACTTAATTATTAAAAAAGCAAACAGCCTTGCCACCGAGTGAGACGCGTGTGATTACACAGATCCGTGAAGACCGCAACTATCGCTCAAGAACCAATTAGCGCCTCATTAACTGTGCCGCTTACCGGGCAGAGGTCATGCGGGGCAGGGCCGTCCTCCCCACCTGCCCTCCCGAGGGGCCCCCCCGGCCGCCCCGCACCCCTGCGCCCCTGCCCTCAGCTGGTGCTCTCCTCCCGCCCCCGTACCCCTCCTGCCCAGCTGTACGGGGCACAGCTGACAAATACAAACATTGTGTATTTAAGTTGTACCCGATGGTGGTTTGTCACGTGCATTATGCTGTGCAAGCACCCCGCGGTCCTGCTGACGGGCTCGTCTGTCCCCGGAGGAGTGGCCGGTGTCCTCCGTGCCGCCGCGGCTGTGGCGAGAACACTTCGGGGTTGCCTCCCCCCGGGTCCGGGCTCCTGGCACAACCCCGTTCGCGGCAGCCACCCCGCCCTCGCCAGGTCCCGGAGTCTGTGCCCTTGACCAGCGCCTCCCGGTCACCGCAGTCCCACGCCCGCCCCTGCGGCTGGGACTCGTCTGTCCTTGGTCCCGCAGGGAGGGGGGATCTGCGGTGTGAGTCTCTGACTTTCACGGTTCCTGCAGGCCCCTCGGTGCCGTCGCAAACGGCAGGATTTTCTTCCTCTTCAAGGATGAACAACGCTCCTTCCTGTGTGTGTACGCCTCGGCTTCCTCGTGCATCCGTCCGTCCGTCCGTCCGCGCACACTCCGCTTCTCGTCTAGGCTCGTGAATGGTCCCCGATGCCCCCCCTCCCGCTCTGCCTCTCCTCTCCTCTCTCCCTCCCCCCTGCATCGGTGCCTTCTGTCTCCCCATCCCTCTGTCCGCCCCCTCCTCTGTCTGTCTGCCTCCCCCCCCCAGACGTCATCGGTGCCACTGTGATGCGTGTGTGTCACGGTGCTCGTCACTTTCCGGTGATACCGGGCTCGGCGGCGTCTCACGCCTCCCGTGGGAGCGCAGAGGCCCGGCACCAGCGCGTACCCGGGGCCCGGGCTGGCGGGGACAGAGCACCATCGCCCCGGAAGGACTGTGGGTGTTGGCCGCGGCTCCAGAGGCCTGACTAGGAGGGATGGGACAGCCCCCGCCCTTCGGCCAGTCCTGGGACTTGGGGTCACCACCTCCCTGTGAGGTCGAGTTTATCGAGGTGTAATTCATAAATCCTCAAAGGCGCCATGTCAAGCGGCAGTTGGACGAGTTTGACAAATACATGAGACGAGCACCAGGACCGTGAGAGCGCAGCACCTGCTGTCACCCCAGAGCCCACGGGGGCCGGGCCGCTCTCCCCCCGCCGGCAGCACTGTAGGGAGGACCCGTGTGCGCCGTGCGTGCCGCGGCATGTGTGGCCGCGGGCGATCCTCCGTGCCCTCGTGTGTCCCGGGGCTCAGGCTCTGCAGGTTCTGTTGTCTGACCTGCTGCCGTTTGTCCGTCCTGCGAACAGGCACTCGGGTAGTTTCCTTTTGGAGCGAGCCCTGTCGGGGTTGGAGGCTGAGATGGGGACCAGGGGTCCAGGCAGTGTGAGGGGCCTGCTCGGGGACACACAGCCAGGGGGTGGCCCAGCCTATGGGCGCAGGGTTTCGTGTTCCTGGAGTCAGTCCTGGGTGCCGGGGTCACAGCTCGGCACCAACGTGGACACGCCGGCCAGCTTCTGGTGTCCTGCAAGGCTTCAGGGGGACAACTCGGGCCACATGGGTGAAGGGCGGGTGGATTTCCAGGTGGGAAGAGGCACGGACACATTTCCAGCCCGTGCGGCCGTCCCTGTGTGTGTGCACCCGCACCCGCACCCGCACCCGCACGTGCTCACCTCGTTGCATGTGCAGCCCCTCCCGGGCCTGGAGGTTGCGGTTTGGAGTAATAATACCATTTCTCTGGCGAGGGCCCCGGAGCTCCAACCTACCAGTCCCCGGCCTGGGCACTGCCAGCCTTCCCCGGGCCTGAGGGGGCTCTTAAAGTCAAGTCCCCTGCAGACAAGGGCTCGTCCTGGAGTGGGGACGGGGCCCCGCTGGCGGGCCGGCCGTGGTCTGCAGGGCCAGCCGTCTGCCCTCCAGCACAAGAGTGTGGAGCATTCCCGCGCAACGCGACGTGGGGCTAGGAGGTCCTCTGGGCGCCCTTCATGGGGCCGGAGGCGCTGGGGCAGTGCCCGCCGCTGGGCAGCAGGTGGGGGGAGAGTGTGGGAGGGGCCCAGGGGTTCAGCGCAGAGAGAAAAAGATGAGCCCCCAAGTGAGGCTCTTCACCAAAATGAAAAACACAGACGCGAGTCACAACGCACATTTTGCCAAAACATAATCGAACAACAACAACAGCAACAAAATCCACCTTAAGCCCCCGGATGGCAGCCTGTGTGCGGGCGGGGACAGCCCGGAGCCGAGAGCAAAGTAGAGCCCCGCCGAGAAGGCCCTGCCTGGACCCCGCGCTCTGCACGGGGGCTCACGGGGGTCTCTGTGCCCGGCTGGGGGGTGGAGGGAGAGGATGGAGCCGTGCTGGGACACGGAGGTGCAGGACTGGTGTCCTGCCTGTCAGCGTCACTCGGCTGTCTCAGCTGCTCAGGACAGGGCTGGGCAGCCCTTTGCCTGGGGGCGGGTGGTTCTCCTGGAGGCCAGGGCCGTGCCCTTGGTCCCGACTGCTTCATTCTTTCGCTCTGCCATGTTCTCTGCAGACGCCGGACGTGTACAGATCCGAGTCCAGGCGGCTGTCTGCTGAAGTCCGGGGACGCAGAAGCACCCTCCTGCCCCTCAGGGGAGTTCGAGGGAGGCTCCTGAGCAGGTGGGGGGCTGCCTGAAGGTGGCGGCCTGGAGCGAAGTCTAAGCAGTGGAGAGGAAGGGCTGCGCAGAGGGAACCAGGCTGGGAGGGAGTCCAGGGCTAGGGACTGAGACTCCACCTCTCCAGATGCGCCCGACACCCCGAGGAACCTGCCTCATCACAGCCGGGTGAGCACTGGAGGACGGGGGGCCGAGAGCTCCGAGCGGGGACCGTTGCTGTTCCCACTTTGCTTCCCTGGGTGGGGGCTGCGAGGAGGGCTCGCTCCCCCCCGCACCCTCTCTGCAACTGCCTGCGTCCTCCGGCTCGGGCCTCCGGTCTACCCATCTTGCCTCCTGCAAGAGGCAGCGGCCCGGCTGACCCATGCTGGGGCAGGGGTGCGGCAGCCTCGGCCGACTGTCTGAGCTGCCTCCTTGTGGGGTGTCCTGCCTTCCTGCTTGCCGTGCTTGGACCCACTCCCCATCTGCCCCTGCCCCAAGTCCTCAGCTGCTCCCCAGCCCCACGGAATAGAGGCTGAGCTCCTTTGCATGGCATGGGAGGCACTCCGGGGTCTGGCCCTCGTACGTACCTCCAGCTCGGTACCCGCCCTGCCCCCTGGAACCCCGGCCGCTAGCAGGGCCCCGCGGCTTGTTGTTCTCACACAGATGCGCAGAACAAGGAGAGTTTACTCCTGAGCCTTTGCACTGCAGTTCCATTGCTCGAGCGTCTTTTGTCCCAACTGGAAAACTCCTATCCACCCTTCAAAACCCTACAGCGACACGTTGGCAGCATTCTCTGACGCCCTCGGACAGGACAGAACTCTCACCCCGTGTTCAGACGGCTCCTCTTCGGTTGTTCCAGTACTCTCATTTTTGCTTACTTACATCTCTCCGCCATCAGGTCAGGAGCTTCTAGAAAGCAAAGCCTGTGTCTTGAACACCTGCATTTCCTTGGCCCCAGGCCCTTTGATCAGCATAAACCTGCGCGGCACAGACAAGCGGAGAAAGAAAGCAAAGAGGCCCTCGTGGCCTTGTGCGGGGACTGTCCTCCCTGTAAATCTGGGGCAGGAGGGAACACGCTGCCTGTCAAGGTCGCTCGGCACGCCAGCCCCCCTCCATTCACACGGACGCCATTTCAGAGGGCATGACAGTGTGTCTCGGGAGCCCCTGCCAACTCGGTGGCCCGCCAGGTTCAGGCAAGACAGATACTCAAACTAGGTCAGAACCCCGGCTTGCCTGCCTCGTTCACAGGAGCACACGCCGGGGACGGAGAGAGTTAAGCTCACGTGAGATGATCTATCCATTTGGCTAATGAGACTTCAGTAAACCGCTTCATGCCGCAGCTCCACGGTGCAAGAGGAATCTCGGTGGGCTTTGCCGGGAAGTACTGTTGGCGTTGGAGGTGCCCAGGTGGGGTGGGAGATGGAGCGGCTGGCACAGGGGCCGCCACGCCTCTACCCCGTCACCCCAGGCCCATGCTCCTTATGCACACACCCTGGCTTCCTTCGTGGCATGCACCATGCAGGCTCTGAGGACACTGGTGAGGCCACCCTGCCCCTGCCCTCTGGGGCTTAAGGCCCACAGTGGAGGGAGCCACGGAGGGCGGGACCACAGCCCACACAGGGCCCTGGAGCCCTTCACACACACGAGCCCACGGGATGCGCTTGTCACCCATCCCATACACCAGGAGACAAGCACAGAGGGGCTCAGCCACTGGCCCAAAGGCACACAGCAGGGGGTGGAGCCCCGGGACCCCCCAGCTGGTGCTGGTGAGGCTGCATGTGTGTCTGTCCATCCTACTGCCTCTCGAGTGCACTGCTCAGTCGGGACTGTGGTGCTAAGTGTTCTCAGGGGGAACCAGCACGCCTCCTGGTTTAGGCCGGGGAGGGTCTGGGGATATCTGGACCGAGAGTCAGAGGCGATTAGGAGTTGGCCCCCAGAAGCTCATGGAGTGGAGGTCACAGCAGGTGCAAAGGCCCTGAGTCAGGAGGGGTAAGAGCATGAAGGGTGAGCCGGGCTGAGATGGGGGTGGGTGACCCACAGAAGGAGGGTCTGGGGAGGCCGAGGTTTGCACGTTGGAGGGGTGTCCCTCTGCAGAAGGGCAGGGATGAGGTCCCACTTATCTCTCCCCCTCTGGGAAGCCCACCCAGGTGTCTCCCTCTCTTCACAGGAGAGGGGCAGAGGGCTGCCAAGGTGACCTTTGGTGGCTTTGTCGCCCTTCTGTTCCCGTCTCCTCCCCGGACTTTTCCCCAGCCGTCCGCGCGGTATTTTGGATGGAGTGCAGGTCAGACGGCCCAGGGGCAAACCCACACCCTAACACTTTCTTCGTGATTCTACTCAGAGGGCTCCACCTCTGCAGAGGGCCAGGCAGGAGGGCACGTGTGGACCCGGGACGTGGCTCTGAGACCTACCTTCTCCTGCTTCAGGCTCAAGGAGTGTTGGGGAAATCACAGGGATTCTGTGGCCGGGGTGGACCAGGAAGCACCCAGATGCCTGGGGACCGTGACCTCTGAAGGCAACACTTTGGCGTCCAAGCCTGGGGGCAGCCCTGGCGCAGGCCCAAAAGCCCCCCTGCTTGGCCCCTGACCCACCGCATAGCTCCGGCGAGGTCACTGGGCCTCCTGGGCCGAGGGTCCTGGTCTGAGAAGTGACAAAAAATAATTACTGGTTCCCACATTCTCTGCTTATTGTGTCCTATTGTCGTGGCCCGTGAGTCCCACATGCTGATGCCTTGATCCCTTACCAGAGAGAGGCGTTGTTAACATCTAGGCCTTCCAGGTAGGGAAACAGAGGCACAGAGAGGTGAAGAACGGGCCCAGGGTCACACAGCTGGCAAAGGCGGGGCTCCGCCTCAGACTTGGGCAATCTGGTTTTCCTGGTGCTCGGAAAACGGGATCAGACAAGTTCTCTCAGCACGAGGCCGAGGCCGTCTGCGGCTTCCCCTCCGCGGCTGTGGGCCGGGCCTCAGCCATTCGTTCCCCCGTGTGTTCGTTCATCGAGTCCTGGCCCCGGCCGGGTCCCCGGGCGCTGTGATCCCGGCCATGACGTTGAAACGAGCAGCCTGACGGGTACTTGCTGCTGGACCAGTGTGAGCACACCGCAGGGCCCCGGCTGGTACGGAGCCTCCCCCAAGCCCAGAACCGTCTCCACGCGGCCACCTCGATGGCTGACCTTGAGGGGTGACCCAGCCCTTCTTCACCAGGGTTCGGGGTCTGCCGCTGTGACATTTCAAGGGGTGTTGCTAGGTCTGCCTATTGATGGCCACGGCTAAGGAGACCCCACGGGTGGGAAATGGCCACCTGATCCCACACCCATGCCCCGCCATGCCCCATGGATGGGGTCTGTCACCTTACCAAGATGGCCACCCCCACCTTGCCTGGCCCTCCGCCGACATGAGCAACCTGAAGTACCCAAGGGCAGCCTCAGTTTGCAATTCCATGGGACACTTCCCGTGCCCACCTGTGAGCACCAGAACGTCCAAGTCCGCAGAGCCTGGAGCTGTAGGGAGAGACGTGCAAATGCCTGGTTGGGCACAGGGAGTGGGGCATGGGCTGTCTCGTTGGTTCCCTGGTTCCCAGGTATCTTCCTGGGGCCCAGGGGCATTGCCAGGGTCTCGCGTGTAGTCCAAACATTACACTGTGGTGGGGGCAGCACCCCGTCTGCTGGAGAAGTGTCTCCGACAGCTGGCTCCCGTGCTCTGTGAACTTGCAGCTTCTGGGCGGTCAGCGTGGGATGTGGCCAGAGGTCCCTGTGGTCATGGGCCTGCCCCTCACCTCCCTGCTGGAAAGTGGGCTTGCTGGCCTGTTGTGATGGTGGGAGGAGGACCGAGCCCGTGGGCCGAAAGCTTGGGCACCCTCCGTGCCATAGGCTGAAGTCTGGTAGGCAGGAAGCCCAGCCCATGCCCAGAATCTCCGCTTGTGAAATGACGTGCAGACCCTTTCGTCCGGGACCCAGTGTGGTCCATTTGCCGCTGTGTGGCCGTCTGGTCCCCTCGAGGGATGAGCTGTATGCTGCCGGCGGGTGGGTGCGGGCTGGGCAGCCGCGTGGGTAAGTGGGAGCTCACGCTGTTGGCTCATGGGGTGCCTCCTTCTCAGCCTCTGTGGGCATCCATTCAAATGTCCTCCAGTCAGTGTAGGGGTGACAGTGGCTGGGGCTGGCTAACTACGCCTGGTCGGATCAGCCATGCACCAGGTGTCTCCACTGCAGACACGCTCCGAGGGCATGGGTGTGCAACACCACGAGCTTCAGGCTTCATGTCCTCTCCCGCTTGCCTGTCACGTGAACCTGACTCTCTCACCCTTGCCAAGTTTAGTCGCTTGGACTCCTGACCCACCCGCTAGACCACTGCTCCCTGCCCGTGGTCTGTGCGCCTTCCAAACTTAGGGCAACTCCCTTGGCCCAGTGTGGAGGAGCAGGTGCACGGCCCAGAGCTCAGCCGCGTGGGTGGCCTTCCTTCTCCACTATCTTTTGCTGTCACCCGGAGGAGGGTGGAGGGCAGCTTGTTCCACACACTAGCCATGGGCTGAGCTTTGGACTCTCCCTCCTCCTTCAGAGGGTCCTCTGGGATGCCCTCTGCAGCCATGTGAGTGAACTGAGGATGACGGGCCCCGAGGTCTGGGCTACTTGCTCAGGAAGCTTCTTGGGTGAGGTCCCAGGTGTACACACCTGGACTGGATTTTGCTGGGACCTGCATCTCCTGCTGTGTCTGGCCACAGGTCCCAGAGCTGTCACCTCCAAACATATAGGGTCTCCCTCATCATGGGGCTCAAGTGTCAGGCTGCCAGCATGACAGCTAACTCACTCCTGCTCAAAGCCCGGGCCCTGAATCCAGATTCTCTGCAGGGATTTGGCGCCAACTCTGCAGCAGGGCAGTGAGGACCTGCTGGCTTTGATTTCTAGTTTCCTTCCTTTATGATCTGCTAGACCATTTTTATGATTTCTATTCTTTTAAATTTTTCAGGGTTTGTTTTAAGGCCCCAAATATGTCTATCTTGGTGAATGTTCCACGGGCCCTTGAGAAGAGTGTTCCATCAATGTTAATTAGACCTCGTCGGGGGATAGTGTTGTTCGGCCTAATATATCCTCACTGGTTTCCCGTCTGCCTGTTCTACCAATTACAGGGAGAGAAGAGCCACCATTTCTCCCCAGAACTGTGGGTTTCGCCTTCCAGTTCCACCGCTTTGCTCATGTATTTTGAGGGTGTTGTTAGGCGCGTACATGTTTGAACTGGCCCCTTTATCACTATGTTGTGTTCCTCTTTAGCTCTGATAGTAGTCCTCCTTCTGGATATACTTGGTGTAAACTCAGCTAATTCAGCTTTCTTCCCATCAGTGACTGCATGGTGTCTTCCTCCATCCTTTTTCTTTTCCTGCATCTGTATTTTAATACTGGAACTTGGCCTCTTGTAGGCAGAATATAGCTGATTTTTGCTTTTTTAAAGATCCAATCTGATTCTCTGTTTTTTCACTGCCACGTTTTGACTCTTCACAGGGAAGCCTGTGACCAAGACGGTTGGACGCAAACCTGCCATCGTGCTCTCTACTGTTCATTCCACTTCTGCTTTGTTTCCCTTCTCTTTCTGCCTTTTCTGAATTTAATTGAGCGCAGTTTATGATTTTATTTTATCTTCTCTGTTGGCTTATTCTTTATTTCTCTTTAAAAAATACTAGTGGTTTCCCTAGGGCTGACAATGTACATTTTCAAGAAATCTGAGTCTACCCTTGAGCGCACAATCCTTACGTGAATGATGTGACTCTCCACGTGATGCAAAGCTCTGAGGACAAGATATTCCCAGTCGCCTCCGCCGGTCTTTCCTGCCCCTGTCCTGTGTTCTACTTTTATGTGTTCTGTAAACACACAGAACATTGTTACTTTGTTTTCTCAGGCTGCTTCCTTTTAGGACAAGGGTCTGCGGCCCGTTTTTGCCAACAAGGGCTTCTCAACACACTGCCGCGCCTTTGGTCTCCCTCGGTCCTGCTTTCATGCTTCCATCTTCACTGGTGCTGGTCTGTTATCACGGACCAGGTGTTCCCAAACCCTAAATATTTACTCTCTGTCCCTTTAAGAAGTTTGCCTACCTCTACTTTAGATCAGTCATAACTAAAGGAAAAAAAGCATTTTACTTTACCTTCATTAGTTTCATTTCCAACAATGCTCTTTATTTCTTTCTGGAAATGTGTGTTTCTGACTTATCTGTGCCTCTTGCCTGAAAGAGCTCCACAGACTTCGTGGAGACTGGGTCTGTCAGCAATGAATTCCCCCAGGTTTTGTTTGTCTGAGAAAGTCTCAAGTCCTTGTTCATTTGTGTTATGAACCTGATGCATTTTTATCATCGAAAATTCCAAAGTTGTTTACCATGAAAAGGGCGCCACATAAGGAATGTGCAAATAATCCTCTCCGGCTTAGCAGGACCCGGCTCTGGGCCCATCTTCAGCAACACCCTGGCCAATCCTCCTAAAAACCCCATGTCATCTGCAATGCAACTTGAGACTGTGTCCGTAACAGATAATAGCTTCAAACCATTAAGGATAGTCATTTAAAAATCTTAAGAAATTAGCTATATCACATATGAAAAATTAACAATACTCTGTTAATATTATTAATACCCTGTTAATATTATTCAAGCAAGGTTTGAAATTCCTTAATTACTGCATAAAGGCATGCCATTTTGGAAAGGTTTCTCCGAAAGACCTGGGGGTTGATAGGCCTTCCTTCAGCACTTGGAAGGCGTCTCCAGTGGTCCTCTCATGCACGTGGTGAAAAGTCGCCATGATTTGTGCCTTCCTGCTGCTGAAGGTGACACCTTTTCTCCCCCACCCATGCTACCTTTAAGATTTTCTGGTTGTTGGTATCCGGAAGTTTGAATATTTGGGGGGAGGAGAAGAGTAGTTTGTTCTGCTTGGTGTCCTCAGAGCTTCTCCAGTCTGTGATTTGTGTCTTTGACTATTAAATATTTCTGGGGCGTTGTGTCCCACATACTTCTTCTTGCCTGCCCTCTGTGGCCTCACGCTCTTCCAATTATGCGTGTGTTAGACCACTTGATGTTTTCCTATATGGCTCCCGGGCGCTCTGTTCTGTCCTCCCCCTCCCCCAGCTTCTTTTTCCTCTTTGTGTTTCCAGTTGGATAATTTCTGTAGATACAGATACATTTTCAGGTTCACTGGTTCTTTTCTCTGCTGGGTCAAGTCTCCTTTAGAGGCTATCAGAAGCACTCTTCCCCTCTGTGACAGTTTTCCATTCCTGGCGTTTCGATTAGAATTCCCTGCTGTCTGCTGAAATCACCCATCTGAGTTAGCATGTTGTGCACCTTTTCTATGAGAGCCCTGAACACATTAATCATAGTTATTTCAATTTCCCTGACGGAGGGTTCCACCCTCTGTGTCATATCTGAGTCTGGTTCTGAGAGCCGCTGTGTCTCTTGGGGATGAACCACGTCCTGCCTTTTTGCGTGGCTCACAGGTTCTGTTGGAAGGTGGACGCCTGGTTTAGGACAGAAGATGCAGAGGTAGATATGTTTATGCTTGCACGTGAGCCCGCCTTTGCTTCCTGCGCCAGCAGGAAGGTCTCTGAGTGGGGTCAGGAGCTGGGCTGGCTCTGAGGTTTTAGGGGCTGACTGCCCTCTGCGCTCCGACTGCAGACCCCGGGGTGTGGGCTGCCCGTGGACTCCTGCTCATTCCCTAGTAATTCTGGTTGGAGCATATGTTCTTGCTCACTCCCTGGGCTGAGGATTGTATTTTAATATTTTCCTCTTTAATTGTTTGAGAGTGGCAACGGTTTCCATCAGTGCCAATTTCTTTGGGGGAGGGGCTTTTCCTCCCATAGATTAAGCCTTTTTCTTCCCCCATGGGGTGATGGGACGGATGGGTCTGAGCAGACCTTCAGAGTGGCTGGTGTTCTCTTCCTCCAGGTGAACCTTGGAAAGTTTTTCCAGGAAGGTCACAGGTCTTCCTTGTAAGCTCCTGGTGGAGTTTGAGGGGGGAAATTCTGTGGGAAAGTATGACACTCTCTACATTCAGAGCCCCCGGGGCTCGCCCTTACAGCGAAACCCACACTCGGTCCTCAACAGCCTAGTAACTCTTGGCCGGCTTACATCGTGTCTGCCGCTTTTGGGTCCTATCTCTCCTCGCAGCTGCCTCCTTTCCCAGATCTCGAGTTACTTGATTTTCTTGTGACATCCATTTTCTGGTGCGTCCAGCAGAGGCCATTAACACCTTCCAGCATTTGTCTTTTGTAAGAGTGAGTGATGGTTTTCCTGCTCTCTCCATCCCTGAGCTGTAATCAGAAGTCCCCAGGAGTCAATCAACAATGAAATGATCTAGAAAATGAAAACACCAAGGTAAAAGCTTATGACTTAGAGATATGACGAAGGCCACCAGGAGCACCCCATCCCGAAGTGGTTGGAAGTGGTTGTCTGGGGGGGAGGGTCCTGGTGGAGGGTGTCTGTTTTTATTCTGTGTCCCTCTGTGCTTTTCTGTGAAGAGTCCATCACACACTCGTGTTGGTGTGCTTAGGGACCAGTTACACTCGCACTCATACTCACGCCCCTGCAGGAGCTGCTAGAGAGGTACCAGGCGGGTCAGGCTGGTCCCTGCAGTGGCATTAAGGAAAGGGGGGCTTGGGGAGAGGAGGGGGGTCA
Organism: Mustela putorius furo; assembly: GCF_011764305.1. Taxonomy (NCBI): domain Eukaryota; kingdom Metazoa; phylum Chordata; class Mammalia; order Carnivora; family Mustelidae; genus Mustela; species Mustela putorius. The sequence continues at coordinate 39,583,361 of NW_025421322.1, read as the reverse complement.
ACACCGAAGAACAGATTTGCTCTGACGAGCTCTGCTGGCCTGGAAGTTTGCAAGTCCTCGAAGTCTTGCTCTATCGATTCTTATTTTTCCAAATGACAATATGAATTTAAGAAGGGACCATAACTCCGGATCTTCCAGCAGCTCATGGAATATTAACAGGCAACTCTCGGGCTTAGTTACTTGACATCAAACTGAGGAACAGCATTGACTGGGAGGGGTTCTGGAGATTGAGTCCTGTGGGGTGTCGCCTGATGCTACTAAAGAGTAATTCTGTGGCCAGTCAAGTTAGAACATTTGCTAAAACAGAAGGAAGAATTCTTGGCTGCAGGACTTCTCAGAGCTTTGAATCGCTCTATCTGCTGTGACTCTCAAAGGAGCCACATAGTCTGTTTTGTCTGGAATTCCCTCTTTTGGGGTGTCCCCTGATTTGGTCATCCTAAGCCTTGGTTCTCCATAAAGTGGGTCTTAAATGCCTTTTGCGATTGTGGTAGGGCAGTAAAAAGTGGGTAAGCTGGTGGGCGAAGCCAGGCCTGAGCATTCCCCAGGCCCTGGCGCTGGGCCGGTTGCCTGCCCGGCCAGCAGGGATGGGTTATGGCCGCCTCCCTTCCTCGCCTTAAAGGAGGTCCCTTGTGGGGACCCGTGGAGGCCGGCGTTCCTGCTGCAGCGGAACACGTAGGCGGCTCGTGGGTCCGTAGGAGTCCGGAGCCGCAGGCAAGTCACCACCCTGTGCTGGGCCTGTGGGAACCACTGACTTCTGGTCCACACCTGCCCTCCCAGGCGGACACCTCGGGATCGGAGGACCGAAGTCGGTCTGAGGAACTGGTTCTGGGAGCTCAGTGCTCAGCTCCGAGCACTTCGGGACAGTTTCCCGACTCTGGCCTTGCTCCCGGGTGAGGGTGGGTCACATTCTTTGTCCCCCCAGTGACAATATAACGAGCCACGGGGGCCAGTGTACCAAGCCTGCCAGTCGTGTCTGCCCTGTACCTGCATCATGAATCCTGTCTGCTCGGGGGTCCAGCCTCGGCTGCAGGAGCCAAGCGAGGGATGAGAGATGCTGCAAAGGAAGGTGTTCAGAGGCCGGAGATCTGTGGCCGCCCTGCTGGCCATCCTGGGGACGGTGGCTTCGTCCACATGCCGAGCGGAGGGAAGGCTGGGCAGCCAAGAGTGAAACTATACTGAGCAGGCGCCCTACCAAGCCCGGAACATTCTCTACCTCATTGAGTTCCCCCGAGTGGCACCCCTCAAGCTACTAGAAAGGACGCAGACCATGCTGATTGGGTTAGAGACCCTCCCTGCCTTCCCCAGGGCACCCCAGAGTCCCGACTTGGAGTGTGGGGTGTGCACCTTGGATAAGACAACCCCATCCTTCCCCGGCAGCCTCTGTCCCATGCCTGAGGCTGGAAGCTTACGGACAGCACAGCCCGGTGCCCGGGCCACACACGGCCCGACGTCCCCTGATGTCCATCACGGCAGGTGTGGGCCAACTTTATCAGTCACGGTCTCCATGGCAGACAGCGGTGGGGATTTGGCCCAAGGGCTGTCACCTGTGGTCTCTGCCGTGGGGCTGCCACCGCACCATTGCCTAGTGGTCAAAGCCGCCGCGCTGACGTTGGTCTCCTTCTACTCACCCAACCACAGACGGGGTGTGGGTCCCAGCACTTCCCTACCAGTGCCCTTCCTGCGTGCAGGGCGAGGACGAGGGGCGGGGTGGCCTACCGCGGGCTGCCGCGTTCGCTCCCTCCCTCCTCTGTCCGGGCTGGGTCCTCCCTGCGTGGACCTGGAGGCCTCTGCCACCCAGCCGCTGCCGCGGGAGCCGGATTCCACTGCCTGCTGGAGGCGAGCGCATCAGAGCGTTGCGGACAAGGGAAGGAAGCTGCAGCTATTCCTGCACATTCTGGGGTTCGGGGACAGTCGCTCTGAGGCCCTGCCAGTCCCCGACTTCTTAACATCTGCCTTCGCTGCCAGCTGCGCCTCTCGCCTACGGGAGCGTTATGGTGACGTTTCAGTGGAGATCTTCTGCTCTCGGCTTCCTTCTGCCTTCAGTACCGGGAATCCTTCCGTGAGGAGGCTCTGTCCCCCTCCGCGCTGACTCATCTATCCAACGTTTATTTACGCCGGTTCTGATTCGCGGGCCGACGTCCTGCCTTCAGCTCCGGGTTCCTTTGTCACTCAGACGGCTCAGCTGCGGCCCCAGAACCTCTTTCTGGGTTCGCCTCTGTTCTCAGTTGGTGTCCGTTGGTCACGTCTCATCCGTACCCCGCTCCCTTGAACACTCGCCTCCTGGCGCCACAACACGCCCAGGGCGCATCTCACGTGCCCTCTGCTCCAGCTCCAGAATGATCCATCTGCGGATGTTGGCGGTGGTGCTTAGAAACCACAGTCGGGCCTGGGTGTGCTCACGTGGCGGGGGTTCCCAGGGGCGGTGCCGGGACGCAGCAGCCGCATCAAACCCCGTGCGCCTACCTTTCCGTCTCCAGTCCTGTGTGCACCTGCATGTGTCTACCAGAAAGTAAATCTCAGCCCATGCGCCCCACTGACCGCGAACCTGCCCTGTGGGGTGACTCTGGCCTTCCTCTCCTGCTTGTTGCTAACCTGCCCCGGTTACCCACATCCGCCGCTGTCCAACCAGGTACCACCAGAGCATGGAGTTTATGTGGGTTTTCGCACCACTAGTCTTACAGCACCGAGCTGCTGCAGGGGGCGGTTATGTCTCCTACCTGTGATGGGTTAGACGCACCTGTCGCTGCTGCTTTCCGTCCCGGGGCTCCCGACGCTGCTCACTTACTTTTGTCTTGTCGCGGTGCCGTCGAGTTCACTCTTGGTGACCCACACTTCCGTGTGGTTCCCACCATCACTCGTTCGGAACGGCTCCCTGCCCGCCTGCCTTGTCCCACTGAGCCCGCCTGCCCAGCCCTCTGCCCTCCCTCAGCCCCCACAGCGGCTGGTTCCCTAGTTCCGTCCTTCCAGATTGTCCTATAAATGGAGTCACAGCGTCTGGAGGCTTTGGGTCCGGCCGCTGTCACCGAGCCAAGTGCATCGGAGAGTCGGTATTGCGGCGAAAGCGGGCCGCGAGCCCTTTCCGCGGCTGACCAGGGGTCCACTCTCCGGATGTGCCAGGCCGTTTGTCCACATGATGCCTGCATGGAGCTCGGGGGACGCCCATTGGGGCTGATTATGCATAAATCTCCCAGCAGCATTTCTGTTCACGTGGACATGACTTTCCACTTCATCGGGGAACCACCTGGAATTTTCGGAGCGGGGTCATGCAGGGTCACAAGAGCCTGTTTAACTGGGTAAGAAACCATCAGACCCTCTCCCAAAGCCGCCACCCCACCTTGCGCGCCCCCCGGCAGCGAGCAGGGTTCCTGCTGCCCCACGTCTTCCCAGACATGGTGGCGTCAGGTTTTCTTGTTTCGTTGCGGTTTTGAGTTGGTCCGTAAGGACCGGCACGGACCGGCACTGACCGGCATCTTCTCCGGGCTCTTTCGCCATCCGTGTGTCTTCTTGGGTGAGGTATCTGTTTTCACCTTTTGTCCACTTTTCAAGCTGGATTTTATTGTTGCGCCTTGTGCCTCTGGCCAGCTGGGGCGGGTCCACTGTGCTCTGCGGGAGCACAGAAACCCTCTCCTCGGAGCTCTGGGGTGTGGGGGGAGCTCTTCTCTGGTCTGGGCTGCTTCCTTTGCATGAGAAAGAATGTTCCGTCTATTTGCTCTGGGGGAGCCTCTGCGGGTCATAGGAGCCCTGTCTCTGGGCGGCTCTTTCCTGGGTCCCCCCACACCCCAGGCTCTGTTTCCTCATCACAGGGGTCCAGAGCTCTGCCTGGGCTCCCTCTCTGAACCTGACGCTCGCTCACAGCGGTGGGCCCAGCCTTGCTCATCCCCGTCTCTGGGGTTCACAGTGCTCCATTCCCTGGTGTCTGATACCTTGAGAACAACTCGGCTTGACTGTTTTTGTATCGTTCTAGGAGGTCCCGTCCCTGCATCCTGGCAAGTCCTGGGTGCGTCTCTGCCAAGGGCTCCACTGTTTGCAAAACACATCACGTACAATGTTCCCACTGATGGTCACAGCGACCAGAGGTCAGCACCATGTCCCCCAGTTTACAGCTGTAAACATTGCAGTGTGGGGGACAAAGATGACTTAGCTCAGAGTTCAGAGGTCAGAGGTCCTGCCCCAGATGGTGTCAAGGCTCTGGCTTCCTGCTGCTAGGGTTAGCGACTTTTCCAAATTCAGCTAGGGGTGCTGGCTCCAGCATGCGGGGGCTGGGGGGATGTGAGGGGCACAGAGAGGCTCGTGGATGGGGTAGGACACGACCTGAGACCAGAATGCGGGACCTTGGGGATAAAAGAGGAACAGGGACTCTACCTTACAGGCCAAGGCAGCCGAGCTGAAGTATGAGGTCCAGGGGAAGAGGGGCATTCCCAGGGGGCTCACTGCCTGGCGACACCATGCGCTGTCTGGTTTCTGTGACAAGTGCTTAGACAGAGTCTCTCTGAGTCCAGGACCGGTGACCCTGGAAAGAACCGTAGGCATTTTCTAGTTCTGCACTCTACCGGCCTGTGACAGGCGGGGAAACTGAGTCAGGAGGCTGGTGGGCCTGGGGAGCTGCCGTCAGGGCTGGGACCTTGCTCCCTTCTTCATAGAGCAGCCTTTTTTTTTTTTTTTTTTTTTCTAAAGCTTTCTCTTCCCATTTATTTATTTTTGCCCTCAGCTTGGGCATTTTGTGCTGTTCATATCTAATTACACACAGCCTCGGGTTCTTCCGTTATCTTCGGGCGCGTGTTTATTTTAGACTAGAAGTGGCGAGCAGGAGGGGAACCCTTAAACTGCGGAAATACGGCGAGATCAGCCATGGGGCCCAGAGCCCGCGAGGCACGAAACACGGCCACCCGCAGCAAAGCACAGGGCTCCCCGCGCCCCTGGCCAACCCCGCGATGGCACTAGGGTCTCCATGCTGCTGCCAGCCTGTGGTTTGGGGAATCCCCCAGCACCCACCTCGGCGTAACGACCAACGCATGTCGTCTCTGGGCTCCTGTCGGGTCCCCGCTCCCGGGTCAGAGCACACAATGGCGTCGTATGATCAGGGAGAGGCTGGAGCTGGGGAAGCAGCTCTCCGGACCCGCCTGGGATGGCTCCGTCTGCCGGCATGAGAACCACTGTCCATCCCCAGACCCCACGCCCGAGCACCTGTGCTCGCCAGAGCCGTGGCTCTGGGTAACGGACCTGTGGGGTACATGGCCCTGCAGCAGCCGTCAGGGCTTGCCCACGGGTCTGTCGACGTCTGTGCTCTGCCGGGTCTGGCTGCGGTCTGCCCCATGAGTCCTTCATTCTAGAAACGGCGGCTGCCACGCCCCCCTTCTGCGGCAGAAACACAGACACCAAACCACGCTGTGCCAACACTTCTAAACCTCTTCCTCCGATGTGTCTGCTGCACGCCGGCCCCGGCTGCGGCCACAGCCGGGCTCCCGAGCCTTCAGTGAGGCATTGCTCCCCTGTCTTCCAACCCTCCCATGAGGGTTGCTCCCATGTCTTCCATCTTTCTGCTGGCGCTGCTTCCTTGTGCGTCACCGCGTGCATCTCGGTGACCTTCTCCAGCCACGCGGCGTGCAGGGAAGGCACCCTGGGTGGGACAGCCACGGCACCCTCGGAGTCCTTAAATGTCACCAAACAGCGCCCGGAGGCGGCTGCACGGACCCCCGCCCCCGTTTTCCTAAGGGCTGACATCCTGAGCCTCACAGACTGTTCGGCGCGCAGGTGTTGAAGGGCGAGTTCCTCTGGTTTTAATTGCATTTCCCTGACTAAGGGTGAGGCTGAACACTTGAAAGTGTATTTATTGGCCACCCGCGTGTCATTTTGTGTGGGCTGCTGTGCGCCGGGCCCCCCACCTGTCCCTGCTTCCGGGCGGACTGGCTCTTCCCCGCCGACGGGGGGGCGTCCGCTCTGTCCCCCAGCCCGTCTTCCTCGGCCGCACGCACTGCACATGATCTTTTCCTGTATTTTTCCTTTGTTTGCGGATTTTTTTGCTGTAGAAGACGTTTCAATTTTAATTGAGTCAAAGCGACTCTTGAAGGTCATGGGCTTCTTGTGTCTGGTTTAATTAATCCTTTCCCATCTCAAGCTTATGCCGAGCTGATCTAATATTGTCTCCTGAAAGTTTACTTCTTCGCGTTAGGGATTTACTCCCCGGGATTTATTTCTGCGCGTGGCATGAAGTAACGACCTCGTTTTGTTTTATTATGGGGCACCAGTGGTCACCACATGCTTTAATCCGTGTGTGGACTGCTCCATATTGAATCCGGACCCTCCTCTGGCGTTTCCCGGGTTCTGCGCGGCAAACCTACCCGCTCCGAGGTCCCCCTGCATCCCGGGACACCCCCCCGCCCCCGACCATCCTGTGTCCTGCTTCCATCTCAGCATCAGGGACAAGCCAACTCGGCTCTTGTCACTCTTTAAGCATCGACTTCTGAGCAGACAAGCTGAGCTTCCAAATCTTGGCTGTTACAGACGCTTCGTTTTTCCTTAATAATTTCCTGATTCTCTAGTAAGTTCCATAAAACACCCTACTGAAATTTGATTGGAACATAATGACTTTAAAGACTATTTGGGGGGAAATTCACACCCTAACAGGATTGACTCTTCTTGTTAACGGACTCGGCGTAAGTGGAAGTCACTGGCTGTGCCCCGGGGAATCTGGGGGTCTCTCCCCTCCCGGAACAGGCACATGGCACTTTCTGTTCTTGGGGAGGTGGAATCCCATGACCGCCTCTGGGCATGAGTAGCAGTGACATGGGGCACTTCTGGGCCCGCAGCACAGTGGCCTCCAATCTGGGAGATGCCGTCTGCTCTGCAGCCCAGGGCCGCCCAGCACCCCACATGGGCAGGGAGTGTGGGAGTGACACCCAGTCGAATGCGGTGCCGGCTGACATGGGCCGTGTTAAGTTTTCTAGAATTCTGCGAGCTGGTTTTTTTCACGGGAGCGAGGCCGGATTGTCCTGTTGGGTTCTCTGGAGGGGCTGGTCTCTTCTAGGAAGACCGCTGTGCTGCTGCAAACATGGGCAGTTTTGTCTGATTCTTCCCGATTTTTACTCTGCTTTCTTTTTCTCCTCTCGTTGTCTTGGCAAGTGCAAGTGGGAATGGTGACGTGACCCGTGTCCTCCCTTGCTGGACATGGGAGTTTTACCACTGAGTGTGTTGTCTACTGTAGGCTTGTAACGGACCTTCACTACTCCTAGTCATCCTATTTCTTACTTTTAAAAGTTGTTTCTACTCAATAACAGATGAGAATTTCACTTTTGCGTCCTATGTGATACTCCCTGCTGTCTTCATTTAGATGTATTAATGTGCGATATCTATCAGAATTTCTGACCTTGAATTACCCTTGCATTCCTGAACTCAAGCCTATTACATCCCATTAAACAAGCCTCATGAACTACTAAGGTAACGTCTCCCTTCCCCTTATCCCTGACGGTTTGCACAACAAAAAGATTGCCTTCATGAGATCAAACTTCTCCCTGCTGGGTCCAAATTATTTAATGATTATTGGTTCATTCAAGTGATCTGTTTCCTCAGTTAATTTTGATGTTTATGGTGAATGTGTTAGGGTCCCGGGGCTGTCGTAACAAATGACCACAAACCAGAGGGCACGGTTTCCAACAAGAGAAATGGATTCCTCCAATCCTGCCGGAGGCTTGGGGAGAAGCCGCCCCGCTCCCCTCCCCTGCTTCTGGTGACACCGGTGACCCCAGGCATCCTGTGACTCATAGATCTACTGCCCGGACCTCTGTCTGCCTGCACTGGCGCGTGCGGTGTTTCCCGTGCATCTTTCCCGCTCTAACCGAGAACGAGCTCGTTTGAACCAATGTCGGCAAAGATCCTGTTTCCAGACAAGGTGGCGTTCTGAGGGTCGGTATTTGGAATTTGGGGAATACTGCGTAGTGCAGCATGGTGGGTGTGATGACCTGCTAGCCTGCCCCTCGCCTGGACGGGGTCCTTCTTGCCAGAGCTGGGAGACGAGCCGGACCCAGAGACCTAATCAGAGCTTGCTTGCTGGGCACAGCCATGGTGGTGCTGGTCACAGGACAGTCTCCTGGACATGGCGGGTGTGGGATATTCTCACGACCAGTGCCTGTGGGAGGTGAGGGAACGGGGCTGGGCCGAGGGGGCAGGCTGGCGGCCGTGCAGTCAAAGCAAAGGCGTCTGCTGGTGTGAAGCGTGTGTGGGTCTAGGGTGGCCCTTTAGCACTGGTCCACATCGGAGCAGGAGGATGAGGACCTTGGCTTGTCTCTGGGTGCGAGCCAGCCCAGCAAGGGGCCTGACCTGGAGGGGGACAGCTCCCTCCGGCCAAGGGCAATTCTGGGAGGGACTTGGCAGTGAGCATCTCTGCCCAACACTGCTTGTGGCTGAGGGATGGGTCACCCTGGGCCTGAAGCCGGCATTTGGGCACTGGGCTGGTGTCACCAGGAGGAGCCCCGTGCCTGTCTTGGAATGTTCCTGCCACGTATTGGGGTCCTGGCCCCATAGGCTCTTGCGTGGCCCCAAAGACAGCCCATCTGGCTGATGTCGTCTGATAGGAGTGGGGCCCAGGGTGGTCAATCCTTTCCTCCACGTGGTCGTTATCGGTGGGGGCCAGCCCCCAAGGTGCATACGCTGGCACCGGGCTTGGAGAAAGAGCAGTTACAGGGGTGATTTAGTCAATGCGGGGGTCATCAGGGCGGCCTCAATCCAGGGTGACTCGTGTCCTCATAGGAAGGGGGGTTTGGATGCGCACACTCACACACACAGAAGGTGGCGGGAAGACGGGGGCAGATGGCCGTCCACAGCAAGGCGGGGGACCTGGCCTGTCCCCCTCGAGCCGACCCGGCTGACGCCCTGGCCCTCCACCTTCTGGACGGTGGGGCCGCACGGGTCAGTGTGTAAGACGCTCGGTCCGTGCGGTGCTCGGGCACAGCAGTCCCAGGAAGCTCCCCCACCTCTTGTCCTGCTAACCGTCGCGTGCCGACAGTGCTGGGAGTTGTCACGCCCATGTCACGGAGAAGGGCTCTGACGCCGGGAGACACTGAGTGACCCAGCACGGCCGGCTGATTGCCGCCGGCTCCCAACCAAGTACTGACATCAGCCCAACCTTCCCGATGTCTGCAAACTCCCCACGCTGCAGGTGGGCGCCGGTCCGCCGGGTCACATCCTGTGGAGGCGCCCTTCCCAGGGCACCCGACGCCCTTGGGTGGGGACGGCAGGGTCAGACTTTGAGCCAGCGAGGTCCCAGCTCCGCCCACTGTTTGTCCCAGTCTGTCCCAGCGCGGCGGCGGCCTCCGAGGGGTCTCAGGAAGTGTGAGCTGCCCTGCACTTGCTCGATGGTAGTGACCGCAGTAGCCTACAAACACGCCTCGTTCCCTCCCCCGCAGGCATCCGGAAGGCTCCGCACGGTGAAACGGCCGTTCCGAAGCTCTTTATTCTTCGCCTGTGTTTCCCGAGTTTTCCACGAGAAGCGCCAATAGCTTGTCTGACAAGAATAAGAAACAAAGCAACAAAAGGCGCCACTAAATGACATTATTGCCTAATATTTAGCTTCTTAAGCCAATTAAGGTTTGCGTGTTCCCGTCGCATGAAGCGTAGAGCCAAGGAACCGGGGAGACGCGGCGCTGGAGACAGGGTGCGAGCTGCCGCCTCATTAAACCTCGCATGAGCGCGGCTGAACACGCCTGGCATCCTCCGTCCGTGCCGGGAAACACTCCGTTTTAACCAAATACCTCCTAACATATTATTATGGTGATTAACTTGTTTTTGGCCAAATTATATTTGGCCACTATCTTTTCGACCAATTGGTTTTGGCCCAATTACATCTTCCTTGTGGTTTCCTGGTCTGTGAAAAAGAGATAATTATGTGTCGCTGACAGCTATCGACGAGGGACCCAAATGTCCAGGAGCGTAGTGTGGGCCTGGCGCGTGGCCGGTGCCTGTGAACGCTCCGTCCCTCCTCCTGGAAGGACCCACGCTGGCTGTTAGCCCATGTGCATGGATGCGGCTCTGTCCATGGTGGTCTCGGGGCCGCCTGGCAGTTAGGAGTCCTGGGGCCAGTCCACGGACACGGGGCCTGGCTGTGGCTCGGCTCCTAGGTCACTGTGCCCTCAGACCCAGCAAGGTCCTCAGCTCACTCAGGAACCCAGCACTCCACTGTGGCCACCAGAGACCCCAGGGCCTCTGGCCAATTTTCTTTTAAATCAGGATCCACTATGGCGCGGAGGCCAACACTGGGCTTGAACCCACGACCCCGAGATCAAGACCTGAGCTGAGATCAAGAGCCAGATGCCTTGCCGACGGAGCCGCCCGGGTGCCCCAGGGGTTCTGGCAATTTTTAAAGGAAACATTGACAACTGGGGTGTCAGTGGGTGGGTGGGAGGTTGGGGTCGACCTGGGCCCCTGCTGGGGTGGGAGCTGCCAGGGAGGGGGGACCCCACATCGCCCGTGTGCAGGGGCACCTGCCCTCCCCGTGGGCTGCGGTGATCAGCCCGCGGGCCGCTGGGACAAATGCCACCAACCGACAGAGCAGTTGACACCACAGAAATCTATCGTCTCCCAGCCTGGTGGCTTGTCACCAAGGCCAGAGAGTCTGCAGGGCCAGTACCCCGAGGCCTCTCCCTGCGTGTCGTCACGTGGTCGTCCTCCTGTGCGTGTCTCTGTCCTGGCCTCCTCTTCTTAGGGCCACCCACAGGACCCCACTTTACCTTACTCCTCTCTGGAAAGGTCCTCTTTCCCAACACAGCTTCTGAGCTGTTGGTGTCCAGGACCCACGTCCGAGTCTGGGCCACGGTTCTGCCTGCGACGCAGGGTCCATGTCGTGAGCCGATGGGCGGTGAGGGAAGGGGTGAGCGGAGAGGCCAAGCCTCAGCTCTGGTGCGAGTCCGCGGTCTGATGGGCTGGCTGTGTCCTTGCGAGCCCCGCCAGGCAGCAGACCCTTCCCGGGCCCAGCTCCGCCCTGAGCCGCCCCTCCCGCCCCGGTTCCCCTCTGCTGGGAGACAGGCGTGTGCAGTGCCTGGAGACTCTCCGAGGCGCCTCTCTCCCTGCCAATCGGCTCACTTTGTGGGACCCTTGCCCGGATACTCTGCACACACGTGTTTATTCCCCAAAGGAGGGCGACCCCCGACACGGTCAACAGGAGTGGGGGCCGCGGGGATCTGGTTGGGGAACGAGGCAGTGGGGGTCTGCGTCCTCTCCGTAGACCTGACCGTGTGGGCACAGACATCTGGAAGGGGACGTGGTGGTCCGCGGAGCGCTCCCCACGGCCCGGGTGCAGGAGAAGCCGGCGGGTACGGGGCTGTACATCGTGTGTCCCTCAGGAGCCCGGCTCCCCCAGGCCCATCGAGCCTAAGTCCCCAGGGCTTTTCCGAAGTGGACGCTTTGGCCATTTGGAAGGAAGGAGCTGGCACTCTCCCATTCAGGATTGTGGATGAAGAAACTGAGGCTCACAAGGTCAAAGGGACACATCCAAGGTCACATGGCAGGTTAGTGCCCAAGCTGTGACCGGAGCCCGACCCCTAGCAGCCCCTGGCCCACAGCACCGAGGGGTGTCTCCTGGCGCTGGGAGCCCCAGGCCTGCGCTGCTCTGTGCTCGGGCCCAGCCCCCGCTGCCACTGCCTGTGTGGGGTCGACGCAGCCTCTGCGGAGCGCCTGCTGGCGAGACCCGGCCATGGCCCCGCACAGAGCTGGGGACGCTGGTCTCGGCGTGCGCCCAGCACCACACCTCCTCAGGGAGCCTGTCACCGGCGCTGGGCGCTGACCAGCACTGCGGCGAGTGGGTGTCAAGTCACCAGGATCCAAGCTGCGGACACGCGGGAACTCGGGAGTCAGAGCCTGAGAGCTGGGGGCGGGGGCTGGAGGGGCGCCAGGGCTTGTCCGACCGCAATCCCGGAGCAGGTCCGCGTCACAGGCCGGGGGAAGACCCAGGGCAGCTCCCAAGCCCCTGTTGGGATCCACTAAGCCTGTCAGCAGCCTGGACGCTTTCAAGGCTCCTGAGTGAGTTGGGGCCGGCGGCAGGGTTGTCTAGGGAAGGCAGCTTTGTGAGGAGCAGCCATGGGACCCCGTCTCTGCTGTGACGACTGGCTTTCATCCATGTCTAGTGCAGACCCTCCGACGGTGGGTGCCGCAGACGCAACCCAGTGCTGACGTCTGGGGTCTCCGAGCCGGCCTGTCCTGGCGTGAACCGCATCGGAGTGCACGGCAATGGCGGGCGCCTGCCCTCGGCCTTCCTCTGCTTGTTGACTTGCTTCTCTCCGGGAAGGGGCTCAGAGACCCTGAGAGCCAGGCCTACCCCCCTGGGGAGCACGGGAAGGAGGCCCGGTGTCCTGTGTGTGAGCCAGTCACTGGGAGGGCAGGGACCACCCGCGAGGACGGAGAATCCGCAGTGTGCCAGGGGTTGGGCTCACACCTGGATTCCTGTGGCGTCCGCTGCTCGTGGAGCGGGTCCGGTTCTCCGCGCGAGGTTGCTGAGGCTCGGGGCCCCACGGCAGGAAGGGGGGCCGTCGGGGCGGGAATCCGCCTGCTCTCGCCTGTGGGGGACGGACGCTGAGGGCTGTAAGCTCAGCACCGAGATTTCTGAGTAGGGTCAGGACTCGAAGGTCAGGTGCGCGGGAAAGCTCCCGGAGGGGGCCTTGGGCTGGTCTGGAGGGAAGGTAAGCTGTGGGCCAGGAGGAGGGGTCGGAACAAGCTCCCCCCGCGAGAGTGGGACACGGAGGCTCCCAGGAGCAGGGAGCAGGGAGTGAGGGCGGCAAAAGCAGTCGGATGGCTCACGGCCAAGGCAGGGCTGGGCGGACATTCGGAGGGACCCGGAGGCCTGGGAGCGAGGACAGGGCCCGCAGCCGCTCTGACGCAGACGTGCCCGTGACTCAGAGCGCGCCGGCTCACACCGGTGTTTCCGGTCCTTCCTGCCCCGTGGCAAGAAGAACATCCAGTAAATTCAGAAACAAAAAAACTTAACTTCCTGGAGTTCCTTAATGCAAGCTCACTGTAGAAGATCTGGAACATTCCATGAAGGACAGTGGGGAAATTGACGTCTCACCTCCTGTTCCAGCGGGAGACGGGCGGGCCCTTTCGTGCGGGTCTGCTGGAAGTCTCCTTCCCCTCCCTCTCCGCCCACCTCTCCCCTCCTTCCTGGCTGCGGTAGAACATACCTAACGCAAAATGTGTGACTTTAGCCGTTTCCAGGGCCCAGCTCTGGGGCACCGAGCGCACGGACCGCCGCGCACCTGTCACCTCCGGGCACCTGCAGGACTCTCTCCTCTCCTCTCCTCTCCTCAGAACTCTGCCCCGTTACACATGGGCTACCCTGTCCCAGACCCTGGCTCCCCGTCCACTCCGGGTCCCTGGGAACTCGCTGACACCAGGGCCCGTCCACTCCGGGTCCCTGGGAACTCGCTGACACCAGGGCCCTCATGACCGGAGTCACGCCACGCTTGTCCTTTTGTGACGGGCTGACCGTCACACAGTGTCCTCATCCACGTGGCCCTGTGTCCTCCCTTCTTGAGGCTAAGACTCCCTGGTCATCATGCGGGGCTCTGTTTGCCCATCTGCCCGTCTGCCGTCCATCCGTCTGTCAGCAGGTGCTTTGGTCACTCAACCTTGGCCACCATCACCAGCGCTGTCCACATGCCAGGCCGTGTGCGGTGTCCCCAGCGGCTCACCGCGGTGTGCGTGGCCTCTCCCACAGCGTCCGTTCTCGGGCTCAGGGCTGTGCCCATGTGCTCCTCCTTCCCGGTCACTCTGTGTGCGTGTTTGCTCTAAGCGTTCGCCCTTCGGCTCAGTGAGCTCGTCTCCATGGACAGGCTCTCTGCAGTGGAATTACCGGTCGGCCCTTCTGACCGACGCTTCGTGCGGGAACTGTCAAGCCGCTGCTCAGAGGACGGCCCGCCGGTCCACACTCGCCCGCACCCGGTGGGACTATTAATCTGTGCAAACCCGCGAGACCGCGGGGCATGGTGGGCGGCTTCTGCTGTAATGTCTTCCGTCCCCGGGCAAGGTCACTGACGCGTCTCCGTGCAGGTGTCGGGCTTTCAGGATTCCCGCCGCCGAGTGTCTTTTCCTGGACTTTGCTCATTTTCCAGCCCGTGGCTCGGTGTTTGTGTTACTGGTTTGCAGGAGGTCCTCCCAGAATGAGAAATGAGCCTTGCTGGAACTGCTGGAGGCCTCTCCTGGCTTCCCTCCTCCACGGCGGGGCTCGGGCTCTGCCGTGTGACACACAGAAGTGCGGCCGCTGTGCCCAGACAGCGAGCTTTCTGCTTCCTCCTTCGCTCGCAGGAAACCCTTGTCCACGCGGGCCAGGCCGAGCAGGCCCCACCCCGACCCTCTGCGGTTATTTCAAAGGCGTTATTGAAAATCCCCAGCGAACCTGCTCTTGGAGTGAACTTAGAGCCCGAACTCTTCCTGCCTCCCGGTGGTCCACAGTGGCCAACGGCCTCAAGTGGCCCTCAGGGGCCCGGGTCTGCCGTGGCCTGCCCCCCACTCCCATCTCTGCGCTCTGGTAGCTTCCTCGTTGTTTGGAGGAAATCGTTCCTACCTCAGGGCTGTGCCTGTGTCCTTCCTTCGGGAAGCCTGTCCGGCCTCCCCTAGACACGGTGTCCACCCACCCCGCCCCACAGACCGTCTACAGTCCCCTGGGCCGGCACTGGGCCGTGTCCAACCCCCCCACCCTGCCCTGCAGTCCCTGAGCCTCACCTGGAGCCCCTCACTCACTGGTCTGTCTCTATGCCGGGGGTCCTCAAGTCCCCCCTCAGCGTGTCCTGCCCATCCCCGGGCCTAGCCCACGGTGGGTGCAGCCACACGAACGCTCTGTTGGGGGGACAGAAACGTGGTCGTTCGGTGTCCTCGTGCAGGGCTGGCTCTCGGGACCCTGCTGGACAGGCACCTGGACCGGAGGCGGGCTCCTTGCTTTGGGACGTGGGGTCCGTCCGTCCCTTCCTCACCGTGGGTCTGCCCTGGGACAGTTGGCATGGGGTCACACCTGGGTGGCCGTCCTGGGTTCCCAAGGGCAGCTGGGCAGAGGGTATGGCCAGATTTCCCAGGTGGGAGCTGGAGAGAAGGCCGTGGCGCCGGGGCCGCCCAGTTCCCTCCGGGATCCGCGGGCTCTGGCTGGGAGTCTCGAGGACCCCCGGCCTCTGGCGGCGGCTTCTCCAAGGAGCGTCCTCACGTCCAGAAGGCCTTTCCCTTCCTGCTCCAGCTCGGCAGCCCACGGCCACGGGAGTGTTAGGCGGCTTGCCCTCCACAGGGCCCTCGTGGGGCTCAGGACCCGGAGAACGAGCCTTCGAGCCTGCAAAGAGGAGACACGGGCTGACGGGAAACAGACAGGGCGCTTCACCCCTCAGCTGAGCTCTGGGGACGTCCGCTGCGCATGAGGAGCCTTCGTAGGGCTGCAGCCAGTGAACAAGAGCCTTCAAGTGTGTTGTCGCCGAGTCCCCGGGGCAGGTGGGCATCCGGCAGGGAATGAGAGGAGCCTTGGCCATCAGGCTCCCTTCGGCCAGCGAGGCTGTCCTCTGGGGCTGGGGACGGCGTGTGGGGCCCAGGGCGTCACCCCGGAGTGCTGGTTAAGAGCATCCGCCCCAGTAAGCAGGGAAGCCGGACTCGTCCCAGCCGCCTGAAGCATGATTTGGGCAAAAACACAAAGTGGAGCGGGTTTCGTGCCGCCGTGTTGACCCGGCCCAGGGAGAAACCTGGCAAAAGGGAAGCTTGAGGGTCTCGGTCGACATCTGTGCGGACGCACGTGCGTCACGCGCATGTGACATTTCCCTGCCCCCGACGGCATTGCCAGATTAATTCAGAAAATCCCATAAAAGGGCTCTATTTCAATTGACTTAGAGATAAGTAAGCATTTACATATAAATTAAATATTCTTAAAATTCCGAGAAATATAGGAACAAACCTAAATGCTTTTCAAGTTTATGGGCTTGGGTAAATCTTTGGTAAATAAGTTTAGTTTAATATTGCTGGTTTAATAAAAATCAAATTGTCTTCTGAGTTCTCAGCAGTAAGTACCCTAGGAACACACAGTGTTAGTCGACTTGGGTTTCCTAGTCACTAAGGTGAGAGAGCCACGATCCAGTAGATGGTTAACATTAGAAAAACGATAAATTCAACCTACGAATGATTGCCTGAGAGGCCACGAAAATGAGCTGCTCGACACCCATTGCTTGATACGCATCCAAGAGAGCAGAGAAGCAAACACGGAAACCACCCGCGTATTTGACTTTCTTAAGTTTTTGTTTCGAGATGATTGCCCAAACACGCCTGCGGTGGAAACAGTTAACAGACTTGGCAGGACGCTGGCTTTGTGGAGAGTCAGCCCACGTCTGTCCCCGTGATGTGGCCGGAGGAGAGCCGCAAACGTTCAGTCCAAGCCCCAGCTCAAGGTTACTCAATCACGGTTCCTTATATTTATAGGATGGAGAGACACTAAACACCCCTGCATCTGTTAATAAGCACGTACTTTGTGCTAAATTGTAAAAGCGTACTGTAAAGATTCTGAGAGGCGTGTTCATGCAACATGCGGTCCCGCTACGGAACGCGGGAGTGTGGCAGTCGCCCACTGCCTGGCTTTCTCTAAGAAAGAAGGTGTGCTGGCGGTGAGGCGTTGTAATCGATATATGGAAATGAAACTGCCAGAAATAATAAGGCACACAACTTTGTGCACAAAGTACACAGGGAGAGCAGGGTGTGTGTTCGATGAGGAAAAGCACGCGAGGTACAAAGGAAGGGTTTTGTTCAGGGAGAGAGGGAGTCGCTGTGCGCTTCCGAAGAAGAAAGCAGGAAAGCACAGGTCGGGACCTGCATGGTATAGGAATTGTAGATTTGCAGAAAAGGAATTGTATGTGTGGTCAGGTCGGCCGGGAGCTAATGGGTTTGTTTATTAAGCTTTTAGAAAATGAGCTTGTTCGTGCACTGATGGAAACCGGGGCTTGGTTTTCTTTCTGCTACAACAATGCGTTCTTGGATTATTGTCTGCTCCTCAGAAGAGACTGTAAAAGGTTTTTTTCTTTGCCCTGGAGTTCAACTCCCTAGAAGGCAGATTCTGTGTTTTATCAGAATAATTGTCGTGCTCTGTGTGCACCTCGTTAGATCTTTGATTACTTCCGGGAGGCTGAGTATGGTTTCACCGTGACCTGCGGTCCTGCTTCAGCAAGTGCGCAAAGCTTTTGACATCTTTGACAACGTCCCCAAATCACATCCAAAGTGGAATTTTGAGCTTGAACTGACCTTGAGATTTCCCAGCGGGAATCTGAAAAATCTCCGAGGATTTGTTCTTTCACTTTGTCAAGGAAGAATTGCTAAAACAACAACAATAATTTGGTTTACTGTCTGTGCTGCCTTGCACGGAAAGGGTCGTCTCGTAAGAATAGAGGCTTGGGGCATCCTGGAAGCCTTTGTCGGTTGAGCGTCCGACTCTTGGTTTTGGCGCAGGCCACAGTCTCAGGGTCGTGGGATCGAGCCCCACGTCGGCTCTGCGCTCAGCGGGGAGTCTGCTGGAGACTGTCTTCCTCTGTCTCTCCCTGCTCACACTCTTCCTCTAAAATAAACGAATCTTAAAACAAGAGGAGGAGAGGCTCAGCCTTCTCTACCCGGCCTGTGTGCGAACATGTTATCAATGTAGGTATTTCAGAAAGCGCGTCAAGTGCATAGCTGTTGGGTGACAGCCTCCCTGTCGTCCAGGGACCTGGTTAGGTCAGTCGGCATATGCCGTGTGCCCCGGAAGTCACCAAACTTTCCTGTCAACGGACTCACAGACACTTCAAGTCTCCCGTCACACAGCTGGTCTGTTTTACTCTGATTCTGCTCTGATGTGTTTGCAGCCTCCAGGGAGGCAGGCAGGCATTCCCAAGAAGGCTTTCCTGAGGTCAGAGGCTGAATGGACCTGGCCTGGATCCATCCCCAGAAACTACAAAGACTATTTATTCTCAGAAAAAGAAGATGACCTTGAGGAAGCATTTAACCTTTCTGATTCTGGGTCCTGCACCATGGAAGTTGTGGGGAGGTCAAGCTCAATTCCCCACCAGGAGCCAAACCAGCTAGTGTGAGCTCAGCCAGGTCTGCCGTGGACAGGTGTGCAGGTTGTTCACTGCCCAACTCAAGAAGCACTTTCACATAAAGTACTGTGTGAATCACACCTCTTAGAGCTGAGCAGTACAGGACCTATGCAACTGAGCACAGAGGGCCTGGTGCCTCCATCAGTCATAAGCCTTCAGTGGATGCTGACTGTGTGTTCTGCTCTTTCCAGGGAACAAACTGGGGACAGGCGTGTGGCCTAAACTTTGCTCTAACGGTCTGGCTGGGAGGGCTAGAAAATATCACCGGACACAATTCATGGTGTACTCATGGGAGGTGCCCCGGATGGGCCAGACCAAGAGCCCTAGGCGTCCTTGCTGGCAGCTGCATGGGCTTGGGTCCTACTATGAAAATCTCAGGCTGGTCTCACTGAGTAGCTTATCCGGGGTCACTCAGCCGGTAAAGGCTGAGGCCAAGGAAGCCTTGGGTCTGTTCTTCATTCTTCCAGGTCTTCCTGGCCAATGCCACTCCGAGAGCTGGAAGCTGGGATGAGAGGTGTCACTTTCCAGTAGGCCTTTCATGGGCTTATCCAAAGCCACAGGCTTGGGAGTGGATCTGTAAGAACACCAGCTGTGCTCATCCCCCCAAATGAAGCTCACATCCGAGGCTAAGTGATGCAGATCTCTCTCTCTCTCTGTCAGTTCAGATGAGAGAAGAGTTCACAGGCTGGACTGTTTTCACACGTGCAGGTTACGCGTGTCCCCTGGGGAGCACGAGCTCACCCCCGTACACAGAGACGTGGACACACACGGGCACGGACAGTTATTCCCCAAGCACCTGCACAGGAAAACGCTCACGTGACCAGCTGACGTGGGCCTGTGAGCTCAGAATAAGCCACACGCAAGTGTAAGCAGACAGGTGCTCCCAGACGCCAGCTTACCCAGGCATTCAGGTCCCGAGTGTCCTCCTGCAAAGAGACACACGTGGCCCGTGCGTACCCAGGCGTGTGTTCACACCGCAGATGGTGTGCTCCTCACGGGAAGCCCCCAGTGGCTACAACTCAGACATTAAAAGCATCAGTAAAAGAAGCTGTCAGAGGTTCAGTTGCAACATTGATTTCCGTGGTTGTCAGAGCTGAGTAAATAAAGCCCGAGTGACATTTAATACCGGGTCTGCCCTCCAAGGACG
Organism: Mustela putorius furo; assembly: GCF_011764305.1. Classification (NCBI taxonomy): domain Eukaryota; kingdom Metazoa; phylum Chordata; class Mammalia; order Carnivora; family Mustelidae; genus Mustela; species Mustela putorius. Next base: position 39,564,155 of record NW_025421322.1, on the reverse strand, counting down.
GGCACTGGCGAGGAAAACCAGTAAACGTTTACAGCCTTCTTTAATGTGGAGTGGCCTTCCGTGAGGGTCAGAGATGTCCAGGACTCTCCGGGGACCTTGGGGTCTCCCAGTCTGTGTGTTGACCAGTCTGTGTGGAGCGGATATTGCTTTGTGCTCCTGGGAAGTCATCCAGAGCCGGCTGAGGGCCCCAAGGACTACCCAGTCCAGGTGGAGTCCACCGGACCTCCACGTGTCCTCCTCCCCCTGCTTCCTAACGTCTGAGAACCTCCTGAGTTAATCACCAGTCTGCCTGGGCCCTGACCACCCACGGTTGGGCTGAATGGTGTCCCCAAAACTCAACCATTGAGTCCTAACCCTGAGGACCTTGCCGAAAACCAGCACTTTTAAAGAAGTGGTTACAGTAAAATGAGGACATAGACACATCCTCACCCAGTGTGATTAGTGTCTTCGTAATAAGAGGAGACACAGACATGCAGTGGGGGACGCTGTGGGAGGACGAGGGGAGGAGAGGGTGTCTGCACGCCAGGGAGTGGCCGGAGGACCAGGCTTGCCCACACCTTGCTCTTGGCTTCTGGCCTCCTGAGCTGTGAGAACACGCATTTCTGTTGCTCAGGCTCACCGGTCTGGGGTGGTCTGTTGCAGCAGCCTGGTGGACTGACACACCAAACAACCGTCAACTCTATCATTCTATTCTACCGCAGACCGACCTTCAGACACGGGCCCATGTTGGAGGCCTGATGCTGGTCACACCTGAGCCCTTACCCCGAGCCACGCGTGGCCACCACCTTTAAAAGTTGATCCTTTAAGGAGCTCTGAATAGTAACGAGTAACGAAGACGTCCTGTCCATTTACCGACATGGCTCCCTTCGCATGGGTCCACGTTCACACTTGCACCATCTCCTGCCCTCCTGCCCATGGGCTCTCCTCCAGTGCTCCCGCAGCCCTGGGAGCAGGCGGTGGACGTTCACGTCTGCATATCTTCATTCTGCCTTTGCTGCAGAGAGATATGTTTGCTGGGTATAGAATGTCTGATTGGTGTGTTTTCTCTCAGGATGTCATAGCGTCATTCCAGGAGAAGCTTGTATGTGTTGTTTCCGGCGAGAAGTCTGCCGTCACCCTCAGCTCTGTGCCTTTGCACACAACGTGGCTCTTCCTTTTCCCAGTGTTCTTTTTGTCGCCCTGGCTGTGAGCAGTGCGACTGCCATGTATGGTCTGTGATGCTTTTCTTTTTCTGTGCATGTGCAGTTTCTACCAAATTTGGAAAGTTTTCAGCCCTGACTTCTTCAATGATTGTTTTCTGTCCCTGTCTCACTCTCTCCCCTCTGTCGCTGTCTCTGTCCCTGTCCTCTCTCTCCGGCTTTGGATGCCTGGGTCGGGCTGCTCTGGTTCCTGACTCACTTGTGCTCTGCTTGCTGGTCTACTCTCCGTATTTCCTTCTAATGCCTTCTGCTGCTGTGCTGTCAAGGTCACTGACTCTTCCTCTGCAGTCTCTCATCTCTCGTGAACCCCGTCTAGTATGCTGTTCCTCTTAGACATGCCAGCTTTCAGCTCTAGGGTGCAGCCCCCAGAGGGCAGCTTGGCACCTGGTCGAGCATTGCCATTGGTTTTGGCCGGAGGGGGACTATGTCAGTAGGATGCCTCTGGCTGTTCAGAGAGATGTCAGGGATGCAAGGAGCCCAACACAGGACTGTAGCAGGACCCCAGCAAGAGAGGCCTCGACAGACACAGGACGATTGCTCCAAGTGTCTGTTGTCGAGTGGAGCCAGCTGGATTCTGGGCAGAGGAGGAAGTGGGGCCAGAGAGGAAGACAGGGTCTAGCAGGTTCCACGAAGGGCTCAGGTCCCAGGAGACCAGGTGGGGCAGCCAAAGGGCTCAGGCTTGGGGGCAAGGCCAGGAGTTGGTCTGACCCACTGACTTGGGGTCATGTTTGTCTAGAAAGTGCTATGGGACTTGGTCTGCCCTGAGGCCATCAGCGTGGCCAGGATTCCAAGTGAGCACTTGACCACCAGCCTCCCTATCATTCCATGAGGCTCAGGCTGCACCTCACCCAGGCAGGAAATCAAAGGGTGATGATGTATAAAGGAGCGTTTGCCTGGTCCTATGGTTTGAGACAGTGGCCCCGGGCTGCAGCCTGAGCTCTGAGCCTTCTCATGTCCCTTATGCTGTGGGAACCCTCCCACCACCATGGAGGCCGGGATGTCCACGTTAAGCCATGCACAAAAGCCAAGGAACTCTTTGGTCGTTGGTCCATCTGTTGGTCGTTGACGATCAGATACGATTTAAGGGTGGCGAGAGGGAGTGGTGAGCGGGACAGCATCTCAAGAAGGGTTTGCTTTTCCAAGTTGACTCTTAAGAGGAATGAGCATGATGGTGTGCCGCCAGCACTCGACAACAGCGGAGGGCAGGGGAGCCTTCGGCATCTCTGGCTGCTCTCCATCATCTGTCCTCTCCGCACACACATGGGAGAGCCAGAGCTTCCTTATCTTACGGGCTCAGTTTCCCTGACTCCCAGCTCGTCCTGCCTGGAGCAAGAGGCCCCCCTCCCAGCGCCATCTGTTGTGGCCGCCTCCAGTCCCAGCACAAAAGTCCGACTACCAGTCGAGTCACGGCCCAGACAACCTCCATCCATTCACTCAACATTTGCTGAGCACCTACTGTGTGTGCTCCGGGAATTCTACCGTGATCCAGACGGACAGACACACAGAGGGCTCACAGGTGCTTTTCCAGGGAGTGAAATGTGCTGTGAGGAAGACAAAGAGGTTGATGGCCACATGGGCGGTGGGATGGCAGGCAGCAGGAACCCTCAGCGGAAGGGTCCTCAGTTGGGGCACCTGCAGCCTCGGTGGGAAGGAGGAGCCCCTCAGGGAAGACCCACCTCAGGGGTCCAGCTGCCCTCCGTTGCCTGGGCAACTATCCTCTGTCAGCTGCACATCCAGACTCTCTGAGCCCTGGACGTGCTGCCCGGTGGATGAGTGAATGAGCGGAGCTGATTCCCATGACCGCTCTCAGGTGGGGGTTGGTATTATCCTCGTAACACCCCTGTCTCTCAGGGGAGGAGACCGTGATCTCAGGGCATGGGTCATGAGTGAGTGCCAAAGGGTCCAGGAGGGTCCGTGCCCATGGACGCCCCAGGGCACTCTCGTGGGTCACTGGAGCTCTGGGAGGACTGGGGCCACACCTGCTCCTGGAGCCCAGACATCTGTCCTGGTGTCTGGCTGGGCACAAGGCTCTGCTGTCAGGCATGGCGGGTACTGTAGACCTGCCAGTCGGAGCAGACGGTGCCTGCCCGAGACAGACACCGAGCCCTAGTGCTGGCATGGGTTTCCGCGAGCCTGGCAGGTAGTGGCTGTGGGCATTGGCCTGGCGCCCACCGTCCCTCTGAACTGTGCCACCTCGTTGCTCTCAGCACCTCACCCACAGGCCAGGCCACGACCCAAAGCCTTCTCCAGACAATGCGCCGAGGACGTTACTGTCATGTCAGGCCCCAGGCCTCCGACAGCTACCAGCGGTGACACCTGGAGAGGCTGCTCTGGGGCATGGCTCTGCCTTTCCTGGTGGTGACAGGGAGTATGAGGATGGCTGATTTGGCAGAGCTGCAGGTCTGACGTTCGGAAGCTGTGGGCTCTTGGCGGGGGGCGGGAGGGCAGCTCACAGGGCACCACCGAGTCCTGTGTTGTCTGTGGGGTTTCCAGCCCCGGGCAGCAGACCCTGCGGCCTCCCCTAGAGGCGGGGGCCTGGGGCAGCCCTCACAGCAGGGTCACTGGGGAGAGGCTCCCCATCTGTTTCCTGAGCGCCAGAGCCCACGCGGAGCTGGCGGTGATGGGCGCTGGTCAGTGGGAGAGGCTGGGGGTCCAGGCGACGGGGAGGGCAGGTACAGGGGTGCTTGGAGCTGGGGGAGGGCCAGAACGGAGGCTTGCCAGGAGAGGATCCTCGGGCAGCAAGGCCGGGAGAGGAAGCCTGTTTCCCGTTGGGTCAGAGAAGGGGTCGGGATCTTGGTGTGCTCAGGGCTCGGTCAGTACGGGAGGGGGAGGCCGGTGGGGGCGGCGGGCATGTAGTCAGGGGGCAGGTGGCAGCAGCGTGGTCTGGGTGAGCACAGGTGATCGGGCCCTGCCCCCTCCACCACAGTCCCAGCCTCGCATGGAGCCTGTCCAGCCTGGGCACCACCTTTCGCCGTCCTGGCATATCCTGTTCCGCTGCAGCACCCCGTGCCCTTCAGCCTCCACACAGTGGCCCGGAAGCCCAGCCCATGGGAGTCACGTCTGCAGGTGACATGTTAGCTCTGGTCCTCGAGCCGCTTCCCTTCCTCCACGACAGAGGGCCAGCGCAGGTCACAGTGGCCACTGCCGACCTGGATTTTCCCTTTTGCTTAAAGACCAGGTGCAAGCCACTGGCCCTGGTCTCGCTGAGTTACAGGGGCTGCCGTGGCGTGTCTTGGCCTGCCTATGTGTGCGGGCCTGCGCCGCTCCGAGAGGCTCTCTCTACTCGGCAGAGGGGACCCGCCTGAAGGAGGGACCTGGGAGGGGGCCCATCGTCTGTGGCCCCCTCAGTCACACAGGGCGTGGCCTCGGTCACTGTCCCGGCTGCTCCTGAGGACGGGTGTGGGGCCCTCCCACGTCCCTCAAGATGCCTTAAGAACGCACAGGACGCTCCCCCCACGGGCGCCTGGAGCGGCAGGACGGAGCCTTCTCTCCTCTGCATCAAAGGCGACACGTCCTCTCTCTCTTCAATGACAAGTGTCTTGCCACTTTGGCTTTCAGCGTACCTCCGAGGAGGGACACAGTCTGGAGCGGGGGCAAGAGGAGGGTACCCCCAGGCCAGGACTGACTCCCTGCCACTTGCCAGAGCTTGCTCCAGAGAGGAGCGCAGACCTACCTCAGGGAAGGCTCAGAAGGGGCCTGGCAGAGGGGACGAAAGGAGCGTTGGTGGCAGGTGCACAGCTCGCAGGCACTGAAGCAGGAAGGCTCAGCCCCTGTGTCCCCCGCGGAGCAGGCAGCTGGGGGAGGGGCTCGACCGGAGGCTGACCAAGCCGGGAATCAAGGGCCCTGGAGCTCAGCGACGGGCCCCGGGCTGCGGGGAGATCAGTAGGCTTGCCGGGGAGGAGCCGCTCCGGAGGGGGCGCCCCATCCGGGGATTTGCATCTCAAAGAGATGAACTGAAAGCTGGCTGTCAGCAGGTCCCAACACACCAGAAGAACTGTTTGTCCCAGAGGAAGGGCAGAGAGAACAGAAGCAGATTTCAAAACACCAGGAAGAGGAATTGCAATCATCCAGGAAGTGGGGGGAAGGGCATTTAATGCCGCAAGCTGACCTTCCTAGGGGCTGCCCCCACCCCGCTTACAGGCAAGCTTTCAGGGGCGCCCCAGCCGCCCACCTCCCAGCCCACCTTCCAGGTGCTGAGCTGGTTTCATGGCCAGACGCTTCTGCTCCGTGACCCAGTGGTGGTCGGTGAGAGCTGAGGACTGGCTGTAACTGGACCCCCCCCTCCCCCGTCACAGGGCTCCCGCCTGTGTCCGTGCTCTTGGGAGCTCATGGATGACTCTGCCTGGTGCTCTCCAGAGCAGCCCTCCCTGGTCCCCAGGGCTCCCCAGCTCCCACCTGCTCCTCAGGCCAGAGGGGCGCCACTCAGCACAGACTGCGTTCTTTGCTTAACAGGTGTCTATGACTCTAACTGATGAGATGCCCTTGAATTTGCATGGTAAGTACTTTAGAAATGAAATGCCAACGTGGGCATACACTCCGGTGGGCTGAAACAGCCGGGGGGTCCTTGGGGAATTTCCTGAGCCCCGGCCTGAATGGGGCCAGGGAGGGCATGGTCCAGCGCCCTGACCCTGGCGGGGGGCCCCGCTCGGCTCCCACAGCAGAGGAAGTTCACAGGGGAGGGCACGTCCTGGGGGAGAAGAATGACTCCGAGACCTCCCTTGGAGAGTCCAAGTCCGGGTCCCATGGGCCTGAGCACGGTGCCGGGGGGCGGGTGATGGAGCCGGGAGAGCTAAGCATGTCAGACCTTTAGGGGAAGTCACACTCCTTGAAGACAAGCCCAGCGTCAGGGCAGACGTGAAGGTGGGGGCCAGCAAGTCCCGGGTCTTTGGGGGTTCCTGCCAGTGTCACAGCTTCCTCTTGTCACTTTGCAGGGACAGGATGAGTGACGCCTGCTCCCTGGGGACAAAGTCAGCAAGGCACCGATGGTCCAGACCAGGACGGGCTGAGGTGGGCCGTCCGGGTGGGTCGGGCCAGCCTGGCTCCTGCACAGGGTTGGAGATTGGACCGGCAGCGGGAGAGTCTGGGGCCACCTGAGGGTCATGGCAGTATTGGAGGGAGGCCTGGGCCAGAGGTCAGTCACGGGGTCCGTAAGAGGAAACATCCCGGATCAAGTCCTGGCCTCAAAGCACAGTTCAAATGAGCCACAATTCTGGCATCTGATGTGACCCGCTTAATCCCAAGAACAAATACTCACCAACCGTCTACTGGCCCCGGACACCAAGCTCAAGGTCACCTCCAGAAAGTCAAGGATCTTCTGTGACTCCCTGGCCTGGTGCTTCTACGAGTCTGGTATTGGGGGCAGAGGGAGGTCCAGCATCAACCCAGGTCACCCCGGCCACCCCCGCCCTCGATGCGTGCTGCTGTCAGGGGCAGTGTCCCCCCAAACGCCATGTCCTCTTGCTCTCCACCACCCGCAACCGCCCCCGGCCTGGCGAGGGGATGGTCACGTTGCTCTGGCCCCGATGTCCCTTCCACTCCACGACCACCTGCCCGGCTCCAGTCCCCGCCCCCCCAACTCCTGCCCCGTGTGGAGGTTGGCCAGGCGCTCTCCAGACCACGCCAACAATGCTGACCACAGACGCTCCCCTCCGTCTGCCGGGCGCGGGCCTGGGCAGGGCTGCCTGGGTCCCTCACACTTGGCCACGTTCCCTGGCTTTCAGCCCCTCAGCGGGCCACGACCCGTGGGCCCCCGTCCTCTGACCTTCACGGCCAGTCCTCCCCCTGGGGTCCTTGCACACTTTCCCCCAAATCACAAAACCCTCCCACGGAAGTCTGTTGCCTGAGGGCAAGAGGAGATGTCGGCAGTGACGGCCCCAGCTGTCACATCCCCCAGTATCCCCTGCCAGGCACACGATCTGGCGGAGACTCCAGCCCGGCCGGCGGCCCGTGTCCCTTCAGCCCTGTGGCTGGACCTGAGCCTGCTCAAAGAGGGCATCTTGCTCTGGGATTGGGGTTCCCAGACCCAAACACCCCTCAGGGCCCCCACCTGCACCTAAGCTCCTGGCCCCAAGCTCAAGAGTGGGGGCGCCCCTGTGGAAAACGAGGGCCCCCTCCGTCCCAGGTGGGGCCTGTGTATCTCTGCTGGGACAACAGAGCGGGCAGAGGTTTAGGCCACGGGCCCGACTCTGTGAACAGAGGAGAAGCTGAGGCCCAGAGAGAGGGGGCCTGTCCACACTGTCACTGAGCAGAGCCGGCCGTGCCGTCCTTGGGCATCCGCGGCCTGCAGGAGACACAGAGCAGGCGGGGCCCACAGCTCTGGGCCTTGCTCCCCCCTCCGCCAGCTCCAGACGGCTCTGGCTGGCAGGATGAGGCTGGGCGAGCATATGCCTGCCGCAGCGGGCGACAGCTGTCCGCCGTCCAGAGAGCTGGCAGAGCCAGGCCCGGGGGCGTGGGGTCCGCGGCCAGTTGCCATTTATGCTTGGAATTTGGAGACATGCTCCCTGCCAAAGGCCCCCAGGGTGGCAGAGGCATGTAAGGCTGTTAACTATCTCTGTGTGCACTGGGCCCGGGTGGCGGCAGCGCGGGCCACCGCGTGCTCTGTCCCCGTCAGGGAGGACGGGGCTCCCTGGTGCCCAGCAGAGCGGGAGGTGGCCGTCCGGGAGGAGGCCAGCTCAGAGAGGAGGGCATCGGTGGGTGCTGGTGGATGGACATTCAGGTGGGCAGCCGGGGAGGGGCTGCAGGCGGCAGGTTCCTGGGCTGGGTGGAGAGATGGGTACCCCGGGCGCTCAGGCGCGGTGCAGGGCTCAGCTCTGTCGCAGCCGTGAGCCATGCAACTCGGGGAGGGCCAAGCCAGCCTCCCGCTCTTTGTGGCTAGCTCCAGGCTCTTCACCGGCCCTCGGCGTCCCCGCTTCTCCCGGACAGCCCTCTGAGCCCCCAGCCTGTGCTCTCCCTCTTAAGCCCAGGACCCCATGAAGGAGGGAGGTCTCTTTTTTCTCCTTCCCAGACAACCCATCGGAAGCCCAGAAGGGAACCAGACCAGATGCTTGTCCCTGGGACCAGAAGCACAGCCTCCGGACCCTGACCCTGACCCAGGCCTACCCTGACAGGAGTCAATCTCTTTGACGTCCCACGCTCTCCAGACACGGAGCTGCCCTGTGACCCTGAAACAGGGACAGTGGGGCTTCCTGGAGACAGGGGTGCTTGAAGCGAGCCCAGGTTCAGGGCGCAGGGAGACTTGGTTTAGGTGTGAGCTTTGCTTCTTGCTCTGTGCCCCCGAGAGGCTGCTGCACTTGGAAGCTCGGTTCTGTCCCTCACAAGGGAATCGGTGTGCCCTTCCTTCCAGCTGCTGATTGTGGGACACCCCGGACGTGGGCACCTGCGTGTCACCGTGCTCAGGAGATGTGGCTCCTGTCCTTCTCGGGATGCTCCTGGGTAGTCGGGGTGCAGAAGGAGACATGTGGTGGACTTGGCCCCATGTGAGGACTTGTGGCATTCCTGAGCCTCGTGGGCTGTCTGCCAGCCCCGAGTCCCACATGGGAAGCCCTCCTGGGGTTCGCACCGGCCGGCAAGCCAGCAATGTTCCGGAAGCAGGGGCCTGGCCTGGTGTGCGCAGAAAGAGAGATGTGGTCACAACCCACGGAATGCCAAGGGCACCAGAAGCTGCAAGAGGCAAGGCTTTCCTCCCCCCTGGAGTCTCTAGGGGAGCGTGGTCCTGCTGCATCCTGGCTTTGAACGTCTGGCTTTCTCATCTGTGCTAACCTGTGTAGCAGCCACAGGAAAGGAATGGAGTCTCCGAGAGAGAGCCCAGGGTGTTGGCAGATGCCAGACCCACCTCTCCAGGCAGAGGAAGGCTAGATAGGCTGGCTGAGCTACCAGGTACCAGCAAGATGCCGGCCTTGGGCATCACTCGGCATCACCTCAGAGGGCCGGAGGAACTCAGTGTCACACAGGCCTCCTGATCCAGCCCATCCTCCTGGGCCCTCCTGGGCCCACACAGGGCATATAGCTGCTCCCTTGGGGAGCGAGGAGCAGGGAGCAAGGGCTGGCAATGTGTGAGGGCTGCATATGTGCAGGGCAGAGCCTGGAGTGGGGTGCTCTCGACATGCAGATTCTAATGTGGGACTGGGGCGTTGGCTCCCGCTGGAGCAGCCCGCTCTGAACCTTGTCCTTGTTGCTCAGAAGCCCTAGCCGGGGGGGGGGGGGGGGGGTCAGCTTATTTTAGGAGAACCTAGGATAGTTGGGGCAGACGCTGATGATGGTGATGTAAGGTGATGACCATGCTGGTTCTGATGATGGTGTGCTGGTGGTGATGATACTGGTTTGAATGGCATTGATGGGGGTGATGGTGTAGGTGATGGCGATGGTGATGGTGATGGTGTAGATGGTGGTGATTACAATGGCGTTGATGATGATGATGGTGATGATGGGAAGGGGGTGGTAGTGATGCTGGTGTTGACACGATGATGGTGTAGATGGCAGTGATGGTGGTGACGGTGTTGATGGTGTAGATGATGGTGATGATGGTGGTGTTGATGGTGTTGATGATGGTGAGGATGGTGGTATTGATGGCAGTGATGGTGGTGACGGTGTTGATGGTGTAGATGATGGTGATGATGGTGGTGTTGATGGTGTTGATGATGGTGAGGATGGTGGTATTGATGGCAGTGATGGTGGTGATGGTGTAGATGATGGTGACGATGGTGGTGTTGATGATGGTGAGGATGGTGGTATTGATGGTGGTGATGGTGGTGATGGTGGGTGATGGTGGTGATGGTGATGAAGGTGATGATGATAGTGTTGATGATGATGGTGTAGATGGTGGTGATGACAATGATGATGGTGTAGATGGTGGTGGTGATGTGGTGATGACGGCATTGATGGTATTGGTCGTGTGGATGGTGGTGAGGATGGTGATGATGGTGGTGATGAGGGTCATCCCCCAAATCCCTTATATCCAGCAGAGTTTTGTTGTATGTGTGAGAGATCCCAGTGCCCCACAAGTCTACACTCTCACTGTGTGCTCGAGCCAGAGCTGGCCCGGAGCAGAGCCCCCTCCTCCACCTGAGCTCCTGTGAACCGCCGGTGAGTGCGTCGTTTCATCTGAAGCTTCACAATTTACTCGCGGATTCAAGGTGTCGAACCAGGATGAAGCTCAGATATCAGCCAACCCAATCTCTTATTTTCTCAATGAGGGACAGGCTTGACCAAGTCACACAGCCAATGGGGCTTAATAGAGGCCAGCCCTGAGATCTCAGTCAATCCCGCTCTCACCTGCTTTTTCGGCTGTTCTGCCACAGCTGGGGAGGGCCAAGGGGACGTGAGGTCCCTCACGGTGCATTTCTCCTCGTCAAGGGGGGCAGGGAGAGAAGGGGCCATCTGCTGGCCAGGTGCGTGGAACCAGCCCCCAGGGTAATGACGTTCTATATATGAGCAATGCCTCTGTCCAGCCCCTCTCCCTGCCGGGCGTGCACCCCGACACCCCAAGACAGGGGGCAGGTGCAGGGTGTGGGTGGAGCAGAGAAGAAGCTGGCCCAGGGCAGCGCGCTCCAGCCTGCTGGGAGGCTGCGTGAAGGGGCGGAGGGGCTGGGGAGACCTCGCCCTGCAGGAGTCCTGGACCTCAGACTAGGGCTGTCACGGACCGTGCGCCCTGGGCCTCCACTGTTCCATCTGGTGAGTGGGGGCAGGGCTGAGAGCACAGTGCAAGGACCTGGGCATCCAGGTGCCACAGAGCCTTTGTCATGGAGATTCAGAGAGAATGGATGGGGAGGGGTGTGGGGTCAGGGACACCTGCAGGACGGTGGGGCAGGGGTTGGGCTGGAGAGGGTGGCCTGTGGCTGGCTCGGTACGGATAAAGCCAAGGGGACGGACATGGTGGATGCAGGAAGCATTCGGGGTGACACAGATTCCGAGGTTGCGCCACTAAGCGAAGCAGGGAAGGAGTGGGCAGGAGGAGCGGGTTGGAGGGAGATAATGAACTCGGCTTTGGAGCCAGCTGGGGCGGGAGCAATTAATCCACGCGAAGAGGGAGGGCGCCTGCTCTGCTGGCTCAGTACCTGCACTGCTGCTTGCTCTGAATGTCCCTCTAATCGGCTTAGAGATTTATGCAAAGCCGGGTGTGCAGGAGCCCTGATTGGGTTGTGAAGGGACTGTCCAGGCTGCCAGCCCTCAGTTTCTCCCCAGCACCCTGGCTCTGAGCTCTTGCTCTCTGATGAAATCCCTTAGCCAAAACGGGGGTTTTAAACATCATTACGGCTGGAACCAAAGGGGATTTCCACAGGAAAAAGTGTGCAGGTCCAGAGGCCAGGCCACCCCGGGGCCAGGACAAGAGGCAGAGATCATTCTCAGAGCGGTGGCAAGTAGGGCACTGGCAGGGAGGTCATGAGTCCCAGCCACAGCTGAGACTGAGCCCTGACCCCAGGCACATGATGAGCCCTGATCGAGGCTACACACTGAGCCCAGATTCCAGAATCCTTGCCATAGACGGAGTCCTGACCATGACCACACATGGCTCTCTGACCCTGGTCACTGGCTGGTCTGTGAGCGCCATCCCAGACCAAACCCTAATCCCGCTCACAGTTGGAGAGCTGACTGGTTCAAGACTGAACCTTCGTCCTGTTCACTTACTCAGTCTCATGGTGGTTCCAGATTGAGCGCAGACCTTGGTCACACTCTAAGCCCTGACCCTGGTCACACTCTGATCCCTGACCCTGGTCACACCTTGAGCCCTGATCTTGATCACACGCCGAGCCCCGACCCTTCAAAACGAGAATAGCGTCATGGATGGTACCGTCCCCTCCTGGTCTGGGCATCCTGTGGCCCCCTGGTTTTGTGACAAGGGCTGCTTGAAGTGAAATCTCACACTGCCATTTGGGTGGACAAGTCTAGGTGTCTCTGGTCACCACAATGATCACACTTTACCACTGCTATTCAGTTGTGTGTGATGCACCAAGAGGGCAGGCTCCATGTTCGTCCTGCTCTCAGGGTATCCCCAGGGTCTGGCACTGTACCCCCGCTTGGTACAAGTTGTGGACTGAATGAATGAGTGAATGACTTGATTAAATCCCAAACTTTGGGAAAGAGGAAGTTGTGTCAGATGACGGAGGAAGCAAACAGTCTCCTCGGGCGTCCTGCAGAGGACGGCCAGATCAGGGTGTGGGAGCGCAGCGGCGGGTATGTTAGAGTTCAAGCAGCACTTGCTAATGACGTTCACCAGTGAGGTTAGAACCAGTGTGTGTGTGTGTGCGCTCGTGTGTGCCTGTGTGTGTTGTGCGCCTGGCTTGGGGGTGCCACGCCCCTGTGTGCATGTGCGTGTGCGTGTCTGTGCGATGCGGTTGGGGGCTAGCATCCAGAAACGAGAGTGGGGAAGAGCCTGGGGGCGCATCCTACACACTGAGCCGGGGTTGGAGGGTCACCACGGTGGGTCACTCGTCTCCTGGGGTACCATCTGGGCTTTAGGGTCAGCCTGGATCGTGGGTTCAGGGCACTAGAATCTCTGCCTACAAAGTGTCTATAGGGACCTTGGGACAGATGGCAGAGGGGCACTGAGGGCCCGTGGTCATCCACGTGCTGGGCAGGTGAGATCCTGACCCTTCCTCTATCAGTGGCAGGAAGCAATGTGAGCCCAGGGATGCTGGTTTGCTTTCAGTGTTTATTTTTTCTCTGAAAAGAAATTAGCAAGCACACAGGACATAAAGCTTAGAAAATGTTGTGAGTGTAAGTAAAACCACAGCAGTGACTCATCATCCGTGCCGCCTTGGAGTTCATATTTTAGGTTGCTCTGTATGGCTGTGCATGTTGCACACTCCTCAAAGGGGCTGGGGGAGGAGATGGTTCCCACTACCCCAGGAGGGCTGTATCCACCTGGGTGGGACTGTGGGGGCTGGGCGTGGCTCTGCGGTTTCCAGGAAGATGCCGCTCGGCTGCTTTCATTTTGGTTCTTCCTTCCGGACTGTCTCCGACCCTAACATCCCGCAGACCAGCGTGTACACATCCACGTAGCTTCCCAAGTGTAGAGGACGCGCACCCTCTTCTCACCTCAGGTTGCGCGTCGTCCCGCGTAGGCGCCCGCCGCGTGCTCACCCCTCCCCCGCTGTCAGACATCGCTTTGTTCCTGGGTGCCTGTTCCCGCGACGTCCGCGGCGACCCACATCTCTGCACGGGAGCGCTCACCTTCCTCACAGCTGTACGGGTAGAGGCTGGACTCAAAACCTGCCCCCCACGGATGTCAGGGCTGGGGGCGTGTGCCGCTGGGTGTCCGGCTCCTAGGACAGTGGGGCTGTTGAGTCTGGAATCTGCAGGGCAGGCCGGCAGGCTGGGCACTCAGGTGGGGTGTCTGTTACAGCCTTGAGGTCGAGTTTCTTCCCCAGGAGACTTCGGTTTTGCTTTCAGGACCAGCTGCTGATTAGATAAGACCCACCACAGCACCGAGGGCAATCTGCTTTACTGAAAGTCCACCAGTTGTGGATTTGATCGTAACTACAGAATATCCTCACAGCAACGCTGGGTCCGGTGTGCGAGCAAATGTCCAGGCCCTGCAGCCCAGCCCAGCTGACATTGCTGGGACCTTTGCATTTACTTCGAAGGGCATCTGCTACCAGCCCACACACACACACGAATGTTTGTCCTGACACATCTTCCCCAATTAATGAAGTGCCAGGATTTATTAGCTTAATATTAGCACCAATATCCCATTTGAAAGCGCATTCATTTGGTTAATAGAGAATCGGGCTTCTTTTCCCACATTTCTAGGTCATGAGACATTTGCCAGAGCCCAGCACAGTCCTGTGCACCGCAGGAGAGAGATGCTGTGGGAGGGACAGGCAGGTGTGGCGTGGCTGAGGGGGGCCCTCGGCGTGCGAGACGTCGCAGGGCTCCGAGGCTGCGGTCAGAGCGAGGACTGCTTCTGCTCGTCTCCCTCCCGCTTCCACCTCAGCCCTCGCCTCCTGCACCTCCGGGGATTCCAGACCACGTGGGAGCTTGCACCGGGTCCTTGTCTCCACAGGTCCATGGGGCAGAGAGAAGCACGGGGCCGGTCCTGAGGGCAGACCCCGCTACCGTTCCTCACTGGTAGCGTCTTATTGGTGCTGCTTCCGAGGACGCACGGCACGGCTGCCCGACGCCCAGCACGTAGTAGGGGCTCAGTGAACCCACACCCACTTTCCCCTTCATCTCACAGCTTGATTTGCCATTAGCGTGGCTGAAAGAATTGGGTCAGTTCCTATAATATCTTCTAACTGATTCCGATCATTCAGGCAATTGCTCCATCATTAACCCAGATCATCACAGTCTTTGATTAGCCGCCGAGAATAGTGACACGGCAGGCGTCCGGCAGGGAGCCCAGCCCCACGCGGACCGTCATCTGGCATTTGCCAAAAGCCGCTCGAGACGTTTGGCATTGGAGGGACAGCCAGTGCAAGGCACGCGCTGACTGCCCGTTTGCCCAGCTCACTCTGTTTTCCAAATTTGTATTAGTCCTGAATGTGGCCTCCTGGCTCCCGTGCTTTGTCCAGATCACTGGTGCGTGTGCGTGTGCGCATGTGTGAGTGCACGTGTGTGTGTGCGTGTGTGTGTGTGTGCATGTGTGCATGTGGCACGTGTGCACAAGAGACAAGATGTTTCAGATCCTTTAAGGAAAAAAAAGCTTGTCACGGAGGAAAGGTACAGGTTTGTGAGGCCACAGCCTTTCCTGGGGTAAGCTCTGTCATCGACAGGGCATGTGACCTTGGAGTGTCCTTGGCTCGTCTGTGCGCCAGTGCCCCCTTCTGTAAGCTGGGCTCGGGGCTTCACGTCCAGGGCGCTGGCGGGATAAGGTCCAGCACGACGACCACGCTCAGCGTGGACCGGGTGTTCCGCCGCCACTCGCGCTGGACCTTCTTCCCAGCTCATTTCCGGCGATGATGTCACAACTCCTATCACATGCGGCGCCTGGGAGCACACTCTCACTGCACGTAACTCTGAGTTCCCGGATGAAGCGTAGGACGCCCGGCCTCGGCCCCTCCCTTCTGTCGGGCTCCGACGCCGACACCGATTTCCCCGCTAGAAGTGAGCGCTGCTGTCCTTTGCTGGGTGGCTGACAGCACGGAGTGGCGTCCTTTTATCCTCGAGCTGATCCCCGCAGAGCCCTGGACCGGGCTGTTTCCCCTGCACCGCTGACGGCACCCCAGGAAAGCCAGGCGGTGGGCACCCGGGTCGCCACTGACGTCTGTGGTTATGGCGGTGCTGCAGACGGTCCCTGCCTGCGCCCCCGGATGCTGGCCGGGCTTCTCTGGGGCTGGCGCTGAGCTGTGTCCTGAGGTCCCGTGGGCCCGTGGTTGGTGTCGCAGCTGCTGTCAACCTGCCTTCCAAAGTCCTCGTCACCAGTTCCCGGAGGGCTGAGGCAGCGTCCGGCCGTGGTGTGACTGTCTCCCGGCGCAGGCACAGCAGCCAGCGAGAATTTATGGACTGGGCGAGGGAATGAGCAGACGGGGGCTTCACTCTCCTTTTGATGGGAATGTGTGTGTTCCGCAGCCACACGGTGTGAGACGCGTCACCACACCTATCCCCGCCGCCTGGCAGGGCAGGCCCGGTGAGGGCTGGGTGTGGACTTGGATGCTTTCTGGCGCGCACCTGAAGCTAACGTAACATTGAGTATTCGTTATTCTTCAATTAGAAAATCAGGACAACGAAAAAAGGCTTTCATTTTATTTCAATGTCAAGTAAATGCAGCACTTAGCAAACCAAATCATGAAACCCCTGACCTCTCAGTAGATGTTGTGAAACCCCACACGGCTTATGTTTCCGTCCCCAGATCCAGGCATCGTGTGCGGTGCTAATGGCAGGGTCCCGGGGTCAGCTGGAGCAGCGGAACGCGACAGGATCATCAGGCCCATGATCTCCGGCACGTCTCCTTCCCAGACCTGGGATTTCAGGCTTTGTCCCCAGATCCTAGAGAGGAATGTAATGAGAAAGATCCATCTGAAGGCCGTCCCCTTTATCTTTTGCAAAAACGTAATCTGAAATCTCCTCCACGCTGCTGGTCAGAGCTCCTTGTGAGAAGGCCCGTGGCGTGTAAGTTCCTCCTCCTCCTCATGTTGTCCTAGATGCCTGTGCCGGGCCGCGGAGGTGGAAAAACACTGGCCTCTGAGCCCAGACCTGCCTGCACCTGCTGGGTCCCCCTGGACTGGTCCAGGCCCTGAGCGGGGCTTGGGGGGAGGGGAAGGCCTGGCTTGTCTGGGCTCAGCCCCGGACGAGAGGCTCTGAGCAGGGACCCCCAAAAGTCACTGATGGAAACGGTTGAGGTCATGTCACCGTTGTTTGAATATCTATGTATCGTGGCCTTGGAAAGAACCTCTTGGAGGCAACGTGTTCTCGGAGCGTTTCAGAGGATCGATGGACTTTCTTTACCGACTTGGAAGGTCCACGAGGGACGGAGTCTCACTGAAGGGACTCTGGACCAGGCTCTGGTGTGTCGTCACTTCCTTAGTGTGCGGGGCGGGGGGCGGTGAGGGGCGGCCCTCAGCCCCGTTTCAGGGTCAGCGTCAGCCTGGGCTCCTCACTCAAGGCCTGGCCCCGCCCTGGTTTCTGGGCCACTCAGGTCAGATGTGAACTGGCTGGACACTGACCGAGGGGGGAGGGCAGGAACGGAGGCCCCAGGAGCCTGTGGACGTGGCCTTGTCTGGAGAAAGCGTCCTGGCAGATGGAATTAGCTTCAAGGTCCTCACGTGGGAACATTCTGGACCACTCGGGCGACCCTCACCCAAGGGCAGGTGTCCTTACAGGAGGGGGAGGGGAGGACTCAGAGAGAAGAGTGGCTCTGTGTGGGCAGAGGCGGAGGGACACGGCAGGCCCAGAGCCCCAGAAGCCGAAGGAGCAGGAAGGGCGCCCCCGGCGGTCCTGCACAGGAGCGAGGCCCTGCAGCCCTCGGACCTGGTGCTGAACGGTGACGTCCCCATCTGGTGTGTGGCCTGGCCCGCCCGCGGCTGGGTGCTCCGGTGGCTCATTCAGGATGCAAACGTGCCCCGGGAGGTCTCGGCTCAGATTCCCCGTGGAGGCTGCAGGAGAGGCCGGCCGCTGTGCCCGGAGGCCTGCGAGCAATACTGAGGAGCCACCAGCCGGGGTTGGGCCATGGCATGAGCGAGAGGCCCAGGAGGGCCCCGGGCGTCCAAAGGGCTCGGCGAGGCGCTGGTGCTCGGGGCGCCCACGGGGTGTCAGGGAGCGCAGGAGCGGCCGTGTGAGCCGGCTACCGGCCTCCCCAGGGTGATGACTGCTTCCGTGGCTGAGTCAGGAACTCCGCCGAGTAAGTGCTCCCGTTCATCCTCCATCCATGAATCCCGTCACTCCACTCAGTCTGCCGCGGGAGAATGGGCTCAGAGAGACCGGTTTGCCGACGGCGGTCACGCAGCGGATGTGCACGGGGCCAAGGCTGGAAGGGAAGCTGTGACCGCCTTCCCGAAGGTCCCTGTGCCCTTCTAGCCTCCTGCCGACGCCTGTGGTGGTGGTGGGGAGACAGGCACGCTGGGCCCCGGAGGGCCGGGCAGACCGGCCGCGCACACTCTGCACTCACACTTACCAGCGACCAAGGTACAGGTTAGTTTGCTGCTTGTCAGAGCCTTGGAGAATGAGGCTTCAAGCTCCCCAACCTGCATCCCACTGCCCCCCCCAAAGTATAGGCCTCCAGCGGGGGTCCAGGGATGGGGCAGAGACTGTGGACACCCAGGGCACAAGTGGCTCCGGAGAACGAGCAAATCCCAGGTGACCTCGTTCACACCTGTCGCTGCCCCTCAGGAAGGAGCCGGGGCTCCCAGGTCTTCCAAGAGCTGTGAGTGGAAACCCACTGGTTTCTAACTGATGGGCTGGTTGACAGCAGCACCGTTTTGTTAGTAATAGGGATAAAAGCAGAGAATCCCTCTGCATAGTCGGGAGCTCACACAGAATATAACCGTGAAGCCTAAACCCGAGTCCCACAGGCCACAGCACAGTGCGTCATGGGTGCCCCGTGTCCCGGGCTCTGCCTGAACGCTTCTCAGACGGTGAGCCCATGACCGGCCCCCACAGCCTGTCCCTAGTGGACACTCCAGTCACGTCCCTGTAACGTGCCCCCTTTTCGTCCTGATCTCCCTGGAAGCATCAGCTCTGACCTTCTCGCCCCTGAGAAGCCCGGTGCGTCTGAGGCCCATGCCCTGTGTTTGTCGTCAGGGGGCTAGGACGGCGTGTTGAGTTCCGGTCCCCGGACATGGGTGCAGTGGGCAGTTGTGAACATGACGAAGGCGGTTGTCACCCTCTCCGCTCCGAGGGCCCAGCGTCCTCGCCTTTCTTCCCTGTACCTTTCCTTACCTGCCGGTCACGCTTCCCGGACCCCGTGGCATTCTGCTCTGTGTCCTCTGAACACCCATTTTGTCCCAGAACTGTGGGCGTGTTGGGGCGAGCCAGGCTCTCTAGACTCAGACAGAAAGAGGCGGACACCTCCTCTGGGAAGCCAACAGGGATTGAGCCCACGGGAGGGTGGACCACGATGATCACCAGGGGTGGAGCCGAGAGCGTGGGCGGAGGGGTGGCAGGGACCACAGCCCCCAGCTCCAGCCCATCCAGAACTGTTGGTGACTTAAAGCCGTCGCCCTGAAAATTGGGCTGGACGTCAGAAGAACCGTAAGTTCTGTGCAATTTCCCGCTCAGTAGGGCTGACACATGCCCGGGGAATTTGGCCTGATGAATGGGCCCTGGGGGTGGTTTTTAAGAGCCATGACTGCAAGAGAGCCAGGGGCCTGGGCCAGCCTTCCCGAGCAGATCGAGGGCCTTTCCAGTTGGGCAGCCGCTGCACTGGCCTGGCCCGTTATCACTCACAGATGGTCTGCAGATAGCGGAGGCGGCGGGAGATAGGCGGGTGACGTGTGTGAGTCGGCAATGGATCCCCGGCAGATCCCCAGCGCCCGCCAGCGCCGGCCTTGATCTGGATGCTGGAGCCAGGGAGGAGGGCAAGGCCCAGGAGGCCCCGCAGCCGCCGCTGGTTCAGCCACGCCCACTGCCCACCGTTGGGGGCCGTCTGAGGGCTCTCCTGCCTCTGCCGTCAGACCGTGAACTCACGCACGTGTCGTCTCCAACATACCCGCTATGGCAGGCCTCATCCCTGTCTCCTGAGTCAGCGCCACCAAAGCGCCCAATCGTAGGGAGTCCTCTTTAAACCCTGATCAACCGCAGTTAAACACAGGGTGGGGGCGGCACATGGGGTTAAACAGTGTCTCCAAACTTCATATCCACTTGGAACCCCAAAGTGTGGCCTTCCTTGGAAATAGGATCCTTGCCATCGGTTAAGACGAGATCAGAGTGGGGTGGGGCGGGCCGCTGTTCCAGTCACCAGTGTCCCTGTACGAAGAGGAGGGAAGGCCATGTGAAGCCGGGGCACAGACTGGAGCCACGCGGCCACAAACCAAGCGCCGCCGAGGACTGCGGGTCGCCCCTGAAGCCACAGAACCCAACCCAGACAACACTGGTTTCAGACTTCTGGCCTCCAGAACCGTGAGGGAACACATTTCTGTGGCTTTAGGCCACCCAGTTTGTGGCCCTCTGAATCGGCAGCGCCGTGAGACTAGTATGGAGGGTGAGGAGGGTCAGAAGACCTGAAGACGGCAGGTCGGTCGGGACCGGCTGAGCTCTGCTGTGTAAGAGCTCCCACATCCCCACGGCTTAACGCCACTGCGGCTTCCTTCTCACGCCCGCCTAGGTCAGCAGGTGCTCTGCTCACCACAGGGGCTCCGTACCCCAGTACCCTGGCTGACGGAATAGCCACCGCCTCTCAGATCCCGCATCCTCCTGACGGGGAGACAGAGAGGGGGGCATTTCCCAGCAGCAGGTGCACCTTCTAGCCCGTACCCCACCTGCATGGCTCCAGGCAGCTACTAGGGGGCAGGAAGGCAGATCTCCTCTCCACCCAGCCCCGAAGGAGAGGAGGCCTGGGAAGCCGCCATGAGCACCGACATCACCACAGCCGCGGCCCGGGCTGAGGACCATTCATCCCTGAATCACTGAGCCGCTTTCATCTCTGCGTCTCAGCTCAGGACTCTGGGAACATCACGGGACTGGAGTCAGATGACTTGAATCTTGCTTCTAATGAATTTCATCACAACGCTTGGTGCAAGGTGGCCTGGGTCTGATCCATTAGTACTGGTGAAGGAACAAAGGAGGGGAAGAAAGATGGATGAAGAGACAGAGGGACGTGCGGGAGGGACAGATGGGTATTTGAGAGGCAGGTGGGTGGGTAGCTGGGTGGCTAGAGGCATGGGCGCATATAGACGGTGGATGGTGGATGATGGATGGTGGATGGGTGGGTGCATGGGTGGGTAGGGGGTGCATGGATGGATGGATGGTGGATGGATGGTTGGGTGGATGATGGATGGTGAATGGGTGGATAGATGGTGAATGGTGGATGATGGATGATGGGTGGATGATGGATGGATGGTGGATGGGTGAATGCTTGGGTGGGAAGGGGCTGGGTGGATGGTGGACAGAAGGATGGATGGATGGACGGTGGATGGACGGTGTGGGTAGCTGGATGTATGCGCGTATGGATGGACGGATGTCGGGTGGATGACGGACGGATGGGTATCGTTGGGTATTGCATGGATGGGAGGCCAGGTGGGTGGACAGATGGGCAGAGGGTTGGACGGATGGTGAGCAGCTGAGTGGATGATGGACAGACAGATTTACTGACAACTTGTCTTTGAACCAGAAGCTTCATATACATTAACTGGTTTAACCTTTACGCCCCACCTATGTTATTGTGGTTCCTGATCTACAGTTAAGGAGGCTTACTTGGAGATGCCCAACGAGTTTCTGGGGTCACACAACTGATTGGTGACTGAGGTGGGATTTAAACCCCGACAAGGCCAGACCTGTCATTCACGAGTCTCAGGCGACCACCACAAGGACTGAGAGCAGAAGGGCTGGCCCAGGTGACTGCCCTCTCCAGATCAGGGAGAGCTCCTCCCCCACAGAGCTCCGCCCCCAGAGAGCTCCTCCCCCAGGGATGCTCCGCCCCCGTAAGAAACTCCTCCCACTGGAGGTCCTGCCTACTGAGACCCTGTCTGTCTGGGGAACGGGCCCACCTCCCTGGAGCGCTGCTCTGGTAGAGCCAGAGCTGGCCGCGGCTGGACTCCGAGAGCTGGTGCTGCTCGGCCGCGCAGGGAGGACAGTAATCCCGACTCAGACTCAGGGATCTCTGGCAGCCCAGCTTTCAGGCAGACTCCGTTCGTCCTCTCGGGGTCTTCGTGCGAGGGAAGCGTTCTTCTGATTCCATTCTGTTTTATACAAAGAAAAAGTATCATAAAAGGCCCAAAGCCACAGTGATTCGTCTCCAACTCATTTCAGAGTTTCAATTATCTAAATTATTGCTTTGCCCTGGCACAAAAAGAAGAGGCTCTATTTTTAAAGGCACTGGGAGATAAGTGCGGGTTGCCTCCCTGTCAACAATGCATAATAATTCCGATCAGGCGCTCATCACGTTTCAACAGCAGCAACAATGGCAGCCATCGGGGTCCCCGGGTGTTTTATTTTTAGCCAGAAAATCACAAAGGAGGAGCCAGGAGAAGATTTCATATGGCAGCCTGGGCTTTTGAATGTCGCCTCTGTCAGGCCAGCCAAAAATCCTGGTTGGCTCCCTGGGAGCTGGGAGAATCCTGGTGGGAGGGCTGCTTGGCCGGGAGCCGGACAGGCTGTCTGGAGCACGGCTCCGGGCATGCATCCACCCTGCATCCAGCAAACGGCTCGGGAGTCCTGCAGGGAAAGGCCGGCTTGGGCGATCTGGCCTCCATCACCCCTATAAGACATGCCCCCAAATGGGCACCAGCCCTGCAGGAGAGAGACACAGAATGCTTGAGGGGTTTGAGGTGAGAGCGGTTATCAGGGGAGGCTTCGTGGAGGAGGCGTGGTCAACCTGAGCTTAGGGAAACGAATGCAAGTAGCCAGCTGGAGATGGGAGAGAGGGTGTGGTAGGAGGTCGGAGGAGCCCCTGCCAAGGAGGCCTGAAGGAGAAGGTAGCAGGGGCGGGCAGTGAGCCTGGCACAGAGGGCGGGGCCGTGAGAAGAGACCGGACAGAGTGGGGTGCTGGACGAAGAGGCAGGTGGAGTCTGAAGACTGTCCAAGCCCGGGTCTGTGTCCTTCCCGCTGACCTGACGGTTCTCCGTCTCCTGAGCTGACGAGCACACACCGTGTCCGCACCCGCGTGGACAGCCTGCCGTGGGTGGAGCCTGCAGCCACCCTGCAGGCTCTTCGACCTGCCCCGGAGGGATTCTCAAGATGGAGGGCTCCTGGGCCACGGTGGGCTACGGGACTCTGGGCTGGCGGGTGAGGCTGCTGCTCCCTCGGGGGGACTGTCGGGGCGAGAGCTGTGAGGAAGGGCACTTCGCAGGCCTGTTTTCCTGCTTTACGGGGTAGACGTGTGACACTGTCGCTCTGAGCTGTGGGAGGTGCCGACCGGACACATTTATAAAGGCCCGGGGGTCACCGCCAGTACCAGCTGCTCACAGGGCTGCTGTTTCTTCTTCGTGTGCGGTGCTGCGGGCCTGGACTTACTGCCCAGATCAAGTGGAGAGAGGGCAGGAGCCGACGGAGCCCCGGGGCCCAGCGTCCGAGCAAGGGGCTGCAGAAGAGGGGACTTGGTGGAGGTCAGACCTGGTGCTGGTTCTCATGGGTCCAACCGGCAGTTCAACCCCCGCCCCAGCCCAGCTGACGAATCCAGGCAGGCCGCGCACCAGACTCTCACTGGGGACACGCCTTTCCCTTACTGGAGTCCTGGATACTGGTCACCTCGCTTCTCTGGACCTCAGTGTCCTGGTGAAAGCAGGACGAGCTCCCCCCTTCAGGCTGGCTTTGAACGCCTAAGGTCCTGGGTGAGAAGTTCTGGACACGGTGCCCTGCCCCGAGGCTGCTCCTTCCGGCAGATTCTGTCCTGCCCTCTTGGGTCTGGCCAGGCAGCTCAGCCCAGCCCAGCAGGGCCCCTCCCCTCTCCCAGCCTCTCCTTCCCTGGGACAGTCAAGCCAGAGCAGAGGGAAGGCCTGTCTAGAACATGGCCCAGAGTGCTCTGTATTTGGCCTCCTGTGGACACAGCCAGCAAACATGGGACACATCCGTGCACAAACATTCAGCTCAAATCTGGCTGCCCCTGGCGGAGAGGTGGGGCCTGGCTGAGGAAGGGCTGGCATTGGTCAGTGCCCAGAGGAGGGGACAGGTGACAGGGCATGGTGAGCTGTAGGGGCTGGGGGGCATTGGGGTGGACAGCTGCCCTGAACTAGACAGATTCATGAGTGAGTGACCCCAGCCCGTCTCCAGACCACGACATCGGCTTTCTGCCTCTCTGCTCACGATAGCAGACAACTCCAAAGTCAGACCCAGAAGGGAGTTTGTGCCCAGTTCCCCCTTTCCTGAAAAGTGTACTTAGCGTAGTGAAGACTGGGGGCTCAGTAGTGAGGGGACACCGTTCTCTTCCTCGTGGGGTCTTAGTTAGGCAAAGCCCCAGGCCAGCCTTGATGGGCGAGACCCCTCTGGAGGCCCCACCTGTAGGAATACAGAAGCAGACGCTGCCTGCTGCCCTCAGCAGGCGTCAGCAAGCCTTACCCACAGCCCCAGACATTAGCACAGACGCAGGGCTTGACCTTCTGCACTCCTGAGCGGTCAGTGGAAGTTGCTGCCAGAGAGGTTGACCAAGCTCGGGTGTTTCTGTAAACAATCGATAATAGCTTTGGACTATGGGTGCTTAATGTGGGCTGTGGCCAGTTGGTGTGGTCCCCAGATGGTCCGTGTGGGCCCAGCATGGCCAGTGTGGACGGTGGATGGTCCCTGTGGACCAGTATAGACTATGGATGGTCACTGTGCACCATAATCTGTCGATATGAAGAAGGAAGTCACAGGGGACATGGTCACTGCCTTTGAACCTCAGAGTCGATCCTTTGTCAGAGAAAAGAGAAGCATCTGTGGCCATCAGGGTAAACCCAGCACTAGAGCATGGGAACCCAGCAAGGCAAGCTTGGTCACAACATGTAGGACAGCATTCTAGCACAATAGCCATCCTGAGTCATAGGTAGTGAGCTCCCCACCCCTGGAGGTGTTCAAGCAGAAGCCGCATGAGCAGGAGGCTGCTGAAGACATTCCCGTACAGAAAGGAGATGTTAGACTCAACTCTACTGCAGCCTCTCAACTCTTCCAATTCAAAGTTTCTAAGATTCTGAAGCTGAAAAGATCTGAGTCTTTGCAGGACCCCCCCCTCCCCTGCCCCTCCCCCCCCTCCCCTGCCCCTTCCTCCCCCTCCCCTGCCCCTTCCTCCCCCTCCCCTGCCCCTTCCCCCCCCTCCCCTGCCCCTTCCTCCCCCCCCCCCCCTCCTAACCCTTCCTCCCCCCCCCCCCCTGCCCTGCCCTTCCCTCCCCCCCTCCCCTGCCCCTTCCCCCCCCCCCCCCTCCCCCTGCCCCCCCCCCCCCCCCCCCCCCCCCCCTGCCCCTCCCCCCCCCCCCCCCCCCCTCCCCCTTTCTTCCCCTCCCCCCCCCCCTCCCCCCCCCTCCCCTCCCCTTCCTCCCCCTCCCCCCCCTCCCCCCCCCCCCCCCCCTTCCCCCCCCCCCCCCCCTGCCCTGCCCCCCCTCCCCCCCCCCCCCTGCCCCTTCCCCCCCCCCCCTCCCCCTCCCCCCCCCCCTCCCCTGCCCCTCCCCCCCCCCCCCCTGCCCTGCCCCTCCCCCCCCTGCCCTGCCCCTTCTGCTCAAGACTCTCCTCACCGTTTTTGCATAGTCTCGCCCGTGGACTCAGTGCGTTTGTGAAGGATTCTTAGCCGCCGTTTCAGCCTCTCTTCTGAGCCATGCCCGGTACAGCCCAGAGCCGGCGGCCCCCCGGGCATCTTCTCGTGGACGTTACGACGGTATCCAAAATTATAGTGCCCAAGCGGCATTATTAATCCCTCCAAATCTGCTCCTCTCCCAGGGGCATAACCTCAGGAAAGACCCCATGATCATCCCTGCATCTCAGGTCAGAACCTGGCGTCACCCTGGGCCCCCGGCTCTGTTTCCCCCAGCCACCCCATACCGGGACAACGGTCAGCTTGCGTGTGTCCTTTCTCCTGAAGCTGCTCCCCCTCCCTCCTCACTGCCACTCCTTCCTGCTTGTGGCCACCCTCACTCTCCTGTGGGTTTTTTACACTGCAGAGTGACCCTGCCCCCCAAGCCCACTGGTGCCATCTCCGTGCTGCACCTGTTGGGATGGCCCCCCTGTCTCCGGACACGTCACGCCTTGGCTTCGAAGGCTGGGAGTACGCAAGGGCAAGGATGAAGCCAGCTTCCTGCTCCCCGATCGGGGCTCTGTTCGCACCCTCTCTCTCCCATGACACCCACACCTTTAACTGTGCGGAACAGCCTGCTGTCCCCATGAGCACCGTGGTCTCTCATACCGCTGGACTTGGCAGACCCTGTGCTCTCTGCTTTGATGCCATCCCTCCAACGTTTCCCCCTCCTGTAACCCAGAGAAATCACTGCCTCTGCTTCGAAATGCGGCTGAGATGTCAGCTTATTCCCCTGGAGATAGTCCCGAGTGCGTACACCAACACTGCACCTTCTTGGGCTTCCCTCTTTACTATGGGATCTATCACCCTGTTCTCCAAACTTCCTAGCTCTCCCTCAAATGTGTCAACTCTTTGAAAGCTCTTTCTATGGCTCATCTCAAAACCTCTTTCATGAACAAATGTTCCTCAGGTTTTGTGTCTGTTTTCTGCTCCTCTCTTGGAGGTTTTGTGTCTGTTTTCTGCTTCTCTCTTGGAAAAAAACAAAACTAAGGGGGACTTTCCCTTTGTTTCTGTACCACAACCATAGTGTCTAAGATGAAGGTCATCAGAAAGGAATCTCAGGGCTATTCATCCTGTCCCTCATAAAGCAGAGCCTGAGGCAGGGGTTAAGTGCTACTCTTTTTTGGGCAGTTGCAATCTTAGGGCAGCAACGGTGAGGGGAAAGGGACGTGAGTCAGCAGAGGATGGGAAGGAACATGTGGTGCCGCATTGTCCCCCTGCAATGGCTTCAGGACAGCTTCAAGGAGGCCAGGAGTGTCGCTCTAGGTGCACCCCAGCCAGCCAGGGGCACCTCCAGTCAGCCCGTCTGTGGAAGCCATGAGGCAGGACGCTTGGGAGGAAGGGACGGGGGTGGGGTGTTCTGCCCATGTCTCTCTTGTGCCTCCCATTGGTTGGTGCACACCTGGGGAGTCATCTCCCCTCGTGTCCGTGGCACAGTGTCCTGCCCATTCGCACACGGTGGCATCTCCCCTAAGCCTGGAAGTGTCGGGGGTGCAGGCGGGTGTCTGTGGCTCAGAAGAAAGAAGAGGCTCAGGTGTTGGGGGCGGATGGCGGCAAGGGGGGGGGCAGCTCGTAAGGCGGGCGTGTGCGTAGGGAGGAGAAGGGCCCGACGCCCCGCCCCAGGGAAATGCCGGAACTCCAGGGCCGGGGCTCGCCGCGGGCAGGGCTCCCAGAAGCCTCTGGTTTCTCACCGCTTTCTGGTCCGACCATGAGGGTGGCTTGCGTCCTGGTTTGGCCTCTGCACGCCTCCCGCGTAGAATCCTGTTCTGACCCAGCCTGCCCGAGCCCCGCTCGTTGGAGAAGAGAGACCTGTCTGCTCGCATGGCCATTGTCCCGCTGCGCGTGTCCCTAAGGAGGCCTCACAGGGTGGCCGCGGCTTCATCCCCAGTTCTTCAAGTCACATCATGACTGCGTGTGCTGTCGTTCCTCCCAGACAGAGGCACCCGGAGCTCCCAGACGAACGCCTGCTTCTCGGGGGTGAGGTTAGAGGACACAGAGCAGCGTTCCCTCCGTTGTCTGGTGTGTTGGCAGGTCTCTAGAACACTCCCTGTGTCCCAGACAGTGTTGTAGGGCCCCCATTTCAATCTGCCTGCGGCCCTTTCTATCGGGGGACGCAGAACAACCATGGCAGAAACTCTCATGATGACAGAGTCCGGTGCAAACAGAGGAGGGCGTGAAGCCTGGATCAGACCAGGACCGGCAGCCTTGGGGTCCCTGACATGCACGGGCTATGGGAGAAGCAGCGCAGAGTATGTGGGGAAGGTATGGAAGGGACAGACGTCCCCGTGGGCTGTGGGATCCGTGAAGGGACTGACAACAGCACAGTATTCTGGCGTCTGGCTTCTGTGCGGCTCCTGTTGCTTCTGATGCCTTCCCGCCGTGGGAAAATCACGGGAATGACTTCCGGTTACTCAGTCGTGGGCTAGGCTTGAGGTAGGACCGGGGCTTGGGGCGGCTCATGCACTCCTTACCCAGTACTTTGAGCTGGATGCAGGAACCGGCTCAGAAGGTTCGTGGACCTGCCCACCGTGGCAGTTCGGACCAGGTCAGCGGGATTCTGAAGGCCGCTGGTGGTTTCATCCACGCGTGGTACGTATGGGGTGGGCGCATGTGGCCTGCACGTCATTAGCTCACAAAGGCAGGTGCTGTGCCCACCTCCTCTGTCATTCGTGCCTGCAGGAGAGGCCTGGCATCAGGGAAGAGATGTGCCCAGAGCGAGGGCTCCAGCATGAGGCAGACGCCGGCTCCCTCAGCGCGGAGACGTCCCGATCTGTCCAGCACCTGCTCCCCAATGAGGCATTTCACAGCTCAAGGTGTGACCTGGCAAGTTACAGGCTGTCAGGGCCTCTGGTCCCCACTCCGTCTGCCCTGGAGGTCTTCACAGATGCCCTGGGCTTTGAGCCTTGCAAGAGCCCCAGAGAGGGACGTGGGATGCTGGCCCGGGGCCGGACGTGCAGGCTGAGTGGGGAAGGGCCGTACACTTGCCCAGAGTCAGCTCACTGCTGGGGGCACGTTAATGACAGCTCTGGAGGGGGTCCTGCCTCGACCTTCACCCATGTCCTTGGCCTCTCTGGGGAGACCACTTCGTGTCAAATAGGACTGGAGGCCGTGCTTCTAGACCATTCTCTAAGAGGGGTTCTGATGTGGTTCTGGGGGACGTGAACCTGAAAGCGAGTGACCAGAGTGCTCGGCCACCACCTGTGGCTCCGCAGCCCCAGGGGAGAGACCGGTCATGGTCATGGCCAAGCAAGCCTGCGGCCCAATGGTGAGAAACAGCCAGGGACTGCTTGCTCCCAGGTTCAGTCTCACTCAGAGGTGGACGACGGGGACAAATCAGGGCTGACAGGAGCCTCGAGTGTTGTCGCTCCTCACCCCTGCAGAGGGCAGGGCCTGCTGTCGGCCTGGCTCGGCACCCCAGGGGCTGAGGACAGAGGGGGCAGGCGGGGTGTGGGTGCCTGGCTGGGGAGCGGCGGCGAGCAGAGCCTTTATTCCCGCCGGTGTCATCCCGGCCAGATGCACAGTGGGCAGCTCTGGTCCGCGGGAGGTGTGGGGTGTGCGGTCCGGCAGGCTACACTAGACAGTGTCTGGTCTAGGGTCGATTCTGACACGCGCTGTTATTTTTGGCATTACTGACCAGAAAAAGAGATTGCCGGCTGTCCTGACGGGCACCGTGGATGGCGAGATGCATCCTGGTTTCGGAGCTGCTGAAACGGGGGCAAATGTGCCCGTTCGATGCGTTGCATCGGGGAAACCGACGAGCAACTAGTCTAAAGCGGCGCTAAAGCTCCCGAGAGTGGGACGGGCCGAGGAGCAACCGTGCTGCGGGGGTTGGGGGGCTGCTGAGGGGATGGGGCAGAGCAGCTCGTGTGGGGCAGCAGTGTCCAGCCGGGGAATGAGCTCCCCAAACCCTGGAGGTGCCCAAACTCAGGCTCAGTGGAATCCAAACAGCTCAACGGCCGCACAAGGTTGCGTCCTTCTGGGCTCTTCCCCACCTGGCGCTCAGCTCCCTGGAGAAGCACCTGCCTGACTGCAGGGGCGCGGGGGAGCGGGCAGACCAGGTGGCCTCGCAAAGCCTGCCCAGCTGTGGACCCCAGGGCTCAGAGCTCCTTTCGGCATCCTTGGTTTGTCTCGTTTTCGCTTTGTTTCGTTTCTTTGACTCAGTGAGTGGCGGCGGGTGAAGGAGACACGGAGGCTTCCCTGGAGGCCGGAGCCTGCTTCTGTCCAGACGACAGTGGCTCCCACCGGCTCCTGCTGGCCACCCACAGGGCCACCCGGAAGGCAGTCGGAGCCTCCTGGGCTCATGAGGCCCTCACTCCTTGGGGGACCTGAGTGATGGGCAGGGGAGACCAGACCCGGTTCCCGGTGTCCCATCTGCACGAGCCCGACCTCGGGAGCAGCAGAGCTGTTGGGCCCTTCTGACCATCAGCCTGATTCCGTCCCCGCCCTGCACCTGAATGCACCTGGCCTCAGCCGTTCTGCTGGACCGGCCCCTTTCCTCTCAGCACCCAGCCCCCGTCCTCACTGCTGAGCGCCCGCTCTCATCGGATCCCTGTCTACGCCTTCGGTCCCCCGTTTCTGCTGGGCCCTCGCTACCCCCCTTTGGACAGAGAGCTGCCCCCTTTCTACCCTGAACCCCTGCCAAGGCCGGCTTCGATGAAGGCGCCCCGTACATACCCTCACATTGCAACGAAGGGGAAGGGTAATTCTTACGCTGCAAAGCCAGAAGTCGGGGCTCAGAGGGGCTTTAGCCCATCCCCAAGATCTCCTGGAGCCCGCAGGGGGGCCTGGACCTACCTGGGTTCCTGGCTTGGTGATGTGCCTTGTGGCCTCTCCCTGGTCCTGCCAGGGGTCTCTGTGAGCCGCTTCGCTGGTGATGGCTGGGCCCTGACCCCGCCAGGCTGCATCTTCCTGCCCCGGGGGCAGAGCCCTTGCAGCTGCCCAGCCCCTTGCATGAGGCCTGCTGAGCCAGCCTCTGAGTGCGCACACGGGCTCCCCTGCCCCCCTCAGGCCTTGGCCGGGGCCCCGCCTGCCAGACACTCAGCTCTCTCTGTCCGTCCCCCAGCAGGCTCTGCCTGGTCCTTCAGGTGCCCTGTCCCACCCACACCTCCGTATCAGGGGTGCCGCCTCCCAGCTCCACCTGCCCTTGGGGCCAGCTGCAGGCACACCCCACGTGTCCCTCTAGCTCCACGGAGCCGGCCCCCTGCGCATGTTCTCAGGTCTACACTGCAGACCTCAGCATAGGGGGCAGATCTGAGTGACCAGAAAGACCCCTCTGGGCCCCACATCACTCGCTCACCCCAGGGTGCCCGAGGTTCTCCCCTGTAATCGGAGGCAGAGGAGAGAGCAGGACCGCGTCCCTCGGGCTCCTGCGTCCTGTCCCGTGCCCGCCGCAGTGAGCTGCCGGGGACTGCGTGGCTTTCAGTGACCAAACTGTACGTCGTCGCGGCTCAGGAAGCCAGAGTGTCGGCAGGGCTGGCTCCTCCCGGGCCCGGGGGTGGGTGCAGGGCCTACTCGGGGCCCCGCGGCGGCCGTCCTTGGCGTTGCTTGGCCTGTGCGCCTGTCACTCCAGTCTCTGGCCTCGCCGGCGCGTGGCCCTCCCCCGTGTGTCTTCACGTGGCCTCCTTAGGAGGACACTGTCCCTGGACCAGGGCCCGCCAGACTCCAGGACGTCCTCTCTCAACTCATCACATCCCTGTTTCCAAATAAGGTCACATTCTGAAGGTCTGAGGGGACATGAATTTGGGGAGACATTCTCCAGTCCCAGATACCCTCAAATGGCTCAGGAGCTGGAGGGAAGGGCTCTTCCAGCCCCGTAGCAAAGCTGGGGCATCCCCGAGTCTCTTACCACTTAGTCTGGAACCTTCCAAACCCTGCTGATTCCCTCATCCATGTCCTGGCTTCGGAGAGGGGACCCACGGCCCGAAGTAAGTTTCTGGTCTGCTGAGGGTGCGTGGCGCCCGGCAGCTCAGGCAAGGTGAGCTCAGGGAGGAGCTGCCTCTCCCGCGACAGACGCAGCGTCCCCCTCCCCCACATGGCAGGGGACGCCTGGAGGACAGAGTCCTACGGCCATGGGACAGAGCTCCGAGGTGAGCGAAACCCTTTACCCTGTTCTCCCAGAGTGAGGCTGCCGTCCTGCGCACGCGCCCCTTCCTCAGGGACCCGTCCTCCTTCTCCCACGGCAGGCGCGACCCCTGGAGAACCCCTTGCCTGCGGCTCCCCTGTCCCTGTTGAGCCCTTATATGTGCCCTTCGCTCACGTGACTGTGCTCGTGTGTGCGGACCCCACACGCTGCAGTTGGGTCGTCTCTTGGCTTTAACTCAAGTTTCTGAGCCTGGGGTCCCCACAAGCTCTGCTCGGGAGAGCACCGTGGACGCCAGCCTGGACAGCCAGGCCAGCCCAGCCCGCACGTGCTCCCGGCTGCCAGTCCAGTTACGAGCCCACGAGCCCTCCGAGGGTCCCAGCCGGGCCCGCCTCCCAGCCCTGCCTCCTGCCCCCTCCAGCCCTCTCCAGCAGTCAGCAAGGTGGCCCACATCTGAGGCCCCAGAGAAACCCTGCCTCATCCGTGTGCACCAGGCGGCTTGGAGAGGGGGCGAACTCTTTTGGGCTCCCCGGAGAGAAGGGCAAGTCAGACAACAGGCAGGAGGCAGGGGCCTCGTGAGGACGGCGAGGAGCCGCTGGGCACTGCTCGCCCTGCACACCACACGCACGTGCAGGACGCCTGGCGGGCGGCCGACGGACGGAGCATCCCTTTACCCACCTGCCAAAGGGGGAGCTCATCTTTCTCGACTCCTGTCCCTCCCTGTTCCAAAAGCCTCTTTGGGCACGGGACCACGGGTCCTCAGGGCACGGTGGCCGTGGCCCACGTGGCCGCTGGAGTGGGTAAGTGACCGTGGAAGTTGTGGCTGGCAGAGACCAGCCCGCATTGCAAGTGGCCCTTCGCAGCTGTCTAGTGTGAGCATGCCGGTGTCAGCACGGAGTCTTGGGACGTGCTGGGAACCGCCTGCTCTCTGTTTGCCCATTCGCCTGGGCGCAGGTCCGCGGTGGAGGAATCTGGCCAGGCCGCGTGGCCCTGTCCTCTCCCAGAAGCCTGAGAACTTGCTCCCCCAGCCTTGCTGTGGACAGCCCCCCCGCCCAGCATCATCCCACACCCAGACTGGGGGAAGGGAGCCCAAGCAGGCTGGGATGTGGGGTGTCCCCGAGGAGCAGTCCGGCTCCTGCCGGGGGCTGCCTCCTTTGGCTCTCCTCCTGAGCAGTGGAACCCCCCATCTGCATGAAACAGGGGCCCGAATCCCAGAGCCAGCCCCCCCAGCTCACACGTGGCCGAATCCCAGAGCCAGACCCCCCAGCTCACACGTGGCCGTGGACCCCGAATCCTTCCCTTGCCACAAGGGATGCTGAGGAGGGAAATCAGGCATCTCGGGGAAGTAGTGTAGCTTTTCCAGGTAGTTACCCGCACCTCGTACGATCCAGGCCCCGGTGGAGCGGCTGGGGGAGTTGCTGAATGTGTCCCTACTGTTCACACGGCGGGAGGAGTTCCCTGATTTTCAGGACAGAAGTGGGCGTGTGCATGTGTGTGTGCATGTGCACACACATGTGCCTTCTTGATTTTTCTCTGTGTGAAGGAGGGGCGCAGGCACTGTGTGCAGGGCTGAGCAGGGGTCGTGGGAGGCTGTCAGGGCTCGGGTGGAAAGCTGAGAACCATGCAGAGGGTCCCGGATGCGCGCGTGTGAGGCCGCCCACGAACGTGGTCTCCTCGACCCCCGCCAGCCCCTCCTGCTGCTCAAACGTCAAGCCACATCTCAGTGAGCAGCGCTGAATCCAGACCCTAGTGGCATTCACATTCTGTTGTCATTCTCACGGAAATTAAGTGTGTAAAGATACCATATTTACTTTAAAAATCTATAAAGTCTTAGATGGGATAGGATGGCTCTATTAATACACATTACAATGGTCGTGTAAGCATTCACTGAAACAGATAAACTTGTTCCCTTCGACCCTCCAGATGCTGGGGACAGGACAGGACAGTATCGGGACACAGGAGGCACAGCGGGGCAGCCAGGAGCTCCTGGGGCAGAGGCATCGGTCTGGGGGGCTGCCTGGGCGGTCCAGCTCCGAGCCCGGTCCCTCTGGCCCTGCTGAGGGGTCTCCCTGCACCTTCCTCCTTTTCTTTCTTTTGTTTGTTATTTCTTAAAGATTTTGTTTGTTTGTTTTAGAGGGAGAGAGAGCGTGAGGAGGGGCAGGGGGAGCAGACTCTGAGCTGAGTGTGGAGCCCGACACGGGGCTCGATCTCACAATCCTGAGATCACGTCTTGAGGCGAAATCAAGAGTCGGACGCTTAACCCACTGAGCCACCCAGATGCCCCTCAGGTGGCTCATTTTAAAATCTCCCAGATTCCGTTCCACGGAGACGCGGACTCCTGCCCCTGCTGGAGGTTTCTGGGGCCCCCTCTGCTCTCCCGCATGAAGACACGCACCTGAGCGCCAGCTGCCCCCTCCCCGCCACCCTGAGGGGTCAGGAAAACCCACCTACCACTTGAGCAGTGGCGGGGGTTGCTCTCCTGTGCTGGGGGAGGTGGGCCTATGACTGTCGCCCGAGGACACACCTTCCCAGCCCCATGCCTGCCGGTTCTGGGGCCAGGCTAGGGTTACACTAGACAGCCAGGGCCCTCTGCCCTGGCCTGGCCTCCACCGCCTCCTTAGAGGCCACGGTGGTGTGGGAGGGACGGCATGGGAGAGGTCTTTTACCCCCGCGTCCCACGCCCCCTCCCAGCAGCCCTGGACAGAAGCCCTGGAGAGCTCTTGCCCCAGCGGGGGATCTGCTGCTGCTTCCAGATGCCACCTGCGGCGGCCACCTTCCGCCTGCCCCCGGGGACGGCCCCTCCAGAGCGGGGGAGCAGGCAGCACAGTGCGTGGAGAGGCCGCACGCCCAGAGGGACCGGAGCCCGCACTGCCTGCAGCTTCCTCTTGCGTGTCGGCCTCAGTTTCCCCCTCGGACGCCCTTCCAGAGAAGTGAAGTAGTCGCTGAGAGGGAAACCTTCACGGGCAGCTTCCAGGATCCTGGAGCTCCGCTCCGCCTGGCTGGGAACCACAGTCACCCAGCGGGTTCCGGGGCTCCTCCGCCGGACGGGCCTGCGTTCCCCCTCCCACACACCTGACTGCCTGGACCTGTCCGCTCCGCCTCCCCAGTCCCCGGCCCCTGGCTACTTGGGCCCCTCCTCTCAGTTGGCAGATTAAATGAAGGGAGATTTGCATAGCAATAAAAAGGTAATTAAAATCACCAACACATGAAAAGCCCATTATAAGATTCCCTGGGAAGGATGCCTCCACTGGTCAGGAAGCCTGGGGGAGAGGCGGGGCTGTCACGCCAATTAAGGGAGCCTGTTTCTGTCCATTCTCCTCGCTGGGGATTGCAAACAGAGATTCTAATCGCCCCGGGGCCAAGCTGTTTGACCCCAGCGAACTCGTAAACATCCTGCTCACCATTAAGGGTGACCGAAGGTGTCTCCGTGACCCTGCGTCGCAGGCCCGGCCGAGGCAGAGGCCGCCGCTTGCGCTTCTCCAACCCAGTGGCTCTTCCCCGAGTCTGATTGCATTTCAAGGTCGGAATCACGTGTGGGTCTATTTGTTGTTCACGGCCACTTGGAAAGAATGTGTGTGTGTGTGTGTGTGTGTGTATGCATACGCACACTGATACAACCAACATACCATCCGGTTATTGTCCAGTGATAATTACATTGGAGCTTTCTGGGAACTTCATGACCGGCGGGAATCCCGGCAGCTTCTGTGTAACGACTTGCGTAAAGGACACCCCGTCGGCCGTGATGGGCACCCAGAGCTCAGAGCCACGGGCCCCAGCGGGCATCTCACGGATCAGGCATCTGCAGGAATCCGAGCGGGGGATGCTACGGCCCCCATCCCCACCCCGTGATTCTGTTCTGGGAAGCCGGTGGAGAAGCCTCGGCCTCCGTCTGGGACCCCTTGTGTCCTACACACTCGTTCCTCGTGGAGGAGAACCTGTCAGGCTGAATGAGACCTGGCCTGCGGCCTACTGGCTCTACCCTCCCCCCCCACACCCCAGACGCTGTTCCCGGCCAGGGGGAGCGTGCAGAGGTCCAGGGACCCTGAGACAGCAGCGTTCTTCTGCCGGAACCTGGACCCACGGCATGTCCATCACCCGGGCCGTGCTCCTGACCTCCTTTTTGATGATGGCAGGGACCTAAGCTAGACCCCTGCCCCGGCCTGGGCTGCTTGGGTCGGCCGTCCACTCACCCGTCCATCCACCCACCCACTCGTTCCATGCTCTGCTCACTGAGCCGTCATCTCTCAGGTCCCTGCTGTGTGTCATGGGCTGGGTCCCCACGGGGGGTGAAAACCGGTCGGAGCTGGTCTCTGGTTTCCAGGTGTTCCATACTCCCTCTTCCCCTCCCCCCTCCCTGTCTCCCCCCTCCCTCCCTCCCTCCTCCCCCCTCCCTCCCTGTCTCCCACCCCCTTCCTTCCTTCCTCTCTCTCTTTCTCCCTTTCCTTCCTCTCCTTCAGCAGGTGCCATGGACCAGGTGCGGACCACAGGATAGTGACCAAGGAAGATAGTCTTTGCTCTCACGGAGCTTACATTCTAGTGGGAAAAGCAAAAAGTAAGGGAAGGACATGCGGACTGGCAAACGCTAAAAGGTAAAGAGAACGACTGTGGAAGGTGCTGTGTTATAATACAGCGCTCGGGCGAGGCATTCGATGAGGGGATATTTGAATATTGTCTCTAAAGATGACGAGGGAGCCATGGCTGTGTCAGGAGAAGGGCATTCGAGATAGAGGGCAGCAAAGAAAAGACCCCAGGGTGGGGGTGTGGTTGGAGAGGAGAAGGCAATAGAAAGAAGGATAGGATAGGGTTTTAGAGAAACTGTGTGTGTGTGAGAAGGTACCTCAGACCAGGGAGAACTTTCTAGGCCATTGTAAGGACTTGGGATCTTATTCTGAGTGAAAGGGAAGCCCCTGGAGGGTTTGAACAGAGCGAAAGGAGACATGACTTGTACGTTAGCAGGATCGTCCTAGGCTCTATGTAGACAGCAAACTGATGGGGGGGGGAGGCAACAGAGGGGACGGGCGAGGGAAGGAGCTGGGAGGGGGAGGGGGAGGGGAACAAGGCCATGACCCCGGTGAAATGATGGTGGAGGCGAATGTGCCAGCAGACGGGTAACGGGCAGTGATTGGACACTTCTGATAGATCTTCAAAGTAAGGCATTTTCTTCCGAGTTAGATGTAAGGTGTGACATAAAGAGAGAAATCAAAACCGTCTCTAAGCTGTTTCACATAAGAAAATGTTGGAAGTAGCTGTCCTTTACTAAGATGGGGAAGAATGCAAAGGAGCAGATATTTTTGGGATGGAGACGCAATGCTGGTTACGGTCATGTTAAGTTTGACTGACTTTAAGACATTTACGTGTTAGACATTTGGACCTAGGAATCGCACTCAGAGGGAAAAAAATCAGGCTGGGGAATGGTTTCACTTTGGAAGTGGGTTTGGAGCAAAGAGCTGACCTGGTGGTGAATCCCAGGAGAACTCCAATACCAAGAGGCAGGTCAGCAGAGGGAAAGCAGCAGAGGGAAAGCACCGCGGAAGAGGGCCCAGCAGAGCAGGAGAGGACGTCCGCGCGAGCCAGGCGGGGAGGGTGCGCAGAACGGTGGGAGGAGGCCCCTTGCACGCAGCAGGGTGCAGGACGCGGGGGGCGCCCCGTGACCCTTGCGTCTAGCAACGTGAAGACACCACAGGCGCTGTTTTGGTCGAAGGGTGGGAGAAAATTTTGCAGGGATTCAGGGGGTAACGGAGGGAGGAAAAGTGGGAACCGATGGAGAGGATCGACGAGGGGTGCACTGCACATGGGGGGAGGGGGCTGATCTCTGCGCGCACACACAGGTGTGTCTGTGCATTCCACACTCACACACCCATTTCATGCGTATGAGAGACATTTGTAACAGAATCCTGTGATTCAGTCGAGTGCAGAAATCTGATGACGGGGGGATAGAGGCAAGATATGGTCTGGTGACCCCAAGAAACAGGCAGACAGTGGTCCACTGCGGTACATGCAGGCCTGCCCTGAGCCCGGGCGGGACACACCCCAAAGTCTGGGGCACCTGGGGTGCTGTCCGTGGTGCTGAACGTGGTCGTCACCTGGCACCCGGGGTGCTGTCCGTGGTGCTGAACGTGGTCTGTCACCTGGCACCCGGGGTGCTGTCCGTGGCGCTGAACGCTGCTTGGCTCCGGCCAAGATCACACTCCACACTCGCGTGCCCGGAGGGGGTGTTCAGCACACGATTTACGGTTTGGCATTTAACTACATCAGTCTGTATATTTAATTGCTATTTTATCACCCATTAAATCATGAACATCACATAATTTATTGGATGTCATCGATACTGGAGGGAATGGGAGGACTGGAGGGGTTAGCTCTTCACATAGAGGCCATGACATGCCAGGCACAGCTCTGGGCAGCACTCGCAGGTCATCTCCTGTGGTTACCATGGGCACACTGAGAGGTGAGTGCTTGGAACCCCATCCTTTCTGTGCGGTTCAGGGGCGTTCAGTGTGTGTGGGTGTGGACAGCAAGTGAGGGGGAGGCACTGAGATGGATTAGAATCCAGGTCTGTCTCCATGCCCTTGTGCACGTCATGACCTTACTACCCCCGTGGAAGATCGCTACTCCCATCCCCTTCCTTAATGGCTTTCCTGAGGTCGGCAGGGCACAGGACAAAGACAGGGGTCAGTTCGTGCAACCAGAAGAAACTTGGGGAGGCTCCATCTTGTGTTAATGACAGGTATCATGGAAGGAGCTTCATGCAAAGTCTCAAATTCATCTCAAATTCACTTCATTTCATAAAGTGAAAATGTCCTCAGTCCACTCCCACATTAAACGTCATCAATAGCTTTCCCCCGGTGGAACTACTTTCCTTCAGTGCAGTCATTCACATCCTCTGTGGTGACCAGTGGAACTTCTCCAGGGAAGATGGGGTGCTGGCCATAAGACGGCGGCTCAGATGTCCTGCTGTAGGAAGCGTGACTGACGGGCCCAGCAGTTTCCCTTCTGAACCCACAGCTGTGTTCGCAACGAGGCGTCCGATCCTTCTGCTCCCCCCTTTAATAGGCAACAAATGTACAAAAGAGCCGAGGTGTCTGTGTGCCTTCACCTTCTCTAGCCCACCCTTGAGCCCACAGATGTTTCCCCAGTAAATGTCCTGCACATCTAACCCCCTCCTGGCACTCATTTCTTAATGGATCCAGATGAGCTCAGACAGGTAGAGCTAACTTGTAAATGGGGCTGCTGCACCAGAGCTGCTTCTTACCAAGGTCTCAGTGGCCATTTCTCTGTGTGCAGTGGTGTGCATGTGTGTGTGTGCATGTGTGTGCGCACGGCCCGGATAAATCAGGGATCCTCATTCTAGATCAAGGTTCTTTCAACACCTATGTTGCAAGGATTCCACTAATTACCAGAACTCCCCATTATATGGCACCAATAATTGACTGATTATAAGGAAAAGGATGGATCACCACCATCCCACCTCTTTGTAACTTCCTCTCGTTTCTCACAAAACGTCCCTCATAGGTCTCCACTTCTTAGGGTTGGGTCTAACATGGGTTGAAGGTCATCTGATCAACTCCCTCTCTTTGCAAGCATTCTGTGCCATGTGGCTGGACAGAGAGGGTTGAGGTCCCAAGGGCTTACAGGGAAAAGGAGCCTGGCATCAGCATGCGGCCCTATGTGATGCTCTACGCCTACCTTTCACCAGAGAATCTGCAGTGGCCTCAGTTAATTATAAAATAACACTCTGTTTCCTTGCATATATTAGGCCGCCCTCCATGAAATTGCCATTTTTGTGGTTCAAGAACATCGAATGTCAGTGATTTGCCGTGGCTCACTGTGGGATCATCCTTGAGAATCTTGTTGGGGGAATGAACTGAGGAGGAGGTTGGCATGGTGAGATTCAGACACTCTTGGGTCCCTGGCCCTAATACCAGCAAATATCACCCAAATCAATCTCTTCCCAACCAGGTCTGCACAAATCCTGCCCACCCACTGGGGTGAAGACGCAGCATTAACTTTATTCCTGAATTCCAATCACAAAAAAGAGCAGTTGTTTTCTAAAATAAAAGGGCATTTATGATGCTCCTGAGGACTTTCTTAACTATGCCAGAAGGCAGTACCCAAAGGGAAGGGACGAAAGTAAACCTCGATTCAGAGGAATAAAAGGGCGGAGCCTGGGCGAGTGCGGGAAGGACTGACTGCAGAGATGCGTCCCTCACCCCGGGGACCCGGGGTTGCTCACCGACTCCGCAGCTCATGTCATCCACCAGGTCCCCAACAACCATCGTCTCCGTTCTTCATCCTGAATCCCAAACTCCTCTCCTCCCACCCAAATCGAAACCCGGGGCCCTCCCTTCTCCCTCATCCCACGGCAGCCCCTCACCAACTGCCGTCCCATCTGCCTCTGAACTCGGAAGGAATCCGTCTGCTTGTCTCCACCCGCTGTCTCTACTCTGGTCAGGGTCGCCACCGGTCCCCGTCCCGATGACAGTGATGGAACCCTCACCAGGCAGGCCTCACATTCTATTCCCAAGAATTTTACCCCCCACCACCAAGCCAGCGCAGCCTTGAAGGAGTGAAGCCAACTGTACCCGAGCATCAGTAACTGCCCACAGTTTTTCCTGCTTCCAGAAGAAAATCAAAGTCATGGATATCGGCAGCAGCTCATCCTGCGCGCTCCGGCCTCACGTCTCACCCAGCCCGCCGTCTCCCAGGCATGCTGAGCTGTCCCCTGCCTCTTTGCCTTCAGGGGGCTGCCGATCCCTCTCCCCAAAGAACCTCTTCTCTCCCTCTCTTTCCCTGCCCGGCTCTGACCCATCCTTTAGGACTTCCTGCGTCGGCCTTTGTGGTCCCCTTTCTCAAACTGAATTCGACACCATCTGTCATCGCTGGGTCTGTGTGACGGCCTCCTCTCTTGAACAAACTCTCTGAGGGCGAGGGCCGCCCTTACGTGCCTTTGTGCTCCTAGAAGCTCCTTCAGTGGCTGATGCACAGACTGGCTCTCCTGGAAATTATGCTGTGCATGAACATTACTGCTGTCACCAAGACCCATCCCTGAGACCGCCGCCCCCTGGCTGTGCGCCCCTGCACAGCAGAGCCAGACTTCGCTTCCCAGCACAGCCCTTCCCGCGGGCATGTGGGTCCTGACAGGAGGGGGGACGCGACAGGAGTCGATGACGGAGGGCACAGTGTCGGGCCTCAAGTGTCCGCTGCAAGAGGGAGTTTTAGGGGCTCTGACCCCTCTGCAGCACTGTAAATCTGGTAACCGAGGGTGAGGCGCAGATGCTTGCTATGAAAAGGGATCGCGCTCCTGCTACTTCTCAACTGTGGTCGGAATCCGTCTTTACGGAGAGATGGAAGGGATGCGTGTGTGTGTGTGTGTGTGTGTGCATGTGTGCATGTGTGTGCCCATACCCCACACAGGGAGGGAGGAGGGGTGTGTATGCGTACCCTATTTATAGGGAGAAGACAGCATCCTCAAGCAGAAAGAACCACATCAGAGGCTCCTGTGATAAGGGTCTGTGTCCCCTTCCCCAGCCCTGTGACTCCGTGGGGCGTCACGTCGTGGAGCTGGAGCTTTGGTTTGAGCAGATTCAAATTCTACTTCTGTTCTCTGGCCGCGAGGGTCCTGTGTGCCGCCTGAACGCTGAGCGCTGGGTTCTCCGTGTGGAAAATGGGGTTCGCTGCGAGGTGCTAGGGAGACTGAGTCTGGGTCCTTAAATTCAGAGGGTCCCCATGTCTCTCGTGGGGGCTAGGGGATGCTGGTTACACTTACCCACGCAGGTGCCCGTTGCATGCAGACGGTAAGCTGGGCGTCACCAGTTAGACCACGTCAGTCTCCTTCCGTCTCTGGCTGGCACCTTGCCTGGCAGTGAGGGCCCCCACAGTGTTCACTGAATCTGTCCCTACGGGCTGATTTATCTCTGATGCACCACATCCTCCTGGCGTCCCTGGGCCCCAGAACCTCAGACGGGGGACCTGCTGACGGCCTTCTCCTCTGATTAGCTCCGCACGTCAGACTGCAAATTGGCAAAACTGTCAGACAAGCAGCAGCAGAAAAAAAAAAGTTTTTAATTAGTTCTTCCTAAAGATCAGGAGACGTGGTAAAAGAAAAATGCTTGAATCCGCACGTGGTTCTTTGAACTATAATTAGTCTGTTGGATGTAAGAGCCCATTAGCTCCCCTGCGAGCTGCTGCGAAGTTGGGAGGAGGAAGGAAGTCTGGGGGAGGCGGGGGAGGGTCCCCGTGTCCAAGCAGAGTTGAACGGTTGGGGTCTCACGTGCGTGGGCTCATCCCACACTTCAGGGGTCCTCAGCGAGGTGGGAGGCCACCCCGGGGAGAGAGCAGTGTCTGCTCCCAGACAGTCCCGTCCGACGGAGGAAAGCTCTCTCCGGGCACCAGCGTCTGTCCGGGCTGGGAGCGGGAGGCCGTGCGTCCAGGTACTCAGGGAGCAGAGAAGGAGTGACCCCCCCCCCCCGGGTGTGTCTCAGCCCCTCCTGGAACCCTGAAGAGTGAGGGCTGGACTCTGCATGGGTCTCTGAATCCCCTCACAGGGGGTCCTCGTTAGGTAGCCGAGTCGGGGAGAGGGAGCCGAAAGGGTCCTTTGCAAGTCGGCCCGACGCCCACTGCCGAGAACCGTCCCACAAGCCTGCCCCTTGTCACGGCCTTCTCCTTCTGCGGATTTGGCATCAGACACTAACCGGACCCACCAACACGCTGTGAACACACACACACGGCAAGGCCACGGGCTACGTCCTAACCAACTTACTTCTCACCCCCAGAGCCTCGGTTTGCAGAGGAGGAAACAGAAGGATCAGGCCTCAGAGGAGCTGGTCCAGGTCACCAGAGCGAGGGGCAGAGCTCGACTGCAGCCCCTGCTGTGGCCCCACATCCCGCATGTTCCCCAACACCCAGCGCCCCGTTCCCATGGCCTGTCTGCTCTCTGCCGGCCTTCGGGGCAACACTGAAGGCTGTCTAGCAACCCTCGAACCGCCCCACAGCAGGGCAGGAAGATGGGGCCCCTGACACTGAGGATGCTTGCGGGGCTCCCCACGGTGCGGGGCTGGCAATCGAAGAGCTGTGATCTGAACTCACCTCTCGGGACGGCGGTACCCGGCCCGGGTGCGGCCCCAGCACTGCCCAGACTGGACTCCCTGGTCATCTACTCCACACAACTACTGGGCATTTTAGGTAAGTGGGATACACATTCAGAAAAAAATGCGTGAATCCTAAGCGAACAGGTGGTGAGACTTTATGAAGTGAACTCAGCCACGTAGCCGCCAGGCAGGGGGAGAGATAGAAGTCTTCCTGCCCTGGAAGGCTCTGTTCCCATCACCAGCCCAAGGGCAGCCACCGTGCCCGCGTCACATACTAGGTTAGAACGTCAGATCTTCATATAAATTGAATCATATACCCTGTAGCCTTCTGCACCGGCTTCTTCCTCCTGAAATTATGTTAATGAGTCACCCATGTTGCTGTAAGTAGCAACACGCCCTTCTTGTTGCCCTGTGTTACTCACACATGACTACACAGAGTTACTTAGCCGGCCTCCAGCTGCACAATATTATCATTTCTATCTTTCGGTTATTATAATTAGATCTGCTCTAGATCTGCACGCGCACGTCTGCCGATGAACGCACACCGGTTCTGGTGGGTGCACATCCAGGAGCGGCAGTCTGGTCCCCAGACGACGTGCGCTCCGCTGTCGTGGGCTCTGGCGAACCCTTCTTCACGGGGCTTGCTCTGATGTACCCTCCCATGGGCTGCGTATTTTTAGTTACTGCTCGTCCTAGCCAACATTTAGGATTTAAAAATTTGGCCATGCTCGGGGCACCTGGGTGGCTCCGTTGGTTAAGCGTCTGTCTTTGGCTCAGGGCGTGATCCCGGGGTCCTGGGCTCAGGCTCCCTGCTCAACGGGGAATCAGCTTCTCCTTCTCCTGCATCCTCTGCCCCTCGCTCGTGCTCTCTGTCTTTCTCTCACTCTCAAATAAATATTTTTTTATTTATTTGTTTATTTATTTATTCATTTTAAAAAAAGATGTTATTTATTTGACAGAGAGAGACACAGCGAGAGGGAACACAAGCAGGGGGAGCAGAGAGAGAGAGGAGGAAGCAGGCTCCTGCTGAGCAGAGAGCCTGATGTGGGGCTCGATCCCAGGACCCTGAGATCATGACCTGAGCTGAAGGCAGAGGCTTAACGACTGAGCCCCCCAGGGGCCCCCCAAATAAATAAAATCTTAAAAAAATACTTGGCCATTCTGTGCAGTGGTACTATTTTGTGATTTTTAATGTACATTTTCTTGACAACTAAGGAGATTGAGGACACTTGCTTATTGTCCAGTTCGACACCATCCCTGGAAAGTTCCTGTTCGAGCTACTTGTGCCGTTTTTTTTTTTAAATTGGGTTGTTTGTGTTTTTTTCCTCTTGATTTATAGAAGCTCTCTTTTAAATATATTCTGAGTAGGAGTCCCCTGATGGACGTAAATCCTTCATTCTAACAAAGTATAATGCATTCGTCTTCTCTTTCATGGTTAGTGGCTGCCTCGGGGTCATGAGGAAAGTGCCCTTTGTTACTTTCCGGAAGTTTTACTGCCTCCGTCTTCACATTTATGTCTCAGAAATCGTGGAGCGGGGGTTCTGATGTGGTTTGTAAACAGCTTTCCAAGGGCGCTGGGTGAGGGCCGGCTTCCCCCACACGCGTGTCCGTGGCCCACGCCATTTCTTGAAAAGACTGTTGTTGTCCACGGAAGGGCGG
Organism: Mustela putorius furo; assembly: GCF_011764305.1. Taxonomy (NCBI): domain Eukaryota; kingdom Metazoa; phylum Chordata; class Mammalia; order Carnivora; family Mustelidae; genus Mustela; species Mustela putorius. The sequence continues at coordinate 39,520,349 of NW_025421322.1, read as the reverse complement.
AGGCGCTTTGTCCAGAATGGTGAGTTTTCTTTGTGGGAGTATTTTCACCTGCAGCTTCATATTTTTTTAAGTGATAAAGGGCGATTGCCAGTTTTTGTCTCTTCCGAGAACTCAACTCTGGTTACTGGTGTACTTAAAGAATTGGTGAATTTTGTCCGAGTTGTCAGATCTAGGGCGTCAAGGTCACATTCTTCACCGTGCTTCAATGTCCACGAGATCTGTAATGATGGCTTCTGTCTCACTTTGCGTATCCGTAATCGTCTCCTCTCTTTTTCTGATCAGTCTGGTTAGAGGCTTGCCGATTTTAGTAATCTTCTGAGCACATTGGTGTTTGGTCCCATGGGCCTCCTGGACCTCTTCGTCCTCGCCTTCCTGCCTGCCTTCTGCCTACTTCCCATCTCCTCCGCGCTCAACTGCTGGCTCTCCCGGGTGAAAGCGGTGAGCTTTGACTGGAAAGCCCGCTCCTCTGCTAATGTTGGTCTGTAAGCTAGAAATCTCCCTCTTCCTAGCATTTCAGTGGCATTTTACAAATTCTGATGTGTTCTGTTCTAGCTTTCATTCAGTTCCAAATACTTCCTAATTTCCCTTTGGGTTTCTTTGCTGATGCAATGGGTTATTTGCAAGTGCGTTATTTGACTTCCAAATATTTGGACACTTTCCAGAAATCTTTTTACTATCGATTTCTCATTTAAGTTCATTGTGGTCACAGCACATACTTTATACAACCTGATTCGTCTTAATGCATCGAGATCTTGTTTCAACGGCCCGGAATTGGTCTGTCCTGGTGAACGTTCCACATGCGCTCAGAGAGAGCGTGTGTGACAAATCTCACTCAGGCCCCACGTCAGTGAACAGCCTGTCCCCGTCCTCTGAGCCCTGCCTGGCTACGTGTGCCTGTTCCACCTGCAGTGGAAAGATGGGGGTTGAAATCGCTCTGTTCTTGCGGATTTGTCTGTTTTCCCTGCGTTTCTAGTGGTTTCTGCTCCGTGCGCTCTGGACGTCTGTTATTAAGTGCATAAACACACAAGGTTGTTAAGTTCTGATGAGCCGACCCTTCGTCATTTGAAATGAGCTTTTAAATCTCTGGCGATGCTCTTTGCTCCGAAATCTACTCCGTCTGACCCGGCAGCCCGCTCGCTCAGACGGACGCCGGCGCGGCACGCGGCTGTCCGTCATGCGCGCATCCTTCCCCAGCCTCCTCGCCGGACCGCTTGCTGCAGGCAGCACGAGCTCAGGTCTGCTCATCGAATCCGAAAGCCTCTGCCTTTACTGGGGTGTTGGGAGCACTTGATTATTGATAATATTTGGTTTAATCTATCTTTTGACAGATACCGTCTCAGGTTTGTCTTCTCAGCCGTCCAGGTCCCTCTTCCGACCTCGCGCGACGAAGCAGTCGGCGCCCCGGAGGCCCCGTTTGCTGCTCCCACACGGCCACAGCGTCGCTCACCGTGTCCAGTCTTCTCTCTGTCGCACTGTGGGTTTCACCTGTCGGTGCCGGATCTTCTTGTGTCCCTACAAGCATGTTTGAGCTTTGTTTTGGGATCCTGTTGCATTACTCGGAAATCGTTCCATCCCCTTGGGTTTTCTGTTTTGTGGGTCTGGACCCGTCAGTCCCATCTGGTCTAGAAGTAATTATTCCCCATGACTGAGGCCAGATTTCTGGATAACCGTGAGCTCTCGCAGGCTGACTGTTGGGATGAGAAATATGCCCCACGTCCCCTGCCCTGGGTGAGCCCTGGGACCCCTTCTAATGCCCTTTCTTCCCTCAGCCTGCGCCGACCCCGCACGCGCGCCATTTTACTCCTAGTAAGTCGGTCCTTCAAACCGACACCCAATTGTTATCATTTTTGCTTTAAAATGTCACCTTAATATTTTTAAAATAGATTTTATTTATTTATTTGACAGAGAGACAGCAAGAGAAGGAACACAAGAAGGGGAGTGGAGAGAGGGAAGCAGGGTCCCCGCTGAGCAGGGAGCCTGATGCGGGTCTCGATCCCAGGACCCCAGACCATGACCTGAGCCAATGGCAGATGCTTAATGACTAAGCCACCCGGGCCCCCCATAAAGTGTCACCTTAACCTTGTAAAAACCTTTTCATTGTTAGACAAAATACAGATACAGACCAGGACACAAAGAAACGTGTAGCTTACGTTTCCCGGGCAAGCGTTCTGGTCACCACTGCCAGGGTGAGAAATGGAACACGGTCCGCAGCAGGGAGCCCCACCCCCAGCCTCGCCTCAGCCGAGCATCCCTCTCCCTCCACACACAGCCCTGCAGGGAACCGCTACTCTGATTTTCATAGTGATGACATCTTTCATAGGAAAGAGCTTTCTGATTCACAGGCTGAGTCCCTGGATGTTACAGCATAGCCTTGCCCAATTTTTAAAATGTGACATGCCCTCTCCATTTCTTTTATTCCATAAGTCCCTCCTGTTTTCCTGATTCCCTGCCACAATCCTCAGGGCAGCCTGATTCCCCTGCCTTACAGACTCTCCCTGTCTGGACTTCGCTGATAGCAACCCCAGCACGTTCCTCTGCCCTTTGTACTTTCTGCATTTTGACTGCTAGATCCAGATCCTGGGTCAGATGCGGGCTTAATCCCTTTCTGAAGACATTATTTGGTCTTTGGCCAGACTGACGGAGGCGTGGGATTGCTGATTGTATCTCCCTTTGCTATGTGAGCAGCCACAGATTTTTAACGCCTGTGCCCACGAATTCATGTGCAGTTGCAAAGGGGGAATACCCTAATCCTGTCGTCTCTTTTCCTTACTATTTGTCACCTGACTTTTCAAGAATTTAAGGGAAAAGTCATCTTAGGTACCTACATGCTGACCCCCTGCAGGATTACCTCCTTTCCTGTCGCTGCAGGAGACTTCCTCTGTCTGGCTTCCGGGGTGCCTTGATGGAGACACTCAGCCTTCGTCTCCATAAAAAGGTCTTCTTTTGACCCCCCACCATGGAACGTATTTTCCTGGTTATTGAATTCTCAGTCACCATTTAAAGATGGCCTCGGTGTTTCTGCTGAGACACCAGCTGGCATTTTTGTCTTTGCCTGTGTTTCCAGAGTCCCCTCCGCGGTCCACGCACATTCCCCACCTTGCCTTTGGCTGTAGAGCTCGGCGTTGGGCTACGATGCGCCGATCGCACCCGACGGCCTTTCCTTTGTGTTTATTTTGCTCTGTTTTGCTGAGTTTCTTGATGTGATAGACCAGGGTTTTAATCACATTGATGAATGTTTCCTCCCCTTCTCAGTCACGCTGGCTGCGTCACTTCCTGCTGTCCCGTAGGTAAATGCTGCTCCGTTTTTTATTGTGCCTCATTTTCTCCATGCTCGCGGGTACTCACGTCCACAGCAATTCTGAACGACAACAGCAAAATTCAAAACAGAAACCTGTCCTCGGGGCGCCTGGGTGGCTCAGTGGGTTAAGCCGCTGCCTTCGGCTCAGGTCATGATCTCAGGGTCCTGGGATCGAGTCCCGCATCGGGCTCTCTGCTCAGCGGGAAGCCTGCTTCCCCCTCTCTCTCTCTCTGCCTGCCTCTCCGACTACTTGTGATCTCTGTCTGTCAAATAAATAAATAAAATCTTAAAAAAAAATAAGTAAACCTGTCCTCAAGTTTACTGGATGTGCCCTGCTTTTCTTCGGAGTCGGGTGAGTTTTTCCATCGGCTTCTAGAGCTTTGAGAGCTCTCCTAAAGTTTCCCAGCCTCTTCCCTCCCCATGTCCACTTTCACCTACAGGTACGGGAGCGGTTATCACAGACGCTCATCATCAGGGAGATGCAAATCGAAACCGCAGTGCGTTATCACTCATTTTGGCGAGGGCCGGAAAGACAAGAAATAACACGTTGGGGTGAGGCTGTGGAGGCAGGGACCACCGTTCAGGGCTGGTGGGAACAGCCACGGTGGAACTCCTGTGGAAAAAGGTACGGAGGCGCCTCAAAAAATTAAAACCAGAAATACCCCATGACCGTGTAAATCCACTTCTGTCTGTCTACCCATACACACAAAAATGCCAAATTTGAAAAGATATATGAACCCTGAAGTTCACTGCCATGTGTTATGTAGCCAAGCTATGGAAGCAACCTGTGTCCGTCAATGTATGAGTAAATAAAAAATACATATATATATAATAATTTAAAAAACCAGTTATCGCAGACATTTTAAAGCTTTTGCCTTCTAATTTCAACGTATGGACCACGTGCAGATCTGTGTTTATTAACCGTTTTCTTCCTTTTGACCTTGTACGACAGATTCCTGCTTCATGTCATGTTGATCTCTTTTGTTTTCTTTTAACTGAAATATAATTACCACGTAACTCTGTGTCTGTGGAAGGTGTGCAGCTCTCTGGTTTGATGCATCTGTACACTGCGACGTGATTACTACCGTAGCATTAGCTAACACCTCTATCGTGTCACATAATTATCATTTCTTTTTCCTGCTGGGAAAAATTAAGATCCAGTCTCTTAGCAACTCAGAAGCTTAGGATACATTATCATTGGCTGTGACCCCTGTGCTCTGCGTCAGCGCTCCAAGACTTCTCATCTACCAGCTCCAGGTGTGTGCCCTTAGGCAACACCTCCCCCGTTCCGTGGTCCCTGTTCGTTTTCGTAATGGACACTGTGGACCGGGAGTCATACATTCTCCAGATTCTGTTATCTTGTCTAAGAGTGTTAAATTTTGTTCTGGAAGGTAATGAAATTACTGGTATATCATCTTGGGGCCGTGGTTGTGCTGTGGGGCGCAGACGTCAGTCTAAGACGCGGGTCTGAACCCCAAGCCCCTGCTGGGGTCCCAGGCAAGTGCCCAAGGTGCTCATCAAGGCCCTCTGACCGCGCTTCTCCGGCCCTGGGCACTCGGCCCGCTCGGTCTCCTGGCTGTGCTTTGGGGAAAGCTCCTTCCACAGGCAGTGTGGGAGCCAAGGATTGGATAGGACTTTGCATACAGATTTGGGGTATCATCCTCCAACCCAGGATTTTTCTCTTTCAATATCTAGCCTCCTTGTCAGTCCTAAATGTTGATGTCTGACTTCCTGGCAATAAGACTGCGGATTTCCTCTCGAGGTCTAGCTCGAGTGTGCTTTGAAGACTGGGCATTCAGTCCCTCAGGAGAAAAGCCAGAGGGACATCAAGCCTGACCGGACTGATTCCCTTACTTATGGGTCGTGGCACATCGCTTTCTGTTTCTGATGCCTCTCCAAAGCCTTCCAGCAGTGGTTTTTGTATTTTCCCTGGATTTAATAATTGCCGTGGACCCATCCTGTTGGTCTATATGTCTGCCTTTATGCCCAGACCACACCATTTTGATTACTGTAGCTTCACAGTAAGATTTGAAATCAGGAAGTGCATTTTGTTCTTCATTTTCAGGATTATTTTGGCTGTTTGAGGTCCTTTCAGATTCTGTGTGAACTCTGGGATGGGCTTTCCTATTTCTGCAAAAAAAAGTCACTGGGATTTTGATAGGCTTTGCATGGGATCTGTAGATCACTTTGGATAATACTGACATTTTGGCCATAGTAAGACTTGTGGCCCATGTGTCTACACGGGTGTGTCTACACTCATTTGGATCTTCCCTCATCCCGTTGGGCAGGGTTTTCACCTTTCCACTGTACCCGTCTTTCTCCTCCTCATCTGTCCATCGCCAAGTGTTTATTCTTCGATGCTGTTGAAAGCGGGATTGTCCCTGTGATTTCCTTTTCAGATTGCTCTCCGTACGGAAAGGAAACGAAGCTTCGTGTGTGGGCTTTACTTATTTATGTACTTTCATAAGAGAAGTTGTTTATATATTTTCTCTAAGATTTACAACTGTTACGACGAAACACTTAGTCCAATCCGAGTTGTCCTGCGGTTTGGGGAAGTTGGGCTGACCTTGTCTTATGTCTGTACGTACGAAGAGCACCGTTTTCAGGATTATCCCCACATGCTTTCTCTTCGTTACTCTATTTCCCTTCCTGAGTTATGATGCTCCCACTTCAGACCTTTCCTCCTGAGTTCAGAGCTCGTGGGTGGCTGCGGGCAGCGTGCGGGGCTGGCGGCCGCGGCCCCTCTGTGGATGTCTACACCTAGCAGGGGCCTCGGTCATGGCTTCTCCATGGAGCTTGGGGCCATGGGCTGGGGGGGCCACTCCAGGGGTGAGATCGGGTCTCAGGGGTTGCAGAAGGCTTGTACTGTTGGCCTTTGCCCCCGGTCTGCATTGTGGGGGCCTCTCCTGAAAGCACAGGGTGCTTGGAAAGCTCTATCTTTCCAGTTTTTCCTTCTACGCTTTTCTTGGCTTCCTGGCCCTGAGCCGCTGCTTTGTGCCTCTTACAACCCTGTGAGGCTTGGGATTTGGCAAATTCCCCAAGGGAACCACTTGTTCAAAATGGTGGCTCACTTCTGTGAGCTTCTCTTTCCTCGGGAACCTTGTCCCCTCCAGAGCTGACTGCCTGGGAAGTCCTGACTCCTCTCTGGTCCTTCCAGACCCACAAGACGCCCTTACGCGACTCTGTGCTTGGACTCCCCGTCCAGCCCAGCAAATCACACATGTCCCCGGGGGAGCAGCTTTACCTCATCTCTGTCCCCTCCTCTCAGGGACAGGAGGATTGTGGCCGTCGTCCTACCCCAGCGCCTTCCAGTGGCGGTTTATCCTGCCTCTGGTCCCGCGCTCACGGCCGTCTTCTGCGGGGCTGGTCTGGCGTGACGGACTCTGTGAGTGAAGGGCATCAGCTTCCTGTAACTGACCTTTCCCCATAACCAGCGTACGCGCTTCCATGGTCTGCTTTGTCCCGTATTTTCAATTTCACACAACCTAGTTTGGTCCTGAGCATACTCTCGGGGTCCAGCGAACACAGTTTTATGTAGAAAGCAAAACCAAGAGCAATTACTTGGATAATTTCAGTAGAAATCATCTGGGCTGTGTTTACCCAGGCTGCCTGGACCAAGTTCAGAGAAAATGAAGACTAATTGGGCAGCATTCTAGAGCGGAGACAACAGACACGTTTTCAGTCTCCATCATGACCAACTGTGTATGCGCCCCATGGCACTGGCTTTGTTGTTCCCAGAGAGATGGGAGTCCCCGTGTGCGGACACGCCGGCCTCTCCCAGCTCGGGAGCCTCCCGTGTCGGAAGATCCAGGGGCGGCCGTGAGGAGAAGCAGGTGAGGTGAGGGAGCTCACGAGGCTCCGAGGGTCCCCGACATCACGTGACGGCTCTGTCCTTCCAGCGTCCTCACGGCCTTCAGGGGCTGGTTTGGAGGTCAGTCTGGCCTGGTTTGAGTTCTTGTTCTAGCCTGCGCAGCTTTGCAGAAGACTCCAAACTTCTCCAGGCTCTCGTGTATTCATTCCTTGAAGGAGAAGGGCCGTGCCTGCGTCCGATGCTGGTCATGAAGGTCAAAGGGACCGAAAGCCGAGCACAGGCCATGACCCGCATGGCCTAAGCCCTCCCCCGTCTCTCTCTCCTAAGCTATGCTCTGCCCCGCGTGGAGCCCCGTGGCAGGTTGCTTTCACAGGCCTGTCCATGTCTTGCCGACGGAGACTAGGGCCACTCCAGCCCGGGCAGAGGGCCTGGCACAAGGAGCTACAGCAGCTCTGCTGGTTGGGAGGGGGACTTGCTCACGTGCTTGGGCCACGGGGCAGTCCGTGGGCACCTTCTCTGTGCGGGGCTGTGGGCATGCAAAGGAGGTGACAGACACGGGCCTGTGAGTCCTCCTGGGAAAATGTGGTTACCATGGAAACGTGAAGAGTGCTCTGCAGGCACTGACCGCCGGGCTGTGGGGGGAACCTCCCCCTGCAGAAACTGGCCTCCAAGAGGAGAGCGCGCGAGGTGGCCCAGTGGAAAGCCAGGGAAGGGGGCGCGGGGTAGGACACCGACGGGTTTCTGAGCCGCTGGCTGTCCAGAACAACATAAGCCCTCCAGGCCCTGACGGCTTCCTCTGTCCGGAGGGGTTTCTGGGAGACTCAGGAGAAGATGTGAGCACAAGTTGTGGATAAGCAAAGACCCCCAAGAGCATCAGGTGTGAAGGCCGGTGTCCCAGGCCAGCCTCCCAAGGGCGCTCGCTTCTCTTCTGTCTCCCACACAGCTCCGGCCCCTTGACGCTAATTATGTGATCTCGAGCCGCAGACTTCATGTCTTCCCCTCCGGGCTCTTGGGGAGAACACGGGGACAACATGAACGCGCACTTCTGAGAGTTGCCAAGGGACCCTAAGGGTACTCGGCACACGCGCTTGTCGGAACGAGGCTGGACACCGCAGGAACAAGCATCATCTTCTTATTGTCATCATTGCCGCCTCGGACGCTCCGAGCCTCTTCCGTCTCCCTGGGTCCCCAGCTCAGCGCACACCCATAGCCCAATGGCTCCCGTCACCCAGTCCACAGCACGGCCCGCAGCCTTCCCACTCCCGAGGAAGAGGGGTTCTGGAACCCTTCAGGGTCAGGAGGGGTGGGTCCCCGTGCGTGGGTCCCCGTGACCAGAGGCAGGCACAGAGCTCTCCAGGGAGCCAGGTGGGGTCCTCCGTGTCACTCAGGCTGTTGTTCTGACGGGACCACCTTAGCTCCGCCAGTCTGAAGAGAGAGCAATGACCCTGACTCCCCTCTCCCCAAATTCCCGAGCCAACGCCCCAGTAGCTGGGGCTGGTCATGGGTTGGCCCGAGCAATGAGACCCAGGGCACAAAACCCCGCCATTCCCAGGGGGCAGCACCACCAGTCCGTGCTCTGGAGGGACACCCTGCCGACTGGGTGCACCGGAGCATTTAGAACAAGTGGGCGTGTTCCTTCCAACTCTCTTGTGGCTTCCTACTCTAGAGAACTGGCTGCACTCTGAGCCAGGCTTACGGGCTGCCTCTGCCCAGAGCCCGGGCACCTGAACCCGCTTCGCTCCCTCTGCCCTGCCCTTCCCACTGGGAGGAGGCAGAGCCAGGAGGAGACATACTGGGGAGATGTGGTCACTGCTCACAAGGCAGGGGGCTGGTCAGTGTCCGACCCCACACTCGAAGCCCGTGTCTTGGTTCGGGCTCCCCAGAAGCAGACCCTGAGTGGAGGAATCCAAGCCGACGCTGCTTGTTTGGGAGACAGTCTCGGGAACCAACTTTGGCGTGGAGAGGAGAGACAGGGAAGAAAGTGGCAGCCAAGGGCGCATTTCCAAGCAGGCGGCCATGGCAGCCGGGACTCTGGGCACCTCTAACCCCGCTCTCACCTTGAGGCTGTTGTACTCAAGGGCAAGAGAGTTGGGGTATTTATATGCTAAGTGATCAGTAGCCAAGGGCTGCTCCTGGGGCGGATTCCCGGGAGAGCCGTGGGGCAGCTGGAGGTGGCTCAGGCGGTGGAGCTCCGGCAGCGCGCGTGCGGCAACAGTGAGGTCCGGCGGAGCTGGCCGTGGGTGTGACTTCACGGCCCGAACCCCCCTGCTCCAATGACCCTTAGAAGATCCCCTCCCCAGCTCGCTGAGCTGCCTGCTCAGGGCATGGCGGGGCAGGGGAGCCAAGGGGAGCAGAGGGCAGCCACAGTGAACCAGAGCACTAGGAGGACAATGGCTCCATCCCAGCACCGTCCAGCCTCGTCCCCCCATCAGCTCCAGCCCACTGTCCACAGCTCTGCCCCACCACCACGCAGCAGACCCTCGAGCTGGGTAAGTTGGACCCAGATGGTATCCAAGACATGGAGCTGCCGTGGGGTGGGGTCTTGGAACACACGGCCCGCAGGCTTTGGGGAAAGGGTTCTCTCTTCCCTCCCCTCACTTCCGCCGCCTGCTGTCGCGTCCTCTGATCACCTGGGAAGCTGGCCTCCTGCATTCCGGGTGTGTCCAGACACAGAGCTCTTTGTCTGCCCTCAAGCCCCCGGCCAGACGGAGAGGCCCAGATCCAAGAAACAAGCAAGGGCTTGAGTGGCAGGAAGGTCTTCGCTTTCTGCCCCCGCTGCCCGCCTGGGCCCCCCAAGCTTCCCTCTGTAGCACATAGACCAGGAGCCCCTCGAGGCAGACTGCTGGGGAACCTGACATTCGGGCATCCGGGACGGGGGATTCCTCAGGCTGCCTGCACCGCATGGCCCCTCTGGCAGGGGTTGGGGGTGTATTCAAAGAGAGAAAAAATAAGATAAGGCATAGGGACATCCTCTGTTGCTGGGGATAAAAGCAGAATCACCCAAGGGCTCCCGGTGGCTCACTCGATGAAGCTTCTGCCTTCGGCTCAGATCATGATCCCAGGGTCCTGAGATCGAGTCCTGCCTCGGGCTCCCTGCTCAGCGGGGAGTCTGCTTCTCCCTCTCTCTCTGCCCGCTGCTCCCCTGCTTGTGTGCTCTCTCTCTGTCAAATAAATAAATAAAATCTTAAGAACAAACAAACAGAAGAAGAGTCGTCCAGAGGGAGCATTTAGTCCCACGACCAGTCCTACGGGTTAGAGCCAGCAGAGCCGCGTCCCTCGCCAGCCCGGGAGGCCGGTTCCTTACTAGGAAGCTCTGGCTGGGAGACGCCGCTGCTGGGATCAGGCTGGCGTCTGTCCCTGCGTCTTCCTGACAGGGGTTCCGAGTTCTGATGCTTCCAGCCATGGACAACTGTTCTGTTCTCCCTGCCCCGTTACTTCTCTTGAGAACGTGGATAAGGTGAGCATCCTGCTCGACCGTCTCCCTCAGACACACACAGGCACACACATCCCTTCCCTGAATGCATCACCGGCTCCCGCTGGTCCCGTCTCTGCACAAGCCCCCTCCCCCAGCGGCCGTGGCTTTTCTCTCTCCGCCATCCTGTCACTCTTCTTCAGACGAATCAGAAATGACAGACTCAGGAAGTGTCCTTGATTTGGGACGTGCCTTTGGAAGGCACCAGACCCTGTGCTGGCTCTTACGTGCAGGAGAGCTGGAGGCCCAGGGGTCACGTGGGATGGGCCCGAACACACGGCCCAGCAGCGGCCACGTCAACCCTGGAGTGGATGCGGCCTGACTCTGGGCGGAGTCCTGGAGGCCGGTGCACACCCCATTCTAACCTGTCCACACTGTGGTCCCAAATCCACGGCCCCGAGCTGATGGATGCAGAGAGCGGCGCTTCCCTTCCCTGTGTAGGAGGAGCGGCCTCGGGGCCGTTGGGAACAGGGAACAGACGGTCCTTCGGTCCAGCTGCCTGGCCCAGGTAAGCCATTTGAGCGCCAGGCAGGGTCTGGGGGCAGAAGACCCTGGCAGCTCTGCTGACTGACTTGCAAGCAGATCTGGGTAAGTAGGAAAGTGAGCCCGTGCAGATTAATGACTGTTTTCACGTCCTGACCCCCTGCAGTGGGTGTGAACGCGGCCCTCGGCCAAGCGTGGAGCAGCCCGCATGGCCTCCCCCTTCAGCTGGTGGCGGGCGGGGCACTTGGCCGGCTGGCGGGACGGGGGAGCGGGGAGGCCGGCAGAGCAGGGTTCAGCTGCTGAACGGAGGCCTCGAGAGGCAAGGCAGGTTTCCTGCCCCTTCTCCATCCTCCTCCCGGCACCAGGAGGGTCCACGGGTCCAGAGAGAACAGAGACTGGTGAGCGGCTCTGAGCCCGAGCAGCCAGGCCCAGGCTGCCCAGGCAGGATGAGCCCAGCACGTGGGCAAGACGTGAAGTGCTGGTTATCGTGAGCCGTGGGGGCTGCTTGTCACGCACAACTGTCCCGGCCTTTGCTGACCGAGACGGCCCTTCTTGGGAGTGGGATAGCCAGAGAGTGTACAGATGCCGACTTTTCCTAAATTCATTTATGAATTCAACACATTATCTGATCAGACTCTCAATAGAAATTTTTGGAACTTGAAAAATGGATTCTAAATTACATTTAGAAAAATAAGCCCTATGAATAGCTTCACACATTTTGAAAAGGATGAGCAAAGTTTGGCGCGTGAGGCAAGCTCGCTCCTGGCGTTCGGGGTGCGGCGCAGAAGCAGGGCGCGCGGGCCCGTGTGCCTGCAGCGAGCGGGGCGTGGGGCCGCGGAGGACACCCCTGCGTGGGCGAGAAGCTGGCAGACGGCAACAAATATTTGGGGAAGGGGAGGTTAGTTATTAAATAGCGTGAGAAATTTGGCAGTTCTTCATGGAGAAACATAAACTAGGTCTCCCACTTGCCACCATATTAACTGAATTAACTCCAGATGGATTCAGTACATACGTAAGAGCAGTAAAATGACAATTTTTAAAAAACAGGAGGATATCTCTGTGGCCTTGGGGGGCGGGAGCGTCGTCTTAATCAAGACCGCCCAGCAGAAGCCGTGAGGGAAGCGACTGGTGAGACCCTCCCAGCAGACAGAATTTTCTCCTCCCCTGGAAGACGCCGGGACAGAAGGCGCCACCGGGCAGGCCGGCTGCAGGGCGCGCGCCGCACACCGGGCGGGGGCCGGGAGGGCCACCGAGCTTTGCAACGTCCTCACGGGCGAGAGGCAAAGGACGGGAAACACAGTGGAATCTGGGCATCAAATAGACAGTTCGCGGAAGGGGGTCCCGCCAGACCCCCAGGGCATGGGCAGTGAACGCCACCGACCAGGAAAGTCAGAGAGAAGGCCGCTGTGTGGCCTTCAGGGTGACAGAGTCAGACTCTGTGGAGGCCGAGGCTGCGTGGAGGCGGGCGGACCCTGGGGACCGACATGCAAGTCCTCGGTGAAATCGCTCGTCCAGGTGTGCGGAATCTCCAAGGGGGCTTTAGTCTCTGGAGAAGGGTTTTCCTCGGTGACCCCAGGGAGGAGGTGGTTCCCGGTTCTTCACACCCTTCCTTGGTCTTTCAGTCCAGACCTGGGCCTAGTGCCGCCGGCCGCTTGCTGATGCACGGCCAGGACCAGCGCAGGCTTCGGGGACCCTCCCCGGACCAGCCTGCTGCCGGGATGGGGGTCAGGGAGAGGGGCCGAGGGAGGCCTGCCTCTCCCCCACCTGCTCCGTGTGTTTCGGAGCCGTGCTGGCCCAGCAAGAGGGACCCTGCCTCAGCTTCCTCACAGTGCACGCTCAGGATCCGGGCAGGTGAGCCCCAGCCGGCTTGTCTGGGGTTCCGTTGATGGCCGGGCTACTTAGCCCCAGCATTGGCTGTACAGACCAACGTAGCCATCGGGGCCCGCCCGCCTGACTTCCAGGCTGTCCCTGGCTGCACTCTCGTGCCGTGCCCGACAGTGGATCTTCTCACACCAGAACTGCCCAAGCCGGGCCCCTGGGCAATGCGGGGCTTTCCTCACTGAATGGGACCATCTGGGGACCTCAACAGACCAGCCCTACTTCGGACCTCCAGCAAGAGGCAAGGCCACGAGGCCCCATCACGGAGTGTTTGTGGTTGGAGATGCAACGTGACACCACCTGGGTTCGTGGCATCTGACACATGGCTGAAGGCTTCATGAGCGTGGATTTACCATCCTGCCTCCCCTACCTGCCATCAGCACTGGTGTGTGCAGGGCCCCGAGCTGACGCCGAGGCTGCGCTGGGCTGATGACATCGTGCCTCCTCCCCCGGCCTTCTGCCAAGAGCCCCCACTTCACATCTGCCACTTTGCCTCACCTGCAGCCCGCACCAGGGCACCACGGGTGACAAGACCAAGCCCTGACGTCATCGTACTGCTGCTTCAGCAATGGGACAGGTGCCCTGGACCAGTGGGGTAGGCTCAGGACTCACACTTTTCAGAGGAGAAACCCTTAATTTCGTGTTGAACTGGGACCTGAAGTGGTGGGAGCTTGCAGCTCCTGGGGCCACATGTAGAGCCTATAGTGCACCGACGTGGAGGGAGGACCAAACCGAACACCAGGGGGGACAGGCTTTCAGGACAGTCTCTGAGCTCCTGGATCCAGCTACGCCTGAAGCAGGAACATCCTTGACTATTTTCAGCTGCTGTCTGAGCCAGTGCTCCCGCCTGCTTCCCTCCTCCCACCTCCCCCTGCCTTTCACCCTTTCCCTCCTCCCTACCATCACCTGCGTGGAGGTGGCTTGGGTGTCCAGGGCCCCTGCAGACCCCTCCACGTTGTCTCCCTTATTCTATCCGGATGGGCCCGGCAGAGAGGGCAGGTCTGTGCTGAGTGGAATGCTGTCGGCAGAGTGCCGGCTCAGGGGAGGAAGGATGCTTCAAAGCCCCGGAATCCAGAACTGCTGCCTCTGGGAGAGGCGGTCTGGTTCCTGCCCTCGGGAGGGCTCCAGCAAGGCCGGCTGGCTTCTGCTGGGACACGGATGTGGAGCTGCTGCTCTGGGAGAGAGGGGACGAGGGGGTCCCTGGGCCCTTTCTAACTCGTGGGTTCTCAAAAACCGTGGCTTTTTGGGCACTTTGAATGTCCTTCTGTGTTTTCTGGACTCTTCTACGCTGGGCTCACGCTGGCGAGAATATGTCAAAATCCGATGGTCGGCAGCAATGACAGCCCACAAGGGCCCCCCACTCGGAGCTGGCATTTTACAAAATGCTGATGTGACCGCACGTCTGAATGTGTGGCCGGCAGGCTTGGAGGAAGACAGATGGACCCAGGCCAGGCCCGGGCTCTCTCTGGCTGCCCGGGCCCCTCTTGCCGTCTGGCACAGAGGCTATTCCAGGGCTCCCGGAGGCAGGGTCTGCGGACCCCGGGAGAGTAGGGATGTGTGTGGGGGAGGGCGGCATCCACTATAGCCTTGACCGATGCGCAGCACCTCCCGGCGAGCCTGCGTCTGCTTCTGCGAAAGCATATTGTCGCCCTGTTTCCAAGACGATAAATGTCACAAGAAGAAGTGGAGAAGCCAGGACTCTGGTCCAGAACTTTCTAAGATACCCCTGTTCACCTCGGAGGGATGCCTGTGGCACCTGAGCTCCCCCGGCCTGGGTGGGGTTCGCCGCAGGTGCTGCCGCTCTAGAAGGTGGGGCCGAGTGAGCATCTTGGGGAACAGAAGCCGTCGGAGTGTCCGGTCTGCGCGGTTGGAGACGGGTCTGAGAGGAGGGATGGGAGTGGCCCCGAGTGTGCCGCTGGGTTTTATGCCAGAAGAATCCTGGGTGTAGCATGGAGACCCCCGGCCCCGGGAGGAGGTGAGCATGTGTGAGGGAGTCTCTGCATGTGTGCGGGGTGAGCCTGTGCGTGGCCGTTGATAACCACACGTGTGTGTGCTCCTGTGTGTGCTTGTGTGCGTGCGTGTGCATATGGGCACACATGTGTGCGTGCTTCTGCGTGTGTTTGTGTGTGTGTGCACGTGTGGGGCACACACGCATGCAGGCACCCGTGTGCTCATGTACATGCGTGTGCATGCAGGAGTACACATGTGTGCATGCTCATGTGTTCATGTGTATGCACCACATGTGGGACACACACGTGTGCGTGCCTGCTTGTGCCTGTAGGGGTGCCCTGTGCACATGCGTTTGCACACTTACGGGCCTGTGTGTGCATGTTAGCACCTGTGTTGAGAGGGAGGCCGGAGCCTCAGTGTCCTTGCGGTTGGACAGGCCGGGGAACTCTGGCCTCCGTCCCTCCCACACAGATTCAGAGCTGCCAGCCTCCAGGCAGGAGACGCCGTGAGGTGAGTCACCCCTGTAGGCCAGGTGCAGGGCACAGGACAGAACTCGAGCTCATGGGGTTGGGAGCTGCTTCTGGGTGTGAGGTCAGTGCACTCTCGCCTTCCCCCCACCAGCCCTGGGCTGCCGGAGCCCTCTGGGGGTTCAGCACTCTCACAACAGGACAGATGCCCCAGGGGCTCACGACATCGAGTGCTGCAGCCTCCAGAAGGCCAGCCCAAGGCTGGCTGTATCTCTGGGAGCGCAGGGCTGTGGGAAGGGCCGGACTCTGAGACGGTCCCTGACTTGCCCTGTGCTCTCCGGCACGTTGCTCCCTGGTCTCGGTTTCCTCATCCTCACAGCAAGGGAGGAGAGATTGGCCTTGTTGGCCAATCTGCAGTGAGTCTCAAGGGCTGGGCAGGTCTCCAGTCAAGTACCGCGGTGTCCCTCCACCCCCTGCCAGCGCCCCGGAAGGGCCCCAAACCTCGCAGGGAGTGCGGGGCGGGATGCTGCGTTGCCTGCCCCTGAGTGGCAAACCCAATCCTGCTATCTCGTGGTACCTTGGAGCCGACCAGCTGCTCCAGCATCAGGGGCCAGGTTGCAGAACCTTCTGGGTCTTTCCTGTACTGCTCTGGGCAGGGTGAGCTTGCAGACACGAAGACAGTAGGGGTCTTGAGGCCAAAAATGCCGCCTTGGACAGGGAGCCCGTGGCCTTGTCCTCCCGCTAGCTGGGTCAGACTGCTGCAGACCCCCGAGTCAATCCCATCCGCTGGCCGGGGTCCTTGGCCCGGGGCAGCACAGGCCTCCCCTGGGGTGGCGCTTAGACCTGGGGTGGTCTGGGCAGAGCCTCAGGGCTTGGCTCCCAGCCTGGTGCCCACATCCGCAGCCTCGGATGCTGGACATTCAACCAACACTCCGGTTCCTTCAGCATGGTTTTAATGGCTTGACTCTCTAGGGGAAAGTGTTCCCTAGTTAGAAGCACAGGTGTCTTTCTGGGAGGCCAGTGTCTGGGCTCCAGAGAAAGGGGCCTGTGCTTTCCAGAAACCCAGTTCCTACAGTGCTCCCTACAGGACGGGCTTTATCATGGGGACGCGGGTCCACCCATGAGGACTCTGAGGGCCCCGGGAAGGGTGGGCGGGGCTGGGGGGGTCCCATATCTCCACCTTTCCCACTTCTGGTGCTCTCTGCTGTCCTCCGCCAGGGGACCTGAGGGCTGGGAGCGTCGGTGCCCCTCCCGCGGCCCAGCACTCGGACCTCGACTCCTCGCCTCTGGCCAAGGTCGGGGTCTGCAGAGGTGACCTGCTATCCTGACCTGATGAGCGCTGGTGGACCCCGGAGCCCCAGCCACGGCTGGTGCCACAAGCCCCGGGCGGCCGCGGACGGAGGGGTCAGGAGCAAGCGTGTGGCCTTACTCCGCCTCCGTCCACACCTCTCCGAGCCTCGTTCCTTCACATTGGTTCGTTCCTTCGTTCATCCCTGCCCCGGACCCAGAGCCATTCTTCGTAAGCTTTGGGGTCAGACCGACTGGCTTTACCGTTTCGCTGGGCAGTTTTCGGGCTGTGTGACCTTGGGCCACCACTCAACGGCTGAGAGCCTTGGCTCCCTCACTCGTGACGCGGGACAGCTCAGCTCCTGCCCGAGGCCTTCACCCCGACCCCGAGGGGATCCCCACAGATGCCGGCTGGTCCTTGGGTCTGGGGCTGCGTCCAGCCCGAGCGATGATGTGGGAGAGGGGCCCATCCAGCCCAGGGGGCGTGAGGCGGGGAGCGGACGTGCCTGGGCAGAGCCGGGCCGTGAGCCCAGGAAGCGGGCGCAGGAGGAATCAGGCACAGACTCAGGACCGGGGGAGGGGCCCTGGGGCTCCAGCCCCGCCGCACACGCGGACCCCCTCCCCCACACGCCAATAAGGGCCTCAGGTCTGAGTCCTCCCCGCGGCAGGGGGTGGGGAGCAGGAAGGACAGGAGAGGTGGCCCCGTCCGCCCACGCGGCGCTGGGTGCGGCGCCTCCCTGCACGGCCTGTGACTGGCCGGTCCCCTCAGGAGGACCGAGGAGGGCCTGAGTGGGTGTTTTGGGAAGAGAAAAAGGAAGAGAGAAATCTGTGCTCCCATTCCCCTGACATGGCCTCTTTCTCAGGCTCCATGTGATGGAAAGACGGGGCGGGGGGTGGGTTTCCCCCGTCCTGTGCTCCACCGGCGAGACACCTTGGCCTCACGGGGCCACTTCATGGTCTATCCCTCCTGTCCAAGCACGGGGACTCCACGGATGGAACCATGTCCCCAGATTCCTACATCGGTGGCCTCACCCCCGGGCCTCAGAGGGTCACCGTGCTTGGAGACGGGTCTTGGTGCAGGTGATTGGGGTAAGGGAGGCCCTCGGGTCCCCCATGCCAGCTGACTGGTGTCCTTACAAGAGGAGAGCAGGACACAAGCACACCAGACGACCACGCGAGGCCACGAGGAGGGAGCCGTCCACCACACACCAGGAGACCAGCCCTGCCCGCCCCTGGGTCGCGGACGTCCTGCCTGCAGGACCAGGAGGAGACCCGTTTCTGTCGTCTCGCCCAGTCTGTGGTGCGAGTTGTCGTGGTCCCTGCAGGCGAGCCCAGAGGCTGAGGCTCACAGAGCGG
Source organism: Mustela putorius furo (assembly GCF_011764305.1). Classification (NCBI taxonomy): domain Eukaryota; kingdom Metazoa; phylum Chordata; class Mammalia; order Carnivora; family Mustelidae; genus Mustela; species Mustela putorius. Next base: position 39,502,347 of record NW_025421322.1, on the reverse strand, counting down.
GGGACGACCGGGCCCACCTGCAGCTCCCTGCTCACCGCCGGGCTCAGCGCGGCCGCCACAGACTTCCTGCTCTGGGACCCTCGCCACGCGCCATGCGGCAGGAAGACAGATGAGGATGGCGCAGGGGGCTCGTGACCCCACGGGTGGTCCTCGCCGGTCCGGCCCCAGGAAGAGCGTGTGTGTGTGTGCGCGCGCGCACGTGTGAACACGTCTGAGCCTGTGCACGCCTGTGTGCGCGTGTCGTCAGGGTGACCGAGCTGGGGGAGTCCCACGCCTATCTCGAGGAGCGCGGGGCACAGGGAGGGTCAGGACCCGGAGCCGCAGCCGCCATCGGTTCTTGCGCCAGGACAGGGCCCGGGAAGCTTAAGGGCTCAAATGACATTTCTCATAGAGAAGCCAAAAAAGGGGGGAGAACAGCCATCGCTGTTGAGGGGGGATGTCGGGCATGGGGCGGGCTGTGCGGACAGGAGGGCTGGGGACTCGGGGGCTGCTTGGCTGGGCCCTGGCGGGGGAGGGGCACATCGTGGCAGCAGCCAGTGTCCCCAGCTGTCCTTCCTCATTCCAGAAGCGCGAGCGCTGAGGAGGCTGGGAAGGGGTGTCCAGCGGGACTCCTGGGCGACGTGGAGGGACCATCCTAGCACAGACCACGTAGGCCCCTGGGCAGGAGCTTCTTGGGGCCAGGAGGCTGCCTCCGGGCTGTGAGCCCACTGCAGGGCGCACCAGGGCTCCACTGCTAGGCCTTTCACGTGGACCCCACACCGCCAGCCTCTTTCCGTGGCCTGTGAGGGAGCTGGAGGCACCCACCCCACCCACAGCCGCTCCGCCCACAGCAGCCAGCAGCCCCCAGGCCCGCCTCTCCTCCTGCCTGGCTCCCCGCCCTCCCCTCACACTCTGGGCGTCCCCGTCCCCCAGCACAGCCTTCCTGAGGGGCCCCGAGAAGACCCAGGCCCTGCTCCAGGCTGCCACGAGAGGCTAGCCTTGCTGTGGCCCCAGAGTCAGAAGGGGGTCATTGGCTTGTTCTCCCCTTGCTTCAGGACACACAGGCAGAACTCCAGGCAAAGGCCCTTCAGTGGACGTTGGAGAACCAGTGAGCTGCTTCCTCCACAAGTCACCAGGGGCTCGGCAACATCTCCAGAGGAAGGGGCTGGGGTCCAGCTGGGGCAGGAGCAGGGGTCCAGCTGCGGAAGGGGCTGGGGTCCAACTGACCTGTGCACTGTGGGTCACTGAGAGACATTCCTGACCTTCTGACCTGACCCCGTGAGGTGCCAGTAGCTCCTCTGTTCCCAGCTGGGACAGCCACACTTGCCTCCAAACATTGCCACACGTCCACTGGCGGCCACATGGCCACTGGCTGAGAAGGCGCACACCAGAACGCTCTGGTCTTGACTTAGGCCCCCGTGCCCTGGATCTGTGTGTAAACCCTGTGCGTACGTGCACTCTCTGGAGAAGGTTACCAGCGGTTATGAGACCCTGAAAGGGGAGTGTGTGCCCCCGGCTGAGGGTGGCAGGGTGTGTGCCAGCGGAAGGCCACCCCCGATGCGGCCGCCGTGGTCCTGGCAAGGAGAGGTCTGCGGTCGGTCTTTTGTTCCTTATGCATGAGCTCTTCCTCGGGGCTTGGCCACGTTTCCCGACCCCAGAAAGTCTCCCGGACTGGCTCTTGCCACCCCGCCATCCCCCGTCCTGTGTGAAGAAGTCTCTTCCACAAATTGCCACTTTATCTGGCGTTCCTGTCGGGCTCTGTGCCCTGCTGGTGGAAGAGGGCCATTCCGTGTGCGATTGTCTGCATCTACTTACTTATCAGTGTGGGGGGGGGTTGGCTTTTCATCTGGGGGACACAGCTGCACTTGTAAAAAGGGCGTCTATTAAAAAGGCCGTCGCTCGGTACAAGCTGTAGCATCTAATTGGCTTCTCAGGGACTTTTTTTTATTATTATTATTTGCTCTGGGAACTGTTCATTTGGGCAAACGATATTAAATGCCTATTGTCTCCGTCTTTAAGGAATTACCAGCTGAAAACCGGCACAGGGATGTCAGCGTCCTGTGACAACAGCTCGGGCCCCGTCTGCCTGTCGACCGGGCTCCGTCGAGTCGTGATGGATAATAAGCTGGTTTCGGTGACTGCGCGCTCCAACACTGCTTTCACTGAACCTACAATTAGCAGAAATAGATTTCCCCTCCCCTTCACGACGACCACGAGGAGAGGAAACCACGGAGGAAAGCGGTGCTGGTAGCGAGGTCTATTTAAGGCGCGTCGGAGTCCGCGCGTCCCTGGAGAGAAGGGACCAGGCCAGGGCCAGCAGGACAGGGTGGGGCCCCTCACCCCAGGCATTACAGTGAGCTCTGCACCCTCCCCTCCGATGGGGACTCTCAGGGCGGGGGTGCGCATCCCTGCGGCAGGGCTCGGCTCCCGGGCCCCTCCCGGACCCCGTGAAGCAGGATGGCCGGGCCTGGGGCTGGCAGAGCTCAGGGGTTACGGTCACAAACACACAGCGTTGCTCCTGTGACGTGGGACGAGGATGCCCCCAGCCTCAGCAGGGCTGTGCCGGTTCACACAGGAGCAGAGCCCGGGAGAGCGTTCGGGTCACGTGACGGGCCGTGGGCTGTCGTCTTTTATCACCAGCTGGCGGGCGCCCCACGCCTGATTCTGCGCGAGCGTGGGGAGCACCTGCTTACACCCAGGACCGCGAGGCAAGCCGGGGTTCCCGATGGCCTAGCTGTCCCCCGGGGGAACGCAGGGCCGTGTCCAGAGACCTTCGGCGGGCCCTGTCCTGGGACTGTCCCTGGCGTCTAGTGGGCTGGGGGGCAGGGACAAAGCTGCTTCCCACCGGCCCTGCTGGGATGGCCCCAAGAGACGGTGGTCCGGGGCAAGAACCTCAGAGGTGGGAAACGGCAGGGAACGGGCCAGAAAACAGTCGGGGAGCCAGAGAGACGCAAGGACCTGGGGCAGCCGGTGCCTTTCCAGTCCCTGCCCAGCGTCGCCCCCTTGGCTGCGTGACTCCTGCGGGAGCCCTGTGAGACCGACGTCTGGACTTCATGTGAGGGTGGGACCCGCGGGCCCCCGGGAACCAGAAAGCTCAGCCTGGTCAGCCGGGGACCCAGCGCCGCCGTTGTCCACGGCCTCCCTCCCCCAGCCAGTCCCCCTCGCTGGCTGAGCCCAGCAGGGACGCGGACCCCGGGGCCTGGCACTGGGTCGGAAAGGGGGACAGCAGCTCTGCACGGAGATGGGAGCAGGGGCGCCCTCAGGGGACAGGTGCTCCCGGAGAGGGACTGTGGCCGCAGGGACACCCTGTCCCTCACGCGCTAGGCACGGCGTGTGCTTGGCAGAGATCCTGTCCTCCTGGCGTCTGGACGTGCAAGGACCTCACCGCACTCAGAAAACCGGGGAGCCGGTGCGTCCCACCCGCTGGGCGTCTCCCCGTGAGCCAGGGCTGACGAGGCCCGGTGGGGCAGCCAGGCCTGTGGGCGTTGGCCGCTTGTCCCTGCCCTGGGCGTTGACACGGGACCAGGGCTCAGAGCCATGGCCAGGCCCACAGAGCCTGTGCTGCTGTCGCCTCCCGGAGCAATGCAGCCGGCAGGGCCGTGGGGGGAGCTGAGGATGCGTGGGACGGAGGGGCTGGGGTAGGAGCGGGCGCGCGCCCGCGGACAGGTGAGGGGCTGTTCTCGCTCCCTCCTGCTCACCGGTCAGGCCTGAACCCGGAGGAGCCTAGCTTCCTCTCGCCCCCCGTCCCAGCCTCCCTGGCTCCCGAACGTCTGGGGCTGTCAGCAGAGCTCTAATTAGAGGCCCACAGGTGACACACACAGCAGCTGTGACTTCTCTGCCACCAACGCCCTGGAGAGCCCCGGGGTGGTTTCCATCACGCTCCTGAGGCACCGGCCCGCTGCCGAGCTGCCTCTGGGGAGAAAATCTGACATGTGGGGTCCCGTGGGGGGCACTGACAGGCGGCGGTCTTGGGACCTGCAAGAAGGGGCGGGGGTGGGAAGGGTGCGGAGGCGTCCCCTGCAGGGGGGTGGGGATGCGAGGCAGGTGTCGTCCACGGGGTGCTCACGGAGGGCCACGCTTCCCCGCCGCCGCCGCCCACCTCCACAGCTCCGGCCAGAAAGGGGTGCTCAGGTTGGAAATCACCGAGAAACTTCCAGAACCACAGACAGGTGCACACAGACTGCCTTGTAGGTCATGACGTTCAAGGAAGAACAGAGCTGAAATGAGTCTCCCAGAAGGACAACGACTTTTCGGAGGAATTGCATAAAGGAACATAAAGGAGCCTCCGTGTCATTTAACTGTGGGGCCGGGAAAACCTTGGCTCTGGTGCACAGGGAACTGTGGAGGCTGCCCGCTTCCAAAGAAAGGGCCGAACTCTTACAGACATGGCTGTCTCCGAGCCAACCGGAGGCCTCTTGGGAGTAGGGCGACACAGAGGGACGCCACTATTGGAGGTCCCAGGGAAACCGAGTCCAGGGGCACCTCCTAGGGTGGAGGTGGCCGGGACACCAGTGAGTCCATCCGTGTTGGTCAGCGATCACTGAGCACCTGGTCTGAGCCAGCCCCGGGGGTGGACTCTGGATGCTGGAAGACAGGTCAGGAAGAGTCTGCTCCGTGCCAAGGAGCCCAGGCTAGCCCAGAGACGAGTGGGAAATGGGGACCCTGTGGGTACACCCAACAGATAGGACCACGATGGCCATCAAATCTGCCAGCACCTGCACAGCACCTGTTGTCCTGTTTTGGAGTCGAATTCCTGCTAATAAAACTGCCCTTGCAAGCCGTGTCTCTACTGCCGGCGGTGGCCCCCAGACCAGCTGGGAAGGCCTGGGGTGACCAGCCCCGCTCTGTCCTGGCCTTATGGAGATTCACCACTTCTCCAAGGAGAAATCCCCCTTCGGCTCACTCTCTCGCTGCTGGCTCTCCATCCGATAGAGAGGCCTGAGGCCACGGGCCGGGACCATACACGGGGGAAGGGTTGGGAAGCCCCAAGGCTGCTTTCACGGAGGTCGTTCAGGCAGGGATAGATCAGGGCTCACAGAGTGTCCTTGAAGGTGACCCTCCCAGAACCCAGGCGACAAGAGTCCACTGGTCACCTTGAGTCTGATCCCAGCTGGACACAGGCGTTGGCCACCCGCCCCAAGGGACCCTCTGCGGCGTGAGTCCGCGGGGGACTGGGGTGGGTGGTGGGCACGATGTGGAGCTACGGATCCAGAGCCCCAGCCGTCTGGCCGTCTCCTTCTACGGGGAGACAGAGTGAGCGAATAAAGGAGCCCCACGAGAGGGAATTAATGCACGGGGAACCGAGCAGGAAAGTAAGGAATAGGCAGCAGCACGAGCAGACCCTCAACCAGTCAGCTCACCAAGCGGCTTGCCCTACGCTTTAACTGCATGGGCCCTCAGCGCCTCGAAGGTGCGGGCGGCTGCACCACGGGGCGCAGCAGGGTGAAGCGGCTCGATTGCGCTCTCCCCCTGCAAACAAGCCGTGGAAGCAGGGAGCTATGAATCCTGCATGGGGTGCTGGGCCACACCCACCCCTAGCTCCCCGTCTTCATGACCACAGCAGAACCTGGGCTCTGGGCACCTGGAGGCTGGTCACAGGACCCCGTGCCTTTCCCATGGGCCACTCTATCTCACGTACAGGCTAGAGGGAGTCTCAAGCTCCAGATCCCGCCCTCCAGGGTTCCTGGGACCTGAAGGGGGGCACGTGGGGCCCCCTCCCATTCTGGGCAGTGTGCTTCAGTCCTGCCTGAGGAGCACCAGGTACGGTTCGGTGAGCACAAGCCCGTGGGGCTGTAGAGCGCTTTGCACGTGGACGCTGCAGAAATCGTGATTTCTGTTGGGAAAACGCGTCGCCCCATGGGGTGGGAAAGGAAGGGAGCGTCTGGGAGCTGCGCGCCAGAAGGGGAGGAAAAGCAGAGACAGCAGCACAAGAACGCACACACTCGTGCGGGACAGTGTGCAGAGCTGTGGACCAGTGTAAGGAAATGAAACGAGGTTCTTAACTAAACACGTTAATCATCTTAAAGGCTTTATCGAAGGAAGAAATTAGGGCAAATCCTGAGCCTAAGATGGGTTTGCTGAAACAAACAAACGAGCAAAAAAAGGTTTTATTTCTGACAGTATTCTAACATTATTTCCTTCTGCGCCAAGTGGCACTGGGCCCCTGGTGTGAGCCCTGGGAGGCGTACGGAGTGTTTACACGCTGCGACACTACGACGGCATCCGTGTTTTTCTATTTTATTGCGTCTGATACACCAAGAGTCAAGGTTTCTGTCTCCGGACACCCAGCTTCCTGACCGAGGCTTTGACTTGTGCTGCTCCTGGGGGCGTCTTGAGACGGTCCCCTTATCACAGAGCCATGGTGGTCCCAAGAGCCATTAACAGGGGACAGGACAGGTCCCTGGCTGCATCCTGGCTCCTTTCCATGAGTCTGGACCTCAGTTAATAGTTAAATAATGATTCTTTACTAAAAAATAAAACATTTGAATTAATATTATTTAGTATTAAACCCTTGAAATATTTATTAACTATGATTTGGGAACAAAGTCTCGGAGCCTGCCTGTCTGCTGGGCTGTGAGTCAGCAGAGTGTCCACACTCGTGTCCACGCTCTCCTCCTAACCTTGGGCACAGGTAAATGCTCGTGATGGTCCCTATTTGCGGACACAAGGACCCTCTGAGGGAAAGGATCCGCATCCACTGCTTTCGCTGTGACCAGGACAGCCCGGAGTGGCACGGAGCCCGTGCGTGGGCGTGGCCAGGCTCCCTCCTGCCCTCCGCTCATCCCGCACCAGAGACTTGGCTCGCTCGGACCGTTAGCCTCGTTAAATCTGGCTCCGAAGCAAAGTGCTTAATTATTCCCCCGGGGAAATTGGTGCCCCCCTCCCCACCTCAACCCCTGCAGAGGGCAGGTGGAAAATAAAGTAAAATAGAGGAAAATAGAACATCACCAATCCATCAGCCTCGCAATGAAGACAGAATGCTGACACCAAGAGGGGCTCGGTGTGGGGAGTCATTAAGCGTGGAATGGGCTGGTTCAAATTAATTGGTTCGGCTGTGACCTCTGGCCCCCGGGAACGGTTGGGAGTGTTGACTGCACAGCACAGGAAAGCCAGCCAAGCGGACGCAGTAATTGGTGGCGAACTCAGCGCCAGCTGGGTGGTCCGCGAGCACAGCCCTTTCCCGCCTGCCCAGGCTGTGCTGTGATGTCTGTCTGCTGCTGCCCATCTGGGGAGGGAGCCTGGGGAATCTGCCCAAAGGGCTCCAGCCAAGGGGCTGCTGGGAACCACGGAGGGCTGTGGCAATCACCGGAGGGCTGGTGGGAAAAGTCACAGAGGCTGTGAGAGCCGTAGAGCGGCTGGGAACAATGGGCTGCTGTGGAAGCTATGGGGATTTGTAGGAACAATGGGGTGTGTGGGAGCCATGGGGGACTGTGGGAGCCGGGGGCATGGTGGGGGCACTGGGAGCCCAGAGCTGGAGAGACACAGCTCCAGCTGGGGGCAGGGAGCACCTGGGTTTGCACCTGGGTTGGGCCTATGACCCAGGGTGTCCCCCATACAAGCCCCAGGCTCTGCTATGATGACATCAGAGCCTGGTCACTTGACGACACCCCATGCTGCTCTGGTCATTTAAACAGCTCTCGGGTGGCACTTGGTCTGAGGACAAGTGCTCCCTCTCCTGGGACGTGGCTCCTCTGACTTTAGGGCAGGAGAGAGAAGGGCTTCTTGCCCCACAGCTGAGTCCCAGTCCTGGCTGGGGGTGACACGGGGGCCTCCTCTGAGTCACGGGGACGTGGGTTCTGCTGGCATCTTCCCTGTACCCGCTGCCTGCTCAGCACCTCCCAAATCCCACCCACAAGCTGGCTGGGCCCCGAGTCCATGCCTCTGTGAAGGGCCCACGCCCACCCCGGTGCTCTGCAGGGACGTGGGGTCCTGCCACCTCTTCTCTTCCCCAGAGTCCGTGGGCAGACTCTGTGTCTGCGTCCTCCAAGCACGTGGGAAAGCTGGCTCCCAGCCTGACCCTCCCATCTCCTGTGGGAGCCTCTGCTAGTCCCTCCTGGGTATCTGGCTCTGGCCAGCAGGACCCCCACCCCTGCTCTGTCCCCCTGACTCTGCATGGACTGTCTGGTTCCCCCTGACCTCACCTCCTCGGTCCGACCCCATTCTCTCCCCTGGGGGACCCCTCCCTGGACCCCCCCACTGCCCCGAGTATCCATTGGCCCCGTGCACCCCCCCACGGCTCAGCGCGCTCTCCCCTTCGGCTTCAGGCCCCCCCGCGGCCCTGGCCGGAGTAGCAGGGCTCCCGTCCTCACAGCCTGCCGTCCTGCTCTTCAACTCCTCGAACGCCATGGGCCACCTTGCTGTCCCTGTAATGGACAGCTGGAGAGTGACACACCCTTTGCGAAGGGTCACCTCCCTGCCCCCCTCCACGGATCGGGAAGGCCACACCTGATTCTGGAGCAAAACTGCCCAAGTCGCTGCCGAGGGTCTGTGTCCAAAGTTGGACGTGGCCCGACTAGGAAAGCCGTGGTCTTGCTGCTGTCTGTCCCCCTGTTGAGTTGGGTGTGGCCACCGAACCCCACGCCCAGGACAAGGCTGCTGCATCGGGCCTTGGGGAAGTCCCTGTCTCTGTCCCCCAGCAGGGCTGGATGCCAGCACAGCAGGTTGGCCATGGCCACATGTCTCGCATCCTTTCTCTTGGCCCTGGGCCAGTGGCCGGAGCTGTCCCCAGGCCTCTCTGGGTTGGGGCCGGCCCCCCACAGCTCGGGCTCTCACCAGGAGGTGTCAGGGCTAACATCTTGGATTAACAAGAGCCTTTCCTGGCAGGGTCCCCTCAGCACCCCACTTGCGTGTCCCAAATAGTGGAGATGGCAGCAGGGTCAGGTCCTCCTAAACGCTGATCTGAGATTTCTTCCCTCTGCCCCCGGGGCTCCTGGAGCTTGGGGACACACCTATGGCTCCTGTGCCCACCTCACAGTCTCAAGCCGCTGTACGCTTTGGAGCTTTCCAGCGTGCTCTTTCTGCCTAGGACCCCTGCTCTCACTTGTCTGTGCGTTACCAGCCTTCATTCATCCCCCGGAAGCCTGTCCTGAGCCCAGACCTCAATTTCCTTCAAAAGCCTGTGCACCTGCCCTGTATCTCCTCTGTGTATTACTGCCGCTGAGAACTCGAGGGCGACCCCATTTCTGTTCCTGGGGAGTGTCGATTTTTCCCTGCCAGAACGGCCAAAGATGACATATCCAGTCTCGAAATGCAATAAACAGAAACATAACTGCCAGGCCTGTAGCCGTGGCTCTGATCTTGTTTAGGAAAGTCAGACCTTCTGGCCTTCCTGCTCTGTTTTTATTCCATCCCGTCAAGCTTTCTCCGGCGGGTTTCTGTTTGTCGAATGAGGCCCCACGCCCAGCGCAGAGCCCGATGGGGGAATCCAACTCACAACCATGAGGTCAAGCCCTGAGCCGAGATCAAGAGATGGACCCCTCGCTGACCAAGCCTCCCAGGCAGCCCTTCAGTGAAATTTTGGATCATCGCTCTTACTCTAGGTTCTCCAGCTTCTTCCTGAGAAGCGTCTCTGTGATCCTCCGCTCTGAGTTCCTACTTCTCCGCCGGCTCTAGCTCTTCTCACGTAAGACTCCGACGGTTAGGATTTCTCTTTAAATTTTGGGGAGGCACCTCGAGGTTGTCGCTGGTGTGATCCTCTGGCAGGTCACACCTGTCCGTCCCCGAGCCCACACGGGAGGTGAAGCCCACGGCGTGTGCGGTGCTCCCGCAAGCTCACTCCCTCTCAGCTCACTGACGTCTCGTGGAGGCTGTGCCCTGATTTTGAGAACAATGTGGCATTTTCCACCCAGCCCAGGACGCCCATTTTCTAGTGTGTTCTGGTTTGAGTGGTAATTCTTTTCCAAAATTCTTCTGATACCTTCACGAGGATGCTGTTTATTCTTTTGCTGGCACGACCACAGAATAGATGCACAGAGACGGGTGAGGCACGCGGGTGTAGGGGTCGTGACAAAGCAGGTGTCCCTGATATGACTGCCTCGGTGCTGCCGGGGCTCTCTCCTCCACCCCAGCCTACCCCGTCCCCGAGGGAGCACTAGCCCAGTTCCTGCGATCATTTCCTGTTGCCCCTTCTTGAGTTCAGCATCGACACAAACATCCTCTTGCCTACTTTGGGGTTTGTGTAAACAGAGGCACACAGGAGCATTTTTCGGGGACGTGCTTTTTCACTCCACATGCACATGGGATTTAACTCAGGGCTGTGAGTGGCTGTGGCCCCTGCTGAGAGCATCCCTGGGGTGAATGTACCACTCTCTGTGTATCCACTTTCTTTTGATGGGAACGTGGGGTTTTCAGGGTTGGGGCTGTTAGAAACAAGGTTGCAGGGGACATTCTGGGGCAGGTGTCCCATGTTCTGAGTTTAGAGATCCATGCGTGGAATTGCTAAACCGTATGGTAGGTTTGGGCGTGTTCCAATTTCTCAGGAAGGCTGGGTTATGTTTCAAAAGACTCGCCTTCCAAAACGGGGGGAAATTTTCGTGGCTTCTCATCCTTGCAATCATTTAATGTCGTTTGTCTTTTGATTTTTGCCAATCTAGTGATGCGCACTGCTATCTTGTGATTTCAATTTGCGTTTTCCTGATGACTAGGGCATGCTGTCATACTTACAAGACGTTTTGGGGTTTGGTTGTGTGTGTGTGAGATGTCTCCTGGAGTCTTCTGCCTGATTTTTCTGTTTCAGAGGAGTTTTTCGTATGTGTAGAACAATGACTTTGTTGGATTAACAATGACACAAGTCTCTGCTCGTCATTTGTGGCTTATTATTTTATTTTTGATGATTTGACTCAATAAATAAGGATTCTTTAACTTTATGCAAGCAGATTAATACATCTTTTCCTTTGGGTTTGTATGCTTTCTCCTTATATAAAATTTCTCTCCTTCTTAACATTTCCTAGTGGCATTATAGCTTTGCATTTCCTGTCTTAAATCCATATAGAATTATTTTTGCACGTGGTATGAAATAAGGATTCAATCTCATTTATTTTCTGCTCAGGCACCCAATTTCCCAGCATGATTTCTTGGAAAGCTCAATTTTTGCCCTCTGACCTTCAATAAAAGTGGTGATATGTAGCTATGTCTATACATTTGCGGGTCTGTTTCTGGCCCCATTCTGTTCTCCATGTGCAACTGTCCAGATTGTGCACCATCATCGTGTGTCCTAACCTAGCCCATAAAAGCTTTGTTGACCAAAACGACAGGTCCATCTCTGTTATTAGCTTTCAAACTAACTGGTGATTCCTGGCCCCTTGCCTTTTCATAAGTATTTTCGGACTCATCTGTCATGCTTCACACCCAAACTTTATTAGGAATTATCATGGCACTGAGTCATTAAATCAGTTTTGGGTAATCTATTTTCCATACTCAAGCTTCTAATCCATAAAAATGGAAAAGTATTTACTTAGATTTTCTTTAAAGATTCTCAATAAGCTTATTTGATGCTCTCCAAAGTATAGATATTTTTTCAAAAGTTCTACATCAGAAAGTTCTCACAAGTCTCTTGTTGTTGCTGCTAGGTAGGAATACAATCGATTTTGAGGTCTGATTTGTGTCAAGCAGCGCTGTACGAGAGCATACTCATTCTAATGACACCTCTACAGATTCTTTTGGACCTCCCCTATGCACCAACTTGGTGTACTCTCTCCCCTGCTCGACCTCACACATTTCACTTCCTCTCTTGGCTACTGCATGGGCCTCAACCTCCATTGTAACCTTGAGTGATACCGGAACGTGTTCACGCCTTTCTTTTGATCTCAAAAGGAATGGTCTCTCCACTTAACCCTCAAATGTGTTTCTGCTGTTTGCTAGTTGTTATGAATGTTAATGACAAATGAACGTTGAACATTCAAGTGTTCCTACCCGTTGCTGACTCCAGTGACTTCCGCTTCAGGGCTCTGCACTCACCCAACTCAGTGACTCAGTTTTGGGGGTTGTGGTCTGTCCTGGGACATCAGTTTTCTGGTGAATCTAAGAAAAGTCACTGATTTTCGGTTGCTTCGGGGATTTTTTTTCTTGGGGTGCCAATGGGAGCAACAACTTCCAAGCTCTTACACCTCGGAGCAGGAACTCGAAGTCTTGCCTTCATTTTTGAAAGATATTTTTGCTGGGTATAAAATTTTATGTTGATCTTTCTTATCAGCAACTGAAATGGTGCTTCACACTTTCATTGCTTGCATTATTTCCAAAAAGTCTGCTGCCATCCTTACCTTTGCTCTTCTGTATATGATGTGTCCTTTTTCTCTGACTACTTTTAAGATTTTTTTAAATTAAATATAATGTATTATTTGCCCCAGGAGTAAGGTCTGTGAATCATCAGTCTTACACAATTCACAACACTCACCATAGCACATACCCTCCCCAATGTCCATCACTCAACCACCCTATCACTACCCCCCACTGCCCCAGCAACCCTCAGTTTGTTTCTAGAGATTAAGAGTCTCTCATGGTTTGTCTCCCTCCCCGGTCCCATCTTGTTTCATTTTTTCCCTCCTTCTCCTCCCACAAACCCCTGCCCTGCCTCTCAAATTCCTCATATCTGAGAGATCATATGATAATTGTGTTTCTCCAATTGACTTGCCTCGCTCAACATAATACCCTCTAGTTCCATCTACATCATTGCAAATGGCAAGATTTCAGGGTTTTGATGGCTGCATAGTATTCCATTGTGTATATGTACACTTCTTTATCCATTCATCTGTTGGTGGACATCTAGGTTCTTTCCATAGTTTGGCTATTGTGGACATTGTTTCATAAACATTGGGGTGCATGTGCCCCTTTGGATCACTACATTTGTATCTTTAGGGTAAATACCCAGTAGTGTGATTGCTGGGTCATAGGGTAGCTCTATTTTCAACATTCTGAGGAAACTCCACACTGTTTTCCAGAGTGGCTGCACCAGCTTGCATTCCCACCAACAGTGTAGGAAGGTTCCCCTTTCTCCACATCCTCACCAACAATTGGCATTTCCTGACTTGTTAATTTTAGCCATTCTGACTGGTGTGAGGTGGTATCTCACTGTGGTTTTTATTTATTTCCCTGATGCTGAGTGATTTGGAGCACTTTTTCATGTGTCTGTTGGCCATCTGGATGTCTTCCTTTCGGAAATGTCTGTTCATGTCTTCTACCTATTTCTTGATGGGATTATTTATTCTTTGGGTGTTGAGTTTGATAAGTTCTTTATAGATTTTGGATACTAGCCCTTTATCTGGTATGTCATTTGCAAATATCTTCTCCAATTCTGTCAGTTGTCTTTTGGTTTTGTTGACTGGTTCCTTTGCTGTGCAAAAACTTTTGATCTTGATGAAGTCCCAATATAGTTCATAAAAATGCCCTTGCTTCCCTTGCCTTTGGCAATGTTTCTAGGAAGAAGTTGCTGCAGCTGAGGTCGAAGAGGTTACTGCCTGTGTTCTCCTCAAGGACTTTGATGGATTCCTGTCTCACATTGAGATCTTTCATCCATTTTGAGTCTATTTTTGTGTGTGGTGTAAGGAAACAGTCCAGTTTCATTCTTCTGCATGTGGCTGTCCAATTTTCACAACACCATTTGTTGAAGAGACTGTCTTTTTTCCACTGGGCATTCTTTCCTGCTTTGCTGAAGATTAGTTGACCATAGAGTTGAGGGTCCATTTCTGGGCTCTCTATTCTGTTCCATTTATCTATGTGTCTGTTTTTGTGCCAGTACCATTCTGTCCTGATGATAACAGTTAGAGCTTGAAGTCTGGAATTGTGACGCCACCAACTTTGGCTTTGTTTTTCAACATTCCTCTGGCTATTCAGGATCTTTTCTGGTTCCATATAAATTTTAGGATTATTTGTTCCATTTCTTTGAAAAACATTGATGGTATTTTGGTAGGGATTACATTACATGTGTAGACTGCTTTAGGTAGCACAGACATTTTCACAATATTTGTTCTTCCAATCTAGGAGCATAGAACATTTTTCCACTTCTTTGTGTCCTCCTAAGTTTCTTTCCTGAGTACTTTATAGTTTTCTGAGTACAGATTCTTTGCCTTTTTGGTTAGGTTTATGGTATCCTATGGTTAAGATACCATAGGATACCATAAACCTAACCAAAGAGGTTAGATATCTTAACCATAAGATATAGTATCTTATGGTTAAGGTTAAAGTATCTTATGGTTTTGGGTGCAATTGTAAATGGGATCAACTCCTTAATTTCTCTTTCTTCTGTCTTACTATTAGTGTTAAGAACTGCAACTGATTTCTGTGCATTGATTTTATATCCTGACACTTTACTGAATTCCTCTATGAGTTCTAGCAGTTTTGGAGTGGAGTCTTTTGGGTTTTCCACATAAAGTATCATATCCTCTGTAAAGAATGAGAGTTTGACTTCTTTGCTGATTCAGATGCCTTTTATTTCTTTTTGTTGTCTGGCTGCCAAGGCTAGGACTTCTGGTACTATGTTGAATAGCAGTGGTGGTAGTGGACAACCCTGCTGTGTTCCTGACCTTAGGTGAAAAGCTCTCAGTTTTTCCCCCATTCAGAATGATATTCACTGTGGGATTTTTCATAGATGGCTTTGATGATACTGAGGTATGTGCCCTCTATCCCTACACTGTAAAGAGTTTTGATCAGGAAGGGATGCTGTACTTTGTCAAATGCTTTTTCAGCATCTATTGAGAGTATCATATGGCTCTTGTTCTTTCTTTTATTAATGTATTGTATCACTTTGATTGATTTGCAGACGTTGAACCATCCTTGGAGCCCAGGAATAAATCCCACTTGGTCATGGTGAATAGTCCTTTTAATGTATTGTTAGATCCAACTGACTAGTATTTTAGTGAGAATTTTTGCATCTGTGTTCATTAGGGATATTGATCTATAATTCTCCTTTTTGATGGGGTCTTGTTTGGTTTTGGGATCAAAGTAATGCTGGACTCATAAAATCAGTTTGGAAGTTTTCCTTCCATGTCTATTTTTTGTAACAGTTTTAGGAGAATAGATATTAGTTCTACTTTAAATGTTTGCTAGAATTCCCCTGGGAAGCTGTTTGGCCCCGGGATCTTGTTTTTTGGGAGATTTTTGATGACTGCTTCAATCTCCTTACTCGTTATGGGTCTGTTCAGATTTTCTATTTCTTCCTGGTTCAGTTTTGGTAGTTTTTAAATCTCTAGGAATGCATCCATTTCTTCCCAGATTGTCAGATTTGCTGGCATATAGTTGCTCATAAAATGTTCTTATCATTGTTTGTATTTGATTGTGATCTCTGCTCTTTCATTCATGATTTTATTAATTTGGGTCCTTTCTCTTTTTTCTTTTTTGATATGTCTGGCCAGGGGTTTATCAATCTTATTAATTCTTTCAAAGAACCAGCTTCTAGTTTTGTTGATTTGTTCTAATGTTCTTTTGGTTTCTATTTCATTGGTTTCGGCTCTGATCTTTATTATTTCTCTTCTCCTGCTGGGTTTAAGCTTTCTCTCTGGATCTGCCACCTGTAGTGTCCCTGCTTGAAGAGCAGTGGCCCAACTGTTTCAGGGCTAATGGTTTAAGGTAACTCCAAACTGAGAGCCCAACCTCAGCTCTGTCTCTGCAGCTGGCTTCCCTGCTGTGATACATGGGAGCTCTGCCACTCTCAGACACTCCTGGTCTTTTTGTGACACCATGGGTCCTGAGACCACACTGTACCTATGAGGGCTCCACCCACCCCTCACTTAGTCTCTGGAGCGACATTCCTTAGTGGAAAAGACTTTACTGCCTGCCGGGAGCTGGCCCCTCCCCCAAGGTCTGTCATCCCATATATTGCCTCAGATTCACTTCTCCGCATGTCCTACCTTCCAGAATGGTCCCTTTTCTGTTCCTAAAATTTCTGCTCTTCTCTTCAATCTCCCATTGAGTTTGTAGGTGTTCAGAATGGTTTGATAACTGTCTAGCTGAACTCCTGGGACCTGATAATATTTAGGTCTCCTGTTCCACTGCCATCTTCCTCCTCTGCCTATTTTTAAGATTTTTCTCTTAATGGCTGGTTTTGAGCAATTTGATTATACCTTGCCTTTGTGTTGTTGTTATTGTTGTTGTTGTTTCATGCATCTTGTTGAAATTCAGTGAGTCTCTAGGACCTATGGGTTTTACAACTTCATCAAATTTGTACGAACTCTAGGTATTAGTTTTACAAATGCTCACCTATCTTTCTTCTTCAGGGACTCCAGTTATGCACACATCAGGCTGCTCAATATTATCTCAGAACTCACTGAGGCTTTGTGAAATTTTTCAGTGTTAAAAAAAAAAAAAAACCCTGCATTTTATTTTGCATTATTTCTTTTGCTTTGTCTTCCAGTTCACTAATCTCCACTTCTGCAGTGTCTTATCTACTGTTCAGTCCATACAGTGTATGTTTCATCTCAAACAGTTTTCATGTCTAGAAGTGTGACTTGGATCTTTTTCATACCTTTCATGTCTTTGTTGATGTGCTCAGTACTTTCTCTAGCTTCTGGAATACATTGGATACATTTATAATAGTTGTTTCAACATCCTTATCAGCTTTTTTCCAAAGGTTATATTTATTTATTTGAGAGAGAGAGACAGATAGTGAGAGAGAGAGAGTGTGTGTGAGAGAGAACAAGCTGGGGGGAGAAGCAGAGGGTGAAGGAAAAGTAGGTTCCCTGCTGATCAGGGACCCTGACTCAGAGCTCGATCCAAAGACCCTGGGATCATCACCTGAGCTGAAGGGAGATATTTTACCAATTGAGCCACCCAGGAACCCCTTTATCAGCTTTTTTCTAACATCTGTATGGGTTTTGGTTCAGCCAATTGATTAATTTTCTCCTCCATTATTGGCCATACTTTTCTGCCTCACAATTTTTGGTCAAATTTGCTACCTTGTGAGTTTTACCTTGCTAGATACTAGCTACATTTGTATTCCTATGGACATTCTTAAGTTTATTCTGGGACTCCGATTATGAGGAAACAGGTTCAGGAATTCCTTCTAAGACTCTGTTAAAGATCATCAGAGCAGCATTTAACCTAGTGTTAATCAATGTACACTCCTGAGACAAGATCAGTCATGAGTGCTCTACCCAGCTTGTAACAATCATGGGGTTTTCTGGGGATTTCCCTCTGGCTGGTAGCAAGAGCTGTTCTTTGTCCTGGTGCATTTGGTGCTGCAACCCCTGATCCTGTCTGGGTTTTTTTTTTCCCCCAGACTTGGACAGGTTCCTTTCATGCATACTATGACCACTGTGTGCAAAGGGAACCTCCATGTGCATCACCAGAGCTCGTCCTGCGTGTAGCTCTCTCTTCTCTTCCTCATGGCACTCTGAGCTGTGAGCACCAGCTACTTGGTCTTCTTTAGAGCTCCTCAACCCAGAGAGTCTTCTGGCTTTTCCTGAGTCCCTTCCCTGTGTCATGACCTGAGCACTGACCCCAGGAAGTAAGCTGGAGAAATCAGGGGGCTTGCTTTGTTTCTCCCCACCTCTCAGATGTCCCTGTCCCTATCTGATGTCCAGTCTCGTAGAAACCAGATGCCATATATCTTATCCACTTTTTAAGCCATTTTTCAAGTGAGACAGTTTATGCCACTCTATCCCGCACCTGTAGCTCTGTCCCCTCTTTCTTCCTGCTATGGCTTATTTGTGTCCTTTCTCTTCAAGGTCAGTTTCACCAAAGATTTGTTGTTTTTAGTGGTGTTTTCTGAGGGTAAAATTCTACATTGTTGACCCCTTCTTATCTGCTTCTTTCCTATTTCATCAATTTACTTCCTTATTTTTATTATTGATTTCATTGTTCTATTGTTCTACATTGGGTTTATTTTGTTAGTTTCTCCCCAACTTCTAATGATAGATGCTTTCTCTCTCTCTCTCTCTCTCTCTCTCTCTCTACACACACACACACACACACACACACACACACACACACACACACGTTATCTCATGGTGAAATAGATTCCAGGGAGAGTTGAATTTGTTACTTTCAGGATCCAGGGACCTTATCAGTCCTTAAATTAAGTTGTTGTCTTGAGGTTTTTAAGACCATGGAGGTAGTAGGATGTCAGACCATAAACATGCTTATGGACTACTTGTGGTTCAAGTGATTTCCTTTATAGGCCAAAGTCTGAGTCAGCTGACTTTGCAATATGCCAGAGAGAGGGCCCATGTTTCTGTCTGGCTCACCTTGATATTGAGTGGATAGTAGGGGTAGCTCCTGGCCAGGTCCTTGTCCTGGATGGACCTGAGCCTTGCTTCCTGTCCCCCAAGACCTTTAGGTCTGAAGCATAAGATCACACAGGTTGGCAAATGCCATCGGACAGGGGTCTGTGCCCTTTGCTCACCTCTCCACATCCCTGAATTTTTGTGTCTCAGCTGAGTGTTTCTATGTGCCCACCCAAAGATGTTCTCAAGAAGGTTTTTCTTTCTTTTTTTTTCACAGATATTTTTAAATATTTAAACAGCTACCAAGTTTGCCATTTTACAAGGTTACTACATTTCTTTTCTGTGAGCATTTTCATGTCGTTTTATGTCTTCTTGACTCGGCCTCAAATGGTAAAAACCTACTTTTTCTGCTGTGTCTAGAATCTGCTTTCTTTGATATCTGCATTTAACAAGCAAACGTGCTCCCTCTTGCAGAGTAAGGCAAGGCTGCTCTGCGCCCCACAGTGCCTGAGAGCTTGTGCCCCATCTCCCTCCTCACTCCGCCGCCAGGCTTCCCTGGAGCACCCCCTGCTCTGCGTTGTGACTTCATTGACCGTCTGCCCTGAATTCACTGTAATCTCGCTTCTTCCTGCAGAGCTCCCTGAAGCTCCTCGGTCAGATCCCAGGAGACCTCTTGCTGAATTGCTGAATCCAGGAGACTTTTTAGTTTCTGCCTCAGCTCTTGGCAGCCCTGGCTTCTTCTCTCTCACTCCCCTCCCTCCAACGCATGGCTCTCTCCCTTCTCCTGGTTTCTCTCCTACCTCTCCTGGTGGCCCCCTCTCAGGCTCTTCCTCTGCTAGGCTTCTCTGTGAGTCCCTCCCCACTGGCCTTTTGGAGCTGGGCCTGCCATTCCCCCAGGGTCCCACTAGCCGTCTCCAGGGCTGCAGCCCCACTGGACCTCTGTCTTGTATGACTCATGGACAGCCAAATCCCCAAGGATTCCAGGATTCTCACCTGCAGCAGAGCAAGCCTGTCCATTAGCAAGAGCCTCACATGTCCTCTATCACTGCCAGAACTGCCCGTCCAATTACGTTCCCCTTCTCAACAGCTGGCCCTCCGTCCCCGGGCAGAGCCTGCCGGGAGCCCCTGGGCACCTCCTCACTCTCCAGCCCATGTCCCTCCCTCGCCATCAATGCCGCCCACTCCCAATCTGGCCGCCCCTCTTTGGGTGTGGGTAGCATCAAGCCCGCAGCCTCCTGAGCTTCTTGCTGTCTGGCTGACTGCATGGACCCATTTTCTGTGGGCAGCTCTGCAGTGGCAGCCACAGGACCACAAGTTCCAGAGATCTCCGGGTGCCAGGCATCTAGGCTGTCGCTGTGTAACTCATCGCCCTGGGCAGTTTTCAGACACATGTGTCCTTGGCAACCTGCTGTCTTCGGTCTTGACATTTTCCTCTGTTTTCCACCTTTTGCTCCTTGTTTATAGACCCTGGTCACCACAATCTTGGGCTGCCTCCAAACAGAGCCCTGAATTCAGCTGTGACGTTTGCCCATATCCTTGTCTTTCCTGAGAGTGGGGTGGGTTGGGGTCCTTTCCTCCAGCAGGAAGCACGATTCTTGGTCCCTAAGAGCTGCTTGCATGAGTGAACCACCCAGACCTCCCTTGGAGCCAGGGGTGCACCTTGCTGATGCCCTTCCTCCCTCAGGTCCCCGGTCCTCCTCCCAGCTCACGACTTGCCCAGCACCTGTTGGAAGAACACCAGCAACATTGTTGATTATAGCCCCTCAAAGAGTCAGACTCGCCCGCACACGCAGTGATTCACCTAATGATTTCTAACAGCCTGAGAGGAAGGTACTTCATCCTCTAACAGGCCAAGCCACCTGCTCATGGTCCTGCAGCATCAAGCCTAAGTGTGTGTCCCGTCCCGCCCTCCCCCACGCTCTGCACCTGCCGCTGTCCTGGGGCAGGGGCAGGATGCACCCCTGCACAGCCACTGGCCGTGGTGAGAGTATTTGGGTTCCTGTTTGCCTCTTTGGCTGGTCAGGGAGTTTCACCCATCCTCTGGGTGGGTTGGGATCCCAGCGCCATGAGGACACACAGGAGTCCCCAAAACGTCCGTCATGAAACAAACAATGGAACATTTTATGTGGTTTCAGGACTGGCTCAGAGAGGGCAAAGAGAGAGCAGCAGGTGCACTGCACAGAGCATGTCTAGCAAGCCCAAGAAATCGCCTGGTGTCTATTGAGTTGCTAGAGTGTAATCCACACCGTACGTTCATCTGTAAAATAGGCACCAGTAGACAACATCAGCATCTCATAAAAACAGCTGCCTCCGCATCTCTCCTGTCCTTGCCCACCTTCGTCGACCTCCCGCAACCCCGTGGGTTGGATCTTCCAGTAATTGCATTTATATTTCAAATAGAATTCTTCAACCCCTGTTTGTAACTTCTGTTCTCCGTTCCTGGCATCATCTGTTGACCTTCTTCAGGACGAGAAGCGGCTTCAGCTCCCATCCCCTTGTTCCCCGACCAGAGCATCAGGATTTAATTTGTGACTTTACATAATGCAGTTAGGCTTTGGGTCTTTCTCCACCGGACACAGAAGGTGCCGGCTGCCTCCCTTGGCAGAGAATGGAGGTCCTGGCACGCAAGCGCCTGGGCAGGGCACCTGGCTCGTCCGTGGCCCGCGTCCCCTAAGGCTGAGGGCGGGGATACCGCCCAAGCTCACAGAGCTGCACACCGTGCTGTGTCCTGGCTTGATCTTCAATCTGGAAGCCAGTGAACTCTCCCACCACTACCGCCACTTAGAAGCCACCTACAGTGGCATCTAAGTCCTACAGGACTCTGCATGGGGCACACTAATTGCGTCTCCCCACCCCCGGCCCCGGGAGCTTTTCTGTTCTTCCTGGAATTTTTATCCTTTTCTTGAAATTTTCCTCTTCCCCCCAAATCTTCATCTGTGAGAGACTCCCATGGAGTTCCCCTTCTCCGCCTTGCAGACAGCCAGCTCTGACGTCCAGTGGTGGTGCTGCTGTCCTGGGGCCTGACCTCTGGTGCCCCCCTCCAGTTGCTTGGACCCCCTCTGCCTCTGGTGACTCTGCCGTTTCCTGGAGAACATCCTTGAAATGCAGTCGAGTGTGCAGGATGTCCATAGTCAGGGCTTTCATCACCAGACTATTGCAGGAAAGCAAAAGTTCACTGCCCACTTCCCTAACCCCAGCAGAGAGCGGGCTTCTGGTTGCCCAGGGGCCCGCCACCTGCTCTGCAGGGAATGTGTCCCTGGAGCAGAGCTGCGCCCACTGGCTAGTCTCTTGCCTGGGACCTCTCTGCTCTGCAGTGGTACTGTTGAGTTGTGACTGTCTATAGGGGCTGCAAAGCCTAAAATATAAACTACTTTATCCAGTATCCAACAGAACTTTCTAGAAGATGGTGATGTTCTTTGTGATGGGAGCCACTGGCCACAACAGGCCACTGACCAACTGCAATGTGTCTAATGCAACCAAGAAACTGAATTTTTAGTTGCTTCTAATTTTAATTAATTTTAGCTCGAACAAACCCCACATCTAGGTAAAGGTTGCCGTGTAGGATGGGTCGCTGGTTGCTTGAGACCAGAGGTGGGCCTTGGAGGTGCTGGGCCACAGTGTGGAGGGCATGGAAGCAGGCTAGGAGGGACCCTGCAAGCAGGGTCTGGGTCCACCCCTCCAGGTGTGCAGCCCAGAGAGTCTGCATGTTATCCAGAGGAGTGGGGAGGAGGGGGTCCTCACAGCCCGATGGAGACAAAAGTCAGGGAGCCCTCAGACGGCAGAGGTGGTACCTGGCCTGGAGAGCTGGTCACGCGAAATTCTGGGGAGGAGTTCTGTCCACCACCCGTGAGCACAGTGATGGGCAGAGGCCACGTCTGTGACAACAGCGTCCTCCTGGACAAGATCCCAGGGTTCTGGGAGGATTGGGAGGATGTTGGGTGCGTCCTGGGGCACAGTAGGTTTATGACAAATAGGGAGTTCATAAGCTGGATTTTCCAGGATTCAAGGCTGGTGAGTTACCTGTTAATGTTGTTGTAAAGGTCAGGGATGGTCACAAGGCTGGGGCAGTGGTGGGAAAGGTGAGCGGAGCAGGATGCTCGGCCGGCAGTGCTGGATGGGGACGCACGTGGGGAGCGTCTGGTTACAGAAGCAGGTGTGTCCCTCCTTCCCACTCACAGAGCGTTGATGCCCTGGTGCCGTGTGGCCCTGGGAGGCTCCCAACCCCATGGCTGGCAGCGGCCTGGTGTCTTGTGCATACGCGTGCGCGCACACACACACACACGCACAGCCGGGGAAAGGGCGCCCGCCCTCTGCGGACCCTCTCTGCACACAGCCTCTCCCTCACCGTCCGCACAGCTTCCTCCTCTCCGAACCTGTCCCGACCAAGCCGCGCGGCTTCCCTTCGCCACGTCCTAACCACGGGTCTCTATCCCCTTTGTCCTGTTCTGTCTCTCCAGATGAGCACAAAGGTGAGTGACAAGCACTTTGCTTTTCATTTCCAAGAAGTGGGGAAACATAAACAAACAGGCAGTGAACCTGACAAGGCGTCTGTCCCTGGCGGGTCCGTCTGTAATTAACAGTCACCCAATCTGAGTTCGGCCCGCGCAGCTGCCTGCCCCCCGAAACTTTCATGGAGCGCCCGTGCGCTAATGAGGATGCCAGCTAATTACTTGTAAAATGATTAAGAAATCACACTGGGACAGTTGACGGGTCTCAGCCGGGAGCCCGTCAGACTCCACTCAGGCCTCTCGTCTGCGGATGGCAGCTTCCCTTCTGAAGGATGGCGCCGACTCTGCGGGCAGACGGGATGCAAAGACCCCGGCCCGGCCCAGCCCAGGCGTGAGGCCTCAGCAGGCGGCGTGGTCAGAGGCACAGCTGGGATCCTCCTGATCTCCCCACCCATGCAGGCTCATAGACCCCCGACCCCAGCAGATCCGTGCTCCCTCAACAAGACCATCTCTGCTGATTGCATTTCTGGCAGGTTCCAGAGCTGCCACAGGCCTGGCGGTTAACTTTACCAGGAGGCCACTTCCTGCCCAGGTGCCTGCTCACCCCGTCCAGGCCAGGCTGTCAGGTAAGGTGGGGGAGGGCTGGCAGCCGTCCGGCTCTCGTCCTGCGGCTGCGTGCAGGGGCTCTGGGCCGTGGGCGGAGCCAGCTCCCGGGGGTCAGCCGGTGCAGCTCTGTGGGGCCGCCCAGCCTGAGGTGGGGCTGCACTGTGGGCCGTCCAGGGGCAGAGGGGGGCCAGGGCTGGCTCCTGGGAGGGGAGGTGGTCGGTTTGTGGTGTTTAATTGTGTTCAGGCCTGTGCAGTTTGCTTGACTTGGTCCATCCATAGAGGAGGAAACGGTTTCTTCCCTGCTTCCTGCTCCTCCCGAACTCCCAGGTGGCTTGAAGTCTGTCTCCAGGGTTAGCCCGCCTGACGCGCCCCTGCTTTCCAGAAGGAGCTCCTTGACGCTCGGAGCAGCCCTAGGTCTCGGGCTTCCCAGAAGGGCCCTCTCCACCCTGACCCCGCTCTGCAGCACGTGGCTGGGGGAGCAGGGCCTGGCGATCCCGCTGCTCCCACCACCGTGTCCTGGGACCCAGTCCTGCCGCTCAGCGCCAGCAGCTTGACCCGCCTGCCAGACACAGGGAGCCGAGTCTGCTTCCGGACCCGCTGGGCAGAGCCTCCCGGCCCCGAGCTGCCAGTCCGCGCACCGGCCTGTGACGCTGGGAAAATGCCAGAGACCTTCTGAGGAAACCAGAAGCACACTTGCCCTCGCAGGCGGGCATTGAGCAGGCGGGCACACACCGGGCACACTACACGCACTCACACGTGCCACACAGAGTCACTCACAGGCACGCACACGCACTCGCACACCCCCATCGTCCTCGCACACGAGCAGCCTCACACACTCACACACACCTTTCTTTCCAGTCGGCGCCCCATCTGACAAGTCCTGGCACTGTTTCCAGAGCAGCCCTGCTTGAAGCTGTCACTGGCCGGGCTTTCTTTGATTTTGCTTCTAATTATGAAACCTCTCAGCAGGAGGCCTCAGCTGTCCTGTGCTTCCTTCCCGGCTCTGAAAGGCTGCACTGTCCCCCCCACCCCACGACTGTACCATTCCCAGGGAGCAGGGCGGGGACACTCCTCACGCCCCTCCCCCATCTGCCTCCAATCCCCCAGGATCCCCAGAGGGCCCAGCGCGGCCTCTGCCTCGGGGACTGTGGTGTGTGTAGACTCGGCTCCTCTCGAAGCCTGTGACCTCACTGAGCCCACCTGCTGGTTCCAGGAGCTTCTCCCTCCTTCCTCTGCGAGCCAGCAGGGTCTGGTGGGAGCCGCGTGCACACGTGTCCCTTCCGCAGTCCTCCCCTGTCGGCCTGCTCGGCCACACCTCCAGGGTGGGTGGTTGGCGGTGGCGAGCTGACCTCTGCCCCTGGCTGCCGCCCCATGTGGCCCTCACTCCCTCGCCGTTGACGATGAGGTCGGCTGTGCAGGTGTCAGAGTTCGTGTGGGGCCCTTTGTCAAACCGGGCCATTTTCCAAGGGTTTTGCCATGAGCAAGTGCCAGAGTTTGTCCAAAGGTTGTGCTTCGTGGGACGGCGCAGCTCCCGCTGGAAGAGCAGAGGAAGGGCTCGGCGGGGTCACTGGAGCGCAGACCCGGGGGGGGCAGTGGAAGGGGGCGCAGGGGTGCAGGAGGGAGACCAGCGGGAGAGCCAGAGGCCACAGGAGGACTCAGGGTCTGTCCAGCGGCACCGGGAGGGGCAGGGCGAGGGGCAGGGTGAGGCTCAAAGACCCCCGTGCCCAAGCTCAAAGGCAGAGGTGGCTCAGGGTGGAGACAGAGTGGGTGCAGGACGTCTGGGGCTCAACCCTGCCGGCTTGCTGATGGATCCCACATCGGGGCAGCCAGGAGCTGTCAGGAGTCGGGTGGAGGCATCATCTTAACTCAAGGGAAGGCTCCAAGGAGCCTAACAGCCCCGTGACCTCCGTGTACCCCGAACCCAGCACACTCGGCCCCACAGGACCCTCACAGCTTACACGGCATGGAGAGCTTCCATCATGTCAACCCCCCTGGTCACGGTCGTCAGTGGCTCCCCAGAAGCAGGGTGTGGCCCCTGGCCACAGCCCCTGACCTTGTTGGGCTGAGCTGTCCCGGCCTCAACCCATCCAACCGCGGCCGTGGCTTCAGCTGTGCTGGGGACCCGCGGTTCCACATGGGGCATAGAATACACTCGTTGGTTCTCACTTGTCTTCAGGATGGGTCCGATGTCCCTGGGAGGTAAGGACCACCATATTCTTTTCCGTGTCCCTGCCCCAGGGGACCTCGCTCTGCAGCTGAGCTGCGGGAATGCATTTTTGCTAAACCAGATCTTATGGACATGAACGTTTGTGGTTCAGTGGAGCATCAGGCCCATGAAAGGTGGAGGGAAGAAGCTGAGCTGAACCCAGGCTGCTGGAGAAGGTGGGTGGGCTCACGGGCCAGCAGGCGCACAGGAAGGAGAGCTGCGGGGCTGACAAAGCCAGAACATGCCATCAGCTGGGATCCCGCGGAGTTGGCCTGGGAGGGCTGTCCTGGGTGCTGGGAGCCGGGGCAGCAGACAGAGGGGGTGGGAGTTGACTCAGGCCACACGAGTGACAGGGAATAGCATGTCCCAAAGCTGGTGACTCTGCAGCTCCCAGGAGCTTAGGGGTGAGCCCGCAAGGCTGGCTTTGGGGTCTCCCGGGGCAGCTCTAAGAGCTGCTATAGGGTACTGGGCAGACAGACGCGTGCCCTGGAGTCCCTTCTCCCCAGCCTGCCTTCTGGCCAACCACTGGGAGAAACTGAAAGCTGTCAGATGGCGGAGTGTGCGTGTGTGTGTGTGTGTGTGTGTGTGTGTGTAGGGACAAGACTGGGCAGCCCCAACCCCAGGCGCAGAGCAGGGGAAGTGAGTGTGGGCTTGAGGCCGAGAGGCACAGGGAAAACCAGCTCTGGGCTAATTGATAGATTTTTTTTTTTTTGCAATGAATTAAAAACTAACACCCACATCCACTCACCCAAATTAACATTTTGCCATTTGTGCTCCCAATTTTTAAAATATAAAGGAAATGGGTGATTCCGATAAGTTGAGATCTGCTGGGTTGCGTTGGGCCCAGAGAAAACAGACTATCTCCCTCGCGGCCAGCAGGAGGGAAGTGTAGATCAGGACTCACTAAGAACCTGGGATAATTACACTCTCACTGGGCTCATTCCACTCTTACCTTTTCCAGTCAATGTGCTTTTGAAGTCTGGCCACATCATCCGTCACATACGCAGTTCGCTCACACCTGCCTGTAGCTGGAACAGAGTTATTTCCAAGCCTTCCGATACACACGTCGCCACCGGGAACATTCTTGGCTTTTCCTTCAGATTTCTCCAAGATCCCCCAATCCTCTAAGTAGCTACAATGGGGCAAATATTTGACCATCTGCATGCTTATTTGCTTACGTGTGGTAACCTCCGTTCTTTCCGGTACGCAGGTGACCAGGTCTGACAAATGCTCAGAGTCACAGTTAGGGAACAGAAGGGTTCAGGGTCCAGATGTCCCGGTCCTGCCCCTCTGGGGTCCAGCCCTTGCCCCACTGCCGACTCCTGGCAACGCCTGAACTCTTCTCTGTCTCTTTCCTGCACAAGGGATCGTAGATCATGTGGTGTTTGGGTCGGCCTCTGAGACACGTGCGTGCTTCTGGGTGCTTCAAGTTTTCTCCTGCACATTGCCAAGGGACAACCCACCCGCCCAGGTACGGAGGGACCCGCGACGCTCATCCCTCCACCCGCTGGAGGGCATCTGGGAGCTCCCCAATAAACCTTCACATACAGGGTTAGTGGAAATACAGGCTTGCCCTTCTCTTGGGAAAATACCTAGGGGAGTGTCGCCAGGCCGTACCAGGGGCGCACATTTGACTTCTAGGAAAATGCCTCACTGTGTCCCCAGAGATCTTGCTGTATCATTCCGCATTCCTACCAGCACAGTGAGGGTGCCGGTTGCTCTGACCCTTCCCGGCACTCGGTACATGTGTGCACACCCGCACACATACACGCGCACATACGTGTGCATAGGTGTTCCCCCACACACACGCACACGCACACGTATTCGTATATATTCACATTCTAATAGATAAGTATTTAATAGGTAAGTATCACTAACTTGTGTGGTTTTGACTTTCATCTCCCTGCTGGTGAATAATGTCCAGCAGATTCTCATCTGCTCATTTGTCACCAGTAAAATGTGTATTTTCTTGGGTACAATGTATATTCTGATATCTTGCCCACTTCTTACTTTTCTTTTAAGTTTTCTTTTTATTAAATTATGATAGTTCTTCATAAATTCTGGATACAAGTTAATTATCGGGTATGTGATCATTTGCAAATACTTTCCCCCAGACGCAAATACATCTCTCATGAAAACATCTTTGCGTTCCTTTCTAGTGGCTGTCACAGAGCAGAAGTTTTAATTTTGATAAAACCCAGCTTGTCAATGTTTTTCCTTCGTGTATCATGCTTTTGCTGTCATATGAAGAAAACTCTGCTGATCCCAGGATCGGCGAACTCTGCCTGAAAAGGACCAGATGATAAATCTTAGAGTCTGTGTGGACATGTGATCCGTGCTTGTCCGAGTGTTCTCGGTGCCTGCTTTGTCATGGGGTCTATGTCTTCCTTCCCTCTCTCTTCCTCTCACAAGTCTTTAAGAATACGAAGCCATTTGTCACCAGGGGCATGTGAATCCGGCCTCGGGCTGGATTTAGTTCACGGGTCATGGTTTGGTGAGTCCTGGTCTAACCCAAGGTCACAAAGATGTCCTCTGTATTTTCTAGAAGTTTTGTACTGTTGCATTTCACTTTCAGGTGTGCAACTCAGTCTGAGTCACTCTCTGAGTAACATGAGAGCTGTGGGTCAAGATTTCTTTGTTGATGGCCCATTGGCTGAGCACCATTTGTCGGGAAGACTGTCCTGCTCCACGGCAAAGGCCATTGCCCTTGAATTGCCGTAAACATCTCCCCGGATGGTGTTCGTGTAGGTCCATTTCTAAACTCTATCCTACCCCACTGTTCAGCGCTTCTCAGAGGCTGCTTTTAGCAGTAGGGCTAGTTTGAGCTGAAAAGTTGGTCGTAACTCCTGAATCCACCATTACTAGTACTGGAAGTCCCTAAGTTCACTGATTTTTAACCACTGGCTGGTAGTCCATCACACGTGGTCATTCCCTGAACATTCACCAGAGCAGCTGTGTGCAAGACCCCCGGTACACAGGCCTGAGGGCAGTCCCCAGGCTCCGGTGCCTAGTGCAGGGTTGCCATCACTTCCATCGCCTACTGCGGGAGGGCTCAGTGCTTTCCAGTGCTTGGGGCCATAGTCCTGGCATTGGGAGGTTGGAGGGCACGAGTCTAGACATCCTACAGTGTGTGAGTCAACGCGCCCAGGAAGAATTGCCCTGAATCGTTCATA
Organism: Mustela putorius furo; assembly: GCF_011764305.1. NCBI lineage: Eukaryota > Metazoa > Chordata > Mammalia > Carnivora > Mustelidae > Mustela > Mustela putorius. The sequence continues at coordinate 39,473,783 of NW_025421322.1, read as the reverse complement.
ACTGTCACAGGCCCTAACTGAGCATTCATGCTGGCAAATGTTTACCTCATTTAATGTATAAATAAAGATATTTTTGCACGGGTTTAATATAAACTGAACTGTATATGCAGAACCTAGAGATGCCACTACCATGTAATAGCTGCTAGATTGAGATGTGTTTGGTTTAGACCTTTCCTGAGATCCCGGCACCATTTCAGATTATCACGTCAACAACGGTGTCTGAGCACCCAGTAGCAGACCGCCCAGGGGCTCATCCTGCCGTGTGTAAACGTCCCCTCCACGGGTTGTGCAGCACGCAATCCGCTCCAAGCACATGCGGTTGCATCTCTGTTAATCTGCACTGCCTTGACGATTACCAGTGGTTATACACACCCAGAAGTATTTCTAAAAAAGTGATCTTATTTCAAAATGCGGTGTGTCAAAGACAGTGGAGAGAATACTCAGCTAAATATTTCAAATACAAACTAACTCATCAAGGAAGTATAAGCACTGGACACTTTACTGAGTCTCCCATTTAGCCGAGCCTAAACATTTACATACTGAGTTACATAGTGTTTACTATAAATCGCTCTCCTTCTGTTTCTACGCTACATGATAGATGGGGCATGATATTGATTTAAAAAAAAAGCCAGTGTGGACAAGGGGAGATGGAGAGGAGAAGGGAGTTGAGGGAAATTGGAAGGGGAGGTGAACCATGAGAGACTGTGGACTCTGAAAAACAACCTGAGGGTTTTGGAGGGGCGGGGGGTGGGAGGTTGGGGAAGCCTGGTGGTGGGTATTCAGGAGGGCACGGATTGCACGGAGCCCTGGGTGTGGTGCAAAAACAATGAATTCTGTTACACTGAAAAGAAATTAAAAAAAAAAAAAAAGCAATAAACTTCAACCAAAAGTAAAAAAAAACAAACAAACAAAAAAAAAAACAAAAAAAAAAACAACAGTGTGTGCTAGTTAGGTTATATTGCCTATGGGTTTGCCGTCAAGAGGGTAGAGAGGCGCGCCACAGGGTCCGCCCTGGGAAAGGTTGGCAGGGCGAGCTGCTGTCCACGGTGCTGGAACAATGAGGCCTTCCTGCGGCACAGAAAGACGCTTTCCCAGCGTCCCTGTCCTCCTCAGCCCCCGCACTGCTGGACCAGGGAGTCTGCTTTTGTGTCGGGTGTGAAACAGCATCAATTGTTTAATTTGCTTCTCCCTGAGACATCTTTCTCCTCTGTTGCCTCTTGGGAATCCTCTTTGATGAATCAAAGTTCAGGCCCTTTGTCCACATTTCTACTGTGTTGTTTATTCCATTCTTACCGATGGGTAAAACTTATTTGTATATTCTGGACACTAGTGTTTTGCTGTATGTACTGCAAATGATTTCTTCCCTGTTGCTGCATTTCCAGTAATCGTGCTTATGGGTTTTAGGTTTTGTGTGTGTATGTGTGCGTGCCAAAGGTTTTCATTTGTCGGAGTTACACTCATCCGTCTTTTGCTTTGGGTGTTGTTCTTTTCGAGTCTTGCTTAAGAAACTATTTCTTACTTTTAGGTTGTAATGAAAATATCCTATAATTATTTTGAGAAAATGTAAAGACTTTTCAAAATTCTCATTTATGCCTTAATCGTAGAATTCATTATATTGAGTACGGTGAGGGAGGGAATCTAATTAATTTTTTCCTGAAGGATAGTTTCCATATTAAGTCATCCATCCATTATTCACTGATCGGAGTACTACCTCCGTAATTCATCAAGCTGTCGTATACATGTCATTCTGTTTCAGAGCCATTCTGCGTTCTGTTTTTGTTCCGCTGACCCACTTGTGATCCCCTGCACCAGCGTATTCCAGGTGTACGTACCGTGCCTTCATATACTGCTTATGTTGTAGTACGAAAGTACCCCCTCCCTAAACTCATTTTCTTCAAACTTATTCTTGAACTTTACCCCCACCCCATGAATTTTGGGATTGGTGTGCCAATTTTCACATAACAATACTGTTGGGATTTTTGACTGGGATAACATTGAGTTTATTAATTAATTTGGAGACAATTGTAATCTTTATGATATTACGTCTACCCATCCATGAAAATCTCTTCATTTATACAGATCTTTTTGTACTGTCCTCCAATAAGTTTTATAATTTTGTCATTTTCTTCATAACAATTCTTATGCATATTTTATTACATTTATTCCAAGGTAACAGTTTTTGTTGCTATCACGAATGGATTTTTTTCCTCTATTATATTTCTTATTTGCTATTTTATGGTATAAGAGAAAGCTATTGATTTTTTAAATGCTTATTCTATATTCAACTACTCTGTTTTTATACATTGATCACCATATCCAGGAACTCTGCTGATTCTCTCTCAGCTCTAATCACTTGTCCAGATTTTCCCAGACACTGGTATAAGTTGCAAATAACCACATTTTTGGTTCTTTCTATTGTCTTACTTCCCTTTGTTATGGCACAGCTTTCAGCCTCCAGTGAAATGTAGTGCTGATTACAAGCAATCATGTCTTATTCCTAACTTAATTGGAAATGCTTCTCCTGTTCAACCATTAACTTTCTTAAATTCAATTTCACGTGATATCAATATTGCTAGCTTTATTACGATTAGTATTCTATGCTTTTATTTTAACCTTTCCCTATACATACATATAAATTCCATTTATATTTCAATTTTGTAATCTTTTTAATACATTTGCATTTATTGTGATTAATTAGACTTACTTCTATCATCTTTTGATTTTACTCTTCTTTCTGTTTTTCATCCTTTCTTGCCTTCTATTAGATTGATACATTTCTCTTTTATATCTCAGCAGGTTTGGCAATGATGAATTACATTTCTCACATTTTAGTGGTTACTTAAAATTATGACACAGAGAATTAACTTTAAAAAATTCCAGAAATTATAGAGACATTCAGAATCTCCCTCTTCCTGCTGAGCATGATTAAGACCTTCCTGTGCCTTAAGCGTTAAACATACTTTCTCACCATGAATTATTATGTAAAATTTTATTTTAGCTTCTTTTTGTAAGCATGGGAAGTTACTGAGATATTTTTAATAGTAGTGAATTGTATTTGCAAATACATTATATCAATCAATGCAACCTTTTTGTTTCCTAAATTTTAACTCTTCTCCCTGGGGATTTCTCCTTGCTGAATTATATAATTTGTTCTTTCAGTGAGAATTCAGAATCAGTAATCTCTTTCAATCCTTATATATTTGAAAAGTATTGATTTTGTCCTCCTTGAACGTTAGTCTTGCTGGGTATAAAATTATAGGTAAGACATTATTTTTTCTCAGCAATTTGGATGTATTATTGTTTTGTTACTCAGCATGACATGTGACTGGTCATAAATACACCTTCTTCTCTTATCCCTCATGGCTTTTAAGGTTTTCATTAACATATGTCTTATTCCTACTTGGAACAAATTGTGCTCCTTTTAGTTGAGGATTTATATCTTTGTCTCTAGAGTGTTCATAATCATGATCTTCAGGAATGTTTTCTCTCTCCAATTCACTCTGCAACTCACATGGTGTTGTGTTGGACCTTCTCAACAGAACTTCCAAGGCTCACCCTCTTTTTCATACGTTATACATTTCTTTAAAATGATCGCTTGGTTTTAAGCTTTGAGATACAGTTATAACTAGGGGGAGAGCCTCCATTTTAAAAAAAGATTTATTTATTTATTTGAGAGAGAGAGAGAGTGGGGGAGGAGCAGAGGGAGAGGGATGGAGAGAATCTCAAGCAGACTCCCCACTGAGTGTGGAGCCCTGTGCAGGTCTGGATCTCAGGACCCTGAGATCACAACCCAAGTTAAACCAAGAGTTGGAGGCTTGACCAACTGAGGCAGCCAAGTGCCCCAACCCTCCATTTTCATCAGCCATTTCTGTGTTTGGAATGAAAGGTGTGAGTCCAGACCACCATATGGAATCTCGGTTCTTCCTCTGTACTTTGAATCTCATGACCATGTTTTCTCCATCGCTTTTTGATACTGATGTTGTAGGCTCAGGACATGAAACCTGTTCTTTTCTCTGGAGGTCTATCAATTCATACCACTCCATCCTGGGAGCACCTGTACTGGTACTACCAAGAGTAGTAGTTATAGTAACACAAATAATAGTAGTAGCGGTATGGTGCAGTCATAGCTCCCATCTGTATGGCCATCTCCAGGATGCTAGAGGCCCTTAATCAGTATTCTTCAAAAAGCAAGCTTTGGGAGACTGATGAATCACAGACCTGTACCCCTGAAACAAATAATACAATATATGTTGATGAAAAAAAAAAAAAAGCAAGCACCTGTCTGTCACTGTGCAGAGAATTTTCTATACATCATCCAGTCTTCACAATGGCCTGTGGGATGGCATGGTTATTTGTCCTTTTCTAATAATAATCAACTAAGCACAGAGAGGCTATCACAGTAAGCCAGGTCATAGAGAAAGCAAGTGGCCAACTTGGGATTTGAACCACGACTGCAAATTCCACGATTCAAGCATGTGACCACAGTGCCTCTTGAGCATCTCCAGAAAGGACCAGGCAGCAAGAAAAAATCATACATATAGACTCATGAATACATTAACTCAGCTTCTTTTCATGTTCTGATAACAGAGCATGGTGGATGGGAACCTGCCTTTGAGAGGTTCTCTTTCTGATTGGAAATGGATATAGAAATGTAATCAGAGCACGTCAAAGCAAACAACATCCTGAAGCTCTTGGTACCTGAGCCGAGTCATGGACATGGGAAGAATTATCCAAGTAAAGGGAAAAAGCGTGGGTTCCCAGTATTGCCTGAGTATGAGCCACTGCAAAGAGCTGCTGCTGCGGGTGGGGAAGGATTGAGGGGCAGTGGCCAGGATGAGCCTGGGCAAGTGGGAAGGGAGGGCCTTTTCTTGTCACGTCAAGGACAGAACACTCAGACCCCCAGTAAAGGTAGGGGGAGACAAGGAGGAATGTCAAGTATGCAGAGAGACCTTCGTGCCTTGCTAATGATTAAGGGAGTCGTTTTTGCAGATGTCTGGGTCATTGAAATTCTGGAAAAAAAGGATTTCATGTTGAGAAAGGACCATGAATATCCCACACAAACATTCTGCATATCTGACTGTTCTGATTTTGGTAACTGGTGCATGGAAATCTCTGAACTGAAAGAAAAGGCACCAGTTCTGAGGCGTCAGCTCTTTGCAGGGTCCACAGCGCCTCCCGAGGATGCAGGCAGGGTGTCCTTTCATTTGTGGGCCACATCCTAATTCGTGGGGAGGGGAGAGAAGGCGCCATCAGCAGCAGCAGCTCCTCCAACGTGATGAAGAACAATATGAATGAGGGACTTGATTTGAAGAGAGCTGTGGCTGTGATTTAATTTAAGCCACCAGGTTAATGCATTTTTTTCCCTAATTTCAACCTTGGGTGCACTGCATTCATTTGCACTGGCCCGCATGGTTCTCAGTCAATGTTCTCAAGTCACTTTCATGCATAAAGTTGTTTCTTCTTAACTAGATTATGGGCTGCAGAAGGCAGAGGCTGTGCCCTTTCTTTAGGACACAGCCGTTTCCAGCACAAGGGCTGTATCTCGCCATCAGGTTAGGGCCTCCTCAGGATGGAGGTGTCCCCTGGATGTCTGCTGTGTACCAGGCACGGACAGGAGTGGGGATTCTGAGCTGAATGGGATGTGATCTCACCTTTGGGTATATGGGCAAGGGCACAGGCCGTGGTGGGGCAGAGGGGTTATGAGCTCAATGTGACACCTGGGGAGGATGTAAAGGGTTGTCGAGCTATTTACAGGGACACTTGGAGGGTTCTGGGGAGAAGTGGTGAGTCTCAGAAGGCATGAAGCGTGCAGAGTTCTCCCAAAGCATGACTTAGCTGAGACAGACAGATGGGACCGGGTAGTGGCTGGGCTGTGGTCCTCAGTGAGGGAGTCTGCAGACTTCACTTCGGAGGGGACAGGGGCCCATGGGTGGGGGTGGAGGTGGGAAGTGGTTCAATCCCAAGACTCAGTGGGGGGATGGGGAGCCACGGTTGCCGTGGGCTCTGGAGGGGCCGCTGGCACCACTCTGACCCTCTGAACCGACTGTCAGGGCTGGATTCCCAGGGAGGGTCTCTGGAAGCGTTAACGAGGCCAGCGTGCCCTTCGGAACAGCATTCTAACGGCTTCACAGTGCACGACTCAATAACAGAGGAAGAGTCTACCAGACCCAATATGATTTGAAATTAAAGAAAAATGGACTGTATTAAAAATGGATTGCAGTGTTAATGGAAGATGTCAGGCTGACAGCCCCGAACGGCACTTGCTCTGCCGGGATCAGAGAACGGGCTTCAGGCCGAGGCTCCTCCCTGGCCGCTCACTGCTGCCCCAGGGCTACGAATGGCAGACAGAATGGAGTCTCCCCTGAAACCTCTGCTGGCCCCTCCCCAGGGCCCCTTGCCCCTTCCCACTTCCCGGGGCCTGTCAGTCACCCTCCCAGAGACACAGCCCAGCCCCGTGGGGAGCAGTTTTTCCTGGCACGTGTGCACCCTTCCTTCAGTAGCCAGATCCTCTGGTCCCCACTTCCAGACCTGTTTCCAAGAGGCTCGGACCGAGTTCAACAAGGGCCTCTGTGGGCCCCATTTGACTTTCCCAGGAGGGACACCCAGGTTTGTAGGAGGAACATGGGAACCTTGACAAGGCCCTAAGGGGCGGCCTCGGAGGGTGGGGGCTGTGTGGGTGGTTCATAGGCTCCGGACCAGGTGCGCACGTGGAATCCTTGAGGGGACCTCAGTGGCTGTCCCTCCACTGCCATGCAGGCTTCCTCCCATAGCCCATCCTCCAGCCTGCCCCTGGAGAATCCGTTCCACCCCCTCTCTGCCCTGTGGTGTCAGTGGTGTCCCTGCCCTCCCTGACTCCAGGAATAAGCATCGATATGGCCCAGCTAGTCCCAGATCTGCATCTACCCAGCAATTCAAGTGACTCGGAAATGAGCGTGGGACTCGAGCTGGCCCCACGGTGTGGGCGCTGGCCCTGCACTCTGGGGGCCGTGCGTGCCTCTCCCTGAGGGGTGTAAGTCTGCAGCCATTCTGGGACCAGGAGGCAGAACTGAGAGATGGGGAGAACCCCTCACCTGAGACCTGAACCCCACAAGATTCTGTTCCATGCTCATGGAATCACACACGCCCACACACACGCACGCCGTCTTCTCTTAGGCCAGTCTGAGTTCGTCACTGTCCCTGACCCCACGGACCCCCACTCTCACTGAGGATGTCCTGGGGACCGACAGCTGGATGGACAGAAGAGAGGGCAGCAGTGCTGGGGCCCCATGGTGGGGCACCGGGTCACTCTTATGGAGGTGGGTGTCTGAAGGAATGAGAGGGAAGGAGCCCAGTGGGGGGCTCACGAGAGACCACTATGGGGGGACTGGCACCCTGTCAGTGTGGTGGGGGTGGCAGCAACGGTGAGGACCCTTGGGCAGGGGCTCTGGCAGAGGGGGAGCCAGGCCACCTCCAGACTATAAGCCTAGGGCGGCTTCACCTGCTCACAGATCCTGACACCCCTCAGAGCCCGACCCCTCCCCTCCCCATGAGTGTGGCTGCACTTGGCCCTTATTTCCAACAGAAAGAAGCACGAGTGGGGTTTGCAACATGACAGCCTCAGCTCCAAGGCTCTGCGGCTTCCTCCTGCCTCTGCATCTCCCCCTGCCCCTGCCTCTCTCTCTCTCTCTGTCTCTCGCAGAAACCTGGCTGCCACACTAGAGATACCCACACAGCTGTACGGGGGGGCCCCGTGGACACCCCTGGTCAAACCTCCAGACGATGCAGCCCCCCGGCCCCCAAGAGCTTCTGCTAGCATCGCCCAGCTGAGCCATTCTGCGTCCCTGAGCTCAGAAACAGTGTGGGGTCCGGGATCCGTGTTGTTTTCAGCCTGAGCATCTGGAAGAAAACAGATATAGACCCTTCGTGGCCACCCTTCCAGCAGCCGGCTGACTTCTCTGGGTTCACGGTCTCCGGATACGTGTGCAAAGCTGAAAGCCAACCACTGTGTTGCTGAAGGGACTGGGAAGAAAGACCTCCTCCCACTTCGCAGGCCCCGCACCGCCCTGCAGCACCTGCATGGGGCCTGGCCTGGAGGGGGGTCGGTGGGTGACATGGCTCTGTTGGTTACTTCACGAGCTTACAAGATGCACAGTGTCTTTGCTCAGGTCAGCGGGCAGAACGACGCCCAGGGCACCCCAAAGCAGCCGCTATGCCAGGATCCGACACTGGGATGAGCACGTGGCTAGCAGCCAGGGGCAGTCAGCTCTGCTGCCTCCTAGGTGACTGCAGGTAAGCAGCGCGCTCAGCCCTGGGTTCTGCAGCCTTCAAAGAGCACCGGTAACCATGGGGTGTGCTGGGGCTTCCTCGGAACCGGGGGTGCCCCTCTGTGGCACCTAGTCAGGACGAGGGAGCTCTGTGGACCCCCAGAGGGGAGGGCAGGCTGGCGGGGGCACAGCTCTCCTCCCTGGGACAGGGATGTGGGAGGGGGCCAGCCGCTGGTATGGCTTTCCTATGCTGAACTGAGATGTGTTTTTTTGGTTTTGTTTTTTTCCTGTTTTCACTTCTGGCCAATTAGTGTATTTCAGGCTGGTAAAACCAAGAAGCAAGAAAGAGCATCAGGAGAGCACAGGAGGCTTCGGGCTCAGCTCTGGAGCAGCCGGCGTCCTGCCAAACATGGTTTTACATCCTCTTTGTGACTTCCTACCTCTTTCTCACTGTTCTGCTCCAATACCAGTGATCAGGAGCCCTCAATCCAAGCCCGGCCAGCAGTCCTTCATCTTGTGGTCTTGGTCCGGCCCTGGGAGCTGGGGGCAAGGCGACTTTTCCCTCCAATAGTCTCCAATACAGGTGGTTTCATGGGGCACCCCAGAAAGGGGAGGACCCTCACCATGCCCCAGGGCAGGCGGCAGGCTGGAATCTTCTGGACGCCCACCTTCCAGCCTTGGACGCAGCCCACCGCACCCAGGACCATCTCCTGAGCAGGGACGAGAGGCCATGGAGAGAGGCCGTCTGGGGAATTCGGGAGGGCACCTTGTTGGCCCTGCAGTGGCCTCTGGGGACCGCATCTACTCAGTGCTGGGTGCATCTCTTCGGCTCCCTAGACCTCTGTTGCCACAAGTACTAAATGGGGACAATGAAGTCTTGAGAAATTACACAGCACGGCAAGAACCGTCTTGTTCCGAGGAAGCGTTCCGAACTCGCCTTTGGTTTCCTTCCCTTCCCTCCCCGCTTGGGCCCAGTCCTGATGCCAAGAGGAGGCGAGCTGAGCCCTGACCGTGGAGGAGGGACAGGCGCCTGGAGGGCGTGTGCAGAGGGTTGGCGGGAGGATATGATGGGGGACAGTGTAGGCCAACAGCTGCGGTGCAGGCTCTGCCCAGGAAGCGAGCTCAGGGGGCGGAGCTGGGTCTGCGAGGGCCGCCGACCCGCCCTGTGCAGGAGTCCGGCACTGAGTGCTGCCCGGCGGCCCCCAGCCCTCCCTCTGGCCTCCAGCCTCTCCACCTGTGACAGCATTCTGCACCCTCACCACCCCCGACCTGTTCCCGGCGGCAGACACACGGGCTGCCCTGATGGCCGATGGGCCAGGTGTGACGTAAGCAGGGCCCTAATCTCAGCAGGGTGCCACCCTCTCTGGGGTCATCCTCCTCATTTGCACACAGGTGCCTGACAGCCCCCACCCCACAGTAGGCTGTGAGCCCCAGGGCCGTGTTACTCACCTTCCAGAGTGGCTGTTCCATTAACGGGCAGTACTAGCATCTTCTAAAACATCTGCCACACTCAGTCTCGCACACCACACAGCTTAGCCCAAGGCCTGACCGAGCCCCTTGTCCACAAACTGGGCACCTTGCCTGTTTTCCCAGCTATCGAACAGAGAGGACAGCAGGTGCCTGCCTTCCCTCCCAAGTGGGGCCCCAGGGGCCGTGAGGTCAGGCAGGTGGAGGGCTGCTGTGGAGCAGCCTGCTGTCCCTGCCCCGCTGCCCTGTTTCCTTCCAGCCTTGCCTCCTTCCTTGTTCCTTGCAGGGTGCCCCGTGAAAAGGTACAGGAGACCTCAGACATCCTGCTTAACTGTAGCCTTGGGCGGTTCCTGCCCTGGGCGCCGAGTCAAAGCAGAGTGTTTTCTCTCCGGGCAGGTGCCCGAGGCTCTCCTGTGATGCATTTGAAGACGAGGGCTTTGTCTGGAAGAAGGCACATCTGCCAATGCCCTAGCTACAGGGACAGCCTCCCAGGGCCTCTGGGCTTCTCTTCCTGAAACTGCTACATGACATTCCTCTTGTCACCAAGGTGGGAATGACACAGGGCCTTATTGGATCTGACTCCCCACTCAGCCCCGTGCTGCTTGTTAAGGGCTGCAGCCAGCATGGAGAAAGCTAAGGAAGCACTTCTAGCTCCCGGAACGACGGTGACCTCCAGTCTCACGCCCCCACCTCTGAAGGTCAAGTGGACTGGCCCTTGGGACCAGGTCTGTGGTGAGGGCCTTCCCGGGGGTGGGGGGAGTGTCCATGGGAACCGGGGTCTCTTCTTTCCTTCTTCTTCGGTGTCGTGTGTCTTAGATGACTCTCTGGTATCCTCGAGGTTCGTGAACACTTTGCTGCTGGAATCCAGAGCTTCGTGGTGCAAGACGGTGGCTGAGGGACGGGAGCACTGCCCGGCCTGTGGTCCCAGCGAGCCAGCTGGCGAGGAGGTACCAAGCTCCTGCCCATGCGGCAGCAAATGGAAGGAGGTGTCAGATTTGGAAGGTTGAAGGGAAGGAGGGTGGGAAGCCAAATCCCCGGAGCCTGTGGACCTGATCTTATTTGGAAAAAGGTGTCCGCTGGTGTGATGTAGGGTCTTGAGGTGGAGAGAGTGAGGACCACCGTGGGTTATCCAGGTGGGCCCCAGTCCAATCCCAGGGGTCCTCATAAGCCAGGGAAGAGGGGAATGAGAGACAGAAGGGAGAGGCCATGTGACCATGGAGACAGAGCCCCGGGGGATGTGGCCACCTGCCAAGGGCTGTCTGGAGCTCCGGAAGCTGCCAGAGGCAGGAATGTGCGGAGGGAGAGCCGCCTTTCAGCACCCTGATGCTGGACAGCAGCCCTGCAGATCTGTGGGACCGAGCGGTTCCGCTCTCTGTGTGTCTGGGGCCGTTTGTCGTGGCAGCACCGGGAACCCGAGCCGAGAGCAGTGACCACGCAGACGTCAGCGTGTCTGTTGACAGCACAGACCCTGCACAGACGCTCCATCTCTGACCAGGGGCTCTCCAATCTCCAGCCTGGGGACTCCATGAGCGATGGACTCCGCCCTGGCATGGGGAGGTCAGGCAAGGCTGGAGAACACAGCCAGGCCTTCCATGTCAGGGACGGATGAGGCCCCAGGCCCGAGTTGGTGCACTGTCCTCACTCTCCCCGAGGTTTGTGCTCTTCCTGTGGTCTTTGGACACAAGGGTGCAGGCACAGGTTCTTGCTGCAGAATACTAAATCGGACGGAAGGAGAGAGAGCAACATCGAGAAGTTCCCTTTGAACGCCCCTCTCTGACTGCTTCCTGCCCACGTAGACGATGGGGGTGGGACTTGCCAGGTTGGGGCAGCTTCCGTGTGGTGCTGGCCTGTCCACACAAAGGCACACACACACACACACACACACACACACACACTGTGGATGTTTTTGCAAATCATTTGCTATAACTCGATAGATCTTAGAGCTGGAGCTGTATCTACAGATATGGGTCTACCCCCTTTTTCCCAGCTGTTTCCCCACATTCCAGGACCTCTGTCCACTGATGAGCATTTGGGTGGTGTTTGATTCTCAGGAATAACTCAGCTCTAGCCCCTATCCCCTCACATGCTGTGGTGCGCACTCATGAGTGTTTCTTCCTGATAGGCAACTAGATAGGGATGCCAGTTAGTTCCATTTTGACAGATCCTGCCAACTGTCTTTCAAGAGGCTTTGATAATTTATGCTCTCACCAACACTATGTGAGTGCATCTCCTATGTGCTCACCCTTTGGCACCTGATATCATCAGTCTCAAGTTTCCCACCCCACTGGGCAAAAAAAAAAAAAAAATTTAGTGTTGCTTTACTTTACCTTTCCCCAACTTCTGTGAAGCTGGGCATCTCTGATCATATAGAGTTTGGGTTCTTCTACCCTGAGCTGACCACACCCTTTGTGTCATTGACCTTTTCTTGTTGATTCATGGGTGCTCTTTACATATTAGGGATATCGAACCTTTCTAATTAAAGACCCAACAAATATTTTTTCCCAAGTTTCTCTCTTTACAACCTTATTTCTGGTGACTTTTTATCACATATAGAAAAAATTTTCTATGGCCTTAAATATTTCAATATTTTCCTTTATGTTTTATGAGCTTGTATCTTTCTTAGAGGTATTCCTGAATTCTAAAATTTTAAGACTATACTATATTTTAAGATCTTGTGCTTTTTTTTTCTAAAAATAAGTTTAGCTTTATAAACTGGCCTAGAATTTATTTTTGAGCATGACATGATATACACATTTAACTTAATGTTTTTCTCCAAATGCATTGCCAATCATCCAAACTTTTAAAGAACTTCTCCTGCCCTTGCATTGAAGAGAGCATCTCCTGTTGTAAAGTAAATTCTCATGAGCACAGGAGCCTGTTTTTGGATTTTTATCCTGTCTTCTTCATCTATTATCCGTTTCTGTACCCATGCTTTGTCATGCTTTGATTCCTATAGCATGAAATTCCTGCATACCCTTGCCCTTATTCCAAATTCTCTAGGATTTCTTGGCCCTTCCTATCTCCACCTGTGTCAGTGTCACTTGTGTGCCCCCCTCCCCGAAGGGCTCAGGGCCACTCCACCTTGGTGCCACCTGCAGAGCCAGGACACCATAAATGGGCACACCACACCTGAGATGAAAGAATGGAAGCACAGGCAGGATTTTCTCCTGATTTTGTGACAAGGGCTCAGTGTTTTCTCTAGATCACATCAGTTGTCCTGATGCTGGGTCCAAGCCCCAATGTCTCCACAGCAGGCCATCAGCAGTCCATGGCCCAGTGCAGGCCTCCTCTAGTACACTTACAGTCACACCATCCTGAGGCTTGTTCTAGCTTAATCCCCATTTTACAGATAAGGGACCTGAGGCTCAGAGTGGCTTTTGGAGGGTAAACTGGAAAACAATGAACTCGGATTCCAACCTGCATCTGTCCAATGTTTGGGGCTATTTCTTAACCATGAAACAGCACTTCTTTCTAGTAGCAGGTCAATGCCCAGGAAGGTCAACAGCCCTTAATCCCAACCTGGTCTGGTAAACAAAGCAAAGTGAAGTCCTCAATAAAAAGACATGGAAGGGAGACCCAAGGGGTTCAGAGGTCACCAAGTCCAGCTGTCCACTTGAGGAGAAATGAAGCCCAGAGTAGGGGATCTTGTCAGGAGCCCTTCCAAAGTGACAGACTCCACTGCCAAAGTAGGACCTTCACCTTTGTCTACAGAATCCATCTGGTCTTGGACCAGGATGCCTGCAGCACTGTCCTTGAACAAGGAGGGCCAAGGGTCAGGTGTGGCAGTGCTCCCCATCCATGTGGGTTCTGGGTGGGTGTGGGGCAGTGTCCCTGATGCAGAAAGAAAGAGAGCGTGTGCCTCTCCAGGCCCTGAGGGAAGAAGCAGGTCTATGTGGCCCACATGGTTGGCAGGGAACAGGGCCAGCCCAGAAGAGGCTCCTCATCTCCTCACCTCGGCATCTGGGCTCCTTGACAACCACAGACAACAGCCAGGTGTGATGCTTGGGGCCAAATCCAATGCAAACCCCATTTCCTTTATGCCAGAGAAGATGCCTCCCTCCTGCCCTGATGAAAGTGTCTGCTCCTGAAATAAATTTGTCGGTGCCTGCACAGCCCTGAGCCCAAATGACAGCACTTTTATTGAATCATGCCTTTGGTATCATGCTTATTGGATAATTGGGACTAAACAACTTTCCCTATCTTCTCTCTTCTCCTATGGGGCTCAAGTTCAGATATCACACAAACAATGGCCACAGAGGGTACAGCTGTGTCCACTGGCCAGCCTCCCAGAGTGATCTCAGGATGGCAGAGATGGCTCAGATAGTGACTAATGTCTGTGCTCAAACAGCTGTTACCATCCCTGACATCTCAGTCTGACCAAGACCACACCACCACCACCCTCACCTGCCCGCGGTGTCACCTCCACGGCCTTGGAAAAACCACAACCATCTTTAGCCCTACATTTGTAAATTAGCTCCACTATCCCCTGCCCTCTTTGTTCCTTATTGCTTTGCTATGATATAATATATTATTTTGCCATGTCCATTAACTAAAGAATAACTAATCAAAATTGTGTTATATTCGTACAGTGGAATGCTACTCAACAAGAACAGAAAATGAATTCTTGATATATTCAGCAATAATAATGAATCCCCAAAAATGTTGAATGGAAAGGTCAGATACAACAGAGAGCATTTTGTATAATTTCACTTATATGAAGTTCCAATTAACATATGGCAGTAGAAATCATAACAGTGACTTCTTCTGAAGGAGGAGAAATAAATGCCAAATGATATGACAGGAATGTTAGGATACAAGAAATGTTCTGTATATAATTGTCAAATTTCATCAAACTGGACTCTTAAGGCTTTTGAATTTACTTAATAGACCTTATATCCTGATGATAATAATAATAATAATAATAAAACTCGTGAATGCTGTCCTAAAACTTCCATGGATGGGAGAGACTTGCACATCTGCCCAGGATGGAGCAGGTGGTAAGGAAGGCCCTCCTCACATCAACAACCATAAGACTTGTCAATAAAGAGGAAGCATGTCTTTTTAGCAGTGGGCACCAAGTAGTGCAAGAATGCAATCCATGAGACAAAGAGATCTTCTACAGTGACGTCTAAGATTGCCCAGCAATCTTCCTGGGGACAGTTTCCAGCCGTGGTCAAGAGGGTTGGGTTTGAATAGACATGAGTGCCCCTCTGAGCTCTCAAGGCAGAACTCAACTGTGGGCCACTTGGAGCTGCCGGAATCTGTGGGACAGGGATACAGAGAACAGGGACTTGAACAAAGAAGGGACACCAAAAATGCTGAAACTCTGGAGCAAGGGCCAAAGTCTAGAGGAGGATCTATTCTGAACCCCACCCCCCATCAAAGCCTAGAATGAGCTCCTGGCCAAAGCTGCAGGGCACACAGAAGTTGTGGATTGTATCCCTCTGGCTCAGAGGGGTTTGTGAAACCCCCTGTACTTGCTTGGATCTGCCAACAATGGGAACAACCAAGCTTCCATGGACTTCAGGTCTTCAGCCTGTGGGGAATGGCCCATCACAGGAGAGCCAAGTCTCATCAGAGGAAGAAAGCAGAATCCAGAGTCATTACCACCAACTATGCACAGTGGCTAGAATTCAATAAGAAAAATAATGATTAAACAAAACAAAGGAGTAGAAAAAACGTGATTCTTGCTCAAGAAAGATGAAGCACTCAGTAGGATCTGACCTTGAGAAGGCTCAGGAGCTAGATGCACAGATAAAGACTTTAAAGCAATTCTTGTAAACATATGCAGAAAGATAGCTTCAAAGATTTAAAGGAAATGTAATCTTATGAGTGAACAGATAATAGGCAATCTCAGCAGACAAATGAAAATGGTGAAGAGGAACAGAGCAATTCTGGAACTGAAAGTTACAATTGCTGAAATTAAAAATTAACTGAATGACTTTATAGAAATTTGGAGATGTCAGAAAAGTCAGTGAACTGGAGAACAGATCAATAGAAATTATCCAGTCTGGAGAACAAGGGGAAAAATGGAGAAAAATGAACAGGACTTCACAGCGATAATACCAACAGTCTAGTGCAGAGGGGTAGAAACAAATACTTGAAGAAATAGTGACTGAAATTTCTAAGAGTTGATGAAATTATCATGAGTTTTAAAAAACCCAGCTAGGGAGTTTAAAAATATTTAAAAGTAGGGGTGCCTGGGTGACTCAGTTGGTTTAGTGTCTGACTCTAGGCTTTTGGCTCAGGTCATGACCTCAGGATTGTGAGATGGAACCCCGTGTCAGGTTCTGCACTGGGCATGGAGCTGGTTTATGATGCTTTCCCCTTCCTTCTCCCCAACCCCAAGCCCCCATCACACATGTGTGCTCTCTTTCTTTCTCTTGCTCTCTCTAAAATGAATAAACAAATAAAATCTCTTTAAAATTTTGAAAGTAAGTGATTTTAAAAGCATACTGATATTTGGGAGTAAATCTTAACTTTAAATGCACTTAGCAAACAACAGAAAGTAATAAAAACAGTGTAAATTTTCAGCAAAAGAAGCTAAAAGATAGAACAATGGCACAACCAAAAACAAAAACAAAAAAAAAAAAAAAAAAGGAAGAAAAAAAAAAAAAAGGAAAATAAAAAGGGATAAAAACAGACACTTAAAAACAGAAAACAAAGGAGACAGATCGCAGTTGGATTTGTTTTCTTTTCTTTTCTTTTGTAAAGAATAACATGAGAGGAAGGTCTCCAATGGGCTGGGTGGAGAGAACACACAAATAAACAGACTGGAGGGCAGAAGAGGAAACACTTTAAGTTCCCTTACGTTAATAGATTTGAAAGCTCAGAAGAAGTGAGTAATTTCACAGAAACAAAGCAAAAAACTGTGTACAAATACACAATGATAAGCTGTCTTCTGGGAGGAGGCACTTTTAATGCATATAATCAACAAAATATTAGTATTCATAATATACAAAGAATCCCCATGCATCAAGGAAAAGACAAAATAGCCCAAAGAAAAATATGTAAAAATACATCAGTATGGATTTCACAGAAAACAGATACAGAAACGGCCAATAAACTACATCAAGCCATCAGGGAAATGCAGATTACAGCCCTGAGATGGCGTCTCAGCCCCAGCAGACGGGCAAGACTCAGCACATCCAGCAGGAGCGGAGGCTAGCAAGGGCACGGGGGCTGGCAAAGGTCATGGGCTGTGGTCTCAGCGTAAGTGGGTGCAATCCTTGGGAGGAGCAGTGCTGTGGACTTAATGCGGATGTCCCCAGATTTGTATGGAGTCCAGACAGGCCGTGAAGAGGTTGTGAGGGCAGAGCCCCCATGATGGGATCTGTACCCTTACAAGAAGAGATGGGGACACCTCTCTCTCTGCCACAGGAGGACACAGTGGGAAGGATCTGCAGGCACCTCAACGGCCAACGCCCACCCCCGGGTGGTGAGAAAGGAGCTCCAGCAGTGGGAGCTCCCCGTCCGGGGTGTTCTGTTACGCAGCACGAGCTGACTGAGACATTTACGCAAGGAGAACGTCGTAGTGTTGCACACGCACCTGGCCCCAGACCCAGCAACTCCACGCCCAAGTAAGAACCAGAGACTCACGCGTGTGTGCACAAGGGGGCATGCCCCCGTGCTGTCCACCGCCTCCGAAGGTGTGGTACGGCCGACCTGGGCATGCTCCTGCAGCTGCACACCAGCCAGGAGCCCGAGGGGGCACTGCAGCCGCACGCAGACAAGGATCAGCCCCCCGAGAACGAGGTGTGGCGGGAAGGGTGGACAGCAGATGTGGGAACACAGTGCAAAACCGCATACGGGAAGGGCGCAGTCCCCAAACCCAAGCAGTGCTGCAGGGGTCCTGGCAGGTGGGGTGATGGGGATGTCACCAGTGGGAGGGGCCACTGGACTGCCCGCGGTGACCACTCCTGGAGGCCCCAGAGGAGAGGAGAGTCACTTGGTGATGCTCAAGTGCACAGTGTGTGTCCCTCATTCCATGCCGTTCTCAGCGTGTTTCTTTCTTTCTTTCTTTTTTAATATTTTATTTATTTTTTGACACACAGAGAGAGAGAGATCACAAGTAGGCAGAGAGGCAGGTGGAGAGGCAGGTGGAGAGGAGGAAGCAGGCTCCCTGCTGAGCAGACAGCCCAATGTGGGGCTCGATTCCAGGACCCCGGGATCATGACCTGAGCTGAAGGCAGAGGCCTCAGCCCACTGAGCCACCCAGGTGCCGCCTCAGCGTGTTTCTGAGCGAGATCACTTGTCTCATCTGCAGCAGCCCAGGCGTCCCTCGGAGACATGCCTGGGAGCGAAAGCAGCCAGACCAGAGAGGAGCGAGCGGCCCTGGCTCCAGTCAGCAGGTGGTCCTCTCGTGGGGCAGCGCTGGCTGCCAGGGTGGCAGGAGACCTGGGGGTGCAGGGGCACAGGGGGGCTCACGTCCTGGCACATATTACTATGTAAACAGTGCTCAGGAAACACGTGAGGTTGCACATCAAGGGAAAACAGTAGGAAACACTGAGACTAAATGTGGCAGGGTGTCCCGGATGGGGTCTGAGCAGAACAAAGGACGGACCTTAGGAGCTCACCGCAGACGGGACTGGTCCCTTAACTGGGTAAGCGCACCACGCTAACGTCAGAGGTGATGGAGGCGGTTGGGGGCGGCGTCCCCAGGAAGCCTCTGCAAATGATTCTGCAAGTCAAAAACTGGTCTAAAATAAAACTTATTTGAAAAGTAAGAGGAAGGTAAGCAGACGCCCCTCCCTGTCACATAACCCCCCTTCCTGTAGGCAGAAACCCCAGGTGTCAGAGGGACCTGGAAATCCCACATGAGCCCCCCAGCCTGCCCCAGGATCCCGGCTGCGGTGCCCCCAGCTGCCCGTGTTCGGGACACGCCGTCCCCTCAGCATCCTCCTGACAAAGCGTGTGGGCTCGTGGTGCAGAGTCACCAAGGCCCCACGGCGGCCACTCTGGGCCAGCTCCCTGCCAGGAGTCAGCGCCCACAGGAACCACCACTCCGCACTGAGGGCTCTCCGCCTGGCCGCCGCTCCTCAAGCTTGGAGAACCCCCGAAGCAGTTCCTGATGTGGTGGAGCTCTGGAGAGCCACGGTGGGGCCTGGGGGGAGCACACCCCAAACCCCGCATGCCAGAGATAGGCCTGGCGCTCCCCAGTGGCCCACCCCGGGCTCAGGGCTGGTGCTGGCAGTGGCCGGATGCCAGGACAAGCCACCATGGCCTGTGGCCCCAAGAGAATGCTCCATTCCCTCTCCGCAGCATCCTTCACCCCCGTGGGCATCCTTCTCAGGGGGAGCTGAGGGAGGGGCCTGGGGGTCAGGACCCTTCCCACGTCCGCTCTGCATCCCCGGCCATCCGGGCAGAGGGGTGCCACTCCAGAGGGCTGGGTGGGGTAGCCTGGCTGCCCGAGGGAGACCCTCAGAGCCCCCCCGCCTCCCGGGGTGTGCCTCCAACAGGGGTGGACAGGTAACTGCTCCCACTACCTGCTCCCAGCCTCGCCGTGATGCCTGACACCCGGTCCCTGAGGCCCAGGGCTCCTGCTATCTCCGGGGAAGGCCGTGCACCAGAGTTTTAATTAACACCAGACAGGAGTCATTTGTATTCTCTAGAAGACCTGGAGTTTTCTCCATGGAAATTTTCTCCCTCTGGGACAGACACATAACTGGCTAATATTTTTATTAATAGACGTGGATGGCTGTTAAAAATAAAGTTCTCTCCCACTAACTAGGGTAAGCAAGGCAGGATGGGCATCTGTCCAGGCTTCAGCAGACGTCCGCCCCCCCACCCTGTGCATTCCGCGTCCCTCCTGTGTGTCCCCCCGCAACCCCCCAGAGGCCAGCCAATGACGCCAGCAGGAGGCCTGAGAGAGAAGGTTGACTGTCCCTGGCGGAGATCTGCTCCTCAGTCACCAGTACCTGCAGACTGTCACCGAGGGCCACGTGCGAGCTGAGAGCCAGCTTTGGGGGAGGTGCCAGATCCGGCAGGGGCCAGGGGGACTCCAGCAAGGCGGCAGGGCCCACCCCTGGGCCTGGCAGCATCATCAACGGGGCCTGTGCTAAGCCCCGGGGTCATGTGCGGGGTTCTACACAAACCTACGGGGCCACACTTGGCTTACCCATCGTTCCCTTGACACTGAGATCCTGGCTGGAGGCACTTTGCAGGAGCCTCCCCGCCCAACCCCGGAGCCACCATCCTCTGCACTGACCTTCCACGCTCACAGCCCCAGGAAGCTGTGCGCCCCCGGGCACACTCTGGTGTCACCCTCGAGATTGGCCAGGCCCTCCCAGCACACGCCCCAGCGAGGACTCGGAACAGCTGGGCCGGCTCAGCGGGAACCTGCAGCTTACGGAGCACCGGAGCCTGAACGTGGGAGGGGCCCGCGGCCTCCGTCCCTCTCTCCGCAGGCTTGCTGGGCACTTGGCATCCGGCACACGCCCTAGATCTCAGCTTGCGCATCTTGGTATTGAGTATTTTCCTCATTAAGTCTCAGTGGTCTGAGCGGGGTTGGGTTGGCGCTCTCTCCTGGCAGGGCCCGAAGGGTCGCGGGCAGCATCCTGTGGACGATGGGGCCAGAGCAGCCTGAGCACCGGTGATGGCCTTGTCCCCCAGAGCAGCGCCACCAGCCCCGCTGGTTCTGCTTTGCCTCCGCCACGCTGACCGGCAACAGTGGGGTGGTGGGTGCGAAGCCCGCCTGCGTCCCTGAGTGTCAGCATGAGCCCTCGGGGGGCTCTCGGGCGTGAGTCGCCGGACGGCTGGACAGCTTGGCCTGGCCTGTCCTGATGGACACGCTCGAGAGAGCTTGTTTCTTCTCTCTGATCGCGTGCAGGTCCCGGGGAGCCCAGCCTCATGTGAACAAGTTAGAGCATCAGCACGGCCCCCACGGAGAAGTGGGTGAAGGCCTTCCTTGCCTGTGCCTGCCCCCCACCGCCGGCCTCCAGGTCCCCCATCTCTTCCAGCCCCCAACTCGGGCCACATCCCTCCCCGCCCAGGACTCCCCACGGGGACGCGACGTGCGGATGCTCCCTCCCTCCTTGGAGCCCTGGGGGCTGAGTGTGCAAAGCATAGACACTTGCTGCATACATCTTTGTGGCGCCTGTTTATAACAATACCCCTGCTGAGTGCTTGCTGTATGCATTTCCTTTAGGAGGCGCCAGGGCACCCGTTCTGCCTTTGTGGAGCAGGCAGGTGGTAAGATGTGCTCCGGGAGCTGGGAGTCCGACCCGACCCGCAGAGGCGGGGCTGGGGCTGCGGCCCGGTGAAAAGGAGGAGGGGTCGACTGGTCTTGCCATCGGGGTGGGGCTAGGGCAGTCTTCTTGGAGGGGCTGCATGGAAGTCACCCAGGAGCAAACCTGCACTTGGGCCCAGGTCTCTCGGTCTCTGCCCAGAGCTCTCCCCACCTGCTCGGGAGGCGAGGCCAGCGCACAGCCCTGGGAGGGAGGGACCGCTGACCATGAGGTCTCAAGCCCCCTAGAGTCAGGCTCCTGCTGGGCTGGGAGGGACCTCAAGCAGACACCAAGGAGAAGAACGTGAGCCCCGAACCTCCCAAGGAGAGTTCGCTGACCCCCCTCGGTGCTGCCGGTCCTGCCCCTTGGGCATCTTGGCCTGGCTGCCTGTCCTCTTCTGAGTCCAGTGTGGTCTCTGGAATGGCCTGGTGAGGGCAGCTGAGCCACGGCCAAGAAGGTGGCTTTTCCCGTTACCGCAGATCCCCGGCGAGTCACAGTCCCAGCGATCATCAGTGCGGTTCTTGCCTCCACAAGCCACGCAGGCTCGCCTCGCCTCTGGAGGTCCCTGCTGGGCTGTGCGCGTTGGTCACGGCTCTATCCACACGTCTCCCCGCTCTGTCTCTCGGAGGCCTCACCCAACCTTCCAGGTGAGCACTTAGGAGCCACAAAGACCTCAACCGGAGCCCCGAGGTTCCAACGGGCTCAAGCGTTCCCAGGGACAGACGACCTTCCACCTGGGCCTCCCCCGATCATCGGAGGATGAACTGGGATTCTGGTGAGGAGGACGCAGGGGTGTTTGGGCTCCCGTGGGGAAGTCACCTGCCTCCCACCTCCACCCTGGTCCACCACAGCCCCTTGCTGCCCCGGGCTCCTCTCCTAGTTGTCCCCCCGGCCCAGCTGGGTCCTATCTGGGGACCTGAGCTGCCCAGGGGAGAGGATGGACCGAGGCAGGGAACAGCCTGGGTGGGGCCAGGAGTCAGGAATGGGGCTGGGGGTAGCAGCAGGCCCCCCAGGCCGCACCCCCACCACTGCCACACAAAGCAACCCTGAGGCCCATGTGGAAGTCACTGCAGGGGACACAACCACCCTGTTCCTGGGCACCTGGAATGGAATATTGCTCTTCCCGGAGGAGCCCCAATCTTTCTTCCTGACCCCCACCCCCCACGCAGCCTCTCTGAGGTCATGACCAGGGCACAAGGCCTCACCCTTCAGCCTGGCAGCGACAGCGACAGCAACGTTCCCGTGGGGCTGCTCTCCGCTCTGGCAGCCCCGAGGCCCAAATGAACCAGCAAACGGAGACAGATGGCCAGGCATTCCGGGGCTTAAATTGCCCCTCCACCCGGCGCTGGCCGTGCCTCTCTCTCCCGGTGATCATTGAAAAACACTTTTCCTCCACATAATGGCCCAATTCATGAACTTCCTGATAGGAAGCAAAAACGTATATCTAATAACAGATTAATGGGGACAGAGGGGGAGAAGGCGGCCAGCAGAGGGTCAGCCCAGCAGGAAAGAGGGGGAGTGTCCTGCTACGGAGCAGCCCCCCCAACCCCTGCCGCCATGGCGCCTCCCAGGAGAGGTCATCAGGGCCACGGGGACATGGACCTCATCATGCTTAAGCAGCAAATGGACAATGGATTGACAGGGCTCATCCGTTTTCCTCCCAGCTCTGCCTCTACAGAAATAGAGGGACAAAGAGGAGAAACCTTTCCAAGGTCATATAATAGGTGCGGCAGGGCATGGTGTTGGGTCCGCACCTTGGTGATGGTGATGGTGATGATGGAGATGGCAGTGATGGTGGTGATGACAATGGTGGTGGAACTCATAACGACAGTGTTTGCTGAGCCGCACACTGCCGCTCCACGACGCTGTGCAAGCCCTGTGTCCTCTAGTCCTCTTCGTCCTCACCATGGAGTGGATGGACTCTAAGGTCTCACATGCAGTGTGTCTCTGTGTGCACTTGTTTCTAGAAGACCTGGGGCTTGCATAGCTCCCAGGATTGAAGCAACAATGATAGCATCGTAAGATGATGGGGATGGTGATGGTGATGGTGATGGCAGTGACAGTGATGTAATGATGGTGGTGGAGGTGGTGGACGTGACAGTGTGGGGTGGTATCAATGATGATGGTGATGATGGTTGTCATGGTGGTGGTGATGGTGGTGACAATGATGATGGAGGTGATGATGGTCATGGTGGTGGCGATGGTGGTGACGATGATGTTGGAGGTGATGATGGTCATGGTGGTGATGATGGTGGTGACGATGATGATGGAGGTGATGATGGTCATGGTGGTGGCGATGGTGGTGACGATGATGATGGAGGTGATGATGGTCATGGTGGTGGCGATGGTGGTGACGATGATGTTGGAGTTGATGATGGTCATGGTGGTGATGATGGTGGTGACGATGATGATGGAGGTGATGATAGTCATGGTGGTGGCGATGGTGGTGACGATGATGATGGAGGTGATGATGGTCATGGTGGTGGCGATGGTGGTGACGATGATGATGGAGGTGATGATGGTCATGGTGGTGGCGATGGTGGTGACGATAATGATGGAGGTGATGATGGTCATGGTGGTGGCGATGGTGGTGATGATGATGATGGAGGTGATGATAGTCATGGTGTGGCGATGGCGATGGTGGTGATGATGGGTGATAATGGTCGTGGTGACAACGATGAGGGAAGTGGTGATGGTCGTGGTGATGATGGTGGTGATGATGGTTATGGCGGTGATGGTGGTCATGGTGGTCATGGTCATTGTGGAGACGACGATGATGGTAGTATTAACAAGGAGAGCACTGATGGAGAACTTGGGCCGGGCAGTGTCCTGAATTCTCAACACTTCACCTTATGTCATCCGCACCACCACTCCGAGGCGTGCGCTGTTAGTAACTCCATTCTGTAGGTGAAGGAAATGAACACACTGAGTCACACAGCCCCTGGTCCCGAGCAAGAGCCACGATTTAAGCCCGCCTGGAGCCCACCTCCCCAGAGCCCCCCTTCTCACCCCCAAGTCAGCGAAGGCTCTCAGCAGCCCCCATGAGCTCCCCACTAGTCTTAGTGGTGTTCCCTTGCCTCTCATCACAGTCCCTGGCAGCCAGCACTGTGTGTCTGCTAATTACATGTTTTATTGTCTCGTTTGCCGTTAAATATTGTCTGCACCCACCATTAAGCAAATCCACCTCCTTCCCGGATCTACCCCCACCCGAATGCCTGCACACAGCCCTTGGGGTTTGCAGTTAGCCAGCCAGCCAGGCTCTGAGGCCGGGATTCTCCTCCATCCTCCCAGCTGAGTCCTCAGCAGCCCCCGATACGGTCCCGCTACTCTCCCTGCCCAGCACCAGGGGGATCTCCCACAGAAGCCTGCTCCATCATTTCCCGCGCACGTCCTCAGGTTTTCTCAGGGTGCACACGACATCAGCCACAGGCTGGGCAAGACATTCCAAACTCTTCCTGCAGGCAGGTGCCAAGCAGGATTGCCATCAGCACAGCTCCATCCCTGGCAAGGCCAGCAGCTCGCCCACTAGAATCCCTGCACTTGATGCCTCGGGGACCCAAGGCCAGACCCAGACAGAGCCCACACCTCCTGTCACTGCCCGTGGGCTGCCCCTGAGATGTCAAACCTTCCTCCCCAGAAGGCTGTCACTACACTGTGCTCCCTCTCTACCCCGGAGGCCCTTGTCCTTGGTCACAGGCCTCCCTGGGTGGGCCTTGATTATCCTCCCCTCCCACAGATCACAGGGCCAGGTACAGTCCATCCCAGCCAAGGGCCGCGCTCTGTTCCCCCATCACAACACTCCGCTGCTCCCTGAGGACCACACGCTGCCGCCCAACTTGCCACCACCCATCACTCAGCGTAACCTCAGTATTTAACTGGAAGGGTCTTTGTCGCCGGTACCACCTCCAAAACCTCCACTGCAGATACCACCCTCCCCCCGGGCTCCCAACTGCCAGCCTGGAGGACTGTCGCTCCAAGGCTCCGTCCTGGGCCACCAGCCTCCTCCAGTCTCTTGACCCTTCAACTGTCTGCAGGTCCCCCAGCCCGGGGTTTGCTCCATGCCCCTCCCACCCTGGGGCTTTCCCGGCGTTCTGGCCCAAATCTGATCTTGGTCATGGCTTTCCGTCGGCTTTCCGTCACACCTGGTGGGAAACCCGAACCAGACCCACCTGGTGTTCCGCTTCTCCGCACCTGTCTGGCCCTGTCTGGTCCGCTTCCTGTCCCCAGGCACCCACAGCTCTGCTGTGGCAGCTCTGACCAGGGGCCAGCTCTCCCACCGCATGGAGCCCTGCTCCCTCCCCGACACATCTCCTGTCCCCCTCTCCTGCCTAGAGGAGCAATTCTGAATTCCTACCTAATGCCAAAATTTTAGCACCTTCCATCTGAGACTTGCGTCCAACAGCACGTCCCCCTTCCCAGAGGTAACAGGAATGGGCACAACCCTGGATGTCTGCCCAGACATGACCTTGCCGTGGAAGGTCATTGTGTCCTCTGGGTGCTGGTCTCAGGTCCTAGCCACAGTTTTTTAAAGTCTGCTGATGTCAGCTTTAGCAAAGAGTTGCTGCCCAGGGTGACAGTGACCCCTTGCACAGATGGAGACGTTTCGTGCCTCGGGCCCTCCCTCTTGGGAGAAGCTAGGGTTCGAACCGCACACGCTGCCCCTCGCCTAACAAGCTCCGAGGTCGCAGCGGTGGGCGAGTGAACAGCATCTCCCCTCTAGCTTTGCTGCGGGACGTGCCACCCCTCCTCGGTCAGCAGGACCAGGGCCCCGCCACACCTCCTGCGGCCCGTGGGGACGGACGGGCAGCACCAGTGACATCAGGGCCCCTATTCCAGGATCCCAGCACCTCCCTGCAAGGCTGGAGCTCTCATCCTCAAGACAACAAGGCCTCATGCTTGGGACCCAAAGGCCTTTGCTATTTGGTCCCAGTGCCCTGCCCCCACACCAGCATCCTACTCATGGAGCCCCAAATACGCCTTTCCTCCCAGGCCACCGGGCCCCGGCCAGACCCTCCCCTGCCAGGATGCTCGGCCCCCTTCCCAGCTCTTCCCCACGACGCACCTTACCTCTCACGTCTTACCGACACCCTCAGACTCCTGCGCAGCCACCCGGGAGCCCAGGGAGTGCTGCTGGTCTGAGCCCCTGCAGCCCGCGGCCTCGCCCTGCCTGACCACCCTGCAACCAGAGCTTCCCAGCCTTTCGGACGCGCAGCTCCTCCGGGCTCCCTGGGCGGACCTGGGCTCATCCTCACTGGGCTCCGACAGGCCTGCAAGAGTGCACAGCTGTGCAGTGGGTATCAGGTCAGCAGTGTCCCCAGGGGAGTCCCAGCAGGGTCGGCACCCCTGGTGGACAGGTGGAGTGACGCCCACCCCCCACATCCCCCCAGGGACACCCAGGCAGCTGGAGGGGACCCAGCCAAGAGGGGAACAGGAGCCTTTGTGAATAGCTTTAATCTTTCTCATTGCACATTTTAAAAAATTACTAAGTCAATATTTGTTCAATGTGGAACACTTGGGAAACAAACAATGTAATGGAAAAAACTGCCCATAATGGCACAGCACAGAGGTAAACCCCACAACAGCGGAGTAGGTTTCCTCCTCTCCTGCCCCTCCCGTCTTTCTTCTCTCACTGCGCCCAGAACAGGTACATGCACGCACACGCATGCCCATGGGCACACACAGGAGCACGCACAGCCATGCACATGTAAACACATGCATGTGCACATGTGTACACAAGCACACACACGGACATTCATGCATGAGTGTGCACACAGGAACACACACAAATGTGCCCAAGCATGCACATGCACACATGTATGAGCATGTGGGAACACACATGTGTGTACATGAACACACACAAGTGTGCAGACACTAACATACACAAACATGAACACATGTGTGCACATGCATGTGAACACACCAGAAGGCATGCGTGTGCCCAAGCATGCACACACATGGACACGTGTAAGTGTGCGTGGACATACATGCACACACATGAGTGTGCACATGCATGAGTGTGTGCACACATGTTCACAGTTGTGTCTCGTAGCTGGGGCGTGGATTCCTACTGGATTCCTACTGACCCGTGACTCCAGCCACTTGGCAGTTCTGCTCTGCTGCGCCTCAACCCCGAAGACCCTTAACTGTCTTCTGCTTCCAGCTGGTGCCCCTGAGACCCGCCCTCCTCGTGGAGGGACCAAGACCACCAACAACTTCCAGCAGTCTCTCTTTGCCCCTACAGTGAAGACAGATGCGTGGGTGGCCCTCCCTCCTCCCTCCGTTGGGCTCGCCCCCTCCCCAGGCCCCAACTTTGCCGATGGGCTCATGTGGCCCAGACCGGACCCGCGCCACTCCCCCACTGTCCCACCTAGACCGTCTCCACGTCCCTGCGGCACTCTGATCTACCACCTTAGGTCAGGGCCAGCCCCGCTGTCGGCGCACACCCGAGCCGTCTCCGTGTTTCCCAAGTGAGTAACCAGAGCACGCATGCACGAATGAGGTTGCCACAACACACGCCTCTGAACACACAGCCCCATGCGGGGCCTTGCCCGCCTCTGAGGCTAAACCCATGCACAAGGAGTCACGGGATAAAATGATGTGCGTAGCCCACTGGCAGGCCAATAACTCTTCCACTACTAATGAATGCAAACCTTCACCCATAACTTTCTGGCTCAGACCCTATGTTGGTGTCTGCTTGGCGCTCTTCAAATTATCCACTCACGATAATAGTCTATGTCGTTAGCTCGTGTCAGACCTTTGCCTAAACAGAGGCAGTGAAATACTCTCCCGGCTCTGTGTTCACTTGTAATTGTACTTAAGTTCTCGTTTGACTAATGAAGTTTTTATCTTAACGTAGTTGTGTCCACTAACAATTTTGTGGCTTTCTTGATGGGTTCCACCACATGGCTGTGCGAGACTCTCGCTCGGAGGGGAGGTGGACGCCCTTTCTGGTTGATAACAGGCAGGACCCAGCCGGCCTCTGGGCGAACACAAGGACCGGGGACCCCATATATGCACGCTTTGTCCAAACTCTGGGCAGTCCGACTTTCATCTGTATCTTTACAAGGTTTCTCAAACAGTGCAAACACTCTCCCTTCTAACTCCGGTTTACTTGTGTTTTTTCCCTCTTTGGAAAAGCCAAGAGGCAGACGTTCCAATTCATTAAACCTCCCACATGTGCTTTAAATTTCATTTTCAAGATAAAATCCAAAAGATGACACACAAAAGCAGAGCACACACTGATTAAAACATACTTTCCGTCCACTCCTGATGGCAGCAGCTTCCCGGATTTTTAACTCCTCCCGTCCCGGAGATTTCTGGTCACGAATTCCCCCCAGCCACACGTACTTGTTCTCGGAGCCCCCTACAAAGCCTCACAGACCCTGCCTCTCCAACAGTGGAAATGCATTTTGCACCATCCTGGGGACTGGAAGTCTGAGACACAGGTGCGGGCGGGCAGGGCTGGTTCCTCCGAGGCCGCCCGTGGGCACGTGGACGGCCCTCCTCCGTGTGTCCTCCCCAGGGCATCCCTCTGTGCATTTGGGTCTCAATCGCCTCTTCTTATAAGGACACGGGTCACGTGGGATCAGAACCCCAGTGACCTCATCCTACCTTAATCTCCACTTACAGGTCCATCTCCACATATAGTCCCTCCTGGCACTTTGGGAGCTGGGACCCCAACACGTGGTCTTTAAGGCATACAAGCCAGCCATGACAACACAACTGACATTTTCAGATGGAAAAAATCCCCCTGTAACTTGACTGCAGTCATGTCTAGAATTTGTTTTACTATATGTAAACATAAACCTGGAAACTTTCACGTGTTCTGTTTTCCCGTTAAACAACCAGGAGCCGTTGGGTGAAGCATCTCCCGGTTTCTGGGGCACAGCAGAAGGAAGAGTGGCTTCTGGCTGTGGCCAGGACCCGCCCTGTCCTTTGGGGAGAGTTGCTTTGCCTCTAGGGCCTGGCGTCCACGTCCATAACGCAGGGAGCTGGCGATGCCAAGGGTAGGAGCTGCCATGGAATCAGGGAGCTAGACACAAGCCCACTCATTTGCCAGGGTTATTCCCATCGTTAAAGGAGCCCGACCCACTCCCGGAACCGTTTCCCAGCCCTTCTGCTCGGCAACGTCCCTTCTCTACGGGACACGTCTGTGTCTCCCTCTGCGTACCCCATACACTTGGTGCCATTCGTGAGAAATAATGGCTCCAAAACACACGTGTCGGTGACAGAAAACAGATGGTCCGTCGCACGATGGCCAGAGCCTCGGGGTTCCAGCGCACAGACCGAGAGAGCCGTCCCAGCGCTAATTAGGGATGCGGACGTAGGAGGGAGGCCCAGTGAGTTCTCCGCTTTTCAAAGGGCTGTGACACTCCGTGGGCTTTGGTCCTTGGTTCTCTCCCTCTGTTGTACCTTGCGCGTCCTCGGTGCTCCTTTGTCCTTCCTGTTTGGTCTTTCCCTCCGTCCTTTTCCTGGAGCGCATCCTCACGCCGCCTCCCAAGGAAGTCAAGAGGAAGACGGACGCCGTGTGTGGAGCCGCGTGTGGTTCCCCGTCGCCCCTCACCGCCGTGTGTGAGCGGAGGCTTGCGGGGCAACCCACACGGTGTAAGCCATCGCCGACAGCGGGGCGCCCGCCAGCCCGTTTCCCTTCTCTGCGATGAGTCTTTTCCTTCTCTCTGAAAGTTTCAGGATTCCTTTGTATCTGAGGTGTCGTGCACTTTTATGGTCATTCGCCTTCTGTGGATACTCTGACTCGTTCTGCCTCTGCCTTGCAGGCGGCCGGTCGCGGGAGGCCCGCCTTCCCTGCGGGCTCCGAGACGCCCCCGCGAGGGCAACCTGCCGGCCCTCCCGTCCCCGCGACCTGGCTTTGCGCCTGCTCTGGCCTCCTGAGGCCGCCCGCCCGGCCCTCCTCTCGCTGCTCCTGACTCCGACCTCCGCCCCTCCACTCTGTGTTCTCGGAGATCGCCGGACTCCCATGCCTCATCCCGCACGGTTTTCCGGGGGGCGACTCGTACTTCAGACTCTCGCTGCTCATCTTGTCTGACCGCACCCTTTCGAAGCTGCTGCTTTCTTATGTTATGGATATAATATCCTCGCAGACATCCCTACGTATGTTAATCGGAGTATTTGCTCTGTTTCCTCTGGCTTTTTTTTTTTTTTCTTGGTGCATTTGTCTCCATCTTTCTCCTCCCAGCTGCTGGCTTTCCTCGGGGACCTGGCAGTCCCTGGCCGTCCACTCATGTGACGAAAGCACAGGGGAAGGGGCTGGCGTGCCTTCCTCTGTTGCTGGTCAGCACGACTGGCTTTTCCGCTCACCCTCCCTGGGGGCCTACTTCTGACCTTGGACTCTGAGCGTGGTGGGGAGAAACGTGGCAGTTGGGAGATGCTCCTGGGGTGAGGAGGCTGGGCCCCCTGTGTCGGAACAGAAGGGGTTTCATTCTGGGGCCTGACCCAGCTCTGGCTTTTCCCGTGGGACCCATCTCGCGGATTCCGTGACTCGTTGCCAGGTTGAGTCTGCGGTTGGCATCTCCACCTGTGCTCTGACCCCATTGGTGGGAAGGCGAGGGGCTGCATGGTGAGAAGGCCCCCGCTGCAACATCCCACAGCCTCTGTTTTCAGCCTGGTTCCCAGCCCCAGACCACGCACACCGGCTGCGTCTGGGCCCCAGGCCCCTGGAGCTCCCGTGGGCAGGATCTGGCCTGCAGGCCTCCTGCTAGGATCCAAACTCCCAGCTTCCTCCTGTTCCTCCGTTTTATAGGTCAGCGCACATCCCTCTGCTTTCTGTCTCCTGGAATTTATTAAAATCTCTTAGTCATTGTTGTGGGGATTAAAATGCAATTATGTATGCGCAGCACATCTGACGGTACCTGGCACGTAAGGAGCGCTGGATAAATGTTAGCAATTATCATCGCAGCTGGTTACGCGGTTTCCCCGAGACGGCAACACTCTCCCTTCAAGGAAGCCACGGGGTAGACAAAGACAAAAGCACCACCAGTGATGACTGCCCCTCCCCCACCTGGCCCTGGTGTGCTCCTGTGGACTCGGCCATTCCTCACAACCCCGGGAGAGTAGGGAATGCAATCTTACCTTTCCGTCTACCGCTGGGGCCCGCAGACTTGACCTTGCTTCCAGATGGGGTCAAAGGAGAGGGACCCCGTGCCTGCCACAGGCGTGGGAGAGAGAATTTCAGCCTCAGAGGCTCACAGATAGCGTCTGTCCGGCTTCCGGCAGGCAAGGCAGGAGGGGCAGAGGCACCGACAGGAGCGCCTCTCGCTGGGGCCGTCCTCAGTTGTCTCGAAGTCTGGGGGCACTCACAGCATTCAGAGGGTGTGGCAGCGTCCAGGAGGGTCCCACAGTCTGCATCACCGCGCTCTTGCCTTTGTGCACTGTCCTGCCCTGAGGATGCGCAGAAACACGACTTGCTTCTAATGGGTACAGTACAGCAGAGGGCATGGGATGTCATGCCTGTGGTTATGTTACGTAACGTCAAGGTCCCAACGGCCCCTTCCTATCTTGGTGCAGGAAGCAGCCTCGTGGGGAGAGCCACATGGCCAGGAACTATCAGCATTTTCTAGAAACCGTGGGTGGCCTCCAGGAAATAGCCAGCAGGAAGCCAGGGTCATACAACCATAGCGATGGACTCTACCAATATCCTAAGTGAGCGTGGAAGGGGGTTCTTCCCAGGTCGAGCCCCCAGATGAGACCACGGCTTGGCCAACCCTACGACGGCAGCCTGTGAGATCTGGAACGGAGGGACCAGCTGAGCTGTGTGGCTGCACTCCGTCCTGACCCCCAGGAGCTCTGGTAACACATGTGTGTTGTGTGAAGCTGCTAAATTTGTCGTCATTCATTACCCAGCCAAAGACAACCAACACTGTGCATCTTGGAGCATGCTGGACATGTGGGGTGCCACGGTGCCTACTGAGGGACGTGGACTCTGCAGGAGCAGCAAGAAACTAGGGAGGTGGACATCCTGAGAGGGGACGTAGGCAGCAGCCTCCGACGAGGGCTGCTTCCATCCCAAGGGTGCAGAAGTCCCTCCAGGCCGACGTGCTGGCCCTGCTCTCCCATGGGGGGAGTCATTGAGCCACACTGGCAGTGGCCCATTCAGGTGGCCAAGGGAGGGGGGACAGCACCCACTAACTGCCCTTCAGAACAGCTTCCTTTCGCCCCACCCAAGCAGACTGAGGACTGTGCTCCCAGGAGGACCCTAGTTTGCACACGGGGCCATTGGAGCTGATACGCCTGAGTTCAGGGATGAGTAAATGTGTTCTGCTGGTCCCATCTCATGGACCACAAGGTGGGCTCTGGCTCCCACTGGGCACTCAGCCCAGCCCCGGGCTGTGGGCTCATCACTGAAAACCACATGTTCAAAGACCCTGTGTGAACTTCACAATAACCTTGTGAAGTAGGAACTGACAGGGAATCACAATTGGAACCCTGGCTCCAGAGCCTGGAAG
Source organism: Mustela putorius furo (assembly GCF_011764305.1). Lineage (NCBI taxonomy): Eukaryota > Metazoa > Chordata > Mammalia > Carnivora > Mustelidae > Mustela > Mustela putorius. Next base: position 39,441,389 of record NW_025421322.1, on the reverse strand, counting down.
CTGAGCCCCTGTCTTTGCTCCTCTGGACTGGGCACCACCCGGACCTGGGCCCACACCGGCTGTGCGACTCTGGGCAAGGCCTACCACTTTGCATCTCTGCCTACGAATCCAGTGAGCGAGTGTTGTACTGATACCTACTTCACTCTGTGATGAAGAGAAACATGGTGCCTGGTGCTGTTTGATCAGTGTGAACCCCCACCGGTGGGAGGTAGCAGGAGGCAGTGCTCCGAGTGCTCCCAGAAAACATGCTCCTGTCCACGGGGTTGGCAGTGAGCTGCTCCTGCAGCAGGAATATAAGCGTACACACATAGGAAAGAGAAAGGGCTCGACTAGAGCGACACAGATCGATTTTACACCCAGTGGCACGGTGACCTTGGGAAGGCCACTTACACTCTCACTACCTGCTGATTCATTCCTACAGTGAAAATACTGTGATCCACTGCATGTGATTGCTAGGGCCATCCACGGAACACTGTTTTCAGGGCACTCGGATCAAGGCCTGGCCCAAGGGAAGGTCATTCTTAAGAGCAGCTAAGCTCTCAGGCCTCTGTGCCTTGGGGAGGGAGCATCGGCCCCCAGGGACTCCCAGTGGCCCTAGCATCGCCTTCTACTCTGACATTCAGTTGTCTGGTCCATTCATGCTGCCAGATTTTTCTGTGCTCTTATTATGTTTCAGGCCAGCACTGATGTTTGCGAGGGAAACAGAGAACTGAGGCATCAGCCTATGGTCCCTATAGCCCCATCCCGGGGGAGCTCTCTCGGAGGGAGGGATAGAGAGGGTGAGGACCGACCCTCAGGGCGCACACACCACATGGCAGGAAATGTGCTGTTTTTGTCTTCATGGCAACACATTGATATGTGTAAAATAAACTGTGTTTTGTAGAAGATGAAATTGAAGTTCAATGAACTTAAAAAATTTGCTCAAGGTCACACAGACGGAGAATTGACTCCCCATAGACTGCGTTCAAATACCCATAAATCAGGGAGAAAACGATAATTATCAAAGCTATTTAAATAAGACAAGTCACTTGGTCTCTGAGTCTTTTATCTTTATTGGCTAAGTGCCTTGAGTAAAGCCTACTTTTCAGAGCTTTTGCAAAAACCCAACCATCCATCAAATGTGAGTGCTTGGGACGCCTGGGTGGCTCAGTTGGTTAAGCAGCTGCCTTCGGCTCAGGTCATGATCCCAGCGTCCTGGGATCGGGTCCCACATCGGGCTCCTTGCTCAGCAGGGAGCCTGCTTCTCCCCCTGCCTCTGCCTGCCATTCTGTCTGCCTGTGCTCGCTCTCTCTCCCTCTCTCTCTCTGATAAATAAATAAAATCTTTAAAAAAAATGTGAGTGCTTGTAGCATGTTTAAGGGCACATAGTAGGTACTTAGTAAATGTTTGTGAATCATAATCCTAATGAGGGCAGATGAAAAAACATGTTTGAGACTATGAAAGAGGAATATGATGATTTTACCTCAGGAGCAGGGATCAGGGGCTGATAGACTTTTCGGAAAGAGGTGCGGGGTAGGGGTGCGGGACTCAGGCAGACTTGCAGGCAAGAAAGCAGTGTGAGAGGTTCTCTGAACCAGAGATCGGGGAGGAGCTGGAGGTGCAGCTCGTAGAGAGCATTAGGAATGCTGTCCTGAGGTGTTCACAGGCAAAGCAAACCGAAAGGGTCTTTGAACCGGGATGGCATTGGGATTGCATTCTGGTTGAGACCACATGTATGCACCAGAACTCTCTTATATTCAGCCTCCAGTTGCTTGCAACTCAGATGATTTTATAATGACCACAATGACATAATAAACTTCATCTTGAACCACGCATTTTTGTAACAGTCAGAGTCCCACGTAGAATAGGCCCTTCTCAAGCACCAGGATTTAGCCAGGTTGATCTTAATGGAACACAGCTGCTGTGGCCATAAGATCTGGAAACCCTCACACCCAGCTGGCCAACACTAATTCATCCACCTGGTACAGGTGCCTCTTATGGATGAGAGCTCAGAGTGTGACGGTCATTCCAGTCTTCAGAGGACACTATGAAAGGGCCATGATAAAGAACAACTTCCTCTTTACACCTCCAGTCATGAGGGAGGTATAAAGTCTGGAACTACCCTCTTGTCATCCCCAAAATAAGCCGGAAAATAGCACTAATAAATGGAACAACCATTTACAGATTTTGAGCCTTGGGCTGTGAAGGACTGTGGTCCCAGTGGGAAGGGAACCGGACACATGAGACCTGCCACTCTGCATGACATTTGCCTGGAGCAACATCTGGACTGCAACACCAGAGGGGCGTTTCAGCACAGCCAAGGTGAATAGAAAGAGGCCAGAGTCAAGAAAGGCCAAAGCAGCTGGAATTTATAGGATAGGTTACAGGGAAAAAGGAGATAAAAAGAGAAATGATTCTAAGTATTCCACAAGTTTCCCTAGAGTCTGGCTAAATACTAGAAAGCATATGTGTAGAACAAGGAGGCATAAATGAAATAATGTCCAGAGCTCACAGAGCTTGGAATTACTTCCTCCATAAGCGAGAGATTCCACTGAATGCACAGGACATTTAGCGCAGCACCCAGAAGAATCTGTGGTGGCCAAATTGACTCTGAATTAAAGGCTACTCTGGACCCACCAAAAAGAGTCAAAAAACTAAAACTAGACCAACAAAAAAGAGTCAAAAAACTAAAACTAAAATCCCCAAAATAATCCACAGGTAACAGAACTGACAGCTAAGAAAGCCCCAAAATCTTTAAAGGAACACAACAAAATCTAGCACACAAGAAGTCAGATTCACACTGCTGTGATTCAGTGTTTAAGTAAACTTTCACAAAAATAAGAAATTTGATCCATACCTAGAAAGAAAATCAGTTCAGTGAAGTGGGCCTGGAAATAGCAGAATTATAATAATGGAATTATCAGGGAGGTCATTAAAAGGTATTATAAAACATGATATATATGCTCAAGGAAATAAAGAAAAACATGGGAATGATGAAAGAAATGAGGATACAAAAAGAATCCAATGGGACCTCTAGAGATGAAGAATGTGATCAGTATCTGAAACCAGTAACATCAACAGATGGAATTAATAAACAGGTTAGACACCAAGTAAAGAATACTGGTAAACTTGAAGGCATAGAAATATGTCCAACTTGGAATGAAGAGAATGAATGAACTAAATCAATAATCAGAGCCTCAGCAACTGTGGGTTAATACAAAGGGGTCCAATATCTGATCATTGCAACTCTAGAGCATGGAGTGTGGTGCTGGGGGGCAAATAGAAAGCGTATTTGAAGAAATAATAGCAAATTTTCTTTTCAAGTTTCATTTAAATTTTTGCAAATCCAAGAATCTTTTAAACCCAAAGCAGAATAAACAAACAATCACCATCGTCACGACCATCACTACCTCTATCACCAAGACACAAGATTAAGGAAAAACTAAAAATCAGCTAGAGAAAAAGACCATAATGTAATAAGGAATGTAGATAAGGATACCACCCACTTCTTGTCATAATTTAAGCAATCTGGAAGACAATAGAGCATCTTCCAAGTGCTGGGAAAAACTCCTGTCAATTTAGAATTCTATATGAAGTAAAAATATCCTTCAAAAACAAACCCAACATAAAACTCTTTAGACAAACAAAAGCTGAGAAAATACATTGCCAGAAGAACAGCCCTATAAAAATTGCTAAAGGAAATTCTTCAGGTAGAAGAAAATGATGCCAGATGGAAACCTCAATCTGCACGGACATGAGGAGTGCTGGAAATTGTAAATAAGTGTGTAAGAAAAAAGCCTTTTTTCTCATTTTAAATCTTATTTAAAATATCATTTAAAATGAAAGTATTAACAACATAATGCGGGGTCATAAAATATGTAGATGTAAAATGTATGAGAACCGCAACTCAAAGAATGGGGCAGGTTAATAACATTTGTAAGGGTTTTATATTATATGTGAATGGATATAATATTATTTGAAGGTAGATTGTGATTAAACTAAGCATATATATTATGAACACCAGCTCAATTACAGGAAGAAACACCAAGAGATAGAACTAAGAGGCCAATTGTGGAGATTTAAATAAAAGCCCCAAAAATACCCAGTATAAAAGAAGGCAGGATAAGAGGAAAGAGGGAACAAAGAGCAGATGGAACATACATAAAACAAATACCAAGAGAAGAGATTTAAATCTAACCACAGGGATAATTACACTAAATGTAAAGGATATAAACACTCCAATTAAAAGACAGAAAATGTTAGACTGGACAAAAAAGCAAGATTTGACTATCTGTTACTTACAAGAAACCAACTTTAAATATAAAGACACATACAATTTAAAAATAGAAATATCTAGGCCATCCAAACTCTAACCTAAAGAAAGCTGGAGTGGCTGTGTTAATATCAGAAAAAGTAAACTTCAGGAAAAAAATATATCATCAGGGAAAAATAAGGTATACCATAATAATACAGGGCTACATTAACCAGGAAGACAATAATCCTACGTGTTCATATCCCAAATTATATGTGTTAATCTTGAAGAAAATACTAGCAAATCAAATCACAATGCATAAAAAGGAGAATATACCTTGCCTGAATGGAGTTTATTGCAGGAATCTAAGGTCAAGATAATATTAAAAAAAAAAAAGTTAACAGTTGGGAATCAATTAAGCTGTATTGTAAGGATAAATGAAGAGAACATTATTTTTAGTAGATGCAGAAAAAAGCATTTGATGAAAATTAATAGCAATTCATAATAAAAATTCTCAACAGACTTGATGTATAAATAAAATCCCCCCTTCTGAAAAAGTATATATATGAAAAGTCTACGGCTAATATCATCTCCTGCAACTGGTCATGGATGACCACGTCGTTTCTATTCAGTGATGTCCTGGGAGTCCCAGCAAGCATAAGAAGGCACAAAAGAAAAACGAAGTCTTCAACAAAATCAAAGACTATCAGGTCACTACACAAAAGTCTATTGTAGTTGTCCATACTAGCAACAAGTAAGTGGAAACTGAAGTTTTTAAAAAGCAATGTCAATTGAAATTGGGTCAAAACCATCACGTATGTAGGAATAAAGTTAACAAGATTCATCCGAAGTAAATGAAAGGAGACCCAGATCAAAGGAGAGATGCACAATTAAAGGATATGACACTGAAGAAATGGGACACTTGATATAAGTCATCGATTATCCCAAAGCTGATCTATAGCTTTAATACGTTCTCAATCAAAAATGGTTTCATTCATAGTGGAACATAAAGAGTAACACGGAGGACCATAGGGGAAGGCAGGCAAAACTGAAGACGGCGGGGAGTCAGAGGAGGAGACAAACTATGAGAGACTGTGGACTTCGGGAAGCAAACGGAGAGTTTCAGAAGGAAAGGGTGTGGGGGGAGGGGTAAGCTCAGTGATGGGTACTAAGGAGGGCACGGGTTGCACGGAGCACGAGATGTGACACACAATGAATCATGGGACACGGCATCCAAAACTAAGGACGCACTGTGTGCTTACTAACATAACATAATAAAAAAAAATCCTTTTTTTAGAAATTATCAAGCTGACTCTAAAACAAACATGCAAATTTAACGAGTTTACCCTACTCAAAACAACTTGGAAAAACAGAATAAAGTTGGAGACATATACCATCTTAATTCCTGATTGAAACCATCAAAAGAGGGCTTTTGTGGTGTTTGATGTAACAATAGAGATTTACATTGAACAGGATGGGGAATCTCGAAATAGAGCCGTACGTATATGTTCAGTTGTGTTTTTTTACAAAGATGCCAAGGTAATGTAATGGAAGGAAGAGTAATCTTTTCAACAAATGGTGTTGGAAAAACTAGATACACATACGGAAGAAAACAAGACTTGACCCCCAGCTTCAAGCTTTTCAAAAAAATTTACTTGAAATGGATCTTCAACCTAAATGGAAACCCTAATGCTGCAAAACCTCTAGACAAAATCATAGTATAAAATATTTACCATCTTGGATAAGCGAAGATTTCTCAAGTAGGGTCTAAATAAACACAAAGTATAAAAAAATTGATAAATTGGACTTCATCAAAACTAAAACCTTCTCCTTTTTCAAAGACATTGTTAAGAAAATAAAAAGACAAGACACAGAAGAGGAGAAAGTATTTACAGTACATAAATCTGACAGAGGTCTTGTAATCAAGATAAACAAAGCTCAACATTAGAAGATAAGAAACCCAATGGTCAACAAACAAATGGGCAAAAGATTTGAACAGACACATTACGAAGCAAGGTATAGAAATGGCCAATAAACGTGTGAAAAGATGTTCAACGTCACTAGATGTCAGAAAAGTGTGCCTGAAACCATGGTGGGAGACCAGTGTGCACCCAGCAGAGCAGTTAAATCCAAACAGACTGACAAGTTGAGACATTTATGAGGATGGGAGCATCTAGGGGGTCTCCTCATACATCACCCCGGGGGTTCCCAAATGTTATAAGAATTCCGAAAACAGTTTGGCCACTTCTGAAAAGTTAAACAAATACTTACCAAGCAATTCAGAGATTTTACTCCTAGATATTTATCAAACATAAGTGAATACAGATATTCATGTGAAAGTTCACATATTAATATTCATAATAGTCCCAAACTGGAAACAACCAGCGACTCATCAAGGGATAAGCACAAACAACAAAAGAGGACCGTAGCCAGGCTGGACTCATCCGAATTTTAAGCTCCTGTGTTTCAAAGGACATTTTCACCAAGAGAATGAAAAAAACCTGCAGAATGTGAGAAGTTTTTTCCTTCCGTGTATCCGTCAGGGTCTGGCATCAGCATACATACGGAGCACGTACGACTCAGCGATAAAAAGACAAAAAGCACAATTTAAACATGGGCCAAGGACTTGCATCGACGAGTCTGTAAAGATGATCAATAAATACACAAAAGTCACGTCGTGTCATCAGTCACTGGGAAGTGTCAGTCCAGTCCCCTCCACTCCCCCGGGACGGCCATGATCAACAGAATGGACGACCGCAAGTGCGGGGTGCGGAGTCCTGGGCGCCTCACACACGGCCGGGGCGGGGGGTGGGTGCTCAGTGACGGAGGCTCTTTGAAACAGTCTGGCTGCTCTTCAAGAAGTTAAATATAGAGCCACCATCCAACTCGACACTTCTAATTCTAGACATACACGCAAGCAAACTGAAAAACATGTTCATCCAAACACTTGCACAAAATGTTCATCGCAGCATTATTCATAAAAACCCCAAATGTAGAAACCTAGTGTCCAGCGATGGTGGATGGATAAACAGAATGTGGTCCGTCCACACAACGGAATATTACTCAGCCCCCAACAGGAACGAAGTGAGGACACCCGCTACCCCAAAGGCAGACCTTGAAAACACTGTGCTGTGAGATGAGCCAGGCATGAAAGAAAGACTGAATTCTGTCTGACTTCATCTGTATGAAGTCTCCAGAGTCGGTCAGTCCGTAAGAGACAGGGGTTGGGGGATAGAGGAACAGGAGTTTGACTGCTAATGGGTTTCTGTGGAGGTCATAAACATTTTCTAAATTTAGTCTGAGAAACAACATGAGGGTTTCCGAGGGGAGGAGGGTGGGGGATGGGTGAGCCTGGTGGTGGGTACTATGGAGGGCACGGGTTGCATGGAGCACGGGGGGTTACATGCAAACAATGAGCCACGGAACACTGCATCAAAGATGAACGATGTGCTGTGTGGTGGCTAATATAACAGAAAAAAATTTTTAAAAAAATATAATGGCGTTGGCTGTGCCATTCTGTAAATATATTAAAACCATTTAATACACATTTTGAAAGGGTGAGTCTTATGGTATATGACCTGTATCTCAAGAAAGTTGATAGCAAACTGGAAAAAGATGGATAGATAAACAAAGTAGAGTGTATTCATGCCGCGGCAATGTTACTTAATAAGAATGTACAAGCAGTGAAATGTATAAATACACACATGAACCCCAGGGGCACACGGAGCTTACTAACCCAGACGTAGCAGTGCCCACACCAGTGGTCCATTTATACAAGATTCTAGAAAGCGAATGTAATGTGGTTGAAGGCAGCAGCTGCTGGGGGCTGGAGCGGAGGGGTGGACCGGGGTGGGGCACAGGGCACTTGTGGGATTGATGGAAGTGTCTTCCATCATTTTTGTGGTGGCGGAGGCACAGGTGCATAAATCTGCCAAAATTCACCCAAATGCATGCTCACGTGGGTGCATTTTGTCATATTTATGTAATCTGTACCTCAATACAGTTGACTCTTGAAAGAGATGAAAGCCTCCTTGAACGTGAATGAATCATGTGGTTTATTAACATTTAGCCCAAGAAGCATGTACATGTGTATTTAAAATTTCATCCAAATACGGCTCCGTGTGGTTCTTACGGCAACCCGGTTCCCCTCCATGAGGGAATTTATAATGCTTACCTGCGCTGGACGGCAGGAATAAAGAGGTCAGTAAGACAGCATCCTGACAGCCCAGGTTTACATTCCCACCCTGGAGCCAGATGCACAGACAGTATTTACACGAGTAGCTGTGCAGCTGGGTTTGAAAAGAGACTCCAGAGTTAAAGAGCTGCTAGCGAATCCGGGAGCTCACGGAGTCCTGACGCGTGGTGGGGCGGACGGCTCCTGGAGGACAGAGGACACACAGCATTTAGAGAACAGGAAGAGAAGGGTCAGACGCTGACAGGGCAGTAAGAGAGTCTGGCACAGCTGGGGTAGGAGGCCCTCTGTGGGGGCATCTTCTCCGTTTCTTTATCCAGACCTTGAGCGTTAGTCAGGAGACGCTGGACTGAGCTGCGGTGACAAGTAGACCTCCGCACCCAACGGCTCGCACACAAGCATTTATTTCTTCATTCCGCTGCAGCTCCTCCTACCACACACGCTGCCATCTGGGGCCAACCTCCTCGTCTCTGTGAGCTGAGTCATCGTGAGAGCTATTTGTGGCCCACGCATGGCTGGCATCACTTCTGCCCACGTCCCATGGGCCTGGCCTCTGTTGCATGCTGACAACCTCACTGCAAGGCAGGATGGGAAACACAGTCCTCCCTTGTGCCGTGCAAAGAACATGGGGTGCTGGACATGCCGCAACCAATGCTGCAAACCCACAGCTCAAGGGTCATTGGGCAACTTCTGGCCATTCTTCAGCTCAGCCAGGGTGGTTCGGCTGCTGGTGTCTTCCTAAAGCTACAGCAACAGCAAGCCCTATACAGTATGTCCCTGTTACAAGCACTCTCCCTGCCTTTCCAGGAGGCTGGTGGCCATCAGGGTCGGTTTTCAAGGAGATGATAAGACAATGTTTGCTTCCAGACACACAGGCTTTGCCATCCACAATGCTCAGACCATGCTGCCCATCAGGAGCTACCAGCACAGCAGGGTAGAAATTGCAGTGGATATGGGATTGGAGAGAGTGCTTTCAGTCCCGCTGCTGCTTCTTGTTTACCTTTCTGAGACTCAGGTTTATCCCTGGAGAGCGGCCACAACGCAAACCGGGGTCTAGCCGTTTTCTATCTCCTCTTACTCTCCTTCCTCTTGTATGAGGGGACTGCGCATCCCGCCATCTCTATGGGGCCTCGATGAGGGCTGAATGGGACAATAGCCGGGTGACAGCTTGACGCGTCAAGGCCGCTGCTCTGTTACTGTTATGGCTCTTGTCATGGGTGCTTTGAAGGCTCCTGTAGGAAGGTCGTGTCCTCCTTTGGCTCCAGCACAGTTCTTGAGTTTCTGTTTGACTCGCTCAGTTTGAACAGATACTTCCCTCCCCTCCTCTTAATGAGGAAAATATAAGTAAATGAGCTTGCAAATGGGCACCAAGACCATTTCTGGGAGTAAGACACAGCGCAGTCTGCGTGGAGCACGGTGAAGACGGGTCTTTAATAGGGAAGACGGAAAGGATGTCGTGCCGTCCCGAGCACACGGCTGTCACCAGAAGCCATAAAGCTATAAACTGGGATTGTCTTTAGAATTGAACTTTTCCCCTCTCTCCAGTGGCTATTAAATATTTCCAGGGAAATTACTCCGAAGGAAAGGTGTTTAGCTCAGCTTTCACGTAGAGAGAGCTGACTTGTGGGGGCCTGGCACCACATGAGGGCCTGCAGGAAGCACGAGGAAACCTGGGCTCCAGCCCTGCCTTTAATTGTTCCCACCCGTCGCTTCTGATGAGACGCCTGGCACTCCCAGACCCCTCGTCTCTTGTAGAAGGGGTATGACAGGATGAGCAGTGACGTGTACTCTTTTTGTAGAAGCTGAGTCTTCTTACATTGGTTATCTTCTTTAATTGTCAAAAATAATTCACAAGGTAGTCATCGTACCCATTGTGCAGGAACAAAAACCAAGATTTAGGTCATTTGTGCAGCTGGTATTGCAAACCAGGCCAGGATGAGGCATGATCATGGTAATACACCCTGTTGTCTCCCAGAGGCAGGAAACCGAGCTGTGACGTGGCCTAGGATATATGTCTGTCTTACATGGCTTATGGCTCTACGGCAGAAGAGCTCGTGAGGTATAATCAGAGTCCAATTTAACAAATGTTAATGACACGTCGGCAAGTGCTAAGGGAAACAAGGGGATGAATGAGAGGTGTGATCCTAGAGACCTTCAGGTTCTCTTTTTCAGGTCAGAAAAACAGACCTTCAGGAGACTCATTTAATTGGGCAAGGTATGGGGTAGGCATTCCTTGGTAAACAATCCCAGCACGTTAGATACGAATGGGGCCATAGAATGTCTTATAGGGACTTGAGTAAACATGGTGGTTAGAACCTATGACTCCACTCTGGCCCTCAGATGGCCCTGCTAAAATAATGGGGAAAGGAGTGATTGGGCACAAAACCACTGGCATGAAGAGAACACCAGGGACAAGACTACAAAATGTCAACACAGTCGCCAAAGGTGGAAAAGCAAAGCATAAGGGTACCTGAGTTAAGCCAATGGAGTCGGGTGAATCCAAGAGTCTGTTGGTGGGGAGAGGGAAGGACAAGCTGAACTATTCCATTGAACCCTAGTAGGTCTCTAGGATCAGAAACCCCAGCTAACTCTGAAGGAACAGTGAGAGTGTAGGTGAGGCTGAGAAAAAAGAAAGTTGCTTTAAGGTCTTTATAAACAGAAGACTGATTGCTGTCTTCCCTCTCACTACTACTAAGCACCAGGCAAGAATATCTATCCATCTCCAGCAGAAAGTTTGAGCTTTGCTATCTGGGGCTGTCACACTGGATGGGCTCCTGATTGGACACTAGAAAAAAATGAGGTTAAGTTTCTCACTGAAAACAGGAGGGTGGTTAGCTGAAGAGATTCGTATTAATTATGTAAACTCGACCCCTCTTCCACACTCAAGTCTTAGGCTCTGGGAGCCAGACTCCTGCTCCCAAGAAGATTAAAGGCATTTTCTCTAGGTATGCCCACTGGCTGAAGGAGAAAGACCCACATATGCTGGCAGTTGAGGGTTCCCCAATAACAAAGGCATTGTGTCTCCTTATCACTATATACATCAATTAACTCTTCATGATCTACTCACAAAAAGTGAACAGATTTCCATGGCTACTTAATCTTAGGAAGAACTTCAAATGTGAGAGCAATCAAAACCAGCCAAAAAGAGTGAACCAAAACAAACTAAATGAAACTGAAGATAGGAATAAATGAATGGAAGTGAAACAGAAACAACACGAAGTTCGTATCTCCAGCAATGATGGAAGGTATGACCTCATTTCAGTACTAGGATGTTATGGTGGGGGAGAGTTGGGACACACAAAAAATCTCTTCTAAATTACAAATCAGAGGATAGAAAATTATTTAACTCAAAATAATATTTTGAAGATAAAATTAAAGGAATTTTCCAGAAAGCAAAACAAAATGAGGAAGAGATAGAAAATAATAAGGAAAATATAAGAAAGAGAGTGACCAGCTCAGGAGATCCAATGTCTAAATAATGGCACTTCCAGAAAAAAAGAGCAGAAAACAGAGAGGAAAGAAGGTTATCTGAGAAATAATTCCAGAAACCTGGCTAGTTGAATGGGTGTACATCATGGCAATATTCCAGACTCTCAGGAATAAAGAGAAAACCCTGAAGACTTTGGAGAAAGCCAAGAGGTAGAAAGCAGACATCAGCCATAATAATGGTGTCAGTCTTCTCAAAAGCAGCACTAGAAGCTAGAAGACAGAATCTCTGAATATTCTTAAGAAAAATGAATTTTACATTTGGCTGGGTGTACAAAACAGAATTTGTAGACCCAGCCAAATAACAAAGCATTTTGATGATGGAGTGAAGACTTTCTTCAAGCTCTCAAATACTTTTCTCTTTGCATGTGTTCTCGGAAGCTCCTGGAGAATATGTTCCACATGAATATGTTCCACATGGAATCTAGCTAAGGGGTCCTGTGTGGAAAGCAGTTGGAGAGTTTCCCAAGCTAACGGAGGAGGGAGGCTCAGGATGGCAGTGCAGGGAGTGGTCCTTTCATAGGGAGTCAAGGGGATGAAAGAGCCAAGGAGGAAAAACTCCCAAAAAGCTCAGAAGCTGATGGATTACCTGCCATGGCTCAAACAGGTCAAGAGGAACTCATTTCAGCTAGAATGTCTAGCTAAATTAGGATATGCACATGGATAAATTAAATAGTTTAGTGATTATTAACTCCAGGAAAAATAAAAATGCAGAAGAATAGGCATGACTCAGTGCCGCACAGTCACAGCGGTCTAAGCCTTGAATGGTGATTAACCACACGAGAGGTTGGGGGAGGGCAAGTGTGCATGCAGGCTCCTAAGTCAGGGGAGCCACATTCTTACTGCCTAGCATTAGAAGTCAATACACTTTAACTGAACCTGGAAAGTCAAGACGTGGCAGTGTAAGTGTGTGAGTCAGAAATGGAGCTAAGTGCTGGCAGAAACAGATGTATGTGAAGAGGGTGGTTTCTTTGGGGAAAATGGAAATGGTGAAGATAATGGGCCAGTAACCCATTATCCTCTTCCTCAGTCAAGTCCTGAATCAATGAGGAACATGACCAAGGAGCCAGTGGGTATTACTAACAAGGGCTAAGTTGAAGGAGGTCACTTCCTTTCCATGGACCTACCCTATCATTCTAGACTCACAAAATGTGTCAGAGGGTTAGTTCAAGTCTACACAGCAAGACCCCTCCCAGTCACTCTCTCCCACTGGTCCCAGAGGAGAAGTGAGGGTATAAGACCAAATCTTGCCTATTTAAGACCTCTAATTGAGTAATTAAATCTCTTCTAAATTATAGGCCAGACCAATGACTGTTGCCACCAATCAGGTATCTCATTTGATCTTTTGGAGTGGAACAAGGGCCAGGAGTATTTGGGGGATGGTATTTCTCTTGGAAACCAGAGAAGTGGGGAACAAGTACCCCCTCCATCGAGAGCTGGGAGCAGGCAGGAGCATAAGCAAGGAAATGTCTTATTTTCATTATAAGTTTTGTAAATTGTATGCAAGTGCAAAAAATAATATATTTTGATAAGAATAAAATTAAATGCTAAAGATTGGTTTGGAAAAAAGCATTCAAAAATTAGAGAACAAGGGATAAGCAGAAATTCTTCAAACCTAGTTGTAGGGAAAGGTGTTCTTTTTCTCTGAAGAGCCTGTGTCAGGGTTGTGAAAGTGCATTGTCTACTGGCTATGGCACCCCAGGTGGGAGAGTATGAGTGAACCGTGTGGTTCTGGATGGTAGGGGAGAGGATCAGTATGGGGCTGGTGGGAGCTGGAAGCCCATGAGGAAGGACCATGTTTACAGGTCTGAGTACTTTGGGTTCTATTCTCTCCATAATGCATGTGTGGAGACATATGGATAAGGGGCATAGTCAGATCTGGATTTAGAAACTGTAATGTTCAAGCATTCTGGGGTACCAGAGGTCCATAGGTGGGAGGTGAGGAAGGCGGTCATCTTCCAGGTGAAAGAGGGTAATTGGTTCCCAGTAGCAACAGCAGACTTATCGATGATCTCTGTTTTTAACAGCACCCATAACTTTGGGATGCACTTGGCCATCATGAGTAGCACGCGTTAAAAGCAACTTGGTGTCAAGGAGTGTGTTTCTCCTTCTAGTGAATAACCAGGGAGGGGGGATAACTTTATATCTGGTCAACGTAGTTACAGCAGTTCCAGATGCAGGAAGACCCTGGTGTACTGAGCATGGAAGGTCACTGTGGTGTAGTATGGCACCAGCTGACCATTGCCAGAGGGCTGTTCCTAGAGCCAGACTCTTGGGGACCACCTGTGAACGTTTACTGCTGAAAAAGTCATCTGGGCAGAGTATGAATATCCAGAAAGGCTTTGATGAGAGGGCAGCACTTTAACTCAATTTTGGAGGATGAGTTTGGAGTAGCACTGGGCAAAGAAGGGGTGGAGGATGCTAAGACAGCAGTTGTAAAGTTAGTGTGACAAAGACAAGTAGCAAGTGGTAGTGTGGAAATAAGCTGGATATAAAGAGGCCTGGGGCGAATTGTGAAAGTCCTTAAATGTCAGAATAAAGAGCTATGGGTTCATTCTTGGGTAACAAGGAGTCATTGAAAGATTTGAAGCAGGGAAGGGATATGGCCAGATCTGGATTTTATAAATTATTGTCCAAGAAGTAGAGTGGAGTTAGAGGTGAGAGATCCAGGACAGATGGGAACCATCTGGGAGACATTCCACCGTCCAGGTAAGTGATGATCCAGGCCTGAATTTGAGCAGGAGCCATGCTGTGTGAGTTGGAGGCTGGCAGGAGAAAAAGAGAGACAAATACCAGCCAGAAATAGGACTCGATTAAGAAAAATCCTGGAATGCAAGTGGTGGATTATTGAGGTATTTGAGAGTGGGAAGACAGAATGTGGTAAGGAAGAAAGGAAGGACAGACTCGCTCAAGGTCAAACCTAGAACTACTGCAAGCCCTAATATAGGAGTCCTTGCCAGCTGACTCCTGAATCAAGAGAGTTTTTCATTTTTTGCATTGCTAGGCAAAGAACCAACTATCTGTTTCATTGTGTCCCGGCAGCACTGGCATGATTAGTGTTGGTTGGGACCTAGAAGCCTTATTTCATTACTGTTTGACATCTTCAAAGGACAGAAAATCCAGCCCAGACAACAGCCCAGGCTTATAAATTAGTCAATTTAGTTCCATTCCAGCTGGAAAGGTGGCTTTTCTCAGCCTCACATCCTCTCTAAAATTGGAGAAGTAAGAAGAAACACCCTCTCAGCCTGGAGGGAACCACTAGCCAGAAGAAGATGAACTATTTTTGAGGTTCTATGTGTCCTGCCATGGTACTGTGCCTAGGTGAAACAATGAGCCCTTCACATTGTGTTATTCCTGCAACTTGAAAAAGGCATCCATTGACCACACATTTACTTTATTTTTTAAAAGATTTTATTTATTTATTGGGAGAGAGAGAATATAGAGAGAGACCACGAGAAGAGGGAGAGGTCAGAGGGAGAAGCAGACTCCCCATTGAGCAGGGAGCCCAACATGGGACTCAATCTCAGGACTCCAGGATCACGACTTGAGCCAAAGGCAGTCACCTAACCAACTGAGCCACCCAGGCACCCCACACATTTACTTTAAATAAATCAATTTATCTGGGAAGAAAACCCACAAAAAAAAAAAAAACCCACAAAGAGAACGTGCACATATGTGTTACTAAATTAATGCATTACCAGGGTTTGTGTCAACTTGGAAGAGAAAGACAAAGGGAACTGTTTCTTGAGCACCCACTATGAGCCAGGCACAGGAGAATATGCCTACATAATATCTCATCTATATCTATACTCAGGAGGTGGGTATCAGTGTTCTCATTTTACCAAAGAGGAAACTGAGATTTAAAAAAAGGTTCAAGTGACTTGCTCAATTTCAAAACTACTGATCAGCAAACTTGGGATTCACCCCAGACATGGTTTGGGGATAGAAATCTCAGAAAAGGACATATCCTTAAGATGCAGAACACAATGAAGCAAAGTCCTAGTGAGAGGAAGATGGCATAGGAAAGACTTCCAGAATCACAAAGATGTTCCATATTGTAATCAGGGGCAGCTTGGGGAGAAGAAGCAGTTCTGCAAAGGGATGGGGATTATAGATTCAGAGAATCTTAGTGATTAAAAGGGATTATGGTGGCCACCTAGTCCTTGCTCCCTGAAAATCTAAAGACATCCAAGCCAGTATTCCTCCCCCTCCTTATGCATGGGCTCTTGCAGATTCTGAGCAGCAGCTGCAGCATTGAAATGGTGTTTATCCCCTTCCTTTGTGAGAGCTGCAAGTGGAGAGTGAGAGAGAGTGGGGGTGGTCTGAGAAATGACTCACTGAGAAAGGCAAGTTCATAAATGGGTTGGCATTAGGATACAAGATGCTCGAAGCCCTCCTACTTGTTCATGGTTAATGCTGGAGTGCACTGAGTCCTCGGCTTTATACACTTGGCTCTGACGGCGGCATTTATGAGTTGTAAATCTACTGGGGAAGAGTGAGTTCAGAGCGACAGACGGTTGTAATACTTTCTCTAGTTAATGTGCTCGGAAATGGAGTATTCCTGCCATTTGGGCTCATCGCAATTTCTCCTTGAATATGTGGGAAGAATGCAATCAGAAGGGCAGAACCGTGGACAGAGCCCCTGGTCGACCAGGGAGCCGCTCTCGGCAGGCTCCTGTGTCAGCACCATGGACAGGGCCCGCAGCAGACATGTGTGGTGGTATGAGTCTGGGGTGTGCTTGCGCAGGAGGAGGAGCACGGTCTCTGCACCTTGGTCCTCTACTCTGTAGGTTGAGGGGGGTTAAACTGTATGATTCTCAAGCCCCATTCCTGTCCAAAATGTTATTCCCTATAAATATATCCATTTGCCTTTGTCTTGGTAGAGAGCCTCATTTTCATAAAATAAAAGTGATGACCTCTTACATCTGTAAAGCCAATCACAACTGAAAATACTCTTCACATCCTTTTGTCATCAGACCCTAACCATGGGCCATGAGATGGGTAGGATAAGTACTGATTTTAGAGAGGAGGAGCCCACGATTCACACGCATGTGCAAGACTGCTCGGGGAATCAGAGGCAGAGCGAGAACCAGATCCCAGGCTTGAAAGCTGTGCCTACTCTCACATCGTGATGATGGGTGGAGGTGGGCTGGTGGGGAGGCTGGTTTAAGACATCCCTGCCTTCTAAGCTTTCACGGTAGGGAGTTTTGCATTAATAATAGAAAGCTGCTGCCTGAAGTATCTTTCTAAAACACAAATTTCATCATGCCACTCCTCTTGTTTAAAGCCCTTCAAGGGCTCCCTGTGGCCCATGGGATAAAGTCAAATAATCTTAGTAAGACATTCAAAGCCCTTCAAAGTCTGACCCCAACCCACCTTTCTAGCTACAGTGCCTGACATTCCCGCTCAAGCAGCTTTGTTTCCAGTCCCAGGAAATTGGTTATTGTTCCACAAAAATCTCTTCTGTGGCTCTGGGCTTCTGCATACATTGCCCCTTCTGCCTAGAACGCTCCCCCATCCCTCCACTGCCTTGGGTTGATGAGAAGTGAACTCTGACTCATCACCAAAACTCACCACCAAAGTTTGATTCCCCCTGAGGCTCAGGCCAGTTCGACAGGCAGAGTTTAACTTTCTGCTCTTCACTTCCACGCAGCTTTGTTCTTACCTCAATTATCACATTTATCACACTAGACTCTAATTATTTGGGCACATTACTTCCTTCCAAACTAAACTGTGAGCACCTCCAGGGCAGGGACTCCTGATTCATCTCTGTTTACCCTGCCAGGTCTGAGTTGCAAACATTCACAGGGAATGTTTTTGAAAGGAGAGCTTGGGACCAGGAAAGCTAGTCTACAAAAATATAAGTATGACAGAGCACACTGGTCTTTAGCGGAGTGTCTCTGGAATGTTTGGAGGGATCTGCAATCTGTGGGGCCAATAAGAGAAGGATCCAAGTGCCAGGAGGAATCATTTGCTACCAGCACCACCCAAGCCGTCCCAGTGTTCTGGACCCCGGGTTGGGTTGTTCTTTGTGGAGTGGGGGCTGTTGTCTCTAGTGGAGGATCCAGCTGCCGGATCCTTGCTGGTGTTCCTGACAGTAGAGGTGGGGCTCGCTGTGTGATTCATCCTACTGCCTCGTCGTGCCATAAACACAGTCAATGTTGATTGTAAGTTTAGATTCTACATTACAGCTAAGATTCACCCAGAAATTCAACGAAACTGTACCAAGCGCTTGCTAAGATCTGGACCCTGTGCTAAGTGCAGGGAACACAGACATAAAAATAAAAGCCACAGCCTGTCCCTTCATGGAGACAGCCCCAAATAGCCCAAGAATAGCCCAAAGCAAGGACCATAGAGACTCATGACCGATATGAAGGAGGAAGGACATGGCACGCATTTCACGCGGGGGTGGGGTATGGTCCTGTTAGAGGTTAGAGGAAGCCTCCATGGGGAAGGATGCTTATGGTATTGGGTATTGAGATGCTGCCCATTGTCTGAGTACTGCGGGGCTCCTGTGGGACTCAGACTCATAAACTATGGCTCTAACTGGAGAGTAAGACAGGCAAAGTCGCTTTCACTGATTCTGCGGAGGTACTAAAGAGAAAACCTGGCTGGAGGTCGGGGTAAGAAGGGAGGTGCTGAGTTTCCAGAGTGCAAGAAACCAGCCCCCACTGCCTCTGGGACCCGGGTCTAATTCTCATCACTTGAGGGTGGCAGGCCTTAACGTCTCCATCCTGACTAGACTCTGCTGCTAATGGGCGTGTGGCTCGAGGGATGATGCAAAATCTGTTAACAATTAGGGCTCTGGGTGGGCTGCATCTGGGAGCCTTGCTGGCTTGCTGAAGCGCGACACTTCTGCCCCCAAAGGCATCTGCAAGGTTGGATAGATTTCCCTCCGCATACGGTGGGGTTGAACTCTGCAGTCTTTCATGGGCCACGGTTCCAGATCTGACCCTCACAAAATCCCGTGAGGGAGGTGGGCCATGCGTGATCACATCTACTTCCTGGACGGGGCACCTGAGAAAGAAGGTGGCCACGGCGACGAGAGGTCCAGACAGGGTTTGTTTTCTCCCGGCTGACATTCGGGTCACGGCTCTCTATCAATATGTGGGAACCCCTGACGTTCTCCCGACAGGACACTTAACGTCCCTTCACAGAATTGTTTATTTAATGGCCGTTGGATGTTGGACCATGTGCTGAGGATGGGGACTCAGCTTCAGGTTTATTTCTGCACACCTGGTACACAGCTTGGAGCATGTGAGGCCTCCGTGAGCATCTGCCAGGGAGGAATTCCGAGGACTGGAAGACCCAGGGTCAGTCCCGGAGCCCCCGACTGGCATGCGGCTAGGAAAGCAGCCTCTGGTGCCTCTATTCCTCCATCCATAACATGGGATGTGGGATCAGAAGACCCCAAGAAGTACCTGCCATGTTAGCAAGTTCAGGTTCCTGCTCCCCCTATTATTTCTGGGTAACCTTAGGCAGATTATTTTATACCCCGAAGCCTCTTCTGAACACAGAGAGAATGAAAGCTCTCCCATTGGGTGATTATAATAATCACATAAAACAACACATGCAAATCGCTTAGCACAGAGCCTGACACTCCTTGCTTGCCAGACTGTCGCCACATTCAGCCCTCAGCAGCCACGCCAGGAAGGCACGCCGCCCCTGCTACAGACGAGTCCCACAGGGTCACGATTGCTCCTTTCCGCTCTCTGCCCCCACGCACGCCGGCGTGGGGCCGTGGGGATGGAGGCGCCTCCTCTGGGGGATAAGCCGCGTCCACAAACAGCCTCATCGCTCGCCCTTTCAGCCTCCCCAGAGGAGCAGCTGAACCACGGTGAACCGGTGAACCGGGAGGAAAGGAAGAGGGATGAAAGCGAGGGGGCAGGCGGGGAGACGGGGCCGCGGCGGCGGCGCGCAGAAGGCCGACTCGAGTGGAATGCGGCACTGATTCAAATCCCGGAATGACTGACGTATTTTCCACGGTGTTTTATTAATCAGCTTCAGACGGGGCACAATTTGTAAATTTCTTGTGGCAGCTATTAAACACTTTCTCCTACATAAGTAAATGAAAGGGATTTACTAATTCCTGCAGACGCTTCATGAATCGGTAATGGGAGCGGATGCCCAAACACAGGCGGACACTCGAAGCTGCTCGGAAGGCAGCCCACACCCAGGTCCCCGCTCAACTGATTTATCCCCTTATGCACATTTTTAGCCCCAGCAGACTTGGTAAATACAGACACGGTGGCGGAGGGCAGTGAGGGCTGGGAGAAGCGTCCAGCAAGTGCCAGTGCTTCTGTGCCCCCCCCACGGCCACCCCGGGGGGGACGGTCCCGGGGGAAGAACCAGGACAAGGACAGAACCTAAGGGCAGACCTAAGGGCAGATGGTTGTCTTCATCCGATGAGGGAGGAACTGGTGGCCGGAAGAGGTAAAAAGCCTTCCCGGGTCTCAGGACAAAGGCAGAGCAGGAACGAGGCCTCCTGACCGTATGGAGGGCACGAGATCAGTGTTCTTGCCGCAGACCCCAGGGACGCCGAGACAGCCGAGGGCAGGGAGAGAGGCTAACGGGTGCCCAGCTGCATAGCTGCCTGGCCATCATGGCCCCTCTCCAGGCCCCCTCTGTGCTGTAAGACGGATGCCTCAGAGTCAGGTCCACCCCAGCGGACAGCCCCAGGCACTGTGGGTGTCTCCCCGGAGAAGTGTCCTGTGGGGGACGAGAAACCGCACTGCGGCAGCCCGGCCCTCCTGGGACACCCTCCTTGGGCTCAGAAGGCTGCACAGTGGGGCGCGCTGGGGGCCGCTACACTCTCAGCCGCTTCTTGGACATTGATTCGTCTCAGTTCAGCCCAGTTCTAACCTCTTGGCAACTTGACAGCGCCACACTCCTGGCGCGCCATGGGGACTGGCAGACTCTGTGTCCCTGAACCACGGGGACGTGTGTGCTGTGGGTCACACAAAAACAGGGGCCTCCCTTTCTCCCAGTGAGGTCTGCCCCCGCCCCCTCTCATGATCCACACCACAATTTCCTTTAAGGAGAAAGCGCAACAGGGCCCTCCTCCTTTTCCCTCCGGACAGCTCCTACACAACCTCCGATGCCTCGTCCGAGCGTTGCCTCCGCTGCTTCCTCCGCCGCCGTCCGTGAAGTGAATCAGCTTCTCATCTGGCGCTTGCCCCGTACGGGTTTCAAGTATACAGTGCAGCATAAGCTGTATTTCCACGTGCCCGTGAGCCCTTCTGAGGGAGCGAGGACACAGCTTCCGCGAGGTCACTGAATCCCTGGCCTGGAGGACGTCTTGGCCCCAGGGAGGGTTCGTGGACTGAATGTTTGTCTCTACAAAAGATGGAAGGAGGGATAAGCATCGACTCCCGGCAGCTCCGGCTCCTTTACCAGCTCTGCCCGGACGGCCGTGAAATCTCACGGCGAAGGCCCCGTTCCTCAGCTCGCGTGCCTGGTGCAACGTGCCAGGGTTTCAACGAGAAATTACAAGCCGTGCCAGAAGAGACACTTCAGAAGAGACAAAGAAATAATCCGCACGAGGCTCAGATGGGACACAGCTGTGAGAACGAACAGGCAGGGTATTTGTAATAACTGTAATTAAAACGGGAAAAGTAGACAACCTTACGACCGACGGGTGCTTTGAGCGAGAGACAGAACCTCTAAGGGGGGACGAAAGGAAGAGCTAGAAATCCAAACCACTGAGCAGAGCTGAAGGGTGTCCCCCCACGGGCTCCTCCGTCAGCCGGACGCAGCCGCAGAAGGAACTGCCGAGCTTGAGGACGGGTCAGTAGAAACTTCCCAAACTGAAACCAGAGAGAAAGATCATGAAAACATGATAAAGGGGAAGCAAAACCTCCAAGAAGGGAGAGACAGAATCACAGGGTGTGACACCCGTGTCATGGGGGTACCAGAGGCTGAAGACAGTCTAGCGGAGGAAATATTCGAAGCCACAATGAGTAGGAATGTTTCTGAATGAACGGTGGATGCAGGGAGCTCAGAAAACAGCAGGCAGGACCCCAGTGACGGTGTGTGCAGACTGACGTCCCGCACCAGTGCCCCGATCTCCACGGCCACGACTCCTAGGCTGCTTGATACTTTCCCCTGAATCAGTGACCCCGGGCCCCACGGTAATGCGTCTGGTGACTGGGCACAATGCTGGGGACCCCACCCGCCAGAGGGGCACCTCCGAGCACGAGCTCTCGGCAGGGTTGCCTGATGACAGCAACAGAAACTGTGAGCTGAGAGCTTGGTCCGTGTAGGTTGGTGACTCACACACCTAACGAGTTCACTGGGCAGATTTTTGGCACCTGACAAATCCCCCGGAAGGCCAAGGAATAGGCAGGAGTAAAGGGGACCGTGCCCACCCAAGCCCTCCCTCCAGTGCAGAAGGATGGCATTGCCAGAGGCACGTCCAGCCACACACCCCACTGGCTGTCAGCTCAGCCTGGAGCTCACAGGGCATGGCCGTCAGAGAAGAAGTCTCTCCTACTCCAGGGGCTCCAGGGGCATCCAAGGCTACCGTTCCCTTCACACCATCCAGGTGAGCCGGGAAAGGCAATGTCGGGTTCCGCTAGGTTTGCGGTTGGAGAGCAGCCTGGGCAGGCTGGGCAGCCCACGATGGAGGGAGGAGCAGAACGCCACAGACAGAGAGGGAAGAAGTCCCCTTGTCCTTCCCCCTGGATGACCTGGGAGCCTCCCTGACTTAGCAAAACCAACATCGCTGCAAAGAAGTGACCAAAAAATTCTCAGAGGTGATGCTCACATCCAAGGGTCACACCCCTCCCTTGCCAACATGCTGTGTTTGCAGCGGCTGCCGCGCATTGGGCACGTTGGTCATGGACCAAAAGTCTGCCTCTCCCCCAAATTCACATGCAGATATTCTAACCCCCAAAGGGACGAGGTCTGGAGCTGGGACCTCTGAGGGGGGATGAGGCCGCGAAGACAGACCTTCCCGACCTTCAGTGTCCTTGTGAGGGAGGCCCCGGAGAGATCCCTCATCTCTTCCTCTACCTGAGGACACGGCTCGAGACGCCGACGTCTACGAACCAGAACGGGGGGCTCCCGCAACAGCGAACGTGACATCACCTCGATCTTGGGCTTCCGGCCTCTGGAGCGTGAAGAGCAGGTCCCCATCGTGGGGCTCTGTCCCAGCAGCCCCAACAGTCTAAGACCACATTTAACCTTCCTTCGACCTTCACAGCCTCCCTGGGACCCGACGCCTGCACGCCCTCCTCCTGCAGATGAGGATGCTGAGGTCCTGGGAGAGGGAAGTGGCTGGGCCAGCACCGCCCACGGTTTGCGACCGGCTCTTTGTTCTGTTTCTACTTCCCCAGCTTTCTGGAGCCATCGGGCTGGGCACCGTGCAAAAGGCCGCAGAGCCAGGACTCTGCTCCTCGGAGACGTGCTTCCTCGTCTCGTTCTATCTGCTGGCTGTAACATGTTGCAGGGAAAGCTCTTTCTGCCGACCGCCGTCCAGACTCATGCATTATTTACCAGCTAAAATCACAAAAGTGATGTGTACACCCCCCTGCGCAGCCTCGAGGTGCCGAGAACACGGCCAGCCCCCCTGGGCTACGCGGCGGTCAAGCTCTCTACCTCGGCCCCAGCGCCGCACTGACTCATAACCCCTCTGGCCAGAGCCGAGTGTAACTGCGGGGGAACAAACCCAGCTCATCACCAGCCTGTCTAGTCAAGATGAACACACAAAGGGTTTTCGTTATTTTCCTCTGCCCTTCAAAGCCGTCTCCCCCCCGGGCCTGTCCCCACATTTTATTCCTTCTCTGCCATCAGCTCCTCCGCGTGCCTGCGAAGGAGGATCTGACTTGCTCACCACTCTGTCCCGTGCTTAGCCCACGCCTACATCGGTCCCTACCTTCGCTGCTGCTTCTGACGACTCGTGACCCTTCCACTGCCTCGCTAGTGACACACTTGACCCCACGCTCGTGGTGTCTGCTCTCCACTCGGTCAAGGCGCCTGTTGCAGGCATCTGGGGACCATGTAGACGGCTGGCTTCTGTCGGCAGAGCGCCAAGGGTGGTTTAGACGAGCTAGGGGTGGGGTGCAGAGCACCTGAGGACAGGGACAGCAGAGGGCTGGATGGCCGGCCTTGGGCGAAGCTTGCGCTGCACCATTTCTGGGAAGCGGGGGCCTGTTTTGCATGAGATGTGTTAAATATCACTGAGCCTGGAAGCCCACGGGCCCTGGTACTGAGGCTACAGGGAGGCCAGGGCAAGCGCCCTTGAGAGAGGTGGGGGGGGGATGGGCGCCACGTGTGCACCGAGCTCCGGAGCCCAGCGGAGATGAGAGGTCTGTGCAGGACTGAGAGGAGGGGGAGAAGACCCCCGCCTGCAGCCCGCCTGCCAAGGAGGACAGGAGCAGAAGGGCCCTGCCCCGCCCAGCCCGCTCCTCGAGTCACCAAAGCCACGATCGTCATTTCCAAAATGGAAATCATAATGTCTGCCTTGCCTTCTGGCAGAGCCATTACGGACATTCTCTCTGATAAAGGGCAGGGAAATGCGTCTGCAAAGTTCTGAGGAGGTCGAGAGGCATTATTCACAAAAGACGTTTCCATATGCTTCTCTTGAAGACTCAATTCCCCTTACAACATTCACGACTTGAATCAATTTACAGGAATACGTTCTGCATCCGATTTCAGGAGGAGCCCCAGGCTCCTGGTCCTTGTCACCCCGGCCCGCAGCTGCTGCAAGCCGGCTTGGCCCTGGCCACCCCTCAGACCCTCCCCCCGGGCTGCTTTGTCATGGGCCTCACGCCCGCTTCGTCGCTCCTCCCTTGTCCTCCAGGATCCTTCTCCGTGTTCCGCTCCTGCTGGAGCTTTGCTCCCCTTGCCCGCCTCTCTGGTGGGGTTTGGAGGCTCAGCCCCCCGACTGGCTTCCCCCCGGGGTGTCATCTATTCCAGCCCACCACCCGCCACCCGTGTGTCCAGGGAGTCGTCCCGGCCTTGTCTGCTGCTCCCATCCGCCCCTCGGTCACACGACCCTCCGAACGGGTCGCTCAGAATAACTAAAACAGCGTCCCTCCTCTTTTCCTCCCGACGAGCCTGCTGCAGATCTCTCTGGGAACGGCCCCCACCGGCTTCCAGCAGCCCAACTCCAAGCTTGAAACCAGCTCTGCCTCCTGCTCCCATGAGCCCCCGACCCCCAGGACGCAGAGCCCCTCCTCCCTGGAGCAGCCTGGATTGGGGACGCTTCCGCACCTGCTGCTGCACCAGGCTCCGGGGACAGACAGACGAGACAGTCCTCGTGCTGGTGAGCGAGCTGGGCCCCCAGTGGGAGAAGTGTCAGTCCCCACTGAGAGGAGGCAGCCAGCCTCTGCCGGAGTCCACTACCCCCGCGTGCTGGACAAATGTCATGACTCTGAACGTGTCCCCCAGGAGAAGTGTTGGGAAGCCCTGTCCTAAGGGAGCTGATTTCATCTGAAAGAGATGAGAACGCGGAGCTGTCAACACTGCCTGCCTCTCCTCAGGGTTCCAGCAGTTCCCACCTGGGTCCCTTGGGGAGCGCGGTGGTCTGGCCCCCCTGCCCTCTCCCGTGGCCCCCGGGGCGCAGGCTGGATGCAAGAGCAGGAGAGACCCCCAGGGAGTCAGCACCCTGGCTTTGCCCTGGGCTTCATGGGCTTGGAAGCTCTGCTCCCCACTCAGGGGCCCCGTAGCCCCGCTGTCCTGGCCTCCCCAGCACCTCCCATCTGCCCCCCGAGGCCCTCCGGCTCCCCGAAGGGGGCACTCACGGCTCTCGCATGAAGTCGGCGAGGTCCTGACGCATCCCTGCCCCCCTCGGCCATGCGGGCAGCTGCCCCGTGCCCAGGCCCCCAGCGAATGCAAGTCTCACCAGCAACCTGAGGCCTCCGGTGACCTCCCAGAATTCCTGAGGCTGGGCACATCTGAGGCACCCCTGTCCTGTCACCGTGTTGGAGGTGTGGCCGGGGCCGCTGGAGGAGATGGTACGGGGGGTGACAGTGGCAGGGACAGGGCCATGACGGGAGGCAGTCGCTGCTGGGGGTGCAGTTCTGGGCCTTGCCCGCCCTTCTGGAAAGCCCATATGTTAGCGTCTGGGAGCGCTTGGGAAGGAGCAGGAGCACACCAGGGGGCTAATGGCCGCAACTAAGCTGAACTTTCCTCCTCGAACAGCATCTAATCGGCTCATTAAGGCAGGATGGGGATGGGGAGTTGCCTAAACGGGAGCAGATTTTTCATCCTTCTCTGCCTCCCCTACAGGCACACGCACACACATGCCCACGCGGGAACACACACACACAACATATACATGCACATACTCGAACACGCGTGAACACACGACATATACATACACACGTGACCGCGTGCACATGACATATATGTGCACGCACGTGAACACATGACACGCACATGCGCACACATGAACACACGACATATACATGCACACGCACACACACACACACACACACACATTCCACCTTCCACTCCCTCCAACCACAGCAAAGGATCACGACTTGGAAATCACCCAGCACTAAGGCAATGTTCCGGGAATTACGGGAAATGAGACGGAGGCCGGGCTGGGGGCTGAACGGGGCCGGTGTGTGCAGTGGCTTCTCCCAGGTCTGAGGCCACAGCCGCCTCTCTGCTTTGTGAGGCTGGAGAGGACTAAGGGGATGAGGTCCCGGGCACGCCCTGCAGGAGGGTGGCCACGTAGGCACGTGGCTTGCAATCCCGAGCTCGAGGAAGACCCCATGGGCAGGGAACTGTCACCCGCACTTCTCAGGGCCCTGATCCACTGCGATGGCCGTCCTCACTCAGAGGAAACTGAAAAGCAGACAAACGGAGAACGTCATGTGAATGTGACCATAAGCCAAACAGAGAGGCTGGGAACAGGCTGTCCCTCATGGCCTCCCTCCTTGACCTCCAGGAGGGCAGATGTCTGGGTCAGGTCAGCCACCTGGGACACTGACTCTGGGGCGTGGGGAGGCAGAGGATCCTGCCAGGTTTTCAGGGCTGCACAACCTAGAGGGGAGTGTGCCAACCGCCCAGCGGACAGCATGTGCCCCGTGAGGAAGGAACCCTAACTGTCCCTCGGAGGACAGTTCTGAGCCCCATCGCACGGGTTTCTCCAAGGGTCCTGGCCGGGCCGAGCCCCCACGGCCTGCAGTGGAGACCAGCTCAGCCTGCACCTGGTATGGCCGATCCGTTTCCCTGTCCTTCACTCCCCAGCATCCCCGTCTTGCCCCCAGAATGTTCTCTCCTAAAACCCTCTTCCTCCACACCCTAGTCTTGGGCCCTGTCCTTCCAGGGGTAATGGCTAGGACATGCGGACAGTCCCAGGAAGCAGCGGTCCCATCTCGGGGTTTTGCGACAGCGGCACCATCCTTGGGAACTCTGGGCTAAGCAGGGACCTGGGTTCTGTGGTCCTAAAGCTTTGTGGCAGCCCCTGGGCTCAGCCTGTGCTGAGGGGCAGAAGGACATCCCCGCGGTCCCGCCCAAAGCAGGGCAGAGCCTTCTGGGTGCAGACTGGGAAGCGGGAGGCTTTCGTCCATTTGGGGGGACTCGGATGCGGTGCTACAAGCTTTGCTGCATGAAGTTCTGTAGACAAATTTCACTTATTCTTTGATTTCAGGAAGTGTATTATTTTGACTCTTGTTTGTAGTTGTAAGTTCTAAGAGATGCCCTTGATTTAATAACAGCTTGTCAAGGGCGAGAGAGAAGGGTCCCGTTTAATTCCTGCGAGAGACGCTTCACCACTGAGACGACTTCGGACCCAACGGCTTCTCTCAAAGGGCAGCACAGGGCGTTGGCATTTCTTAGAGCACCTCGGCGTCACCAGGCCAGGGGCAGAGATGCCGCACAAGGCACTGGGCTGCCTCCACGTGGACACACCTGACCCTGGGGCACGTCTCGACATCCTGGTGTGATCTGATGGGCAGGTGCATGGCGGGGCTACCATGCGGGACCCCCAACGCCGCGGGAAAGCAGGTATCACAGAAGGTGGTCTCCCGCGTGGTCTCCCGGGGACCCAAGTTGTGTCTACACCACGCTCTGGCGGATTAAGCCTGCAGCAGCGTTAGGTCTGAAACTCCATGTACATACTTGCAGTCAAATGCTCTACCACTGAGCTATACCCCCCACCATGTACATACTTGAATTATAAGATACTTTGTTGCTAAAACATACCAACCGCATCACTGCCCGCCCCTTTCACCGGACGGTCTCTCCACAGCCTGTGACGCTGACGGCATCTCACCCACAGACGCTGCCTCCAAAACCGGCATCTGTCCTCTCAAACCCGGCTGCCGCCGTGCCGACTCAGGCCATGGAAGGTTCTAGATCCTCTGTTGTCTTTCCCCGTCTTCACAGCCTCCATCTCCAGGGAGCGCGTTCTCTGCTCCTTCCCGCGCGGCACCTCCTCAGCCGTGAGTTCGAGCCAGAGATCGCGGCAGTGCGGTCCCGTGTTCCGGCTCCGCTTGGGGCTCTGGTTCTGCCGCTGGCCCCACGTCTGCGGGGACGCCGTCCACGGACGCCCTGGACCTTCCATCTGCAGAAGACGCGCCGTCCGGGAAGCTCAATGCAGCCAGTTGTGCTCGGGTTTCTCCCGGTCCCACACTGGGTTACACTCAGGTCCTCTTTCTCTTCCGTCGCCCGGGGGCCGCGGCAGCCCCTGGGCGCAGAGGCACATGGAGGGTTTGGGGCCCTCGTGCTGATTGTCTGACGCTGCAGAGCGAATGTGTATGCCCGGAGTGGCGTGGCTCTGCCCGGACTGTGGATCTCCGTGCTCCCCTGAGTCGGAGATCCAGGAAGGGTAGGGGGTGCTGTGCTCAGGGTCTGGCCTGGCCAGGCCCTGCTTCCTCCGGATCTCGAGGCCTCTTTCAAGTTCATTTGCATCGTTGGCAGAATCCAGCTCCTGTGGTTTGGGGTTCCTGTGGTCCCTTCAGTGTCTGTTTACCCAGGGCTGTCTGCCGCCCTCGGGGCTCGGGGAAGAGAGTCCTTCTCTGGACCACAGGCCCGTCTCCGGTGCCGTGGGAGGGGGCTCCTCCCCATTTGCCATTAACATCACCAAACCCCTTCCTGGGAGAACCCCCAGACCTACACAAGGAGAGAGGATGGTCCAGGGTGAGGACCCGGGTGGGAGACCTGGGGATTCTGCCGACCACACTCCCTCCCCTGCCCGGCTCTCTGGGCTGTGATGTGGCCTACGAGGCTCTGCCATGGGCTTCCGGGTGTTTGCAGGCTCAGACGGCCCGGCACGGAGCGGCCTGCAGAGGGCAAAGGTTCCAGCCTCTTCTACTTCCCCTTAGGTTGCGTGCCGCCAGCTGCAGCCCTGCATTGTGGGACCGTCACTGGCCAGCGTCCTCAGAAAGCAGGACGTGGGGGCACAGAGAGGGGATGGCTTTAATAATCAGATGTCTCCGCCACGAGTCATGCGCCTCTATGTGCGTTCTTCCCCGCGCTGCGCAGCAGACTGTCCACCGGGACTGTGAGAGCTGCGGACGGCGGGCCGGACCCCCGAGGGCCACTGCAGGCAGGGACAGTGAAGGAACGAGAGAGAGAAAAATCGTTATGCCCATTTCACAAAGGCGAACAGTCTTACTGTATAACCCAGGGGTCGTGCCCGTCCGTATTCACCCGACTAACTGAAAAGCTGTATCTCCACACAAAAACCCGCACGTGGATGTTTGCGGTGTCTTTATTTGTAATCGCCAAAAAGAGGCAGGAACTAGGATGTGCTTCAGCAGGTGGACAGAGAAGCTACAGGGGTGTGTCCACGGCGCGAGTTACTGGGAAATAATGAGCGGGGGAACCGCAACAGACACGGTGAGTCTAAACCTGGGGAAATTCACAGCCCTGAGAGCGAGCTGGGATGCTCACAAATTTTAAAAATATTTAGAAGTTCAGGGGATCTCAGGATGGAAGGAAAAACGCATCAGGACAATCCAACTGTATTACAAATATAGGAAACCCCTCACTGAGTGGGGTGAGGAGAGGCACTGGCCTGAGTAACGTGGAAGGGAGTGAGTCTCCCACCAAAGGTGGGGGCGCCACGGGAACTCCACTCAAGCGGGAACGCGGTCACCAGGGGGGCCCGGGTCCACCCGCCAACGCCGCTGGGCCGGGGCCAGGCCGGGACACCCCGTGAGCGGAGGTAGGTATAGGGAGCTGGGGGGTCTCTCTGCGCATGGACAGCCGAGCAGGAGGGGCCGGAGCGGAGGTGGGGCCACAATGGCGCCAGGTGGGAGCATCAGGTGAGCACGTGTCCAGGTCGTGCACACCCCGTGACTGTGCACAGAGGTGTTCCCCGATCTGCCTGCACATGCAGTCACAACACACACGCACGTGTCTCGCTCCACCAGCCAGCTGCTACGGAACAGTGACAGCCGCACCCAGCGCCCAGACCTCGGCCGCCAGCATCCTGCAGCCAAGAGAAGCGTCTGGGAACGATGGACGCATCCAGGACCCGGACAAGACACGCACATCCAAAGTGAGTGCAGGTCCTCCTATGTGCCAGAGGGTGAGCACACGCTCAAACGCACACCAGTGGGGGAAAGCCAGCTGGAGGGGTACTCAGCGGCCAGAGCTGGAACAGCTCCAGCAACAGAATAAATAATGTAATATTGGATTATAATGCAAAGTGCAAAATTAATATCCATGAGGCCATTTAGCTAGAAACAAATTAGGCCATAGACAAGGAAATGAGGATGAGTGGACGCAGCTCCCAGGCCAGAAAGTCCCACTGACGCAGGCGGACACCCCGCTCAAGGAGGGGAGCGTGACCCCACTCTAGGCATGGGCCGTACTCGGTGACTTCCTTCCCAAGCAGGCAGTCTGGAAAGGGGTGGGCAGAGCCCCCGATCGTGGACAAACAGTGTGACCGGCACGACATGTCCAGATGGGCAAGCCGACCTCCTGGTGTAAGTCACCTTGATAGCAAGTGTCCTTGCTGCGTGTGGTGACGATGGCGCCTCACCGCTGTGGCCTTCCTCCCCAGACTCACGACCTCGGTCTGAAAATTTGAGAAGCGTCAGGCACATCCCGACAGGGACAAAACCTACAACATCCCTGACCAGCGCGTCCCACAGCTGCTGTGGTTGCTGAAAACAAGGAAAGTCGGAGAAACACCGGCGCCCAAGGAACCCCGTGGTGAGCCGCAGTGCGGTGTCCCAGGTGGGACCTGGAACTGGATGGACACAAGACAGAGACCAAGGAAACCTCAACATGGACATTTACCAGTGGAAATGTCTCAGCATCGTTTGTCCCTTGTGCCAACAAGGTGACCCTCGGGGAGGGCGTTAACTGCTGTGCGAGCCAGCTGCGAGGTATACGGGCGCTCTGGCCACTGTCACAAGCTTCCTGTCAGTAGGAGAGTCCGGCCAGCTTGGGGGGTTGGTAAAGCGCATGCGCACGTTGCCCTGAGGCAGAAGCTGCATCCAGAGCAGAAGCTGGTGTTTCCTTCCTCAGCGCCGGGAGAATCCTGCCACCGTCCGCCGCAAGGACCCCACGGCTCCCTGTCTGCTTACATCCCGCACCGTCAGGCCCGGCACCGGCTGTTTGGGGGAAGCCTTCGTGTGCAGGTGGAAAAGTCCCCCATTGGTTTCCAGGGGGCTCGACACGGACTTCCTTCCACAAGGCCGCATCCACTCCAGCAAGAGTTTCCCGCTCAGGTCATGCCCGCGGCCCCCGCCCTGTCCGCAGACAGATGCCCCCAAATGCCCACGCTGAGGGCCATAAGGAGGACCTGGCACACTGTGGGTCCACAGCCGGGGTGGGACTCCTTAGGAAGACTGCGACACGTCCACCCGTGTGTCCCTGGCCCATGGGGCAGACGGTGGGCGTGCGTGACCGCTGGCGCTCGTTAGCATCGACAGCCTCTCCAGCCGTGCTCGGCACTGGGCGCTTAGATAACCCCCACGCGTCCATGCAGGCCGCTCGCGCCGGGGCGGGGGGTGCTGAAAACCCGGTCCCCGCGTGTGGGCAGAAGGGTCTCACCTGAGACACAGGACACATGGGCTGAAGATGAAACAACTGTGAAGCTGGAATTCTTTACAATCAAGATGACCGTGAAGTATGGGCAGTGTGTCACCAGGGCCAGGTGGCCCTCGTAAGCCGGAGCCCTGGGTGCCAGAGGGTGTAAGCCTCCGGCTGCCGCATGGCCTGAAGTCGGCCTGCATGAGCGTGTGCGCTGCACAGAAGCCTCCCACCCCTGCTCCCAACAGGCACCTGGGTCAGCTTCTCACCGCAGACCCCCATCCCGTGCGCTCCCTCCCCTGCCCCGACCAGGACAAGATCGACCCGGGGAGCCGTGTCCTGTATGGAAGAGACTGGCCCTGCCTGGGCTGTCTTCTCCCGGACCATCATCGCATACCCCCCTTTCTTGCCGGCAACAGAGAAGAAGGAGGGACTTTGTCCTCCCGCACAAGGCGACGTCCCGGTGTGCCGATTGGCTCCAGGTGGGCTCCCAAGGGAACAAATCCAAGGACAATGTCGAAAGAAGGGTCCTCGGAGAAGAAAGATCCACAGCCTCCACCCCTCCCCCACCTGGTCCTGGGGCTCAGGGCTCGGAGCAGCCGCTGTTCAAATCATTCGGGGTCGCTGGCAGCTTAGAGAATTAGGTGGGGTCTAGGAACACTCCACGGAAAAACGTGCAGAGACAGAGACACACATTCAACTTTGCTTATGATCCTCGTGACTTTCAGGGTCCACAGAGCCTGTGAAGCCACGTTCAACATCTCCATCCCAGTGCCTGCCGCTCCCCATAGCGAATACATGACTACGGAGATAAAATTAGATGTCTACCTCATCGCAAACACAAAAATAAATTCCAGACGGAGTAAAGACCTAGATGTGAGATGGGAAACTGTAAAACGTTTTAAAAAGCACAAGAGAATGTTTTTATTGCATCCTGGAGGCGACGGGACAATAAACACACAAATCAGAAGCGAAACAGCCCAACGGAAGAGTGGACAGAGCACAGGAGCCCCAGTTCACGACCGGGTGAGACCGCCGCGGTCGGCGAGGCGTGGGGGAGTGTGCCTCCTCGCCGTCCCGATGCCGGTTCACATCCATCCCTGAGAAATGCTGATGAGCCTGATAACGGCAAGTGTCGGCGGGAACGTGGAGACCCAGGAACTCTCACCGTCGCCGGCGGGCGGGAAATTGCTAGAACCACTTTGGAGAGCAATTTGGCAGTGCCCACAGAAGCCGCGATTGCTCGAGCTCCCCAAATGGCCAGGCAATTCCACGCAGGGTGGCTCCCCGCAGGTGACCTCGCACACGCTCACAGAGCTTGTTGTCAGAGGCGTATCTAAGACAGAGAAAACAGCAACCCAAAAAAAAGATCTCTGAGTGGGGAAATGGGTAAATACTGGTTATTCATGCCACCAAATACGAAACAATAGCTAAAGTGAGTGAACTAGGTCCCTCTCTGTCAGCAGACATGAATCTCCAAGACACGGTACCGAGGGAAAAGGGAAAACAAGAGACAAAAGGATTCGGGCGGAATGTCCCCGGTGTGTGACTTTCTACGGCACAAAAAAACAACCGCGCTCCGTGGTGAGCACACACGGACATCTGGGCAGCGTGGGTCTGTGCAGAGAGAGGGAGCCTTTCCCTGCCATTTTTCAGAAGCGCTGAGAGCAAACAGGGCGAGCAGCCGGCACCTGCCACTTTGGGTAAATACGTCCATTATGTGCTTGTTTGGGCTTTGCGACCTTCAGAAGGAATTCACACTTTTATTTTTTTAAACAATGATTCACAATTTTCTGTATTTTTGTAAACAATACATGATCTCTAAGGTGCCTGGTCCCTCTGTGCTCCAGGAGCCCTGCACAGCCCAGCTTGGGCTGGGACACAACTGCAGTGTCCTAGGGGATGGAAAGCCCCACTTCCTATGGCAGCAGGCTCCCCGTTCCCTACGGCACAGAGCACCCATTTCCTGTGGGAGAGAGCCTACATTTTTTGCAGGAACTTCCATGCTCAGACTGCGATGACCCCACCGAGGGAGATAAAGAGGGCTGTGCAGGGCAGCCAGGGCGGCTCTCTCCAAGGACCGGACACTGAGCTGAGAAGTGGAGAAGAGAAAGATCCAGTCACTTGGGGAAAATGGAATATTTTAGGCAGAGAAAACAAAATTTGCGAAGGCCTCTAAACCGGGAGAGTCTGATGAGGAGGAAAGCCAGCCTGACTGGAGCATAACCCGGGAAGGAGGTGCTGGACCTAGAGCGGAGGTAGAGACACGCTGAGCCCTGATTCTGGCCTGACTGAGCCTGAATCCTTACTATTCACCGAACGTTGATCACAGCCCGAGCCCCGAGCCAGGTTTTACTCTGAGGAGCCCTGTCTCTGCCCATGGACTGAGCCCCAATCCTCGTAACAAACCAAACTCCGAGTCCTGGTCCCAGTGCAGCCCTGATCCCTAGTCAGGGGCTGAGACCTGATTCCTGGCCACAAACAGAACCCCGATCTCTGGTCACAGGTTCCATCCTGATCCCTGGTCATGGGCTAAGCCCTGAGCCCCCCTTGCTCTGAACCCTCCTTTTCCCTGGCTGCTTCTTGGGGGAAAGATCAGAGGCTCTGGCTCTGCCAAGCCACACCCTCCCGCATGCTGCAGTGGGGCCAGTGCCTGGCCTGGCCCATGCGGTTCCCTTCTTGGCAGGTGCGTGAGTCCCGGAGGCCATGTCGGGGCGCGTGGCAAAAGGCAGTGGCGTCTACGTGCCTCTGCAAAGCCACCATTTGGTCCACGATGGGTACTAATTGCTCTCAGTGGTGCCTGGTGCTCTGTTAAAAAAAATTTTAATGTTGATTTTATTGAAAAACAGAAATAGCACAGCATATGTTCTGACCATCTTCAGTGTTAACTGGCAGTGTGGAGGGGCCGTGTCCCAGGCCCCTTGGGAACCTGCAGGGCTGCTGACAGGACCCGCAGAACCCAGTCGCTGTACTGAGGGCTGCTCACCAGTGGGAGGGGTGTTCTGTAGGTGGCCGGGTGAGGACTTCACTGTCTTCACAGCAGACTCCAGGTCTGCTGGAGACCGGACAGCTCGGGGCAAAAGCGTCCCCAGAGCCTCTGTCTGGAGCCCCACCTCCTGGGGTTTGTCTACCTGGGAGGTCAGCCATGGAGCAATGAGGTGGGGGCGGGGATGGAGACCACCTGGCCGTGCCGTTGTATCATCAATGCCAGTGATGTTGCCGATGGAGATGGAGAGCAGGGCCGTGGCCACCGTGTGGAGGACGCCCAATAAAGACACCTGTCCAGGCAAATCCCGGAGAGGGACAGAAAGGGCATGAGTGTCCAGGAACAACCCAGAAGCCCAGCAGAACCGGGTATGGGAGCTGCCAGTCCACCCCACTACCCAGTTGGCCTTGGACAGAGCCTGCAGGCCTGCGGACCCCAAGCGTCCACATGCAGGGCTCGGCCTTGGGGCCAGACGACACGGAGGCCAGCAGACTGTTGCTGCCCCTCGCCAGCGACAGTGGTCCACGCTTAGGGATCGGAAGGGACTGGGGCTCCCATACCCTCTGCCTTGGGTGTGTCTCTTCGCATCTCTAGCTCTCTGACTCTCCCCTGTGTTTATATCTCCGGGTTTCCATCCATGTCTTCACTAACCTGTCTGTCTGTCTGTCTTCTCACTCCCCCTCCTGCTGCCGGGCTCACCCAGCACTGCCCCAGGCCGGTGACGGAGAGGGCTCCCTGGACCCGCAGGACTTGCCCTGTACTGGAGGAAGACAGAAGCCCAACATGGGGGCGAGGGCTCAGGGTTGGTGAGCGCCAGGGTTCACTTTGGCCCCCGAGGAAGTGTAGTCTCTGTGGGGGGGGGGGCAGGGAGGGAGCGAGGAGGGAGCTGCTCCAGAGCGTGGGTGGGGCTGAGCACCGAGAACCTCTTGGGGACCCTGGAAAGCAGGGAGGTGTGGGCGCTGCTCTGGCAGGGCCGACTGCGTGCTCTGGGAGGGTCACGCTGGCCATCGTGTGACCAGGTCATTTCAGGGACAACACGCAAAGTAGGTTTGACCTCCAGTGCCCCCTGCTGAGCTGTGTGACGTGGAATGAGTGACCGAATGGGCAGCCTCACGCTCGGAGCATCCCCCATCCATAGCAGTCTCTGCATGTCAGGAGGCGGGGGGCCAAGGTGTGCAAACAGCCAGCTCCCCACACGCCCCGACCTCTCACCTCCGACCTCCGGCCCCACGCGATCGCCCCTCGAAATATCCCAGCTCTTACTCCATCTCCACGCCATGCCCCGGAGGAGCACTTAGAAGAGGTGGCCGACTTGTCCTGGCCATCCCCTCCCCTGTCTGCTTCTGTGGCAGCAAGTCCCACACGATCGGTGC
The DNA here is from genome assembly GCF_011764305.1 of Mustela putorius furo. Taxonomy (NCBI): domain Eukaryota; kingdom Metazoa; phylum Chordata; class Mammalia; order Carnivora; family Mustelidae; genus Mustela; species Mustela putorius. The sequence continues at coordinate 39,405,177 of NW_025421322.1, read as the reverse complement.
CCCCGGCTCTGTCCCTGTCCCCTGCCATCCACCTTGCGTGTCTCCTGTGCTCCCCAGGACTCTGGACAGGGAGGGAGCCTCTGAGCCTGCAGTAGCCAAGCATGTTCTCACGCCTTCGCTTGAGCAGCCCTCCCACCCCATCCCAGCTTCCTGACTGGCCCCCAGCACAGTGGGCCTGGCGGGTCCTTGCTGGGACTCATGCCTGGGGCTCTGAAGTAGGTCCCTATTCAGTAGAACGAAGCTCCCACTCATCTTGCAGGCTGACCCCCTGCTTCCCACCCTGCTGTCCAGGATCGGTGATCACCGTCCGACCACCGCACCCACTGCCCAGCCCCTCCTCTGCCCCATCCCCCCAGGGCTGCCCAGAGACACAGTGCGAGGGCAGACCTGACCTGCTGACCCACATCTGTCCCGCCTCAGGAGCTGCCAGAGCTGCCCTGCCAAGCAGCTGAGCCGTGCGCCTTCTGGCCTTTGCCAAGCGCTCCTCCTGCGGGGTCCCCTGCCCCACTGGCCCCAGGAATGCCCTCCCTGTTGCGCACGCTCCCCAGGAATGCCTCCCCAGAGAAGCATGCCCTCACTCTGTCAGCCACAGGGCCCTTCAGTGGGGCCGATGGCGGGAGTCATGGCCCCACTCTGCTCGCTCCGCTGCGGGACAGGGAGGAGAGAAGCGCTCCCTCTCTCTCTCACTGCCTCTGCCCACCACAGCGCCTGCGGCATCGTCGGAATCAGAAGACCTTAGGGAAGCGCGAGGTCAGCCCACTGAATGGATGCATTGACCTGAGTGGTGCAAAGGGCCGGCCGTGTCTGCAGGGTGAGGACGGGACCTCAGCCAGGGCCTGCGCTGCGTGAGCCTGGGAGGCGGGACCCGCTGGGCCTCAGGTGCCCTGCTGCAAGATGGGAACAAGGCCAGAGCAAGATGTCCGGCGGCCAGAGCCCCAGCCCGAAGCCCACCCCAGCCAAGTCCGACATGCCACGTCCACAGAGCATCCGCTCCGGGCCAAGCCCTTCTCCGCTGCACCCGCTGCACCCCTCCTGCGGGCATGACCTTATCTCAGCGCCCGGCACAGGGATGCGGGGGAGACTCTGAAAACCAAGGACAGCTCCCGAGCACTGTGTCGGGGCTCTACGGGGCTGCCTGCGTCTCCTCCCTCTGGCCAGCGGCTGGCGGAGTGGGAGTGGGCGGTGGGGGCGCCAGCAGGAAGCCCTGTGCTCCGTTCCCTCTCTTCCGCCTCCATTCTGGAAGATGCTAATTCTGACAGGCCCTGACGGCCGAGCCCGGGAGCCAAGGCTGCACGATGTAAATCTACCAGGAGGCTCTCGTCCGCCTCCACCAGAGCCCACCCCCCGGGGCCAGACACACCGAGGCAGCTGCAAAGCACTCACCCCTGGGGGCCATGCGGTAGGGTGTTCCCCGTCACCAGAGGATCGTGTCGCGTCTCAGCCCTGTCACACCCAGCGCTGCCTGTGACCCTGCTGTGGTGCATCCTCTACACACCACAGACCCCCTGGAAATGGAGGGCTGGGGAGCTGGAGAGGCCGCAGCCTGAGCATGCGGCAGCCCCGGGAACCTCTGGCCTGAGCGGGCTTCAGGGCCAGTGAACATGAGCACGCCCCGGGCCACGCCCGCCGCCCCCCACCCACCCCGGGAGAGGGAAAGGCCCCAATAGACTGGAAAGCCCTGCACTTCCATCTCGGCCAACACCGGCCCCGGAGAGAGAGCACGGAGCCCGGACGCCATGGGTGGGGCTGAAGCCGCCTCGTCCCAGAGCGCTAGCTCCCAGGGCTCTCTGTCCAGAGATGGGTCCCCCACAGAGGAGAGGAGCAGGGTCGCGGAGGGAGGGCATCGGGTGGCCTCTCGGGCACAGAAGGGCTCTTTTGTTCATAAAGGGGCAGCCCTCCGGCTGGAGGGGGTCCAGGTGACATGTGGGGACATCCAGCTGCCTGCGATGGACCACTGGGATACAAGTCTTCTGCTCTGGATGTGTCCAAATAGAAGATGCGGTTTGGGGCCCCGATTCCAGCATATGCAGAGACGCAGCCCAGATTCAACCGTGGACTCTGGATTCTCTGCCCTGTGCAGGATGGGAGAGCGCACGAGGGCCAAAGGCTCAGCCTCAGATGCCAGCAGCCCTAAACTGACTCCTCCCGGCCGGACCTTCTCTGTTGGGATCAGGGACGTGGAATACACTTAACCTTCCCTTTCACGGTATGGTGCTCGGAAGGCTGGTGGGACCTTCCTGCTGTGGGCTCACCAAGCGAGGGCACAGCCTCAGCTTCTGCTGGGAGGTGGAGGGCATGCCGTCTGCCGCATGGGACTATAACCCCATGGACTGTAACGTGGTTCCAACTCATGGCCTCCCGGTCCCCGGAAGATGGGGCTGGTGGTGGAGGTCAGCGACTTACACTGCAGACCTCGCTGCCGACCAAGTGGTCCACATGGAGAGGACAGCCCCGTAGGCTGAGATCCTGGCTCCCAAGCACGGTCAAAGCAAGATGGCAGATGGCCAAGTTCTTCCCTGGGGTAAGCGGTGTGGCCAGATGACCCCTGCAAACCTCCCCTCACCGGACAGCTACGGGTTCGGGGCAGTCTCAAGGCCACGGCCGTCCCAGACAAGTGGCCCCCACGCACCCTGCTTTTTCTCATTTAACTTCACAATAAAGGGGGCCTGAGGGAAGGAGAGAGAGGAACAAGGAAGCACAGATTCTGAGGTTTTATTTTCTCGAGGTAGAAAATGAGAGCGAAGCAGAGTGAGGGTGACAGGGAGCGGTCTGCGTGCCTTGTCAGGCCATCCAGGCTGCCCATCCACCCAACTCCAGAAAATGAGTGGACTAAGCCTAGGAAGCTGGAGTTCATCCGTTAGGAAAGAGGGGACCCTGTATCCAAGGGGCGAGGCGGCCACCACAGGCAGGGCCCGGACAAGCAGGACTGTGGGCAAGTGGGCGGATCATGGGGCTGGTGCCCAGCGCCGGGCGGCTGGTCCACAGGCCCGAGGACCCAGAGCCTGCGTCGGTGGACATTCTTACACACTAGGTGCCATCAGAAGATGGGAACCCCTCGGGGTTACAGGGTAGGGCGGAAAGGAGCCTGAGAGCTACACCAGTGCCCAGGCACCAGCAGCGAAACCCAGACCCTTGGCCAAAAGGGGCCTACCACACGCCTCGGCACTCACCGTGGCCAGGAACGGTGCAGGATGCTCACAACGCAAGACTAGTGGACAAACCCTTCACCTTGGGGAGTGACGGGATCTTTCTGGAGTCCTTGACCACCTCTTGTCTCAGGCCAGGCCCCAAACAAGAGGCCCCTGGCTGGGGGTACCTGGAGGGTTCAGTCCATGAAGCTTCTGCCTTTGGCTTCCGTCATGATCCTGGAGTCCTGGGGTGGAGCCCCCCATGGCGGCGGGGGGGATCCCTACTCAGTGGGAAGTCTGCATCTCCCTCTGGACCTCTCCCAGCCTCCACTCATGCGCTCTCTCTCTCTCTCAAATAAATAAATAAGATCTTTAAAAAAAGAAAAAAAGAGGCTCCAGCTGGGAGAGGGAGGGAGCCAAGTGTTGGGAGGTGTGGTTAGGCAGATGAGCTCCAGGCTCCGCAGTGACAGCTTCCTTCTCTCCGTGAGACCCTCGGTAGGAAAGCCCCTTGCCATCTCTCAGTTCTGCCCAGTGCGAGGCTCCATGGTGCATGGGTCGCACTGGCCAAATGGAGTCATGCCCCCACCGAGCACCTGGGCCGCGCGACATGTTTGAGTACGGTGAGGTCTAGCGCCGCGTTATCTCATTATGCCGCGTTATCTCATTATGCCAAGAGTACATGAAGGAATGGATGTATGCATTAGTGAACGTGTGCATGAACCAATGGATGTGTGTGTAAATGTGTGCGTGAACCAATGAGTGTGTAAATGTGTGCATGAACCAATGGATGAGTGTGAAAGCATGCATGCGTGCAAAGCACAGAGGTTCAGGTGCGGAGCTACCTCTTTAGCTCACACTTCCCACTTAAGTCTGAGCCTGGAAAATCATTTAATCCACACTTGGGGTAGTTGCCTGATTTGTCTCCCCGGGGCCCCCACTGCATGGGCCCACCCCTTACGGGTAGTGCAGAGGGCCATCTCCACCCTGTTCAAGGGCACGGCTGGATGGGGAAGGTGCTGGGGGGGTCAGGCTTCTCCCCAGCGTGCCCGGCCCAGGGCATGTCCACACGGGTCGCTCTGCCAGCCTGGAGGACCACCGTCAGGGGGATCTTGGGAGGGGTTCCGGGGAGGGATTCGGAGGCCTGGAAGGAGGGGTTGTGTTGTGCACATGTGCCAAGGAGAGGGCAGCTCTTCCGTGCCCATTTTTCTGGGGGTGGTACTACTTGTGGGCTTTTACACCTCTCTCTTTATTAACGCCTCTCTCTCTTCCTCCAGATTCTAATCGCCTTCCAGAAAACAGCTGCTATTAGCTTCTCCCCGAGCCTCCAAATCCCTGGTGCTCAGCAAAATTCCCCTCTGATTGAAGCAGCTGCGCTGGGAGCTGAGCGTCCGCCTTCAGAGCTCATCAAAGCCCCTCAAAGGGGAGATTAGCAGAGCATCCCATCAGGCCCGGCATTGTCACCATTCACCGCGCCAGCCGCGCTCGGCCACTGTGGGCCTCGCGGAAGACACGGAATTAGAGAGCGCGGGGCTCTTAGAAGCAAAGGCTTTCAGAAGCACGGAATCATCAAAATCTTCCCCCCAAATCAGCTTAGGGTGCTGGAATTTTAAGGATGCATCCTTTCAGATGCTCAGACTCAGAAGTCACCTCGAATTTTATTCCCATTAAGTTTGGGGTAAAATAAATTCATCGACTGTCTGACACCAGTGTTGTAGCTTAGTTATTAAAAGCCCAGAGTTGCAACAGCTGTGGGTCCAGAAATCATGCAGTCTGGGGGTTGGAGGGAGACAGGACTCTGAAGCATCCATCCCCCCCAGCCCTGCTCCCTTCAGAGGTGACCCCCCCTGCCTCTCCTGGCTCACTGCTGGTCCCCAAGTCTGCCCCTCCTTAGCCAGATGGTCCAGATGGTCTCAGCATGGGGAAGATGCTTCCCATCCCCTGTGACTGATGACCCCAGACCCCACCAGCGTTCCCTGCAGGCTCACACCCAGTCCCCTGTCCACTATACTTTCTCACATCCTGCCCCCCTGCCCCTGCACTAGGCATGTCCACACCCAGCATCCCGGCCCTCCCTGTGCATGCTCACGCCCCAGCCCCCTGCCCCCACCAAGGTCCCAGGAGACCCCACCACGAGGCATTCGCAGGCTCCATCCTGGAACTACTTGCTCCAAGGAGACCCAGGACTAACCACAAAAGAGTCAGGCAGACCAAGGACATCCCCCAGTGGGGATGGGGTCCTGGAATCCCCCAGTCCTCACCATCCCACGCTCACCAGGGCCCCTGGGCATCCGGTCTCAGGGCCCGACCCTCTGCACAAGCATCAGACACCCTAGAGAGGACCCCAGGGCAGGGGGTTCGGTTGGGCGTGCTCACAAACTAAGTCCCGGTCTCACCCATGAAATGGGCCATTGGATCCCTTTTGGGGATCACTGGGGTTAGAGAGCTGATACCCGCAGAGCACCCAGTGGGACACCCAACACCCACAAGGTGCGGGGAATTAGAGGCACCCAAGTGTCCCGACACCACAGAGCCCGGGAGGTGACAGGGACGGTGGGCATAGGCGGGGGAACTACACCCCTGGGGGAGGAGGGATTCTGCAGGCGCCCCAGTGCAGGCGCCCCTGGAGACTTTCCCTCAGCGGACCCCTGGAGACGCCCTACACCCACCCAGGACCCCTATGTCACCGGTAGTCAGATAAGGCTGACTCAGAGCCCTTCTCTGTCACTCACAACAGCAGAAGGACAGGGTGGGCTTCAGGAAGTAGTTGCTGCAGCTCGAGGAGCAGAGCAGGGGCCCTTGTCCCTGAGACCACAGCGTGCCGCCTCTCCCCCTCCCTGCTGCTTTGCTCTGGCCTGTCCCGTCCTGGTCCCCCTTGACCATTGCAGTGGCCTCTCTACTTCCCTTCCTGAGACACCCCACTCGTTGCCTCCACCTCTGCCCCCCGCCCTCCCTCACCCACCCAGGTGAACCCCCGCAGCTCTAGGGACTCACAGGCCCCATTGCCACTACCGGCCTTGGCATTCGAGGCTCCCCACTTCAGACTGGAACCTTCCTGCTAGTTCCCTGGACACTCCTAGGCACCTCCTGGCCCCACCACACGAGGTGGCTCTGGACCTCCACTGCCTGGCAAGTTTTCTGGCCTCTGGACTTCTGCTCCCTAGAATGTCCTTCTCTCCCTGGTGGCCTCCCCTGTCACGATCCAGATGCATGACCCGCTCCATGGCACTGTCCCCGCAGCAATCGCGAGGATCCTGACAAATCAGCTCACCCTGTACCAACACGGGCACACGTCATGCTCGGAGTGGTGCGGTAACTGGGCAGGGTCACGTGGCTTGTGAGCAGACGTTCAGCTCTGCCTCTTCCAGGAGCCTTTAAGTCGGTGCCTAAAGAAGGCCACAGGACCGGGGCTTCAGCGGGGGCTTCTGAAGAAGGCACGCTCTGCAGTAAAGCTGGGAAATGCACAAGATATGGCCCCGTTTGGCCGTCTATGAAGTGGGCTGACACTCTGTCTACAGGATGGGGCTGATGTGAACGTTACCTCAGATGATGTTAGACGAAACACCACAGCACCTTGCAACACAACAGGTGCTCCTCAAACACGGGTCAGCAAACCGGTGCTCAGCAAACTGAGTGCTCCCAAGCCAGGCAGGGGGCAGGAGCGCCCTGCCTTGGGAGACTGTGCCCACCTCTTGGGGCTTCTCCGAACCTCTGTTTTTTCTGCTGCATCAGGAGAAGGAGGTTGGTTATTTTGCCCCCTGCCTTCCCAGTCACCATGTGCGCATGTTCGGGGGACCGTCTGCTGCCCTTATACAGGTGTCACCTGTCAACTAACTTCACCAAATTAACACCATTTAAAATTTCCAGATCCCTGCAGCACACCCAGAATTACTGCTATTCCCATAATTGTTTACTGTGATCTTATGGCACCGTTTGCCTGGTAGAACTTGCCAAGCCTGTTGCAAATATTTGCACCTGTGTTGTTCCCAGCAACACGGTGCAGGAGTGTCAGGAGCCCCACGCTCAGAGGAGAGCGCGGACACTCCCGGAGGTCGCTGTCTGCAGGGCAGCGGCAAAGAGACCCGGCACTGTGGGTCTCGCTCTGCACTCGGCTGCCCAGCGGCCGCTCCCCTCCAGATGGTGACATCTGGCAATGCCCCTGAGGAACCACCCGTTCCCAACCATCCCCTACAGGGAGGTGTGGGACACGGCCAGGCCCATCCCCAGCACCAGGAACGAGCCCGTGACCCAGTCCGGCCCATCAGCGTCTGGGGATGATGGTAGCGCTCCATCCCGGGACGTGTCCCGGAAGCATGAGGAGACAGGGACCGTCTTCTGGGGCTGGCCGGGGTGCGTGGGCGCGGGCCTAGAGCCGCCCAGCCTGCTCTCCGAGTGAGGACGACAGACGAGCTGAACAGCAGAGAAGAGAACATCCTGGAGTGCCCGGGCCTCCCTCTTGAGCTTGAGCCCCGTGGAACGAGTTTCTGTGCGCTGAGGCCAGGACTCTGGAGGACCCACTCCAGACCCCGCGTGTCCTGGAGAAGGAGGTCAGGCCCGTGGATGAGGTGGGGGCCTGAGCAGGGGACGGGTTTAGCCACAGGGAGATGGGGTATCAGAGGGGGCCCGTGAGCCCGCCCCTGCCCTCCCTTTCCTGGACCGTGGGCCTGGCCTCTGATTCCTGACACCCTCTGAGTGGCCCGTGCCCCAGACTGCAGCCGGCAGACGGTAGCCTCACAGGGTGGCTGTTGGACTGTAGATGCGCCCAGCTGTGCGGGGGGAGGGGGCCAGCAGCAGCCCTGCTCCGCACTAATGACAGGAGGCATCCGCCCTCTGTGCTCAGGAAAGCCCTGCGTATCGACCATTATACACCCATCACAGGGGAGCTGAGCACCCCCGGCGGTCAGGCTCCCGGGGACAACCCTGAAATGAGCCTCTCTCCCCACGGAAGCCCCTCGGGCGGGGGGGCGGCGGTAGGGGCCGAGTCAGCCCTGGAGCTCCTGTAGCCTGGGAGGCCATTAATCTGACCCCGGGCAGCTGGGCTCATGAGGGGCAGGGGTGTCTGAAAGCTGGGGCAGAAGACACTGGTCTTCATCTAACTACAGAGGACTGGACTGAGGCAGGACCAAGTTCGTAGGACTAAGCATCCCTGTGAACACCGGCACAGCAGGCCCTGTGGGGCTAGAGCTGCAGGGGGTCAGGACTTGGCAGAGGACAAGGTTGACCCACAACCTCACCTTGCACTAGACTCTTGCACCTGTGTTGTTCACAGCACTCTTAGACTCTTGGGCCAGGGCTGGCGGGTTCTTGCTCGACCAGTCCTATAGCTGATCTGGGCTCCAGGCTGCCCCTGCTAGCCCACCACGTTGGGCAAGTGTCTGGCCCCCCGCACCTGCAGAAAGAGCTGGGAGAGTGGGGCCCAGGAGCGGCGGAGCCCCTCCCCTTGGCTCCTCTGTGCATGGCCCACCCACCCCAGGGCACAGGCTGCTCAGGAGTCAGTCCGGAAGGTCAGGGGCCCTGCAGTCTGCTCCCAGCTCCAAGGCCACCCCCTGTCCCCGCCCCCCCAGCAAAGGCAATCCAGCTGCCAGTTCCCACCAGCCCTCGGTCTACCAGCTCTGCCAAGAAGAAGCAGATCCAGGAGAGGGAGGCTTGGGCTCTAGAATTTTCTTTCCCATACTTCTCTGCTTTCTTACTGGCTTCTGGGAGGGCCATTTGCTGCCAGGGAAGCCCACTCATTCACAGATCCAATAGAGCGGCCATGGAGGAAGAGCTTTGCTCTCACAGATCCAGACAGGAAGTGCTCTGCCCCCAAGGATGCTGCCTGAGAGTTCCCGTGTTCCCGCTGTGCAGGGGAGGACGCTGAGGGACCTCATGTGAGGCATCACTGTCTGTAAGGGGCGGGGGCCCAGAGGGCACTCAGCCCAGACACCTTTGAAATCCCTGCTTTCCACCTGTTGCAGTGGTCCTCTGTGCTGGGCTATGCCCTCCCCACAGACCTCCATGGCTCAGTCCCACATTTTATACCACCTCACCTGTCCCTTCCTTCCTGTCCCTCAGCCTGGCTGCTTGGGGCACATCTCCTGCAGACTCTGACCCAGTACTCCAGGAGTGTGGGCCACGTGGGTGCCTCATGCCTTCTTTAAAGTGTTTTGATGACATTGGTGTGGCTGTGATGGTGCTTAGAATTTCTTTTTTTCTTTTCTTTTTTTTTTTTTATTTATTTGTCAGAAATGGAGAGAGAGTGAGCGAGCACAGGCAGACAGAGAGGCAGGCAGAGGCAGAGGGAGAAGCAGGCTCCCTGCCAAGCAAGGATCCCGATGTGGGACTCGATCCCAGGACCCTGGGATCATGACCTGAGCCGAAGGCAGCTGCTTAACCAACTGAGCCACCCAGGCGTCCCAGTGCTTAGAATTTCTGCTTGAACCCATGAGAAGTTCGTCCTTCCTGATGAAACTTGGCAAGCATTTCTGTTTGGGTAAGGAATGAGAAGAATGTGCCAATGGCCAGCCATCCCATGTTCAGTTTAACGTCAACCTAGAAATAGCACCTGGGTGATTGGCCAGACATATTGAGGAAAATGAAAGTCCAGGAAAATAAAGATCTAAGTTATAAATAAAACTTAAAAAAATCAAAAGTATAGAAACATATTCTATGACCTCACCGTAAAGAACAATTTGTAAAATGAAACAAAATGGAGACATAGGGGAGAAAATGATCAATTTGGATATATCAGCATAAAAATCTTGTCTCTTAAAAAGGGCCATAAACATAGTTAAACATACTTTAACTCTGAGAAAGGCCATAAACACAGTTCCTGACAAAAGACTTTCACAACATATAGCAAAGAATGGATCAGTATGCAGAATACATAAAGAACGCCTATAAATCAGTAAGAGGACAAACAGCCCAATGGAAAAATAGGCCAAGCCCACAAACAGGCAGCTCACCAAAGAGGAAGTCACAATCACAATATTTATCAGTACTTGTTCACTCATATGTGAGGGTTAATTCAGCATGAATTGAAATAGCATTTCACATCCAAGGCAATGGCAAAATCCCAGAATTCCGACAGTTCCAGGTGGCAGGAGTAGGTGGGATATGGGAAGGCCTGACTGCATCTGCGTGTGTGAGCTCTAGTACAAGCACTGGTGTCATCTCGGAGCGTGGACCCTGCAAGGCCCCATCCACACATGCACCCTACAGAAATCAGGGGAAGAAGGTGGTGCGACCACCTGGCCAAGGTCCAAACCCTGGGTGGTTTCCTGGGGTGTCTCCTGACCATTTCTCTCAAGCAAGCCATGCACTTTCTCTGTGCCTCCATTTTCTTAGCTGAGAAATGGGTGCTTCCCCATCAGATGTCATTGTGCAGATTCCATGAGAAGATGTACATAAAATTACTAAAACAGGGTGTTTGAGGGGCTCAGCTAGTTCAGCATCTGACTCTTGATTTCAGCTCAGGTCCCAGGCTACTTGCAAAGTTTGCTTGAGATTCTCTCTCCCTCTCCCTCTGCCCCTCTGCCCCGCTTACACTCCCTCTTACTCCCCCTCCCTCCCTCTCCCTCTATCTCTCTCTCTCATAAATAAATAAATAAAATCTTTAAAAAAAATTACTACAACAGCATGTGACACGCAACAAGGCTGATAAAGGACAGCTTTGTCATTGTGACATTGTTTGCAACAGGAAACCTTGGAAACAAGCCAAATGCCCATCGGTGTAGGAATGAAAGTACACGTTTAAATTATCTTCACAGGATGGAACACACAGCAGCACTTAAAAACGTATAAAATAAACGTATATTATCAACATGGATAGATCTTAAAGATAAAATGTTGAGTGCAAAGAGAAATTCCAGAACATTACTTATACCATAATCCGATTTATGTAAATGTTTAAACACAGAAAACAATAGACCATATTGTTTATAGTGCTTGTATGTAGGAAGGTATAAAACACGGACTAATTTCTCCCCAATTTATGATACTTGGTTGCCTCCAGGAAGGGATTTTTTCACTTGGGGTGACAGGGACATGATTAAATCCTTTCTGGTTTTCTGGGGCTTGTTATTGATATTTGTCTTTTTTGGCAAAGCTCCTCAGAGTGTCCCATCACACCCAGAAGACCCCATCCACCCGACACCCCACAGCCCACCAGCCCCCAGCACTGCCCACGCCTGTCCTGACCCCTTAGTGTCTCTCCACCTGGTGTGCCCTCTCCCTGAGAGGCTCACTCCAAACACTTCTTACTGGCCAGCTCTTGGCTCAGAGATCATCTCCCCGGAGAAGCCTGCTGTCTCGGTCAGCTCTGTGCCATAGCAAATCACCACACCAGGCATCCAAACAATAGGTATTTACTGCTTCCCAGCTCAGAGTCTGAGACCCAGGCGCAGGCAGGGCTGGTCCTCCTGTGGCCTCTCTCCTGGCATGTGGATGACCATCCCCTACCCATGTCCTCACACGGGCATCTCTCTGCATGTCTGTGTCCTGATCTCTTCTTCTGGTAGGACACCAGTCACATTGGATCCAGACCCCCAGTGGCCTCATTTTACCTTAATCACGACCGTGAAGACTCCTCTCCAGTCACATTCTGAAGGCCATCCGTGCCTTCTTGCTGCTTCACTGTGAGTCCCCACCACAGACCAGCACCCTGCTTGGTGCACAGAGCAAACAGCACCTATAATGACACCGACCATGGTGGGAGACCTCAAATTGGGCCCTGCAGGGACAATTCTCTAATTAATGAGTGAGTGAGTGAGTGAGATCCTGGTCCCTTAGTTCTCCCAGGCAAATGGTCTCCCTATTAAAAATCAGAGGTTGGCTCCAAACCTCCGTGGACTGGCCCATGCACGAGCAGCACAGGCCTAGTGACACTGCAGACACAGCTGGTCCCATGCGAGAGGGGGACAGAAGGGCTGGGCCAGCCACGCATGCCCTCCGCGCCCCTTCTTTCCATGTGGACTGCCCAAGAAAGGGGACTTTCCCAACGGGGCGCCACAGTGGTTCTCAAGAGAAGAAAATTAACCATGGTGAAGTGAGACGGAGCCAGCGAGACCAGCCACGCAGGCATCTGGTCCCTGGGGCTCTTAGCCCTGCAGGGTCTGCCATGGCTGGCCCCTGGCTCCCCTGGCCCTGCCCTGAGTGTGGGAAAAAATCCTGCAACAGGAACTCGTGAGCACCCCAAACTTTACACGTGCATCCGCTCCTCTTGCCTGAGCCCTGGACCCCAGTCCTGGCAGAGAGCTGCCCTCCAGTACCATCGCTTGTACACCTGGATGAACCTCCACTGTCAGACCCCGCTCTGCCCCAAATGGCCCCAAACTGCTCATTCCTCCTGCTTCTGCCTCATCCTGCTATGAGCATTACAAGCTCCTGCATGGATCCTAACCGAAGGGCTCGCCCTTGTGTCAGGGCTCATGGGCTGGTTACACTACACTTAGTGGAACGTGAAATGCCCTAAATACAGCAGGGACTGTGAGGGTCACCACTGGAGGTGGGGAGGCTGAAAACCAAATAACCAGTAAGGATTCTTCTCCTCCGATGGTTTGGTACTCCTATGGTTCTCCTCCTCCTGAACATCGTTTGCTGCTGAAGCAATCAGAGCCTCTGCCTTCTCAGGAGAAGAAAACTCTGTCTCAAAAAGAATAGGAGGGGAGAGCTGGGAGCTCACAGAAGTCCAGAAATGCCCAGCATCGGGCACATGTGTGTATCATCACCTCAGTCACCTCTACAGCCCTGCCACCACCACTGATACTGTCATTGCCATGCCTACCACCACCATCACATCACCATGATCACCACCATCATCACCATGATCACCACCATCATCACCACCACCATCATCACCATGATCACCACCATCATCACCACCATCACCATCATCACCACCATCACCACCATCATCACCACCATCACCACCATCATCACCACCATCACCACCACCATCATCACCACCACCATCACCACCATCATCATTTCCATCATCACCACCGTCACCACCATCACTATCACCACCATCACCACCACCACCATCACCACCATCATCATTTCCATCATCACCACCGTCACCACCATCACTATCACCACCATCACCACCACCACCATCACCACCACCATGATCACCACCACCATCACCACACTCTCAACATCAGCAGGAGCATTAGCAACATGTCACTGAGCTCAGGTGACCACAACGTGTGCACTTGTGGCCCAGCTAAGGTCCGGACCACTGTCTGGCTGGGATCTGGACCCATCCTCCTGCCGTAAACCCTTGCCCCTTCCCCTCCCTGGGCACAGCCACCTGTGGCAGAGTCCACCAATGAAGAACCTGCCATCGGTTTCAGAGTCTGCCTGCTTGACCTCCACATTGGCTTCCCTGACTCTGAGACCGCTGGTCTGCGCAAGAGTGAACGCCTTACACTGGCTCCCTAGAAACAGCTCCTGCGACTGTGTGCAGGTTGAGGTGTGAACTCTAGACCACGCCCGTAAGAGGATGGGAGGAGTGGGACGGGGCAGAGGGAGAGGTTCACGCCACCATCTTCCACGGAGACTTCCGCTCATCCTGGGGCCACGTTGGCACTGAGCTAGCCCTACAGAGTTGTCCCAAACCCAAACCAGGTCATTGCCCTTGGACGAGTCCCTGGATGAGGTCTTCCCCAGGGAGACAGTGAGCAGGGCAAGCCAACTCCCTTTGACGGAAGGCAGGTCCTGCCAAGGACACAATGATGAGCAATTGGCTGTCATCTCTCCCTGGAGCAGGCTGAGGACAGCCCAAAGCGGTGGCCAAGACAGCGTGCTTGGTGCCACTGCTGCCTGCCTGCTCCTTATTCAGGGCCCAAGGCCTCTTTATGTCCTGCTGTCAACAGGTCCAGAAAAGACGGCATCCGGGGAGGAAAACACAGGTGGCCAGACCAAAAGGAGCATCGCCTGACCTCAGCTGTCTCGCCATAAAGACCCAGGCCCCAGGGAAGCGGCAAACCTGCCCATGTGCTCCTCTCCCCCACCTTTTCCCTTGGATGCCACTTCTGACCTCTTCCACCTTTCAGTTCCCGGAAAGAGCCACACTCGTCCAGCCCCAGGGCCCCCACCGTGCTTCTCCCTCTGCCTGGAACACTGTCCCCTCGCCACTACCCCTTCCCGAGGGGCACTTCTCCGGCAGCCTTCACTGATGCCTCCCGTGAGTGTGGGTCCCCGCTGTGTGGTCCCAACATGCTTCACTTCCCACTCAGCCCGCGATAGCTGTCAAGTGACTGAGTGACCGCAACGAGGTCTGCCGTACCGTTGCGAGGGTCACCGTTGCAAAAAAGAATGAAGCTGGAGCTGCCCCTGGCTTGGGACCCACAGAAGAGAGTCAGCCCAGGTGGGCGGGAGAGGCCGGACATCAGACGTAGCTTGAATGCCTAAAGGGGCCAGTGGGACTGGCGTCCCCAAGGTGGGGGAGCGGAGGCCTCTGCCTCAGGGAAGCCCATTTTCCTTGTTTGTCTCTCCTTGGGGAGGAGAAGCGTCCCCAGCCGTGTCAGCACGGCCCAGTGCCTCTGTGGTCCCAGGGCTCTCTTCCTGGTCAGACAAGGAGGAGAAGCATGACACACACCCTCACCGCCATCACCGCCCTAACTGGGAAGGGCCAGCCCTCTGTTCTCCCCACCTAATGGACGCCTTCAGAAATGCCAACATTATTATCATTTCTAAGTGACATCCTCCGACTGTGTGGTCACCCCTTGGAGCTAATCTGAGCTGACAGCTTTTCTGGAAAGAATGTCCAAGTCGTCCATCGACAATTTTCCATGAAATATGTTTCATTAAGAGGCCAGCTGGGCAGGAGCGAGTCACCCATCTCCCTGTCGCAGGCGGGTAGAGAGCCAGCTGGGCAGCAGGTGCCCAGCCCCTGCTCCCAGCACGGCCCTACTTGCCGTGTGACCTTGGCCAAGTCGTGCAGATGGCTCTGCTTTTGTTTCCTCACCTGTAGAAAGCCAGCAAAGCCAGGACACGGGGCACGGGGAGGGTCGGCCAAGCCACTCAGGGGAAGGCCTATTTGATGCTGCACATCTGTCCCATGCCAGGCCGGACCTGGACGCAGAAGACACCAGCACGGGTAGTGGTGCTTCCCAGGAGCACGGGGACACCAGCCACAGCCCAGGACCGCCACCGCCGCTGCCGATTGCCCGCTTAGTGGGGTTTGTTTTGTGACAAGGGCTGTACCAAGTGCTTTAAGTGCATGATCCCTTCGCCCTGGTAACCCTCAGCGCTGCGGCCTGTCACTGCCTCCATTTTCCACTTACGGAGCCTGAAGCGCTGAGACTCTAGTAACAGGGCCGAGGTTAGAGCTGAGAGTTGCATGAGCCCGTCACACCCAGGCCCTCTGCGCCCAGCTGTCTGCCCCGATAACTGATGGCTTCCCAGATGAGCCCTTCAAATACAGGACAGCAAGAGCAGAGGAGAGGTGCTGCCCGAGGAAGTCACGGCAGACTGCCTGGCGGAGGTAACACCGCGGGGAGAGGCAGGGAGGTTTCACACAAAGCGAAGAGAATGAGCAAAGGCACAAACCGGCATTGCCATGGGCGCTTCCGGCCACCTCCTCCTCCCGCGGCCGTCACCATCGTCATCGTCACCCGTGATTGTCGTCACCCCCGTGGCAAGTGCCACCTCACCACGTTGCCAAATGAGCCGCTGGTTCCAGGGTGTGGGCTTGACCTGTTTTGGAGCAGATGCATTCTTCCTTCCCTGGAAAAGCCTGAAAATCCACCACTCAGTAAAACGTGGATCCTAAGTCAGTGCGATAAAATATCTGATAAATTTCTTCTTAAAAAACCAGGACAGGCTCACCTTTCCCAAACCTCCATCGGAAAAAAAATGGGCATTCGTGGGTACATCTGGCCTCCTCCAGCATCACACGGGAGTCAGGGGACTCGGGCTCCCCAGAAACGCTCCCACCGACTGAGACAAGAGGCTGGCCCGTCGGGGCAGGAGACAGGCAGCTACTTCTGATTTTTTTTCCTCGTGCAGGATTGGTTACCGCCTCCCTCCTCTCCGTGGCACCCTCATGTGGTCCTGACAGATCACCCCGGAGACGGACTCCAGAGGCCCCTCAGAACCCGTGGCTGTTTGTGCAACTTCAGATCAGCGGTTGTGTCTTCCCAGGCCCCCTTCCCAACCTTCCCAACCGTTCGTCCTCTGGCTGTGAAGGAGCCTCCGTGGGGTTGGTGCTTTCGCTCAGGCCCGGGGCTACGGCAGGAACCCACCGGACGAGCCATCCTACCTCCCCATGGAGCCAACAACGAAGGGCTGGGAGGAAACGCACTTGTCCCCAGGGCTCCCACTCAGAAGCTGCCCAGGGTACCTGCCGCCACATTCTAGAGCCCCAGCCACGTCCCAGGGGCAAGTCCTTGGTGGACAGGGCGGGTGCAGGGGTTGCACACAGCGGGAGTGGATGACAATGGTGCCGTGGGCTCCAGGCAAGCCCGACAGGACTCTGCACCCGGCTCTGGGCTGGCGTTTGCATATGCTGTCACAATCACACCATGTGTGGGCTCCTGTCTTGTCTGTGGGGCCCCGCGGGAGCCTGAGACCCCGAAGGGTGACATGGGCTGGTCCCAGATGCGTGAGAAGACACCGCAGCACCAGCCTATGTGCGGCAGGACCCTGGGTTGGCGCCCAGGGTTGGCGGAGGAAGACTCTTGGTCTGCCTCAGCCGGGTCGTCAGGATCTTAACCGGGAACAGGAAGGGCTGCACCCTGAGCCTTCAGAAACCCCCTTCCCACCAGGTCAGGCTCCTGGATGGCCCCTCCTGGCAACATCCCGCGAGCCTGGCCGCGCCGAGCTCCCTGCCCAGCGGAGGAAGTCTGAGGCCGAGGCACCGCTCAGGAAGGGGTCTAGACAAACATACAGTCGCTTGACTTCTTCAAAACGAAATTGGGTTTTATATGTCAGCGTTTGCCCAGGAAGGAAAAATAAATGCCGCGGAAGGCCAAGTTGTCATGCCCACGTTGCCATCACTGCCTGGAGCCCCCGCACCGCGGCTCACAGAGTGAACTAGGAGGGAGCCCAAGCGAGAGCCGACAGCATCCCGCGGTGGCACCAAGACAAAATGGATGGGCGCACTTGCCAAACAGTGGGATGGTCTGGACAAGACAATCATTGTTTGCCTTGGCAGGGAAAGGACACTTCTCTGCACAGCTCAGCAGCCCCCTCCTGTCCAACCACCTGTGGCTCCTCTGCAGCGCGTCTCCGGGGAAGGCCCCCCTCCCCCACCCTTGCGATTCCCTCCCTGCCAGGGACGGGGATCAGGATCCCAGTCACCACCCCCCTCCCCAGGGGGCTCTGCCCTTGGCCACACAAGCATTTGCCTGGGCGCTCACCCCTCAGCACCCCCTAGAGCCAGCCGCCCCGCCTGGGCTAAGGGCGACACAGAAGGAATCCGTGGGCGGGAGACCATGTTTGAGCCTCGGAGTTTTTGGCTTTGAAGCCCGGTGTAGGACTGAGTCTGGCAGCCGCACCGCCCAGAGGCCCCAGCGATCCTTCTGGCTGGAGGAAGCGGAAGATGATGGTCCCAACTCCAGTCGTGCCTACCGACGCCGCGGGCCCCTCCCGCAGCCCTGCCCGACCTCGGCCCTCAGCGTCCCTTCAGTCCACAGTGGGCAGCCGGCCCACCTCCGGACCTCCCTCCACGTCCACTGGCAGCGCTGCCCGCACAGATGTCCATCGGCACCCACCGGGACGGCGGCTGCTGCGGCCTCTGGCCAGCCCCCCCGCCCCCAGCTGGCCTTGTCTCCCATCTGCTCACGTGCAGCCAGAGCTGCTTTATGTGATGTAATTCCAGCTGTGCCTTCTGGTCTGGGCCGAAGCGTCCTCGTGGCCTGTGACATACGCACAGTCACACCCCACAGAACACACCTCCCAAAAGCCCAGCCAACACTCGTCCAGCTCCCAGGAGGAGGCATGCCTGACACATCCTGACCGCACAGGCCCCAGGCCCTCGATCTGACCTGCGGCCTTGCCCTTGTGGGCTTCCCCGGGGCTGGCTAGACATGGACGGTGCCCAAGAGCCCACCTGCCTCCTCCAGCAGCGTCCCCGTGCCTACTTCCTTCTCCTTGGTCTGTGTCCAGGGAGCGAAGGCTGCAGAGCCCAGAGGCCCACTGATGCCAGGGTCCTGCTCCTCAGGCCTCGGGAGCAGGCAGGACTTGCTTCAAGCAGTAGGAGCCAGCAGAGACGCCAGGCGATGCTTCCGGAGAGTCTGCTACAGAAGACCGTGATGGGGGCCTCGCCAGCCGACACCCCTGCGGGCTTTGATGAGGTGAGGGGCCATGTTGGGGGGGCCCACGTGGCAAGGGACAGAGGGGGGAATGGAAACTGCCGCTAGCCAGGTGAGCTGGGAAGTGGGTCCTTCCCCAGTCCAGCCTCAGATGAGAACGCAGCCCGGCTGAGCTGTTCCAGGCTCCGGACGACAGACTCTGTCCCTTCAAGCTCCCCTCGCTGTTGGCAGCGAGATGACAACTCCTGCCGCGTGCGACACCCTGACTGCGTCGGGAACCGGAGAACAGGAATGTGCTGTGTTGGCCTAGGCTCTCAGCCTAAGGGGAAGCAGCCAGGCAAGCAGACCACGATGACTCCTGTGGCCTCCGGAGGACAGGGACTCGGGGGACCCTGCCTGGGGTGTCAGAATTAGTGCCCAGCAGAAGTGAGGAGGGGAGATTACCAGACAGTGCCCACCCCCGGCTTACAGAGAGCTCACCCTGGGGAGAGAGAATCCGAGGGATTTGCACAACCTACTAAGCCACAGAGAAGCTGTGGGGGCTGGGACGACCACAAGGAACGGGTGCATCAAGCCCCCAGTGGGTGTGGGTGTCAGGAGGTGTGTCCCGGGCGGGCCTGGTGGAGATCGCTCACACCCTCCCCGGCAGCCAGGGTCCTGGGTGCACCTACCCCAGGCCCTTCTGCCCTGAAGCAGGGGCAGCGGGGAGGAGCCCCCATTCCTTCTGAGTTGAGTAGACTCACTTTCCTCTCTCCCTGCAGAAATTAAAGGTGTGACAGTCACGGCCGCAGCAACCACAGCTTCCAAGCAGCTGACCCAGCAGAAGGATCCCAGCAAGGGAGACCTGAATGGGAGTCTGGGACAGAAGCGGGACGGTTTCTGCACTTCCGGCACCCACGGAGCGGGAGATGTCCGGCCAGCCCAGGGCCCTCCCAACCTCGTGGCACCAGAACTGGACAGGCTGGGGGAGGACCAGCCCCACGGCTGCTCAGTGCCCGGGTGTCCTTATAAGGGAGAGCAGGACGCAGACGCACACTGAGGGACAACCCCGCGAGGACACAGGAAGGGGATGCTCATCCACACGCCAGGAGAGGGGCCTCAGAGTCCCGGGCCCTCAGCCACCGCTGGGGCTGGGAGAAATGAATCCTATAGTTCAGGTGCACGGTCCATGCACTTTGTTACGGCAGCTGCAGCTGACCAACATGGGTTTCGGGGTCACAGAGCCCGCGGAGAACTTGGCACCAGGGACGAATGTCGGCCCCCAGCAAGGCATGCGGTCTGGTCTCAGAACACAGAGAGAGGGAGAAAATCCTCCCGCTCCCAGAGAGGGCGAGACATAAACAATGAACAAACTCACTTCATACAAAAGACCAGGAACCAAAGCGTCACGGCCGCAGGACTGGGCCAGAGGACAAGCGCCCACACCCGCACCCGTAGACGAGCCCCGTTGCACCCCAGGTCACCCACATAGTGTGAGGGCAAAACCAGGGTGCTGGGCCCACACACCCTTCCCGGGGAACCCGGTCTGTCACGACGACCCCCTCGGAGTCACCAAGAAGACAGAGCCACACAGAGCCCCAGGGGAGGCTGGCGGTCCCAGAGCGGCAGCCAGGATCCACCCCCAACAGGACAGAGGCGCTGGGGGGCCCACTGCGTTCGGATGTCCTGATGTGTTCGCACGACTGGAGGAGGACTGCACACAGTGTACCGAAAACTAAGCAAAGGACAAAGGCAGGCCATCACCGGCTCCCGTGACCGCGCAGCGTTTCGCGAGAGGAGAAATGAGGGGGGCAGGCTCCGTGTGCAGCGTGTGTGCGCCGGCCTTGCGGGAACGGCACTCACCTCGCCGGTGGGGGGCAGCAGGCGGGAGGGGTGTGAGGAGGGGGCGGGGAGATCAGGAGGGGCAGGGGAGGGGGTTGTCGGGAGGGGCAGGTGCGTGGGTGAGGTCACCCCAGAGGCCTGCGGAGAAAACCAAGAAGCCGGTTGCGAGGCCACTGAAAGATTCGGAGGGAAAACACGGGATCGTCCGGGAGGAGACAAGGGAGCCGGCCTCCGGGGACGGGCGGCGGGGAGAGCAGCGCCGGCTGCTGGGCTCGGGGCTGGGCTGGCAGAGACATCGGACGGCCCGCTTGCCTGTGTGTGACTTGTGTCCTGGGACTGCCACAGCAAAGGACCACACGTGGATCTGCCTTTTCCTGGTTCCAGAGGCCAGGAGGCCTAAATTCAGGTGTCGGAGGGCCAGGCGCCCCCGGAAGCTCCAGGAGGGGGTGCTTCCTGCCTTTCCCAGCGTTGGGGACCCCAGACCTCCCTGGCTTGTGGCCTCATCACTCTGTCTCTGCCTCAGTGTCCAGATGGCCTCTCCTCTCTGTGAGTCTCTCTTCTGCCTCTCATTGTCTTTTTATTTTTAAGTCAATGAATATTATTTATTCACTTTTTTTTTTTTAGTCACCGTACCATGTGCCTCTTATAAGGACACCTGTCATTGGATTCAGGGACTGTCACCATAGTCTCCTATCTCAAGACCCTTAACCCAATTCCAGCAGCAAAGACCCTGTTCTCGCTGGTTCTGAAGGTCAGGTGCAAATATCTGAAGGATCAGCGTTTGTCCCATTAGAACGATCTCTGCCAAAAAGTCAAGTTACGTTGCTCAGATTCCCTGCCCAGCATCCCTGCCAGGAGCCCCTCCTCCTGTTTGAATGCCTCTGGAGATGGGAGGCTTGCTGCACTCCATCACCAGACAGCTTGGTTGGAAGCCTGTCTTCAGCCGCCCGGCTCTTGGGCCTCCGGTGACCCACACAGAGCCCTCTGTGGCCCCTGCCGTCAGCTGGCTCTGCCCGGGGCAGCACGGGAGCCGGCCGGGCAGGGAGGGGCTCTCAGGAACAACACGGCGGGTTGTCAGGGGCCAGACTGGACGTGGCCGTGCTCTGAGTGTGGCTGGGAACGTCAGGGTGTTATTTGGGCGGGAGTGCTCACGGTGGGTGAGGACGGCCAAGCCCCTTGGAGCCCGAGGCAGACGGGGCTGTCGGTACTGCGTCTGCTGAACTCTGGGGCTGTCCCTTCCGGCGACCACACCCTCCTTCAAATCCCAAACTCATTTCCCAAAGAAACGTCAAGATCATCGGGTTGTCCCTGCCACCGGGTCTTCGCAAAGGCTGTTCCTCCACTGGGAATACCAGGCCCAGAGCCTTCTCGGCGGCTCCTTCTTCACCAGGAAACCCGGTCCTCGGAGGGACCTTGGATGGCCGCCCCGTGGGCCTCTCAACACACACACACTTGCACACTCACACACAGTCTCATGCCCATGCCACGTCCTCCGTGCTTTTCTTCACAGCCGTGCAACCGTGTGTGCTTGTCGGCTTCACGTCTGCCCGCCCGGGGCACGGGCTGGCCCCGCGTCAGTGCTCTGCGCACACCTGTTGAGGTGTTCCCTCGAGCTTCAGGGAACTTGGGCCCAGAGAGGGTTGATGTGGGCAGGGCCACACAGCAGCCACGGCAGCACCCTGAGGCCAGTCTCTGCCTCCCCCTGTTCCCTGGGTAAGGCAGTGCTGGAATGTTCCGTGTCCACTGCCCAGCGGAGCAAAACCAGCCACACGTGGTTTCCCAGCACCAGCAGCATGGGCTGTGCCTCCGAAGATGGGAATTTTTAAGTCCTGTGGAATTTTAACTTTAGACTTGAATTTCAAGAGCCGCCCATGGCTGAAGGCTGCCGTGTGGATGGCGCAGGTCTGGGAGGGCTCTGTGACCTCTTTCCCGGGCGCCTCTCCCGCCGGCCTCGTTGTCTGTCCTGCTCAGCTTCCTGGTCCCACGTGGGGCCCTGTCCTCCCCTGCCGGCCCTCTGCCCGGGGCCGCCCACCTCAGCGGAGCCCGTGACTCTGCCCTTCTGCACATTCAGGCTCCACCCCGTCACCTGCCCAGGACGCCCTCCCCGGGCACCCCTCACGCTCGCTCTACCTCCGCACACGGTCATCCCCCCAGCGACATTCCAAGCTGAAGAGACCCTGACGTGTAGCCGGGGACCCGGGTTCCCGCCCTCACGCCCCCCCCCCGACACTCAGCTGGTGCGCAACAGGGTGCTGTCGCTGGGCGAATGGGTGACTCGGCGCACCGGCCAGGGAGCGAGCGCTCAGGAGGCGGCGGCACCGTCCGCAGACAGGTGAGAAGCAAGTCCCACCTGCACCGTGCGGTTTCTGAAGGAGGGAAGGGCGGAGAGTTCTGGGGAAGCACCTCCGACGGGCGAGGAGAAGGACACACGTTCAAGCACCAGGAGGACCGGAGCACGCGGCTGGGGGCAGCTGAGGCTGGCCTGTGCGGCTGCTCGAGAGACGCAGAGAGGGACCGTGTCGCCAGCAGACAGGTCACCGCCTGGAGTCACGCAAGGTGTGGAAAGAGAGGCCCGGAGTCGGGGGGGACGGGCAGGTGGGAACCAGCCCTCCGACGTGTGAAGAACAGAGCCGTGTGGCGGGTGCAGGCCGGTCTGGGCCCATCGGGGTTGGGACCGGAGCCTGAGCGGCGGAGGTGGGTCTGGCCCTCGGCTCCTCCCCGGCTCAGCCACACGCCTTCGGGGGCGCCGGGAGCCGCGGCCTGGAGACCAGAGGACCCTCAGCAGCAGACTGGCTGGGCAGCCGTCTTCCAGCGAGGAGGGAGCCTTCACGGTCAGAAACAACAGAAGACACAGCGATGGGAAAGGGATTCTTTGGGGTTCATAAAGGTGAAAAATTAGGTCAAAAATAAACTCTAACATGAAAATCCATGTTCTCTCCAAGAAATCAAGAACTACACATCAAATGCTTCAGGTAACTTTACGTAGATTCAGCCCAGTGTTTCCTTTTTATTTTTCCAGCCAAGACGGTAGTTGAGGCGGAAATAGGCTTTTGCACAGAGACGCTGATCACGGCATTTTTATGACCTGGAGACACAGGAGATCACACGGCTGCTCGGCCACGAGGGAAAACAAGACTCGTCTTCACCAGAAACAAGAATCCCTACCAAGTACACGGAGGGCCTTCCCGACGGCTCGGAAACCACCCCGACCGCTGGTGGATGAGGCGGGGGGCGCACTCGCTCCCGGCACGCCGTCCGCAAGAGCCTCCGCAGAAGACAAAAGGCTGGAAAGGGTCCCCTAGCATGACCGCGGGAGGCGTGCCCCACCGGCAGGCGTCCTTCCCACACTGCCGCCGAGTGCACGGGCCGCGGGGCTTGACCCCGTGACTGGACGTCGCGAGCAGGAAGCCACGACACAGAGGAGCATGCCACGGCCACGTGCTCTGGGCAGTGTCTGGTGTGCATCTTACATCCACGAAGCGCACAGAGGTTCCGTGGCAACCCCCACCCCTCTCCCGAAAAGAGAAAGAACAAAGAAAAAACACAGACGAGAAGGTCAAGATCCTCACAAGGAACGGAAGGAAACCGTGTCTGAAATGACGTGTTCTACATCTGTTCTGGCCTGTGGCCCTCCCTGCTGGAAGGTCAGCCGCGGGGCCAGGAACTCCTGCCTGTTCCCCACCACGTCCGCAGTGCCTAGAACACAGCCTGGCACACGCTTGCACACACGCTTGCATACACGCTTGCACGCCCCCACAGCTCATGTGGGCCGGGCCGAGCTTCTGGGTGCACGGGTGACTCACACCAACGTGCAGACTAGCCCTAAAGGTCGGGATTCCTGGGCTCCGTCTGGCTCATGCGTCCCCGCATGTCCCGGATCCACATTTGGGAACATTCGTCTCTGAAGCGGCCACCCAGCCTTTGAGTAGGGATTCTCGTGGAGATCCGCAGCTCGGTGGCAGAAGCGGGTTCCCTACGGGACTGTCCCTCGGTCTGCTCAATGAGCAGCGGCTCCTGCACTGGCCTGTGCCTCCCTTCTCAGTGTCTCTGGGAGTGGCGCATCTCAAAGGGAGGAGAGGGCAGGACGGGGAGGGAGAGGACGGCTTCTCCCCACGCACCTGGGGAGTCCGCTCGCGCCGGCCTCTGCCGGCACGGAGTCACTGCCCTCCAGACTCCGGCCACTCTGCCCACTTGGGCTACTGGGCACTGGCTCCCCCCACCCCTCTCTGCTCTCTGCACCAGACCTGCGCTCTGCTCTGCAGTCCAGGGTCAGGTCAGCCTCCTAGAAGGCTGTTGGCACTGACAAAGTTCCCGAATCTCGGTCACTTCTCCTTGGGGTGACACGCCTGGGGTACAGAGCGTTGGTGCCTCCAGCAAGATGGTCCTCGGGTTTGTTCCTCAGTCACAGGGCACAGCCACGCTGGGAGCTTCCAGGCACCCCATGTCGTGCCAGCCCTGCCGAGGGCTGGCTGTCTTCTCCCTCTTCACAGACACTCATCTCGGGGCTCCTCTGCGGCACGACCCCTCCCCTGCCCGTCCGAAATCTGAACGTACATGAACACTGTTCATACGGAGTCCAACATTCTGCCATCGGACACCTGGGCCCTAGACAAAAAGAGAGCTGGCCACTCCTACTAGACCCAAAGCCCCTGGAGGCGGCGGGAGTTGTCAGCCCAGGATGCGCACAGAGACTTCCAGAGCGTCTCTGTCCCTCGCACACGTAGGCTGGGCACAGCCGCATCTCAGCCCGAGTCCCCCTCGGCTCTGCGGCTGGACCCACGGCAGCCCTGAAGTCTGTACCTTGTCTCGGGTTGGGTTCTCAGACCCCAAGATCGCAGCGATTCATCAGGACTTGTTTCCAGGAAGCCCAGCAGAAGCACTCACAGGGACAGTCCAGGGACAGGGACATACTAGCGTGTAAAACCAGGCCAGTTCTCAGGGAGCGGCGCCAGAGTTACTGTCCCCACCGCGCACCTGTTCCCGTAGCTGGACAGGCTCCAGGAGCCTGAGGATAGGGCACAGGTGCGGCTGTCGGGAGCCTGCATCCCAGAACGCATTAGAGCGCAGGAGGACCGCAGCTGCCACGCTCCGAGAGGAAGGACCTCATCCCCTCACCTCGGCCTAGGGGTGTCCGCTTTTATGAATGAAAACGCAAGACGCACAGGTCAGTCTGAACTTCAGAAACACCGAACACATTCCTATCCCATAAGTATATCCCATGTAATATCTGGGACATACTTATACTTTTTAAAGCATCCAGAAGTATCTGAAACTCAAAATTAATGGGGCAGCTTGTATGTTATCTGGAAACCCCAGCCCTGCCCTCCAGTCCAGGCCTCTGCTGTCTGAGTCCCAAGAGGGTCAAGGTCTTGTGGGGCCGGGAATGGCGTGATATGGGGGGTTCTCGGCAGAAGAGGCATTTGGAGCCAACGTGGAGAAGAGAGCGTCTCAGGGAAACCTGGAGCGCCGCCCTCAGGGGCCTGGGGGTCGGGGCAGAGGGAGCAGGGACCTCCCTGCCCCATCTGTAGACTTTGGCGTCTAAGATCTATTTAGGGACGGAGATCTGGCTGCTTCCAGGACGGTCCTGCGAGTCAGGGTCATGGCAGGTGCCTGAGTGTCCTCTGATACCACTCGGGGGACTTCCCCTGCCCATTGCTGGGAAGGGGCGAGAGTCCGGGCCCAGACCAGGTGAGGGTGGGGCCACAGCCAGCCCCACGGGGCGCCGAGGGTCAGGAGCCCACCAGACAGGCGAGTATCCCCATCCCCCGCACCGGGGTGCCAGGAGGGGACACAGAGCAGGAAGTCTGGCCAGGAGGAGGGTCTGGCTCACACTCAGGAGGCAGCCAGGCTCCGGCTGACAGGGGCAAGGAAGAGCTATGGGTCCCCTTGGGGCCGGCAGGAGCTCTGAATCTCGCAGGGACGTCCCGCAAAGGGCGGTGGGCCTGGCCGTGTGCCCCAGGTTCTCTGCAGCTGACTTTCTTTCCTCTCTTTTTTCCTCCTTCCAACAAGCAGCCGTTGAAGAGGCTGGTTTTAAGAAAAGGAGGCGACGTCCGGCTGCAGGGCACCTGACAGAGGCTGTGTCCATGTAGGGACGGGGAGAGACAGGCAGGGGGAAGCAGGGGCACAGCAGGGGCAGAGCTGCGGGGAGGGGTGCAGAGATCGGGAGTGGAGGGCGCTCCGGGCTGGCTGTGGGCCGGGTGGCACTGCTGCCCCTCCCTTAGGGACACAGAGCTGGTCCCCCACCATCTGGCTGGGTTGGATTTGGTGATGGGCTTCTAGCTCCTCCTGCTTGTGTCCACCACTGGCTCGGGGAAGGCCAGCTGCCACCTGGTGAGGACAGGCAAGCGGGTCTAGGGAGAGGTCTCCTGCTGCAGCCGGTGGGGAGGGGCGCAGCCACCCGGGACGCTGGACTTGGCCCCTGTCAAGCCCTCGGATGGCAGCAGCCCTGGCATGTGAAATGGTCTTTGAATCAGGAACGATGCTGGAACGGCCACAGCCAGCAGCGCCCCTCGGACCCGTTTCTCAGTCCCGCGCTGCCCTGCTCGTGTGGGGGTGGCGAGGGCCTAGGGGAGCGGGGACTTCTGGGGTGAGCAGGTCACCCCCGTGGCGTTCCCAGGGTTCCTGCTGCTCACGTGGCACTGCGCATCACAGCCTCTGGCTTGTGTCGGCCGGGGCCTTCGCGCAGCTCTGGACACTCCCCTGCTCACGGGTGGCCCTGCGCGCAGGTGGCGGGTTCTGAGTTGGCCCGGTCCCCCTTTTCCCAGGTCCCACGTGCTCTGTGGCAGCTGCGGGTCCACCGGGCCCCCGGGGAGGTCAGCTGGTGGGGTGCCTCCGGCCACCTGTGAGCGCTCTCAGCGCCCACCCCCGCCGCCGCCCCCAGCTCCTGCCTGGCCTTCGCACTGGATCTCTCTGTGGACGGGACCCTGGGCCTTGGCCTGGGAGAGGTGCCCGTCTGCCCGCTGTCCTCACACAGCACAGACCTCACCGCCCAGAGGCTCCCTCGGCCTGCGCGAGAAACCAGAGATCACGTAGCCTGAGAAGCCGGGAGTGACCCAGGGCCCCGACCGGCTCTGGCCTCTCCTACCCCCACCATGCAGCTGTGCTCTCCCAGGGCTGCCCCCTCGGCACAGGCGCCCCTCCTCCACAACTTGGGCCCGCTCTGCCCTCTCAGCCTCGCTGAGTCGTGTCACAGAACCGTCCCTTCCCTGAAATGTCACCGAGCACTTTCGTCCGCCTCCCAGCCCTGCATCCCTGGTCCCAGAGGGGCGTCCCTGAACTTGCGGCTGGCCCACGGAGGCACCTCGCAGCGGACAGTCTGGCTCTAGGACACAGCTGTCCGAGGGACGAGCAAACAGATGAGTGAGAGGGTGAATGAATGAATGAATGTTTCAGCCCTCCGGAAGCCACTCTTCCCAGAGCCGCACCGCCGTCTCCTTAGGAAGCCCCGGTGCCAGGCCACTGGGGCTGCTGCAGAAACAAGAGGGGAAGGACCCAAGCCCTTGCCCTGTGGCAGACACTCGCCTGAGGCCAGCCAGCCCAGCGTGATCATCATCATTTGGGGAAGGAGACAAGAATCCTGTTTGTCATGGGACAGCATCCCATACGTGGGGACACAAGTCCAGGCCCGGGGGCCTTTCTCCTCTGTGGGGCAGCATGGCTGTGGCAGGGGTCCGGCCTGGATCCCAGAAAGCCCCAAGACCCCTGCCTCTCTTGCAGAAGCCTCCAGGAGGCCGGGTAACCACGGTAACAGCGACCAGTGCCGGGGATTTCCCAGGGGGCAGCACGGAGCAGGGCCTGGTGGCAGAGAGGCCCGAGTCCCGGCCTGCCGCCCAAATGCCAAACGCTTATTAATCTCACAGCGAGGCTCTCTGAAGTTATTACCCTCGCCTCCCTCTGCCTCCTTTGTCTAGGACGTAATTGTCTGGGCCTACCTCTCCAATTCTGTAATTAATTGCTTTGGGGAAGGCAGCTCGCTGCTTAACTCCTTCTCTTCTGTCTCGTACCGACAGGAGGTGGCCGCAGGGCCGCTGCACGTACCCTAGACGGGGGTCAGGACCTCAGGTGCCAGGCCCCGCCCGGCCACGTGCTGCGAACCATGTCCCTGTTTCTTAAAAGCAGATAAAGCCCCGTGCCCTGCCAAAATGGTTAATTCATCTGTTCTGGTTAATTCATCTCCAACCCTCTTGACGAGGATTAGACACATCCAAGCGTGTCTATCAGGCTCCTGGGCTTGTAGCAGACCCGCTGCGGAGATGAAGAAATCAGGGCAGGAAGCGCAGGCAGGGCCCGACATGTCTGCAGGTGCGGGCCTGGCAGGGCAGCCCTGGAGCCGGGTGGGCAGGGCTCTCCGGGGGACCTCGGAGAAAGCAGACCTCGGGGGACCTCGGCGGCAGCACACAACCATGAATCCGACAGTGGCGTGGGCCCCGTGGTGACTCTACGCCAGGCCCTGCTCTGAGCCTGCCCTGCCTGACACCGTGTCTTGCAGCCCCCGTGTCGGATGCCGTGGCCGGCGCTGCGATGGGCCACCCACGCCCAGTGCCGAGGAGGCGGTATGCACACAGAAGGCCCAAAGGAGGGGCACACGAGGCCTTCCTCACCACTGCAGGTCCAGTGCGGCTCATCCCCTAGAAGGCTTGTTCCCTACAGTGGCTTCTACGAGAGGGCGTCTTTGCCCCTAATCACACGGAGCTCCCCTCTGAGCTGGAAAGTAGCTACCGTGTCCTTTGTCTCCAGAACTGAAGGGCTGAGCGAGGAGGCTGAGATCCCCCTCGTATGAGTGAGAATACAGAGGCCAGGGGGCAGTCCACGCTTCCCCGGGTTGGAGGGAGGCCAGAGCACAGCGCACAGCCAGGACCAGGGCTCCCACCTTGCTGGAGGGCGCCGCCCTGGTTCCCTCCGGCCTTGGTAGCTGGGAAGTTCTCTCCGGCCAGGGCTGGGAAGTGAGGCCCTCGCCTCCGACGCCAAACCTGAGGGGGTGCCAAGAAACTCAGCAATTGAAACAAATACTATTTTAAGGCTATTTTAAGGCAATATTTAAAAAACAATGCAAAAAAAAATCCAAGGTGAATAAAAGTTTAAAGTTTAAATAAATAAAGTTTAAATAAATATAGATTGGGTTCCCATGGAGCTGGGACCCAGAGAGGCGAACGCAAAATGCTCAGCAAATGCAGATAAACAACCTCTTGATGCAACATTTTACAACAAAAACTCACAGTACCGAACCCGTGGGGAAATAAATGTCTGTATTTCTAAACAAGGACCACGCACAGCCCCTCCCTCTGACCCCCGCCCCGTCCGATGCTGCGATGATTTAAAATGGTGTTTGGCTCCATGGGGATAGTTCCGCATGTATTTTGATTTTTTAACAAACAGAACATTAAGAAGGCATTTATCTCCATTGGTGAGTGTCTGGTCTTCACAGCAGCTCCTGCCCTGCACCCGCTCCCGCCCTCCCCCACATCCGAGCCCAGGGACAGAGACCCAGGGCGGGGACTCAGGGACAGGGTTCCTCCGGGTGCCTTCCCCCTAGCAGGAGCCCTGCACCCGCCTCCACCACCCCCTGTCCACCTGGGCCAGGGGAGCAACTCCTGGAGCAGGCAGGAGCCAAGCTGAGCGGGAGGAGTCCAGGAGCCATCCTGGGGCCAAGGTGGCCCCGGGCAGATGAAGCCCCGGTGCTGCCTCAGGTTTGCCTAATGCTCCTGCCGCCCTATCCCGGCCGAGGGCCCTCACTCGGGCAGGCGGCAGCAGTGCGGGGACCAGGACAGAGCGTCCAGCGTGGCTGACTGCTCGGGCCCTGGAGAGGAGTGTGGCCCATCAGATGGAGAGCGCCGGGCTACGGGGCTGGCTCAGGAGACCAGGCGGAAGGGCCCCCTGCCCTGAAGGCGGGTGGTGTTGGGGAGGACGAGGCAGAGAAGATTGTTTTCAGCCCCCTCAGGTGACCTTGAACGGACACTGCCTGGCTCCAGCCCTGTCTCCTCACCTAGGCCACGGGTCACCTTGGAGACAAGGTCACCTGTTTGGTGGTCCCTGAACCTGTGCGTCTCAGGGGTTGGGAGGGGCAGGGAGCTGGCAGCCTCTACTTCCCTCACCTGAGGAATGGGGTGAGGACAGCGGGGCTTCTTCTCAGGGCTGGCGGCTCCCGTCAACAGGTGCAGTCTGAGGACGCTTGCCCTCCTGGGATTAGTGCCACCATCCCGCGGCCTCGCCGTCACGGGCACGAGACGCAGCGGGAGGCCTGTGCGCACGGGGGCGCCCACGGGGATGCTAGTTTCCCGGTGGCTCGTTTCCAGCCTGCAAGCCAGCCCCTCCCTCCGTGGCTGGGCGGGGTGGGGGGCGGGGGGAGGCAGGTAGCCTTGAACCGTGGCCATGCCCCCCAGCCCAGAGCCTGCAGCACGATCGGTCTTATATCTATCGTAAGTTAATAATAAATGAATTTCTGTGGTCTTTCTGCTGACACCGAGCTCTAACACGTGGGGGTCCGCGGCAGTAATACATTGCAACCACAGATAACACAGCCTGAGTGACAGCGCAGCAGGACAGCGGGCTCGGGAGCCAGCGCACCCCGTGGGCCCCTTGGCTGGTGGGAGGAGGGGCAGAAGAGGTGCTGGGTGTCCAGAAGGGGCTCCGTTCCGGCCCCGCGTCGGATGGCCGTGATCCCGGGCCTCCCCGCCCCTCAGGGACCCGAGCCACCTTCTCTGTAAAACCCAAGGGTTAGGACAACTGAGGAACGAGCAAAGGCCGAGGCCGACACCCGCCGCGGGGAGTCCCTGCACGGCCGGTGAGGACAGAAACGTCCGACCGCGGTTGTCAGCCCCCGAGGAGCCCAGGGCAGATGAGACAGGCCCACCTGTCGGAACGGGAGCCCTGAGAGGAGCGCGGCCCGGGGTGGGGGGGGGGGGGCGACCCAGCTCCAGCCCTGTGGAGACCCTCCCGGGGCCTGGCGGAGGATCCACTTTCACCGTCAGGCCACAGCACCAGAGGCCCCCAACCTCCACCGGACGCCAAGAGGCAACGTAGGGCACTGGGAGGTCGGCGGGAGGGGACGCAGGTGCGCGGGGCTGGGTGCCGGGCAGGGGCGGCGTGAAAGAGCAGCCGGGATCGTCCACCCACAGCAGAAGGGAAGGTCCCGAAGCAGCATCGACTGGAAACAGCCAGAGACTGAGAAGATTTGAAAACAGAAGCTGCATGAGCAGTGGGACATTTTGGGGGACACGTGCATGTGACAAGTGCATCAGAGGTGGTGCCCAGGGGAAGGTGTGGGGTGGGAGCCAGTTTCGGAGCCCTCCAGCCTGGTCTGGCAAGGCCCGGGGGCAGGGTGCGCCAAGAGGGGAAGGCAGCTCCCTGATCTGCTGCAGGAGCCATGCGGAGCCCGGACAGCGGTCCCTCACGGTCTCGGCAAGGTTCCCCTGCACCGTCCATCCCTGTGTGCCGCTCGCCTGGGCCGGCAGTGGGATTTGAACCTGGACTTGTCTCTGTCGGAAGTAGGAGGAGAGTGCCCAGAGAGCGCAGCCCCACCGGCCCAGTCAGGGCCTTAGGGAGAAGCTCGCCCGCCACAGGCCGCCAAGGACCACGGTTTTATGCGTGTAGTGGAGACGGCTGTGTGGCCAGCCGCAGTGCCCGACGGGAGCGTGGGCCCGGGCGGAGATGCCGGCAGCCAGCCTGAGCAGCAGCCCTCACCCCCTCCTCTTCCACATCCTTACACTGGGCTCCTTTGGCCTCCAGAACAAACCCCAAGGCCTCAGGGACACCTCAGCCCCCCACCCCATGTCACCTGACCTGGCCTTGCTGTCGCCAAGGTGTCCAGTGTCCCGCCCCAGGCAATTGCACCTGGAATCTCTCCTCCCAAGAAACCCCTTGCCCTGCTCTGTTCCGTCCACTCTGGGCTCGGCCCCAGGCATCTGTCACCTCCTCCAGGAGGCACCCCAGCCCCCTGGCTAGAGGTCTGGTCCTTCAGGTGGGACCCCAGGTACTGGGCTGTCACAGCCTGGCCTCCGTCACCCTCCCCCATCCGGCCTCCTGCGTCCCCTTCCAGAGACAACCGCCAGCAGGAGGTAGATGTTTATCACGCGCTGGCATTGTCTACTGTCACTGCATTTTTATGTCCCCATAAACAGTACGCGAGGCTGTTCAGTGCGGCTTCACTCGTCACATAAAGAGCAAGCAGGCGGCGCTCCATGCTCTCGTGTCGGAGACCCAAGCCTGCGGACCAGGCAGCTCCGGTCCCAAGGCTAAGCTCCTCACCCCAGGCCTTCTCTTGACCAGGCAGTCATCAGCACACCCTCTGCTCCCGGCGGGTGCACGTGCCTCCGTGTGTGTGTGTCGTGGGGAATGTTCTAGAAGCAGCGCGGCTGGGCATAGGCCATGAACGGCTTCCCCGGGAGCCTTGCTCTCCATGTGGCGGTGCCAGGGCCCTCCCACGGCGGCCGCTCAGAGGCCCCAGCCCCGTGCCCGGATCTCCGCTGCGGGCACACTCCTCATGGCTGCGGGTGGTGTGCAGGGTCAGTCTCGGGGCTGCGGACTGTTCCCCAAGGAACAGCGACACTGAGCGTCCTTTGTGTACTCATTCACCACTCTGCCTCCTCTCTTGGGAGCGGACTCCTCAAACTCCGCGCCCGTCTTCCCATGAAGATCGTCTGCCTTTTTCTTGCAGGGGTCCTGTAGGTCCCAGATTCTCTGGATTATCCGCACCGAGACCCCTGCCCCGCGGGCGAGGAGCCGACATGGGATCCCTCGGCGTCCGGCCGCTCCCAAGCAGCACACTCATGTGGAGATGCCCCCTCGCTCGAGTTGGGACTTCCTTCCTCCTCACGGCTGCGCTGTGCTCCCCCACGGCGGGACCTGCCCCTGCACTCCGCCGCCCAGAGGCACCAGCAGATGTCGGGTGTTCCCTGTTTGCGGCTTTGATCAAGCAGTTTGCTGTGAACATTCGCGAGCAAGTCTTGGCTTAGACGCAGGCTTCTTTTCCCCTGGGGGTAGAGTGCTGGACCCTGCGGTGGGGGTACGTTTAACCTGGAGCAGACCGTCCAACTGCTCTTCCCGAGGGGCCGTCCCGGCATGCGTCCCCAGCCACAGCCCCTGATGGTCAGCTGACCCCCGTCCTCCCCGGCGCTTGATAGGATGGATTTTTTCACTGCAACCGTTCCAGCAGGTGCAGGCCAAGACCTCACTGGGACTCACGTGTGTGTCTTGCTTTGCCACCGACTTAAGCTGGCCGCCTGTCTCTTCACATCTGCCGCCAGGGCTGGACTGGGCCGTGTGTTTTTCTCTCCTTGAGTACGGCGCGTTCTCCATGCGTTCTGGATAGGAATCCTCTCTCTGGTACGCGACGCACAGGTCATTTTTTCTGCAGCTGGTGCTCTCATTCAGTCCACAGCGTCTTCCAGGGAGTGGACATTCAGAATCTTGATGGAGTTTGTTAAGTTTTTGGTGTTCAGGCTGAGACATCTCTGCCCAACGGGAGGTCACAAAGGTGGTTCCCGTGCTTCTTGTAGGAGCTGTTAATGTTTCCTTCAGATTCAGGCTCATGATCCATTTTGAGTCAATGTTTTATAAAAAGATTTTATTTAGCTTCGAGAAAGAGAGCACAAATGGGGGAGGGGCTGAGGGACCAGGAGGGGAGAGAGTGTCAGGCAGACTCTGCGCTGAGCGCGGAGCTCGATGCAGGGCTCAATCCCATGACTCTGAGATCACCACCTTAGCCGAAACCCAGAGCTGGATACATGTACCCAGATGCCCCAATTTCAAATTAATTTTTATGTACAAAGAATAGACTGATTTTCTTTTTCCCTTTTGACATGTGGATGCCTAAGTATTCCAGCACCGTTTGTCAAAAAGACCATCCTGTCCTCCAAACTGCTGGTGCACCTTGGAGAGAAGCGTGGGCCCTGGAACACGTGCATCTCTC
The DNA here is from genome assembly GCF_011764305.1 of Mustela putorius furo. Taxonomy (NCBI): domain Eukaryota; kingdom Metazoa; phylum Chordata; class Mammalia; order Carnivora; family Mustelidae; genus Mustela; species Mustela putorius. The sequence goes on along the minus strand of NW_025421322.1, from coordinate 39,371,086 downwards.
CTGCTCCCTTGGAGGGTTTGTCTGACTTCAGGCCGAACCGCTCTGTCTTACGATGACCAACCACGTCCCTCTAGTCAGTCTTCCCGTTTGGCGGTGGTTTGGCTTACTCTTGGGTCTTCCCATTTTCATATGAATTGCAGAATGCATCCGTTTCTTTTTTAAATCACTGCTTCAATTTTGACCAGGGTCGCACCGCACGTACAGATTGATTCTGAGACAGAGAACGTCTTCACAGTCCTGGACCTTCTGGCACGTGAGCAGCGGCGTAAGAGTCGCCTCACCCGGTTGGTCCGACATCTCCTTCAGCCATGTCTCCTGGTTTCCCAGCGTTCGGGTCTCTCGTGTCTCCTAGCAGATTTGCTCCTAAGTGTCTCATAACTTTGATGCTATTCACACTGGGCTCTTCAGGTCCAGCTTCCTACTCTCCCTGCTCAGACATGGGCACACCACTGTTCTTGTGTGCCGATCTTGTTCCCCGCGACAGGGCTGGCTCCGTCATCAGCAAGGGAGGCTTTGTTTTCTGGTGCTTTGCAGATGCCATTAGATTTTCCTACCCAAAAAAAAATCATGTTTTCTGTGAATAAAGACAGTTTTGCCTTTTCCTTGCCAGTCTCTGGGACTCTTTTTTCTGTACTGTGCTTTATTGAACTGACGGAGACGTCACTACAACATTACATCGAAGTGAGGAGAATAAATACGGTATTGCTCCTCAGCTTAGCAAAAAAAAAAAATGCAGCCTTTCCTCACTAAGAAAGATGCTACGTACAAGTTTTTCATAGACGCGTTTTATAACGTTGAGGAGTTACCCTCTATTCCTTATTTGCTGACAGTTCCTAACCATAAACAGGTGTTGGATTTTGTCAAATACATTTTTTTTTTAAGTTAAATGCTCTTGGGACAATCATATAGTTCTTCTTTTTTTTAGTCTGTTAATACAGTAAATTAAATTGATTGACTTGCGGGACGCCTGGGTGGCTCAGTTGGTTAAGCAGCTGCCTTCGGCTCAGGTCATGATCTCAGCGTCCTGGGATCGAGTCCCATATCAGGCTCCCTGCTCCTAAAGGTCTTCCGCAGGGAGCCTGCTTCTCCCTCTTCCACTCTGTCTGCCTGTGCGCGCTCTCTCTCTCTCTCTCTCTGTCTCTCACAAATAAATAAATAAAATCTTTTAAAAAAAAAATTGACTGACTTGCAAATGTCCAGTCAGCCTTGCACTCCTGCCGGGTGGTCTCCGTGTGGCCAGGTTGTGTGATCTTCCATCTTGCTGGACTTGGTTGGACGCAATTGCATTTAGAACTTACACATCTGTGTACATAAGAAATATTGGTCTGTGGCTTTATTTTTCCTGCCATATCTTTGTCTGGTTTTGGTATCAGGGCAATGCTGGCCTCACAGAAGGAGCTGGGAAGAGTGTCTTAGTCAGCTCATGCTGCTGTAACAAAATCTCACACACTGCGGGGAGGCCCCATAAACAACATTTGCTTCTCACAGTTCTGGAGGCCGGGCACCTAAGGTCAAGGCACCAGCCGGTTTAGTGTCTGGTGAGGACCTGCTTCCTGGTGTATAACTGGTGTCTTCTTACCGTCCCCGTGGCAGAAGGGGTCTCTGTAAGGGAGCTGTGTGAGGGTCTCTTGTGAAAGGGCACTAACCTCATTCATGAGAGATCCCTCCTCACATTCTAATCATTTCCTAAAGGCCTCACCTCCAAAGGCCATCGCCTTGGGCATGATGCCTTAATATATGAACTTGGAGGGGACACTAATATTCAGTCCATAACAGAAAGTGTTCCCTTCTCTTTAACTTTCTGAGAGTTTGCATAGAATTGATATTAGTTCTTCCCCCAGTGCCTGTTAGAGTCCACCAGAAAAGCCATCTGAGACTATAGTTTGTTTGCGGGAAAGTGCTTAATCAAAAATTCGATCTCCTCAATAAATGTAGGCTCTTGGCGTCATCTATTTCTTCTTCAGTGAGTTTGTATCTTTCAAGGAATCTGTCCATTTCATCTAAGTTCCCAATTTTATTGGTGAAAATTGGTTTGTGAGGTTCCTTTACTCTCAATTTGATGTCTGTAGGATCTGTAGTGATACACCCTTTAGAATCCTGATGTAATTTCTGTCTTACCTCATCCTTTCCTAATGAGTCAGCTTAGAGGTTTACAAACACGATTTATTTTCTCCAAGAACTAGCTTTCGATCTTAGCATTTTTCTCTACTGTTTTCACATTTTCTATTTCATTGCTTTCCAATCTACTGTTTATCACTTCATTTCCTCTGCTTACTTTGAGTTTAATCTGCCCTTCCTTTAATGTGAAATCTGGAGGCACTGATTTCAGACCTTTCTTATTTCCCCACGTAGGCAACAATTGCTACAGAGTCTTCCAGGTACTGCTATGATGGTGCCCCCCCCCCAAATTCTGTGGTGTTGCATCTTCATATGAATTTGATTCAAAATACTTTCTAATTTCCCTTTTACTCTTTTCTTTCACCCATGCATGCCTAATGAGTGACTGACTTAATTATCCAGTATTTGGAGATATTTCAGATATTTATTATTTACTGTAGTTTAGTTCCATTGTTGTCAGAAAACACACTTCCTGTGACTTAAATCCTTTTAGATATCTTAATGCTCTGGAATTTAATCCTGTTTGTAAGTGTTTTGTTTTGTTTTGTTTAAAGATTTTATTAATTTGAGAGAGAGAGAGAATGAGGGAGAGTGAGCATGAGAGGGGGAGGGTCAGAGGGAGAAGCAGACTCCCCACCAAGCAGGGAGCCCGATGCAGACTCAAACCCAGGACTCCAGGATCATGACGTCAGTCACTCAATCAACTGAGCCACCCAGGTGCCCTGTAAGTGGTTTTTTTTTTTTTTTTACACCCGTTTAGAAATTTTCTTTCACTATTATCTCTCTAGATATTTTTGCTGGTTCCTCCTTCGGAAGACTCCAATTCCATATCTATAGGCCACTGAGGTTGTTCCAAAGCTCACTAAGGGTTTCTTCTTTTTTTTAAATTTATCTTTCCTCTTTCATTTTCACTTTGGACGGTGTCTCTCGCTACGTCTTCAGGCTCACTCATCTTCTCTGCTGCCGTCCAAATCTGTGTTAGCCCCACACAGTGCCTTTATCTCACACACTGAATTTCCATATTTACCAGTTTGATTTGTGTCCTGTTCTTATACCTTTTATGTGTCCACTGAAATTTTTGGTTCCCCTTACTAAGTTTTGAACACACATATATATCCGTGTTCTGCTTTAATAACACCTAATTCTAACACCATGTTCTAGATTGACTTTGATTGACTTTGTTTTCTCCTCATTGTAGACTATATTTTCCCACTTGGCTTCATGCTTGGTAGCTATTTATTGAATGTTAGACACGATAAGTTTTATTTTGTGGGGTGCCAGGTATTTTTATATTCCTATAAATATGTTTCCTCTTTCTTCTGGGATGCAGTGAAGTTACCTAGAAACAGTTAGATATTTTCAGGTCTTGCTTTTAAAGCCGTTGGATGAGAGAAGTTCTCGGTGTACGGCTGATTGTTCCCCACACCTGAGGAAAGGCCCTCATGTGCACTCTACCCAACAGGAGGGCTCCAGCCTGGCTGGTGTGAGTGTTAGGCACGATTTCATCCCATCCAGCTTCAGTTAGTTTCATCAGACACGCGTGCTCAGTAGTAGCTGGCTAAGTGCTCAAGGGGACCCTCTGCAGCCCCCGGACCTCCCTCTCTGTGCAGCCTCTCCTCGCTGACCCTCCTCCTGAGAACTCTCTTGGGTTCTTTGTCCCCTTACTCAACTCAGGATCTGCTTGAGTTTCCATCCTCTGCTGTGGCCCAGAGACTCAGGGTTGCAAGCTGGGACAAGGCTAGGGCTCTCTTCATTAGTCTCTCGTGTCTCAGGGGCCACTGTGCCTCGCTGCCTGATGCCCAGTGTAACGAAAGCCACTGTCCCACGTTATTTCTAATTCAGGGCTCGCTTCATGTGGGAGTAAATCCAGTCCCTGTTATTGTGTCTTTGTTGGAAGCGGAAGTCTTCCAGTAGCTTTGAAGACGGCTGGCTAATCCTTTGTATTTTTAATTATCGCAACGATGTGCCTCAAACGAGGCATCTTTATCTGGCTCAGTTTCTCTGAAGGCAGTTCTAATCTGAGGACTGATGTGGTTCTTTATTTCTGGAAAATTCTCAGCCATTATCTCTTCAAAGCATGTTTCTCTACTATGTCATCCAGTGGCAGGGCCTCCGTCTCTTCCCCAGCCCTGCTGACTACTCTTTCATTTGTGTCTCTTTGTCTGTGATGTGCTATCGGTGAGCCCCAGCACCGCAACCAACTCATTACTCCTCTCTGTGTTATGTCCCTTCTGAGGTTTACGGCATCTATGGCATTCAGTTTTGATGACTCCTTCCTTTTTTTATATCCAAGAATTTTATTTGGTTATCCATATCCATTTGATCTTGTTTCTTTCTGGCTTCCCCCCCATAATTTCTTATTCATTGTTAATAAGAATTGTAACTTAATTAATCTCTGTAAGTAACCTGAACATAAGTCTTCCTCAGACTGTTTTATAAAATTAATTTTATCTGGAGTGAATTCACATTCCTATTGTTGATATTTTCACTCAGTTTTTTTTTTTTTTAATAGGGACCAAACTACCATCTTTATTGCTGAGACAGGTTGAGTTGGAGGGGGAAGATGGCTGAGAACACCATGGGGCTGCTGCAGCTGCTGTCTGGTCATAAGCAGACTCCAGCCCCTGTTACAGGAAGCATGATTCCCCCCCACCCCCAGGTCACTGGGAAAGAGGTACCTTAAGGAGGACCGAGAATGGTCCCAAGAGAAAGGCAAAGAGCATACTCAAGTTATTTTTCCCGATTTCCCAATATCATTCGGGTCTCCCTATCTGAAGGAAGTACCAGGAATGGGGCAGGAAGGTAGCCACATGGTGGAAACCAAACCTCCTGCTCACACCTAGCCCTCTGTGGCTGCCCTCTTTCACACGCCAGACACCAAGAACACATCCATGACCCTCCTTCCCACCTCTCCTCAGTCACTGAGCCCCGCAAACCCTCTGCAGTGCCCCCACCTCATTCCCTCTAACTCTGGGGACAGCACAGGATCCCCATCTGTCCTGTCCAGACTCACTCATTCTGGGTCTTAGCTGCCTTTACCAGCATCGCATTCTTTGCACATTTTGGAATTTGCTTTTCAGGCTCGTAGAGCGGAGCAGGGTCTTGTTTGCTCATTTTACTTTCCTCTTACTATTTTTCTTCTTCTCTCACTATCTGAACTTTTGGGCACCCCCCGCAGAACCACAGAGCCAGGGTCCTGACAGCAAAGGCTCCTGTTCCTCAGGTCTCCTCCTAGTCTCTGGGGCTGGGCTTCTTGTGGAGTCTTTCCCTGCATCAAATTTGCCTCCCTTAGCCCACCTGTGGCCCCAAGCAGCTACGTTTGGTCATGTTCTGTTTGTTTATTGCTGCCTTTTACAGATGAGGAGGCACAGGGAGGAGCAGCCCTGGCTTCGGGCCGAGAAGGTGGCTGGATTTGCTGTCCCATGGAGACCGTTAGTGCCTTTTACTTGTGGGAGCTGAGCATCCAGCCCCCACTGCCCATTTCTGAACCCTGAGCCTAGTGCGCCAGTAGCTACAGCTCTGCTCACTGCTCTGTTTATTTTCCTGGAAGAGATTTAACTTATTTCTTTAGCCTTCCCTGACCAGCCTCTACCCACCTGCAAACTCCTCCCTCCCCATTTCCACGGACTCCCACCAGCCCCACCTGTTCCATTCCTTCCCCTGTGCTCTGCTCCTTCTAGAGCCCCTCCTCACCTCATGTTGTATAACTCTAGTAGATGTCACCTCCCCAAGGAAGCCCAGGTCCATGTTTCTCCTCAGCATGTACTGAACTGGCTGTGCACACTTGGGCCACTGTTTCCTTGTCTTCCCTCTCCCCTGCAGGGGGCTGTGCCTTCTTCATGGCTGGGTCTCCGGCCCCAGCACAGAATAGATGCTTCCTAAATGACATTAGTGAACAAATGCATGCCCAGTCCACCTTGCAGGGACCATTAGGAGGTCCCCAAGGCCCTGCCCAACACAGCCTCATTTTCAGACTCAGGCTGCCTGCATATGCTCCTTAGCCCACAGACCACACACACCCCTCCGTGTGCCAACCCCGCACACCTCCCTTCTGTGTATTTGTCTTTGTTCCTGGGAGGGATCGTTCCAAACGGTGCCCACTGCCCTCCTGCCTGGAAGCCCAGCAGGCTCCTGGGCAGAGTCAGGCCTTGGCTCACCACAGACAGGGAGGAGTCGCCCTCAGAACGGAAAGGAAGACATGGGTCCCGAAGCCAAGACGGTAGGGTGGGCGCAGCATACTTGCACGTCATCCCCTGCCCTTGTGTGTCAGCTCACACGCCCCAGGGGGACACTCACATGCACCACGGACTCTCTCTTGCCAGGAACGAGGTAACACTCCTGTCCTCCGGAGCCTCATGAAGTGATGTAAGTAAAAACGGGATGGAGACATTCAGGGAGTGACGGGCAGGTGCTGGAAGGACCGGTGGCTGGCATGGGCGGATGGCAGGGCACCAGGAGGAGGCCTTGGTGCTGACACTCCAGGGAAGAGGCCCCAAGGCCCAGTGTCAATGGAACAGACTGAGCAGCAGGAGCACAGAAGCAGCTCAAGGACACAAGTAGAGGCCCAGGTGTGAGAAAAGCCCTCAGGAGTCTGGGGCCCATGCTCCGAGTTGCCACCTTGACGCACTAGTGGAAGGAGGTCACAGAGCCCCCAGAGTTCCAGGGAGACCTGCGGGGAGGCCCTTCCCTGCCAGGCACAAAACTGGGGAGCCACCAGGTGTGGAACCTGAGCCCCACGTCTGCGCCCCGTTGGAGATGGGAGGGGCAGGAAGGGGCGGGGCCCGGAGGCAGACCAGTCAGGTCTCACCTGTGACAGGCCTGGAGGCGGGGCAGGCTCAGAGGGCAGTGAACAAGGCCACAGGGCAGCCAAGGGAGGCCCAGGGATGGGCAGAGCAAGGACTCCATCGCCTGAAGACCCTTCCTGGCCAAGCCAGCCCCTTGCTTGCCTCCTGAGATGCAGACACTGCCCGAGGAAAGGGCTGGGGTGCGCGGCAGGGAGGCTGTCCTGCGCTGTTGAGCCCCGACGGTGCACCAGCCCTCGGCACTGCCACGCAGACCACAGGCTGGGGTCTAATTGCCGCCCTCACTGTGATCTCAGAAAAGGCTACCAGCTTTGCCCGAGATAAAATGAAGGAAGCTTTCTCTTCCCTGCTCTGAATGGCCGGCAGGCAGGAAAGTAGCAATTATGCATCAAAGCACCAGCATCCTGCGGCTGTCACGCTGGAGAACTCACTCCCTCACTCAGTCTCTGCATCACCGTTGGCGGCCTCGGGGTCGGCAGTCAGCTCCCGCTCCCCCGCATCTGAGCCAGAGCAGCTAGACTGCCCGACGCAATTCCCCCGGCACCCAGACAGGGAGGAGGCAGTGGCTGTGGGTCTGCTCACTAGGTTGGAGCCAGGGGGGCGGTGCAGACCCAAGGAGACAGAAGGGGGCTCTGGAGACACTGGGAGGGTAGAGACGGTGCCCAGGACTGTGCTGGGGAGCTGCTGCGAGGTCTGGCTGGGAGCATCTCCCAGACCCAGATAGCAGAGCCCAGGGCCCCTGGAGGAGAGGGATGAAGCATATCCCTGAGCAGCTTCTCACACCACTCCGAAACAGGGAAGCAGCCCCAGGAGACAGGAGCCCAGGGACAGGAAGTCTGTCCATGCCTGGGAGCCTCCTGGCTCCTTCCATCGACACTAGGGCCAGCTCGGGGCTAACTCCCCATACCACTGGGGCTGCGGGGCCCCAAGCAGCAGGACCACACTCTCCTGGGGCCCTACGGCTCTCTCTGCCCCTCCAACAGTGATTCAGCTTTTGCAGAAGCCATCTGATAGAAGGCCTGCATCCCCGTCAGACCCTAACGCCAGCCCTAACCCCAACTACAAGACAGGACCAGATCCTGGGTGCCAGGCCCCGAAACCTTGTAAATGCCATCCTCGTAGATGGCTGCCCCATGCCCTCCGGGTCCTCAGGGCTCCCTCCTGGCTGGGGCCTCGCAGGGCCGGCATGGGCAGGGGCACACCGACACAGAGGCTGACGCTGGAGCCAGACTGCTCAGCATGGGTCCAGAGGCCCTACTTCCTAGCTCTGCAGCCCACCGAGCCCCCACCACCATGTGGTGGTCACCCGCACTGGGTAATAACAGAGCATCTCCCCTCTGGGGGAGGGGGTGAGATGAGCCAGTCCGGGAAAGCACAGGCCAACACAGGCTGCGGGACGTGGCTCGGGAGTAGAGGAAGACCACGCCTCACGGCAGCTACAGGACCCTGCCCCAGCCATCTCTCTGGGCCTCGGTTTGCCCGTTTGTGGATGAGGGCCAGGAAATCCAGTCTCCCCGTGCATGGGGGAGGACAGCAGCAGCTCCCAGAGCCAGGCCCAGCCTAGTGTCCACACAGGATAAACACCACTAGTTCGCAGCTGCAGCCGTCCTGTCGGCTGTCTGCCGGGGAAGGGGGCAGGAGGGACCACCAGAGAAGCAGCCTCCCAGACAGAAAGGGGCTCCTCCTGGCCCCAGCAGCCCCCCTGACTCCCTGAAGCCCAGAGAGACAGCCCTTTAAACTCAGGGGTGCCTGTCTGTCACATACTACTCACAAGTGACCCTGAGGTCATGCACTCATTGACCCTGAGGATTTGGGGTGGGGAGGACCCCCGCCACCTGTAGGAGCGCTCAGCTGGTGTGTGAGTGCTAGGCCCAGAGCATGGGATCTGGGCACTCCGCTCGGTGGCTGCCCATCTTCCTGGGTCTCACCCGCACCCAGGAGACTGTCCCCCACCACAGGCCCCAGAGGCAGCGTCCCTGGAAGGAAGCTCCTCATTAGCTCCAGGATCCCGTGGCCCTCTGCGGCCTGCTAGCTGTTGACCTGGGCAGGCGGCCTGACCTGCCCGAGCTGGTCCAGCTTCTGTGGCTTCAGCTCCCCACGTCCACGGGCAGGTTCCTGTCCTGTGGGCCCTCGTCCTTGCCGAGCACGAGTCCGGCCCCTTGCTACAGTCTCTGCAGTTGGCCCCTCACCCCAGCCCAGAAAGGAGCTTCTGTGCTCTATCTCTATGGGGAGCGAGACTGTCTTGCCCACACGGCCGGGCAGTGGTGACTTCAGGGTCCACCTAGCCTGGAGCTCCAGAGCCAGGCTCACGGCCATCAGCCTGACTTGACACAGATTCAGAGACAGAGCTTGTGGAACCACTGGGCCACCCAACGTATCCCCTGGGGAGGCTCCGTCAGTACAGGTCTTCTTGCTAAAACCAGACGGGAACAGACCCAGGGCCGGGGAGCAGGTGCGGGGGGACGGCACTTGAGACACTGTCCTTCTGGGTTTCTCCTGGCCTGCCACCCACTCCTCCCTCCGGCCCAGCCTAGGTGTGCCACCCCCAGGATCCAGGGACGTGCCCTGGCTCTGAGGGGCTCCCAAGGCCGGTGTTCGGGTTTTCTCCGTGTGGCCCCAGGGCTGGGCCGAGATGATGGAGGAGAGGTGGTCCTGGCGCCTGCGGTAATTTGGATGAAGATGTGGTGGCCTGGTGCAGTGACTGTGTGTGGGGTGCTACTCTTGCGTGGGTCGTGGGGGCCTACCGTCAAGGGCCATGGTGACAAAGGAGTGGGTGCTGGCATTGGCGAAACAGGTAGTGTGACCGTGATGAGCCCATCAAGGCCGGGACCCGGCAGGTGTCTGCCGGTCACACCAATGGGCACTCAGCCCTCCGCCCGGTTCACTCCCAGAAGCACCAGTTCCTGGGGCCCAGGGCAGAGCCCGATCCCCATAAATAAAACCCGCGGGGCAGAAGGGGCGCATTCATTGCAGATTTATCCCTCGGCGTCTCCTGGATTTGAAGATAAACACTGTTAAAAATAGGAATGAGTCAAGAATTTTCATTCCCCTCAAGCAATCTCCTGGACAGATGGCAAGATCTCTCTGACGGATGGGAGGCCCTCAGCCCCTCCCCAGCCCTCGCAGCCCAGCGAGATTCCTCGCTCAGTAGTCCTTCTTTTTTCAGGGTTATTTTTAGTGTTCTTGGAAAGATCGGATTGCAGACATGAAGACCAGGTGGCCCCCAGATTACTGTCTTCGTTCATGGCGATACCGCCATGTTCGATACGGAAGCACAGGCCACCCATAGCTCTTCAAATTTCAATTTAAAGGAGACAGAAACGAGTAAAACTCCAATCGGTCCTTCAGTCCCAGGAGCCGCCTTTTAGGAGATCAACAGGCACATGTGGCCGCCGTCGGGGAGGGGCAGAGGGGACATGCCCACCATTGCAGGAAGTCCCAGGGGCCTCACCGTGGCCACCAGTCCCCACCACCTCAGTCTTCTGCGGGCTGAGAGCGAGCCCCAGCTGTGGGTCTGAGCTGCCCACACTGTCCGGTCAGGCCTTCCAGGCGGGAGGGACAGGGGAAAATCTGGCCTGCATCTGACGGCATGTCAGGGCTCTGCCACCTCACCAGGCCCACCCCCGCCGGCTAGGCCTCTTCTCCACCGGGTCACCCTCACCAGCAGCCACTGCTCTCCCTGGTCTGATGGCCAGAGGAACCGGTGTGTCAGGCCACACTGACTAATCCCTTTGCCTTTTAATGGCGTTTGTTGTCTTCAGCCCAACAGAGATGGTAAAGGAGCTGTGCAGCCCTGGCCGGCGTGCTGGACCTCTCTGGGTAAGGGAGGTCACTTCAGGCACCAGCAGGGAGAGGGGAATATTTGGGGGAACTTTCGCCCACCTTCTGGTCAAATCGCCGGCGTCTGACTCCAATGCTAGAGCCGCCGCTCGTGTATCTATGCCCCAAATACCTCCATGTAGCCGCTGAGCACCAGGCTCCGTACTAGGTGCCCGGATACAGCAGGGGACACTTGGCGTGGCCTCCAAACTCAAAAACACTTTGGGGCAACCGGCTCCCCTCCTCTGTATTAAAAGTGGAAAGGTGACAGACCCTAGCAGAGTGGGCAGACGAGACACACACTGGGGACCGTCATCGGCTATGACAAGAGGGCACAGCCCGGGGCCCCCATGGGGTGACAGGACTCAAGCAGAAAGCCAAGGCCAGTGGTGTGGAGCGCCCAGCGTGCCACCAGGCCTGAGCCGACACAGTCTGTGCATCGCCCCCCACCCGCCACCACTAGGACCGGGCAAGGTCCTGCTGCGGGCTGGGCCCCGCGCCGAGTGTCCCTGTGCTGAGTCTCCAACACACCCTTCCAACTCACAGACTAATCCAGCATCTCCTCTGAGCACCTCCTAAGGGGGAATGCTGTTCCTGGCGTGCTCGCATGCACTGCTCAGTCGAGTGCCAGGGAGCGGGTCTGTGACTGACCGCCCCGTAATAGCCCGGCCCAAAAGGGACTCGGAATCTCCACATCTGATCTCCTCTTGGTTTCTGCGATCCGTGAGGGGTGTGCCTTGGCTGGGTCGCTGGCTCTGGGTCTGGTTGCCGTCCAGACAGCCACTGGGGCTGCGGCCACGGAGCCTGAGACTCTCACGTGGTGTTGGCAGGACATGGTTCCTCGTGAACGTGGACTTGGACATGGGCCCCCCTCAAGGAGGGACTGACACACGGTGCACGGCTTCCTCACGGCAAAGGATCAAGAGGGCGAAATGAGTCCCAGCCTTTGTACCTATCACGGGGCGCGCCGGCTGTCACTCCTGCTGCTTTCCTGCAGAAGTGAGTCATGAGACCCGTCCACACTCAAGAAGAGAGGACCAGGGAAGGACACGAGAACGCGAACACCAAGGTCAGGGGAACTTTGGCCACACCAGAAGCTGCCATAGATCCCGTCTATTCTCATTTCAGACAAGGGAAGCCAGACCCGGAGAGGTCCAGCACCCTGGCCAGGGCTGCACCGCTGGTCACCGAAGGCCTGGGACAGGAGCCCAGGCCAAGGCTACGCATCACCTCCAGAGATCCACGAGGCCTGGATGTCCCGGGGCTGTCACTCCTGGAGCACAGATTCCCAGCTTAAAATGAGATGTGACATCTCTTAGTGCACATGGGGCCCGGGCAAAATGGAAAAGATTTCATAAATATGTAAATCGCCCGTGTCCTGCTTCCCCAAGGAGGGCAGCTCGGCACCACCTCCTCCCACCCCGCCCGACAAGCCCACTCCCTCTGCAGATGCTGTGAGAGGTTCAGCAATGGCTTTGTAACGGAGTGAGAGTAAGCAGGAACACAGTCCATCCGGAACCGGGTGGCTGTTCCCACCCTCCCATCAGGCCCGTGCAGGGGGTTCAGGCCGGTGCTGTGGAGGGAACTCGGGGCCACACGGTGTCTGCCCACTGTCCTGGGGCAGACTCCCTTAGCTCTGAGCCCTCCCAGCCCAGCTGGGAGCTGACAGATGAGAAGACCAAGGCTGGGAGGAGCGGGGGTTGCGCCATGACTATCAGAGGTCCCCAGCTTCATGGGAGAGCGAGATCCGGAGACACACCCCTGAGCCCCCACCCTCTGTGCTGCTGCTCAGGGGACAGCTTAGCTCAGCTGGAGTGCACCTGTCTGGGAAGCCCTGCGCTGGGCAGCCGCGCCTCCATCCCCACTGCCTCGCTCATCCCAGCACCATCTGCGCTGGGTGCGGAGAGGGAATTGTGGCCTCTGAAGGGTGAGGATACAGAGGTGCTTGAGTGGGTGCTGGCCTGGCGCCCAGGGCCCCCCTCCGCCGGAATCCTCTTTGCTGCCCCATCCCCCACCTGGAAGCCCCTCCCCAAACTTCCACTCAGCAGCGGCCCTAGAGTCTGCTCCCTCTCTCCCTGGGCCCCAACCCCCCCACATTCGCTCCCCGACCCCCGGCACCCCAGGAGGCCCTCCCTTGCGCACCTCCATGCCTTTGCCCACACCTTTCTCTGCCCGCTGCTCTGTTCTTCCTTTTCAGCACATCAGTGTCCTTGGCCACGTGACCGGGACCACGGGACCTTCCACTCACAGCCTCGCGGACCCAGCCTCGCTGACCCAGCCTGTCCCTGTTCGCTGTCCTTCCCCGGCCCTCTGCAGTCGGGGCAGGTGCCAGCCTCTGCCTGAGCCTTCGTCCTGCCTCACTGAGCTGACGGGCTGCGCGTCGCCCGCAGACTGCGCAGAGCGGGGACAGGGAAGGAAGGACCAGCAGTGACCGGCCCTGTCCGCCGGCCAGCGAGCCTCGCGCACACAGTGGGCGGCTGACAGCGCACCGCGGCCCCGATGAGGGCGGGTGCTGCAGGGGCCAGCGGAGCCCTTGCGAAGAGGAAGGGGCCCCACGGGTCCCTGGACTCAGCGCCGAGCAAGCCCCGGGCGCCGCGAGCAGCCTCCTCCGGGGAGCCCCCCAGGCGCGCTGCCGCTGGACGACGCGGAGCCCAGGACCGCGCGGGGCTGCCGGGAAGCTGGAGCGCACCGGACCGGTGCGGCCCGCGCCCCTCAGAAGCCTCCAGGCCGCAGGCGAGGCCCCGACCGGCCGACGCCCCTCCATCAAGCGCGGTCGCCCAGGAGGGGACGAGGGGCCACCGGGTGGGCCAGGGTGGGCGGGGGCCGGGGCGGTGCGGGGCCTGCCGGGAGGCGTCAGCGCAGGGAGAGGTGCGGTGCGCGCCCCGAAATGGGCACGAGCGAGCAGGGAGCCGCGGAGAGGGGCGCGTCCCCCGACACGCGGCTCCGCCCGCACACGCGCCCGCACCGTCCCGCAGCCCGACCCGGCTCGGGAGGCTCCTTGCCTCTCATTGGCTCCCACTGGGGCACGTGCGCATCCCTCAGCCAATCCCCGCGGCCGTGGGGAGGTGCTGCCGTCATTGGCCGAGGCCTGGGTCACGTGTTCCGGGGGGCTGATAATTTCCCTCCAAACCGCCACGTGGGCTGGGGGATGCGCGTCAAAGCTGGGGCGGGGCGGGGGGACCGCGGGGACCTGGAGACCCACGTGACCCCGAGCCGGTGAGGACCACCGCACCTGCGTCGTCCCCCAGATCCTCCTGCCCGCCCCGCACCCCGCTCCGTGCCGCGGGGCTCTGGCTCTCCGCCCCGCACTGCCTGCCCCGTGCGCTCCGGGAGCAGTGGGGGCGCGGGGGTCAGTTCAGAAGATGGTCCCGGACCGTCTGGCTGTCCCGGCCGGGCCGGCTCTGCCCGCCCGGCCTCGCGCATCTCGTGCGGGGCAGCAACGGAGCCGGTTCCGGGCCGGACACGGCGTTCGAGTCCGAAGGCGAGGCTGGCTTCTCCCCTGGCCTGGGAGGGTCCGCAGTGTCTCCGCCGAGCCGGGCCGCGGGGCTGCAGGGAGCGCGCCCTCGCCCGCGGGGAGCACGGCTGGAGCCGCCTGCCCGGCCGCCGCCGCACCGCAGGCACCTCGGATCGCGGTCGTCTGCTGGCACCGGACCCTCTGAATGGAGACTGGGAGAGCCGGCCGCGCCGGTGGGAGGCGAACGTGTGAGTCATTCCCGGGAAACACGGAGCCCGGCTCCCAGCCGGAGGAGGAAGCGGACGGGAGGAACGAGGAAGGAGGGGGAGGAGGAGAGGGAGGGAATTTTGACTCGGCTAGTGTCAGCTCAGAGTTGGAGCCTGGCGGCCTGGAGGCTGCTTCAAGGTCAAGCTCCAGGGCCCCACACAGGGAGCCTGGGCCGGCTGCTCTGCACGGGGAGGGGAGGGCTGGCGGGCCTCTGCTCACAGGTGGATGAAAGCCATGGGAACCATCGAAGGAGACTGCACAGAGAGAGCAACAAGAGACAGGGACAGCGGGAGCTGGGGACGGCCCTCAGGGAGCTCGGCCCTGATCCCACACTGGCAGGATGTCAGAACAGGAGGCTGGAAGACACCCTCTTGAGTCTGGTCCTTCTGCTGCAGGTGAAGAAACTGAGGCCCCCGAGTCCTGAACACTTGTGCGAAGATGTCCCAGAAGGAGGTTAATCTCTCCAGCCTCTCTTGAGGGCCTCCGGACACTCCTTTCATCCTTGCGCATGACGAGTCCCTTCTGAAACTCCTCCCTGTCCTTGGATAGGTTCGATCGGTGGCTCTGTGTCAGGGTGGGAGTCCCCCAGGGAAGGTAGGGGGTGTGCTGGAGGAGGGGGGAGTCTTCCCCACTCCTCTGGAGAGGCACAGCCTTGTTGGGGAGGCCGGGAACACACAGCTGGCTCCCCAGGGGGCTGGGGTCTTCACTTGCCCTGGAAATCCAGGCTCAGCTGGGTCTGGATCCCATCCAAAGCAGAGCACCTAAAGCTTCCCAAGCCCTGCTGGATGGGAAGGGTGCGGCTGGGGTTGGTGGGCCTGGGGCAGAGATTGCGTGGGGGAGACCATCACTGAGCAGATCGTGCCCCCGGGGCCTGACTTGGGACAGGTGGTGAGCTGTGGCTCCTGTCAGCCCCACTTCAGCCCCTTCCCACCCTGACCTGCTAGAAATGGATGGGACCCAAAACAGGAGGCCAAGAGGAGGCTGAGGACACCCAGCTGCCATTTTCGGAAGTGGGGAGGGGCATCGAGGGAACTGTGCACACCACTTCCCTCTCTGGGAGAGCAGAGCACCTCTAGAGCACACTCCCCTCTCGCTTGTCGCCTTGGTCACTGCACGGCTGAGCCCTCGCTTTGCCCTGGCCTCCCTGCCTCCAGCCTCTACCTCCCTGGGGATCCCTGAACCCCCTCGGTGCCGAGCACAGACAGGGCACGTTATGACCGTTTACCTGTGAGGCTCAGAGTCCTGAGAGGCGAGGGGACTGCCCACAGCAGCGCTGCCTGAGAGACGGAGCGAGGGTTTGGATCCGGACCAATTGGGAGTTTGAGTGCTTTGAGACCATGCTGGTCATCCTGATTCAGGAAGAGAGCCCTCCCGGATTAGACGGTGCAGGCCATCCCCAGGGCCTGCCTGTGGACTGGGACCCAAACCCGCATGCAGAACCTTCGCGGCCCCGCTCCGTCCTCCCCCTCTCCCTCCCCTCGGCTTCTCCAGCCCCTGCCCTCCGTGCCGCCTCCGTTCCACAGTTCCCAGCCGAGGACCCCACCCAAACACCTGTCCATTCATCGGTCAGCAAGTATTACTGAGCACCTGGTACAGGCCGGGAACTGTCACACCTCAGGGGCTGGTGAATAAAATGGAGAAGAAGAGGGAGCCCCGACCTCATGCGGCGCCTGAACTGGAGGAACCAAGGCAGCTGCTGGGGCGGGAGGGGGCAGGGCTGCATCGTGCGGGCTCACAGGCACCATGTGGGCTTTGCAGTTTCGTGAGGCAGTGACTCAGTCTGATTTCTGTGTTCCAGAGATGACCCTGACTACTGCACAGTGCAGGGGCTGGGGGGCAGGGTGTGCTGTGGAGGGTGGAGGCAGGGGCCGGTGGGGAGGGCCGCCGTGGAGCCCCCAGGGAGGGATGAGGGCGGCCGCGGCGAGGAGGCAGATGCGTGGGCGCAAGTGAAGGATTCAGAGCATAAAGCTGGCCGGACTTGGCGGCGGCTGGAACAGGGTGGGGAGAGCCAGGGGGGAGGGGAGTGAGGTGCCCGGAAGGACAGCCAGTTGCGGGCCTGAGCGAGAGGCCAGGGAGCTGAGCCCTTAGGATAGGAAAGACGGTGGCAGGAGGGCCAGGAGCTCGGTGAGGAGCACGAGAAGCCTGCGAAAAGACACTTCCGGAAGCCAGCATGTCTTCAGTCCGCCAGGATTGCTGCGCTGGAGGAAATCCTGCCCCACACCCCGGCCCTGGAAGCCTGCGTCTCCCGTGGAGATCCCTGCTGCTCCCCTTGGCTTCCGTTCAGCAGCTTCCACAGACGAGCGTTGCTGGGGTTTCCTCCAAGCTGGGCACCCACTTCAGCCCCTGCCAGAGTGTCGCTCACACAATCTCGTCCACAGGCCCAGCCGCCCAGGCTCCCAGAAGAGACCGTCACACACCGGGGGCCAGGTGCCGGGCCCTCGAAGGGTCTGGGTGTTTGAGAAGACCCTTCCCGTGCTGGCACCCGATGGCCCTTCCCATGTCCCAACCCTGGGGTCTCCCGTTCCCCTGTCTCCGCATACGGCTCGTCTCCAACCTCCCCTCCTAAGGCTGATTAGGAAGGCAGACTTCGAAAGCACCCTGAAAACTCCCAATTAGTGTAAAAATATTAATCCATTTTCCTTCAAGTGTGCTGCGTGTTTCGGATGAAATGCTTTGGCCTTGTCAGCATCCCAGCGATGCAGCCTTAGCAAGAGCTTGCAGCAAGCAGGGAACTTCAAGGTCGGGGGGGGGGGGGGGGGGGGGCCCAAAGGGGACCCCTGTCTCCCAGGCCCGGGACTGGCCCCGGCGGCGGGGCCCATAGTTCCCCACAGGCTCCGGGCCGGATGCGCCGGGGGCGGTGGAAGCTCACCCCGCCCTCCCTTCCCAGCCAGGGGAATTGGGCGCCAGGAACACAAACACTTGGTTCGGTTGCCGGGAAGTGGAAAATCTCCTAATCTGTCAGGCAGCGTCTTCTTTTCTCCTTTTGCTTTTTCCTCCAACAGGAAGACTTTTCCCTTGGA
Source organism: Mustela putorius furo (assembly GCF_011764305.1). NCBI lineage: Eukaryota > Metazoa > Chordata > Mammalia > Carnivora > Mustelidae > Mustela > Mustela putorius. Next base: position 39,353,606 of record NW_025421322.1, on the reverse strand, counting down.
ACCCTTCCCATGCAGATGCGCGAGGACGCGCAGCGACATCTCGGGGGCTGAGCACCTTCTATTGATTGGAAAACACACAGCAGCGCAGCTTGCACAGCGCACAAGGGAGGGGGTACCCGGGCGGCGGGGAGCAGCCGCGGGGCCTCAGCGCCCCCTGGGAGCCGGAGACGGTACTGCGCCCCCCGCCAGGAGGCCCCTGGGCTGGGAGCTCCAGGGTTAGTGAGGGGCAGGACCCGGGGCCCCCGCCTGGTGGAGACCACGGAAAGGGAAGCCGTGCCACCCCCGGCCCTGCCAGCCCCCCGTGACTCTAGGCGAATCACTTCACTTCTCTGTTGTCCAACCTCCCCACCTGTAACATTAGGGTGAAGCTCGCGTGCACCCCAGGGACCTCTCGTGTCAGCTGTGTGACCCTCAGAAAGCCATGAGGCCTCTCTGTGTATTCTTGGTGGTGATTCATTCACAGAGCTGCTCAGACGAAGCAATGAGGTCGCAGGCAGACGGCGGCCGACACAGCCCTCCTGGTGTCTGACCGATGGAAACGGGCCGCCTTGGGTCCCTCCTGGTGTGCCGGGCAGGTAGGCAAACACAGGATCAAGGACCAGAGGCAGGGCGGAGAGCCTGGGCGTCAAGGACAGACAGGCTGTCACTGGCAGGACCAAGCCTTGCCCCGGTCCCAGGTGGGAGTCCCTGAGCTCCCCTGGACAGGCGGCCCCGTGCTGGGCCGGCTTGCCCGCCCCCTGCCCACTGTCGGCCCACCTGACCGTGGGGTGAGGTGTCATCGTCAGGCGAGACAGGAGGAGCTAGAAGGCAGACGTGCTGCCCAGGGCCGGAGCTCTTCCCCCGCGAGGAGGGAACGTGCAGGCGGAGATCCTGAGGTTGGTCCACCCTGGCAGAGGGGCTAGAAGCGCAGGTTTGGGGCTCGGGGTGCCCATGGCTCCGAGACTGGTTTATAGATGGGAGGGGGAGGGGAAGGACGGGGCAGGGGGGGCGGAAGAGAATGGGGAGGGGCACCCAGGGGCCTCCCGGAGGCCACCCCCACCTTTTCAGGTGGTGCGTGCTCGCCCCTCCCCCACATCCATCCTCCCCATCCTCTGGCCCCGCCCCTTCAGTGAAAGAGCGCCATCCCTGCCTGCTGGGCCCTTAGGTCCCAGAATCACCCAGGGACTTTGGGGAAGCCGGCTGCTCCCCCTTAGGGCCTCGGTCTTCAAACTCTGAATGCGGCCAGCAACGTGTCTACTATAATGTGTGTCGAGTGTCAGGACCAGGCCTCGCTGTCCGCCTTTGGTGTCGGCGAGCTCACTTCCCACACCCCCCAGTGCTCCCGCGGTGGTGGCCAAACCACGGAAGACAGAGTCCGGTGCCAGGGCACGTCAGCCACTGGCTATCACCATGGCTGGTGGCCTTTCTCTGCCTGTCTTGCAAGGAGCTTGAGAGGTTCAGATATACGAGATCTTTCTGTCCTAAAACAGCCTCTCGGTAGAACACACAACCAGCGGGCAGCCGTGTTCTGCACGCTGGGTGAGCAGAGCGGGGACATGGTGGCCAAGCCTGGGGGAGGCCAGGGAGGGCTGAGGGCCGGCTGGGGTGAGGGGCGCCCAGGGGATCTGGCGCAGGAGGGAGAAGGCGGGAACCCACCCTCCAAAGGTCAGTTGCTCGGGTGTCTTCTCCATGGGGAGGAGGGCGTCAGCCAAGGACATTCCAAGGAGCCTGGTTCTGCAGAGCGGATGGACTGACCCTGGCCTGGGCCCATCTGGAAGAAACAGGTGTGTCCCGCGAGCCTCAGAGGCATTGATCCCGCTGTTGGTCCGGCAGGGGTGGCAGGGGCTGGGGATGGCTTTACGTTGACCTGGGCGGAAACTGTTCATGTCATGGTTCCCCAGGGCACGGCTGCCAGGGAAGCGCTCACGTTCTTGTGCTCGGAACCCCCGCTGGAGACCCCGTGGCTGAGCCCATCCCCCCGCTGCCCGGCACAGGCTCCGTGACTGGCCAGCAGTCCATGGGTGCGACCCCGGGGGAGTCCAGCCCAGGGCAGGTAAGGCTGGCCTAGCCCACTGACCCCGGCCGCAGGAGACAGTGACAGGCTCCCCACCCTCCTGTTCCCTGCTCCCCTGAGTGGACAGGAAGCCCAGGCTCAGACCTCTGCCTGAGAAAAAACAAACAAACCATCAAAGCAACAAATTGTCTTCTAAGTGAGGAGGCTGCCTGCGCCTGCCTCACCCCCACCCCTGATGGGCATCTGCCCTCACCCCTGCAGTCCCCAAGATCCAAGCCTGAAAAGGCTGCTTTATTAAAAATCATCCGTCTGCAATCCGGGAGGAGTCGGGCGCACGTCTCCCGTGGAGAGCGTGTGGGGCTTTGTGAAGTTCACGTAAGCATCCTTGCCCTCTGCCTCCACGTGGCGGCGGGCGGCGGGCGGGCGGCTCCGTGGCCGTGGCCGTGACCCCACCAAGACCAGGAGCCCCCCACCTACCTGTACTGAGAGCACCAAGACCAGCTAGTGGGGCCCAGGCCCCCAGGGTCACTGAAGCCACAGGAAATTCCCACGTTCTAGCCGACGGCGCAGGAGGGGACTTGGGCGTGGCATCTATGGTCCCCACAACACAGATGGGAGCACGGAGGCCCCCACCCGCTCCCAGGCCAGGGACAGGCCCCCTCCCCTACCTCTGGCTTTGTGGTCCTGAGGCCCTGGCCTCCATTCCTTCCCAGTCCCCACGCAGCGCCCCACCATCCAGCCGACAGGCAGTGGAGGAGTCAGAGGCCTTAGAGATGAAATGCGCACAGAGAGGTGATGTAATTTGCCCAAGGCCACACAGCTAAAGAGCAGACCTGCCTCCTACAGAGACTGCTCTGTGTCACGGGCTGTGTGACACTGAGGGACTGCGGCCAGGCCTGAGGGACAGAGCCCCTCCCTGTCAGGCAGCCCCCACAGTCTCCGGAGGTCATCGTGAGGCTCTGGGCCCAGGCTGTGTCCACGGCTTGGTGGAGGCCCCCGCACGAGGGTCTTTCATCCAAGATGATTCTGTTTACTCGGAGACACCTTCCTGACCATCTGACGCCTAATTTAAGAGGTGAGATGGTCACAGCCGCGTGCCCCTCCTGGTTTCCTCCGCTCATTAAGCCGTCGGTGATCTAGTAGGTCACGGCGAGACACACCGTTCCAGGGAGCTTTCATTTCCTCACGGACATCTGCAGTGAGACAGAGCGCCAGGCTGGCCCATGGCCGCGGGACTCCCGGTGTCCGAGTGGGAAGGGCCCAGGGGGCCGTCCACACTGGCCCCCTTCACCCGCAGACAGGGGGACAGGCCCGCAGGGAGCCCTGCCCTGCCTGACGTGGCAGATGGCAGCTCGGATCCCCCTTGGGCCAGGACCCCCAAGGGAGAGAAGACAGCCCTCCCTGCAAAGGTGGGGATGGGTAGGGCAGGTTCTCCGAGAAGCCAGGCGAGGGAGTGCTCGCCCCACAGGGCAAGGCCTGGGCACAGGCCTTGCTGGAGGCTGGACAGTGTGGGGCTCGTCATGCCGCAGATGCCTTGGAAGGGCTGCTGGGACCACCACCAGCCCGGAGCCTCCAGAGCACAGGGGTCTGCCGGGCTCTTCCAAGGTGTGGGAAGGGGTGTTAAGAGGTGTAGACAAGACCACTGGTTCTCTGGGGTCCGTGAGCTGAGGGAAGGTACCCAGATTGCAGGCGAGCAGTCAGGTTGGTGGTTCGGGCCAGAGCTGTTCAGGGCATCCGGGCCCACGGTCCCAGGTCTGTCCACCTTCCCATAGGAGCTCACGTGCTCAGACACCCACACACAGGAGACCTCCCACATGACTGTGGTCATTTGATCACGGCTGTGTGACATTCGTGGCTCCGCATTTCCCTCCCCGAGACCTGGGCTCCCGTGCTCCGGGCTCCCTGTGGCTGCACGCCCGGCACACACCTGGCCCAGGGAACACCCAGGGAGCAGGTGAGGCAGGGAAGGCCCACCTCACCCCCTCCTTCCCCTGCACGCTCCACCATCGTTACGACCCCGTTGTGGGCTCCAGACATGAGACATGGCTCCCCACCTTGCGGATCCCGCAGCGCTTCTAAGAGCGGCATTTCCGAACGACGGGGTCACCGCCGCACACCCACCTGCATGTGCAGGAACGCGCACGTATGTGACACATCGTGCATGTGCACACACACACACACACCTGACACACTCGTGTCCTGATGGGATGCCGGCGACCCTGGACTGACCTCGTGGTTATGGTGACAGGCCAAGGGAGGGTCAGTGCGAGGCACATTTGCACACTCGGAGCCGTGGCCCAGGCCAGCCCGCCCACCCTGCCGTGTGCTGTTCCAGGGGCGGGACCGACCCTCACACTCCATCACCCCAGGGCTGCCACCCCTCCTGGCTTTCCTGGGCCACCCCGGGCCTGTCTGTGGAGGTCCGTCTGCTGCTCCCAACCTCTAGGCTCCCTCAGGCCTCCTCTGGGTTCCCCTGGTGAGGTGAAGGGAGTTGGGGGGCTCTGGGGCACCCTGTCCCTCTGTCCTGCTGGGACGCAGCTGCAGGGAACTTGCCACGTTCACCTGCAGTCAGACTCCTCTGATGGGTTCGGGTTCCAGAGGGCTTCCTCCCCGTGACAACAAGCACCTTCAAGCCACGTGGAGAGCTGATTCAGGGGGACCCCGCTCCCTGGAGACTGGGAGAGAGAGAGCAGCCAGAGAACGGTCACCATGGCAACACCTTCACGCGATGAGAGCACGTCTTTCCACCCAACCAATTAAAGGGCTATTTCCAGGGTCCCTACTGTGCGCCGAGGCTAGGCTAAAGGTGCTCAGAACAGGGGAGCGTTGGGAGGAGGAGACAGATCTGCCCTCCACCTTGCGAGCTCCTTGTCCATGAAACACCACACATGCCTTATGCACAGCAAGCCTGGCCACGGAGCCCTGTATACAGTAGGCATTCAGTGGATGTCTGCTGAATTAAAGAAGACACACGAGCACATTAAATAGCCATCCCAGAGCACCTTTCACCACTAAGTTACCCCGTGGCCAATCTGTCCCACATGTCGCCTCCACAGCTGGGGCCCAGAGACATGTCTGCCCACGGAGCCAGCAGGGCCAAGACTGGAAGAAAACACCGACCGGGGTGGGGTCCCAGAGGCAGCCAGGGTCCACTGCCAGATGCCATACATGTGAACCGTGTCCATGATGTGCAAAACTCATGAGGAAATCTAGCCTGGACTTCAGGGAACTAGAAAGTGGGGTCACCAACACAGAGCAGAGGGCTCTGTGTGCTGTTGTAGGAAAGCAGGTCCCACTCGAGACCAGCCCTCGGGCCCAGAAGCAAACCTCCTCCAGGGGGCTGGGGATCCAACATGGGAAAGCAAAGCCCACGGCCTGAGGACGGGCACGGGAACGTGTGGGTTTGGGGCCTCCAGTGGGGGCTCATCAGTGCCCGAGGGTTATGCTCAGGGGACAGGGGTGAGGAGGACATGGCGAACTTGTCACCTGGGGGACAGCTGGGTGGGCGGGGAGTGGTCCCCACAGGCCTGCTGCAGGCCTGGCCCAGAGGGCAGTGTGGCTCTCTGGCTCCCTGGTGCGGTCAAACTGCTGGGAATCTGGCTGACCCGGATGTCCCTGAGGCTGGCCCACACCCCTGCCCCAAGCCTCTGCAGGGACAGAACAGTCACGGCAGAAGTCATGGCCAACCTTCTCCGGCCGTGCTCAAGCTCATGAGCACCACCTGGACCTTACCGTGGCGAAGGAGCCATGCCACGGAAGGACAACTGCCCTGCCTGTTCTGTGACAGACATGTGGCCCCTCTCTGTGGATGGCCACAGAAGGATGACCGTCCTGCCTGTTCTGTGATGGACACGTGGCCTCTCTGGGGATGGCCACGGAAGGACGACTGTCCTGCCTGTTCTGTGATGGACACACGGCCCCTCTCTGGTGATGGCCTGCCCGCGGCTGTGTTCCCGAAGACAGTTGGGCTTCATACGGCAAAGGATGTGTCACATTGGGGGTGGCCTGCTCCAGGGACACACGGGGAGGGGCTCGGTCCAGGAGGGATCATTGCAGGAGGCACACAGGCTGTCGAGGGCCAGAAGCAGTACCCGGAGAGCCAGGGAGGAGCTTAGAGACCCAACTCCGAAGCATCCAGGTCTGATGGCCCAAATCCCTGAGTGCGGCCCCGTCTGTTCACAGACCCACAGTCCCAAGCTCGGGGCCACCATGGGACTCCCAGGGCTTTTGGGGGGGGGGTCCAGCGTCCCCCACTCAGAGGACCCAGCCTCGAAGGTCTCTTGGAAGCTCAGAGCAAGTGTAGGGTGGGGGTGGTGGACACCTTGACCGCAACGAGGATCCCAGCCTGGTCCCAGCGTGTTGCCAGGCCTGGGACCCCACCGTGGTGGCCAAGCACATGCGTCGTTCCTTCCTTCATTTCCGGGCCCTGCGGCCCTGGGCCCCCTGGAGTCGGGGGCTACGTTGCACAGTCCCCCCCAGGGCAGGCTGGGCACCCTGTTTGGCACAGCCCGGCCTCACCTGTGTCCACGGCCCCGTCCAGCCCCCTGCTCTCCCCATGCTTCACGCGCTTCCTCCCTCGGGCTCGGAGACCTGTCTCAGGGGTGATGAACCAGAGCCCGGGGAGCTGGCCTTCCCGCCCAGAGTCACCCGGCCCGTCACCTGTCCTGTCCTGGTTCCCCCGCCGCAGAGCCCGCGGGAGTAAGAGCACACCCGTGGCCACGCCGAGTGCGCCAGTACACGGGGTGTGCAGACCGGTCCCGTAGCCAAGAGTGGGAGCCAGAGCGGGGTGCCCTGGGAGGTCCACCCTCCAGCCCTTGCTCCCGGGACCGGGACGCGCACCACGAGCCACAGGGTTGGGAGGGAGGCCATGGGGAACCCAGGACGGCACATCCTACACCCGAGGGACGCCCTGGAGTGCACTTTCCCAAGGGCGCCGGACGGCGAGGCTCCGTCCTCAGCTCCTCCGAGACTGAAGCGGGAGCGCATTGCTCATCGCCGGGCTCGGGGTCTCGCGCGGTGGTCTGCTGACTATACCTGTCGCTGCCCCCGCCCCGGCTGTCTCCAGACCCCAGATCCCAGTCTGCGCGCTGGGGCGTGTGCTCCCCTCGCCAGGAGACGCGGGGGCTGACGGGGCCGCAGGAAAGAGGAGACGGTGCTCTCCGTCCCGTCACAAACCGAACTAACCGCCCAGTGCCCGGCGCCCCCCGTCTCACAGATGGGAATGCTGAGGCTCCCACGGAAGCGGCCCACACACACAGCTTATAGGCCGGGGTCGGAAGGTGAGCCCCATCGCACTCCCTGGAGCAGGATTCGAGAGACTCCTGACCCCATTCGTCGCCTCGGGCCTGTTTGAACCCCCACCGAGTATGTTCAGAGCCTAGTGACCACCGCCGCGTGTTCTCACGGAGCCGCACATTTCAGCCACGCATGCCTCATGTGTGATTTCAGGAGCCTGTGTGGTCCTCAATGCAGGCGTCTGCATCTACTCACCATGGCAAGCCCAGCGCAGCCCAGGTCCAACAGCAGCAGGAGAAATCTGTGAATCGGTCGGATGAAAGGGGCAGCTTTCCCGACCCAGCTTCGGGATGAGAGCACGAGGCCGGACGCGCAGGACCCAGGCCCCTGCAGTGCCCGGGGGAGCCGAGCACATAGCGGGGCGGGAGCAGCGGTCTTTGCAAGGGCTCCCCAGAGGGAGGTGCAGCAGAGCAGAGGTGCAGGATGGCCTAGAGAGAGCGGGGCAAGAGGCTGGACCGGTGGGTGCCTGGGGGCAGGGGTAGGGGTGTCTGCCGGCATAGAACATGGGCAGATTTGGTTTTAGACTTGATGGAGCAGAGACAGACAGACTGATGTACAAGCCCACTTCCCGCTCTAGGTGTGAATCACGGGACGGCCGGGGACTAGAGGGGCATCAGTACTCGGTGGGGGGGTGAGCCCAGGCCTAAGGAACCCACGCTCCCAAGGGTACCGGGAACACCCCCCTGCCCGCCGAGGCCCCTGCCCTTCGTACGTGGGCAGGCCCTGGATCCAGAGATGCTAATGCTTCCCCTAGGCCGAGAGCGGAACTCTCTGGGCCAATTCCAGGGCGAGACCCTCACAGCATCAGCAACTAGGACGTTAACGGCCCAGCAGGGGTGGGGTCCCAAGGGCCCTCTCACAGTTGCTGGGTGTGGGGCGATCCAGACAGGCTCCGAGGAGGGAGACAAGGTCAGTCACCCAGACGTGCAGGCAGTAAGGGCGGAAGCTGGGGGCTACCATCTGGTTTTAACAAAACACTAGCGATGGTGGTCAGCCACCAGGAGCGGCGGGTGGCACACACACTGCCTTGACGCTTGAAACACTGACGGGGAGGTGGGTCTTCATTTTCATCTCATCAGGGAGGAGAAGGAGCTCAGAGAGCCTCTGTAACTTGCCCCAAAGCAACCAGCTCAGAGTGTCAGAGGCTGTAAGAGCCAGGACTGTCCTGGGTGCACAGTCCTCTCCCCCACCCCCATCCACTGCCCTGCGGTGGGGGACACCCTCCATCTGAGACTCTAGGTCCTGTCCGTCCGCACGTCCGCTCTCACCATGGTGTCCAGGGAATGAGGTCCACTGTGCACAGTGGATTCTTGGTTCGTCCCCAGCCAGCGACTGGCCTGAGTCCGGCCTGGAGGAAGCAACGGGCAGGACCCCGGCAAACGGAGCATTAAGCGAAGGTCTCGTTTTCAAAGATCGCGGGTTTGTTCCCAGGGTTTCATGAGACCCAGGGACATTTGGGGCCGGCGGAGGAAAGCAGGAGCCCGGCGTCAAGAGACACAATCAGGATCTCATTAACATTTTGATTGCAACGTTGGCTCCCCCGGCGCCTGGGCCTGGACACACGCGCACACGTTCAATCTGGAAGCAAAGATTGAGCCGGGGAGAGGAGCGCAGAAAAGGAGCAAAACAGACTTATTTTAATAATGCTAAAAATAACCGTGTCAATATTCCCTTCGGTTTGGGAGCCCTCCTCTCGGCTGGTGGTGAGAACCTGAAGTGGATTCGGGCTTCCCACCTCCCCCAGACTGAGCTCTCTGGGGCCACCTGTGGGACCCGGGGTGAAGGGCGGCTCTGAGGCCCTCCTCCTCCGTCTGCCCCAGGAGAATCCCAGCTGGGGAGGAAACCTCTCCTCTAACAGATGGGCACATTGAGGCCTGGAGAGGTCAGAGACTCTGTGAGCTCAAGGGGAAGCGGGCATGCCTGAACACCAGGAAAACGGAGGCGGCATTCCCCATGAAAGGAGGAAATTACTCGTGCAGCGTGAGCACCAGCACCGGCCGTCCCCAGCCCCGAGGGGCCCCGAGCGTGGATCCAGGTGACGTCCACGTTCGAACAAGAAAGCCAAGGCCCAGCAGGTACGATTGGTCCCAAGTCCACGGGGCAGCATCTAGCACCCCCAGTTCCCAGTAGAGCTCTTGTGAGTGGGTGGTGCAGACCGCCCATTGAGACATCAGTGCCCCCGGGTCCACCATATGGGACTGAGGCCCAGCATCTAGCCGGGACCCCAGCTTCTCCCCCACCTGCCTTTCTCAGCACTGACCCTGGAAGTTCTATACCTTGACCCCAGCTCTGTAGCTTCTGGCTGGTCCTCATTCCACCTTGGGGCATGGCTCTGCCCCTCTGAGCCCAGCTGGCCACAGTCAGGCCTCACACTGGGGTCCACCTCATCTCGCCCATGAAGCTGGCCACACCCCTGGTCATGTTCCAGACAGCTCCTCCAGCCTGATGCCTGATTGGATACCAGCCCCTCCTAGACATGGTCAGTGGCCCCTGCATAAGCTCCTCCCCACCAAGCACGCATCTGAGCTTGACAGCACAAGTCAAGGGAGGGTTTGCCTGGCCCCCAGGCTAGTGGCTTGGAGCCCTGGGTTTCTCTTTAAGCTGCTCCCACCAGTGACAGCTCATTCCCTGTTCTCTGCTCACAAGACTCAAGCAGAACATTCATAGCCTTCCAGGATTGCAATCCCCTGACTTTCATACCCCCAGCTGTCTCTGAGCTCACCGCCCACAAAACCACTAGCCGTTACCTTGATGTCCCTGTTCCCACACCCTGTGCCTCTCTCCGCACCATCTACCTCCTATCTGGTAGAATATGCTCCTTTTTCTTCCTGCCAGTTTCCTATTCAGTCTTTAAGACACAGCTAAATGCCACTTTCTCTGCGAGACCTTCCCTTCCCCACTCCCAGGCGGAGCTGACTTCTCTCCCCTCTGAAAGCCAGCAGCCTGCCCAAACCTCCACCATGAACATGGCCTCGCTGCGCCGGGATGTGCAGCTGGGCTTTCTTCCAGGCACCGATCTCAGTCACTCAGTGTCTGTGCTCTTGGGTACATCACTCAACCTCTCTACGCCTCAGTTTCCATGCCTATAAAACATGACTTTTCTTTTTCCTTGTTTTTTTTAAGATTTTATTTATTTATTTGACAGAGATTGCAAGTAGGCAGAGAGGCAGGCAGAGAGAGAGAGGAAGCAGGCTCCCCGCTGAGCAGAGAGCCCGATGCGGGGCTCGATCCCAGGTCCCTGAGATCATGACCCGAGCTGAAGGCAGAGGTTTAACCCACTGAGCCACCCAGGCGCCCCAAAACATGACTTTTCATACTGCCTACATTATAGATCTGTTGTGAGAATCAAGTGAGTGAATGTGTATAGAGGGCTTAGAATATTACCTGGCAGGTATTGTGTGCTCAAAAAACATTAATTACTATGACTAGCAGCAGCAGCAGCAGTATCAAGACCACCACCATCATCATCATCACCAACATCAGCCTTAGCACCACCATCATCATCATTGGCATCCCTGCCACCACCATCTCAACCATCACCCTCGTCCCCATCATTATCACCACCAACCCCACCATCACCATCACCATCATCACCACCATCACCATCATCACCACCATCACGACGGTCATCATCATCACCACCAACAATAGCTTCATCCCCACCCTCAGCAGCACTGTCATCCCTACCCCCACCATCCCCACCATCTCCATCATCATCCTCATCATCACCGCCGTCATCATCACCATCATCCTCATCACCAGCATCATCATCACCATCTCCCCCATTATCTCTACCATCTTCGCCATCATAATCATCACCATCATCACCAACATTTTCCCGACTGGATGTTCAAGCTCCTTGCAGGTAGAGAACAAGTATGAGTCATCATTGTCTCCCTGAACACATAGCCTGACACATAGTAGATGCTATTAATCTTGTTGGAGGATATAATGGGTGGGCAGGTAGGAAAAGGGGTGAATGAGTGCATAAAGGAAGGGGTGAGCGGCTGTATAAACAAATGAATGGGTGTGTAGATAAGAGGGGTGGGACGGATGAATGAGTCAGTGAATGAGTGAGCGCGCTGCTGTAAGGAAGAGCAGATGGACAGCGGAGGGGATTCCTCCCACGCTGCCCTTTGCAGATGCTGAACTGCTGAGTGACGGCAGGCATCACAGTGTCCCCGCCGAGACACGATATTAAAATCCCTGAAGGCTATGCTGTCCATATCCGGGGGAGACAATCTCTGCAGCCATCAGCAGCACAGGTGGGCTCCCCCCAAGTCCCCTGGGTGGTCAGCCCTGCCGGCACAATGACTCCACCGTTCCTAACCTCCAGAGGCGCGGCAGCCCGCAGATTCCAGTTACCTGGGCTGGACAGCTCCCTTTCTAGCCCTCAGTCCTCACGGGGAGCCTCCGGGCATGCTGGGGCCAGGACCTGGCCGGGAGCATTAGGAGTGCCCCCCTCGCCTCCCAGCCCCACCTCTCACGGCCCCACTGCCCTTAACTTCCCCCATCTGACTTGGGCACAACAGCCCTCCACACCTCCACTCCCAGATGCTGAGCTCCACGGGGGTCTCCTTCGTCTCTAGCACAAGTGGGCTCTCAATGACCGGGCTCACTCAGCAGAAGGCCGGGGCACCCAGCAAGGTCATGCTCAGGGGAGGCGGGGCCGGACCAGGACTTGAGTCTTGAGTTCTCCCCTCCTGCCCCCCAGGGCCAGAGCCATCACACTCTACCAGGGAAGAAGCATCTGCAAAGACCTGGCGTGGGCTCAGGGAGGGTGGCACTGTCCTGCTCAAGGTGACAGAGCGCTGTCCCCTCTGGGCTCACAAGCTGTCAGGGCAGTCTGGGGAAGAGGCTGGACTCCAGGACGGTTATCGTCCGCAGGGTTTTCCAAGTCTCCAGAGCCACCTCGGTGTTTGGTGTAGTATTTCTCTGACTCAGGTCCCTGGATCCCTTTACACCCTTAAAACTTAGTGGGACCCCAGAAAGCATTTGCCTGTGGAGGTTATATCTATCAATGTTGACAGTATTAGAAATGAAATGTGATACATTCAGAAATATTAAATCGTTAAAAAAATAAAGCCATTACACATTAAAGTAACTAACACTTTTTTTTTTTAACTAACACAAGGTGCTACATTGTTACAAATCTCCTTTGTGGCCCACTGGTTAGAAGTCACGGGAGCCTGGTTGCCGCTCCCGCCTTCAGCCTGCTGGGACACGTGGCTTTGATTGAAGTGGATGGAGATAAGCCCGGGACCTCCGTGGAGAGGACTCGGGGATTCCCACAAACCCCAGACCACACTCCGAGAACCACTAGCTGAGGAAATTCTCCTCTTGTGTCTTCCCTGCGTGACTGTTGCCAGGACAGGGGCCCATACTGACCCCCCAGGCAGGAGGGGGTCAGACCACCCAGGGGTGTAGCCTCAGCTGCTGGGTCCCTCTGAGGTCCTCCCCTCTGCTAAGCCAGACCCTCCTCTGGGAGGTACAACCTGGGGTCCCCCAAAGCTGTTTGACGACTAAGTAAAAAATGCATGTGCTTCGTTCTGCCACGTCACACCTGGAAGGATTAAGAAATCGGTGTCCCGCTGGCACCAGTCACCACACCTCCCCGTCCCCAACTCCAGGTGAAGGCCCCTCTTCCTCCATGCAGACTTCCTGGACTGGCTGCATCTCCTCCTTCCCTCCTCCTCACACACTTGTCTCTCTGCCCTCCGGACCCCAGCACTCGTTTCTAAAGTCCTCTCCTTCCTGGACCACAGCACACCCCACATTATCATGCTGCCCCCAGCCCCCCTGCTTGTCCTTGTTACCCTAAAATCCAAACAGGGAAAGGCGTCCACCAGCTGCTCATGGCAGGCACAGCCGTCAAGCCCCTGCTCTGGGCACAGGCGGGCCTGGGCTGTAGGACCTCATAGGAGCCTCAGTGCTCTCGTCTGTCAAGTGGGAATAATAGGATCCCCTCATGGGACCTTAGTGACCATTAGGAATAATCCATTTGCTTACCTGGCTCGCTGAATGCTTGCCCTGGGCCAGAGGCCAAGTCAACCAAGTCTAATGAGGGAGGCAGACATCAAACCAACAGCCCAAAGTCAAGGTGGTGGAGGGTGGGCATTTGGAGTGCAGACAAGAGCCTGTGTCAACAACCCCAGATCAGGAGGACCCCAGACAGGCCCAGAGGATGGACGCCTGCAGGTGGAGAGGGTCCCAGAGAGGAAGGAAGGGCTCCTGAGCCCCCGAGGGCAGGGGGAGGGACAGAATGCTACTGCATGTCCTGCCTAAGGCTGTGAGTGAGCTGACTGGAGGGAGAGGGGAGTCCGGGAGCTGGGTTCTGGGGTTGTGGGGCCCTCCAGGGGAGGGGAGGGCAGACAGAGCAGGGCAGGGGGAGGGAGTGCGCATGCCTGAGGCTCCGGGAGGGGCAGGCGGGGGCCGGTACCTTGTCTGAGCGGCTCTGCGGAGGCCCCAGCCCCGTTGCTAAAACTCAGAGCAGAGCTCCTCCATACATATTTATTGAGGGAATACATTAGTTCCCCTTAGAACAAGGCATAATCGCAAAATGACAGTCATTGTCACTAAACAGATGTGCGTGTTATTTCACCTTGTAGAGAAGACATTCGTGTCGCTCTGCACTGTCCCCAGTGCCTCCGGGGGCTGGCCACCGCCCACGTGCACCCCTCCACGCTGGCCGGGCTGGACCCTGGCCTCCCCAGCCTCCCCCCTTCTTCATAACCCAGGGTTGGGGGTTACAGCCCCTGCTGCAGTCTTTGTGGTCTTAGGATCATGCCACTCACCCGTCCACCCACCCACCCGTCCGTCCATCCATCCATCCATCCGCCCATCCATTCGTTCATTCCCTCATTCCTTCATGCAAAACAGGAGTTCAGGGTCTGTTCTGTCCCAGACCCCAGGCCGGGTACCAGCTCTGGTCTGAGAAGGCCCAGCTGCAGCCACGCCTCCGCCTCCGCCTCCACTTCCAGCCTCGTCCTCATCAGCCCTCTGGCCGCACCCCACTCCAGCGGGCAGCAGTCAGCAGCCCGGGTGTCCCACGGAGTGTCTGTCCAGCCATTGCCTTTGCAGAAAGGCCTCCTGGACCTTCTACAAGGTCCACACTCCCCTGAGCCCCAGAGCGGAAGCTCCGTCTGAAAGCTCCCCCAGAAAGAAGTATTTATTCCTCTAGATACACATTCCTTTAGGCCGCATTTAACACATGTTTGCGGACCGTCTGCTGCACACCAGACGCGGCTCCAGGTCGGGAGTGAGCAAGGCAGCCGCGGCCGGCAGTAGCCCCTTCCCCGTGCTCCCCGCACACCCCCCTGTGCCCCCCGACCAACCGCAAGCCACACCTGCTTCGGGTTGGCCAGGAGACCGAGGCAAGGAAAGAATCTCGGCCGGTCTGCTGCCCAGGCCTGGAACGTAGTAGGTGACCAGGGAAGTGGGGGGAGGGAGAAAGGAGGGGGAGGGAAGAGCAGGGAGGAAGCAGGAAGGGGAGGAGAGGGGAAGGGGAGGGGGGGGAAGGGGCCTGGGATAGAGGGAGGGGGAGGGAAGGCGGGGGAGGGGGGCGGGGGGGGGGGGGGGGGGGGGGGGGGGGGGTGAAGGAGGGGGAAGAAGGGTGGGAGAAAGGGACTGGGGAGGGGGAGGAGGGGGGGGGGGGGAGGGAGGAGGGGAGGAAAGGGGGGGGAGGGACGGAGGGGGAGGGAGGGAGGGAGGAGGAGGGGCAGGAAGACAGGGGGAGGGAGGGGAGGGGGAGGGGGAAGGACAGGGGGGGAGGGGGGGGGGGGGGGGAGGGGGAGGGGGAGGGAGGGGGAGGGGGGCAGGAAAAAAACAGGGGGAGGGAGGGAGGGTGAGGGGAGGGGCAGGAAGACAGGGGGAGGGAGGGTGGGGGAGGGGCAGGAAGAAGGGGGAGGGGAGGGAGGGGGAGGGGCAGGAAGACAGGGGGGAGGGAGGGGGAGGGGCAGGAAGACAGGGGGAGGGAGGGAGGGGAGGGGAACGAAGGGAGAGGGGGCAGGAGGGGGGAGGAGAGGGGAAGAAGGGAGGGAGGGGGAGGGGAAGGGAGAAGGGGCAGGGGGACGGGGAGGAGAGGAGGGAGGGAGGGGTGTGGGGAGGAGCACCAAAGGCAGCCGGGCCTGCTCTAGAGGTGGCTCTGGCCGCGATCTAGCCGGAGCCCGAGCGCGAGTGTGCCCGTGGGTGTCGCCGTGGGCTGCGGTGTTCTCGCGCCAAGCTGGCACAGCTCTGCGCCTGCCACCCGCGCAGTTCTCACTGCTGCTTCTGAAAATGTCAACTTCTTATCTCGCCAGAATTTTTCCTGACTTGGAGAATTCAATAAAGCAGCTGAGTAACGCTTAAAATAATAATGAAGCTCTGTGTTTCTGCAACTCCCGGCTGGCAAGGCAGGGCCGGGCTGCCTTTCTGCGATGATCAATCTTCATTTTCACACCAGGCCAGACAGCTCGGCAGGGCCGGTCCGGCCCGCAGGCCCTGGGGAATCCACAGGCCACGGGCGGGGCGGCGGGGTGGGGTGGGGGGCGCACTTTCCCTCTGCTGACTGGGCACCTGTGGGAGCCGAGCCTTCTGGGACCCTGCCCCCCCACTACAACCCAGCACCCCACGATCACCATCCAGGTCCACCGTCTGTCCTCTGAACTCTGCCCCATTGCCTTTCCACTTGGGAAACTCCTATTCACCCTTCAAAGCCCAGCTCAAGCCTAGCCTTACCTCTTCCACCCCTTCAACCTCCAGAAGGGCCAGACTAAGCCGCTCGGTCGTGGGGCTTGCCAGGAGCATGGGGCCATCGGCGGCAGATCCCAGGCCTGGAACTAGACTACCCGCTAGGACTCGGTGCTCTTTGCAGGCCTCCTCACCAGTGGCACACCATGCGAGGAGTCTGGCCCTGCTCAGAGCCACCCAGGCAGAGCAGTTGGGGGCCAGGTAGGTCACAAGGACATCCTCACTGCCCTCCGTGCCGTTGGTCAAATTCAGGGACCTTCAGGAGCCGAGCTGTGTTCATCGGCTCAGGGGTACCCTGGGGGTGTCTCGTGTCAGGACGAAGATGAAAAGGCTCATCCCCATCTCTGGCCCGGGGGCAGCACCTCCATGAGCCCCATCAGTCCAAGAAGCCCCAGCGGCCCGTTCCTCCTCCCCTCAACACCGCACCCCTCTCCCCACTCCCCAGGTCCAGGGCACTAGCTGGAACGTCCTCCAGTTCGTCCATAATCTCCTCTTACCCCTGCTGCCAGTAGTCCCCAGGCTGAGGAGGACTGATGAGTCTGGCCTCTCCTCCTCACCCCTCCCTGATTCTGTCTTTGGGGACTAGGGAGAGGCTGGGCCAGTCAGAGCGGAGACACCGGTGCAGGGCGCAGCGGCGGGCTGCGGGCCGAGACCCCGTCCCGGCCTGTGCTCTCTGCAGACTCAGGGTCCACCGCGGGCACCTCCCCCAGAGAAGGGGAAACAGACCTGCCCAAAGTTGCTTTGCTGTCCAGTGGGGTGAGGAAACACCAAATCCGTGCAAAGCTAAGAAGGTTGTAGAAACGTAAGAACCACGGAGTCGCTTGGTCTGGGCGGAGAGAGATCTGCGGACGCACCCGCCGCTGATTCAGAAACACATTCGGGGATGAGCCAGCATGGAGGGTCTGATGAGCCCTTGACCCTGACCGGGACTGATTCTTTAGAGCAAGTTTTGGCCAATGACCAGGGCCCAAATTGGGCCAAACGCCTGTTTTTGCAAATAGCTCCCATGGGCCATACAAGCGCGGGGAGGAAAAGCAAGGACAGACACCGTGCGGCCCACAGAGCTCCAAGTCTCCACTGGCTGGCCGGCTGCAGAACGTTCACAGACCCCTCCCCACGTTCAAGGACAGGTGGTCGGAGGCAGGCAGCTCGCCTACTCCCTCCAGCTGCCCTCCCGTCACCTGCTCTCCCAAGGGCACAGCCCAGACTCAGCCTCACATCGGAGGGTGAAGCCAAGAGGGGACGACTCTGGGGTGATGTGGACGATGAGGGAGAGTGGACTGGGTCCCGGCCTGCAGGGGAGGCAGGGAAGCTTCCAGAAGAGACGCCGAGCGCCAAGCGGGGTGTGTGTCCACAGCGGGGAGGCCTGACCCCGAGCGGGGGTGAGAGAAAGCTCAGGGCTCCACACCCGGCTCTGGGGGTCATCCCCTGAGGGAAACTGAGCCGAGTAGCGGGTGTGCAGGGGTGGAGGGGAGACTCCGGGGGAGCATGCAGGGTGCAGGGGTGATAGAGGAGGGGCCAGAGTCAGGCGTGAGGATTGTCATTCCAGCCAAGCCTCTGCAAACACACGCATGAGGCTCTCGGGTGTCACCTGAACCCGGCGCTGGGCCCCACACATCCCTGCCCTCCCGAGCAGACTGGCTCCCACCTCCTCCCCCCTGCACCCGCGCCTGGCCTCATCACTCAGCTGCTCGTCGCTAAGTGGTATTACCAGCGATTACATGCACTGCCGCCGTGCACACCGGTTATCACCGCCTAATTGGGTCGTAATTTTGACAAATGTGTCACTCTGGAGATCCTGACGATGCAAGGATCCCGACACCTTCCGCTGCAGAAGGTGGTCCGCTCCCCCTGCCACGTCCTTGACTCGCAGGTTCACTGTCCTCAGAAAGCCCTGGGTTTCTCCCACCCCGGGGCACCCCGCGAGGCACTCTGCAGTTTCCAAGGCTCGTCTACAAGTCAGCCCACCTCAGCAGATGCCGGGTACAACTAACGGGATGCAGACAGGGAAGTCGAGGTCTGGAAGGCATAGTGACCTGCCCCGTGGCACAGCAGGGTCGCAGGGGCGTTGAGAAGGGCCCCTCCCACCTCTCGGGCTGCCTGCCCGCGGCTCGTGCAGGGCACCCTGCAGCCCCCCACTTTTCTCTCTCAGGAACGGGCAAGCGAGACTGGCCCATTCACCATGGGAAGTGCTCTCAGAGTTTCTGGAACATGCCAGGGAGTGTAGGGACAGCAGGGACCAGAACCGTGGGCCTCGATCTCCTGCTTCGGGGTTACTATTATTCTTAGCACTGTTATTACCAACTTCGGCTCCTCAGAGACAACTGCAAAGGAGAATTACACGGGTGGCTAAAAATACAGTAAGAAAACCAGAGCTCTGGTCTGTGGTAGACCCCAGGCGGGGACACTTTCTAAACCTTCTTGTGCTCCCAGGTGGGGTTTCAGGGAAAGGGCTTCTGTGCCCTTGTCCAAGGTCCTGAAGGTCTGGGGCTCTGTCTCCTGCCCGAAGCCTGGACTCTGTTCTGAGCAGGAGGGACACTGTTTCCACAGGGACGCTGGACATGTCATGACTGATTCTAACCCCACACGAAGTACCAGAGGGTGGGGTTGTCCAGTGCCTTAGAGACGGGTGGGCCCCAGACAGGGGCTCTGGGTCCAGGAGCTCCTGGGTTCAAACCTCGATTCCACCACTTGCAAGGTAGAGAACCATCTGAGCCTCAGTGTCTCCGTCTGTAGAATGGGTGACAACTCCCCAAGCCCCATGACGGCTGTAGGCAGGACGACTCTGCCTCTGAAAAGGCTCTCGAAGAGCCTGGCCGTCCTCAATCCCCAGTTCCTGTTTTGAGCCCCCCAACCCCTTTTCTATCAAGGGAAATATTGGAGAAATTGTTCTAAAAATACTCACCAAGCAGCAGGCTGTGTGGGCGGCTGGCTGCCTCCTTCATCTGCATGGAAGGCTGGCACTCCTCCAAGGGCCCGGGAGGGCTGTCTGAGAGGGGGAGTTCAGAAGAACGATTGTCACGAGACGCCCCCCACCGCGGTCGAGGGCTCGGAGCCTGCCGAGGCACAGCTGGGGACACATGGGAGGGGCTGACAGTGCCAGGACCCCAAGGCCACAAACCACAGCCCCCAGTCTGATGACAGCCCCACTCAATTGATTTGACACAAGGGTCTGATTGGAGACATTCCCAGTCAATACCCTGGCAGGGCTACAGGCTTCCTCCGAGATAATATTCCCTAGAAGGCAGGGGTTTGGGGGAGGGGCGGGGGAGGGCTTGAATGACGGGTCTGCTGCTGCTGTGGGGGGACTCATCGCCCCCACCAAGGGAGAGCTGGTGCAGGCTCTGACGGGGCAGGAGCGGACCAGGCGGGATGCCCCCACCGGGCGTGAGGAGCCGTACTCACGACGGCCTGGATCAGCCTCCCCCGTCTGGCTCCAGGCCTCCGGAGGCTTGCTTGGTCCATCCGGCCACCGAATAGACCTTTGCTGAGCCCCTGGGATGTGTCTCCAGAGGTGAAATCCAGGAAGCCCCTGAAGGATCAAGAGTGTTCCCGGGGGGGCAAGCCTGGGAGTGCCAGTGGGATGGGGTCAGGGGAGGACACCCTAGAACAAGTTAGGCTTGGCCTGAATCTCTAAGAGGCCAGGAGTTACATGTCTGAGGACCAGAGGGAAGAGAGTTCCTGACAAGAGCAGAGCTCCTGCACAGGGAGAGGTGAGGCTGGGCTCCTGCATGGGGAGGGGTGAGGCTCAGCTCCTGCACACAGGCAGGAATGACTGCGGCCATGGGACTGCCTGGGGATCTGCCAGCACCTCCAGCTGGTTGACCTGCTCTGGGGACCCAAAAAGCCATCGTCCAACACCAGCCCACTCCCTGTTCCCCACAAAGGAAGGGGACCACCGCTTGGGCCCAGCCATCCCGGCTGCCTGAGAGAAGGCATCGAGGCAGGGGAGTGTCCATGCGGGCAGCTTGGAGGCTGCTTCTCCCAGGAGGGGCCGAGAAGTCCCGGACTTGGCCGACTTGGCGAGAGCATGTTCTAAGGTGAGATTTAATAAGAGGACTGGGAAGAATAAATTCTATTACACAATTTTATTTCACAGCCTCCCCTGAGTTGAATAGCAATTGCCGATGCAGGGCTCGGGGTATAAATAGACGAGATTTCAGGGCTGGGAGGCCTGGGGACTGCCTCGCCGCCCCCTCATTTTGCGGGTGGGAAATGCCAGCATTTTCTCCTTTGTCGCCCGAGGGGCCTCGGAGGGAGGCAGGGCAGGAGAGCCGTGCCCTTCAGACCAGCAGCACCGCGACTGCTGGGGGCACAGCCAGCCCTCCAGGAGACCCCCCCGCACTACAGAACACGCCACACAAAAGCCCCTTCCCCTCCCCTCTGCCCCCCTCCTTCCACAGGCATTACTCAGTTGCTAGGCCCTGCCAGGCAGGGAGAGAGAGGGGTAGGGGGGAAAGAGAGATTGCAAGAAGCTGCCCTGGTCTTGGGAGCTCCCTGCAGAAGAAGAAAATGACTCTATCCTGTCCTGGCGTCACACGAGGATGGAGGGCACGGAGCCTCCGGAAAGGGGGCACCCAGACCTTCCTAGCAGCGCTGGGGGGCACCTCACACGTGAGCCGGGCCTGGAAGATAGAGGGACGCAGCAGGTGCACAGTCAAGCAGGGGCTCTGGGCAGCAAGCAGGTCCTTGTCAGCAGAGCCAAAGGGGTCGTGGTTGCCTTTGTTAGCCTGCCTGGAGCACCCAGGAAGGGACACGAGCAGGGTAGAGCAGTGACGCGGGGGGCATTTGGAAGGAAAGGGCAGGGTACCAGGGTGGACAGCAGGGGCCGAGAGGCCAGAACTGGGCAGCTCCCTGCACCGGGTGTGAGCCATGCCCCCGGGCCCCCCCGACCCCCACTGCGTCCTCGGGCCTTCTGCAGTCTCCCCAAATTTCAACCCACCCAGTCCAAGACCTGGGTGTGACTGAGCGGACTCAGGTACCTACACACACACACCACATTCTTCCACTGCAAATAAATTATTTTAAATCAGTGGGCCGCTGGATGAGCACAGAGATCGCAGTCATTTGGAAACAGCCTCAGACTCCAGCTGTTAAAGCAATAAAATCAGGAACAGCCCATGTTTGGTTGGAAATTTACTTTCTGCAAAATATTTTTGAGGTGGTTGTTTTATTTCTTTGCGAATCTATGCAATTCCTCACATCAGCCTCTCGAGGCGGCGACTCCCGCCCCTCTTTGCCGAGGCTTGGAGAGGCCAATCGCACCTGGAGCGCGCTGGGGCTGGGGGCTGGGGCTGGGGCCAGAGCAGGTGTTTGCTGCTGCTCTTGGGGGCCGCGCTCTTCTCGCCACCCCTGAGAGGGGGCAGGAGCCCACCCCCCTCCTGGCCGACGGCTGGAGCCGAGCAGCGGCCGTGCAGGGGAGCAGCGACCCCCGTGCTGGGCCCGGAAGCCAAGCTCAGCTCTGGCTCTGCTCATGACCTTGGGCAAGTCACCACCATGAGTTTAGGAGCCCCCTCCGTCAAGGGCAGCACCGCCGACCCTCAGCCCCTACGGAGAAGCAGACCGAGGCACAGGACTCTGCAGCCGCGTGCCCTGGCCTGCGATGGCCTCTCCTTCACGAGCGGCTGGCTCTCGTGTTCCCAGCAAAGTGGCTCTTTCCCTGAGAGCTGTTGTCCTCCTGACCCCCCGACCCCGCCTGGCATCACCACCAGCACACTCGCCCTCCCCGGGGCCCGCACCAGCCCTGGCCACTGACAGAGCCCCCTCCTCCCTCCGCCCTGGGAAAGGAGCGAGACCCCAGCCATGACCACAGGACCCATCCCTTCGCCCTCTGGGGCAGGAGACAGAGCTCAGGGAGCGGGCTGGGCTGTTAGGACAGGGGTCCCGGAGGCCCGGTGGAAACCACATCTTGTGTCCCCAGGAGAGGCTGGCAGAATGGAGACTGGTCTTCTGGGAGGCGGGGAGGAGGGAGAAGCGGGGGCCCCTTGCTTCGGGAGTGGAGGCAGATCCGTCACTGTCTGCCAGCTCAAGGCTCCGTCAGGAGACAAATGGGGCTGGTTCTTGCTTTCAGCACCTGTCAGGGACTCGGGCAGATCAAGAAGACAAGAAGGAGGTGATGGCTTGGGAGGGAGCCCCCGTGGACCACGGTCTCCCAGCAGCAGAGGCTTCCTTGGCCCCCAGCCCCGCAGGTTGGGCTGGAGGTGCGCAGGTCTGAGGCCACAGCTGAGGCTGTGCTCCAGGGGGAAGTGTGGTCTGTGCCGCAGGAGACAGGGTTGTCACCCTGTTTTAGGGGCTGTGACTCGGCTGCCCATCACCAGAGACCCCCTCTTCCTGTGCCCCTCCTCCTGCCCCTCCCCCATTCCCCTCCTCCCCACCTTCCTGAAGTGATGCGGGCAGAGCACACTCTCCTGTGGGAAATGTTCTGTAGACGCTCCCGGGGCTTTCCCAGGCCGGGGAAGGGCCTGGCAGGAGGGGGCTGCCCTCGTCCTACGTTGTCCCTCCTCCCGGGGGGACTCCTGGATCCTGGCCCGACACACACAGGTGCTTTGCCCACCCCCCCCACCCTCGCCTGTCAGTCTGCTGCACGTCGTGCAAACACAGGGGATGGCGTGTGCGTCGTTGGGTCACGATATGGCGCAGAGGAAGGGACTTTGCAGATGTCATGAAGGTCCCTAATTGTTGGACTTCAAGTTGAGCAGGACAGAAATTGTCCCAGGTGGGCTAGACCTGATCAGAAGAGCCCCCCTACAAGGGCTTGGGCACTCCCTGAGCTCAGAGACGTCAAGCAACAGGGGCTTTCCTGCTGACCCTGAGTCCAACTGCTTTGAAGAAATGAAGTCTCCAACGGTCACGTCACCTGGGAGAGGCCCCGAGCCCCAGATGAGACAGGGACCCAAGCCAACAGAGGGACCGCGGCCTGGGGAGGCCCTGAGCAGAGGACCGGGTAGGTCGTGCTGGACTCCTGGCCCCCGGAATGATGGAACATACATGCGTGTGGTTTCAAGCTTCCTTGTCACGCAGCACGGCAAAGTGACAGGCTCTCCCTGCCGGCACGAGGCCAGACCACATTTCCCAACCCCGTGAAGTTCGTGGCGGCCACATGGCCAAGGCTGCCCGTGGACTGTGTGGGGTGGGGGAGGGTGTGCGGCCATTGCCAGGACCCACAAGCCGACACAGGCCTGACACCTCCCCTCCCTGCCCCAGGGGGCACTCCCCTGCACGTTCCAGGACCCTGGATGACCTTTGTCTCAGCTCTGTCCTCTGCCGAAGCCTCTTCCCCTCCCCCCACACTGCCACCTCAGGCCGATGCCCTGTTTCTACCTGTATCTCAGGATACCTTTCGGTGACGAGAACCCCTAGCATTTGTGGATGTGTCCTCCGAGGGGCCCCGAACAGCAGTGAGACGTCTTCTCACGCTAAGTCCAGAAGCCCAGGCGGAGACCGTGGGGGACCCAGGGGCCCCGCAGGGAAGGAAAACACGGGCCCCCACGCAGCCAGCAGGCGCGGCTGGACTCGGTGCTGCGTCCCGGCACTGCCTGTCCCCGGTCGAGGGGGGGGACCATCTTGCCAAGACGCGTGCCGCCACTTCCCTTCTGCCACCGTCACTTCACGGGACATGCTCTCCGGCGGGGAGGGCCGT
This sequence comes from Mustela putorius furo, assembly GCF_011764305.1. Lineage (NCBI taxonomy): Eukaryota > Metazoa > Chordata > Mammalia > Carnivora > Mustelidae > Mustela > Mustela putorius. The sequence continues at coordinate 39,329,952 of NW_025421322.1, read as the reverse complement.
GCGGTGACTCGCCCCCGCCCTGGATTCAAGTCCTGCTGCGACTCACCCGGAGCCTTCCCACATCTAGTGCAGGAACCCTCCCATCTACGAACAGGAATGAGACGCTGTCCTTGGCAGCCGGCCATGAGGACCAGGAGGGTTCTTCTCAGCCGTGTCCCTGTTGGGGTGGGACATGACAAGCCCACCCAGCGAGGGGAGGATTGGGGGTGCCCAGAGCCGGGCTCTCTCTGTTCCTGCACCAGGCCCAGATGACGCCAAGGGGCTCAGGCCGCCCCAGACACACGCCACGCACACGTCGCCTTGCTATGATCTACTTTATGAACATCGGAAGTCCTCCTCTCGGAGTGATGATTTCCATCCTCACTTCTCAGAAGATCCCCTTCAGGCCAGCCCCGCCCTACGAAGCAGATCTGCTCATTGGAGAAGGTTTCACTGGAGGCTAACAGTGTCCTCCAAGGGAGACAGTCTCAACACAGAGCAGAGTGGGGACAAAGCTCAGGGAATCAGGCCCAGCCCCTGCCCCAACCAGCAACGTCCCTGAGAGGTGGGGGGCTTGGGGTGGTGGGAAATGGGTAGCCAGCTGCAGAAGGCCTGGTGACAACTGAAGGGGGGGGGTGTCCCGGCCCTGCTCCTACCGAGCCAGGTCCCCGTGGCTGCTGCAGGAGCCCGGCTTCCCAAAGGCAACGGGCGGTGTATGTGCAAAGCCTTCCAATGAGCCGTGGCCTCCGGGTAACACGGATCCCTCCAGAAGCTGGTACATACCTGGGCAGACCCAGACTCGTGGGGTGGTTCCAGGTCCTTCTGTCAACCCGTAGCGGGTCCCGGTGGCCCTTGGATTCATCAGACAGTTTTCAGACGTGCTCAGGGGCCTTCAGGTTCTGAGCAGCAAGCAAAGAGCTGTGGACAGTTGAGAGTGACCGGCACACAGCACCCATGTGCCCGCTCAGAGAGCATGAAGGACAGGGGACATGGCTGATAATTAAGCTGGAACCAGCAGTGGACAGGGACTTCTGATGACCCTCCAGATGGAGAAGACAAGAGAAGACAAGAGAGACAAGAGAAGACAAGAGAGACAAGAGAGGCTGACGTCCAGGCCAGCTGCTGTGTCGTTAACATCCAGCCTGAACTCCCAGGCTGGTCCTTGGGGACACGGCTCTTGCACAAATACATCAAATTTACAATAATAGTGTGTCTGATTCGGTGCACAGGCCCTTTGCACGTGCCTGATGAGTCTTCTCCCTGTTTTCCTGAGGGGCAGACGGCTGCCTATGCCTGTGGATTTACCAGGCACGTCCACACCGAGAAGCCAGCTGCCCCCACCACAGAGGGCACCCCTGGAGGGTGGGGGTGAAGACACAAAGTGTCCAGCCAGCTTCTTGCAAAAGATTTGTCTTGTAAAAAGTGCTACCGTATGGGGCGCCTCGGTGGCTCAGTCGTTAAGTATCTGCCTTCAGCTCAGGTCATGATCCCAAAGTCCTGGGATCGAGTCCCGCATGGGTCTCCCTGCTCTGCAGGACGCCTGCTTCTCCCTCTCCCACTCCCCCTGCTTGTGTCCCCTCTCTTGCTGTGTCTCTCTGTCAAATAGATAAATAAGATCTTTAAAAAATAGTAATAATGAAAACTAAAAAATAAAAATGAAAAGTGCTACCATCGACTATGGGAAAATGTGGAAAGAAACGGAGTAACATAAAGAAGGCTTTGCCGATCACCCCAACACCCAGGGGCAAGACTGCTGGCACAGGGGGCGTTATTTTTAGATATGCTTTTTCACATAGACTTTTTTAATATGGACGTGAAATGCTTTCCACATTGTTGGAATCACATCATATTACGTTACCTGTTGGGATCCTGTTTTCTGTTCCCTGCAAGGGTTCTCTGTACACACGCTCAGCAAACATTATTTTTAACGGCTGTAATATCCTTTCAACCGGATAAGCCACAGTTTACTTAAACATTCCCCGTGTTCGAACATGTAGGTCGTTTCTAATTATTTTGCTAAAAATACATATTTTTGTACTTAGGATTGCTTCTGCGGGATGGCATCCTAGAAATTAAACTGTGGGTGGAAGGGAGCGTTTTTAAGGGGTGCGGTGAGCGTCGCCAATCTCCCGTCCTCGGGGCCGGCCCGGCTGCGCCGCGCCAAGGCTGTGATGGCGCGGCACTCAGCCCTACGGAGCACTCCGGACATTACTGTGTTTTAATGTCTGTCCCCTTATTGACAAGAAGGAGTACTTTGCGTTAATGTATGTTTCCTTTATTACTAGTGAGGGAGGGTTTTCTTCCCCATGTTTCTCTTCCTAATTACGTTCAGGCTTCCTGTGAATTGGGTACCCGGGTACATTGACCAATCATCTGTTTGCGGACGTGCACGATACTGGCCGTTTCTTATAAACTCTTTACCCACGAAAGACATTAACCGTCAGGATGCTCTGTGCGCTGGGAGTGTTTTCCACGCTCTAGCTGATTTCTCAGTGGCCTTTTGTGTGTTTGCTGGATGCAGAAATTTCCCATTTTTATGTGGACTCAAGCTTTCCTCTCTCTGGGTGAATCTGTCAGTCGTTTCTAATCCTACGATGTCCTCCCTTTTCCGTTTCGAGGAACATTCTGTTCTATGGGCTCCATCCGGCTCTGGGGTTTGTGATCTCAGAGGCAGGGGTCCCATGGGGGCGGTGAGGTCCGTGAGGCAGGGGCTCCAGGGGGTGAGCTGTGCCTCCCTGGGCAGTGGCCCAGTCCAGACCCCAGTCCGGCCTGGGGGCGAGGAGGCGGTGGGAGCAGCGAGATGCTGGGCCGGCCTCCAGGAAGTGTCGGTTGCCTCATTGCACGGTTCCCGGTGTTTTGTTGTGGTGAAACACGTGGCGTGAAGGTTTCCTCTACCACCCCCTGCGCGGTTGGGCCCTGCTCAGGACGGCCCTATCCCTCCCTCCCTCCACCTCGGGTACACTCCCCGGCCCGCAAAACCCACCCCTACGCCCACCGAGCCCAGGTCCACCGTGAAACGCTGGTGCCCGCCCCGTGCCGCGGCCCCAGCCCCTGTTCTACTGCCTGTCTGCGTGAGGTCCCTGCCTCCAGGCACTGGGCATGGGGTCCTGCCGTGACTGTCCTCCTGTGACGGGCTCATTGCCCTGAGCCCCACCCTCCAGGTTCATCCACACGGTACCGTCCTTCCTCTTAGAGGCTGAGTGACTGTCCATTGCCTGGATGGACCACACTTTGCCTATCCAGCCATCTGTCCATCTGTCCGTGCACACAGGGGTGCTTCCCTGTCGCCACTGCACTGGTTAGTGGGTTTTTTTTTTCTTCCCCCGAGTGGCCTTTCTTTGCGAGTCATCATCTGTGTATGCTACCAATCATACATATCAGAGGTTCTCAACCAAGGGCAGTCTCCCCCCAGGGAACACGTGGCAGTTTTGGTTGTGGGGGGAGGGGAGAGGTTGCTACTGGCATCTAGTGTGCGGGAGGCCAGGGGTGCTGCTGAACATCCCACAACTCATCCCTGAGAGTTACCATCCCCCAGCAAAGAATCATCCTGCCCAAAACAGGAGTAGTGTCAGAGTTAAGAAATCCTGCTTTAAATTAAAGGTGAGCTTCCTTAGATAAACTGGCTAAAACCATGACCCAGCATGGGTGTGTCAGGAACACCTGGCTGTCCTACGACACCCATGCTCCCCTCTCTGTGACGAAACATTCAGCTGGGCACACACCATCCTAAGAAGACTCCTCTCCCACTTCCCTCACAGCGAAAGCTCCGGACAAGGAGATGTAAACAGAAGCATCAGCAGGCACTTTCCAGGACCCGCCCACTTTAAAAGTCAACCACCTCTCACCACTAGCCTCTCCCTTCCTGTACCCTGGAACGCTGATGTGACGGCTGGAACTGCAGCATCCTTTTTGCACCATGAAGTGCCTGTAGGGAAGGAGGCCATGGTTGGTGGACCCCCAGATCTGAGGGACGAAAGCTCTTTGAGATCGTAGACTGAAGCTGTGTTGTCGGTCCCGAAGAGTCTGCCTCCAGGCTTCATGGAAAAGGCAGAAATAAGCCTCTTTCTGATTTAGGCCACTGCTATTTTGAGTCCCTATGACTTACCACTGAAGCCAGCTGCAAATGGTGAAGTAAGAAATGTTTGTGAAGCTCCTTTATAAAATTCCAATGTGAAGTTGGAAAGATTAAATAGAATAAAATGTGCAAATTGCTTAGCTTATCACTTGGTACACAGCAAGCACCTAATAGTTCAATGTCACTGGCTGAGCGCCCATGAGCCTTATCATGTGACAGGCACCGTGTCACCAGCTTATACCCAGTGTCCTAATCCTCCCAGCAACTCCCAAGGGAGGTGTATTAGAGTCCCTGTTAGGGCTGAGACATCGGAAGTGTGGGGCTGACCCACAGCAAGCTGAGGTCACAGGCAGGGCAGAGCAGCCCCCCACTCCCTGCATGTGTCCTCTCCGCCTTACTAGAAACCCAGACTCTGTATTTCAAAGGCATTTTGCATCCAGCAGCTGTGAATGAAACTTCCTTTGCCTGATGATTTTGTTTTATCCCAGCCTGGGAGCTTTTCTTCGCAGTTCACTGAAGCTGCATCAGCTCCGACCATCACCTGTAAATCCCACAATGCATTTCCAACTGCAGGAGATACTTGTTGTGACATTTCAGCTGCCCTGGGGAACCTGCGGCACAGAGCAGCTGAGTGACCCAGCATCACCCAGCAAGTAGCAGAGCTGGGGCTCAACGCCAAGTGGACTTAATATCAAAGTCTGTGCACTGAGCCACCAGGCCAGACCGGGGAAGCAGAAAGCAAGCCCGTCCTCCAGCTGCCACTCTCTTCTTTGGCCCCTCCCTAAACTGCAGGACTTCACTCCCCGGGGAGCTAAGGGACGGTCACTTTGATCCCTGGAACGGACCTTCTCCTCCTCGGCCCTTCAGCATCCAGGGGCCTGACCCTCACACACATTTTCTGGTCCTGGGCCTCTGCCAGCAGGAGGCCGGGCGAGGCCTTGCCGGCACCGACACACCGTCTGAACATGCTCAGGATTCCCACGCATAGGGACGTGCAGCCTTTACAATTTAATAAAAAACATACCAATTATAAAAGCTATTTACCCAGTCAAATCAATCACGGGCCTTGGCGTGTTTATGCCCTAACACCTGATTCCAGCTCATAAGTCACTTTTACACCCTCTTTAGCTTCTCACTACCCAGAAGCGCTGGCAGCGTGTTCAGGAGTGACGGGGTCCGCCTCCCCCGGCTCTCGCTCCCATGACCCCAGACCAGGGAGTCACATTGCCTCCGAGGAAGCCAGAATCCCTGAGTCAGGACTCAGAGCCTCTTGGCTTCCTGTCCGGAGTCCTCTTCCCCTCAGCAGGTAGGAGACCTGAAAACCTCACCTCCTCCAGGAAGACTTCCATGCCCATCTCCGTTCCAAGCCTTCTCTCTCTTCCCGGAGACCAAACACGCTGGCTCTCTCTCCGTTAATGAGAGATGTGCCCAGTTTCTCGTCACTCACAGCCATCACTGAGGGCTCAGGCACGTTCCCAAGAGGCTCAGAGGTGCTGTCCCACTCATGGCGCTGGCGTGTCTGTAGGCATTCGAGGGACGTGGCCGGGGAAGTGGCCTGCAGGTGAGGGGAAGACTACATCAGCCAGACTCTGGAGCCTCTTGTTGATCAGAGAGGGGTTCCAGGCCAAAGAGATGTCTGGGCCAATGTGGGGACGAGGAAATGCCGGTGGCCACATGTCACGGAAGCAGGCAGGAGCATCGGGGGACGGTGCCCAGGGGCGCCCGGATCTGCTCTGCCATCTGACCCGCACGGCCTCGCTGAGTGACCTTTGGCAGGCCTCCTGACCTCGCTGAGCTTTAGTCCCCTTACCTACAGAAGGGAGTCAGCCCCTCGGCAGGCGGTTAATCCCACTACTTAGTGATGTCTGGACCCCTGTGTCCTGCTTTCATCCATGGTGTTCTTCAGCAGGCTGCTGGGGACCGGCCAAGCCCATGCGGGATTGGAGAGGCCGACACCCAGGGGCTCCGGGAACAGCAGGGCTCCTCTGGCCCATGTGGGATTGGAGAGGCCGACACCCAGGGGCTCCGGGAACAGCAGGGCTCCTCTGGCCGATGAGCTACCCCAGGCCTGGCCGCACCTCGGGTACACATCAGGAACTGTCTGTCCTGGCCCAGGGTGCACTGGCTGGGGGTGGGGAGGGCCTGGAGGTATAGACATGTGGGGGGGAGGGGAGAGCGGAGCACTGAGTGTGGCTCAGGAGGCAGACTGCGTCCGGCAGGACCAGGGATTCCGAGTCAAATCTGGAGAAGGCCACTCCCTGAGCTCTGCTTCCCCATCTGCAAAGTGGGCTAATGACTCTGGTTCTGCCCACAGCTCGGGACGTCAGGTCGAAAGTTCTATGGAGAATGCCAAGTCCTCTCTTCTCCTTTAACACCTACCAGTGGTTGAAAAAGGGACTCACAGACCCCACGTGCAAGGGACACATGCCTCCACACTGTGACGAGACAGTCCTCCCAGAGTCACGCAAGTATGCAGGAGCTGCCTTAGGCACAGGCTTCCAGGTTCCAGCTGGGACAAACCATAGTCACCAGGGACCAGGGTCAGGGCCAGTGTGCAACCAGGGTCAGGACTCAGTGTGCGACCAGGGTCAGGGCTCAGAGTGTGACCAGGGTCAGGGCTCAGTGTGACCAGGGTCAGGGCTCAGAGTGTGACCAGCATCAGGGCTGAGTGTGACCAGGGTCAGGGCTCAGAGTGGGACAAGGGTCAGGGCTCAGTGTGCGACCAGGGTCAGGGCTCAGAGTGGGACCAGGGTCAGGGCTCAGTGTGCGACCAGGGTCAGGGCTCAGAGTGGGACCAGGGTCAGGGCTCAGTGTGACCAGGGTCAGGGCTCAGAGTGTGACCAGCATCAGGGCTCAGAGTGTGACCAGGATCAGAGTTCTGACTGTGACCAAGGTCATGGCTTAGAGTGTGACCAGAGTCAGAGCTCAAGGTGTGAACAGGGTCAAGGGTCAGAGTGTGATCAAGGTCAAAGGTCAGGATGTGACCATGATCAGGGCTTAGAGTGTGACCGGGATCAGGGGTCAGCTTGTGGCCAGGATCAGGGCTCAGTGTGTGACCAAGGTCAAGAGTCACAGTGTGACCAGGACCAGGACTCAGAGTGTGACAGGGTTAGGACTCAGCATGTGACCAGGATCCGGGGTCAGCCTATAATCAGGTCAGGATTCACTTTTTCACATCTGTTCCTTTGCTCTCTTGGATCTTTTCAAGGTCAGGGTCACCGGAGGTAGGGCCCCCTCCCCTCCAGTGCAGCTGAGTCTCAGTCAGACTCCCCGGGCTGGGGCCAGGGCAGAGCCGTGAGGACAATCATGGCCTGTGCCGTCTACTCCTGAGCCCGGCTTTCCGCTAAGCTTTGGCAAACTCCCCTAAGCCTGGTCTGAGCCTCTGTCGCTCACAGGAGCTTTGCCGGCCTGAAGGAGCCTGCAGGCCAAGCTCCCACCTCCCTAGCACCTGGCGTGGGGCTGGTGTGGAAGAAGCCAGAAGGACTTATCCCCTGGGAGCGGCTCCTGGCCCAGACCGGATGAAGGCATTTGCGCCCGGGAAGCCGGCTCACACTTAAGGTAAGCATGGATCTTGTCTTCCCTCCACCCATCCCTGGGGGCCGGCCGGGGCCTGGAAGGGAGGTGGGTCCTGCTCTCAGGGTGACATCATAGCTGCCGGGGCTCAGGGAGGGGCCGCAGTTGACCCGGAGCAGGTGTTGGAAGCAGGTGTTGGCGGTTGTCACCTGTGAGCAGCCAGCGTGAGGACAGGGAAAGAGTCAGGGGGGCTCCAGCCTTCAGGGATCAGTGGCCTTGTCCCCAGGCGGACGGTGTGAGTCAGAGGCCATGGGACCCCTGGAGGCCAGCAGCCATCTTCTCTTGGGGGCTCCTCCGTGTTCCTGGGGTCCGGGTAGAAGTCTGGCAGGGCTGGACTGTGGGTCCCTCCACCAGCCCCGAGGTGCCCCACGCAGGGCACCGGCAGAGAGTGGGTACGTGGGCCAGATCTGCCCAGTCCCAGCGGCTCCGGCTGGCATCCCTTCCTAGCGTCCACTGTGCTGGGCACGCCCACCCCACCCCGCATACTGGGGCCATGCATCCTGCCGGCAACTCTTTCCCAGAACCCCCGCTTTGAGGAGGGATTCTGTTGGCTTCTGGGACCCCCTCCCAGGCTGTCCTTTGGCAAACGGAATGACGAGAGATACTGCATTTCCTGCATAGACCCCACAGGTCCTTGGCCCCCAGCTGTGCCCCTCCACATGGAGCCAGCCTCAGCGAAGTCAGGGGCCTGAACACATGGGCGGCCAAGTCGTCACCAGGTTGGAGATCTGGCCCAGGAAGCATGGACCAGGCCCTCTCTCAAGGCCTGCCGTCGGATGAAAGCAGCCGGCATGTACCCCACGCAGAAGAGCACTCAGCACACTGGGAGGAAGGAGCTCTCCTACCAGGGCACCAGGAAGACTTCCTGGAGGAGGGGGACTTCCTGCTAGGCCCTAGGGATGGAGCAGTGTGGGGAGGTGGGTCTGGGCATGTTGGAGAGAGAGGCCCATGAACCTGCCAGGAAAGGGCGTCCGGGCGGCCCGCCTGGTCTGAGCAGGGCCACATGGTTGGATGGACAATTCCCAGAGCTCCCAGAAAGGAGCCCCAGGGGTCCAGAGCACAGCGACATCAGTCTGGGAGTTTGGGGAGAGGATATGTGGGGGCTTTTGGACAAGACGGAGGGACGCCTGCCTGCCTGGAGACCCAGCACCCCTCCAGGAGGGATGAGCACAGAGCTGGGCTGCCAGATGGGGCCTCTGGGCAAGATGTGGAGTTCGTGACTGTCTGTGCCACAAATACGCCACCACTGGTCTCAAACCGTCAACCTCTTAGGGAGCAGCCCCGTGGGATGCCCGACGCCCATCTGAGCACACGCCCCAGAGGCTAGAGAGAACTGGGGGCTCTAAGTCGGGCCTCTCGGGGAGCAGGGCCAGTCTTTCACTGTCCAACTCAGAGCAGGTGGTCCCTGGGACCCCACCCTGGGAAGAAAGAGCAGCGAAGGCCCAAGGCAGAAGCTGCCCGGCAGGGGCTCTGGCGAGGCTGGGAGAGTCTGAGGGGACCAACAGGGGCCTCTGGGGAGCTTGGCGGGGGCTCTGGGGAGGCCGGGCAGAGGGGGCTCTGAGGTGGGGGCTCTGGGGAGGCCAGGGGGTGTTCTGGGGCAGCCATGGGGCTGGTTCCCAGCTGGGCTGGGGGCGGGCAGCCAGCTCTGGGAAGGAGTTGCTTGGCCAACTTGGGCTCCATTGCCCATTGTCCGTGCACTGGAAGCTGGAAGCCTGGAGCCCTCGGGAGCTAAGAGCGGAGGCTCCCGGGCTAATGCCCGTACAGGATCAATGGACATGAAGCTTTCTCCTGCAGAGATAAGATCACAGCGGAGGATTAAAGTCACAAATGAGCAGACCCTTTTATCCCTCTGCCTCCGGGCTGGAGGAGGGGCCCCTCTCCTCCCTGGAGTGACCGCAGTTAAGGAACGGCTGAGGGGAGGAGGTGAGAAGGGGCCACCAGGCCTCCTGAGACCCCCTGCCCTTGAACCACAACCACGGCACCACCGGCTCCCTCTGCAAGCTGGAACCATGGCTCTGTCTGCCTCACCCCAACGGCTGAGTCTGGCTGGCAAGACAGGAGGTGGGCAGAGCGACAGGGCTGGGGGCTGGGCAGGGGCTGGGCAGGGGCTGGGGGTTGGGGAGGCAGGCTTCAGGTCTGAGCCCTCTCCATCTGGGGCTCGTTACTGTCCCCCACCAGCCTCCGTGATGCAAGACGGAAGGACACTGAGCCGCTGTGGGAGCCTCTCCTGGGTCGGGCTCCCCGTGGGCAGCCGGGGTCTGTCCACAGCCAGAGCCACCATCCCCCTGACCCTCCAGGGTTTGTATACCTAAAATCAAAGAATGCTTTTCCTTTTCTTTCCCCAGAAAAATAGACCAGCCACACTCGGGAAAGGATCCCTATGGGCTCAACAAGACAGACTGAGCAGGCGCTGGAGACAGAGGGGGATTTCCTCTGTGCCTGGGCAGGGGGAGGGGCAGGGGGCGGTGGGAGGGACACCCCAGAGCTGGGCTGAGCGGCAGGAAGGGGCCCCAGAGGAGCATCAGGCTGAGCCTCACACAGTGTGAGCAGAGCGTTAGGGGGCTACCCGTGCCCGGACCAGGGCTGCACCTGCTGTCGGCATATGAGTCTCCCTGCATTAGGCCTGGCGGGGGTCGTCCTGCTGGGGTGCAGGAGAAGGTGGGCTCTGGCCCCGCAACCGCCATGCTCACCTGGGCCTTGGGCAGGATGCTGGCTATGGGTTGAAGTGAACCCTAAGAAGATCCATCAGAATCTCACCCCAGGACCTCAGAAGGGGAGCGCGTTCGGGACAGGGCTGCTGCCGAGGCTGATGGTTAAGATGAGGTCATGTCGTTGGGAGTAGGACAAACACTGGATCCAGTGATTGGTGTCCTTGGAAGAAGAGAGGGGCTCACAGACCCGCACGGGAGTGGGGCCATGGGAGGGGCCCTAGAGGAGAAGGCGGCTGTGTGAAGACAAGGCAGAGCCAGCATGGGAGCGGCCACCAGCAGCGGGACAGCATGACGGGGCAGAGGCGGGAAGGATCTGCCCCCAGAACCCCGGAGGGGGACACAGCCCTGTGACACCTACAGTTCAGATCCTGGCCTCCGACCCAGAGGAGGAGTGGGAGCCATCCGTGCCAGGGGCTCCCTGTGAAGGGCACGGCCGGCTGCACACTGGACCTCCACCCTGCAGGGTCCCGCCCTGCGCTGCCCCAGTCCCTCACCGATTCTTGTCCCCTGGCCTGGCCGCAGCCTCTCGTCCCCTGGTCCTCCCCTTCCTCCCCCAGCCAGCTGCCCCCCGGCCCAGCACGCCTGTCCACTTCCTCTGTCCCCTTCCTGCCTCACTCACAGGCAAGAAGACACTGATGTAGAAGGAGAGTCAGGAAGTCACAGAAATCAGCCCGTGTCCCCTTCACCTATGCCCGATGGGCCCATCGCAGCACAGAGCACCCGGGAGACCAGGACGCTGACTGGAGAACAGCCCAGGGACCTCGTCACCTGTGTGTGGGAGCAGGTCTGTGTGCACACTTGTGTGGTGACCATTAAGGGTTGTGTGCGTGTCTCCACGTGCACGAATACGGGTCTATATGTAGGTGTGAGTGTGTGCGTGTGCGTGTGTGTACGTGTGTGTGCATGTGTGCACGTACGTGTGGGCATGTGTGCACATCCATGTGCACGTGTGTGTGTGCACATGCACATGTGCGCCTCGGGAAGCCTTGGCCATGGCTTGGGGGTGGAGCCGCCATCCCCTCGAGGTGCCCTCCTGCTGCCCCGTCCCCGGCCCATGGCAGCCACCTGTCGGCTCCCCAAGTCCTTCACCGTGTCCCTTCGGGGAAGTGCCGCGAGCGGAATCATGTGCTGTGCAGCCTCAAAGGGCAGCCTCCGGTCACTCAGCGTCTGTCCGAGGCATCGTATGACACACACCTCCCTTTCCAGTACTAGCCCATGGCCTGGACGTAGGAAGGCTCTTTGAATCTCACTTTAAAAAAAAAAAATCCCATGGCAGTAACCTTGAAGGCAGACCAAGAGTCTGGGGCTCCAAAGGGACAGCCGTGGCCGCTCTGGGAAGGGAGACTGTTGGGGGTACGTGCAGGGGGCCGGGGCCGCCCTGCACCGTTGGGCCTCCAGGCTCAGCCTGGCCGGCCCCGGGGTGGAGAGCAGGACAGCCACAGGGACACAGACCCACAGAACCGGCATCACCGGTTTCCAGAAGACCGAAGATCCCCGCTGACACTGTCCACACCTGCTCCCTGGACTCTGGACAACGAACAGAGAACTTCGTGCCAGCTGAGAGAAGGTGCCACTGTTGTACGCCTGGAGGGCTCCCCGGGGCAAGGCGACAAGGTGGGTCCTCAGGACTTGGAGGCGGGGTCACAGGTGAGCAGCGGAAGATAAGCGGGCAGGGGGCTCCCCTGGGCTGAGGGGTGCTTAGGGCAGAGCCCAGAGAATCAACACCCACAGAGAAGTGGAGCAACCTTCTGAGGGTCCCAGAGTCCCACTGACAGGCCTTCCCGGGCAGGGGTGCGGGTGGACAGAAGGGCAAGGTGCTTGCATGGGCGTGGTGGTCAGCATGGCATTCTGCTTCGAAAGAGATGCCCCAGGCCATTGGCAACAGGAGCAGATCATGCACATCAAAGTGAGCTCAGGGCGCGGCAGGAGGATGATGGGGGATGTTTCCCATCACCCGAGCCTCCCGGGAGATGCCAGGGACTGTGGGGCCTGCCAGAGCCAGGCTCTGACGGAAGGGGGCTCTGTGTCTGCAGAAGCTTCTCCAGGGAGAAGCAGCTTCCACTGTCGGGCTGGAAAGGAGGAAACCCACAGCTCTTTCTCCAAGAATCAGAGCCCATGCCCAGGGTGGGAGCCTGACCATGGCCTCCTGCCTCCCTGAACCCCTAGTTGGGTTTCTGGGCCTCTGTTTTCCTACCTGTAAAACGGGGGTGACAGCATCAAAATTGTCTCTGGAAGTTGCCATGGGAAACAGGGTTGAGCCCTGTCCTGGAGAACACTGAGCCCGGCAGACAGTGTGAGGCCTGGAGCCCCCAGAGCAGGAAAGAATAAGTCCCTGGTGGTGCTCAGGCCACTGTCTGTCCCTCCACCTCGTGGGACCACCACCCCGTGATGGCCCATTCCCGCCTCTGTACCCCAGATGCCACCTGCACCCTTGGGACACAGCTGGTTGCCCCCAGCGTCCCCCACCCCTGGAGGGGCTATGTACATGCAGGTGCTCGGGCAGAGAAACAGTGACATTACGGAAGCAAGTGACCACATCTGTCCCGTTGGCTCATTCCATGGCAATTGCTAAAAAAGAGATCAGCAAGCCTGCTTTCTTTGGAAAGAACACGCAAGCTCCTTGCGCCCCAGCCGGCTCCTCACACCCTATCAGCAAGAGGCCAGGGCTCCAGCCCCGTGTGCCAGGCCCCACAGCTCCCGGCATGGCGACACAGGGTCTGGGAGCCAAGGGTCCCAGGGACCAACCCCCAGGCACACAGTTGGCATCCAGGTCTGTTTGCTCAACACAGAGTCTGTCAGACACATTTTCCCTGGTTCCAGCCCCTTTTTGAACCAGATTCATCTAATTTCTCATCTTTATTTTGGCAGACAGAAAAAAAAAATGTAATTTCTAATTTAAAATTTAAAAAATCATCATCCTCATCAAAATGCACTCAGCTCAGATGGTGTTTAGGAAATTATCTCTGTCATTCTCACACACACCGGCACGTGGCCCAGCAGGAGGGACAGGCTCTCCCCCACCCAGATACTCCATGTACCGCCGCACCTGCCACGTGAGGGAGCCCCAGGCCTCCCTGAGGGCTGGGGGGCACCTCTGCCGACCCCAGAGAGCACAGGGAAGACAGCAGTGGAGCGGCCCTGCCCTTCTCTGCCAGCCCGCTGTGTGACACCAGCTTGTGAACCCACGTCTCTGGCCGGAGTCTGGTGCTCTGGCATCCAGACAGCATCTCGGGGGACACACTGTGCTATCATGGGGATTCATGGGAGGCGTTGGGGAGGTCACAGAAGGGCCCAAGCCCAAAATAAGGGATTGGGCTGATCATGATTTTACCCCAGATAAACCGCAAACATGCTGTGTGTACGGGGGCGAGCTAAGGGAGCTCCCTGACCTTCAGTTTCCTCATCTGCAGAAGGGCTCCCCTCCCAGAGCGATCCCCAGCACGTGAACGGTGGGCGCCTTGCCTAGCGGAGAGCATTCCAGCCTGGTTCTTGGGGGAATCCATCTGCTCTGCAAACGGGACTGCCGCGCACACTCTGCGCTTGAAGAAGGAGGAACTTAGTTTAGGTTACTGGAGAAATCCCCCAGGAGAGCGGAAGGCGGACCTCACCAAATCCTGCATTTGCCAGACGGAGAGCCAGCAGCTAAAGAAGGCTCAGCTCCTCTCCTACCATGCCATCCCTGAGGGGATCGTGCGCCAGGCCCCAGGACTGTGCCAACTCCCCACGATGGCCACGGGGGAGCTGGCATGTGAGTGCTGATCCGAACAGCACGGCAAGGGGGTGGCGGCAGTGCTCTCCCGTCCCCACTTTGCAGGTGGAAAACCCAAGGCTCTGCGTGGAAGGCTTGCCCAAGGCCCCAGACGTCTGATCACACGGGCCCTCTGGCTGCAGATGGCAGAAACACTGCTCGCAGTCAGTGGACTGTAGGAGGACGGGTCAGCCCTGAAATCCCGGGAGAGCCAGAGGTCCAACAGGCAGGAAGCTCAGGGTTCACCACAAGCCTGGTCCCCTGGGGCAGCGGTATTCCAGCCCTGAAGAGGCCGCGATGAGCGCGTGGACAAAAGGATAGTAAAAAGCAAAAACAACAACAACAACAACACACACACACACACACACGAACATCAGGAAGCGACAGACCCCAGAGCGGGCTGGAGCCCCGCTGGGGAGCGCTGGGACAGGCTGCAGTGCGGTTGGGCCCCAAGAAAGAGCGGGGCCTCCTGACTATTCCTGCGCTTCCTCCCCGATCTCTGGTTCCCTCCACCTGTCGAGCCTGGCCTCACCCCCTCAACCTGGAGCAAACCCCTGCTGGTGGGAACCGCAGGGCTCACGGCTCCAGCTCCACGCTGCACGCTTAGAATTGCAAACCAGGGTGCAGGGATTGGCCTTTACTAAGAGAATATCCCAGAGAAGCGTGTTGATTGGCTCCGGTGGCGACCTCTGCACCAATCAGTTGTAGCCAGAGGGCAGGGCCAAGTGCTGACTGGCAGCTCCTGGGCCACTCACATGGTCGGGAAGCGGAAGGAGAAGCAGAAAGGGGCTGGGCCGCGGGAACAGGGCTGTTCTCTGCAGTGGTACAGCCGGATTCCAACGCGGAGCTCCCCACCTTCCTGCCCCTCCGCGGGCTCCCCGCTCCAAGCCCCTAGAACTGCCCCCTGGCCCTCGCACAGCCCCAAGGCGGCATGTAAATCCCTGCCCGCTCTGCCTACCCCCTTCAGAGCCCATCTCTGGTTTGGGCCAGGCACCTGCCTGGCTCTGAGCTCTCCACCCCTCACTTCACCCTCTCCCTGGAGCTCTGAGGACACCCCCCCCTTCATCAAGGCATCTGGGGCTCGCTCTGGTCAGATCTCTGGAATTTCCAGCACTTTCCTGCAGGAGGGCCTCAGCCACTCTTGCGACTTCCTGAGGGCCAGTGAAAGGTGGGGACCACGGCGCCTGGTCCTGGGGTTGTCCTGCGGCCGGCAGGTATGAGGTGCTGGTGCGGTGGCCGTGGGCATCTGCGGGAGGCGCGGTCCCCTCCCTGGCCTGGGGGACATTGTCCATGAAGCCGAGGTTCTGAAATGCCAGGTCCTTGATGATGGTGAAAAAGCTGCTTGCCGAGGGGGACAGTGGGCAGGAGGATTCGGAGGCGGAGGCCTGAGGGTGGACAGATTGTGAGCAGAGCCCGGGCCACAAGGGCTGGGCATCACCAGCAGGCAAAGGAGGCAGCCACTCAGTGAGGACTTTGACCCAAGAGGCAAAACAGTAGACAAGACAGAATGTCCCCAACCCGGGAGTCTGGAACAAGGGATGAGATCGAATTTTGAGCTTCCGCATGACATCACTGGGGTCCCATCAATGCCATGACCCCTCTGCAGCCTTTCCACTCCACACTACAAAGGCCCCTGGTGCGTTCCAGGAAGGCAGGGTCTCTCGGTACCTGTGGTTCTGTCCTAGCCTCTCAGGAAGCAAGGGGGCTTACTCTCAGAGAGACCCAGCTCAGTCAAGAGTGGGCAGGCCACCACTGAACAAGGTGATAGCAGAGCCAAGCTGCCACCCCTTGTCCGCAGTGTCTACCCACACTGCAAGTATCTTACCTTCATTCTCCATCCCATGGGTCAAGCATTGCCCTTCAAGAACCCACCATTAAACACCAAGTGCTCGTGGGATCCTTTATTCCCAGAAAAGCCCTGGGGGGGCAGCTGTCACAACAGAGCCCCTTCTCAGCCTTACAGGAAGGTGAGCGCTGGCAGGAAGCCGGCTAAAGACAGCCTCCCCCACTGGCTTGCGTGGTGTCTGCCCCTCAACCATCTGGCTCGGGCACCAGGAATCCCTGGGAAAATGGAAACATGCTACTTAGAAGGAGGGACAAACAGCTGTGGAGCCCTGCTCTTTGTCAAGCAGCTGACAAACGTTCCCTCATTACCTCCTCACAGCCACCCCGTGTGACAGGTGGGGAGCTGCAGGTCAAAGTCACGCCAACACTCAGATTCAGAGTCGATTCCTGTCCTCCCTGTCTCTGAGGAACTGTACCTGTTCTGGGGGGACACGCTGTAGATCTCCCCGCCGTGCCTTTGGTCAGAGTCCCCACCGGACAGCGGGGTCGCGCGCAGGGAGAGAGGAGAAGGGAAGGTGGCGGTCAGGGTGCTGTCCACAGAGGCAGGGTCCTGAAGCATTGGGGGAGAGGTGCAGAAAGTGTCCCTGGAGCAGCGAGAGGAAGCCCCACAACCGGGAGTAGAAAGTGGGTGTGGAGATCATAGGCAATCGCTTGGACTCTGGCCAAAATGCGCACCTCCCATAGGAAAGGTAGATGTCCCCAAACTCTCTGACCCTTTCGGTCCCCTTCTTCCCACAGCTTTGATTCCACTTTAGGTTTACTTCACTGACCCCCCCCCCCAAGTCTTTGCTTCTGCCTTTTGATCATCTTCTTTGCACATAGGCTTAGTTGTCAAAGTCCTGCTGCTTTTGGAGGACCAAGGTCATCCAGGAAGGCAAAAGCATGAGATGCCCCCCACATTGGCTCCAGGGGTTACCCAGAGCAGCTGAAGGACAGCAGAGGCATTCGCATGGGGGCTGAAGCCATGGTACCAAGAACAACTGGGAGGAGGTGAGTGGAGCGTGGTGTGAATGAATGTGAAAGTCTGTCATGATGGCACTGGTGGCCTTGGTGAACTGTGGGCGGGAGTGTGGTGGTCCAAGCTCAAGCAAGGACCTGACACCAGGTGAGGATCATCTCCTGACCCTCAAGGAAGGCCAGGACCCCATTATTCCGTTATTCGGTAAGCAGTGCTTACCATGTGCACTCGTGGCACCTCCGGTCCCTGACCCACCCACCCTCACCACACTTTGCTCATGTGACCTTCATCTCACACCTGGGTCACAGGTGCACAGGGGTAGGCCTGTGGCTCCAGCCCTCACTGCCACATCCACACTGCCTGGATCCCAACGATGGGCACAAGTAATCTCCTGACATTGTTGAAAAATTCATTGACTGAAGGGGTATTAATTTCCCATGTAAGTGTTCACCAAGAACTTGGCCATCAAACAGCCAGGTCCACAGTCTGAACACCCAGACCTGCATGGCCATGCATACTGAGCCACGGCTAACACTCTGTGCCCCCACATCCACAGCTCCCCAGTGGAGATAGACTTTCTCTCAGGATTGTCATAGAAGAACATGGAGAGACGGACTTGTAATAGCTTCACCCAGAACAAGGGGGTGAGCACGCGCCTCTTCCTTCCCAGAACACTCCAGAGGGTCGGGGGTGGGGGGGGTCTCTCTGTCTTTCCACCACGGGGAGAACCATGCTGGCAGGGCTCAGGTGGTCAAACACAGGAAGATGGAACTGAGACTGAGATCGTCCGCGCGGGGAGGAGCACCCAGGGACCGGGCGGGGCCGAGGTGAGCGGCGTCATCTCAGGAAGAACTGGAAAATTGACTGAAGTTGGATTATTGGCCAGGATTGGGTTAAGGTCCAGAACTGAACTGACGACAATTGAAATGAATTGAAGGAACTGAATTTCGCTGGATGGAAGAAAGGAAATCGGATTGAACGGAAGGAATCCAATAGAACGGAATTGGAGGTAAATTGGCCCGATTTGGTTTGAATTGAGGAGTCAGTGTGTGAGCCGGAGGGAGGTCTGGGGCTGAGTCGAGAGCAGGGGCTGAAAGAAGTCAGGCAAGTTTTGTGGACTGAGCTGAATGACGTTCAGGGGCAGGCTCGTGCCTGCATCTGGCTTCAGGGAACGAACACGGAAGGAATCCCCAGCGGAAATGCACTGTTCCCCAGGTCCCGTGATTCAAGAACATATATGGAGTTCCTACTGCATGCCGGTGAGGAGTGAGGACCTCAGACATAACGCCACAGCAGAACTGGCCCTGCCCCCAGGTGGGCTGCAAGCCCGCTGGGGGCCAGAGATCGGCTCAGGGAGGAACAAACAGGCCAGAAGGAGCCCTCCGAGGTCTGAGCCTTGAAACAGAAAGAGAAGGTCCGAAGAGGGCGCAGTGGCCCATGGCTTGGGGTCACACAAAGAGCCACACCTTGAGCCACAGCAGTGAGAGCTGGGAAGGCTGTGGGCTTTGACTTTGTGTGCTCTATGACCCTCAGTGTTCTCATCTGCAGAAGGGGGACAACAGCTTCCTCGGGAGAGTGGTGCAAGAAGCGGGGGGTGTCAGAGTTTCTACCCCCCACAACAAGGGCTGGATCTTTCCTTTCCGTCCCCCAAAGACACTGGGATTTTCAAAGCAAACTTCACAGGCCTTTGACTACCTTTTCATCTCCTAGAGGCTAAAGGCCCAGGAAGAGGGGTCACTTCTGATCCTGGGGTCTGCTTGTCTCCTACCTGTGCATCCAGTCCCCCACTGCCCCCCACCCCTGCACCGGGCATCCTGAATGCCACCCAGCAGACCACCTGCTAGGTCTTCCCAATTATCCTGTTCCCAGCCTTGCACCGTCCTGGGTCCTTCTCCCCCTCCAGGCTCAGTCACACAAACGCCTCCTCCATGGAGCCCTCCAGTGTGCCAAGACAAGGCTCATGCCCTCTTAGGGCAGAGGCATTTTCATCTCTGCATCCAGGGCAACACACGGGGCTTGTGCTGTGAGAGACATGGCCCCTCTGTGTCCATCCTGGGCTTTCCGTCTGGGGCCTTTCATCCTGGAGCCTGTTTTCATGTGCAGGTTTTCAAGGACTTTTTTTAGACACTCCATCTTGGGAGACCTCCTCCCCCACAGCGGGGCTGTAATGGGAATCACCAAACGCAGCACGTGCTGTCCCAGTCACAGGAGTCTAGCTCCTTCTGAGCATTTCTGCATGTTTTCTCTGTTGTTTTCCTCCAACCTGTGTCAAGTTCAAGGATTTTTAGTCAATTAGTCTAAGAATACCTCGGCCTTGTTTTCATATTTTTAATAAGCATTTAGCGCACGTGTGTGGCAGCAGACACTGGGCTCCTGCTGACTCCCCAACGTGGTCCCAGCTCCTGGCTCTGCCTTTCTGTTTCCACGTTGCCGTCAAGGGGAGGGGGACGATCCGAGGATGGGACGCGCCGCCCTCCGCAGTGACAAGGATTCCTTTGGCCGATCGTGCACTCAAAGGGTTGCCAGCACTGAATCCCCGGGGCACCACGCCTGTCCTGCCTTGTCCTCGGGCGGCATCCCTGCACCACTCAGGGACAGGGCCCCAGATGCAAACACTCCCTCCCGGTGAACCTATCTGAGCCTATTTTCGTATCTAAAAATGGGGCCCGTGACCATTGATTGGCTCCTGCAGGTGCTGGGAAGCTTAAGTGATGGGTAAATAGTGCTTCACAGAACAGCAGAGTGCACACATCTGCCACCACTAACGGTCTGCGCTGGCTACTGCTATGGTCCTAACCGTAATGATGATAATGAGTCACGATATCAATTAATGCACAGCACAAAGTTTTTAAGCTAAAACATAGTCCTTAAAAAGAAATCTGAAGGGGCACCTGGGTGGCTCAGTTGGTTGACTAGCCGCCTTCAGCTCAGGTCATGATCTCAGGGTCCTGGGATGGAGCCCACATCAGGCTCTCTGCTCAGCGGGGAGTCTGCTTCTCCCTCTCCTCCCCACTCGTGTTCTCTCTCGTGATCTCTGTCACTATGTCTGTCTGTCTGTCTCTCTCAGATAAAGAAAATGTTAAAAAAGAAAAAAAGAACTCTGAACAACTTGGGAAAATGGAAGAAATGAGTGTGTAAAGTAGACCCCTGCTGAGAACTCAGCGCCGACCTCCCGTGGCCGAGCTCGCCCCTCCATGCTTGAGCTCCCAGCACGTTCCCCCCTCGCCACTTGGATCGCCTGAAAAATACACTGAACTTTACATTCTATGCATCTCCATGTCTTTGCAGAATTTCTTACGAGCGTGTTATTTAATAAAGAAATTAAGCCTTCGTCTGTCATATTTGCTGCAAATATATTTCTGAAGCCATATTTTTTTTTGCCTTTTTATTTGGTGGTTTAATTTTGACATGCAGAAGATTTTCATTTTCATGCAGTCAAATCTGTCCATATTTTCTCTCCTGATTCCTTGTATTAGTTCTAAACTTAGGAAATCTTCCCTCTCCCGAGGCATGATGAATATTAAATTCTACTTAATTCTCACTTTTCCGGGCCCTGATTTTTTTTAAATATACTTAACACTAATCCCAACGGAATTCAGTTCCGTGAGCGGGGGTGGTGGGGGCTGGCTGAGCTTGCCGCACTGACCTCCACAGAGGAGGGGCCTCCCGTGGGCGCCGAGCCCCTCCTGGGTGCCCCCCGCCAGCTCCCGGACCCTGGGCTCTGCCGGCGCTGCCTCCTCTCCACCAGTGTCTCCCTGGCCAGCAGCAGGAAGGAGCTTCCAGAGAACAAATGGACTAAAATCCTTGAAATGCTCAAAAGTAGAAAATGACCTCAAAAATGGGCCAAACTGCTGCTAACGGCATGTTTGGTGAGGAACTCCCCCTCCGGGCACCTCCACATCTGCACTGTGCCGTCTAGGCCGCCCTGCCCCCGCAGGCACCCGTCCCCCTCTGCGGCCCCCTCCTCCCCAGGAGCAGCCCAGAGCAGGAACAAAGCCAGGTGCACCGTGGGGCCCTTCGGACCTCGTTCCCAGCCACCACTTATATGACCTCCTCGAGCGAGAGGCGGCCCCACCACCCATCCCGCAGATGGATACACCAAGGCCCAGAGACAGCCAGGGAGTGAGTGGGGGCTCTGGACCACAGGCCCGTGATGCCCACAGCACTGGGCAGCCTCAAGCAAGCGTGCCTCCAGGAGGTGGGCCTGGAGGTGCTGCAGGAGGAGGCCGTAGGGCCCAGAGGTCTGTCCTGTGCCCTGCCAGCCTCAGTTTACCTTCCAGGAGAATGCAAGGCCAGGACTGGACAGCTGACGTTGCACAAGCCTCCAGGCCACTCAGCCACGCTTCTCGGGGCTAAAGGTTCTGCTGGGAGCAGCAGGATCAGCCTCCTGGGCCGTCCTGCCCCCAACCTTCACCCCCATCGCCTCGGCTCCTCCCTGTGAACATGAAAGCCAAAGGATCCAAGGCCGCACGTTGATGGAGAGAAAGACGGGCACAGCCGAGGGGCTGGGGGCGGCGATGACCGAGGGCCCGGGCGACAGGCAGCTGGGCCACGCCCTGGGAGAAGGAGGGAAGAGAGGGCGGAGTGCTGCCCTGCCCGCCCGGACCCCCGTCAGGCACACATGGGACAAGGAGATGTGGCCAGAAGGCGTGCCCACCTGTGGCACGGGGACATCAGCCGTGCCCCCCAGAACACAGCGGAAGACTCAGACTCAGATCGCCTGGACGGTCAGCAGGCCAGCGACCCTCCGGCAGACACAGTGGAAGGGCCAAGATAGGAAGGAAGCACACACAACACTGCATCATCTGTCTGACCGTTGGGACAGGCCCACACCGGGCAAGACCGCCTTTGGTAGGCCAACAAGGCAACTGAGACCGAGGCAGTGCCAGACTTGCCCGGGGCACCCAGTCAGGGGGGCAGGGGCTGGCAGCCAAGCCTGATCCCGCAAGGGCTTGGGGCGGGGGAGGAGCGCACCCGCCTGGAGACCCAGCTCCCCGCTTCCCAACTGAGGTCTGGGCACAGAGACAACCTTCGGGAAAGGCCCGTAAATCACCTGGAGCGCTGGATGGCGGGGGCAGGGCCAGGCCCCCCAGCGGCATTTGGATTCTGGCATGTTTATGGGCTTCAGAGACGCTGGCCAGGTGGAGACGGAGTACTCAGCCTATTAATTTGCTAGTTAATCATGCAGGACATTTGGTAATTAGAGCACGTGCGTCCCCAATCGCACTGGCCAGCCCCTGGCTGGGCTATAATTCACTCACCACGGTGCAAACAGGTGCCAGGAGCCCTGGCCTCCAGAGCTGACGGCCAGAAGACTGTCCCCTCCCCCAGCCCCACAGGCTTTGGGCATACAGTGTGGGAGCCCCAGGCCCTGCCATGGGGACTCTGGGCTCCCCCATAGCATGTGTAGCCCCGAGGCCTCGAGGTGACCCCTGAGCCCACTTTCTGCGGGACCCCAGCCAGGTCACTCAACCTCTGTGGCGCTGGGAGGCTGTGAGGAGGAGGGATATGGGCTTCGTTAAGTCCCTACTGTCAGCGTTCCCGGCAGTTCCAGGAAGCAAGAGGACTCTGAGCTCTGGCACGTGTCCCCTTTGTCACAGCGTCTGCTCCGTGCCTGCCTTGAGCTGTCACAGGTCAGGCCCAGAGCCTTCATGCTCTCGGGAGGGCATCTGGGTCTCTGTGTCAGCCTCAAGGGCCCCATGAGGCCCCCGTGAGGAAGGACGGGGGCTATACCCAGCCCCCCGTGATCCCTCAAGAAGCTGGAGTGGGCGGTGCGGCAGAGGTCCAGGGGCGGCAGCTCGGCTGCTGACTTCCTTGCCCAGCGAGGCCCCCTGGCCCATCGACCTGTTTGTCCTGACTCCTGTGCCAGATGGGCCATCCTGCTCTGGCTTAAGAGGACAGGAAAGCTCAGAGGGGCTGGCAAATGTGCCCTGGGCCCGCTGGCCACAAGGGGGTGCCCAGGAGACCGGCAGAACTTGCTCAGCCTCACCCGCCAATCCTCAAACATCGCCATCCCTCAAAAAGGCCATGCAGGCGCGTTCCCCAACGTCTCCACTGTGCCGTTTCTTTCTCTAGCTGGCCCCGCAGCAGACGATGTCCCTGGCCCCGCAGCAGACGATGGGGTCTGAGGGCACACTTTTCCCACTGCTATGATCCCAGCACCTAGAGCGGGGGAGGTCGGCGGCTACTGCACAGGGTTGTGGCGGGGTTCAATGGCGTAACACTTGAGGAAGATCCCAGCTACATTACTGGTGGCTGACATGCCCCCTCCTGCCGTCCCCTTGTCCTCCCCTCTGTGAGAACTCAGAGCCAGAGGGAGACCCGGAGGAGGTGTGCAGGGAGGCGTGTGTCTCAGTCTGGGGAGCCCTCCTGATGCACAGGGACCATCCTGCCACACCAGCCGGGCTGGGCTGCATTTTCTCTGCCATTACAGAGAGCAGCAGCCGCAGCAGTGACTCAACAAAGCCCCAGAGCCCCCCACGACGTGCCCGGCTCTCCCCAGCACCCTCCCCTTGCTCCTCACCAAGACACCCAGCTGGGCTCGGAGGGCCAGCCACAGTGCCGGTCTGTGCCCATGACCTGTCAGCCCTTGGGACTCAGTCCTCCTTCTGTCGATGGGAGGAGGGCGGCTTACTGAAGCTTATGGCCTCCCAGAACTGGCGTTGTGTAACTTCGTGGACCTCAGACCCCAAGGCCTGAGTCCGAGCGGAACCCCAGACGCTCCCCTTAAGGGCGGCAGAGCCCAGAGCATGGAGGACCCAATCGGTGAGTGGGAGCAGGTGCTCATTTGGGGCACTGTGGGGGCGGGGCACCGGGGGGCGGCACCAGAGCAAAGACTCGCCTTCTCCCCCACCGCCCCCACCCCCGAGTCCGCACTGCAGCCTCAGCAGATTTCCCGGGAATAACGAAGCCGTGTTCCCTGCTGTGAGCAGACCCAAGCCACTGGCTCCTTTGAACCTAGAATCAAAACTGGGAGTCGTCAGCCCAGACGCGCGAACACGTGCGTTTTCTCCCTGCGCTTGGGTCATTTTGTGCAAATGGCAGCCGCGGACGTCCCCATCAGCATCAGGTCACCAGTCACAGTCTTGTCGGGGCAGCGAGGGCAGTGGGAACAGAACCACCAGCCTCTGGGACAGGTGCTGCCTAGGAAGTGGGCAGGGCTGAGACGGGAGGGCACCCGAGGAAGGAATACAGTGGTGTGGGTAGGCACCGGGAGAGACCAGCAAGTGCAAAGGCCCTGAGGCAGAGAAGGGCCTGGCGGAGGCCTCCTGACCAGGTCTGGGCACGCGTAGTCCTACAGCTGGGCACCAGGCTAGGAACGTGTCTCACCCTCCGGAGCCGGGCTCCCAAGCTCCTCGAGGGAGAGTCAGGTGTCTCCTCAAAGTCCACATCAGATGGCTCCCCCTCCCACTCAACGCCCTTCCTGGGCTCCCATGCCCTCACAGAGCCAGCAACACGCTTTAGGGCCCTGCGGCCACATCCCGTTTCTTACGCTCCGTTCTCCACCCCTGTACAGTCCTCTCCCTACCCCTGCATGCTCTGGCCACACTGGCCATGCTGGACACCCACAGACGTGCCGTGCTTCCCAGCCCCGGGTCCTCCGCCCAGCCCATAAGTGCCTCCCCCTCATCAGTCCCTCTTGTGCTTGAAATGATCACCCAAGGACCCTTCCTCTGGGAAGTCCCCCCGGCTTTCCTGATCAGAGCAGGCTTGGAGCTCCACGTGCCCTTCTTCCTGGGACTGGCCATGGTTACGATCTCGCATTCGTTCCGTTTCCACACCTTCTCCTTCAGCTGTCTGTGATTTTCTGGACCCACACACAGTGCTCAGCATGCGGTGGGCGTGGCACTGCTTGAGAAATAACAGAACATGCATTCGGAAGAGATGAGAACACGGTCTGGGGACACAAGGGACAGGCTGGACATGGACACACAGGAGCTCTTGGAAGGCCAAGGGCTGACGGCTCAAAATCTGTGTCTCGTGCTTTCTTTTATTTCCAACAGTTTGAATGGGAAGATCTTTGATCCAAAACCTGCAGGGAGAGGTTGGAGGAGCAAGAAGCCTGCGTAGCCTGGGGCGGAGCAGGAGGGCATCTCCCGCCGAAGGCAGGGGCGCGTGGGAACTCCGCTCCAGGGGGAACGCAGTCTCTGGGGGGCCGGGGTCCACCCGCCAACACCGCTGTGCCAGGGCCAGGCTGGGACCCCCCCGTGAGCGGACACAGGTGGAGGGAGCCAGGGGTCTCCCTGTGCGTGGACAGGTGAGCAGGAGGGGCCCGAGCATACACGGGGCCACGATGGTGCCCGGCAGCAGCGTCAGGTGAGGGCGTCCAAAGTGAGCGCGGGGCCTCCCACGTGCCAGATGTGAGCAAATGCGCAAACGCAAACTGACGGGGCAAAAGCCGGCGGAGGGCGCCCAGCGGCCAGAGCTGGGACTGAAATCAGCCGTGGTTACAGCTTATAACCCAAGGAATCGATTAAATATCCCTGAGTCCATATTGACAAAATTACATGATTGGCCAAATATATATAAGGTCAGAATAGACACAGCTCCCAGGCCAGAAAATCCCACATACGCAGGGAGACACCCACTCAGGGAGGGGAGCGTGACCCCCAATCCCTAGGTGGGCTGCACTTGGTGACGCCCTTCCCAAGTGGGCAGTCTGGAAAGGGGTGGAGAGGGGGCTTTCCCTGGAGGAACCGGACAAGCACCGCCTCCAACCCGTGACCAGGGTCCCCACGGGCAGACGTGAGTCATGGCAGCGCATAAGCTGTGATGGGACGGCACGTCGCCCGTGAGCTCTTCCTCCCAGAGGCGCACAGCCCCTGTCCGATCGCAAGGAGCACATCAGAGAATTCCACGGAAACCTGACCGCCTCAAAACCGTCCAAGTCAGCAAAAACGCGGGAAGTCTGAGAGACGGCCTCAAGCTAGAGAAGCCTGATCATGGAGCAGAAGAAAGATATTAGGTAAAACAAAAAACCAGGGAAAAAAGCACAGCGTTCAGTGCATAGTCACGTATCAATACTGGTTCCGTTAATGGTGACAAATGTCTCACAATAATGCAAGTTAAGAACAGCAGAAACCAGGTGTGGGGCAGGTGGGAACTCCATTCTGCCTCTGAACTTTTCCTACAATGGGAACTTCATTTCCAAAAAACCACAGCGAATGATGCCGCTAAAACAAAGCAGGAAAGGGCTTTGGTGTCCTTACAAGAGAGGAAGAGGGACAACACCTGCCCACGGAGGACCCCCAAGCCAGCAGCCATCACGGGACCCATGTGCCCCCCGGAGCTGGAGGAGCAGGAAAGATCCACCCCCAGAGCCTCCAGAGGGAGCACAGCTCTGCCGACACCGTGATTTCAGAGGCTAGAAGCTTCCAGAACATGAGATGCTAAGTCCCTGCGGCTGTAAGCTGCCAGTGCAGGGCCCGTTGTCGTGGGAGGCCTGGGAGGCCCACGTGAGCTTCCACCAGTTACTCCCCATTCAAGGCTCAGGGAAACCAGGGGACAGGCTGCCGCTGAGATCCTCCCTCGCAGCTAAGGCACCTGCCGCTCAGAGAGATGAAGACAGGTGCCCATGGGCGCTCAGCTCGCTTCCTCTTCAGGCTGGCGCAGGATGGCGGTGACTCTGGTCTGCACTCGAGTGTCAGGGAGGTCACATTACCGACGCAGGGCTAAGAGCTAGCATGCTGGAGGCAAGCCCAGCTCAGCCACGGTGGTAGCCTGCTGGGGCTGCCCTAGACTGGGCGGCTGAGATGGCGGGGATCAGTCCTCGCAGTGCTGGAGGCTGGCTGCCCGGGATCGCGTGGCTCCGTGCTCATGTCCCGGCCAGACCCCCCTGCTGGTTTGCGGACTTGTTGCTGTAGTTGCATGGGTCTGCGGGGTGGCGGTGGGTCTCCTGCGTCTTCCTCTTCCTATGGGGGCACAAATCCGCTCTAGGGGTCCCATCCCATGGCCCTATCTGAGCTCAGTCACCCACGGATGTCATCTCCTGGGAGTCGGAGTTTCCTAATGGTGGGGGGAGGAGGACAGGGGGAGCATTGGACACACAGCCGCTTCCTGGGCGCTGTGTGGCTTTGGGGCAGTCTCTCAGCCTCTCTGGGCCATTTCAGCACCTGGACAGCAGGGTTGGCTGCATGGTCACTTCACAGAGCTCCTGGAGACTGGCGGTCCATGCCCGCGAATGCGCCTGGCGGAGCGGCCGTGACCGTCGGGTCCCTGGGTCTCAGGCCGCCTGTCTGCCCTGCTTGCAGCGCCGGGGGGTCTGCCAGGCTGTCGCTCCGTTTTCCTGCCAGAGAAACTGCAGTCCGAGGAGGTGGAGACTCCTGCTCAGGCCCCTAAGCTGGTCCCACTCACTGCCGCTGCCCAGGCCATGAGGCCGATCCTCAAGGACACCCACCTCCAGGCTCCTCACCTGATGGGAAGAAGCAGGTAAATCCTTAGCGTAATTTAGCCTCTTTGATGGTGAGTCCAGGGGGCGTTCTGGAAACAACGCCCCGCGTCCAGCCTTGCGCACAGAAGAATCCCTTAAAATATAAAAATAACATTTCTACGGTTATTAAAGTAATAAGCATTGACTGCAAACAGCATAAAATAAAACAGGAAGACAACTCCTAAAGGAATGGCAAAATGAGAGGAAACTGCTGGGGCCCCCACCCCCCCGGGCCGTTAAAATGTCAGGAAATAGGTTTTAAGCTCCGCATTCTGTGTTGTTCTCATTCCGAGCGGGAGAGCTGGAGAGAGACGGAGAGGATTTTGCAAAGTGGCTGCATTTGGGATGCGCTGCCCGTGGCCTGCCAGCTCTGAGCTAGTGCCCACCCTGGGCGTCCCTCCATGTCCAGCAGCTCACACCGACCCCGCCGGGCTGCTGCCATCCGGTGCGGGGACGCACCGTCTCCATTCCCCGCCTTCCATCGGTGCACATTCCGCACGTTCTCTGTGTGTTCGGTACAGTAGCCCATAATCCACCGACCTGGCGCCTTCCCCGCACTCCCCTCCGCGGGCCAGAGACCAGTGATTTTGTTGTGACGCATCCCCAGAGGCCGCGAGCATAGTCTGGCGTGATGGGCCCCACGGCCTCCCAGGAGCCTCTTGCTGAAGGACCCCCCGCCTTCGGAGTGCGGGGCCCCGTTCCCTGCCTCCCGTCATCCTCGCAGCTCACGAGTGGGGAGAGGTGACCGACGCAGAGTCCTGTCCCCCTGGCTGACAGAATGTTGAATTGGAGGCAGGTCCGTGCGTCTGTGTTTAGGTCCTTCTTGGTGAACCAACTTGCTCCTGTCTCGGTCCATTTCTTTTTTGGAGTTTATTTATCTGAGAGACATTTGAGGTTCTCTTATTTTGTGAAAGGGCCTGTGTACGAAGTAAAGCAAAATCTGAGTCAGAACTATCCTAGGGTTAACTGTCAGAGGGGAAGCAGAAAAACATGCACACACATGTGCACACACCCATATGTGCTTGCGTGCACACACATGCACAGACACAGGTGCACACACGTGTGTGTGCACGCACATGTACACAAAGGGGCACATGTGATGACACACACATATGTGCATAGACCAGGGAACACACATGCTTGCGTGCACATACTTGCCCGACACAGGTGCACACATGTGTATGTGCACATGAATGTGCACAGAGGGGCACGTGTGATCGCACATGCACATGTGTGCACACAGAGACACACGATGCTTGCATGCACACACGTGCACAGACAGAGGTGCACACACATGTGTATGTGCACACAGATGCACAAAGGGACACGTGTGATCGCACAGTGGGTACCGGAGCAGCTGGAGGGGTGCACAGAGCCTCGAAGGAACAAACAGATTATCAATATGTGATTATGAGCACTGTCTTCCCTTGCAGGCTGTAGGCTCCAGGCTTCGAGAAGGCAGCCCGCACACTCATCTGCCCATGTGTGAGGGAGGAAACCGAGGCAGAGAGTGCAAGCTCCCTCACAGCACAGCTGCTGAGAACAGACAGCACGGGCCACGGGCCTGCGCCCGCTGCAGAGGCCCAGCAGTGGGGTCTGCATGGGAATCAGGGTCCACAAGGGAATCCGGTCGGGGAGCTCTCAGCGTACAGAGAAGGACCGCGGCAGAGGCGCTGCGGGACCCTCCAGGTCGCGTCTGTAAAGCCCGCGTCGCCATCACCCTGGCATCCCTGTCTCCTGGGGAGACTTGACTGGGTTAACGCCCGAGAAGGGATTCTGTGCAGGGACATGTGGGACAAATGTCAGCTGCTGTTACTTTGTCTTTCTGCCACTGCGAGCTACTTAGCAGTGAAGGGCTCCTTGGAACGTCCGCTGTTGACAAGGGGGGGGTGGGTGAAGACGTAAAAGGATTCAGCGCCTGTGAAGCCGCCTGTGAAGCCGCTCTCCTGGAGGACCTCCCCATGAAATAGTCATGCGCCCCTCTGCCCGGCTCCCTGGAGCATTCTGACTTCCGGGGGCTGCAGGTGTGACGGAAGACGCCCTGTGGTGGCCCTCGGCTGCCGCCACTAGAATCAGACACTACAAATCAGACAAGAGGAGCTCCCTCCTGCCCCGTGTGAGGGCCCCCAAGCGAGGACGGCCTCACGCCCCCGGCGCATCTGCAGAGATGCAGCAGGGCCCAGACGCCGGGCGACTCGCGGCAGCAGATACCTACTGTCTGGCAGCTCCCCCGTGGAACACTGGTCACTGTGCCGGTCACCGTGGCCCCACATTGACCCCGACATGGGCACTCACCCCATTCTCACAAATTGTTGGGCCAGGGCGTGAGTCCAAGTCTGTCCTCCTTGTGAGACATGCCTGTTCCTTCTCCGTCTGGTCCAAGTGCAGCTGCCAGCCATGTGCCACCTCCCACTGTCACGTGGATGCAGGACACGCAGCTAACAGCCCCACACCCGCTACCGCAGGGAAGTCACACGGCCCAAGCAGAGGCCAGAGGGCTTCCCTGAGACCTCACACATGACCTGGAAGGAAGGGGCTTATCTCCTCGCAGTGTGGGCATGGCGCTACAGACTCACCACGCCAGTCAGACAGCACCACTGCTCCTTGGGGCAGCTTCATCCTGCACGTCTGTGAGGGGAGGACCTCAAGGCTCACTCTGTACTAAAAATGTGGGGCATTCAGCAGGGTAAAATAAATGGAAGGAAAGAGAAGGAGCTGAAGGAAGGGAAACTAGCCCCATTCTCTTTGGCTGCACAAAGAGTGAAGGGATATTTGCATGGTTGGGGCAGCGACGGACAGCAGATGGGCAGGGCGTCTGAACATGAGCTCTGGCCAGGCCTACCCTGAACATCTGGTTCCGCTTTTTCTCTGCAGGTGCATGCATATGTAGGGTGGGGGCCCGGACAGAAGGTAGGGCCAAGGGTGAGTGAGGCCCCACTGTGGGCAGCACACAAAAGGGATAAAGCCATCACTCCCCAGCCCACTCAAGGCCTCAATGACCAGCTCCTTTTGGGCAATGTCCTTGGCAATGGATAGACTAGAGTTTAAATCCTGGCTCTACCACTAGATAGCTGTATGAGGTCAAGAAACTTTCTTAAATCTCTCTGAGCTTGAGTTTTTCTCATTTGAAAAAAATTAAGACAGTATCTCCTCCCTCATGGTGTTGTGGTATAAAGGAAATGAGATCATGTAAGTGCTCAACAAACATTTGTTGTCATGGTTGTTGTTTTGTTGTTGTGATGGCAACACCAGTGGTGATGATAACAACGATCATGGTGCTGGTGATGATGGTGGTGGTGATGGTGGTGGTGGTAGTGATGATGGTGATGAGGATGATGGTGGTGATGAACTGGTGTCTAGACTCGTGGAGGAGCAGAGGGCCACTGTTGGAGCCACCAGACCTCAAACCCTCACTTCTTGGACACATGCCCTGAGACAATGTAGCCTGCTACCACCACCCCGGCACCCTGAGACAAGCAAAGAAGAGAGACCCAGCTAAAGTCTGCAGACAAACAAACTGATGTGTGGTTGGGAAAGCAGTGATGAAGCAGGAGAAGGACTTGGAGAAGTCCTTGGATCTTGGAGAAGGACTCTGGGTTACCTCAGGACTTGTCCTCCCCAGCCAGGTCTTTGCAGTCTCTGTGTAAGAAAAGTACCCCCTTGGGGCGCCTGGGTGGCTCAGTGGGTTAAGCCTCTGCCTTCGGCTCAGGTCATGATCTCAGGGTCCTGGGATCGAGCCCCGCATCGGGCTCCCTGCTCAGCAGGGGAGCCTGCTTCTCCCTCTCTCTCTGCCTGCCTCTCTGCCTGCTTGTGATCTCTCTCTCCATCAAATAAATAAATAAAATCTTTTAAAAAAAAATAAAAAAATAAAAAATAAAAATAAATAAAAAAAAAAAAGAAAAGTACCCCCTTTTCTTTCTGGATGGGAGCAAAGTCCCTGGGACACCCTCCTTCCCAGGAGTGTGCCCGGGGAAGTGTCCTGCCCCTACCAGAGAATGGGGCTGGACTGCGTTTGTCTCACTAAGTCTCCTCTCTATGCTCTGTGCCTCAGTTTCACCATCTCTCCAGAACGGGGCTCTGCTTTCTCAAGTCATTATTTGTTCTCTCTTCACTTTCTTCTTGCTCTTCTGTTATTGGTCTCCATCCCCAAGTATCCAAATCACAGCTCTTTCTTCTCCCCCTCCCTCTCCTGTTGGCGTAGTGTCAGAGATGGCCAAGATGGCAGCCAGGATTCTCACCCACATCAGACAGCAATAAGATCCCCACATGGTGTCTTCAG
Organism: Mustela putorius furo; assembly: GCF_011764305.1. Lineage (NCBI taxonomy): Eukaryota > Metazoa > Chordata > Mammalia > Carnivora > Mustelidae > Mustela > Mustela putorius. The sequence continues at coordinate 39,298,355 of NW_025421322.1, read as the reverse complement.
GGACTACATAAGAAACCTGGATTGTCACCCAGCTAAAGTACCCCATCAGATGACAACAGAGACCAAGAGGGTAGCCTGAATGTTTATCCCTCACTGACAACAAGGTTGTAGTACCCCCATCCCATACCATAGCAATAGCAGAAGTCAACTAAAACAGGTTTAAGTAAGACCCAGAGTCTATAACATGACACCCAATATGGCCCAGTTTCAACTAAAAAGCACTCATCAAACCAAGAACCAGGAATATCTCAAACTGATGTTAAAAGACAATCAATAGATGCCAACACCAAGATGACAGAGATGTTAGAATTACCTGACAGAGTTTAAACCAGCCATCAATAAATACTCTGATGACTAGTGACAAACAACTTGTAACAATTTTTTTTAAAAGTGTCAATGAAGAAAGAGAAGATATATAGAAACTAAGCTGACATTTTAGAATTGAATAATACCATAGCTGAAAGTCTTAAAAACTCATTAGATGATCTCACCAGCCGAGTAGAGGAGACAGGGGAAAGCATCCTTGCACTTAAAGATAGAACAATAGAAATCACGGAATCTGAACAACATAGAGAAAACATACTGAAAAAATTAACAGAGCCCCAGGCACTTGTAAGATGATAACAGGAGATTTCTGTTGAGTCCCAGAAGGTGAGAGGGAGGGAGCAGCTGGATAATGTACTTAAAGAAATAATAACTGAAAACTCCAAAATTAGACAACACATAAACATACAAATTCAAGGTCTGGAGACCCAAATAGGAGAAACCCAAGGAAATTCACAAAAAGACACATCATAGTCAAACTTCTGAAAACTAAGCAAATTTTTTAAGTTAAAAAGATAAATTAAACCTTGAAAGCAGCCAGAAAATAACAACACATCTCCCGTGGAAGGGACACAATTAGAATGACAGTGAATTTCTCATCAGAAATTATGGAGGCTAGAAAGAAGTGACAAAACATTTACCAAGTACTGAAATGGAAGAACTGTCAACTTAGAATTATATATCCAGCAAAAGCATCCTTCAGGAATGAAAGAGAAATCAGGACAGTCTCTGGTGAAGGAAAGTAAAAGAACTTGTCTTATGAGCGGACCTAACCTTAAAAATCGCTAATGGCGGTTCTCCAGACAGAAAGGAAACAATAAGAGAGGAAATGGTGGAACATCAGGAAGGAACAACAGAAAGAGTAAAACGGACTGGATGCAATACATTTCCTCTCCTTCTGGATTTCCTAAATTATGCCTGAAGCAAATTGAAGTTGAAGCAAAGTTTGTAACACTGTCTGAGGGTCTAGCTTCATGTACAGAAAATACTTTTAACTATTATGTTATAAATAAGAACAAAAGGGAAGTGGGCTTTCTACACTTGAACTGGTGAATGATGACAAAGCAGACTCTGATCCGTTGTGTACATAAAACATAATAGCTAGAGCAGCCACCAAAATAGCTATACAAAAAGACATACTCCAAAAGATAGATGGAAGATCAAAATGGAAGTCTTAAAAATAATAATAATAAAAAAACCACTGTTCAAGTAACCCACAGGAAGTCATAGAAAAGGAAAGAGAGGAGCAAAAAAAAAAAAAAAATCAGGGAAAAAACAAACAGAAAACAAAAGATAAAATGACAGCCCACTTTAAGACCTAACATATCAATAATTATATTATATATAAATGGCCTAAAGCCACCAATGAAGATACAAAGGTTGACAGAGTAGATTAAACATAACAGGACTATATTAGCTCTATAAGAGTCTTAAGCAAATATGACATTATAAGCAGACTGAAAGTAAAATGATGAAAAAAAAGATTCAACATGCAAACATTAATCAAAAGAAAGTGCTTATACTAGTGTAAATCCACCAAGAATACATAGCAACCTGAAACATATAAGAACCAAAACAGCTGAAAAATATATGAAAAAAATGAGGACTGAAAAGATAAGTAGACAAAATAGAATCCACAGTTACAGCTGGAGACCTCAACACTACTGTCCCAACAATACAACTAGACAGAAAAATAAGCAATGATATAGAAGAATCTAACAAGACTCTCAACCAACAGGATGCAATTAACATCGATAGAACACTCCATCTAATCGCATTACACACTCGCATTCTTTTCGAGTACCAACAGACCATATACAAGATAGACATAGTCTGGACCACAAAACAAACCTCAACAAATAAAAATAATTGAAATCAGAGTGTGTTCCCCAGCACAGTGGAATCCACCTAGAAATCAATAGCTGAAAGACAGTGGGGAAATCTCCAAACACCTGGAAACTGCTTAATCCATGCATCAAAGAGGAAGTCTCAAAGAAAAATTTTTAAAAAGACATTAAACCAAATAAAAATGAAAGCACAACATACAAAAATCTGTGGGACACAGCTAAAGCATGCTGAAAGGGAATTTTAGGCACTAAATGCTTATATTAGGATAGAGGAAAAGTGTCACATCAGTAGTCAAGCTCCCACCTCAAGAACCCAGAAAAGAAGAGTAAATAAAAAGAAAGCAAACAGAAGGAACGACATCATAAAAATAAGAGCTGAAGTCAATGAAACTGAAAGTAGAAAACAACAGAGAAAAATCAATGAAACAAAAAGCCAGTTCTCTGAAATGATCAATGAAATTGACAGGCCTCCAAAGTGCTCAATGACCACTCACTCCTTCTCTCTCCCCTCCCACACTTTCAGAGGAAAGCTGGTCCCTAGACAGTACTTCACAGTTTTCAGAGCACCTCTTAGTTCACTGTCTCATTGGGCCATCAGGAAAACTACTACGGACAAGATATCAAGGCTATTTTAGTGCTGAAGAAATTGAGAGGCAGAGAGAAGGATGGGCTTTGCTCAAAATTGTCCATTAGTAAGGAACAGCGTGTGCTCAGAATAAGGCTGGTTGATCCTTTCCCTACACTCACATTTGGTAGATAGGGATGTGTCTGGAGTATGTGTTCTTTCCATAGAAAAGCCCCTTCCTCTGCTCAGACTATAGCACAGAAAGGACTTGAAACCAGGAAGAACCCTTGGGATTGACAAAGGTGGGCTTGAAGATGACTATCAACTACTTCACTCCCCTTTGTCCATTCATGGCACACTGGCTGAGCTCCAAAGAGATGGGAGAGTTTCAGGAGACCCTGAGAAGGTGTGACAATTGTGTAGGGATTGCCCCTACTTGAGTTGAATCCCAGCACTGACCTGTGTGCCCTTATACAAGTTAATTTGACCTCTCTGAATTCTACAGTCCTCATCTGCACATGGGAATAATGATAGGATCTACCTCACAAGTCTGTGATGGGGACAAAGTGGTATAATCTAGACACACTTGCACTACAATACCGATTAAGTGACTGTTGTTACTGCTGCTGCTGTTTTAATGTTATTTTTGATGATGATGATGTTGTTTTGGTTAATATTATTATTATGATGTTGATGATGGTGATGGTGATGATGTCGATGGCGATGGTGATGGTGATGGCAGTGATAATGATGATCATGGTGATGGTGATGTTGCTGGTGGTGGTGGTGATGATGATGATGACGATGGTGGCGGTGGTGATGATGGGAGTGGTGGCGGTGGTGATGATGGGAATGATGGTGATGTTAGTGCTGGTGGTGCTGATGGCGATAATGGTATGATGGTGGTGATGATGATGAGGAGGAGGAGGGTGGTGGTGATGATGGTGGTGGTGATGATGATGGTGGGGGTGGGGGTGGCAATGGGGGTGGTGATGGTGATGGTGATAGTGATGATGATGGTGATGATGTTGATGCTGATGATATTCCTATTTATGACTCTGTTGCTGGTACTGTTCTTGTACTGTCACATGTTTGTCCTCACTTTGCCTAGAATTTGATGCTACCTCATTCCTAAGCTATCATCTCATGATCTTCAAGCCCATTCTATGGCCACTGCCTCTGGGAAGCCTTCTCAGACCTCCTTCTACCCTAGGCCAGGGCCGGTCCCCTTGCCTCCAGAATCCCACGGCTCTTTCTGTAGGCCTGTTTGAAGCACCAAAAATATCAGCACATCAAGTGTGCCAGGTTGTGTCTCCTGCAGTAACAGGCGTGAGCCCTGTGAGCACTAGGTGCTGAGGCTCCACACGCTGTGTTCCTCGCGGTGTGGATCCTGACGGAATCCTTGGTGACAGAATCTATAAATGTGAGACTGAAAGAGGGAGAACCTGAGTGGAGGTGTGAAAGGGCTTGCCCAAAGTAATACAGAAATGAGGGCAGGAATTCGCTGTTCAAAGTAACATGGTGCACTGTGTTGGGATTCGTTCCAATCAGTTTTCTGATGACTTCACTTACTCATTGTGTGGCCTGTTTCTTCACCTGTAATATAGACAACGTTGTAGTTGCCTCATAGAATTAGGATGAGGACAGACTCTGGCAGGGCCTGTGACCTTACCCAGGACCGGGGAGTTGCTCACCAACAGGATGGACAGGTTGTATGAAACGGGGTTGTCTGGGTTCAGCACGCACCCTTGCCTTTGCTTGCTGCATGACCCTGAAGAACCTATTCAGCCTCCCTGGACTGTAAAGTCCCCATTGTCAAATGAGGACAGTAAGGGTCCCTGCCTCAGAGATTGCTGGGGAGTTAATTGAGTTAATATAGGTAATGCCTTCGAGTGCCTGAGTCACGGTAGCTTCTACGAACATGCTCACTACTACCATTATTCAGAAACATCTGGCCCTCACCCTTTCACACATTGAGTGCACTGGGGAAACTGACACAGAAAGCCACTGCATGTAAGGAAAGTCCTTTCAACTCTGCCTAGGTTTACTCTGACGGAACATTCTGACCCAACACCAGGACAGCTCCATCTCCAGTCACTAGTCTTCTCTCCGGTTCCTTCTCGCTTGTGCATTTCCTTTGATTAACAGTTTTAATAAAGAGGCATAATGTGTGCTTCATAGCAAACGCCCGAAGAAGGGGGAAGCAGAATGTGCAAACGCAACGTCTTAGAGGAACTTGCTAAGGCAATGGCATCTGCCGCTCCCCCTTTTCCTTCCACCTAAGCACCGAGATGGTCCCTGAGGTGGGTTTAGATCCTATAGTCAAGGCCAAGATGCAGAAGCTGGAGGGCCCACGTGCTTCCCCAAATCTGGGGGAAAGTCAATGCTCAGGATCCTGCTTAAAGTGCAGTCCCCCTCCCACTTCCCAGCTTCACCCAGTGACCGCTAGTTGGGGAACAGGAGGGCCAGGGTTAGCTGGAAAATAACCCAGCTGCAGACACACCCATTCACTCTGTTCACGCTTAGGAAACCTCACAGGACCACCTTGTCCTGGGGAGAAGGAGCTGCCTGGGGTTTGGGATGCTGAGAGCTTCACAAACTTCAGGAGCAGAAAGCCCAGTGGCCAGAAGGTGGGTGGGCGCTCTGGTTTCCAGCCTCAGACTGATGCTGATCCTGCTCCCCCTGCTCACCAGAAAGTCATAATGAGCCCTGATCCTGGTCACAGCCGAGTCCTTACTCTGGGTGCATGCTGAGCCCTGATTCTGGTTAGCTACCAATCCTTGACCCTGGTTATAGGCTGAGCCTTGACCCTGGACAAACACTAAACCCTGACGCTGGTCACATGCTGCGCCTTGATCCTGGTCATGCTCTGAGCCCTGATCTTGGTCACGGGCTGATCCCGGATCCTGGTCACATCCTGGGACTTCGTCACACACTGGGCCCTGACCTTTGCCACAGGCTATTAAAGCTCCGACTGTGTTCATAGACTGAACCCTGACCCCAGCCATCTGAAGGATCTGGGTGCAAGGCACAGTGGCCGGACACAGATGGTCAGATGCAGCCCTGTCTTGTTGGTGTGGGATGCTGCATCCCTGTGACTGGGCCCCAGGGTCCCTTCCGACAGAACACAGTGTCACCAGCTGCGGCTTATGATTCCTCTGGCTATTGTGTCACGTTGGGCTCACGTCGCCCATTATGGCTTATGGTTTATGTGTTTACGGCTCGTCTCATTGCTCTCCCGGGACCCTGGGAGAGGGGCTGCCCTCGCGGCCCCGGCCTCCACAGCCAAGCAGGTGTGAAAAGTTCAGGAAAAGCTCTCAAAGGAAAATGCTTTTCTGATGTTGGGCCTGAAATAGCACTCCCTTTCCCCAAGTTAATAAGCAGTTGTCTGGATAGGCGGTTCTATTTTAGAAATAAGCGTCTGCTAGTGCTGTTCACCTTCCAGCAAGACTCAAGGTCAGCCCTTTGCCTCTGCTCGTCAAAAGAGTTGTCATCTGGCCGGGGCCCCAGGGGTCCCAGACAGGTCAGCAGCCGCGGGCGCCTGACCGGGGAGCGAGAGGGAAACAAGAAGCCACCGGCGAGACCTGTGGTCAAGTGCACCCCCTTCTCAGGGTCCACGACCGTGGCTCACAGGGATACGGACAGCAGTAATGATGACTGCGCAAACATCGGCCTGGGGCTGAGGTGCTCACAGAGCTCTGTCCCAGATGGGCTCCTCGCGCTCTGCTAAGAGGGGGGCCACGGGCCAGAGGGAAACGGCCCGCACACCAACTGGGCATGGTCGGCGAGGCCTGCGCAGGGAGTGCTGCTGTGCCGGCCACGGAGGCGGGGGCAGCTCTGCCGGTGCCTGTAGTCGGTCCTGTGAGCTGTGTTTGGGAGCACACAGCTGGCAGCATGCCAGGGTCAGAGCCCGGCTCTAACCCAGGCCCTGCCATCAGCCTTCCAGACACTCTGGCTACTGAGACCAGGACCAGCTCTACCACTGGCCAGGCCCATAGCAAGATAAAAATACAGAGCCTTACTTACAAGTTAAGAATTTCGTCACGGCAACAGCGGCGCATTCAACCCAGTACAGGGCCCTTCCATCCGGGGAGCCCTGTGTGGCTGCCCACGTCCTGGCCCTGGACCCTGAATCTGGCCCTACTGGTCACACAAGGTCTCCACGGCCTCAGTGTCCTCCGCACGGGAGCTTCTCACATCTGCTCTGTTGTGGCTCAGGCTTGCTCCAAGGAGAAGCTGAGGGGGAGACAGGGAACGGAGGGGCAGCTTGCCCCCCGACCCCACAGCACAGACAATGGTCATGAAGGCTATGACCCCTTGCTCCAGCCGTGGGGATGCGCCGTGTGTGCTCAGTCTAGCAGCAAGGACCTGCCTGCACAGGCCGCTGGTCGAGAGGCGTGGATGTGTGTGTGAAGGAAGCTCAGGTCCGTCAGACTGAGGACACTGTTGATTCCAGAATGCCATGACTTTGTGTGACATGAAGAGAAAACATCCCCAGTCAAGCTCTGGCACAGTGCCTGGTGACCGTCCTGCCGGGCCCTGGAACTGGTCACACCAGCCTCTCCCTGGGCTTTGGCATCCATCCCACCATAAAGCAGAGCCGTTTCCTCTCTCCAGGCACACAAGGTACCTGGTTGCTGCTTGGGAAGAAACTATGGAACTGCGGTCATTTCTTCAAAGATGAGCATTCACTTAACTGACATGAAGGGGAACCTGGTGCGACATCACTTCCTGTGTGACCGTTCCTGGTCCACGTACAGTCGTAGTACAAACGTTTTGAAGTACTGTATTTTTTTAAAGATTTTATTTATTTATTTGACACAGAGATAGAGAGAGGGGAGGAGAAAGAGCACCAGCGGGGAAACGGCAGGCGGAGGGAGAGGGAGAAGGAGGCTCCCCGCTGAGCAGGGAGCCCGCTGGGGGACTCGATCCCAGAAGCCTGAGACCATGACCTGAGCCAAAGACAGACACTTAATCAACTGAGCCACTCAGGTGCCACATCTTTTTTATTATTATTATTATTTTCTTAATGATTTTATTATTTTTTCAGTGTTCCAAGATTCATTCTTTTTTTTTTTTTTAAGATTTTCTTTATTTATTTGACAGAGATCACAAGTAGGCAGAGAGGCAGGCAGAGAGAGAGGGGGAAGCAGGCTCCCCGCCGAGCAGAGAGCCTGATGCGGGGCTCGATCCCAGGACCCTGAGATCATGACCTGAGCCGAAGGCAGAGGCTTTAACCCACTGAGTCACCCAGGCGCCCCCCAAGATTCATGGTTTATGCACCAGCCCAGTGCTCCATGCCATCTGTGCCCTCCTTAATACCCACCACCTCCCTGCCCTCCAAAACCCTCAGTTTTTTTTTCTCAGAGTCCACGGTCTCTCATGGTTCATCTCCCCTTTCGATTTCCCCCGAGTCCCTTCTCTCCATCTCCCCATGTCCTCCGTGTTATTCCTTATGCTCCACAAGTAAGGGAAACCATATGATGCTTGACTCTCTCTGCTTGTTTCACTCAGCATCATCTCCTCCAGTCCTGTCCATGTTGCTACAAAAGTTGGGTGTTCATCTTTCTGATGCACCCCATCCTTTTTAAGTACTTTAAATGACACTTAGACTCAGGACATATAATAAATCAGTGACACACATGACTTAGCTGAAGGGAAAACAGCATGGACCGCTCGCTGTGTACCAGTTAGCTGTTGCTGCACAAGAAACCATCCCCCCAAAATGAAGAATTGCTTAAAACAATACAATTAAAGCAATAGAATTCCTTAAAGTGATAGAATTGAACGATGAGTCCATGAGAGTCCGGGTCAGCACATGGCTCCCCCGGTCCCGGCAGGGCTCACTCGTGTGTTCGAGGTCGGTGACGAGTGAGCTCAGCTGGCCCTGGCTGGGTGCTCTCACTGGCCTGGGAGTGGGCTGGCTGTGGGTGCTGCTGTTGCCCCCAACACACACACACACACACACACACACACACACACACACACACACGGTCTCATGGTCCAGCAGGCTAGCCCAGACGGTCCACCTGGCAGTCATGGGGAGAGAGCCGACGCTCATGGAGTTTCTCACAGCCAAGGTCCAGAGCACACACGGGCCCGTCCGTGTGAGCCAGAGAGACTATGTGCATCTCGTCCAAACTCCACGCTCAGTGGGGTATATCGGCCGCCTGACGTCAGCCCCGAGGGACTCGTTATGTCAAGGAAACTGGCAAATGCGATGAATCAGGGGGTCGGGGTGTTTTTCTGGCAGAGGAGCTGGTCCCAGTTTACCAGCGCACACCTGGCCATGTTCTGTTGGCCAAGCCAAGCCACAAAGCCAAGCCCAAGTCAAGGGACCGGGAGCAAATACAACAAGCGTCTTCCCTCAGTCTGCCTGGGATCTTCCCCGCCTCAGCCCTGACGTCCATGTCCTCGAACCCCCAGTCCCTGACAGACCTCGAAGGCTCATCACCCTACGAACACACCCCCGGCTCTTGGAGGGAGCAGTGGCACAACGCAGGGGACAGAGCAAGGAGGGGCACGTGCGCATCAATCGCATGAGCCACAACCAGGTTCAAGGGCACGAGTGCGCCGACAGGGGCAGCCGACTCCCGCATACCACCCCGAAGAGAGCAGCCATGGGGCCCCAGCACCTGAAATCGGGGGATTTGAGATGCGGAAACACATGTCGGAACCGGTGAGACGTGGTCATTAAAGTCCTCGGCTACAAGCGCCGGGTGGGGGTGCGTGGGGGCCCGCCGAAGATCAATGCGGGGGGCGGGGCAGGCCAGCCTCCAGCGGACACCTCCAGCCGCGCTCTGAAGAGCCGCACACTCGCTCTGACTCCCGGAACAAACAGCCACGGCCGAGTACACAGCCGAAGCAGCCCTTTCAAGTCCAGCGGGCTGGGGCTGCGCTCAGCGTGGAGGGTCAGGGGACCAATATTCGGGGTCTCTTGGACTCGGGCACCCCTGGGGGTAGCAGGGCCAGAGGTGATGAAGCCTTTGGGCTTAAAAGCCTGCCGTGGGCATAAAACAGCAGATAAAAGAGGGAGGAGGGCTGCGGCGGGGGGGGGGGGGGAGGGAGGGAGGGGCCGAGCTCGAGCGGCCACGGAACAAACAAAGCCGGGCATCAGGCGCCGCCCGCCGGGCAGGGCTCCGGCTCCATGCGATGGTCCAGAAGTGGCACATCAAGGTCCAGGCTGCAGATCCCAACCAGGGCAATTCTGCCCCCAGGGGCACTAGGCAATGGGGGGGTGCATTTCCGGCTGTCAGAGTTGGAGGAGGAGAATGCCGTCGGCATCCAGTGGGTGGGGGCCAGGAGTGCCGCTAGAGGTCCTACAGCGCAGGGGAACAGGACGGCCCCCAGCGCAGAGGACTGCCGGCCCCAGCCATCAGCTGTGCCGGGGACGAGAACCCTGAGCCGGGAGAGCATTCCAGGCATGGGAAGAGGGAGTGTGCAGGCCTGGCGAGGAGAAGGCTCTTGCTCCTCCGGTGACCTCACCTGAGCGCTGGCCCCAGCCCACCTCCACCCCTAACTCCCAGAGGTGCACAGCAGCCCCCTTCCTCCAGGGCCGTCCAGATCCCAGGTTCCCTGGCCCAAGAGGACGGTTGCAGAGCCCGCAAGAGCTGGCCAAGCGCGTGCCGCCTCTGCGGGAAGCTGTTTGCTATTCTATCCCTAGCCCCCAGCACAGCTGGCTCCGGGCCCTGGAACGCAGAGAGGGGCTAACCTAATTGCACTAATGGTTTGTAATCAGACGTAATGGGGAGTTTGTACACATGAGCGAGCTGAGCTGCAGGTGTGGAAGGCAAATCCCACGAGGCTCCCACAGGCTCATCTCGCCTGCCGGCTGAGAAGCCGGGGCCCCCCTAAGCAGCTCTGCCCCTGCTAAACGGTTCCGGCCTCCCCTGGGCCTTCCCCACGGCACAAGCAAGGCCAGGTGCCTGCCGAGCAGATTCCAAGACGCCTCGGTTCGCCCAGGCTTGTCTTCCACGGGCTCCCAGGCCCCGTGGTGGTGACTTCGAGAAAGCAAAGCATGCTAGAGCCTGCAGACCTGGGCTCCCCACCACCCCAAGCCACCAGCTCCTATGAACACAGTGAGGACGTGGGGGCATCACAGTCCGCAAGTAGCTCGTGGTCTGGGCGGGGAGGGCTCAGGGCTCCGGGACTCCCGGACAGACAGTGATCACGGTGGGTGGTGTTGTGCCCGGTCCTTACGAGCCCTCGCCGTTCCGGCCACTGTGCACCCCCTGATTATCCACAGTAGCCCCGAGTGGCGAGTATCATCCCCCTTTTACATATAAGCAAGTTTCCACGGCCACACAGCTGCTAAGGGGTGCAAGCTGCAGTCTGATTCAGAGACTGTGCTCTGGGGACCATGATTAATTTTGCTGAGCCAGGCGAGGGTCAAAGGAGGCTGGAAGAGGAGGTATCGATTGTTTGGGGCTTTGCAGGATGGCTAGGAGTTGCCCAGTTGAAGCTAGAGAGGATATTGCCTTTATAAGGCATGGGATGGGCCTGGTATCTCCCAGCACTGGTGATAAACACTGAGTTCTAGATAGCAAGAGGAGGGGGGCGGTGACCGTAGATGAGGCTAGAAAGCTGTGACGCCTGTTTCTGACTTGCAGCCTCCAGACTGGGCGGGCATAAACTTCCGTAGGTAAAGCCCTGGTGCGTGGTGCTTGGTTATGGCAGCTGTGGGAAGCTGGTAGGAACTCCCCACGGAGACACTCGTCCGTCGCCGGGCCCCCCACGCCTCCCTCCCTGGGGCCACTATCTCTACTTGCTCCCGGGCCCCGGGAACTTGCAGCGCATGTGCTCATTCCACAGACGGAGACAGTGGCAAAATCCAGATCCGCTTCTCAGACTCTGAGAAGCGTGCCCTCGCCCTGGTGCTGAGAGGGGCCCAGACCTTCGAGGGGCTGCCCTCAGAGCAGGGAGACAGAGGCCCCCTATCAATTATATTCCAAAGTAAAGCAAACACAGACTGTTTCAAGCTACGTTCAAGGGATGGAGGCAGCAGGCTGTGGAACGCAGAGGAGGGGGTCCCTCTGCTACCTCCACCCGCGTGGGTGATTCCGTCCCCAACAGAGCACGGGTTCTCAGTGGCACACAAGTCTTGCACACCAGCTGCCGTGCTCTGCCGTCCCACTGTCGCTGGGAGCTGAAGAGCTGCACCCCGCCCAGATCTCTGAGCTGTCCTGCCCAGATCCGAGATGCCCCGCTTCACCGCCCACATGAGGACCCCTGTCCGCCCATCCTCCACCTGCTCCCCAGCCTTCCTGACTCTTCCAGGCATGCTTCCGGACTCCCTCCGCAGTGCTCCACGCACCTCCGTAACAGCCTCTGCCCACCCACCTGACAAACACACCACCCCAGCCGTGATACCCAAACCCACCAGGCACTGCGGACAGAGGGGCGCGACACGCCAGCTCCCCGGGTGTGGGTGAGCATCAGGGTGTGTCATCAGCGGGGGAAGAGCGTGAGCAAGCGTGCGGACAGCGCGCGGCCCTTTCGCCGAGCGCCAGGGGGATATAAATGGGCGCAGTCATTTGCGTGTGTTTGAGAAGCAATGGAAGTTGAGAGAAAAACCTTGAGGAGAAGACAGCTGTACCTAAAGATGGAAACCGAACCTGGGTGAGCCTGGGCCGAGCAGCGGGGGCGGAAGCTGGAAGTTCTGAAACGCGCCATGCCCACGTTCTGGGTAATCAGGCAGCAGAAAACAGTCTCTAAAAACTAACAAAAGCAAAGACCCTAACAGCGCATCGAATCGGCAGCTTGGCAATATGGGAAAGTCATTTGAGGTGAGTTTCCAACAGTGATTTTATTCTAAGTTCCCGAGGGCTGTACCGTAAGCGCGGACGGGGCCGCGGGAGGAGTGGCGTCGAACGACTGTCCACGGTCCCGTTGCCGCCCGTGATGGGGGCAGAGTCATTCTGAAGCCACGTTCCTATACGGACAAAATAAATACGAAATTATCTTATGCCACGAGGAACCAAGTTGTCAGTGGGAGAACAAGGAGGCTCAAAGGCAAAGTCAAGAGATTGAATAAGACCATGTAAGCCCACACTTGACTCGGTTTTTTAATCTTTAAAAAGAGAACCTCCTGGCCTGTCTAGGAAAGGCTCCGTCCAGGAGCCGAGCGCTTTCTGTCCTCGGGGCCACGTCGCGTCCGAAGGAGGCAGGGCCCCGCAGGCGTGGCGAGGCCGGGGTTGGCGGGGAGCAGGGAACGGCGCGGGCCAGGCAGCAAGGACGAAGTCAGCGCCCTGAAATGAACACAGACCCCACCTGCAGCACACGGAAATATGCCACATGTGCCCGAATCGCCGAGTCCGGAATGGATGGCGAGACTCTCCGGCAGTCGTCGGAGGCAGAGAAAACCAGCTTGTCGTCTTGAAACCTAGTAAACAAAGGGAGACGAGCCAACGTGTCCTGACTGTCCATCGTCTCGGGCTGCCCGCCACCGTCCCCAGCAGTGGGCGAGTGGCTGCTTCTTCGGGAGGAGGCGCGCCGGCCACCAGAGCGGACGGAATGGCAGGGTCCTGTGACCGCACTCTGGGACCCCGAGGAATTGCCAGGAGCAGACGGGCAGAGCTGGTCCCTCCCGGCGGACCAATGCCCAGACGCTGACCACAGCTTGCACGAGCCAGGTCAGGTGGACGTCAGGGATGTCGGTGAAGGCCAGGCGGGGAGGCTCCAAAGCACAGAAGACCTGGTTGGGACAAATACATGTTGCAGAAAAGAGAGCGCGAGGTGGAGGGTGGGGACCCAGGAGAACCGTCAGGGCCCAGGGGCACCTTATTTTGGAAAATAATTGGAATAAAAATCACGAACGACACATTTATGGTTTAATCAGGGAAATTTGAACTCTGGACAGTGACGGATATGAAGAAATGACTGCTCTTCTCGTCAGCCGGGAGAATGATGTCAGGGCCGGCAGGTTTTAAAAGCCCTCATCCTTCAGAGATGCACTCTGAGACGCTCATAGATAAAAAACGAGCAACTCCGTGCGTGCTGACACGAGAAAGTCCGTAATTTATAACTTTCTGTGACTGTGGCGTGCTACAGATCAATGCGTCGAATACGATCCTATTTGTTTTGTAAAGAAAAGCGCAGCGTTGGTTGCGTGTACGTGCGTATACGTGGGTCAGGTTTGCCTGGGCCCAGGGAAAGGTCTGGAAGGACCCTGCGGGTCTGAGCGCCTCTGAAATGCTAAGTGAGGAGGGGAGGTGAGCCCTCCACCTTTGAGTTTCAGTAAAATTTTCCTTTGTGGAAAAATGAAACCATGTTGCTCTCACACCAGTGAATTGGCCACGGTAGTTTTGAACGTCCCTGTCACCTACGTCCCCAAAGACACCCGACTCTGCCGGCAACTGCTGCGAGAGGCAACACCAACTCTGGAGGGGTCCCACCGCACCCAGACCCGGGTCCCAGGCCACAGCCTGGGGTTCGGAGCCTTGTCCCACAGGACGCGATGCCCCGCAGCCAGACAGCCATTGCCTCCAGCGGCCACGCTAAGAAGGAGAAAAGACAGAGGGAGAGGAAAGAACACCGTAGATTTACAGAAATCTTCATGTCAGAGGATGCCGTATTTCGCCTGTATTTGGACCCCGAATCCAATAAGCTTTAAAAAGAAAAGCCTGAGGGGTGCCTGGGTGGATCAGTGGGTTGGGCCGCTGCCTTCAGCTCGGGTCATGATCTCAGGGTCCTGTGATCGAGTCCCGTATCGGGCTCTCTGCTCGGCTGGGAGCCTGCTTCCTCCTCTCTCTCTCTCTGCCTGCCTCTCTGCCTACTTGTGATCTCTGTCTGTCAAATAAATAAATAAAATCTTTAAAAAAAAAAAAGAAAGAAAGAAAGAAAGAAAAGCCTGAGACAAGGAAATGTGCCCACTGCTGGATATTGAATATTAAACAATTATTGCTATTTTGGAGGTGATGATGATGTCATGGTTGTGTAGGATTTTGCTTTGGTATTTTGCGAGTTTGTTGTTGGTTTTTTTTTTTTTTAAATAATCTTCTGTTTTGCAGGCACATATTGAACTAGGTGGAGATAAAATGAGACGAAGTGTGGGATTTGCCGTTAAGCGGCCGAGTGGCGCCGCGGGGGTCCCGGCACAGGCGATCCCGGGGGGACACCGGGGTGGCCCGGTGAAGCTTATTGCAAGTTCCCTCCACCTCAGTCTAGGGGGATTTCCCATAACGATTCTAGCTGTTATAACACTATCTACAAACACTCACAACAATTTTTGATAAAGGGGTTGTGGGGAGGCCTTGGAGGGAAGCAGGGTGGGATTTCGGGGGTCGAGAGACGTGGCGGCCGGTCAGCAGCAGGGGGATCAGCTGGCCGGCCTGGACCACATGTCCCGCTGCTCTGAACCTCCCTTCCCCCCCGATCGTACGGCGGAGGCGCAGCGTCAGTACGGAGGACATCGGTGAGGGCGAGGCGAGGGAGGGAAATGCTCAGGACCCCAGGCAGCCATCGGAGGCAAACTCGGGAACACTCAGGCCGTCCGTGCAGGAAGCGGAAGGCAAGGGGGTGGGGCCAACAGGAGCAGCCCCAGGGCTGTCCCCTCTACTCCCTGCAGCTGAAGGACTTTCAGGACGCTGGGCTATTCCTGCCGGCCCGGAAGCCAGCCCTGTGGCGCAGATGGCCCAGCACCTTCCCAGAGTCCCCCACCCCCACACCTGGTCCACTAAGGACAGGCTACACATGTCGTCCCTAAGTGCAGCTCTGGGCCCACGAACCTCTCCACACCAGGCAGAAAGTGAGTCTGGGGCCAAGGCTAGACAACACCACCACTGCCTCCACGAAGCCTGCTTTGTTCTTCCCTCCAACAGAACCGAGGGTGCCCTCCTCTGCCAAGCCCCACGGCTCACCCAGGCTCCGACTGCTGGCACTGGGCTGGACCTAGCCTCTCGCCTCCCTGATTCATGCATCCTGCCGGCCCTGGGCTCGCCACTGCCCAGCAGCCACTGTGGCCTCATCCCCTAATGACGGTCCCTCTCTGCTTGGCCAGGGGCAAGGTCCGGGCTGTGGCACAACCACCATCACTAATGACAGCAGAGCCCACCACACCCCATACTGGCTCCCCCATCCCTCTGGACTCCAGGAAGCCTCACCAGGGGCTCTGGAATCTTCCCCAGGTGCCGCCCTGAGGGGTGGGGTGGGAGTTGGGGGGAATCACTTGACCAGCAAGAGGTCAGGTAGGAAAGAGCAATTAGCTGCCTTTTGGCACCTTGCCAAACTGACTCGTGCTGGGCCTCTTTCCTGCCTCTGCTGGGGACCAGCAGCTTCCCGGCTCGCACGCCCCTCCTCCCCTTCCTCTCACGCGGGGTGCCCTGGGCTGCACCCCCGTGAAGCCTGCGCACATCAGGCCCTGCCGGCTTCGGGCTCTCCGGTCTGGGCCCCCCGGCGCGCCGGTCACAGGCGCGGTCAGCAGCACTTCAGCTGGAATGAATGAGGTCCCCGCCCACAGGCCCAGCACAGTCACGTTGCTGGCACGAAGTGTTCACCTCTGGTTAGAAACCATACAGAAATGGGTCATCCTCCAACCCCAGGACGGCTGGCACCGTTGGTCCGCCGCTGCCATGAGCGAGTCTGGGCTTATCCTACCTGTGGGCGGCTGCCACAGGTTGGATGCCCTTGGAGGGCTGTGGCGGACTTCCAGCCCAGCGCCCACCCAGAGCAGGTCACCTCGTCAGTGGCCGTTCAGCTGCTCCGAGGGAGGAGGACGAGGACACCTTCCAGCTGCCAGAGCTCGCCCTCGATGAGGGGTCTCCAGTCTCTGGGGACGGTCCCTCCATCCTCCCCCGGGGGATCGGGTGCTCCCTGCCACAACTCCACCACCTCCAGCTGCTCTTGTCCAGCTGTCCTGCCCGTGCGGCCTGAGGGCCCTGGGAGCAGCGTGAAACCTTCCAGAAGTCAGCTTGAGGTGGATTTAGGGGCTTGGAGCAGCCTGGAGGTGCCGCTGTCCTTGGTGCTAAGAGGCACCTGTGTGGACATGTCGGTCCTCGGGCTCTCAGAAGGGGCATCTTCCCCTTCCGCACACCTCCCACCCCCTGCATGGACACAGTGCACCTGTGGTCAGGTACCATGGCCCCTGGAGATGGAACTGTGCCCACTCTGCTCGCCGCAGCTCTCCAGAGCCTCGGGCCATGGCAAAATCCCCTTCCTCGTGCTCAGCTCTGCGCTAAAAACCGCTCTCTGCCAGCCCATCTTCCTGGGCAGGCTTTCAGCCTGGGTTTCACTTCTGCAGGGCCTCCCCAGGCCTTCCTCCACCCTCTGCACTCCAGGTCCAGACTCCCAAACTCAGGCGATGGCGGCAAGCAGAGGGGAGCACAGAGGACCACAGCTCGGAAAGCAGTCTCCCTAAGAGAAAGCAAGTCAAAGTAGCAAGGAATCCGCTCTGGGTTGAACTCCGGCTGGAATGGAGCGAGGGGTAGCTCTCTGGTTCCCGGACTCTCGCACGCAGCCTGGGCTGACCCTGGCAAAGCCACACGACGGTCTTCCATTGTCCCCACTTCATGGATGAGGAAGGTGAGGCTCAGAGAGACTCAGGAACTTGCCTGAGTGAGCAGGAGACCGAAAGAGCTCATCAAAAGTGCGACAGCAGCTCGCTCCAGCAGCGGGGCCCAGACGAACACCACACCCCACCCTTTCCGTCCAAAGTCACTCATCCCACAGCCATGAAGCGCTGGGCCTGGTGCCTTGGCTCTCTGTGCACTCAAGACTGGGCCCTGGAATCCTGGAGATGGTCTAACCCTACCTGCTCATCACCGTATAGGTGGAGAGGCTGAGTCCAGAGAAAAGTGAAAGCTTAGCCTGGCTGTGTGTCTGAGTCCCCGTCCTTTGAAAGAGGCGTCATGCTCCATCTTGAATACTCCGTCCACCCCACCCGGCCTGCTTTCCCATCTGTAAAATGGGTCCATTAGGCCTGCCTGCAGAGCTGCTGGGAGCCCGGCATGTGCCGTGCATGCCCAGTGCCTGGAATGGTGCCTGGCACCAAGGTCCCACCTCCCTCCACGCCAGCCAGCCCCACGGCCCCAGGGCTGAAACCTGAGAAGGAAGGGGGCCATGCGGGAGAGAAGTCGCACCACCAAGGGCTTTGCCAGCCTGCAAGGCTGCATGATCTTCTGCAAAGACAAGATCTGCTGGGTTATTAAGCACACACGACGCGCAGACTGCGGCCAGGAGATAAGGAATCTTCCCTCAGGACGGCGGTCCCTCTCCCGCTCTCTCTCTTTGGTTTTTTTTCTTCTTCCCTCAACTTGGGTTTTTCAAGCTTAGAAGTGACCTCTCTAATCGAGCCGAGAGACCAGCGGCAGGCAGCGGATGAACTCACCCGAGATGGAAAGGTTAAGAAACAGGAGGCGGGGGGCGGGGTGCTTATTCTAGAAACAGCATCTCAGCCCCGGGTTGGACAGAGACGAGGACCCCAGCCCCCACGTGGCCGAAAAGTTGGAGTAGAGCCTTGGATTTTCCCTCAGACACCTCTGCTAGAGGGGAAGACAGGGGTCCACTCTCGGGAGGAACCCAGTCTGATGGCAGCGACACACCCCTGGGGAGAGTCTGGCCTGGGGCAGTGCACGGCGCCTGGGCCACAGGTGCGCTGTCAGATGGTGCTCAAGGCATGGCCCGCACACCGGGGAAACCAGATCATGCTGAGTGTGCACCCCGGCCTGGACACGCTGCCACCCCACGGCCATCCTCAAGGCCTTCCCTGCCCGTGGCCTTCAGAGCAGCCGGCGGCTGGAGTCGCCGCCGTGGGGGACGTGTGCTGGCCGCAGGAGCTCAGTCAGGGTGTGGGGACGCGGCCCCACTCCCTGGGCTCCACCCCTGCAGCTGTTCTGACCCCGAGCCCTGATGGAGCACCCCACCATCTCCTGTGGTTCTGACTGGTCCCTATGTGGGGTGGGGGCCAAGCTCTGCCCACGCCAGGTAGAGGCCAGACAAGGCCCTGTCCCCAGAGAAACACGCAATTTGCTTGGACCAGTTCCATGGAAACAAGTCCAGGGCACACAAACTCGCCTCTGGAAACATTTTCCGACGTGACCAGTGACCTTCCATGACCTCCAAGCAGTGACCAGTGACCTTCCATGACCTCCGAGCAGCTCCAGCTCCCTTCTCTCACTGCCCCCAGCAAACTCACCCATGTCTGGGGCCGCAGAGCCTTCCCGCACGCTATTCCCTCCCTGGAATGCTTTTCCCTGTACCCTTCACAGGGCACTGGCCCTGTTCCCTCTTTTAAGTCTCTGCTTCCTTGTCTCCTCCTCCAGGCAGCCCTCCCAGACCACGCCTCCTGGCGCTCCTGTCCCAGACCCTGACGCTTCCTCAAACACTCAGGATTACACCCGGGTTCTGACTCTTCCCACCCACCAGAACTCTGGCTCTACAAAGGCAGGGGCTCATTCCCTAGGGAGTGACCCACAGTGGTCACTCCAAAAGTACGTACTGAATGAGTGAACGGGTATGACTGCGAGGTCCCCCTGCCACCGTCCCCTCCCCCGACCGCACGCCCACCATGCGGTCTGTGACCCTGCGGGAGACTGGGGGATCACGACCACCCCACCTCTTGAATCTGGGCTGGCCGAGACCCACTCTGACCCAGAGAATGTGGCAGGGGTGAGGCCTCACACGAGCGCCGAGCCCAGGCTTCCAGCGGACGGCCGCTCTCCCGTCAGCCTCCAGGCCCCCGGCCCCACGCAAGGCAGCTGCCCTGACCACCGCTCCATGAGAGCCCCCAGAAGAGAGGTCAGCCATGTGGCAGGGAGCCCGCCTGAGTGTCGCCAGCCCCGCACTCGCGTGGGTGAGGTCATTGGGGACATTCCAGCCTGAACTGATGTCCCTGATGATTGAAGACCCCCGCCACCGCCGTGACCCCAGGTGAGCTCACAGGGAGCAGAAGAAAACCCAGCCGACCCAAGAAGATAAGAAATAACAAGTTCCTGCCGCTTGGACCCCCGGTTTCAGGGTGGCTGGTCCGTGGCAGGAGATAGATAGGAAGGTGCTTCCCATCCCCCCCACGGCCCCAGGGGAGACTGTCACCCTCCTTCACCAGGCTGCACGCCCCACCCGACAGAGCCCGGACCCATGAGCTGTGCCGGGCCGCGGGAGGGTGGAGGCCAGTGGGAAAGTGGGGTGTCGGAGAACTTAAAAGCACACACAGGGACAAACGTGGACCCAGCCACGCGCAACAGCTACGCGGCGGCCTCTGTGCCTCCCCAGACGGCAGGCGGCCGGGCCGACGTTTCCAACGGCTGCGCACCCGGCGTCCAGGGGGCACCCGACTGTGCCCGTGCGCTGTGAGGCCTCCGCCAGACCCTTAGTCTTAGACTCTGGGATGAGCCCCGGAGCCGCCTGAACGCAGGAAGTGCCTTTGCTCCCGGCATCCTCACCACGCGGCCTTCCTCGACGGCAGCGTTTCCCCCACAGCCCCTCCCTCAGGCAGCTGCCGCCCTCCACCACCTTCACAAACCCCGGCACGCACGGGAGGCCTCCAGCTGCGAGGGACGGGATCCCAGCCCAAACCCGCCGAAGACAAAAGTGGGTGCCAGGCGGGGTCCAGTCAGGACCCAGGAAACACGCCAGGCCTTCCAGCCGGAGGGTCTTCATGCCAAGACGCGTTCACACAGGGGTTGAGGAGCGAAGACACTGACGGCCAAGTGGGGGACACAGCAACCGCCAGGGACCAGCAGCAGCAGGGCAGGGTCCCCTCGTTAAGCAGGAGCGGGGAGGTAGAGTTCTCAGACCACGGGTGCAGACCACACCACACTGTGGGGTCGCCTACAGAAACTGGGCATTGGTGAGGCATCCAGTGGGCCCTGGAGCCGGAGGAGACCCCACCCAGACCAGCAAATGGCCCCAAGGACATGTCCCAGGCATTTCTCTCCCTCTCCGGCCGGTCTCCCCGAAGCTCTTCCATGGCCAAACCCGCAACACCGTCAAAGCCTGGAAACACAACAGAACCACAGTCCAGGTCGGGAAGGGGGCAGATCCCCAAGAGAAAGGGGGACTCTGGGCAGCCGTAGTAGCGCCAGAACCCCACAGTGGCTTCCTGTGCACTCGGGACGAAGCCCGAACTCCTAAATGTGCCCTTAGACCCGTGCTCTGAGCTCACGAGCTCAGCCTCTGAGCCATAAGGGAAAGCTTCCAGTTCTAAAGCCTCTCACCTCCTTCCTGCCCCAGGGCCTTTGCCCACACTGCTCTAGACACCTGTGACATTCTCCTATCATGTCCCCATAACGGTCACTTTCCATGAGGTCTTTCCTGGCCTCCAGATGGGAAGGCCACCCTTCCGCCACCAGACCCTATGCTCCTTAGCGGGCAACTTGACGGCTGCAGTCCCCGGCACTGCCCCCGGGAGCTGGGGCGTCCCTTTGCCAGACTACAACCCCCACGAGCCAGGGCAGGTGAGGTGACTGTCCACAAAGGGCAGGTCCTGTTGGGGAAAGAATGGTTTGGTCTTGGGGGAATTCTCACAATGGGAAGCAAGGCCCCTCGCAGGCTCCCAGTCCGATCCAGAAGGTGGCCAGCATGAGAATCCGTGGCCACTTTGTTCAGCAACCAGGGCAGGACCATCCGCGTATGGAGTGAGCTCCGGGGAGCAAGAAGAGTGAGCCTACCATGGTGGGAGACATGCAAGCCAAGGTTGCAGGCACACATGGCCTGGATGTGGAGGAATATTCCCCAAGCCCCTCTGGTTCTCGGAGCATGGCTTAGGTGCCAGTGGTGATGCTCGGAGCCAGGGGCCGGAGGAAGCACATGAGAACCAGGGTGTGGGTGCCCGGCGAGCCCGGTCAGGGGTGGGGGGCCAAGCACTGAGTCGCCATGGACAGAGCAGCTCATGGGACAGGGTGTGTCGCTCCTCGGACGCAAAGAGCTCCAGCAGACAGCGAGGTGTGCGGCAGCTGCCCCTTCTCGTGCCCCCCCCCCGGTCGGGAGGCAGCACGACCCTAGAAACAGTCCTCACAGCAGCAGGAGGGGCCTGAAGAGCAGGAGCCCGAAGCTGAGCTGCCACAGGGAGGTGGCCAGGCCACCACTGCCACCCAGAGGCTGTCCAGGAGCCAGGCCACCCAGAGCGGGGTCTACCCTACAACGAGGCCAGCCAGTCGCATACGGGGGCGAGGGGGGTTTGGCAAGCCCAGAAATTCCCTTCACAGGCCCAGGGGGGCTTCAGGTCAGCCCCAAGGCCCAGAGAGGGTATGGAGTTTCCCTGGGACCCCAGAAGCCAGCGAAGGGTGGCCGCAGCCTCAGGGCCATCTGCCCACTGACCACATGGGGTAGGGGATCCCCAGGGGCAAGGCCTGCTCTCCCCTGGGCCTCAGCAGCCTTGCCAAGAAAGGGCCTTAAGCCCTGAGATGCTCAGCAACCGTGCCATTCTGCTTCCTGTCCTTGCTCCCTCCTCCACACTGCCCACCTGGGTGGCATGCTGGCGTGTGCAGACCCACCCCTGGGGAACCCCAGTTCCCTCCTGGACTGTGCCAGGGCTGGCCTGGCCTGTCACATTTCCTCAGGGGGGAAAAGTCATAAAAGCAAAGGCGTGGACCCATCCCCAGTGCACGGGCTGGTGGGGCTGGTTTCCTAAGCACAGGAACTCACGTAGACTCGTCTTCCACAGCAGCCAGGCTCCTGGGGGGCTCTCGGCTCCCCAAGAACCCTACCCGGCCTCACGGACTCTCTGCTCCCGACAGACCTCTAAACCCACACATCCCGGCCATGGCTGCTTCTTAGGGACCGGACTCACCCCAGCACCTGTTGGGGGCCAGCTCCCCGGCTCCGGGCAGCGCATCTGCCTGGGCCACTCCCCGTCTATCTCAGACATAGTGGGAAAGTTTGTTACAGACAAGAAAAGAACGTGACTTCATGATGGGGCCGGACGGCGTTCAGCATCCAGCAGGAGGAAGGGGAGCGGTGGGGGGAGCCCGTGGCCTAGGACAAGGCTCAGCCACGGCCCGTGTGGCTCGGAGACCCCAGCCCCTGCCCCTCGGAGGTGCCTTGCGTCCAGCCACACATCTGCCGGGGGGAGAGCCAGCGAGACGTCGCCCGGCAGCTACTGCCGCCAGCGGGCCAACCTCACCCCACCAGAGTCACCCTCTGCTGCCGTGGCAGCCCCGAGCCCTTCCCCACGCGCCAGCAGGAGTGACGGGGGAGTCCTGTGAAGGGACCGAAGAAACACGGACGGCGCAAACCCGCCCGCACCTTCTTATCAAATGGGTAATTGAATGCCCGGGACTCGGCAGCCAGGCTCAGCCTGGGGTCTCTGCCCCACGACTCTTCCCGTCAGACACGTGTCTCTGGACCCATGCCAGTCCACACTGTGCTCTGGGCTCCAGGGAGGTGAGCAGGCCAGGGGCAGCGGGTCACGACTGGTGGCATCTCCGGGCCCCACCCGGAGGATGGGGCTGCCAGGAAATGACAAACGCCTCACCGTGAGCGGGACCAGGCCAGGAGCTACAATGGCCCTTCCCTTCTTTTTATCCTCATAACCACCTAGGAATGGGCCATGCTGTCCCCATTTTATACAGGGGGAAACTGAGGCCCAAGGTCACGCAACGAGCAGGAAGCAGAGCTGGGGAGGGGGTCCTAGCGGGCAGAGCCCCAAACCCAAGCTATTAACACTGAGGACTCAAATCTGCTCCAAAGCACACAGATGCATGTGCCCGGAAGCCCGCAGCCCATCGGCCATGGCGTGGGTGCGGCCGCGCTCCTATAATTGTGGAGAAGACGCCTGCCTCTTCCTTCTTGTTCTAACCAGTCCCATTGGCAGCCTGCAGCGTGGGCAGCGTCCTTGTGATTGCTAGAGCGACCGGAGGGTAGTGGGGAGAAACGGCCGGCGTCGGGGTGAGAGGAGCACCTACAGTGTATCCAGGTGGGTGTGGACACTTTTCAGTTTTACCAAAATCACAGTGATAATATTAACATGAGCCATTACTGACCACTGTGGCCAGATGGCAGCTGTCTGGGGCCCTGGAGGGGGGCTGTGTCCTCAGCCAAAAAGGTCAGGCCGACAGACAGCCTCCTGCGGTATTTAAATGACAGCCTCCAAAGCGGCTGGGCACCTGTCCAAACCTGGCCAGGGAGCCCGCACGGAGAGGCCCCACTCCAGAAGGCAGCGCAGCCACAGACCTGCCAAGCTGCCAGCCCCTGGGGGGGCCGCGGGGTCTGAGGTGTGCAGGAGGGTGCGGGAAGCGGACCTCGGCCCGGGAGGGAGGGTGGGAAGAGGGATGGAGTGCAGAGGAAGCAGGACACTCCTGGAACATCCCTTCACATACCTTCCTTCGTTCCCATCGTCCAAGCTCCACCAACACATCTCCCGACCCGACCCCCCCCAGTTATCCATCCATCCACCATCTGTCCGCTAACCCACGCACCCACAAACCTACCCGCCCGATGCCCCACCGAAGGAGACACCCACCCTCCCCCGCCTGTGGATCCATCCACCTGCCACCCACGCATCCATCTCTCCACCCATCCATTCGCCTGTCCGTCCGTCCGTCCACCCTCCCGTCCGCCCACCTGTCCGTCCTCTCTCGGGCTCACCCACCCAAGAACCCAGGCTGAGAGTAGGCCCGCACACGCCAGGTCTGACTCACCTAGCCTACGCCACAGTTCTAACTGAAAAAGGCATTAATCACAACTGGCTTGACGGCCCGTCATGCGCATGAGAAAGCAGGGTTGGGAGGGGCAGAACATAAGAGGGCGCGTCATTCTTCAAAGCAGCGAAGGTCTCCGCACCGCACCCCTCCCCGAGTGCCTCCTGTGTCGCCCCGTCCAGATCACGGTCTGCACTTCTCCAACCCCACACTGCGATTTGACCCACGGGCTGGAGGAAAAGACCTGTTTGTCTTCTTCCGCCGCCCGCCCCAGCTTGCGGGCAGGAGTAGGGGAGCCTGGACAGGGATCCTCACCCAACAAGGCAGTCAGGAGCAGACAAGTAAACGTCTGCGATCTTGCCCGTGGGGTGCACGTGGGGGGCCCGTGCGTGGTGCCCTAGTCCTCGACCTGTGCATCTGTGCAATGGGCTGCTAAGACCAGACGGTCTCCCCAGCCTGGGATTCTCCAGAGCAGCCTGGGCTGGGGGCCGTAGGGGAGGGGTCGGAGGGCAGAGAGTATACACCGCGGCACAGCGGTGCCGGAACCCGGGGCCCCCAGGACGTGCTGTCAGTCAGCCTTGCTCTGGGCCAGAATCCCGGAGCCTGGAAGCCATCCCTCGCCTCCCCCGATGACTCACCCTGTCAACACCTGATGAGTCACAGCTGCTGGCAAGTGGGGGGCACCGCTGCAGCCACCCCCACACGGAAGACTCAGCCTGCCCTGGATGCAGCAGGAGGCCCCAGGCGGAGGACGGCATGTCCCGCCCGTGGGTGGGATTGAGCGTCGAGGGCTCTGGAGCCCAGGCTCACCCCACGAGTAGCTCATGCCCCAGCCCACCTTGGCACACGAGGCCACTGAGGCCAAAAGAAGTGACCAGCAGACCCAGAGCCACAGAGCTGCCCAGGTGCCTGGTGAAGATGTCTTCCCACTGTGCCTCTTGCAGAACTCGCCGGGACCAATTCATGTGTCCGATGTGTCCCCTGAGCTGGGCAGGACTTACCTCCTGCAGCGCTCACACCCCGCCTCCTGGCATAGCTGCCCTCAGCACCCTCGCCCAGCTGGAGGGAAGAGGCCAGCCCACATGAGGCTCCGGCTCGCCACAGCCCCCCGGGGCAGCCTCCCGGCCCTAGATGAGGGGGATGGACAGAAGCAACAAGTCTTTGGGCGCGGGCCCCAAAACCAGAGACCGCAAGACCTCTGTTCTGTAGGGGGTTCTAGACACCCCCTTCCTCAGCCCTGGGAGAATGTGCTGGAGGAAAGCTCAGGGCTCTGGGCCTGCAGGGGCTGTCCTCAAACCACCAGGGGAATCACGGACCCACGCCAGCCCTCTGTGAGGTTCAGGCACTGCGATCAAGACCCAGGACCGCATGGGAGGAACCTGTCCCACAGGACGCAGGAGTGAGTGACCAAAGTCCGCTGGACCTCCCAGGGATGGCACCGTGGCTCCCCAGCTCTGCAGGCTGAGAGACCATACCCCCCCCCACCCCCTTGGGTGGGATCTGTGCCAGGATCTGCCTTGGCTCTCAGGAACACCAAGGGTTTGGGTGGGACCTCAGCAGGCGTCACCAAGACACTTATAACCGCAGGGACAGCAAGAGTCGGGCAGGAAGCCGGCGCTGGGTGGAGAGGGCCCAGAAGTGCCTGGCAGGTTGAGGCTCCTGAGAACGCCCTTGGGACCGAGGAACTTAGCAGACACCTCCCTACCCAGGGTCAGCATCCAGCTCCCACTCAGAGGCCCCCTAGGAGAACACACACACAGACTCCCCAGCCAGAAAGCCACGTCACCAAGGCTGCCCGGCCAGCCAAGGGGGTGGAGACAGCAGGTCAAAGGGAGGAGGGGGGCAGTCGGTGTGGGGCTTGTAGGAAGCAGCGGCAGCCAGGGAACTGGATCAGGAGAAGGACAGAGAAGGTGAGCCAGGAGGCACGCGGCACCAAGGTCCAGGGCCAGCAGAGCATGAAGCCCTCTGGCGTGGGGCGCCCACAGTCTAGGTGGTTGGACTCAGCAGCCACAGACGGAGAAGCAGCTTCATCGCCTAGCGGAGTCTTCACAGCTCCCCTGGCTTTCACAGCCTTGGCCTGGAGACCCAGCCCCAAACCTTCTCCGGGTCAGGCCCAGGACCTGTATGTGATGAGTTCGGCACAGTGTAGACCCCAAAACACCAGGATCAGGGTGGCCACACCTGCTCCCGCAGCAATGGCCCCACCAAAATGACCTTCGCAGGACCCGGTAGGAGGCCCCCCAGGCCAGGAGCCAAGCAGAGGGGACACGGCCCTCTGAGCACAGTGGGGAGATGGCGGGCAGCACAGGCTGATGCACTGTGGTGACAGCAATGAAGATGGCGCGGGCAGGCACGGCCACGCTCCCTGGCGCCTCCAGCGTCCCCCACATTGATCTAAGACCTTCTAGCCCCCCAGGTCGTCCCATGTGAGCAGCAGCAACCTAATCCATGCCCCTCAGGTGACTGGACAGGTCAGGGCTCCCTGGGGATGATAGGGTCTCGGGCTCCCAGACTAGGGGGCGAGGGGGTGACGGGCGGGACCACAGCCTGTGCGGCACAGCCATGCAGAGGCCGTGAGCGGGCACCCCAGAAGCCAACCTGGGTCAGCAGTGGTCTGAGCTGCTCCGGGGCGTGGAGGAGGGAGGTGAGACTGTGACCCTCATCCAGCCAAGGTCAAGGTCACTGGCGTGGCAGCAGGGACAGAGCCTCCTCTTCCCCCTGTAGATATTGTCCTGTTCCCCTCCCCTGGTTCCCTCCATCAGTCCCGTTATCTGATCCACAGTATCAGTGTCTTAATACTTAAAGCAGATTTGAATTAGCGTAACTAGCCCTAAGAGGAAATACATTAACATTAGTGCATCAGAAGTTTCTCCAGACAATTAGAACCTGGACTAAATTGAATTAATATCTGATCTCTCTTCTCACCTGAGAATTTGCTTTCCGGACGGTGTGGGGTGTGGGTAAAAGGGGGCAGGAGAGACACCCGGTCAGGACGACGGGGCCCAGCACTGGCCCCCACCCGGGGCTCTGCGCGACTTCGAGACAGGGAGGCAGAGGGTAAACTGAGGCGCTCAGCGTGCCCAGGCCTAGAAGATGCAACAAAGCAGGCTGACTGTAGGCGTCCAGGGATTGTGGCCACAGACAGGGGCCTGGGCAAGCCACTGCTGTGAACACTGGGGGACCATCTTTCAGTGCCACCGCCTGAGAGGGGTCAGCACGCAGCGGGTCCGAGCCAGACGCTTGTATCCACCCCTAACGTCACGCCCCTGATCATCTTGAGTTGCGGGTGGCCGTGCCTGTTTCCCACCTGCAGAAAGCCAAGGCCCAAGGTCATTGAGGGGCAAATGGCCAGCAAAGACCCCCATCCGGGGACTCAGCCAGGAGGGGTGGAGAGGGCCCCACTGGCCCTGTTGGAAGGTCCCAGGTGCTCTTCCAAAGCTGGATGGAGAGGCCGGAGCAGGGGGAGCGCGAGGTCCGAAGGCCCGGGTGGCAGGACGGCAGCCCCTCCCCCAGTGCCAGCCTCCCCACCGAGAGCCTTTCCTCCTAGTCCACCTGCCTGTGGCCCCCGCTGGCCCACTCTGGGAGCTCAGCCTCTGGACGCAGTGTGTCCCCATCTTGCCCAAGGTCACACGAGCCCTGGGCGACAGAGCTGAGCCTGGAGCTTGTGTCTCTCAGGTCAGCTCAACCAGGGAACATTTACCAAAAGCCTGTGAGGGGCCACCGCTGGCTAGCTACGGGGTCCTCTGTAATTAGGCGGCGCTCTTGATATTGGACCCAAGCTCGGGCGTGAGAAGCCGCCACAGAGGCTTGCCGTTCAGAGGTCTTATAGACCAGCGGCAAGCTCGCCGCGTACCTAAGGCTTCATGAGCCCGTCCCGCCTCGGAGAGGCCGGCCGCCAGGCTGAGCAGCTCTTGAGTCATCACGGCCGCCTGCCTGGGTCACTGACCCCATGAACCTGCTCGGCCCTCCCGGGCTGTTTTACCTTGAGCCGGTCACTTCCCCTCCCTGGGCCTCCGTGTCCCAGACATCAAATGGGGATGCCTGGTGACAAGGACCCGCGTCAGTGGGGGTGAATCACCTCGAACCTAGAAGTTTCTCCGTACACACCAAGTCCCTTCTCTACAGCTGGGAGAAGGGCACACCCCACGCACCACTGTGCTCGGCTCCCAGAAGCCCCACTTCTGTTTGGTCCCTTAACAATGGTGGCTCAAATGTGGGCACCCGCCGAGTCGCAGGGATGGCGAGATGACAAGCCGCAGTCACTGCTCATGTGAGCTCAAGGTGTCCACTGAGAAACCACAGGGCCGTGCTTGACGGAGAGCCCACGGAGGAGCAAACAGGTGAGGAGATGTGGAGAGGCCTGGCAGACACCCCGGAGGAGGTGACCCATGAACCGGGTTTGCAGGTGCAGCGAGGGAGAGGGGCACCTGCCTGTCGCTGTGAAAGGACACAGAAGTCCTCTGGGGTGGCCTGGAGGCACGAGTGGCACAAACTCAGGGACATTGTTACTCTAACAGTTCAGAATGGGTCCAATTGTTCTCACAGAATTCATCTGGCTTAGCCCTCCACCTCCACCCCTGCCATCCATCCGCAGAGCCTCCACAGAGCACAAGCACAGGCGGGGGGGGGGGGGGGGGGCAGGGAGTTTGCCAGAGGTCATCAGCAACAGGTGGGGCCAGGTTTGAAGCCACACCGTGTCCACCCTCCCCTTAACCACCTCCTGCTGAATTCCGTGGCAGGAGGCAGAAACCCCAACTCAGACACGGCCTGTCACAGAAGCCGATGACACGTGGGCCACGGACCTGGACAGGCGCATGGCCTGTCCCCAAAAAAGACACACAGGGGTGAGTACACGCGAGGAACAGCCCTCCCCAGCTCACGACAAGGAAACGTGAAGTAGAACCGTGGAGGACCCCGCCACACCCCCGTGAGACCGTCCGGTCCAGAGTGCTGTCGCCCCCCCGTGCCGGCGAGGACACAGAGCCCCGGCTCCACTCACAGCTCGCCGGCATGCAGAACGGCTCGGCCACTTTGCACTGAAACTAATCATGGTCTCACCGGACAAGCCAACAGAGCGTTCCTGGGTGTTCACGCGGAGGTGCTGAAACCATCCCCACCCAAAAACCTGCACACGGGTGTTATAACAGCTTCATTCAGAGTCACCAAAACTCAGGACGACCGAGACGTCCCTCAGTAGGCAGACAGACATGCAGACTGCGGTCTGTCAGACAACAGAGCGTTACTCAGCGCTGCGTACAACTGAGCTCTCCAGCCAAGGAGAGACAGAGGAACCTCAATGCCCGTCGCTAAGTGAAAGCCACCAGTCTGAAAGGCTCTGCGCTGTAAGGTCCCAGGGCTCGGACATTCTGGAAAAGGCACAACCATGGAGACAGAGGAATGGTTGCCAGGGGCTGGGGAGCAGGGAGACAGTCGGATCCCAGAGGATTTAGGGCAAGGAGACCATCCTTCGTGACACCGTACTGCTGGACACATCCTTATGCGTTTGTCCAACCCCACACAGTGTGCAGGGCCGAGACGAACCGTGAGGTAGGCTGTGGACTCCGGGTCGTAAGGCTGCGTCCGTGAACGCTGGCCAGTGACAAGCGTGCCATCGGCGGGGGTGCTGCACGTGGGGGAGGCTGTGCCTGCTGGGGGAGGGGATGGGGCACGGGGGAACTCTCTGTGCCTTCCCCTCGATTGTGCTGTGAACTTAAATGCTCTACAAATTAGTCTACTTTTCTAAAACAGAAAAAAGACCCAAGTGCTGTTGGTCTGGATGCAAGATGTGGATACGGCTGTCTCCAGGGGTCCAACGGTACCAGCGGGTCCTCTCCGCTCACCTGCTCGCCCACTCCCCCGTTTCTCTCTCCGGCTCCACGTGGCGGCAGGGAGACCCCCGTCAGCGCGGGACACGAATTCCCCGATCCCACCGAAACCACAGGGAGTGGCCACGCGGCCAGGAGGCTGTCTCAGCGGCCACGCTCTCGTGTGTCCACACCTGCCCCAGTCACGGGCCCAGGGCATGCGGCGCTCCGGCTGGCCAGGCTGGCTGTACGCTCCCGCCCTCTCTCAACCCCCGGCCAGGAGGGACTCGTGGGGGAAGAGGAACCAGACCAGCCGTGCCTCTGGGGAAGGTGGGAGGCACCGTCTCTGAGACCCGACCCGGGAACCGCGTCCCGTGGCCTTGCCGGGACCTCGTGCGGGGCAGCGGGAGCCGGCCTCGGGAGTCTGGAGGGCTGGGCTCAGAGCCTCGGGAAGGCTTCCCCAGGCCGGTCAGACTCACCTTACAAAGGTGCCCTGGAAGACAAACAGGGATGAACCAGCCGGAAGGAGGCGGCCCAGACTGACCTGCATCCCTCGGGGTCGTATGTTGAGTCCCCCAGTGGAGGCGGTCGTTCAGGGCAAAGCGGGTCATGCAGGCGGGGCCCAGAGACTGGGATCTGTGCCCGATGAGAAGAGCCCCGGAGAGCTCGCTTCCTCCGTCCCCAGCGCATGAGGACCCAGTGAGAAGGGGGCCATCTGCAAGCCAGGCAGGGGCCTCACCAGGGACCTGACCCTGCTGGCTGCCTGCTCGTGGGCTCCCCGCCCCCAGAGCCATGAGCTGTCCAAGCCTCCAAGCTGGACTGACCAGCGCAGACGGACACGTGGGGCCCATGGCCACCGTCCGGGGGAGAGACAGGGGAGGCCTGCGCCTGGCCAGGCCCAGCACAGCAGCCTGCTCACGGGTCTAAACATGTGCCGTTGGGTCACCAGCCCCACGGTCCTCACTGCGGAGGCAAGTCAGGGTGGAGCCCCATCCAGGCGCCCTCCCTGGGCGGAGGCAGGGGGAGAAGCTGCGAGCCAAGGCACCCGGCGGGGGTGGGGGGGGTGGGGGGTGGAGCAGGGTCTGGAGGGGAGGCGGCCTGAGTCTGCGGCAGGGAGGGAGGGAGAAGCAGGTGGGCAGAGCCTGGCGGCCACACAGCCCCGCAGCCAGGACAGGCCCCCCATGTCCTCGAGTAGGTGAGGCCACAGAGCAGGCCACAACTTTGCAAGAAGCCACTACGTGACGCACCATCTGTCCTCCAGGCGCTCTCGGGCTCCAGTTCCGACCGCTCAGAAGCTCCGGCTCTTCAGAATTCCGACGGCGAGCACGGGACGTGGGGACAGCAGAAGGTCCCCCCACCCCCGCCCACCGCAGCTTCCCTCCCTCTCTGCCCGCCCCAGGCCCATCCTCGCTGTGAGGGGCTCGGTGGGCACGGGCGTGGAAGCCCCGGCCTGCACGCCCAACCTGGGTCCACTCCCCAGGCGGCCGGCCTTGGCCGGGCACACACACTCACCCCTGCTCTGACCCCCGCCGGGCCCAGGGGTACACACGCCTGCAGGCCAGTCTGTCCCCAGAAGACAGAGCTGGGGTGAATCCGCGTGAGCCCGGGGCCAGTTCGGCAGGGAAGGGAGTACGGTCTGAACCGCGAGAGCTGCGGGAGCCTGTCCCCGGTCCCACAGACTTCAACCCGTGGCTGGACCCCCCTTCCCAGGTCTGGGCGGCATCCGAGGCAGCCCTTCAGGACCAGCCAAGCTCCCCCGTACCATCCAGCTGGTTCGCTGCACCCCCACCCCCAACACCTACCTGGAGCGGCCGCACGCGAGACGTGGGGGCGGGGTGGGTCCCACGGGCTCCGGCCTCAGGAGACGTTCCAGGGTCTCAACCTGTGGGGTGCCTCGGCCATCCCAGAGGGCAGACAGAGGCACAGACGGCAGCCAGCCTGCGTCCGCCTTGTCCATGCTCCTTCCCTGGGCAGTTGCCCCCGAAAACCCGTCAGTGTTGGGTCGCAGGCGTGACTGGTCCATGCAGAGACGCTCGGGGTTTCGCAGGCAGACTGTGGCTCAGCGTGGGTTCAGGGGATGAATGCGGGAGGGACGACAGGCCTGACTGCTGCAGGTGGGCGCGGGCGCTGCTGTCCCGTTGCCCCGTCGGCAGGAGGAGGGGGTGCAGTGAAGGGGCTCGTGGGCGCCCGTCCTGCTGGACGTGGCTGCTCCCCACCGCTTGGCGCCCAGCAGGGGTGCAGGCTGGCGGGTAAGACCCCAGGGGTGAGGAGCCCACTTGCGGGGGAAGGGAGGGGGGCGAGGGGGCGAGGGTGGCCGGGACCAGGGTCCAGCCTGAGGAGGCAGAACGAGGCGGCGGCTCCAAGCAGTGGCGCACAGAGAGCCGGACTCGTGCTGCCTATGGAGGCCAAGTGGCCAGGAGTCCAGCATCACCAAGCACTCCCCTCCTCCAGACCTCCGTGCAGGGCTGGCAGGGCGGGTCTTCCTCCCTGTGGTCGCCTGGGGATCCACGCTAATGGGGCTGCCATGGAGTCTGGGGGCCGCAGAAAGCTCCTGCACCACTGCCCACCATGCAGGACGCCTTGCGGGGTGTCCATCCGTGTGGCAAGGGTGGACATCCAGCCGCAGAACACGGTGAGAAAATCCACCTGTAAACATTGAGGGGGAAAGAGAGGGTCATTGCAGGCCTCTATGCTGTGTGGTCCCCTCCCCGGGGCATGTGGGGTCCACGCACACAGCCACGCGATGGACAGACAAAGCCATCTCGGAGACAGAAGGCTTCTGTGTCGCTGTCAGTAACTTGGAGTTTCCGTAACAGATTTCTGACACCTGCTCCCTGCCGGGAGGTCCACGCAGCCTTGGGGCCTGGCGCCTGCTTTCCGACCACCGCTGGGTATGGGAGTTACACCACGTCCAGGCAGTAAGCTGGGGGGACACGTGTCCCCCGAGTGGGAGTCAGACCCCGAGGCCTGGCCCCGCAGCTCCCCGTCAGCCCCTTCCTGCCTGTCTACTGCTTGCTCCGATTCACCAGGGCCCCAGGACCCAGGGCCCCCATGGACAATAGCATAACAGCCCATGGGCTGGGCAGGGACTCACATACGTGCTGTGATGCTCTTGTGACGGACCGTCCGTCTCTATGTGCTCTGAGTGTCCCAAAGGCCCTGGCCAGTAAAGAAAGCAAGTCTGTGGCCTGCGGCTTTGCTCCCTACTCCGGGGCATACTGGATGCTTGCCAGACCTGGGGGCCCCAAGGAGACCTCCCGACACAGGGCCAGTCTCCTGCAAGAGGGATAAGAACCCCTGCTCAGAGCACATCCCTCCGTGCCCGGCCTCGCCGCAGGACAGCAGCTCCCGACGCGCGGGCGTCATTGAGGCCCCATCTGCGCGGGTCTCCGCGGGGGCGACTCTTCAAATGGTTATTTCCGGCCCCTGAAGAGTTTCTTACGTGCCGCACTGAGGCAGGCGTGAACACAGCGGCTGTCCAGAGTTATTACTCGGCCGTGTCTAAGTCCGACTGGCAGACGAGTTGGAGAAGCTTGACCCCTCATCACGACGGGACGACTGAAAGCCGTGAGGCTGTTTTCAACACCGGCGGCTGTTCCTCGCTCCAGCTCGCGTCCTCCCTGAGCCCCTCCTGCGACGTGCCGCTGGCCGTCCAGACGTGCAGGGCCTGGGGCTGCCCACGAGGGGCGAGGGCCTTTCTCCTGCAGGACGAGCAGCCCTGCCAGCCCCCCAGACCTGCAGCCCCCGCGCAGTTTCAGAGTTCAGGGCAGATGGGGAGGCCCCTGTGTGGTCTGAATAGGTTGTAACCGCCCCGGGGCGCCTGGGGGGCTCAGGAGGTGACATGTCTGCCTTCGGCTCAGGTCGTGATCCTGGGGTCCTGGGATCCAGCCCCACATCGCCGGGGGACGGCGTGTCCTTGCTCAGTGCTGAGTCGCTGGTCCTTCTGACCCTCACTGCACTCACACTTCTCACTACTCACTCACTTTGTCCAGGGACGAAGGCCTTGGGTAACTGGCTTCTTAGAGCAAACCCTCGTCCACGGCGGGTCTGGGCCGTGGGTCTGGGGGTCCGGGCCACGGTCCAACGCAGAGCATAGCCATATGTCACCACGCACTGAGAAGGGGAAAGCCCCGTGATCGTCCAGGCCGACCCTCAGATTCAGAAACAGGACCAGAGGGGCAGCCACGGGCCTGCAGTCGCACAGCTAGGGACACACCTGCACCAACAAACCCCCAGGCTGGCGGAGGTGACAGCGAAACGCACCGGGAGTCAAGGCCATCTGGGCCCCCCATGCAAGTCTTCTCTGGTCCAGCGGATGAAAAGGACCAACTCACCACTCGGTCAAGCCAGGTGATCCAGAGCTGGGACAAAGGCCTCAGAGGGAGTCGGTCCCCGGAGGACGTGGGAGAAGCAGCTCGGCCAGACCGGGTGGAAACTCACTCGGAGTTCGGTCACTGATTCCGAGGTCCGACTGCGGACCATCACCTTGGGGGAGCATGCGTGGAACCCGGGCGCCAGACCCCGCCGTGTCGGGTTGGGGAGGGAAAGCCCCTCTCGCGGTCTCCCCAGCTCTCCCAAAGAGGAAGGGGCCAGGCTGGCCAAAGGTATCGCGAAACATGACAGGCATCTGATGTTTTGAATTTCAGAAAACCCAGAAACGTTTTCAGCGTAAGTATGCTCCCAACACGAAACTCTAGAGAAAGGAGTCACGGATGAGGTGAGGTGCATATTTAACTGGGTGTCCCACATCCCGTGCGGTGGTCCTAGTGGGAGCAGGTATACGCCTGTGTCTCCCCGTGTCCTGTGTCTGCAGCGTTCCACGCGGGAAGGACCCGCTTCCTGGGCACTGAGGGAAGGCCGCCCTCTCCTCCTGCTCGTGGCCCGGCCTCTCCATTTTCTCGGCTCCCCCAGGGCCAGGAGCTCTCCACTCGCACACAGCAGGCATCACCGTCCTTCAGGCTGAATGGATGAAAAATCAAACACCAGAGCCCAGCAGACATGGGGCAGAGACCCCGCCTGGGGGGACAGCTAAGCAGCCGCTCAGCCCAAAACCTGCTCCCCATCCCATACCCCACTCGCTCACGGGGGCGTCTGGCCTCTCCTTGCTCCATTCCCCATGAAGCGGCTGTGAGGCTCCCAACAGGAAAGCACGCACGGATAAGACAGGAAGGCAGGGGGCGGCACGCAGTCTTGGGGGCGAGCTGGGGTCTCCTCCCACTCCCCTCCTCTCTACCGCCTCCACACAACTGTCTTCTGGCTCCACGGCCGGCCAGAGGCCCCCTCTCGCCTGGTCAGCTGTGGGACAAGACGCCCAACATCTCCGCGTCAGGCCCGTGAGGAGGCCAGGAGGCCCGGCCCCTGGCTGGGGGGCAGTATCCCTGCCATCGGGGCAAAGGACAGGGCGGTGGCCCCTCCCCGCTCACCAGCCTCCAGCAGGGGACATCCCAAACTGACCCCTGCCCGGGCATCCCCTGCTCAGCCTTCCTCGGGCCCCCCACGGCACACCCCCATGTGCCCGCAGAGCCCACCTCCCTTCCCTCTGGGCTACAGGGCCGCCAAGGGGAGGAGGTGCCCAAAAGCCCGGTCCCCCCCGCCCCATACCTGAGGTCTCAGGTCCGCTGACAGCACGTGCTCTGCTCCTAATAAGACGCCAGGCCTCCCGCTGCCAGGGAGGAAATCTCATGTTCCGAGCAGCGGGGAGGCGGCCGCCCTGGTCTACTGGGCGGTGCTGGCGGCCAGCATGATCACAGCCCTGGGAAGGAGGCAGAAGCAGTGGGGGTGGGAGAGCCAGAGTGTGGAGCCCGGAGAAACGTCTGGAATTCGGGACCTGGGCCAGGGGCGGACAAGAAACAGGCTCCTGCGGTAAAACTGCCTCATGGGCTCAAAGTGATAACTCGAAAGATCTGCTCCTCAGGCCCCAGAGGACCGGCCTCCCTCGTATCAGTGCAGGGCAGGGTCTCAGGGCAGGACAGACAAGCCGCAGGCCGAGCCGCCTTGACAGTGCAGGGCCCCACAGCCGTGTCCGTCACCCCCGCTTAGCCCCTTTGCGGAGCCCACCCTGGCCTCCAGCCCCCCAGCACTGGGCGCGGAGCGGGAGGGGACCCCGGGCCTCGGAGCCCCAGCCACCAGGGCCCGGCCTTGAGATCACCTTCCCTACGAACCGCCCGCTGGCAGGACCCTGTGCATCAACAAGAGGCTGCGCGTCTGCAGCCCCGACTCCAGAGCAGCTAACTGCTCCGAGGCCCTGTGCCCCGATTCGACGCAGCTTCTCGAGAGGCTGATGGAGGCTTGAGTCCCCATCCCCAACCCGACCCCAGCAGAGGCTCCCTTCCAAGGAGGGGGACAGCGCTGCTCCCCAGAAGGACACTGTCCGCCCCCTCCACCGTTCTCGGTCCCCAGCTCTGCCCCCTGCCTCCTGCACCCCTCCTGCCGCCTCACCTTCCTGACCCTCAGGCCCCTCCCCTCTCCCCCTGTGCTTGGGGCCATTCTGGACTCAGGGCAGATGCCCCAAACCACACGGAGACAGGATCGGGTTACAGGGCCAGTGGGCAGATGGAGAGAGCCTGCTTGGGGCCCCAGAAAACCCTCGGCCAAGAGGTGACGTTTCACAGGGAGAGGTCAAGGGAAGAGTCAAGGGCACAGTGTCTGCAGGAGGCAGGACGGCCGCAGGCAGGGAGCGAGCCCCCGGGGTGGAGCTCTGAGACACAGGCCTCCTGGCACAGGGCCGGGGGAGCTCTAAGATGGGGCCCTCCCGGCAGCAGAAAGACAACCCATTAGGGTGGTCTCTCTAGGTCCAGGACAACACGGGACCCTCCTCTGAACAGTACAGAAGCCCCAGGGACATTCACTGCCCTCTGGAGCTCAGTCACGCCGGCCCATTCCGGGCTGAGAGCTGAGCCGCAAGCCAACGGCCTCCAGCAGGCTGGGCAGGTGGGGCTGAGCCCGGTCTGTGGAAACCATGGCCCTGAGGTGGAGGGACAGTGATCTCGACGGCAAGGGCCAGGGCACTGGACACACTGACCCAAGGAAGAGATGGTGGCCCTGCTGGGGACACTGCGGGCAGAGGGCCAGACTCTGGATTCCGGGGGCCCTGGGGAACCGGCAAAGGTTTGGGAGCAAGACAAAGCCAGGGGAAGAAAGGCGGGAGTGAGACGGACCAGGGGCTGGCCCGTGACCCTCCAGAGGCTGACCACAGTGGTCATGCACATGTCCACATGGCGGTCCGAGCCGGGGGAGGGCAGATCTCGCAGAAGAACTGGGCACTTCCCTCCACAGCTGTCCTGGGTCTCCTCGGGGCCGCCAGTCGGCAGACTCAGGCCAGGCTGACTAGAGATGGGCCAGGATCCGCTCAAGCAGCAGAAGCAGGGCATGGCATTCGGCCGAGGCCAGGGACCAGGAAGCAGGGATGCCCCCCATAGCCGGTTGAGCCAGCCCCCGGCCCAGGATGGCGGTGGAGGGCAGGAGGGTCCACGGCAGCGGCCGTCCTGCCTGGAAACTTGCAGAGAGCAGGCCTTTGAGAAAGAGCAGTGTGCACAGTCAGCACCAGAGTCCCCACCAGCCGTCCGTGGTCTCCTGTGGTTGAGGCCTGGACACCGCCCCAGGCAACGAGGGGCTGGCAGAGACAGGAGACGTGGGCCGGGAGGCTGACCAGGCCTCCAGCAGCAGCAGCTGCCCAAGGCCCCAGGACGCAGGTGCGTTTCCCTCTGAAAGGCAAGACCCCTCACATAGGAAACCTCCTGCCATTTCTGCAGTGTGGCTCCCTACCCGGGGGCGGGGGGGTGGAGGCTTCAGGAAAACTGCCTGGGGGTCTTCCCGGGGGTGCCAGGTGGAGGCTGGGGGCTCCAGCCTGAGGAGACCCCAGGCTCAGCCACGCAATTCCGTAGGAATCTCGGAGCTTTTGACCCAAGCCGTCCACACCCCCTCCCGCTCATCCAGGACAGAGAAAAGAGAAAATCAGCTGCAGTAGAAGTCTGGGTCCATGTGAGCAACTGTCCGGGTGACTTTTTCCGACAGAAAGCAGGGACAGGACTGTGGGGCCCTCCTGACGCCCGGCATCTTGTTTTCTCGGTGATTTTATGAAGAGCCAGGTCAATTTCCACTTAAATCCCGAGGCTGGGATCCCTTCGCCTAGGATTCTATTTTAAAACGCTGAAAGACTATTTCAGCGCAGGAATCAATAAAATGCACCCAAAAAAATGGAAAAGGAGCTTGCGGAGCCAAACAGCCTCTCACTAAAAGCTGTTTTTTAAGACATCGGTAAGCTGCGGCTTTAACGTGATTCCGCGGCCCACACTCAGTTCTCTCGGATGTTTCCGTGGCCGGCGGCACCCGCTGTCATGTCCCAGCCAGGCAGGGTGAGGGTCCCCACAGCTGCTCCTCGGGGAGGGGGGCCTGCAGGGTCTGCCCGGAAGCCGCCTGAGGCTCTGGCAGAAGAACGACCAAGCCCGGATCAATTGCCCTAGCCGGGTGACAATCTGACCTTGGGCAGAGGAGCCGTCCACAGCTCTGGTGTCTCTGGTGCGGGCCCACGGGAGCCATGGGAGCAGGAAGAGTGAGGGCAGGGGCTGGCCCTGAACACAGCCCAGGAGAGGGGCAGACAGATCCTCGGACAACCTCAGGAGCACGGGAGGCAACCCCGCCGTGTGGACACCACCGGCCACCCGGGAGCGAGCAGCCCTTGCTGGGTGAGGCCAGAGACGTCCGAGCCCAGACTGTGAGATTGGTGGTGGCCTCCCCTCTCCTCCGAGCCACAGTCCCCTTAGCAGAAATGCTTTCGGGGACCCCATCATATGGGGGGCGGGGCTGGAGACAGAGCCGGTGCCTCCCTGCCTGCCTGGGTCTCAGCCTCCGCAGGGGTCCTGTCACCAGAAGAGGAGTCAGACCTGGGCCTGGGGACCCTCTCACACTGGAAACGAACCTGTGCTTGAACAAGAGGGCGGGCCCGGGCCTGCTGGCTCCACAAAGACCAGCGACGGGCCCTTCCAGGGGCCCCAGAGCCTCCGCTCACGTCAGCCGTCCGTTCCTGCCCTGATGCCAACAGCCCCCCAGCAGGAAGGGCACGAAAGTCAAATTCAGAAGCTCATCCAGGAAACGATCAAGTGTGCCTTTGCAGCGACCCGCTGCCCCCCCCCCCAGGGCAGGTGGGGGAGAAGGCTGAGCGCCAGGGAAGTGGATGGGGTGGGAGGCGTCCTGGAGGGGCTGGCGCTCTGCCAGGCAGGAAACAGCGTGAGCTTCCCGCCTCGCCCGTGCCAAGAAACATGGTCGTGAGCAGCGGAAAATCACATCTCCGATGTCTACCTCCAGGCTGCAACAAAGAGGCTGCCGGCGCTGCAATTATCACAACAAAAGGACAAAAGGAAGCCGCCTTTCCCGGGGAGGCTGGAGGCTCTCGCAGGGTCCCGGAGGCTGTGCTCGCTGCTCCAGCAGCAGCTCCAGCGGAGCGTGCCTCCGGGGACCCATTTCACAGGCAACAATGCAAAGACCAGGCCCTGGACGCGCAGGATTTGAACCCAGACGCTTCGCCCAACACGCGCAGCCTCCCTGCTGGGTCTGCCGGCCGCCCTGAGTCCGGCTCACCCCCAGCTCACCCCTCCGCCTCGCCCTCACCCCCACCTGCTTTAGGGTCCCCGGAGCAGGGAGGCCTCTTCCGACGACCACCCCAGACACCTCCCCGGCCCCGCCCCTCCCCACCCGCTTGCTGGGTTTTCGCCTCCCGCCCCTGACCCTGGCAGAAGCTCAGGGCACTTCTTTCCCGTCTAGCTGTCCCCACAGGAGTGCATCTCTGCGAGGCCGCGATCTCATGGCCCTTGTTCACGGCAGCCTTCCATCCTCTGCGCCTGGCCCCCGGGAGCCGCTCCTCGAGTCCTCGGGAATGAGGCGGGCGTCGCTCCTTCCTTCATCACTGCACCGATAGAGCCTGAGTCCCCCACAGGGGCCCGGCACCGCATTAGCCCTGGGAACAGAGCACAGCTGCACAGCTCGCCGGCCAGTGGGGGAGACCGAGGAACACACACAAAATATAAGGCATCTCCGGGGGGATCATGGGGCAAGGGACTGGAGTCCCGTGGTCCGGAGGAAATGGGGTCCTCTGGGCGGGAAGGCCGGGAAATCCCTCAGACGCGCTGGGACATCACACAGTGGAGGAGTGAGCCAGGCGAGGAACTGAGGCAGGGTGCTCCAGGCAGGAAGCAGCAGGTGCAAAGGCCCTGTGGCAGAAGCAAGCTCAGGATGGCCAAGGAACCTTGCAAGCCAGCGTTGCCCTGCAGGTAGGAGGCTTCTCCGCGGTGACTGATCATCACACCAGGGCCAGCCCAGCCTGGGGAAACTGAACCAGAGTCCACAAGGCTCTGGCCCCTCTGTCATCCATAACCCAGGCGGCCCTCCAGAGCAGAAGGCTTTACCCTGCCCCAAACTCTGTCTCCCCACCAACCAGATCTTCACCCCTATTCTAAACCCACAGCTAAGCCCAATTCCCCTCAATCACAACTGTCCCCACCCAATTCCTAGAATCCTGCCTGACCACCTGATTCTGCCTAAACCCCAACTTTGCCAACCACCTGCCACCCCAGTCCCAGCTCCAGACCCAGGCCCAGCCTCAGCCCGAGATCACGGCCACCCCCACACTGACTCAGCCTTCTACTCCCCTAGCCACTCCTCGTGGCCTATGCCCACCACCCACCACGTCTGCTCCTTCTGTGGGTCTCACGGGGGTCCCTGCCCACCACCGAGCACACACATCGCGTCTGAGACTCAGCGGAGACCTCATTCGGCTCACAACACAGGGTCTGCTGATGGCCCTGGCTGGTGACCACGGGCCCTCTGACCCTGGGCTCACCCTGACTGTCTACCCTGGGGAGCTCCCACATGGGCAGGGGTGGGGGTCGCTGCCCAAGGAAGAGGCTGCGTGAACACCCCCTCCCCCCGCGGGTCAGCCGGCGTCGCCATGACAAGCAGAGGCCGGGCGCTTGAGACAGCAGAAACAGCCTGGGGGTCTGGGACCTGGGCGCGGGCGTGGCTGGTCCTCCTGAGCCTCCCTGCCGGCGTGTGGATGACCGTCCCCTCTCCCGTGTCCTCACGTGGTCGTCCCCCAGTGCATGTCCGCGCCCGCTCTCCCCCCGTGTCCTCACGTGGTCGTCCCCCAGTGCATGTCCGCGCCCGCTCTCCCCCCGTGTCCTCACGTGGTCGTCCCCCAGTGCATGTCCGCGCCCGCTCTCCCCCCGTGTCCTCACGTGGTCGTCCCCCAGTGCATGTCCGCGCCCGCTCTCCCCCCCGTGTCCTCACGTGGTCGTCCCCCAGTGCATGTCCGCGCCCGCTCTCCCCCCCGTGTCCTCACGTGGTCGTCCCCCAGTGCATGTCCGCGCCCCTCCGCCGCTCTCTCCCCCCGTGTCCTCACGTGGTCGTCCCCCAGTGCATGTCCGCGCCCCGCTCTCCCCCCCCCCGTGTCCTCACGTGGTCGTCCCCCAGTGCATGTCCGCGCCCGCTCTCCCCCCCGTGTCCTCACGTGGTCGTCCCCCAGTGCATGTCCGCGCCCGCTCTCCCCCCGTGTCCTCACGTGGTCGTCCCCCAGTGCATGTCCGCGCCCGCTCTCCCCCCGTGTCCTCACGTGGTCGTCCCCCAGTGCATGTCCGCGCCCGCTCTCCCCCTCTCGTAAGGACACCGGTCAGCGTGGATCAGCCCCCAGTGACCTCCCTTCCCCTCATCACTTCTGCAAAGACCCGTCTCCAGGCACCGTCGCGCTGAGGCCCTGGGTGAGAACTCCAACATGCCACTTGAGGACCACAGTTCAGCCCGTAACGCCATCAGCTGCGTCCGCATCAGCTTCCAGGGTCGCTAAGGACCCTCCAGTGCTGCTGGGAGAACACGTCGCTGTGCTGCAGCTTCAGCTTTCCCGGGTGGGTTGTCTCCGCTTGCTCTGGCCAGGCCCGGGGGCGGAGCTCCGCCGTGCTCAAGGGGCAGTGGTGGCCTAGGCCCCAGGCCACGTGAAGGTGGGGCCATCGCGGGCAGACCCTGGACTCCCGAGCGGGGCCGTGCACCTGGGGGGCGGCGAGGACCACCCATCCATGACGGGGTGAAGGGCCAAGGTCCCTCACTTCCTTCTTGGTTTTCTTCTGGAAACAAACAGAGGGGTAGACGGATGGATGCGTGAACCCGTCCCTTCAGAGAGAACAACCAAAACTCAGTGCCACAGTCACATACTGACGGAGGAAAAGAGTGAAGCCGGCTCTCCCCTCCTGTTGACTTACCTCTGTTGGTGTGACCCAATACCACATCAGCTTCTTCTCGCCCTCACCGCACCCCTCCGTCCCCACCTCAGGCAAGCTCCGCCTGTGCACTGCCCCCTGCACCGGTCACCCCAGCATTCAGGTCAGGGCTGCCCGGGGCTGAGCCTGCGGGAGGGCTGGGTCCAAGGCCGGCTGCCTGTCTCGGGTCGCCACTCACTTCCTCAGATGGCCGGATGGGGTTGTGCAGCAACCCCGCCAGCCGGAGTTCCTTCCCCATGTCCCAGGCACCCTGAGGAGCCCAGCCCAGGCCCGCGCATCCCCACCTCATCCTCTTCCCAGAACCCGCTGGCAGCCTTTCCGGGCAGGTGTCAGGTCTCGGCCCTGCCACGGACAGTCACGGAGATCAGGACTGGGAAAGCAAGATCCAGGCAGCCCGCAGCCCGTGTTCTGAGCCCAGTTCCTGCCTCTCCTGGAGACGGACGCTGCTCAGGAAAGACCCCACGCCACACTCACAGCCATGGCCCGCGGGATCGTCCCCCATCTGACGGGACATGAGGATCCCTGCCCCACACACGCTGCAGGGATCGCGGTCACCGTCCCCACCTGCCGCCCAGGGTCTGGACGGGAGAGGCAGAACGGCGCACCTGCAAGTCATGGAGGGTCTGCAGGGTCAAGCAGACCCGTGGGTGTCAACGGCCATTGTGGACGGTGGGCTCTTTCCACGCAATGTCCCTCCCATCCAGCTTCTTGAGAACGGGACCAAGATGGAGGAAAATAGAGCAGCATAAAATAGACAAGTGAAAACGAGGCACGATCTCGCCCAAGGTCACACCACCCTGGGATTTGCACTCTGGCTCCTCCCTTCCCCCCGCTGCTGTGGCCTTGCTCACAAGCGTGCAGCCCACACCCCCGAGACCCTCAGGACTGCTTCCCCCTGCCCGTCCCCATGGGGCCCCCCTGCCCGTCCCCGGTGACTCTGCTGGGCGTCGGGAGGCCCCTGCTCTCGGGTCCCACTCGCCGCCACTGAAAGGGGCAGATCACGTCTTCCTCCACCGTGGAGGGGGATTGGAGGCCCCCCAAAAGGGGGAAATCCTTATTTGGTAAAAGCGTCTTTGCCAGTGTCGTTGAATTAAAGATGGTGAGATGAGAAGATTGTCCTGGATTTTCCGAGTGGCCCTGCCTCCAACGGTGAGTGTGAGTGTCCTTATAAGGAAGAGGCAGGGAGATACTGAGACGCAGACGGAGGGAGAGAGTGGGGAGTGGGGAGTGGGGAACGACGCAGAGACTGAGGGCCACATGCCCCAGGGTGCCTGGAGACCCCAGAAGCTGGAACAGGCAAGAAGGACCCTCCCCCGTAACAGTGGGTCCCCCCGGTGCCCTCTCTGCCCTGCCTGCTTGCCCGGCCCACCCTCGGCCCCCACTACTATCCTCCCCAAAACAGACTTCTACACCTGGAACCTCAGACTGTGACCTTTTTTTGGAATAAGTGTATTTGTAGATGTAACTAAGGCAAGGGTCTCGAGAAGAGATTGACCTGGGCGTTGCTGAGGGGTTCAGCTGGCCGAGCGTCCAACTGGGGTCATCATCTCAGGGTGGTGAGACCGAGCCCCGCGTCAGCTCTGCGCTGGGCATGGCACCTGCTGATGATTCTCCCTCCTTCTTATGGGACAGTTACGCCCGTTCCCGGCAGCTGACGCGCTCATCGGGCTCTGCCAGGTTCAGAGGGAAATGCTGGCTGCCGGGCAGCAAGATAAGATATGTAAGGCCTAACTCACGGTGACCTTTCTTTTACTCCGAAAACCACTTGCTAAAGAAAAATCTCAGCCGTCGTAAATCACCGTTGCTCAGCAGCACGTGGGCGGCCGGTGGAAGCCCGGGCGCATTCATCATGGTTTTAGGGGCTCTGGCAGCCTGCTCTGGTTTAAATGTGCAAATTGCAGCCTCTCCCTGAGCCACCACTCCTCCTTTAGCAAACTTCTCCCCTTCAGCTAGCAGCATGCTTCTCGGAGCGCCAGAGCAGCTCAGGCATCACCTCCTCCAGGGAGCCCCCTC
The DNA here is from genome assembly GCF_011764305.1 of Mustela putorius furo. Taxonomy (NCBI): domain Eukaryota; kingdom Metazoa; phylum Chordata; class Mammalia; order Carnivora; family Mustelidae; genus Mustela; species Mustela putorius. The sequence goes on along the minus strand of NW_025421322.1, from coordinate 39,253,970 downwards.
TGATATACACCCCAAGATGAGTTTTTTCCTGGAAGAGAAATGGGCAGGTGTTGTTGACAAAGTCAAGGCAAGACCGTCTAAGGGTGGTTTTTATGTCTCCAGGAGCTGAGTATATACAGAAGAGTTCCCCGGCCCTCACTGCTGCAGCCTACAGCCTACAGATCAAATCTGGCCCATTCTCTGTTTTTATAATTACAGTTTTATTGAACCTGTTATACCCATTAATTGGTATATGCCACAAAGCCTGAAAGATCAGCTGTCTGTGTGTTTATAGGAAAAGTTCTCCAACCCCTGACCTTGACCTTGACTTCGAATGCCACCCGACGAATGATCACTCTTTCCATTTGCTGGTGCAGAGTAAGGTTTAGAGATGGCCATGGGCTCTCCCCGGGCTGCACAGCAGTGAGTCCTAGTGCGGGAGCCTGGAATCAGGGTCTCTGCTCCCTGTTAGGTCTGTGCGTCTAACCTGCACGGCTGACCTCGTGTAGAGAAAGGCAGCCCAAACCCAAATGTCTAGTGGACACAGCGTGATCGTTCTGGCCTTGTTCCCTCACAGTTTCCTGGGCCAGCTCTGCAGAATCCCACCTCCTAGCTCTCCGTCCAGACGGGGACCTCAACTCACAGAGGCCTCTCTACGTACGCGCCCATTCTCTTCCTGCTGCCTGCATTCCTCCAGGGAAAACCGTTCTCGGCCCTGAGCACCGTGGGAGAGTGACGTGTCCCTTCCGGGCTACCAGGCCTCCCCCAGAGCCCTAAGGAGCAGGGTGGGAGGAGGGATATGGATAAGCTCCAGGCATGGTACCCGGCTAGGACTCAGAAAAAGAGGAAGGCCCAGGACACACAGCCACGGGCCGGGCACATGGTCCGATGTCCTGGCACAAAAGAGGGGACACTCAGAGGTCACTGTTGTGAGCTTAAAGGAGGGGCTGTTTCTAGATGAGTGGGTGGGGTAGAGGACACCGACTAGGGAGACTGAGTCGCCCAGAGCCCACCGCAGGCAGGAGCAGGAGAGATACCAGTGGCCGCCACCCTAGCAGCCAAATAGGGGGGCTACCGGCAGGGGCGGGGCCTTGGGGATGAGCCCACTCACAGCCCACTTGCAGCCTGCAGGGGACACGGGGTGAAGGGGCCCGCCTTCCACCTCCTACCAGGGCCTCCCATGGCAAAGCACAACCGGGAGCCCCACGGCTACCAGCGGCCCGTGCCGGCACCTGCCCCTCCCTCCGGGCCACTTTGTCTCCACCTGTCAGCAGGGGACAGGTCGCGCTGCAGCGGCAGGGAGCCGGGCTCTCACACAGCACCGTCCGGGGGCCCACGCTCATCTGCCAAGAAGATCACGGGCGGCCTGTGTTGGCGCCGCACCGGCCTGACTCCCTTCTGCTCTCACAGCCTTGGCCAAGGCGAGGGGAGGGTGCTGGGGCCAGTGGCAGGACAGGACAGGTGAACAGGGTGTGCGGCAGGGACGGCGGCCGCCGTGGGGACCCCGGGCCACGGTTACCACCACCCGCGACGCTCCGTCCACACGCGACGCTCCGTCCACATGCTCATGGGGCCTGCGCATCCGCCCCTCTGGTCCGCCAGAGCGCACCCTCGCAGAGGTCATCCCAGTCGCACTCAGCGGGCCCAGGACATGTGGGCAAGCACTCACTGAACGGGGGAGCCCACCAGCCCCGACTCTGCATCCTCCCAGGGAACCTGCCGGCACCGCCCGCAGCCAAGCGTGCCGTGGGGTCCCGAGGGCTGACCACCTGCCGCCCAGCCGAGCCACCCGGGGCCGCACAGCCAGCCACCCTGTGCCCACGGCAGGCCCGCTCCACAGGGCCACCATCCGTGGCCGGGGGCGGGGGGTTTTCTCTCGGAGCAGCACCAGCTGCCAACCCTGCTCTGTTCCCCGCAGACGGAACAGACACTGGAGCAGCCAGACAGAGCTGTGGGAACAAAAGCCTCTAAAACACGTGCCCCGGGCCGGCCGCGGCAGGAAGCTGCTGGCACAGCCGCATTTCCTGTCGGGGGACAGCGAGTCAGGAGACGGCCTCCGTGCTGAGTTGGCCCGATGCTGTGCCCTGCCCTGCGGGGCCACCGTGGAGGGGAAACGGGCCCTGGCCTCGGGGAGTCCGCCTCTCTGGGGCTGTCAGACCGCAGGGAGGAATGTGGGTAGAGTCAGCCGCTCGTCCTTCCTTCAGGGAGCGCCTACTGCACGCAGCGGCAGCGGGGAGCAAGGGCCGGGCTGGCCTCTGCCCAGTGGAGCTCACTGCCCCGCGGCGAGACTGCAACCAGGCCAACACCCCGCCGGTGCCACACCACAACCGTGGCCATAAGTGCCACGCAGAAGGAGGAGGCCTGTGAGTGGCTCTGGTGGGGTCTGACCCCACTAGGCAGGGGTATGAGTGGAGTGCTGCAGGGAAAGAGGCACTGGGAACAGCATGACAGCAGTGGGAACAGCATGTGCAAACGCCCCACGATGCAGGAAGCGGGTGAGCCGGGGAGTGAGGAAGGGACAGGCTGGGAGCTCAGGCTGCCCACAGAGGCAGGAGAAGCTCCAAGGACCGTGCAGACCCAAGTGGGGGTCATCCTGTTCCTAGAACAAAGAGAGGCCACTGGAGGGTCTGGGCTTCGTTGTTTGGTTTGCGGTGTTTGGGGGAAGGGGGATGTGATCAAGTTCACATGTGAAACGCGGGAACCGTTTGGGGGGTGGCATTGACCAGGAGAGGCATGGGTGGGGAAGGAAGGGACCCCGAGGGCAGCTCTGACTCCTCGGTCAAGACCTCCTGACAGAGGCGTTCTGCAGAGATGAGTGTCTTAGAGGGACCCTAGGGACCCCAACCTCGGGACCCAAAAATCTGCCCCTACCCTGACTTGCAGGACCACCCCTGGGGAGTCCTGGGGCTGGACGGAGGCACAGGAGTCTTGTCCAGACTGGGGACACAGACACGCCATCCGGACCCCTCCTGGCACTCAGGCGAGAGATCCGGGTCACAAAATGCAGGGACTCGGCTTACAGGACACTCCAGAGTCCTGTAGGGTCCAGACGTCCAGAGGGACGGTCTCCGTGAAGCTGCCTTCAAGGCCCAGAACAATCACCGGCATTTTGCCCAGGTCTGTTTGCTGGAATTTTCCGAGATGCCTGGACCTAGTACCTTATGAAATCTGCATGAATATTCATGCAAATCACATGCAAATCACACCACCCTGATCAGCTGGAGGAAAAGCCCCGCCTCATCCTTCCCTCCGGGGCGGGAGCAGCAGAGAAGACGCGCGGCCCAGAGAGACCTTGTCGTCCTCCGTCACCCACGTCAGATGGGGAAACCGAGCCCAGAGGGCGGCACCTGTGTGCCCGCGGCCGCCCAGCTTGTCCAGGAGGAGCTGGCAGGAAGCCCCCAGGCTGGGGCCCCTCCTTCCCCTTGGAGAGAGAAGAAGGGCCCCCCTTTGGCAGGTGCCAAGCAGGCAAAGTCTAGACTTCTTGGTGGGAGGGAGACGCCTTTGCAGAGGCTCCTAGGTGCCACTGATAAGAAGCAGTAGTATTTGCTTTTAAACCTACTTCCGGGAGCTAACAATACCCTCCCCAAATCAAAGTCAGCTCCAAAAATAAAGCATCCACCAGCCCCCGTGTGGATTAAATGTCACCGCAGAGAAGCAGAGGAGTGATGTGTCTCCGCCCAGAGCAGGAGGGGGCTGGGGGCTGGCCAGGGCACCGCCCCTGCTGCTCACAGCCATCCCAAGCCTCCCCTGCCCAGCACGTGCTTGGGGGGCTCCTGCGCCGGGGGTGCTGTTGCCAGGAGCCCCTTCCCCACAAGCAAGCACATCCCCATTCCCCTTGCTCAGATGAGGACAGTCAGGCTTGGGGACAATCAGGTCTCACAGAGAAGCACAAGCAGCCCTGAGATGGGGGCCGGGCCCCTCAGGGAGGCGCGCAGGGGTCCGGCGTCTGCCTCCCTCAGCTCCTGGGAAGGGGGTCCAACGGCAGGACTTGACGTCAGACGAGGTGAGTCCACCAGGCCTCAGGCTTCTCATCTGTCAGATGGGTTAGAGAGATGCTTCCCGCGGGGGCGATCGCAAGCATTCCACAAAACCCGGACCTGGAACGTCGGCACAAGGAAGAGCTTCTCAGGCAGGCCCTGGACCATGTCCCCGTGGGGCCGCCAGCCCTCGTGCGGGTGAGAAAGTGAGGTCAGCAAAAGCCTGGGCCCCCCCTTCCACACCCTCCACCTGGCCTCCAGGCACTTCTGGGGACAGAGACTGAGGCCAAGCCGAGACCCGAACAGGGAGCCGCGAGCTGAGCTCTGCCGCCTCCCGCACTCGTCTCCTGCAGCAGCTGGGGGTCCTGCCAAATGTCCTATCCCACACCCCAACATGCTCCTCCCTCACCCAGGGCACCCACCAGGCTGGCCTTCCCTCCGCAGTCACCAGCACCCCGGGGGGCCCGGGCCGCGGCCGCGGGGTCAGTCTGCTGGCAGACACACACTGAGCCGGGGGGCTCTCTCTCCCTCACCCTACAGAACTCATCCCTGCAGGTGCCTGGGACGGGGTGCTGTCCTCAGCATGTGGCCACAGCCCTGGGCCCCCTTCCCGAGCCTGCACCTCCCTATACCGGCACCACCCGGCCTCGAGCTGGAGTCTCCTTGATGACCAGCCTGGCACACGGCAGCCCCCACCTCCCGGAGGCAGCGAGCCCACCCATGGGCTGTGACGTGCAAGCCCCCTCCGCCATGCTCCCGTGGCTGGGGCTGCCCAGTGTGGCCGCTGCGGGACGGGCCGGCTCCTGCTGGGAGCAGTGCTAGCGCCTCCCTGGTCCTGATCATTCGCGATGGGCCGGGTCCCCAGGGCGCCCTAGAGGCGGCAAGGCTTCCTGGGTGGAAAGAATAGGAGTCCGATTCATAGTGCAGGGGAGAGACCCCGGAGCAGGAGAGGGACGGGGGTGCGAGCCCAGTAGACGGAGCCAAAGAGGCTGATGGTGTCCACAGGGAGAGCGCAGCGGCAGCCAGGCCCCGAGCGGCCGGCAGGTGGAGAAGGGAAACAGGATCCTGGAATTCAGCACCGGCCTCCGGCAGACGCGATGAACACACACAGACGGGCTGGGCATGCCGAGCTCGGGCGCCGGGCGGGAGGCCAGAGGACGAGAACGAGCACCGTGGACGCCTGGGGTCCCACACGGGGCCACACCACCACAAGAGAAGGGCCATGGCCCCGTTCCACAGACCAGGAAACTGAGGCTCGGAAAGGTGGGGACAGGAGCGGGATGCAAGCCCACATCCCCCGGCCCCTCGTGTGGCTCGAGGGTCAGCGGCAGCTGCAGGACTCGTCCCGATCCCGTCACCCTGGGTTGGCGGCCATGAAGGGAAAGGGCCACTTCCCTGCGGTCCTGAGACGCTCCCGTGGGCTTCTCTTCACAAGCTTCCGAGGAGGCCGCGACCTTCACCGGGCCCTGGAACTCACTGATTAACAGACCCCAGCCTGTCACTGCCTCCCTCCAGTGTGTCGGGGGCTCCTAGGAACAGCTGCCCAGGCCCGATCTCGTCACCGAGGCTACTCCTGCCCCTGCCGGGCCAGGACGGCCTCTGCTCCAGCCGCCCCTCCCTGCGCCTCGAAGACCACCCACTCACCCCACGGGCCGACCCCAGCCTTCGGTGACCACCACCACCAGACCTGCCCCCCCCCCCAGGCAGTACTGCGCCCTACACTGCCCCCTACCCCCAGCCCACTCCCCCGGGCCACTCCTGGCCCCGTGCCCTAGGTCTGCTTGCCTGGCTGGGAGTTGCCATGCCGTCTGGTCTCCTGGGAGAAGGAGCACAAAGGCAGCCAGATCCCACGGGAGCCCGAGCACGTGCAGGGTTCCCATGCGGTCTCCTCTTGACACAGAGACTGGCCTCTGTCCCCTGTGTCCGTCAGTCAGTGGGGAAGGTGAGGGCACCCTGGAGGGAAGAATGGGGGCTGTAGGCAGCAGCATGCACTGCCGGGCAGGGTCCCCAGGGCCGGGAGGGGCACCCACCATGCTGAGGGGACAGGCCAGCCGGCGAGCAGGGAAACCATGTCACCTCAGCCCCAGAGGAACTGGGTCACACCACCCCGTAAAGCTCTGTGTCCGGCACCAGCCTCCCACTGCCCACCTCTGAACGGAAACGAAGACAACTCCACATGGAGATCGGGCAAAGGTCTGAGGGGAGACAAGCCCTTAGGTTTTGTGGACAAAAGCCCAGGACACGAAGCAAAGGTTCCAGGAAATCCCTCAGGGGCCATCAGACTAGGACTCCCCGCTGGGACCAAGGCCTGGGGGCCGGCCAGGAGGCTGCCTCAGGAGAGGGGACAGGAAGGACGGAGAGCCCCAGCCGGGCAGAGGACAGAGGCCGGAAGACCAGCCCCAGCCCAGCCAGGAGCCCGTGCGGGTGGAGGAGGTGGGACACGCTGCCGTGCCCGGGAGCCACGGGGAAGGGCGGCAGCATCTCCACACCTCAGTGGCCTAGACCACCCGCACTGTCCCCCCCATCTCTTGGGAGTCCGGGGACACCCGGCCCCTCCCCAGCTTAGTCAGGAAACCGAGCCTGTAGGCTTTTATCCCTTCCGAGCGGGGCAAGCTAGCAGGTCCCCAGGTCCAGAAGGCGGGGCGGGGAGGGGGCACGCAGGTGACAGAGCCAGAGGCACAGGAGGCCAGGCACCGCAGACATCACCCCAAGAGGGCAGTACCCCACTCTCACCCGGGAGGCTTCGCCATGCCCCCCAGGACTGCGATCTGCCCCCGACACCTCCCTCCCTTTCCCTGCCTCCCCAGCTTCCAGACGCTTCCCCGCAGGTCCTGGATGAGAATCCTGGAGCGGTACGCCGGCCTGCAGAGTCCAAACAGAGGCGAGAAGCCCAGAACAGAGTCGGCTTCACACGTTGACTACGGCCTTGGCACTGAGTCATGGAGTCACGGAACGGGCCCAGAGCCAGAGGGCTCAAGGGGACCCCACAGAGCTGGTCCAAAGCCCTCAGGTGTGGAGGAGGAGGCATGAAAGTAGTCCGAGGGCTGAGGATGGGGATTGCAGAGCGCGGGTCTGGCCTGCAATGAGCTATGTTCAACCCGATCCAACAGGCACCCCCAGAGCACCCCCGGGTCTCGGAAGGAAAGAGCAGGGGAGGTAGGGCCTGCGTCCTGGGACAGCTGGGGCCTGTCCAGGGGCCGGGAGGCCTGCAAGGTGCAGGAAGCTGAGGGCATCCGGGGCCCATGTTAGGGGGTCCCCGCAGGAGCCGCGGGCCCGGAGCCTCTGCGAACAGGTGCAGGAATTGGCTGGGCAAACAGACGGACGGACATCGGCTCACGGAGAGCCGTCCCCCTCTGCGTCCCCAGCATGGAGTGTCGCCAGCACTTGCCGGACATCCGGTGAGGAACAGTGACGGCCAGCACTTTGCACGGACAGGAAATTCACAAAGCGTCACACGAACCACACAAACCACGTTACCGTGAGCAGCTCAGCGGCATTTACTGCAGTCACGGCGCCACGCAACCTCCACCGCAACCTAGTTCCAGAACATCACACCCGAAAGTCGTCCCGGACCACTCCGTGGGCCCCCCCACCCCCCCCCCTGTTGCCTCCGTCTCCGCTCCTTGCCCTCCTCCCACTCTGGCTCAGGCCCCGACCACCAGCCCCCGAGGACACAGCCCACCCCGCTGCCACTTCTCATTTCCCCACCTTCTGTCCCCAGGAGCAGCTTCCGGGCTCTGGGCTTCTGGAGAGGACCAGCCTGTGCTTTTCTCCCTGGAGCGGAACGCGCAGCTCCAACTCCAAGATGACCATGAGGACGGCACCGCACCAGGACCTCACCCAGCAGCTTCCCACAAAGGCGACCTCGACACACAGGAGTACATGGACCCCTGGGTAGCCCCTGCCTGGCGATATGCAAACCCCCCACCCCGAGTGGAGAAGGCACGCTCCAGGGACTTGCCAGAGTTACGGGGATGCCGGGTCCGTGGGAAGCACTAGGCCTGACCCTTTCACTTGACAAAGAAGAAACTGAGGCCCACGAAGGGGTTGTGGTACCTCTCCCAGGACCACCAAGGAAGCCAGGGCGATGCTCAGGCTGGAATGGGGGCCCCGTCCCAGCGGCTCCCAGGGGCCTCCGACCCCGAGACACGCAGCCCCTGCGCCTGGACCCATACCAGGGGATCTGTGCCACCAGCCACCATGACACCTGCGGCTGGAATGTTGGGCCCTTTTTCTTCAAAAAATAAATTAAAAGGACTTTATGACTCTGTTGATATATAAAGACAAAGATATTCATATTAAAAATAAGTGTTTTCTTGGCCCTAAAATTTTACTTTTTTCTTCCTATTTCAAAGGAAATTAAAAGCTGTCTATGGACCCCTCAAAGGCGTGGGGGCCCAGGGGTCATGTCTGATCCTGGCCCCACATGCGGCTGCGGGGGAGGGCCCTCAACCCCTGTGTCCTGGGGCTGCCTCCTCTCCCTGCCTGTCCGTATGTCAGCTCTCATCACTCGGTGACACCTGCGGCTCGCCTTCCCCCTGCAACACAGAATCCTCCTCAGTTAGGCACGCCCTCTGGCCTGATGGGCCCTCACAGGTGCTGGGCCCTCACAGGTGCTGGGCCGAACCCCATCCTCTCCCCGCACTGCCCTCGGGCGAGGCCCCACAGGAACTCTTGGAGCCTCTTGCCCATTTCAGACCCTGAGAGTTTCAGAAACAGACATGCTGGGGCCCGGGAGGGGACGCGCTGTGCAGGGGAACTGAGCCAGACCTGGGACGGTCCGCAGCGTCAGGTAGGCAGAGCGAGCAGCACTGTCCAGAACAAGATCACCATATTTCTTTTGGGATCTCTCTCCTTCTCTGGAGTCCCCTGACTGAAGCCAGTAAGAGCACCAAATCCTCTGGGCCATGGTCACTGGTTCGGGGGTGGGCCCGTGTCCGAGCTGGTCAGAGACAATCCTGGATACTCTCTATTTGCCACGAACATCAATCTGGGCAGAATCGGCCTGGGGGCTCCTGGCTTTCATCCTGCTTGCTTGGGACCCTAAGGATGAACCCAACCCAGAGAGATTAGAGAAGCAGAGATAGAGGGCCGAAGATACTGTTTGTGCACCTGGATCAAGCTAGAACTGAAGCCTCCTCTTCCTCCTTCCTCTAGGCACCAGGACCCCATGTCAAGTAGCTTCTGCACACGGGTCCACCATGCACTGGGCCGTCTTGCCATGTGGACCAGAGGCCTCTCCAGCTCTGGCATGGTCGGGGCACACTCTAAGATTTCATGTGTGCGGTGCCCAAAGTGGCTGGCAGCAGAGCAGGAAGAGGAGCTGCAGCTTCCCAGAGACCAGAATGCCCACAGCCACTGCAGAAACCCCTCCAGGAGCTCAAGACACTGACAGAGCCTGGGACAGGAGAGGGAGCTCAAGCAAGGAAAGGCGCCCTACAAAGGTTCTCCCCGTCTTCCCGGGCCCTTGGCCCTTCCAACTTCCCCCCGCCATCTGCACGCGCTGCTTCTCATCACCCACCTGAGGCTTCCCTGGAGCCTCAGCTTCCACACCACTGATCCTCCTCCAGGAAGCCCTCTTGGATTGATGTGAATGGATGGCAAACAGACTTCCTGGACCTCCCGAGCACGGACTGATGCGGTGCACACTGCCCTGTGTGTGGAATGCCACCTCGTCCCTGTGGCTAGACTGTGAACTCTGTCGAGTGTGGGGAGAAAGGCCAAGACTCGGCCTGTGACCAGGGTCAGGCCTCTAGATGTGAGGGGGACCGGCGCTCAGTTTCCGCCTAGTGGGAGAAATTTTACCAAACTGGAAGATGATTCGGGGTCAGCAGCACTTCTGATTCTCCCATTCACTCTGTGTCCGCTTGAGGGCAGAGGCCTGACCCAGCCCTGCCTCCACGTCCTCCTGGCCCTCAGCGACCTTGTCTCCCCGGCCCCCTGCCCAGCTGGCACACATTCCACACTGCAAGCTCAGATCCATTTTCTCTCCTTCCTGGGAACTGAGCTCAAATAATCTGTAAAACCCTCATACAAGCCACCACGACCTCACAGGGCCCTGAGCCATCTCTGGAGCAGCTCCTCGCAGGGGAAGAAACGGGGTCCCGCGAGCAGCAGCTGCCAAGTCACTGGCCCCAGGATCAGCTCCCTCATGGCCCCGACCCCTCTGTGCCCCCTGCTCAGAAGGGGGCTGACTGAGGGATCTGAGGAGATCTGGGCTGGCTCCTCTCCTTGGAGGAGAGGATATCTGACCCAGCCCCATCTGGGGGCTCCTGTCTCCAGCCCAGACCTCCCTCCAGGGCTCAGGACCCAGACATCCCCTCTCCTGGTGGCCTCGAGGGCACCCCAGACTCAGTCTTTCCCTGGCCACCCTCGCTGCCAGGCTATGCGGGGTCTCCCAGGAGTGGGGTGGGAAGAGTGCCGGCTCAGAACCAAGTGGGCCCAGGGCCAAACACGCTCTCCCACTCTTCCCGCTGGGTGACTTTGGGGGGTTTGGGGGAGCATTCTCCAAACAGTGACGAGCGTCTGGGTAGACACTGGGCACATCGGAGGCTCTTAAGGGATGCCGGTGGCATTTGCAGCTGCCGGGGGCCCTCAGTGACCCTCAGTGGCTGCGCCCCAGGCCAGAAGACCCGCATCTTCCTGGCCTGTGGGTCCTGGCTGTCCTCTTTCCACTCCCAGCCTGAATCTGGGTCACACCCACGGCCTTGCCTGCTGAGGCCTCCTGCCCAGGCAATGCCCAGCTCCCCAGGGTCTGCCCCGCCCCTGCCTGCCCTTCAGACCTCCTCTAAGCGGCCAGTCACTTTCCTTCCTATGGAGTCTGGCCAGGTCTCTCTGGCTGTACCCAGCGCAGATCCAGGTGTGGGATCAGCAGAATGGCCCCTGGTTGCCTCAGACACTGAAGAGATACTCCCTCCAGAAACAAAGGGAGGCCACCGTCCCATGAAGGGACTCTTGGCAGTAGAGGGTGATAATCCCTGTGCAAACGCAGAAATCACCTTCCCCTGGAGGTCCTGGCGGGCTTCCTGGAGGAGGTGGCCTGGGGATGGATGAGGAGCAATGAGGGGCCAGGAGAAAAGTCAGAGAGGTCACAGGTGAGCCACAGAACCACAAGTGGGATGTGTGGCTTAGGAGCCACCCCTCACAGCACTGCCAAGGTGAGCCAACTCTTGGCCGTGACCCCCCTGTCCCTGCTCAGCTCAGCCCCCCTCTGACCACCTCCACACGCCACCCCACCCCCACATCACCATCTCTGCTCAAACGCCACCTTCTCTGAGAGGCCCACCCTGACAGATAGCCCAGCCGGATAGCAGAGCCGTGTCGGGACCTGCTCTCTGTTCTTGACGCGTGTCCCTGGCACCCCTGCCTGACTCTCACAGGGGTTGGGAGTGGGGGTCCGCATGCCAGCTCCAGCACGACCCTGCGCAGTGACTTGCCCTCACGGTGCCTCCCTTCTTCGTGTGTGAGGTGGGGTGCTGCAGGCTCACGGAGAGAGGGATCCCCGGGCCAAAGGGGACGGCCCTGGCCAAGCTCTGGCACCAGCCTGGGCTGGGGGCAGAGGAGACCGTGTCCCTCCTGCTCCGGGAGCAGCTGTCGGGGCAGGGGCTTCGGACGCCCACCGCTGAAGCCCGGCACCCGCAGCAGTCACTGCTCCGGGAAGTTCCCACGCAGGGACTACTCCTTGAATGAATGAAGAAAACCCAGCTCTCTGAATCCCGAGATAGCGAGGTGTCCTCACGCCAAGAAAGGCTCCAGCTCCAGCCTGCAAGATGGGGGAGGGACAGGGGCGCCGCAGCCTCCTCCACCCCAGCGGGAGGTCCCGGGCTCCTGTGGCAGGTGGGGCGCCGTGACCCGGGGCCTTGTGAGCGGCACGCTCATCGGCCATGGTCCCCAGACCCTCAGGGGGCAGCAGGCTAAGACCCGTGCCCCCCGTCCCCGCACACCATCCAAACAGTCCCAGAAGAGTTTGGACAGGGCCTGGCATCCCGAGCCGGCCGTGCACCCTGGAAAAGCCACTCCCTCCCCGACGTGCAGCCTGGCCTGCTTCCCACCGGGACCTCAAGCTGTGTGATATGACGTCTGCTAGAAAGTGATCGTGCCCTGATTTATTCAACTTGTCAGTTTCCATCTGCCACCCACAACTCCAAGCAAGTGAGTGTCGGGGTTTGGGAAGTGAGAGCAAGAGCCTTCTCTCGCCCCAGGGCTGTTTCCTGGAGGGAGCCCAGAACGATGGTTCTCCTCCAAGGGAAGCACTGCCCGGGCAGGCGGCCAGGACGGGTGATGGGGAAGGGACACGGCGGGCCAGGCAGGACTACCTGGATCCTGAGGGGCAGAGGGGTGCTGCGGGGAGCCCGGAGAGCCGCCGGGTCAGCCCCTCCCCCAACAAATGGAGAAGCTGGGGCACGAGTGCTCGCAGGCCAAGAGCTGCTCCCCCCGGGGACAAAGGTCCTGCTCTGACAGCCACATGGCGGTTGTCCCCAGAGACCTGACTCCAAGTCCCAGCGACACAGCTGGCACCTTCGCAAGCCCCCTGCCTCCGCGTCCTTTGTGAAGTGCGCTGTAAGGGTGCCCCCCACGCTCACGAAGACCGGGGCCATGGGGGTAACGAGGTGCCCCGGGCCCTGGGCACAACAGGTTTCTTCGAAGTACGTGGCTTCGTCGGGGATGGCTGTTAGTCACTCAAACATGTTTGACAGCTGGGCATGATGGCTGGGCCCGGACTCCTCCGAGGGACGACAGCCTCCCACAGTGGGCCCTGGGCCTGGGTTCCCAGGGGCTGATCCTAGCTGGGGAGCAAAGCCCAGCTGTCCCCGGGGAGCCTGCAAGTCCAGGAACCCCCCGTGCGCTGTTGCCAGCAAGCGGCTGCGCTCTGGTGCCGGAGACAGAGGGGAGGCCCCGTGGTCCTTCCGGGAGACAGAGGCTGGGGGAGCAGGCAAAGACCATGCAGTCTGTCAGCTGGAGCACCCACCTCTAACCCCCTAACCAGCAGGGCCTCGCACCAGAGCCACCTCCAGGAAGCCTTCCCTAATGCACGCTTCCTTCCAGTGCACGGCATCTCTTCCCTCCGACTCTGTCAGCGCACCTGCCCTCCTTCAGCTCCTCGTCTGGCAGGTTTTTGAAGGTTCACGAAGCTGGTTTTGCCCCAGACCGCTCACTGGGCCCTGAACGCCCATCCGTTCTCTTCCTGACACACTTCTGCTCCCCTGCACCCATCTCCGAGGGCACCTCCTCAGGGAAGCATGCCCCTCAGGCCTCCGTGAGCGCCTTGGGCATCTCCCATCACAGGCCATCCGCTGTGGGCTGGGATGGCCCTTGGAGGCTCCTCCTTCCTTCCAGGACTGGTGTGTCCCCGACTTGCCTCCGGGACAGGGCTGTCCCCTACACGCCACCTCCGGTCGCCGAGCCTAGCACACAGGAGGTGCCTACTAAATGCTCACTCTGTGAAGGAAGAAAGGACTGGGGCCCCTGCAGCTTGTGGATGCCTCCCTGAGCCGGATCAGTGCCCAGAGTTTGGAAACTGCCCCCCAACAGGTGAAGCACGGCCCCCCTCACCGTGGAGAGCAGCCATCGGCCCAACTTTCTCTCCCCGCGGCACCCCACCGGGTCATTTCCAGCTTCTAATGCCCAGACTGTAAATAACCCGGATCCCCGGAACAGAGCTGGGGGCAGGGCACCAGGCTCTGGAAGAAGCAGGTGCCCCAGAGACCTGCAGCCATCCCTCCCCCGTGTTTAAGAAACACCCCTGGGTGTGAGGAGCCTGGGGGTTTTCTCCAGCAGACCCCCTGCTTGGGCGGCCCCTGTGCTCCTAGCCGGGGACTAGAGCAGCAGCCTGCCACACAGTCTGCCGTCTTTGTGCATGGAGGGCCCAGCCCTGCCCGGAGGCAGGCTAAGCGCAGGGGGAGCCCGCAGTGCGGATGATCCACGGTGAGTCATGGAGGGCCCAGAATCCACCTCTTGCAACTGCGGGACCTGTGACCTCTCGTATTGTCTCCGGCCGCGTCTCCATCCGCAGAGGGGAGGAGACACCGTCCCTGCTCCTGCTGAGGTCCGGAGGACTCACCGAACAGCAGCAAGTCTGGGCACAGGCCCCCTGCTGCCGAAGGCCACCGGCTTTGCCCACCCAGCCTCCTGGAAGGCGTCTCCAGGCCTGCTGGCAGCCGTGGGGGCCAGTGGGGGTCCTAGGTCCAGCGTCCCTGTCCCCACACCCCGTGAGAGACCCTGGTGTCCTAGGGCTAAGCCAGGTACATCCTAGGGGTGCTGCTGACTGAGACACCTGCTGCCACGCTCAGGACCAGGACTATTAAACGGGCAGTGAAGTTTAATACCCAGAAAATGGGTTTTAAATTGATTAAAGTTTATGGCCAGTGCCGGCTCCATAGTAACCCCACCGCTGCTTCCCTCCACCTCCCCCTCCCCGCCCTGCCCCACACCCCGCCGGCCAGCTTTCCTCCTGAGCCTCAGCACTGGTGCCCATCACCCAAGTATCCCTGGAGTCCGTAAAAAAGGCGGTCAGCCACAGACAGCAGATCGTTGGCTCCTGGAGGAGATGGTCCCCTGACCCACTGCTGGAGAGCGCGTGAAGGCCCTGTCTGGAATGCACCCAGCCTTTCCAGGAAGAGCCCTGAGCCTCCTCTGATCTATCTCTGGCCCACTGACCCCAGCTGTGAGCTCGGACCTGGCTCCCTGGAAGGAAGTGGAGGACCCAGAGGCTTCCCTAAGTGGCCTGGGTCCTGGGATCTATGGACAGGGTGCAGGGCCCCCCCGCAGGGGATCGTGGGCAGAACCAGGGAGCCCCCCCTTTGTAGCCCCTGCTCCTAGCAGGGACGAGGGGAGGAAGGTCCTGTATGTGCTTCCAAGAAGGCTGAAGGGTTGGGAGGGGGAGTTGTGGGGGGGGAGCTGCCTCCAGACCAGACAGGAGTGTCTGTGTGTGGTCTGGAGAGGGAGGTGGGCAGGCTGAGAGGCCCTGAGCAGGGGAGCAAAGGGACCCAACAGAGGATGCCAGTGTGCACAGGGTGGCGGGGGAGACCTGAGAGATGCCAGGGGGCTTCCAGGAGGAGGTGTCAGGAAGGAGGTATCTGGGGCTGGGTGCCCAGGCTGGCTTCGGGGGCTTGGGCCGGACAGTGGTCTCTGAAGAGACAGGCCTGCTGAGCTCTCCAAGGAGTAGGCAGAGTGAGGATTTGGTGTCCTTTCCAGGCTCAGGAGTTGAACTCCTGATTTAAGAGAGGAGAGCAGGCGGAGGGAGCAGCGCTGGTGGAGGGCAGAGGCCCAAGTAGAACAATGTTGCAGAGGAGCTGGAGCAAGACTGGGCAGCAGGGGCTGCGGGGGCACGCCCTTCCCCGGAGCTGGGCTGCAGCCCCACTCTGCCCTTGGCTGCAGGACCCAGGGCATTGGCCCAGCGTCTGAGCCTCAGCATCCCTTCCGTGAGAATGGACTAAGAAGGGACCATGCCAAGGACTGGGGGAAACGTCCGTGGGGAAACCCCATCCCTTCTGGGGTCTCTCCAACCCAGCAACACTGCCCAGGTCAGCCCCTGGGTCCCAGGCAGGGGCTTCTCCCCTGGACACTAGGTCACCGCTCTCTGCTCTGCGTCTGGCCAGCGGGTTCCAGACTGTCCCACCCAGCTGGGCTCCTCCACCGTCCTTGAGGACTTGGGGCCTTGGAAGCCCTCCCCTCTTCTTGTGTCTGTTCTGCCTGGGCATTTCCCGGGGCTTGGGCCTCGCTGTCCCAGCCCACACCTGCTGGGGGCCTCCCAGTCCCATGGCGGTGACAACGTGGCTGTCAGTGCAGGACAGAGAGCGTGACCTTGGGACGCTCAGGCAGCCCCTCTGAGCAGTGGTTTCATAAACTGGTGGAGGAACAGCCCCGCCCTCCCCAGGCAGCAGCCTCCAGTTCTGGCCTCACAAACACAAGCCCCAGGAGATGCTGCTGAAGAAGATTCTAGGTCAAATAGATGTTAGGACACGCTGCCTGCAGTCTCCTCTCTCTCAGAGACACAGGGATATAAGCGTCAGAACGGCAGGAGAGACACCCGGTCAAACGCCTCGGATCCAGGGACACCTAGATGTCCCCGTGAAACCACACAGCGCCCACGGGCCTCCCGGGGCCCCAGCACGGAAGGAGTCCCCCATACCTGGCCTGGCCCTAGATGGAGGCCCCAGATCCCAGGCTCTGGCACAGAGCTATGCTGTTGGACCCCACAAAAGGAGCCCCCCTGAGTGGGTTGCAAGTCTCAGAGAAAACCCCTCCACACCCCACGTCCCATCTAGGCCTCGTCGGGGGGGAGGGGACGCCTGGGGTGGGCGGCCTGGCCCAAGGCCATGCAGCCAGGCGTGGGGTTTGCTGCCGCCTCTTGGGTGCACCCCAGCGTCGGCCCTGCACTCCCTGGGACCCTCCTCTGCCCACTCCTCCTCAGATCGGCTTTCTGACGCACTGTCACGACCACCCAGAACTCCCGCCTCATGGCCTTCTGTCCCCTCGCTGACCCTGACCCTGCCGTCCTCTGGGACATGAGGGACTCCTCAGCTGGAGTCCCCAGCCCCACTGGCCACGCAGGCTCCAAGGATCTCCAGGGAGGGATCACTCCTCCCAGAGGTGACTCAGAGAGCACGCGGTCCCCGAGGCTCTGCCCAGGACAGAGAGAGAATTACAGCCCCTGCTTTACGAGGGCACATAAACGTCCCGCGTGTTTGATGCTTCCTGCTACCGTCGCGCCGTCGTTACGAGGAAGGGCTGTATTTCTCTCCAGCTTCCCACGGGCCTCACTCCAGGCTGAGCCTGGGGGGGTCACCCATCTACGCAGGCCCGCCTTCCGACACCTGTGCCTCCCTGCCAGCTGCCCAAAGCCCAGCCCGACGGTGCCGTGACCCCCTTCCTGCCCAGGCCGCCAGATCACCACTCTTGAGGACAGCAGGCAGAAGGTGGCTTGTTTGCAAAGTGAAACCGCGCTCTGGGGAAAGCCTCAGGGCCCGCAGTGTGGAGGGCACCAAGGCTCAGAGGCCACAGGCACACAGCCGGGTGTGCCGGAGGGATGTTACCTACGTCGTGCGGTCGCTGGGTCATTTGGGGGAGCCCGAGCATAAAGCCCCACTTTACAGACGCAGCCAGTGAGGCTAAGAGAGACCAAGAGCAGGCCCAGACAGCCCCGCTGTGCGTTCACAGTTAGACTGTCAGCTGGGCTGATCGGACCCTCACGAGCAGGAGGCTGGCCAGGTTCAGGGAGGGGTCACCTCGGAAGCACAAGACCTGGCATTTCAAAGGCTCTAACAGGAGTAGGGCAGAGCTCAGAAGTGCCCGCCTGGAGATGGAAGGCTGGGCACGTGTCCTCCCACTCCCGACCCCGCAGGTGGGGCCCTGCTCTGGGGCACAAATGACCCCATCCTCCTGGCTGCCTCCGCACAGGCTGAGTATCCTATGGCCTCCAGAAGAGCCAAGCAGAGAAGCTGAGACACTGCAGGAGCCTCAGGCATAGACAGGCCAGGGCAGATCTCCCTTTGCTCGTCCTTCCACAGACACTGCCCAGGAGGACCCCTGAGCCGGGTTCCCCCCACCACCTTCCTCCTTCAGCCCCCCCCCACAGTTGCCCCGTCCAGCATCCCTGGTCAAGGGAGCCCTTACTGGATGCGGGTTCTCATCCCTCCCAGTGGTCATCGGACAAGCAGCTGGCTGCCTGGCATCTCTACACCCGGGAAGTCCCCATGAGCTGCCTGCCCACCCGGTCCCTGGTCCCTGACTGCTTCCCCTGGTATCCTGTCCCCTTTCTGGGCTGCGAGGCTCCTGACTGACAGCAGGTCCCCGTCACTTGTGGTGCTGACTGATCTATGGTGCGGCCTCCCCCTGGGTACGCCACTGGGCCCATCCCCCTCACAGCTCCCAGAAGTGAGGGGCAGTGGCCTCCACAATCACCCCCAGGCATTCTAGAAACAGGACTTGGAAGCAGCCATCCTCAAAGTCCCTGAAGTGATCCTCTTTACGGGGCCAGAACACAGTAGAGCTGCCCAGGGAGGCTCTCATCTCCCTCTCCAGGGTGTGTCTGCGCAGAGCTGCCCACCACTGGTGGGCATGTTGGTGACAGACCAACGCCCTTGGAGGTTGTGGAAGAGCCTCAGTGATGTCAGGCAGCCTTGCTCTGCAGCAAAAGATGCAGAGCTCATGTCCCTTCCCAAAAGGGAAGCTGTAGCCACAGCTCTTAGGAGAAGGGGTACTGTGAACTTTGGGTTCAGAGCCAAGTAAACAACAGGAGTCCCTTATATACGTTCATGATCTAATCGTAAACTCACAACAAGAGAGATTGCCCGATTTGCAGATGGGGAAACTGAGGCTCACAGAGTTGCCTGAGGTCACACGGTGGAGAGTGCAGGAGCTCGGGCTTGAATCCAAACAGCCAGGCTTGAGGGCCCACGTTCTCATCACACAGATGACCCAGCAGATCTGGGACCAGTCAACCAACAACACCCAGCAGCCCCGACAGAGCAGAGCTGAAGGGACCCGCAAAGACGAGCTATGGCTCAGGTCTCGAGGCATCTTAGTGCACCGTGGGTCAGCCCCAAGCTGAAAGGTACCCTCACCCCACTAGAGGGCTGAGCACCCATGCTTGAGGCCAGTGAGACCCTTGCATTTCTGGTGGAAACTTGCAGGACTCTTGGTTCATAAGCTGGTTGAGGCTCAGACAAAGAGATCTCTGGGGGCCTCCAACCCAGGCAGCCAGAGTCAGGGGCCAAGGCAAAAAAGACAGAGGCTGGAGAGGGCAGGGTCCCAACTACCACAAGCCACCTCAGGTGTCTGCGAGTGCAGCCTCAAGCTCAGAGTTGCTGTCCCGAGTCTAGTATAGCTCTCAGTGTGGGTGCACAGAGCCTGCGCTGGGCTGAGTCCCCAACAAGGCATGGGGTAAAGAGTGATTCTCCCGCCAGGGGCTTGTCTGCCCCCATCTCCACACCAGAACACAGTTTGAGGAACCAGAGGTGGGATTTGGGGGTACTGATAGATGATAAGTCTGAGGTACTAGGGGGCCCATTCCCCCAAGCCCCTACAAGCCCAGTCCAAATATCAGGGCACTAGGGAGCTACAGATGACTTTACAGAGAAGAGGGCCCCTATCTGCCTTCCAGAGAGCAGGGAAAGGTGCTGCTCAGATAGGCGAGGGAGCCGGGCTCACGGGGGCCAGAACAGGGCACCGGGGTGAAAATGCACCAGATGAAAAAACTTCTGAAGTCCAGACCTTGGGCAGGTGCCAGGTGGGTGCAGCGGGGAAGTCGCTGCCAATCGGAGAGCAGCGAGAGATGGCATCACAGTGGGGTTCGGGGAGGTGAAGCTGATTGTGAAGGGGGTTGAGGGGCCAGGTGAGGCTGGAAGCAGGATGACCAGTAGGGACACCGCAGGGCTATCCTGGAAAGGGACACCGAGACGGGCCCTGGGCAGCGCCGTGGAGGTGGAGGAGAGGCGCTGCCTGCACAGCCCCAGCCCGCCGCAAACCCCGTGGAGCGAAGCTGCCTCATGAGTTTGGCTCCATGGACCTGGGGAGGCATTGCCCCAGCGCGGGCTATTGGGAGACGCGGGGTCCGCCTGCCCAGTGAGGCCTCGGAAGCCCCAACTGCCCCTGCCGGCCACTCAGCAAAGGCTTCTGGGGGACCATCAACCTGGCCGCCCTGGCTCCCAAGGGAGACAGCTGAGGAGTCTGGCCGCCACCCCACAGCAGCTGGAAGTCGCAAACTGTCACCCAGAGACACAAAACCCATCTACCTCCCTCTGCTCCCGATGCCCCTCCCCCAACTTCGGCCGAGAAAGAGAGCCCGGAGCTGTGGCCTTAGGTCTGGTCCAGGCCCTCCCTGGCCATTCCACCTTTCCAAACTGTGGTTTGCTGTTACCAAGATATAGAGCAGCACGGCTGCCTCGGGGGGCTTGTGAATCCTGCCTGCGCACAGCCTGTGCCGCAGGTGTGATGACCCCCTGCGCCCCCAGTCTTCCCAGCTGCAATGCGGGTCTGTCTCCTGACCCCGACAGACGGCTCTGCTGGAAAGCGCACTACCTCACTGCCCGTCCGCTCCAGCTCCCGGCTCTGCATGTGCTCAGTCCTCCTGCAGGAACGCCCTCCGCTCCCTGTTTGCCTGCATAGTGCAGGTGAATCCTTGGGGCTCTCCCTCATTCCCAAAAAGAGAAACAGCTTCTCCTCCTCCGAGCCCCTGAATGCTGTGTCTTCCTCATCCTCTGTCATCACCCTGAAATCAGTGAGTTTCAAACATTTACACCCTGCTTGGTCTGCTCATGACAAGTAAAAGACATATTCTAGCCATAGTGTGCAATAGAACCTTCCAGAAACGCTGCCATGCCACACTTGGGATCAACGGCTAAAAGGGTCTGGTTCGTTGCTGATCTTGGGAGGGTTTCCTGTGCGTCTACTTCGTGTGGAATATCCTCCTCACTCTCTCAACTGGAATTTGGGCTGGATCCAGACACAGCATTCTATCCAGCTGTAACATTTTTAAATGTAAAAGAACAATTTATACCTTAATTATACTGGAATTAAAATCAAAAAAAATTTTTAATTTAAAAATGGATCTGTTTAGGAGTTTTATGTATTTCTAATGCTGGCATGCCACTAACAATGCACCTAGCACCATTTGAAGCGCTTGACTTGAATTAACACCTTTAATCCCACACAATGATCTTGGAAGGGGAGGTGTTCTAACTCTCCCCATCTTGTAGATGAGATGACTGAGGCAGAGCGGTCATGTGACCTGCCCAGCATGGCAGGGCTATGAGCAGCTGAGCAGGGCTTTGAGCCCAGGGCAGCAGGGTCCAGAGCCCACGTGCCAGATGCATGCTGGGTGCCAGGTTATGTGTAGAGGTGCCGAAGTCCCCACCCTGCCCACCCTGGGCCCCTTCCTGCCTCTGGCTTTGAATACCAGTTCCCTCTGCCTCTGCTGCTATTTCCAGGCTGGGAAACTCCTCTTTACCTCCTAAAGCCCGAGTACACGTCCCTTCAGTGAGTCCTTCTGCTCCTCATCCAGATGATGCTTCAGCCATCATCCCCCACATCCACAGCCCACCAAACACACTGCGGCTGGCGGCAGCACAGAGGTCAGGGGCGGGAGGGATGCTTTCGTCTACTGACCCCACTGCTCAACTGGGAGGAGCTCCAGGGCACAGCTCACGGTGGCCATTCACTCTTGGATCGCAGGCACAAGCACAGAGTAGGCCCTTGGTGAACGCTTGTTGAAAGAATGAGTATTGGATGGATGGGTGGATGGATGGATGGACGGACAGACAGACGGATGAGTGCTTAGAATGCAGACGTCTGAGTGAGTCTCAGTGGAAGGCTGGGCAGGCCAAGTCAGCCCCTTGCAAATACCTGGCACCCAGTAGGTGCTGAATATGCGTGTGTGAGTGTGTAGCAGAATGAATGCTGGAATTAATCACACTGCTGCAATTTGGGCTGCTTGTTAATCATGGAAGATTCATTTGCTGCTGTCCTTCCCATACGTGGCCATCATTTCTGTCATTAAAAACATTAATAATGACAGCAGACGTGCGTCCCTGCTGGGCCCTGCTCGGCCCCTCCCTGTTCGGAGCACACCCCACACCTGGCGCTGTGCTCTGTCCCAGGTCCCTGTTGGAAGGGAGAACCGAGCACTGGAAGGGCTCTGCCCGTGACCTCCGAGTAAGCAGGACCTGGGGCAGCATCATTCTGCCATGACCTACAGCACTGCCTGATGCCGCGGCACAAGCCCATGTCTGTGCACACACGGGGGCACGCGTGTGCACACAGGATGCAGGAATGCCTGAGACAGGCCAATCTCATGTACCTGTGACCCATGCAGTCATAGGCTTCCAAGTCAAAAAGACCCATTTCTTGGTTTAATTATCTGCTGTTGCCCTCTTTAAAGTATCAATAATTGTTTTAAAAATGGGTCCCGATTTCCATTTTGCGGTGGGCGCTGGAACTCCGTAGCTGCCTCTGACCGTGCGTGGCTATGACCGGGAGACCCGGGACCGATCCCGCCTACCCCCTCCAGCCGTGCGGCCCCGTGCGGGACATCAGCCTCCCTACCAGTCTCTGCTGGTATCACAGATACAGCGCCGTGCAGAGGATCAGCAGAGACGAGGTCCCTGACACCCGGCCCAAGGCTGGCCGGACACACACCCTGGGATCAGTGCCACCCTCTCAGTCCCGTGCGTTGGCCCTGGTGCTGTCTGTGTGCCAGGAGAGAGCAGTGTGTCCAGGAATAACAGATGACGCCATTAGGGGCCAGAACAGCTCCATCCTTCCAGTGGAGAGGAACGGGGCTGTCAGGCGAGGGGGCCCCAGGCTGCGGGCCATGATTAACAGGATCGTGTAGCCCACATGCTGAAGCAGAAGGCGCCAGCAGATGATTGCTTACAAAATGTACCAATTACCGCCGCGCCTGCCTGCCCGCCCCCACCACCGGGCAAATAAACACATCAGCTGCCAGCCCGCACCAGCCCAGCCTTGGCCAGGGCCCAGGGGCCAGCGGCACGGCGGAGAGGGGGCTGGCAGAATTGTCCCCGAGGGTGCAGGAGGCCATCCCTGTCCCTAGGAGCTCCCAGCGGCACATGGACAGTCGGCTGGTCCTAGAGGTGGCCTCTTGGCCTGCGGAAATGTTTAAGAAAGATTTGGGGGAGAGGCCAGAGGCAATGGCAGGAGCCCCTCACCCCAAAACCCCATTGGAAGGCTACCCTCGGTGAGGCTGGGAGACGGGTGCCCAGAGCTGTGCACACGCAGCTGGTCCTTCAGGGCCACCAGTCGTGACCCCTGGGGGGGTGTGCACCTGCATGTGTGTGCATGCGTGCGTGCATGGATCTGTCCGTGTGAGGTGTGTACGTGTGTGTGTGCGTGTACAAGCATGCTTTCTGCCCTGCCAGCCCCGACCAGAGTGAGTGGGTGGGCGAAGGAGGTAGAGAAATCAGGACCTCCTTGAGGGACGGGCTCGCCCTTCATCTAACGAGCCTGGAGGAAGGTGCCTGGGACCAGACAAGGGACCGGGAGGCCCAACAGAGGGGGGTCTGGGCCAGGGCTACCCTCTGGGGGCTCTCATGGGCCAAACCAGGGGCAGGGTGAGGGGAGTTTGGCTCAGTCCAAGGAGAGATGTGTTCACAGTCCAGCGATGTCCAAAGGCAGGGGGCTGTCTGCGGGGTGGTGAAGCTCCTGGCCCCACAGGTAAGCAATCAGGTCACCGACGCCTCCTGGGAAGCACGTCACTGAAGCCACAGAAGGTTCCTCTCTGGTGGTGGAGGGACCAGAGCCACATCTGCTGTCAGGCTGGGCTGTCCAGGGTGCAGCTCCTTCTCTCCCCTGGATAGGAGTGTCCTCTTACCGCCTTACAGTCCAGCCAAGTCCTGACCATCCCTCACGGCTCCACACAGGTGCTGCCACCCCCAGGGAGCCCTCCCTGACTGCCCCAGCTGTGGCCATGTTGCTCACTGCTCAGCACACCATCTCTCTGCCTCAAGTGCCTGCTCTCCCCGCCGCGTCGGGGGAATGTCATGGGCAAGGCTCTGATAGCCTCATCTGGACGCTGGGGTCCGTGATGCGGACAGGTGGTGCTTACCCGGTGTAGCAGCGCCCCCCCACCCCGGCCTCGCACCACGGTGGTGTCACCACATTTACAAGATGGTGTGGCCAAAGCCTCCCGAGGCCAGGCCACCTTCCTGCAGCCACACAGCCAATCAGCAGACAGCCTGGGCCCTACACCCGGGCCCGCTTGACCCCACTGCCACCATCTGATCCCTTGCTGGGGACACTACAGCGCTATGAGGAGAGCCGGGGGGATGACAGGCACAGGTGTCCCTTAAAGTCTGATGCCTAGACCAACGTCAGCAGCTGTGTCTCTGTCGGGACCCAGACTAGATGGGGCCGCTTGAGTGCCCAGCTCCACCCCAGTCTCCGCACCAGCCCCAGGACGGCACCCAGCGAGCCTGCCCCACCCCGGTGAGGAGAGAGACACACACAGGGGGTGGGGGACCCAGAGAGGGGACAGGAAGCCACATTCATGGAGCACCTGCCAAACACACAAGAGGGCCACCTTGTCTGACAGAAAAGGAAACTGAGGTCAGCAGTAGCGACACGGGGGCAAGAGTAGCAGTGACTTAGGGCCACTGTCTGACCACGAGCCGGGGCACACAAGCTACCCGGGCCCCACGTGACACAGGCGGGCACAGTCATGTAGAGCGGGCAGTGCCAGGACCACAGGCCCCGCAGCGCCAGGTGCAACCATGTCCGGTCGAAGGGCTTTATCTCCCTCCGGCAGTTGGCACCCCCCACCCCAGAGCCCGATCCCCCGCCCCTCCTCCCGGCCCTGCGCCGTAGGTAGAATTGAATTTACAGCGAGGGGAGGCAGGCCGACTGTGGCCCTGGAGATGGGACATTTATCTTGTTTGACTGTTCTTGGAATGTCAACAATAAATGCCAAGATGAGTGATGGATGTAAATATTCCCAGAAATAGCGGGAAAGCCATCCAGATGCACAAATCCCACAGGGGTGCAGAGGAAGGGGCTTCAGAGGAGCAGGGGATTTGGGCCGTGGGCGTCCCCAGCTCAGACACCGCATGGTTGGAAAGTCCCTGCCCCGGCTGACCATGGGACACAGGGATGAGCCACGAGGAGTCACGCGAAGGTGACCAGTGACGGTGGCAAGGAGGTATGCCAGCTGCTGTCTACGGAGCCGACTCTGTGCTCAGACGTCATCTGTGCTCACTCCTTACAATAACCCAAGGAGCTTGGAATGTGGTATTTTCCATCCTCATTTTACAGATGAGGCTCAGAGATACTGAGTGACACATCCAGGCTTGGGCCAGGACTCACAGAGCTGGGCTTTGCCCCCAAGTCCCTGTGGCTCTGAACTCCAGTTTTTAGTCACCCCTGCCACAAAGGGAGCGTGGCACTGCTGCAGCAGCACTCTCCCAGCAGGACTGGTGATACGTGAAGGGCTGCAGGGTACAGACGTAGCAGGTAGCTACTGGCTGTGTAACAACCAGCCCAAAGCTAAGTGGCTTAATATAAACCTCACTCGTGTGTTTGTCAGCCGGCAGGTGGAAATCAGAACAGGGATCAGGGCAGGGCTCATCTCTGTGCCCATGAGGCGCACAGGGGTCCGCAGGCTGCCAGCCAGAGTGTTGGAGGGCACAGGGCTACACGTCGTTCAGCACCCAGCAGGCTAGTCCGGGCTCATTCACGTGGGCGTAGTTCCTCCTTCCCAAGAGCGCAAAGACAGATCCCAACACTCGTGCTGTGTTCAAGCCTCTTCTACATCACATTGGCTGTCCGTTGACCACGGAGACAGAAGAGCCAAGACCAGGTTCAAGCGGTGAGTGATCAGCTGCCTCTTGATGTGAAGAGTGGCAAGGTCACAGTGTGAAGGGGCAAGGGTACAAGAGGAGAGGAATTCTGGGGTCATTTTTGTCTATTACGGCAGAGAAGGCAAAAATTAGCCATACCCAGGGGACTCTGGGAAGATTTCCCAGAGGTGGGGACATTTGAAGGAGGGGACCTGAAGGAAGCATAACATTAGCATTTACTGGCACAGCAGGATAGGGGGAGAATATGTGCCAGCCCTTGGTGTCAAACCTCATACAAAATAATTCACATGACACAATGCTTGCTATCCATGTTAGAATTGTGAGGTATACAACCTGAACAACTGTACATGGCCATCCTACACAATGTCACCAACACTCTATTGATGGCACAAACATCTGCTCTGGGTGCTAATCCAATATCTAGCCCTGAAAGTGAAGTAAGATGCCTCCCCATTTTCATGCAGTTCCAATACCCAGCAGAAGCCCTTCTGCCTGCACAGGTGTCAGACCTCTTTCCCCTCAGATGAATTGCTCTCTGTCCCCTCCTACTCCTACTCCACAAATTGAAGTTAGCCATTAAGATCCACACAGGTGGCCCCAGCTCCAGCACTTAATCTTATCCACGGCTGTGGAAAGATCCCCTTGGGGTGCCAAATGGGTCAGCCTCCTGGCCACCTGCGTCCCCAGACAATCAGCTGCCAACTGCGAAGAGCACGAATGCCCTTGTGGCGTCTCTCAGGGGTATTCCTCCTCCCCTTCCTCATCACGGCCGCTGACAGCAGGCTGGGGGACCAGCCCAGCCCAGTGCACTCGGACAGCAGGTTGCTGGGAACAGCAGCCCCACCGGCCCTTCCCAGCCCCACCACCCACAGCTGGAACCCTGCCCCCCAGCTGGTGCTCTGCCGTCCCAACTGCCAAGAGTCAGGGTGACGAAACCCCAGAGCAGGAAGGGCCTTGACATAGTCCAAATCATGCCCATACTGCAGATGACAAAACTGAGGCCAGAGAGCAGAGGACACTGCTCAACGCGTCAGAGGAGAGCGTCCGAGCTGGGGTTTGAGAACCTCGACTTTTAGCTGCCTAATTCTGAGCCACCTTTCCCGGGCCACCTGCTCTCGGATGCTCTCCCGGATCCATCTGTCCGCTCTCAGTGTCCATCTGTGAATCCGTCCTGCATGGGGACCCTCCGCCCGGGGCCAGGGCATCACCCCTCAGTACCACCAGCATCTGTGTCTGTGAACAGGTGTAGTACCAGCCCCCACCAGCCCTGTTGGCTGCCGGGAGCACACGTGACCAAGATAACAGCTGCCAAACCTCTCTGTGAACCGCCGGGGGGGGGGGGACTGGGACTGTCACCAGACAGTGGGGACAAGGAGGAGGGGCTTCTGGAGAATGGAGTGGAGGACCCTGTCCACCGGGAGGACAGACGGGGTCTCCATCATGATAAAACGCACCAAAGGCTCCTGACCCCAGGATGCCTCCCCGCATGTCTCCAAGGCCTGCAGGGGCAGGGCAGGGTGTCTGCTGCGTCCATGGAGCCTTCCCTGATGCTTCCTGCCCTGAGGCATGACCAGCTCACAGCGCTGAGGGTGCCTGTGCGCACTGCCCTGTGTACACACACCCCCGCACACTCCAACTCAGGCCCACGGCGGTCCTCGTCCGGGCACTTTCACACACGTGCACACTCGAGCACACTAGTCCCTCTTGGTGTGTGCATGGCCCGGTTACTCACACGCATACTCACAGCCAAATGTGCACACACACACACACACACACACACCCCGTTTCCTCTCTGGGGAGGGAGGGTGTCCCACGATCAGACCACGATCAGCCCCCGCTGGAAAGAGGGACTGAGACTCGACTACCTACAGTCACTATTGCTTCCATCTGGACTCGAGTCACGAGAGCAAATCCATTGTGCAGTTTCAAGTACCAGTCAGAAGAGAGAGGCACTTGTGCCCAGGGCAGAAGAAGAGAAGCTGAGGGTTCTTGGCAAGAACCCGACGACCGTTGGGCGGCCGAGTCTCCCGGGGCCTGTCACTGAGGTCCAGCCCCTCCACCGTCTGCCCCACACTCAGGGTCCTGGACAGCATCTCCAGGTCAGCTGGGCTCACAGAGCCCCCATGGGGCGTGGGGCAGTGGGAGTGACAGTCCTGAGGGCAGAGCGTCCCTGAGGGGCTGGCAGGGACAGCCACATCAGGTGGCCGTGGAGCTGAGGGGCGCCGAGTGATGGAGGAGGGGAGGCCCCCAGGGAAGCGAGCCGGAGCCTCATCCTAGATCCGGAGCTGGACAAGCCCTTCCCCACTAGCCATCCACTTGTTCTGAGTAATGTGTGCGGGGTCACCGCGAGCAAAGAGAAGGCACAAAGCAATTCTGTGACTCAGCTCAAGATAGGACAAGGTCACATCGCAGAACCAGTCAGCGCACCGTCGACGCTGAGGTCTGGCTCCTCGTTGAGAAGGCCCAGGGGGCAGGTGGGTGGCTCGGCCGTTCGGAGGGAGGGTCGGAGGAGGGCCTCGCAAACAGGAGCTGCGCTGGGGGTTCCCACGGGAGACCTGGGTCCAGGTGGGTCAAGGAGAGGTAGAGAGGCCACCAGAGAGAGGGAGCGAGACCAGCGAGCAGAAGCAGGAACCCCGCAGCAGAGCAGTACCCCACAAATCCGGAAGGGGTCCGCTGGTGCTGGGCTTTTCTGGAACCGATGTGGGCGCAGCTGAGATGGACAGGGCATGGCCCGGGTCCCAGGAAGCAAGCAGGAGCCTTGGTTGGGGGAGGGCACTGGCTGATGCCGGGCGGAAGAACGGGGGAGACAACACAGCCTACAAGGACACACTCATCCTGCGTGACCTGCGCACTCACTGCCTGCTGACTGTGCTGGGGGCGGGGGTGAGAGCCCCCCCCACTCCCTCTCCTAGCCCTGCCCCCTCCCTGCTGAAGAATCCTGGCTTCGGTTTGCTGGGCCATCTCCCGGTTTACCTGCCCGCTGGCACGCCCTCTTACCCTCCTCGCTCCTGGGTCAGTGCCCGGCACAGGGGATTGTCCAGCCCAAGACGGGCCCCCAGAGTCGGGCAGCTGTGGGCAAGGCAGTGCCATCAGCAGAGAAGGGGACACTTGCTGCGCCAGCCTCTGCTGTGACTGTGCAGGACAAAGAGGGTCCTGCTCGCCACACAGGGACGAGGACCAGCCTCCTGAGGAAGCAACCCTGGCGGCAGGTGGCACAGGCTCGGCCGTGGGGACAGAGTCAGCACTTGGAGCCCACACTGGGGCCTGAGCAGAAGGGCAGAGCGTCTATGGACAGGATGGACGCCACCCGGAATGTTGTGCCGTGAGATGGCCCAGGAAGGTGCTCCTGGCTTCTCAGTGCAGCTGGTAGAGGGGCAGCGCCTGGGCCCCACTGACCCGAGCTGACAGCAGAGGAAACAGGCCCCCAGGGGGCTTCTAGATGCTCTATGGGTACCCCACAGGGGATCTATGCAAAATCCTGCCTTCTCTCCTGGAGACCTGGTTCTGGACATGCACTGAGGCCACAGGGACCAGCATGGACCAGCAGTGACCAGCAGCTGGCCAGGGATACACAGAGGAAGAGGCTTCCCAGGGTGAGGCAGACCCGTCGCACCTTCCTGAGGCATGGCCAACCAGCCAGGACATGTCCTCAGTTCCCAGGGGTCCAGCCCAGGGCAGATGAGACGCTTGCCGGCTTGGAGCAGCATGTGTCCCAGAAGAGGTGGTGACAGAGGCAGCAGAGACCCCCTGCCTCACCCCCACCAATAAGTACAGGTGTGTCTGACCAGTTAGGAGAGCCAGGGAGACAGGCGGGGCCTGGCATCATGTCAGCCCCTCCTCTGAGGCAGGAGCATGGGTCCGGCGTCCACAGGGTCCTTCCTGCGGCAGAGCCACCAAGCCCTTCGCTATGGAGCCGCTGGCCAGCCTCTGGGCCCTTGAGGAAGCCGCCAGGCTCTGCGTTAGGCTGGAGGAGACTGTCTCTAAGGGTCTGGTCTCAGGGGCACCCAGCGTGGGGCCGTACCTGGCCGGGAGGGACGCCCCCCTGACTCCCAGAGGGGCCCGGCCTTCCTCTCCCACCAGCATCTATGAGGTCCCTGCTCTGAGTCACGACCACTGGCCCAGTGCACAGGCACAGGGACCCCCCGGCACCCCAGGAGTGCACCTCCAGCCGGCCGGGGAGGAGGCTGGACGGAAGGACCAGGAAGCCCCGCTCTGGCCCCTTCTCCTTGAAGCCCCACAGAACCACGGTGCGGACGGTCCCGGGACCCCCAAAGCTGAGGCCTGGGGGCGGAGAGGACCCCCAATCCTCCAAAGGGCGGGAGAAAGGAGAGCGCCAGCTGCCTGCGGGTTCTGGGAGGGGCCGGGTCTCGAGGGAGGCGGTCGGAGTGTCACACAGAAGGCAGGGGTGACAGCTGCTGGGGTGCGGGGTTGGGAAGTCGGTCCTGGAGAGGGAGGTCCAGGGTCCAGCTGGGGCTGCAGACAGAAGAGAGGCCGGACCCGGGGCCGGTTCCCTCACCCACCTCTCCGCGCACACCTCCCTCCCTCCGCGCCGGGGCAGGAGGACGAAACTGGGGCATTAACTTTAAGCACACCTCTGGAGCCCCTCAACCCAGCCTGCACGTACCGGGCCAGCTCCTGCGGCCAGGCTAATGTCCCCGCCAGCGCGTCCGCTGGCCCTGGGGAGCACTCGCTGCTGGCGCTCAAAGGTTAAGTGAGCACCAAGCCCGCCTCCTTTCAAATGTCACTTTCTAGAGAGGAGAGGCGCCCCTGCCGCCCCCACCCCAGTGACTGGGACCTGCAGCAGGACCCCACAGTGCCCTTCCCGGCACCTCTGCCTCATTCCGGAGCAGAACAGGGCTCCAGGGCTCCCCCCATAGACATCAAACCACAGTGCTGGGCACCGAGCTTTTATCAGGCACCAGCTGAATGCACCGGCATTGTGTTCATCCCCGCACAGCCTCAGCAGAAGGTTCCCCGTGGGAGCTAAGGAAATGGGCCCCCAGAGGCAGTCCCTGGCTGGGGCCGCGGCGTCTGTCTGCTCCCCCATTACCCCGGGGCCACCAGGGGAAATGCCCGGTCACTTCTGGCCACCCCTGCCGGTCCACCATGCACCTTGCCAGCGCGAGGAACCGATGCCATGCTGATTCCATCGTGGAGGCTGGCCAGCCGCGATCCAGGAAGTGTGGGCTCCGTAGCAGGGGCTCCGAGACTGGGCTTCTTCCAGCGGCCTCGCGGGAAGGGTGCCCAGCCGGGGCCCTCTTCCCCACCATCCTCTGCCTCCACGTCCGGCACACGGAGTGCCAGGAGCCTCTGCTCGCCCGCTCCAGAGCGTGAAGGCCCGTCTTGAGACGGAAAGCACCTGCTGCCTAGGATCGCACTGTCGCCGCCTTCCTGGGGCCGGACACTCCCATTTTAGCCGCACCGACAACTCACGCCTCCCCCGGCTGTCCCGGAGAGACAGCACAATGGGCCAGCCCCACCGAGGTCCAGGCCCCCCCGTGGTCACTGGCTGGATAGCACCCCCTCCTACAGCTGCTTCCTGGGATCCCACACACCCCAAAATAAAGCACACGCACTCAATTCCCTGCTCAGAATATACTTTCAGGGGCCACCCAACCTAAGAGAACAGCTCTCTGAGGCATCGATGTTACAGTAGGGGAAACCAAGGCAGGGACTGATAGAGGGACAAGGACCGCAGTCAGGAAGTGGTACGCGCTGAGTGCTGCCCCTTGACCGTGAGGCTGGCCCTGCTCTGGGCACAAGGGCCAGTGCACGTGCTGGTCGCCCCAGCACCCGACTTCTTCCCCAGACAGCACATCCCTAGAAGGGGGGGCGCCGCTTCCGGTCCTGCCTCCGGGTTCCTCCAGGGCGGCTGGAACCAGGGTATGTGGTCCGTGCCACGAGGAGGTGGAGAAACAGAAGCACAGTGTGGCCCAGCAGGTCCGCGGCCGGTGTGCGCCCAGGCCATCTGCAAACACCCGTTGGCCCCGAGACCGGCCCTCCGGCGCCGCAGCATCTCAGCTCCCCCTGCCAAGCAGCAGACGGTCCTGGCTGCCAGCCACTGACCCATGCCAAGAGAGCCGCTGTGTGTGCCCAGGAGGGGACAGCTGCTGCACGTGGCCGAGCGCGAGACCACCACGTGGCATGGCAGAGGCCGGCTACCCCAGGTCACGTGGTGCTGATTCCATTCATATGAAACGTGCAGAACAGGCAAGGTCACCGAGGCCGTCGGCGGGTTCGCGGCTGCAAAGCAGAGGAGGCCCCGGCCCAGGGAGGTTTGGGGAAGAGAGGCTCCTCGTGGGGTGACGAAACCATTCTCAGATTGCCCGTGGTGGCAGTGGCCCAGCTCTGCCAGCGCTAGAACCCCCTGACCTGTGCCCTGGCGTGTTGGGCTGGATGCTGGAGTCCACGTCACCATAGCTGGCCTCCGAAATGGTCCACAGCTTTCTTGGGACAAACCTAAGCTGTTGGCTTCGAAGTTAACTCTTCTTACTCCCTGAGAGCACTGCCAGGGGAGTCGCTCAGCCGGGCGGGGTGGCCGGGCCCCCCACACTCCCACAGGCACCCCAACGGGGGCAGCCACCCCGCGAGGCCTGCAGGGACAGGCTGGTGCCCGCTGCGCCGGGGGCCGGAAGGGCTGCTCATGGTGGGCTTCCCGTCACCTGCCCCCGTGGACGGGGCCGTCAGCGTGACCAGGAGGAGAAGGAAGGAGACTGCGGGGTCCTGGCACGATGGACGACGGCCGACTGAGGATGTGGACGCCCGGCGGCCACGGCCCCGTACACGGGCCCCGGGAGCGGGCAGCAGGCAGGGGACAGCCGGTGCAGGCTTCCGAAGGACAGCGTCCTTGTCACCAGGGCGGCAGGCGGAGCGGCAGGTGGGGCCCAGGGAGGAAGGGCCGAGGGGGCGCTTCCTCTTCATTTGTTCGCTTTCGTGCCTGATTTCCGCCTCAATTTGGGTAATTACTTGCTACTCAGCATCATTTCTTTCCCTCATTCAAGGAGGGGAAAAAAACACCCCAGAATTTCTGTGGGGGAAGGAGACGCCGACTCTGCAGCTGTTCTCGGCAACGGGGGGCGGGAGCGCTTCAGAGTTGCTCCGGCTGCTGTCCCCTGAGCAGCCCGCGCCTTCCTCCCCACGCGGGGCTCTCTGGGAGCCGGGCCTCGGGCCCCTCGGCGACGCTGGTCCCAGACCCCGGCCGGCAGGTCGGTGGGAGCCAGGACAGGTTCCTCCCCAGGCAGAGGCAAAGACGCCATCCGGGAGCACGTGCAGTCCGAGGCCACGTGCTCACCCTGCGTGAGGCCCACCGGGTTGTGGACGTCCCCTCTGTGTCAGAGGAGTGGAAACCGAGGCCCGGAGGGTAGGGGACCCGCACGGCTCCCGGTGTCCAGTGCCGGGCAGAGCCGGGCACCTAAGTGTGCTCTGCTCCCGCGCTCGCTCCCGCGCTCGCCAGGCCACAAGGGCACGCCGCGTCGTGGGTTTGCCCGACATTTGCCGGCCCTGGGTGTGCCGCGGAGGGACAGACTGGGGCACGGTGTGGAAAGAGGCCTCCAAGGGGCTCCCAGTCTGGTAGGGGAGGACAGCGGTCAGAATCACGGTGACGTGGCCACCGTGCGTGGGCCGAGGGACAGAGCAGAGCACTGGAGGCAGGAGGAGAGGTCCCGCCGGGCACCTTGCTCGAGGAAGCTTCTCAGAGGAGGCGGCGTCGGGACAGACGTCTGCTGAGCCAGGGTCACAGAACGGGGGTCAGTGGAGGGGCGGCCGGTGAAAGGTGCGGCTGAGACAAAGGGTGGGGCTGGGAAGGGGCAGGACGGGGCTCAGGGAAGAGCCACAGGAAGCCGTCCCGCACCCTTGGGCTGTCCCGCGTACCCTGCGCCCCTCCACACGCCAGGGCACCCTGAGCTCCATCCAGGAGGCTCCCTGCTGTCTGTCTGTCTGTCTGTCTCAGGAGAGGAGAGGGTCCCCAAGGCCATGTACCCATTTCCTGGGGGGACAGAGGGGACAGTAACAAGGCCACACCCCGGGGAGCGTGACCTGCAGACACCGACCGTTCAGGAGGCGGAAAGCTGAGGTGCAGGCGCCAGACAGCTGCTTCCGGAGGCGCTGACGGAGACCCTGCTCCCGCCTTATTCCTTCCGGGCAGCAGACATGTCGTCCCAGTCTCTGTGTGTGCCCAGATTCCTCTCTTCTTACGAGGACGCCTATCACAGCGATCCGTGGGCCACCTGCCTTCCAGTCTGACCTCACCCGACTTGCTTCCAGCTGCACAGAACCCATTTCCTAATGAGGTCTCGTTCCCAGGTAGGGGGTCAGAGCTCAGACCCAGCTTGCACAGAGGGCCCACTTCAACGCACAAGTCAGTGGGCTGCGTGCACGGCTCGGTGGCACCCAGGTGTTTGATGATTGACTCAGAGACCAACTCCACTGTTCCCACCCCAGGGACGTACTGGTCTATACCCTTTATCCAAGACCCCCCTGATGAGAGCCGGCTTGTTGGAATATCTGAGTCTTTGGGGCAGACTGGGGTCCCCGCCTACACCCCTGTGGGAGGCGACCTCCTCGCCCTCCGCTGGTTCCCTCAGAAGACTCCAGACGCAGACCCTCCAGGGAAGCGACCGAAGACACAGTCGCCAGACCCAAACCTCCCCCGAAAAATGTGCCGAATGCCAGAGCCCTTAATATGATTTATTAATCTGCCAGGAACTTTTCAAGATTTTAATGTGGTATTTAGAATCTATTTAACCGAGCAACAAAGCCCCCAGCACCAGAAACCGTAAATAATTATCACAGCCGTCGGGTCTTTCATGTGTGGACGCGGCGTCTTCCTCCGAGCGGCTCCGTGGCAATTTCGCTGCCTCTCCCCGCATTTGGAACAAGCTCCCGGTTCATCAAAGAAGGTGCCAACCCAGGGCTTCAGGAAGTGCCAAAGAGGGACCCCTGCAAGTCTGTGATTAGAATACAAGAGGCAGGATCAAGGTAATTAATTTTTTTTAACTTAAAAAAATTTTGTTTAGTTTCTCCATCAGCTCCCGCAAAGCCGTGTGAATTATATCTGCTTATGTAAATAAAGCTAACGGGCGATTACATTAATTAGCAGCATAAAACTTTTGCTCATCTGGCTGGAGATAGCAGGTAGTTGGGGAGAGGATTAATTTCTAGTTTAATTAGAAATTTACATTTTCAGCAGCTCGGCCTCCAGCGGTGAACAGTGTCAGTGCCCAGCGATGGAGTCCGGCTCTTTCCGAAAGCGTTGGCGTCCGAAGGGGCACTGGGGTCATCGTCCCCCAGACGGGCCCCCCGTTCACCCCCAGCCGGCGCAGAGCTGGCCGATGGAAAACCAGGCGGCAGAATGAGAAAGTCCCTCCGTGGGGGACGGGAGGGCAAAGGCGAGGCTGCGGGGGGAGGCGGCGGCTGGGGGGCCGTGATGCTGCTCCCTTCCTCACAGCCCTCTCCCACTTGTCTCTGATGATCTCCAGGGGAGAAAGGCCGGCAAGGCGAGATGGGCGGCCCCGACACCATCTTCGGCGGCGAGCACCAGCCTCGGACCCTCCGCTCACTGAGCTGCACCTGCGACCCCAGGCAGGTGAGCACGTGGGCCCAGGTGGCCCTCAGTTTGCTGCACTTGGCGGGGACGGACACGCTCTGTCTGTCCACCCGTGCATCCTGTGCACGTGTGACCAGCAAACCGCAGCTTCTGAGTGAGGTCTGTGTGTCTGTCTAACGTATGTGCCAAGAAGGACGTGAGCGGTGAGAGGATTTCTGTGTCTGATGGGGACGGTGCGTGCGTGCCGGTGTGATGGGCGCCTGTCGTGGACAGGGGGTTTGCTTGTGTGCATGTGTGTGTAAGAGGCACAAGCTGGGGCCCGGTCACCTTGAGTTTACATTCTCTCCATGGCTGTGGGTGGACGCCACAGCCCCCTGACCTGCTC
Source organism: Mustela putorius furo (assembly GCF_011764305.1). Taxonomy (NCBI): domain Eukaryota; kingdom Metazoa; phylum Chordata; class Mammalia; order Carnivora; family Mustelidae; genus Mustela; species Mustela putorius. Next base: position 39,218,777 of record NW_025421322.1, on the reverse strand, counting down.
TCCTCATCCCAAGGGTGGAAGGGAGGGCCCAGGGCCCCCACGCCCCCCGGGGTGAAGGCAGAGGTGCTGGAGACCATGACGGTGCTCCTGCAGCTTCCCCTGCCTGCCCGCGAGCCTCCTCGGACGGGAGCAAACAGCGGAGACCACCCTGCTCATCCTGTTGCGGATAAGGAAGCAGCAGCGCGGGCTCCCGTCCTGGAAAGCCCGTCTTGCCTCCCTCCCCGTGAGGCAGCCGTGCAGGCCGCAGGGAACTCCTGGAGGAGCGAGTGTGCTGCCCCCACAGAAGCCTCTCCCGGCCCTGTGCCCCGCTCTCCCCACCAGTCATCGGGTTCCAAAGGGGAGGCCGACAGTTGCCGCAGCAGGTAGAGACCAGGGCACAGACAGAGCGACGCCCCCAAGCCCCCAGAGTGCTGTGGATTTGGGGGGCATACCAGATGACCGCCCAGCCCAGGACAAGTCTCCAGCCGCGCCAAGGTTAAACCAGCACATTCCCATTTCTGTACACGGAGCCCTGCAGACACGCCAGGCCTGACGGAGCAGGTTCGGCCCAAGCCAGAAGCCCCTCCACGGCGTGGCCAACCCAGCCTCCGCTCCCTGACCAGAAGGGAGGGCCCAATGGGGTCACTCAGCCTTGAGCCCCGGGCCCCAGAACGGGGCCCAGCCCTCACCGGGGGCGCAGATGCTCCTGGATCCCCATAATAAGAGCCAACACGCAGCAGCCATGTGGGCCAGGCCTTGCTGCGAAGACCTTAGGTCCACGGCCCCACGGATTCCTCCCAACCACCTGCTAAGGTGGGAACCCCCCCCCACTTCACAAATGGGTAAAATGAGGCACAGAGAGATCAGTGAATGGAGCCAGAGGGCAAGTCAAGCAGCCTGGCTCTAAGGCCAATCCACGAACTGCTGTGCTAGGAAGAGACCTCATCAGCGGGTTCTCCAGGCGTCCCCCAGAGCGGAAGGGCAGCCTGAACTTGGAGAGAGGAGGGAAAGCCTGAATGGGGGCAGCTGCAGAAAAAGGCAGGCAGAGGAAGGGGAGACACAGGCCGGGCCAGGCCACAAGGCTCTGGATCTCAGCCACGGAGCCGGACTGGCCCCCGTGTAGGCGGGCGGGGCTCGTGCGGAGAGTCGCTCCCTGAGCCTGAGCGTGCGGCACCCCGGGGGGCTCTGGTGAGATACTTGTTGACTTCAACCCCCTCCATCTCATAGATGGGGAGGCTGAGGCCCAGAGAGCCCCCTGGCATGTCCTGGAGCTCACACCGTGAGCCAGCCCGATCTGACGTGAGAATTCAGCATCGAGGCCAGAAATGGAGAGGCAGAGAGGTGGTGGCTGAATGACGGATGTGTGGAGGACGGACGAACGGACGGACAGATGGACGGACGGACGGACGGACGGGTGAGTAGGGGGTGGGTGGATGAGTAGTGGGTGAGTGGGGGAGGGGTGAAGGATGGACGATGGACAGGTAAGTGGTGGATGGACGGACGGATGAGCAGTGGGCGGACGTGTGGGTGACGGACGGACAGGTGGCGCAGGGACAGAAGGGCGGTGAGCGGGTGAACGAGTCTGTTCCACCGTGTGAGCCGCTCACCGTCTCCCCGGGGGTCAGGCGCCCAGCCCCGCTCCAACCCCTCCTCTCGGTGACCAGTAGTTACCTGGCGTCTCTGCACCAAGTGTCCTTACCTGGGGGAGAGGACGCAGCACCCGCCTGGCCGGGCTGGGAAGCGACAGACCACCTACGGCAGCATCCGGCCCACCGCAGCCGTCTCAGAGGCAGCTGCTCCGGCCGGCCGTCCCCACAGCAGGGCTGGCGGCACAGACACCCTCCTTCGGAGCTTCAAGGCCTCCAGCGTGGAGCCCGTCACCGGGCCTCGGTCCCGGCCGCCGCCGCCCCCAGAGGCAGCGCATGCTCACGGGGCCAGGCTGCTATTTTTGTGCAGTGTGTGTCTTCAGAGAGAGAATCTTCCAGCAGCTCTGGCGCTCAGGGAAGAGCCAGCCCTGCCCCATCATGGCCAGAGGAAGGGGCAGGTGGATCGCAGACCCCACAAATGCCCTGAAATTCCAGGAGACGAGGCCGGAAGGGCAGCAGGGCTCTCTCGCCTTCACTAGCAGGTGCCCACCTGCGAGGCAGCAAGGGTTCGCGGTCACTCCCAGGGTCTCTTGCAGAGCCGACACGGGACCCAGTGACCTCGCCCCGTGCAGGCTGTCTTTGGGACCATGTCCAGCGGCAGTGGCCTCCACTCCACAGCAACCCAGAGCACCAGGTGCGCTGGGCCCGGAGGCAGGAGGAAGAGGATCCCCACCTCCTAGTGATTCTGGGGTCTGCCCAGCTGACGGAGCGACAGCCGTGGGGAGCCGGCCGGTGCCCCTGTCTGACCAAAGGTGCCTGGAGCTCAGATGTGGCTGGGAGTGGCCCCCGGGGCCTGGGGGACAGGGAAACACTGTCAGGACCTGCTGTGGGGCATCAGGGGTCCGGACCTTCCCCCAGGGCACAGGTGCATTCCCCACCTACTGCCCCACCGAGCTGGGTGGGATGCCCGCCCTGAGGGCGCCCCCTTTTCCTCCAGCACACCCCCGACTCCGCTGTCGGTCAGCACAGGTTCTGACCCCTTGCATCAGTGTCCTGAAGTCGTCCTGTACTTCTCTGTCCATTCCAGAGGCCCCCCTGGTTCCAGGCCACCATCAGGAAAAGACCTCCACGAAGAGGTCATGGGGAACCCCCAGGCCCCGCCCCCATGCCCTGCGGCCCTCTGTCTCTGTGGAGCCTCAGCCCAGGCCAGGGGCTTCCTGCCCCACTTCTGCCATCTCCTACTCTGGGCCCCCCATCTCAGTAGCCAAGTGACTCTTTAAAAATGTCCATCCAGGGGCGCCTGGGTGGCTCCGTGGGTTAAAGCCTCTGCCTTCAGCTCGGGTCATGATCTCAGGGTCCTGGGATCGAGCCCCGTGTCGGGCTCTCTATTCAGCAGGGAGCCTGCTTCCTACTCTCTCTCTCTCTGCCTGCCTCTCTGCCTACTTGTGATCGCTGTCAAATAAATTAAAATCTTAAAAATAAAATAAAATAAAAATGTCCATCCCAAGCTTCCCATGGCTGCCTCTGTCCCACAGTCCCCATCTCAGTGCCCTCGGCTCCCTGACCACATGGGCTCACGTCCAAGCCCTCCTCACCCGCCCAGCCCCCACGACACCTTGCCCAGAGCCTGCCCAGTCATGGACTACTTGGGCAGCTGCCGCACGTGGCCCCCGTCCTCAGCCCGATGCCCTCCCTGTCCTGCCTACTCGATCCCCTGTGGCCGCAGGGGTGCAGCGATTGGCGGGCGAGCTTTGGGGGTTCCTAGGTCCCTGGCTGAAATCACGGGCACCACCAAAACCCAGAAGTCCCACCGCAACTGCTCACAACGGCCATTCCGGCTGAGGGCAGCCCTGTACCCCTCCTTACTCCGGACACAGCAGGAGTCTGACACACAGACCACCCGCCCATCCAGGCCCACCCAGAAGCCAGCCCCCCTTCTCGGCCCTGAGCCTGGCTCCTTCAGCCCTGGCTTCCTTCTGTCCTTCTGCCCCGGCCTCCATCACCGCGTGCGGCAGTGAGACAGCAGCTCTCATGACAACGGCCGGAAGCCGGCTCGGAACGGGGGTCCCTGGGGACATCAGCTCTGCGGAGGCCCGAGCTACACACCAGGCTGGGGTGCGGGTGTGGGGGAACCCCACGGGTCACCAGGCAGACCTCAGAGGTGGACCACAGAGCTGCCGCGGTCCTCGCTGACTGTGGAGCCCCGGACAGGTCAGCTCGCCACCCTGAGCCTCAGTGAAAGCAGACGCGGGGGACCCGTTTTCTAAGGTTTGCAGGAAGGTTGTCATTCGCAGCGATGATCACGGTCATTTTCAGAACCTCTCCAAGGGCAGGACTCTTCACCCCTCTGGCCTTCGTGGAAGGGGTAGTTCCCCCGGTTCCCCCGCATTCCAGAGAGAGAAGGGGTTCCCTGAGGAAGAACCCGCCGGGGCTGCTGGCCGCTGCGCAGTCGCGTCCAAGTGCAGGCCCCCTGGACTGTGGCCCTGTCCCAGCTCCCTTGGCTCCAGGCTGGCCCTGGGCCACAGCGGGCAGCGCTGAGGCCACACCCCGTCTGCCAGCAGGGCGCCCTTCTCTTGGGGGAGAGGGGACAGGGCACTAGTTGAGCTTGTAACTCTCCCAGGAGGCTTGCACACACGCGTGCTCCAGGCCCAGACTGACGGATGCTTGGCCCAGCATCCCCAAAGGCCACATGAAGGGAAAGGACTTTGGTTTGGGGCTTTGCACGCATGTGGGGCACTGGGAACCGGCAGTCCATGCACGGAGGACGGTGCCCGCGCTCCAACCGTGCCCGCCGGTCGGTCACTTACCCTGCGTGGCTGTCAGCACAGACGAGGCAAACACATCTGTGTGCAGCTGTGACAACGGTTCAGACTCCCGAGGGCCCCTGAGAGCATCTTGGGGCCCCCCCGGGGTTCCATAGGCCACACTTTGAGAACCGATGTATTAGGTCTACTCCGGGAGGGCAGGGATCTTTGTTCTCGTCACCTCCTGGAATAGAGCCCGGCGCGGAGGAGGGGCAGGCTGGGGGAGTTCACGCCCTCTACACATGCAGGAAACGCAGCCAGCGCCTGGCAGTGCTGAGCCCCAGGCCGCACACCCGGCTGGACCCAGGACACTGGGCCCCCTCAGACATGGACCCTACTTGCCCTGTGTGCAAAGGCCAGGTCCCCAGTGCCTCCATCCCCCGCTGGGGCTCGGCTGTAAGGTCACATCATCACGTGCCCCCTGCAGCCTCCGTCCGTCCCCCAAGCCGTCACCGTGGTCCCAGAGCACCTGCGGATCCACACAGCACCCACCTCCTGGCCCTGGGAGTGTAGGAGTCGTGTCTCGACCACGGCGTGTCCCAGCCTGTGCCGGCTCCAAGTAGGTGTTCAGTAAATGCCCATGGAAGGGCCAAGTCCGCCGGCACCGCTGGCCACAGAGAGACCCAGTCACATGCGCATGCGGGGAGCAGGGACAGACCAGGGGGGAAGAACGGGAGCCCCGGCCGGCCCCGGCCCCTCCCTGGGGACCCCACATGTGCCAGGCTATCTGCATGGGCCAGGGGCAAAGCTCACAAAACTGCTCCCCCTCCAGGAGCCCACCAGATGGATGGTAACAGTGACATCACTTGTACCTAGCAAGGCCTGCCCTCAGGGGAAACTGTTGTACCTGAGCGAAGGAAGCCCCACCTCCCAAGCTGCCATCCTGTCACCCGTGGGGGCCGGGGAGCTGGGCAGGAGCATGCGTCCTCACAGCCCAGGGCACAGGCTCCCGAGGGACTGAGCCCCTCTAGGGCTGGGCTCCGGGTAAGGGCCCCGGGGTGCGCGCCCTCTCACACTTACCCCACCAGGGAGGGTGACCCTCACGCAGAGGAAGCGGCGGCTCAGAGAGCTTCTGCAGCTTCCCCAAGCTCACACAGCAGCAAGCAGAAGCCCTCAGAAGCCTCTCTGGGCAAAACCCACCATCTCAGCCCAGGCAGGCCATGTTGGAACCCACAGTTCCCCTCCCTGGCCCCAGGCTGCACCCGCAGCAGAACGTCCCCAGAAAAGGAGGGGGTAGGACGCTTAGACTTTTAAATGCTGGCGGTGGCCATGGGATGCCTCCCTTTGTCGGGCCCCTCCCTGCACAGCTCATCCCAAGACTGACCCGCCTGGCCTCCTGGGAGCCTCTCCTCCTCGGGTCCCACCGTGGCAGGACCCTGCTCCTCTCCTGGAAAAGCTGACTGCCACCACACTGACCCGATGTGGGGGTGGGGGGAGTTCACCTGCATCTGTGGAGATAGTCCCCAGGGTCATGTGGAGAAGTCAGCAGCACCCACACGCACAGACCTACCAGATGGACACAGCACAGCAGTGACCATGCCATCTGTCTCCTCCTCCGACAGGCTCGGAACCGTCACGGGGCAGCGGGAGGGAACGTTTTAGACTGAATGCGGGAAGACATCCGGGTGCCTGGGAAGCTGGGGGTCACGTCAGCTGCTCCCCGAGGTCCAAATCACATCTCTGGGCCCACAGGACTTCCCTACGTGCCCTGACCCACCATCCTCCCCACCTGGGAGCACCCGTCAGAGAGCTGAGGTCATCAGCGCGTGAGGAAGGCCTTAGTCTGTGAACATGCTCATGGCTCAGTCGGTGGCTGAGGTCAGGGATCAGGACGCGGCCGGGAACGAGATGAAGTCTACAACCAGGGCCAAGGCTCAATGAATCCCCAGGATCAGGGCTCAGCCTGTGACTAAAGTCAGGGCTCGGTCTACAACCACACTCCGAGTTCAGTGTTTGGGATCAGGGCTCAGTATGTCACGAGGATTGGACTTCGTGTTCAACCAGGGTTCGGGGTGCGTGCCCCAGCTGGGGGCCGGGCTCAGCACGGGACCAGGGTCAGAGATGAGCGTGTGGCTGGGGTCAGGGCTCCGGCCTTACTGAGGAGGAGGACAGGCTCCGTGGCCTCACTCCCCATCCCCGCCAGGCTCCACGTCCAGGTGGCCATCAGTGGAGTGTCGGCAAAGAGGAAGACCTCCAGAAACTGGCTGTCGCTCCTGACAGCACACTACACCCGTCTGCCTGAGTTTTTTCTCCCTTCCCCTACCCTCAGCCCAGCCAGGCAGCAGTGGAAGGTGTAATTAAAAATCAGGTTTGTTAACACGAACACGACGTACATAATATTTAGAACATCCGAGCGCCTTTAACTCGCTACCGACGTGCATTTGCTCATTAAGCAGGAATTTTTTATGGCAGCAACACTGCAAATAGCTCTTATTAAAATGCTCAAAACGCCATCTGGTCCCTAGCTGAGGCTCCGCAGCGCACGGTGGCCCAGCCTGCCTGGGGACTTGGAGGTTCCCAGCCGAGCGGCACGGCCAGATTCCCCACCTAGTCGCCCCGGGGGTCCTCTCCGCACCCCACTCCACTCCATCCCAGCGCAGAGAGGGGGAGCCAGCGGCCGGGACAGGGAGACCCTTGTATCGGCTCAGCTACCGAGAGGAGACACGGGGGTGTGAGCCGCGTCCTTCTGACCCGGAGGCCTAGGCTCTCTCCCAGGAGGACAGAGTTTGATGAGAGGCAAGGAGCCAGGGCAGCCTCGCCAGTCCATGGGGCTGGGATGGAGGGGGCCGCGGAGAAGCCGAGCTGTCATAGTCTGGAAGCTGATTCACCACGGCCTGTGGCCTAGCTTTGTGGATGGGGCAGGAGGGGCTCACCAGGCCGCAGCCCTGGGGATGCATGAAAAGGGTTTTTGCAAGCCTTCCCCCGGAGGGGCAGGGCTGCCCGGCCTCCTGAGCCACCTAAGCGCTGGCCTTGTCCAGTGGGCTGCGACCGAGCACCTGGACGGGACGTCCTGTGCTCTTGCCCAAATTGTCGGCTTTGGGGACTGCAGAGCTGTTGGGGGTGGGGGAGGTGGGGCTCCCGCCCTAGAGGAGCGGACCCGCTCCTGCACAGGCCGAGGGAATCAGCTGTATCTCCAACCTTGGGCCGGTCTTCCGCTGTTCCTCCCCCTGCTCTGCCTGCTCCTCTAGGCCCCTCTGCCCTCGGGGCAGACATGCAGACAGAAAGGACCCCCACTCTGCCCTTAGGTGGTTTGCAGGTCAGGCGCTGGCTGACCTCAGGGGCACACAGGTTGCTCCCAGCCAGCCACGGCCACCACACTGAGTATGGCTGAGGATGGCGTCTGGGTCCTTCCCCTATCAGGAGAAGCAGCCTATACCCCCAGCCAGCACCAGCCATAGCAGGAACCTGTCTGCCATCGCCCAGGGACGTGGGGGTGGAATTCAGCGTTGAGGGCAGGAGACGGCGTTCCTACACCAGCCCGAGGTTCCAGCGGGCAGCTCACCTCACCGACACATGGAACCACAGAGCATTAGCTTCTGTGGCCGCACACACACAGGCTCAGCCCCGCCAGCAGCAGATGGCACACAGCTGAGCGACTGTCACTCAGACTGCAATATCCCTGGGGAGTGAGCCCTGGGGGATCCCAACCTGGGTACAGGAGGAGCCAGGGCGGCTTCCTGGAGGAGGTGTGATCTGGAAACTGCCTGAACTAGAGAGATGAAGAGAAGGGGGAGCAGGGAGGGGCTCGGGGTCCTGAGGGAGGGGGTGGGGGTATGGGCAGAGCCAGAGACTGCCCAGGGCCACCAAGGGAAGCAGGTCCAGGAAGGACAGCCGCCACACTTCTCCCGTGAGCCACAGGCGGGAGCTGCAGGAGCACACACAGCAACACAGCTTGGAGGCAGGGAGGCTGAGGTCGGGGCAGTGGGAGACAGGAGGGGCCTCCGCATACCGAGTGGGTTCCCCACCCCCACTCACCCCTCGGCCTCTTCTGCACCTTCCTGTGGGCCTCGCAGACATAGCTGTCCCTGTGGGGGCAGATCTCGGTTTGGAGCCCCAGACACATCCCCCAAACCAGCTCAGTCTCAGTTTCCTCATCGTAAGATGGTCCTCAAACCACAGAGCTCGGAGGGCTGCTGCAGCAGAGAGCGGCTGCATGGGGGAAGCTTCCAGAACCGCACAGGGCTTTTATCCCCACACAAACACGGCAGGCACAGATGCCCACAGAAATACGGCTGCACAGACATCCATGTGTGTGCGCACGTGTGTGCCTGCACAGACACACGCATCCGCACTAACAAACACACACACACTAGGAAACACGCACGCACGCACAGGCAGGCTCACACGCAGACACACGCATACTCACTAGGACACACACATGCACGCACGGGCAGGTGCACACACATACACATCCACACAAACACACATGCACAGGCAGGTGCACACGCACACACATGCATCCGCACTAACATACATGCACAGGCAGGCACACACGCATCCACACTAAGACACACGCACACACGCACAGGCAGGTGCACACGCAGACACACACATGCACAGGCAAGCGCACACGCCAAACACATGCATCCACACAAACACACACGCACAGGCTTAGGCGCACACGCAGACACATGCATCTGCACTAGCACACGCGCACACGCGCACAGGCAGGTGCACACGCAGACACAGGCATCCATACTGACACACACGCACACACGCACAGGCAGGTGCACACGCAGACACACACATCTGCACTAGCACACACACGCACAGGCTTAGGCGCACACGCAGACACATGCATCCGCACTAGCACACGCCCATGCATGCATAGACAGGTGCATGTGCAGACCCAGGTGTGTACTTGCACACAGCACTCGGAGCTCAGCACACCCATTCTTTTCATGCCTCTGATTCCACAAACATGGCCTCGGTCAGGATGAACAGACAGCAGACACACACCCTGATCCTAAGAAAACAGGGACCCAATATTCCAGTTAATAAACCCGTTAAGACACGCTCCAGTAAAAATAAGTCACATGCAGACAGTCCTCTCCACCGTCCCTTTGATCCGTGCCCTGGGTCCTGGTCGGTGAGCCAGCCCCAGAGCCCAGCCCGCACCTGCCCCAGCCTCGCTCCGCCCCAGCCTCCCAGCACGGAACCCTGCAGAAGCCTGGTGTGCACCCTCAGATCTGGGCCTGGGGCTTGGCAGGCATGGCTCCTCCCCTACCCGGTCCCCAAGCCATAAGTGACAGTTTTTAGAAAGTGTCAATGTATTCCCAGCTGTTGTTGCCAAAAAAAGGAAAAAGAAAAAAACCTTTCTTGGTTTCAAGGAAACTCACAACAACTTCAGAAAAGCGCGTGGACATGACGGATGTGCTCATTTCCCTGAAGATTCGGCAAAGGCCAGAGACCCTGCATTTGTCACATGCCGTTGGGGCCACTGGAAGTGGGCTGGCCGGGGGGGGGGCCGGGGGGCCGGGGGCCTTGTCTGCGCCTGGCACGGCTCCTTCCCGGGCTCCACTGAGCTTCCTGAAAGGAGCCTTCCTTTATGCCCGTTTATTCCCAGGAATAACGGCTCTTGACATAAACGAGTCCCGCTCGCAATTAGCCGTGATTAATGCAGAGCTTCACTGGAGTGGAGGAAGTTCACGGTCCCCGGGAGGAGGTGGGCGACGATCGCATATTCATGGATCTGGAACAAATGTGCGTTTAAGGGGAGTGGGGGAGGCTCCCTGGGACTCCTTCCAGCCCCGCTCTCGGCCTGGGAACCGGCTGCGTCACAGCATGGCTGGGACTGCAGACAGGACTGGGGTCAGGGGCCCGAGGCCCGCCCACCCTGGGGACTCCCCGCCATCGGGAGCCTTCGAAGGAGACCTCGAGGGGCCGGGCCTGGGCTGAGCACGGACACACATCCGTCCCTTTGGTTCCCATGACGGCCTCACCTCGCCTCGTGGGGAAACACCCCGTCACCCCACTTCACAGATGGGGACCCCAGAGCTCAGAGAGACATCAGGGGACTTGGCCACCGTGGGGGGCCATCCTTGGGGGCACAACCCTGGAGCCAGATCGTGCTGGGTCACTCTCCACCCAGCCACTATGGAGTTGCTTCTCCCAATGGAGCAAACGGGCACAGTGGGGACCCACCTGGCCTGCGGCGGGTGCTGTCGGGCAGCCCCGTGCCCTGCCTTCACACCTGTCCCCTGGGGCCCACGTAAGCCCAGCGACGCCTGAACTTCAAAACCCTGGAAGCCTCCCAGCCGCCCCCCCCCCCCGGAGGAACCCAGGCTCTGCAGGAAGCCACACCTCCCTGGCCCCCATCTGTCCCTGAGACTCCCGTGGTGGGGAAAGAAGCGGGTGCTGGGGCCGTAAGCAGCTCTTCTTAACGTGATTTCAGGACTCATTGGTGCTCAGTAATTAGGGGCCAAAGGAGAACCCATCACCCCTAACTCAGCATTAGGGCCTGAAACAGGCCTCAGCAGCCCCACACGGACAGTCCCCACTGCGCAGAGGACCACAAGGCATTGGGCAAGCCGGCCCACCGAGCCGGGCGGCTGTGCGTGCCCCCCTCCCAGACCGTGCAAGTGACTCAGCCACCGTGAGACGAGACCTCGTTCTGCGCCAAGCCTGTGTCCCCCACATGCCGGTTAGCTCGCAGGCCTTCAGCGGGCTCCCATCTGGGCTCGTAAACCTCCATCCCTCCCACTGGCCCAGCCCAGACTTGGGCGTCCCCGGCTGCTCTCCTCCCCCGCTTCCCGTCAACCTTCAGGAAACCCTGCTGCTCACCCACTCGGCTCGATTTCCAGCAGGTTCGCCTCGATTCTCCCGGCAGCTCGGCCTCCGCTCTGCCTGCCCCCAGACCTATCCCAGCTCACAGCAGACGATCTTTCTAGACCTTCCAGACCTTTCTTCCCTGGCTTTCCTCCGCTGTCACGCCACACGCCCTTTCACACATGTTTCCTGATTTGCCACCGGAAACTTGAACCCACAGAGGACGCACGCGTCTGCCTATGTCCCACGTGTACACCTGTGCCCCACGCACAAGGAGTAAGTCTTGTCATCCCCAGGAGCAGACGAGCGCCCGCCCCACAAGAAGGCCTGTTCTAAAGCCCTCGTGTAGTCTCTCTGCTCCCAACCCCCACCACGGGACAGGAAGAGCTGCCGCAGTTGCCCCCAGGCCAGCCCTGGGCCTCGGGACGGTAGAGGCGCCACTGTGCCCGGCACCATGGGTCGCCATGGCCAAGGGACTCACGCTGGCAGTAAATGATCTGGCCCAGAAGTGACAGACGTCATGGCGCCCTGGACTCAGCAGCCAGCACTAGTCCCCTGACCCCGCCCGTCCGCAGGGGTTGGGGGAGCAGGCCTGCCCTGGGGAGTTCCAGAAGGCAGTAACAGGAAGCCTCTGGTGAGCAATGAGAGTGACCACCCGGAGCCAATCTGGCCGGCCCACGTCAATGCCCACGGCCTTGACCTTGCATTGAGATCTTCATCCAGAGGGCAGCCTACGGCCTCCGCCAGCCCGGCCTTCATTGTCATTCCAGGCCAGTGCCGTTTCCAAGGCCGAACAGGGGTGTTATCTAAAAGGGGGAGGGACACAAGTGGGTCCTCACGGCAACTCAATTAATCCTCCATCGGAAATTCTAACACAATCAATTTGGGTAGCCGGCCGACATCATAACACAGTAATTAGGAACAACTTTCAACTCTCGGCTTCCTTTGAAGATTGTAATTGCAATTAATTAAACATCCTCGCCATCCTCAGAGCCTGTTCCAGAGGAAAGTGGAGCAGAGGCGGGGGCGGGGGTGGGGTGCCCCGACCCCTATTCTCAGCAGCCAGGGAATCTAACGGGAATGTGAAAGGGCACGGTGCCCCTGTCCCCCTGGGAAAGCCCGTCATGACTGTGAGGGAGAGGACCCAGCCTTGGGGCTCTGAACCAACACCCCAGGGTCCTGACCCCTCGACCTGCACCCAGGATGGAAGGGGGGACCCCAGCCCTCTGTTCGGCCAGCTTAGATCCCCAGGCCACAGTGACACATTCAAAGAACATCAGTTGGGCACCCACTGTTGCCAATAGGGTCCCAGAAGCAGAGGCTTCCCCGCTGGGCACTGACAGGGCACTTCCCTGCCCTCTGGGCTGATGTCCCAAAGGTGGTGCTGACGGCGCACAAGGCTGCGGGCTGTTGCCCCAGCAGGTGAGCAAGCACAGGGGATGGAAGGTGGGTCTGCGGGAGCCGCCGCGGGCAGCCTCAGCCCCAGGGCAGCATCAGCACCCTGGGCAGAGCAAGGCCGGCCACCCTGGGTTAACACAAGCGGACAAATGATAGGCCGTGGGAGAGTGGACAGTCACGGTGGAAATGGCTGTCGTCTCCCTGTTGGGTTCTCACTGTGGGCCAGGCGCGGCCTAGGGACCTGACTGATGGGCCCCGCATCCCCCCAACAGCCCAGGAGGAGACCCCACGACCCAGGGTCCCAGAGGAAGTGCTGGCCAAGAGCTGATGAGTCAGGACAGGAGAGACTCAGTATTCCAACAAGCTCTGTGGTCCCCAAAGACTGGTTGCAGCTGCTGCCACCCCAGCGAGTACCAGTGCTCGTCACAGGGGCAGGTCCCGACCACGAGAGCCACACAGTCCAGCACACACCCCCCAGCAGGATTCTCAGAAGGTGGAAGAACCTTGCGACAACTCAGTGGGAGGAAGGTGGGGTGAACTGCTGCCACCGGGACCCAGATCCGGATGACAAAGGTGATTCCAGGTGTCACTCTTATCGTTCTAGCCCCAGGTCCTGAGACTCGGGAGCCAAACGAGGGGGACAGTGACACCAGACAGGAGAGACACATTGCCCCCAAGGATCGTGCCTAAGGAAAGCTAGAGCAGTTGGGCATAAATGTCCTTAGAGCATCCCAACAGCCAGAGCAAAAAGGGCGACGTGAGGGCTCCAGGACAGTCCCTGTGGGGCGGAGAGAGGCAGAAGGAGTTGGATCCCAACAGCAGCTGCCTACGCGCTCATCCCAGAGACAGGGGCAGGGTGCTGTCCTGATGTCCCCCGCACTCCCAGTCCCCGAGCTCCTTCATGCAGGCGGTGTCTTCCCTCCCCAAACACTCAGCCCCAGCCCTGGAGCCCAGCACCAAGCTGGTGCTCAAAAGACAAGTTAGATTTTCAAACCTGCTTTACACTAAAGGACAGCAGCTCATTATTCTGACCATGCTTCTCCATGGGACCAGGATACCTAACTGGAAGAGAAAATGTGTGACTTGGCAAGATGTGTCGGGCTTGGGGCCATGCCCTAGTGTTCGGGTCTCCCAGCTGAGGTGGACATGACAGTCACTCCCCATCAGCCCTTCCATTTTACCCCACCTAGGCTAGCACAGGGCTCCAGGCTTTATTCTTACAGTCCAGTCAAGGGAACCCCATACCCTGGCCATGGGGGTTGTTTCAGGTAACACAGCCCTAAGCCCATTCATGCATGTTACTGACTGGTTAAACCTTGTGTCCTGGATCAAACCTTACCTGAAGCTCAGTTTATTTCTGGATCTTCCAGTTATATAAACCAATTTTTAACCTTTTGTAGCTTAAGCCTATTGGAGCCTGACCATGGTTTTAACACAAAATTCTAATAATACATGGGCTTGTACCCCTGGGAAAGCCCCGTCCCCTCTCTAGGCCTCCGTGTCATCATCTGTCTGCCAACCTCATAGAAGTGCCATGAGGATAAAATGAGACTGTGACATACTGAGTATTTACCCTAAAGATACAAATGTAGTGATCCGAAGGGGCATGTGCACCCGAATGTTTATAGCAGCAACGTCCACAATAGCAAACTATGGAATGAACCCAGGTGTCCATCAACAGATGAATGGATAAAGAAGATGCGGTATATGTACACAATGGAATACTATGCAGCCATCAAAAAATGAAATCTTGCCATTTGCAACATGGATGGAACTAGAGGGTATCATGCTGAAAGAAATAAGTCAGTCGGAGAAAGACAACTATCATACGATCTCCCTGATATGAGGAATTTGAGAGGCAAAGAGGGGGCTTTGGGGGGTAGGGAAGGAAAAAAATGAAACAAGATGGGATCAGGAGGGAGACAAGACATAAGAGACTCTTAATCTCACACAAGAAACTGAGAGTTGCTGGGAGGAGGGGGAATAGGGAGAGGGTGGTGGGTTATAGACATTGGGGAATTTATGTGCTATGGTGAGTGCTGTGAAGTGTGTAAATCTGGCGATTCACAGACCTGTACTCCTGGGGCTAATAATACATTATATGTTAATAAAAAATTAAAAATAAAATAAAATAATTGAAAATTAAAAAATAAAAAATAATTTTAACAAATGAGAGCGTGATAGTGGAAAGCTTCGGAACTGAGAACCCCGCACCCCTGTGAAGAGGACAGCTCTGTGTTGGTCTCCAAAGCTCCCTTCCCACACCCTGGGCCCTGGTCCCGCAGCTCCTGCCTCCAGCCCCTGGACACCTGAAGCTCTGTTTTATCTCCTAGCGCTTGCCCACACCCTCCGCTCCACCTGGAGCACCTTCCCCCAGAGGGCCTGTGGCTGGTTCCTCCCATTCTTCCAATCTCAGTATAGACGCCACCTCCTCCAAGAAGCCCTTCCTGACCACCCTGCATGAAATACAGTCTGTCCCTGCTCATTTTCTTCCTAGCACTTATGGCCATGTTTTGCGTTTTTTGTTTTGTGCTGTTTCATTTTGTTTTTTAGGTTACTTCTGTGGGGTCTTTGTCTCCTAGATCAATGTCTCTCAAACTAGTGGTAGTAAAGGACCAGCAGTTTTACTTCCAATCTGTCCCTGACTAATACTTTCATAAACTATGTTTAAAATACATTCCTAGAAAATGTTTTACTTAAATACTAAACAGAAATCCTGAATTTTTGTCATTACTCTCTACAGTCATAAAATTACTCTGCCAACTTGTTTCAGAAGTTTTTCAATGGCAACTCCATCTCTGCCGTTCGGAGAGAGGTTCAAGGTCAGTCCCCACAGGGCAAGCAGAGCCATCAGAATAACCGCCCCGGGGAGGTAGAGACAAACCCCTGGCGTCCTTGCCTCTGGGGTGGGGCATGCATGGGTGCTGTCTCCCAGGGCCCCCAGGGCCTCCCCGGTTGCCCAGAGGGCTAACTTGCTGGGCACCACATCTGTTAAGGACTTCCTCCTTTTTCTATCTACTTCTTCACCTGCATGTCACCCCTCAAATACACTGCACTCAAACCCCCGTTTGGGGACTGCTTCTGGGCAGACCTAAACAATTCATACACAACACAGAACGTACATTGACCTGACGTCAATGTCGTCACAGCTCTCACCCTACTCAGAACCAAAGGCGTACATGTTAGAAAGTGGCTGTTGGGCATCTCCATAAGGTGGAAAGACAAAGTCCACAGGTGGAAGGAGCCTGGAGTCGGGGTCGGGGACCTAACAAAACCACAAAACCATGAAGGAAGGAGGGGAATCTGGAGAGCCCTCTTGAAAAGCCCAGAGACCTCCTTCTCTTCCAGAGGTGGGCACTTCCTGTCCCTGGTTCTCCAGCAAGTCAAGAAAGGCTCTGGAAAAACCATTTCTGCCCACGACTGGGGAGCTATAAATAACTCCCGGATCAGAAGAAAGGAAAAAAGAACTCCAATTCCATCTGCACTGGAGTGAGAATGCACCCTCCCAGCGCACCCGCCTCCCCGGCACACCTGGAATCCAAGCCCACCCCAGCCCCAAAGGAATCCTCAGCCTTTGGTCCCAGGTCTGCAGAGGAAGCGGCCAGCTGGCTGCAGTAGACAGGCCTATCCCCACGGAGGGAGATGTGCCCAGGATGGAGGCTGGCTCACCATGGTTGTTCCAGGCCCGCAAGAGGCATTGGAGGGCATAGTAAGAGACACCCCTTCTCCCCAGAGCCAACACGGGAGGGCAGCAGGGGACAGCCCTTCTGGGGACAGCAGCCAGTGGCATTCTTGCCTTAGAGGCCCTTTCCGGGTCATGTCCTCTCCCCCGCCCACCCTGCACGCTCCACTCCTAGTGTCCCTTTCTCTCTACCCTGCAACCTACGGCCCTTCCCTCTGCCTGTCCCCAGACCCTGAAGCCCCTGTGTCTCTGAAAAAGGAAAAACCACCAAACTGGAAGCCGGGTATACAGACAGATCCCAGATGATCCTGGGAGGAGCCAGAACCTCGGTGTCCTGCCGTGTGGGATGGGTGCGTTACTCCCCACCCCGGGGCTGGGGCCAGGATCCCAGCGTGCAGGCTCTGCGGGTGGACGCCAGGCCCTGCCACCCCCAGCCCAGGTCCCGGCCCTCGGACAGCCTGCCCCTTTTGCCATGCGGATTTCACTCCCTCACTCACTGTCCGCTGGAGCCCCGTGTGGATCCCCCACAGCACCGGTGGCCAGGCCTTGGCCCCAGGGTCAGCCCCTTTCCCGCCCCAGAGCAGCCGGCAGTCTCGGGGCGTCCAGCAAAGAGCCTGGGTGGGCGAAGCAGGGCAACACTTTATTGGCCGCGTGGGGCGCGGGCTAGCCCAGCCTAGGGGCGCCGCCGGGGGTGGCGGCGTCGGACCCCGAGGGCGCCGTGAAGGTGGCGCCAGAGCCAGGCCCGGGCGCCAGCAGCAGCAGGCCCGGCCCGGGCGCGCCCGCGCTGGCGTAGCTCAGGGCCAGACGCTCCAGGCGCCGCTTGCGCACTGCCGCCTGGGCCGTGGCGTGCAGGGGCCGCAGCAGCGCGGGGGGCGGCGCGCCCGGGCCGCGCAGCAGGAAGTCGAAGCCCGCGCGGTCGTGCGGGTCGTAGAAGAGCGGCCCGCGGGCGGGATCGGGCCCCGGCGGCCAGGCGAACGGGAAGGGCAGCGTGAAGTCCTCGGTGAGCACGCGGATGGCGAAGTCGTCCTCCTTGCCCAGCGCGCGGTAGGCGCGCCCGATGCCGCGGAAGTGCGCCGCCCAGAGCTGCGCGTCCCCGCCGTAGATGTCCGGGAACGGGGGCTCCGGGGGCGCGGGGGCACCTGCGGGGCCCGCGGGCCCGAGAGTGACAGAGAGCAAGTGACCACGTGCGCGGGCGGTGCCGCCGGCGGGAAGCAAGGAGCGGGTGCGGGAGCCTGAGAACCTGCCTCGGGGCTGGGCCTGGGAGGCGGAGCTGGGGCCCCAGGGCTGACAGGGGAGGCAGGAGGCGAAGTCCGGAGGAGACGGCGCCATAAACCAGGAGGGCAGAAAGGCACCGAAGCCTGGCCGCAGGAGTAGGCCATTCGGTACTGCTTGGGTGGAAAGTTCCAGGCGGGGAGGAGCCCGGGGAGTTTGGCCAGGCCTCCTGAACAAGCTGGGCGCCCTGGGCCCAGGCCGCAGAGGGGCTGGGGAAGGTGGTGTGGCCCCTCTCCGTGGAAAATTGATCCTGGGCCGCCCAGAGAAAGGACGGTGGGAGCCCAGCCTGGAGGCGGGATGGGGCCCAGTGAGGATGACGTAGGGACATCGCCAGGAGAAGTACTCTCAGGAGACTGAGAGGCCAAATGCCAGGCCTTGCAGATGGAGATGGGAGGAGCCGGGGGTGACAGACGGTTCCCAGCCTGGCACTGCCACCTTGTGACCCAGGAAGAGGAGCAGCCCCGGGGGATAGAGGGGTCTAATTGGGCAGTGAACTGGTTCTGTGTTTGCTGGACAGCCTCCCCTGGGAGCACATCAATCATCCTGTGCCTCAGTTTCACCCTCTAAAATTTGGGAACAGTCAAGCCTGTTCTGCCAGCCTCACAAATGAGAAGGCATGGAGGAACCTACTTTGTCACAGGATAGTGACTTCCTAGCTCAGCCCCACAGATGGAGCAGAGCCTCCAATCCCCAGATGGTAGTGGGGTGGACGTGGCTCTGAGCAGGGCAGTGGACGAGGCCAGAGGGGCTGCTTCAGGGAGCCACTGTGCTCAGCACCGCGGACAGCTCCGAGACGGGCTTGGCAGGGCCCACCACCACCATGGGGCTGAAGGGTCCCGTCTCCATCCCGCAGCCTGCTCTTGGGGGAGCTGCCGGGGTTCAGTGCCAGGGGGTGGGGCAGGGCTGTGGGGTGTTGCTGTGAGTCGGGGATGAAAACACGCTGCAGAGAAGAGAGGAGCTCTGGATGCAGCCCCCAGGAAAGGAGAGGGGAGAGCCTTGGCCACCTTCTGAGCTGCATTTGGCCAGGAGATGGTTGTGGTGGTGCACACAGGTAAGGGGGTAAGGGCAGCAGCGAGGGGACCATGAGGCAAGCAGGGTGGTAAAGCAGGTGAGGGGCCGGTGGCTCGACCACAGCAGCGGTGAGAAACGCTCAGATTGTGAGTATGGCTTGAGGGTGCGAGTGCAGGATTTGCTGGTGGAGAGGGTCGGGGAGGGGAGAGAAGGGGAAGACAGCGGACCCAAGCCGCTGGAGGAAGGAGCGATGGGATGGCTGGGGGTGCGGGGAGGAGTCAAAAGCCTAATTTGGGGCAGGTGGTGGCCTCCAGATGGGCCAGGGAAGAGGTATGGAGGACAATGGGCTCTGAGTCTGGAGTTGGGGCAGAGGCTGGCGGCTGGAGCTCTAGACATCTGGGAGATGGAGTGGAACGAGGTGCCGGGCCAGAGCATGGAAGCCAGGCAAGGAGGGGCACAGCTGAGCCCAGAGATGCTGATGTGTCCCGTCAGACGAGGCCTCAGAGCTGACCCCCAGTCTGGCAAGCAAGAGGTCATCGGTGACCTTGAGCAAAGCCACTTTAGTGAAGTGCCGGGAAGGAGGGGCAGCTCCAGCAGGCTCTCGAGCAAGTGGGGGGGGAGACGGGAAGCAGCAAGTCTAACTAACCTTTGTGAGGAGTTTTGCTATAAATGGGGAGCAGAGAAGCAGGACGGTAGCTGAAAGGGAAGCGGGGTCAAGAGACAGGGTACAACAGCATGCTTTTATGCTGCTGGAAAGATCTAGCAAGGAGAGAAGAAGTCACGCTGCTGGAGAGGAAGGTGGGGGCCGGCCCTGAGCAGGCAGGAATGTCCGCCTTCCTGGCCCCGCTCTTCCTCCTCTCCCTGGCCTGCTGAGAGCAGGGATTGGGTGGACAAAGCTGTGGGCACTGGTGCAGGTGGGCTGGTGCCTGTGGCGCTGGGGACCCGTGGGAGTCCTCTTCCGATGGCTTGACTTTCTTGAAAGAGGGAGCGGGGCCAGCAGGGGAGTGTGAAGAGGGAGGGGGCCGGGCCGAGGGAGGGGTGCAGTGGGAGCCGGCAAAGACCAAGGCCCCTCAGGCTCACAGTCAGGAATTTAAAGAGCATTAGCAGCGGCTGAGCTGATCCCCAGCTCGGCTCAGCTGTATGGGTGCAGGCGGGGCGTGGGCGGGGAGCTGGGGGGTTGCCAGGCTGGTACAATAAAACACAGAGGGCCCAGGGAAGGAGGGTGTGTGTGCGGGTGTGATGATCAAGGCAGAGCTGGGTGAGCAGGGGGGAGGGGGGGAGGGAGGCAGGGCAGGTGGGAGGACTCAGAACGTGCTGGAAAGTGGACTGCGGCTCACCCAGGAGGGCCAGGATCCTGCTCTGAGGGCCTGAGCCTGGTGAGACTCCCGAGAATGGGGTCAGGGCCAGGCTGCAGTTTGGGTGCTGACAAGGCCAAGGGCATGACAAGGGCGAAGGGGGGGGGTGGGGAAGGGTTGGACGAGATGCCCCAGAGGAGTCTGGGAGACTGAGGGGCCAGAGTGGAGGAAGGAATCACAGAAGCTTGACCACCGAGATGGAGAGGGAGTCAGGCCAGAGTCCCACATTCAAGGGGGTGGATGACTGTCCCTCTCCAGTAGGGGTAATGGGTTTGTACTTCTGAGGACCTAGGATCCAGTGACTGGGGTTTTAAGGAGGCAGTGGGGGAGGGGGACAGAGAATGATCTGGAAGGGCTGAGGAGTGAGGAGAACCCTGGCCCACCTCCAGGATCAGGGACCCAAGGGCTGCAGGACCCCTGGGAGGGCTGTAGGGCAGTGGTCCTAGAGGAGAGCAGGAAGAAGGGAATGGTAGGGGTGAGGTCAGTGCCCCCACCCTGGGCCTGTCCTGCTGTGTGACCTTGACAGAGCTCCCCCGGCCCAAGAAGAGAGGGTGGACCGTCTGCTTCCTCTCCCACATGCTCAGAGCCCCAGATGCCAAGGACACACCCTTCTCCTCCATCCCTCCCCCTCCCTTATGACTTACCTAGAGTAGCTGCAGGAGGAGGGGGCAGACCTACAGGGCTGGGGTCCCCCGAAAGAGGGGAAGCCATGTCAGCAGCCTGGGGTCAGGCTTGTTTACCTGGCTGCCCAGGAGACCAGGGCAGGGGCCTTCTGGGGGAGAGAACCTTGCATTTAAAGGGGACCCACCTGGAACCGGGCTGGTGCCAGGAGGGAGAAGGGTAAAGGGGTTGGTGGCCCCGTCCCCCCACATCCCTGCAGCTCACCTGGCCCTGCTCAGGAGCCATCCGACCCCCGACCCAGCATTCAGAGCCCTCTGGGCCCCTCCCCACTCACCCACCCATGCCTCTTCTGCCCCTGCCCCCCAGCTCAGCCCGGTGTCCACAGCCCGCATCCTGCGTGCTCACAAGGCAGC
This sequence comes from Mustela putorius furo, assembly GCF_011764305.1. Lineage (NCBI taxonomy): Eukaryota > Metazoa > Chordata > Mammalia > Carnivora > Mustelidae > Mustela > Mustela putorius. Next base: position 39,197,888 of record NW_025421322.1, on the reverse strand, counting down.
AGAGCCCAAAATCCCTCCCCCCTCCCCGCCCCTGTGTTCAGGGTCCAAGGGGGTGTGGGTCAGCAGCCCCATCTTCAGCAACTCCAGTAGTTCCGAGAAATGGGTTGAACCTGGACCCTGACCTCAAGGGACCTGATAGGTTCAGGTTCCTGCAAAGTGGACCAAGCCCTGGTAGGGGAGCAGGGACGTGAGCCGTCCAAAGGGAGGGAGCCCACGACACACGCGTGGTGTGTGCTGACCACTGTGGGACAGCCTCCAAGTGACCTCACCCTCCAGGGGTCCATCCTGGGGAGGGGTTTTCCCAGCACTGCGCCTGCCGGGGGCCCCAGCGGCCGTCCTTGGGGAAGATGGGAAAGCACTGGACACCCGGCTCAGACCGTCCGTGTGCGCTGAAGGCCACGCGTGCCCAGGGCGGTGCCACGCGTGCCCAGGGCGGTGCGTTATCGCAGCCCCACTGTCTGCCGGAAGAGCACAGTGACAGGTGAAGGAGAGGGCACCTTCCAGACGCCCAGCCCTGCGTCTCCGCACCTCTACAGCAAACTCACTCTCATCCTCCAGGCCCCACCTCACACTGCCTCCTCCAAGAAGCCCTCCCTGCTTGTTCCGTACACCACAGAGCCCACAAGGCCCACTACAAGTCATCGGGGGCGATGCCTTCCTTGGTTAGAGACCTTGGGTCAAGTGCTACCCTCGGGCCTCGGAAGGTCGTGAGTAGGACGTTGGGGAGGACACAGTTGCAGGTGAGAAGCCGCTGCTCCATCTTCTCTCCAGCGGGTCTGGACACATCTGGGCCAGAGCTCTGGCATGGTCAGCCCAGCTGCAGTGGGAGGGCTGAGACCCTCTCCCCCAAATGAACTGAAGCTCACAGGTTCCCGACACCCTCAGAAAAGCAACTGAGGAAGGGATCGGGCTGGGCTGGGGTTCAGGAGAGGAACCTGGACACGCTCACTGCAGGTTGGGCAAACCACATGACCTCCCTGGGCCTCAATTTCCCCATGCATAAAACAGGGCTCAGGCCGTGATCTCAAGGTCGTGAGACGGAGCCCGGCTTTGGGGTCCCTGTACTCAGCAGGAGGTCTGCCTGGTTTCTCTCTCCCTCCTCCCTCACCCCCGCCCACTCGTGCTCTCTCTCAGTAAACAAATAAATAAAATTTTTATTGGAAAAAAATTAGCCTCCCACCAAGGAGGGATGATAGAACACGACAGAACTGGGAATGTGACCCGGTGATGAAGAGCGGCCCCATCCCCACAGACTGGCTTCCTGATGACCTTGGGACAGGCTCTCATGGTGGAAGAACCCCCAGTCCCTGAGCCAGTGCGGCCAAGGCTGGAACTCTCCCCACCCCTTCCCTGCAAGCCCTTGCGAGTGCGTCTGACGCTCAGCAGCAGAGAGGACAGGAGCACACAAGTCAGTCCCCACACTGCTGTTCTACCCCACGCGCCCTCCAGCGTGGGCCCAGAGCGCTGGTTCTCCCCCACTGTGTCTCAGGCATAGCACCGGCCCTGAGGAGGGTTTCCGGGGCCTGGCCTCCAGCCCAGACGTCCCGTCCCTGAGTGCCGTAGCAGGGTCCCGAGAAGCAGCAGCCCAGGGCCCCATCAGCCCCTGCACAACCTGCCTCCCACCAACCAGCCCCTCCTGAGCCCCTGGCCAGGCCGGCGCCCAGGCTGGATGTGCCCTCACAGTGCTCGTGGGGCAGGAGCACAGCCAGCCGTAGGCCTGACAGTCAGCCAAGGGCGAGTGGGGGGCCTGGATGTCATGTGACAGAGTGTCCACTTTCCATCAGCCCGTGCTCCAGACACACAGGCCCCTGACCACCAGCTCTCGAGACAGGCGGCTGTGCTGGGGAGCGACTCGGGCCTCCACAGTGTGGGGTCCGCCGGGGAAACCATGATGCCATCACTGATGTCCATATTCTGCAGAGCATCCCTGGGTCCCGCCGCGGACCAGGACCCGCTGCACCGCAGCCGCCCCACCAGGGCGTATCAGTCAGGGGAGCTGCAGAAACGAAGAGCCGCAGCTTCAGGGAGACGGGGCGCGGCCCTCCTGCGGCGGCTGTAACAGGCCTCCAGGCAGCTCTGCTCCCCGGCGCCCCCCCCCCCAGGTGTGTGGGCTTCTCGCAGCTGTGGCTCCGCCCCTCCAGGTGTCCCCTGGTTGGAGGACACGCTCCATGGCTCCCCAGGCCGGAAGAGGAGGAAGAGGGGCAAGAGGCCATCTGGGCCAGCAGCTTCCTTGTAAGAGCACAAGGGGAAGCTGCTCTTGGAGCTCTAACCCCAGGCTGAGAACCGGGTCCCACGGGCCCTCTTGGCTGCCGGGAGGCTGGGATACCTGGCCCACACCTGAGCCATCAGGTGCCAGCATCTGGAGGGACAGCTTCCAGCTTGCTGCAAGGCATCTTTGCCTGGCCTCCCCAAGCTCTGTGTAGGTTCGCTAGTGCTGCCGTGACAGTCCCCGCCAACAGCATCCCGGGGACGGGGACAGACCGAGGTGTCCGTGAGGCCGCACTCCCTCCGAGGGCTCCAGGGGAGAGTCTCTTCCTCACCTCTCCCAGCTCCTGGGGGGCCGCTGGCATGTCTCCTTTATGGCCACGTCACCCCACTGTCTGCCTCTGTGGTCACATGGCCTCCTCTTCTCTCCGTGTAGGTAAGCTCCCCCTGCCTGTCTCCCAGAAGGATCCGCGTGACTGCATTGAAGGACCACCCGGAAAACCTGGGGTAATCCCCCCCATCTGAAGCTCTCTGACTGAATCCCAGCCACAAAGTCCTATTTTGCTGGACAGGATAACAATTCCCCGTTCCGGGTATTCGAACATCGACGGCTTCAGGGGCAGTATTCAGTGCCCACCAGACCTTAAGGCAAATCATTTGAGGACAAGAGGTCACTTGAGAAGCCAACGCAGGGCACACTGTGGGGAATAGAAAGAGGCTGAGCCAAGCTGTTATCGGGCAAGTGGCTCGCTCGGGGACCCAGCACGGCTCCATCCCACCAGCCAAGGCCCTGGCACCTTCAGCCAGTGGCTTTAGACCCCCCTCGAGGAAGACAGGCTGACATTGGAACCCAGCAAGAGGAAGGCCCTGGTGATGCGGGTGCAGAAACAGTGACCTCTGCTCCCAGGTCCCCACCTCTGGGAAGCCTGCAGTCTAGCTGGAGAGATAGTGAAGACGAATCAGAAAATGAAAGAATTATCAATCGTGCTAAGGCTGGAGAAGGAAACTGTCAGAGAGGCGGGCTGTGGGAACACCCCCTGTGCTAGTCTGTGGTCCAAGACAGCTTCCTGGGGGAAGTAACTTTGAAGCTGAGGTTAAGGAAGGACAGTATGTCATGAGAAGGGGGAGAAAGAGGGTCTGAGAAACCCTTTGCCTATGCAAAGGCCCGGTGGCAGGAACAAGAAACGGCCCAGGAAGCCATGTGGCTGGTGAGCAGTGAGCTCACCCGAGAAGGGAGGACACCAAGGAGACTGGGGAAGCCAGTAGGGGCCAGTCCCCTTCTCTGGCTGGGAGTCAAGGCCAAAGCATTCCTTCCGCCACCATCTCGGCCACCCCCCTCCTCAGTAGTGCTCCCGCTGCGTGTCTTCCTTGCTCTGCCTCCCCATCACTAGAGAAGGAGGTGCCTGTGTCCTGGAGAGGCCGGCCAGAGTGTCCAAGAGGAGAGAGCAGCAAGGGGCAGAGGCCTGGTGGGGGACACCCCAGAAGCAGAGACAAGCACGCCCCGCAGGACCTGTCCGGTGCAGCTCGAAGCCCCAGATAATCCCCTCCTGGCGTTGCCACCGCCTCCGAGTTATTTTTAAAATCTCATTTTCAGAAAGTGGAGGAAAAAACCTTTCCCTGCTTTTTCGGTGAAAGGTTCAGATAGGAGTCTGGAACGGGGAGCGGACCCTGGAAGACAGGGCTGTCCTGGGCAGCGCACCTGCAGGACCTGGGGCCTCTGCAGACCCAAGGAGCAGGACCCTCCCGGGGCAGCCTCCACAGAGGAGCCGGCTGGCATGTTATGGGCACCTACTCAGGGCTGGAGCATGTAGGGAGAACTCCAGGTCTCCACCTTCCTGGGGCACGGGGTCTAGTGGAGACCATGGCAACAAGCCAGGGACCCACGGCTAGCTGGTCGGGGCCAGCAGCCAAGGCCATCTGGAACAATGGCAGGGGGTGGGGGACAGGGAGGGTGCCAGCAGGTGGAGGACCGCGTGCGTGGGCAGAGCAGAGTGAGCCTGGGTGGGCTGGCAGCACCCAACGGACCCCAGGGGCCGGGGAGCCCAGGGCCTGGAGGGGGGCACGCTCAGGAGGGAAGGGAGTAACCCCTGATCCGGGAAGTGCTGGGGCCAGAACGGGAGCCAAGGGGCCCCAGGCCAGAGGGAAAGAAGCCACATGAAGGCCTAGAGCTTGAGTCTGGGACCCCCGCCCCGCATTCCAAGCTACTTGAGGCTGGACCCCTTGTGCTCAGCGGGTTTAAACATCCCGAGAGGAAGTCGGGTGGACGGATGGGGCCATTGCGCTCCTGGGGGAGGGTCCTCTGGAGGGAAACTTGTCTGCCCAGCACCTGCTGTCAGTACCCCAGCCTCCCCCACTCCACCTCCCAGAAGGGCCCAGCTCCCCGGAGCCCATGTTGAAGCAACCTCAGCAGGGAGCCCCAGGAACACGGGGGGGCCTCACAGAGGAGGTGGGCTGGGTGGAGGGGTCTCTGAGAGCAAATAGGGGAGAGCAGGGGGTTTCTTTAGGGAAGCATGGGTGTGGGGGGAGGGATCGCCGTCACCGCGGGCGCAGGGACCAGAGCTCGGGGTCCCTCTGGGGTCCCTCTGGGCTCCAGTGTGGCAGGATGAGGAAACGGATCAGATGCGGAAGGCTGTCCGAGGTGGAGGGTGAGGGCTTCGTGCTAAAACTGGATGTCACAGGAGGGCGCAGATGGGCCCTGGAGAAGGTTCTGGAACCTGCCCAAGCAGAGAATGTCAAGGGCAATCCAGGGGAAGGCGTCTCATCCAGTCTGGGGGGTTGACCTGGTTGCAGCTGGGAGCTGGGAGGGGGTGGGGGTAGAGGGGCTGGGCCTGGGTAGCCGGTCAGGGGCTCGGCTGCTAGACCGCCCCCCACCCACCCTACCCACCCCACCCCCCACCCCCGTGAGTCCCCTCCTCTCTGGGACACTAACAGCATCCCCTGGTGTGGCCCCCGGAAGGAGCGGAGCTGGAGGCAGGTCTGCAGAGGTGTGAGGTGGGAGCGAGCTGGCGCTCTCCCCCAGCTGCCGCCTCCAGTGGGTGATGGTGTCAGCACCCCGAGGTTGCCCAGCGTCCCCTCCCCAAACGCCTTCTGAGCCGGGAGGGCTGCGGGGTGGGGAGCCCTGCAGGGATGCCTGGGCTGAGACCTGCCTGGGCCCGCAGCGCCACCTGCCGGCCACATGGCAAGGCACGAGCGGGCGCCTCCCGCAGGCCCCACCTGCCGGCTCCCTACCCTGGGGGTAGGGGCCAGACGGTCCGCAGGCCTCCCCGGCGCCAGGGCTGGAGATCCTGGCTCCACCACGGACCGACCTGTGACCTCCGGCCCGGTTCCCACCCTCTCGGAGCTGCATCCCGGTCCAGGCTGATGAGCACACCCAGCGATGGGAGGCGGCCCCCGGGGCTGGGAACCCCCGTCAGGCAGAGGCGGTGTCCCCGGGGGGATGAGATTCCCTAATTTCTGGCAGGTTGGGGTAGGGGGAGACCAGCATGCGGCAGGACCCAGCCAAGGGGTCCTTGTATCTTGCCATTTGCAAGGTGAGGGGTTGGGAGAGGGGGACAAATGTGAGATTCCAGGTCCCCGTGTCCCCTGGAGTGCAAGCGGGTCCACAGAGGAGACTCCCACCCCCCCGGTACGGGGTTCGAAGTTCCTGGCCCTCCAGCCTCCCCTGAACCCTGGAGAGACAGGAGCGCCCCACCCCTGAAGACCTCCATTTACCCGCCCAGGACTTGCCTGAAGTTCTCCCCCAGAAACGAGGTCGCAGAAAACCCACCTCACCATCAACCAGGGCACTGCAGGAACCTAAAAGGCCCAGCGGGGCCCTGAGAAGGTCAGGGCCAGAACCTGCGAGGCCCCCAGGGCTTGTCCCCTTCTCTGTTTCCTCCCTTCTGCCTGGACCGCTAAAGGGGGGGATGGGCAGCCCTCGGGGGGCTCCCCTCCCAACCCCAAGGTCTCACTCTTGGCCCCAATTCCAAATTCCCAACTGGAGGAGGGACCGGTTGGACCCTCTTACCCAGTTGTCCTGGCAAATGTCGGAAAAGGCCCTCTCCGAACAACTAGGGCTGCGCGTGTGACACTGTGGGTGTCTGTGGAGGACGGCCCCCCCCAGCGAGGCTGACTTCGTGCTGCCAGGGTGACACGGAGCCCGGCAGAGGCACGGGGTGGGTCCCCGCAGGTAGGTCCCTAGCATCACGTGACCGCTAGGGCACCGTGAAGTCTAGTCCAATACTCAGGAAGTGATAAGTTTGGGGTATTAGCACCTGTTTTTGATATCATGCATGTAACTGCGAGCTTCTGCGGCTCTCTTTAACAGCCAACTCTCCACATTCCTGAAAACTTAGGAACAGTCAGGAGAGCCATTTTGGGGCTGCCCCAGCACAACACCTCTGGCCAAGGCCACCGGGCAGAAAGGTCCCCAGGACATACCCCAGAGGCACTGGAGGACAAGCCTCGGAGAAGGGCAGCTCCCCCAAACCCTGTTCTGGCAGCTTGGCAGGATCCGGCTTTCTGGATCCTCCTTCACAAATGAGCATCTGGGAGCTCTAGGCCGGCCCCCTCGGCGCGCTGGGACAGAGGAACTCAAGCTCGGGCTTTCCGGCAAACAGGGGTAGGTGCAGACCCTCCATTTCAGAGCCACCTGAGGACCGGCTTCACCTCTGGGCCTTGGGGGAATCACAGTTCCCGCCGCCTGGGCTTGCGGTCAGGTGTAGGACTCCAGGTGACGAGCTCAGAGAGCGCCAGGGACCCGGGGAGGCCTCGATACGCCTACCATCGTCCTAACTCACCTCGCCCTCTGCGGGCCGTCTCCCCCAGCCCCTGCCACCTGCTGCAAATCCACACACCCTTCCCACGGGAGCGTCGTGGGGTCCGACCCCAGTCAGACCCAGCAAAGGCGTCCACAATGCCCAGTGGCTGGGCCGAGCTGGGCACCTGCCCTGCGCCAAGCACAGCTCCCAGAAAAGAAGTTTGAATGTCAAAAGCACCCAGGGGAGGGTGGGCATTGCCAGCCCCCCATTTAGAAAGAGGTCGCGGCTTCAGGGAGGTCATCCAGCCAGCGGCCCCGCAGCTGGAGTTTGAAGCCCGGGGGTGCGCAGTGGCTGTCTGCTGTCTGTGAGACACAGGGCTGTTTCCAGAAGGCAGGGCTGCCTGCACCGTGCGGCCACAGGGGCTGGAGCCCAGGGCTTGCTGGGCATTGGGAGATGCTCATGGGGCTGCAGGTAGATGGCCCAGCCACAGGCCCCGGCCCCAGCACTCCCTTGTCCCTGCAACAGCCTCGCCCTCGGTCCCCCAGCTATAGTGCCTCCAGCAGCCAAGTGTGGGGACAAGGGGCCATGCTGGGACCTGCTTCTCTGCAACCTTGCAACTGAACTATGGCCCCATGTGATGGGGGTCATAAAGAACTTAATTCTGCCACCTTTCCTGGTACAGAACATGTATCTGTCACCTACTGCTGTGTGACAGATGACCCCCCAAAATGCATCAGGAACACACATGCACTGTGCCCGGGACAGTGTCCAGTTCCACACCTCTGGCCCTGGGAAAGGGCCATGAGCACTGGAACCATTGTGACCTCGGGCTGAGGTCAGGGCCGCCCGGGGTGGGGGAGGGGGAGACACAGAGATAGGGCTGCCCCACCGGGCGTGAGGACAGAGCTGGAGGCTGGGGCCTGTGGGTTCTCCAAACCGCACCCCAACATGGACGGGCAGCACTCGGAAAAGCCACACAGCCACACCACGGCTGATAGGATGTCATCCACCACGTCCCAGAATCCCAGGTCAGCCCAGCGCCAGGCTGGGACATGTGGGAACCCAGAAGGGGACGCCCGATGCCCTACTTCCCACAGGTACCCTGGCTTCTCCATCTTTCAGAAGAGCGCCTCCCTGCAGGGCAGCAAGGGGCGCCCCCGGGGCGCATCTGGGGCTGAGCTCCCTGAGCCAGGGAAAGAGGTGTCCCTGCAGCCAGGAACAGCGCAGGGGGTAGAGGGGAGGTGGGCAGCGGCTTTGGGGTCGAGCCCCACCTGGCAGACCTTGACTCGGTGGAGAGGGGACTGGGAGGGAGGAGGCGTCCGAAGGTGGCACGGCTGTTGGCTGCCTGTGAGGCTGGCACATGTCACCGTCCATGTCCACACATGCTCGCTGCAGGAGTGAGTAAGGGCACAAAGGGACAGATGGACGGGGACAGATGGACGGACACTTCCCGGCGCCTCTGCTTCTTATCTGCAGAATGGGCAGCCACACGATGGCCCGTGTCCCAGCAAAGATGCAGCGCATCCCAAGCAAGGCTGTTGCAGCAGGGCAGGGGCTGGTGGGGGCAGGGCAGGGACTGGCGGGCTCCCTCCCCTGCCACCTCAGACCCCCAGGGCGCCCTCCCGGGGTAGGGGAGGGGGCCTGGGGCAGCCCAGCTCTCCAGACTGTCCCTGGGCAGGTCCTGGAGCAGGATTCCCATGCGTGATGCCCATGGTGGCGGCTGTTCCAGAAGGAGCAGCCTCGTACCTGCTTTGAACTCAGTTATTTCGGTCTGCACACAGTTGTCTCCATGTGTGTGTTGTCAGGCCCGTCTCCTCCTCTGCCACATCTTGGATCACTTCGAAGGCGAGAAAACGCTCCCCTCTGCGGCTGTTTGCCTGACTGCTTCTGTCGTTTCTCTGTATTTAAAAATATATTCCGTTTTGGTCGTCACAGGGCTAGATGCCGTTTTAGGGCAAGATATGGGCCAAGAGCTGGTGGGGGACACTGAGCCCTCCCGGGTGCAGAGGGGAGCCGCGCTCCAGCCCTTGGGGACGTGCCCACAGAGGTAACACCAGCCGGCCTCCGTTGGAAAGGCCACACGTTCTGGGAGTGGCATGGAAGTGGCTGGTGATCTGAGCGGGGGTGGGAAGGTTCGAGTGTGCACTGAGCCGCGCCGGCCAGGATGCACGGTTGGGGCTCAGGCTGGCTCTGAACCAGCGCCGTCCCACAGAGGCTGTGTGTCCTGGGACCCAGATCGCTGAACCTCTCTGTGTCTGAGCACCCCTCAGGGTTGTGGTGTGAGGACAGTATGGAGTGTGACAAGGTGGGGTGGAGGGTCCGAAGTCAGGTGGTGAGGGGGGCACCCATCCCCCTCCGGCAGGACGCTCTGTGCCGCTGCGGCTGGTGCTCCCCACCCCCGGACGCCGTCATCCAGATGTCGCTCACTCCAGCCACCCAGCACCCCCACCCTGGGCACCTGTCGGACAGCGTCACCCCAACGGCACCCCAACGGCCGAGGCTTCCTGACCAGGCTGTCTGACGTGGCCCCACAGCTTGTCCAAACCCTGTCCCTGCTCGATTTCTCCATCTCACTGTGCCCAACTGGCACAGGACAGAGTCTGTCCTTCCCCTCTGCCCCAGGACGCGAGCACAATGAGGAAAGGCCCTTCTGTGCCTGTCGTTCAGATGAACCCCCGGAGCCTGGAGCAGGGCCTGGCACGCCGCAGGCCTTTAATAAGTCCTCACTGAGGGAAGGAAGGCGGGAGGTTGAGGAGGGCCCGGGAACCGCGGAGACGGCCAAGGCCTCTGCGCCGACACCTTGTAAGCGCGGTCATCCGGCACGTGCCCCGGACACGGGAGCTTCCTGAGGACCGTCTGGCTCAGCGCAGACACGCGACATCTCTGGCAACCCCGGGAGTGTCCCCTGCTTGGCCACCTGGTCCCTGGTTCCCCAAGAGGCAGACGGTGGGGAGGGTCCTCAGTTTGGGCACGGCTCTGGGATGGAGCGAGCACGAACGCCATCTGGGAAGGGAGCTGGAGGAGGCCAGGCTGCCAGGAACGGCTCCAGGAGCACGGGAGGAGGCGGGTCTCGCTGTGCGGAAGGCCCCCCGAGGCAGCGCGTCTCAGCCTCGCCCGCTCACTCGCGCCTTCTGTCCACCTTCACTGGCAGCCTGCCTGGGACGTTCTGGAGACCGGGGGACAACCAACGCATCCCCAGGGACACCTGGGAAGGAAGAGGGTCAGCGGCTGGTCAGCCGCGACACCAGGGAGCGGGCGCAGCCAGGGAGGGCCCTGAGTCAGCCGGGGAGTCGGGGGAGGCCCCCCCAGGATGCTCTTTCCAGGTCAAGAAGGCTGAAGGGTGGGCCTCTGTGCGTCGCCCTGAAAGGGACAGGGAGAGAGGAGGAAAAAGGACCCACGCTCTGGGCAGCGGGCCCAGGAGAGCAAAGGCCGACCAGTAAGTGGAATGAGCTTGGACGACAGGAACTTGGCAAGGGCGCGGTGAGGGAGAGATCTGGGGGCTGTCGTGGGGCTTTTCCAGAGAGGAGAATGCGCTGCTGCTTTGATACATCGCTCTGCTGGTCATCCCAATACCTGGTGAGCACCTGCTTGGGGTGTCAGGCGCTGTGTAGGTGTTGGGGAATACAACTGGAGACAAGACATTAAGATCCCTGGGGCTACCTTCCAGTGGGGCAGACGGGCCACAAACAGTGGATGTAATAAAGTAAGTTGGTGACAAGGTTAAAAGTGATGGGGGGAAAATCGAGCGGGGGTAGGGGTAGAAAGAAGAGTGGGGAAGGCTGCTGTTTTAAAGAAGTTCATCTAGGGGGTGACCATTGAGCCAAGACTCGACGGAGGCGAGAAACCGAGCCAAGCAGCTCTCTGGAGGAAGGTTGTTCCCCAGACCAAAGGGTCAGACCGGAGGGTGCAAAGGTCCTGAGGTAGAAACATGCCTGGCGGTCTGAGGATCAGCAGGAGCTCGGTGTGACTGCGCTGGAGTAAGCAAGAGAAAGCAGAAGGAAATGAGACCAGAGAGAGGGTGAAATTATTTCTGTTCTTAGAGATCTTGCTTTTTTTTTGTTATGGTATAATTTATGTAGAGTAAAATTCACTCTCTTTAGTGGATAATTCTGAACATTTTGACAAAGTCATACAACCGTGAATCTACTACCACAAGCAAGATAGGAAACGGGTCTTACCTTCCCCAGAATCCCCCCCCACCGTCCCCTTTGTGGTCAGCCCTCCCCCAACTCCCCATCCTCAGAGGCCACTAACCTGTGTTCTGTTTCGTTGACCTTCCTCAGAAAGCCATCAGGATGGGCTCAAGAGCGTGGCTTTCCGGGCTTGGTTTCTCTCACAGGGCCTGATGAGTCTAAGAACCACCCACGTTGCTGTGTTTCTCAGGGATTCCTTTCTTTTCCTTGCTGACTGTGTTCCCGTGGATGTAATACAGTTTCCTTACGCACTTATCCACTCACCAAAGAACGTGTGCATATCTTCAGTTTGGGGTTCTTACACGGCCATGACAAACGTTCGCATGCAGATTTTGCGTGAAAGTAGGTTGTGACTTCCAGGCGTGGAGGAGCAGGGTCGGGGTCAGCCTGCTCAGAAAGCACCCCGCCTGCTTTCTGCGCTGGCTGCACCGGCTCACAGCCTCACCAGCTCTGTGCGAGAGGTCCAGGGACCCCAGAGCCTCACCAGCACTTGGTATTTTCAGGCTTTCCCCCAGTTTTAGCCATTCTGGTAGATGTGTAGCGATATCCCACTTTGGTTTTCACTTGTTTCCTTTGTGAAGAATGATGTGACGCACTGATGCTTCTTTGCCATCTGTGTGTGTCCTTTGGTGGGACGTCTGCTCACATCTTCCTTCTGTATTTTGTTAGACTTTTTGTGTTTGTGCCTGAGTTTTTATTTTGTTTCATGCGTTATTTATGTGTTCTGGATATGGATCTTTATGAGATAGGTGATTTGCAAATATTCCCTCCAAGTACACAGCTTATCTGTTCATTTTTTTCTAGATGTCTTTCAAGAAGTTCTTAATTTCGATGAAATCCAACTTAATATTTTTTCTTCTATGGATTGTGCTTTTGGTGTAACATCTAAGAAATCGTTGTCTAACCCAAGATCGCAAAGATTTTCTCCTACATTTTCTTCTAGAAGTTTGGATCCCAGGTTTTACTTTTAGGTCTGCAATCTATCTTGAGTTAATTTTTGTATGGAGTGTGAAGTATAAATTGGGGGCATTTCTGCATGTGTACATGCAATTATTGCACACCATTTGCATCATAAGAAAATGATGCACACATTTTCTTAATTGAATTCTTTTGCACTTTTATCAAAAATCAGTTGGCCTTGGGGCAGCTGGCTTGTTCAGTGGGTAAAGCATGCAACTCTTGATCTCAGGGTTGTGAATTCAAGCCCCACATTGGGTGTGGAGCCTACTTTTAAAAATTAAATTAAATTAATACAGCTAAATTTCCTTAAAAATCAGTTGTACATGTGAGTATTTTTCTGGACTTTTTGCATTGAATATTTAGATATATTTTTACAAAACTGACATCTTAATAATATTAAGTCTTCTGATCCATGAACGTGGTATATTTCTCTACTTATTAAAGTTGTCTTTATCTCTTTCATTGCTATTTTATATTTTACACTTCATAGACCTCACGACTACTTGCTAGACAGTGTACCTAAATAGCTCATGATCTTTAATGCTACTGTATATGGTACCTTTTTATTTTCAAGTCCCAACAGCTCATAGTGTAGAGAAATATAACTGATTTTTGCATCCTGATTTTACTTCTGCAAATTTACTGGAGTCACTGTTCAGTTCTGGTAGGTTTTGGTAGGTTCTTTGGAATTTTCTAAGTAGGTGATAACATCCTCTGTAAGTAGAGATAGCTCATTTCTTCCTTTCCAGTCTGCACACTTTTAATTTCTTTTCTTACCTGTTTGTACTGACTGAGCCCTCAGTACCGTATTGAACAGAAATGGTGAAAACAGACTTCCTTCCCTCACTCCCAGTGATGTGGGGGAAACATTCTGTCTTTCACCATTAAGTATATTAGCTACAGGATTCTTGTAGATGTTTTTAATCAGGTTAAGGAAATTCCTTTAATTCTTGTTTTTATTGCGTACAGATGTTACATTTTGTCACATCCTTCCTCTGCGTCTACCGAGATGATCATAGTATTTTCTTCTTTCATCTACCAATACGATAAGTTACACTGACTGATTTTCAATTGTTCAACCAGCCTTGCCGGTCCAGGAAGAGGCGCACTTGGTCATGGTAGATATGCACATCTGTATGTTTTGGATTCATACGTTAAGGAAGTTTGCGGTGTCTTTCTTTGGTTTTAGCATCAGGGGACTAATGCTCACCTCACTGAATGAGTCAGGAAGTGTTCCCTTTTTAATTTTCTGGAAAAGTTGTGTGGTATTGTTATCATGTCTTCCTTAAAGGCCTGGTAGAATTGAAGAGTAAAGCCACCTGGGCCTAAAGTTTTCTTTGTGGGAAGGTCTTCAACTACAGATTCAATGTTTTTAACAGACAAATGTCTATTCTATGTCTATTCTAGTTATTCAATTCTTCTTCATTGACCTTTGGTATTTTATGGCTAAGGAATTCACTTAATCTGGTTTGTCAAATTTATTGGCACCAAGTTGTTCATAATATTCTCTCATTATTCTTTTAATGTCTGTAGGATCTGTAATGATGTACCTATTCTCGCTCTTTATATTAGTAATTTATATCTTCTTTTTTTGCCCTAATAAAGCCTGATAGAAGTTTATCAAATGTATGTATCTTCTCAAAGAGCTGGCTTTTGGTTTCATTGATTTTCTCATTGTTGTTCTGTTTGTACTTTACTGATTTCTTCTCTACTTTCTATTATTTTCTTTCTTTGGGTTTAATTTTCCCCTTTTCCCCTGCTTTCTCAAATGGAAAACTAGGTCATTGATTTCAGACCTCTATTCTTTTCTAATACTTTAAGTTTTAATGCTATAAATTTCCCTCAAAGCACTGCTTTAGCTACACCCCATGCATTTTTATATGTTGTGTTTTCATTTTCTTTTAGTTCAAAATATTTTTTACTTTCTCTTTTATTTTCTTCTTGACACATGTATTATTTTAAATTGTTGCTTAGTTTTCAAAATATTTGGGGATTTCCCATCTAACTTTCTGTTATTGATTTCTAATGTCATTCTCTTGTGGTCAAAGAGATTGCTTTGTTTGATCTGAATCATTTAAAATTATTGAGACTATTTTATGGCTCAGAATATCATCTATTGTAGATGTTGCACGTGCACTTGAAGAGAATGTGTGTTCTTCCATTTTAGATGGAGAGTGTTGTAAATGCCAATTAGATACATTAGTTAAGAGTATGATTTAAATCTTTTATATCCTTAATAATTATGTCTTCTTCTATCAATTATTGACAGAGAGATGCTGAAAGCTTCAACTATGATTCAACTATTCAACTATTTCTCCCTTTGGTTCTATCTTTTTTGCTTTATATATTATGAAGTTCTGTTATTAGGTGCATGAACATTTAGAATTGTAAGTCATCTTGATGAGTGATCCCTTTATCATTATGAGCTGATTTTCTTTATTCCTGGTTATATTATTCATTCAAATATATACTTTTTCTGATATCAATATAGCCACTTCTGTTTTCTTTTGATTATTGTTAACATGATGTACCTTTTTAATCCTTTGTTTTTCATTGATTTTTGCCTATTATATTTCAAGTGTGTTTCTTATAGGCAGCATATACTTGGGTGTTGATTTTTTATTCAATTTGACAGTCTCTGCTATTTGACTGAGGTATTTAAATCCCTTGCATTTAATATGACTATTGATATGATTCGGTTTTAGTCTATCATCTGGCGATTTGTTTTCATTTTGTTTCTTCTCTTCTTTTTTCTATTTTTCCTCTTTGCCTCTATGTCTTTTGTTGGCTTATTAGCTATATAGATTTTTGTTTTACTCTCTGATTTTTCAGTGATTGCTTAGGGCTTATGGTTTACAGTTTTACTATATCACAGCCTACCCTCAAGTGATAGTATGCCACTTTACTTATAGTATAAGAGTCTTATAATATTTTATTTCCATTTCCCTCTCCTGGCCTTCATGGTATTATTGACATATATTTTACTTCTACATTTGCTGTAGGTCCTACAAAGCATTGTTATTTTTACTTTAAACTTGAAAAATAAGAAAAAATACTTTACATTCACCTACGTACTCACCATGTCCACTGTTCTCTATTCTGATGTGTATTTTCATATTTCCATCTGGTGTTATTCTCCTTCTGCCTGACAGACTTCCTCAAGCGCTTCTTATAGTGCAGATCTGCTGGCTACATATTCTTTCAGCTTCAGCGTGTATGATAAAGGTTTGGCTATACCATCAGTTTTTAAATTTTTTTTCTCTGAGTAGAAGATTCTAGTTTGCCAGGTTTGTTTGTTTGTTTGTTTTCTCTTAGTGCTTTAAAATGTTGCTCCATGTCTCCAATGTTTGCATTATTTCTTTTTTTTGAGATTTTTAATTTTTTATTTAACAAAGAGAGACAGACAAAGAGGCAACACAGCAGAGCAGAGGGAGAGGGAGAATCAGGCTCCCCATAGAGCAAGGAGCCCAAAACAGGGCTCAATCCCAGGACCCCAGGAACATGACCTCAGCTGAAGGCAGATGCTTAATGACTGAGCCACCCAGGTGCACTGCTTGCATTATTTCTGACTATAACTATACTCTGGCTCTTATCTTTATACCTTTGTATATAATTTTTTTTCTCTGACTTTCCTCTGGCTTTTTGTCTTAAAATTTTCTCTTAGCATTGGCTTTAGGCAATTTTATTTCAATATTATTTGGTTTGGTTTTCTTTATGTTTCCTTCACTTGAGGTTCATTAAGTTTCTTGGATATGTGCGATTTTTAGTTTTTATTAGTTTAGAAACTTCAGGTATTATTTCCTCAAATACTGTTTTCTATCTCCCTTTCTTCTTCTGTGAGAATTTACGTTACATATACACTATGCCCTTTGAGGTTGTTCTAGAATTCACTGATTGCTCTGTTCCACTTTTTCCAGTCTTTTTTCTATTTGTGTCCCATTTGGGGGTAGTCTCTGCTGTGGTATCTTCAAGTTCACTAATCTTTGCTTCTATTGTGTCTAATATGCTGTTAAACTTATCCAGTGTATGTTTAATCTCAGATGTTGTATTCTTCACCTTGTTGATGTTTTCCATGTCTCTTCTTAGCATGCTTCTGTTTTAATCTACCGTGTTGAACATGTGGAATATTGTTACAACAACATTTAATGTCCTTGTCTACTAATTCCATCATTTGTGTCATTTCTGTGTTGCTTTTTATCAATTATTTTTTTTCTCCTACTTAGGGGTTACAATTTCTTGCTGCCATGTATGCCTGGCAATTTTTTATTCAGTGTGAACAGGACAAAAATCATCAACTAATTCTATAGATACATTATGTGGTATATTAGACGATGGTTCATTTCTTTTAACATTTACCTATTAATTTGTTCTACCACATAAGAAATGTATGTCATATCATGTCACTCAAAACACTCGGGTTTCCCACTGCATTCAGGAAAAACCCCCAAGTCCTGAAGATGATGAAGACAACACCAGGGCTTCCCTCTAAGATGGAGCAACAAGGACCAGGTTCCTCCTTCTGCTTTAAACAACTCAAAAATTGGAGGAAAAATATATAATCCCACTAATATCAGACATTAGATATCCATATATCTTTAGTTATATCGTTAGTAGCTAGAATGAACACACCATGCCCGTGGTCAGTACTCAGGAACTGGGAACTGTGAGTGGACAAGAAATGAGGTCCTGCAGCAGGTAGAGCAGAACCCACTCCTGCCAGGGGGGTCCAAGGGGAAGTTGTGAGACAAACAGCTTGGGCACTACCCAAAAAATAAAAGATGCCTCCCCTTTTGCCCCATTCTGGCAATGAACACAGTCTGAGGGAGTCCTGCCCCCATATTTTCCAAAGAAGAGGTGAGGGAGAGGAAGTAGTAAAGCAACCTCACAGGCTGATGTCCTCCCTTGCCCCTGCCACACAGCTCTTCTTGGTGTCTCCATCATGCACACATAATTGTTCTCAAGTGCCAGGATGATGGGACCTGGGACACAGAGGGGGTTCTGGTCCAATGCATCCATCTTCATGGCTCCTGCTCCCACCTGCTCTGCAGCTCTTGGGCCTCCCTCAAAGACCCCTTCAGTGGCATCTGGGTAGCCAGGACAGTCTTGTGTGTGGTCCTGAAAATACTGGCTCCTCCAAGTCAGTGTAAGAGCTGGAGCTGGGGATGCCATACCCTGAGCCCTCCAGGTCTTGCCAGTCATGTCTTTGCCACCAACACTTGCTAGAGGTCAGTCCGTTCCAGGCCCACAGGCGATATTGCCTACTTAACAACACCCTGAGGCCTCCAGACTCCTTCCCTACTCCCCCTTCAGAGTTCATTCAGACCATTGAACAGAAAGGCGGACACACAGAAGGATATTGCCAAGCCTGATCCTGACCAACATGGCTCTCAGTGTCTACTGGGTTTGCATTCATGAATGCACACAAAGGTGCCCAGATACACCCTGGACCTCTTTTCCATTTCAGAATCTTCTCCCCTGTCTCCAGATCCACGAAGGACCTATCTTACATGAAGGTACCTGCCCACAGAGACAGAAAGACACACCCCACCACCATCCTGCTCTGCAAGTCACAGAGCAGCCAGGCTGCTCTGGTGCCCAAGGAGCACAAGATGTTCATGGAGGAAGCCTACAATGCAGGTGATCACCAGCCCTGGGACTCTGGCAGGGTGGAGATGGGGTGGTCAGGTTCAGCAGACCCCATCAGGTCCCTCCACTCAAAAAGTCCTGGGGATGAGGACCAGAAGGAATCCACACCCCTGGGATCTTGGGGATGTCAAGGACCTTGTGGACATAGTGAGACTTTTAGCAGAGAGCCCTACACACCTTTCTTGGCCTCGTCATGCCTCCTGAGGCACCATCTAAAGGCTAAAAAAAAAAATCCCTCCTTCCCTCACACTTCACCTTCCCCCTTTTCCCCACACCTCTGCATGCCTTAGGACCTCAGTCTAGGCGTGGCCTTCTCACATTAATCCTTTCCCCCTCATTCAAAGATGACTTGCTTTCATTCTTCTAGGCAAAGTTAAATTGCCACCTCCTTTGAGTAGCCAGTCCTGAATGTCTCTCCATCTTTGTAGGGATGTATTGCCCCTCCCCTCTCTGTGTGCCCAGGGCTTTTTATAGAACTACAGAACCAGAGTCCACTGATAGTGGGTAGGACTCCCATGGCCTGGAGGCTCCTTCAGAACTGAGCTGGGTGATGACTCCTCTTTGAGCCCTCACTCACAACCCTGTGATGACCCAGAAGGAATATCATTGAATGTCGAATGAATAGTTGGAGTGTGAAGAGGTAAATGAATGAACAGATAGAGGGACAGAGGGATGGGTGGCTAATTTGAGTCATATGTGATGGATGGATGAATAAATTTATGAATGGATGGGTGTATGGACAGGTAGATAAATTTGTGAACAAATGGGTGATAGACGGATAGATGGATACATTTATTAATGCATGGATTGATGGGTGAGTATAAGGATGGACAGACAGGTGGATGGATAAGTGAACTGATGGACAGACATATGGGTGAATGTGTGAGTGGATGGATAGATGAATCAATGGGTAGGCAGATGATAGACGACTGCATAAATGGATGCATGAAAAAGTGGTTGAATCAATGAATGAATGGAAATATGCCTGGGTGAATAAAGGTGTGAAGCCTTCATGCATTCCTGTTTATTATCCTATTGCAAACTCCAGGAGGACTGTTTGGATAGTCAGGAATTCCCAATGTGTTCAGTTCTTCAGTCCTCATTTTCAGATCACTCTTTCCCATTCCTGGCCCTACTCCTTCCCTTCCCACTTATCCCTGATGGCACAATGTAACCTTCTCACAGCACATTAACCCTCACACTTTTTCTATCTTCTTTAGCCATTTGTTTCAAGATGCTCCGGGACCTGAATAGTTCAGACCCCCTCCGCTTGAAGTACATCATCAAGAAGATCAAGAACATGGCTTATGGGTCACCCAACCTGGTGCTGGAAACAATCTATGACTACTTTGTAGACAATCCTGAGGTGGGAATTTCTTGAGCCATTGGAGGGACTGCATGGAGAGTAGAGGGGAGGGCCAGACCCCAGGGCCAGTTCAAATCTTGGCTCTTTGGCAAAGCTAAATGGTTTGGGACAAGTTGATGTCCTCATATGTCCAATAGGCTGAGTGTGGAGGGAAGAAGGTGGACCAATATGAGGGTTCTGAGGGTGTGGTCACCCTCAGAATAGCCTCATGGTATAGAAGCTATGATCCCCATAAATAAGAAAACAATCTTAGGAAAGGAATGTGATCTGCCTTAAGTCACAGAACAATTAAGTGGCAGAGACAAATAAATGGATGGATGGATGGATGGATGGATAGATAAACAGATGGTTGGATGGTTGGATGGATGGTTGGATGGATAAGTAGGTGGGTGGGTGGATGGACAGATAAATGGATAGATGGTTGTATGAGTGGATGGATGGATGGATGGATGGATGGATGGATGGATGGATAGGTGGATAGATGGGTGGATGGTTGAATAGATATTTGGATGAGTTGATGGGTGGATAGTTGGGTGGGTGGACAGACGGATGGATGGATGGATGGATGTTTGGATAGGTTGGTAGATAGATGGATAGATAATTAGGTGGAAGATCTAATTAACTTTTAATGAATGGGTGAATGAATGAATGAACTGACTGTAGAGGCAGAATGCTTTTAAAATCCCATAGCAGGGACACCTGGGTGGCTCAGTTGATTGAGCACCTGCCTTCAGCTCAGGTCATGATCCCAGGGTCCTGGGATCAAGCCCCACATCAGGCTCCCTGCTCAGCCAGGAGCTTGCTTCTCCTTCTCCCCTTGCTGGTCCCTACCCTACTTGTGTGCTCTCATGTGTGCGCTCTCTCTCTCTCTCTTTCTCTCAAATAAATC
This sequence comes from Mustela putorius furo, assembly GCF_011764305.1. Lineage (NCBI taxonomy): Eukaryota > Metazoa > Chordata > Mammalia > Carnivora > Mustelidae > Mustela > Mustela putorius. The sequence continues at coordinate 39,177,890 of NW_025421322.1, read as the reverse complement.
AATAAAATCTTTTAGTTTAAAAAAAAAATAAGAAAATAAAACCCCATAGCAGTTCCTAAGGATAGAAACACTTTTATTCATCTGTCTTTGTAAAACCTAGCTCAGGGCCTGCATATAGTGAATGTTCACTAAATTGTTATTGGACAAATGGCCAAGTGCATCCGCGGTGATCCTCTCCCTCTGGCCTCCACAGCCTCCCCACACCTAGGCTTTCACTGGCAGCCACTCCCCGTGTGACCAGACCCAACGTGTCTCTGAATCTCTGCCCCCTCTGCCACCCACAGATCTCCTCCCGACACAAGTTCCGGCTATTCCACGTCCTGGAGGCAGTCATCGAGTCCAGCGACTCCCTGGAGGAGGCCTGGGAGAAATCGTTCATGCAGCTGGCCCTGGAGAACATGACCAAGTCCACGGTGTGCCTCCCATCCCAGCAAATAGGCCACTTCTGGGAATGCAGGCTGCTGCCCTCAGCATCCAAATAATGGTGGGGGTGCCTGGCCCTGTGGTTGACCAAGCGATTTCTGTCCTTTTCGTTTTCTTACTACCAGCCCCTTCAGAGGGACCATCTCCTGTGCCCGTTTTACAGTTGAGAAAGATGAGATTCGGAGAGATCATTGCTTGTCTGAGTCTACAGGGCCCAAAAATGGAAGAGCCGGATGTCAGCTGTGGTTTAGTGCCCTTTCCTGGAAGTCTCTGCCCTGGGTCCCCCCACCACCACCACCTGCTTTACCATTCCCATGCCTGCTTCCCACACCCACCCTCTGGAAGCCCTCCTATGAGCCCCACCCATTCTCCAGGTTTAAGTCAGCTCTGCTGCCACTTTCTGGGCCCTACCTGCTAGACCGCACCTCTCCTCCCCGCCCACCTCAGGATGCAGTCCGGTCCCGGGACCTCCCCCAGGTCTGTCAATGGCCTCAGGGACTTCAGATCCCAGGACTCGCAGAGGGCTGCAGGACAAGCAGAGCCTACCGGCATCTGGGGCGGCCTGGCTCAGCCTCCCTACAGGTGGACAAGAGCCCCTCGGAGGCAGGGTGACACCTGTTTCTGCACACACTGCTGCCCATTGCCAGCTCTCCAGTGCTGCCCAGTGCGAGCACTTCTATATGTAGCACGAGCTGGTCCAGGACTCAGAGGGGAGAGCAGGCATGTCCTCACCCAGGTCCCAACCAACTGAGCATGTCTGCTGGTGTCTTGGTATCCACAGCCCCATCTGGGACCCCCTGTAGCCCATGCCAGCCAGGGGCAGCGTCGCGGAGACCCCAAGCCTTCCTCTTTCCTGGCTCACTTTCCTGCTTTGGACACACTCTCCCAACAGCTTCTTGAGAACGTGTGTTTGGGAAGTACAGCTTGAGACCAGACATTTCTGGAAATCTGTCTGTCCTGGATCATCCTGGACTCTGTGTGGGAGACTGTGGACAGAAACATCTGAAATGAAGTCAGGACAGTCAGGGTAGTTCCCAAGGCCACGTGGGAGGTGGATCTCATCCGCGCCTACACCTAGATGAGTGCGCGCTTCAGGCCGAGCTGACCGCAAACGGCCACATTGTGTTGCATTTCCCAGAATGAGGCTTATTGCGCTGAACACCGACCTAACAACCAGCATAGTGACCCAGCCTGTGTAGCTCAATGCTGATTAGTTTTGCCTACACCAATCGTAATTCTTAAACGGCTTCAATAAGCCTGTGGCTTTTGTCTGTACAAACTCTTTCTCTTCCAGTCCAAGCACTTTTCCGTTTCCTGTTGAAATGGGATTGGGGGCCGGGGGTGGGGGGATTCCTTTAGGATTCCCAGACCCCAAATAAACTTTTGGTTTGCTTTGCAGCTCAGTACTTTCCCATTCGACAAGATCATTGTTGTGTTGGTGACGGTGTCCCGTGGTCCCCTTGCTGCCCGGATGCAGCCATAGAGACTCAAAGCCAGTTGTTAAGCCTTTGTTAGACCTTTGTCCGCCCACTCCTTCCTGCTGACAGACGTGCGTTCTTCCTTGAGTCTGCACGCCCTACAGCTCCCCAAGGACGCTTCGCTCTGGGTCTGTCCCTTGCCACCATGCCTTCCAGCCCTGCCTCCTGCAGTCTGGCTGCTTGGGCTCTTTGCTTCTGGAACATTCTTCACTTAATTCACTCATGGTCTCACCCCCGGGGTTCCTCGAGCCCCCAAGGCTCCAGGGACACCTAACGCGCCGGTGCGGGCTGCTCCGTGGTCCCCAATGTTCTCATTGGCTCTCTTTGTCTCCCAGACCTCCCGCTGTATTCCCGGGTCTGGTCCTTGTGCCTTCGACTCTCCCGCGATCTTGATTTTGTCCCCAGAATGTTCCTTTTCGCATCATGCTGTTTATAGCATTTGTGGTTGTAATACCTCCGCTTATCTCTCAGGATGTTAAAGACAACAGCTTCGCTTGACGTTTTCATCTCTCCGTTTGGCCGGCATTTCCTCCAATGAGCTGTTTTCTGGGTTTCGTGGGGGGTGTGGTGGTGGTTTCCGTCTCCCACACCTGAGGCTTCTCCAGCGTGGCTGTCTGCCCATGGTTAGTGCAGAGAGGGAGCTCTCTCTCTCTCTGGGTCCACTGTAGCTACCAGTGAGCCCACAGCAGCCTGGCTCCTCTGCTGACCTCTGTGGCTTTCGTCCTGGGCTGCCCAGATTTTCCAGAGAAGACCCTAACACACTGCCCAGCCAGAGCGGGGGGGGCCCCGGGCAGCAGCACAGTGGAGGGCCTGGCTTCCTGCCACAGACCCTCGCCTGCCCCTCCGGAGGCCGAGACTCCAGACTTTGCTGGGCCCTGCAGGTGTGCCGAATGGGCACAACACCGGGCACCTGACGCCCTCTTGAACCTCTGCACCCTCTCCGGACCCCTGGCTGCAGAGGTCTGGGAGACATGCCCCCTGCGAGTCTCCCAGCAATGGCAGCCCCGGCCCTGTGGCTCGTGCTCAGGCCCGTTACCTCTCACTCATCGGCAATCCAGCTCTCAGAACGTGGCTGCTGTTTTCCTTTTTAAATCATCTCCTAAATGTTGTCGTGTTGAGGTGTTATTTTGAAAGAGCAAAATCAGCTTCAATCCACCACCTTAATGAGAAAGCCCTTGTATGGAAACTTGGAGTAAATTATAAACGGCGATGATTTCATATGAGGTTTCCAGCGGCATCACAGGGCGTTCAGGGAGGGACCGTGGACCCCCCTCACTTCCAGATGCCACCAAACACGGGACGGACTCCTGGCCTCGGCCCAGGGCTGACCCTGGGGCCCTGCCCTCACACCAGCAGCCACAGAAACACCCCGGGTGTTTCCCTCCCAGGACCGGAGACCAGAGGAACCTGAAAGGAGCAGATGTGGCCGCATAGAGCCCGGCTCCTCTGTGCCCTTGGCCTCCGCCTCACCAGACCGGGGTGGGCCTCTGCCCCCAGCAGCCGACACCCTGACTCCTCGGACACAGAAGCCTAGACTGGGGCTCTGAATTCACGGGGATAAGGGATCACAGGCCGTGGCATTGTCCCCAGCTGCCGGGCTCCCAGGACAAAAGGCGACCCTGACAGGCTTCAGGGCTCTTCTCCTGAGTGCGGACCTGGGAGTGGGCTTTGAAATGAGACTAGATGTGGACAGAGAGGTGGGCGGGGACAGCACTCCGGGCTCAGAAGCCAGAAGCACCGTGGACTTCTGGAGCAGTAGGACCACCCAGGGTGTTGAGAGTCACAGGAAGCCCTAAGCCCTGGGGGTAGCGCCTGCCCTTCACCTGCCAACTGTATACATTGGTTTCCTAGCCAAAAACTGCCCGCCCACCAAACCCGACCATGTGTATGAAATGCCAAAGCTTTGCCCAGATGCCCACTTCTCCTTTCTGCCCCCTGCCCTCCAGGAGCTGGAAGAGGCATACCAGGACGCGGCCAGTAACGTCCTGCTGGCCATCTGTAGGCACTCATGGCAGGTGGTGGCCCGGCACCTGGAGACCGAGGTCCTGACGGGTGTCTTCCCGCACCGCAGCCTCCTCTACGTGATGGGCGTCCTGACCTCTACTGGTATGTCCTGCCCTAGGGGCCTGAGGTACCCCTGTCCTCGCCTTGGCCAATCTCTGCAGCCCCCTGTGTCCCCAGGGCAGCGGCTGGGGTAGACACCGAAGGGAGTGAGACTGTTGCCCCGGGGGGTTGACACACGGAGCTAGGCATCACGTGCCCAACAGGGAAGTGTGTCCCTGCGGGGGAGATGGGCGGTGGTCCAAGTGCCCTCCAAAGCCCCCAGCCCCACGGCCTGCCCAGGCCACATCAGGACCCCCATGAAAGGAGACCCCGGGCAGCCAGCTGTGCTGCCCGTCCCCACTGGCCCATGCTCCCACAGTAAGCATTTCCACAGTGGCCGGGACAGAAGCAGAACAGAGCAAGGCGGCTTCGGAGGGTGGTCCAGGTTGGATGTGGGGCCCACGCACTGCCGCACAGTCCTGCCACTGAGGCAGACGGGCGCTCCTCCTCACTCGCGGACAAGGAAGCCAAGCTCACACAGGCAGTGTGAAGAGCCCAGAGCCACCCAGGAGCACATCACGGGCTGTGGCATCCACGACCAGTGTTTCCACAGCAGCCACTACCCTGAGCCGTGGGCAGGGACACCCTGGACAGTGGGGTCTCTGAGGACTCTGAGGGTGGCCCACTGGGAGGGGTCTTGCCAGGGAGAGAGTTGAGGTAATGCAGAACAACCAACTCTGGCTGAGCCCTGCCCTATGCCAGGCTCCCTGCCCTCAGGAGCTCATGGCCTCACGAGAGAGGCCAGCACCAGGTTACATTTAGGCTCTGCTCACTCACAAGTGTGAGCTGAACACACTGCTGCCCCCAGAAGGCACTTAGCCGCTCTTGTGGCAATCAGGGAGGGCTTCCTGAAGGAGGACGCAGCCAAGCCTGAGTCATGCTTTGAGGAATGTGTAGGAATTTGAAGAGGGAATGGTGTGTGTAGACCTCAGGGCCTTAGAAGTTGGGGCCATGGGAGGAAATGGATGTAGTGACCCCACCATCTATAGGGGGGCCGGGCCCAGCGGGAGAGGCCTCAGAGTCTGAGCTTTGGAGTTTGGGCTCTGAAGCTGGGAGGAGGCAGGTCCCAGCTTAACTGGGCCTCATACACCCTGCCCGGGACTGGCAAGCTGGGCAGAGGTCCCTCTGTGCCCAGGTGAGTTCTGAGACCCCCAGGGCCATTCCCAAAGCAGCCCTCCCTCTGAGGTTGAGTTTCCAAAGTTCCAGAAAAGCTTTCCATTCTCACAACACATCCCTCTCTGGGTGTCACTTTCCCCCCCTTGAGGGGATTCTAGCACATTCCAAATGGCCAAGCCTGGAGGGACTCCTCCATTCACCATCAGAGAGCCTGAGGCCCTGAGAGGCAACATGGGCCACCTCAGATCACAGAGCAAGGGTAACGGGCCACAGAGTACCAGCTATCCAGACCTTGAGCCCGAGCCCGAGCCCAGCTCACTGCCCTCACAAAGCCAGGACAAACAGAGGCAAGACTCCTCCTGACTCAGTCCAGTGCCCAACGGCTGGAGGAGAAGGAGCCTCAGATCTAGCCTCCATGTGGATGTCAGTCCTGGCCTCCAGCAATGCCCTTCTGTCCCACAGAGGCAATCTTCAAGCAGGGAGACAAGGCTTGTTGGGAAGAGCACCTGGCCCAGGTAGGGATGAGGCCCAGGCACAAGGGCCTCCTGCGGGGATGATGGGGGCAACGGGGGAGCCAAGCGCCTGCTCGCCCTGGGAGGTCAGGGTGGGGGAGGGGAAGAAGGGAGAAGCCCCACCGTCACAGATGAGCAAACAGGCTTGGAGGAGAAGGGACTCCTGGGGCGAGACGCTGGAGGAGTTGGGAGTTGAACCTTGGTCTCTAGATGCCAGGTGCAAGCAGGTGTTCGGCAGACAAGGCCCTTCCTCCCCATCCTGGGTGCTGGATCCACAAGCAAGGGGCCAGAGTGCTTGTGGAGACCAGATCTGAGATCAGGGAGGGAGGAAGCAGGCCAGGGTGGACAAAGCCACCACAGCCAAGGAGCGGTGTCATGCAAGCCCCCTCTGACCACAAGCCCATGTGAGGGGCTCCTGTGGCTGGGACAAGGGACATGGGCCACCTGGCAGACCTAGGTCTGAGTCCAGATTTAACCAACCACAGCTGTGTGACCTGGGCAGCCTACTTTGCCTCTCTGTTCCTTAGTTTCCTGGTCTGTCCAATGGGGATAAAAATACCTCGCTCAAATACTCATTGTGAGGACTAGAGGACATAATCCACACAAAGTGCTTGTCACTGAGCTCAGTACATGGGAGGCCTCACTAAATGCTGGTTAACGTTTTCAGTTACGAATAGTAGTGGCAGCGGTCACTGTCACAAGTGGCATCTGGTAGAAATAATAGCAGGGCTGCAGGAATACAAGTAATTAATAGGAAAATAAGACAGAAAATCACTAAGGATAGAGAAGTCTTGAACAACATAATTAACCAAATTGATTTAATTGACGTTTCTTTCAAATGCAAATAGAACATTCACCAAGACAGGTCATTTGCTGGGCCGTATATCAAGTTTCAATAAATTTAAAAAGACTGAAATCAAACAGAGTACACTATCTGACCAGAAAGTAGATCAGAGATCAGTAGCAAAAATGTACGTGGAAAAACTCCCAACTATTCGGAAATTAGACAGTACACTTCGAAACGACCCATGGGTCAAAGAGGTCTCAAGAGAAAGTAGAAAACACCTTGTACTGAACAATCATGAAAACACAATGTGTGAGAACCCGTGGGGTTCGACATAAAGCAACCTCAGAAGGAAATTTGTTTTAATGCCTATGTTAAAAAATAAAGATTTAAAATCCATTATCTAAAAAGCTTTCCAAAAAGGTACAAATTGAACACAAAGTAAGTAAGAAAGAAGGAAATAATAAAATCTATAGTACAAATCAAGGAAATTTTTTAAAGCAACAAAACAATAGTGAAAAATCCCAACCATAAGTTATTCAAAAACTTTGATAAAATGATAAGCTCTTTGACAGCCTGACCCAAAAAAGTTAAAAACACAAAGTGCTACTCTCAGGACAAAAAAAAAAAATCACCGCACATCTGTTAGGCATGGAACGGCAATAATAAAATATGATCCCAATAAATGAAGCATTTTCGATCGCACAGACAAACTACCGAACTAACACAAGAAGAAACAAAAAATCTAAGTAGTCTTGTATCAGAGAAATCAGAATCGTAATTATAAACCTTCTCACAAAGAAAGCTCCAGGCCCAGATACTCATGGGTTAATTCCATTACTTAATTAAGAAATAAATACTATCAATTCTCTATGAATTCTCTCAGAAAACAGGAGAAGCGGGGCGCCTGGGTGGCTCAGTGGGTTAAGCCTCTGCCTTCAGCTCAGGTCATGGTCTCAGGGTCCTGGGATCGAGCCCCGCGTGGGACTCTCTGCTCAGCAGGGAGCCTGCATCCCTCTCTCTCTCTGCCTGCCTGTCTGCCTGCTTGTGATCTCTCTCTGTGTGTCAAATAAATAAATAAAATCTTTAAAAAAAAAAAAAAAGAAAGAAAGAAAGAAAGAAAACAGGAGAAGCAGGAACATGCACTAAATCACGTTATATAAGAGGCCAGAACAAACCTAATACCAAAGCCAGACAGACATTACAGAACACTATAAACACCCGTCATGAAGTTAAAGTCAAATTCCTTAATAAAATATCCACAAAATGAATCCAGCAAAATACAAAAAAAAGATAATACACCAAGATGAAGGGGGGGTTTGCTCCAGGGACATGAGGCAAATTAACACATGAACAGCAGTAAGTGCCATTCAATACATTCACAGAACTAAGTGCGGAAATTATCATCTCTCAGTTAAGGAAAAGCATTTGACCACAGGCAACATCCACTGGTAATTCGATGTGTGTTTTCCCACCAAGTGATTCTCCAGTTCTCAGTGGACCCTGACTGGATGTGCTCTCAGCTCTGACACAACCTGGAGATGGCATCAGACCCCACGGGTGGAAGGCTCCGTCCCACAAGACACCCCACCTCAGACGCCAATCGCAAGTCCAGCTTGTGCCTTTTCTTCTGTCCCACCAGCTACAGATCGGAGGTTCCCACACCCCCCTTCCCCTGCCATGGGTTTGATTCATTTGCTAGAGTGGCTCACAGAACTCAGAGAACATCTCATTCCTGGATTGCGGGTTTATTGTAACAGGAGCTAACCCAGGAGCCGCCAGACAGCAGCGACCCCCAGCCCCGGCAAGGGGACGGGCGCCGAGCTCCCTTGCTCTCTCTGGGCCGGCCACCCTCCCCATACCTGCGCCAACATGGAAACTCTTGGCCCCCAGTCCTGCTGCATGTTTATGGAGGCTTCGTTACTAGGCATAACTGAGGAATTGCTGGGCATTGGTAATGACATCAATGATCATCCCCCGCTCCTCCCTGAAGGTTGACAGTGGGACTCAAAGTTCCAACCCTCTAATCATGGTCAGCTCCCCTGGCCGCCAGCCCCCACCTTGTGGCTACCAACCTACAGCCTCTCCAAAAGTGACCACATCAGCTTCAACTCAGTTGTGGTGACAAGAGGACTGAGTGAAAACAAAAGACACCTTTATCTTTCTTACCACTTAGGAAGTCCCAAGGGCTTTAGGGGCTCTGCCAGAAATGGGACAAGAACAAATATTTATCTCGTATTACAAATCACAATATCATAATCTTAATGGCCCTCAAAGTAGGAGTAGAAAGAAATTGATCTCTCTGGAGAACTTGAGCTAAAGATGACCAACTGAGCACCTTCCTACCGAAAACCAGAAGGAGGGCAGAGCTCCCACCCCTGCATTCCTGGTGCACATTGCCCTGAAGTTTCTAACCAGCGTAAGAAGGTCAGAAAAGGTGGGGAATGACATACACACGGCTTGCAGCGGAAAAAGTAAAACTGACTTTCTTGGCAGACGATGTGGTTGTATATACAGAAAACCTTACAGAAGCTTTAAAAACACTACAACTAGTGGAAATCAGCAAGATCTCAAAATACGAGATCAATATGTAGAAGTCTACTGAATGTCTATAGACTAGTAATAAAAAATAACAGTGACATTAAAAACATGAAAGACACAAAGACACAGTTACCAAAATGTCCACAGGGGCCTCACCAAACAGCACAGAGAGCAGTTAAAGATGAGCCTACGCAAGTGGAGATATGGGATGTTCACGGGTAAAAAAGCTCAGCGGCGGTAAGATGTCGATTCTCCCAAAATCAGCTGATAAATTCAGTGTAATACCTATCAACCTAAAAAACTTTAAATTGTCATTAAATGAAAGTTTTAAATAAAAATTAACATTTTACTTCAAATAGTTAATTTTAAATAAAAATTAAAATTTTACACGGAAATTGCAAAGGACCTAGAATAGCCAAAACAATCCTGAAGAAGGGGGAAAGTTGCAAGAATCACAGCACCTGATTTCGAGATTTACCATTGTTTAAAAAAAAATTGGAATAAATGTAAAGTTCTTTTTGCTTTATTCAGTGAATCATGAATTGGGCAACCTCCCATCTGGTGTGTAGAAGGGGGCTGCAAAGTCGTGCTCACATGGGAGTATTTATAGGCAGACGAGGTGGGGGCCAGGGAGGAACAGGGTACGGCACCTTTCCTTGGGGCTGGCAGGGGTCTACCAGGCATCTACCTCGCCCCTGCTGACCAGGAGAGCCCAGAGTGACCACAGGTCACAGGCACGAGTGAGTCCGTGTGGGGCTTCTTGCCTTCCGTGAGATCTCTCTGCTTTCCGCACCCGAGCCCCATCTCACACGGAAGCGCTGTTCATCCCCCCGCGTCCTGGGGCTCACCTCGCTGGGCAGAGATCGTAACACGGGGATAAACAGCGCTGCCCTGGGAGATGGGGCTCGGGTGGGGAAAGCAGAAGGATCTCATGGGAGGTGAGTCTGCTGCAGAGAAACACTGAATCAGTTGAGAGTCACAAAACTTGGGACCCCGTGTGCAGTTTGCAAATAAGCCTCATTTCCTAGGGTTACATCTGCCAAGGCTTCTCCTCACTTGGCAGCCCCAACGGGAGCCGTTGGACATCTTGTTGGGAGCTGAGTGCAGCAGGTGGCTGCCCCCGTCCTACAGAGACACGATTTCCCAGGATGCAGGGGTGTTTCACGCTCGGGAGGGCACTTGGGACAAATAAGAAGGGCCCTCAGGGCCCTTGGGGGCATGACTGCCCAGGCATCCTGCCGACTATCCCAAGTCAGTGCCAACAGGTATTGGGCTGCTGGGGTCCAGGGACACTGGAAGAGACTGAACAAAGTCCACCATCTTTTCTGAAGTGAGGAAGGGCAAAGGGAGAGAGAAACTTAAGCAGGGTCCACACCCAGCGTAGAGCCTGACGCAGGGCTCGATCTCACGACCCTGGGAGCACGACCTGAACCAAAATCCAGAATCTGACGCTCAACCGAATGAGACACCCGGGCACACCCAGTGTCTGCCATTTTGAATAGCGAAGCCCGGTGAGTCTGGTGGAACCAGGAGCAGAAGGGAGTCTGGGTTTGGAACAACCGGGAAAGAGAGAACAGTGATCTTGTTAGTGCGTCTCAGTCCTGGACAAACCAACATCCTGTCCATTAGGTTTCTGGACCAGCAAGATGGCCTGTTCCAGGGCCGGTGCGGGGAACGATCAGCCCTCGGGGCCATCAGGTCTTTCTCCTGTTGGCGTGAGGTCTTGCTGGGCTCAGTGGGTGCTGACGCGATCAGGGAAGAAACGTAGTTACGTCCATGTGAGTCCTTACAGGCTCCTTCTCCCGGTGTCAGTACTAGAGACAGCCCAGATTTTCAGGCACCTCAGTAATTAATTAAGTGACTTTTGTTTAAATTCCTCCTCTTCTATGTAAAAAATATAAAAATTGTAAAAATATAAAATATTCAGATTATAAAAAATATAATTGTAAAAAAATATAAAATATTGTAAAAAATATAAAATATTCAGATTGGTCAGGAAATTCTAAGGCAAGTTCTCCAATAAAGGCAAAACATATCAGCCTTTTAAATTTAGAAAGGAGGCTTCTACCGAACAGGGTGACAAAGACCGTCACACAACAACAACAACAACAACAAAAAACACGCTTTCCAGGGACAGGCCCCTGGCTGAACAGAAACTCCCTGTGAACTCGATCAGATACGTTCACTACGGAGAACTTCCAGGCTCCGGGGGATCTGCTGTCCTGGGAGAGCCCGTCACTCTGGGATCCACCAGAATTCGGCAAGGCTTCCCGCTAATTTAATTTTAGTTTAAGGGGGTTGCTGAGTTCTGAGAATCCCATGAGCCCCGTCAGCCTGGGAGGCCCACATGGGGCCCCGGGGAAACGCGACGTGGTGTGGGCAGTCCCCGGGGGGCCTTGGGTACAGCTCTCCTCCAGCGCTCCAGCAGATTACAGTGGAGACGCCAGTCCCGGGAGGCCTGCTGCTGCTCTGGTCCCTGACCTTGGGGCTGCTGCTGCTGTCAGGCCAACAGCGCAGGGACTTCTGTTTGCAGCCTTGTACCCATGTCCTTCCAAAGCGCTCAGCTGCTGTCCTGAGTTCATCCGACCGGTGGTCTCCCATCCCATTTTGTGTCTTTATCAATCCCCTAATGTTAGGAGATGCTCCGTGTACAAATAGAGCAGCTAGAACACGTCAGGTGCCCTTGGTTATCGTCTGGACCCCGAAACTCCGAACGAAGAAGGGACCTTCCAGGGGGACTTTAAAAAGACCTGTCTGTCATCAGCACGTTTGAGTGACAGCAATCGGTGTGGCCCAGGAGAGCTCTAGGAATGACCTGAGAAAGGTGGCTGCTTTTTGTGGCCGCTGAGGGCATCGTCTTGAAGTTTGGGGATCCGGAATGTCATCCTCAGCTTCCACATTGGGGCTCCCTGCCCCCACCAGCAGGTGCACATCTGACGAAGCTCTGGTACCCCGGGTTAAGAAATCTAAATTTTGCAGAGAACTTTTGGGGACCCTCCCTGGGTTTAGGAAATTCTTCTAATGACTGTGCTTCGTTTGGCCTTTGACCAAGAAATAAGAGATGCTCAGGAAGATCCCTGAGCCTCCAGCGGCTTTATTTTTGGAAGTGACCATGTCATGGTCTCTGCAGAGTCCAGAGACTGTCCTGAGGTCTCAGGTCAAGGAGGAAGGAGCGAGCAGAGGAGTCCCACCAGGCCCACCAGTGTCTTGTTTCAGGCACCTCTTTTGTCTCTCCCTTCTTATTAGGCTTCTGCAATGAACTGCTGAAGCTTTTCTGGGATTGTGAGGACTTTTAGAAGCTTCTGCATTGCAATTAAACTAGGTATCCTGCTCTGTTTGTTTAGTCTAGGAAACCTTGCTCTCAAGTCCACTTCTGAACTAAATGATCCTGTCTCATTGGAATCTTCTCCGTAATGGCCATTGTAATTTTAGGCTGTTTTTAGTAAGATTTTGCCATTTTTGCAGATATTCATAGCTCTGGGACCATAGTTCTTGGACATAAAAGAAGCAGAGGTGGTAGAAGGTGGTGCCCTTGACCCTTTGGGCTTAAGAACCTCATTGTTTTTGTTCTTTTTCTTCTTCCTAGTTTAGCTAAGCCTTTGGGGTTTCTCAGAGCCAAAGTAATGCTAATACCTAAGAGGGATACGCTGCGAGGTTGGGGATCGTGCCTGTTTTGCAGTGCGCCTCACTGTATTGAAATGTCCCTGAGTGTGGCAGGTTAGTGTCCATCTAACCCATTCTGTGACGGACTGACCCTAACACGGGAGTCTGAATTAGGTCGCAAGTGCTCCAATAGTTTTTAAGTACACGACCGTGCCCACCAGTTCTTGCGACTTTTTGGTTCAAGAGGCCAGTTAGTAGGAGCCTTTGTCTATAAAACAAGACGTGCACGCACAGCAGCAGTGACCAGGGCCACCAGCAATCCCGGCCTGGAAGTGGGGACCGGGGAAGGACCGAACCCCAAAACCGCGATCTGGAGCCCGGGCTGGGCTTCCAAGCAAAAGGGAACTGCCCAAGCAGGGTGCCCAGGAGACGAGCTCAGCGCCGAGAGGGCGGGGCTCGGCGTGGGGGGCGGGGCTCAGCGCAGAGAGGGCGGGGCTTGTCGTGGGGGCGGGGCTCAGTGCAGAGAGGGCGGGGCTCGGCGTGGGGGCGGGGCTCAGTGCAGAGGGGGCGGGGGCTCGGCGTGGGGGCGGGGCTCAGTGCAGAGAGGGCGGGGCTTGTCGTGGGGGCGGGGCTCAGTGCAGAGGGGGCGGGGCTCGGAGCCCACGGCCCTCCAGAGGCCTTACCCAAAACAGCCTTGAACTGGAGACGGCCCAGAGCAGTGCCCCAGCCAAAGACCGAAGTCCGTCTGTAAACCTCCACCTGAAGAAGCTGGAGAACGCGAAGCAAGTGGAGGAAACCGCAGGGAAAGGGGGAAGGTAGAAACCGCAGCGAGGAGAAGGGCGCGTGTGATCCCGCAGCACTTGTGGCGCAGCAGCCACGGGCGCGTGTGATCCCGCGGCACCGCAGCCATGGGCGGAGAACACCAGACTCACAGCCGTGCCTCCTGCCAGGCTCCGGGTGTGCGACGCTCCTGAAAGGGGGAGCCTAGTCCACAGTGACGCCGGTCAGTTCTGCAGTGATGGGATCGCCTGGGGAGGGAGTCAGAGCGCTTTGTGGGGTCGCAGAACACACTCCAGCGCCTGGGGGGTGAGAGGTGGTGTGGGTCTGTCCGCGTGTCAAAGTGCGGGGCGCCCTGCAGTAGGGACCCATGCCTTCCACTCTGAGCTAAACACACCTCCATAAAGACAGTCAAAACCCAGACACACAGATGCCAACAGACCATGAATCGACGGTCAAGTTCCCTCGTGGGCAGGGAAATGCAAACCGCAGCCACAATGAGATACCCCCTCACCCCCGACGAGTGCTGGCTTCTACCAGAAAGACGGGAAATAACACGCGTGCCGGCGAGGATGTGCTGAAAAGGGAACGCTCGTGCGTGCTTGGTGGGAATGCAGACTCCTGCAGCCGCCATGGACAGCAGGACGCAGGTCCTCACAAAAGTAAAAACAGAATTGCCATATGATCCAGGTGTCCTACTACTCGGTCTCTGGGAAATGAAAACACTAATTTGAAAAGATACATGCACCTCTATGTTCATTTTTTTATATTATTTTTTCAGTGTTCCAGAATTCATTGTTTATGCACCACACCCAGTGCTCCATGCAATACATGCCCTCCTGAATACCCACCACCAGGCACACCTGACCCCCCCCTTCCCCTCCAAAACCCTGTTTGTTTCTCAGAGTCCACAGTCTCTCATGGTTCATCTCCCCCTCTGATATCCCCCAACTCCCTTCTCCTCTCCATCTCCCCATGTCCTCCGTGTTATTCCTTATACTCCACAAATAAGGGAAACCATATAATTGACTCTCTTTGCTTGACTTATTCCACTCAGCATCATCTCTTCCAGTCCCGTCCATGTTGCTACCAAATTTGGGTATTCATACTCTCTGATGGAGGCATCATACTCCATAGTGTATATGGACCACAGCTTCCTTATCCATTCACCCGTTGAAGGGCATCTTGGCTCTTTCCACAGTTTGGCGACCGTGGCCATTGCTGCTATGAACATTGGGGTACAGAGGGCCCTTCTTTTCACTCCATCTGTATCTTTGGGGTAAATACCCAGTAGTGCAATTGCAGGGCCATAGGGTAGCTCTATCTTTAATTTCTTAAGGAATCTCCACACTGTTTTTCCAAAGAGGCTGCACCAACTTGCATTCCCACCAACAGTGTGAGAGGGCTCCCCTTTCTCCACATCCTCTCCAACACGTGTTTCCTGTCCTGTTAATCCTTGCCATTCTCACTGGCGTCAGGTGTTTACTGCAGCATTATCTACAATAGCCAAGACACGGAAGCAGCCCAAGTGCCCGTCGACGGATGAACGGATAAAGAGGGCGTTGAAACCTTGCGCAGCCGTAGGAAGGAATGAGGTCTTGCCTCCTAGGACAACGTGGGAGGACGGAGCGGGCATCACACTGAGTGGAACAAGTCGGTCAGAGAAGGACAAATACCACAGGATCTCACTCATGCGTGGAACAGAAGAAACAAAACAGAGGAGCAAAGAAACCAACCAAAAGCCGGACTCCTGAATACAGAGCTCTGGGGGCTGCCAGAGGGGAGGGGTAGGGGGATGGTGAAACAGATGAACGGGGTTAAGAGGTACAAACTTCCAGGTATAAGTATCCTGGGGGTGGCGAGTGCAGCATGGGGAACAGGGTCGATAACCAGTCGTGGCGTGGCCGGTGTAATTTCCTGAGTTTTTCCACCTGAACCTCAGAGGAGTCACTATGACACCGGCCTGTGCAAGACGAACCAAAGTTGACACCAGTTGAGAACTGGGGCTTCCGGGCAGCGCGGGTCCCATGGGTTCAGCAGACACCGGTCCTGGGGCCGGCGGCCTGGAGTAGCCATCAGGCCCGGCTGCACCCCAGCGTCCCGCAGGCACAGGCAAACCCGGGGCAGACGACAACTCCAGCCTGGGCTGCAAGCCCCCGCCCCCGCCCCAGGGAGCATCGCCAGAGGACGCCGCAGGGCCCCTCTGCAGGGGACGCTCTAGGCGGGCTTGCGTCCGGCAACCGCGAGGCTGCAGGATGAAGACCCTCGTGTTCGAAGCCGGGCACCTGTTAGTGCTCCTTAGGATGAACTGCTGGAAACGGAAACGCCTGGGGAAAGGCGCACACATTTCAAACTGTCGCAGATGCTGCCAAAACCTTCACGGTAGCCCGTCCCCTTCCCACCAAAGGACACTTCCTGCTGACCTCCGGCCATCCTGTTTTTGGCCAGTCTTAGCCGAAAGGATACACTGTCCTCACTTCCGTTCCTTCCCCGCGAGCCAGGCTCCGCGTGTGGGGTCTCCGTCCCGCCCGTGCGCGCTCCCGTCGTCCCCGTCCCTTGCTGCTTGGTGAAGCTCTTCACCCCGATACTAACCCTGCACAGTGGGTTGCAGGAAAACAAAAAACAAGCAAACAAAAACAACTTACTGCCTCTTTCAGCGTAGTTATGGTGGGTTTGCTGAACAAACTTCTTCAAATATCCATCTCACATTTATCAATCATTTCTTTTAGATTTGGGGGTTTGGGGTCTAACTTAGGAGGAGTATCTTCACCCCCCAAAGACCTGGGGGTCAAAATCTTGGTCTTGTCAAACTGTGGAAATGGGAACATTGAAATAGAGCAGCCCCGTGGTCCTCCTATGTTAGGGCCGAACTTCTAGGACTTACATTTAGAAGACACACGTCACCTGTTTGTCCGTCTCTCATTCATGCTTCCAAACAAGATGCATCAAACATCAACAACATGGCGGGCCCCGTGCCGGGTGCCAGGGAGACAGCCCAGAACACAGGTGGACAGACCCTGGGCTCCCGGCACCTCACTCTGGTTGGGTCCCCTTTGGCTGACACTGAGCCTCTGAGACGTCTGAGCCTCTGCCCAGTGCCGGGGACACGGGCAGACCGCTGGTTTCCAGCCTCTCCTTGAACACCTCCAGGGAGGGAATGTCAGGGAATGAGTTCCTTGTTCCTGGGGGCTATCAAGCAAATCAGAGGGCTGGCTCTGGAGACTCAGGGGAACGAAGCCAAGAGAATGATGGACTCAGGGCTCTGAGTGGCCAGGGCGGGACGGGGAAGGTGGAGGCCTCAGCTCCAGCCCGCAGGGTGGAGGGAGCGAGCACTCCAGCCCTGCCCACACCCCTCTGCTCACAGATGGCTGTTAAGTCGGTCCAGTTCCTGAACACAGATGCGTGGCACAAGGCACTGCTGTTGGCACTCACCAAGCCTGACCAGACATGCCAGGAGCAGCCCCCAGAGAAGGTGGACCATGCCCTGTCTCCCCATAAGCAGCCCCCATGCCTACCGCGCATGCCCAGGGGCTCTGGCCATAGGAGGCACATCTAAAGCAAGGTCCAGGGCCCTAGAAAGACACTGGGACCCAAAGAAACCAGCGGGTCAGGGACCTGAGCATCAGGACTTAGAGCTGCTTCCCTGAAACTCCACCACCAGGCAGGGGGTTTGATGGTCCCAGAGCAGAGTCCTGAGGGTGGCAACAGGAGCTCAGGGAAGCTGGGGGAGCCTGGTCAGGGGGAGGAGGCAGGCTGTCTGGATGGGCGGAAGTGGCTTAGGCCCAGGACAAGAAGCTGAACCTCCCCCCAGGCTTTTCTCTTCATCTACTATGGGCTGATCCTTCAAGCTGAGGACAACAGCACCACCGTCAGGGCACACCTGAGAAGCCTCCTGGACACATCCCACCAGTGGCCCAAGCAGAGGGAGGTAAGGCCCCAGCACCCCCAGCCCAGCCCAGCCCAGGGCTGCCTGATGGTGACCTCAGCCTTAGCCTGATCCCTGGTCATACCCTGATCTTTGCTCAGGTCACACTAAGAAACCTGATCCTTTTCACGCTCTGATCCCTGATCCTGATCACGCTCTGAGCCCTGACCCTGGTCACACTCTGAGCCCTCACCCTGGTCACACTCTGAGCCCTCACCCTGGTCACCTCTGAGCCCTGACCCTGGTCACACTCTGAGCCCTCACCCTGGTCACACTCTGAGCCCTCACCCTGGTCACACTCTGAGCCCTCACCCTGGTCACCTCTGAGCCCTGACCCTGGTCACACTCTGAGCCCTGACCCTGGTCACACTCTGAGCCCTGACCCTGGTCACACTCTGAGCCCTGACCCTGGTCACCTCTGAGCCCTGACCCTGGTCACACTCTGAGCCCTGACCCTGGTCACCTCTGAGCCCTGACCCTGGTCACACTCTGAGCCCTGACCCTGGTCACACTCTGAGCCCTGACCCTGGTCACACTCTGAGCCCTGACCCTGGTCACCTCTGAGCCCTGACCCTGGTCACACTCTGAGCCCTGACCCTGGTCACACTCTGAGCCCTGACCCTGGTCACCTCTGAGCCCTGACCCTGGTCACACTCTGAGCCCTCACCCTGGTCACACTCTGAGCCCTGACCCTGGTCACCTCTGAGCCCTGACCCTGGTCACACTCTGAGCCCTCACCCTGGTCACACTCTGAGCCCTGACCCTGGTCACACTCTGAGCCCTGACCCTGGTCACCTCTGAGCCCTGACCCTGGTCACACTCTGAGCCCTGACCCTGGTCACCTCTGAGCCCTGACCCTGGTCACACTCTGAGCCCTGACCCTGGTCACACTCTGAGCCCTGACCCTGGTCACACTCTGAGCCCTCACCCTGGTCACACTCTGAGCCCTCACCCTGGTCACCTCTGAGCCCTCACCCTGGTCACACTCTGAGCCCATCACGGCTTGTGTCCTCTCCTTTGTCACTCCTCTACTTTCGGGACCCTTCTTTCTTCCTCTGGCCCAGGTCTGTTCAGAGCTAGTGGGGGCAGAGGAAGGTAACAGGCCTCCAAAGAGTCACCGGTCCCTGCTGCCTCCCGCAGCCCCCACCAGCCCCCATAAATGATGCCCCCACAGGGTTGGGCTCAGAGTTGCATATCCTAAGTAGCGTGGGGTTGGGAGGGAGATGCCCTGTGACCTTGGACAAGCCCCCCCCCTTTCTGGGTGCCAATTTCCACATCCCCAAGTGAGAGTCCAGGCCTGGTTCCGTGACCCGCATCAGTGATCCTGCTCCCCTGCCCCTGTAGGGTATCGCGCTCACCATAGGACTGGCTGCCGTGCGCCACCTGGACCACGTCTGGGCTGTCCTGGAGCAGTTCGGCCAGAGCACGCCCATTAAGTGGAGCCTCCAGAGCTTCTGCCTGCAGGTTCTGACTCTTGGGTGGCTGGGGGCCTTGGCAGGGGGCCGGGGCATCAGGACTCCCGCCTTCCATGAGGGTCCGGGCCTCCCAGAGGGTCTCCGGGGACAGTTAGGGGCACAGGCTTTGCAGCAAGCATCCTGGCCTCCAGTCCACCTGCACTGTGCTCCTTTCTCCTCTTGAATGACAGCCACCCCCGGCTGTTGGGGTGAAAACGGGCCTGGCATTGAGCAGGTGCTCCAGTGACGGCTCTCGCAGAGGCTGTGATGGCTGCTGTGCTCATGAATGGGACTTGGGCCACGGGCCCTGCCTGAAACACGAGACAAGGGCCTGGGCCCCTGCTGGTGGACGGCACGCCCACCCCATCCTCACTGCTCCCCGGATAACTCCCGCAGGCGCAGCAGTGCGTGGCACGGCCCGAGGGCGCGCACTAGGACTAATGGGGAAGAATCAGAGTCACCGCTAGCAACAGACACCCCAGCAAGGGCTGGCCGCCCCCTCAGGGTCCCGCAGCCGGCAGGTGCCAGAGCAGGGACTGGGGCCCACTTCTCAAACCAGAGGGGGCCTGCTCCTGATGGGCAGTGGAGCCATGTGACCCTTGGCTGGTATCTGACGAGTGTCTTGGATGCCCCCCCCACTCTCTGGGTCTCCCTTGGGTCTGAAGGAGTGCCCCATTCCCATCTGTCTAAGGTGAGGCCTGGCCCTGCCAGGCCCCCAGCAGCCCGTGTGCAAGGGTTGGAAAAGGCCCCAGGCAGGGAGGGTGAGGGATGGACTCTGGTCAGTTCTGGGGAACCCCACAGGCCCATTCTGGGTCACCCTCTCTGGTCAGTTCTGGAGAACCCCACAGGCCCATTCTGGGTCACCCTCTCTGGTCAGTTCTGGGGAACCCCACAGGCCCATTCTGGGTCACCCTCTCTGGTCAGTTCTGGAGAACCCCACAGGCCCATTCTGGGTCACCCTCTCTGGTCAGTTCTGGGGAACCCCACAGGCCCATTCCAAGCCCCCAGAGAGACAACTTCATCTCTCCTATTTTCCTATTGAGGTAAACTGAGTCTCACCAACACTCAGAACACCGTCCTGCAGTACCGAGCTAGGGACCAGAGTATTTCCTGTCACCGCTCCCCCGGGGACGGGCAGGAGGGCTCTGACCCTCCATGTCTGCCCCTGCTGTGGTCAGAACTCAGAGGACCCGCGGTGGAAGTGGGCCAGCAGCACCGTGCTCCTCGCATACGGTCAGGTGGCAGCCAGGGCCAAGGCGCACATCCTCCCATGGGCGGACAACATCGTGTCGCGGATGGTCTTCTATTTCCACTATAGCTCCTGGGTACGGCTCCCCAGGGCCACCCCTCTGGAGCACAGCCTCGTCACAGCCCAGGTCCCAGCAGAACCGGGGTCGGCTATCTAGGACTTCCCAGGGCCTTGGAGCCCTGCTCCCCACTTCTGCCCCGCCCTGGAGGCAGGACGAGCCAGGCCTGGCCGCCTTGTTGTCCCACCAGCTCACCCCATCACCCCCCCCAAAGCCACTGGAGGCTTCCATGATGGCCCCGGCCTTCCCTCTCTGTGGTTTTCACTCTGGGGCATCGGAAGGCCAGGTGACTCCCACCCCACCCCCAGGACAACATGGCCCTTACTCAATACTCTGCATCTGGGGCGTCTATCCAGGCCACGAGGGCCAGGCAGCCCTGGGAGGCCATCGCCTACCCCAGATCTTTGGTGCTGAGGAGCCACACATCGAGGGAGGCTGGACGCTGGGCTCCTTACAGCACTGTCCTGATACTGAAATGTTGCCAACATATTCACAGTTTAAACAAAACCACACAGGTTCCCCCCACCAAAGCCCCACATATGTGGCCTCAGTCGAGGCCTCTGCTGTACCCCCTCAGCAATGCCCTGTAGCCACATGTGACACTCTCTCCTGCCCTTCCTGTGCCCCCCTGCACGCCCTGTTCCACGGCCTGACCCCATGCCAGGACGAGACCCTGAAGCAGAGCTTCCTCACCGCTGTCCTCATGCTGGTGGGGGCCATCAGCCACAACGAGGGAGCCCACAGCTACGAGTTCGCCCAGATCTCTGAGCTCCTCGAGTGTCTGATGGTGAGTACAGGTCTTGGGCCAGAGGAAGGGCCTCAAGGGACCAGCAGCATCCACTAGAGGCAGGTGTGACTAAGGGGTAGGGAAGTTGGATTTCTGGGGTGTGGCTAAGCCCCTCAGAGGCTCCGGCAGCTGGGAGTACATCCATGCACCCCCCTTGCCTTGGTTCCCCAGTGACCCTGAACTGGCCAGGAATGTCCACCTCACAGCTGATGCAGCGGAGGCCCAGAAAACCTGCACTATCCATTCTGCTAATACCACCCGAGCTCAGACCACTGCTCACTAGAGATTTGAGGCTCACAGGACTCCAGAGTAGTGGAGGAAGCGTGCAAGTGATGGGCGAGTTGAAGCGTGATAATAACCATTTGCTGAGCCCCTGCTGACGCGGACACCACACTCTGCACACCTTGCCACACCCGTGTGCCTGCAACCACACTGTTATTTGTGAACCAACGAAAAGCTGGGGCAGTTTGCAGACTTGCTCAAGGTCATGCCAATACGCAGGAAGCCAGGTCCAGACATGACCTGTGCCATTCCAAACACTGGGATCCAGTTCTTTCAGTGCAGCCGGGTCACAGAGGCCCCCATGGGTGGGGGAGAAGCTGGAGCACAGCCCTGTGGGTCCTAGGAGTACCAGGCACCAAGATCTTCAGGCAGGATGAGACGGGGTGTCAGGAGTGGGATAGGCCCAGGCCTGGATGACTCAGGCCCACCTGGGGGTCTGCAGGTGCTGTTGGAGAAGGAACCCCGGGACACGCTGTGCACCTCAACTCGCCAGCAGGCCTTTTACATCGTCGCCAGCCTCTGGTAGGCTCGCCGGCCCCACGCAGGGCCCTACCCCAGGGCAGGCCTGTAACAGGCCCTCAGTAAACAGCAGCCACTGTTATTAACCCCCACCCCAAAGAATGAAAATTTGCTAAAACAGAGCTGCTGAAGTCCCCAGTGGTGTAACCAGGGCTGGGGTGAGACTTTGCAGGACTCGCAAAGTGACTTCTCCTAACCAGCCACACAAGTCCCTTACAAACCCTCGGGAAACTCCCCCGTCCAGGAGGCCGCACAGGCCAGGGAGGCCAACGTGTACCCTTGAGTCTCTGGTCGAGAGAGGGACAGCATGAGGGGCTGCTGCTCGGGGCTCGCCGACTCTCTCTGCCCCAGCCAGTGCTCCCGCTGCTGCCCCCAGCCCCCGCACTCCTCTCTCACTGCCCTCTACCTCCAAACAGTAAGCTGAGGCCACCCCTGGACTTGGAGAGGAAGTCACGGGTTCTGTCCGTCTGCCTGCACAGCATGTTGGCCCTGCCCCTGCTGGACGTCCTGGAGAAACACACCTGTCTCTTTCTAGAGCCACCCAACATACAGGTGCGAGGCTGGGACAGGGTGCCCTTCAGTGAGAGGGGCCCCAGCTCTGCCCCCAGCTGCTCGTGGCTTGGGAGGGGGTGTGGGCTTGACAGGCAGGGCCTCCGCCCCCCTGCAGACAGAGCTAGGAGACCCTGGGCATGTTTCCTAACTGCTTGATCACTGTGGAGATGCTGGTGTGTGAAACTCGGGATGAAAGCAGACACTGGCGTCCCGTGTCTGGTGCAGAGGATGCTCTGTGAATGGGAGTGTAGGTGGCCTCTGTCCCTGCCAGCCCTGGGAGCAGCCCTGGGCTCAGTCACACCTATGAAGCTGCTTAAACCAGTCACCCCCCACCCAGGCCCCAGCTGGCCCACCCTTTGCTGGGCCAGATCCCAACCACCTCTGGGGATCTGTTAAGCAAAGTCTCTGCTGCTGGAGTGGGCACCCATCTCCCCGGGGCACCACCAGCCCCTGATGCCTAAGTGTTTACTATAAAGGGCAGGGAACTGGTGTTAGCTGAGCACCTGCTAGGTGCCAGCTCCCATGGACATGACGGTTCCCCTTCCCAGCAGCACTCAGCCTGTGGGCGAGGAAACCACCTCAGAGAAATGGAGGTGTCGGTGGGAGAGGTGGGCTCAACTCCACCCCAGGCCCTGGGCCCTGATCGTCCCACCACAGCCCGAGGCTGGGTCCAGACTGGAATGGAACGGAAGCAGCCCCCGGGAAGGCTGGCACTGGCCCCCACCCCCACTGCAGGACTCCGGACCGTCACCATGGCCAGATGACAGCGTCATGGCTGGCTCACCCAGGCAGCTTAGGCTGGTGCCAGACACCAGGCGGGGGCTCCTGTTTATTCCCATTCCGTGTGCCCCACCACCCTGGCAGGTGGAGCTGGCTTCACGCCCAGTTCTCAGGTGACGGAGATAGGCACAAAGAGCTGGAACGAGTTCCCCAGGGCACCCGGGGAGTTGATGGCCAGTGCCCAGGGCTCTGCTCTGACGTGCTGTCCCAGGGAGGAGGGCTGGGTACTTCTTGTGGCTGCCATCTTCCCCGAGCATGCCCGGGGAGCCAAGCAGCAGAGATCGGGGGCCTCACGTGAGACCCAGGAGTCAGGACCATCTGTATCATTTGTCACAACCAATGCAAAAGGAAACTGGGTCCTTGTTTAAAGCTGGTAAGGAATCTCAAGGCGGAACCCCAAAGCGCTAAATCAAGTAGATCCTCCCAGGCTCCAGGTCTCCAGCAGGGCCTGCCGGAGAAGCCAGCCTCACTGGGAAGGAACCGACCTTGGCCACTGAGAAACTTGTGACCTTGGGCAGGCCTGACCCAGACTGCCACGGCCCCGTCTCCTCAGCTTCTGAACAGAGACTGGGACAGGGCCCTTCCTGGGTCTGATGTAAACACACACAGTGTGCATCCTGGCCTTGGGAATGGGCAGGAACAGGCACCACTCCTGCTGAGAGACCCGCGCACTCCGGCCCTGCGGCGGGCCTTGGCACTCTGTCGCTGCTGGGGTTTGGCGGCTGCTGACCTGCTCCATGTCCCCTCACAGACCCTCTACAACAAGACCGCAGAGGCCCTCGACCAGATGCTACAGAGTTTCATCATACAGAACCCCACGACCGACGAGCTGCACTTCCTGCTGTCGGTGAGGGCCGGCAGCCACACGGCCGGGTCGGGGAGGCCCAGGCGGGGCAGAGGACGGACGAAGGAAGATGTCCCAAAAGAGGCAGGGCCTGAACCTGGGGTGGGGAGTGGCTCTGGGACGTGGAGGCTTCAGACCTGGCCATCTTCGGGGATCGCCGTGTCTCGGGGCAGCTGGAGGGTGTTGACAGCAGGTGCGATGGTGGTACGTGGGCCTTGAATGCCACACGTCAAGGGAACGGATGAGGACATAGGCCTTGACCTTGGCTGGGACCTGCCCGCCCTCCCAGAGAACTCATTCTGCAGCCCTGTCTCCAGCTGCGAGGGGACGCACAACCCGACACCCCCACTCCCTCACTGCCCCCCAGGGCTCTCACCTTGATAGGAAGGAGACCAGTCAACAGGCAGGGACAGTCCGGGGGCAGGGGAGGAACCAGAGAGGGGACTCTGGCTCTGTGGGAGGGTCGGAGGTCAGGCCCAGTGGAGGCGCCTGAGTGAGAACCAAGGAGGTCCCTGTGTAGAGAAAGGAAGGGAAGCGCCGAGCAGGCCGAGGGTGTGGCAGGAGCAGGTGAGACACGCGGTGAGCACAGGGACCAGAATGGAGAGAGCTCCGCATGGCTGGAGCACGGGGAGGGTGCTAAGTTCGGGAGGGGGGCAGGTGGGGTAGGGTCAGGTTAGGTCAGCAGGGCCAGACCTGATCGGGCCTGGGAGCCTCGTGGGGGCGAGGGGAGCCGCTGAAGCAGGGGCACAGAGGGAAGTCGAGGTGTGAGCCTGGCCAGGGGGGGGGGGGAGCTCTGCATTTGAACTGCCGCGTTCCCACCGGGAATGTTGGTGACCACCCACAGCGACGCGGTGCTGGGAGCGCCTGTGTCTGCCACCCGCGGAAGGCACAGATGCGGTCATAGCACACCGCTGGGTTCCAGAATCTCCAAACACCGTTTTAGAATCACTAATTGTAATCATCTATAGCTTTAACAAAGAGGCTCAAATTGGGCCTAAAACTGTTCAGAGTAACGGCTGGAGGATGCGTTTGTATTCCCCTGTCATTCTGCACGTTCAGGTTGTGCAGAGAAAAGCACTGTTTTGAAAAGGGGTGCGTGTCGCCAAACGGGATGAAACCAGGAGCCTCGAAGGGCTCTGAGCAGGGAATGCCTCCTCCTCTCCAGCGGGGCTGCAGGGAGCACCTGATCGGCTGGGCCAGGGCACAAGGAGAGCAGAGAGCTGGACGGGGGCGTGGTGGACGCCGAGGGGGCGGAGCCTTGCCCGGGGTGGGTGGGGCCTGAGCCGAAGGGGGTCGGGAGCCTTGGCGGGGGGCGGGGAATGCGGGGCGGGGCGGGGCCTGGCTCTGGGCGGGGCGGAGCCTTAATTGCCAGCCGCAGAGGCCAAAGGTGCTGGGCCTGAGCCAACCCCCCCGCCCCCCCGCCCCAGCGCTGGGCAGAGGTCGGGCTGGCCCCGTGGAGCTGGCCGATGCAGGGGTCCGCGGCTGCAGCACCCCCTCCCCTCCCCTGCCCACCCGCAGCACCTGTACCTCTGGCTGGCGTCGGAGAAGGCACACGAGCGGCAGCGGGCTATGCACAGCTGCGTGGCCCTTCTCGGATTCCTGAGCCAAAACCCCTACCTGGATGTGAGTATCCAGCCTTCCGGCCCCCCTTCCCACACCCGCTCTGCTGCCCCAGCCAAGCCGTCCTCCTCCCGGAGGCTGACAGGCTCGTGGAGCTCAAGGCCCCCGGACTTCTGCCGCCAGGACGGGTGGATCCCGGAATGCCCTACGACATGACCACGTAACCCCCTTTTTACACAGGAGGGCACAAGCTGGGGCAGGAATTGGGGCTCCCTACCCAGTCCGCCCCTCTGGGCTCTGAACCCTGATGCCGGGACCCCTGACCCAGGAGGCCGGGCTCCTGGCAACACCCCGTGAAGCCTCCGGCAGCATCTTCCACACCCTGAGCCTCCATTTCTCGCCCATGAAAAGGGAGGAAACGAGCCCTCCTCCGAGGGGTACCCTGGGAGTCAGGGGAGGTGCTCCCCTGCCCCAGCCCCGGGTCAGGGCTGCTGCATTAAAATAGGATTCCTCTTGATTTCTGAGTTTGGGGAAACCCCTTATGTGTTGCCCGGCATGCCCTGGGCTGCTGACTGTAGTGGCTGGGCCGGGTGGGCAGAGCCCGGGCTAGGGGTCCTGAGAGCCGAGCCCCAGCCCAGCCACACAGTCGGAGGATTTCTGATGCCAGCCTTGCTGGGGTGAGTGTGCAGCAGGACGGAGACTCACAGGAGGGTCTGAAGTCACTGGTTCCCATGTTCTCACCACAGCCAAAAGAGGACTTCAAGCGGATTGGGCAGCTGGTGTGCATGCTGGGGATTTTGTGCCAGGACCCGGACAGGGCCACCCAGCACTCCAGCCTGGAAGGAGTGGGCCACCTCTACCAGCTCCTGAGGTGCCAGAGAGGTGAGCCTCTGAGGACCACCACAGTGTGACCCGCTGCCACCCCAACCACAGCCTCAGCTGGGACCACGCCCACACTCCTAAACGCACCCTACCCCGGATCTGCCCCGAAACCCACCTCTAATCCCAGCCGTAGCCCTGTGATGTCCCCCATCCCAGGCTCACGCAGACTTCCATCCCCAGATGAGCACAAGCCTGACCCTGACTACCAGTGACCCTGTCCTGACCCCTCCCGTCCCCTCCTAGACCCCAAGCCTACCTTTGCCCAGCCCTCACCCTGTCCCACGCTCACCCCTGGCCAGCGACGGAAACTTGGAAAGTGGAGGTGCAGACCCCGGAGCAGCTTTCTCAGGCCCACGGGGATGAGGCTCCCGTCTGGAGCTGCGGAGACCAGAAGACAGCTCCGCCGGCCTCTCAGGAGCCGGTGTTCCCGAAGGACGGCGTCCTCCAGCTCAGCAGCTCCCAAGTCATCAAGGTCAAAGCCCTTAGAAGGGTGGCAGGTCTGGGTGGGGAGGTACGGCCACGCTCTGCTCTGACCCCCAACGCCGTCCCCTCTGACAGGGCTTCCAGCTGTTGGTGTGGCCTGGCTAGACCCAGGGGGTCAGAGCCTGGGCCGGGTGTGAGTATTACAACCAACGCTGGGATCTCCCCTGTAACGTTGGTGATTCACTTAGAGCGCTTGGACGAGTCCCTGGCCCTTGGCCCGGGACTGGGGAGTTGGGAGAGGGAGAATGGGAGGGTCAGAGACAGACCCTGAGGTCAGCGGCCTGGGCTTGAGTCCCAGCTCTGTCCCCCCGGCTCTGTGACCTAGACAAGCCCCTTCTCCTCTCTGAGCCTCTGTCTTCTTCTGTAAAATGGGTGGAATGGTGCTGTGAACTCCCGGCCAGGACGAGCACCCAGTAAAACGGTGCTTTCAGGAGGTTCCCATGGCAGGTGTCCTCTGAGACACCATACGACTCCTGCCCTGAGTCTGCTTTTTGCAGGAGGAGCACTCTCTGGAAATATCCCCACGTGCCTCATTTCCCAGGGTCCTCTCTTACTCTGAAAGCCAGGCCCTCCTCCTGTAGAGGTGAAACATGGCTTCCCTTGCCCTGTCATCTGGTCTACCTCAGCCAGCTCTTCCTTGGTCAGCCGCCAGGGCGAACCCAGGAGTTCCCCGATGTCCCTTCCATCACCCCAGTGAGATCCTGGAACTTTGTGACACTCCGTGCCCGATGTGACTTGTGTTCTCCTCTGAACGTGAGCGAGGCTGGGACCCAGCATGTGGGCTGGTGTTGACCGGACGAGCCGTGTTTCGTGGAGCCTCGTGTTCTGAATGGTCAGTTCATGATGGCTCTGACACAGTGACTTTGTGGCGCAGTGTTGGTGTTGAGCCCGTGTCTAGTGAAGACCCCTGTATGTGGCACACTGGTCAGTCTCCCCCTGTTAGACCTTGAGCCCTCCAGGCCAGAAGCAGGATCGTGCCAGGGCCCAGTGCTGGGCCTGGTGGTAGAGACAGTCTTTAATAAACACCCACTAAGTTAAAACAGATCGAACCAGATGAGGAAGCAGTCGGAACCCCAGCAAGGTCTGAATCCAGTCCTGGCTGACTCCAGTGTTCTCTGCAACTGCAGTGAGCCATAGGGTTGCAGTCGATTAGAGGTTGAGTATGGAAAATCCAAAGCCCTGGGGCCAATACATCAAGTATTGATGTATCAATATTGTATACACACACCAAGTAAGCCTAGCTTGACTTCCGTTTACACCGAAGAACATGGGCTGGGGGCAGAGGTGGGGCAGGGCAGGAGGGTTCCCTGGGTACCAGCTCAGAGGGAGCCGGGGGTAAAGAGGCCCCAGGGCTTCAGATTTTCTGTACTAAACACTCAGGCTCTCAGACCGGCTGAATAGGCCATCTGTGTCCTGCCCTGTCCCACCACACAGGGAGTGGACGTTCAGCTCTGGCTCTCTCTCCTTGGACAAGACACAGGGACGGACAGGAGCACAGAGAGGAGAGAGGATGGGAGGGTCTGCTGATCAAGGGTTAGTGGATCTGGGAAGGTTTGGAATGGAGAACTGACCTGGAATCTGTCCCCAACTCTGGATCTCAGGTACACTACATCTTCATCACCATCATTACCACCATTACCACCACCACCGCCGCCATCCCCATCACCACCATGGTTCACCATCACCACCATCACATCACCACCACCGCTACCACCACGACCGCCATCACCATCACCACCATGGTTCACCACCACCATCACCACCACTGCTACCACCACGACCGCCATCACCCATCACCACCATGGTTCACCACCACCATCACCACCACTGCTACCACCACGACCACCATCACCCATCACACCATCACCAACACCATTGCCATCTCCATCATCACCACGACCGCCATCTCCATCCCCACCATCGTCACCCGCCATCACCATCACCCCCATCTCTACCATTACTGCCACCGCCACTCCACATTTATTCATGTCCTGGGATAAAGTAAGACATCTCCCAGGTACTGACCACTCTTGAGATTGCAGTATTCTGGGATTCGGAGACTCTTATCACCATTCCAAGTGGCATCTCTTCACATTCTCAGTGCTAAAACTTTAACCAAAATTCAACATTTTAGAAACCAATTTTAAATGTAATCTTCTAACAAGTGTTCCAACCAGATTTATAATAGTTTAATATTTTTTAAAGTTGTTATGACTACAAATATTCCATGAAAATCACTTTGAACATTCTAACCAACAACTAACCCTAATAGTCTCACACTTACCAAAATTTCAGAATAATTATCCTAATAAATATTCAAGCATTATTTAATACTAATTTTTCTATCTAATGTAAGTATAAACATTTGAAACAGAGTTTCAAATAGTTCAACAAATATCCTAACATGCAAAGAAACAGGTTACCACCCTTAACAGCCCTGCAGACTTTCTACATTTCTATCGGGCTCCCGGTCACCAGCCTCCTGTCATCCTCTGATTATCAGATGTTCTGAGTCAGAGCCTTCCGATAGAACTTTCTAGGAGGATGGAAGTGTCTGTCTGTACTTCCCAGGTAGCCACTGGCCGCATGTGTCTATTGGGCACTTGTAATGTGGCCAGTGCTATGGAGGAACTGAGAGAGTGAATTTTACTTAATCACATTTACATTTAAGAAGCTACGTGTGGCTGGTGGCTACCATAGTGGGCAACAATGCTCTAAGTCTTTCCAGAAGGTTCTACCGGGCAGCCCCAGGCTGGCCCAGCCCTCACTCTCAAAGACTGTGGTCAGTGGCTATGGAGCAGGGCTCCCACCCACCAGTTGCATTTCCCCAAGTCCCTCTTCATTCCCCTGAGTGGCTCACGGTCTGGACTCAGAGCTGCTCCTGGGAGAACATAAGCAGAGAGCAGTCGGGCTCTTGGGGAGGTGCTACCGCGGGACAGGAGCCCGGGGTCTGGACCCAGCCTCTGCTGTGGTGAGGGTGCCCATGGATCTGGGTCTGGGGATTGTTGTTCCGGGTGACCATGAAGACGCTTCCCAACTCTGAAGCTCAATGGCTCCTGATTACAATGCTGTACGGAGGACTAGGGCCTGGCATGGGGAGCATCCAGCTGGGCGGAGGCCAGCAGGTGAGGAAGCCCAGGAGGTGAGGACAGGGCGGAGGAGGGGAGGAGGCTGGCCAGGCCGCGCAGGCCCCAGGACAAGCACTGGGGTCTGAGTGAGGAAGGGAGCTGTGCCTCGGTGCCACGACGGGCATCACGCTCCCCCTTCCCAAGCCTCAGAGACATGTGCAGGCAGCCAGCCTGCAAAATGGGTATATGTGTGGGGGTTTCGGAGGAGAGGGGCTCAGACGTCTGGACGTGCTCAGAGACCTGGGCAGCCTGAAGCCAAGGAGAAGGGGAAAAGAGATGGCAGGAGGCGGACAGCTGGGCTCAGGCGACCCACGGTGACAGCTGGCCTCTCCGCCGCTGTTGTAGGAGGTCATGAAGCATCTCACGGTGGCAGAGCTGACCGACCTCCTCTGGACAGCCATCGAAGGCCTGGGCTCCACCAGCCCCTTCCGCGTCCAGGCAGCCGCCGACATGCTGCTCACCACCATCAAGGAGCACGGGGCCACCCTGGAGACAGTGAGAGGCTGGGGCACCCACTGAGGGGGGGCAGGACAGGTCTGGGGACAGAGGGACAGACACCCAGCCATCGGCACCCTGGGACTCGGGCCTGGTGCAGGAGACACAGACCCCCCTCCCTGACAGGTCCCGCGAATGAACGGATGGGTGGACGGATGGCCCAAGCAGGTGTGCTGGGGCCCCGAGGGGTGTTTGCAGGGTCCTGGGGCCCGTGTGCACGGACGGAGCTGCAGTGCCAGGCTCCGGGGAGCACATGGGGGAGGAGGAGGCACACACCCTCCCGGAAGTTGTCAGTCTGACGGAAGGACAGACACAGGGAAGGACTGGACAGCCCAGGAAGTGCAAAGGCCACGAAGTGCCCCCGGTAGGGTGGGGTGCCCCCCAGAAACAGGATGACGGATCCAAGTCCTGCAGATAAGGACGCCCCAAGTCGGGGACACTGGACCCAGGCAGCAGGAGAGACCAGCAGTGGCTTGGGGAGGTGGGGGGCAGCTCCCAGGACAGCTGTGCCCAAGTGCTGTTCTCGGGAGGTGTCGAGGTGGGTGTGTCTGAGCCTCCCAGGCCCTGGGCAGTGTTCGGACGGAGCCGGGGGGCCTCACATGCCCTGCGAAAGGCAGTGAGGCCTCTCCCCGCTCAGCCTGGGACTCCAGGGTGGAAAAGTGCCTCCCTCAGACTTCTGGGGCGGGGCCTGGCCTCCCCGCTCAGAGCAGCCCTCTCCCCCGTGTTCCGCCTCCCTGCGAAGGTTGCCAACCTGGGCCGCGCCATCCACTTGCAGCTGTGCTCCGTCCGCATCCCCCAGGCCAAGGAAGACGTCCTGCACGCCGTCACCCTGCTAGCCCGGAGCCACACGCCGGAGCTGGTGGCCACCTTCCTGGACTTCTCCGTTCCCCTGGACAGGTGCCCAGCCCCACCCTCCCCACGGCCCCCACAGCCCGCCCTCCGCCTCCCCCAGGCAGGGGCCGGGGCTTCCACCTCTGCCCTCCTGGCCGGCCCCCTCCCGGCCCACGGGGACGCCCCCCACGGCAGATCTGGGCGCAGGGAAAGAGCCCCGTTCACGGACTGCGGGTCTCCCGAGGCAGGCCCTGGGGAGGAGCTGCTCCCCGTTCTTCCCCCGGCCCAGCCTCATTCCCGCCACCTCACCGTGAGAGTGCCTGGGACCCCAGGTGCCCCGGGCGAGACCCCAGCCCACACCAAAGTGTCGCCCTCTTTCCTGTTCCTCCAAGGACCTCTCCTCCCTCCCCCACCTCCAGTGTCCACGCAGCCCTTTCGGGTGGGGCCAGCTTTCTCAGGAAGAATCCCAGCTCTGAGCCCCAGGGGCTCAGTCTCTACCCCCAGCTACACACCCGCCAGGCACCCGCGTCCCGTCATGCCTGGGTCCTTGCAGGGTCACTCCTGATGGCGGACACGGTCTTGCTCACTCCCGGCGTCTGAACCCTGGGGCTTTCTCTCAGCGTCTCAATGCCCGGAGCCGTCTCACCCAGCGGTCCTGTCCTCCCTCCCACGGCCGCCGCCCCCACGGTCAGCCTCTGGCTCGGGGCATCTCTCTCCGCCACCCCCAGCACCCCCTTACAGGCCACCTCCTCTGGCACCCCTGGGAGCCTCTGCCCCTCGCGGCCTCCGGCCACTATCCGCCCCCGTCTCACGGCCCTCCCCCACCGTCACCCCCTCCTCACCAGCATTAATTACTCCCCGGACATACCCGAGTCCCGAGTCCCCTCTGTCACACTCAGCCTGCAAACCCCCCCTTAGTGAAAGCTCCCCATTTTGAATTCCCAGCCCCACACGCCCCTGCCTCCACACGGCCCCTTCCTCCCGCCACCAACCTCCCTCCCATTCTACTGAAAAATCGGAAGCCCCCGGAAGAGAACTCCCGTGAGTTCCCAGCCCCCAAGACTCGTTTCCAGAAAGGTTTCTGATTCCCATGTGGAAGGGCCCTTTTGCTTCTGTAATATCTAGTTGTTTTGGGGTTTTTTTGTTTGGGCGTTGCTTGGATGGTTTTTGCACTGGGATCAGAGAAGACCCCTGTCATGTTTCTGCCTTCTGGGATTTGCCGACCTTTGGAACAGCTGTCATGGAGGTTCTACCGGCACGTGAGAACAGGCTGTATCCTCTCCGTCGTGTGGAGGGTTCCCAGTGTGTGTCCACAGACGCGCCTGAGGGACCGTGATGTTCCCTGACTTCGCGATGTCCACTCTGTTCCGTCTTGTACTGCGGACGGCACACGGAAGCCATTACCGACGCATTCTGTCCACAAACCCTTGCACGTCCTGCGGGTTTTACGTCCTGCGTGGCCGTCACGTTCTTTATGCAAACGTACCCCTTCCTTGGAATTGCGGCTTCCGGCATAGAAAAGTGCCCCGCCTTGTCGCGTGTAATGCTCCCCGGGCCCGAATGCCACCTTGTCTGCTACCAGGACAGCGGACGCCTGTCTGCTTCCCCGTTTTCCCCTCTTGCCCAGCGTGTGTGTCCTCTCGCACCCAGCACGGAGCCCGGCTTTGATGTGTGCTCGGAACCGCGAGTCCCTTCCTTCTACTGAGCGAGTCCAACCCTTCCTTCCCACTTAGCCATGCCATGGGCGTGCGGCGATGGGTGTGCGGCGTCTGCACTCTGCCCGACGTCCCACAGCTGCGTGCGTGCTGCCGCGGCTCTACTGCGCTCCTCTTCTATGGGGCGTGTATTCTCGGATCCTTAATGTTTTTAATTAAAGAAGACGTGTTTCTGCGATAGTCCCTATGATCATGCTCCCGACCCATTTTAATGCCCTCGGCCCCTTGTTCTGTCATCTAAGCTCTCGCCGTGTATCCTCTGTGGGAGGCTTCTAGCCCTCTCCGCGCCGGACCGGACCCGCCTCCGACAGACGGCTCTCGAGGGCTCCCGTGTGCTTGAAGGACAACTCGGCTGGGCATAAAAGGCTCGGTTCACACTTGCTTTTATTGAGTATTTTCAAGTGCTGCTCCGCGGTTGCCTTGCTTTGTTACTGGAACGTCTACCAATTGTGGTTTCTTTTTCCTTTATCAAGACGTCTGCCTTCGCAAGAGGTCTTGCTTCTGGGATACCTTGCAGGGTGTCCGCCCACCTCTGGAACGGAACAGTTTTATTAAGAGGGGCCTCAGGGTTGACCATTCTGTGTTCATTCTCCCAGGGACCTCGTGGGTCCTTTGACTGTGTAGACCAGGCCTTTGGCTGTCGTTTCTGGAACGTTCTCTGGGTGAGGGCCTGAAACACGCGCTCCATTCCCCTGACCAGCTCGCCCTTCCGAGCTGCCAGGCCACCCCGTCCTCCCTCTCCCGCGCCTCCGCTCCGATCCCTCTCACGTCTTTCCTGCCGGCTTCCTGCTTTCCCTCGACGCCCTCAGCTGACTTCTTATGGTCCCTCTTGGGCATCTTGCGTTTTTTCCACTTCGGAGGTAATTTCGTCCTCTCTTCCACCTTTTCCCGGAACTCGGCCAATCCTCTGTTCCTTTCTTTAGTGAGGTGTGGCGGCGGTGGTGGTGGTTTTCTTTTCGGAGGTCATAACTCCAGGTGGCTGTTCCCGTGTCTGGGTGCTTGCTGGGGTCTCCGGAGTGCTGTCTGCACGGAGGCTGCTTCGGAAGGGAGCCCTCCCTTGTTGGTTGGGCGCCGGTTATTTTTTTCTATTTTTGATTTTTTCATTTCATTTCGTTTCATTTTGTTTTGTTTTGCTTTGCAATAACTCGGTGGATCTGTTCCTCCGTTCCTGTTCCCATCACACGCCGGTGGAGGCTTCTGCAGGATTCCAAGCTCAACGGCGCCCTCTTCTGTTCGTCCAGCACAGTCTGGAGGATTTAGTGGACTCTCCGGGTGGCAGGTGAAAAGGTCATGCGTCCTCCAGTTGGGGGGTGGATTTTT
The DNA here is from genome assembly GCF_011764305.1 of Mustela putorius furo. NCBI lineage: Eukaryota > Metazoa > Chordata > Mammalia > Carnivora > Mustelidae > Mustela > Mustela putorius. Next base: position 39,143,689 of record NW_025421322.1, on the reverse strand, counting down.
GGAGGTTTTTAGTTCTTTTCTCTCTTGTAGGGTCTTCCGTTTTCCTCCTCCACATAGTCCCTGTCACCGCCCGCTCTCCAAAGGCACCTGGTTCTTTTCCCCTATTTTTCTCCCCAGAGCCGTGCATCTTGGAGGCTGCCCTTCCCCCGGCACCAGCTCCGTCAGCCCCTTTCCCGTGGTCAGTGCCCTTTTCTTCTCTCGTTTCCCTCTGGTCGGCCTGGGAAGGACTTTGCCTTCCTGGAGGTGAGTGGGTTCAATTCTGAGCCCTGCCTCTGGCTTCCCTCCCCCGTGTCCCGCAGTCTCCTCCCCCTCCTGGACCCCAGAGCCCCCGGCAGCAGCGGCGATGGGCACTTCTCTTGTTTGCCTACAGTGATGTTGAACTTCGGGTGTCCTCTGAGGTCACAGTCTCTGTGCGATTTTACTTGTCCCTCCCTCTTGCTCCGTGTGGTTCCTCAAGGTTACTTGAAGGGCAAGGAGCCTGGAGACCGCCTTGTCTTCAGCTGCCCCGGGGTCTGCGGTTCACCTGGGCCTGCACTGCAGTTTATACCTTCCTTCCCCGTCCCGAGGAGCACGTTTGTCGGATGGGAATGCACTTGACGCTGAGGGTCCTTAACCTGGGCTCATGTGGGCTTCTTGCCAGCCCGGGGACCACGTCAGAATCAAGTCTGTGCCGGGGGGTTTCTTCGAGCCGCGCTATGGTGTGAATTCAGACCCAGATCGGATTTCGTGATTCGGACCCCGGGAGCAGCCCCTCCCTGTACCCAGCGCTCCGTCGGAGGCGGGCGGGCCTCCTGGCTGTTTCCTTCCGCAGACGGCCGGGTCGGTGGTTATCATCCTCACACGGAACCAGCGGCTCTTGGGGCCTCACCTCTGGGATGGGGGTCGACGTCCACCTGGAATAATTTTTCCTTCTCAGAAGCGCCTGAAGCTTCTTAGAAAACATCGGAAGCATTCTTAGAAACAACGTGGCGAGCCCTAACGCTGTGAACAGAGCGGGGTGGTAGGTGCCTCGCCAGTCTTCTTGTGTCGTGTGGATCTTCCCCTCAACAGTGTGTGTTTACAATTCATTCCGATATGTTACCTGGGGCAGCAGTTCATTCATTTCTGTGGCCGTTTAGAGCCTCATGAAAGCCGATCGCCCTTTCTGCCACACACACGGGTTGTCGCCAGTTTGGGTCTGTGACTAACGCACCCTCACGTGCTCCCAGGTGCCCCCATGCGCATCCGGGGGCGTGTTCCGTCCCCACCGGGGGCGCGTTCAGGACGCAAACGCCCTGGAGTTCTGCATGGACCCAACGTTAACGGACCCATCAGATCGTTCTCCAAAGGGCTCGCGTCGCCTCACGCTCCTGCCAGGATGTTTTTGAGAGACCTCGGTCCACATTGCATCCACGCGTAGTCCCGACTTTCTAACCACTCGTTAAAATGTCACCCGCCTGACGCACAAATCGATCGTGAGGTTTCCAACGAAATCACGGTGCTGAGCGGTTGGTTGGCCGTTGGAGCACCGTCTTCGGTGACCTGTGCGTCGAGGACCCAACACATCCTTCTACTGGGACGTCCCTCCTCCTCTTACCCACTCCCAGGAACTTCTGGGCACAAGCCTCTCCCGACTGCGTGGAAAGCCTCTCCTGGAAGGCACTCTGCAGCTTGTCTTTTCACTCCCTGAATCTGCCTCTCGATGAAACGGAGCGCAGGTCCGGTCCTTCCCGCGCAGGATCCTACAGAAGTTCTGCTGACTGATTGCCTTCCGAACTCGGGTCCCAGCCGCCCGATAAGTGAGACAGGTGTGCACGTGAGGCTGGGCTCCTGTTCTGTGTAGTGGCCGGCATCCTTCAGTGACAAGCCCGGCCTGTGCCCGAAGCTCGGGAGGCTCCGTGCCTGCCAGCGAAGCGCCCGTGGGCGGGGGTCTTCGTCTGGGCTCAGCCCCGCTCCACTCGCCTGTCCCCCTGCTGACACCCAAGGTCCTAATTCTTGTAGCATCACTCGGGCTCTCAGCACCTGATACAGAACGGCCCCCTGCTCCTTCCTCGACACCTGCCCAGTGGCTCTCGGTCCTGCGCATCTCGCATTTCTACGTGGACTTACACTTGGCTTGCCAAGTTGTCTTTCTTTTTCTCCCGTGTTTCTCATTTACCCTTTGGGGGTGACTTTGCTGGGTCAGCCCCCAGCTGCCCACCACTGGCGTAGGTACGACCCACGGCGTGTCACGCTGGCTCCTTTCAGTAATGGAATCCGCGCCGGCGAGACAGCCTCTTGCACGAGCGCTGGGATCTCGGTCATGCCCTCCAGCTGGGGACAGGGCTGAGCGCCGCCGGTCCCAGACCCCGCGCCCCCTCCACCCACGCTCACCCCCCTCCATTTCTTTTTCATTTTACTGTCCCTAAACACATTCCTAAAAGTACGTTCTCGAAGTTTTCGCCATTGTGCTACGGGGGCCGGTGTCCCCGGTCGTCCTCGGAAAGGCGCTTCCTCCCGGTGCTAACCCAGACCTTGAGGGGCAGGCTGTCCGTCAGGACATAAACCCAGCAGCACCCACTTTTCTTTCCTTAGTAAGATGTCAAGTGTCTCTTCCCAGCCCTTCTATTTTGAATTAATAGGCTTTCTTTTTCGGAGCAGTTGTGGTTCATAGAAGAATCAGCAGAACGCCGCGTCCCGCCGCTGCCCCCCTGCTAGCATCCGCTGCTGTCCCCCCGATGGCACCCGGCGCAGGCCGCTGGGTTGGCTCCCGCTGGGGGACCATTCTGAGGCGTCGTCATCAACGAGAGCCCGCGGCGAGGTGGGGCTCGGCCTGGCGCCGACCGTCCATCCCGCGGGCTCAGACGGGGCGCAGTCCGTGCACCACTCACCTGTCCTCCAGAGCAGCGCCACTGCCCGAAATCCCTCCCGCCCTCCCGACCACTCACAGCCGCCGATCGTCTACCTGCCTCCACGCTTTCGCCTTTTCCAGAATGTCGCAGACGTGGAGCCGTACAGTACGGGGCCTTTCCCTCCGGCTTCTAGTCCTCGGCGATACGCGTTTCGGGTTCCTCCGTGTCCTACCCGGGCTGCCCTCCCAGCTCCCGGCTGCCCCGGGTCCGCCTCCTGCCAGTCCCTCCTGCCTCCGGTCTCTCAGGACAGGGCTCGGGCCCCAGAGCTCCCCTCACTTACACTCATCTCCCCGTGGCCGCCTCCATTCCCGCGGCTCTAAGTATCCCCTATACAGACACCTGCCCCCCCCCCGAGTGTTCTCCCCCGCCAGACGGCAGCACGTGAATGTCGGGCAGGTGTTCCGCACCGGACACACCTGGGCCACGCCGCTGGCTGTCCCCGTAACACTGTCCTCTTGGGGGCTTCCCCACGCCGATGCCATCCGCCCGGCTTCTCAAACCAGAGCTCTCGGGCCACCTGGACTGTCCCCTCCACACCCAGACCTACGCGCAGGGAGCCCTACGGCTCCAGCGGCCCCGCCCCACAGCCCGTCAGGCCATCACAGGCTCACACGGAGTCCCAGCAGCCAGAGGGAGGCTTCAGAGATAAGTCGGGCCGCGTCTCTCTGCTGCTACAGACGGTCCCGTGGCCCCGTGTCATTCAAAGTCAAGGCGAAAACTTTACCGTGGCCGACAAGGTTGTGGCCTGGCCCCACAGCCTCGCTGTCCTCCTCGGCCAGCCGCACTCTCTCCACTGCATCCCCGGCCCCTCCTGCCGGCCCCGAGCACACCAGCATCGGCTCTGGGTCGGGGCCGGAAGGCTCTCCCCACCCCAGAGTGGCGCGGCTCCCTGCTTACCGCCTCAGGTCTTTGCTCATGTCCCTTCTGGGTAAAGGCTTCCCAGCCGTCCCACAAAAAACCTGACCGCAGCCCAGATGCACCCTCCTGCCGCCCCCCCCAACGCCCCCCTTCACTGATCCCCCCCTCCCCTCCCCCGCTTTACACACTTAGTCCCACACCCTTGTTTGCTGGCTGAGTCGAGCCATAGGGGTCACTCCCACACAGACAAGGACTTGGCCGGTCCTGTCACTGCTCTGTTCCCAAGCGGGCTGCCCACGCGGGACAGGGCTCAGCACCCACATGCCAGCAGAGCAAAGGAGAAGCCGGGGCCCCTGGTCGCCCTCGCTGCTGGAGAAGCATGTCCCCTAGGCTTCTCAACGCAGGCTTCGCCCCCGGAGACCTGCCCACTGTCTCACAGCCAGGGCGGCACAGCAGGGACTCGGGCCCGGGACCTTCCGACAGCAGAGGCCCCACTCTACAGTTGCAGAGCAGCTGTGCACCCCCGGCCCAGGGTCTGTCCTAAACCTGGGGTGGGGCTTCTCCAGGCCCCAGCTGTGGCTTCCCAGTCCCCACCCCCCGCTTCTCCAGCCCCTTCCACCCAGCACTCGGCCCCAAAGACCACCACCTAGCACAGAAAACAGAGGGCCATCAGGAGCCCCAAAGTCCCTGCCTCCCCGGGACTCACAGGCCATGTCCACGCACCAAGTGGAAAGGCCACAGGACTGGGCAGGCCTGGCCTCCAGCCCCAGCTCCCCGGTCACAAGGCAGGGTCCGATCAGTCCTCAGTTTCCCCATCTGCAAAATGAGCACAAGGACACTGTAAAGCTCTCTGCACATGGTGATGGCCCCACTTGGCCTGGGGTGGACCCAGGAGCTGGACTCCAGCAAAGCCAGGCTAGGAGGAGGCAGCCGGGCAGGCCTCCAGGTACACGAGCTGAAGGCTGAGCAGGGCAGGCCTGGTGGGGAGGCTCTCAGCGCGGGCAGCAATGGCAGACGTGGAGGCCCAGAGGCAGGAGAGGACAGAGGGCAGTGGCCAGCTGCGGGGGTGCTGTCCACGCCTAGCAGCCACCGAGGGTGACCAGGAGTCTAGAGCTGAGGTACAGGGAGCCTGGAGGACAGACCCCAGAAGCGGGGGGACCCAGGTGCCTGGACCAGGGCAACTGGCCTGCCATCTCCCGCCTGTCCCATGGGCCACACACACATCTGTCCCTGCTGCCCATTCTCTCCTCCAGTGCCCCCCCCAGGGGCCTCCCACGCCCAGGGGAATCCAGCCCAGCCTCCTCCCTTGGCTCCTGAGGCCCTGGAGGTCTGCTGGGGCAGCTGAGCGCGAGCAGGGCCGTCCTCATGACCCCCTTTGCCTGCAGCCACGCCTTCCGCTTGTGGAGGGCCCTGGGGACCGAGCAGCCCGTGAGCCGCCTGGTCCTGGCCATGCTACTGGACTGGCTGCGGGAGCGGCCACTGCCCGCCGGGGCCAGAAACGGCAGCCCCCAGCCCAAGGACCAGCCCTGGCTGCGCTCGCTGGCTGTGAGTGTGCTACCTCGCTTTCCCCCGGGCTGACACACCCCCAGCCCAAAAGCCCCCGAGCAGCAGCCAGAGCCCCCCAGAGCCCCTCCCCGCCCGGAGCCCCCCAGACACGCTGCCGCCCGAGCACAGGTGCGTGATGGCCGAACGTGGAAGCGGAGGGCACCCCCACCCGTCTCCAAGCCTGGCCCTCGGCCTTCCCCTGAGCACCCCCAGCCCCACACTGACGCAGGCCCCTCCTGCCCGAAACCACACAGCAGCATGGGCTCAGCAGGGCGGCCGCCTCCGTGTCCCACCACACCCCCAGCCCGGGCCTGCGCTTGTCATGACCGCCCAGTGCTGCCCCCACCCCAAGAACATTCTGGCCTGTGTGCTCTGATGGGCGCAGGAAGCCTCGGGGCTGCTGCCCAGTAGCTCTGCCTTCGGGGGCCATCTGTCCCCCGCTGTCCCTTGTCACAGACCTCTGTGCTGCTGTCCCACAGGGAGCACACCACTCGGCCTTGCCACCAGGGTTCCGGAGCATGGCCTGGACACGGACGGACGGCAGACAGAGCGGGCGGGTGGGGGTGGCTGGCGACCCAGGGCATGCTGGGAGGGAGGGCCCAGGATGATCTGTGGGTCGGGAAGGGAGCCGAGAGGGCCAAGGTCCCCGGAGGGACATCTCAGAGATACAGCCCTGGTCCTGGAGGCTGGGACAGGACGGGGAGGCCGGCCAGACACTCTCCTGCCCCGACAGGCCATGAGCACCCTGCACGAGCTGCAGTTCACCCGGGAGTTCCAGAAGGCGGTGCGAGAGGCCCACCCCGAGCTGCTGCTGGCCCTCCTCACCCAGCTGCACTACGTCTTGGAGCTGAACCTGCCAGAGGGGCCCCGGCCCGGCCAGGAGGCCCCGGAGACAGCCCCACCCAGCCCGCAGAGGTAAGGACAGACGCAGGCTCCCGTGGCAGGCACAGGGGCCGAGACAGGTACAAGCCTCCTGGGGCCGACAGCGCCGCAGCACCCGGTGGCCGACAGCTGCATGCACCTGCGGTCTCGGCTCTGAGGCCTCAAGTCCAAGCACACGGTGCGGCGGGGCCACGCTCCCTCTGAAGCCTTAGGGGAGGACACGCCTGGCCGCCGCCTCTGCTGGTGCTCCGACTTGCAGACGGCGCCTCCCCCTCTGCCCCCTCCCCACCTGCCGTTCTCCCCTGCGTGTTTCGGTCCCGGTTTCCCTTTCACGTAAGGACACGGGTCACTGGCTTAGGGCCACCCTCTTGGTCGCATCCTAACTCGACTCCAGCTGCAAAGATCCTGTTTCCAAATAAGGTCACATTCACAGGTACAGACGGGGTTTAGGACGTGGACAGAGCTTTTGAGGGACACACGATTCAACCCCTGAACGCCCTCGTGGCCAGCGCAGCCATCAGCACAGAGGGACCCAGGGAAGGTGTAGGGCCTGTTTCCACACTCCTGGAGGGGCGCCTGGCGGCAGAAACACCTGCCGGCCTGTGCGGACTTCACGGGACAGCGCTTGCCGTTCTCCCGGAACGTGGTCCTGGCAGGAATTCTGCGAGACGATGCTGCCTCCCCGTTGCGCACGTAAGGAGACCAAGGCTCAGAGAAGGTCAGAGCCTTTCCCCGAGACACACAGCACGCCCATGAGCTGTGGAGCTAGAGTGTGTGGAACGGCAGGGCGGCCCTGGGGCCACTGCGGAGTCCCACCTGGGTCCCCTTGTGCATGGCTCTGACCCTGGTGCCTTTTTGCTCTGATGGGACCCCTGCGGCCTCTGCCCCTCCCCCGCCCGTGCAGCGCGGACGAGACCCCGGAGGAGGCTGCACTCGGCCACCGTTCCGGCCGGCCGCCTTGTCCCCCCTCCGCGCCAGGTAACATTGTTAGAAATCCAACAAGCTGGGCTTTAAAACCACGGGCCGACTCCTTCCATGTGTTTGTATTATGCTGTGCTTCACGAGATTTGTCAGTCATAACAGCTCTCCCCAAGGCGCGTCCCGGGGAAGAAAAACGTCACTTTCTCATATTGCTTCTGAATTTGAATGTGCGTAAATTTCCTTTTTTATTCAGCTCAACCATGCAAAAGGCATGAATCTTCCTTAATAAGCTAATAAAACGTTCTCCTCCCAGAACGTCCGTAGGAGGGCTGGAAGGGAGCCGCACTGAGCCATGTCCGTCCGTCTGCTCCCCGCCAGCCCTGCTGCCCACATGGGCCCAGCCTCCCAGTCGCCCGCCCTGGCCTCCCTCCACCCCAGGCTCACTCGCCTGCCCTCCACGCTGCAGCCCAGATCCCGTTCACGATATGTCTGTGGCCCCAGGCCTCCCTGCCCCTCCCCACAGAGATCAGAAAGAGCCAGATCCTTCCCGTGGCCCAGAGGCCTCTCTCGCTCTAGCTCCCTGTCGCCCCCACGACCTCCCTTCCCGCCACACAGCCCTCACGCGCACTTTCTGCTCCAGCCTCGGAGGTTTCCTGTTTCTTAAACCCAGCGTGCTCCTGCCTCAGGGCCTTTGCACTTCCTGTTCCCTCTTCCTGGAACGCTCTTCCCCTGGACAGCCTCACCACCTGACTCTCTCCGAACCTTCTCTAACGGGTGGTGCTACTCCCACTCGGCTGTTCCCTTCCCAAGGCCAGCGCTGCCGAACAGTGGTTGCCTGCACCCTGCGGAATGGAAACTCCCAGGGAGCACAGGTGTCCGTCTGTCTGTCTCACTGGGTTCCCATAGACAGCACAGGTGTCCGTCTGTCTCACTGGGCTACCTTGGGAATCTTTTGCTCCAGCAGGCGGAATGGACATGCTCAAGCAGTACACACCCTCTCCCTCCCCTACCTCAGCCACCAGGCCTCTCTCTGAATGAGTCCTGTCCAGGGGGGAGGGATGGTCCCAGCAACTGAGGGACAGACTCTCACCCCAGGCAGAGTCCGTTGGTTCTGACGGGCCTGTCTTCGATCACATGCTCATCTCTGTGCAACCACCTGGGCGCAGGATGGCGTGGGGCTCTCATTGCCCAGCCTGGGCTCCCATACCGCCCCCAGAGCAGGGACAGGACCTGGGTCCCACCTGGCCCAGAGGGAAACCACAGAGGCCCGAAGGAAGGGCAGGCCAGCCGGCAGCAACGACAGCAGACGCTCGGGGGTGGTGGCGAGGTTGGCGGCCGCTCCCCAGGACTCAGAAGGCACCGTCATGCGGGTGGATCCCTGCCGTCTAGGCTCTGGTGCCTGGCGGCTGTGGCACCATCTAGGCGTCAAGGCCAAGGGAGGGATCTGGGCCCCCACTGCTGAGAGTCCTCCTGTCTTGTGGATGCCCTTGGCCATGTGGGGAGGGCCCTCTCTGGACGCTGGGTGGTGGCCCAGTGAGCCTTGAGGCAGGCTCAGACCACTCTTAGGGCTCCGAGGTCCCCAGCATCCTGCAGAGCTGGGCTGGCCTCTGGGACCAGCCAGTGGGGGTTGGGCACGACACGCCCCCCCACCCCCCAGGGGGCTGTGAAAGCTTGGCCAGCCCTGCCTGGGTGACCCTCCCCTTCCTTTGCATCTTTGACGACCAGAGCCCCTTTCTCTAGAGACAGTAACTGCTTCAGTCCGCTCTCAGCCAGGTCCTCCCCCAGGCAATGTCCATCCTGCCCCACAAAGGGGGCATTCCTTTAGTTTCTGACTAGTTTCTTCACGAACTGACTCTCTAATTCTCACGGAGCACCTGATTTCTCTTTAATTCTCATGGAGTGTCCGATTTCTCCTTATTTCAGACACTCTTTTGGACAGCTTAGAAGTACAACCAACATATTTTCCTTTTGGCCCTGGCTGCCAGGAAGCTCATATTTAAAGTTAATTTTCAGTACCTCCCTAGAATGACTCATACTTCCTTTTTGCTTCTCATCTCCTAATTCCTTGTCTTTTTAAACTTAAAGCTTTAAAAATAAACCTAAAGCTTTATTTTTAAAGATTTCTTTAATTTAAAACACTATTCACAGTCCTGGATTCGGACACTTGACAAGGAACCAACAAGCAATTAGTAATGATACGCTGTCCGGGCCTGGATCTGAGATCTAAGACCTCATCCCAACCTGCTCCATGAGCACTCTGTCTGGTTTGGGGCGGGGGGGGGGGGGGTCTCTGCCCACACGCTGTGAGGGTCAGGAGACTTGGTGGACTGGGCAGCCTCTGTTCTGGACCCACCTTGATGAGTTACCCTGGACAAGCAGCCAATACTCCAGGCCTCGGCGAAGGCAAAAGTTTCTATTGCATGACTCCAGCCCCAGGATCTTGTCCTTTTGCCCAGTGGGGACCCTGGACTCTGCGGGGAGGTGTGTCTCCCCAGTGAGATGAGCAAGGACTCCTGAGCAGGAAGGGGCCAACGTGGCACCCTGTCCCAGCCTCTGACCTCTCTTACCACCCCCGGGTCCCCGCAGCCCTGCCCAGACCTGCCTCTTCTCCTGACCCACCATCCCTTGGTCCCTGGCCTCAGCCATGCTCCACGCTCCCTGTACCTCTTGGAGGAAAGGAAAAGTAGGACTGACGGACAGCCCTCCTTGTCAGCTGTGGAGGGCTGCTGTGCCCTCAGGTCAGCACTCAGCTGTGGAGGGCTGCTGTGCCCTCAGGTCAGCACTCAGCGCCCCAGCCCGCACTGATCACCAGAGATGGGTCCCTTCGCCTGGGCGCTCACAGCCCCGTGAAAATGCAGACGGGGGTCAGGGGATGGCCCGGTGATAGACGGACAGATGACACACCCCTGAGAGTCACCACCTCCACAAAGGATGACCCGGAGCACCCTCTGCCCCCGCCGTGTGGTCCCTGAGGACCAAACATCCTAGCTGAGCCCCGACTGATGGTTGAAGTCCGGGGGAGCGGAGGGCAGGGAGCCTTTGTGGGGGAGACACGAGGGAGGGAACAGAAATGAGGCCTCAGAGTCCGTCTCCACACCAGAACAGTGGGGAGCCACGGAGGGCTCTGTGCAGAGGGAGTGGCAGGGGCTGATCAGCACTGGGGATGGGCGGCCAGAGGGGGCCGTGGACACTCCTGAGAGTGCATCTGGACTCCAGGCTGGGCCTCTTGTCTGCACGGCATTGCTGGGGACAGCCGTGGCCGGTCCTCAGGGCGTCGGCAGGTCAGACGGACGATGCCCAGTTTGCCCTGCTCGGCGCCCACCTAGGCTTCGCGCACCTGCACCCTTCCTACTCCCCTCAGCTCGTCCCCACACGCAGTCAGGGTGGCAGGTGCAGGCGACGCAGGAAACCCTCACACGCGGAATGATGGTGGGGGTGTAAAATGGCGCAGCCGCTGCGGAAAACAGGGGGGCCGTTCCTCGAAACGTCTAACAGAGAATCACTGTGCGCAGTGAGCAGCAGGAGGAGGCGGCGGGGAGAAGAGGGTGGCCCGGCCGTCCCTGGGGCAGGCGTCGCTGGGAGAGGCTGGGGAGGGCAGCCCTGGAACCCGCACACCCAGGCTCGCGCTCAAGGGCCTCCGTGGACAGCTGGTCTGGGGGCTGCGTGGATTTCGGGCCGCACGTGTGTCTGGGCATCGCCAGGCGTCCTGGCTGGAGGAGGTTCCAGATTTCAGGGTCCTCTGGCCGTGCCGATCCACCCGAGAGTGCCCAAGTCGGCCAAACGCCGTCTTCCCAGAGCCCTGGTGTGGTTGCTGGGGCAAGGCGACCCTGCACGCGGATGGTCTGGGCGCCCACGTCCCAGGAGCTTCCAAGGGTCAACACGGAAGGGACAGCGCGCTACTGAGCCCTGATGTCCCCTTCTCCCGAAACTGTGGTCACTCTAGCTGAGGCCTGTGCCCTGGAAAATGCTGCTTCTCAGGGGCCTCTCTCAGGGTGACATTTGGGGTTGACGCCGCCAGGGACCCTGATACCGTGGAACTCCGTCCCTTGACCCTATGTGTAGCTCAGAATCATGCCTGGTCCCAGCTGATGGCCTCATCCTGGGACCCGACTCACACATACCTGGCGACTCGACCCGTCACGGGAAGCTGGGCAGATGTGACCCAGCACAGGGTGACCGGGAAGGGGGAACAGGCCACTGAGGGGGGCCGCCCTGCTATCCCGGGGCCTGTGTTCTGGGGTCCTGTCCTTGCGTCCTGCCTGCAGAGCCGGGGACAGCCCTGGGCCCGTGACCAGAACATCAGGCCGGCTTGGAGCCAAGGACCGAGCTGCCCTGGCAGGGCCGTGTGGCCAGGGCAGGGCCCTCGTGCCTCTGGCAGCGACGAGCATGTGGTCAGGCCTCACTTTGTCTCTGGCATCCTTTCCTGGGTGCACACGTGCCTGGGACCAGTGGAGACTGTGTCCCCTGCGTGGTGTCCGGGAGGCGATGCACACTGCCCCGGGCTCCCGTGGTGCCGGACGCCCAGCCCTCCTCTTTCCTCCCTGCAGCACCCTCTTCGGGTTCTCAGCCCCACATTTTTTTTTAAATTTTATTTTATTTGACAGAAACCACAGGTAGGCAGAGAGGCAGGCAGAGAGAAGGGGAGCAGTCTCCCTGCTGAGCAGAGAGCCCGATGCGGGACTCGATCCCAGGACCCTGAGATCATGACATGAGCCAAAGGCAGAGGCTTTAACCTACGGAGCCACCCAGGAGCCCCCTCAGCCCCACATTTAAACAGCACCATCCCCCCAGCCTCAGCCAGGACCCTCTCTACCCTGTGACACGGGACCCCCAGCCCTGTCCCCAGAGCTGCGGCCTCAGAAAGCCCTCCATGGACGCCACCGGGTGTCCCCTGAGATGCTCAGACACATCTCACACTGCCTGTGCCCCAGGCCGATCTCACAGCTTCCCACAGTGCCCCCCGCTCCTCAAGGGGTGCCCTCTGCATTCCGGCCCCAGCCACTGACCTAGAGCCCAGGCCCGGAGGCTGAAGGGGCTCCTGCTGCCCCTCCCCCAGCACAGCCCCCACCCATGCCAGGCCTCCCCCCTGCCCCAGGAGGGGCTGGCCCAGTGACCGCGCCCCTGACCCCCTGCAGCATGTCCCTGGAAGCACTGAAAAGCCTGCTGTCCACCACGGGGCACTGGCAGGACTTCGCGCTCCTGGAGCTGCAGGACGCCTGGAAGCTCTTCACCACCATCCACACCTACCCGCAGGGCGTGGGTCTCCTCGCCAGGTAGGAGTGGGGCCAGGCAGGGGCAGGGCCTGACCCAGGCCACCGCCTGTCCCGGAAGCTGGGTGTACTGACCACGGTGGCCACCAGGGTGCACCCGTGAGCACAGCCCCAAACGCTCCCGTGCGCCCCAGCACCGGGAGCCTGCGGGGACAGGAGTCAGGCCACCAGGGGCCGGCCGCTTGGCCTCCCACACATCCAGCCCAAGTCTGGAAGCCAGTGGGTGGCCAGGAGGTACAGAGGGGGATCCCACACTCCCAGCAATGGGCACCCACTCAGACGCAGCCCCCGCTGGGCCCGGCTGTCATGGCCGGTAGACTCCGGGCCGCACCCCCACACCCAGGCCCTGGCCCTGCCCTCCTCCCCTCGCCCCAGGGCCATGGTGCAGAACCGCTGCCAACAGATCAAGGCAGTGACCAGCCAGCTGCTGCCCAGCCTGCAGAGCAAGGAGGAACGGGAGAGGAAGGTGGCCATCCTCATCCTCACCGAGGTACGGCCTGGGCAGGGAGAGGGGAGCCCCTCAGACACAGGCTTTTCCTCCTGCTGCCTCCGTGCCCCCATCAGGACCTTCTCTGGACGGAGGCCCCTCCGGACGGCCCCTCCTACCCCGTCCATCCCCCTTCTGGCTCCAGGGCGGTCCACAGTCTGGAGCTCCTGGCTGGGTCCCCACTTCTCAGGCTCCCGTCAGCCTGTGGCCTGGGCGAACTGTCCCCACCTCTCTCTCTTCTCCCGGGCCCGACCCCTACAGAGCTGGTCCGTCGGGCAGACTGAGCTCAGGTCCGCCCCAGGGACAGGGAAGCCAAGAAAGCCCTGGTTAAAACAGGAGAGGCGCAGGGGTCCAGCAGGTGTTGCCCTGAGGCGAGGGCCACGGTGGGGCTCATGAGGTGGGGCTCAAAACGCCTGAAAGCCCCACGCCGCTCCTCACCCCACCCACCAGCAGGAACGTCTGAGCCACCCTCCACAGGGCTCTGTCCCCAGCTGTCCCATGGGCCCAGCCACAGCTGCACATGGGCCCTAGCCTTGCTGTGTGACATCAGGCAAGGCCCTTCTCCCTCTGGGCCTTGGTTTCCCCAGATGTACTTAGAAAAGTTGAACCAGCATGGAGATGGGTTTCAAACCCGTGTTAACCGAGACACCCAGAGAGTGCTGGTAACCATCCTCCGAAAACCCCTGCTGGACCCTGGCCCTCAAGCCTGGCCCCCAGATGCAGATGGAGCTCCCTATGAGAACGTGGCAGGCCTGACCTGCCCGCCCTTGGGGACGACCCCAGTTCCTCTACAGCCCCACCATGCTGGAGGTGCTCCCCAGACAGGCTGCCCAGACCACGCTGGCCCGAAGCCTCAGGGACCCCAGCCCCGAGGTCCGCGTGTTGAGCCTGCAGGGCCTAGGAAACATCCTTTTCCACCCAGAGAAGGTAAGGGCCGGGGAGGGGGGTGTTGTCGCTGTCACACACCCGCCCCACCAGAGCAGCTGGTGCATGGAGTACAGACAGGCCTACTGGGTTGGAATCCTGGCTCTGTCCCTTTCCGCAGTGTAGCTGGGAAAACAGGACCCCCCCCCCGGGCCTCAGTGTCCTCATCTGTAGAATGGGCTTGGTGATGGCCTCTCGGCAGGGTTCTGGGAGGGGTAAAGTGTCTACTCCCCTGGGACGTGTCTCCTTCCATACCCAGCAGAGAGATGGTGCTATTGCAGACCTCCAGGGGCCAAGGAGGGGGGTCACCAGGAGTCACCCAAGCCTGGCCGCAGAGGGGAACTTCCCCTGAGAATCTCGGGGCCCAGGCCTCTCCTCTGCTGGTGGCCCATTTCCCCATCCCCCTCCAACCCCCACATCACTGGAACAGCCCCCGTCCCATGAGGAGCAGCAGGGGGCGTTAGCAAAGTGCCCCAGGCCACTGGCCGTCCTGCTGGAGCCCTTCATTTATGACTTACTCTTTCATCATTTTCATTCACTCTTTACATATTGTGCACTCACTCAGTATTCACATTTGCTCCAGCATTCATTCACTCAGTCACTCAGTCGGTGGGTCAGTTGGTCCGTCCGTCATCCGTACGTCTTTCTCCAGCTGTTCCTGCAGGCAGGCAGGCAGTAGGAAGTCTCCTTGTGCCTCTGTGCCCTGCACTAGGTGGGGCCCCGTGGGGAATGGAGAAGACAGGCAGGAGGGCTGCCAGAGCGGGTCGGCCAGGGCCAGGGAAGGAGCATGGCTCCCAAGTGGGGTGTGGGCTGCTGGCCACCGCGGGGCTGGGGAAACAGATGGACCCAGAGCACAGCTGGCCAAGAGGCCTGCTAGAATGGGGCCAGGACCAGCTGAACTGGGCAGCGATAGAGCAGGCCCCAGGGCTGAGGGAGGATCAACAGGCACTGCCCCCACACCAGAGAGGTGCCCTCTGCCAGGACCCACTGAACTGCTCCACTGCCCCACCCACCCACCAGTGTGCGCCGTCTCAGCCACCTGTCCACCATCAAACACAAGCAGCACTAGCTGGGTGGTGGTCCATGGCTGAGGAGGCCAGAGGGGCAGCCCACGCAGAAGACCCAACTAAGTGTGGCTTTAACAAAACGGACGTGCGGTTTTCTCCCAGGGGCACGGACAACCCCGTCTGCAGTCTTGGGGAGAGCAGGCTCCTCCTGGATTGCTGTGCACCCCTGCTCCCAGCCCTAGGTGCTGCCCCCGTGGGAGGGTCTGCACGGCCACCACCATGCCCACCCCAGCCAGCAGCACACCCTACCCTTGGAGGCCACAACCCACAAGGGCTTCACTCCCTTCTGCTCCAGCCAATGGGCCAAGTGGTGGCACCTCGGGGAGATTCCATCTCCTGGGCACCCGCGCGGCCGCCACAGCAGGAGTCCCCTTAGCAAGAGGCCTTGTGCTCATTGGAGATTGTCTGAAGATCCCATCACCATAATGCTTGCTGACATATTCCACCAGAAACCATACAAACATAGGCATGGAGTCAGGCGGCCCTCGAG
This sequence comes from Mustela putorius furo, assembly GCF_011764305.1. Classification (NCBI taxonomy): domain Eukaryota; kingdom Metazoa; phylum Chordata; class Mammalia; order Carnivora; family Mustelidae; genus Mustela; species Mustela putorius. The sequence continues at coordinate 39,128,375 of NW_025421322.1, read as the reverse complement.
GCAGCAACCCCCACCAGCCAGCCGGCAGTATCTTTGTGCAGGGCACCTGTGACCTCCCACTGCAGGACCCTTTATTGGGCCCATCCACACACAGGTCTAGGGACTTCTGTCCTCCTGGCCCAGGACTCCCAGCTCGCTGGTCTCCCTCCCTCCTCGCTCCCACACCGTTCTCAGCTCTGCCGGTCTCTGCTCCTATCCCTGGCCTGGCGCTGGATCCTACCCCATCACTCCTTCCCATTCCTCTGCCCTGTTCACCGCTCCCTTGCTGGCCTTCCCCAGTCTCTAAGTACCATCTACTGGCCGACTGTCCCCAGATCCATATCCCAACCTCAGCCCTGGACTCAAGCAGGGACTCACTGCTCACGTCCAAGCCAGCATCTCAGACTCAGCACGTGCACCACAAACTCCTCGCCCACACCCCACCCCCGCCCAGACAGGTGCCTCCTGCAACCCTCACCTCAGCTGGAGGGGACCGCAAACCTTGGGGCCGTCCGGGCAATGAAAAAATCCCAAGCCAACCCAGAATGCACCTGTTCTTCCACTGCCCTGCCACCCTCACTGAAGCCACCAGCATCTCTCCCAGACCACCACACTCCCCCGTGCCTGGCCCCAACGGCCTCCCCTTCTCCTTTGCAGTGTAGACTCCCCCCAGCAGCCAGTAGGCTCCTGTCACGAGCTCTGCTCACAAACAGGGCAGGTGTGCCCCTGCCTCAGGACCTTTGCTTGTGCTGCGCCCTCTGGTGCAATGCTTTTCTGGCACCTCTGTAAGAATTCTCTCCGTGGTGACCTTCTTGGTGACACCTTCTCCTATCTACTTCCTTAAAATTAAAGTTCTGGGGCGCCTGGGTGGCTCAGTGGTTAAGCCGCTGCCTTCGGCTCAGGTCATGATCTCAGGGTCCTGGGATCGAGTCCCGCATCGGGCTCTCTGCTCAGCAGGGAGCCTGCTTCCTCCTCTCTATCTCTCTCTACCTGCCTCTCTGCCTACTTGTGATTTCTCTCTGTCAAATAAATAAATAAAATCTTTAAAAATAAAAAAAAAAATTAAAGTTCTGTAACCACCGCAACCCCCACAGCCTCTACCACAGCCTGCTCCCCCTCCCGCCCCCACCCTGCTTTATCCTCGCTCAGATTGCTCGCCACCTTCTAATGCTCATTGTGCTGTGTGTGCTTCGTTTATTTTCTGGACCTTCCCATTAAACCCCATTCTGGCTGTTCCATCCACCGCCAGAACCCCAGTCCTACCTCAGCACCCTCACTGCACCCAGCGGGTGCTCAGAAAGAGTCAGTTGCTGTTAGCTGACTCATCGGCAGGAAAAGTTTACTATTATAAACCAAACAGCGCTCAGGAAGCCAATGACATGGCCTAAAACTTGTTTTAAAGCTGTAAAAATCCCTCCGGCTTTCACACACTGTCACTGAGAAGGGGCCCGATGGCGGGAAACATCCTTTTGCTGACATCTTGCCGTCCAGACGTTCATCGGCACAGATGGGCAGACAGAACGGGCTGAAGATGGGCTCGGCCTTTCACAAAGTAGCGTCAATGTGGGAAATGGTCACTGTGACGGAAGGAGCCGGGAGCTCCGTCTGTGCACACCTTGTCTCGTCCTGCCCCACAGGGAGGCCAGACACAGGGGTGGAGGCGGGGTGAGGCGGAGGAAGGGGAGGGAGGTCTCCAGCACTGGGCGAGGGGCCTTCTGGGCAACATGGCGACAGGAGAAAGCAGCAGCTGGGAGCCCACTAGCGGGGGTGGTTGATATCTCTTCCCCCCAGGAGGACCCCCTCAGAGAGGAAAAGCCCCGTCCATGCCCACACAGCTCCTGGACGGCAGACCGGAGCTAGAGCACAGGGCCCTGTGCGCAGAGCCAGGGTGGGATCCCACCAAGGTTGGGGACACAGCGCCGGCCAGGCAGCCGGGGTGGGCAGGTGCCCAGGCCAGGATGGGGGCTGGGGAGGGGCCGGGGAGGGAGGGGCCCAGGCGGTTCCAAGTGCAACGGCAGGGCTGGGGTAGGGCACAGGAGCCGCCATCCGGCGCCCTTAGCCCAGCGGCCTCTGCCTCCCCTAGGGAGGCCTGCTCTGCGGACAGCTGCCGCCCTTCCTCGACGGCTTCTTCCAGAACAGCGAGCAGGTGGCTGTGCAGCTCATGGGCACCGTGTCTGACGTGCTGCACCGCCTGGGCACACACGGCGCAGCCACCCAAAGCCTCAGGGTCGCCATCTACGCCCGCTCCTTCTTCGACGACGTGAGTGCCCCGGCGGGGGAAGCGGGGTGCCCCTACTTGTGCCCCTCCTGTGCCTACACCTGGTCCTCAAAGGCAGGGGGATCCCCAGCTGCCCTGCACCTGGGCTGGGGAGACGCCCCCAGGGGGATACCCGGGTGTGCCCCAAGACACCCGCGCAGAGCCGGGCCGAGCCAGGCCAAGTGGCCGCCAGGTGGCGCTCGGCCCCTCTCCAAGAGGCTGAACAAGCAGCCCCCCAACCCCCACCAGTCCCTCGGCCCTGGGAGGTCGGGAAGAGACCCTGAGCGAAGAGACATGAGTTCAGGTCCTCCCGGAACGCCTGGAACCTGTCTGACAGGGGAGGCACAGCCCTGCCCCTGGGGGCTGGAAACCTGGGGAAGGGGCTCTGCAGCCAGAACTGAGCCCCATCCCCTCCGCAGGATGGGTCCCGGGCTGGGTGGGGATTGGGTTCAATCGACCCAGGCAGGTTCGGCTGTGGCTCTGAGCCCCCGCCTTGCAGGAGCGGGCTGGGATCCGGGCGGCAGCCATGGCGCTGTTTGGGGACCTGGTGGCCACCGTGGCCAGCAGGGAGCTGAGCGGCCTGCGGGCCCAGGTACACCAGAGCATGGTGCCCCTGCTCCTGCACCTGAGGGACTGCTGTCCGGCTGTTGTCAAGGTCTGTGCCCGCTGAGGGGCCTTCCCCTGGGTGGGGCTGGGGACACACTGGTGGCTGGGGGGGGGGGGACAGCGGAGACTGAGGCTCTGCCAATGGCAGTGGGGCTGCCCGAGGGCAAGGCTGCTACCAGGGCGGCAGTGTGGACCTGGGGTGGCTTCCTGGTGGGCTGAGGTCCCACACATGCACACACACATGCAGGCACATGTGCACACACACAGCTGTGCGGTCCCTGGGGGTCTGACCCGGCCTGTTCCGCTCACGGCTGCGTCTCTGGCACCTGACACAGGCTGGGGCTTGGGTCATTCACCAAACACGGAGAAACGGTCGAGCTTCTCTGTGTGCCAGCCGTGCCCTGTGCTGAGGCCAGCACGGGATCCCGGGATCCTGGCGTGGGGAAGAGGCAACAAGCGGCCAGTTCCGGAAGGCATGGGAGGAATGGGAGCAGCCCGGGGCCGGAGTGAGGCTTCCCCGGGGTGCAGGGTGGGGACGGCTGGAAGCACGCCACTGGTCCTCACACCCCGCGTGAAGCTCGTCGGGGAGGGCACAGACCTCCGACGCTCGCGCCCATGGCCGGTCTCCCTCCCGCGACTGTCCCCGCAGCAGGCCAAGTTCGCCCTGTACCGCTGCGCCCTGCAGCTCCGGTGGCGGCTTCCGCACACCCTCTTCTGCACGCTGGCCTGGGAGCAGGGCCTCAGCGCCCGCCACTTCCTCTGGACCTGCCTGGTGAGGGACCTGGGGCGCAGGGACAGGCTGCCGTTGGCGGAAGGGGGAGGCGGGGCGGGAGGCGCTGGAGCCAGGCTCTCGCAGGTGTGGCCTCAGGGCCGGCAGGGGCGAGGCAGGGAGGGGTCCGCAGTCCCGCCCCCACAGCGTTGTCCTCCGGCCAGATGACCCGCAGCCAGGAGGAGTTCAGCATCCACTTGGCGCAGGCCCTCAGCTACCTGCACAGCCGGCACCGCCACATCAAGACCTGGGCGGCGCTCTTCATAGGTGAGCCGGGGCGGCGGCGCTCCGGGCCCCTCCGGGCCCGCCTGTCCCAGCGCCCCAACCCTCGCCTGCCCTCCCGCCCACTGGCACCTGCCAGGCTGCTCAGGTCCGCTGGCAAGAGAGGAGGGGTGGCGGGTGAGGGGCCCCGGCCTGGCAGGACCGGCAGGAGAGGTCTGAGCCCCCACCCCCCACGAGCAAGCCCCCTGCCACTGGCCAGCGCCACTGTCTGTCCCCCAGGCTACACCACCTGCTACCACCCCCAGGCCGTGTCCCAGATGCTGAACAGCGTCGACACAAACCTGCTCTTCTCTAGTAAGCCACCCCAAGTCCCCGGCAGCCCTCCAACCCCAACTCCAGGGTGAGACGGGTGTTCGCACCCACGCACGCCACCCACGGCTCCCCAGAGTGAGGGGCAAGGAACAGGTGGGGCTGGGGAGGGCAGCACCCCGGGCCTGGGAGGCAGAGGAGGTGGGGTCTGGGGAACCTCCGGCTCCCGCCCCCACCCCTGCTGGAAGGACGGGACCCCGGTTCCCCCCTGACTGTGTCTCCTCCCCTGGAGCTTTCGAAGATCTCAAAAAGGACCCAGAGCCTGGCATCCGGGAATTTGCCGCCAGACAGTGCTCCTTCCTCCAGAAGGTGGCAGCCGGACCGCAGTGACCTCCACCATCCTTCCTCAGCCTCCTGCCCCTCCCTCGTGCCCACCGACTCAGCCCTGCCCCACTCACACAGAGCTTGGTTGCATAACATTTTCCATTTGAAAGAAAGATCTAGATTCAACAAAGAAGCGTCCCACCTGTCGGCTCCCTGCCCACCACCCCGTGGCCCCAGAGGACGGAGGCAAGCTCAGGGGACACTGGCAGGCCTCGGGGACAAGGGGGCAGACCAGGTCTCCCAGAGACAAACCGTGAAGTCCGTGCAGGGTCCTGCAAATGACAGGTTCTCTCTCCCTTCTCAGCCTTGGTCTCCCCACCTATGAAATGGGCACGTGGGTCCTTCCCTGGCCTGCTGAGGTTCCTCCTAGGGACTCACCTTCGGGCTGTCCCTCTTAGGACCCGCCAGACCAGCCGGCCCCCCGCCAGCCTTACCCGTCAGGCGCCCACACCAACCCCTCCACACCTTTGCTCAGGAAGCTCTTCCCACCCGGTGCACCTTCCCCACGTGCTCCCACCTGGGGACCCCCACACCCCCCTTCTCTGAGGATGAGCCCCGGGCAGAGGGAGCCCCCACCCCGGCCCCTTCTCAGCCCTGGGGCCTGGGCCACCCGTCCCTTGCAGGGGACATGCTCCCAGACTCTCACCCCACCCCACCCCCCAGAAACTGTAAGCCCCTCCGGGCGGGGACACAGCTGCTGGGGGCTGGCCTGGGGGAGCCCCGCCCCTTGGATGGTGGGTTGAAACACTACAGCAACCTTCACAGAACACGAGTTCGCGAGCCGCCTCAGATGCGTTTCATTTGGCAGAGCTGGGGGCCCCCCTCCCCCTGGGAGCCCAGAGTGGGCTGAGATCTGCAGCCGCCAGCGTATCCGTCTGTCCCTCTCTGAACAGAGCGCCAGACGAGTGACTTGGGCGGTTGCCTTTTCCCGACCCCCATGCTGTGACCCCCACAGGTGCTCCAACCCCCTGGCTGGGGCACGGGGTGGTGTGCCCTTTCAGAACGAAGGAGTGGGCTAAGAGGGTCCCCTTGGTCCAGCCTCGTGGTCCCTAAAAGGACCCCTAAAAGGGGGACTCCGTCCTCCAGCCCCTGCCAGGCAGTGAGCGGGCAGGCCTCCTCCACACTGTGCTCCGGGAAGTCCGGCTCAGTGAAAGCTGGAGCCGGTGGGTCAGACCCGAAGCCGACCGAGAACTGAGGGACGAGCCTGGCATCGGGGAGGGGCCCCACTCCCACCTAGCAGGGTGGCCGGGCTCTGTGGAGCGGGGCACAGCGAGGACGCCCCATTAACAGTGCCAGTGGTAACAGCTGCAGCAGGCCGGGAGACGGAGGGACGGGCCTGTGTCCCCATTAGCCAACCCCCAGGGCCCCAAGAAAGGGGGGGCCACACAGCGCCCCCAGGGTCCGCCGGGCAAGTGTGAGCAGAACAGACCCAGCAGGGCACCTGCCTCCAAGCGCATGACAGTGGGCCCTTCCTGGACATGCCTCCTCCCTGCGGCAAAACACAAGGGGCGACAAGTGGGTAGCTCAGGGAGCCCTTCCCCACACACCTCCCCCAGGCTGCGTGCAGGGTGCGGGGTGGAGACAGGGAGGCTCGGGCCAGGGAGGTGGGGAGTGGCCTGACGCCAAGCCTGGAGCTGTGACTCCTAACACAGCTGCTGGGTCCCAGTGACTAGGAGAAATGCGGCTGGTGAAGGTCCCTGGGTGCTGTCCACAGCTGGGTCACAGGGCCTGGGGGCAGGGGCTCTGGCACGCCCCACCCCCAACCAGGCCGGCCCTGGGCCCCCTCCTCCTGGCCGTGCCCCGCACAGGGAAAGGCCAGCCCCCCGCTCGAGGAGACCTGAGCATGGCAGTCCACACCCCCCCGGCAGGCCTGGCCGCCCCTCCTGTACCCTCAGGCTCACTCACCCCATGGAGCCTGGGGTCACCCTCTGCCCCTCCGGCTTCCCCTCCCTTCCTGGGGCCGATGGGATGGTGTGTCCCTCCCCCTGGAGCCGAGCTGGCCACCGCCATCTGCACCCTCCTCTGGGCCTCTAAGGCTGAAATGAAGACACTCGGTGGGAGCAGGACTGAGTGGTCCCCCCACGACACACGGGGCCCTGAGGACTTACCAAGTGAGCCCCAGCCTGTCCTGCAAGGGCCAACGCCGGGGACCCGGCCTTGCCTTCTGATGCCCCAGCGCCCCCCAAAATGGCAAGGCACCTGGGCGAGGCCCCATGCAGGCCACATGGGAGTGGGGCTGGCTTGGGCACATCAGGGACATCCCCTGTCCCGAATCTTGGGAGAGCGCGGGGACACAGCACGGATGCCAGGGGGACCACAGCGCAGCTGGCCGGAGGACCCCCGCCACCCGCAGGACCCCCGCCACCCGCTCCTTCCCACCGGGCCCCGCACCACACTCTCCAGGCACACACACAGCCACGGGGTCCTGCTTTATTGCCTTTGAGGGTCCAGGACGGCGGACGGTCTCCAGACCCAGTAACTGAAAGTGCCAAGGCCAGGTCGGGGCGAGAGGTCGTGGAGGAGGAGTGGGGCCCCGTGGTTAGAACGCACGCGCGCTCCCTGACAGACCAGCCTGAGCGGGCCCTGCGGGTGGGCAGGGTCGCCCCAATGGAGCCTCAGAGAGACAGGGCAGGGGGCCGAGGGAAGCACGGACGGGCGCACGGAGACACGCACGGACGGGCGCACGGAGACACGGCACAAACGGAGGAAGGAGCAGGCACAGGGCGAGCCTGAGCCGCGGACAGGAGTGCCGAGGGGCCGAGGGCCGGGAGAGAAGGCGAGCCGGCGGCAGCGAGGCGGTGGCCGCGGTAGGCCCGAGGCCCCGGGGACCCCGGGCTACATGACGCAGCACCTGGTCCTGTGCGCGTGCGGCTCCTTGAACCGCAGCCTCTGCCTGGGCCGGTATTTCTCCAGGTAGGTGAGCTGCTTGCTGTTGATGGCTCCGCGCCGCTTCCTGCGGGGACAGGACAGGGAGGGGTCGCAGGTCGGTGCCAGGTCGGTGCCGCGCCGGCCCAGCTCCCAGGACGGCCTCCACTCAAGATCCTCCCTCTCCCACCTGCGGCCACTGCGGCCGGCCCCCTCGTCCAGGCGCCCCACGGCGCCCACCCTCCCTAGGCCCCCTTGTTGCTTGGGTACCACCCCACCCCCCGGGCCACAGGGTGGGACTTGGGCATCTCCGCAGCCCAAGACGGAGGGAGGAGGGGGGACTCGGGTGACAGGTGACAGGACGGCTTGGTGGCCCCTCAGGAGGTCATCCGTCCCCACCCACCCAGGCCCTGGAGTGTGGCCGTGGACTTCTCTGGCCAGTGACCCACGAGCAGAAGGGGCGCATGTCAGCCAAGCCAGGCTTCCGGAGGCCCCCGGCCCCAAGACTGGCAACACGGGAGGAGCACTGCACCCCAAGGGCCCCAGGGTCCCTGAGCAGAGCCCCCACACCACCGCAGCGAAGGGTCAGATGAGGGAGGAACACTTCAGAGCTGTGCTCGCTGCTGGGGTTTGGGCCTGCCCCGTGCCACGGCCTCTCCTCGTTCCCGCAGCCACAGGCCACGGAGCCGGGAGCCACGCCTCACCCACACATCCCAGCACCAGGAGCCACACACAGGGACCAGCCCTCACCCTGGACGGCGGCCTGGCTACGGGACCCACATGAGTGCGTCATACCCCCACGTGAGGCTGACGGGAGGGGGACGTCTCTGAGGTCACCCTGTGGCCAGGGGTCAGGAGCGCGTGCTGGCAAGACACTGGGCCCTACGGGGTGGGGAGTGCCGCGTAATGGCCCCTGAGCCCAGACCCCCAAGCGCACACCCACCGCCCTCCGCCCACCCTCGCCGGCCACTCACTGTCGGATGAACTGGATGGCGTCTTCGTACTTCATCCCGCTCTCGATGAGAGCCAGCGCCACAAGCACTGGGGCCCTGGGGGGAGACGCAAGGCTGGGTCACCACACCTCGACACCCCAGCCCCTTCCCCGGACGGGTCCCCGCGAAAGGCACAGGGCGATGCCTTCACTCTCACACCCAGCACGAGGCTCCCCCAGTGCAGCCCCGCCCCCGCGGAGGGCACAGGCCACAGCTGAACCCAACACCTGCTGTGTGGCCCCAGGCCATGTGGTCCTTGCCCTGAAACTGGGGGTGCACTGTCCAGGTCACTCAGTCACCCCTGACGGTGGAGGGGGTGGTCTGTGTCTGGGGGGCGGGCTGTCTGTTCCTTCCGGCTCGAGTGCAGGGACCATGTTGCAACCCAGCAGGAAGGGGAGGGGTCAGACTTGGGGAAGGACCGTCCCTGGGGTCACATGATGGGGGTCAGCACCCACTGCGAGAGCGCACGGACCACAGATCCCGCAGTCCGGCGAGGCCTGCCCCGTGCCCCCCCAGCTCACCGTCCCAGGCCGGCGACACAGTGAACGGCCACACAGCTGCCAGGGTCATCGCAGAACTTGGCCTTCAGCAGGCTCAGCCAGTCCTCCACCACCTTCCCGGGCGGGGGCGCCCCGTCATCAAAGGGCCAGTCCTGCGGAGGGCAGAAGCCCGTGAGGCTGGGGGGCCGGGGCCGGTCAGCCGCTGGCCCAGACAAGGTCGGCACTCTGGGAAGCACGGAAGGACCCCACGAGGGGGGAGGGACAGCAGGCCCCAGAGGGCAGAGCACTGGCTAGGCCTGCAGTCCCCATGGCAAGGCTTCTCATGCCTCTCCTGCTGACTTCTTCGGCCCCCTTCTCCAGGAAGCCCTCCCAGAACACCCGTCCTCTTCTCTCCTAAGCACAGTGAGCCCCTCACCTCTCCCTGCCAGCCCGCGCCGTCACTCCAGGGTCACAGCCTGACCCTCACCAACCTGAGTGTTTCTGAGTCAGCAGGCCCAAGGGGTCTGGGCAGCAAGCGTGGAGGGTACGTGCACCCTCCTGGCCCCAGCCCCCAGCCCCACCGCACAAAGCAGGCCCAGCCCGGGTACCCCCTGGGAAGGAGTGAAGGAAGGGTAGTCGGGTGAGCCACACTGTTCTGGACACTGGATTCCAGATGGTTCCTGCCGGGCCCTTCCCCAACATTCAGGGTTCATCCAGTTTAGGATTCGACCGGTTTTGGAAACAGCGGCGTTACTCTCCTCCCCCAGCGCTCTGGAAGAGGCGAGGCGAGGCGAGCCTGCAGGCTAAGCCCAGGCCGGGTCACGGCCGTGAGGGCAGAGATGCTTAAGTCCCGGCAAAGGGCGCGCAGGCAGGGCAGCGGGGAACCGGTCCAGGGCCAGAGCCCTCTGACTCCAAGGGTGAGTCCACATGGGCTTGCCATGGCTGCCGGCGAGGCGGGTCCCAGAGGGGAAGCTGATGTCCGGAGGACCTTCGGATGCTAGGCAGGCCGCCGCTGGACTCCCGGCTGCCCCCGCACTCCATGCCTCGGGCAACCCTGCCCTACAGGGGATGGGCCACAGTCCCACAGGCGGCCGGCAGCACAGCCAACCCATCCCTTGCCTGATCTCAGGTCCCCAGAGCTAGGAGACCAAGGAAACAGCTCCCAGGCTCTCTTCCCCACGGCCTCACAGAGTGCTTCCCTGGGGACAGCCCAGGTGTGCCCGCCCGCCCCTCCCCACCACGCTGCCCACCCACGAGCCCCAAACCACAGGCAGCGAGACACAGGGAACCCCAGCAGCCCGGCCCCGAGCTGCTGGCTGGGAGCCACCAGGCCCCATTCTTCCCCACTGCTCAGGACGCCTGTGCAGGGAGAGCTGTGGCCGTCAGAGCTCCAGCCACCCGGTCGGGGGCTGAGTGCTATTAGGAAAGTTCACTCCCCCCAGTGCTCTGGCCCCGGCACCTTCCGGCTGTGGCCTCAGACAGCGACCGAGCCTCAGGCTCACCCTGGCAGAGCCCCAGCACTGGGGGGACCCCACTCCGGGAACCACGGCTGTGTATCCGGCCTGTGCACCCGCCTCCTGGGCCCCGCTGGCTAGGGACAAGCTCAGCCACTCTAGACATGTGCCCAAGCATCACGCGGCCCGAGCACCAACATGCAGGGCGGGGAGGGGGGCAGGTAACAGGCAGCAAGGCCTGTGCCCGCCTCCAAGCGAGGGAGCCCCACACTCCCAGTCCAGGCCCACCCCACACCGCCCATGCCCCCCACCCCCCAGCAGCAGCGCCACCAGAGCCCCGAGGCCCTCACCACGACAGTGATGCCGTCCTTCTCCAGAGGGGCCTTGTCGTAGGTCACGTCACACACTCGGACCACGGTGGTGGCCCCGTACTTCTTCAGGTCCTGGCGGGGAGGACAAAGGCGGGCTGGGCTGGGGCTGGGGCCCAGGGGTGCACACCTCTGTCCGGGGGCCCCCAGGGCAGGGCCACACCCCCTTAATGAAGCAGGCTGGTCCCAAGCAGAACGGTCAGGGGTGGGCTTTCGGGCCCAATGACACAATGAGAGGACGGGCCTTCCTGATGCTTCCGCACAGGCCGTCCCCACCTGCTCTCCCGCAATGTGGCTAGGCCGCTGTGAACCCGGCTTCCAGCACATTCCCACCCTGCTCTTGGGTGCTCAGGACCCCCATGGTGCCAGCATCTCCCAGACAAAGCAGGGGCAGGACACCGTGGCCCGGGCTGCCCTCCTGGCCAGGGTCTTGCGCACGGTCCCGCGAGGGCCCAGCCCGGGGTCTTGTGCACGGGTCCCGCGAGGGCCCAGCCCAGCCCCCACACGAGGGTCTGCGGCGTCTCAAAGGGCAGGCAGGCACGTGCTCAGAGGCAGCCGGGCCCTACTCACCAGCGGGGAGCCCCCTAGCCCAGGGCTGGGCTCTGACCCTCGACACAGACTCCCCTTGACCCTGGTCACACACGGACCCTGAGCCCAGTCACAGGCTGACGGCTGAGCTGCGTCTTTCCCCAGGTCCTGCCATTACCTTGAGGGCCTGCGTGGCGAAGAGAGACAGCCCTCTTCTGCAAGGCTCTTGGCACAGTGTCCAGGGCCCAGACCCCTGATGGCAGGGTGTCCCCTGCCTCCCTCTATACAGTGTTCCAGGTCCTCTTGTCCCAGCTCCCTGCTTAATGACAAGCACGCATGGGGGCTGCCCTCGCGCTGCAGAGGGGAGTGCTGAGGGTCCGAGACCACCAGAGCACTTAAATGCGGCAGCAGGCTCTGCAAATAGGAAGGCGCTCCGCAGAGGCCGGGCTGTTACAGGAGGGCATGGGGAGAGCTGCAGGCTCTGCAAACAACGTGTGGTCACCCCCACAGTGGCCAGCTCAGACTCCTGCCCAGGCCCTTCTCCTAGACCTCTCCCTGAGGCCCCCAGCCCAGCCTGTCCTAACTCAAGGCCCCTGAGAGCCAGCAGGCTTCCCGCCGCCCGGGCTGGCCGTGGCACGGAACTTCACCTGCCTGCCCCTGCGACTTCAGCGGCCAAGTCTCACAGGGCGACCCTCCCTCCTCCTCCCCGCTCCCACGGAGCTTCTCAGGAACACCCCAGTCTCCCAGCTCCGGGGCCCAAGGGCCAGGGTGACAGTTCTGCCACGAAGCGCAGCGCTCGGCCGGACAGCTCCGAGCCCCACCCCCACCGACTCCTGGGCAGCAAGCCAAGCACCCGCGGGCCCCACTCACCTGGATGAAGGTGCTGAGGGTGGCGTCGGTGGGGTTGTGCGTGATCAGGAAGCGCATGCTCTTGTAGCTCACCTCCACGGGGGCCGGCCGGTTCATCCGCGCCATGCTGCTCCGCGGTCGCGGCGAGGCCCGGGGAGGCGAGGCCCCCACGAGCCCCCGCGCCCCAAGGAGACGGAGATCCCGGTGCTTGCCCGACACACAGAGAGCACTTCGTCGTCCCGTCTGCACAGACACCGTGCGATGCCCGGGGGGTGGAGGGCCTGGGCCCCGAGTCCGGCTCTTCACAAGCAGAAGGGAAGACAGCCCCCAGGGCAGGGTGGCGGCCCACGCCCCCAACGCGGGGAGCTGGACACCGATGAGGGGCCACAGGAAAAGGGGGACACCCAAACCCCGGCCAAGAAGCCCTCACAAAGCCCAGAGGGAGTCTGCCGCCGGGTCTCTGCCCGGCGCCGTCCGCATCGGTGGACGGGCAAGCGGCCCCCTGCACTTGAAGGCGGGCCCCGGACCCTCAAGGACCAGATGGAACCTGAACTTGAACTGAACCCACAGGGCAGCCTCGGGGTGGGGGTAGGGGTGGTGGGCGGCAGCCGTGGCGGCGGGTGGCTCTGACGCTCAGGGCCTCAGTCACGTTACCCCATCGGGGTACTGCAAGTCCTGGAGAGGGCCCGGGGGCTCAGGCGGCAGAGCCGGCCCGGGGCCGGACAGTAGGGGCCATGGGCAGGCGAGGGCAATGGTGAGAGCGAGAGGCACGGGGGCCTCCTCAGCAGCAGGCGTGGCGGGGATGTTGGGCCCGGCAGTATTCAGAGCGGCCCCCCGAGGCCCTCTCCATAAATCCCAGGCTGGTCAGCAGCGGGCCACGTCTGCGGAAGGACCGGAAAGAAAAGGAACAGACAAGGGGTCACCTGGAGCCCCCGCCTCTGGGGAGGAGTGGGAGCCTGCCCATCCTGCTGTCGCTAACCTAGGGCCCTGCTGCGGGACGGTGTTGGGGAAGGGACCCTCGTCAGGCCTCAGTTTCCCCACCTGGGAGTACAGGAAGGAGCGCTCCCGCCGGGGCAAACTCAAAGCCCGGACAGCCACCAGAGTGGAGTGAAAAGGGACAGAGGGAGGGAGTCCAGGGACGCACACCCCAGGAACATGCTGCACCCCAAGGAGCAGATTGCAAGGTCCCTGCGCTGAGCCTTGCTCCCCCCTCTGCCGCCTGCGACCAGCAGACACCCACCCCCAGCCCATAAAGTCACAGCGCTGTGCGGAATTCCGGGCCCCTGTGGAATTTCAGAGCCCAGATCGTTCCGGGGCGTCCAGTCCTCCCGGAGGGGCTCAGGAAGGGCTGCCACAGAGCTGGGGCGTGGCGCAGCCCCTCTCACAGCTGTGAACCACCTGAACTTGTCCCCCGTGCCCCGTGGGGGTCCCTGGCTCCCGCTGGCCCCCACCCCTGCTGTCTCCACCGCTCACCCACAGGGCTGGCCCGACGCGGGAGTAAACAAGCGGGCTTCTGCCCTCGGGGAGCTCGGGGCAGCAGAGGCAGCCATGGCGGCCAAAGGTCCAGCCAGCCAACGGAGCATGCCAAGACGTGACAGTGCAGGTGGCCAGGAACGGGTCACACCGTGATGGCCTCAGGGAGGGACGCTGCCGGACCACTGAGTCAGCCATCAAGCATGTCCACAGGCATGTCCATGTCCATCTCTGGGCCCCAAAGTTCTCAGGGACCCCAGCGGGACCACCCGGCCCCACCCCCACCCTCACAGATGGGCTGGGAGACCTTGGGCAATCATTGGCCTCAGTTTCCCCATTTGCACAACAAGAAGTCATACAAGATGGCCCTGTGGTTCCTCTAGCTGTGACCCAATGGTCGACAGACCCCTCCAGCCACCGAATGTGGCCCCGGCCCCACCTACGGCTCTCTTACCTGCTCACCCGGCCGGCCCCTCTGTCCCCCAACCCACCACCTCTTACCTTTGTCCCCGCCCCAGCAGCCCCTTCTCCAGCTGCCCACCAGGCCAGGAGAGCCGTGGAGTCTCAGCCCCGGTGCTGGAAGCCCCCAAGGCCAGAGACCCCAGGTAAGAAGGGACCCGCTGCCCCAGGGTTCCTGGGCTCCGGGCAGGGGCCACACTTCACCCTCTGCCCAGTGCCACGGTCCTGGGAGGGCTCAATGGGGAGTGTCCCGGGAGGGAAAAGGCAGAGGAGCCCGTCCTGGTTCAGCCAGACCCTAAACCCGAGCCACCCCAGAGCAAGCTACAGCTCAGAGTGCGGGCGAGGAAAGCGACAGCCACAGGCGCTCCGAGCACCACACAAACACCAGTCCCTCCTGGGGCCGCAGAACGCTCCCGAGTGTGTGTGTGCATGGCTGTGTTTACCAGAAAGCAAGAGGAGCAAAGGCCCAAGGAAACCCCAGGACTGCAGACCTCTCCATGCAGGGCTGACCTGTCCCCTCACTGCCCACAGATGCCGGGCACTTCGGGGAGACCCCATGGGCAACAGCAGAGGGCCTCGCTCTGCTACCCAGTATCCCTGAACAGGTCCTCGGGGCTGAAGGCCACTGGGCAGGGAAGGGCCACAGGACTGTCCCCTGGAGCCTGCAGCTGCCCCTATCGGCAGGGGTGAGGGGTTAGACTGGCTGGGGGACAGGGAGCAGGATCCAGGCTAGAATGGGGTCAGGGTCTGGACCAAGGCTGGACCCACCCCAGGCTGGATCGGGGTCTTGCCACACACCCCACTTGTCTGTGCCGAGACTGGGCCTCCCACACCCAGATGGGAGCCAACAGCGATGCCTCACCCCTACTGACCCAAGTCCTCCCACGTGGCTCCACCACGCCCTACGGCCACCCCCCGAGAGGGGCCCTTCCTCCCCACCACACCCCCTCCGTGAGGCGCCAGGAACCCTGAGCAGGGCTGACCCCTGTTGGCCAGCAACCATCCCCCAGGCCCACTACCATGAGGCAAGAGCCCCACTTGTACACGATGCGGCCCCTCCAACCTGCCTGCCAGGGGTCCCCCAGCCCAGCGCCTGGGACCCCAGCCCAGCACGGAACCCTCTGCTGGGTCCAGAGCAGCCATCCTTTGGAAACCCCGTTAGGGTTTTCCTCCCTGTCTGCAGATGAGTGAACAGGCTGGGGAAAGGCAACAGGACCCTCTCCGGGCCCTGACCAGACAGACGCTTCCTGAAGCTCAAGTCTGGGAGGCAAGAACACCCCGCCCTCAGTCATGAGAGGGGGAATCCAGATTCAGAGGCTGCTGCCCGCATGCCGGGTCATGGCCTGCTGGACCCCACAGGGCTTCAGAGAGGGCCAGCCCCTCCCGACGCAGGTCCCTCGGTGATCTGGGAGACGCTGGAGCAGTGCGGCTCCGTGAGGTCCCGGGAGAGGTGAAGCAGAGCATGGGAGCGCAGTGAGCAGGACTGGGACCCGGCAGCTCCTGTGGGGCCTTGGGTGGGGCCACCACGTCCTGTGCTGTGTGAGCCCCCAGCTGCGTGGGGGCTGTTCCAGGGGTGCAGCCCCCTCCCCCGGCTGAGGCTGAGGTCCTCCCGGCACGCCCGCCCCAGCTCACCCCTGCTCGCTCACGTGCGCGCACACAGGCAGTCTGCCGCCGCCTCCATCCGCCCGGTGGGCCGGGCACGGGGGCGAGACCCAGAGTGTGGGGCGCACCGGCCCCCCTGGGATGCTCGGCAGCCCGGTGGCCGGGAACTATATATAGTGCCCGGGCATCACGTGGGCAGGATGACCGGTGCCCGGCAGGCCACCCGACTTCTTGTGGCTCCCACACCTGCCGCCTAAATATAACCGCAGCTGGGTCAGCGTGCGCAGCCAAACAAAGGGGCTGCGGAGGGCTGAGCAGGAGAGAGGAAGCGGCAGGAGGAAGGGGAAATGCAACAGCAGAGGGGAGGCGGCTGACCACCGCGGGGCGGGACCCTGCCTCCCAGGCGCCTGCCTCCTGCCTCTGCGCATCAGCGCAGGAAACCATCGGCCCTAGGCACACCCTCCCCAGCACCCTCTGGGGCTCCCGATGACCCCTGCCAGGAGGAGATCCCATAGCAGAGGGGGCCTACCCAGGGCTGGGTGCTGGGGGACCTCCGCACAGGCAAAGGCCTGCAGGACAAAGTCTCCATGGCAGAGGAGTAGAGGCTGCCAGAGAGAGGTGGGTTGGGGATGCCGAAGCCCACCGGCTGAGGGCCAGGCACCCCTCACCTGGCCTGCTCGACTCCTGCCCAGCTCTCCAGCCTCAGGCCGGAGGACTCCTGAGCACCTTCCTGTGTGTTTCTGTGTGCCCAACACCACACCTCACTGAACCCTCACCACCGCCGGGGAGCCCGCCATCCTCCTGCCCACCCCTCGCTGTGTGCACATGGGGAGACTGAGGCCCTGGGACTAAGAGCCCACACGGGGTCACCCAGGGAGCTGTCTCCACACCCCGCTCACCTTCACCAAGAGACCCTCTGCAATGCTCCCAGGTAGAGCCATCCCCAGGGTCTAGCCGACCCCAGCAGCAGGGTCCCGGCTTTGCCTCCTGGGAGCGCCATGTAAGGAAGGCAGTGCCCCCCAGAAGATGGGCGTCAAGAGTCAAGCCTGGCATCACAGTCAACACTGTGCCTGCTCTGGCCAGCCCGGGGGCCCTAGGAAGACAGGGGAGCAGGGCACACAAGCCCCAGCACACAGGGTCCCGGGAGGCCTTGCCTTGCTGGAAGGCGGCTCCGAGCCCAGCCAGCCAGCCTGGCCGCTGCAGTCGGCAGTCAGAGCCATAGGGCTGTGGGGAGCAGGGGTGTGCTGGCAGGGGCCCAGGCCAGAGCACAGCCCCCTCCAGGCTCATCCCCACACACGCACCCAGAAAGCATCAGCCATGGCGTGGCCCCTGCTGGACAGGCAGGCAGGAAGGAGCCCCGCAGGAGCCCCACACACAGGCCCACCCTCACCAGGCCACATGGTCTGCCCTTCAGCTCAAGGAACCCAAGGCAAGGGCTCCTATCCTCACGCCTCCATCTGGCACCAACGTGGGCGTCAAGCCAGGACTCCCATTTCAGGGCTCTTAGCTCCCCACTTCCAGCAGCACCTTCCTGAAGGCCATCTCTGGGCACTCGGCGCCCCCACCGCCACCAACCTCCCATCCCGACTGCTTTCAGAGGAGCTGTCCCCTCCGACGCTGCCTGCCGTGAACGAGACACCTTGGCCACATTGTACAGATAAAACACAACAGATCAGAGAGGCCACGTGACTCGCCCAAGTCGCCCAGCCAGGAAGCAGAAGAACCACGGTTGGGGCTGAGTTTTACTGAGCCGCAAAGACCTCTGCTCTTGCCGACTCTGGGCCTCTGGGATAAAGGGCCTCTGGGCAAGCCGCTTCCCCCGCCCCAGTCTGAATCCTCATTCGTACACAGTAAAAGTTGCCCATCGAGCTCTTTGACACTGCATCCAAAACATAGGGCACACCGTGCTGCTCAGGCTATAGACCTGAGCCCCGGCAACAGTGTCCCCCCCCCTTGCCCGGGGCACCCGCTCTGGCCACGCCTGGGGGGCACCTGCTGCAGCTGGCAAGACCCCAAGCCCTTCGGAGAAGTCTATTTTTATCAGAGCAGGAGCCGTTCCTGGAATCCTCCCAGAGCGAGCCCAAGTCCACACACAGTTGGGGGAGCAGTCGTGAGGCGGCCCAGCCCGCCCTGATCCCCTAGGAAACCCTCCCAGAGCCCTCCCGCCCCACACCCAGCAGCACTAAGGGTCAGCCCCGCCACGGCCAAGCACGGCGCCTCCCTTCCCTCCATCCCTGTCCTGTCCCCTCTCCCTCCAGCCACATGCCCTTTAGAGCAGTGTCCCAGCCCCAGGGAAGGCACGTCCCAAAGGAGGGACACGGAGGCTGTCGAGTCCACGCTGCCTCCGCACGGGGCCTGGCACCAGAAGGGCTCCCCACTTGTTTATGGAAGGAACAAATGACCCAACGTTCTGGGCAGAGGTCCAGATCTGGGAAACGTCCAGAACCCATCACGGGATCTCAGCCCCTGAGGTCCAGAGGGAACTCGAAGGTCACCTCCGCCACCCAGTCCCCCAGCTCGCACACCTCCAGGGACAGGGAGCTCACTACTCCTTGGCAGCACCTCTCTGCCTTCAGGCAGCTCCCTGAGTAATCGGGGCCCCCCTCCAGGGCCCGCTGAGTGCCCGCAGCTGGGATGGGCACCAGCGGGAGGAAGACTTCCAAGCAGATTAAGCCAGCGCAGCGGGTAGCCCCGAGGGCAGCCCCGCTGGAGGGTCAGGTGATCGGGGGAGGCTTTCCTGAAGCAGCCGGCCAGCGGGGAGCCCAGCGCGCTGCAGATGCCTGGAATCTCATCAGGGCTTGACTGGCTGCCCTGACTCCCCGGGCGACCTGGGGCCAGGGCTTGCCCTCTCTGGGGCACGTGGCCTCCGCTGCCGATGGAGACGCCACCAGGGAGGAAAGCTACCTTCCGAGCTGGTGCCAACTCCCAGCCAGCCACGGGGCACCCGGCTACGACCTGCAAGCAGAGCTGGGGGGAGCGGGCCTCGGTTTGCACTGGGGCGGGCACCTCTTCCGCCCGCCAGGATCTCGGAGTGGAGGCCTGCTCCGGAGAGCAGGCTCCCTGAACCATGGCGGCTGCCCCTTGGGCCCACTCAGGCCGCCTCGCCACACCTGTGGCTTTAAGGGTGCCCCGGGGGGGCGTGGTGCTGACTCCCCAAACCGAGCGCACCCCCCCCAAGGTCACCCTCGAGGGCTGTCAGCCACCAGCGCTACCGGGACAGGCCCCAGCTCCACCGGAGACCAACGGGCACGTGGGCGGGCACCTTGAGAGTGCGGGTAAGGCCACGGGACTCCCCACCAGCTGTCGTTAGTGGCAGATACAGCACGGCTGGGCGGGCCGCAGGGGTCTCCTGGACCCAATGGCCATCGGGAGCCAGCCAGGCCTAGCCTGAGCACCCCCCAGCCCGGACAGCACTCGCCCAGCAAGCACCAGAAGTAAAGGGCGCCTCTCCGAGCTGCTGTCCGCCTCACCCTGCCTCACCTGGCAGGGCCCGGGCCCTCCCCTCAGGGGCACCTGTGGCAGGGACACACAGGGCAGGAGGAGTGAGCACAGGAGGGACAGCAGGCACGGGTGCCAGCTGCACACAGGGCAGCACCAAGCTGGGACGGTCAGGGCCGGGACTCAGGCTCAGGGGTCGGGGTGCAGCCAGGCCTGTGACCAGACACGACGAGGCTTGCCTTGCTGGGGTGTCCAGAAGACAAAGGGACAGTACGAGATAAGGGCTAGAACCCCTGTGTGGCTGTGGGACAGTGCCCTGCTAGGGCACCTACCCTGCCCCCAGCCCCAGCAAGCCCCTCCTGATGGCCAGGCTGCCGGTGACACCCATGGTGACACATGGGCCACAGCATGTGGACTGCACCTCCCGGACAGCCCCCTCTGTCGGAAGCCCCACCTCCCGCCCAGCACCACCGACCAGGGCAGCACCACCACCCGAGCCCTGCACTGGCTCTGGGAGCCTTCGGCCACCTGTGTGCCCACTCCCGCTCCAGACCTCAGGACTCCCACCAAGCAGGAAGAACCAGGCGTGTGCAGCCCATTTACGAGTACCGAGCCCTCCCGCGCCCGGCACGGGGCTGAGCCCAGAGACGCGGGGAAAGCACGCTCCGGAGCAAGCCCCCCAGATGGGGCTGCCAGCCACCCCTCCGCCCCCTGCCCTGGGAAGCCACCTCCCAGACAGCCCCCACGGGTGCCCCACACGCAGGCAGCGCTCCTGAGCCAGGGGTCACCCCGCCCCTCACGGCACCCTGTGCCTCAGTTTCCTAAGCTGCCACATACAAGGGCATTTCCTGGCGCCATCTGTTCCCAGGCTGCCTGGGTCACAGCTGGGCCACCCTTGAGGCTGGTGAACCAGGGCTCCGGCTTCACCCTGCTAGCTCTCCTGCCAGCGGGAGCACTGCCTCCCCCCGACCCCCACACAGCAGCCGCCGCCCCCTGGGCCCTCCTGCACCCTGCCTTGACCATGCACTTCCTTCCACCACCCGCCCGCCCGGGGACCCCAGGCAGCCCGTTTCCTCAGCCTCCACTTCAGACTGCGAGGCGAGGGGTCATGGACCAGCGACCGCAGGCCCTTACTGTCCCTCATCTGCAAGGGAGAAGGACAGTGGCTGCCCTCCGGGGACGATGTCAGGAACACAGATTCTGTCCTGAGAAGCGCACAGACCAGGGATCCCACCCCAGAGCGTGGACCGCCCTTCCCTCCCCGATCTCGGGTCCTGTACCCCAAGACCCCCAGAGAGCTCAGGACCCCACCTGAGACACAAACTGGGGGACCCAGGGCTGCCCTTGAAGGACACCCACACACCCTGCTCCCCCATCAGGGGATGGAGATCCCGGGGGGTGTCCCTTCCTCTCCTCTAACCAGCCAGCCCGCTCTCCCCACCAGGGTGGGCATCGAGAGACACAGCGGGCAGCTCAGTGGGCACTTCCATGAGGGCACGTGCCACCGCCAGCCCCAGACCCAACCCGGGACCAGGAGCCCACATCCTCCACCCACCCACCTGGTGAGCACCCCAGTCCCCTTCGTCGAGACCTGGACATACAATGATGGCCCCACGCTGCTGCGGCTCATACACCGCCTGTGGCTCCCCATGGCCCCAAGCCAAGCTCTGACTTTCCAGCCTGACCCACTGGTCCCAGCCCTCCGACCCTCAGCTTACGAGTGGGAGGAGGCATGGGGCACCTGGGTGGATCAGTGGGTTAAAGCCTCTGCCTTCGGCTCAGGTCCTGGTCTCAGGGTCCTGGGATCGAGCCGCTTCGGGCTCTCTGCTCAGCGGGGAGCCTGCTTCCTCCTCTCTCTCCGCCTGCCTCTCTGCCTACTTGTGATCTCTGTCTGTCAAATAAATAAATAAAATCTTTAAAAAAAAAAGTGGGAGGAGGCAGAGGGGGGGCCTGTAGGATCCATGCCTCCAGTCACCCTCTCGTCTGTGTCCAGACGAGGCCCCCAGACTCTCCTCATCCCCCCCACCAGGAAGTCCTCCTGGATGCCCTCACTGCTGGGATTTTGCCCATTGAGTTTTCATTCCTATGTGTACCTACCCAGCATCCTCTCTGCTCCGGGCCCCATGCTGAGAGCACTGGGGCCAAGGGTGAGTGAACCCTCACGACCCGACCCTCAGGGAACCCACCATCTGGGGTGGGGGTCAGGCAATGGACTGCACAGACAGAAACAAGACTGGGAGTGGCTCTCGGGCACCGCGGCCTTTGGGCCGAGATGCGGGCCCCACCCTACGGACACGGCAAGGGTCCCCACCTGGGAAAGGCATCAGACTCGCCAGCACCTGTTCCTGCTGCCACTCTGGAAACCACTTCCCACCCCATGTCCCCATCACCCCCAGCTCTGCACACACCCCCACCTGAAGCCAAAGACCAGAACCCCATTTTCCACAGGGGCCGGACAGACGCGGAGCAGAGCTGCCAGAAGCCTGGCGTCCCACTGCTGAGCCCGGGGCTCCTCCTTCCCTTCCACCCGATGAATCACGGGAACTCCACCTGTGCGAGCCCGGGCCCAGGGCGGGTTTCGTAAACACGAGGCCTTCGTAGCAGCCAAAGTCATGCCCAGAGGCCCGGCTGCAAATACCACCCCCCCCGCCCCCCACTGCGTGCCCCAGGAGGGGCACCAGGCCCTCAACTCAGAGCCCAGCAGCTCCTGCTTTGCACACAATTGTGACCCAACCTAGAAAGCCACAGATACTTCCAAACGCCTCAAGGGGGGGTCACTCAAACCCAAGGCAGTGGCCAGTGCCGGTCTAATAAGGGCATCGACAGTTACCACCTGCAGAAAACCCGCTTTCAGGCTAAAGACTCTGGGGATCCAACAGACCCTAAGTGCCTCCGTTTACTAGCTGGGGAGGGGTCTCCGCAGCCCTGAAGTTCCACAGATCCCTGTTGTATCAGGGGGTTTAGCACCACCGCCGCCCCCGCCCCCGCCCCGCTCCAGGCTGCTGTAAAAACCAAAGGAGGAAGTGGGTCTGCAGGTGCCCCCCAGCCCCACCCCGAGCGACACAGCCTGTGGTCACAGTCAGCATCTCAGCAAGTGGCCAGGCCGAGCCCAGGACCCAGCAGCTGCCTGGCCAGAGGGTGAGCCCCCCAGCACCGCCAAGGACCCCTGATGACCAGGTGACCTCGGACGGGCCCCATCCACACCAGCTGTTATGGCCATGCTGTGACGACCCACGGGACCCCCTCTCACTCCCCTGCCAGCAATAAATCATCAACTATGTGAGCACTGTGTTCACAGTGGGGCCCTGCATATCCCTCCCCCGCTCCCCTGAGGGGGCAGAAGAGGCAGGCCGGGACATCCCCCCACAAATTGTTGCCCCTCCACAGTGCAGCCGACCAGCAGTTCCAGGGACCCTCCTCTGAGCCACGGGCCGGGCGCACAGCAATACGGGACAGCTCGGGCTCTGGAAGGAGAAGCGTCCATCCCTGGGCCACCCGCCCCTACTTCGACAGAGGAAGCTACTGAGGCTCCAGCTGACCTGAGTGTGAGCAGAAAGGCCTGGGAACCCCTGCCGCCCCGCTCTGAGGTCTGCCCCAGGGATGGCCACACCCAGGCCTCCGCCAGCCCCACCTTCCCCACCGGACCGAGGAGCTGCTGGGAGCCCGCGGTCACTCACCCGCCTTCCCGGTCCCGGAGTCCTGGGGCGCCGCGCCCCCGCCCAGCTTTATCCCCGCCCGGGCTGCCCGCCCTCCCGCGTCAAAGAAAGGCCCCTGATCGCCGGTAAACTGTGCCGGGAGGGAGGCGGGGGCACGCTGGGGCAGCCCCGAAGGATCGCGGCCAGCTTTTGGCTCCCACTGCACTCCCCCCTCCCAGGGCTGCCTGGAAGCAGGGGAGTGGGGCTGGGACAGGGATCTGAGGTTGAGGCGAGCACCCTGGTCCCAGGAAGCAGTGGGCAGGAGAGCCCCCTCCCCCACGGGGCCTGACTCTGGGCTGCAGGAGGCAGTCCCCAGGGCCCTGAATCCAAAGGCAGCCAGAGCAGGGGGAGGGGGGGAGGGAGGGGGCTGGAGGAGTGGGCGCAGAGCCAGCCTGGAGATCTCTCCAAGGCCCCGAAGCCCAGCCTGGCAGCCCAGCCTGGCAGCCGGCAGGGTGGAGGGTCAGGGGGACAGCCTGGGGCTCCCCAGTTCTCTGGCCTGTCTCTCCACTGCCTGCTGCAGGTTGGGAAGGGGGTTCCAGGACCCTTCCCTTGCTGAGGGGGCACTCAGTGCACCCCTACCTCCCCAACCCACCCACACAGAAACAACCTAGCCCTCTCTAGGCTGCCCCCAACCTCAGCAGCCCCCCAGGGCCCTCCCCAGACTGCTCTCGGGCTCCGGAGAGCTGCCCACGCTTCCCCAGGGCCCCCGCGGGCCCAGCCCTCAGGTCTTCCTGTTGTCCGTTTCCCCCACAAGGAAGCCAGGGACGCCGGCTAACAGGCCAGTGAGCCCACCACACCCCGGCCGGGGCCTCAAGGCCCCACAAAAACACCAAGGAAGGGAAGAAGAGGGAACCCCACCAGTGGGGGAGGGGTGCTCCTGTCCCTGAGGCCCAGGGTCACTTGTCCCTCCTCCCCCCAGGATGCTACCCTAGTGGGGATGGCACCAGGAAGGATGAAGCCCTCTCCCCAGACCCTGGATGGGGGTGGGGGTGGTAGCCCAGGCCAGCCCTGCCCGGAGAGGTCACCGACGTCCCTGCCCCGGCCTGCCCCCCGCCAGGTGAGCAGCAGGTGCAATTCCTCCCGAGCTGCAGCTGCGGGAACAGCCTCCACAGCTGGCCCCGGAAGGGCGGCCCCATTACCCCACCAGCCCGTCCCGACGTCGGCCCACAGACCGCTCCCCTCTCTGGTTCCCACCAGGCACCTGCCAGCTGCCCACCGGCCACCCCGCCCCAGACAGAGCCCCTTCCCAGTGGCCCAGGGCCCAGGCCTTGACCCATGCCTTGGCCAGGCCCCAGAGCCCTCCCTTAGCCACCCAGCTGGCCCGCTGGGTCTGCGGCAGCCTCGGCCAGGTGCTGTGACTCACACACCTGCCCCCAGGCCTTTGTCCCTGTCCCTGTCCCTGCCTGGGCCTCCATCTGGCGGCCCTCTTCCCTCCCACCTCTCCCAGCCCCACCGCATGAACCTCTCCCCACCCCCGCAGCCCTCCCTCCTCTCCTCACCCCCGCAGCCCTCCCTCCTCTCCTCACCCCCACAGCCCTCCCTCCTCTCCTCACCCCTGCAGCCCTCCCTCCACTGCCCCGCCCCTCTCTGGACCAGTCCCAGAGGCCATGTGCACCTTGGACCACCCCTGGAGGGCAGGGCCACGTCCAGCCCCCTTCAGATCTCCCCAAGGGAGGGTAGAGACTTCAGAGGGTCAGCGTCCACGAGTGGACCCCCAGGCCCGCTGAGGAGACAGGACGGCACAGGACGACCGGCCAAGCCAGAGGTTCAGCAGGACCTAGTGTGACTGAGAAGCCGTGTGGCAGCCCAGGGGCAGCTCTGTCAAGGCACACACAGTGGGTGTCCAGACCAGACGCCCGTGCCAAGAGGGTGGGGACCCCGTTCCCCTATGCCACCATGCCGCCCGGTGGCCCGCCACATCGTCTGTGTTCTCCAGTCCATACCCCATCTCCCACTAGGCCTGGAAGGACTCTGCCCAGACTCCCAAGTCAGACTACAGAAGTCTCACACGGCCAGGGACCTCGCACGGATGGGGAGACCCGGTGTCCTGCCTTAGTAACCAGAGGGTCAGAGCCCTCCCACTGTGGTCCCTGGGCCTATCACTGCCCCTCCCCGGGCCCCAGCCCGCCTGTCTTAGCAAGGACACAGCTGGACTCATCTGCGTGTCCGATATTGCCCCGTTGGTGAAAGGCAGGTTCCCAAGCATCCCCCCTCCCCACGGGGCCCCACCACGTGCACTGGCACACACAGTCAGGTGAGCCCCGGGAGGCTAGAAGCAGGGTTCTGCAGGCCCTGCTGCACCCCCCTGTCCCCAGGGGTCGTCTCCTGCCCTCAGCCTCCCCGCCTTGCAGAGCCTCAGTCCCGGAGGTCTGGTTATCTGGCAGCAGTTTCCAGCCTACAGCCCGTTACTCTGGAGTATACGGTGTTGGGTTGGGAATTCCTAGGCTCCGATTCTAACAGGACGAAGAGCTTCGAAAGCCTGCCCTAGCCTGCACCCACGGTCCCCAGTGCTTTCCCCCTGGGCCCCTCTGGGCTGGTGCCGACTCCTGGCACCATGCCCCCGAGCCTCCGGAATGGGCACGGCGTCCCAGAGGAGCCGGGAGCTTCACGGATTCGCTTGGCGCCAACGGCCCCTGAGAGGTCCTTGTACCCACCAAGTCCCCAGCTCAAGCCCCTGCCAGGAAGGCAGAGGCCCCAGGAGGCCCAGAGGAGGCCCCCGGTCCTTGCCGTCCTGAGAGCCCCGGGCCTCCCCAGTCGACCAACCAGGTGGAGCCCAACCACTCCCATGCCCCCCGCCACACACACACACACACACACACACACACACACGGACCCTCAACGGGCAAAAGGCACCTGGGGTCCTCAGAACCGGGGTGGTGGCATGGGCCTCCTGGATGGTCCATGGGGCCTCCCAGAGGAGGAAGTCTCTGCCCCCCGGAACCAGCTGGAGGCCCCACGGGGTGCGCCCTGGGATACCCCGACAGCTGAGAAAGTCCTCCGTGTGGCTGCCTGTGCCCCCACGCACACCTTTTCTCCTCCCTGGGCCTTTCGGTCGTCTGCACAACTTGGATATAACAGACCCTCTCAAGGGGGGAAAACAAGAGCTGCCCCCCAACATGCCCCCGGTGCCCACGGAGTTGTCCCGTGGCCTGGGGGGCAGGGGTGGGGCACCCCTGTGAGGGGAGGCTCCATTAAGGACACCCCCAGTACTGGGGGGCATTTGCTGCGCCCGCCTGAGTCCCCTCCCCCAGGAGGAGCGGCTCTGGCTCGTCCTCTGGCCCTGGACCATGCAAGGTCAGCATCCCCGAGGGGGATGAGAAGGAGGTCCTGGGGGAGATCTAGGGTGCCAGAAGACAGCTGGCACCAGACAGGCGGTCAGCCCCTCCCCCGCTGCACCTGCTGTGCCCCAGTCCCAACCAGGAGGCAGGATAGGACCCCCCGCACCCTCAGGGGAGGGGGCTCTGCCCACAGATGCAGCAGCCAGTCCCCTGTACCCGTGCAGCCACCCTGGACCCATGGCAGGACATGGCCAGCAGCTGCCCCAGAAGCCGGCGGCCCCCGGGGAACTGGCCCCTGCGGCATCCAGGCGTGCTAGCCGTTTCTGCTCACCGCCGCACCCGAAGCCCGGCCAGCAAAGGAGGCTGCGGCCCAGCTGGAACGTGGGTCCACGCACCGGCGCGGCTCGGCTCACCACCCCCACACACCCGAGGGGCGTGCCCAGGAGTGCAGAACAGGGGAAGGCTCCAGGACCCCTGCACACGCAGACCCCCCCCCACATTCATCCCCCACGCAGTGCTGAAGGAAGCCATCAGCCCTTTTCACAGATTAGGAAACTGAGGCTATGGCCATGCAGTCAGTGACTTGACTAGCCCGAGGCCACAGCTATGCGCAGCTGAGCCAGCCCAGGTGGGCACTACCGCTGTGTTTTCTCCTTAAAACAAGCCCTGATCCAAAAACCGAGGCCCGGCCCTCCAACAGATCTCAGGGCTCCCGGAAGCCCCGTCACCCATCGCCTCCATCCGTCACCAAGGCCCCCGCACCCCCCCCACCCAGCACACAGGCCGCCAGGGGTCAGGCGGGCGGGAAGGGGTCGCAAGATCACGGAGGTGGCCAGGGCTGCTGGCCAAGACCCTGGTGGACGCGCGTCAGAGGGGCCTTCAGGAGCCACGGGAAAGAGTTCTGACCTGGCCTCGGGAGGCCACATCCAAAATAACCGGCCCCACCGCCCCGGGAGGACTCTGCCGGGCGCACGTAGGCCTCACAGCCCTGGGCGCTGCCAAGCTGGGTGCGGAAGGTCATGGCTATTTCTGGGCCAGCCTGGCAGCGAGACACAGCCCCCCGGCACCCCCAGAGAACCTGCGCAAGAGGGGTAGGTGGCTGCATCCAGGACACACGCTAGAGGGGCCCGCAGACCCCCAGGGCAGTGGGGAGCCCTGCGCCGCTACTTTTCTCTTCCCGGCGCTGCCGCCGTCTCAGCTCCGTGTCAGCCCCGCCGGCATCTCCAGCGGTCGCCGGGTGCCGAGCCCCAGGCTGGATCCCTGGGTGGATGGAGAACCATGTCCCGTCTCTGAAACCACAGTGGCGCTTCCTGCTCTTCAGCAGCTCGAACCCTGAGCACACGCAGCCCAGGACGGCTCGACGACCCAGGCCCCCAGGGAAGCCAGCGTGACACCCACCATGCACAGCGCTGTGTCCACCCTGCAACGTCGCAACCTCGTGGGTGCCCGTGGCCGTCCCACCCGTGGGAGCCTGAGGCCCACGGAGCGCAGGAGACTCTGAGGCGGGGCCTCCCCGAACCCAGGCCCTGCGGGGTCTCTAGGGGCCCAGCAGGAGGGGCTCCCTCCCATCACCCCGACCCCAGTGTGGCTCTGCCCCACACCCTTGCTCAGGTCCTGACAGCTCCCAGAGGGTCTCTGTGCCTCAGTCTGTTCATCGGTAAGATGGGCTCGCTGGACGCTGTTCCTTCATGGAGCTGCTGGTGGCCGCTCTCCTGGGATCTGCAGGAACACTTCCCTTCCCAGCAGCCTTGCCTGAGCCCCTGGAATGATTCTTCTGTGCCAGACACCCAGGGGGACTCTGAGGGGACTCTAAGCCCCGTGGGAGGATCTGCATTCAGAATGGGGATTCCCCCAGGGGTTTCCTTGGGACACCGAAGGGGCTTTTTTTCCTGCAAAATGTCCCAGAGCCTTTATTCCTCAATAGATGCGATGGCCTGGGACGGGGGGGGCGGGGGCAGGGCAGCCGGCAGCACGTTTCCAGAAGGTTTTGGACGCCAGGCACCAGCAAAGACGGCCCCTCCCAGAACCTCAGCAACACACGGGGTTGGGTCAGCCCCATGCCCCAGTCCCAGCTGCGAGGGTGGGAGAGGCTCCCGGCCAGGTCTCCCTGCCTCCAGCTCCTCGGTGCGGCTCCCATCTCTGAGCCCGGCCGGTGGTCAGGGCGGGGACCGCCACACAGAGACGGAGGCGGAGCCCAGGCCAGGCCACCCTGAACCCCCAGCCCCTGGTCCTCTGCCCGGGGCCCCCACCTTGGTCAGGTGGAGGGATTAGCTCCGGGCTGTAGCCAGCCCCTGCTTTAAAGTGACCGAGCCCGCGTCCCGTCCGCTTCCCGCGACTGGCCCTTCAGCCGCTCCTCCAGGAGCTCCAGACAGGGCACGACCAGGGGTGCAGAGCCCGTGTGGGGCTGCACGGCCCCGAGCCCGCACCCAACTGTGCTCTGCAGACTCCCAGCAGTAGGAGCCCCACAGCAGTGCCCACCTCCCCACCCAGACAGGACGATCGGGAGTGGAGGGGACACAAAGCAGGGAGGGCAGGAGACTGCACAAGAAGAGAGACATGTCCGAAGCAGGCCCCACGCGCCACCAGACTCACCAACACCGGGCACTGCCCCGGGGGGAAGGCCGGCTCCACGCCGTGCTCCTGAGCTCACTGAGTGCCCGCCAGTCCTAGCACCGCTGCCCGCTCTTCTCTAAGCCCTGCCGGCCACCCCGGGGCAGAGCCGGGCTAATCCTATTTTGCAGACTTTAACTGAGAACCTGCGCAGGCCAGACTCTGCGGCGCGGGGAGCAGGCTCCATGGCTTTCCTGAGATAAAATTCATGGACTGTGACATTGGCCATTTTAACTATTTTAAACCAGACACTCGGGCGTTTTCTAGCATCTCCGTGGTGTTGTGTGATCATCACCACTACCTACGCCCAAAACATTTCCATCACCCCAACAAGCAGCCCCACACCTCTTGTGGACCTGCCCCGTCCCCACGGACACTCCCACCCCCGCCGCCCGCCCAGCTGCTGGCAGTCACTTGTCCACTTGGGAGCACATCTCCACGGACCTGCCACGTCCATAAAATCACACACCACGTGGCCTTGGGGGTGTGGCTCCCCGATCTCCACATCACGCTTCCGAGGGTCAAGCGTGTTGTCCCGGGGTCAGGGCTGCACCCCTTTATTGGCTCCCCTACGTGGAGACCATGCTCAGCTCACGAACAGCTGGGTCACTTGCGGGTCTGTCCCCCCGACCCCCACAGGGACTGTACGCTGTCCAGACAGCAAGGCTGGACACCCACAATCACCCGTGCTTCCAGGACCCAGGGGTACCGCAGAGGCAGGGGGCTTACCCTCTCCCCAGCAGAACGAGTGGGGTCCCTCGTGCACCCAAGTGTGAGAAAAAACCCAGGGAGGGGCAGACAGGGTATGGGGGGTGGCAGGGCCTGGGGGGGTCCAGTCAGGAGGGTGGGCGTGGCAGCACAGGGGCGAGGGGTGGTGGGGAGCACCTGGGCAGTCCCCTCCTGGGTCCAGCAGGGGCGCAGTGGGCTGTGGAGGGCGCTGAGCAGGCCGGGGAGGGACAGAAGGCCCAGCAGCCAGCCAGGTAAAAGGGGGCCCTGCGGGGTCCCCGGGATTCGTCACAGCATCTTCAAAAGCTACAGACACAGCCACCGCGCGTCGAGTGAGCACAGCCCGCAGGTTCGTTCGTTCTGGAGGCAAGGCTGGTTCAGAGGCGAACCCCAGCCGGCAGCAGCACCAGGACAGGAGGGGAGAGAAGAGACGAGCGACACTCTACGGGGCGACACCACCCGGCCCCGTGCGACGGCCCCCGTGTCGGCCAGCCACACACAGCCTGTGCGGGTGGGCCTGCCCACACCAGCAGCTGGACCACACCCCGCAGGACAGCGAAGGACACGCTGGCCCCCTCGAGTCTTGAGAGCTCCCCCTGAGAAGGGCAAATGGGCTGGGGGTCAGGCGGAGGGCACGGCCCGAGGGAAGGCCAGGAGGGCGGGAGCAGAAAGGTGGTGACCCAGGCTGCCGGGGAAGCGCAGGAAATGCCCCCCGGGGAAGGCAGACCCTGGCGGGCCCCCATTCTCAGAATCACTGCAGGGCAGCGGCGGGGAGGGGCAGGTCTTTGCAACCCCAGATCGAGGGGTGTCACAGAATCAAGCACAAGAGGAGGAAACAGAAACTCCCCAGAACCCCCAACAGGGGCAGGAGAGGCCACATGGAGTGACAAGTGAGACAGCAGTGCCTGGGACCCCTGAGGTCACCGAGAGTTTGGGGAGCGTCTGCCCAGAGACAGCCGCCACCCTGGCGTCCTGGGTACCCTGACCCGCACTCCCTACCTGGTGTCACCCCGCTGACACGGTCCTTCAGGGTTGAAGCCCCTGATGACACCCACGCCACTTCGAAGGAAACGCCCAAGTCCCCTCGCCCCCGTGGGCCCCACCACCGGCTGCTGTCCCCCCACACCCCTCCTCGCTCTGCTCTGGCCTCACCCGCCCTCCTGTTGTCCCGACGACGTGCCATGTACGGTCTCGCCTCCAGTCCTTTGCCCTTGCCGTGCCCTGGGCCAGGCGCTCTCTGTCCCCAGAGCATCCTGTCCTGTCGCCGGGCCTTGGCCTCCCCTCTGGGACTCCCTCCTGGCTCCACCTGCCCGTCCCAACCCCACCTCCTCGAAGGCCCCGTCCGTCACCGGCTCACAGACACTGGGCTCCGGGTGGACGCCGTCCACGGTTGTGCTCTGGGGCCAAGGGAGCTCGTAGAGAAAAAAGCTCATGGCAGGCAAGACCACAAAGTTGGCCACAGCAACCTGGCAGGGACCCTGGGGCCAGGCGCCCACAAATCATAGCACCAGCAACCGAGAGGCTCTCAGCCATCAAGGAGCCCTGCCCAAGCAGATCGCCCCACACATCTAGAATCTTCTACCCTTGATGCAGGGGCCACGCGGAGCCCCTGCAGAAGGGGAGGTAAGTGGAGAGCCCCACCTTGCCCTGCACCGTCAACAGAGTGTGCTGTACCCAGGAAGGAACAGCATGGAGAGCTGAGGCCAGCCCCGTCCCCAGGCCAGCCTCCCCAGGTTCTGGACTCCTGGCCCAGCGCCCCCTCCTCCCAGTAGCCGTCCAAGCTTCTCCCACTGTAAGGGCCTCTCAGCAGGCCCCAGGACCCCGGCCCCCACCTCCACAGCCTCCCTCAGGCCTGGGCACACACGCCGCAAACCATCTTTTATACACTTTTTAGTACCTCGGCACACGGGAGGGGGTGAGGCCAGCAACGCTCAGACCCGGGGGCAGCCCGGGCTCTACAAACCGGCTGCCCACACCGGAGGGCAGCTGTGGGGCTAGGTCACAGACTAGTGGGCCTGGTGTGCAGGAGGCACTCGGGAACAGCCGGTGACCCTCCTGGGACAGGCCCACGACCGCCTGTCCTCAGCCCACGGGCGCCGCTGGAACATCCCGCCTCGCCCAGGACCGGCTGACGGCCACGCCTCCCCGCCGTGGTGCTCCTGGAGCCCAGAGCCCGCCCAGAGCCCCGGTTCTCACGCTCACTTCCTCACGGGAAGGGAAGGGTCGGGGAGACGCTCACCCTGCCTGCAAGACCCCAGGACAGAGCCTGCCGAGGCAGAGGGCGGGGGGCGGGGGCGGGGGGGAACGCAGTGAGAGCGCAGGGGAGACAGGAAGAAACCAGGCGGGGGTGCCCCTTGCTCCCCATGGCAGGCCAGGCAGGGCCACCGGACCCCCAGCCCACCAGGCTCCTCCTGAAGGCGGGAGGCCGGGCGGGCACAAGGCGGCCAAGGGCCCGCTGGGGTCAGCGTCCTTCCTCAGGCTGGGCAGGCCCAGCTGGCAGTGGCCGTGGGAACTGTCCCCAGGCCCAGCCAGCCACACTCAGGCCAGGCAGTGGGCACGTCCCAAGGGGCGGAAGCCCAGACCCTGATCCTGCTGGAGGCATGTCCAGACCTGCCGGCTGACCCAAGGGTCTCGAAGGGGAGGGTGAGGAGAACAGGGTCTTGGGCCGCCCCCACCACTACAGTCACCATCCAGCCCCCAGACCCTGCCCACCCTCTGCTTCCCCTCCCAACAGCCACCCCCTTAGCCACGCTCCCAGAGGCCACAGCCTCCACCTGCACCCCGCACCCCTGTCTCCTGGGTTAGGGGCCCCTCCTGCGGCTCCCTCCACCCCACCCCTCCCCAACCAGCTCAGAGCCCGCCCCAGGACTGAGGCTGGGACTTCGTGGGCCACAGCCATGCTGGGCCTCATCTGAGGCCCGTGGAGGGGGAAGGGTAGCAAACAGGCTGGACGGACAGACGGACACACTTGATAGACAGCTCCACCCGCACTCCAGCCCACGTGCCGCAGGGGGCCTGGGAGCCCCCAGCTCCGCCCCAGTCCATCCCTGCCCCCTACACTCCACCGGGGACCAGTCCATCCCTGCCCCCTACACTCCACCGGGGACCCCCGGCCACTGGCTGTCCTCACAGGCCTGGGGGCCCCTCGGGACGGCCCTTCCGGTGACTTCCTGCCAGGGAGGCTGGGGGGAGGGAAGCAAGGCCTCCAGCTGGCTTCCTGCGGCTGCCCGGCCGTGGGAACACCCCAGCCGCCGAGGTCTAGGAAGAGCGGTGCGGGGGCGGGGGAGGCTGTGTCACCCATCAGCAGGGCACGCACTGTGCGCCTCGGGCTGCCCGGACCCACTGCCCGTCTTACGTTTCCCAACATCCCCACGAAAGGGGTTCCTACCCCCGTTTACAGAGGGGGAAACTGAGGCACGGGTGGGTGAGTTCCACCAAAGGCCTGAGGCAGGACCTCCTCTCTGCCCCTGTCAGGCTCTCACCCCACCGCGGAGTGGGGGGCGGCAGGCCATCCCAGCCACGCCTCAGAGCTAAGGAAAAGCCAGAGAGGGGAGCGCAAGCTGGTGGCTGTGCCGGAATGGGGTCCGCTCCCCACACCCCACACACACAAGGAGCTCCGCGTCTGTAAATGAGGGACCGACAGTCCTGGCTCCACGCCACTCTGCAAGGACCACACAAGCCCCGCCAAGGCCACCTTCCCTCCCAGCACACCTCCCACACTGCTGCCCTGAGCAGGGTCCTCCAACCCACACACGCAGCCCCCACCTGGGGAAGCGGCTGGCTGTGAGGAGGCCCCAGAGTGTGGCTGACGACGCAGCTGCCCCAGCGACTTGGCTAACTCCGGCCCGAGCCCCTCCCTCCTACTGTGATGCCCGCATCCTTCATGCCCCGGGCCAGATGCTGCCTCCTCCCAGAAGCTCACCTGGACTTCTACCTACCTACCTTCTATCTACCACAGCCTCAGACTCGGAGGGTCACACGCTCTAGGAAAGCCGCTGCTGTCCTGCTCACCCACACTCCCAGGGTCAGGGCCACCTCTCTCTGCCGTCACCCATTCCCCACCAGGGGCCAGTGCAGGCCTGGGCAGCCCCTCACAGGGCACAGGGAGGCGGAAGTGAGGCCAGGCCAGTAGCTTCCAGCCGACATCACAGCCGCCGAGATGGAGGTGATGGGCGTGGGCGCTGACTAACATGCTCGGGTCCATCCAGACCCAGAGACCTGGGTCCATGGGGACCATCAGGAAAGCGGCCCGTTTCAAGTGAGATGCAGAGCGGTCAGCTCCCACGAAGTCAAGCTGAGATGCCCAGGAGCTCGGAGCCCACCGCCATCAGAGATTGCCTGGGCTGTGTGGGTTTTTATACGGAACATCACAACATCTGGATTAAATCACAATGATGCAGTCAGGGACCTGTTCGAGTGTCACCCCTCCCCAGACGTGAGCCCCAGGGCAGGTGGTGCTATCTCGGCCCACCCCGCCCAGGCGCCGAGAGCCCAGCATGCCAGCTGAAGAAGCCAAGGCACCAACAGCCGCGCTTCCCCAGGTCCCAGGCCCCTGGCGAGGGCGAGCGGAGAGCCGGGCGAGACCCAGTCGCACAGAGCAGACGCGGGGCAGGAAGCAGCAGCAAGGCTCGGGCGGCTGGAGCTTCCCCCCCAAGGCCTGACCTCCCATCCAGTCTGCTGCAAGGTCCACAGTGTGCTCCAAGCACCCCATTCTCCAGACAAGAACACTGAGGCTCAAGAAGCCCAGAGGCAGGCGCGGGTCACCAGAGAGACCAGCAGAGCTGGGACCAGGGCTCTGGGCTCCTCCAAACCATGCGGAGGGGAGGAGAGGACAGCGAGACGACCGTGGAGCGCCCCAGGCACCCCCAGACAGCCCCTGAGTTCCACGCGGCCATTCCCAGCAGACGGGCCACTGGGCAGCCAGCCAGAGAGCAGCCCGAGAGGAGCGGCGCGGCTGAGCACGGCAGGGAGATGAAAGCAGGGAGATGTTTGCTTTGGCAGGCCCTGGTCTGGGCCAGAGCGTGAGGAGGGAGCTGGGGTCCCCACACCAGCAGATGATGGGGGGCACCATCAGGAGCGCCCTCTGGGGGCGGGGCGACACAGAAGAGGTCAAGCCCACCACGTGTAGCCACGGGGCAGGGATGGGACAGGCAGGCAGCGGGGGAACCCGGGGCGGGTGGCCGGAGGGGAATCCTCGGCGCCCTCCCGCACCTCTTCCGGGAAGCCTGAGTCACAAGAGGGGCCGCCGGGCCGGGAGAGCGGCTGGGAGCACCAGTCCCCATGGGAAGGGGACAGGGCAGGGCCGCCTGCCTGTCAGCCCGCCTCCACCGGCTGGGCCAGCCCCGGCTTTGGGGTCTCTGCGGCCACAGAGGCCGTGGGAACGGGCTCCTGCCGCTCCCGGGAAGGGCTGTGGGGACGGTGGAGCTGGAGAAGGCAGATCGGAGCCCCCCTGTCTGCGGAAACTGAGAGCCCTAAGGAGAACCAGAACTGGCCCGAAGCCCGTGACCTGTCCTGGACTACGTGTGCTCCGGTAGCCATGCCTGGACACTGCAGAGGCCTGCGGCAGCACGTCTCCTGACATCCTGGGCTCAGAGCCCCATCCCAGCACATCAGTGCCCCGCTAAGCACTCAAGACCCCAGACTCCCTACGGTGGGAGCCGTCCTCCCGATGCTCCCACTTCTGGGACCATATCCCAGGGAAGTCGGACCCTCGAGGCTCCGCTCCACCCCACCACCCCTGCTCTAGAACACTCCGCGGCTCCCCCGAACCTGAGCGAGGCCAGTTCCCTACCTTCCGTCTGCCCACACCAGCAACAGTGCCTGCTCGGGGCACCAGACGTCCTGAGGGACACGTGTGCTGCCCCCCAAAGAGCACCTAGGGACCCGGGGTGATGACCCACTGACAGACCCTGATCGGGTCCAGCCCTCATGTGTTGGGAGATTATGGCACTGACGCCCACCCCAAGGGTCACCCAGAAGGAGAGTGGGGCCCTGAAGCCAACTTCCCAGCCCAGCCCCTCCCCCAGCAGACACTTCCTGAGCATGGGACGCAGGCCCTCCCCGCTGCTGGCTTGTGGTGACGTTCCACGGTCCTGCCTCCATGCAAGACCCCACCGCGCTCAGGCCAGGCACCCAGGATGAGCACCGTAATGGCGGCGGCCAGAAGACCCAGGACAGAGGGGTCGGCAGTGTTGGAGGCCTGGGGACCTCCCGCGGGAGATGGGCCTGGCGGGCATAGGTCTGACAGCTGACACCGGCCCTTCCTGGGTCCCCCTCCCCACCACCTGCCAGCCCTCACCCCTATCCAATGTCTTCCTAGCACATCTGCGAGCGTCACCCTGCGCGGGTGACCTCCAGCTTGGGCAGTCCGGCTCACAGCCTCTCGGGGCCAGGCTCACAGTAGGCTCCCCAGTTTGCTGGCCCAGGGAGACAGGAAGGCCTGACTGGCTGCTTTGACCCGGATCCCAAACCACCCGGGGACCCTAAAGGTGCCGGCCCTGTGGAGGGGCACCCCCGGGTAATGAGATCCTGCCCCCCACGGGTGAGGTGATGAGAACCCTCCTACCCCTGACAAGAAGACCCAGGGTCCAGGTCGGAAGGAGGGAAGTGGTGTTCCCCACACACCTTCTGACTGCCAGGGTGCGGTCCACCCACATGACTGACCCCACACCTCTTTGCTCCCATTCTACAGATGCAGAAACTGAGGGCCGAGGCAATGATTCCTGGGAAGAAACTAAATCCAGGCCCTCCTGATTAGCTCCGCCTTCTCTGTTGTACCTGCCGGCCCTGGGAAAAGCCCCGAGGGGCAGTACAGCATAGCGGGGACTCCAGGGAGCAGGTGACAGCAGCAAGGGAGGCCGGGTGGAGGCAGGATGCCAGGCAGCTGGTGGGGAGGCCATCCCAGACGGAGGGCACAGGCTAGGGCCGGGCAGCGGGGAGAAGCCCCGGTGCACTGTGTGGTGACTGCCTACAGTGAGGTTCAAGGTTTCTGGGAAACCATCAGCCATCGCTGGAACCACAGCCCCAGCCGCTCCCGGCTCTGCCCCTCCAGCCAAACGCTGCCTGGACATGCCCGTGCCCTTTCTCCTTGACCTCTTGCTCGGGTCCACCAGCCAGTGAGGCACAGTGTCCCCATCTGGATGTGAGCCCCCAAGGCCCCTAGCACAGGCCTGTGTGCTGCCAGTGCACCCCACTGGGGAGCAGGGCGGGCTCACAGCAGCTTGGCCAAGGCCGATGGTGCGCACCTCTTCCCAGCCACGTGGGCAGGAAGTCAAGCTGGCACGCAGGAGACAGAGGAGACTCGCTGGGGCCCCCAGCCCCATCCCGGAGGTCAGGGAAGGTGTCCCGGAGGACAGCAAGGGCAAGGAGGGGCCGGCAAGCCAAGGAGACAGCCTGGAGGCCCCATCTGCTCACCACCGGCATCTTCCTCCACCACCCTGAGCACTCGGACAGGGGCACACGCCCTGCCCTGTCCCCCTCCAGCCAGTGGAGTCCTGAGGCTCACCCCCGACACCCACCCGATCCCAGCACGGGGCCTGGCACAGAGTAAGTGCACAGAGTAATTACGGGGTGCAGTGATCGTCCTAGGGACACTTGAGGGGCAGCCTCTCTCCCTGAAGAGCGGCCGGGAGGGGGGCCCGTGGAGACACACCCATGCCGGCCTCAGGCCCAGACTCAGCCTCTCCCGTTGCCTCCTTACAGCAGCCTGCAGGGTGGGCCAAACAGCACCCACTTCACAGATGGGCAAACCAAGGCCCTGGTTAGATCTGCAGGGGAAATGGACCTGACTCCACCGCACTGGGCCTCAGTCTCCTCATCTGAGAAATGGGGTTAATAACCTCACGGGAGGACATGAGGTCACCTGCACGGAGCTCTGAAGAGGCCGCTGGGCAAGAAGAGCACAGGTCCCCTCCACGGACCCCATCTGGTCCCCACCCCCGGGCTGCTCTGGTCCGAACCCATTATCAGGTGCGGAGCTGACCACAGAGCCCGCAGGCCAGGAGACGAGGCGCAGGGCCTGGCGAAGAGGCTGGGGTGGCCACGGGCACTGTGACCTGCTGGCCTGGACCCCCTGCCACCCTCAGGCCCGCTCTCCCAGAGCCAACGGGCCAGGCGCCGGCCTGAGAGGTCACCACACCACACAGGGGCTGCGCTCTGCCGGCTCGCAGCTGGCCACACCGCCGGTCCCAGCAGCAGCTGCCCAGCCGAGCCCCAGGCGCGCGCGCGGAGCCACCTGTGAAATCCCTGCGACACTGGCGCCAGGCTGCCGGCGCGGCTCCGCAGCGGGGCCAGGGCTCGGCGAGGCACTGCCAGGCTACCAGCCCCGGCAAGGGTCTGGGCCGGGCCGCAGAGCTCAGCCTCCGGGAACATGGGCTGGGGACGTCGGCTGCCCTCCCCGTCCTACCGCAGGACAGGGAAACCCCTGGGGTTCTGAGAAGACCAGGTCCCCCGGGACCACGCCGATGAGGAAGCAGAGTAGGGACCGGGGCCGCACCAGAACCCCGAGCCGCAACTTCGGGAGGACGACCTGCGGACGGGGTCACGCGCCCCCCCAGACACGGGAGCCGGCTCAGCTCTTCCGGCCGGGGTCGTCCCGCTGCACGCCCCCGGGGAAGGGGGGAACGACGGGCTGGGCCCCGAGCCCGGCCTCCAGCGCCCTGCACGTGGCCGCGCCCAGGCCCGCGTTCCCGCAGCAGCAGCAGCAGCGGCGGCCAAGCCAGGCCGCGGGGTCCCGGGACGCGCCCAGCGCAAGAGGCGGCCGCGCTCCGCCTGCGCGCCCACGGCCCCACGCGCCCGCGCCGCGCGCCCACGCCGAGCGGGCGCCGAGGAGACTGACCTGGCGGTCCCGGCGCCGGCTCGACGGGCGGAGGCAGGGGGCGCGCGTGCACGTGGGCCGGCGCGCGCAAGCGCGACCCCGGCCCCGGGAGCGCGGGCCGCGCCGTCGGGTCACGTGGGCGGCGCGGCCCAATGGGAACGCTCCCCACGCTGCAGTCGCGCGCGCGCGCGCGCGCCCGGGAGGCCCCGCCCAGACGGAAAGGGGCGTGGCCATGGGGGCGGTCCGGGGTCTGACCTTGGCCCCTGGCGGGGGCAGGCTACCAAAGGCTGGGAGTGCGGATGTACTGCGGCTCCTTTGAGCCCCCGGGGGAGGATGGACGGGCAGTGTGGACGGAGGGGGAGGGGCCCCGAGCTCGGGAGAGGTCCGGAGGCCAACAGTTTTACGAAACTTAAGGTGCCTCGACTTACCCACTTGTCCATGGGGCTGAGCCCCAGATCCGTGGGAGGGGTTTCTGGAAGGATGGGGCCTGCACAGCAGTCACCCAGTGGCCGCACTGGGGTCTCATGTACGGGGGGCCTCTGGAAGTGAGCTCCTAGAGGTGGTCATCAGGGCCACGGGGACCTCACGCACTCCAGGGCAGGCGCCCACGCAGAGGTGCCTGAGAGAAGTGAGGCCCAACTCTTCCCTGTCTCCCTGTGCCACGTGGGCTGGGCCATTTCAGCCACCAGCCAGCCCCCGGGGAGACTTTTGAGATGCCCCTTGGGGACTGGTAAGGGGGTCTCCTTCTGGATCAGCACTTCCTAGGGGGCTCGTGGCTAGGCACGAGGCCAGAGAGGTAGGCACAGAAGCAAGTCTCAAGTCTCCCGCCACACCAGTCCATGGGTGCCCCCTGCCCTCGGCCCAGCCAAATGCCCAGCCTCTCCTCCCCCAGCCAGGTGGAAGCTTGCTCTGGGACCACCTCTGGGGGAGGCTGCTCTCCCCCAGCCGCCCACCCTCAGCAGCCACAGGGACCCCTGGAAGGCAGGTGATGGCTGAGCAAGGGACAGACAGGTTCACACTCCAGGCCTGAATTCCAGGCTCCAGAATCCCCCCTGGAATCGGGAAGCGCTGAATGCAGGAGATCCCCACCAACCCCCCCACCCCAAGCAGTGGAGAGGAGGCCCCCCTCAGAGATGGATTAGGGGGAAGACAGACTGTGCAGGGGCCCACGGGGTGGGCAGGATTAACAGATTAGCTCGGAGGAGGACAAAGATGAGGTCAGTGCTAAGTGGATTTCCAGAAAGCAGCCTCCAGCCCAGCAGGCTTGGCCCCAGAAGCAGCAGGGCCACAAGGAGGGGACGAGCGCCAGCCATGTGGGCCGCAGGTGCTCCGCGGACACTGGCCTCCACGTGTGAGCCTCCCCCGGCGGGCTCTGTTGCTTAACCTCTCCTAGCCTTGGTTTCCTTATCCAGAGAGTGGGGCCACAGCGATCGCTCCCACCTCAGAGGAGACGACCGGCCTGGTTAGTGCCAGGTTAGCTCTGTCCGGTCCTGAGCAGGTGCTCAGTAAACGTTCTTAGGACTGTCCTTTGAGGGCCATCCTCAAAGAGCACGTGGTTCAAAGTCGAGGCAGGGAAAAGCGGAAGTTCTATGCAGGTACGAGGTATAGGCGTGGAGCAAGAGAAGGGCCTCGGGAACGAAGGGCCTCGGGTGGCCGCGCCACACCCTCTGCCCCTGCCGTTTCAGCCCCAGGGGCCCATTCTGAGCGCACCCCGACAGCACCTGACCCCCGGCAGGCACCGAGCCTTGAAGGCGTTAGCACCCCGGGACAGGCCTCGCCAGTGGGCACACACCCCAGCCTCCGGTCTGCGACAAGTCTTCAAAGCAGCACCTGAACACTTCTCAGAAGGCCCTGGGCATCACCCCAAATACACGTCCTGCACCCCAAGGCCCCACTGCAGGCTGCCACCAGGGCATACGAGGGAGCCGCCATGAGCTGAACAGGAAGAGGAAGCCAGACTTGGGGAGCACAGGCTTGTGGGCCAGGGACCAGTGAGAGCTGTGCTTGTTTCTCTCGTTCCCGATTTCTGGTAACACACCCATGTTACTTACGTGACGACAGATTTTCTTTGGGCGCTGGTTAACTAGGCTGCGAGGCAAGTCAGCTCGGACCGGCAGTCCGACCCACCAGTCGCCACCGGGCCTTTCTCGGGGGCAGGCGGGGGGTGTCAGGAGCTCCTCGTAGCTGGGCATCCCTGGGGTCTCAGGTGGCCCCGGCCCCTCCCCTCCAGGTTGAGCGATCCCGGGGAGCAAGGTTTCTCGTTTATCATCGAGCCTCTAGAGTCACACATGCCCATCTCCCGTAGGTCGCACAGGCCAGCCCCAAGTCAGTGCAGGAAGGGCAGGGCCGCTGAGCAGGCAGGAAAGGCAGGAGGAGCTCAGGCCCTGGGACAGCAGCCGGAAGCACCCGGGAGCACCCACCAGGTCTGGGAATCAGGAAGGGTGTGTCCTGGGTGTCAGAATTTCAAGGAGGTTCTGCACACCAAGCAGATGTCTGCCCATTGAGTCCAGAGGAGTGCTCCAGTGTGTGTGCAAAGGCCTCCCCGACGACAGCCACAGCCGGGTGTGTCCCCCACCCAACCCTGCGGGCCTGGGCCCATCTGAGCCTGCACCTGGTGACTTCCCGTTCCGTACCTAGAGCCCCTGGGAACTCCGGGCCGTGCCCATATCCCAGACTGCACACGCACGTCCTCCACCCAGGATGGTGCAGCAGAGATCGTCAGAGGCTGGAGGAACCCCTCGGCGAGGGCTGCCACCAGTGAGCGGGCCCAGACACCCAGAGTGCCCACGATCCCGATGCCCCCCAGGGCAACAGGACTGATGGTGGTATCGCTGGGATCCAGCACGCCTCACGCACGCCCTCTGGTGGTATCTGTGGGAAGAGCAAGCAGCGCAGGTGTGAAACCTGGAGGGTCGTTAACACTTCCTGGCAACAGTGGGTCCAGGCCGGGGAACCTGGATGGAACTGGGGGTCCCTAACCACCCCCACCCATGGGACAGGGCCCGCACGAGCCCAGGGACTGTGGAGGCCACCGCCAGGCCTGCCCAAGCTAGAAGACACCATCCTCCCAATTTGTGTGTGTGTGTGTCTGTCTTCTCCACAGGGCCTGGGGTCCGCTCACCGCCCAGGTCGCCTGCATGCCCAGCGGCAGCCACTCAGGGACCCGAGGAGAGGGCCGCACCCCCGACCCCCCCGGGGAGATGCAGAGACCGGAGCTGCGGCGGGTGGCGGCCACCAGAGGGCAGCATGGTTTGCCAGAGCCCCAGCTCCGGAGGCCCCGCGGCAGAGGGGAACCCCACGACTCGTCACACCCAGCACCTCACACCGCCTTGGGTTGCTGACCCTCTACCCCCCGCAGCAGACTTTGCAGCAAGGCCAAGCCCGCATTCCCAGGAAGCTGCCACGGCTGCGGATGAGGCCTAATGAAGTAGTGAGTTCCCCGTCACAGGAGTGTCCAAATATTCAACAGCAAACCCGAGCTCATGAGTTTGCATGCTGCCCCACCACTTACCAGGAGAGCCCACATGGACATCGGGTATGGTTCCCTGGCCTGGAAGAGTGCCCACCACCCCCAGGGCACACACCATCCCCACCACCCCACCACCCCCAGGGCACACACCCAAGTGGCCCTAGTCTCCCCCTCCCTGTCTGCAGGCTCTGCGGGTAAGCCACGGGCCCCACCCTCCAGGCAGACAGACACTCGGGGTCCGGGCGACACTAGCGTGGGGGCTTGCGGGATGCTGCAGGCCCCCAAGGCGGGCAGGGCCGCCCAGACAGGGGAATGGTGCCTACGGAGGAAGGTAGAAAGGCAGAAATGCAAGGCACATCGGGACCACGTAGGCACCACCAGGATCGGGGCATGCGGCGAGTCATTGCATCCCGGTGGCAGAGAGCCTCGGACGCCATGCGGACATGCACAGCCTTCACTCTGCGTGCACAGGGTGTCCTCCAAGGGCGCAGGCCATGGCTTATTAGCTGGGGCTCTGGGGTCGCGGCTGGTAGTTACTGAGTACCCAGCGCCGGCATACTGAAGACACATTCAGGGGGCACCCCATGAGAGAGGGGGAACAAAGATAGGGCAGTGGCCCAAGGTAGTGAAGAACCAGGCGAGTTCAGGATGGGAGGCGAGGGTGGGGGACTCCCACAGTTGCCTAGGACTTAGAGGAAAACTCAAGAGTGGACCCTACTCTTGGTGAGGTGGTGAGCATCTTGTTCTTGGAGGTAAGCAACTCCTGCTGGGCACCCCTCCAGCTTCAACAGTGGAGAGATGCCCCCGCTGGAGAGGAGGCCAGCAGACTGTCCTGGGCACTGAAGCATTGAAACTGCTCTTGGGGATTTTCTTCAGAATGGGTTTACAGGGAAGAGGGACCCGGCCATGCCCAGTCCCACCCCGCCTCTGCCCAAACACAGCATTGTACAGCTGAGCACCTGCTAAGTCCAGGCTTGTGCCGGTCCCCTCGCAGGGTCAGGAAGGAGACCATGACAGGAGGAGCCGGGAGCTCGGTGGGCACAACTGAGGGTAAGCGTGTCTGGTCCCTCCGTGCAAGACATGGCTCAGCCTCTGACAGCTTCATTGCATACACCCCCAGTTCTGTGGGGGAAGATGCATGGCAGAAACAACTGTGTACAAGAGCCCCCCCATCCGAGTACAGAACCTCCGATCAGCATACAGAATCCCCCGATCAGAGTATAGAACCCCTGATCAGCGTACAGAATCCCATCAGAGTACAGAACCCCCCATCAGAGTACAGAATCCCCGATCAGCGTACAGAATCCCCCATCAGAGTACAGAATCCTCGCTCAGAGTACAGAATCCCCTTCAATTAAACTTTCTCATTGGTACCAGCATGCAGGAAGAAACCCAGCAGGTACGGGGTCAGAGCTCTGCAGGGCCTCAAGCGTGCATGGAGTGGGGTGGGGGGTCCTTCCCATCAGGCCCAGGAAGAGACAAGCCCGATTCCTAATACCAAAGGGAAGGATGGCGGGGGGGCGGGGACGGGCTAGGTAACTAGCTCGTGCTCTCTCTCTCTCCCTCTCTCTCTCTCTCCCTCTCTCTGGGCCTGCCCTCCATACCGGTGCGGATGTGAGCGGATGACCTGCCTGGGCAGCCAGAGGAAGTGAGGCGAGGCCACCACCCACCACCACAGATGACGGGGACCGCGGGTGACAGAGCCAGCGGGGAGGCGCCCAGGTGTAGCCATGTCCCCAAACCTGGAAGCAGGACGCCAACCAAACCTGCCCACGCGTGCACCGGGGGCGGTGGTGCGGAAGCCCCCTGGGGTGGGTCCCTGAGGGAAGGAGCCGCAAAGGCCACGTGTCCCTCCCGAGCAGAAGCCCCTTGGCTCGGACGCGGCGGGCAGGGACCAGCCTGGAAGCAGGGTGCTGAGCGTGAGAGGTCAGACACGAAGGACCGTGCTCGCAGGACAGAGTCCCGTGCAACGTGCACAACAGGCGACCTCACGGACCCAGAGCGCGGATGAGTGCTGGCCCGGCCTCAAGGGTCGTTCTGGGTGATGGACATGCTCTGGGATTTTGTAAGCTGGTGGCTCCGCCGGGCCGCGCCCTGTGAAATGGGTCATTTCATGCCCCTCAGTGTCTCCTGAACAAAAACAGGGCAAGGGGAGGCAGAGGGCGTGGGAGCCCCTGGCAGGTGCCACTCTGTGTGGCTCCTCCCTCCCAGGCTCAGGGTCACCATCCTGCACCCCGACACTCAGCATGACCGCGCCCCAGACGTCAGCCCTTGGGACGAAGCAGGCGCCCCAGGCCGTCCCGAGCGCTCCCCCCCTGCACACAGCACAAGTGAGCCTCAGGGAGGCCGTGGGCAAGACAGCGCAGCAAGGCCCCCCACGCAGATGGGTCCCCATGTGTTCAGGGACCGTCAGAGCCAGCGTGGGTGGACCGAGGCTGCAGTGCAAGACCCCCACCCGTGGGGCCAGCGGACCGCCAGGAAGCGCAGGCTGCCCTGTAGAGGGCTGGCAGCCCCTAGGGGCCTCAAGAAGGGACCAAGCGTGGCTGGATTCAAGCTCCAGGGACACCTGGATTCGAGCTCTGTAGGCCACCTAGGGGGAAGGGGCACTTCCAGGAACAAGGGAAAGAAACCAGGAGCCGGCTGGCTTCCCGGGAGGGAAGTTCTGATCTCGTGTGTCGGGAAGCACAAAGGCAGGGTGAGCTCCAGGCACAGGCCCCCCGGACTCTGGCTGTGCTTCTCGGACATGCTTTCTCCTCGTCCTCCGTGGTTTCCCTCGTGGTCACAAAAAGGCTACGTGGTTACGCAGGGACGGGAGAGCGCACAGAACCCACAAGGCTGCCTCTGGCAGCATCTCCTTGGCCTAAATCAGGCTAGACTTGCCCACCCTGAACCCACGTTGGCTGGGGGTGGGGAGGGGCCACACCCCTGCTTGGACAGCACTGCCCAGGCTTCCCCCTGCTGCTGATACCTTTCCCTCCACCACCTACCCGTTTCCTCCTCCTCAGTCTTCACATCAACCAGTTCAGATGTCACCTCCTCCGAGAAGCCTTCCTGGGTTCCTCCTCTGGGAGGGGTGGGAACTTGGAAGCCTGGGGCCACGTTTCAGGTCTGTCTCTGGTCTGCAGGGTCCCCTCTGAGCCTCCGGGGAAATAATCTGGGGACTCACCT
Source organism: Mustela putorius furo (assembly GCF_011764305.1). Classification (NCBI taxonomy): domain Eukaryota; kingdom Metazoa; phylum Chordata; class Mammalia; order Carnivora; family Mustelidae; genus Mustela; species Mustela putorius. Next base: position 39,083,581 of record NW_025421322.1, on the reverse strand, counting down.
GTGAAAAGCGGACAGTGACAGGGCTGGGGACAGTGCAGCCTGAGACCCCTGTGCAGGAGGGTGCCCTGAAATCCCCCCATGGTCCCCACCCTCTCTCTGGTCAGAATAAACTCAGAGGCCTTCCTCCCACACCTGGAGTTTCCGCGGACACTGTAAACACATGGAGTTAGCAGGAGTGTCAGCCGCCCTAAACAAAGCCGCTTGCCGGAGACGAGGTGCAGACCACGGCGGAGGCTCGGGCTACAAGGACCCAAGCAGGATTTAAACAGGATTTGATTTACAGAGGGGAAAAAGAATTATCTACAGGGCCCAGGACGTAGTAAAGTCCATTTGTTTTGAAGGGATTGGAGGGATGAAGGATGGAGGGGGGAGGGGGAGGGGAGAGGGGGGAGGGGTGGGGGAGAGGGGGAGGCAAAGAGGTGATGCCCACCTAGGACTAATGTCCGGCAGTAACTAAGTGTTAGCCGGGTTCGACGTTGCAAGCAGGGACCTAAGAGGCCGACACCCCAGTGTCCACACTGACCAGCATCCCAGTGCCCTGGCAGGAACCGAGGTCAGCCCAGTGGCAGTCGCTCCTTGGCTACAGAATCACCGGGGAGGTTTGGGTTTAAATGCTGGTTCCCAAGCTTTTGCCCAGACCACTTGAATCTGCCTCTCCAGGATCCAGGCATAAGCATCAGATGGAAGCTTCCCCGGGGATTCTGATACACACCCATGCATTCAGGCCCACACGGCCATGAGGTGGACCCCAAAACACGTCTGCTTTCTCACTCGCTCCTCACTGCGGCACCAGGTATTACCGTCCTCATCGTACAGTTGAGGGGAAACTGAGGCACGGAGATGCTAAATGACTCACAGCGGAAAGGACGCAGCAGGGCCAGGATTTGGATCGGAATCTGTCTTCCTGAATGTCCCCCTCGCCTCGTCTGAGGCCCCACCGCAGTCTCTCCAGCCACCCGGGGACCAGGCTAGAAACAGAAATTGGCCCCAGAAGGAGGAGGGCCCAGGGAGTGGGGGCAGAGCGGTACCCTGGAGCAGCGGTCAGCCCGTCTGGGCTCTGACGTCCCAACTCTGTGGGACAGCATGGCGGTCCCTTTGGACAAAACACTCTGATGTCTGAACTTGGGGGCTGTAGGGCCGCTGCCCCTGGGGGATGGGGTGGGGGTCCGTTGCAGTACCCTAGTCCTGGTGTGGGGTCTCCAAGGGCCTGTCTTCCGGGGCCTCCTAAGTCAGCACAGAAGGGCTATTCCTGAATCAGGCCAGGGCCCAGCCCTGCTGGGAGTGACCGTCACTCCCCCACGCTCCTTCCAGGCACCCTCTGGGCTCCCCCCACCCCACCCCACCCCCCATGGGCAGCACAAGGGTTCCTCCTCGTTAGCGGTCCCGGCACGGTGGAGCTCACAGGGGCCAGCCGAGGGAGCTGTGCCGGACCCGCCCTCCCGATCGCCGGGCCCGCTGTCCCCATCACCACCACGCCCACCGGTGTCCACACATCCGCTGACCGATCTCCCAGCCAGATCCAAGGCTCCTGGGCCCAGGGAAGGGGACGGAGGGCAGCGACAGGACGCGAGGCTCGTTTCCAGAGAGTGGACGGGGGGCCGGAGCCCCAGTCCTCACCGGCAGCCTCACCCTTGTTGTCTCACGGACTGGCTCCAGTTGGTCAGGTGGGGAAGGGAACCAGTTTGCTGGCCCTGAAAAGGCACCGTGACCAGGGACAGCCCTCCCGACAGCCTGCAAACAGGACTTGGCCCCACCCTGTCTCTCACTCGGCCTCAGGCTTCAACCCTGTCCAGCCCTCCTGCTCCCCTGAACACCTTCCGGGCCTAGCCTCTGGCCTCCGGCCGGCCGGTCCCAGGTGCCAGCAGCATCATGGGAAGAAAGAGGACAGCTTGGGAAGGGCCTCAGGTAGGACGTCTGACACCTCCCTGTTCCCCACAGAAAGAGAAGCCTCCCTGGGGCAGAGGCAGGGCAAGGCACGGATGTCACGGGGCCTGTTGTGATGCGTGAGATCCTCTCTAAAGAGGCGCCCGGGTCAGATGCGCAGGTGATACGTGCCCAGACTGGGGGCCCTGACCACTGACTCCCCCCGAGAATGAGCCCTAGTCACACACTGAGCCTTGATCCTGGCTACATGCTAAACCCTGATCACACATTGAGTCCCATCCTGGTCACACAGGCCTTGGTCATCACTGAGCCTTGACCCAAGTCACACACGGAGCCCTGCCCCTGCCCCACACCTGACCCCCCACACACGGGGACCCTCGAGTTTGGCAGGGCTGAGGGACATCATTCCCTACGCCAGGTGAGCAAGCTGAGGTCCCGGGGCAGGAAGCCGTGCCCCTAGCTGCCCCTCGCTGCCACGGCAGGTCCAGTGCCAAACTGGGACCTGAGTTCGGGTCTTGAACACTGAGTCTGGCCCTGGCGCCCTCTTACCAAAGCTTTTGAGGACCTGACCAGGGCCCTGGAGGGGCCACAGGGGAGAGTGCACAGTCTCTTGTGGGTAAGTGACCTGGGGCCAGGGTGTGGAGAGGGCCTGTCCCTACCATTGACAGAGGGTGACGCCTGGCAGGGGCCGATGGCCAACCTCCCCAGGAGGCCTCTGGGGCAACAGGCCAACAGAACAGGATGATTTGGGGGGGGGCGGTACTTCCTTAGTAGTGAATGACCCCACCCTGCACCCCATCAGCAAGGCTGCAGATCCTGGCCCTGTGGGGAGCAGGCATCCCCACCCCCAGCACGGACCCCCCCCCAAATGCAGCTCACTTCTCTATAAAATGCAGGACACAGCCAGACCCACAGCCGCTTCCGTGAACCTCTCGGGGCTCGTGCATTTCTGGTTGATTTTTCAAAGACAATAAATACTGTCAAACATCCCCATGGGGCTGAGCGGTCCCCCCACCCCACTCCGCACTCCCCCGTCAAACACATTGACCATCCCACCGCAAGAAGTCATCCTAGAGATTCCAAAGAGCATCAGCCTGGCTCCAGGCCGCGGATGTGAGGGAAGGCTTCCTGTCAGACCACCCGCTCCCTCTCCCATCTCAGAGGAGCGTGGACTTCAGCATCCCAGGGCGGGGGGCGGGGGCGTGAAGACGTGATGGGATCCGGCCTGCACCTCAGCCCAGGCTGCCCCGCTGGGCAGTGCCCGCCCGCTCCCTGACACTCCACGCCCGCCAACCCAGAGAACTGGCACCAGTTTTCTGGAAAGCCACCGTCCCGGCCAACAGAAATAGCATCGCTGCCCATTCCCACCAGCTGCCCGCCCCTCAGGGCAGTGGGCAGAGTGGACCGGACAGGGGTCCGCCCAGGCTCCTGTCACCTCCCCCCCCCTCCCCATGCCTCATCAGCTGCAGGAGGGGCTTTATGCAGAGACATGGGGACTCACGCGTCCCCAGTGCCTGGTTCAGATCCTGGCTCCGCCTCCCGCGAGCTGGGTGGTCCCTGCCCTCTCTGAGACTTTGTTCCGCCGGCTGGATGACTGGACGTCCCACCTGCTCTGTGCCCTTCAACCACCAAGAGGGGGCTGCCTGGCCCTTCAGAAGGGAGGCCAGGAGAGCAACAGAGAGAGAAGACAAAGCTGCAGCAGGAGAGGATGTGGCTAGATACTAGGAAGAACTTCCCGCTCATAAGAGAGGTATATATCTCCCAGGGAGCTCTCTGGGGAATTCTGTAAAAGCAAGAGGAGCCCGGTGCCTGCGATGGGGCCCTGGCAGCCTGAAGCCCCGGCCTTCTTCCCACATCTTCTACACGGGTGCCCAGCTGGATCTACTGAGCTCCTGCTGTAGGACCCGCACAAGTGCTGAGCGTCGCGGAGGGAGAAACAAGTAAAATCCGGGCCCTGCCTGGGAGGAGTCGAACAATCAGTTAGAACCCGACCGGGCAGGTGAGGCAGGCCCGTAGTGCCCTCGGGACACTGGCCGAGAGAAGGTAGTAGGCGGGGCTCGGGGAGGACGCGGCCTTGTGGGTGGACTTGGATCTAGAAAGAAGTGGGAAAGCATTCTCAAGTGGAGAAGAGTTGGGGTCAAAGTGTGGAGGTCAGAAGGGACTCGGCTTCGCCAGGGTCTGACTTTCTGTCTGCAGGTGCCAGTGGAGCTGGTAACCCGAGGCTCTTAGAAGTGATGACAACTTAGAAGTTTGGAGTCACAGAATCTTAGAACCAGTGACATTGAGAGCCTGGGGACTCCGTGTCCCACACCTCAGAGTTCACGAGTCCTCCTGCCCCCCAGGGCCGATGTCCATGCGGCAGCTCTGGGCCGTGACCATCCGGGCTCTGTTCTGGCCACTTACAGTGACGGGGAGCTCACTACCTTCCAGGGGGGAAGGTGGACAGGGCTGTCTGAGAACCACGGCAGCTGCAGCGCCCCTGCACGGACACCACCCCCTCGCGGTTCCTGCTCCCACAACTGCACCAGCGAGGCAGCTCGGGTCCATAGAGCCTGCACGCCCAGGGCCGCCCCACAGAGACCGGCTGACCACGCAGACATACACAGACGCGCCAGTTCCGGTCCCACGGGGCCATCCAGAGGCCAGGAAGAGCTGGAATAGAAAGCAGGTCCTGAGGCCCTGCGGGGGCCACGGCCGGCTCCTGGCCTGGGCTGACCAGTGTGGCTCCGCTGAGCGAGCCACAGCCCCGCCCGGCCCCGGGGGAATGGGAATCCTGGCCCTGGGCCTCCAGAACCTGGGGGATCCAGCTGCCCGAGGAAAGGGGCGTGGATCTATCTACAAGCCCCCTCAGACCCAGCACTGTCTGCGCTGGGGTAGTGCCTTCTTTCCCAGGCCTGGGGTGGGCTCCCGAAGCTTCTGAGCGAAGGCTCTGCCAGCCCTACCCAGCCCCATCCCCTCCTAGCTTGTCACCCTGGGCAGGGGACTTCACGGTTCCTCTCTGGCCAGCCAGGATAGGACAAGGGTGCTCCCCACCGAGGGCTGTTTGGTGGACACCGGAAATGCTTTGGGACAGCATGCGCCCGGCACATGACGACCGCTCCATAAATGGGTCCGCTGCTGAGCGACCGACCCCTGGACCACTGTTTCCAGACCGCAGGTCATGCCCAGCGGGGGGGCCACGGAGCTGGGTCACCACTGCCACCGTGCTGCCTAGCAGCGCCGCCTTCCAGAACCTCCCACCGCGTGCCCAGAGCTCAGGAGGCTGTGGGGAAGGCCCAGGGGCTCAGACCTCTTTCCACCTCTCCCTGGAGCCCGCATCATCCAACAGCCCCTGCCCCAGACACACGGAAAGGCTCTGCCTCCTCCTTGACCCCAGGGTATAGAAGCCCTCAAGGCGGTGCAACCAGCACCAGACCTCCCAGTCCCCATCCCGAGTCCTCGGGAGCACCGGGAGAGCGCAGGGGAGGCGGTGTAGAGAGACTGGAGTGGGGCCCCCCCAAACCAGCATCCTAGCTCCATTGTCCTCCCTGCCCCGGGGGGCACCGGCCATTCTCCCAGCGGGTCCTGGATGGGCCCTGTGGCCCAGGGCTGGTGACAGGTAAGGGGGTAGGTCCTGGGCGGGGGGAGGAGGAGCACCTGTCCAGACTATGGGGAGGCTCAGAGGGGGCTGCAGCTGCATCTGAGCTTGGGAAGCAGAGCCCACTCCTGCCCTTGGTTCGCTCGCCTACAAGGTAAGGCCAACTTCGTCCTCAAGTCCGGCAGAGCCCGGGGTGAATCCTGGGAGGGACCGCGGGGCCAACGAGGAGCTCCTGCCCCTCGGGCAGGCTGGGTCGGGAGGTCGGGCCCAGGACAGACTCGATGCCGCCCGAGACATCTCTTCTTCTCCTCCACCCAAGACCAGGGTCGGGCTGGGTGCCCGGGCGGGCCGGCACGCGCTCCCAAGGGGACTGGTCGTTAACCAAAAGGCTAGACAGGGCGTGCGTGCACGTCTGTATGTCACACATGCGTGTCCGTGCATGCAGGGGGGCTGGAGCAGGGCAGGCTGCCGTGTACGTGCCCAGTAGGGGCTGGGTAACTCCCCCAGCAAGTCCTCCTGGATTGCACCCACCCCTCTGAGACCCGGGGCTCCACCTCAGCCTTCTCACAGATGAGCCCAGCACCTCTGTACTTCCTTGCAGTTCCTCAAGGGATCCTTCCCTTTGTTCCACGGGGCCTCAGGAGCCCTGCTGGCACCACACACCCACCCTGTGTCCCACCAAGAACCAGGGCCACAGTCTCACTGAACTCACGAAGGCTGTTCTCATGGTCCCAGACACCGGGCTTAATGGGAGGTTGAACAACCCTGGCCTGGTCTCTTGGGTGGCCTGAGGGCCCAAGAGTCTGAGGGCGACTGGAAGCCCAAGCCCATACCCCCCCCCCCCGCATCTGCAGTGACCCGTTCGCTGTGTGGCTTTGCATGGGTCTCTATCCCTCTCTAGACTTCAATTTCTCCCCCTGTAAAAAGGAGAAGTGGGACAAGATGAGGTCCAAGGGGCTCGTGGATGACGGATGGGGCCCAGAGAGTGGTCCAAGGAGCTGGGGGGGGGGGACCAGGGGTGGTGGTCCCAGTAGTCACCCTGGGACAGGTCTAGGGCTTCGGGGTGCGGCCCCATGATAATTATGCACCGGTCCTTGTTAAGTGCCCAGACACCTCTCCAGGAGGCGGGTTGCGGCCGAGTTCTAGCTGTGCAGCCTGAACTAGGTCCCTCCTTTCCAGAACGTCCCCCAGCCCACCCCGTCCTCACCCTCTTCGAGAACTGCCCACCTGAGCCTCACTCCCCTCCAGAGGGCCTTGTGTCTCTGGCTCTTCCACTCTGTGGGCTAAAGCTGTGGGCTTTCGGTGAGTCTCCATCCCCGGCCTGTTTCCCTGTACCTGCTGGGGATGAGCCTCCCTGGGGCACAGCAGGGTGAGGCCCTTCCTGAAACAAAGGGGACCTGGCCTGCAGGCCTTTCACGGGCCCCGTTGTCCCCACTTTCTGGGGAGATACCTAGGGCCAGAGAGCGTAAGAGAATTGTCCAGCCGGGCTTGAGCCACGGCTGCCCAAGGGCTTCCCATTCTTAATCTCCCAACACACCCTCCTCGGACACTCGGGGTCGCCTTTTCCCAAGAAAGAGAAAGACCCCAGCCACCCTGCCCTCCCCGTGGAGGACTGGCATCTGCCTTGGGCTCCAGAGCACAGAAGGGACATGTGGCCGTGGGACCCTTCGGAGGGCCCTGAGAGGCCTCTCTCCCAGCCCCTGCCATCACCCGTCTTCTCCAGGTGATCCCCGGGGATCGCCCCGTACGGCTGCTAGCAGTTAGCGTCCTCCCTGGAGCCGACCTGCGTCCCCGACCCTGGCAGGCTGCAGGCCACGCGGCCAGAGCCCCAGCTCTGCTTACATCGTCCAGTGGCACCAAGACAAGGACCACTTGGAAGGATGAATGAGGTCTGGAGCCGCAGGCACCAAGCAAGTGACAGGACCTGCCTGGCTGTCACCAAGTGTCCCCTGTCCACTCAGCAGCTTGGTGGCTCTTTGTGGCTGAATCCCTCAGAAGGTCAGACTCCAGCAGTGACAGGACACGCTGTGCATCGCGAGCGTCACTGTGAGTCCTGGGGACTGGGGACAGAGCTCGAGAACTCCATGGCTCCCACGGCAAGAGTGAGGGCTCCCCCCCAGGAGGGGCAGCCCCACCCTGACCTAGCCACAGACAGCCCGGCCTGACCCAGCCTGTGGAGGTGACAGGGTGAAATCATTAGTGCTGCGGGCTCGGGGAGGGTCACCCTGAGCCTCGTGGGCTCCAGCGCCTTCCCCCACCACCCCAAGACCCCTGGGTCCTCCAGAGAGGAGCCTCCCTAGGGTGAGGGGCTCTGGAAGCCGCCCCATGCTGTCGCCCTGCTCCCTAGGCAGTCAGCCAGCCTTTGTTTTGTCCTAGAGGATCTCCCCAAGATTTCTTTGGGAACCAGCCTGTGTGTGCCGGGCGGCCCGGGCGGCCCGTGACTCAGCGGCCGTCTCCAGCTCATAAACTCTGAGCCTCCCCGGCTCAGCCCTTGGGCCCCCGCCCACATCCTGGCCGCTTCCAGGCTGCCCCGCAGGGAAACAACACTGAGTCGTCACTCCTTCCGCCAGATCCTGGGTGCCCTGCGTTGCCAGCCGGGAGCCAGCGCCGGCCTGGGGCCGCAGTGGGCCAGAGACACCTTCCCGTTCCTGGGTCTCTGTTTCCCCTTCTGAGACAGACAGCGCAGTATTCGGAGGAGACAATCAATGGTAACCTGTGGGCTCGGACCTGTATTAGCCGGGAAGCTGCTCCAGGGACCACCCTGCCCCCAGAATCTTCCATGGCTCCCACTGCCCTCAGAGTCCAGCCTATTCCCACAGGGCAGCTAAAACCCCCTGCGGAAGGGCTCAGTTCCCTCCCCCTTCACCACTCCCGGGAGCCGATGGGCAGCGCCCACAGACCAGATGGCTCCCTCCCCCTGCCCTCCCTCCCCCAGCCGGCTGCCGATGCCCACCTTCTGCGCTGCCCCTCCCCAGCCGGCTGTTGGTTGTTGGTTGTCCCTCCCCAGACTGAGCTCTTGGGGGCCAGGGACCTTGTCTCGGGCAACGTCCCTGTTCCCAGTGCCCAGCACGGGCCAGCTCAGTAGTGCTGGGTGGAGGGCGCCGGGTGATTCCATCGCAGGAGTGAGGAGCCACGCAGGGACAGGAGCCCAGAGAGGGCAGAGGAGTCCTGACCCTGAGCCCTCCCTGCCCCGCCCCCACGGCAGCCCCCCTCGGCCAACCTTCAGCCTGGCAAAAGCCCGACTGGCCCAGGCTGCCCAGCCCAGGCTGCCCACGAGCCACCACCCAGGCAGGCTGTCTGTCTGGGGAGGGGTGTCCCTCCCAGCCCCACCACCCCCATCAGGCCGGTTACTAAGATTTACGACCCCCGGCCCTTTCCCCCGGCCCCGGGCACATCCAGATCTCTCCCAGGACACCAACCCCATGCGTCCCCACAGAGCTGCCAGTACTCACAGGATGGGCCCTGGGCTGGTGCTGAGCCTGCAGACAAACTCAGGCATGCGTGTGCCCCAGGGACACGCATGAGGAGGCACCAGTGGAGGCCCAGATCCCAAGTACTCAGGCCCTAAGTCACGGGCACACACACACACCCGGGCTCAGGACAGGCAAAACACAGAAAACCCAGTCATAGCTGGGGACCCAAAGAACCACCGCGGGCATCGGTCCCTCTGGCAAAAGACTGGGTCCCCGTGTGCTGTTCCCGCCTCCCACAGCCATGCTCTCAGGGGCCCTGCAGCCTCCCCCAGACATGACACGGTGGGTAGAAAGCCAGGGCCTGGGCCACCCTCCCCCCCCTCTCTTCACCGCCCCCCACCCACCCCCGACCTAGGTGGTGTAGCTTTGGCCCCACCCCTCTGTGCCTCAGTTTCCTCCTCTGTCTGGCCAGGAATGAGCCGCAGACTCAGCTGCCTCTAGGCTCCCTCCCCCAGGGCCCAGGAATCAGGCTCCTCCAGGGGGCTGGCCAGCCCGGGAAGGAGCCCGCCCCCACCCCGCCCCCACCCCTCCGCCTTTGCCCAAAAGGAGCCCCAGCGCGGGCCTGACGTCAGGCCCCAGGAAGGCGGGTCGGGCTGCCGGACTGAGTGGCCCACAGAGCTGCCCCGGGAGGTCTTCCAGGCTTAGGCTGTGCCGGCTCTGTCTCAAGCCACCGGACTAGGCGAAGGTACGGTGAGTCCCCCAAGGGCTGTCCCCCGCCTCCCAGAGCTGGACAGTGCCGGGAGTATCCTCACTCCCCAGCCAGGCGCACAGCACAGGGGCTGAGGGACCAAGAAAGCGCTCCCAGACCGAGGGAGGGGAGAGATCAGAGCCTGAAAGGGCTTTGAGGTCCCACCCTGCAGGGAGCCATTGTACAGATGGGAAAACTGAGACCCTGAGGGCAAGGGGGCGGGTGGTCGCAGCTGGCCCGGCTAGGCAGAGAGGGGAAGGGCGGGCGTGCAGGGGCTTGTGGGAGCATCCTTCCTGACCGGAGCCCCACCTGTGCTGCTCCCACCCCCTTCCCTGGCTTTCATTCATTCATTAGCACTCTCCCTGGCCATCTGCGGGGTGCCCAAAGCTCTGTCTCTGTTTTCCCACCCATCGAGGCAGTAGGGTGGCCCCAGAGGCCAGGATAAGGAAGGGATTGGGTGCTTGACCACCTTGACCGCCTTTGGGACCTTGGCCACCACTGTCCCCCAGGCAGGGGCAGGGTCAGGGGTTGAGGGACTCGTGTGGATAGGCTCCTGACCGTGCCACCCCACAGCTGAGGCTCTATGCTCCAGCCCTGGCTCTTTGCCCTGCTCTTTTCAGCCAGGGGGAAACTGAGGCCAAGGCAACTGGCCCTCCCAGGCCCCAGCATGAACCTCGGAGCTGGCACTGCCCCCGCCCGGCTCCGGCTGGCGGTGAGCACCCTGGGAGAAGGGCAGTAGGAACAGGGTCCCGAGGGGGGCGGGCGGGTTGGGAACTGGCCGGTGGCCAGGGTGCCTGGCGGGACAGACAAGGAGCAGCTGTGCAACCTCGGGCAAGACTGGGGATGGAGGCATGGTAGGATGGTGGTGGCGGCTCACAGCCCCGCGGCCGGGGCCCGGACCTGCCTGCAGGACCTCATACTCTCCTGCCAGGATTGGTCACTCCCAGACAGAGGGCTGCCCCGAATGCCACCTCTTCCCCTCGGGTAGCTTCCCCACGGTGTGGCCATGGGCAAGTCACTGCCCCTCTCTGAGCCTTGGCAAAAGTAGGGTTGCGGGGGAGGGGCTGCTGCTGCTTCTAGAGCCCTGGTCTGTGTGGGGAGGAGGACTGGAGTTCTCCGAGCACCTGCACTCTGGTCTCATTTCTTCCCGGGGGACCCAACGGCCAGGCTGTGGGTCTCAACGTGCCCACTTCACAGATGACAAAACTAAGGCCCAGAGGGGCCAGAGTGGACTCTAAAAATCACTCATCTGGTCGTTCAGCTGCGGTGCTCACGGACTGCCAGTCCAGTAGGGAAACAGATAACTACCCAGCTGCCAGGGGGTGGGTGAGCAGCAGAAAACAAAGCCAGTGAAGAGCTGAGCAATCTGGGAGGGCTTCTCTGAGGAGGTGCACTGGGGTCTGAAGAGCTCCCTCCGCAGACCCTGCCCCGCCCAGGGGAGTGGCCCCCACAGCAAGTGAAGCCACAGCTGTCCCTCAGCCAGGCCTGCCCGCAGGCTTCTCAAGGGTCCTGAGCACAGAAGCCCCCACCCTCCTCCTGTCTCAAACACCTGTTCCTCCAGAGGCCCCGGGGAGGCCCCTCCTGCTCTGGGGACTCCCCCAGCCTTGCCGCAGCTGTGAACTGGGGGGAGGGGGCGGGGCCAGACCTGCCCGGGAACCTCTGTGCCCCCTGTACCTGCACCACTGGGGGTTCAGGGTCAGGTCTCATGCCTCAGAAGCACCGGGTACTAACCACGCCTCTGACCCCGACTCCGGGCTATGCGTCCCAGGCCAAGCTGCTGGCTTCCGGTTCCAGGTCTGCACCATGGGCGCAGTCAGCTCTCCAGGGCACGGGACTGGCAGGGGTGCCATGGGGCAAAGCTCAAGTCTTGGGTCCTCCAGCCCCTGCTGAGGGACCCAGACACACCACTTAACTGTCCTGTACCTCAGTGTCCTCACGGGCAAAACCGGGCCAGATGCACAGAACAGGGGCATCTTGGAAGGAATCAGCAGGGATCAGGGAGGGGTCGTCTCGAAGACAACTGTGGATTGTGGGATCACAGCTCTCCCTCGTGGAGGGGTGCCCAGGGGCTGAGGGAGGACTGTGTGGGCCGGACACTAGGGTGCACGGGGCCTTCAGCAGGTGACAGGGCCGGGGATGGATCTGCAGACAGCTTGCCCCGAGAGAAGCCGGGGGGCGGGTTCCCCTGCTGTGAGCCCCTGCACAGCCGCCTGTGGGCCAGCCATGCCCGCAGCCGCCCTCCCGGAGAAACCTGCACGTCCTCCAGGCTGAGGGTGCAGAGGGCGGTCTGTGGGCAGGGTCAAGCCCATGCAGCTCAGGGGCCCCTCTGCACCGCACTCAGCCCACACCCTCCCGCGTCCCCTGTGCCTGAGCCGGGGGGAAGAGAGCCGGACGGGGATAGGAACCCAGATTCTGGGTGGCACCACCTAGGACCTGCTAGGTGACCCAGGAACAGTCTGGCCCCTCTTGGGGACCTCGGTAGGGACCCAGCAGTCCCTGGATGGAATGAGCAGAGAGGCTCAGACCAGCCAAAAACAGCAGGCGACGTTCTAAAGTGGATGCCGTGAAACCAAGAATAATCATGAAAATAAACAGGAAGATGGTTCCCCAATAATGGCTATCTGGGCCGTGGAAGGGGGGGGCGGTCACCCAGCAGCAGCCTGGGGACACGCACAGGTACTCTCCGCTCTGGCCATGCCCTTGTGCACAAACCCCAGGTCCCGAGATGCCAGCCCACCCGCCCTTGTCCCCCCCCAGCCCAGGCCAAGGGCGCTAGACCCGGGTTTGAGTCCCAGTTCCACCAACTTCATGCTGTGCGGCCCAGGCATGTGGCTCTCCTCTCTGGGCTCCTGCTTCCTCATCTGCAAAGCACCCTGTGGATTTCGAGGGTCCTACAGGTGCCCGGCCCACAGCAGATGCTCTGTGCTCCTTGTCAGGGACAGACCGGGCAGCCCCTCTTGGCCTCTGGCACAGACCAGACTCCATGCTGCTGCCTGTTGGCCCAGGGTGGACGCCAGGCTCCCCGTCTGCTGGGGACCCTACGTAGCAGGACAAAGGCAGACAGGCTGCAGGACTGGCGTCCACCGGGCAGCTGGACAGCTGCGAGGGCACGTGCAGGGAGGGGGTGCGGTTTTGAGAAAAGCCACGATGTTGGGATGTGCCCACCCCTGCCAAAGAGGGGGCCCCCTCTCAGGGCCCGTGGGCAGGTACCAGCTCCTGACGTTGTAGGGAACGCCCAGCAAGCTGGCAGCAGCAACCTCCCATCGCTTGTTGGAAAGGACAGAGTCAAATGACCTGTGCAAAGATGCTCATTCCCTGCTCTGGGACCAGGAGCAGGGTGGGGATGACAAGGGACCGGCTGGACCCCACAGGGTAACAGAGTAGGCTTCCTAGAGGGGCTGTCAACCCTTCCTGTGTCCCGGTGGCAGCAGGAGGCACAGGCTGGAGTCCTGCCCCCAGCCCCTCCCCCACCAGCCCCGCCCTCCGAGGCTCCCCCAGGAGTGTTTCCTGGGGAAGGGAGGCCAGAAAGTCCTCAAGAAGGTGAGCAGAATGTTGGGGAGGAAGGGAGCGAGGAAGAGTCTGGTGGAGGAAGAGCTTGGGCCAGAGCTCGGGCGGGAGGGCGCGCGGAGTGTCCCCAGACAGCTGAGGTGCAGTGAGTCTGGAGAGAGGTCCCCCCCAGCCTAGGCAGGGCCTCGGGTCCCTCACAGGGACGGCCCCTACCAGGGCATCACCCTTTACCCACATGCCTCCCTGGAAGGTCTCCGCGAAGCTCTGGAAGGCCTGTGATGTGCAGGGCTCTGCGTGTCCCCACCTGGAGGGGCCGGGAGGAAACACCGCCCTCACCGTGCACCCCCACCTGCCCCCGCCCCCCGGACACACCTGCACCAGGCACTCTGGGTCCAAGCCCTCCTCCAAGGCCAGCTGAGGCCGTAAGCGGAGCAAGAGACCGGGAGGGAAGCCTGGGAGGTCACCTCTGGCCAGGAGCCTGCCTCCCAGCAGGCTGGATCCAGGCCAGGCATTTTGCACCGTGTTCAAGGCCCTGTGAGGGTGGCTCCTGGCCTCAGCCTCCTAGGCTGTTCGAGCAGGCTTCCACACCTGCAGAGTCCACTGCCTCTTCCAGGAAGCCTTCCCTGATCCCAATCACCCTGCCAGCATTCAGCTGGGGATCTATCTTCTCCACCCAAGACACCCCACAGGTCTCAGATCTATAGGAGAACCATGGATGAATGGGGGGCTGCTGGGTGGGAGCATCAGGCCCTGGGTCTAAATTGGACTCTGTCCCTGCTAAGTATGGGGCTCGCCGCCCCCCCACCACCAAGACCTCAGGTTCTCACCTGGCAGGTGGACACCTGGCTTCCCAGTCTGCTGTGTGGAAGCAAACGAAACCCAAACGCCCAGCAAGTGCTCTCTGTATGTGAAAGCAGGTCAGAATCAGCCCAGCCAAGGACAAGCCCCAAGGCCCAGCGGGGTGACCCCAGTTTAGCTGCTGAAGCTCCCTGTCTCTGTGTCCTGTGCCCTCATTTAAAAATGTGGATTAGCCCCCCTCCCAATAATAGGAGGAGTCCTCATGTCCCTTTCTACTTGCTCCCCACCACAAGGGCCCCCCAAGGGCAGGGGGCAAGAGAGAGCAGGCCACGCCAAAGACATGCCAAGTGGAGACTCTGGGGTCTATGGGCTGGGCTCAGGGGAGCCAATTTGGGCTGTAAAATAGAACGACTTCCTTTATTTTTGGAGCAGCTTCACAAGGCAGCAGCCTCACCTGGGGTGATCTCCCCAACCTCAGAGGAGAGCAAGCTAAGCTTTCATGAATTCGCTCACTCACTCGACATGCACTGAATGTGATTTATGCTCCTCTCTTTTGTTGAAATTCACAGACTAGTGGGGACACCAGACAAGTGGCCAGACAATGACAGAGCCACAGTGTTATGAGAACCCAAAAGAGGCCACAAATCTACCAGGGAGGGCTCTCTGAAGGAGAAGGCATCCAAAGGGAAGGGAGACAGCATGTGAATAAGAGTGTATATAGGGTCATTTTAGTCACAAGGGCCGGAAACTCAGCTCAAATTAACGTAAGCCAAAGATGGAGGTAATTGCTTCATTTAACTGACAAGTCCCAGGACACCAGCTTCAGGCAGGGATGGATCCAGGCGCTTGAGCCACGTCCTCAGGACTTGGTCTCTGTACTTGGTCCTGCTTCCCCAGCAGCCAGCAGCAGCTTGACCTCACAGCCCCAGTGTCCTTTGAAGTCCCCAGGGCTGGCCATGGCTGACCAATCACTATAGCCTGGGGCAACTCACTCATCACTAGGGGTAGTCTGGGGCTCAGGGCTGCCGGAGCCCAAGAACAAGGCCAGGGAATGGAACAGGACCAAGCCACTGAAGGATTTTTTTTCCCGCAAATGGTCAAGAGAGGCTGAGCCAGCCTGTCCAGGCTGTGCAGTAGCCGCCTCTGACCCCAGGAAACCCTGGGCCTGGGTCTCAGCCCAAGCCTCACCCCCACCCCCGGGATACGACCATCACTCCTCCGCCCTGCCTGGTGGTGCTGCCAGGTGGTAAAGACGTTCCAGAAGGCGCAGACATATCCAAGCCTCGCAGCATTTCAGAGCTGGAGGTGCCCACGGATAGACGGCAAGACTGAGTCCAGCAAGGGGCCTGGGAGGGCCTGGGCAGGATGGATGGACCCCTGCCCCTCCTTCTGAGACCCCTCACTGTCTCTGAGACAGGCAGGAAGAGGAAGAGGGAAGGAAGTCAGGAGGCAGGCAGAGTGAGGCCCTCCAGGGGCTGGGGATAAGTGCCCCGGCCCTCCAGCTGCCCCTCCAGGACAGCGGCACACCAGTGGCTCACTCCCACCCAGGACCAGGACTCAGTCCTGGGGGCCGAGGGCTGCGCAGAGCGCCTCTGCCACCTCCCACCACCCTTCTCCCAAGGCGCCCCCTTTCCCTAACCCTCACCTGTGTGCGCACTGGGCCCGTCTCCCCGCTCCTACCCACCAAATCCCTTCAGGGCGCATCCTGTGCCACCTTCCAGCATGCCTCGGGGCAGCCAGAGGTGACTTCTAACTTTGCCCACCTTACAGGCGAGGACACTGAGGGCTGTTCCAGGGTGTTCTAAGTGGTTCGGGATGAGCTATGCTCCAGCCCCCCCCCGCCCCCACTGCTGTGTGTCTTCCCGGTTGACCCTGAGCCCCCCGAGAGCAGCCTGCATCTCGGTTCTGCCTGGAAAAGTCCCTGAATGTGGGCAGGCCAAGCGGGCTGGGGAAGCAGGCAGTGCCCAGGTCCTAAGTCCAACCGCTTCTAGGCCCTGGGCCCGGCCCCACGCCAGGCACTATGAGGGCATGGCCTCTGCCCACAGGGCTCCCGCCAGCTGGCCCCAGCTATGAGGTCCAATCCACCTCAGCCAGGCCCAGGACACCCTGCCAGGAAGGGGAGGGGACAGGGCTGGGCCACCCCCTCAGACGCTCTCAGGACAGAGCCCCGCCTCCCCCATCAGGCCGAGGTGCCCAGGGTGAGGGCTTGGCAGAGCCGGCCTGAAACCAGGGTCCTGGGCCTCCTCTGCTCACTCTCCGCCCGGGGCCAGTCTGAAGGCCAGGTCTGTGCCTCCCCCTCAGCCTGGGCAGGCGTGCCTGGGGCCAGACTGTCCCCACAGAGGAGCAGAACCTTCTCTCCTTTCCCCTCATTCCAGGCTATATTTAGAGGCCAAGCAGAGAGCGAGGCGCGTGGGGAGTGGGTGCCCGGCGCCTACGGGCGGAGGGCGCCGCTTGCCTGGGTGTCCCCGTCCCCCCTCAGGACCACCCTGAGGCAGCCCCAGGTCCCAGTCCTGGCCTGTCCCTCCCAGAGCTTCGGCTTCTTGGAGTGTGAGTGCAGGACGCCCAGAGGCCAGGACAGGGACCCAGCACCCAGCTCCTTGCCACACCCACACCATGAATCCGCTAGAAATGGGGGAGAGGCAGGCTCTGCCCTTATGTGAGAGGGAGGCAGGCAGGGAGACAGAGGCTCAGAGAGGTTCCTCAACAGCCCAGAGCGGCTGCTGGTGAGTGGGGACCAACCTCTGTTGGCCAATGTCCCTGGGCCAATGCTCCCACGACCCCAGCACTCCAGCCATCGCTGGCGGTGACACCCCACCCGGCCCTGAGTCCCATCTTAGATGGAAGCATCGTGCATAGGCCTAGCCCTGGCCGGCAGGAGGGGTGGGGGCCTGAGCGTGCACAGTGGGAGAGCGGAGCTGGCAGGAGGGTCCTCGGGGAGCCGCGCAGCCAGGGGACAGGAGCACTGGGTGCTGGGATTGGGTCGCTGGGAAGAACACCCTGCTGAGGGTCACGGCCTTGACCCGAGCAGTTTCAGAGGTTCCCAGGGGAAGCAGTCCCAGTGGACGGTCAAGGAGCGGCATGAGCAGAGGCAGTGAAGACCAAGGGGGAAACTGAGGCCCGGAGGACAGAAGTCCTTCCTGAGGCCATGGGGAAGGAGGAGAGAGGGGGCGCCTCCGCCCAGAAGCTCCCAACCCAGCTCCTCCCCGGGCCAGAGAGGGGCGGGCCGGGTGCTATGTGGGCAGGTTCAGGAGGCCATCAGCAGGCCGCAGACCAAGAAGGCTCCACAGGCCAAGCCCTGGGCCTGGAGGCCCACCACTGAGTTCCTCATTGTTCAAAGCCAAATGAACAGATGCCCTGGAAAGGGGTCATCAAGTGAGAATGCCCGCACTTAGCCACTGTGAGAAGTGAGCCGCGGGGTGTGGTGTGCAGGGGTAGGTTGTTAGAGGAACGGAGACAGCCAGACTCACAGAGGAGCAGGGGGCAGATGAGACCTGCCGAGAGTCCGGGATGAGGGACCAGGCTGTGACCAGGGTCAGCGCTCAGAGTGAGGTCTGAGTCAGGGCTCAGTGCGCGGCAGGATCGAGGTTCCTGGGATCCGGTGTGGCTGACGTCAGGGCTCAGCCTTGTTTGGGATCAGGGTTCAGAGTCTTGGAGCGGGGAAGCGCGGTGTGCTCCGCAGACATCGCCGTCTCTCCTCACCTGGCCGGCCTCGGGGGCGTCCTGAGCGCCCTGCCCGTCCCCCAGCTGCAGAGGCCCCCGGGCCCCCATCCCTGGCCTGGACCCTCCGGCACCTCGAGCCTGCAGCCGGCCCGCATGTGAGGCCGGCCCTGGGGAGTTTCCTGGAAGGGCGTCATCCTGGGACTATCTCCCAGAGGAAGTGTTCTGTACTGTTTATTATTTGTCTCCCTGTGACACGGACGCGAACCTAGTGCAGACACACTGGAAAACCAACAAGCGCGTGGAAGGGAACCAAAACGACTGTTGGCCACGTCCCCAGAGCCAGATCCCTGCCGTCCTCCACGCCGCGCCACGGCTCATTTGTTTTCACTGTAGGGACACAGGCAGGGAGGCACCCCTCTCCTCCTTGGGGCCATTCAGGGGTCCCCCACCGCCTGGGAATCCAGGTTCCCAGCCCCGTGCCCCAGCCTCACAGCCTCCCCTCACTCTTGCCCATGGCCCCAGGACGTCTCTCGCTGCCCTAGATGTCCCTGTGCTCCCCGCCGGCCTGACTTAGCATTCGACAAACGAATCGACCCTGCGTCTTTGGGGCTGGGGTACCAGACAGCGGGCAGCCCAGCCGGAAAGGACTAGAAAGCTGAGACCTAGGCCTGCATGTGGTGGCTATGGCCATGGGCCTAGGCAGCCTCTGACTCCTCCCAGCAGCCTTGGGGGTCAGCAGATGCCCAGGGCCACGGTCCCAGAGGCAGAGGCAAAGCTAGTGACCTCAGGCACGTGCAGACCTCTCTGGGCGCAAGGAGAGAGGCGGCCTACTGCCCTGCCCGGGCCTCCCTCCAGGCCAGACTGGAGCGTGACCCTTAGCCAGCAAGGACGCCGCTGCCGTGCCTCCCCTCCGCCAGGCTGGACGTTTGGTGCCCAGCCCCCAGCAGACAGAACTCAGGACCCCCCGTCCACAGAGTAGAAGCTGCCGGAGTGAGCCCATGGCCTGGGGCCAGAGAGGCAGCCGTGGGGAGTGGGCAGTGTCCCACGTGCTCGCAGCAGACGCCCCACGTCCATGGGCCGTGGTGGGGGCCAAGGGGTACGCAGTGTCTTCCTTTCCCCTTGCAGGGCGGGGAGGGCGCACTGGGGCGCACTGTGCGGCTGGGATGTCCCACGTACCCACCCTTCCCCCCAGCTTGTCCCCAAAGCCCTCTCCTTTCTCCAGAAAAAGCCAGAAATGCCCTTATTTGGAGCATCAGCGCGGCAGGAATGGGGGTGGGGGCCTGTTAACCCTTCACGCATAAACAGAGATAAATCTCAGTCCGTTAAACACAGCGGCGCAGGAACATAAACAGAGTGCGCGGCCCCTTACCCGCCGGAGCGCAGCGTTTATTTAACTCACACCCGCCCCGCAGCGGCTGCTGGGACCCGGCTCCAGGCACAGGCCCCAGCCCGCACCCTGCAGGATCCTCGAACCTCCCAGGCAACGAGAGTGCCCACCTCCCAGCGCGGGGAGCCCCAGGAGGTCGGGCGGGGGCAGGGGGAGATGATGGCCCTTGGGCGAGGTTTCTTGTGAGGACCCTAGCCCGCGGGCATTGGCCCACCCCCGGCCTTAGAAGAGCCGAGAACAGATGGGCGGGCAGGAGGGCAGGGTCTGGCCCGCTGGTGTGGGGCAGCCAGGCGGGGCCGTCCTGGGCATCACGGGCCGGGCTCTTTGGAGCAGAACCGTGGTTTATCGGGCAGCAACTAACCCTGTGGTTTATCCAGCACCAACTATGTGCTCAGTTAATGCTAGCAGCTCCACAGCCCCCGCCATATGGGTCAGGAGGGGAAACACAGAGAGGTTAAGTGACTGGCCTAAGGCCGCACAGTGAGGAAGGGAGGAACCAGGCCTGGAGCCCGGGCGCAAGCCTCCCACTCTTGGATTCACAGCTGACCTGCGCCACAGCCTTTGTCTTCCCTCTTGGTCCTGGGACAGTCCTGTACAGCAAGGGTTTTTCCTTCCCGCGGCGTCAAGGAGCAACATTGGGCCAGAGCTCCTCCCCGGCAAGTGCGGGGCCCCATGGGATGGAGAGGGCAGGCGTCTCAGGGCCAGACGGGAATGCTGGGGACCTCGGCGAGCAGGCAAAGCCCGGCAGCACCAGGCTCCAGTCACGGCTCCCACCACCCAGGGCTAACCGGCCTCCTTCCTTGCAGGACTCCCGTGTGTGCCGGCCGCCACCATGCCCTCCGCGTCTCCCGTGGGCTCCTGGGCCCCGGCGGCCCCCAACGCCACGGTGGCGGAGGCCAACGGCAGCGTGCCGGAGAAGCCCCTGTTCCACGTGTTCGCCCGGCTGGACGAGGAGCTGCACGCCGCCTTCCCGGGCCTGTGGCTGGCGCTGATGGCAGTGCACGGCCTCATCTTCCTGGCGGGGCTGGTGCTCAACGGGCTGGCGCTGTACGTCTTCTGCTGCCGCACCCAGGCCAAGACGCCGTCGGTCATCTACACCATCAACCTGGTGGTGACCGACCTGCTGGTGGGCCTGTCCCTGCCCACGCGCTTCGCCGTCTTCTACGGCACACGCGGCTGCCTGCGATGCGCCTTCCCGCACGTCGTCGGCTACTTCCTCAACATGCACTGCTCCATCCTCTTCCTCACCTGCATCTGCGTGGACCGCTACCTGGCCATCGTGCAGCCCGATGGCTCCCGCCGCTGCCGCCAGCTGGCCTGCGCCAGGGCCGTGTGCGCCTGCGTGTGGCTGGCCGCCGGCGCCGTGACCTTGTCGGTGCTGGGCGTGACGGCCGGGGGGCGGCCTTGCTGCCGCGTGCTGGCGCTGACCGTGCTGGAGTTCCTGCTGCCGCTGCTGGTCATCAGCGTGTTCACCGGCCGCATCGTGTGCGCCCTGTCGCGGCCGGGCCTCCTGCGCCAGGGCCGCCAGCGCCGCGTGCGGGCCATGCAGCTCCTGCTCACAGTGCTCGTCATCTTCCTCGTCTGCTTCACGCCCTTCCACGCCCGCCAGGTGGCCGTGGCGCTGTGGCCGGACGGGCCGCCCCGCGCCAGCCTCGTGGCCTACCACGTGGCCGTGACCCTCAGCAGCCTCAACAGCTGCCTGGACCCCATCGTCTACTGCTTCGTCACCAGCGGCTTCCAGGCCACCGTCCGAGGCCTCTGCCGCCGCCATGGAGCCGGGTACGAGCCCAACAGCGGCAACATGGTCAGCGCGCACAAGAGCTCCCGCGGCTCGGGCCACCATCACATCCTCAGCGCCGGCCCCAGCATCTTCACCCAGGACCTGACCAACGGGCCTGACGCTTAGTTGGCGGGACCCTGCCAGGGCCCCAGAGGTCAGGACCAGGTGGGGCAGACTAGGTCCAGGCCAACGGAGACCTCGGCTCTGCCTGGGGGTGTGGGTGGGAGGGCCGACTGCATTGCCCTGGATTGATTGGTGATGGCTGCCCCGCACACTGCCTGCGGAAGGGATCTGAGGCCACACAGCTCCGAAGTCGGTTAGCAATGTCTGCCTCGGGTTCCGCAGGGGATGTGGTAGTCCAGACGCCGACGGCTTACTGTCCCGGGGGCACAGACCATGGCGGGTGAAAACGCAGAGGCGCACCCCAGAGCTGCTTCTCTCCTGGCCCGTCCTCACCCTACAAGGGACTCCTCAGACACAGGCACTAGGAATCCCAAAGAGGTTCTGCTCCCACTGCTCTCGTCCCTCCTCCGCATGCCTGCCCCCCACAGAGAGAACAAGCACGGAAAGGGAAAGTCGGGGCACACGAGTGTCCCGTGAGCAGACGGGAGGCATCCAAGTCTCTGGAAGTCCACCGCCCAGGGCCTCCGTGAACCGCACGGCAAGACAGCATGACGGCCCTGGGGAGCTTCGCTGGAAGGGCTGTGACATCTGGGCTGAGGCCTGCCCCCCCACAGCCCACAGAAGAGGGCCTGGGTCCTGCCCCTCTGGGGTGGGAGGGGGGAGGCAGCACGTACAGGGGCCACGGCTGGGCCACGGCCACATCAGAGTCAAAACCCCATCCCATGTCCTGCCACACCCCTGCGCCAGCCCTTGGAGGCAACTCCAGTCCACCCAAAGCCCAAAGCCCCCACTCCAGGAATGACCTCAGAAGACACTGCCTGCTGCCTCAGGAGGGCAGCAGGGCTTGTGGCCCCATCCTATGGATGAGAAAACCAAGAGCAAAGACCTAGAGCAGCTCGGAGGCCTCCCAGCCCGAGGCTCCCAGCAGCCCACATCCAGAGCCTTTACTCTCCTTCAGGGGCAAGGACCACTGGCCAGCTCCTGCCTGGCTCGCCGTTTCTCCCCTGCCTGTCCTGGGGAGGTAGCGTTTTTTCTGGCTTGGGTTTCCGGCGCCTCCTCTAAGCTGCACTCCAGGATTGCCTCCACAAACCTTCTATGGAGCAGCCAAGCTCTCTGAGCCCTTTGTAGACTGCTGCAGGGTAGGGCCTCCTGGGGGAGAGGAGCCCTGGGCCTGAGTCAGGCCCCATGCTGGCACTCGGCCACAGCCACTGAAGCAGGGTGAGATGGAATCCAGCCTCGGATCTGTCCAGCCTTGCAAAGGAGAGTCCTATGTGCTCAGTGGCTCCCGCCAGAGGCCTCCATCCTCCAAGTTCAGGGCCCTGGAGGGAGGCCTGGGAGGCAGGAAGGCCATTTAAGCCCCATGCTACAGATGAGAAAACTGAGTCTCAAAGAGGGAAAGGCCCAGCCAGGGTCGGAGAGAGCACCAGGTCCTCCAAGGTCAGCTCTGTCTTTGCCTGCCCCTGCAGGACAGGTTCCAGGCATAGTATGGGAGCCTCTCCCCGACCTTGCTCAGAGCAGGGCTATGGCTCCCCAGGGACCCAGAGCCACATGGGGCAGAGCAGGGACCTATGAGCCTGTGGCAAGAGGGATGCCAAGCCAAGGACCAGCACTACTGGTGGGGTTTCAGGCAAGGAAGCCCCCACGGAGCTCTGTTTGTCCACAGCCCCACATCGCACCAGGGCAGGCATGCGGTGGAGGGGTGGAGGGGAGGGTCACTGAGCACCACCTGTGGGCTCTCTCCCGGGTGCTCATTCTCATTCACACTCAAGAGGGAGTGGCTGAGCTGAGGGCAGGGCCGTGTTTGGAGGTGGAGGAGTCGTGGTTCTCCTGGGACAATCCCTTCCTCTAGGAGGGGGGTCTGTAAAGCAGGTGAGCCAGCACGGATCTGGGAAATGGTGACCGGGACCCGGGTCTCTTCCCTTTGCTTCACAGCTGTTGTCTCGTTAGTCCCCGCCGCGTACAGACGGAAGAGCCGTGGGCAGCCCTGGGATCCGGCATCCAGGGAGGTGTCCGAGCCCCCTCCCCTTGTCCTCAGGCCTGAAATCCCATCATCCAAGCTGGGTTTCTCAGGGGCCCCCAGGGCCCTGTGGGAACCTGCCACCACTCAAGCTGGACAGGTAGCCACCAGTCTTTTGCAGCTGGGACGGGAACCGGAGGCTGACCCTGCTCTTCCGAGAACTCAGCCTGACGGCCCCCACAGAGCTCTCTCTAGGTGGGCCTCAGCTTCCCCATCTCCCCTGCTCTCTCTCCCCTCCTTGGCCTGCAGCTGGCGGAGAAAGGGCTGAGGAACCCCCCCCACCACAGCTCTCTCGAAGGCTTGATCCCACCTCCTGATGTCTGGCTCCCTCCTACTCTGACCTCCTTGTAGGGACTGAGCCCCCGGGGCCCCCGAGGCCGACCCGGACTGTCCTTGTTCCCACAGGGGCCAGGGTGTGAGGTCTCTGGACCCCTCTCCCCGGCCTCCCTTCCCTGATTTTCGGAAAGCCCAAGTGACGTGACATGGTGTGTGTATTTATATCTGATGTAAACGATCTCCTCACAAGAAGTCCTCGTCCTGAATTAAATCTGTTCCTTCCCTCCCTGCCCTCCACTCAGTGAGCATGCGCAGGCATCACCTGCCCCAGACATGCCCCCCATGGAGTCTCAGACCCTTTGAGGTCTGAGAGTTTGGGGGGCTCTGCGCCAGCAGGAGCACATTCACCGCCAGGGACAGGCTGTGGTGGTGGGTGTGTGCTTGCACCGTCCCTAGGGGGTGGGAGGTGGGGGCGGTTAGGGACCTGGAGCCCCACGGAAACCACTCTTGAGGTGTCCTGTCCTCTGAACCTGCCCAGAAGCCTGGAAGGTGGGGACTGTCATCCCTGATCTACAGACGGGGGAAGGGAGGCTCGGGCGTCCTGGATGGCCTGGCCTCCGGACCCCTGGTTCCTGCCTCTCAAGGCAGCCTGGATCCTCTGGTCCTCTGCTCCTCCTGGGCAGCCCCGGGTGGGAAGGGGCGTGGCTAGATGCCGCCCATCGCTCTGCTGTCTGGCGCGCTCTGAGGCCGGAGGCGGCCGGAGGTAAATATTAGGGCCTGTTTAGATTAAGCTCCATTAATAGCAGAAAATGTCACTGCGGCGCCCGCCCCAGCTTCCTGGGGGCCTCCGGTGCCTGGGGCAGGCATGGAAGGCCCTGTGGGAGATGGATGTCCCCCCTGACAGCCGGATCCAACCCTGCACTGCCCCGGGCCTCCTCACACCCCCTCCCTTCCCCCGGGAGGCTCAACGTGCGTCTCCTCCAGGGGCCCAGGAGGCAGGTGCCGAGGAGGTGAGGTTGTTCCGCCAGCCGAGGCAGCCTCCCCATGGGGTCTGTGCTCCTAATTCACCGAGAAGGACACCGAGGCTTAGAGATATGAGGGGACCCATGCAAGGCCACCCAGTGACACCCAGGAAGAGCACTGCCCACCCGGACCTGCCTGGTCCCAGGGTCAAGGCCACCCCCAGCCCCTGACCGCGGCAGGAGCCAGGGAAGCTGTGGGTCATTGCGCTGAGTCTGGGGCAAGGGGGACGTACCCTGGGGCAGGCCTGGGGAGACGGCCTGTGTCATCCCCGTGTCCACGTGAGCCCCGCCCCACGGAGCCAGGCCTGGGGAGACGGCCTGTGTCATCCCCGTGTCCACGTGAGCCCCGCCCCACGGAGCCAGGCCTGGGGAGACGGCCTGTGTCATCCCCGTGTCCACGTGAGCCCCGCCCCACGGAGCCAGGCCTGGGGAGACGGCCTGTGTCATCCCCGTGTCCACGTGAGCCCCGCCCCACGGAGCCAGGCCTGGGGAGACGGCCTGTGTCATCCCCGTGTCCACGTGAGCCCCGCCCCACGGAGCCAGGCCTGGGGAGATGGCCTGTGTCATCCCCGTGTCCACGTGAGCCCCGCCCCACGGAGCCTCCCCAGACCTCCCAGACGGGCCCTTCCCCACCCCTGGCAGCCCCCTCTCGCCCTGCGCTTAGGGCCCTGCACACCCTCCCCTGGGCCTTCCTTTGGTGCAGCACAAGCCCTGACTATGCCCATCTTGGGTCCTTCCCTTCCTCTGGCCCTGGGGCCAGCCTGCCGGAACCCTTCCCACCCCAACCCAGGACAGACCACCCGGCCCAGCTGTCCCTCGGGGCTTGCCCCCAACCTAACCATCGGGCTTGACCCTGCGCTGAGCCCGCAGGGACTCTGCAGGGCCCCTGGGAGTCCAAAGGCGGGTGGCACAGCTGTGACACTCAGAGTCCTCTGCCACGCCAAATGGGACGGGCCAGACAGAGGCATCCTGAACG
The DNA here is from genome assembly GCF_011764305.1 of Mustela putorius furo. Classification (NCBI taxonomy): domain Eukaryota; kingdom Metazoa; phylum Chordata; class Mammalia; order Carnivora; family Mustelidae; genus Mustela; species Mustela putorius. The sequence continues at coordinate 39,058,413 of NW_025421322.1, read as the reverse complement.
GCTTCCTGGAAGACGAGTTCCAAGGCCCTTGCCTGCCGGTCCTCACCCCACCCACTGGCCCGCCACACCCACCCCACTGGGCCTCACCTTGAGGTTGTGGTACTAGGAGCTTTTCAAGCCCCGAGGGCACCCAGAGCCTTGCAGGCAGGCAGGACCAGGGCATTTCACGCCCATATTACAGATGAAGAAAGGGAGGCCCAGTGGGTGAGTGGACTCTTGGACCACGCACCATGTCCTGCTGCGCCAACTCGGGGACCCCCCTGAGCCTCAGCCCCACTGTCTGTGAGGAGGGGGCTTCAGCCCAGACCGCAGGTGCCCCAGGACTGAGCAGCTCTGGCCCCACTCCCAAGGCAGCCGAGGAAGGGGAGAGGAGCCTGGCAAGGCAGGCGTCCCTCCCAGTGTCCCCGAGACCGCAGCCTCATCCCTGCCCCTCTGCAGGCCTGTTTGCTCAGCTGTAACACAAGGGCTCGGAACAAATGGCCCCCCAGCCTGGTGTTAGATCCTGGGGTCTAGCTGACCGAAAGGACTTAAATGGGAGAAGCACGGCACGTGTTTATAAACTGGTCCCGGCTCTGCTTTCCTCCCTCCTCCCCACCCACCAGCCCTCCGCGTCCAGTGCTCTCGGCGGGGAGAGCAGGCGTCCCGAGCGCAGAGGTGGATTCACAAGGTATGGGGTCCCCAGGCTCACCCCCAAGCCAAGGAGGCCTTTGCAGCGGGGTCCCAGACAGAAGTGGGGTGGGGCATGAACTTGGAGGGAGGAGTGGGCCAGGAGCACTGCCACCCGCTCTGCACTGGACCCCCAGGACCCAGGCATCAGCACGTCCCCGGGTGTCACAGGGTGCCACAGACCTTCACATCTAGGGACTCTGGGGGGGCGACAGGTGTCTGGCCCTCTGTGAGCCCCAAGTGTCCAGACTATACCAGTGGCCTTTGGGACCTGTTTCATGGAGGAGTCCTGGGGCCTGTGAGGGTCTTCCTGCTTCACCCACCTTGGGTGCCTCTCCTAGTAGCCTGCTTCGGGCGGGGGCAAGAGGAGGTTGAAGGTCAAGTGAGGTCCAGGGGTCTGGCCTCATCTGCAACCTGACCTCTCTAGAGAGAGCCATGGGGGGCATGTCTGGGAGCAGCTCTGGGACCCTAGCACCAGAGCGCCACAGAGAGGGTGTCACAGTGCAACCCAGCCCAGAACACGCCTCCTGGGACAGAGCCCTGGCAGGTAAGCGGGTGTCTTGCCCAGGCCAGGTCCCTTCGGCCACACCAGCTTCTCCAACGCTGAGCAAGTCACGTACCATTTCTGGGCCTCGGTCCCCTCTTCTGCCAAGGGGGGTAATTGACACCCTCTGCCTTTAGACGCCGTCGTGACAATTGTGCACGTGTCCACGTGTGTGTGTCTGTATGCATGCATTGTGTGTGCTACATGTGTGTGCACGTGCATGCTACATGCATGTTACTTCATGTGTGTTGGTGTGTGCGCACGCATGTTGTGCGGATTTGTGTGCCTTGTGGGCATGTGTGTGTTGTGTGTCTATATGTATGGGTGCTTGTGTGTACGTGTTGTTTGTGTGTGCACACGTGTGTTGTGTGTGCGTGTACGTTGTGTGTACGATGTCGTGCACCTGTCTGTATCCTTGTGTGTTGTGTGTCTGTCGGGGATGTGTGTGCGTGCACGTGTTCTGTGTCTGTGTGTGCGCCTCTGTGCAGGTGTGTGCTTCTCCCCGGGGGCACTCAGGAGTCCGTGATCAGCCCGGGCTACGGGAGGACGCGAGGCCCCGAGCACGTTCCTTCACCGCGCAGCGCCCTCCACCTTCCCCTCACCGCGCGTGTCGGAGGCTGTCCCCGCACCGGACCCCTGCCCCGCGCGCACGGCGACGGTGACTGCGACCCGTCCTTCTCCCTCATTCCTCCGCGGTAAGCCCCGTCTTTGAGCTTCCCGGGAATGCGTGCCCGCGGTGAGTCGGGAGCCGTGAGACGGGCCCATTCCGGGCTCAGCCTCGGGCGCAGGATTCCGGGGCTCTGCCCAGGGGTCTTGAGCGAGTCCCTCGCAGACTGGCCCCAGAGCCCCGGGGAATGCGGTGCAAAGACATCGGGGCCGTGGGCCACCAGGGGGCGCTGCTGGCCTGGGAGAGCCGGCCCCGCGGGGCTCGGCTGGCGGCAGTGACCTCTCCAGATCGCCTCTGCCTTCTGACCCTGGAGGGCTGCTTGGAGGAGGTGCGGCCTCCTGACCCACCTGGGGGCAGGGGGAAGCTTGGCCCTGAGTCAGGAGGCCCCTGAACCCTCCGGCTCCTCCACCTTCAAGGCCGCTGCCCCTCGCCCCCACTGCCCCCCAACAACGGGGAGGCTCAGTGAGGTGGTCACAGAAGGGAAAGGGTGGCCGGTGAGGCAGCACCTGCTCGCAGGCTGTGCAAGGAGGCTTACGTCCGCAGGACGCACAGGACAGTGGGCCAGCGCCCTCCCCCTCTCCTCAGACGCTGCCTCCCCTCCCATGGCACAGGCTGCATTACACCGGCGATTCGGGGGAGCTGAAAGGTCCCTAAGGCCATACATGGCCCCCATAAGAACCTCACTCACTCTCTCGTGAGCCCAGAAGTGGTCAGACAGCTGCCTGCAGTCCCACAGCGTGGTGGGGCGCCCACCGCGAGGGCAAGAGAGAGAACACTCCAAGGGCTGCGATGTCCTGACAAGCGGGGCCCTGCGCTTCCAACCACAGCGCTGCACCGCCCCAAAGCCACGCAGCAAGGAGACAGACAGACAGACAAACGGATGCCAGAGAGAAACGGGGCTGGGTCGCTGTTCCTCGGCGATCCTGGAGCTCTCTGGTCAGGGAGAGCCACAGGCCCTGGGGTGTTGGACACACAGGGAGACAGCAGCCGGTGGACCCTAGTCCGACAGCTGGGATGACACGGCCTCCATCGCCACCCGCCCACCATCCGCCCGCACAGCCGTCCTCACCGAGGCAGCTCAGTGGAGGACAGCATGGCCTCAGTGTCGTGGACACAAGGCCAACTCCAGCCAGCCCTGCCCGGGGCCTGGATTCCTGGAGAGGCCTGCTAACTTCAGCTGGTTGTGCGGAAAATGCAGGGAAAGGCACAGGCCTTCAAACTGCAACCACTCACCTGTGAATGAGGACCGTCCGCAGATCAGTCCCTCCACAAGCACCCACTGAGCTCTGGTTCTGCTGCTTGGCATTAAACTGGAGTCTGCAGGGATGAATGAGGCACAGACCCTGTGTCAGAGAGCCCTAATCCAGCGTGGCGGGTCCTGGCCGAGATCCCTGTGAGGGCTCAGTGACCTGCCAGAGGGCCAGGGAAGGCTTCACAGAGGAGGTGATGTTTCGCTGGGTTTTGAAGGATGAATAGGAGTTTGCCTCTCAGAGAAACAAGGGAGGGCATCTCTACCGGCACACACTGTGGGGGTCAAGACTCAGAGCTATGGAGGGGCAGGCCAGGGGTCAAAGGCCTGACTGAATGGCAGAGGGGCCTCGGGCAGGTCACTTTTCTGTCTGAGACTCTGTTCCCTTGTCTATCAAATTAGGATGAAAACACCACCTGATGGCTGAACACAGCTGATGGCTGTGGAAAGTGCCAGGCGAATGCTAATGTTCCCTATTTAATTTTCCATGGTCTTTTTTTGAGGCCAGGGTTATTTCTGTCCACACTTGGCTATTTCCAGGCCCAGAGCGCGTCCTTTCCCACAGAGGACTCCCAGCTCCCAGGCCACGGTGGGAGGACAGGGATGGGGGCACGAGGAGCAGAAACAGAGCCTGTCTTCTACTAAGGGAGTGCAGACGCCCTTGATTGGACAGGCTGGGCACTCCCCGCCCCCGGGGAGCCCGGGGAACCAAGAACCCAGTCTGAGAAACCCCAGGGCATACACTCCCAGCTCCGAAACCCCTTTTCCAGATAAGGTGTGACCAAGGCCCAAAAGATGTCGGGGGAAGGGGACAGGAAGAACTTACCATCATGAATGAACTCATCACTGCCTGCCCAGAAACCACCCTGCTACTGTCCGGCCTGCCAGGGAGCCTCCCGGCTCCCACGGCGGCCCTGGTGGGCCCGGGCAGCTCCTCCCCAGCCGCCCGCACCCACCTCGGCCCCTCGGTTCATCACCTATGCAGAGGACTGACCCAGGGGCGTTGACACCGGGAGGACGAGGCTGGCAAGGAGAGGAGGGGCTGGAGGGGGGGGCGGGGGGCGCCACACACCCGGCATCCCAGCTGTCTGGAGGCTTCCCAGAGCCAGAGAGGGCCCACAGGGGCCCCTGTCCCCCTATCAGGTGCTCAAGAAGCCCCGGCAGCCTGGGCAGCCTCTCCCACCTCTGCGGAAAGCCCAGACCCCGCCACCCCGCCCTACTCAGACCCTGCAGGCCCTCCCAGGAGGGCATCGCTTGGGGTCACTCCCTGGGGCGGATCCTCCCTCCAGGGCCCTTCCCAGCTGTCCAGGGGCCTTGCCAGGGGTGGGGCCAGGGGTGGGTGGCAGGAAAGATCGGGGCCCACTGGGGCCAGCTGGGAGCAGGGAAGGGTCTATGGGTGTGGGAATGGACGCAGAACGAGAGGCCAGGAGGCCGGGGGGGTTTGGCTGGAGATGGGGCAGCTGGCACGAGGAGGGAGCCAACAGACCTCCACACACACACGGCAGTGGCTGCCCCACTTTGCAGGGGTCCTCGGGCTGCTGAGTCTCTGTCAGTGACGTCTGCTATTGAGGACCGCGGGGTGGGGACCGGGATCCTGCTCAGTTCTCTGTCCCCCTGAGCCTCGGGAGCTTAGCGTTTGAGAATCTTCAGACTGCACAGTTCTGAGAGCCTGGAATTGTCAAACTTGCCGATTTGGGAACATCAGGCTGAAGGTCACCTGCAGAACAGCTCATGAGCTCCTGAAGCCCAGGGGCACCGGGCATATCCCAGCGACTCCCCACCCCATCCCCCACCACCCAGCCTGCGGGGGACAGGAGCCCCACATTGAGGCCCCTAGTCCCAAGGGGAGGGCCGGCCTAGAGCAGAGAGGTTCAGGAGAGAGCACAGCAAGGACCCCACGAAGAGGACTTCAGACGCGTGCCCGGCTGGCCCTCTACTCTCCGCTAGGGAATCTGTACGGCCACTCTGGGCAGCCACAACCAGAGGCAGCCCCAAGGTCCACCAGCCGATGAGCGGACCTACAACCACGGAGCTGAGCATCCCTCAACCACGCAAAGGCATGAAGCCGGGAGAGCCCACTACGGTGTGGATGAGGACAGAAGCCACGGGGCTGAGTGCCAGAATCCCCGTGCAGCGCGGGCCCAGAGTGTGCGGTCCCGTGGACACGAAGGTACATCCCAGGGACAGGGAGCACGCGGTGGGGTGGCTGGGCACTGGGGAGGGGCTAGGTGGTCACTGGTGGACCCCGGGCTCCTTCTTGGGGTGATGGAAGTCCTGGAATGAGAGAGCGGGGTGGTCACCCAGCATCGTGAGCGAGCCCAGTGCCACGGAATCGCTGACTTTAAAACGGTTAATTTTATGTTACATGAATTTCACCTCAATAAAAGAAAAAAGTCCTTATTGGGGTGCGCAGCTGACTCAGTCGGTAAGGCGTGCGACTCCTGATCTTGGGGTCATGGGTTTGAGCCCCATGTTGGGTGTTTTTTTAATTTAAAAAATAAAAATTTTAAAATGTCTTTCAAGAAAATAAATTAAAAAGTCCTTACCTTAGAAACGGGGCTAACACTCCCCCCCGACAGGATTGTTGAAGGGATTAACCAAAAGTATTGTGTGTGCTGCGTGACATGGCCCGGACTGTCCCCTGCCAAGCCGGAGCTTGCTAACGGCCGACGAGGGGAGAAGACCCAGGGCCGCCACAGGAAAGCGCTGTTACCGGGACCCTCACCGGGGGCTCTGGAGGTTTCCAGGGAGATCCTAAAGGATCCTAGAGCCTGGCCAGTAGACTCCACCGCTATCCGTGTCACCCCCCACCCGTGCCATCCCATAGGGTCCCTCTGTGCCTCCGTGCCTTGGACCTCAGTGTGCCTTCTGCCCCTTCCAGCCGGGAGAGCTCCAGCTCCCTCGGGGCCCACGCTGGCCAAGAAGCTGCCCACCCGCCCCGGGGGGCCCCTCATTGCAACACACGCTCCCTCCCTTGCCTCCTTGGCAGACTCCCTGACCGCACTCTCTGGGGCCACGCTCAGCACAACCTTGGGACAGCAGCGGGGGCCTGCAAGTGAGTGTCCTAGTGTCTTCCCGGCACCCACCCTGGTGCCCTTGGCCCCGCCTCAGCAGAGTCTTCTTGTGTTCCAAGGCCTTGGCCACGCCAACCACTCAAATAAATTAATGTTCCCATGGCCGCTGACTCACGGATGAGAACACCAAGGCCCCTGCCAACGGCTGCCAGCCCCTGGCCTGCCAGGGAGCGGCCCTTTGCTCTGGGAGCACAGTGCGGCGAGCCCGAGAAGCCACCAGCTGCCTGCGTCACGGCTGCCAGCTGCCGGGGCGCCGTCCTCGGAGTCTAAGGGCTCAGCACCAGGGCCGCCTGCCACTTCGGTCAGGCTCTGTGAGGAGGCCGGAGGAAACAGGCCGAGCGGGGTAAGGGCCAGGAACCAGGCCACTAACGCGGCCTGCCTCCTCGCCCCTACAGGGACTGCGCAGCCTCCCGCCCACCGCCCCACTCCACCCCCTCCCACTCACGCCCCACCCCCACCCCCCCACCAAGGGAAGCTTCCGCTCAGATTTCTGAGCATGGGGTGCCCTCAGGGACCAGTTGTGGGTCTTCATCTTAAAAGAGCCCAAGAGAGAACCATCCCCAGGCCCCCAAGCCGGGGTGACCTTTGGGACCCCACGGTCCAGGAGATTGAGTCCCAGACAAGAAATCTGGGAGAGCAGTGCAGTAAGACTCCCCAGCCCTGGACAGCCCTAGGATCCTCTGTCCCGCTCCCCTCAAGGGCCTTGCAGCTGGGGCAGGGGGCAGGGGTCCTGGGCCTGCAGCCCTCCCTGGGCTGGAAGGGCGAAGAGCTGTGCCAGCAGAAGGCCAGCTGTGCCAGCGTGGTCCAAGGCACAAAGATAGGCTCTGCTGTGGCGGGGGTGAGGTTTGCTGGGGCAGGGAGCAGGAGGAGGGTCTCAGTGAGGGGGATGCTGGAGGTTGGTCAGTCTTTAGCTCAGACACCGCTCTGGGCCTCGGCAGGAACCCTAGGAAGGCTGCATCTCCTTTTCTGTAAGACAGGCAGAACCAGAGCTTGCCCACTGGGCTTCCGCGGGTAGGGGAGAGGCACAACCACTGCCCCATGGGTTCGACCCCAAGGGGGCAGAAGCCCTCATTCAGCTGTTCAGCTCCAAACGTGCAGCTCAGGGATTAGAACCCAGCTCAGGCTGGCCACAGAGCCCTTCTCTGCTTCTCCCCACCCAGAGACGGAGGTGGGAGACAGCTCATATCCCCCTAGCTACCCCACCCCCACCCCAAGACCAGGGCCCAGGGACCTGCGTCATTCCGGACATCCTACAGACTGAAAACTGGATTTTTACAAAGTTCTTATTCCATGAAAATCTCTGGGGGGATGTTCTCAAACCAGTGTTCAAGATCGACAATAGCACACCGACCTTACCGACGTTTGGTAAGGGTTATTTTTAGCCAACTTTCTGTGACCACCTTTTGAATTCAAAGCTCCTGGGCATCGGGCGGCAGAGAGTGGGAGGCAGAAAAGAGAGGGAGGGAGTGTTGTCTCCCTCCTAATCAAGGTGTGACTCGGGGCACAACCATGCTGCAAACCGGAGTGGACCGACCGGGACAGGGAGGGGCTGAGATGGTTATCCGGCTGCTGCGAGAAGGTAATTACAGGCCTCCCCATTGTTCCCAAATCTCAGGGTGCCCTTTATCGCCACGCTGCTAACCTCCGCTCTGCCCGGGCAAGCCTCGATGGAGCTGGGGGCTGTTTTCTAGTCATAAGCTGTGAGTAAACAGGCCCCGGAGAGCGTGGGCCTCGGGAAATCCTGCCAAGGACCAACTGGACTTTCGGGCCTGAGAGTCTATGCCCTCCATTTCAAAAACAGAAAAACCCCATGGTGGGCGGAGGTCCCCAGAAGCCCCCCAGCATGCTGGCAATACCACCATGATACCCCAGAGGGCCGCACCTGGGGAGCTCTGAGAGTGGGACCAGCCTGGAGCCCGCTGTGCGAGGATGTGCCTTGATCGGGTCGCTGCCATGATGCTAATAGAGTTCCAGACTGCTGCCTCCTGCCATCTCACAGAGCTGCCTCGGCTGTGTGACCTAGGGTGAGCTGGTGCCCTCTCTGGGCTCAGCTGTCCCAGAGCCCTGTGAGCTGCATGCGTAAGGGCCCTCCTCCGGTGTACTTCGCTCCCACACAGTTGAGGCAGGGCCTGCCCAGAGGAGCTATTCTAGAAGGCTCGGGAACAGAATGTGGAAGCCTCCAGCGTGGGCTCCCAGGGGTGTGGGTTCAGGCTGTGGACAGTGTGCACGCTATTCCCAGGCTGATCTTCAAGCATCCACACAAGACCCCTGGAGAGAGTCTCTTGCCTTATCCCATGCTACAAATGGGGACACTGAGGCTCAGCGGTGAAGGTCACGTCAGGTGTGAGCAGTCGTGCCCACTAGGGACATAGGATGCCTCGCAGCCTCTCCTGACCCCGCTCCCCAGCACCATGTAAATGGCAGACTGGACTCCCACTCTGGCAGGGGACCGCTGCCCCAACCTCGCCCCACCCCACCCCACCCCACCACGCAGCTTCTGCTCTGCCAATGCCACAGTTGGCCTGTGTGCTCAGGTCCCCGTGTGCACACATGCATACACCTCTCGGGTCCCATGAACACCCTCTCCAGCTGGGTCTGCCCACATCATGGCCCGGGTGTATGCATGAGGGCTGGGACTGGGGAGGCAGTGGGGAGAATGTGTAAGTTGGGTTGGGTCAGGGTCAGGTACACAGGCAAGACAGCGGACAGAGTGGAGAGGGCTCTGACCCTGAGCAGGAACTTGTGTGGTAATGCTTGTGCCCAGCTCCTAGCCAGCAAGAGGGTGCAAACTTGGGGACGAGCAAAGCCCCGAAAGCGTGGCTGATCCTGCTCTCCCCAATCGCAGGCTGCCTGCAGCCATGGGGGGTCAAGAGCCCTTTCCAGGCCAACGCGGGCCAGCCGCAGAGGACTGCACTGAGCCATCTGGCCTTAGGGTGTGCTCTGACCGGCCACTCGCTGGGCTTCCATCAGGGTCACGTGCTGACTCCCGATCCTGGTCATAAGCTGAGCTCTGACTCCAGTCCCACGCTGAGCCCTGACCATGCTCACAAACCCACTGGCCAGAACCAGTCACGCGGTCTAGCCAGTTCAGGGATGGGGCAGCGGTAGAGGGGAAACCAGTCCTTCCGGGCCTCAAAGAGAGGAGAACCGGTACTCTTTTGAGGGGCTGTGCCTGTGAGCCCGAGGAACTGTCTGCTCCGAGGAACCTCGTTCTAATTCACAGGCAGGGTTATAATCCTGGACGTGGGCTCTGACACAGCCTCCCAAATAGCCAGGACCCCACTTTGACCCTCTCAGAACACAAGTCCCTGCTCTGTGGCCCCTGCACTAGAAATCAACATAAAGGCTAGTGCAACTATGTATTGTCACCTACATAAACGGGCTCCAGACTCTGCAGATTTCCCCACCCAACACTCCCGGCACGTATTTTTGTAATTCTTAGGATCCCATTTGATAGGGGAGAACACTGAGACTCAGAGAGGCAAAGGAACTTGACGGAGCAGACACAGCTCGTTCATGCCAGAGCAGAGTTCGAATCCAGGACTGTGGGCTCCATGAGCAGCTTCCCCCCCTCTTCCTTCCCAGTGCCTGGCTGGTCGGCTTCATTCAGTCCATTCCAGGGTCTTGCGGCCCCAGCCAGGATTGGGGTGGGAGTTCTAAAGATGAGGCAGGGTCCTTCCCACCCCAGAAGCACGTCGGCTGGGTTTCATACTGTTTCTGCCACCAGGGAGCTCAGTGACCTTGGGCTAGTTACCTAACCTCCCCGAGCTCCTATTCCTAGTCTATAAATGGGCTGTTAAGAGGATTTATTTTCTGCATAAATAAGAGATGATGAAAAAAAGAAAAAAACCAACCTCAGCACAAAGCCTGCTACACAGGACACCCTTAATAAGTGTCAGCTGCTGGCCGCATCTGATGAATGTGGGCTCAAAGCTGGAAAATCCAGGAGTGTTAGAGGATCAAAGCCATGTGACCCCCCAATGATGGGGTTTCAGGTACTGTGCCTGCATTCAGGAAAGGAGAGGCTTACAAAGGTCCCTGAGGCCCATGTCATGGCCCCTCACTGTTTGGTCGGTCACTAGGAAGCTGGTTAAGAAGATGATGGGGCCCTCAAGACAGGTCGCCCTCTTCCTGGTCATCCTATTGGATCAAGTGCGCCCTCTGCTTAGGGAATTTATAATGAACTCTCATTTCTGCTAGGCACTGGCCTGTCCCCTGGACCCCTATGTCCAGAACCTGCGACGTGAACATCATCCCAGCCCAATGACTCCCGTACACAGGAGTCCTGATATGGGGGACAGAACAGGGGCAGAGGACAGAGCTCAGAACCCACACTTGCTCTGCATCTTACCTACAGTCCCCATGTTCTGTGCCCCTGCCTGGTCACGATCACCCAGGTCCTCGGTCACAGAGCCCCTTCCTATGGACCCAGGACCCACACCTGGACACTGAGCTCGTTGACTCTGCAGAGTGGGTGCGGTTCTCCCTTCCTAACAGGTGGGAAATGAGGCTCAGACCCTGAAGGAAGTGTTCCGGGCCACACAGGCACCCGAGGAAAGGCCCATGGGGCTCCTTCTCCTTCCCTAAACTTTCAGCCCTCTCTCCCTGTGCCCACAGCCCAGCTGCAGCAGAGCCCTGCTGGGCTTGCCAGGAGCCCCCATCCCCATCTCCCCGTCAAACACCGCCCATGCAGACCAGGCAAACGCGTCTCTGGTCGGTGGCGGATCCTTTCTCCACTTTCTCTCCTCCGGCGGGCCAGTCTGTCAACAGACGGCTAGCATGGGGGCAGGCAGCTGGAAAAATGTCTGCTGCATTTGAAACCAGAAGCAAAAATCCCAGTCCCCAGAGCTTGGGTGGGGCAGTGAGAACACTGGCGAGGGCGGGCATCCGCCAAGTGCAGGAGCCCCGACGTGAGACATGAATTCTGGAACTTGGGGTGGACCGTCACCACCAGCCTGCCATCGCGCTTCCCTCCAGCCCACCTGCCGCAGGTGCGAACCTGGACTTTGGCTCCCCCCATCACCACACACCTGTGTCACGCAGGTGGGTTCAACCCTCCTACCCCCTATTTAATTCTCAGCAAGCAAATAAGAGTAAGGCACATGGACAGTCAGAGGATACTAGAGGGGGACACAGTGGGCTCCCTCGTGGGCAAAAGACGAATCAAGAGCGACCCGCACAGGACTCAGAAGCCCAAAGAACCGCGCAGAGAGTGCGCTGCCTGCGGGCAGGGGCCCCGGCGCCGGGCATGCGCAGACAGCACGCCGCCCGCGGGAGGGGAATCCCAGGGCTGGGCATGCGCAGAGGATGCACGGACGGCCGATCGGCCGGGCTCCCGAGGCTGGGCATGCGCAGAGGGTGCACCGCCTGCGGGCGAGGCTCATAGGCGGAGCATGCGCAAGGCCTCCTCCCAGGTCCACCAATCAGAGGCGGCGGGAGGGGGCGCGGGCCCGCGGCGCCGGGAGACCGCGCTGCACGTGCGCGAGGCTGCGGCGCCGCGCTCTCCGCCGCCTTCTCGGCGCACCTGTCGCAAGGCCTGGCCGGTGGCTCCTCGCGCGTGTCACAGCTGCCCCCTTCCCCTTTCCGCCCCTCCGCTCCTGTCCGAGCTCTCCCGGGAGCCCCGCTGGCCCTCCAGGCCCGACCGCCGCACCCCGGCTGGGTCCTCTTCCGCGGCCCCCACCGCTCTTGACCGGGGGCGACCCCGGGCCGCAGCCCACCCCCGGAGGCCGCCTGCGCGCCCCTACCCTTGTCCCGCCTCTGTCCTAGCACCGCACCTGCAGCCCGACCCCCGCACCGCACGCCCCTCCCAGTGCCACCTGCTTCCCCGTGTCTCTCCTGGTGCTCCGGCCCCTCTGCTCTTTGCCCCCCGATGCCGACCGGGTTTGAGGGACTGGGGACATCTGCCTCCTCTTCAGTGATGAGCGTCCGCCCCAGGAAAGCCCTGCTCTCTCCTTCCTTCCCAGCCCAATCCCCGCCGCCTCACAGGGTCCCCGGCACCTAGCAGGTGCTGGGAGGGAGGAAAGCGATGGACACCCCGAGGTCAGGCGGCGTGGACTAGTTGCGGGACCGAATACTCATTTTTTTTTTAATTTATTCGACAGACAGATCACAAGCAGGCAGAGAGAGAGGAGGAAACAGAGCAGAGACCAACCCCCCCCTCATGACCTGAGCCGAAGGCAGAGGCTTTAACCCCCTGAACCACCCAGGCGCCCCCCAAGTACTCATTCTAAAGCTGCCGAGTGACTTAACTCCCAGATCAGGGTGTTTACACCGGGAGTTCAGCTGGGGGAGAGGAGGCCATGCCTCAGAAGTGAGGAGCCACAGCCAGAAACTTCTCGGCACACGGCCATACTTAGCTCTCTTGTGGGGACACACGCGTGAGCCCACCGGGTTCCCACCCCGGCCCATGAGAGCACAGTCTCAATGCCCCCATTTCACAGAGACTTGGCCAGAATGCTCAGGGAGGTCAATGCCTCCCTCAGGCCACAGGGCTGGGATGTGCTCCAGACTCCCTCTCTGTGGCGCTGAGCCCTGGGGCGGGGGTCTGGGCTGGGGACGGAGCAGGCAGGCCAACTTGCTGTGTGTCCCCAAAGAGCCCCAGCTATCTTCTGAGGCAGCTCCGGCATCCTCCTCCCCCAGGGCATGACCCGGGTGACCCAGAAGGCTGGCCCTCCCCGCCCCTGAGGCGCTGGCCTCCCGCAGCTGCTGGGGGCCCCCTGGCTGCGTGCCCACCGGTGTGTGAAGTGCTTCCCGAGGACTCCCCCGGGGAAGCCCCTGCCGGACGCCTGCTGGCCAGTGCATCAAGGAGGAGGCCTTCCTTCCGGCTCCTCCACAGGGCCCTCAGGGGTCAGGCCTCGGGTCACCCTCCAGCTGGGACGGGAAGCCTTGCAGGAGTCTGGAGTCTGGGGTGGACAGAGGCCGCAGGGCTGAGGACACTAGCTGTCTGAGCGGACACCGGCACGAGCTCAAGCCGTTCTGCTCTGCGACCTGCTCGGCGCTGCCTTCTGGGCAAGCTGGAACCGGTCATTCCAAGTCCCTCCTGGGTGCCCCGCCTGGGCTGGCACCTGGAGGGGAAGCCCAGAGCCCTCCACAGCTCTCCGGGGACAGATGGTGGCCTCCCACCAGCCTCCCTGCCTCCACTGCAGTCCTCACACCTGTGCTGTCGGAAACGGCCACTCGCCGCTTGTGAGCTCCTGAAGTGTAGTCGGAACTGGGAGTGGTTGTATGAACACGCACCGTCTCAGAGTCCGAGGAGGAGAGGGATGGGGTAGAATATCTCAGTTCAGCTCAATAACTGTATATTAGTCACACTTTGAATATTATTTTGGATATATTAGGTTAAATAAAATATATCGTTAAGATAAATTGTACCGGGGCGCCTGGGCCGCACGGTTGGTGAAGAATCTGACCCTCGATTTCGGTTCAGGTCATGGTCTCAGGGTCCTGAGATCGATCCCTGCATCAGGGCCCACGCTCAGCGGGGAGTCTGCTTGACATTCTCTCTCCCTCTCCCTCTGCCCCTCCCACTGATTCTCTCTCTCTCAAAAACAAATAAATCTTTTAAAAATTTGCATCAATTTCTTTCATTTTTATTTTATTTTTCTTAAAGATTTTATTTATTTATCTGACAGACAGAGATCACAAGTAGGCAGAGAGGCAGGCAGAGAGAGAGGGGGAAGCAGGCTCCCCGCTGAGCAGAGAGCCCGATGCGGGGCTCGATCCCAGGACCCTGAGATCACGCACGACCTGAGCCGAAGGCAGAGGCTTAACCCGCGGAGCCACCCAGGCGCCCCTCTCTTTCGTTTTTATAACACGAGACTACCAGAGACTTTAAAGTGACTTATGGCTGACATTGGTTCCCACTGGAGAACACTGTCTACACCACTGACAGAGGGAGCTTTCCAAATCTGAATCAGATCTGCCCCTCTCTTGCTCAGAGCTTGTCCATGGCTCCCGCTGCCCTCAGAGAAAGTCCTTCACGCCCACTGGATCTCTGTCATGAACCAGGTGCCCCTTCTCACGCCGGCCCCACCTTTCTCCTGCCCCAGCTGCTCCCATCGCCTTGCGCCCGGAGACCTTGCATAAGCCATTCCCTTGGCCAGGAATGCCCTTCCCTGTTGCCTGCTCACCCCTCTGCCTGGAATGTCACCTCTCCCTCAACACTCCTCTGACCTCCTCCCCCAGCCAGTCCCATGACCCCTGCTGCCCCCGGCTGCCCTGCGCTTAAAGAAGTTTGGTGGGAAGCATACAAGTATGGACGTCCCTGAGGCAGTCACTTTCCTGAACGGAGCCAGTGAATTTCAGAAATGTGTCTGGAGCCCAAGTCTTGTGCTGAGCTCCAATCCCACCTGCTGCCTCCCAGCAGCCACTGTCCCTGCTCTTGATCAATGGGCTGCACTGTGCCCTCTGACCCGTCCCCCCAGGGCTCCGAGGTAAACCGTGAGGGCTGCTTCCCCAGCTGCTGAGCCCTGGGTCTTGGCAGTGGTTTTGTTGTTTAGTGTAATCGCCCACACTTCTTTGGAGGCCGACGCCTGCCAGACTTCACTGCGGCCCTTCCTGTGCAGTGATCTAAATGACGGGAACCACCTCCCTGTATTAGTTTGCTTGGGCTGCTGTAACAAACACGACAGATGGGGCGGCCACAACGCCCACTGTTTACTGTTCCACCGTCTGGAGGCCGGAAGTCCAAGGTCAAGGTGCGGCCCCGCTGGCTCATTCCGAGGGCCGTGAGGGAGGACCTGCTCCTCTCCTTGGCTAGTGGACAGGCCGCCGTCCCCGTGTGCGCACGGCACTCCGCCTGCACATCTGCGCCCACACGTCCCATCTTCCGAGGCTGCCGGTCATCGTGGTTTCGCGCTCACACACACGAGTTCGCCGACACCATCTCCTCCGCGAAGGCTCCACCCCGGGGTCCTGGGGGCTAGGACCTCAGCGTGTGAATTTGGGGATGGAGGTACAATTCAACTCATGACCTTCCCAGCAGAGCCTCGCCCCCCATGTCACAGATAAGGGAGGCGTTGGTGGCTATGAAGTGGGCCAGGACCCTGCCAGGGCAAGAGGGTCCCCTGCAGGGAGAGAGGCTCTGGGTTCCAGAGAAGGCGGATCCCCGGCTATGGGTGAATTGAGTTCAACAAGGTGGTTATCGCAGTCAAATTTCAAAATCGGGGCCCTTGCAACAGCCTCCTCCTCCTGGACTAATTGGCTGTGGGTGCCCAGGGCGGTATCGGTTTCTTCTCCAGATCCGGGTGATGGTTCCCACAGAAGGGCGCAGGGCCCGCCCTGCCCGCGGAGCAGTCTTGGCACCTTCCTTCCCGACGGCCCCGCCCTGGGGCCAGGATGCTCGTTCCTTCCCAGCAGCGACCCAGGCAGGCCTCGGGTTCCCTCGGTGTGCCCATCCGGAAAATGAGCTGAAAGAGGATCGATTCAGCGTCCCCGGAAGAGGGACCTGCACAGTGAGTGCCCCAAGGGGCTGTGTGCACAGCAACCGGCTGGAAATGCCCGTATGGGCCTTCTTCCTGCTCTGTGGACCTCCGCCCACCTCTCCCCCGCCACCCCGATTCTTAGAAACTCCTGGGGGGAGAGGGACTGCCTGCCTGCCTCCAGCAGAGAAGAGCAAGCTCCTGGCAGGGGAGGGGGAGGCCTGGCCCTGAAGCCTGGCTCAAAGCCCTCCCCTCCTCTCCCCCAGTCCCAGCTGCTGAGTCACTTTCCCCAGGGAGGCCTCTCTCGGGAGTTCTCTAGGCAAAAGCGTATTTTGAGCTGGTCTTGGTGGTGGCGAGGAAGGCCTTTGTGAGGAAGGTTGCGTCTTCGTTTAGTTTGGACGGTGGAGAGAGCGTGGACAGGGCGGGGTGGCATTCTGGAAGGAACCAGCGTATGTAACAGCTGGGAGTGTGGCTGAGTGAGGACAGCAGCCCCTCAAGAGTGCCCCCTGCACTGACCACCCCCCACCTCAGGCTCCAGC
The DNA here is from genome assembly GCF_011764305.1 of Mustela putorius furo. Classification (NCBI taxonomy): domain Eukaryota; kingdom Metazoa; phylum Chordata; class Mammalia; order Carnivora; family Mustelidae; genus Mustela; species Mustela putorius. The sequence goes on along the minus strand of NW_025421322.1, from coordinate 39,042,255 downwards.
CCTCCCAGGGGGGCAGATCTCCAGGCCTCAATATCCTGCACCTGCTGTTCCTTCTGCTGGAATGCTTTTCCTGGCCCATGAGCAGGGGAGCCCTTCCTTGCCGCCAGGCTCATACACCGCTCGCACCGGGAGGCCTCCCTGAGCCCTGGTCTTTGTGACACAAGAGCAGCACGCTCTGGCTGCCCACTCTCCCGCACACCACAACCCTGCCCCCTTTCACAGATGAGGAAACTGAGGCATGGAGAAGCAAGAGCCCACATGAGCTCACACAAGGCCCCGGCGCCTTCCTCTTTGAGTCGGTCGCTCCCTGGAGCCCGCTGCTGGGCTCCTCCTGCCGGGAGGGCTGGAGGCTCCGTGGGGCCCGTGGACGGCATCCTGGTCAGCGAGCACATCCCACACTGTGCCACGTGAGGCGGGCCACAGCTGTGTGAGGCTCTGACCAGGCACCGGCAGCCAACGTGGGGCCGAGGAGGCGAGCTCCGCGTGGGCTTCAGCATCTTTTCTGGAACGTGGTGTCTCGGGCGCCCCGGGGGTCACATCACAGGGCTACTGTGGCTTCCTCTGGGCCTTACTTCTGAGCGCGGCCGGCCTGCCCCCAGGAGCAGGGAGGGAGACCCTCGAGGCCCCCACCCCATGGTCCTGAGGGAGGGACGCTGCAGAGCACCCCCCAGCCCGGGGGCAGAATGGGCAAAACGTTCACATTTCGAATCAGCCTCAGGGAGTCTGAGAAGCCTCTGGAAGGAGCCCGTGTCTCAGCGGGGATGACAGCCTTTGGGACTCAACCCTGGTCTCTTAATGTCTTCCTTCAGCGAAAGCTTTTCTTTTGTTTTGCTTTGTTTTTCTGTTTTGTTTTGTTTTGCTTTATTCTCTTGTGTTTGTGTGGGTTTTTTGTTTTTTATTTGTTTTCTTATTTAAATTCAGTAATGAACATGTAGCATGCACATGTAGTGTATAATTTGTTTTGGAGATAGAGGTCGGGGCTTCTTCGCGGCCTACGCCACCCCATGCTCCTCTCATCCCCTGCCCTCCTTCAGGCCCATCCCCCAGGGCCCCCCCACGCCCCCACCCCTCCCCGGCGGCCACCCTCCGTTTGTTCCCTAGAGTTAAGAGTCCCCACGGTTTGTGTCCCCCTCTGGTTTCGTCTTGTGTCCGCGGCCGCACCACCCTGAACGCGCGCAGTCTCCTCTGATCTCGGAAGCTGAGCTGGGTCGGCCCGGTCAGTGCATGGACGGAGGGAAGGCCTGTCTGCGAACAGCCTCATACACCCACCCCCCAAGTCCTGGGGTCCAGGAGGTGGAAGTGTTAGAACCAGGATTCCAGGTGGCGAAAGGGGCAAGTGGCTGGGCACCCCCTGCTGAGGAGCAGCCCCGTGCCCCGAAGCGAGGGGTCCCCGAAGATCCCCAGGGGAGCGGCCGGGCCCCAGGGTCCCCAGGGCGCCAGGCACAGGCAAACGGAGCATCAGCCTGCGGTGGGCTCCCTGCGCGGCTCGCGGGTGGGGAATGGATGGGCCGTGACCTCAGCTAGTGGGGACCCCCGGGGGGGCCAGGCGGGGACAGCAGGAAGGAAGGCCCTCGTCTAGCTGCTGTTTCTCCGAAGCTGCCTGAGCCCTTGGGCCGCCGGCTGACTCTCAGGAGACATGAGCTCCAGAAGCAGACGTCCAGAAAAAGGACAGAGGGCAAAAATCCAAGCAGGGGGAAGCAGTGGAGAGGGTGGCGGGCAAGCTCCCCAGGCGTGGGGCACAGGCAGGGCCAAACCAACCCAGCAGGTTGGGCGGGAACTGGGTGGGCCCCGTTCCATCCCTACGCCCCACCCCTGCAGGAGGCGGGAACCCTCCTTTTGGCCCTGAGGACATCCCTGGGGCAGTGAATGGAGGGGTCGGGGCTCTACGGTCCTCCGCAGGGAGGCCAGGCCACCACAGCCCTCCACCTTCCCTCGACATCATGACATGCAGTCCTCGGCCAGCAGGGTGATGAGCAAGGGATGCCAAGGGCTTAGCACAGAGTAAATGCTCAATAAATGCCCCCTGTTAGTTCAAGCTCTGGTGATGCTGTGTCTATGAGAGTGACAGGTCATACCAGCGTGCCGGGCCCAAGTGGGACTGGAGGTGGCAAGCAAGGCCCTCTGGTGCCTGAGAGAGCGCTGGGACAGGACCCACTGGCCCCCCAGTAGTTGGGTCCCCACCGAATTCAGACGTAGGCAACCCCACACCCTGGCACAGCACCGGGCTCCATCCTGGGTCCTGACAGCTCCTGGGTTCCAGAGCTCCAACGCTGGGGTCCTGGGTCTAGAGACCAGCCCTGGCTCTGCGTGCTGACCGGGCGGCTTTCAAGCCATCTCTGGACTGCTCCAGGGCAGTTTCCTTCTCTGAGCAAAGGGCATCCTGATTGCCTGGTGCGACAGAATGGGTTCTTGGAGGACTGAATGAGCTGTTGTGGTCGTGCAGCCCTAGCCCAGAGGACCCCAGCCCTGCCTGCACCCTCGGGGCCGTCCGAGGTGTACGGCCTCCCCGCACAGCTGGCGCTGCCTGTACTCCTCGCAGCCTCCCCGCACCTCCTCTGCAGGCTCAGGTGTCCTCTGCGCCCGCGGCCTCCGCAGCCCTGCCCACACCCTCCCCTGGTCCCCCTGCTGTGGGGCCTCAGAGCACCCCCTCCCCTTCAGCAGGCAGCCTGGGAGGCAGCCCCTGCCCCTCTCACCACCCGCTCTCACTCCCAGAGCCCAGCCTCACCAGCAGCTGCCCTGACGTGGGATGGGGGTCCCGTGAACCAGGCTGTGGGAGAGCACCGGAGTAAGCCGGGGGTCTGGTCTAGGGCCGGGGAGCAGGAGAATGGAAGGGGCTCTGCAGAGGCAGTACTGGGACCATTGTACTTGACAAAGATCAGCTCTGTGAAGGGCCGTGTGAAGCAGGGCTAGACCCACACTGAGCCCAGGTCTAGGGCTGGTGGGAAGCCTGAGCCCAGCAGGCAAAGGACCCCATCTTGCACAGCCCTGCACAGATGGCACAGCAGAGGGTCCCCAAGGTCAAGGCCTGCAGGCTGGGGGCGAGGGTGGGGGTGCTGGAGACTGCAGGGGGTTGGCCAGTGCGTCAAGCACACAGAGGCATCGCCAGCAGGGAGCCCTGCCATGGAGCCTACCCGGGTGCCAGGTGCCCACTGCAGGTCCCCTGCTGACCATGGCCTTCCTCTGTGCACCTTCACCCACTCTGCCGCCCTGGCCTCCCCACCGCCGTTCCTCGCCTGTCAGCCCCCTTCCCATCAGCCTCACTCGTGAGCCTCCAGCACTCATTCCTTCCCATCATCTTCCGCATTCTGTCCACCCCAGGTGGTGGCCTCTGGGGCAGGGAGTGTTCACCAAAGCAATCACTGTCACCTTGGGGGGACTGCCTGGGGCCATCTCTGGGCCCCTGCAACCCTGGCTCCCTGTCCCCATAAGGCTAGCCTAAAAGGTGCTTTCTGATAACTGAATGCTGTCTGTCCACAGATATGGCCGATGCCGGCCAGGTGCTCACCGGGGCAACCAGATTCCCTTGTTCGGAGCGCCCAGTCCACTCCCTCAAAGGCACCCGGCTTCAAAGCCTTCTCTAGTGAACCTCCAGTCCTGGGGAGGAAACACGACCCTGGCCCTTCCTGGGGAGTGTCCAGTATGAACCAGCTGGGAGATGGGACATCCTCCAGGGATGGCACCGCTGCAGAGGGAGCAGTCTCACCGGCACCTCCTGAGGTGCCTGCCACAGAACACAGGATTCGTCAATCAGGACAGAAAGACAAAGGCGGCTAAAACGCAGAGGAGAGACCCATCAGCCCTGAGCTCGCTGCAGGCTTGGAAAGACCCCACTGGCCTTCAGAGGACCAGCCCTGTGCTGAATCCTGATCCCACCACAGACTGAACCCTGATCCACGCTGAACTCTGAATCCTAGTGTCACACTGAACTCTGACCCCAGTCCCGGAATGAATTCTGACCTTGCTCACAACTGGGTGGTGATTTTGATTATGCACGGAGCCTTGACCTGATCATGCACAGAGTCCGGATGCTAATTACATACTGAGCCTTAATCCTGGTAATGCACTGAGCCCTAATCCTGACCATACACTGATGTTGACTCTGATCACACTCTGAGCCTTCTTCCTGGTCACGCTCTGAGCCCTGATCCTATCATATACTGAGTTCTGATCTTACTTACTGAGTCCTTAACTGAGTTACACAGTGAACCTTGACCCTAATCCTAGTCACATACTGAGCCCCGATCCTTGCTCACATTTGGAGATACATAACCTTGATCAGACCTTGGTTATATCCTGACCTTGGTTATGCAGTAGGCATTGATCCTAACCTTGATCTACCACTGGCTCTAGTTTTACTGACTGAGCCCTGACCTTCTTTGCTCCATGACTGAACCTGACCTGTTTACTAGTCCTGACCCTTTGCACCTACCTGCTCCACCCGTCCCTTACCGGGCAGAAGAAAGCGTCTCAGTTCAGTTCCACCCTGGCCCCCAGCTCTGAACCCAAATCCGAGGTGGGAGTGGTCTCCTGGGACTACAGATTAGGGAGGAGCTGAGCCCCCGCTTCTCTCCTCCAGGCTTCCCAGCTGGCCCAGCCACCCCACTGCTCTCTCCTCACTTCCAGCGTGCTGTTGAGGGGATGACCCTGGGAACGTGGCCCAAACACTCAGAGCTCCTTGGAGCTGGAGGAGTCAGTAAACACCATGGAAAACAGGCCTCCTAGCACGACTGCCTCGGAAAATGGGGTCAGCCGTCTCTGCAGCCTGCCGTTCTTGGCTCGGGACTCCGGTTACCCCCAGCAGCTTCTCCTGGGCTCTCCCACTGCAAGGTCAGACAATGCCTGCTCTGCCTTAGGCAGCCGCCTAACACCTTGACTCAAAGCCCAGCCTCTGGCCAATTTCGAGGGCCCCAGTTCCATTAGCACTGCATTGTCTGGGCCTCCGTATGGCTTCCTTCCACTTTTTTTTTTTTTTTTTTTAAGAAACCACAATTTGTGAAGCACCTGTGACAGGCTGTGTCCCCCAAGCGCCTAGCCCCATACACGTAGTGACCGGGCCACAACAAGGCTTCACTGGATGAACGAAGGCTGACTCCCCCCTGCCACGCTTTCCTGGGCTTCTCACCAGAACCCGGCAGTGAGGTCCTAGCACCCCATTTCAAAGGTGGGAAAACTGAGGCTTAAGGAGGCTTAGACACGCTGTCACGGCTAGTAATGGCTCTGCTCCCTCTCAGAGGGACCCAGGCAGCCCGCAGACAATCCGTACAACTTGCTGAATGAACGGCCAAGTGAACGCACGCACGGGGCTATGAACAGACAGGAGCGGAGCAGAACCAGGGAGCTGCCCGTGTGAGTGTCTAGAGGGTGTGCTATTCTCTGCATGGCCTGGGGAAGGGGCCACCTCCTCTAATGCGCCCGACCCCTGCACCCCGGAAAAGGGGCATCTGCAGGGCCAGGACCTTGGCCCGCAGCTCCTACCTTCCCTCACTCACTGCTCCTTCCTGCATTGTGTCCGGTGTGAGTGTGCACGGGACTCAGCCCGGGGAACCCGTGCCCCAGAGGCCATCCTGTGTGGCTGAGAGGGTTGCAGGATTAGAGGCTGGGGCCAGCGCAAGGGCCCAGCAGGCAGGCCCGGGGGGAGCTGTGGGGGCCCCTCTGTGTTTCGGGGGTGAAGGACAGAGGGGCAATGTCCAGCCCCCGGTGGGAGACCGGGCTGGCTTCCGGGATGGACATCGTTGGGGTTGTCCCCTCTCCTCCTTCAGGTTTCTCCAAGTCCCCTTTGCAAGTGATCTTGCCTGACACCCCCCCCCACGGCTCCCCAACCCAGCACTTCTCCCCACTTCCTGCTCTGCACAGACTCCATCACCACCTTACTTACCAGCTGACTTGCCGTCTGTCTGCCCTCTCGCGAGGATGCAGCTTGCAGGAGAGGGGGCTGCATTCGTCTGTCTTCCCGGCATCTGTGACAGTGGCTGGCACGGAGCAGGTGCTCAGTCAAGGGTTCCTGAGTGAATAACTGAATGGAAACACAGGGCGGTTCTTGGCACCCAGGAAGTTATCAGTGTTAGCTCTTGGTGACTCTGCACGCCCATCAGAGCCCACATCCTCTCTTGCCTCTGGGGTCCCCATCTGTAAAATGGGGAGGAAACCATCTGACCCCACAAGATTCCTGTGAGGTTCAGGGAGATATGGACAGGAAAATACCTTGTAAAGTGTTGATTGCTCTGTACAGGGTGATTCAAGGCACAATTGAAGGCCAGCTTTATTTTTGGTATGTGCTGGGGGAGGCAGGAATTACCTTGCACTTGTGTGGTCTAGAAGGGCTTCCTGGAGGAGGTGCCCCTGGGACAGGAAGACCAGCGGAGGGGAAATGCACTGCTGGCAAGAGGAACAGTGTGAGCAAAGGCAGGAGGACAGAGGGTTGACCCAGAGGGCAGTGGCAGTGGGCTGGGGGGGCAGTTGGCCATCCAAGCAGAGTGCCAGTGGGAGTTCGGAGTCCTGAGTTCTGAGTGCCAGTGGGAGTTCGGAGTTCTGAGCACCCCAGAGGCCCACTCTGCCCTTATTGACGTCAGCAGGTGGGGCCTGGGCCTCGGGCCATGGGTGGGGTGGCCCCACGCATCACCTGCCTTCACTCTTCATTCTGAGAAGTTCTGCTAGACACCCCACCCTGCACCTGCCAGGGCAGCTGGCTCCCTGCCTCCCCTTCAGGTCACCCTGGTCATTCGGTTCCCAGCTGGGCTGCAGGGAGCCTGGCCCTCCCTCCCCCACCATCTGGGCACGTACCCTCACAACGCACAGCAGATGCCCCCACTCATCCCCACTCTGACGGTCCAGGAGCTCCTCGCAAGCCCTTGACCTTGGACAGAGGGCACAAGGATGCAGAGCCAGACAGCCTGGGTTCAAATCCCGACTGGGCTACTTACCTGCTACCTTGCCACCTTCTGTCCCTGTGCCTCAGCTCCCTCTTCTAGCAGAAGTGCGCTCAAGTGCTGTGGGCGGGGCTCAGTCGGTGTGCAGTCCCTCTGGGAGCCTGTCCATTATGCCCCCAAGCATTTGAGTCAAGCCAGACCAGCATTAGCCTGAACTCATGCGCCCATTTTTCAGATGAGGCAACCAAGGCACGGAGAAGCAAAGGGACTCACTGACAGCCAGCTGCATAAGTTTTAGGCCCTTTTGAGGGAGGGGGCTGTGTGCAGCCCGCAAGGAAGGAGTGAAGCTGGGTCTTTAACCCAAGCAGGCTGATGCCCACCTGTGCCCAATCCGGGACTTCTAGGTCCCCTTTATTTTTATTTTATTTATTTATTTTTTAAAGATTTTATTTATTTGACAGACAGAGATCACAAGTAGGCAGAGAGGCAGGCAGAGAGAGAGGAGGAAGCAGGCTCCCCGCAGAGCAGGGAGCCCGATGTGGGACTTAATCCCAGGACCCTGAGATCATGACCTGAGCCGAAGGCAGTGGCCCAACTCACTGAGCCACCCAGGCGCCCCTCTAGGTCCCCTTTAAAGAAGGCCTGTTGGGGCGCCTGGGGTGGCTCAGTGGGTTAAGCCTCTGCCTTCGGCTCAGGTCATGATCCCAGGATCCTGGAATCCAGCCCCGCATCGGACTCTCCGCTCAGCGGGGAGCCTGCTTCCCCCTCTCTCTCTGCCTGCCTCTCTGCCTGCTTGTGATCTCTCTCTCTCTGTCAAATAAATAAATAAAATAAAATAAAAAGAAGAAGAAAAAGGCCTGTTGGCACTGGTGCCCCTTTCTCGAGCAACTGCAGGTCCCACAGGGACTTAGGAAGAAGCCCCGACCACCCGTTCTGCCTCAAGCCCAGGCCAAGAAGGGATCAAGAGACGGGTGTTCCAGCCATGGTGTCATGGTGTATGTGTGTGTTTATTTTGTGCGCGTGCACGCACCTGTGCATGGCCCTGTGTGTGCCTGCTCTCAGGCTTTGTGAACTGCAGTAGTGTTCTACCGTCCCCAAGTTCTCCGCCAACTCCTGCTGCATTTATTTACCCTACAGTTTGGTTGTGGGACATAAGACAACTACAGGAAAAGGCAGAGCACAGAAACTTCACCTGGACCTGCTCCCCAGACCCCAGGACGGGGCAGGGGAGGGGTTCTGCTTCCCTTTCAGCCCACCTCCTCCGCAGGAGGCCTTCCTTTGCCCCCCTCACTCCTCTGCTCCCGAGAAAGCCAGCCAGGACTTTTCTAGTACCTGCTGCTCAGAAAGCCCCCCCCCCTCCATTCTGGGTGAAAGCGGCCTCTCTCTCTCAGGGAAACCCTCCAGGTCTGCTCAGGCTGAGAAGGTAAGGGCTGTGCTGGGGGCCAGAGCTGGTGTCCCCTGTGTCGCAGGCACTCACGGAGTACAGCCTCCATTCCTGCGTGGGCTCTGTGCCTTTCCTCATGCTCGACACCACCGCCCTGTCCCCCAGTCCTCCAGGCACAGATGTCCTGTCCACCACACAGATAAGGAAAGGAAGGCTGGCGGGCGGTGGGGGGGGGGGGGCTCACCCAGGACACAGCAGCAGTAGAATGGCCTAGAAGCCTAAACCTCTTCCGAAGGTGCACTGTGGCCCCAGGTGACCATATGACCCTAGGTGGACATATGACCCTGGGAAGCCTATGACCAGAGAGCTACAGGACTCCTGGCAGTTGTATCATCCCAAGAAGTCCTGTGACTACAGGAAGACATATAACCCCAAGAAACCATATCACCTTGGAAAACTGTATGACCCCAAACAGGCATGTGACCGACCCCACGAAGCTATATGACTCCAAGTGGCTTATGGCCCTGGGAAGCTATATGACCTTGAGTGTCCATATGAACTCTGGCGGCTGTACGACCTGGACAGCTAGATGACCTGGAGTGACGATGTGTCCCCAGATAGCTTTATGATTCTGAGAAGCCATATGACCCCGGGGCACTTCCAAGCCCCAGGAAGCCTGTTGCTCTCTTGCCAATCCCAGCGCCTGGAGGTCCTGCCACAGCTTCGTCCCCCGGAACTGAGGTTACTCTGAAGGTCACTCACTGCTCAGGAGGCCTGGGCAGTCATTGTTCTCTCAAACCTCGAGTCCTATTGTGGGCAACGGGGGAGCCTGGCTTTGCTCTAAGACCTGGGACCCGTAGGGTGTGGGCCCACCTGCCCCACATCTCAGGAGGCCTGCACCCCACGCTCACTCTGCGAGGGCCCAGCCTCTCCATTGTGCCTTGGGACTCACAGAGATTAGGCATTTCCCCCTGGGTCACACAGCAGGAAGTGGCTGGAGCTCCAGTTCTGCCCGGGGGCCTCTGCTCATCTCCATCACACCTAAACTCACTCCCTCTGCCTGCCCCCACCCCTTTCTCAAAGAAATAGATTTAAAAAAATGGAGAACGCGTTATTGCTTACAAATGAAGGACAGGGGTGCCTGGGGGGCTCAGTGGGTCAAGCCTCTGCCTTCGGTTCAGGTCATGATCCCATGGTCCTGGGATCGCGCCCCACATCGGGCTCTCTGCTCAGCAGGGAGCCTGCTTCCCCCTCTCTCTCTCTGCCTGCCTCTCTGCCTACTTGTGATCTCTCTGTCAAATAAATAATCTTAAAAAACAAAAAACGAAAAACAAAAAAAAGCAAAAAAACCCCAGAACATGTTATTGCTTAAAAATGAAGGACAGTTTTGCAAATGATCATCCACTGAGGGCCACAGCCTTGGCTTGTAGCCCCTTCTCTCCGTGGGCCCCCCTGGGTTCACCCCCAGTGTACAGCCTACAGCCTCTGCTGATGGCAAGGTTCCAACCAGGGCCTGTGACCAGCCCCATCCCCGCCCCAGAACCTGTCGGCTGATTGCCCCTCCACTTCCCCAACCTTGACCTGCCCCAAATCCTGCCCCTCCCAGGCCAGCACGCCCAACCTCTCTGCCTCCAGGCACCAGAGTCAGGGGCCTCATGCCTTCTGCAGGTGTCCTCGACCTGACCTGGTGGGATCACATGATGGGGAGGACAGCTCTCGACCCACAGAGGCACGGCACGGCAGGGGATACACGGGATGCTGGGTCTGCCTTCAGCAAGTGCCCAGTGAAGGTTGGTTCACGTAGTTTCCGGAGTCTGTGGACCCTTCAGTGCCTCTCTGTGGGTCCTCACTAAGAGATTCCTTTTCTCTTTCTTTCTCTCCCCTTTACCTGCAAACATGTCCGCAGCCCCACTGTGGGCAGCCTCTGGGATGCAGCCACGAACCTGACCTGGTTACCAGCCCCTTGGACAGAGCTTGCAGAACACTTGAGAGACAGACATGCCCAGTTACAGCTGGGAATGATCTGTGAAGGGGCTGAGGAAGTCAGAGCTCATGGAAGGGATCCACTCTCTCTGGTGAGGCAGGACATCGAGAGGGCTTCCTTGAGGAGGGGAAATTCCTGGACAGTCTCTGGAAATGGTCAAGGTTGCAGTTTTATTAGATCTTAGGCCCTGCAGATCCATGGACAAGAAGGACACAGCGCTGCTGCAAGGGGTCCCAGTTGAGGCGGGGAGAAGGCAAGGTTGCATGAGCAGTGATGAGACATTGTCAGACCCTCCCAGTTTCCCAGGACGCAGCCCGGGGCTCGTGGGTCCCTCCAAGTGTCCCAGGGGGTCAATGTGCTTACAATGAGGATATAGGATGGGCTCCATAATTTGTTAGAAATTATGAAGGTTTTTTTTAAAGATTTTATTGATTTATTTGACAGAGATCACAAGAAGGCAGAGAGGCAGGCAGAGAGAGAGAGAGGAGGAAGCAGGCTCCCCGCTAAGTAGAGAGCCGGACGCGGGGCTCCATCCCAGGACCCTGGAATCATGACCGGAGCCAAAGGCAGAGGCTTCAACCCGCCAAGCCACCCAGGCGCCCCTTATGAAGATTTTTTTTTTTTAAGATTTATTTATTTCAGAAAAAGAGACAGAAAGGGAGAATGCTTGAGCCCGGGTGGGTGTGGGGAGTGAAGGGCAGAGGGAGAGGGGAAGCGACTCCGTACTGAGGGGAGCCCCGCTGGGGGTGGGGGTGCGGGTGTCCATCCCACAGATCACAGCCTGAGCCAAAACCAAGAGTTGGACACTTAACCAGTCAGCCCCCCCAGGCGCCCCAGAAATGATTAAGAATTTCAAGCTACTCACTGCAGAGCTGTCAACCAGGCATAGAGTGTTTCTGAGGTCGCACACCTGTGACAGGTAAGTGCCCAGGCACGTCCTGCTCTGGGGCCAGGTCTTTCTGACTCTGGGGCAACAGGCTTCTCATATGTCCAGCTCCCTCCTCACAGCACTGGGGGCCTGTTATTTAAGGAGGGCCTGAGGGGGAGCCTTGTGAGTTTGTAGCCCCCCCACCCCCGGGTGGTTGGACAGTGGGGTCACAAGCGACAGGCTCACCTTACCCTCTGTCTTAATCTGCTCAGGCTGCTGTAACGGGAATAAGGCAGACTGGGCAGCTCAAGCACCCAGTACTCATTTCTCACAGTTCTGGACACCAGGAAATCTGAGACCCGGACACCAACATGGCTGGGCTCTGGGGAGGGCCTCCTCCTACGGCCTTCCTCGGCGCAGGCATGCAAGAAGAGAAGAAAGGAGCTTTCTGGTGCCCTCTTCTTATGAGGGCACTCATCCATCGGTAGGACTCCACCCTACCAATCACCCCCAAAGAGTCCCCCAGTGTCATCCCGCTGGGGGTGGAGAGTCAACCTGACAAACACACATTCTGCGACCCCCTGCTTGCTGCGGGCAGCTGGACCAGGCCCCAGGGGGCTAGGCTGGAATGGAGGCAGGAAGTGCGGCCCCGCCCCTACTCCTGCTCTGAATGGACAGAGAGCAAGGTTACCGGCGCAAAGGCGCTCGGGCAGCTGCACCTGTTCTTGCACATGCGCAGTAACCTTGCTCTCTGTCCGTTCTCTGTGCCCAACTCCACACCGTAGAAGTCAATTAATCTGACGTTTAAATTTTATTCACAAGAAACTTTACGCATACGCTTTTATGCGTGCGTTCATTTGTCTTTTCAGAAACACTGATGCGGGACCTACTATGAGCAGGTCCTATGCTGGGCTCCCCGGCTGCGGGCCTAGCAGGCATTCCTTTCTCAGAGGCGCTTCCCATTCTGCTACAGGATCCTCCAGGAGGGACAGCGGATCTTGCTGCCGGCTCCAGTACCCTGCATCTGGCTGAGTACGTGCCATACGGTAGGCGCTCAGTAGCTGGTTACTGAAAGGATGAAAATAGATTTTGATAAGTTGCAGCATTCGGAGTGTCGTGAATAATTAAAGTTATTAAGTCCTTACTCTGTGCTCCTTACTGTATCAAGTTTTTGAATAAAGCATTATTTAACCCCCATGACAGCTTGGGGGGTAGGTGTTATTAGAAGGCTCATTGACAGAGGAAGGCTCTGAAAGATTAAGAAAGGTGTCCAAGGGGGCGCCTGGGTGGCTCAGTGGGTTAAAGCCTCTGCCTTCCGCTCAGGTCATGATCCCAGGGTCCTGGGATCGAGCCCCGCATCGGGCTCTCTGCTCTGCAGGGAGCCTGCTTCCTCCTCTCTCTCTCTCTACCTGCCTCTCTGCCTACTTGTGATCTCTGTCTGTCAAATGGATAGATGAAATCTTTAAAAAAAAAAAAAAAGAAAGGTGCCCAAGGTCGCAGCATCTCTGGGATCACCTCTGCCTCCATCTTCTGGCCAGAGGAGCCAGAAACCCAACAGAGGAGGGAGACAGACAGTTGTGAGGAACCCACGATGAGCGGGGGGACCCCTTCGGGCTTTTTAGGTACTCGCCGCTGATGTTCTTATTAACCCTTCACTGAAGCATGACATACACACCTGTGTAACCCAGATCAAGACATGGAAACTTACCAGCATCCCAAATACTCTCTTGGCTTCCCCCGTGTGGCTCTGGCATCCCTCCCTCTAATGCTAACCGCTATCCTGACTTTTATATATACTTTACCACTTTATACCCACGGAACCCTATATGCTTTGAAGTCTGGCTTTTCTTACCCCCAAATCATGCGTGAGTCATCATGTTATGTGTGGCTGTGCACTATTCGTAGCAGCGCTGTCATTCCACTGCACCGCCCGGAGAATGCTGTCGGTGTATCTGTTCTACGGCTGAGGGGCATTTGGGTGCTTCCCAGGTGTGGTTATTACAAACAGGGCTGCTGTGAAGACAAAGACGATCGCATAAGGTATGCGTCTAGGAGGGGACTGCGAGGTCGTAGGGTTTGCAGGGCAAGCCCTTGGAAAGGGACTTCCAGGGGCTGCACCATTCTGCACCCCCAGGAGCCGCGGGAGAGAGTTCCAGTTGCTCCACGTCCACACCAACACTTGCTGCTGTCGGATTTTCCCATCCTAACTGCTCCGGAGGCCGCGCGGCGCACCTTTCCTTCCTAATCCCCTCCAGCGGCCCCACGAGAGGGGCTGAGGATCTCTGCGCTGCAGATGAGGACGCCCAGCTCTGCGAGGCGAAGCGGTTTGCTCACAGCCCCTTCCACCCCGGCGAGGGCACGCGACTGTCTGACCTCAGCCCGTCAGGTCATCCCTTTCTCCGGCGGGCTGCGTCCCGCAACCTGGCGTCCCTGGGCTCCGGCGTGGGGAGGCGGCCCATCCTTGGGACCGCAGCCCGTCTGCCTGAGGGGTGCTACGGGACCGGGGTCCCGGGCTGGCATGGGTCCCGCCCAGCTACCCAGAGGGGGCGCAGAGGACTGGCGGATGGACCACGGCGACCCATGGGGCTCAAGGAGGGGAGACCCAGAGGCGAGGCGGGGAAGGCGTCCTCTGCAGCACCTGGGGGCGGAGCCCACCCTGCTCCGAGCGGCCGGGGCCGGGTTGGGGGGGGGGTGGGGGGGAGGAGAACGCTCCTAGAGGGGATTGGCTGGTGGGGGCCCCGCTGCGTTCGGAGGGAATTGGGCAGGGGGAGGGCAGGGGGAGAGCAGGGGAGGGGCGGGGGCTCCAGCGCGCGGAAGCCGGGGCTGGGGGCACGCGGGACGCCCCTCCCCGGAGGAGGGAGGTGGGACGCGACAAGGGGCGGGGCCGGTCGGGGCGGGGCCTGGGGCGGCGGGGCGGGGAGACTCGGTGGGCGGGGCGCACGGAGGCCAATGGGCGCGCGCGAAGCCAGCCCCGCCCCGGCCTCCCGCGGCGGCTGCTGCATAGTCATGAGCGCAGGCCGGCGCTGCGTCAGCGGAAGCGGCGCGCGGCGGCTGTTTCCGACCCGATAAAGCGGCGTTGTCCCCGCGCGCCGGCCGCAGCCTCGCAGCGCCCCGTCCGCGCCCGCGTCGCTCGCTGACTGACCGCCCGGCCGGCCGGCCGAGAGCAGCCGCCGCCGGGCCCCGCCGCTGCCCTTGCCGCCGCCGCCCTTGCCGCCGCCGCCGCCCCCCAGCGCCCGGGGCCCCGCGCCCCCGCCGCCTCCGCCCGGCCCGGCCCGGCCCGGCCGCCCCGCCGCGCCGCCGCCCCCGCGGCCCCGGCCGGAGGAGACAGGTGAGCGGCCGCCTCGCCCGCCCGGCCCCAGGCCCCGCACCTGGACGCCGGCACCTGCAGCTTCCCGCCTCCCCAGCCCACCTCCGCGCGGCCCGGCCTCGAGCTCTTGGCCCCGCTCCCGGCCCGCCCGGGCATCTGGTCCCCAGGGAGGAGGCCACCGCCCCCCCCCGCCCCGACTGCCCCCCCGCCCGGCCGGGGCGACTCCCGCCGGAGCTCGCCCCCCAGCCTCGGCCTCCCTCCTCCTCTCCCCGGGCTGCACCTGCCCCTCGCCGCCCCCGCGCAGGAAGCCCGCGGGAGCATCCCGGGCCCCCTCCCCGCCGTGTGCACCTTCCCGCGGATCCGGCCCCCTTCGGTCGCGCGGCGTCCCCCACCGCGTTTCCTCCGGTTTCTCTACGCAGAGCGGAATCTGGGGCCTCGCCCCCTTGGCTCCGACCCCGTCCTGCCTCCGCGGCCTGACATCCATCTCCCAACTTCGGAGAGTCCAGCCCTTGGCAGTCCCCTGCGCCTGCCTTCACCCCACCCCTGCCCCTGCGCACACACGCGCTCCGCACGCCCATCCAGTGTCCCACACCTCGGGCTCCAAGCTGCCCCCTGGACTGTGCCCTTGCTTGTGTCTTAAGTGCTTGTCCTTCGGTCTGTCCCTTGGAAGACACCTTTATTTCCCGTGTCCTGGCTTGTCCCTGGAGGAGAGGGGCCAGTGCATCTCTGCAGCCGGTCCGGAGCCCCTGCCCTGCACATTTCTCTGCATCTCAGCACCGCTTCCCTTTTCCCGAGTAGCTCCTCCTCCTGGAGCTCTTGAATTTAACCCATTCCTCCCCAAGGTGTGTTGCTTCTGATTCGGTTATTGGGGAGCACTTTGCAGCTGAGGGCATTTCCAGGGGAGCTATATCAAAACGGGGGCAGGGAGGGAGGTTTGGGAAAAGCCCAGCCTCTTGGTTAGGTATCTAATGATTCTAGAAGGTGGTGGGGTGGGGGGAGGGGAAGGGGCACTTGATCTGGAAAGTGTGAGATTGTTGTTTTTCCAAGGGGGGCTCTGAAGGGTCAGACTGAGCCCCCCAGCCCCATTGGGTACCTCAGCTAACTCCAGCAAAAGGGGCCTTGGAGCTCGCGGGTGTTGGGGCATCTTAGCCCTAGGTCCTGGGAAGGGAGGGTTTGGAAGATGAGTGACTGAAGCAGTTGTGGTGGCATCAAATGCTTGTCAGAATCAAAGCGTGTTTCTGCTGGGGAGACCCAGGTTGGATCTTGGCGGTGCTCTGTGTGTGTGTCTTGCATTTTCTTTCACTACGACCACCTCACACCGCTCTCCAGCTCGGACAGACAGGTAGGGCACGGGGGGGGGGGCAGCGGTCTTCTCTGTTACTTTGTGTTTGAAAAAAAAAAGGGGAAGGGGATAAAAAGCTGGAGGGCTAGTGTATTGATTAAGTGTAATGAATGGTTGGCTATCAGAAACCGTAATCCCTAATCTCCTTTTAAAAACGGGAGTAATTTCCTTGCCCTTTTGCTAGATTGGAATTAAGTATTAAAAGAGAGAGTTTATTTAAGGCTTGGGAGAGATTTTGCAGAATCTACCTGAAGTTGAGTAGTGGCAGCATTCGCAGCCCGCACCTCTGCAGGCCCCTAGGTGGAAAGACCCAGGCTTGATGAGGATCGCAAGTGCTCTCCAATGAGAGGGTGGGGAAATAGATTGTCTGAAAAATCTGGAATATCAGTCCCAGCCAGGCTAATTGTTTTTATGGGCAGCAGCTGTAAAGGACTGAGGTGGACCTTTTGAGATGCATTTGAAATGCATATTAGGTCTTTAGTGGTTTTTTATTTTGTGTCCCAGGTGCCCCCCAGGGGAGGCTGCCCAGCCGCTCTGGGGCAGGGGCGGGGGTGGGGGTGGGGGTGGGAGCCTTGAGCGAGTGGCCTGCTTCCTCTGCTGTAAGTAGTGTTGCAGGTCGGTTGGTCCCCGTCGTGGAGGGGCGGGCAGCAGAGCAGGGATTGGACTGGGTGAGCTCCAAGGTGGCGTGCAGCTTTTAACATCCTGGGGCTGTGTCTGGTCTCCAACTTTGCTTATTGGAGAGGAGGGGAGCTGCGAAGGGGGGGGAGGAGTCTGGGGAAGGGGCCCAGCTCTCTTGGAGCCAGGAGGTCCCGCCCTGCAGGTCTGCAGAGGGGGAGGGGCTGCAGCAATGGCAGCTCCCCCGTCCCCCAGGGAGGAAAGGAGTCCCGAGAAGGTATTTTGGCCAGTGATTAGGTCGCTTGACGTTGGACTGGTTTTATCTGCGTCGTCAGAGGCGTGGTGGGGAGCAGAGCTGAGTGGGGTCTGGGCGCTGCTGTTACTTCCCGACAGTGCTGCCTGTTTGTCCCTATCACTCGTCTGCACCCTGGGCTGTCTGCCTTCTTCCTCTCCCACGAGCCCCCGGAGCCCAGCCCTGTGCAGCAGTTAGGGGTGGTTCGAGACGAGCAGCCTCACGGCCTGGCACGGAGTGAGGGCGGCTGGCTAGCGCCGTAGGTGGCCAACAACCCCAAATTGCCCGTACCCTCCTCGGGAACACCCCTGGCAGAGCCCTGTCTGTAATTTGTGGAGCTGGAATGCGCTAGAAGCCGTGTTCCCGGGGAGGCTGCCACTGCACAGTTGTTGCCTCTGGCTACCTGGGTTGCTCGGTCACAGCACCGGTGGATGGAGGTGCACTCGGTGAAACCCCACCGAGAAGGGCTGCTTCCACTCCCCAGTCAGGAACACTAGCGTTTCAGCTGTGCGGAGTGGAGATCTGACCGGAGGGAGAGAGCCTCCCAGCCCAGAGCAGCCACAGGGAAGGAGGGGGTGGGGGTCGGAGAGGACCCTGGAGCCAGAGCAGTCGCGTCAGCAGGGGGGCTCCTGGCCCAGGCCGGGCCGTTGCACCTCCCCCACAGGCGCCCGGACAAGGCCCCTTATTCATATTAGCGTAATTGCCCCACCAAAATCAATGAACAAGGATCTTTTTAAACATGGAACTTTCAAAATGTGCTTCGAGTGGCCCCCCCTTTTTTTAATCAAAGGTATCAAATGTGAGGCCTTTGTGAAATAAGGCAGTTGGGGCGAGCCAGGGAATTGTGGATCTTTTCATTGTGTGCAAAGGAAGCTTCCCGGCCCTAAATCAGGAGGAAGCTTGCCAAAAGTCCGACTTCACCAGTCTGCATGATAGATCTTTCGGACCAGCCCGCTGCCTGCGGGGGAGCAGTGGCATTGGAAACACTTCGTGGGGGCCTCACGCGTCTGCGAGCCTCCTTCCGGGCAAGTGACTTTTAGAGGAGACATTTTAAGAAGATTAAAACGTCCACAGACTTTCTCGAGGGCAGCAGCGTAATCCACTTACTGTTTGCATGTCACGAATAGAGTCCTTTGAAGCTTGGCGCTCCTGCGGGGCCCCTCCACGGCTGCGGGGGGACGGGTGGTGTCCCCACCTTCACCGACGGGCAGGCGGAACAAGGGAGGCTGTGGGAAAGGACACCAAACCACGAAGTTGGGCGAGGAGGATTTGGAGATCCACATCCCTAATTCGAGGCTGCACAGGGTCAGTGGCAGACTCCGGAGAGGAGCCCCCACGAGGGTGCACGTTTTCCCTGGGAGGGGGAGTGCCCGCCACCGCAAGGTGGGATTCTGCCGTCGCAGGATGGGGTTTGCAGAGCGTTTCCCACTTACTGAGCCGGAGGCTACCTTGCCTCCCACCTCTGCTTGGCGGGCAGCCCAGGGGAGGGAAGCCTTGTTCCGACCCAGGTCGTTGCTGTTTTCATCCTCCCAAACCTGTGGAAGGATTTTGCTGGCGGAGAGGAGGACTGCATTCCTGAACCAGCGCCTGCGGGGTGCTTTTCTTTTGTTGCTTGCAAAAAGGGCCTTCTGACCTGGGGTTCCGGGGTGTGGCTCCTCTCCACGGTTTTTGGTGGTTTGCCCAAGGATCTCTCCTGGGGCTCTGCCTCTGAATCCCGGGGCCGGTTGAATGAATCCATTGGCAACCCACATGCTCCCCGT
Source organism: Mustela putorius furo (assembly GCF_011764305.1). Lineage (NCBI taxonomy): Eukaryota > Metazoa > Chordata > Mammalia > Carnivora > Mustelidae > Mustela > Mustela putorius. Next base: position 39,023,837 of record NW_025421322.1, on the reverse strand, counting down.
CGTGAAGACAGCCAAGTCATGAGTGCGAAATCCATAGCAGACCCTTGTGGCAGATGACAGAGGGGAACTGTGGGACAATGGCTGGGGGCTGTGCTCCAGATGGGGCGGTCAGTGTATTTCGCAGGCAAAGCTTATCTCGCAATTGGAGCGATCAGATGGACGCTGTAAGGCCAGGAAACAAATCCGCTTCTCACTGCCAACATTGTAGTCATCGTTGTAGGAGCATCTATTTACCCAAAAGTATGATTTTTGGGTTTGAAATGGGAAGGAAATATTTTCCCACCAGTTATTTTGAGGGGCGAGGAGTTTTGCCTTCCCTACCCCAGAGCTGAGCTTGTCAACCCAGAGTTCACTGGACCTAACAGGGTGGGGGGAGCTGGTTCTTCAGTTGGTGGCTGGTTAGATTATGGGTCTTGCGGAGTTCTATTTGCCTCTCTGCGGAGACTTTCAGACATTTTTGCTTATATAACTTAATATAACTTTGAAGACCTCAGGTGCGTTTCTAGGTGGACGTTGAGCTTTTGGCTAATTTTAAAGAGAATTAGATGTAATGTCTAGTGTAGTGTGTCTGTGGACGCTGAAACTCACAATTAGAATGCCCTTGAAATGATCCAAGGCTAAGTATGTTACTGACTGGATAACCACTACCCACCCTCAACCCCCCCCCCCCAGACTATTGATGGTTGTAACATGTGCATCTTTTTTCTTCTTGAACTTGGAGGTTTGCTGTTTTCAGCTTTTTTCCACATCAGAGTCTTTCATTGATCTTCCTTCCCACTTGTGACACAAGTGTATGTAAATTGGAGTTTAGACTATTTCTGTGATCATAAGGCTGTGTTCACGCCCTCCAGAAGTATCTTTTGTCATTGTAATTACCAATACGAAATTGATCACAGAAGCACAAGTGCCTCATTGATCTTCATAATTACTAAATGCACACAATAGAAATACATTGGAAGGGCATGTTGTAAAGAGCTGAGTGGTGGTCCCATTAAAGGAATTAGGGATTTGCCCTTGGTGCCTAGGCAACCCTTGTTGCTGGAACATTCGCTGAGAGGCTTCCCGCTTGCTGATGGGGCAGGAAGGGAGAGTGAAGGCCGGGGCTTCCCCACTGGCCGGAGCTCAGGCGGTCTAGTCGGGGACTATGAGGTCTGTAAATTCCAGTCTCTCAAAGGCGTCCCTCCCGAAAACCCCAGAAGTGCTTCTGCTGTGCGGTGTTACTGTGCTCCGTGGGGGGAGGGTAAAGAGCATTTGCCACTTCGTTAACCGATGACAGTGAGTGCTGACCCATGTGTACTTTAATATTTAATTGCGTCTTTTCTAGATTTACGTGTTAAAGAGCAGAGAGGATGGTAGGTCTCGTAAACATGTATGCTTTAGTGAAGGGGCAATGCATTTTTATTGGGTTGGGTTAAAATTTAAGCTTATGGGATTGTGCCTTGAGTTACACTTTAATTTTCCAGAAAGATTTGTTAAAAGCAGACAGGACTGCTTAGCTGGGTGTTGGATTCCAAAGAGGTTTTTGTCTTGCAGGAATCCAGTGTGCCTGCTGTGCAAAGCTTTTGGAACGGCAGCCTGTGTTCTGGGAGGAGGAGGAGAAGGGTGTGTTGTTGGCTGTCCCTCTAGGGTACTGGCTCTTGGGGTGGGTGAGAGGCCTGGGGGGCTGCAGAGCAGCTTGACTGCTTGGGATTTGCAGAGGTGGGGCTCTCTCCCTGAGAATCCTGGATGCACCGAGAACTTCCTCAGACTGTTGGGAAGTGCTGGGCTGGTCCTCTCTCAGGCATGCTAGAGATGCTCTCAGAGCACACGCGGTTACTGTTGCTTACCCAGAAAAAGAAAGTGCCTCGGGTTGAGAACTGTTGAACTTTGTATTACAGGATGGTTTTATGACCTCCAGGTAGCCTCCAAATAACAAGGGGTCTCTGGCTTCACCCAGCTTTGTGGGGAAAGAAAGCAAGCAAGCCGCCCGCCTGGCTCCTGGGATTTTGGTAATGTTTGCCGGCTTGAAGTTTTATCTGTCTTCTGTGCTCAGGGCTGGCTGTTAAGAATCCACTTAAGAATGCTTCCCCACGAATTCGGATTTGTAAATATTTGGGAACAAGTCAGGTCCTCAGATTGCGAGGCAGTGTCTTTGTTCCCAGGGTTAAGTGAAGATAGGAAGGAGCTAGTTCCAGGATCGTGTTCTAGGAGCCCTGTGGCTTCCTCTAAGCCATGTGGAAAGGTGCTGGGTGAGGCAGCACGGCCGGGACCCAGCCTAGTAGGGAACGGTGTGGGACAGCTCTGGTGCGGACCCTCCATTGATCTGTATTTTTTATCTTATTTTTTTTAAAAGATTTTATTTAGTGTGAGAACGTGTGAAAGCGAGAGAGGTCACAGAGCTCCAGAGAGGGAGAAGTAGACTTGCTGCTGAGCCGAGGGCCCGATGCGGGGCTCGATCCTGACCTGGGACCCTGACCCGAGCAGGAGGCGGTCACTTAACCGACTAAGCCACCGAGGTCTCCCTGCGCCCCTCCCCACTGATCTCTTAAACACAAACCCTTGCTTACACTTTCTTAGCATTTGGACCCGGACCCCGAAATCAAGGTTTCAGGCTTGTAAAACAAAGGCTAAGAGGCTTGGGCTGCTGAAGGTGAACAGGGGTACCCAGGTGACCCTGCACAGAGGGGTTCAGTTCTAGAAACCTGCTGTCCCCTGGAGCCTGACACCGATGCCCGCCTACCGCCAGCCAGTCCTGCTGCGCCGAGCCGGAGTCCCGGGGTGACTGTTGGTGGTTCTGCAGGAGCAGCTTAGGTCAGGCCTGCACACCACCCCCCTCTGCTGGATGCAGCCAGAGCTTCCGGAGGGCTGAGGCAGCCTCTCTGTCCTTCGCGGTCCCGTGTGCAGGAGCTCCGGTTCCGTGCTGGGGATGGTTGATAGAGCTGAGGCCAGCTTGCTCTTTGCTTTGCCAGCACGGGCCCGGCGAGCCTAGCGGGACAGGGAAGCCGGAGGGGAAAGCTAAGCGCTGTTTCAAACGTGTCTAACTCATCCCTGAATTATTCAGACAGCTAAAGTGCTTTTAATTCTTGAGAGGGAGGGGCCCTGGGCCTTTTATTCTACAGCAGAAACATCCTAGAGTCTGGCGTTGTTTGGGGTGCAGGGGCCATTTCCATCCTTGGCTGGGCTGCCCCTGGCTTTGCGACCTTGGCCCAGAAGCAACCCGCTGCTCCGGGCTTCAGTTTCTGTGTTACAATCTGGGAAGCATAATGAGTATTTGTTCCTGGTACTTAGCAGGCCCTGGGAAGTGATCTGGGAGGCCGGGTCCTCTGCTGACGGCTCAGCCTTATCCTCTGCAGAGCCCCACGGGGACGGTCTGTTACTACCTGCATTTTTGCGGAGCGGGAGAGGAGGTGCGGAGAGGTAAAGCCGCTGGTACAAGGCCACACAGTCCAGGGTGAGCCCTGGGACCCACACATGGGGCTCTGGGCCCGTAGGTCTCCTGTGGGACCCTGAGCCCCAGGGATGTGGCTCACCTTCCGCCACCCGCCCTCCGAAAAGCAGGGTTTGCAACGTGGAGTTTCCTGTTTTTGTGTTTACTGCGGTGTGTATAGAACATGGGTAACTTCACAGAATGAAACTTTTTGTTAAAAGATTTTGTTTATTTAAAATTTTTTTTTTTAAAGATTTTATTTATTTATTTGAGAGAGAGACCGTGAGAGAGAGCATGAGTGAGGAGAAGGTCAGAGGGAGAAGCAGACTCCCCATGGAGCTGGGAGCCCCATGCGGGACTTGATCCCGGAACCCCGGGATCTTGACCTGAGCCGAAGGCAGTCGTCCAACCAACTGAGCCACCCAGGCGTCCCTAGATTTTGTTTATTTGACAGAAAGAGAGATCACAAGTAGGCAGAGAGGCAGGCCGAGGGAGGGGGAGAAGCAGGCTCCCCGCTGAGCAGAGAGCCCGATGTGGGGCTCGATCCCAGGACCCTGAGATCATGACCTGAACCGAAGGGAGAGGGTTTAACCCTCTGAGCCACCCAGGTGCCCACAAAATGAAACATTTAACGCGAATCAAATCCAAAATAAAATTGAGACCGTGTTTTCAAAGGAACTAGGCAGTTGAAGTGAGTGAGAAGAGACGGTGCTTTCGGGGCCATCCCAGAAGGCCTGGTGAGTGGAAGCTTCTGTGGGGGCCGCTTGTCAGTCCTTGGTTAAGTCTGCACCGTGCGGGCAGCCTGTGCAGAAGCGAGACGGTGTGTGTGCTGGGAAGAGTCCTGTGGACCCTGTCGGTTTGTGGCTGCCAAGGTCGTGTAGGTGTCTGAGGAAAGCCTGTGGGTCAGTGGGAGAGGGGGAGCCACGGGGTGCAGGCTGTGGCTTCTGTCGGCTTCGGATACTGTTTTGGAAACAAGCTTACAATTTGAATGTGGATTTCCTCATGATCCCCTCAGAACCTTGTCCTCTGGCGGTTGATTTTTGCCCACAGAGCTGGGCCTTGGCTTGGAGCCCCTGGAGATGTGGCCTGGGAGCCCAGGCCCGCCTCCCCACAGCACGGTCTGCTCCCGGGCCAGATGGTGGGCTGTGAGGCTGGAGGCCTGGCCTCCCCGTGCCATGGTGACCCGGTCCCTTGTGGTGGGAGCCCAGGGGGCACTTGGCTTTACTTAATTCTTTATTTTTATTATTATTATTTTTTAGAGATTTTTATTTAATGTACTTGACACCCGGAGCGAGATAGTAAGAGAGAACAAGTGGGGGGAGGGACAGGCAGAGGAAGCAGGCTTCTGCTGAGCAAGGACACATCCCAGGACCCCGGGATTATGGCTGAGGCTTAGCTGAGCCCCCCAGGCGTCCCTGCACTTGTTCGAATAACCCAGTTAAGGGACGGGGATAGTCGCGACGTTCAGACTTTCTAGAACAGCACGTGGCTTGTATGGGGACTGTAGGAAGAGTCTGGGCTTACGGAGGCCATCGCGGGGCAGAGCGTGTTTGCACGAGGGTGTGGCAGGCTTGGGGGTACTGAGGACTAGTTCTGTTCATCGGCGTCACCGTGAGACCCCAGAGGCCCTGTGCTTGCACTGTGCTGAGTCCCGGCATGCTGGGCCTCCCTGCGTGTCGGCGGTGTCCTGCCGGCCCCACGGCAGTCCCATGGGCGTTTTCGTCTTGGGTAGGCCCCTGCCAGCGTGGCCACGGGCCGGGCTCTGTGAATGCCACCTAGACTCCGTGTTCACTGCCGGGTTTTCCTGACTGTCCTGCATGGACGCGGTGATATCCCCATATTATAGATGAAAAAATGGACGCCCAGAGCTCTTATGGACCCCGTCTGGGATTCTCTCTCCTGATTGAATGCGCTGCTGGGAAACATCCGCGGGCAGTGGGAGCTGCATAAACAGTTGGAGCCTAAGCGGGGAGCCCCCCCCCCCATCCCGTGGACCACACGGAGGCAGGAGTGATGATTCGGAGCTCATCCAGCACTGAAGATAGTTCCTGCTGCCCTCAAGCGGGCTGCTCAGGGAGGGCTTTCTGGAAGTGGAGGCCCATGTGACTGGCTTCAGGAGAAACAGAGTCTGGCCCCGGTCCTGAGGGTGTGGACGCCGCTTCGGATAGTACAGTGGGGTGTGCTTCAGCTGCGTCTGTTTTAATGAGTGACAGCCCCCCTCGGGTTACCACTTGTCACCAGCCAAGGAAAAGACCCTGCGGAGCTTGGGTGGCAGCCTTGACAAGGGCTGATGGCCTTGGGGGGCGGGAGTGGCGAGGGCCCTTCAACTTGGGAGTTGGGAGTTGCCTCCCGGCTTGATGCCTGGTCTGTGCGCCGTGAGTGGCCTCCACGTGAGTGGCTGCCAGCTTGGGGCTTGGTCTCTGGGACGAGACTCCTGCCTGGACGCCTTCCTGGCCCCATGGGGAAGGTTCCGTGGTGGCACATGAGAGACAGGCTGCGGAGGGGCGGTGCCTGGTGGAAGCCTGTGCCGCTGCCACCCTCATACACCCGTGGGGGTGTACGCGGAAGATGGGTGCTGCGGACCAGGTGCTCATGGGTCCCCTGCAAGATAACAGGGTGGGGAGCTCAAGGAAGTGTCCGCTGGACCTTCCATCCGCCGAGTGTCCTGGAGTCGACACGCAGCTTCTGGTCATTCACCGTGGGGCTGTTTCAAAGTTGAGTTGTTATGTCCATTTTAAGAATGAGATCTCGGGGCGCCTGGGTGGCTCAGTGGGTTAGGCCGCTGCCTTCGGCTCAGGTCATGATCTCAGGGTCCTGGGATCGAGTCCCACATGGGGCTTTCTGCTCAGCAGGGAGCCTGCTTCCCGCTCTCTCTCTCTCTCTGCCGGTCTCTCTGCCTACCTGTGATCTCTCTCTGTCAAATAAATAAATAAAATCTTTAAAAAAAAAAAAAAAAAAAAAAGAATGAGATCTCATGTCTCTGGTAGGCCCCAGGGACCACCATACCTTCCGGCTGGTTTGCAGGCAGGGAGCAGGCAGCTGGTCAGGTTCCACCAAGACTGGACCCCGAGGCCGGCCTCCCTTTGGCCCTCGCTGACTTACGAAACGCTCCTTCAGCTGTGAGCCCCAGGGCCCCCTCCCAGCAGTCGGCAGGAGGGTCATGGGTCTGTGCCCCAGGTTGTTGGAGGACCCGGAGCTCGGGAGCGTCTGACTCGCCCGTGAGCTCCTGCCTGCCTCCCTGAGCAGGTCCACACCCCCCGGCTGAGTTTCCCCAAGCACTTCATGTGGGGGTGCTTGTAACTAGGTCGCTGTCTTTATAGCGTGCTGCTAATTCACACCAGGCAAGGGCCCACATTTCCAGTTGACGTGGGGTTGCCTTCGCGATCCCTTTCTTTGCACTGTCCCCGAGGAAGTGCGCGTGTGAGCGTCTCCTACCCACTTCCGGTGATTACTATGCCGGTGGGTTCCTTAGGGCACGGCCGGGCTCCGGTCCGAGAAGCCCAGCATCTGGAATAGGCTTACAGGTCCTGTCTTGCCTCCAGGAATCCCTTTCAAGGCCGACGGTCTCATCTTGATTTGATAACTCACTGAGAACGATCTTGGTCACTGCTTGTAACTACGCAGGGGTGTTGGGCTTACTGCTGCCAGCTTCTGCCCCGGGTCAGCGACGGTGTCCGTGTCGCGGACGGACTTTGGCCGCTGTGTCTTTCGTGTCCTGTTTGCAGGAAGCAGGTGGGCATCGCAAGTAGAGCAAGGAGCCTTAGGGCCATACAGAGGGGTGCGCCAGGGTTAAGGGACACCAACACGGAAGGCTTCGCCCGACACTGCGCCCAGGGGCTTGGAGTTCGGCCGGAGAGGGGCATGGTTTTCTGTGCAGGGGCCTGGTCAACTGACGGTGACCACTCAGGTTGAGAGCCCAGGAGGCCAGGGACCAGCTTTCCATGCGTGCACCCCTGCGCTCCCGCGTGGTCGCTGAGATGGAGGATGCTTGGGTGTGTGGCATTCTGGCTGCCTGGCGCTGTTCCTGCTTGGTGGAAGCTGATGCCTATGGGTTTATGGTCATTTGGGGTCTCGGTCAGGTGGCGGAAGGGAGGAACGGAGTTGGCTGGTGTAGCTGAGAAAGGCAGGCTGAGTGGGCTTTGGTGGGTCCGGGGTGTAGCTGTGACGATGCTGCGTGGGCCACTTCCTCTTTTCCTGGCGTTGGCTGGTTTCCCACTGTCGGCCAGGTGGCCTGGAAGCGACTGGAAGGCAGTCTGGACCTCTCCGTGTGTGCACGGTGGGAGCGCAGTGAGCGGGAGGGGTGAGGGAGGGGGCCCGTGGGTAGGTGCGGGGTCTGCACTGTGATCCCACTGCCCAGGGTCTGGTGACAGTGGCAGCCAGCTCTAGAGCCAGACACCGCGGAGAGAGCACAGCTGCACCCTGGACCGGAGGGAGAGAGGCGATGCCGGGACCCCTGGTCTAAATGCAGCACGCAGAGCAGATTAAGGTTTCACCCGGAGCCTGGCTCGTTTTGGTTATGAAACGTGAGAGCGGTGTTTTGCTGACCTGGTTTCCCTTGCTCAGTCTTTCCCCAGCTGGGTCTGTCCTGGGTTACTTTTCAAAATGAATGAGCTAACACCATATACAGCAGGTTCAAAACAAGCTCATTATCACCCTGGCGAGCCAAGTAAATAACATTTATCCAGGACTCGATTCCAGATGCTGTGGCCCGACAGAGCGACAGCCCTTTGACTTGTAGTGGTTCATACTTTTGTCCTTTAGCATCAGTTCTAGAAGCTGCGGTTTGATCTTTCTGATGTCACCAAGTGTTCGGTGAGCTCTGGAATAGACTGGGCTGGCCCTTAGAGTTTTTCCTAAATTTAGATTTTATCTTTCTAGCTTTGTTTCTGTCTGCCCCGCCAGCCCTGCCCCATGAACCTAGTTGTTCAGCTGAATTCTAAAGGAAACTAAACGGGAGGCCGACTTTTCAAAGTCAGGAAAAGCGGACGCAGTAATTCTCACAGCAGAAACCCCTCTAACCAGCTGCGGCACCGTGGGTACTTCCCGCTTCCCCACTTCGGACTGGGCTTGGACTTAACCTTTCTTGGGTCATGGATTCCTTTGGAAAGCCTGGTGAAAGTGGACCTTTCCCACAAAAATGCAAAGAGACACCGTTTTGTAGATCCTTCGGTCTCCCAGCCCCCTGGGCCAGGGATGGGCCCTCTCAGCCCCCATCTCTGGGTCTCCGCTGAGGAACCCCTGTTCTGGGACCACGGCTGCAGAGCCTGCTGCGTGGGCTGCCTGCTCTGTCTGGAAGCCCGGGGGGCAGCCTGGCCGGTGGTCGGTCCGAGCCTATGTGTTTGGTGGCTCAGGAAGCAGGCAGGCAGCTGGGGCTGATGCCGGCCTTGGGCAGTCTCTCCCCCCAGGAGTGTGCTAGAGATAAACTCCAGCGGTGGCGGTTGGGTTTTCTTGCTGTGGCCAAGATGAGCGGCAGCAGCATGCACTTAGAGCGCGGTCTCTGGGCCAGCACGGCATCCTGCCATCTCGGGGGCGGCTGTTGGAATCTGTTGTGATGGTGACATTGGGACGCTCCGGTTTACTTTGTGGGGAAACGGAGGGTGGTTAAAATTAGCAGTGGGAGAGTCAAGTCAAGGTTGTGTAAAAGAATTAAGCAATGTCACATTGAGATAAAAGTTGGGAGCGGCCGGGTGTCATTCCTGACCCCCAGCCAAGCCAAGGTGGAAGGGTCAGGCTTGCTGTGGCTCGGGTGACCTGGAAGCTCGTGTGACCTGGAAGGGGAGTCACTGGTCAGACCTCTGCGTCTGCACTGGTTCCTACCATGGCCCGATCGGTGCTGTGGCAGAGACTGCCCTGGTCCCTGTGGAGTCACGGGATGCCTGCGGGGCTCAGTGGGTAAGCCTCTGCCTTCGGCTCAGGTCATGATCCTGGGGTCCTGGGATCGAGCCCCGCCTCGGGCTCTCTGCTCAGTGGCGAGCTTGTTCCCCCTCTCTCTCTCTCTCTGCCTGCCTCTCTGCCTGCTTGTGATCACTGTCTGTCAAATAAATAAATAAAATCTTAATTAAAAGAAAAATCTACAGTCATTGGACCTGGTGGGATGTTACGCTGTATAATAGACACAATTACAGGGCGTGTTGCGTATGATATATCATAACGTAGCATACAGTATGAGGTCACATCATAATGTGTATTTTACTTAAAATTCTTGGTGGGGGAGGATATCTGACTGCCGGGGTTCAAGTTCTCCACTAGCTCATTTTCTTTTCTTTTTTTTTTTTAAAGATTTATTTATTTATTTGAGGGGCTCCTGGGTAGCTCAGTCATTAAGCATTTGCCTTCAGCTCGGGTCATGATCCGAGGGCCCTGGGATCTCGCCCCCTCCCCCACCCAGTCAGGCTCTCTGCTTGGTGGGAATCCGGGTCTCCCTCTCCCACTCCCCCTGCTTGTGTTCCCTCTCTCGTGTGTGTCTCTCTGTCAAATAAATAAGTAACATACTTTTTAAAGGTGCTGTTTACTTATCTGAGAGAGCAGATGAGTCGGGAGGGACAAGGGAGAGGAAGAATCAGACTCCCCGCAGAGCAGGGCACCCCATGCGAGGCTCAATCCTAAGACCCCAAGCCCAGACCAGATTCCTCCCGGCCTGAGCTAGCCAGGTGCCCTCCCCGCCACTAGCTCAGTGTCACTGGCGGGAGGGACACGCGGTTCATGGGAGGACCATGGTCCCGTGGGAAGCTGCTGCACCAGGAATTCTCTGGACTGTTCCTTGTGTCCTGGGCCTGCCAGGCAGAGAAGGTGCTCGGCTCCCAGGACTTGGGGTCTGCCCGGGGCCTGGTTTGCCCTGCCTACCCCCTGCTGGGCCGGAGGACCCAGGTGTGCTGGTTTTTTTCTGCAGGGGCTGCAGCCACGCGGGCCCCACAGGCCTCTGGCACGTGGCCACTCCACTCCCCTCAAAGGAGGAGACACACTCTTTACCAGGGAGTCTCTCCCCACGGTGGCAGCCAGCTTCCCCGCAGAAGGGGTCAGCGCTTCCAAGCTGAGAAGAGCCCCAAGTCCCACCTGTTTGTAAAATCACCTCTACGGGCTCTTCAGTTGAATGAGGAGAATGCGGCTTTACTGTGGACAGTAACTGATAATACTCCGCCATCTGCTGACCCCATCGGCGGTCCTAAAGGTCGGAATCCTGTCCGGACGGGAAGCCACGAGTCACGTTACATGTGTGACTCCACACGTTCTTGACGGTCACGTATTAACGTATGGAAGGTGGACTTTTTTTTTATGTATTTCCTAAGATTTTATTCATTTATTTGACCCAGAGAGAGACAGATCGCAAGTAGGCAGAGAGATAGGCAGAGAGAGGAGGAAGCAGGCTCCCTGCTGAGCAGAGACCCTGACGAGGGGCTCGATCCCAGGACCCTGAGATCATGACCTGAGCCGAAGGCAGAGGCTTAACCCACTGAGCCACCCAGACACCCCTGTATTTATGTATTTATTTAATTTATTTTTAAAAATATTTTTATTTATTTATTTGACAGAGAGATCACAAGTAGGCAGAGAGGCAGGCAGAGAGAGAGAGAGGGGGAAGCAGGCTCCCCGCTGAGCAGAGAGCCCGACGTGGGGCTCGATCCCAGGACCCTGAGATCATGACCTGAGCCGAAGGCAGCGGCTTAACCCACTGAGCCACCCAGGCAACCTGTATTTATTTTTTAAAAGTAATCTCTGCACCCAACCTGGGGCTTGCACTCACAACCCTGAGATCAAGAGTTGCGTGCTCCACTGACTGAGCCTGCCAGGCCCTCCAGTAAAGGACTGTTTGATTTTTATTTATTTTCTCTCAGAGCATGCTTGTGAGCTGGGGGGAGGGGCAGAGGGAGAGAAAATCTTAAGCAGGCCCCATGCTGAGGGTGGAGCCTGATCTCAGGACCCTGAGATCATGACAGCCGAGATTTTGCATCTGACGCCTAACCAACAGAGCCAGCCAGGCACCCCAGTAAGGGCCTGTTTGAAACTAAGGTTTCTGATCTGGCCGGGTTTTAATTTCATCAGTTACAACAACAAGTCCCGCCCTCCCTAGTGCCACACCTCCCCGCGGCAGCCGCCCCTGTGTTCCCGGGGCCCACCACCGCCAGCTTGTCCAGGGTACGGATTCCCCATGGCTTGTGCGGCACAGTTCTGGATGCCTGTGTTCAGCTGCCTGCCTCACGGGGAGGGCTCCCTCCGGAAATCAGGCCCACAGTGAGGCTCCTGTGTCTCCTCGGATCCCCTCTGCTTTCCTCAGCCTAGCACAAGCCTGGTGCTGGGAGGGGGCCCCGTGGCCGGGCTACTGAGCCGCGTCCTCGGTTCCATGGTGCACCTTGTGTGTGCCAGCCTTGGCGCTGCAGTTTCTGTGTCTGGAAATTGGGCCAGATGGCAGGATTCCCTGTGTGGCGTTGGAGTGTCCCGAGGGCTCAGCAAGTGCGTGCATGCGTGCGTGCGTGCGTGCGTGTGTGTGATCTAGAATCGGAATCGGAAAGATGGTCAGAACGGCAGCTAGCTCTGTCCCCACACGGAGCAGTCAAAGATGAGGGTCTACGGGGAGAGACTTCGGAGTTTCCAAGAGAGAGGGAGTGGGGGAAACTGGGATTCACCTTTGCTCCCTGGAGGCAGTCCTGCCGACCTGTGTTGGGGGGCAGGGCCAGGCTGGGCCAGCGAGGCCTGGAGGGGGCAGAGGCAGCGGGCTCAGAAGGGGCATGAACAGAACCAAGTTGAGCGAGAGCCCGAGGTTCTGGTGGATGTGGTCTCTGTGTGTTGGCCTCTTCTGTGCGTACGCTGGGCCCCTGCTGCTATGAGGGGCACGATCGTGGCTCTAGGGACGTGCCTGGTAGAGGAAGTCGGGATCTGGTTGGAGAGGGGGAGTTGTGGGTGCAGGGGTGGGGTGGTGGTTGGAAAGGAGCCACTGAGGTAGCCTAGGTGTGAGCCACCTGTGGGCAGGAGACAGGGAGAGAACCCTGGGCATTGGGCCTTGGTCTCTGCGCCCGGGGAGGCCCGAGGAGCCCTTGAGGAGGCCGTTGGGGCCAAAGGTGGCACAGGGGACCCTTTAGGGCTGACTTTTTTTTTTTTTTTTGGAGTTGTTTTAATAGACTTGCAGGTGCTTGAAAGGACAGCCTCTTGAGACAAACACGTCCGTAATGCTCGTGCTTGTAGCTAGCTCCCCTAACCGGCTGCCCAGCCAGCGAGGCCAGAAGGCCAGCGTCCTGGCCGGCTGTGGGGGTGTTCCCTGGGAGGAATTGGGAATTCCGGATGCGCCATGAAGCGGTGATGAGGGGCTTCGAGGGACCTGGCAGCCCGCTCTCCTTGCCCTGTGCGTAGGCCCTGTGAAAACACCAGTCTGCATCCAGGTGACCTCACCTGTCAGGCAGGCAGGGCAGCTGAGTCACGGCGCTGTAAATCATATCCGCGAGGAAAGGTTTCTTAGCTGCGGTTATGTCTTCTCCCTGTTAAAATTAGTCTTGAAGACAGAGTGAGGTGTGTTGAGTTTATAGCGCGTCTATTACAGGCTTCCTGCCGGCCCTGCAGGCCTTTCTCGTGATGGTACTGCCCTTGGTGTGTGGTTTTAAATTGTAGGATCAAAGCCGTGGAAGTGCAGGAGAAGGGACAGGTGCTCAGGTCCCACCCTGCCATTTTGCTTGTGGCCTGGAAAGGTGAGCGGCTTTCTCAAGGTCTCGTGGTGGCCTAGGGGTCCTGCTCTGGGCCCGTGCCTGATACTCGTGGGGTCCGGTGATGAAATACTGAGCAAGGGTGGATCCCTGTGGCCTTGAGCAGGACCGTGCGCAGGACCGTGCGCACCCCCTGCCCAGCTCAGACTGTGACTGGAGTTTGGCCTCCTGCAGGTGTGCGTGGTTTCTAAGGAGCAGCGACTTCTCTTTCCTCCCACAGTCCTGAGCTTGCTTGGGGAAGGTGTGGACAGGCTGGGATGCAGGGGGATTGAGGGGAGGGCTGCCAGCCAGGGCACAGGCAGAGGAGAGTCTCCTAGCCCGTGGAGGAGAGGTTGTGCTCCCGCCCTGTGGGTCAGGCTTCTGAGGACGGCGGGAGCAGGAACCCAGCTCAGAGACAGATTAATGCCATCTACTGTTTTAAATGCGCCTTCATGGGGAGACACTTTTGAACTGTGGTTGTTCCTCTGCTTATACTCGCCTTATCCTGGAAAAGACGTAAGCTGCTCTAAGTAGAGAATGTCTTTTTTTTTTTTTTTTTTTTTAAAGATTTCATTTTATTTATTTGACAGAGCGAGATCACAAGCAGGCAGAGAGGCAGGCAGAGAGAGAGAGGGGGAAGCAGGCTCCCCGCTGAGCAGAGAGCCCGATGCGGGACTCGATCCCAGGACCCTGAGATCATGACCTGAGCCGAAGGCAGCGGCTTAACCCACTGAGCCACCCAGGCGCCCCATAGAGAATGTCTTTAAGAGGCACTCGTAAAGGGGTGCCTGGGTGGCTCAGTGGGTTAAAGTCTCTGCTTTCGGCTCAGGTCATGATCCCAGGGTCCTGGGATCGAGCCCCACATCGGGCTCTCTGCCTGCCTCTCTGCCTACTTGTGGTCTCTGTCTGTCAAATAAATAAATAAATCTTTAAAAAAAAAAAAAAAGAGGCACTCGTAAAGATACAAGAAAGATGTGTTTGCGGACTTGCCCCGTGCTTCCCTTGCTCTGTCTTGGTCCCTTCCTCACACCGCACAGTGGGGGCTGCCGCTAGGCTGTGTGCTTCCTGGGCCACAGAGGGAGGGCCTCCGTCAGGGCCGGCTGACACAGGCCACACACCTCCACCATTTCCTCCTCCTCTGGCCCTAAGTGCCTTATTTCTAGAGGGCTCAGACAGCACCCCCCCCACCCCCCACCTTGGGAACTGGGTGGGGCCAGAGGCAGAGATGGGAGGGGCAGTGCCGGGGCTGGTGCTGGGTCTATGCTGGGGCTGGGAGGAGCTGACCGGGGCTCCTCAGTGAGGGGTAGCTCCCCTGTGCCAGCACGTCCGCCTGCCCATGCCGCGTTGGCAAACGTAGTCAGCGATGGGGGAGTCCCCGCAGCCTCCAGGGACACAGGCCCGAGTGACCCCCATGCGCCCTCCCCTCATGTTGATGGCCCTGGTGGCCTCATGCTCAGCTTCAGGACTGTAGCAGCCCCTGTCGGGGGCTTTCTGCCTTGTGTCCTGGCTCTGCCTCCTGCTGCTTCTCCGAGGCTGGGCGTTTGTACCCTGGATGTACATGTCCTTAGGAAAGACCTTCCAGGAAGGTGGACGCGGGTGTGCAGCAGCTGGAGTGTGGGCCTCACGGTTTGAAAGAGAACTTGGAGGCAGGCTAGTTCGGTGGGGTTCGTGTCCCTGGAGAGTGTGTCCTTCTGTAGGACAGTGGGACGCGCCCTGGCCTGGGCTGGGCACCCCGTCACCCTGGGACGGGGACTCAGCGATGGGGGAGCTGGGGAGGGCCCTGGGGGCGTCGGCTGCAGTGGGAGGTCGCTGCTCTGTGGTCCTGATGGGAGATGGTAGCCTTTGAGGGGCGGAGGCCCGGGGAAGGCCTAAGGACAGGTGGAACATGGGCCCTTGCTTAGCGGCTGCACCGACGGAAGACGTCAGGCCGAGGGCCACGTGGGGCAGGCGTGAGCTGAGGGCTCCTTCCCTCCAGTGGGGCCCCCACCGGAAGCGGTCGGGGGTGGGAAAGCCTAGTGGGAGCCGTCCTGCCACGGGGAGGGAAGCCCATCTTGGAGCCGGCAGACCCCGACCAAGCCCCACCTTCAGCCCTGTTCCTGGTTGCGCGCAGGCCTTTGTGGATCACCTGCTGCCTCTGGGTCAGCCTTGCTGGATTGTGAGGGCTGGGGTGGGCACGCAGGAAGCGGTTCTCTTCTCCCCTGTGAGGCCACCCTGGAGGCGGGAGGTGTGCTGGCCCCCAGCAGGACCCAGCCGAGCCCCGCCCTCCCTGCAGAGTTCAGAGTACCGAGTACCGCGGCTCGCGGGCCGCTTGGTGTATTGCATTAGGTTTTTATCTCCCGGGAGAGGAACCGAGTAAACAGAATAGAGTTTCTTTGGGCCACGGGCCAAATGAGAAATATTTTGGATCTGGTGACCTTTTTCTTTGGGTCACTCTTCACGGTGGAAGGTTTTGACCCGTATTGCGTTTCAGAATAGGAAGAACGGCTTATTTTTCAGAGTGGCGCATAAGGAAAAGAATGAAAGTCTCCTGGAGTCTGTGCTTCCAGAGGCTCCCCTGGGAGGAACATTTTTATAGACACCAGACGTCCTCTCCAGCCGCAGCCAACTTTCCACGGTGCGGGCGGGGGCGCGAGGCCCAGCCCCTCCTCTCCTGAGCCTTGGCCCGCCAGCCAGGGCCCTTCCTCCCCCGGCGAGAGCACCACCTGGCCCCTCGTCCCTAGGCCTGGAGTCTGTCTGCCCAGAGTCCCCTGGGGCTTTGGCCTCTCTTCTGGGACTCTCCTGTCATGGGTCACAGACCCCTGTGTTTTCACAGTTGAGTTGTGGCAGGTCACCTATTTGAGGGTCACTGTCCCTGGTTGAATTTCAGGGTAAAGCGCTTATATAGTGAAAAGCCACTGAAGGAAACAGGATTGAAGCCCTTGGTTTTGTTCTGCTCAAAGATTGATTTGCAGGCAGGGGCGGGGGGCGTTGTGAAGGGCAGGGGTGGGGCCTGGGGAGGCAGAGAGAGTCTCCCATGGAAGCACACTCCCTGAGCCCAGTGTGCGGCCTGGCACAGGGCTCGATCCCACAACCCTGAGATCGGGGCCAGAGCCGAAACCGAGAGTCGGACACTGTCCAGACACCCCAGGTTCAGCCATTGTTCAAGCAAGTCCATACTGTTGAGATGAGCACGAAAACATCCTGACTTTCTCGCTCATGCGACGTGCCGTGGGCTGCCCGGGAGCAGGGCTAGGGCTTACGGAGATGGTCTGTGAAGCACTGGGATTCGGGGCTGGCCCTTTTCCACGCGTCCCGCAACCCCGGCACTCAGGTTTGCACATGCGGTGCCATCGGTCTTCTGGACTGGAGCGCGCCCACGATGTGGCCTGTGTCTCTGTTGCCACCTGTCCCCTGTGCCTTCCAGCTGCAGAGTGGCCACTGCAGGAAAGTCCCCGAAGCTGCCCATGCCGGACGCTGACCGAGTGTCGCCCCTTTGGGGCCCTTGTGTGGTGGGCCCCCGGCTGCGCCCTCAAGTGCAGGAGCCCGAGCTGTCGTCAATGCCCGGAATGTCTGGGGAGGGTGAGACACTCTAGGCTGCAGCGTCAGGAGCTTCCAAGTCCCCCGCTCTTCCTTCCACTGCTGCTTGTTCCAGGGCGCTGGGCGCGGGGCTGTAGACCGGCCTAGAACTTTCAGGCGGGCAGGGAATCTTGCTGTGTGTGTGTATCTTTGGCCGGCTTCAAGCAGGCTGGAGCACAGGCTGCAGCTGGCGTCCGCAGGAGGAGGAGAGCCAGGTGCCCCCACTTCTCCCAGCGCCTCGGCCCTTTGGCAGCGCCGTGGTGTCTTGGGTTTAACTCCTTCCGGAGAAGCTCTGCACAGGCCCAGGTTGTGGGGTGTCGTGTGGTGATGCGGTTGCGAGTTAGGGGTAGCGGTAGCTTCTGATGAGTTTTTGGATACAGCCAATGGTAAAATAACAGGTCTTCTGTGGATGGTTGGGGTGGTTTGGTGCCCTTGGCCAAGGTGGGCTGGGAGGTCCACGCCTGCCCAGGTGTTGGGCTCCCGTTGGGCAGACCCTGTCCTGCCACCTCTAGTTCCTATCTGGTCTAGCTTGTCCCATTGCTGGCCATCCAGATGAGCTGTAGTAGAAAAGGACGCTGGGTCAGGCCCCCAGACCTGGGGCGGCTTGTTCGGAAGCCGGGGGAACACGGCAGAGTCCGAGTCTTGGCCAGACGAGGACCGGTGTGGACTAGTGTGGTTTGCTGTGCTTGAGTGGTGAGGAGGGCGGGAACAGACGGAGCAGGAGGGGAAGTGGTGAGGGGTGGGCAGCCGGAGGGGCAGAGTCGGGCACAGAATGTTCTGGCCATACCTCGTGCTGGGGACATAGTAGCAGGGAGAGCTGGGGAGAGCTGCGGTGGTGGGGGGAGCAGTTTAGGAGGTTGGTGGGGGGTGGTGGGGGCAGGGGGGAGGTTGGACTGCAGGGGAGGCAGGGACAGCCTGGAGAGCAGGGCCAGCGGTGAAAGGGAGTGCTGTCGCCGGCCACACCGTCCTGGCAGCTTCCTCTCCTTAGCCCTGGGTGAGCACACACTCATTCTCAACACCTCTCTGGGGGAATATGTCCTCGAGCCTGGGTCCCCCGGCCTCTCGGGCTCCATTTCTCCTCTGAGATTCAGGTGGGGCTGGACCACGCCTGAGGGACTTGCCGGTCCTGATGCTGCCTCTTCTCTTATTCCTTGAAGACCCCATGGCTGACCCAGGTCAGGCCAGAGCTCCTGCCCCTCCTTTTGCACTGACGGCCCCCGGCCCCCTCCCCTAGCTCCGCTCTGCTGCAGACCTCTTGGACAGCAGATCTCCCTGGACGGCACCTCTCCACGCCCAAGTCCCCGGCTGCCAGGTGGTGCTGGCCTCTCATTGGGGGGCGGGGGTCTCCCTGGGTGGAGCTACCGCGGGGGAAGGTGCTGCTCTTGGAAAATGCCTCGCACACAGTGCTGTCCACAGCAGAGTGAGCCCGCTGTCCTGCTCCTGCTGACGACAAGGCTAAAATGAGCCCGTGCCCTGCACCGTGCCTGGGCTTCCACGTGCAGCACCCCACCTGTCCCTGGGTCGGTCTCGGCTTGCCTGCTGCCCTCTGTTGTCTCGTGGGTCTCCTCCACTTCTGATCCCCCGCATGGGGGTGGGGCGGTCTCCCTGGCTGTGCCGCGCGGCGACACAGCTTCTCCCTCTTCTCTATCTAGCCCCACACCCCACACCCTGTTTTAGGTGCCTTGAAGGGAGGGACCCTATCCTAGACCACAGGTGGCGGCTTCTTTGTGTTCCGCAGGCGACGCCGAGGGGGTCGTCCTGACCACGTAGCTGGCCTCCATCCTCCGTGGTCAGCGTTCTCTTGCTGGGAAGTCCCGTGCAGAAGGCTCTGCGGTATTCTAGACCTGACGCACGTGCCCCTTCCTTTACAGCGAAGTCGCTGGCTGTGCCTGCTTTCTGATGAGGGAGCAGAACCACTTAATCTAAAGTTTTGTGTTTCCAACAAAGATTTTTCCCTTTCAGTGACAGCTCTGCGTAAAAGTTCCCGTGAAACCAGGCGTGTTGTCACTGTTAGATTGGTTACTTGATGGTGCTCCAGGCCAGTCAGGCCCAAATCAGCCCGCATCGGGTTCACTTAAGCCCTGCCTGATTGTTCTCTGCTCTCTGTGCGATTTCTCGGTTAGGGCCACGCATGGCGATGTGCTCCACCCAGGATTGGGTCATGCGGGGGATTTCTTTTTTTTCTTTTTTTTTTTTTTTTAAAGATTTTATTTATTTGTTTGTTAGAGAGAGAGAGAGCACAAGCAGAGTGGCAGGCAGAGTCAGAGGGAGAGGCAGGCTTACTGCAGGGCAAGGAGCCCAATGTGGGACTCGATCCCAGGACGCTGGGATCATGGCCTGAGCCGAAGGCAGCTGCTTAACCAACTGAGCCACCCAGGCGTCCCCATGCGGGAGATTTCAACACTCTCACGCAGATGAAATCAGAGGTGACTGCTGTCCTGCTTGCGAGGGTGTGGGGGTGACAGCAGCTCCGCTCCCCGAGAACCTGCAGGGCTTGGGCTCCGCGGCGGTGGCCTGTGCGGTCTGGAGGTGTGGTTGCCGGTGTGGACGGGGCGCTGAGGGCTAAATGTCAGTCTGCAAGCCCGAGAGGTGCACTGGTGATTCAGGACGTCCTGTGGCCCGTGTCCCCGCCCTGCTGCCCGCAGCTGTGGGAGGCAGCATAGCTTGTGTCAAGTGTGTGACATGCTCAGGGCTGGGAGGGCTCTCAGCGTGCTGTTCTGTTCAGAGGAGTGTGAGTGTGAGGAGAGGAGCGTGGCCTCAGAAGGTCAGAGGGGTAGGTGTCAAGGTCCTGGGGCTGGTGTTGTAGGGCCTGTGGTGGGCGAGGCTGTGCTTGGCAGGTGCTCGGTACCCCCTGCCCACCGGGCTGCACAGAGCCCTGGGCCCGGGGCCCAGCCGGCTCCCCGAGCTGGTCCCTCACTGGAGATTACTCTTGTGTCCCCCCACGTGTCACCTGCGTGGTGGCTGGCTTTGTTCTGAGCTCACTTCCGGTTCCTACTGAGTTGTGAGCTACTGTGTTAACCATGAAAAGACCCCGCAGGTGGGGTGAAGGGTCAGTGACATTGGGAGGCAGTCAGGGCGTTGGCAGGACATGGCGCATGCCCACCAGGCCGGCCGCTGACGCCGGGCCACTCTCCCCGCACTGCGCTGCCCTCGGCTACCCAGACGACTTCACGGTCTTCCAGGAAATTAAGTTTAAATTAGATTGAAGCTGTGATGCTCCTTGTTCTTTCCCATCCTGACCATTATCTTAAAATCTCTCCTTTTAATTAACTCAGTTTTCCAGGTCTTTCTGTAGGCCGGGTGGTTTGTTTGTGGAGGGCCTGGCGCTGTGCCCCCGATGGGGAGACTGGGGAGACGGGGCTGCGGCCCTGCCCTCCTAGGCTGGGCGGGCCCAGGACGGGTGGGGTAATGCGCCCAGCCTTGGCACCGAGCTCTTGGCCCAGGGGCAAGGGCCCAGCTCCTCCCTCCAAGCTGAAGCCACTCCTGGTTTTTCTTCTGTTTTTTTTTAGAACTGCTTCTTTGGCTGCTTTCACTTCTCCTGTAGGCAAGTCTCAAGCTAATATTTATCCTGCAAAGTATCTTAAAAATGCCAGAGGGCAAGTATTTGTGGAGAACTTTATCAATCTTTGAAAGAGCGTTATTGTTACCTCGATAAACTGAGGCACTGTTTACAATAGGCAGATTGTGTTTGAACTTGCAACCTTTAATTCAACAGTTAGTTTTTGTTAACAGATGGAATCGTTTTGGCGGTGCTTCTAGAGAGGCCTGTATCTAGAGAGGCCTGTATCCGTGTGGTTTTTGTTTGTTGCTGGCGAGCCTTCAGCCTGCGCTGGGGGAGGGGAGACCTGGCGGCTCCGGCTCAGGCTCGGGCTCAGTCTGGCTCAGGCTCGGGCTCAGTCTGCGTCCGTTCAGGTGTTAACTGCTTTTGCAATGGGGCAGGCTTTTCAGGAATGTGGACTTTGGTGCTTGAAGCCAGCCCTGCCTCTCCGTGATTGTCTGTCAGACTGGAGGTGCTTCCTTGCAGGGGGAAAGTGGGCCTCACTACGACCTAGACCGGGGTGGGGGGGCAGGTGGTTATCCTTCGTCCTGTCTGGAGATTTCAGATCTTAAGGAGAACAACACGGAGAGTGAGCTCCTTCCTAAACACTCAAGTAAAGGGGCACCTGGGAGCCTCTGCCTCGGCTCAGGTCATGATCCCGGGGTCCGGGGATCGAGCCCCGCATCGGGCTCTCTGCTCAGCAGGGAGCCTGCTTCCTTTCCTCTCTCTCTGCCTCTCTGCCTACCTGTGATTTCTGTCTGTCAAAATAAATAAAATCTTTAAAAAAAAAAAAAATCAAGTAAAATCTTTCCTGTGAGGGGTTACTTTTTAGTAAAAGGAACCACTTCCTGGATCTTCTCCGGAGCCTGTGTCCTCCACCTGGCAGCCCTCTCTGACTGTCAGCTGAGGGAAATGCCTCCTGGTGTGTTGGGGTGCAGGGTTCCGGCTCCCTCGGGGTCGCAGGCTCCCTACAGCTCCAGGCTGTCTAAGGCTCCTCCTTAGCTCCAGGCCTGGTGCTGAGGGTGTCAGGGACCGGCAGTGGGGACGGGCGTGGGCTTGGGCAGGAGGAGGTGAGAAGCTGTGCCCGAGAAGGCTCGGCCCTGCAGAATGTAGCCATGATTCAGCTGCGGCCGGCGGGGGCCGGCCAGAACTGGAGACAGAGGCCTTTCTCGGGGACTGGGGGAGCCTGGGTGAGGGTGTCAGCCGGGCGGGGCTTGTGCGCTGGACCTTGGGCTGGCGTGGGACGACAGAGGGCTGAGGCGGCTGCCCTGGTGGTGGCGAGATGTGCGGGAGTGCCTAGCGGAGGTCAGGGGGCGCCCGAGGAGTCCTGTTTGTGCCCTGCGGGGAAGTTTAGGGACCTTGCACTTCCTCCTTGGTCAGCTGACTCACTCTTTCCCGCTGACTTGTTCCTCCTTCCTCTGCTGGTCTCCGGCGGTTTGTGTCTGGCTGTCTCTGTGTGTCTCCACCTGCCCCCTCCCTCCTGACCCAGGCCCAGAGCTAGATGTGCGGCTGCTGGGGGCGGTGGCAGTGTGTCCCCAGGGCCCCCACTCCGTGGCACGAATTTGCAGCCCCGTCTGCCCCAGTGCCCGACCTTTCAGTGTGCCCAAGGCTTTCAGTGTGCCCAAGATGGGGGTTGGCTGAATTGTCTTGGGGTGCGCTGAGTACCCACAGGGGCAGATACCCCACTGCCTTGCTGATAGGGCGTTCCAGGTCATTTCTAGATAAGTTTCTCATATTGCACTGTTCACTTTTATCTCAGCAGAATACACCCAGCACACCGTACCATCCGAACCGTCTTCAAGGGTAGGGCTGCCCGGCCTTGGGTAGTCCTCACCACGCGGCGGCCTCCGTCCCCACCCTCCGTCCACAGGACCCTGTTGTCTTCTTAGAGGGAAACTCTGTCCCCCTCACATTTATTTCTAATGCATCCGAAAATCCGTCCTAACAAGTGAGGTTCCGTGGTGGGTGCTGCTGCTGTCCGGCCTCAGGGCAGTTGGGCTTGAGGTCCCTGGGCTGGCCGGACCAGTCACCGGGGCTGTGTGCCGCGGAGCCGGCTCGGGTGGAGAGCACTGTATGAAGCACAGTGACTTTCTCGCGAGTGCCCGTGGCTCTCCAGGAGATGTAAAATCCACCCTGTTGAACCCCATTCGTTTTGCGCACGTGGGGGCCGTCTGTGGTCACGTGCTCAGGTCCGACCGTCGGGCTGAGTTTATGGAGAGCCAGTGTCATTGTGTCTGGTTCTGAGACCTGTTTGCCCAGAGGAGTTTGGTTTAACTTCATTCCTGTACTCCAGCCTCAGGAGCTTCTGAGCAGCCGGGTGGCCGGGTACGGCCCTTTGGGGGAAGGTGGCTGTGGTTCTCTATCTCTCTGGGCTTCCCCATGGCCTGCGGCGACATTTCAGTCGGTACCTGACTTGGCGTCCGCATCAGGTGTAGCTTGCTGGTCACCTGGTATGGCGCGTGGGGAGGCTGAGGGCTGCAGTGGGCTTCCTGTGCGTGGATTTGCCCTGTGTGTGGGGGGGTGGTAACACTTGGCTGTGCTGTGGTCACCTGCACTGCGGGCATCTGGGGATCTGGGCCTCCCCTTGCTCAGGGAGGCCCGGCTGTGAGCCTGGTGCTGGGTTTTTGGCTGTGTTCTCTGCGCGGGCTGGAGGCAGCCTTCTGCTGGCTCACAGCTGGTAATCCAGTCCCAGAGGGCAGTGCTGAGAGGCCCGGGGAACGCCATCACCCGCAGAGAGTTGAGTGGGGGGGCAGCGGAGAAGCACACATGAGGCTTTGGGCCTCGGGAGCCCAGTTCTGTCTGGGTCGCAGGTGGGGGGGCTGCGTGTCACCTGGACAAGATTAGGGTTTCTTCATCCTGCGTGGGCCTATTTCAGACCTTGTTGCGGTGCTTTTCTGTCTTGTCCCTTAACCCAGAGAGAAGAGGAGAGAGCAGTGGACTCCGTTCTCCTCGGCGGGCACAGGGCCCGGTAGACAGGCTGCCCTGGGAGTGCCTCTAAGTAGGAGAGGCCGATGACGGGCGCGGGTCTGGCCAGTCCAGTAGGGAGGAGGCCAAGTGCAACAGAGCGTCCTGAGTTACAGGGCGGGGGCACACAGGTGCTGTGGGCGGGAAAGCCGTGGGATTGTGTTTGGGAACTGGGGTAGAAGCCTGGTGAAGACCCAGCCGGGGGCCCCGGAGGAACGAATAACTTTTCCTGCCCCACAACATGTGGGATGGGTGTGCTGCTTGCTGGGGTGGGTTAGAGCACAGTCTGCGTCTCCTATGTCGAAGGCGGACTGGGAGCAGCTTCTGAGCCAGTTCCTGGTAATCCGCTTTGAACCTGCACTGATGGAGGGGACCTGCCAGTCTGGCTCCTGCGAGATTTGACCTTGTGATTGCAGAACGCTGTGTCCCACCGCACGCCCCCATCTTGTCCTGCATTTGGAGACCACCAGAAAATTTATTTATTTATTTATTTTTAAGATTTTATTTATTTATTTGATAGAGATTGTAAGTGGGCAGAGAGACAGGCAGAGACAGAGGAGGAAGCAGACTCACACTGAGCAGAGAGCCTGATGTAGGGCTTGATCCCAGGACCCTGAGATCATGACCTGAGCCGAAGGCAGAGGCTCTAACCCACTGAGCCACCCAGGCACCCCAGAGAAAATTTATTTGTAAAGGTAATTTACTCTGTGTGTGTGTTTTAAGGGTTACTTATTTGAGAGTAAGAGTGTGTGTGCAAGATGGGGGTAGAGGGAGAGAGAAAATCCCAAGCAGACTCCCATGGAGCCCAATGTGGGAGTCCACCTCACGACCCTGGGGCCATGACCTGAGTCGAAATTAGGAGCCACCAGGCGCCCCTACTGTTTCTTTTTAAATTTTTTTTTTAAGATTTTATTTATTTATTTGACAGAGAGATCACAAGTAGGCAGAGAGAGAGGAGGAAGCAGGCTCCCCGCTGAGCAGAGAGCCCGATTGGGGGCTTGATCCCTGGACCCTGGAACCATCACCCGAGCCGAAGGCAGAGGCTTTAACCCATGGAGCCGCCCAGGCGCTCCCTTTATAAATTTAAAATAAATTTAGGTCCTACAGAAGAAGAACAACTACAACTACAAATCACCCGAAATAACACCTTTTTCTCTGCTTCCGTACCTTAAAAAAATACTTGTTATGATTGTAACGTCCACTTGACTTCTACCTGCCCTTTGCACGCGGTACGGGCTGTGTTCCCACGCCAGCAGGGAGGCACGCCGTGGAATCGGAGCCTGGTGCTCCACGCTTTATGTACAGACACTTCGGGTTTCTAGCGGCGTCCTCAGCGTTGCCTGTGCCTTTGTTTCTAGGACAAGGTCCGAAGAGGGAATGGCAGCCCAGGGGTATTCACATTCTGAAGCTTTGGACACACGGTGACCACAGCCTCCGTGTTTCAGAAGTCTTCCTTGTGGTGCTGGGGCCCCCCTCACGAATTCCACAGGGAGAGTCCGCCCAGGATTCCCAAGGAAGCCCTGGTTCTGATTTGCTGACTTCTCCGGGTGGCGGAAGGGTCCGTCGGTGAGGTACCAGACAGGGTTTCTTTGGCCCAGAAAATCAGGGAGCCTCCAGGTTAAGGGGTTAGACTTGCCTGTGGAGGTAGAGTCTGACTTACGCCGTTGAGAAAACTAGAGCAGCCTCCTGTCCCCCCTTCCCCCTCTGTAAGAGATTGTCTCTGCTCCCAGCCTCTTCCCTGGGCTGGGGGGGGCGGTCAGGGGGAATGGCCACCCTGGCCTCGTCGGTGCCCGGCCTTCCCTGGGACTCTGGGCAGGGCTCCCCCTTGGGGTCCCGGGACCCCATGCTCCTTGATGTAAAACCAACTGTAGGTGTCGTAAGGAGTTGTGAGATGGAGGGATTTATGAAGGGCATAGAAATACGAAAGACGGCGTTTTTAGTGGTTCAGCGATGCGTGCTGCCTATGGGTGTAGACACGACCTGTCCCATCCGTGAACATCGCCGACCTGGGTCTCTGGCATCATGTGTATGGAGGGAGACAGGGCCCGCATTGCTGCTGTCCTTGTACTTCTTATAAGAGCAATTTTGATTCCAGGCATATATTGAGCGCATATAAGTTCTACTCATTAACCAGCACTTGACCTTTTATAAGAAAACTAGGTTTGGTTTTGCCATTTCTCAAATAGATTTCCTACTTCCCTTCTTTAGAAATGGGCATTTTGGGGCACCTGGGTGGCTCAGTGGGTTAAAGGCTCTGCCTTCAGCTCAGGTCATAAACTCAGGGTCCTGGGATCCGGCCCCGCATCGGGCTCTCTGCTCAGCGGGGAGCCCGCTTCCTCCGCTCTCTCTGCCTGCCTCTCTGCCTACTTGTGATCTGTCTGTCAAATAAATAAATAAAATCTTAAAAAAAAAAAAAAAAAGCAAAAAGCCCAGAACAGGCATTTTGCGTTCACCTGACAGTGTGGCCCATAATTCAAATCATTCCATATTGTCAGACCAGTGTCTGACTCCGTGGCTCCGCGGCCTTCTTGCCTTAGGATAAAAGCGGAACCTGGAAACTGCTTTGCTTTCGTCTGACCTATAAATGCTGGCAAAAGGTCTCAGGGTTTCGTTGTGTCTTGGCAGAGTGGCTAGTGGTTCTCCCTCATTCTGCTGGCTCTCAGAGATGTGTTTGTAACGTGAGGCGTTCGTGTTTTTATGTTTTAATACCGTTCAGTGGTTACAAGTGTCCCGAGGCAGCTTGCAGCCTCTCTGGTCCGTGGCCTGGAGAGGCGTCCGTGTGCGCCTGGCTGTGCCCCCAGATGAGGACCGTGCCCGATCAGAGCTGCTCCAAGTGCTGACCGCGGCTGCCCCTCGGCATTGCCGGCGGTCCTGAGGCTTTGCTCTGCGCGGTACGCGGCCACGCTCTTGTTTCCATGGCAGCCGAAGCTTCTGCAGATGCCAGTGGTTTGCTCGGGACACGGAGAAGAAGGGCAGGGGAAGGAAACCGCTTGCTGCTTTTTAATTAAGAAACAAAACCCATCCCACTGAGTTGATGATGCAAATCTGGGAAAAGTCTCTGAAGGCCAGAGGTAGAAAGTATTTATAGGAGAAAGTTTCTGTATTTTAGCAGAAGGCAAACATTTCAGGGAATATTTTCCTCTGGGGGCAGTTTGTCCTCGTTCAGCATAACCTCCTCCTAAACGAACTTGCCCTTGCCTTCTGAGGGTTGGATGCTGGCTGTGTTCCTCGTATCAGGGAGCAGCTTGTAGCACGAAGTGCGGACGGATTCTGTGTAGAGAGGTCCTTGGGGTTGGTCTTAATGCCTTGCCCCCTAAAATTGGGGAAGAATAGTGCTTTGATTTGGTCCAACCTTCAAAATATGTACCATCACGTAGACTGTGGAGTCTGCTGATTTAGCTTGGATGTGTATTATCTTGCCCTCCCCACCCACGGGAGGTGTAACCCCAGGGCCCTGTGGGGATCAGGACGATGGGACAGATCAAGTCCTCCTGGGCACTGCACTGGAGGGGGGAAGGCCTCTTGGTGTCTGTGATGTCCTGCTAAGAATGCAGGCCCAGCGGAGGCCTCCCAGCTGGGCCGGGACCAGTCCCCTCGAGTGCCCTGGCGTCGTCGGACCCAGCACGAGAGCCCTAGCAGGTGGCCGGGGGCACTGCCTGTGAGGCGTGGCCGGGCCGTGTTTTATGCTCCAGGCGCCCCTGGACTCAGGCAGTTTGATCAAAGCAGAGGAATTCCTGAGAAATTCCACCCACCTGTGAAATTGGGAGCTGCTGTGATTTATTTGGAGGGTGTGGTGCCTTAAAACGAAAGAACACTGGAAGTAGTGTGTGTGTTTTGAGAGTTTACTTGAATTGCAATATGCCAGTCTTTTTTTTTTATTTAAAGATTTTATTTATTTATTTGACAGACAGAGATCACAGGTAGGCAGACAGGCAGGCAGAGAGAGAGGAGGAAGCAGGCTCCCCGCTGAGCAGAGTCCAATGCGGGGCTCGATCCCAGGATCCTGAAATCATGACCTGAGCCGAAGGCAGAGGCTTTAACCCACTGAGCCACCCAGACGCCCCACAATATGCCAGTCTTAAGGCTTTAAAAAAAACCATCTCAGCTGCTCGTTAGCATGGACACACTGATGTCTGCTTCCCATTCGGAAGAGAATAAGCTCTTCTAAGGGAGAGGCAATTCTAAAAATCGGTTTTCTTTTCCTAATGGGGTAATTACGGGTTGGTCTGGTCCTCCACCCTTTTTTTCTTTTTTTTTTAAAATTTTATTTATTTATTTGACAGACAGAGATCACCAGTAGGCAGAGAGGCAGGCAGAGAGAGAGGAGGAAGCAGGCTCCCTTCTGAGCAGAGAGCCTGATGCGGGGCTGGATCCCAGGACCCTGAGATCATGACCTGAGCCGAAGGCAGAGGCTTTAACCCATTGAACCCCCCCAGGCACCCCTCGTCCTCCACCTTCAGCGCTCACGAATCCATTTCGTTCTAGAATCCATTTCTTTCTAGCCGTCTGGAGTGCCTGCACTGGTAAGGCACTGGACCACCCAGTGGGGTCCTAGCCATTCTGCCCTCAGGGTTGGCGCCTGCTGTCTG
The DNA here is from genome assembly GCF_011764305.1 of Mustela putorius furo. Taxonomy (NCBI): domain Eukaryota; kingdom Metazoa; phylum Chordata; class Mammalia; order Carnivora; family Mustelidae; genus Mustela; species Mustela putorius. The sequence goes on along the minus strand of NW_025421322.1, from coordinate 38,996,117 downwards.
CTGTGTCCTCAGGCCCTGGGGGATGTGCTCCTCCCTTTACCTGGGGGCCAGAGTGGGGGGAAGGCAGACAGCTGGTCCTGGCTCTGTCCTCAGGCCTGTGGGATCTAAAGGCAAAGCAGAAGGGCCTGGCCAGCCCAGAGGCTATCTTGCTTGCCAGGCTTGTGGGCTGGAGCTGCTCCTTCCTGTCCTGCAGGCCTGTCCCCACCTCCGGGAGCTTACGGTGGGGCCGAGGCTGCTGCTGAATGGTCACGTGTGGTGCCCTGGCCCGCTGGGGGAGGGAGTGGCCTGGCCCAGGTCTCTGCTGGAGGCATTTGTGCGGGGTCGGGCATGTGTTTGAGGGGGCAGGTGTGTAAGAGGACAGGGGAGGAGACCACCGGGGCTGTCCAGCGGGGAGGGGCTGGGCAGTATGGTCGGTATGAGAGCCGCCTGGGAGGGGCGTGGGGGGTCCCCGGGCTTGGGCCCCTCCTGCCTCCTGCTGGGATGCGACTCCATTGAGAAACACTTTAATTAGACTGACTTGTTGACAGCACAGGAACACTTTCATCCCTTGCTCCCAGGGGGCCTCTTGCCACATTTCCTTTGCTGCTCTGCCTCGGTCTGTTGATGCAGCAGTGCGTACGCACCATCTCTCCCTCCGCCCCCTTTCCCAACATCAAGTTCCCAGCAAGCCGATCCACAGAGTCAAATAGAGATTGACGTCAGGTCCGACGTGGGTCGCGTTTGGTTTCTGAAGCGTCCCCCACTATGTCTTGGGACACAGAGCACTCAAAGGTTGGGTTATGAAAAGGTTCAAGTCTCAGCTAAGCTTCTGCTCGTTGATCTCCGGAGAGGCAGTGCGCTGTCCGAACCGGGACACTGGAGAGCGGGGCGAGGGGGGAGGATGCCGTTGATAACCGTGCCACGTGAGTGCGGCACGTGGTCCTCGGACCCGTGGGGCGCGTCTCATGCCGGGCTGTGCCCTGGGTGCGTGTCCGATGGGCGCGGTCTCTGGCCTTCGGGGCTGCCATACAACCTCAGGCTGGGGGGCTCCTCGCCAGCACCCTCGGAATTCTCACCGTCCTGGAGGTGTTTTGTCTGTCTGAGGGGCGTGCTTCCCGGTTCAGACTCGTTTTCTCGCCGTGGCCTCACCGTGCAGGTGGAAGGAGCCAGAGTGGCTGGGGTGTCTTCCATGAGGGCACGGACCCCATTTACCAGGGCTGATCACCGCTCAGAGACCCCAGCCCCTGATCTGGCAGCCCAGCAATGTGGTGGGGGGCATGACACTGAGGGTCTGTGTGCTTGGGGACAACCACAAAAGTCATGTGCCTTATTGATTTATTCATTTATTTTTTTTTTTTTTAAGATTTTATTTATTTATTTGACAGAGATCACAAGCAGGCAGAGAGGCAGGCAGAGAGAGAGGAGGAAGCAGGCTCCCTGCTGAGCAGAGAGCCCGATGTGGGGCTCGATCCCAGGACCTTGGGACCATGACCTGGGCCGAAGGCAGAGGCTTTAACCCACTGAGCCACCCAGGCGCCCCGATTTATTCATTTATTTTTTAAAAAACTTTATTTGTGAGGGTGGAGGGGCGCAGAGTGAGAAGCAGACTCTCCGCTGAGCAGGGAGCCGGGTGCTGGGCCGGACCCTGCATCCCCGGGGTCGAGACCTGAGCCGAAGGCAGATGCTTAACTGAGCCCCCAGGCGCCCCAGGTTCCTCTGCTGTAGCGCACGTGCCACGCTGCTGGGGAATGCTCTCGATGGGGGCTGCTTCCCATGCCTGAGGACAGGGAGATACAGAAAGTGGTACTTGAGGACGCCTGGGTGGCTCAGTTGGTTGGATGACTGCCTTCGGCTCAGGTCATGATCCCGGAGTCCCGGGATTGAGTCCCGCATCGGGCTCCCAGCTCCACGGGGAGTCTGCTTCTCCCTCTGACCTTCTCCTCGCTCATGCTCTCTCTCACTGTTTCTCTCTCACATAAATAAATAAAATCTCTTTTTAAAAAAAAAAGGAAGGAAGAAAGTGGTACTTGATGCTCAATTTTGCTGCGAACCTAAACTATTCTAAAAAATAGTTTACCAATTCTTTAAAAAGTGCCCTTTACGTTAAGAAAATACACAGTCCAGGGGCGCCTGGGTGGCTCAGTGGGTTAAGCTGCTGCCTTCGGCTCAGATCATGATCTCAGGGTCCTGGGATCGAGTCCCGCATCGGGCTCTTTGCTCAGCACGGAGCCTGCTTCCCCCTCTCTCTGCCTCTCTCTCCGTCTACTTGTGATCTCTGTCTGTCAAATAAATAAATAAAATCTTTAAAAAAAAAAAAAAAAAGAAAGAAAGAAAATACACAGTCCAAAACCCCTGACAAGAGAGGACTCAGGAGGTGATCGGTCTGAACGTTCTGTACCTGGGAGTACCTTCTCACATCTGAAAGCACCGTCCTGTAGGGACTCGGCCTCATCGGGCTCCCTGCTCGGCGGGGGCCCTGCTTCCCACCCTTCTCCTGCTCACACTCACTCGCTCTCGGATAAAACAAAAACAGCTCAGAAACCTGCACTGACGCATCATCATTACCCAAAGTCCATAGTCCACGGTCAGGGTCACCCCGCCGCTGTTCACTCTGCGGGTATGGGCAGGTGTGTCATGACGGGACCGTTACGGTACCCTACGGAGCAGTCCCACCGCCCTGAAATGCCTCTGCTTGGCACACGTGCGTCTGTCCCTGCTCCCCACCGCGCCACCCCGTCCGTCCCTGGCAGCCACACGTCTTTTACGGTCTCTAGCGTAGTGTTGCCCTTCCCGGAGTGTCAAGGGGTTGGAATCACGCAGAGAGTAGCCTTTGGGATCCACGTCTTTCGCTTAGCGATATGCATTTAAGGGTCTGGACATCTTTACGGGGCTTGGGAACTCCTTTAGTTTCGGCACAGATAACATCCCACTGCCTGGGTGGGTCCCGGCTGACTTAAACATTCGCCTGCTGAAGGGGGCCTCGGTCGCTTCCAGGTTTGGGCAGTTAATAAAACTGGACACATCCACGTGCAGATTCTCGTGTGGACACAAGTTTTCAGCTCCTTTGGGTAAATACCGATGAGCCTGGTTGCTGGGCCCCGTGGGAAGAGCGTGTTTAATTTGAGAGAAAGCGCCAGTCTTCCCGTGTGGCCGTGCCGTCCCGCGTTCCCACGAGCCGCGAGGGAGCGGTCCTGCTGCTCGGCGGCCCCTGGTGTTGTCTGTGCGCGGACCGCGGCCCTTCTCGTGGGTGCGCCGTGGGATCTCGTTTTGTCTTACCGGTTTCTGATCCTGCGTGGCGTGGGGTGTCTTCACGCGACGACTCTCTGTCCGCGTATCTCTAGGGAGCTGTCTCTGCAGCTCTCTTGCCCTTTCGTAAGTCAAGGTGTTCGTTTTCTTGTTGTTGAGCGCGTCCTGTGTTCGGGAGAAGACTCCTTCAGCAGATGTGTCGTGTTTGCAAATACTTTCTGTCTTTGGCTTCTCTGTGTCTTGATACAACATTGATTTGATGTTGGAAGTCAGTGGGATTTCTTTCTTTTTTTTTTTTTAAGATTTTATTTATTTATTTGACAGACAGAAATCACAAGTAGGCAGAGAGAGAGAGAGCGAGAGAGAGGAGGAAGCAGGCTCCCCGCGGAGCAGAGAGCCCGATGCGGGACTCGATCCCAGGACCCTGAGATCATGACCCGAGCTGAAGGCAGAGGCTTAACCCACTGAGCCACCCAGGCGCCCCTGTCAGTGGGATTTCTTGAATACTCTGCAGGAAATAACCTTGTGAACAGATCCGTCGGAGTGCTGCTTTCTTATCAAGGATATGTTGAACTTGACTGGATTTTACATCTTCTTACACTCTTGGTCTGGAAGCAGCTCTTCCTTCTTGCCCGCTGCCGGTCTTTGGTCTTCGGTTTCCCTGGTGTTTGTGTTGTGTGCGGGTTCGGGTTCTTTGCGGTGGTCGTTGGTGAGAGAGAGGCGGGCTGAGCACCGGACAGCCGCTCTTCAACAGGGTCCTCGGAGGTTAATAGTTGATGACGTTTTAAGGTGTTGGTAGCTGTGTGGATTGTCTCGGGGTTACAGATGGCCGGTTTTAAAGGGCGGGGGTACGAAGCCAACGGCTGTTGCCCTAAAGCAGCCACCGTTGCTTCCAGGGCCCAGAGCGCTGCCAGGGGTGGGGGTGGGGGAGGGTGGCAGGAGCAGGACGTGTTGGTGTCGCTTCGCCGACCCGCATTCCCTCCTCCGACCGCGTTCCCAGAGACGGATGGAATCGTGGAGCTGAACCGGAGCTCGTGGGGTCTGTCCGAAACGGCTCCGCAGTTGACTGCTTCATGGCGTTCCTTCACAGCCAGCTTTCCACAGAGCAAATTGTAGGAAGTCACGTGTTCTGGCATCGGTTACCCTTAAATTAGAAACAGGACAATAGAGGAAGTTGTTGATTGGAACAATGGTAGTTTCACTGGTCTAAGTGCATCTGCAAATCCTACCCTGGTTGCTGGTCCCTGAACGCTGTGGCAGCCCCTGCCGCGGGCCCCGGAGGCGAGCCAGGGAAAATCTGTCTGAAGCGTGTTTCTGGGTCTTCTGGATGGAAGGTTCTGGGGTCCCAGCCCAGACTTCACGTCTTTGGGCAGCTCTGGCGGAGGCTCTGGGGAGCACGCCCTTGTCCGCGCTGCGGGGCAGGAGCAGGCCCGTCCTCGTCCAGCTGCTGCTGCGGGTTTGCCAGGTTCGAGCTCAGGCTTCGTCCTTCGGTCCTTCAGAAGGATGTGCGTGAAATGGCTCATTTTATGGTTTTAGTTCCTTTGGTTAATGGTCTACCATTTATATAAAACAGCTTCCTTGAAGAAAACCGTTGGTGATAAGAAGGCTCGTGGGCAGCGCAAACCTGCTTTTACCGGGTCGGTGGCTCCCCTCAGTGCGATGACTCACCCTCGGCCCAGGTGCTCGGCTGATCCTGCCCCGTGAGCTCCTGCCTTTCCTTCTCGAAGCTGCCTTCCTTTCCTTTCCTTGTGGAGTCCTGCTGGGAAGGCCCGCGAAGTGGAGCAAGCGAGGGGAGACTGTGTCAGAGTCTTCGTGCCCAGAACTCGTGTGGCCCTTGCGGCGCAGGTCCTGGTCCCTCGCTCCTGAACCGGTCGGTGCTGTGATTTAGTTCGGTTCAGACGGGGGGACCCTGAGTTCTGTCTCCGAGGAGCTGACGATCAGGTTCCAGGCAACGCGTATGAGAGCTTTGGAAATAACCCTGTTAGGCCAGGGCAGGGACTATGCATAGTTTGGTGACATTTGATCTGTTGTTAACTTGGTGGTAGCCTTTTTGTCTGTTCTCGGACACTTAAAGAAGTAGATTACCAAATTAAAATGTGAAAGTCATTAGCCTTAACTGTAGGGGAAGGGACACTTGGGGACATGCCAGAGTTTTGGAAGTGTTCTATGTCAGGGTAAGTTTGTCTGACAGCGTGAACACGGCATGATTTCGTCGGGAACAAAGAACACTTACTAGCCTTCTGGTAGGATGGCCAGGCAGGTGGGGTACAAGCGGAGAGAAGATCCTGCTCACAGTGCCCACAAAGAAAAAAAAAGAAAATCGTTAGAAACTTAAGTAGAAATGTGCAAAGCCTGTGGAAAGAGTATTTTGAAATTCTCACGAGAGGCGCTGAGGTGGTCCCCGGCAGGCAGAAAGCCCGTCCTCCTCCGGCTGAGGGTACCCAGGGGTCCTCCCTCAAGTAATGTATAAAAGTAATGGAGTCACGGTAAGAATTACCAACAGAAGCTACTTCTTTCCCGAGCTAGTCCAGCTCTTCAAGCTCGTCTGCGTGTACCCCAGCCTGCAGGAAGAAATAGGGGCATGCTGGGGAAGGAAGCCGTGAGAGGGGGGAGGGTACGGGCCGGGCAGAGTCGGAAAGCTCCAGAACCCTCTGTCCTTACAGCGGCAGCTTGCTGGGCACGGGCAGCAGACAGGCGGACGGAACGCGGACCTGGGGAACAGACCCAAGTACTGGTGGAAATTTGATGGGGGACAGAGAGAAGTCTCAGAGTGTCAGGAGTGGACTTCCAGATAAACGCTATTGCCACGGTCCGACGGCCGCTGTGAGAAGGGGACGGTGTATCCTTCCCTCCCACCACACACAGGAACATGCGTCCGAGGGGTCACATATGCTCCACGAGATGTCACTGTGAACTAATGGCTGAGTTGCACAACCCACAGCCTGTGTGCATAGCCTGACCCAGAGTCTGTGAATCATGCTCTGTCCCTCTTGGGGGTCTCAGAATTGGCTGGTTCACCTCCCACGTGCTGTGCACGTTTTGACCGCGGCTTTTATTTGCAGACTGATGTGCGAGCACACGAGTGGGAGTGGGAGGGGCAGAGGGAGAGAGAGAGACTCCCAGACTTGGGCCAAGCGTGGAGCCTGATGCCGGGCTCCATCTGCCCACCCGGAGATCATGACCTGAGCCAACGCCAGAGTCAGCCACTTAACCGACCGAGCGCCCCGACACGCCTGACTGTGGCTCTTGAGCAGAATTGCTTACACGAGCTCTTCCGCCTTCTACGGGCTCGTCCCCACAGGCTTGCTTGCCGTGGGGTCTGTTCAGTTTCCATCTTAGGTACCCAGTGTTCCTGGTTCCAAGTGTAAGATGCCTAAACTCGATTTGTAGTGTCTTCTGTCATCCCCTAAAAGCTTGTAAGACCCCCAGCTCGCAGAGAGAGTGACCAGAGCCCTGCTCCGCCAGGTAATACCTGCTGGTGGGTGCCCGGGTGTTGTCTCGGGGGTGCCTGGCTCTGAACCGGCTCGGCCAGATCTGGAAGGAGCCTGCTGTCTGCTGACGGGGCTGTTAGTTAAGCCCCATTGGAAGGTACCAGTGGGACAGTGGCTTCGCTCTGGGGACGGTGCCGCTGGTGCAGCGCTGCGGCCTTGGCTTGAGAGTGCGGATGTGGGGCTCTGTCGGGCCGTGAGGCCCGGACGGTCATTGTTTACTAACTGCTGCCCACGGAGCAGACTCCCTGAAGACCCTAACGATGTTTGTCGTTTCCATCACTGTAGAGGACAGTGAAGTCGCATGTGTCACTGTGCCACTGCGCTTGCGCAGGAGGGAAGCCAGCTGTGTTAATGCCTAGCCTCCCTGAACGACAGGTAAAGCCCTGCCCTGCTCATGTCGTCTCACGCGGGCCTCCCCGCAGCCTAACCTGGTGCGGGCGGGGATGGTCTCCACTGCGCACAGCCCCTGGGACGTTCTGGTCAGCGGTTAGCTCACGCATTCGTTTATTCGTGTGTTCATCCGCTCTTCCCGGGACCTCCCCGGGCGCCTGCTGCGTGGCTGGGCACCTGGGAGGTGCAGAGACAGATGAAGCGTGGGTGGCCGCCTCTGCCACGGGAGCTTGTGCCTATCCGGGCTGGGGTCGTGTGACGGAGGTATAGGCCAGAGCCCATCGCATGACAGGTGGGGCCACAGCCTGATTTCCAGGGAGTGCTGAGCCCTGGGGGGGGGGGTGCTCAGACACGCCACCTGAGCACATGTCGCCAGAGACTGTGGCGGCGAGCTGGGGCTTTCTGGAGAATTCCGCAGAGATGCTTAGGCTCTCGGGAGGGAACTGCTGGCACCCTTCTCCGTGGCGCAGGCAGCATCTCAGAGGCCACCTCCTCCCGCTCTGGGAGGGTGTGGCTTGGGCCCGCCGGCATTTTCCCGTCCACTTTGAGCAACGACTGATTGGGTTCCGTGAAGAGGCGGCCACATCTGGCCCAGTTGATGGATTCAAAATGTAATACTGTAAAATGTAATGTTTCGGCATTTCTGGAGGAGCCTTTTCCCCATTTCATAATAACCTTCAAACAGTTTCTCAGCTTTGATCTGGTTGACCCTGGGGGCCAGATCATTCCCTACTGGGGGGCTGTGCCGAGCGGCGGCCTGGCCCCCACCCACGCTGGGCCAGCCCGGAACCTGTCCAGACGCCGACTGCTGTCCTCAGAGCGGCAGAGTTCCCGGAGACCAGGGCCTTTGAAGAGCTCGCAGATACCTAGTGTGGAGCTCGGCCGCCTGATTTCTCGCTGGTGTGGACGTGGCCTTGGCAGAGGCCACCCTTGCTCAGGCGCGGGGGTCAGGATGGCGGCAGCCCTGGGCAGTGCTGGGGCTGAACTGGACGGCTCAATGTTCGTGACTAAGTCGCTAGGGTTCTTGGAAAACGATGATCATCATTCCTGCCCCTAAAACCCCAGGTCATCACTGTGGGCTTTGGAAACCTGTCTGGGGTTCATGTCCCTCACATAAAAGTGATCTATCTTATTTGGTGGAAAAAGACATTTAAAACTGTGGACCCAGGGACGCCTGGGGGGGCTCAGTTGGATGAGCGGCGTCCTTCCACTCAGGTCATGATCCCCCCGTCCTGAGATGGAGCCCCGCATTGGGCTCCTTGCTTGGCGGGGAACCTGCTTCTGCCTCTGCCTCTGCCTGCCTGTGCTCGCTGGCTCTCTCTGACAAAATAAATAAATAAAATCTTTAAGAAAAACCCACAAAAGCCACGGATCCTATTTTGGTATAAGATTGACGGGTTGACAAACGGATTTCTTCTCTTCCATTTTCTTAGGACAGGGATCTCTCCCAAGGTAGCGAGGGAGTGGGAGCAGCGGGTATTGGTGATTGTTCATGCTGGACAACTTGCGTTTATTGTTCTTTTTAACGCTGTTTTGTTTACTGTGTTTTCTAGAAGTAGTTTCATAACATAGTTTTTAAAAGATTGAGGTTAGAAGTCCTGGTTGTTTCTGTTTTGTTTTGAGAGAGAGAGAGCGCGGGGCGCGTGCAAGGCGGGAGGGGCCAGAGGGAGGGTGTCAAGCAGGCTCCATCTCACGACCCCGGCACCATGACCTGAGGTGACCCCAAGAGTCAGATGCTCCACGGACTGAGCCACCCAGGCGCCCTCAACCCCCTGGTTTTGATTGAGCTGTTAGGTGGTAGGGGGCACTTGGGGCGTCCTGAGAGCAGTCTCGAGGATGGGGGTCTCGGAGTGAAGCGAAGGGGCGCGGGGTAGGGGTTGTGTAGGACGCACCCGTGAAGACAGGGCGCGTACCTGTGCGCCCCAAAGATGTTCCGTGGCAGCAGGAAGGGGCCGGGAGGGAGCCGCCATGGTGGCGGGGTGAGGGAAGGGCTGGGGCCCCGCCACGGCCTCCGGGGCTCCCCGAGGGGCTGCTCCGTGTGAAGGCTGCCCTGGGTTGCTCACCGGTTCTGGGGGGAAGGGGAGAAGGAGCTGATGAAGTTCCATCCTGGGTTAAGTGAGTAGTAACTAGAAGCATTTTTATGTAAACGAGCTGTTGAAGGTCTCTGGTAAGATTTCAACTCACAGACTGACCTTAAAACAAAATGGGAAGCCAGTGGTGTGATTTCAGGGCCCCTCTTCTCCTGCAGGGCGGGGTGAAGAGAACCCCGGTGCCTGGGGGCTCGCATGTGGCCGAGCGGGTGGGTTGGGTGGGGCTACGTCCTTAGACTGCCTTGCATTTTCCTAAAACCTTTCTGAGGGAAAGTTCTAGTAGAGGGGCGGGGTGGGTGCTTTGTTGCGGTGTGTCCTGTGGGTACAGAATGCACTCCAAAGCCTGTCGAAGCGCCAGGACAGTGGAATGTGGAGCCAGGGTCAGGAGTTGGTCACCGGTAGGAACGGCGTGTGTGGTTTGTCCGTGAGCCCCTAGACAAGATCCTCGAGTGTGCGATGCAGGCCCCCCCTGGAGAGGGGCCGTAACCCGCCAAGGTCAAAGGCCACTGCTGTAGACAGCCCACAGCATGCACTCAGCTGCCTTTCCCCACCATCCCCACCGCCCCTGCCCTGCAGGCGGCAAGCTGCCCATCCTTGCTCGACCTGCCTCCCTGCTGTCCGCTCCTGGGCGGCATCTCTGCTCCTTTATGGGGCCCCCTGCCTCCCCACCCCCGGAGGCTGCTGACTCCTGCTAGTTCTCACTGTCCAAGAGCAAAAGCCGAGCTCTCTCCTGCTGTCTGCCTTCTTTGTCCTGTCCTCACCCCGGCCCGGGATCAGATCATACAAGAAGACGCTTCTCTAGGAGTCAGGGTTTGTCTTCTCCAGGGCTGAGCCGGAGGCAGTACCAGAGGGCTGCGGCGGTCCGAGGTTGGGGTCTCCCGGGTGGCCCAGGACCGGTCCACAGCGCGCCTGGACAGCCGGGAGGGGGGGCGGGGGGAGGCCACATGGTGGCCGCCCCCGACTGACTCTCCGCTGGGGTGTTTTCCTCTTTTGCAGATCAATCCGTCCCTCGATGGGGAGCAACGGCGGACCCCCTTCCTGTGTCTCCTTCCCACCGCTCTGTAGCAGGACCAATAACTTCAGCACCGCTTCGATAACGATGATGGAGCTAGTATTAACTGAATGGCAATTATGGATTTTTAACTCTAATTCACAGTAAACCAGCAAGCCGTGTGCTTATAGTCCGACCAAACATCCTTTCGTTTTGCTGTGCGCCTCGCCCGTTTGTGAGAAGCTGAGAGATCTCTGTCTGCACGGAGGGATATAAGCACCGCTCGCCGGAGGAACACGACTGACGCGGAGAGAGAAGGCGCCCTCATTTATCCGTAACGATACCTGATAGTATTCTCTGTACAGGTGGAGGAAATCCGTACACACGCTTCTATCTATGTTTCTGGTGGTGATGAGAATGGCCCCACAGAACGCCGACTCGGAGTCTGTGCAAGTCCAGGAGCTGCCCGTGGCCCTGCCGGACCTGCAGAAGCCAGGCAGCGCGGACGCCCATGAGGAGACCATCAGCGAGGGGTCCATAGACCGGATCCCTGTGCGCCTGTGGGTGATGCACGGGGCCGTGATGTTTGGCAGGGAGTTCTGTTACGCCATGGAGACGGCGTTGGTCACACCGGTCCTCTTACAGATTGGTAAGTGCTGTCCGCGCCTCTGCCCGGTGTCTGGCACCGAGCGTTGGCAGTCGCGGTTGGAGCTCGCGTGCATGTTGGCACGCGGGGCTTGTCAGTGCGCTGGACAGCGTCAGGAGCCCTGGGAACCAGCGTCCCGGGCTTTTTGCTCTCCTCCACCTACTCTGGCTATTTTTTCCCTCCGGTGGGTGGGCCTTGGGTGTGGATGAGGAAGTACCTGTTTTGGCAAGGGGGTGGTTGAGTGCTGGGGTGTGCGCGGTCAGCTTCCACTCGCTCTAATCCCGGGGCTGCCCGGCTCCCCTGCGGTACCTCCCGCCCTTCTGCCTCCTGGACATGGTCACCTGCCTTGTCCCGGGGCAGGCCAGGGAACCTCCCTGGCTCTCCCTCACCTTCCTTCCCGAGGAGGAGAGGGTGACTGTAGACCATCTCCCGGGCAGGCACAAGGCAAGTGCTTGGAACAAAGCCCGGCCTGGAAAACCCAGAATCACGTTTTTATACTAGCTTCTTGTTGACGACTTAAATCTTAGTTTCGAGTGGACGTTGTGTGGCTGAATGACAGGTATTTCCAGAAATACAGGAGTTCACGGAGTTGCTCAGTGAGCCTTACAGAGCCCCGTACGGGAAGACCGTGGCGTCCCCTCCGGATCACCGCTGGGGGGCCTTAGGCCCCATGTGTTTTGTCGGTGTTCAGTTTCCCTCTTGTCTAAGGGAGCTTGAAAATCTGCAACTTTCCAGCCTCTGAGCCTTCTGGATAAGGGGCCGAGCTGTTAAAGTCTTCTCTTTCATTCCAAACTCCGCATGTGCGTAGTGTCCGCTTGCTTTGGTGGTTTTAGGAACGTTTCTTTCTCCAGACACGATGCTTCCTGTTCGGTGAGCGCTCACGGCTCTGCGGCTCCGTCGGGCAAGTGCAGGGTCTTGAAAACCTGTCGTTTCTGTCCGGGACAAGTGGCGCCCTCGCTTCCCACCTCGGCGGTGGCAGGTGCTTGCAGTGGTTTCCGACGCCATGGTTACGGGACGCACCCCTGCCTCTTCTCAGCATCATTCCTTCTCCCCTGCTGAGCTTACCACCCTGTGGCACATTCTCTCTGTAACCCCGGGCCTTACCTAGTTCATCTTTAAAGGTGTCCTGAGGAGGCTTCAGGAGACCGCAGGCCGGGTTGGGCACTTTTCCGGAGAGCTTGGGACAGTGCGGCGTGAGTGATGTGGGTCCCTCTTGCTGTCTCATCTGCGTCTCTGCCCTTCCCCTTCCGTACCCGGGCAGGCATGCCGGGACCCGAGGCTGGGAGGAGACGCCCGTCTCTGCTCGTGCGGGACCAGCCGGAGCCGCCTCGCAGCGCTGTGAGCCGGAGGGATCGGGGTGGCCGCAGACCTCCGAGAGGGACACCAGCCCTGTGCGGGGGCCTCGGGTGACAGTGGGGGGTGGCGAGCAGAGGGCACTCGGGGAGACGGGCTTGGCAAGTTTAAGAAACGAAGACTGGCTTTGTGGCCACACCTCAGGGAGTCCGGCGGCAACTAATTTTACCAGACGTGGATTGTTTGGGGCCTTCAGCGTGGAGGGACTTGGGTCTGGCGCCGCTGCCGAGGTCATCCCAGAGGCAGGCGGAACTGTAAGCGGGTGGTTACAGTTCCACATGGAGTGCCACCATCCGGTCTCTAGACCACCTCGTGCTTACGGTGAATAGTACGGAATTCAGAAGCTCTGGTTACAGAGAAGTAGGTTGTTCTAGAAGGACAGGTCTGGGGCTCTTATTTTCCCGGATTTTCTTTGTGATCGGTTATGTGTATCGTGGCTTAAAACCCTGGCGCTAACAGCTTCTTGGAATGTTCCAGTTTCTAGGTTGCAAGGCTTAGTTTCTGTACAGCTTAGCGTGTTTCCTTGTTAGGGCTTGAGTACCCAGTGTGCTCCGGGAGGCTGGTATGGTTTTGGCTAGCCCGGGGCGGTAGACACGAGTGTGTTACTCTGGAGGGTAAGGCACTTGCTGCATCTGGACCGGAGGTTGTGGGCCCACCTTCACAGGCCCTGACCCTCGGGAGTTGGGGAGGGTATGCACCCCCCAGCACTACAGGGCACTGGCTGGGAGGAGAGCAGGGCTTGGGGGCAGGGGGACCTTGCCCTGAGCCCAGGAGGCCCAGTTTATTTCCTGGGGTCGGGCTTCACACTCAGGAGTGATCAGAATGTCCTCTCACTTGAGCCTGACTTTCTTAGAACAGTTGTCTGCCGGGCCCAGAGGCGTGGTGTTTATTACGGAGTTCTGTTATCTGCAGTTACCGGAGCTGATGCTGAAACCGTAACCTTCAGTTCAGTCCACCTGCCTCGTGTCTGCGGTGACTGCTGGTGTGACCGGCCCAGTTTGGCTCCTGTATGTGGTCACCACCTCAAAGGGCCATGGTGACCCCTCCCATCCGAGGGGATGGAGCTGGGATCCGAGGAGATGCTCACCTTGTGCGTGTGGCACCCGGCTGAGACTGTGGGGCCCCCCAGGGAAGAGGCCTTTAAGAACTAGGTGTTAGAGCCAGCACCTTTCTGGAGCCTCCTCGTGGCCCTGGGATGCCCTGGATGCGCCTGCTTCAGGCAGGAGCCCACTGGGGTCGAGCAGGGACCAAACCTCTCCAGTCGCCTGGTTGACCTGCTGCGGAGGGAAATGGGCATCGCGAGAACGTGGGCAACACTCAGTTTCAGCGTCCTTGGCCGTGAGCTATTCTGTTGTCCCCACGGGTGGAAGCATTGGGTTTTGCCACGGCCTCATCTGGTTTGTGGTCCTGAAGCCGCGCATTCACACCGGCTCCTGTGGCGTCTTTGCTGTGGCTGCTGGGCTGGGCGGCGTGCAGAGCCGGGAGGTGTCGGGTGGCTTCCACTTCTGTCCCCCCAGCCCTCTGCACGGGTCTCTAAGCTGAGTCCGGTCCGCCCGCCCTCTGGCTCTGGGGGTTAGTGGTGCTAAGGGACTCGGGTGAGTCACAGGGCTGGCGTCTCTGGACGCAGAGGGAAGACATGGTGCCCTTCACCCAACAGCCTTCCGGCCGGGAGGACAAGTGGAACAGAGGCGACTGGGCTCAAGGATGGGCTGAGTGAGTGTGCAGGGGCCTCCAGGGGAATGACACCCCCGTGGCTGTGGTCATTTTTACTGGGGTCCCTAACACCGCGTGGAGGTGGGGGATCCTGTTCCTTCCCTGCTGGCTGCCCGCTGAGCAGGAGTCTGGGTTGGTAGATCCGGAGAGTTCTGGAGGCCTCTGTTAGGGAGATGGAGCGAATACCGTCGAGGAGAGATGACCCTGCCACGTGGTCTTGGCAGAGATGTAGGGAGCGAGCTGTTGAGCTCTTGTGATCTCAGGCGACCTGGGCCCCATTAAGGAGACCCCGGAGCTGGCCTCAGCAGCCAACGGCTGCCCCATTTTGCTAAATCTCCCTATGTCCGGTCCCCTGGCTTTCCTGGGTCTTCTAGCATTGACATAATTTTGTGGCGGGCTGAAGGTTAGTGGGTTTCTATGAAATGGACTTTCTGTTTGGTTGAAACAATTACTGCGTAATACATTTGTAGAACGTACACAGGTTCGGAAAGCCAGCTGGTCAGGTGTGCTTGGCAGATGTTGGGTGCTCTGGGAGACCGAGAAGGACCTGGATTCTCCTCCTGTGGGAGAGGCTCCCCTTGCCTGGTCTGGGACCCAGGCAGCCTGCTGGATGTGCTCTAACTCCACAGCCACGTTTTAGGGTGTGTTAAGCAGTGACAGCGGGGACCCATATTTTGGTTGAAAGTCCCCTTCCCAGGGCGTGTATCTGTGTCAGCTCGGCGTGGAGCTTGGAGATGGTGGTGCGCGGCCTTGCAGGTTCCGGTGGGAGGTGGGGTCACCTGTCTCTGTGGTGAGTCTGTGAGCTGAGTGGGGGACGGCGGGAGCCAGCAGGTGGGTGGCCCAAACTGGGCCAGGTGCCCTGCCAGCCGGGGCACTTGCCCCACACCGCGATCTCCAGCAGGTGACCAACCAGGAAACTTGCTCTCGATACCGTGGAGCATGGTGGCCTGTTCTTCACGCTGGATCCCACAACTGTAGTCGCACTTTTTCTTTCTTCTTTTTTTAAGACTTTTCTATTTATCTGCGATAGCGAGAGAAAGCGCGAGTGGGGGAGGGGCAGGGGGTGAGAGCATATCCGAGCAGACCTCCCGCCGAGCAGGGAGCTCAGTCTCACGACCCCAGATCATGACGGACCCCAGGATCAGGACTGGAGCGGAAACCAGGAAAATCAGAAATCAGACGCTTCACACTGATGGTGCCCCCGGGCGCCCCGGGCGGCTTTCCCTGCTTTGTGGGTATGCAGTGTCGAAATGCCCCACCAGGAACCGGCCCACATGTGGTTCGCCCTGGAAGTCAGCTGGCCTGGCCTGTTGCCGTCCTCGGTTGGAGAAATTAGGAAAGCAGCCATGATTCCAGGACTGACGTCGTTTTAGTGCACAAGTTCCGCTCGTTGCCCAAGCAGGACAGTAAGGAAGAGCCGGGTCCTGACATTGTCGGCCGCGCCGGTTGCTCCTTCCCAGGGAGCTTGGGTCTTGGGGGTTTATTTTTGGTCGCACATTGTCTCCTGTGATCCTCAGCAAAGGGCACGTGTGGTGACAAGCGACCTGGCAGGACTGGTCTGTTTCGGTGCTTCGAGGACGACATAGGCCGTCTGTCTCCGAGTTGCTCTGGGAAGGGCAGGGCCCCGCTGCCTTCTTTCTCCTCTGACCCTGGAGCTGCACTTCGAGGCTGGCTTGGGCCGTTGCTCTGCGGGATCTGGTGGGCGCTCTGGTGCCGAGCTGGCTCCTCCGGAGGTGAAGCATTCGGCTTAGTGCCGGTTTCAGTCCAGACAGTCTGAACTCTGTGTGTGTGTGTGAGGGAGGCGTGCACTCCCTGATGGGCCAGTAAGTGTAGAGAGTGCCACGGCACCCGCGGCCCCACTCCCCACGGGCAGCTCTGCCCCTGACAAGCTCTCTTGCTTTACCTGTTTTACCTGTTGACCTGCTTTACCAGTTGTGGGATCTTGCTCCCTGCTTTACCTGGCCGTTTGGGGACCCGAAGTCCGCTGTCTTGATCCCACGTGACCACCTCTTTCTCTGAAAGGAGCCTTTAGACTAGAAGCAGGTGCCATTTCTTGGGCCTGGAAGGGATGCTGCCATGTTGGCTGGGCCCAGGAGGCGGCAGACGAGGTGGAGGATGGTGGTGGGTGGGCCCGTCCTTCCTGGCTCTGTGCCCCAAGCCTCTGGCTGACTGGCAAGGGGCAGGACGTTGGCATGGAAGGGACACCGTGCTCCGTGGACGATGCTGCCAGCAGTCCCCGAGCACTGTTCTTGGAGCAGGCCCAGCTTAGCCCCTAGCCCGTGCTTCTGAACCCTTGCTCCCAGGGCAGGCCATCTTTAAATTTAAAGTTGATTCTTTAATTAGTAGCATTGCCACCAAGGTCAGAATTCAGAAGTTCCCGACTGTTGGGATGGTGAGTTTCCACCCCTCCCCTAACCCCCACTCCCCTTCCGGGTTCATCCCTAGAGGCAGCCAGCCCTAGAAGCCTCCTCCTAGAGACTTCCTCCAGGCCAGACACAAGACAAGGGGCTTTGTGACTTGTCCATGTCCCCAGTGGCCGCTCCCAGGGGCATCCAGAGCTGGTGAGGATCCCAACTCCATGTGGGAGCGCAAAGCTGGTCTGTGCTGGCGCCTCCTGCCTGCTCGGCGCTCCCCGTCCCTCTCTGTCCGGTTTCTTCCACGCTGGGTCCCCATCCCCTTTGGGAGGGGACTTCTAAAAACCGCATTCCTGGGCTCCAGGCTCAAATATTGGCATAAAGGAGATCAGAGTGGCACCTCCAAGTCCAGGTCCCAGGTTTGGTTTAGTTCGTGCTAAGGCGGTTTCAGCCCTTCTCCAGGAAAGACGCCTCCTGGGACCACCTGCCTGGTCCCACGCTCACCGAGGATCTGGCAGTGATGAGCCTCAAGGGGATGTGCGGGGTCACTCTTCAAAGGAAGCCTGGGGAAGCGTCTGCCCCGAGCCCCAGAGCAGCCCTTCCTAAGGAGCAGACGCCCCTCCTGGCCTGGCCGTATCCAGCTCCCCTTCCCTGGGGAGAAGTCCCTCCGTGCCCTGCCCCGCCCCACCCCTACCCCTGGTTTCCTCTTGGTTCAAGGTGTGCCCTCCAGGGAAAAAGGAAGGAAAGCCATCTAGAAGAAAGGAGACTGCCTCCTTGAGGAATGAGAACCACGTTTGTCTTTATAGGCTCCTAATTCACGGGGAAAGTTCGTGTCTCATCCAGAGTGCCTGGTACGGCTTGTGCACTTGGTGCGTGTCTAATAAAAAAAATGCAGCCTTTCCCCCCTTCCAGTGCAGCTCTGTGTGAACCAGGATGCCTGGGCTGTGAAGCTCCCCTTTTCTTCCTGCGGGAGAAGCCTACCCTTGAACAGCCGCCCTTAGAGAAAACCTTCAGAGTCTGAAGTGGCGCCCCCCGCTCCGCTCCACTCCCGGGATTGCTCAGGGAGAGGCATGTGCAGGTGGGGCTGGCAGGGGCCTGGGGGGTGGGGGGAGGGGCTGCCGACCGTGCCCTTGCCCTGCAGCGGCTGCGGGCTGGGGCAGCTGACTCTGTGCGGCCCGTGGGAAGTCCGCAGGGTGCCCGGCCGGTCAGCACAGTCTCGGTGAGAATTGGGAAACAGGGTCACGCTGCATGGGGACTGGAAACGCAGCTGGTGACTCAGCACATGCGTGCGTACGGGCATGAACTCCGGAGTCGGAGGCCATGTGGGTGAGGGTGACCAGGCGACCTGCCGTGCGGTCACGTTACCGTGTTTCCTGCAAGGTGCCTCTGACATAACGCGGAGCTTCCAGCGGGTGTGTTGCGATCTGGGTGGCAAGGGCTGTACCCTGCACAGGTGTCCCTGTGACTCCCTTTGCCTGGGGCGTAGCGGCTTCTGGTAACAGGGTACTTTCTGCAGTTCACATGCATTCAGAGTCTTCCTGCGAGTCCCCTTTGTGTACCTTGATGCCGCCCAGAGGGTCCGGTGGAGGCCTTGTATTTGTCTGGTGGTGCTGCTGCCCCAGGGCCTGCTGCACATAGCACGCTTGGCTGGTTTTCCTGTTTTGCAAAAGCAGACCCAGCAGCCGGCTACCCCCAGCTTCCTCTGCACAGGAAGCTTCCCCAAGGCATAGCTGTCCCGCTGGCAGGGGCCCCGCAGAAATCCACGACGGCCCTGCTCAGCCTCGGGACCCAGACAGTTGAGCCCAGGGCCACGAGACGAGTCATGGCCTTCGGACGCCTCTTGCTTCTGCTGGGGCGTGGCTCCCCTGCTTGGCAGAATGGGCCCGGGTGGGGCAGGAAGGAAGCGGCGCCCTGAAGGGAGATGTCAAAGCTTCAGGTGGCCAGGTCAGCCTGCAGAAGCCGGGAAGGCCTGAGGCCTTGTCCCTGAATGCCAGGTAAATGGGCAAGTGCCGAGCCGTGAGCCGTCCCCTGGGGCCTAGAGCCCAGGAGCAAGAGACAGATCGCCCTACTTACAAGTGACTGCACACCTGCTACCCATGCCGGGGTGATGCCCTCCGGCACCCAGGCACGGGAGGCCCACCCCTCCGGCAGCACGAGGACCCTCATTGTCACGGTGGCCCGGAAGCCCTGGCAGTGTGGGTACCTCCCCTGCACGGGGAGGTCATTGTCTTGGCCAAGAGTATGTTGGGGTTTTTGGAATTTTTTTTTTAAAGATTTTATTTATTTATTAGACAGAGATCACAAGTAGGCAAATAGGCAGGCAGAGAGAGAGAGAGGAGGAAGCAGGCTCCCCGCTGAGCAGAGAGCCTGATGCGGGGCTCGATCCCAGGACCCTAAGATCATGATCTGAGCAGAAGGCAGAAGCTTAACCCAATGAGCCACCCAGGCGCCCTGGGGTTTTTGGAATTTAATTCTGTATTCCCCTGTTTTTTCTCTAGCAGCCGAACATTGGGTCGGGCGCTGCTGCCTCCCCTGGAGGGTGCTGAGGCTCCTTCTCTAACTGTTCTTCCCAGATCAGTGGAAACTTGAGGCCGCACAAGCCTGGGGGAGGTTTATCAGCAGGCTCTCTTGGGTGGGTTTCCCCCAGGACCCACCCGTCCTTCCTGGCACTTGGCTCTGCCCTTGGCTTATCTTTGCTTGCTTGTCTGCCAGGCCCCAAGGGCAGGGGCACAACTGCCCTGGTCCCAATGGTCCCCTGGGTATTGGGCTGGCACGTGCATCTAGCCTCAGGCCTGGTGCTGAGGGAGGCGCACTCACACTGCTTCCAGCTGGACGCGGGGCACGATCGTTCTGTGGTTGACGCTTCCTTGTACGGGGAGTGCTGGGCTCGGTGCCGTCCTTCCGCATCAAGGGCTGCAGAGCCAGACCTCCAGGCCCAAGGGACTGAGTGGGGGAGGGGATGGCAAGTGGCCGAAATCGGACTGGCCCTGGAAGATGTGCGTCTCAGGGAAATATCCAGATGCAGAAGGACAATTCTGTGGTGGGGTTCTCCCTGTTTGAGGGACCCAGACAGTCAGGTTCCTGGAGACCCAAAGTGGTGGGGGCTGGGGAGGGGGAATGGGGAGTCTGTTTCACAGGGATGGTCTCAGTTTTGCAAGGTGAATGCCCTGGGTAGACCTTGGCGACAGCTGTGCAGCCACATGAATGTCTGTGATACTCCTGAACCGCACACCAAAAAATGATGGAAGTGGCCAGTTTTCCGTTACGTGTATTTGACCGTGGTTTTCAGAACGTGGAAGAAAATAGGATGGACCCCACAGACTATGCAGCTCAACATGGGATTTCCTGCCGACGCGAGACTGAGGAAGCCCGAAGGCTGCCCCGTGGCTGGGGCTTAGAGTCGGCAGACGGCCGGCCCTCATCCCGCCAGAACTCCGGGGCCCGCAGGCGTGCTGTCCAAGCCTGGGAGTCCCACCCGGGCAGCCCGCTGCGGTCAGGGGACCCTTCCTGCCCGCCCTCTGCCCACCAGCACCCACACCGACCCTGTGACCCACAGGCAGCAGGCCAGTGGGAGAGGCACAGTGAAGATGAGGGTTCGTCAAAATCTCCTGAATTTTGACCAAAATAATTGAAAAAAATTCACATTAGGCTGTTTTGTTTGGATTGGGAAGTCTGGATTTCCTTGTGTTTCAGATCATTGTATTTTAGAAACAATGAAACATCAGCTGTAGTCCTTTTTCCCAAGGAATTATGAAGCCTGTTATTCTTCTGTCGAGGCCTGACTGAGCACCTACCTGCTCGGTGCTGGGCATGGGGCCAGGTGCGGTGGCGAGGCCTAGAGTCGACATGCAGATGGGCCGTGTGACCAGAACAATTGGGTGAGGTCAGAGGTGTGGGAGGCAGTGGGGACCACTGGAGCCCTGAGTCCAGGGATCAAGTGACTGCTGAGCAGGGGAGGCCTGCGGGGAGGTTATCTATCCAGCAGGCTGGCCTCGAGGGCGACCCGGTGCTGGGGGCTCTGCCAGGACCTGGGGGAAGGTTGTGATTGATGGGCTGGAGAAGCAGGGTTAGGAAGGACAGTTAGAGTACTCGCTGTTGGCAGCTGTTGGAGGCAGGCATGGGAACAGCAAACAAAGCAGAAGGCTACCAACCTGGGTGCAGGAAGGGGACGGGAAGTCGGGAGGCTGTGTGGAGGAGGGGACATTGGGCCTCCCTGTTGCAAAGAGTAAGTTGAGGTCAGTGAAGCAAGGGTGAGTCAGCGCATTGTAGGCTGTGCTGCGCAGGGAGAGTTGTAGGGGGGGAGTGTGGCGTGGCCAGAGGCAGAAGGGCAGGAGCTTGCCACGCCACAGAGTGGTGTGAGCAGAGATCTGGTGTCTGGTAGGCAGGGATTGATCACAGGAGGCATTACGTGCCACTCCAAGGAGGTGATTTCCAGAGAAACTGGGGCAGTTGTGCCTTTTTTCAATATTGAGCATATGAGCATTGGTAAAGGAACAGGTTTTTAGGTGTTAATAGTAAGCAGTGTCTTGTAGCAGTTTCCAGACTTAGCAGATTAGTCCTCAGAATTGTGGTGACCAAACATGAAGCAAGTGCACAAATTTGATTAAAGAAGACAGAAAAAATGATGTGCATAATTCCTGCAGGAAAAGCTCATTTAACTGTACAATGAAAGCCAAAGGTCAGTTAAGTAAATTGTAAGCAAAACATTAGAAATATGTGTTGCAATGATAAGATACCAGGCAGCCCAGACACTTGAGTGTGTGTTTGGGGTGACCTGTGGCACCTGTGTGGTGTCCCGACCCCCAACCCCCACCGCCACAGGTGAGCACAGCCAGGTGGCTTCCCGGCTCCCTCCAGAAGTGCGATGGTCAAGGCACAGTTGCAAAAGACTCACTGCAAATAGTATTTTCCTTAAACCTGTATCAGAAATAAAATCAAAGAGGTTTTTTAAATGGTAAACTTTAGAGCAAATGCTCTCTTAACTTTTCTCTTAAGAACAATCGGCATAGAGCACCTGGGTGGTTCAGTGGGTTAAGCCGCTGCCTTCGGCTCAGGTCATGATCTCAGGGTCCTGGGATTGAGCCCCACATCGGGCTCTCTCCTCAGCAGGGAGACTGCTTCCCCCTCTCTCTCTGCCTGCCTCTCTATGTGTGATCTCTCTCTGTCAAATAAATAAATAAAATCTTTTAAAAAAAAAAAAGAACAATCGGTATAGAATGTGTCCACCAGCAAAATACTTTCCAGATAATGGTAATTTTGTTGTAAAAAAAAGAACCACTCATATCTTAACAAAACATGGACACCCATAATTTTACGTAAACAGCATGTCAGTAGGCTGTGTGTCTAGGTACAGCATCTGTCTGTCTGCCCTCCGTTTAGGTGAAGAGTGGATACTGGTGTATCTTAGCGCTGGTGAAGGCTTTTGGGAGCACAAGAGAGTAACTTCAAGAAACTTCAGTTGAACTTTGAGAATCTGGAGTATCCACGTTAGAAGTACTGTATCTGCAAGTCTGGTTGGCGGTGGTGGGGGGGTCTCAAAATGCAAAATGGGAGACCTGGAAACCAGAGTTTCTGTTGGAGGTGGTCGGGGCTGGACAGGGGGAGAGTCCCGGATGGGTGAACGGGCTTGGTTTCCTAAAAGTGGCCAGAGCCCTGGAGGGTTCTGCCAGCAGGAGGTGGGCTGGGTGGCAGGGATGGGGAGGTCTGACCTTGCATCAGTGCAAATAAATTGTCTTAAGTTCCTTTTAGACTTACACCTGCTTACATTTTGCCGTCATCTAAAAACATGACTAAGGAGCATTGCTGCCTGTCCGGGCGGGAATTGTGTGGACCCAGCAGCGGTTCTGTGCTGTGCCCCACCAGCCCCTGGGGAGGCCTGAGCTCTGGACACTTCTCCAACTCCCCAGGGCCTGCGCCGCCTGTAGCCTGTTGGTCCACACTGCGTGCAGACGGCCCCGGGGAGCGTTGGCAGGGCTAGCGGAAGGCCTTTGGTTCCCGGATTCTCTCACCTTGCTGGATGATGGCCCCAGAGCAGAACTGAACCACAGCCCAGCCGATTTTGTAGGCTCTGTAGACGTGGCTGTGTTGTGGGTTTCAGGGGCTGTTCTCTGCGCCATTGTGACTCAACACTCGGGATTTTTACTTTATTTTTTAAAAGATTTTATTTATTTTGAGAGAGTGTGAGAGCTTGAGCATGAGTTAGGGAGGGGGAGAAGGGGAGGGAGAAGCAGGCCTCCCGCTGAGCAGAGAGGCCCATGCGGGACTCAGTCCCTGGACCCCGACACCATGACCAGAGCCGAAGGCAGATGCTTCAGCGACTGAGCCCCCAGGTGCCCCATGACACTCGCGAGTTTTCAGCAGGGGTCCTAGGCATCTGCTGTGCCCTACTTGTTCACCCCCACGAAGAGGGGAGCGGTGTCTGAGCAGAGGGGAGGACCCGTGTCCCGCTGGCTCTCACCTCTGCAGGGCTCATGCGGAGCCTGAGGTCCCCTGTGGCCCTGCGCCCAAGTGCTACCCCTTCGCAGGGACGTGAGGCAGCACGAGCCCCCTGTCCTCAGGACAGACCAGTGTTCAGAGGAGGGCGCACGCTCTTCCGACTGCTGGTTCCCGGCCTCCGCTGGGACAGCCGCAGGGAGCCTCGCTGATGGGGGAAGTGTCTGAGCCGAGCGCAGGGTGGTGAGTGGGCCATGGAGTGCCAGCTTTCCTGGGTCACGAGGCCACTTGTCCGGGCGGTCACTGTAGGCCCTAGTCATGGCCGCGTGGAGGGGAGTTCTCTAGAGGTAAGCTGTCGGTCTGCTGGGGACCCAGGGCTCAGCTAGCGCCGCGTGTCCCCGACTGCTTCTGGGAGGCTTTGGTGGTGAACAGCGGGCGCTGGTGGGGAGGCCAGGTGCCATGGGACGCCAACCGCGAGAGTGAAAGGCGAGTGTCCATGCGAGAGCCTGCCTGCCACTCTGGCCCCAGGCTCGCCTGCTACGTGTCGGTGCTGCCGAAGGGCCCGGGCCAGCAGTTTCCTCTGGTCTTTTCCTTCGAAGCAGGTTGCCTTGTGCTCAGACCCCGCCCAGCCCGCCTGAGGCCGCAGCAATGCTGCCGGGGCCCAGCCGGGCCCAGGGGGCTGGGCCTGGACAGGCAGAGAGGGCCGCAGAGGGCCCCGGGCCATGCCCCCTGCCAGCTCGACGTGCGGGCCTGTGCCGGCCACCGGCTGCTCTCACTGGCCTTCGGGGAGCTCAGCCTCCTCTGAGCGGCAGTTTCTGCTTGTTCCTCAGACAGCCAGCTGCGGGGAGCATCTTGTCTCAGCCGCCCGCCCGTCTCGGCCTCAGGCAGCCCTCCCTGTTCTGCGGTCATGGCCACGGCGCTCCGCAGGTAGTGGACTGCCATGGCGCCCAGTCCTTGTCACCCACCTGTGGCCTAGGCATCGCCGCCACCTCGCCGTTCTTCTGCTGGTTTCTGCCAGGAGGTCAGGAAAGTGTTAGTGTCCATATCCCCTACGCACGGAACTCTGTAGGATAAGCCGTGCATTTTATGTGTTTTGGGAAGCTTCTGGAAACTTCTGAAAGCTTATGCCTGGCCTTGTGAGTTCCTGTCCTGTCGTGAAGGTGCTTGCTCTGGGCAGCAGACTTCAGAGCTGCGAAGTGGGTGCTTGTGCCAGCCGCTGGGGCGAGAGCAGCTGGCGCGCCGCTGGCGGGAGTGGCCGGGCCGTGCGCTGGGGTGCTTTGCCTGCCTAGCTGCTGGGCGCCCGGGCGGCGGCAGGTTCACGCCGCTGGCTTCCCAGAGGCTCGGTGACCCGCCAAGTGCATCCAGCCGGGGTGCTGGGTCTCCTCCCCCTTTATTTTTATTTATTTATTTATTTATTTTTATTTTTTTAAAGATTTATTTATTTATTTATTTGACAGAGATGACAAGCAGGCAGAGAGGCAGGCAGAGAAAGAGGAGGAAGCAGGCTCCCTGCCGAGCAGAGAGCCCGATGCGGGGCTCGATCCCAGGACCCTGGGATCATGACCTGAGCCGAAGGCAGCGGCTTAACCCACTGAGCCACCCAGGCGTCCCTCCTCCCCCTTTAAGATAGGACTGGCACCCCTAGCACCAACGCACAGGGAGCTCCCAGTACAGGGCTGGGGGTGCTATGCACACTTATTCCTGGAAGCAGCGCAGCCTCAGGGCCAGCGCAGGGGCTGTGGGGTGCTTGTTCGGCCAGAAGAAAGACCCTCAGGATCCCCCGGAATTCAGTGCCGCCCAGGAAGTCTGGAGGACTCTGTCCAGAATAGCTTGTTCCGACGTGGCCCGTGGAGCCGCTGGGACCCTCTCGGGCTAGACTTCACCATCGACCCACAGTGACCCCTTGCCCTCTGTCTCAGACCCCGTGAGGACCTGTACCCCCCCACGGCCCGCCCAGGTTGGGGACTGCACCTTCTGGGTGTCTGAGTGCCCTCCTTCAGGGCTGTAATGAAGGATGACACAGGGAGCATGGCCTGGGTGCTGGGGACGCCGCTGAGAGCAGCCCCGGCGGCGGTGGGCTCCTGGCCCTCTGGGAGGGACGTGTGCACACACGCGGGGCCTGTTCCTCCTTCCCTGGAAACGCCAGTTGCTTCACCCCACTCCCTACCTGCCCATGGCTCTGGGGTTCTAGAACATTCCACGCAGATGGAGGAGTGCCTGCCCCTTCTCTGCCCAGTTGTAGACCCTCCCTGTGCCGGGCGCCCTTTCCTCCCTCGGGCCGTCTCTGGGATGCCCATGGCCCTCACCAGGGTCCCCCACACAGCTCGTTGGCGTCCGTTCATCAGAGGTCATGCGAGGCTGGTGGGCATTTCCCACGGAGCACTGGTTCTCACGGGTCCGGCGTTATCATGGGATTCTTGCTGCGGATACAGACCTATCTTGATGTGGAAGGCTTTGTCTATCGAAGGAAAGAATGTATGTTCCCATTCCCGGTTCAGATCTTTTGTTAAACATTTATAGGCCACTTTCCCGGTCCCCTGGCTGCCCTCCCCCCCAAGTACCAGTTTATCAAAGACGACGTGGTGGCATTGAATGGGAGCTGCCGCGCGTGACCAGCGTGGCGGCCGCTGCCCGTGACCTCACACGGCCCTCCGCCGATGCTGACACACTGAGCATTTCCTGTGAACGGGGAGCCTTCCTGGTCCCACCATTGTTGTTCGCCTTCTGCCTGGGAGAAAACAAAAATTATTTACTACGGGCGGCGTGCTGTTTGTTGAGAGCCGGGCTGGGAAATGCACTGTTGGAGGTGTCCCAGTGGCGGCCTCGCAGCAGCGGGGGGCCCAGGCTCGCTTACCCCCGGGGCTGCCTGGGGGACGTGATGGGAAATGCTGATGCTTCTTGCCAATATGCTGGACAAAGAAAGCCACTGCCCCGTGTCCCTTCCGCCATCCGCAGCTCGTCCCCCTCCCCGAGGCTGCCTGGCTGGGGCACGTGGGGCTTCCCGCGGGGGAGCCTGGGCTTCACCTTCTGGAGGACCGGGGACATCACCATTGGGCTGGCACTGCTGCGGGTCTTGTCGGCCCCTCCTGCGCGCTCCCGCCTACCTCAGTCTCTGCTCTGGGGGCCCTTCTGGGGGCACTTTGCTCAATGGGTGCACACTTAGGGTGCCCAGTTGGAGGGGACAGACGGGGCCAGGAAGCCTGGGAGCTGCTGGGCCCGGTGAGTCTGCTCTGAGGATGTGTGACGGGGCAGGATCCAGCCCAGCGTTCCCGCCCCGAGTGTCCCAGTCCAGAGACACTGGCGAGGCTCCTGGGCACCAAGTGCTGCAGCCAGGCATGTCTCGAGGCGATCACGCTGGGTACTGATTGGCTGTTTGGTTGGGGGCGAGGGTTGATGAGTTGGAGACCAGAGAGAAGATGGGAGGCCTGACCCACCTGTCTTGGTCCGGAGAGCAAGCCACAGGGTGAGCATGCCTCTGGGCTCAGCAGCCACCACGGCACATTCTCTGGGCACCCAGAGGGCACGGGGAGCCGTCCAGGGTCATGCCAGGCTGCTGCCCATGCTGGCAGCCCTCTCCCAGAGGGACGGGAAACCCTGGTTTCCAGAGGGCCCCTTCAGTGGAATGGCTTCCTTCCCGGTCCCCTTGACGGCCAGCTTCTCAAGTCCCATCCGTGCTGTTGCCTGTGCTGGGGAAGACCGTGCTGTGTCTCACACTTGCTGGCTCCAGGACTCCTAAGGACACCGTCCTGGCCTCACATGAGCTGGGTGCTGGTGGGCCGTGGCTTAGCAGGCGATGGGACGGGGTCAGGGCCCGTCTCACAGCAGCCGTTGGCTGCTTCCAGGCGGCGGTGTGTGCCCGGCAGTCTGTCTTCTGCGGCTCGTGTCTGGCGTGGAGCCTCGCACCTCAGACAGGCGTGTGGGCGTTTGCAGAATTTAGGCAGGATCATGCACGCGCGGTTCTCGGTGACCAGCCCCGGAGCCTCTCCGCCTTGGGCACAGCTCTGGGAATGATGGAGCCCGGCCCCTCCAGTGGAGCCCACGTCTCTAAGGAGCTCTTCCATGCAGCTTGCTCTCTGCCCGTTGCCTCAGTGGAACTGGGTACTGGAGCTGCTGCCCAGGAGTGCGGTGCACCCCACCTTCGAGACCGGTCGGTGGGGCGTGCGTGCCCGTCTCCAGTTGCTGGGCGACTGTATCATGGGGGCCAGAGGGTGCTACTTGTCACGCTGCGTGCTGGAACTCCGATAAAAGCAGAAAGAACAGGACCGATTTCTCCGGGCTCCTGTTGCAGGCGAGGATTTGGAGTCCAGCTAAGTTACTTGTTTACAATGAGAACTGCAGCACTCTTCAAAGGAATGTAGCAGAACGTAGGATCTCTACAACACGTCATTCACCGTGTGAAGGGTACAGCTTAGTGGTGTCAGAAGAAACCGGGAAGCTGAAAACGTGACCCTCACTCCGAGGTGGTGACTCATGGCCGTCGTCAGGCGTCTGTAGGTGTGCTCAAGGCTGTGCCAGAGGGAAGGAGGAGAGCTCAGTGGAGAGATGCTGCTGAAGAAGCAAATGGAAATTCTGGGACTGAAAAATGTGATATCTGAGAGAATTCGGGGGGACCGGGTTGACGTGGGACGCGGCACACCGAGGGCTTGGTTGGCGGAGATGAAGAACAGAGGGGACAAAGACGGAGACCCGAAGGGACAGGGCCACGGGATGTGGGGGTGCAGTGTCCGCGGGTCGCATGCTCTTGCGACTGGGGGTCCCAGAGGAGCGGAGCTAGAGAAAGGGGCAGGAGAAAGTCGGGGTCACAGGAAGTTTCCCGCGTGCGCTGGAAGACGGGCAGGTTCAGCTTCATGGAGCCAGGGGCGTCTAAGCAGGAGAGAAAGGAAACTTCACTTAGATTCATCGTAGTCAAACTGCCAAAAGCCAACAAGAAAGAGAAAATCTTGAAAGCACCCAGAGAAAGCTTTGCGCAGTGGCAGTATCGTAGCCAATGAGGTTTATCCGAGGCGCGATTATTGCTAATTGAAAGCACCCAGAGGAGAGGAAGATGATTGGCCTCTCTCTCTAGTCACGTGAAATGTCACCGCCTTCTCGGCAGTAACGGGAGTGACCGCCTCACTGCTCTGGAGGGGGCTGCAGGAGGAGTTAACCCAGGATTCTTTATCCAGCAGAAATACCCTGTCAGACCAGAAGAGAAAGAGATTTGGGGTAAAATGACAAGCGGATTTGCCATTGGCAGATTGCTGGAAGAAACGCTGAGGGAGCGAGACAGCCCAGAGGCAGAAGGGACCGGCTACCGTGTGAACACTCGGGTCTTCAGAAAGGAAGGGGGCATGGTTCAGAGGGAGGTAAAAACAAAGTGAGTTTTCATTTTAATTCCCTTAAACGTGACGGTTTAAACAAGGACTGTCGCACAGACGGGGCTGACCCCCTCTAGATGGGACACGTGCGCGACGCGTGCGTGAGGAGCCTCGGGGGCGAGGACAGTGCCTCCCCGAGGCTCCAGCTCGCGTGCCGGTTTCTGCACCGGATGGAGGGTGCTGTGTGATGAGCTCTCCCGAGCAGACCCTTGCAAGAGAAGGCTAAAAAGCCAAAGTGTTTAATTAAAACAGAGTTAACTTGGCCGAAAGCAGGCGGGGACAGGAGGTGTGGAGAGACAAGGCGGGGGCGTGGACAGGAACGTGGCACGTAAGCGAGGAGCCTGCGCAGCGCCAGGGGCTGTGTGTGCTCCTGACACAGGGCCCAGGGCTACATAAGGCAAAGATGACCCTAATTCAAAGTTTCGCCGCCCCACCCCTAGGCAGGCCCCACAGGTCCCCGCCGGCCATGTGCGCTGGTCCCCGACACTGGTCCAACAGCGCGCACAAAGCGGGAGCCGGGAGCCGCGGACGAGTGTGCTTGTGGCCAAGGAGGGGGCGGGGGGCGCGGCCGTTGGAGAAGACTTGGCCTCTCACTGGAGAGCATGGGCTTGGGGGGAACACCTGACAATACAGGGTGGGTGTCACAGGGTGGGTGGAGACAGGCCTGGCGGGTGAGAGCGGTCCCGGGATGGAGAGCGCCGGCCACAGCCGAGAGCTGGACTGGAGAGGGGTCCGCAGGCTGCCCGAGGGTGGGTGAATCAGCGGGTTCGGCAGTTAGGGTCTTCCCGCCGGCCAAGCAGTGTTTATTGGTAAAGTTGTGCCGTATTAAAAGCCCCAAAGAAAGTAAGAGTCTATGTACCCCGGGTCAGGAACACTTTCCATTCTTTGACAGGGACTGTGTCGCACACGTGACTGGCCCTTTCCGAGGCTCGTGGTGCCGCACACGGGCTCCTGCCCAGGGCCAGCATGAGCCCTGCCCGCGCGGCTCCTGCTCTCCCCTCTGCCTGCCTTTGAGGAGGAGGGCGGAGGCCCCAGGCCTGCGGGGGAAGCCAGAGCTGGCCAGGGCACGCGCTCAGCCTGCTGCTCGTTCACTGAGACATCTGTATGTCTGGTGACATACAGATGTCAGTAGGAACCCACCCCACTTTCCCTAGAGCTCCGTGTGGTATAGACGTCAGAGCGGATGCCTTGAACTGTGCACTGCGTACCGAAGTGTTTTAGGGGGTGCTTCCCTCTGCCAGATGAGTGTGGCTCCTGGGGGCGCAGCTCAGCCATTTCCCAGGGCCTGTGGCTGGGCAGAGTGCTAGCCGGGGATCGCTGGTGTGTGGAGCGCTGTCGTCTGAGTCAACTTCTCATGGACGCAGGACACTGGCAGCCTGCAACAGGGTGGCCAGTCACTAGTGACCCCCACCCAGATCACGAAGAGAGCACACGAGCCCCAAAGCCCCCACCCCTCCCGCGGGCTGCCACCACGCTGACTTCTGTCAGCGGAAGCTCTGTCAGCCACTCAGACCTCATGTAAACGGAGCCCACGGCGTGTGCCCTGCCGTGGCTGGCATGTGTGGGGTGTGGCTGGCCATGCCCAGCTGCAGCTGGGACCCCTGGCCACTGTGTAGCGCTCAGGTGTGTGGAGTGTGCCGTTCCCCTGGCAACGGGCACGGGCTTTGTGCGAGGGTGGTCTTACCTTGTCGCTGTGTGACCCTGCGCAGGTTACCTAATCTCTGAGCGTCACATTTGCATTCACGCTGTGGTGCTGGACAACGGGCGTGATAACACCGCCCTCCCTGGACGGTTAGGAGGTTAGAGCAGAGCAGTTCCCGGTGCCTGATGGAACACCTGGGCTCCAGCCGAACACCTACCCATGCCTCCCCTCTTGGCGGCCGCTCCCCGCCCTCTTGGAAGCCCATAGCGGGGGTCCTTGAGCACATGCGGCCCCTCAGTGAGACTCTTATCATTCTGGCCAAGAAGCCCAGGATGGCACGGGGGTGGGGGGTGTGTGTTCCTCACTGCTACCCCCGTTCTGGGTCCGGTGCCTGTGAGGCCACGTTGAGCAGCTGTAGACGCGGGCCCTGGTCAGTGTGGTCAGTGCCACAGGTGCTCGGTCCCCCTGCACGCGGCAGGTCCAGGTCTGCCGGCTCTAGCAAGTGCCGCTTGTCTCACTGGGTGCCCGGCTGCCGGAGACACCTCCGAGGCCCAGGTGCTGGCCTCCGGCCACCTCATGCTTCTCAGTCGGCGTCGGGTGCATGTCAGATGTCCCAGGCTGGGAGCCGGTGCTCGGACCTTGCGGGGTCTCCGCTGGACCCAGGGGCACGCGTGTCTGCATGCACATGCCCACCCCATGACCGCCCGCCCCCTGTGCTCCAGGCCTTCCGGAGCAGTACTACAGCCTGACCTGGTTCCTGAGCCCCATCCTCGGCCTCATCTTCACGCCCATCATCGGCTCCGCCAGTGACCGCTGCACGCTGAGCTGGGGCCGCCGGCGGCCCTTCATCCTCGCCCTGTGTGTCGGCGTGCTCTTCGGCGTGGCCCTCTTCCTCAACGGCTCGGCCATCGGTGAGTGTCCCCCCGCGTCCCGGCGGGAGGGGCCGTGCTCTCAGCGGCGCCCGGCGGGCAGGCGTGGGGCTTCCGGGCGCTCCCGACGGGGCTGAGGCCGGGCCCCACATGGGAGCGCCGTGGGGACGTGTTCACAGGGCAGCCCTTCCTGTTGTGACCCGCTTGTCTGCCCCGCGCGCCGACAGCACGTCCTGTTTGCAGCGCGGCTTCAGAAACCCCCTTCTCTCTCCTTTTCTCAGACGTTGGATCGACAGCATCCAGACCCGGTTCTGTGCTCGTTTTTTCTATTCGTGTGCTCGTGCTTTGTTGTGTTGTTTTTAAGTTGAGAAGCTCGACGTGGGAAAATGGGTTTGCCCCGAGGGAGCTCATCAGAACTATTAGAAACAAAACCTGTTTTCTGGCAACGGCTTTTTAAGATCAAGGCCTCATCTGTGTTCTGACGTGTGCACACGTGGCCTAGGTCAACATCAAGTGCGTTGGACACTCACAGAGAGGCCCAGAGCCCCTCGGACTCTCAGAGGCCTCTGTGGGGCCAGGCTGGGGCCCGGGAAGGCCACTGCGACCGGCTGGTGGAAGTCCGGGGGCAGGGCGCACTCTCCGTGATCCTGTGGGCTCGGGGCTGCTGGCTCTCGGCCTGTCCCCGTCACCCTATGGAGCTGATGTCCCTTCGCAGCACTCTGCCCCGGAGAGACAGCTGTGGTATTCTCCGAGGCTGTGCCTGCACGTGGGCCGGCTGTGGCACCCTGTGTCTCCCTGTGCTCACGCCTCTCCTGGCCTCTCCCCTGCGCTTCCTGTGCTGCAGCTAACCTGCTCCGGGCCCCGGGTTTCGTACGCCACCCCCCGCATCTACAGGCACAGGATTCCCGCCAGTCTCAGGACCCAGCTCTAGCTCAGCCATTGGGGGACCGGTTCGGTCTCTGGGCTCACAGGGGTGTACTCCCCAAGGCCAGTGAGAGGTGGCTTGTGACCGCCGCTTCCTCTGGGTGCTTACAGCCTGCTGTGGGAGGCATTGTGCTGGACGTAGGGCCGTTCCCATCACGCCACAGAGCGGCCCCTTTCTGGCGCTCTGAGAAGGCGCCTGACGACCCCAGGGGAGGTCACGAGTCCTTCCTGTGGTCCTGGGTGGGCTGTCACCTGGGGTCTGACTGTGGCCCTCCGCACAGCTGGCCTGTGTTTCTGGTTGGGTGTCTTGGGTACAGTCTGACGTACAAAACGTGAGTGTTAGCCTTGAAAGGTTAATTCTTTTTGGAAAAGAAACATGCTCGCTGGGTAGCATCAGGAGGACAGCTTTCAAAGTCTTCCATTGGAAGATGTGGAACCGCAGTGGACGGACCAGGGAGGCCCATCACGTGTTCAGGGAGCGCCCTAGGAGTGCCCCTGCCGACCCAGGCCCCAGGGCTGATCGAACCCCAAGGTGGTGCGTGTGCATATGTGTGTGAGCGCAGAGTCACACGTCATGTTTTCTCCTGGATGTTCCCTTGGTGCTCCCAGTGTGCCCCTCCTTTCCCAGTGATAGGGAGGAAGGATCCTGTTTTAGTCACACAGCGTCAAAGTAAGTAAGCGTTGAGGTTCACCAAGCAGCTAGCGTGACTGGGGAGGAACAATAACCATGCGTGTAAGAACAGAAGTGGAAAACACAAGGCCCACCGTCCATTCTGACCTTCTGCGCCAAGGAGCACGCGCCTTTCTGGCGTTGGCGAGCATGTCCCCACCTCCCCTTGCAGGGGGCGGTCTGCTCTCAGGAGCGGTGATCTGACTGCCCCGTGTGTTGGGCAGGTCTGTCCCTCGGCGATGTCCCCAGCCGCCAGCCCATCGGCATCGTCCTCACCGTGCTGGGGGTGGTCGTCCTGGACTTCAGTGCCGACGCGACCGAGGGCCCCATCCGGGCCTACCTGCTGGACGTGGTGGACAGCGAGGAGCAGGACATGGCCCTTAACATCCACGCCTTCTCTGCCGGTGAGAGCGCAGCCCTGCCCCCGCCCCACCCGGCGCGTGGCAGGACCCGCAGCATGCGGGAGGCTGTTCCCATGGCTCTCTTCCCCACCTCGGGCGGGGAGCAGCCCCCGCTGACCACTCCCTGCGCTCAGGCGCCGTTCTCATCTGCTGGGAGCGGC
Organism: Mustela putorius furo; assembly: GCF_011764305.1. Classification (NCBI taxonomy): domain Eukaryota; kingdom Metazoa; phylum Chordata; class Mammalia; order Carnivora; family Mustelidae; genus Mustela; species Mustela putorius. Next base: position 38,963,408 of record NW_025421322.1, on the reverse strand, counting down.
AGCTTCCTGAGCTTGAGGGATGACGGTCCGCGCTGCCCAGAGTCACGGGCAAGCCTCCGTTTCCTATCCTGGCAGATAGCTGCTCCCGATGCCTTGGACGGGTCTCTGTGAAGTCAGAGCTCCAAACCTAGGGTCAGCTGGAGTTTCTCACTGTGTTTTTCCCACCACTTTTTCACTTTCCATCCCCAAAGTTGTCCTGACTCGGCCAGAGCTACGAATGCCAGGCCTGGTCCGTGGTGAAGGGTAAAGGCCCTTCGGGCTCTGTCTTGGGTTCTCCCCGTCTGGGAGGGAGTGTCGAGGTGCCCGACACCGCTCACGGCCCCTCTGTCTCTCCTACCCGTTCAGGCCTCGGCGGGGCCATCGGCTATGTGCTGGGCGGGCTGGACTGGACCCAGACCTTCCTGGGCACCTGGTTCCGGACTCAGAACCAAGTGCTCTTCTTCTTCGCGGCCATCATCTTCGTGGTGTCGGTGGCCCTGCACCTGTTCAGCATCGACGAGGAGCAGTATAGCCCCCAGCAAGAGCGGGCCGGGGAGGCGGCTGACGCGCTGGCCCCCGCCGCCCGCGGGAGCGCGCTGGACGGCGGCGTGGGGCTGTTCCCCGAGGAGGTGCGGTCGGAGCACGAGCTCGCGCTGGACTACCTGGGCGCGGGCATGGTGCGGAGCAAGAGCGACTCGGTGCTGCACGTGCCCGACGCCGCGCTCGACCTGGAGCCTGAGCTGCCCTTCCTGCCCGACATCGAGCCCTCCATCTTCCACGATGGCTCGTGCCCCGGCACCCCCCACAGCACCAGCCAGGAGCTCGCCCGTGCCAGGCCGTCCTGCCTGGCCTCACTGCTCAGGGAATCCGCGAAGGAGGGCGACGCGCTGCTCGAGAATCACGCGCCCGAAGCCAAAGTCCCCAACGGCAGCGGCTCCCCGCCGACGGACGGCCCCGTGGGCTACACCAGGGTGGACGTGAGGCCCGTTGCCGCTGCGTCCGGCTCCATGAGGCGCCGCAGGCACATGTTCCGCCGCCAGGCCTCCAGCACCTTCTCCTACTACGGCAAGATCAGCTCCCACCGCTACCGCTACCGGCGGGCCAACGCCGTGGTCCTCATCAAGCCGTCGCGCAGCATGAGCGACCTGTATGACCTGCAGAAGCGCCAGCGCTGCCGGCACCGCAACCAGAGCGGGGCCACGGCCTCCAGCGGGGACACGGAGAGTGAGGAGGGGGAGGGCGAGACCACTGTGCGGCTGCTGTGGCTGTCCATGCTGAAGATGCCCAGGGAGCTGGCGCGTCTGTGCCTCTGCCACCTGCTCACCTGGTTCTCCGTCATCGCCGAGGCCGTCTTCTACACCGACTTCATGGGTCAGGTCATCTTCGACGGGGACCCCAAGGTGAGGGCCGGGATGTGCCCGCCCCGGGGACTGGCGGGCATCGGCCTCTGTGCCCCGGCCCGGCGGCTGGCTGTCGCCTGGGGATGCGCGACCTCATGTTGGGCCTGGTGGCCTCCACCCGGGCTCTGGTGCCAGGTGCGGCTGGGAGGGGCTGGAACCACCTGTGCGGAGCCTGGCCTGTACCGGGACTGCGTCTCCTTTCGGGGCAGCGTTCACCGCGGCTCATAAACAGCCCACCTGCACTTGAGATGGAAAGTCCCCTCCTTTGCCCAAAGGCTGTGGCACATGATCCCTGCCCCGCCTTGAGCCCCAGTCTCTTTTCTGGAACAGGCTCCCTCCAACTCAACCGCCTGGCAGGCCTACAACGCGGGCATGAAGATGGGCTGCTGGGGCCTGGTGATTTACGCGGCCACCGGTGCGATCTGCTCAGGTAGGCCGACCTCCAGGCGGGGAGCAGCTGCACTCTCGGGGGTGCTCAGTGGTGGGAAACAGGGCCCAGGTCGTCCTGCCTGGAAAATGGGCCTGACTTGGAACAGGGCTGTGGCTCAGGGCCAGAAGCATGGAAGCTCGTGTGTCTGGATTTGGGCATCCTCAGACCACGTGCAGGCTGTCCTCTGTGCTGGTTCCTTCCCTGGGGGCTCCTCAGAGAGGGGCTCTGGCAAGGGACGGGCTTGGGGGGATGGGGGACAGCAGGAACCGGGCCCGCGGGCTGGGAGAGGGGTCTTTTGTGCTTAGCCAGGAGTACAGGGGGAGGTGGGGTCTGCAGACCTCCTGGAGGAGAGGCCTTTCCCTGCAGGTGTGGTTTCATCCTTGAGGAGAGGGGGGTCGGGGTGACAGGCCTCAGTCTTGGGAACAGCATGCCTAGGCCCACCTTCCAGGAATGGGGCACAGCGGGGTCCAGGGTCCCCTGAGCAAGTCTGCTCTGGGTCCTTCCTGTTCTCTACGTGTACCTAGAGGGGGAGGTTGGCGTTATTTCAGCCTGGTCTGGACTTGAGGGTGGCCAAGGTCAATGGAGCAGCAGGAAGCCGGCCTGAAGGTCACACAGCATTGTCTGTGAAGCCTCAGAGAGGCTTCCTGGAGGAGGTGACATTAAGCCGCTGGGCCAGAAGGGGCAAGCAGGAGTCTGTCCCTCTAGACTCAGGGGTTTACACTCCGGGGAAACCAGCCACAATTTGAGATCTTAAGTCAAGACTGGGTGTCGGGCTGTTCCCCGTGGGAAGGGTCTGGGCCAGGCTGGCCTGCAGGGCGAGGAGGCCCCAGGGAGCTACTGGGTGGGACCAGGCTCTGGACTCTGGGACCCAACCTAGGAGGGCTGACGCCTGAGGTGCCAGAGCCCCGGGGAGTTGAGCGGGGTACCATGGGCTCGCACGCGTGATGGGGGCAGGTGGGACTCCGTGGGGCGGCGGGGCGGGGTGGGGGAGGGCTCCGGATAGCAGCAGCAGCGGGAGGTGGCCGACTAAAGTGGGGTGGGCACGCAGCTCACCCTGTGGGTCCCTGTCTTGTGGCCGTACTCTGTGGGTCACTGTCCCATGGCCGTACTCTCTCTGCAGCGCTGCTACAGAAGTATCTGGACAACTACGATCTGAGCATCAGGGTCATCTACGTGCTGGGGACGCTGGGCTTCTCCATCGGCACGGCCGTGATGGCCCTATTCGCCAACGTCTATGTGGCCATGGTCATGATCAGCACCATGGGTATCGTCTCCATGAGCATCTCCTACTGCCCCTACGCCCTGCTCGGGCAGTACCACGACATCAAGGAGGTGCGTCCAAAGCTGGGGGCTGGGGTCGGGGGCAATGGTGGGGCCCGAGGTCACCAGCCGAAAATGTAGCTCAGGTCAGATCATCAGGCTCCTCTGGCTCCAAAGCCCCTGCTCGTTCTCCACTCGTCTCTAGGCAGAGAGCTCTGTACCTTCTGCCGGGGGGGGGACATTTGGGGTGCAAATGGCCCCCCAGATCTTCGGTTCTGAAGTGCCCCCCAGTTGGGTCGGTCTGAGGTACCGGCTCCTTCCATGGCCTACCTGACAGTGCGGCTTCTGGTGCATCTTAAGGGATTTGGTCGGGCACCCGGGAGGCTGCCTGCCCCTTGCTGTCCCCTCGCAGACCCCAAAGCGGGGGAGCTTGGCCAGCACTGACCTGCTCAGTAGGGTGTGAGCCCCCTGGGTCCGTCTGTGCTTTGAGCAGCTGCGTTTAGAGAGGGAGCAGACAGGTGCAGTCAGTGTAACAGCAAATGCTGTTCGTCGCCATACGTCCCAGACACCATGATTTCAGCACATCCCATATAAAATTCTGATTATTCTCCCCGAGCCTCCCTCTTGACTCGGACCAGCCGCATCTCAAAGTGCTCCGTGGCCACAGTGCTGGTGTAGACCGTGTTTCTCAAACTCAGACACAGACCCTAAAAGGAAAGGAAAACACGGAGAAAGGAAAAAAATAAACCCAAACTATGTTTAATCTTCTCTTGCATGATTAGAGAAGCAAAGTAAATCCGCAGTGATTAGGTACCTATGAAATGCCAAACTAATGAAAATCCAAGTAACCACATCGTGTTTTCTAATAAGCTGTTGCGTTGGAGTGTCACGCGACTACAGAACAGTACACACACTGTAAGCGAACAGTGTAAGTGGGTTTTTGGACAACAAACTGGAAAGAGTAATGCAGACATGGCAACAACAGGAAGCTGGTCCTTGTCCTCACCTCTGACCCCGTGTCACCTTCTTGCCAGTGTTTGAACCTCTTGGGACCAGAGTGTCTGCCTTGCCTTCACGCCTGTGCTTCCCTCCTGTGGTTGCAGAACGTGGCTCTTTCCCTCCCAGTCTCACTGTCGGCCACAGTCTGTGCTGCACTCTGCTGGCGGTGACATTGGGTGGTACCCTTGTCGCGCGCGCGCGTGTGTGTGTGTGTGTGTGTGGTAGAGGAGCACGACTTCATTTCCCCTCGTCCGGGTAGCTATGTGACCCAGTGCCACTCACATGAGGGCCACCTGGTCCTTGCCCGCACTGCGGTGCGGACCTTGTCCGAGCTGGGTGCCGGTCTGTGGGGGGTGGCGTTTCTGGTTCCTCTGTCCTCTTCCACTGGCCGGTCTGTTCTCAGACCAGTGCTCTGTTCTAAAGTAGCTTCATAGTAAGACCGAAATCTGGTGCCGTGGGTCCTTCATCTTTGCTTTTTGAGATCATCTTGGGTGTTCCTGACGGTTTACTTTTCATCTGAGTGTGAGAGCAGTTTCCGGGCTTTGACATTGGAAGTACGTTGATTGTATAGATCAGTTTGGGGAGAGTTACGAACTTGATAGTGCGGAGGTTTTCCAGCCACAAAGATGCTGCATTCTCCGGTTAATCTTCGAGTGCAGCCGTAGACACTTCCGACATCCCACACAGTCCCACCACCCGTGTACCATGAGATTTATGTTTTCTTTTCCACTCCTTAACGTGTTTTCCATTTTCCTTGCCTTATTGCAATGGCCAGAGTCTCCAATACAGTGTTGAATAGAAGTGGGACGGGGTCGGGGAGACAGGCTGAGTGGTCACCAAGCAGCCAACGGAAGGCAAGTTCTGTTTCCAGACTTCTGAGCTCACATTCAAACAAACCATGGCGGTGTTGACTGACGGGCCGACCCCCGCCACGGCCCTCACTCGCCGGCTCTCTCTCTTGCAGTACGTCCACCACAGCCCCGGGAACTCCAAGCGTGGCTTCGGCATAGACTGTGCCATCCTGTCCTGCCAGGTGTACATCTCCCAGATCCTGGTGGCGTCTGCCCTCGGGGGCGTGGTCGATGCTGTGGGGACCGTGCGCGTCATCCCCATGGTGGCCTCCGTGGGCTCTTTCCTGGGCTTCCTGACGGCCACGTTCCTGGTGATCTACCCGGAGGTGTCGGAAGAGGCCAAGGAGGAGCAGGAGGGCCTGTCTAATCGGCCACCGGGTGACGGCGGGGACAGCAGCCAGAAGCCCACCGTCTTGACCCTGTCCCGGAAGGAGGGCCTACAGGGGCTGGTGGAGACGGAGTCGATGGTCTGAGCCTCGCCCCTGTGCGCGCACATTCCTGGGGTGGGGTGGGTTGGGGATGGCGGGCGGGTTGGTCACTGTGGCTCTGGTGATGGCACAAAGCAGAGTTCCTTCACTACACGGGTGGGGGTGCGGTAGCTCTAGGGTAGGCCTGGGCCTCTGGGCAGAAACACCACACTGATTACTTTTTCCACGATTAAAAAAATCATTTGAAATTTTTTTTTTTAATTGAAAAGGAGCTTCTGATTTCAACTGTTTAATTTTGCAGGTATATTATTCTGCATGTTTTTAAATCGTAAGGCAGATTTACACTAGACACAGGCAATCCAGAGAAAAATAAGATTTTCATTTCCAAGGTCATAATTGAAAACCACAAGTCCGTGCTGTGGCTCGCCGCCTGCGGTCTGCGGATTAAAGAGAGCAGCCGTGTGGCCAGTCCCTGGGCCTCTCTGCGCCCTCTGGGGGGCCTGCAGGTGTCAGATCTCACGTTCTGTTGGTGCTGCCATTATTGGAGAGTATTTTTATCATTATTTTAGAAAAAAAAATGTTTTTTTTCTCTCAAAACTGGTTTTCTTAAGGAAACCATGTTTTCTTTTCCTCAGAGATTCTGATGGCACCGGGGGCAGGCCCGCCTCTGGGCAGTGGGTAGTGGCAGCCGCACCCCCATCCTGAACCTGTGCTGCCGGGAGGGCCCCAGGGCACCTGGGGGGCGGGACAGGGTCCACTGGGGGTGGCCTGCGGGGACAGCGGGCTGGGACGGGCACCTGCCTCCAGCAGCATCCCAGGGAGCAGACAGGCCCCCTGCAGGTGCACACCCATGTCTGTGCCTGGACCCCCGACCTCATCATCTTTGTCCGGAGCTCCCCAGAGAGGAGATGGACTCTTTCGTTGCACTTTGACTCGTGTTTAAACCATTTGTTGGGGAAATCATGAGGGCAGAGCTCCAGGTGCGGCCTCGGCCCCTGGGACCTGCCGCCAGGCCTACCTCGGGTGCGTGGGACGCGGCCCCGGCCTCTTCTGACCTCTTCTGACCTCTCGGGCCTGCTGGGCCCACGCCGGAGTCGGGGCAGTGGCGAAGTGATGCGAGTGTCTGGGACCTGAGGATGGTCCCCTCCCCCGCAGGACCTGGTGCGGTCTCCGTTCTGAGCATCTCAGCCAAACGCAGACTTGGGGGAAGGCACGCGGTCGATAGACGCCGCAGCTGCTGGGGAATGCTTTCCAGACCATTCTCTCACGACTGAGCAGTGTCTGCTTTTCTCACTTGGAACGATCGGTCTGAGCTTCCTGATGTCACCTGGACACAGACGATGGTCATACTTCGCTGCCTCAAGTTCTTTTTTTTTTTTAAATGAAGAACTTTCAGATGCATGAACAATCATGCCGCAGTATCATTCTAGAGCAGATATATACACGTATATATATATATATATTTCAAGAGGAGACTAAGCAGTTTTTAAATAAATTACTTGAATTTTCTGTGTATTCCAAGGACTGGCTGTTTCGTGTGCCTGGCCCGCCTCTGGTCACGTCGCATCTCGCAGCCGCTGGTGGCGTTTTCGGTCCGCGTCGCTCCCCTTCTGCCCAGGAGCTCACCTCGGAGAGCCGACCTCCCAGAGCCGGCGCGGGGTAGTGAGCGTTCTGTGCGTGTTCATGCGGGAGGCTGGCCTCGCGGTTGCGGAGCCGGGGCAGGGAGAGTCCGCCCGGCCTGGTGCGAAGCCCCAGTCTCCTGCTCCAGCTGGGTGGGCCCCCAGGACAGGTCCTATCTCCAGCTCAGCCCATCATCCCCCTGGTGGCTTTCCGGCCCCGGCTTCTCCCGCCGTGGGTCCTCCTGATCGCAGGGTCTGAGTCGCCGGCCTGCTCCCGACAGCCAGGAAAGCCAGTGGCAGGAGAGCAGCTGATCCAGGGTCGGGGGTGGGGGCTGGAAAAGTCCCGAATCCAGGTGTGCAGCGAAGCAAGCGCGTGTCTTGGGTCAGGAGGACCGCTGTGGGGCGGGGGGTGGGGCTCCCAGACGTGGGAGCCCATGGCTGCATGGGCCATGCGCCTGGGGCCTGGCCAGGTCTTGGTGTCAGGCACTAGGCTGCCACCCACAAAACCTGTTAACCCATGACATCCCAGCCTTCCCCCACCATGCTCTGGAACAACAAGGGCCCCGGGGGACGCTGTGTTGGAAGCGGAAGCCGGCCCTGGGCAGGGCTGCCTCAGCAGAGTCTAGTCGAACATGGATGTTCCTGACGGTTCTTCCTCACTCCTGGGTCTGGTCAGGGTGCAGACCTGTGAGGAGAGGGAGGTTCCTCGTGGTCTGGATCGGAGTCCCTCTCCATAGCTGCCTTCCTGGGCCCTTGCTCCCGGCGGGAGCACAGAGGGGCGCTCGGCCCACCCACGCAGGGAGATGATTTCAGGGTTGCACTGACTCGAGAGCCTCCAGTGTCTTAAGAGCCGTGAGGAGGAGCTGGCCGTTTGCACACAGTTGTGCTCTGTGGCTCAGGGTTGGGGGTTGCGGGGTGTGATTTCTAATGCAGTAGCCAGGGCGGACCTGGTGGGGACCCAGCAGGAGAGTGTCCCGGAGCGGGCCATCTTCAGCCCATGCCCGAGGGTTCTGCGGCAGGCCTGCAGGTGTCGGTGCGCAGGACAGGTGGCCCTGGGGCTCATGGGCACAGGTCCGTGGGCTGGGAGTGTGGCCTGGAGGGGTTCTGTTCAGTTGGTTGCTGTGTCCTGGAAATGGGCTGATTACCAAAACAGGGTAACGTGGCTGACTTGCTCTTTCGTTCCCTGTCTCAGATGACCCAAACCCGTGCAGCCAAAGCCTGGCCCGTGCTGGAGCCTGTGTGTGGGCGGGGAGGCTCCGCGTCAGGCCGGGCAGCACGCCCCCTGCGCCTGCTTCCCTGTTCTGTGTGACGCTGTTGTGACCTTCGGGTGGCTAAGGGCCCGCAGCGTCTGTCCCCGCCCTGGAGTCCCCCGAGAGCTCCAGGCCCCGCTCAGAGGTGCTCAGGTGTGTTCTTGCAGGTGTCAGTGTGGGGGGCATGGGGTTCTCTGAGCCCCCGCCCCAAAGGCCCACCTGTCTGTGGGGCTGCAGGAAGCAGGACATGAGCCGGGCCTGTGAGCCCCGCTCCCCCCCTCGGCGGCCCAGCCTCGTGGCACTAATGTAGCGCGTCCGACGCCTTCTGTCCCGTGTCTGTGGGGGTCGCCGCAGCTAGGGGTGGGGACACCTGTCACTGCCCGAGTTCGTGACACACCAGCTCCCACCAGACACCACCTCAAACAGGCGTAGCCGAACGTTCCTTTCGGCCAGCTGTCCGGCTCCTGTCACCCTGGGGAGGGTGGGGCGCCAGTGGCCGGGCCTCGCGGGTGGCTCATGCTGGGGACAGGCCGGTCTTCCCCATGTTGCATCCGCAGGCATCCATCTTCCTGTTTCTGGGGCTGGGGGGCCGCCGGCCTGCTTCCCGAGCTCCCGGAGTGGGCATGCGGCTGGCGGTGGACTCGGCCCAGCCCCTTCTGGGAGTGGGGTCGATGCACCCCGGCCCTGAACATGCCTCACATCTGGGAGCCCAGCCTCACTGCTCCCCTCACAGGAAGCCGGCCGCCACCGTCCCGGCCCTACCTCCCCCCCCCCAGTCTTGAGAGGGCGGTGGCTGGGGGCAGGGCGCGGCTCCAATGCTGTGGACCCAGACGGTGGACCCGTGGGGAGGCCTCTTGTTACAGGACGAAGTCCCCAGGCGTCTCGCAACGACGCTACTTAGTTCTGTTGTGAACTTGCCACAGGACTTTTTTTTTTATCAACTTATTAAGTTGGGTAGTGTGACAACTCTTGCTGGTTTCAGCAACAATGTAAGTGTGTGTTAGACACACAGTGTCTTATGAGGAAAAGCGCTTATAAAGAAGAATAATACCACATATTAGATTTTTATATTGGGTGCTAAGAAGGGGCCGGATGTCGGTGTGTCTGTGTGCCAAGCGTCGGCCGTGTCGTTTCCTTCTGGGTGCCCCGAACTTGCGTGTCCAGGTTCTGTCTTGCACACGGTTCTGTCTGGAACGCTCGGTCTCCCCCCAGGGCCTCCCGGGGTCTGTTTTGCTGTAACTTTGTGGTTAAATCTTAATAAACCTTTCCCTACCAGGTGACCACGTGGGTGTGTCTGAATCACTTCCCCGCAGCCCCTCCCTGTGCCTTCCTGGGGCTGGGCTGGGGACCCAGGCCCCTCCCCCATCCTGAGTCCTGGTGGGTCTGGTGGGGGGAGGGCAGAGAGCTCCCAGGCCCACTGCTGTGTGGACAAAGTATGGGCTCAGGAAGTCTCCCCAGAACCCCTTCCCCACCAGTTCCCAAACCTGGGGGCCTGTGCTGGAACCCCCACCTTCAGCGGGGGTGGGGAGCCACCAGGACAGATCCCACAGCCAGGGGGAAGGAGGTCACAGCTCTGCCTGCCTCCCGGCCTGGGGGCACCCAAGTGGGAGCTCAGGCCCAGCCAGCGGGGGGTGGGTTGGGGGTGACTCCTGCCCAGCAAGCTGGCTGGGGCCCCAGACAGGTGTGGTCGCAGGTCTGGCAGCCCCTCCCGGGAAGAGGGAGCTGCTCAGAAGCTGGGCCTGTACCTCCGGCCACACAGGTAAGTAGCTGAAGCCTGAGGTTCGGGGTGCCTGGGCCTTGGGCTGGGTGAGGTCCTGGGCAGGGGAAGGTGTTGCGCCCCCCCTCCCCCGCCCCGCAACGTGGCCCAGAGGAAGTGGGGGTGGGGGCTTGCCCAAGGCCACTCGGCCAGTGATAGCTGAACCCAGGACCGGGCGCAGAGGAGGCTGGGTGGGGCCCGGGGAGGGAAGGGGCAGGGAGGGAGGGGCGGTGGCCAGAGGCTGGAGTTCCTGGAGCTCCCCCGCCAGCAAGCCTTCCCGCCGCCTGGAGCCACAGCGCCCCCTGCCGTCTGCCCAGCCGCCGCCAGCCTCCCCTAGTGCAGGTGCCGCTGCCGCGGCGGGGGGGGGGGGGGGGGGGGGGGGGGGGGGGGGGGGGGACACACAGCCCTCCAGACTTCGCACATGCTGATGTGGTTTTTTTCTTACAAAAATGGAACCACACATGGGTTTGCAATCTACATGTTCTGTTGAGTAAGACCTTGATCATCTTATTTGCACGTTTAGTTCCCCTACATCCTTTTAATAAGATGAACAAGATGAACGGGGGTGGGGGTGGTTGTGGCACCGGGTGGCCCAGTCAGTTAAGCCTGCCTTCAGCTCAAGTCATGGTCTCAGGGTCCTGGGATCAAGCCCCACATCAGGCTCCCTGCTCAACAGGAAGCCTGCTTCTCTCTCTCTCTCCCTCTCCCCCTGCTTGTGTTCCCTCTCTCGCTGTGTCTCTCTCTGTCAAATAAATAAATTCTTTTTAAAAAAAAGTTGAACAGGGGTGCCCAGGTGACTCAGTGGGTTAAGCCTCTGCCTTCAGCTCAGGTCATGGTCTCAGGGTCCTGGGATCGAACCCTGCATCGGGCTCTCTGCTCAGCGGGGAGCCTGCTTCCTCCTCTCTCTGTCTGCCTGCCTCTCTGCCTACTTGTGATCTCTGCCTGTCAAATAAATAAATAAAATCTTAAAAAAAAAAAAAGTTTAACAGAGGGTTTTTGTTTTAGGAGTTTTCTGGTTTTTGTTCGTGAAGTTTATATCTATTGTGTAAATCCCCTCTACCTTCCTAAAAGTGTAGCATTAATTTATTTTTTCTCGGTGATGCACTTGAGGATTTTCCTGGGAAGAGTGGGACCCCTCAAATGGGAAATGCGTAGATGAGAACACTTTATTTGTGAAACAGTGAAGTTGTCAGAGAGTTCCCATCGGGTTTCTGACTCTGGACACCACTCTGGTTGTAATCATCAGTCTTTGCTTCCACTAACGTGGCTCCTTAACATCATTAGGTCACTTCCAACGAAATGGAAAGGAGCAGACTGTGACAATCTTTAGATGAGGAAACCAGAGAGCAGAAGGCGGACACACATCTGTTCCAGGCTCTTAGAAATGATAGAAAACACACGTACACCCAAGACAGGAGGAGGAATCCTGGTTGGGTGGGAGCAGTCACCCGACTTCCTCCTTCTGCAGGGGGCCGGGGGTGGGGGGGGGCAACCTACGTGTCCCACAGCCCCCGGCGGCAGGTGGCCGGTCCGGGACTGAAGTCCTCCGTGCCGCAGCTCCTCGAACAGGCACGGGACGGTGCTGCACAGGACGAAGTGAGCAGAGATCGGGCATCAACTCGCCGATGGGGAAACTGCATCGGTAACGTATATAGTTGAAGTTTGATTGTGATTTATTATTTTCTTTTTGCTTTACAAATTAGCTTTATTGATTCTGATTTACATGCAGTAAGACTGAGCGGTTTCAAGCGCGCAGCGTTCCGACAAACGCACACAGTAGGAACTCGCCCCTGCCGCTGCCGCCTCACGGCTCACGCAGACAGCCCAGCAGTTCACGCCTCGGGGTGTTTCCCGAGAGAAAGGAAAACCCAGAAACGTCTATCGCACATGCTCACGGCCAGAGGTCGTGTCACACGGAAAAGTGCTCCCCTCCTCACACCGCTTCGAACTGACCATCCCGGGTCTGCGTTGTGTCACCAGAGAACCCCGCGGTGTGACGCGCTTCTCCCGCGAGCGCTACAGTGCGAGGCCTGTGTGATTTCAGGTTTATTCCCGCTTTGTTGCTGCTTTGGACCCGACGACGAGCGTCTGTCCGTCTGCAGAGCAGCTGGTGGGCTCGGGTTTTGCCACTTCTCGGTTCCTGCAGACGCAGACTTTCCGATCTCACCAAAACTGCCGGAGCGGGGCTGCTGAGTCGCGTGCTGTGTGTGGTTTTGACTATTAAAAGCTACTGTAGGGCCCCCGGGTGGCTCAGTTGTTTGAGTGACTGCCTGCAGCTGAGGTCATGGTCCTGGAGTCCTGGGTTCCGCCCCGGGCTCCCTGCTCGGCGGGGGGTCTGCTTGTCCCGCTCACCTTCCCCCTCTCATGCTCAATCTCTCCCATTCTCTCTCTCAAGTGAATAAATAAAAACTTAAAAAAAAAAAATCTACTGTATGTTCCCAGGGGTCGGTGGGGGCCCACGATTCTGCGTTCCCACAGCGACAAGCGAGGGCTCTGGCTGCACCTGCTGCGCCGTGTCCCGGCCAGGCCGGCTGACCCAGCATCGGCCAGTGCTCGGCTGCGCAGCGCTACCCCAGCGGGGCTCCAGGGGCGCGCGGGCGCTCAGTGTCTCCTGTGTTCGCCATCTTCCTCCGTGCAGTGTTGAACTCGACATTTTGTCCTATTTTTAGTGGGTTTTTCTCATTACTCGGGTCTCTGCCCGGGAAGTGCGGTGTCTGCTGGGGGCGTTGGAGCTGCTCTGGGGCCGCCCGAAGCCCTTCCTGTTCCCGGTTCGTGGTTCTGATTCCGTCTCGTGCTCTTCCTGGATCTGTCGAGATGAGCCCGTGTTTGAGTTTGTTAATGTGGTGAAGGACATCGTGGTCTCCCGCGCGCACCCGTCTTCCCTTCCTGGGATGGCTTCTACTCCGCCGTACGTATTCTCCTCTACGTACTGCTGGATTTGAACTTCTAGAATGTTGTTAAAGATGTTTATGGTTATGAAGGGAAATGGTCCTGTGTTTGTTTCTGTTTTCCTTTGCAATGTCTGGCTTTGGTAGGAAGGTAGTCACTGCTACATAAAATGGGATAGGGAAGAGCTCACTCCTTAGTTTTATGAAAATACCTGGCAGAGAATTTCCACATTTTCCTTGTATGTTTGGAAGAGTTTGTCAGTGAATTTTTTTTTTTAAAGATTTTATTTATTTATTTGACAGAGAGAGATCACAAGTAGGCAGAGAAGGAGGCAGAGAGAGAGAGAGAGGAGGAAGCAGGCTCCCTGCTGAGCAGAGCGCCCCATACGGGACTCGATCCCAGAACCCTGAGACCATGACCTGAGCCGAAGGCAGCGGCTTAACCCACTGAGCCACCCAGGCGCCCTGTCAGTGAATTTTTAAAGAGATTTATTTTAGAGAGAAAACATTGAGGGGGGACCGAGCAGAGGGAGAGAGAGAATCCCAAGCGGGCCCCACGCCCAGCACGGAACCCAACTCGGGGCTCGATCCCACGACCCTGAGATCATGGCCTGAGCCGAAACCAAGAGTCAAGACGCTCAACAGACTGAACCACCCAGGCACCCCCATCGGTGAATTCTTCATGAAACTGTCTTCATGTGGAGCTCTGGGACCGGGGTTAACTCACTTCATCAGAAATGAGGCTCTTCCGGCTGTATGAGTGGAATGAGCTTTGCTGCCGTGCTTTTCAAATAATGCTTCCACTCCAGCCAAGTCGTCAGATCTTTAGCATCAGATTCAAACTATTCCCTTCTGATCTTTTCCAGCAGCTGTAGGACCCATAGTGATTTTTGTGTTCCGGTTTTAGTGGAGGTGAGCGGACACACGGCGGCAGGCACAGTGTACGAGCGTGAGTTTTGACCCGTGCACACTCCTGAGTCACGAACACAGTCTGCATAGCAGACCGGAGTTTTCGCTCCAGAAGATTCTCTCTTCTGCCCCGCACTTGCACTGTATCCCGCATGCGCGCCGGTGAGCCGTCGGGCATCCGCCGAGATGAGTGCAGGCGCCACGGGTAGTTCTGTCCGTTCGGAGGAAAGACGAGTGGAAGCAGGGGTGTGCAGCCTTCCCGCCTGGCTGCTTTCACTGTGCACACTGCTGAGGGCCACACGGGCCGGTCTCTCCGCACCGACGTGAGGACGGGCCGCCTCCATTCTCTGGGTGACGCGGGACTCCAGTGTGGCACTGTTGGAAGCAGAGATGCTGTGGACACACTCGTGAGAGTGTCTCTGTAGACACGGGTGTTCCTTCCTCTCGGGTAAAACACGAGGTGGGTGGTGCCTAGGGGGCCCAGTCGGTAAAGCATCTGACTCTTGATTTCAGCTCAGGTCACGATCTCAGGGTCATGAGTTCGAGCCCCATGTTGAGATCCCTGTTCAGTAGGGAGTCTGCTTGGGATTCTCTCTTGGTCTAAAATAAGTAAATCTTTAAAAAACTAAAAGAAAGAAAGAAAGAAAGGAAAAAAAAACCCCGCGGTGTGGAATGGTGGAGTTGTATGGTAGGTTTGTGCCATGTAGAAACTGGCAAACGGGTGCCTGGGTGACTCAGTCAGTGAACTGTCTGCCTTTGGTTGAGGTCATGGTCTCGGGGTTCTGGGATCGAGCCCTACGTCAGGTCCCCTGCTCAGTGGGGAGTCCGCTGCTCCCTCTCCCTCCGCCTCTCCCCCAACCCTTCTGCCCCGGCGGTGCGCGCACTTGCTCTCTCAAATAAATAAAACCTTAAAAAAAAAAAGGAAAAGAAAAAAAGAGAAACAACTGGCGAACAGTTCTCCCCAGTGGCTATGCTGTCTGCACGCAGCAGTGGGCAGTCGCGGTCACACCCAGTTCCTTCTGCTTCGTATCCTCCTCTGCGTTCGTTCTCGGGACTCTAACGGGAGCTACTCTGGTGACTGTCGGGGAGTGTTTCACTGTGGCTCAATGTCTCTCCTAAATGACTAATGATTTAAGCATCTTTTCAAATTGGCATCTGCTTATCTCCTTTGGTGAAGTATCCTTTGCCCATTGTTTAATTGGGCTGTTTGTATTAATTTGTAGACGCTCTTTATATGTCACGAGTGTAAGTCTTTGTCAGATCTAGCATGTCAATATTTCCTTCCAGCTGTTTTTTTTTAACTTCTTAATGATGTATTTTAACGATGTCCAATTTGTCACTTTTTTTTCTAGTTAGCTTTTATTGTGTTTTCTCTAAGATGTCTTTATCTGTACCAAGGTTGCGAAGATGTTCTGTGTCTGTTCTGTTGTAGCTTTACGTCTAGATGAACCACCTGGAATGAAGATTTTTTGGAGTGAGATTAGGGTTGAGCTTCCTCCTGTTCCCATACATTTACCTGGTTGTCGCAGCCCTGTTTGTTGAAAAGACTTCCTACTGACCTGTCCGGCAACTTCTGTTGACGATCAGCTGACTGTGTCTACATCCTGTTCCGCACATTGATCTGTTTATGCGCACGCTTTTACCGTCTTAATCACTGCTGCTTTGCCGGGGTGGGGAAGCTTTAAATCACATGGTGTGCATTCTCTAGCTTGGATCTTTTCCAAGGTTATCTTGACTATTCAACTTGGTGTTTCCGTGTGTGTGTACACCTGTGCCTGTCAAAATTTCAATGTACGTATGTTTAAATTGTGTTGGGGTTCGGATTGGAATTACCTCAAATGTACTGGGTTGACTTGGAGAGAACTAACGTCTTTATGGTATTTAATCTTCTCATCCATAAACATAGTATACTTTTTTATTTAGGCTTTTTAAAATCTCAGCACTGTTCTATGTTCTTAGTATACTAGTCTAGCGCATCTGCTTCAGTAAATTTATTCCTATGAGATGTGTTTTGAATGTGATCATAAGTCATATTTTTCCATTTTTTTTTAAGATTTTTTTATTTATTTGTCAGAGACACAGGGAGAGAGAGCGAGCGAGCACAGGCAGACAGAGAGGCAGGCAGAGGCAGAGGGAGAAGCAGGCTCCCCGCCGAGCAAGGAGCCCGATGTGGGACTCGATCCCAGGATCCTGGGATCATGACCTGAGCCGAAGGCAGCTGCTCAACCAACTGAGCCACCCAGGTGTCCCATATTTTTACATTTTTTAAAAGATTTTATTTATTTATTTGATGGAAAGAGAGATCACAAGAAGGCAGAGAGGCAGGCAGAGAGAGAGGAGGAAGCAGGCTCCCCACTGAGCAGAGAGCCCGATGTGGGGCTTGATCCCAGGACCCTGAGATCATGACCTGAGCCGAAGGCAGAGGCTTAACCCACTGAGCCACCCAGGCGCCCCCTAGTCTAGCCTTTTAATCATTCATCTTTGCCTTCGTGCCAAGGCCAGGACCTGCGGTGTGGTGTTGAATGGGGGGATGAAAGCGCTCATGCCTGTTCCCGGCCTTGGAGGGGAGCAGCCGGACCGCAGCCGTCAGGTGGGCCGTCCGCCGTGGGTTCCCCCAGGTGCTTTGTATCCGTCTGAGGAGGTTCCTCTCTGTTTACTGGAATGTTTGTTGTGGATGATAATTTTATTCCATCAGTTTTTTCCTGCATCTGTTGAGACAACCACTTTGGCTTTTCTCCTTTAATACGTGCATTTACAGACTGTCGATTGATAAATCAACTTTGCAATCATGGGCCCAGCCCCACTCGGTCATGCTCTGTTATCCGTTCACAGTGTTGCTGGATTCACCTGGCTAAGTGTTCGTTCAGGCATTTTGCATCTGTGTTGTGAAGGGAACCGATGTGTACTTTTATTTTCCTGTAAGATGATCTGTTGGATTTCAGTACAACATGGTGCTGGCCTCCAGCAGGGGTCAGGAGGTGATCCCTGTCCTTCCGACGGACTTCTGTGGGATCCTAGGACTCCGTGCTTAAGAGTGCGCTGGAATTCACTGTCACACCCACAGGGCCCGGGATTTCCTGGGAAGGCTTTTGACTAAAGTCAGTTTCCCTAATAGATGTATTAGTATTAAGGTTGTCTATTTCTTCTTGTATAATTTGTACATTTCACCAAATTTATTGCCGTAAAGCTGTTCCCTTACTGCTTTGATGTCTAGAAGAGGTCAGCCCGTCTCGTTCATGATAGTGGCTGTGGGTCTGCTCCATTTCTCTTGATTGGTTTTATGAGAGTTTACAATTACTCTACAGAGCCAGCTTTTGGCTTTGTTGATCGCTTTCCGTTTCATTGATTTTGGTCTTATCTTTGTTCTTTCCCTCCTTTGCATATTTGGGATTAAATATGCTTCTTCTTTTTTTTCTATGTTTTTATGATGGAAGTTTAATTTTAAACCTTTCTTCTGATAGAGGCACTTAAAGCAATAACTTTTCTCTAAGCAGTGCCTTAACTGTATCCCACAAATTTTGTATTATTTTGATTTCCTGTGTGATATCTTTATTTGACCTTCAGGTTACTTGGAAGTAATGTTTAATTTCCAACACGGTTTTCATTTGGGGATTTTGAGGGCATTGCTGCTGTTGATTCCTAATTTAAGTTTGGGCTGGTCTGAGAACACGTCCCGTAAGATTTAAGTCTTTGTATTTCATGGTCCAGCGTATGCTCTAGCTTGAGGAACACTCTGTTCGCTACAAAAGAAGGGGATTCTGCCCTGTGGGGTACAGCGTTCTGTCATGTCAGGTCACACTGGCAGATAGTGACGAACTTTGTGTCGTCACGGACTTTTTACTTACTGGTTCTCCCACTTACCGAGAGGAGGGTGTGAAAATCTCCCGACTCCTAGTGTGGATTTGTCTGTTCTGCCCTGTCGTTCTGCCGTGTTCACCCCTGCGTGTTACACAGGATTATTACCTCTCAGGAACTAGTAACCGTCTCAAGGAACTGAACTGCCTTTTTCACATGATGCACACTTCAGCAGGAGGCTACTTTGCTGGATGGGAACCGGCGGTGCTGATTGTCTGCCTGGTGCGCTTGCTCCGCCTCTCCCCGCCCCCCTACCCCAGCCCCAACGTCCGTGTATTTGAAGTGCGTCTCTTGTAGATGACGAGTGTGTTGGGGGACGCCTGGGTGGCTCAGTGGGTTAAAGCCGCTGCCTTCGGCTCAGGTCATGATCTCAGGGTCCTGGGATCGAGTCCCACATCAGGCTCTCTGCTCAGTGGGGAGCCTGCTTCCCCCCCACCCCTCTCTCTCTGCCTGCCTCTCCATCTACTTGTGATCTCTCTCTGTCAAATAAATAAATTAAAAAAAAAAATCTCTAAAAAAAAATAAAAAATAAAAAAAGATAACGAGTGTGTTGGTCTGTCTTCTGTTCTTCTAATGACACCTGTCACTGCCTCTAAGGCCCACCCTAACCCAGGATGACCTCATCTAGAGATCGACAGGGCCACATCCACAGGACATGGGGTCAGGACGTGGACTGGCCTTTCTGGGCCACTGCAGCTGCTCTCACGTGCTTATGGGCTCATTGCGAGCATTTTCACAGGTGCCCAGTAAAGCAGCCTGCTGGAGTGTTCTCTGGGCTGGTCCTGGGCCCAGCGGGGGAGGCCCTTATTAGTCGCCACGCCAGCCCCGGAATTCCAGGACTAGGCCAGGACTAAGGCACCGAGCCCCTCTCTGTTCCGAGGCACAGAAACGCACAGCTCTGGAGTCCTGTGGGCTCAAGGCCACGCTGCAGCCTGGCAGTTAGTAGCACACGTGAGAAACGAGCTCCCGAGCGTCTGAGCCTGAGCCCCCGGGGACCCCACAGCTTCCAGACACTTCCAGGCAGCACACACAGCGGGGCAGCTCTGCCCGGTTCTCTGGCCAAGCCCTCCCCAGCCCTGCAGGGAAAGCACCTCATCTTCCTAAGGAACCTTCTAGAAATGGACGGAAGTCAGTCATACACTTTTAATTCAGATGCTACACTCAACATCCGATTCCAAGGTTGTCACGGAGAGTGGCCAACACGTTCACATCTTCAGAGTGGCTCCTGACGACCAGGCCGAGGGACCATGTGTGCAGTCAGCGGGAGTGGGCAAGCCTGCCGCTGGCACCGTAGCCCAGGGCCGCACCCCGAAGCCAGCTTTGTCTTCTCTTGTTCGAGATACGGCTGGAGCGCTGAAATCCTAGTAGAACTGGCTTCCCATTCAAGATAAACACTTTTTTTTTTTTTTTTGGTACCAACTTAATTCCGGTTTCTGGAGCCAAGGCGGGGAAGGCGTCGGCTCACGGATGCCAGCTCCCCTGGGGCGTCCCGGGACAAGGCCTTCAACATGGACGGTCCCCCAGCACAGAGGGGACACTGACGGCAGAAAGTGACCTTTCACCTATCAGCCTCACCGGCCCTTCTGTCACTGTCACGTAAGATCTTGGAAATCATCACCAAGAGTAAAGGGAACGAAACGTCGGCATTGAAGTAACTGGAAGTGCGCGTCGTGTGAATCCAGGGCAAACCCCCAACGGCCCGGCTTACTTTATGGCTCTCACCCACCAGCGAATGTGGGGAAAGTGAGGGTCTCGGACATCAGCGTTTAATAAACGAAGGAATTTATTATCGACAGGTAAAAACAGCTGGTTACGTGTGGACTGACGTTCAATAATTTATGAGTGTTTCTGACCGGATTTGACTGTAATTTTTCACATGTTCACAAAAGCAGAATTCAACCTTGTGTCCTTTGCTACGGCAGAGTCTCCCTTCCAGGAGTCAGGAACACCCCTTCTTTGTAAGCACAGTCACGGGGGCATGAGGCCGCCTGGCTGTTCTCTGCACCACATTCCCAGAACACCCCAAAATCTGGGGCCGTGATACGGACCATGCAAAGCACGTAAGTTCTGCAGAGCAAGACCTGGTCTAAGCTTTCGTCTGGAGGCTCCAGACACTCTGAGCTCAGCCCCATCCCGGGGGCTGGCAAACACCTCTGACCTTTCAGGGTCAGCATGGCTTCTGAGTCCGACAAGCCCAGGGCAGAGGGTCCAGCGGCCCCATCTGCGGCTGAGCTTATGGTGGGTCCATTGGGGGACAGGGACAGACCCTCACTCGGTGCTGTCGGGGGGATATCCGCTCCCTCCTGGACACTGAGGGAGGGACATCTCGATATAATAGTAAAAATGTGTAAGAGGTCTTTTTTTGCAAATACTTAATTTATAGCTAATAAGATCATTTCAGATAAATAACAGACCATCTACGGCAACAGACAAGATGCAGATGGTAGAAATATATGACTGAGTGGCAGCAACGTCACTAGAAAATTCGATCATGGATGCTCTTTTAGGTGGAACTCCTCGCCAGTGATCTTCGGTAGCCCAGTCTCTCTAGGTCTCTTTATTATAAAGACCGGACACTAGTTAAAGAAGCACAGGGCTTGCCTCAGCCCAGCCTGGCCACACCCCTGAGCCTGGTGCCGTCCCCTCCCTGGGCCGTCCTGGGTCACCTGCTCTGAGCAGGCCCAGCGAGGGCAGCCACCAATCTCTTCAGCCACCAAGTTGTCATGTAAAAAGCACCTCCTCACGCACGTGCTGGAAATAAGCGGTCGCCGAAGGTGGCAGGTCCCCTGCCCGCTGATGCTCACTAGACACTTGCTGAGTGAACGGAGCAGAGGAGACGCACACCAGAGACTTGAGGTCTGCCGGTCACACGTGATGGGGCTAAATCACTTCCCTCCTGCGCTGGTGCTGGCCCCTAGTCGTGAGTTCTGGAACTTTCTAGACAACACACAGGGTAACTTCACGGCAGAGCCTATTAGCAAGTTGATGCAGCTGCCTGCGGAGAAGCACCCCAAGCTGGCTGTTGGACTCAGGAGAGTGGCACACTGCCCTCCCCCATGGGGGGCCAGACTGGCTCCCCTCCCCCACCTTCCTGGGGGGGCGCCGGCAGGGGCGGGACACCGCGCTGCTCAGCATGTTCACCCACGTTTACTCGACTTTCCAGATGGCGATCTTCCCTTCCGCCTTGCCCGACCCGCTCAGCACGTATCTGTCCTCCGCTGAGCACAGGGTCTTCACCGTGTCCACGTGGGCCACCAGCTCCTTTTCCACCGTCTTCCTCTCGGCATCGATCACGTAGATTTTCCCTTTGGACTTTCCCTGTGCCAGGCCTGTGCCACCGACCCAGATCTGCCAGGGAGGAACGGAGGGGGCGTCGGCCACACGCAGACTGGCCCGGGAAGGGAGACCCCTGGAGGTGTGCTTTACCCAGTACACCCCCGCATCCGAGTCCTTCCTGGACAGGCCGCGAGGGGACGCGGCCAGGGCAAGAGCTGGGCCCCGGGGGGGGCGTGGCTCCCCGCCTTACCTGCTTCTTCACCCTGATCATGCAGCTGACCTCGGAGCAGTCCTGGAGGCGAACCGCCTGAGGCCGCTGGGTCAGGTCCTTCAGGCTCCACGTGTAGATGCTGTCGAGGCCGGCACAGGCCGCCCAGAGCTGCTCCTGCTGAAAGACAGGTCACGGTGTGGCTGCCGGTGGCCCTCCGCCCCGGGGGGCCCGCCCAGACAGACGCCACAGCCCGGACAGATACCTCCGGGAGGAGCTGGAAGCTGAGGAAGGACGTGCTGATGTCCTTGAAGTTCTCGCTGACCCTCAGTTCTTGACAAAGGAGTCCGCCGGACGTCATGGCCACGATACTGTTCCCTGTGCCTGCAGAAGGAAGGGCGAGCCTGAGGCCCGGGGGCGCACCCGGGGCCCAGGGATGAAGCCACTCGAAACGTCACCTGGGCAACTGGCAGGTGCCAGCATCAGCCGAGCGCTCCCAGCAGCCCCGGGGGCCGTCTCCCCGCTGCGACTGACAGGGAGCCCGCCACCTGCCACGCCTTCCGAGGCCCCGCAGACCCGTGGGATCACGTTAGCGCTGGGAACCCGTCCCCCACCAAGCCCCAGGCAGTCCTTCCCCCATCGCAGATGAGAATTCAAAGTGACGGTGCCACATGTCACCAAGTGCATCTTCATCTGTGACTCGGAGAACGTCTGTGACCCGAAAGCCACTGCAGCTCGACAGCCTCAGGAGGCTGGGCAGCCCGAGACTTGTCCTGCTGGGACGGCGCCCTGTGCCCCTGACCCCAGCACTGAGGCCGCAGCACCAGCACCCAGACACGGGGACAGGCAGGCGCAGCCTTGGGGGCTGCCCCAGGTGGATGCAGAGAGAGGGGGAGCCCGCAGGCGGCTGTAGGTCCCCTCAGCCACCCCTGGCCGTGGTTGCCCCAAAGACTTGGAAACTCAGCGGGGCTCTCAGTCACAGAAAGCGAGAGCTGCCCTCACCCTCTCCTTCCTGCTTCGACGCTCGGGTCAGGGTGGTCTCCCCCGAGTAAAACCTGGTCCTGCACACGGCCTGTCGGCCAGCTACACCGTTAGCCACTCGGACCAACCAGTGAGGCCCCTGTGATGCCGCGGCTGGCCAGGAACCCCAGGCCCGCCCCTCGGAAGGCACTTCTGGCCCCCAGGGCCCCCGTCAGTGCACTGGACACAGAGCCCCAGAAGAGGCCCCAATAAGAAGGGGCCCGGGACAGGACGAGGCTCCAGAGAGGCTGAGCAGGGCAGCGACAGAGGAGAGCTCCCGTCCCTGGCCTCTCGCATCCCATGGCCGCTGGCGAGCTCCGCCGCGGGAAGGGCAGTACTCCAGTTCACTTTGCAAATGAAGACACGGACTCCAGAGAGGCCACAGCCTGGACCGCGGGGGGTGTGAACAGGTCTGCTTCGCCCTCAGACGCAGGGAGCCCGAGCAAGGGCAGCTGGCCACGCAGCCCTTGGGCAGGACGCGGCCGTCTGAGGTGGCCTTGCTGGGCTAGAGAGGGCGGCCACCGCCGCTCAGGCTCACCTCACCAAATGCCTGGAGAGGAGTGGGGCGCACCGCCTGGCCGGCCCTCCCTGTCAGGTCTGCCTCCGAGCACACCGAGGTCCTCATGTCAGAAGACCCCGACCTGCTCCCAGCATCTGCACTGGTGATGTCTGATGAGGGACCAAGGCTTGCGCTTGGCAGACGCTTCCGACAACACTTGTCAGGCGTGCACTCCCTGTGGCCTGAAGAAAGCCCACGCTTCTCCTTGTCAAAGGGAAACTACTGACTCAATTATTGACTTGGAAGAGAACAGTGACTCTGTCCTCTGTTCACTCCCTCGCTGTCCCTGACACGACCCTTTTATTTAGCACAGTCAGGTCAGCTGTGGTAGTCCAGAATGCAGCCGGGCTGCATGCGCACACACGCACACACATGCACACGCACACGCACGCTGGAGATCAAGCCTGAGACATACGTCCTTGGACAGAGAAGTGAACTCCCACCCTGTAGCCAGACCCAGGCTCTCCTTGCCGGTGCTTCCCGGTTCTCCACGGGACCCTGAGGAAGAAGCTTTCTCGCGCTATGTCCACCTTGCTCAAGGGTCTGGTTTGGGGCTGCCAATGTGTCTGGGAAGAGAAGGAATACCCCCAAAATGAGGGAGCCCAAAAATGTACAAATAATTCTCAAATCTGTGGCCGACTCCTGAACTGTGTATAAACAGAGAAGGCAGAAGCAGAACAGCTCAGAGTTAGAGCTCATTCAGCTAGGAAGGCTGCACACATTCCGCAGGCGTCCCCTTGCGACCCCTTCGCTTACAAAAGCGAAGACTATACATGAGAACGTGTGTCACGTGCTCCAGGATTACGCTCAAAAGTGAAATGTGTTTAACCCAGAAAAGCGGAACACCAAGCCTCTGCAGGATTAGGACTGGCCAGTAAGTGGTTCAGTGACCTTCCGGAACAAAGCCTAATGGTCTCTAAAGAAGGCTGTAATTCGGTCTCCTAGACGTGTCCACCACGGCCAGGATACGACAAGAACTCCTGCACATGTGACGCACGAGGACACGAAGGCAGCAGAAGAAACAGCACACAGAAGCAGACCCACCGATGACCCAGGATCCGGCAGAGAACGACCTCGACCAACAATTACAAATAAACTGAAAAACTCACAGGAAGACAGAGGACGGGTGGACATAAAGACTTTAGAAGAGAAATGGAAATTTGGGGGGCTGAAATGAAAATTTGCTGGACAGGTCCAGCAGCAGACAGGACACAGATGGTGAAACGTTCAGGTCTTCCCCAAGCTCGAAGGAAAGGAAGGAAGGAATCACAGCTGTGGGGAGGCCTGAGCGACATGGTCCGTCGCCTACTGTATCAGAACATTATTGTATATGTTCACAGCACACTCTGACTCTAGAATACGTGTGTGTGTACGTTCACACACACACACACACACACACACAATGAAAATCCCAGAAGACATGGAGAAAGAATACAAAAGAAATACTGAAGGGAACGGTGAAAAGTCTCCGTCGCTCGTGAAAGTAAACCACAAGCGAGACAGACGTGAAGACCTTCACACCTGAGCACGCTTCAGCCTGACGTGTGAAGAGCAAAGACAGCCCCTCGTGCAGCCTCGGGGCCCAGACATGATGTGTTCAGCCAAACAACAGGAATGACTTCTCATCAGGAATACACAAACCTACATGACAACGGAAAGAGATTTCTAAACCGTGGGGGGATCCAGTCCGTCAGCCTGGAATTTGCTTACAGCAGACTCAGGTCATAAGAAATTCTAAGGGAGATGCTTAATGCTAAGGGAAGCATTGCCTGATGGAAACCACGAACGGACCTCTCCAGAAGTGGTTAAATATATAGGCAAAAATCAGTACTTATGCAAAAATTTTAAAAAATATTTTTGGGGGACGCCTGGGTGGCTCAGTTGGTTAAGCAGCTGCCTTCAGCTCAGGTCATGATCCCGGCGTCCTGGGATCGAGTCCCGCATCAGGCTCCTTGTTCCGCAGGGAGCCTGATTCCCCCTCTTCCACTCTGTCTGTGCGCTCGCTCTCTCTCTCTCTCTCTGTCTCTGACAAATAAATAAAAAAAATCTTTAAAAAAAAAATATTTTTGGAAGGGGGTGCCTGGGTGGCTCAGTGGGTTAAAGCCTCTGCCTTCGGCTCGGGTCATGATCTCAGGGTCCTGGGATCGAGCCCCGCTTCGGGCTCTCTGCTCAGCGGGGAGCCTGCTTCCTCCTCTCTCTCTGCCTGCCTCTCTGATGCTTGTGATCTCTGTCTGTCAAATAAATAAAATCTTTAAAAAAAATTTTTTTTGGAGGTTTATCACACAAAAAGATACTGCTTCGAACAACAGTAGCCAAGGGGCAGGAAGAGGTCAGTGGAACTGCCGATGCGGCCGGGAGCTCCCCACGTTTCGCGTTCAGGCTGCCGATCGCAATCCTTCGAGCAACCATGAGAAAGTGAGACCAAACAATGGAGAGCTAAGATGACGCTGAAGTAAATCAAATATGAAAAGTCCTCCTTTCCTGCTCTCTTTTAGACGGAGTAACAGAAGCGAAGGAGAAAGGTGGGACAGGGAGGGGTGCGGGGGCGGCGGGCCCCGCGTGAGCTGTGGGCACGGCGCTCGGAGCCAGCGGACCGGCACGCAGACGTTTCTGCACAGCACACGCGCACACACGCGGGGCACACGTGCACCGACGCACGCCTGGGAAGGCACTGTGGCCACCGGGGGAGGCTGCCGCCACACACCGCCACGAGGGCGTCGACGGTAAGAGCCAGCGGGTTTGGTGAAGACGCCAGCGACCCAGAACCCTCCTACGCGGCTGGCGGGAGCGGCACGCAGGGCAGCAGCTTTGAAGGAGAGTCTGACGGCGTCTCTAAGGGGTAAACACGGGGTAACTCCTGGGTGCCATTGTGGGATAATCGCACAAGCACATCGACCTCCCCAAAAGGAGCTGTAGCCAAACATCGCAGGTGGCCCTGAGCACACGAGACTCGCCAACCGCGCGGCCACAGGGTCCGTGCAGGAAAGGCCCGGGACAGGTGACACGGCGGCAGAATCCACAATGGGTTCCCTGTGGGCGGGCGCTGCCCGGAACGCGGCGCAGGGGAGCCCCCCGCGGTGGTGGAAATGCCTGGGCCCCTGGGTGGTGATGTATGCTTTGGTCCACAGCCAACAAACGACGAGGTCATGCCTTTTACCTCGTGTAAAACAGGCTTCGAGTCCAGAAAGCCGTGCTCGTGACCATGGCCCTGGCGTGTGGCACAGCCGGGGAAGGCTTGGAAGTGCAGGCGGCACCTGGGCTCTGGGAGGCTCAGAGATGCAGGACCCGCGCCTCCAGCCCCAGCGTCTGCTGGTCCCCGTCACAGCCCGGCAGGGTGCCCCGCCCAGCTCCACAGACACTCCCGGGGTCTGGGTGGAGGCGCGCCCGGCAGGGGGGACGTGGGCCACACACAGAGTGACTGGGCCACAGAGGGCTCCTGGAAGGAGCAGTGATGATTCCCGGGGCACGAGCTGCATTCACGCCCCAAGCAGGGCTCAGCGAGAGCAGAGGCGAGCAGCAGGGAGAGGCACAGTCGCCGGCGTCCTGAGGAGGCCCGAGAAGCCGCCAGCACAGGAGGGGAGCAGGGAGCCCGCAGGCACAGAGCAGGCCCCGCCGGCAGGTGGGAAGACGCAGCACAGGAAATCGGCCGCGAGCTCGCGTTCCGTGTCCTCTCCCTGGAGCCGGGGGACAGCGGGGGCCCGAGGACTTACAGCACCAGAGGCAGCCGTCATGCAGGCTGATGGATGAGAGCCTGCCGCCGGGCAGCTGGAACCTGTCGGTCACCCGCAGGGTGCTCGCATTCCACGCCAGGATGGTCCCGTCCGTGCTGCTCGAGTACACCTTGCTGGGGGTGTGAACACAACGTAAGTTCGGCGGCAACACGCCCAGAGCCCAGAGTCCCCGTCCCGCCCCAGCAAACGCTGCCCGCTGGACAGAACAAGGCATTACGTCGGGACCCACGCAGCAGGCACAGGTGGTCTCCTGAGGGTGCCTCTCGTCGCCCCGCAGCGTCTGCTGCCCGCTCTGCAGAACCGCGACACGACCACAGAGTCAAGTCTAGCCCCTGACGCGGGGCACCAGCCGGTGCGAGGCGGGGCCCCTTCACCTCCCAAGAGCGATTAATCTTCAGCTCAGCTCCTTATGTTCTAAGCCGGGCCCCACAAGGACAGGCGGTGCCCCGAAAACTCAGGGGACAAGGCATGGAGGACAGCAGCCGAGCTGGGGGTGCCTGTGCCCCGTGACCGTGCTCCCCGAGCCGCCGCCGCCTTCCTAGAGGGAAATGGGACCCCTCCGCGCTCTCCACTCTCCCTGGGCCACCTGCTGTGTGCCAGGCCCGGTTCTAAGCACAGGACCCACAGCAAAGACAGGACAGATGGGTTCCAGCCTCTGAGCAGATGTGCTGAACACGGCGAGGACAGCGGAGGAAGCAAGTACACGTGACAGACCGCACCGGATCCCCAAATAGACAGGCGGGGTCCTAACCCCCAGGGCCTCAGAGTGCGGGGCCTTCAGGGAGGCATTCGAGTCAAAGTTAACGGTGGGGCCCGAACCCAGCGTGACTGGCGTCCTTACAGGGGAACCTGCGACACGGGCGAGCAGGGCCACGTGGCAGCCGCGCTCACCCTGCAGGTGGCCCACAGGAGCGACCCGCTCCCCCGTGCTCAGGACCAGAAACGAGTGGGAACATCACCCAACTTGGCTCGCGACGGACCTGCTTGCTTCGCTCTACATGGCCGGCCTGGCCCCCGCAGGCCATCACCCGCCGTGACTGGGACCCCCCACCGGCTCAGCGCTCACCACCCACCCGGGAGCCCCAGGGCCCCTTCCCCGTCACGGAGCCCGGTGGTACCTGGGCGTCCCGCTCTGCACGGCCAAGTCCGTGACGCCGGAGCGGTGGTCGGTGAGCTGCTTGTTGCAGGACATGCTGTGGACGTTGATGATGTAGATGACCGAGTCCTCGGAGCCGACCCACACCTGGTTCTGCTCCGCCATCACCATGCAGTTCTGACACAGGCCGGGGAGAGACACCGTCAGCCGCGCGGTCCCAGCCTCTGCCTCGCTGCCCCCCAACCCCGCACCTCCGCTCCGGGGCACACGGGGGCCATTCCTGTGCACCCCGGTCATGTTCTGTCCACGGACCAGTGTGTAAACTCGTTACATAGTTTTTTCCCCAAGATTCTATTTATTTGACAGAGGGAGAAAGAGCAGCAGAGGGAGGAGAAGCAGACTCCCCACGGAGCAGGGAGCCTGATGCGGGGCTCGATGCCAGGACCCCGGGAGCATGACCTGAGCCGAAGGCAGACAGTAAACCCACTGAGCCACCCAGACGCCCCAGTTTTATTTAGCTTGTGAGAGTGAGAGCATGAGCTGGGGGAGGGGCATGCTGAGTCACCCAGCCACCCCTAAAAATTGGTAGTTGTAATTTTACCAGTAAATATTCCCATAAATTAAAAAAGGAAGCTAGCTTACTAATTTCAGAATTAATCATTTGAAAAAGCCCTTTCTAGGGGTGCCGAGGAGGCTCAGTCGTTAAGTGTCTGCCTTCAGCTCAGGTCATGATCCCAGGATCCTGGGATCGAGACCCGCGTCGGGCTCTCTGCTTGGGGTGGGGGGGGCCTGTGTCTGCGTCTCCCTCTGCCCCTCCCCCGGCTTGTGTTTCTGCTCCTTCTGTCTTTCTGTCAAATAAATAAATAAGATCTTTAAAAGAAAAAAAGTTTACTTGTTTGATACCAAAACTAGTAAGTATTAAAAGAAAAAAGAAGCTCTTTCTCTTAAAGTATCTACCTGAGAACTGGTATAATTTTAGTAAATGTTTTTCTTTAGTGGCCCAAAGATACCTCAGGTAAACTGCTGTGAACGTCAAGTTTCAGGAGAGACAGTGTCTCCTTGAGACAAGTGTCCGAGTTTCTTTCTTGTGAAACGGGACGGAGTACCTCAGGGACAGCAGGAGGGGGTGTTCCCGGAAGCGGGGGAACTTGCCGCACTGCGGGACTGTTGTTACTTGGCCTGCCTGGGGGCAGCAGAGACGGCCCTGTAATGTGGCCTTTTGATTTTATTTTAGCTAGGATTTTAAGTTATTCTCTTATTAACACGTCACTCGGAAATGCACATCACTAAGATGCCACAGCAAAAAACTAAATTTAGAATGCACGGGATTTCCTCAACTGCTGTTTGGTCTCGCGCACTACTGGACCTTAGTAAATATCTTATCTAGACCCTGTTACTTTATGGGCTGAGGCTCCCTATGTGGTTACGGGGGAGTAGTTCAGTAACCTCACAGTCTTGCCAGCGTGAGGTCTGCTGCCGGCGCGGTGAAGAATGCGCCCGGCGCCCAGCAACGCGTGCCTGAATTCATCGTGTTTCTGTTGGTCGCAGCCGTTTGGAAAGCCCAGACTGGGCCCCAGGTGGCCACATTATTTTAAGTGATGGGACGTGGCCACCAAAGTTGACACTAAGTGATGCTGGACGCTGGGGTCCCTAACCCCACTGGACCGTTCTCCTGCTAGAGGAGGAGGGAGGGGGAGGACCTCCCAGCGGCACCTCCCGGGGCAGCAGCTTCTTCGCTGAGAGCGTCCCGAGCAGATGCCTCGTCCCGAGCAGATGCCTCCCACCAGGCGGTCGGCGGGAACGTACCCTGAGCTGGGGGTTGCTGTGGAAGCAGGCCCCGGGGAGCACGTGAAACGTGCCCGCAGTGGCCCAATGCGAAGGCCCTGGTGCCTGCGGGTGCCCCACCATGCAGCGCAAGATAAGACCTGGTTTCTAACCCCACAGACGTGAAAACACTGCACACGTCTGCTTGGGATAGGGGACGCGGGTACGAGACAGGACCCCGGATCCGCGTCACTGACCTCCATCCTCGGGTTCCAGGCTGGGGGGCGGCTGAGCCACCGTCTGCTCACGCACGGACGCTAACAGGCTAGAGCAGGTGCGCGGCTAGTGCAACCGAACAGGCCGATGCTGTCGGGCAACGTGTACCCCACCACTGTTGACCGGTGGATGCGTCTATCCTTCCGGAACGCACGGCCCGACCCGGGCAGCCGCCGCGTCGGAGGGCACGGCGCTCACTCACCACCTTGGAATTGCCCGCTTTAAAGCAGTGCTGGTGGACTGTCCAGGAGGAGGCGTCAAACACGGTCACTTTGCCCTCGCTCAGAGCACACCACAGCTTGGGGCGGGCGTCCTCCACTTTCTCTGCTGGGTCCAGGTGCCCTGAGGGAGGAAGCAACCCAAACACGTCTTTAAAGGGAAGCCGGTGACACCATTCCTCGGGTGCCGCCTGGGGCCCTGCGTGTGCCAGGCCCCGTGCCCACGGGGGACACGCCGACTGACCAGAGAACGACATGGACAGCGGGCAGGGCCCCCGGCCAGGGCGGCTTCCCCGAGCCGGGGTCTGGAGGATGGGCGGGTGGTCTCCGAAGACCAGCAGCCCGAGCGGGGACCGGGAGCAGGGGTGTGCCGGGGACGAAGGCAGGAGGGCGGCGGTGGGCGAGCCGGGGCGGGAGCCGTCGCGCAGCCCGTGTGCGCCCCCACCCCACGACTGCTGCGCACACGTCCCCTGGCTACGAGTCCCCACACACACTGCATCTCGGCCATTCGAACGGTGTGAAGATTCTGGGTTTGGGGCCGTGACTGGCCTGCACTCCCCTGACGGCACAGGCTCTCATGGCCATGCATGTGGAGGGCGTCTTCTGGGAGCCGGCGTTCCGCTCGCTTGCCTCGGAGCTGGGCGGGGCTCCTCTCTGCGACTTGGGCCTGTTGTCGGCTCTGCTGTGTTACCAACATGCTATCCACGTCCAGAAGACCCTGTTCACTCTCTTCAAAGGGTCCTTTTTTTTTTTTTTAAAGATTTTACTAGAGAGTGAGTGAGCAAGAGAGCACAAGCAGCAGAGGGAGAGGGAGAAGCAGACTCCGCGGAGCAGGGAGCCCGATGCGGGGCTCGATCCCAGGACTCTGAGATCATGACCTGAGCTGAAGGCAGACTCTTCACCGAGTGAGCCCACAGGTGCCCAAAAAGTGTCTTTAAAGTCCATCATCTTCACAGTCAAATCCACCAATGTCTTCCTGGCTAGCACTTCTGCACGGTTTCCTTCTCTACCCCGAGGTCAAGGTCATGGCCCTCTGTGTTGGCTGCTAGAAGTTTGCCTGCCTCACTTGTCAGTGCCTCCCCAGGTACCTTCCCGTCCGCTGGGAACTGACTGCGTGACCTGAGGTGTGGCCAAGGGATGCACGATGTCCCAGCGTCATTTATGGTGACGACTGCCTTTCCCTCAAACCCCTGCTCGGTCATATCCCCTCCGGCACTGATCAAGGAAGCATAAATGTGTCGATCTCTCTGGGGTATTCATCCCACAGCTTCCAGGCCCCCTTGGGGAGATGCGGCCCCACAGAGTCAGCCCCACCAGCGACTGGGATGCTTTGAGGCTGGGTGGCGGCGCTGGAGAGCCGGCTCCGGAGCGCTCGGGCAGCACTGGAGTCCGGAGCCACCACTAACGGCTTTACCCGGCTCCCCTTCTCAGCAGGTCCTGACTGGGCTTGTCCCTCTTGCCTCTCAGCGCTGGCCGCAGCCCCACTCCGGTCCTCGCTCCTCAGAGACGGGCAGACACTCCACGGGACAAGGGCTCCACCACTCTTCACGGTGGCCCTTCTGGACGCTCTCAGAGTCACCCAGCCCGTCGTGACGGGAGGCCCGGGACCAGTCGGTGTTCATGTGCAGGAAGCCGACAAGGTCTGAAATACTCATTTATCCAGACACCAGGACGACACTGTCTCCGTCCGTGGTGTCAGAGTCAACAGGAGCCCTGACTGCAGGCGTCCTGCCCGTCTCCAGGGGCACGAGGTCCGACCGGGCTCTGTCCTCCTCCACGTTCCGTCTGTCACTTTGTGGGGTCCTCGTCTGCCGGGGAACGACTTTGCCACCGAGCGGCCATTTGTCCCTCTGGAACCGGAGAGCTGGGGGACACTGTGCAGGCAGAACTGAGGGGACAGGGGAGCACGGCGCGGTGATCATGGTCGCTCACTGCACCCTCTGTGAGCCCAAGCCAAGCGCCCGGACGCGGGTTCTTTCCTGCCCAGAATGAGGTCCTTTGTTTCCCGGCTCCGTGAGCCGCGAGCAACCCTCCTGCCGCAGTCCCGACAAGGAGGGCTTCTGTGAAGGCGTCCTCGTCCCGCTCAGACCTGCAGCGGCGCCCGTTCCTGTCTGGCCTTCGTGCTGCTGCAGCCTGCGGGGAGCCGGGGGGCCCGTGTGCGGGAGTCGGGCTGCACAGCCGCGCGCCAGGAAGATCAGCCGTGTCCTCGGACGCGCCCAGA
This sequence comes from Mustela putorius furo, assembly GCF_011764305.1. Classification (NCBI taxonomy): domain Eukaryota; kingdom Metazoa; phylum Chordata; class Mammalia; order Carnivora; family Mustelidae; genus Mustela; species Mustela putorius. The sequence goes on along the minus strand of NW_025421322.1, from coordinate 38,931,415 downwards.
CGCGCCCGCATGCCCACAGCTCGAGAGGAGATCCGGGGCACAGCCGTCGGGACAGCAGGCCCAGATCAAGCGCCCCCGGAGGAAAGGGTGTGAGTGTGAGCGCTGTCCAAACTGTAGAGCACCGTGCGGCATGAGGGACCGCTGAGCAGAGCAGAGTCCCCATGGGGTGCCCCCCAACTCCCTATCAGTCCCCGTGGGCCCCCAGCTGCCGCCTCCCTGACGCAGTCGGGGGGTTTCTACTTATTGAGTGAGCTCGGCAGCCGCTCGTGGACTCGACCTCGTGAAGACCAGAGCTGGGGGAGCCCGCAGAGACCCTGGGTCCCCACGGACACTACATCACGTCCTGCCCCCTTCGCGTCAGGGCTGACCTCAGACACAGACCCAAAGTCCCCGGAGTGCTGAGAAGGGCAGCCGGAAGCCAGCGGCTCTGCTCACCCGGGGTGTACAGCAAGACGTCCACGGCGCGGGGCAGAGTCTCTCCCGCCGAAGGGTTGATCTTGTGCTTCAGGGTCTCCGAGGTCGTCTTTGGAACCGCCGTGGGCACTGAAATGCAAGTGCTCTGTTAGCGTCCTATTCTCCGGGAAACTCTCTGCTCTCTCCGGGAGCTTCCGACGCTTGGCCCCAGACCCGAGAGTAAGGCATCCCCATCCTGGCACCCCCCACACCCCGCTGCGAGTGCGGACCACAGGCAAGATGGGGACGCCGCTCACATCCCAGCTGGGAACCAGTGTGACCTCTGTCTGCACTTGGCCATCGCTGATTATCCACTAAAGACAAGACCTTAGCTGTTTCCCAGTGACGAAACCGAGACAACTAGCCCGAGAGCTGTCTCTCAGCCTGGGCCCTGTGGCCACCTCTGGCCATGGCTGTGGTGGCTGTGGGGACGGACCCGGGCACTGAGGGACAGCCAGCAGCAGCCTGGGTGCCCCAGCGGATGCCACATCCGCCCCAACCACAGATGTCTCCAGCTTCCCCCAGTGCCTCCCCGCCGGGTTGGGTGCAGCATTTCATAAGTTTAACTTTTAGATCTTCCATCCTGAGCAGACCCCAGGCTGCTGACAGAAGCCGGGCTTCCTGCCTCGATCCTGTCAAGCTTTGCTCACCCGAGAGCAGTTCTTGTGGGTGACGAGGGGTCAGGGACACTGAGCCGAGACCACCTGCCTTGACCACATGGAGCCAAGTGGACAATTAGAGCAAGCCGGCAGGCGCTGGTGGCCGCCAAGGTGACGGTGTGCCTCGTCTGTAAAGGAGTCAGAAGGCTTTGGCAGAGAACTGAGATAAAGAGCTAAACTGGAGTGTTTGATTTTGTTCCTAATGAAAAAAATAACAACCGCTGGGGCGCCTGGGTGGCTCAGTGGGTTAAAGCCTCGCCTTTGGCTCAGGTCATGATCCCAGAGTCCTGGGATCGAGCCCCGCGTCAGGCTCTCTGCTTAGTGGGGAGCATTCTTCCCCCTCTCTCTCTGCCTCTCTGCCTCCTTGTGATCTCTGTCAAATAAAAAAATAAGAAGCCACCAATGTCTGCTTCTAAGACTGTTGACAAGAGCCCCTCCCGGTCCCTTCTGCTGGGGTTGCAGTGACCAGAGCATCCTGCCTGCTCCCAGAAAAGGGGGTTCTGGGATGGGGGGTTCCAGGACAGTGGGGGAGGGTCTGCAATACAGGACGGGGGATTCTGGGACCAGGCAGCATCAGCGATCCCACAGACGGCGACAGATGTGACAAAGGGCGACATGCACCAAAGCAAATCAACACTTAGATGTGTTTTTTCTGAATCTGGAAAAACATTTTACTTACATACTTATTTATTTATTTATTTTAAAGATTTTTCTTTATTCATCTGACACAGAGAGATCACAAGTAGGCAGAGAGACAGGCAGAGAGAGAGGGGGAAGCAGGCTCCCCACTGAGCAGAGAGCCCAATGTGGGGCTCAATCCCAGGACCCTGGAAGCATGACCTGAGCCGAAGGCAGAGGCTTTAACCCACTGAGCCACCCAGGTGCTCTGGAAGAACATATTTTTTAAAAAGCCAGCGTCCCCAGCTGTGTGCCCAGGAGCCAGGACAGCATGCGCAAACAGAACCCACCAGTGCGTGTGCCCAGCATTGTTTGCAACAAACAACCCACACGGTCAGCTGATGATGGTGAGCTGAGGGGTCCACCCGCACAGCGGTGCTTAGCCCCAGGATGGAGTGACACAGGACACCTGCTCCAGGACAGGCTCTGAAAGCAGCTTAAGGAAAGACACCCCTCTCAGAAGGACACATGCTGGAGGAGGCGCGTATGAGAAACGCCCAGAACAGGCAAATCCAGAGAGAGAGAGAGAGAGAGAGGGGCTCAGTGGTTGCTTGGGGGCTGTGTGGCTCCTACGTGGTACAGGGTCTCTTTCTGGGCGATGAAGGTGTCCTAACATTCCCTCTGGTGATGCTGCACTCGCCCGTGAGTGCGCTAGAACCACGGAGCTGTGCACCGTCCCTGAGTACGGTGTGAAAATTCCATCTCAGCAAAGCCGTGATTTAAGGAAACAGCGCATACAAACAGGACTAGAGATGGTCCTCCGTGGTTCGCGTCCGTGGTTCACCTGTTTCATGAACTTGATGTTGTTGGACCTAACACAGGGCGACCACGGCTCGGAGTGATGGTAGCAGGTAAGCAGTCCCCCTGTTCTATGCAAATCACAGGACTGCTCGCTTCTAGATCATTTAAAAATTGAAATACACAGAAGTAGCTAAAATGATGCATAAAGTTGTTCCTACCCATTTGCTATTTCCTAGACTTAAAAATCCACCCCTGACAAATTAAAACAGCCCACCACGACCAGTGTCCGTATGGCTTCCAGAATGTGAGAGCCCGGACTCAGTGTGCACGCAGGTGATCAGAGAACTCCCAACGGGGGAAACTGACCACATCCAGGGCAAGAAAAGACCCGTCCACCCGGGGCCTCCGCTGGGGCTCCAGTCGATACACCGCACGCACACGGCTCTCCGGGGGGCGCATTCGTGACACACAGCGACCTCGCCAAGGACTCCGCGAGCCACTCAGCAGCCATCCACCGATCCCCAGCACACATGACCAGCTGCCAGAGAGCTGTTGCTGGCAACTAAGAGCCCCGGCAAACAGCACCCAGCGTGTGTGGGACGTCACTCAGAGCTCAAGGGGGAAGCCCCTCCGTGGGTCCTGGTAGGTGCAGAGCGCCCCGGGAAGAGGACAGAAGGACGCGTGTGACGCAGAAATCCGCGCGTTGAAGTGTAAAAAGGGGAAAAGTGAGACATTCAGGATCAGCTCTCACGGCAGCCGGACAAAACTCCGGCAGGCACAGTCGGGGCACCACGGCTCTGGCGCACACCCAGATAAAACTCCGGAAGGCACAGTCGGGGCACCACGGCTCTGGCGCACACAAGCTCTGCTTACTTTCATTCTTCATCCTGTCGAAGTGAGACAGCTTGGAGGCGGCGTAGATGGCGCCGGGCGACGGCAGCGTGCCCACCACGGCGTCCATCAGCAGGACGTGCGTCAGCGCCTGCTGGATGTACTGCGGGTCCTGCGGGAGAGAGGCGCTCGTTTCTACGCAGTCAGCAAAATGCCTGCCAGGCCTGGGGACATTACAGCCAACACCACCTTCGAAAAAGCACGTTTGCCCAGGCCGCTCGGACGGCGGATGCGAGGGGCCGATGTCACGGGACTGCTTTTGTCCGTCCGAGTTAAGCAAACCCTGGTTGCTTATAGCCGGGGTCGGCCCATGTGTTCTGCAGCTACGTGGGCTCCATGGGCCTTGGGATTTCTGTGGCAACCGCTCAGCTCTGCGGCTGCGGCTTGAATAGCCAGAGATGGTCTGTGGCCCGCGGGCTCTAGCTGGACTGTACCGTTTGTGTGAAATAAAGCAGCGGGCGTAAGAGTAGATGGATGGTCTGAAAGTCACGGAACATTCCAAACCCGGCCAGGTCCTGGGCCCCCTCCCCACTCCAGACAAACGATACCTGCCGTAGCCGCGGTCTGGGCCCCGGTTACCGACTCCCTCGCGAGGGCCAGTGCTCCCGTGGGCATGTCTGTGCTTTCTAATGTTTGCCCCTGGGGGGGGGCTGCCTCCCCCACCTTCCCCCGATGACCAGGGGCCACGCACCCCTCTGCGGCCCCTGAGCTGCCGCCCGTGTGAGTTCCCATCCACGCTCTGCGCACGCGGCTGCGGCTGCTGGCTGGGTCTAGGCAGCCGGACCCTCTGCCCCACCAGCGCCCCATGTGGGCCTCCATCCATGGGCCCTTCGTGCCCGCACCATCCTCGCTGCGTGTACTCAAAGCCACCCGTGTGGCCCAAGTCAGTGGAAACACACAGATCCCTAGGCTGTAAGTGCAAGTCCAGCAGATGACGCGCCCCGGCCAGACCTCTGGTCCTGGGGGGCGGGGGGCGAGGGGTGGAGGAGGAGGCGGCTGGAGCACGGAGTGCCCAGAAGACCCAACTCAGGCCTCGGGGTCCGGCCTCGTTCCTCCAGTGTCCCCAGATGCCACGGGCCACGCCCTAGGCCACCAAACCACGGCATCTCCAGTGCCTCTAGAGGGACCTCATCTGACCCGACGTGAGCTCGTAGGGCCACGCCCGAGCCCGAGACGAGCCGGGGGTTGGGATGAGCAGGCGTGCGCGCCCCCAGACCTTGTGGTCGTCGGCCAGCTTCTTCCCGGCCCACATCTCCTTCACCATCAGGTGCCACAGGTCACACTCCGTCTTCAGGTTAGCCTCAAACACTTCTTTCTTGGACACTGTTTTAATTTTTAAAGTGGGTATTCTCAGAAGCAGAAAAGCTACGGTGGTACTTCTCACTTCCTGTGGACGCAGAAAAAAGAAGAAGCAGGTAGAGAGGTGTCCCCTGGTGGGAACTCAGGTCGGCAAGGGAAAGTGGCAGAGCTGCCGTCTGGAGATCCCCGCTGCCCTGTGCGCACGCGCCCTGTACGCACTGCCTGGGCCCCCAGCGGCGGCACCCGACCGGGAAGGCAGGCCCAGGACCGAGGGGGCAGAGCTGGGGCTGGCCGGGGCGCAGGACAGGGTGCCCCAGGCGGAGCCTGGTCCCGGGCGGGAGGAGAGGGACGGCCCTGGAGAGGGGCCTCCATGTGACCATGCTGTCAGACACCAGTCCCAGCGACTGGACCCCCACCCGTGTCTGAGAGTTCACGGGCTTTCCTGGCCGACCCAGGCCATGACCTATCGGCACAGCCGCACAAAGGCTCTCGTCCGCGGGGTTCAAACAGGGTTCACTCACTCCTGCCTCCTGAAATGCTCCTCCTTTGGAATTCCAGGCGGCAGTCTGCGCGAGCCAGTGTGGGGGGCTGGAGGACGGGGCTGGGGGGCACCCACAGGCCACCTTCACCGCGGCTGCCGTGCCTTCCCGCCTCTCCGTCCCCAGCAGTACTCCGAGCTGGATTAACACATCCAGCTCGCCTCGCGAAGACACACGTAAGGCTCAAGGGGAGGCCAGAACCAAGTGTCCTCGGTGGGGAAGACGATCACATCTACACTCGAAGGGCCCCTCCTGGCAGCAAGCAGTGCGGGCCGGCTGGCTGCACTCTTACCTCTATGTTCCTGAAGGTGGAAATCTCCACGTAGCCCGGTCTCCCTTCCGTCAGGAGGAACAGGCGCTTCTGGGTCATGGCGATCTTGCCCACGCCGCGGTTCGTCTTGACGGAGCTCGACAGCTTGTACACACACTCGTTCTTGTCCAGATGCTCCATCACCGACAGAGGCAGACTGACCTCCTGGGCTTCTGCTTCTGCCTCTTTCCAGCAGTTGTAAAAATCTTTGAATGTTTCTGGGTCAATCTGTTTCTCGTGTCCTTGGTTTGGTAGAGAAGACGGATTTCTTAGCGCTACATACACGGCCTGGCAGATGTCCGCCCCCCCAAGACGTGGCGCACTGTCCACACATGCCAGCAGGGGGCGCCAGCACCCAGGTCTCCCCACCCCAGCTGCCCAAGCCCAGGGTGGGCATTCAATCCCGGGGAAGGGGACTGCTGTGTGGCCTGACCCCGGTGGCCACAGTAACTCTTGGGGCATTTTTCACAGTGTCAAAGCCCTGGGGCACCACTGGACCCAGTGGCAGGCATCCCAGGGCCATGAGGGGAGATAGTCCTCAGAGGAAACAAATGCTAAAGAGACCAGATCCTTGGTGACCCTCTTCCACCACTGGATCAAGCCTTGCCTGAAGCTAGCTCTATCTCAGTATTGTTTGGTTACGTGAGCAAACAAGTTATTTGTAACCAAGACAAACCTGATACAGTAACCTTTCTAAACACCCAACAGTCATGGGCTCTGGAGTCAAAGAGAGACCCAGGTCTGGAGCCCAGCCGCCCTGGTTAGTGGTGGGACTTCAAGCAAGCTGTGTAGGGGAGCCGCCTGCTCATCCCTACAGTGGAAGTGGGACCACCCCAGTCCCACTTCACCGACTGCCAAGAAGTCCGGCTCACTCTGACCCCCACGGCTCCCTGTGTCTGCTGCTGCCTTGGCCGGGTTCTGCCTCTGCTCTCATCCCTCGGTCATGCAGTGGGTCCCCTCCCCCCAACCCATCCTGCACAGGAACAAACACCCACACAGCTTCGCAGTCTGCTGCCCTCGGCACCCGGAATGCCCTAAGACACAAGAAGGCACTCCCTCTCTCTCGTTCAAACACGTCAGGGCTCCTCGTCTACATCAGCCCCAAATTCCTCCAGGACGGGGCCCCTCTGGCCCTTCACACACCCACATTCCAGTCAGACTGAGTATATTCTGAAACAGGCCTACATCACATGCCTCTGCACACACTGGCCCCGGATGTTTGGACCAGAGAACTCTTACGCATTCTCTGCAACACCCTGATAAAACCGCAGGGATGACCACCTCACATGCACCCTTCCGTGCCACGGTGGCTGTCCCGGCTGCGCAGCCGCCAAGCTACACACACGGCTCACTTCCACACCGCTGCACACGACACAGGGTCCCTTCGACCCTCCCATACCCGCAGGAGGCCGGCACTGTTGGCGGCCTGTTCACAAAGCAGGAAGCCGAGGCACGGGGAGGAAAAGCGCTGCTGGCAGGCGGGTGTGGGGCCGGGCCCCGGCTGTGCACGCGGGTGGCCGTGCCGTCCCGCCGTGCCCTCCCTGCAACCCGCTGGATGCTGGATCTGAAACGGCCAAAAGACACGGAAAAGGTCCAGGGCAGCCACGTCCCCACTCCAGCTCCAGAACGCGGTGTTGGGACAGTCCCCCAGGGACTTGGCTATCACAGCCACCCGTGAGTATGGCCTAACTGAGCTGTCCCTGCGGCTGTCAGCAGGTCTTGGCCACCACCCCCGCCGGGGCAGCGGCGAAACTGGACAATGCAAGCCTGCGGACACCACGCATATCCATGAGCACCACGTGTCCACCGCGCACTTGGGGGGGCCGCCACGCACCCCCACGGCTCCTGCATGCACCCCTGTAGACAGGTCACATCCACTTGTCCCCAGTTCTGCCCAGAAACCCTGGCTGTTCCCTTGAGTGCCCGTCACCCACACACCCCTATCCGGGCCCCAAGCTTGCACACACGTCCACCTCCCTGCCCTGCGGCCTGTCGGGGGCAGCCACCGGTCCTGCAGTGTCAACACCAGACTCTGAAATGTCTGTGAACATGTACGACGACAAGACAGTGACGGGAATCTTCTGAACGAAATCTCAGATGTGTTCTCAGACCACAGCAACTCGTTCTGAGACAGCAGCGCTCGTCTGAGCTCACAGAGCTCTTCTGACGCGCAGCTGTTAGGCTGAAATGTCCATTGGGTGTTGCCTGTGCTACAGCGGCTCACACACCCCAGGGTCGGGACCATTAACTAATTTTGTGATGTGAACGGAACCAAAGTGACAACCAGGCCGTCAATGGCCCATCCACATGGGCCACGTCCGCTGGTTCCCCCCACCATCCCTCCGTGGCATCCTCTGGGTTGCTGCTAGCATAAATCTGGAAGCTGGACACTGTCCACATGTCCAGCCATTAAACTATGCTTCCCAGGCAGCTACAGGCTGTGGAACACACTTCTGGCCACAGGAGTGGGGACAGACCCTGTGCTTCCCACTGGGAGAACAGTGCTCCCTGGGGCCATCGGCGCACCATGCCATGAAGCCACAAGGCACACCAGGAGAGCCTGGTGACATCTCGGATCAGCCACGCACAGCCTGGATGTCTCGCTCCCGAAGAACAGTAACACCAGTGGCCATACACCACCGTATCTCAGGCCTCGCCCCTGAACAGGCTGGCCCTGCGTCCTTGTAGAGGCCACCCAAAGGGAAGGGGCAGGGTCTCCCCTGAGGGCTGCTGAGTCATGGGGGCCCATGCTCCCCCTTCCCGACAGCCCCACACACTGCTGCCCAGGCCTCTCTGTGAGCACCTGTCCCCCTCAGACCCAGCTGGCCGAGCCTGCCCACGGGGACCCTGGATGAGACCGGGGAGATGCTGCCGGGCTGCAGGGGACACAAGGCCCTCCCACGTGGCGTGAGGAAAAGACAAACATCTAGTGTAGAAACGGACAGAAGACACCAGAGCAGCTCCAAGCGTGCGAGCGGACGCTCATCAGACCAGCTGGACATCCAGGACAGCAACGTGGGTGTGTCACGGGCCGTGCTGCCCCGAGGGCAAGGAGGCGGCTCGCTGGCAAGACGGCGGTCCCCCCACCCCGACTGGGTTCTCAGCACCAGCCCCCGGGAGACCCAGCACAACTGGGCACAACATACAGAAGCGGGCACAGTGAAGCTCACTAGGGCAGTGAGGCCCAGGTGCCACCGACGGCCGCGCAGACAGGTGCGACGTGCCCTGTTCCCGCTGTGCTGCCATCGGCCGGTCCAGTGAATAAACCGGACAGTGAGCTGTGACAGCAGAAGGCTAAGTAACGGAGCGACCACGGACGACGCGGCCGGACGCACACACGTTGTCTGAAACCACGCGCACCCATGTACCGCGTTCAGTAAGCACGTAAAGACCTGGTCGGAGGAGCAGACTCAAGCTGGGGACGCTGGTCCCTTTGTGGGGGTGGGGGTGGGCAGAAAGGTCCCAAACGAGCCAGGCAGTGGTCATAAATATGGCAGTGTGCCCGTCTGCGCCATCGGGTCACGTGAAACGTTCCCGCCGCCCCGGCAGGGGGGCAGTGGGGATGGCACCGTGGGTGGGGCCCCGGGATAGCGGCGAGCCTGCCGCAGCTCCGGACTCTGCACGCTCCCCGAGACCCTAGGGCGGCCCCTCGCCCCCCGCAGGTCCTGCGATTGCCTTTCAGGTGGAGCCCCCTGCCACGGGCTCACAGTGGGGTTGGCAGACTCGGCCCCATGAGCTTCCACCCCACCGTCTGGGCCCCGCCGGCCGCTTACCCACAGTGAGCGCCTCAAACAGTCGGTGAATGATGTCCGTGTCCTTCACGATGCCTGACTCCTGGACCCTCCTCACGAAATCGTCCAGCTGCATGTGCTTCTTGGGCAGCTCGAAGTTCTTCACGCGGTCGTCAGGCTTCGTGGCCTCGCCGGCCTTGTCTACCACCTCGCTGATGAGCCGTCGCAGCTCAGGCACCTGCTCGGCCTGGGCGCGCTGGGGGCCCGACAGGGACCGCACCGTCCTCCGCACGAGATCGGCGGGAAAGATCCGGATGTCTGTCTTATAGAGACTCTGGAAGTCCAGCAGGGCGTCCAACAGCTGCCCATGCATCAGGTGCACTGCCCCACGGAGGTAGAAGTACCGGGCCAGGAGCACGGAGCTGTCGGGGGCCAGGAGGCTCATGGCCTTGGTGAGCTGGGCGACGCAGTCGGCGTAGTAGGCCTGCACGCACTGGCTCACCAGCGGGAAGTGGATCTCCGGGATCTTGAACATGTACGTCGGCTTCGGACTCACATTCAGAGCTAGAGCCGAGAGGAGACACGTGCACCATCAGCAGACGTGAGAACAGACCCAGGTCCCCGTCACCTTGTCTGCGTCAACGTTCTGGGCCCTGGGTGCCATGTCAAGCGAGAACCTCTGTGCCTCTTCCAGAAAGCTCCACGTGCCCCCGAGCTGAATGCCCCCCCCGCACTCCTACGGCACCCTGAGAGTTCAGAATGATCTTATTTGCTAGGACGCTAGCACTAAACGGAAACACCCGGTAGTGAGTCTTCGCGGGAGGGTCATGCTGACGACACAGGCGCGATACGCCACTGGGCAGCTCCAAGCCCCAGAAACTGCTGGTTTCGTTGAGCTGGACGGCCACTCCGTGAGAAGGCCATGGCCATCAACCCCATCGTACAGACGTGCAAACTGAGGCTTCACACGTCCCATGGGCCCAGAGCCAACCTCATCCCCGTGTGTCTCCCACTAATTCCTTCCACAAATGTCACTGAAGGGCCTCTCCGGTGGCACCAGGGGACCAGGACCTGGCCAGTCGTGTGGGGAGGCCCTTCAACCCAGGGAGACAGAGTCTCAGCTGTGAAACCCAGAGGAGAGGAAGGCCCCTGGGGTGGGGGTAACTGCAGGCGAAGGTTCAGAGGTCGGGGAGGGCAGAGCACCTTCCCACAGTGGAGTGAGCACAGCCGGGGGTGAAAAACATCCCTGGGTTTGACAAGAAAGGAATTACAGGCCCAGAGAGGGGACGCCAGCTGCCTAGACTCACACAGCGAGGAGAGAAACACAGCGGAAGAAGACACAGCACTACCTCCAGGATGCCTACTCTGTCATGGAGGGCTTTTCTCTTGGACACACGGCCCCCACTGCGGCCGGCCAGGTGCTCCCCTCCCTCGGCCCGCCGCTCTGCTGTGTGCGGTCACCAGGGGGCAGCACCGGGTACCGGTGGCCTCAGCCTGAGGCAGCGGCCACGGGACCTCGCCCCACCCCTAGCTCACGGTGTTTTATACGGACACACAGACACGCATGTACGTGAGGGACACCGAAACCGTGCACAGCCGCAAGCTACGGCATGTGACTGGGGGTGGAAAATACGGGTAAGAAAGCATATCCCGTAACGAATAAGTTTGCAAAATAAACACTCGAGAAATATTTCAAACACTCAAACCGCGAAAACAAAAACAAAACCCGCATTCCCCTGCACAGAGACAGAGCCCGGCGCGTTCAGCGACTCGCTAGCGGCGGGAGCCACGTGCAGACGGGGCTGGTTTATCACCTATGCTGCCGCTTCCGCAGCCCGCGGTGTCCACTTTGCGAAGCGACGCGTTCCGGGCGGGCAGCTCGGGGACGGCGATGTCCTGCAGGTTGGGCATGCTGACTACCATTCGCCTGTGGGCGATGTGCAGGGGCGAGAATTTCCGTGAGGTCATCTTCTCGATGGTGGGTCTTCTTGGGCTTACCAGCATCCCGTTTAATCTGGGGTCAGAAAAAAGCAACACCTTGTCGATACGAGTACGGCCGCAGAACACGTCTCAGCACCCGAGCCTCTTCTCCACGCGACACCCGCGGCCCGCTCTTCCCGCACGCGAGCGGGACACAGAGCGGGAGCTCAGCGTCTGTCTGCCCCCCGTGCGGCCAGCGGCTGGAGGACAGACAGACTGTCCCCTGGAAGGGACACAGATAGACGAAGTCTGTCAGGAACAGCATGGGAAGAGCTGGAACAGCATGCCGGGCAGCAGCGGCAAAGGGAAGCCCAGAGGCAGGGCGTGCACACGGTGCTCGGTGTCCCCCCAGACAGAAGCTCTTGGGGACGAGCCCCACGTGTTATATGTTTCTGAATGTGAGATTTTCTGGTCGACGTATCATTCATCCCCCAAATGAACCCATGCTGCTCAAGTGTCTGGTCCCGAGTCATGCGCGTGGCCGACAGCACCTGTCCTCTTCGGACTGCGTGTGGAGGTCCATCTGGGCGAAGGCGTCCATCCTTCTGCTGAGCCGGGCTTTAAGGAAAGAGTGAAACATGTAGGTATCCAACACCTGAAACAGACCACGGAAGGCCACTTACCGCTGTGCTCTTGGCCTTCGCCGAGCCGTCCGAGCAGCCTCCGGGCCCCTTCCCCGCCAGCCACGACCTGTCCCCAACCCCCAGCTCCTCAGACACAAGGTCCTAAGCAGGCAGCTGTCCCCACTGATTGCACCCTGCAGTGCTGGCCTCCAGGTCCTCCCCAGGCCACTGCCACAGGCCGCCATTCTGTGTCTGAGGTCACCGAGCTTTCAGAAGTTCAACCACTTCCCCCCATGACAGCAAGAGCCAAAGTGCCAGTGCCCTGTGGCCTCTGATTCCAGATCTCCGGGGACCAGAGCTTCCTCCTCACAGAGGCTCCTCACAGCAAGTGCCTGCAGCTCCCATGACCGAGCCCTGGACTCTCACTGGACAAGGCGACCCTCCAGCAGCCAGGGCTTGTCCCCACCTTGTCCCCACACTGCTCCCTGCTGTGGGCCAGCAGCCTGCAGGGAACAAGGCCCAAGCCCACAGGCCACTGCTCCGCTGGGTGACAGGAGAGCTTCAGGGGCACAGGGCCCATGAGGAGAGTGTTGGAAACCCACGTGCGAAACACCCGCACGAGAATGACGGCAGGAGTGGGCGGGACGGAATGGGAGGCGGCAGCCGTGGCTCACGGGGACCACGGGAGAGCTCCCCACGAGCCGACCGAGCAGGGAGCTCGGCTCCGGCACCCGTCACAGCTGTGACCCGACTGCGAGCAGGGCTCCCGCCTTTGCTCTGGCCCTGCGAGCATCCCTGTGGCTTCTCTCTGTGCTTGTCTGGGGCGCCTTTCGTGGCAGGGTCCCTTGTGGGCAGCATCTCACGGGCCAGGCTCTACGCCCTGGGCAGGGGGCATGGAGGGAGCGGACGGCCGGGGCGCCCGTGAACGGGGGAAGCGTGTCTGTCCAGCAAATGTCAGAGAGCAGACATGAGGGCGCGGGCAGTGCCCAGAGAGAGGCAGAGGCTGCCGGCCAGCCCACACGAATGACCCTTGTGTGGACCTCAGTTGTGAGAGGAGCCGCGGCACGGGAGCTCAGACACCCCTCGGGTCATCAGCTGGACGGGGCGCCATGGAGGGCAGCAGCCCAGAGACCCGCCTGGAGCTCAGGGCTGAGGCAGCTCTGCAGAGAAAGTTCGGGAAGTCTGCGCGGGGGGGCCCCCTAACCTGGGCTGGGCGCGGAGGCTCTGCCCCGGAGGGGGAAGCACGCGGAATGAGGCAGAGAGGAGCGGGCAGGAAGAGCAGGGGGAGGCCTGGGAGCTCTCGGTGGCCGGGGCAGCAGCTCCTACAGGAGGAAGGAGACCAGCCCCCGGGGAAAGGTGCTCTCGCCCACCTGGAAAATGTGGGAACAGCCCTAAGATCAGCACAGCCGCACCAGCTGCCAGCTCAAAGCCCCAGACACGACTCCTCAAAACAGACACGATCAGACATGTTCCACGGGCTTGTGAGCAGGGGACCGACCCAGCGCCCCGTGCCGCGTCCGAGAGGAGGGCCCCGCGGCCGCGCGCCTGCGACAGAAACCATCCGGGCCAAGGGGTGGCTCCCGGGCACACGCGTCTGTCAACATGTCTCAGCCGCTACACATGGCGTGGGTGCGTTTCGTAACGGGAAACTACACGGTGCAGAGCAGATCAAGAAACTGAGATGGAGGGAGCAGCTGGGGGGCTCAGTGGGTTAAGCCTTTGCCTTCGGCTCAGGTCATGATCCCAGGGTCCTGGGATCGAGCCCCACATCAGGCTCTCTGCTCAGCAGCGAGCCTGCTTCCCCCCTCTCTCTGCCTACTTGTGATCTCTGTCTGTCAAATAAATAAATAAAATCTTTAAAAAAAAAAAAAAAGGAAAAAACTGAGATGGGGCCAGAGGGTCCAAAGGAACCAACCAAGCTGGAACGAACTTTCTGGAAACACTAATACTGCACGAAACACTCACAGACGCTGAGAGAGCGTCCCCGTAGGGTGCCGTGATCACAGACCCGGGTGTGGGACAGGACCCGGAGTGCGCACCAGCCCCGCCCGCTCCTCACCTGCCGGTAGAACCGCTGGTCGCCCGGAGCCCTGGTTTTGAGAAACTCCTCACTGTTGAACACCCTGTGCTCGTAATTCAGGTGGTTCTTCACGTCCCTGACAAGGAGAGAGACAGTCTAAGTGTGGAAGCATCCTTCGATACGGGAGACAGCCACGGCGATTTGGCAGCACAGAAAGGACCAAAAGGTCAGTTTGCAAGCCCGGTCCCACGTGCCGGCAGGGCTGGGTTGGGGCGCGCCCTCTCCTCCAGCTGCTTTGGGACAAGCACGGCGTCCCCTCCCCAGGGACCCTCACGGCCCTCTTCCCCTTCCAGCCCCTCCTTCCTCCTGCACATGACAAAGAGGACACGAGGGGGCGACCCTGGACAGATCGACCCTGGGCATGAACACGTATGATCTGCCGCGGCTAAGTACAGTCTCCACTGGGGTCAGCGAGCCCGCGGGCCACATTCCCTAGTTGGACCCTCAACGCTTTCCTTCCGTTGACAAGGGAACACTTGTCTGAGGACACAGAGTTGACCCTCTGTATTCAGTCTCTGCTTTGTTACAATTCGTCAAGCTTATAAGGTGTTAAGAAAACAAAACAAAACAGCCTTGTTTGCAAAAGATTTCATTCCAAAAGAACAAAATTAAAAGAATATATCTGTGTCTGTACTGACTATGCCATTCGAGCAAGGGACACAACCTGCTACGACACACGGGCCTGTTTTCTCCTGATCACTTCTTTGTCCTATGGGGAGTCACGCCAGCTAAGAACGCAGCCGCCGAATGACAAACAGGACGGCGGCACCAGCGGGAGTGGAGACAGAGGGAAGAGGCCTCCTGACGGGGACAGATTCTGAGTGCTGCCGCCTGCTGGGGGCTGGGGGGGCCAGTTTCGTTCCCGCAGTGACCCGATGTCCCCACCCCGGGCAGCCCCGGGCCGCAGCTCTCCGGTACCTGAAGACGTCCACGAGCAGCTGCAGCGCCGCGTGCTGCACCTGGCAGTTGAGGCTCCGCTGCCAGGCCCGCCGGCGCGCGCGCCCCTCGTTCAGGTCCGTGCTGGTGCCCAGGTGCGCGAGGTCCAGCTCGTGGTGCAGCCGCAGGCTCTGGACCCTGGGAAGGACGGCGGGACGCTGAGCACCGCAGGCCGGGACCGCGCTCACGGGTGGGGAGAACGCGCTCCCAGGGGCACCGACACTCCGGGTGCTGGGAAGGCACGTCGGGAACTTCTGTGCCGGGACGGCAAACACCTGCCCCGGAGCGTCCAGTCCCTGCTCCACACGAACAGCTCACCCGTGCCGAGGCCACGGGGGCCTCTGCGTGGCTGCTCCGGTTTCCACCTGAGCCAGATTCGTCCCTGCCCGGCTCTGCCCTGCGACAGCACACACCCTGCACCCCAGGAAGGACAAAGGGCTTCCAGTGCAGGCTGCCTCCTGGCCGGGGCTGCCCACCACCGTGCCCCGTCTGGGAGGACCAGATGGACCCAAGGGCCTGTGTGTCACCGCTCGCAGCCATCCGCTCTCCAGATACCCGGCACCGGCATCCGGCCACCCCGGGGTCCCCCACCTCCCCAGCACGATCAAGGCCACAGCTCTAGAGACCATCCGGCAAGCGTGCGGGTTACTGCAGAAGACACACGCCCAATGCACTTGCGTCTGCCCCGTGTTTCCTGAGCGCCCCCAAACGCCAGGTGCCATCTGGGCGTGGGCTGCGTGGGGACCACAGGCCAAGCAGCAGGGTGGGGCTTACATTCAATGGAGAAGAAAAAGAAAAACAGAGGAGCACACCCCAAATAGGAGGTCATGGGGCGGGGGGAGGATCCGAGGCCAGGACAGCCGGAAAAGAGCCCGCTGGTGGCTGGAGGGGGCCTCTCGAGGACCCTAGTCCTGCAAGGTGAGACGCCAGACAGACGGGAACGCCCCGAGCAGGGCTAGCCGCCAGCTGGAGGCCCCGCAGGAGCAGGAGTTGTGGGAGGGGTGGGCGGGGAGGCAGGCTGAGACCAGGTCCAAGTAGCCAGCAGGGCTAGGGCGGGCTGGGGAGCGCTCTAGATTCACCCCTGCATGTGACAAGAAGCTGTTCCTGGGGACGGTGTCCCAGCCCCACTGACCCCAGCTGACCCGTTCAGGTACCCCCACTCAGAAGGAACATGAGCCGGCAGTGCACTTGGCAGCACAGGGGCGCGGCGGGGAGGGAATCCATACGGAATCGTGGTGCTGCCTGTGGCCGTGGCCTCCCCCTGCGTGCTGTGTGCAGGGACAACCCCTCCGCCGGAGGAGAAGGCTGGCCCTCCTACCTGGGCACTCTGCAGCACTCCGCCCGGGGGGAGCTGGGGCCCCTTTCCTGCGCCGGGAGGCCGGGGATGAACACAGATGCAGGTGAGGAAGAGGAAGACACGGCAGAGAGGGTGAGGAGGAGCAGGGCTCTCGGGGAAGGGTGCTGCTTCCTGTCCCGCTCCACCAAAGGCCCTGTGCGGACACCCCAGCACCCCAGGACCTCAGGGACAGTGACCATGAGGAGCCTTCACGAGGCGCCACGACCGCACCTGGGTTAGCTTACGTGGCTGAGGCTGTAGGAGGCACGTCCCACCAGGTGGGGGCCCAGCCAAGCACAGACACAAGCCACCGGGTCTGTCCTCGAATCGGACACCACCACACGGATGAGCAGAGGGCCCCCATCCCACGGGGGACGTGCCACCGAAGCGCACGCTTGGGAACCACCGGACACCAGGCCCGGCAGCGCCAAATCGTCAGACTCCCAGAGCCGGGGGAGGCAGCTTCTGCTCACCAAAACGGAACAGTGGCGAATGCCGGCTTCCCCGAGCTCACGCCGGAGACACTCCGCCCGACACCCTGCTCGGCTGCCCTGCACACACCCAGGGGCAGCCACACGCCCCACCCCCACCCGGGGCCCGTCCCTGCAGACAGGAACGTCAGCTCCTTCCCCGCCCCAGAAGCAGCTCCAGCAAGAAAGTCCTGGAGCCCCACACGACACAGGCCAGAGCCTACCCTGGCCCTTCCAGGAAGAAGCTGTGGCTGCCCGATGTGGGCCAAGGCGGTAAGAGCGCTGATGGGGGTTGACCTTAGTCAACCTGACCCTGAACCCAGACAGGACGACGTCTCGCTCACTCGGGGGAGGCGCCCACCTCTGCGCTGTATGGCGCGGGGCAGCTCACGGATCCTGCCCTGTGGGGGCATCATGTGGGTCTGTGTACACGTCTGTGGGGGGGGGGGGCGAGGGAAGGGAGGGAGGTGGGGGGGAGGGGAGGGAAGAGGGAGGAGGGAGGGGGGAGGGGAGGGAGAGGAGAAGAGGGCAGGAGGGAGGGGGAGGCACCGCAGGAGTCACAGGCAGACCACAGGGCAGGGAGCGGGGAGGTCTCGGGGTCGGGACCGTCACCTACTCGGTGGGGCCATAACCGGTAACTAGACACGTTCAGAACAAGGACTAATGACTTCCACCTTAAAACACTCACAAATGACTTCCAAACTCTAAAGACAGAAAGCGCGGCTCTGGAACGTAAGACGGGCAAGAAGCGCAGAAGCGACCGGAGCCGTCAGGGCGCACTCGACCCCCACCTTTACCTCTGGATGAACGTGTGCGCCGCCAGCAGGGGGATGTCGGGGACGTGGACCTCCCGGTCATCAGAACACGTGACGCTCCCGTTGTCCATATCTATCAGAATTAGGCCATCAGCTTCCTGCAAGTTTGAGAGAGATCGATTAAGATTCTGCATTTGCACACACCTTTGAAAACACAAAAACACACTTTGCGTTCCCTACGGCAGCGTCACCGCTGATGAAATCAGCGCCTTCTCCTGTCCCACCAAGGAACACGGGCTTGCCCTGAGTCACGTCCACAAGCTAGACTGGATGGAACCCGCCCCAGTCCGAGGCAGGATTCCAGACGGGTCTCTGGCCTTCCCCAGCCCGGGTACAAACACTGCCGGCCACTTCAGGGAGCCTGGAGAGAACATTCCAGGGCTGGGGGTAGGCCGGGCCCCGGGCTCAAGGAGCACACACTTAGGATTCCTGTGCTGTGTACCAGGTTCCTGGTCAAGCCTGATGTGTGACGAGATACACAGACACTGAGTCCCACTCTGGGAGTCGGGTGCCCAGCAGCCCCCGGGCGCTCTGACGGCCCCACTCTGAATGTGTGTCCCGGCGGCATGGGAACCGAGCACACGTCGTCTTCCGGCCCAAACACAGGGCTGACAGGGCGAGGTGGGCCGTGCGGCCCCTCGTGAACCTTCTTGCACACGTGTGCCACACAACGGCGTCCGAGTCCCCAGACCCACCGAGGAAAACGTCCCAACCCAACACGCTCTCCAGCCTGCTGCCTGTCCTGAATCTTCCAGAACACGTAAATCCTGAGTAGGCTTGCTTCCTGACTGCGGGTGGGAGCTGCCGGCTAGACGTGCCCGTGAAGGTTCCCAGGGGAACAGCCTGAAACAAGGTGGTTTTTTCTTAAGGTCTAAAAAACGGCACACATTTCCAACGTGAGAGCACAGCCTTGTTTCTTCCTCATTTGCGGGCAGACCGGGAGACGTTTTCCATTCCTTCCATGAAGGTCTGAATGGCCTTTCCACAAAGTCCGTTTGTCACTTGGTGAGTCACTGGCTTTGGCAAGAACGCCGCGAGAACCCGGCTCCTCCCCAGGAGCGGCCGGTCCCCACAGGGCCCCGAGCACCTTCCCGGGTCCCCAGGAGCGGCCGGTCCCCACAGGGCCCCGAGCACCTTCCCGGGACTCGCTCCGAAATGCTCCAGGCTGCACGTGACAGCACGGCGGCAGCGGGTGAGCGCTGAGGACGGGAAGCAGGGCACGTGCATGTGCTCCGGTGTTCGTCGCCAGGGAAACGCACACCACATCCACAGTGAGACGCCGTGTCCCCCTCGCCCGGACGGACAGGAGGACAGAAACGCACAGCGCGGGGGGCGGGGGTGGAGAATATGACTGCAGGGTGAGCGTCTGCCGCCCACGGCAAGGGACCGCACGCACAGGACGGCTCGCGGCTGCACCGGTCATGACAGTCTAAAGTCGAAACAATTCTAACATCCGTCGACAGATGACGGACAAAGAAACCGTGGCACGTTCGCACGACGGGATCTGATTCAGCAGTAAGAACCACAGCTATGTGGACGGACGGCGTGGAACCTAGAGAACGCTGTACGGAGCGAAGGCAGCCTCTCAAGGCCAGCTACGGCCCCAAAACCACACGTGCGGAACGGGCAAATCCACGGAGACATGCGTAGGTGGGGGCGGCCGGAGGACCATGTGGGGTGATGCGAAGGCATACGGGTCTTCTCGATGGGGCCAAAAACATCTAAAATCCATCGGCACAACTCTGCCAAGCTGCTAAGAGCCACTGATTTGCACATTTTCCTCGGGCAAACTTCGTGGTATTTTATGTGAATAAAGGTGCTTTCGAAAGCCAAACCCGCTCTGCCTGACATCACAGTATCACAAATCCACAGGAGCTCACCATCTAAATATACGTTATTAGGCATTTACTGTATGACAAGTGCTACTGGCTCCTTTGACCTCAGCCATGACAGCGAGGCCGGCACAGTTACTGCTGTTATGGGAGTTTTGATCCCTCCAAGCCTGGGTTCTTGGTTGCACACTTCAAGGAATGAAGAGGGAGACCAGAAGAAGAGTGGCGGGCAGCAGGGCCAGGTTTATCGAGTGATGGTGCGAAGCTCCCGGAGAGGCGCACCTGGGTGGCTCAGAGGGTTAAAGCCTCTGCCTTCGGCTCAGGTCATGGTCTCGGGGTCCTGGAATCGAGTCCCGCATCGGGCTCTCTGCTCCACAGGGAGCCTGCTTCCTCCTCTCTCTCTGCCTGCCTCTCTGCCTATTTGTGATCTCTGCCTGTCAAATAAATAAATAAAATAAAATAAAAAAGCTCTCCAAGAGGGAGAGGACCCGAGGGGGCTGCTGTTCTGGTGTTCAGAGTTTAGACTTTTTATAAGCTCTTTTGAGAAACCATCTTGAAGGGCACCTGGGTGGCTCAGTGGGTTAAAGCCTCTGCCTTCAGCTCAGGCCCTGATCCCAGGGTCCTGGGATCGAGCCCCACATCGGGCTCTGCTCAGCAGGGAGCCTGCCTCTTCCTGTCTCTCTGTCTGCCTCTCTGCCTGCTTGTGATCTCTGTCCAAAAAAAAAAAAAGAACTATCTTGAGCCCCCTGAGCATGGGCACCAGCGAGGGCTCTGACCACGCACGCATCTACCAGCAGGTTACTGTTCACCTGCTGCTGTCTCATGGGCTGACATCCAGAGACGGTCTCACTTGTGATGGTGACCCGTGTTTCAGGGTTAACGGTGTTGTTTCAGGATGTTTCAAAAACGTCACTCCCGCAGAAGCAGCTAGACAGGACGCCGCTGTGGTCTCGTCTAAGGTGTCAAGCCCAGTGCCACTGCGGATTGGTCTCACCTGCCGGGCTTTTCTGCTTTCTTGTCAGGGACCCCAGCCCTGACGACCTGAGTGTCCAGTTGACCTCTGCGAGATAAGAGGGCCAAACACGCTGGTGTGGGTCAGCCACAGCAAGTGAAAGGTCCCTGCGTGCGGCGAGGCCCACACCCACCGGCACTGTAAGCGATGCGTGGCGTGGACAGGACCTTCCAGCAGGAGGGTCCCCAGCAGAACAGAACCACAGAAGCTCAGCCAAACAGAGAAACACGAGACGGGGCGCGGGGACGCTGGCCGTGTCCGCGGGTGTGGAGTGGTCCCCACACGGAGCCCAGTCCAGGAGGACGAGTCATTCAGAGTCAAGGAAGCTGAGGCTCAGCAAGGTCTGGCAC
This sequence comes from Mustela putorius furo, assembly GCF_011764305.1. NCBI lineage: Eukaryota > Metazoa > Chordata > Mammalia > Carnivora > Mustelidae > Mustela > Mustela putorius. The sequence goes on along the minus strand of NW_025421322.1, from coordinate 38,910,740 downwards.
CTCACTCGAGGCCACAAAAGGAGAAAGCGGCCACGGCTAGGCCGGAGAGCAGGCCCCATCGGCGCAGATGCCCGCGCTCTGCTCGCTGGAGCTGCAGGAAGCCATGGAACCCTGGGAATTTAAGCGGGTAGGCAGGCAACACAGGGTCCCAGCGCCCAGGACCCTACAGCCTTGTACACGCCCAGAGGCACAGGCGGATGGTGCAGCTAGCACCCTGTGTGTATTTGTGGCATCAGGGGCACGAGCCCCAGGGACGGGAGGGACCACCATCTCCCCGTGGCTGGAGCACGTGGCCCTCCTGGCGGGACCCTTTTGAAGCCACTTCTCCCGGTCCCCGCAGGGGTCACAAGGATCTGACATTCACCAGTGAACGGTCGAGGTCTAACCTTGCTGACTTCGTCAAAGTGGTCGAGGTGGCAGCCCATGAGGAAGGACGTCGGCGCCATGACGAAGTCCAGCATCTGGCGCGACAGGATGGGCACGAACGTGTGCTGCCACTGCAACGGGTGCAGGTAGGCCAGGAAGCACTCGGCCACCAGCGGCAGCAGAGCCCAGCTGGAGGAGAAGAACACGATCCGCTGCTCCGTGAGGAGGCACGTCAGGATCTGGGGAAACCGACAACACCATGTACACGCCTGCGACCGTGCTCCAAGCACTGACCACGCGTGTGAAGCCAATTCTCACCTGGTTTCCCAGCTCCATGTGCCAAAACGAAAGCCCTCTGAACCCCCCAAAAAGCACTACTTGTCAATGGCGTGCACTGTCCTGAATGTCTGCTTGAAGCCAAAAAGCAGCTATCCCCAGTGCATGGTGGAACATTCCAGAACATTCTGGAATATTCTGGAATACATGTGCCCTGGAATCGCCCTCCAGATGACAGGTTAAATGCCCACTAAGCCAACCAACACACTGTCCCAGGTCCGGAGGGGCACATACCTGCAGCACCTTCTCGGGCCTGAAACACAGCAACGGCAAGTGGAGGTCCAAGTCGATGACCGGGCTCTCGGGGTCCGCACGGGAGGGAAACACGATCTGCAGTGGCTTCATGTTAAATATCTGTGATGACCAAGTTCCGCAATTAGTTTAGAGCCGCTCCTAGTAGAGACTGAAAGACACTGAGACTCTCCGTTTAGGCGCCAAAGGCGTCTGTCTGAGTTAGGGTATGTGTTTGAAGACTCATGCTGTCACCGTGTATGTCCCAGAACCAAACAGTCTAGACACGCACAACTGCGGAGAAAGGCTACCACGCAGATCCAGTACCGAAGATCTTCTTCAGCCAGTCTTGCCTACACTCCTAACTCATGAGCAAACTGCCCACCGGTGAAGAGTGACTGACGCCGGACGTGTGTTCCGGTCAGCACAGGCTCAAACTCAAGCACGGTCAGGTTCATCTTAGCCAGAACGCTCCCTGCACATTACGAATTCTCTTAATATTTTCAACATAACTGTCAAAGCCTTAAAGACATGCCTTCAAGAAATCGCAGAAAAGACTTTATTTTTCCAAGTGATAGTATTCACTTCAATTCGAATTTGATATCTGCAAAATGCCCTCCCTGTGTTAAAGGACACAGTGGGTGGAGGAGGACGTTAGGGGCCCCTCCACCAAGGGGCCTTCCAGCTGGATGGCAAGTTCACTCCTGACCATGGGTGTCAGCCTTGTGGAGGGTCCCCAGCAGCACCCCCAGAGCTGGGGACGAGCAGAACGGAGGGTGAGCAGTGCCGGGCTGAAAACACAGGGAGGAGATTAGAATCTGAGGACAGAGAAGGTCGCGCCAGGGCAAGTGTGGACGGAGGACACGAGAGACACGGAGAGACGCGGAACCCTCGCTAGAGAAGGCTCCAGAACGAATGTTCACCATCCACACCTCCTCCCGCTGTGTCACCACTGCCGTGTGTGACTGCTTGTACAGAGAGGACAAGAAAGGACCACTTTCTGCAAGTGCCCCCCGATGGCAGCGTCTTGTCACCCACGGGTTGTGGAAGCAGGACGCGTCAGAAACAAGGCTGGTGCGCCTCTGTGGACAGTAACGAAACAAGCAGAAGCAGAGTTACTGCTCCCAGGAGCGAGGAACTAGGAAAAATGGTGAAGCGTATGTGGAAAACTCCCCTTGATATTTAAAAAAAACCCCAAACATGTCGACCGGCTTCCCAACCACAGATAAAAACTAAATACAAACGCCAATCATTCTTACCAGAGATGCTGTCAGGGCCCCCCACAACGGGCCCCCACCGAGAGCAACACAGGAAGTGAGTCAGGTACAGCGAGAAGGGAAAGGCATGTTTCGCGTGCACACCCAGGAACTCGGCCCGAGCTCTGAAAGCCCATGAGGTCAGAGCACTGGTGGGCAGAGAAGCAGCAGAGAGAGCCAGAGCCGTGGGGTGTCCTTCCTGCCCTCAGGCCAGTGGTCCAGGCGCCAGGCCGGGTTGAGGCTGGGCGCCGCCTCTTCCGACCCAGACCGGAGATGACCCCACACTTGACTCACAGGAACTGCAGCTCCTGACCACCAGCTACACAGCCTCGCCACCCATGTTTGTTTGCAGTGGGTTCTGGAAATTCCTGAACCGGCTCCTGGATTAGAGGAGAACCTTGGCCTCGCGTGTCTCGGAAACAAGGAACAGCCACGGTGGTTCAACACCCCTGAAGATGGGTCACGGCCCCGTCTCAGCCTCAGAGCTGGTGAGGTTGCAAAGGGAGGGTCACAGCAGCAGGCCTGAGCCGGGCTCAGCTCATTTGGACAGACGCGCCAGAAGCGAGAAGCAGGCCCCACTCTGAGAACACGACAGGCTAACACCAAAACACGACCCATCTGTTCCATCTTCCGCTCCACAACTGCGGGAGCAGCAAGGGCAGGGCGTGTGTGGTAACAGTGCCACACAGGCAGCTCGGCAGGGGAACCCTTCCTCACGCAGCTCGGAGGCCAACAGAGAAGAGGGACATGAAGCAAAACACGTGCATGAGCCCCAGCTGCAGAGGGGGCTCGGCTCTGTGGGAAGGGGGCAGGGCACGGAGATGGGGTGGGCGGTCACAGAGGCTGTCGCGAAGAACCTGACTTCCAGGAACAGCATGTGCAAGGGCCCTGGGGCAGCAGCCATGAGGGACGGAGGGACACCCAGTGCGGCTGGACAACAGCGATACAGACAGAGGAGGACGTGATGACACAGGGGCCAGAGAGGTAGGACTGGCTGTAGGTACACAGCAAGAAGCCATTTGGGGTTTTAAGCATAAAAGGAGAGCCCAACGGAGAGATGTTAACAGTCTCTGCAGCCATTGTGCAAAGCATGAACTGAGCGAAGGGTGAAGAATGGACGTGGACAGACCTGCGGCTCCTCAGGTCACACAGATGCATGGGGCGGGGCAACTACAGGCAAACACCAGGAGCTGGCCCGTCAGGGCTGAGTGATGGAGGGACGCAGGGGTGAAGAGAAGAGGCATCCAGAACGACTCCCAGGAAGCTTTCTCACGAGGGCAGCGAAAGTCGGAGAACCACGTATGACTCAATGCAAGCTTCCGAGGGACGCAGATTGGTGCGGGTTCGAGCCTTACTCATGCTCGAAGGCAGAACCCAATACCGACGGCCAACCCTCAGACTGTCCTGTACTTGGTTTTGTTCCCTGCTTAGCTGGTCCTCAGGGAATACTTGTTGAGTGAACGGAGCAAGAAGGAAACTCTGACGACTTCGCCGAATCATAAAAAATACCATTATCCACATAATAAAGATGAGGCCTCGCACAAAACAAGTACCCCACAATGTCCGTACACAGGATTCTGGGAGCGGAACCCAGGTGTGCAGGCAACCTCCTTTGTCTCTGGGTCTGGAATGCATCAGGCAGGATTCCCCCCGACCCCACACACTGTAGGGTGATATTAAAAATATACAATTTAAGTTCATAATCCCATGTCTCCTGCGAAATAAAACAAATCTTTCCAACTGTGACTAACCAGACGTAGGGAACGGAGACCGCCGTCTCATCTCCCAGAAGGGACTGAGCGGAACAGGATCGACTTTTACAATCTGCGTCGAGACCCTAATTGGGCGGGCGCCTCTCGGAGAACGAGGAAGCACTGGGTGGTTGCGTCAGTCTGGAAACTGCTGAGCCAGACAGGTGTCACCACAGCTCGGCTGTCTGGCCCATTACTCAGCCCAGGGGGAACGTAGGCTGCCTTTGCCCACAGCTCTCCCCAGAACCCTCACGTAGAGCCAACGTTTCAGGACAAGCATGCCAGGGAAACCCAGATCCCCGGGAAGCTTGGCCAGTCATTCAACAACACAGTGGCACTGGGAAAAACCAAAAAATAAGCCAGGTACTTTTCATGAATCACCATGGACAGGAGAAAACATGAGTCAATGTAATACCCAAGATGCCAGACAAATAAACCAAAGGGAAATTTGTAATTTAAGTAAATTCTGTATGTTTTCTGCAAGGAATGCACCGGTGTGTTAAGCACTAAGGGGGCCACCACCAGCTCCACACCATGTATCACAGGCCGCCGGGCAAACTCATCTTTAGAAACTGTGCAATCAGAGGATTCTGTAAGGAACCCGAGAAGCCTAATTTAAACACACCAGAACGTAAGAAATAGTTTAAAACATTAAAACCACCATCATCATATGACTTGAGCTATTCGCAAAGAAAAGACAAAATTCCAGATTTAATTACCAAATGAAGGGGTCCAGGTGGCGGGCTAGGTATTAAAGACAGTTTTGCAGCAAAATCTTTTATGTGATTGTCAACTTCGAAATCTTTACAGAGCTTCAGATGAGTCAATAAACTAAAAGAAAAAAAAATCAAATCACAAAATAAGTATGAGCCTCCAATGGTCATCGTAGCATTTCTACTCTGTGCTCATGTGTCTGCCGGCAGCTCTGGGGCCGTCCGGCAACGGGGGACAACCCTGGACGTGAGACTGCAGGGCACGGTCGCCCAGGGTCAGGGAGGGGGGCCTGCCTGCAGAGGGGGTACAGGGCGACTGGGGTGTTGGGGGGTGGGGTCTGGCCACGTTCTGCTTCTTGCTGTGGGTGCTGGTTACGCAGCAGGAATTCGTGCGATCTTCTGCCTGGGTCCTACTTCAGCAGCAAGTCAACATCTCAAAAGCAAGTGTTTGACCGCGTTTGTTTCCCAAATGCCTTCTGACTTTGGAAGTATGGTTGGCCCTTGACCAATGTGAGGGGTTAAAGGCACCCATGCCCCCCACGCAGCTGAAAACCTGTGTAGAACCTCCCACCCCATCAAAAAGCTGAACTACTAGTCGCTCACTGCCGACCAGAAGCCTGACCCATGACCCAGTGGATGAACAGGCAGTCGTGTCTTATATCCATTATATGCTGTGTTCTTACAGTAAAGTCAGCCCAGAAAAAAAAACGATTTTAAGAAAATTTTAAGGAAGAGAAAATACATTTACAGGACTGTACTATATTTGTCAAAAAATACGGGTGTATGCGGATGCACACGGTTCAAATCATGTTGTTCAAGGCAGAGTGGCCACTGACCGAACCACATAGTGGACCAGCAGGTACCTGGGGGCAGAGGGGCTGGGAAGCGACCACAGGGCCTGAGGGGACTTTGGTGCGGGGTGGAAATGTTTTCTGTGTTAACGGCAGTAGTGGTGACACGGTGTCTACACTTGGAAAATTTCAGCCAACCGTGCCGGACACCCTGCCTCGGTGCCCTGGGCCAGACCCCAGCCTCACCCCCCACGCATGCCCGCAAGCCGAGTGCTAATACTCTTCCTTTAAGTAACAAATCATAGCTCTTCCTGGAGTCAGTGTCAGAATTTAGAGATAATTCAATAGTCCTTCTGTATGTTATTTATGGTAAAAGAATAGTATTGAGTTAAAAAAAAAAACCCAAGAGAACAAAGACTTTCCATAACCTAGTTCTCCACACACAGCTAAGCATCCTCTCCCAATCTCTGTCCACAGAGGCACAGTCTACATGTCCACATGCTGCCGTGATAGCAGAAAAACAGATTTTAAAAATCTATAAATCTACATTTATAAACTGCTTTTTGGATTTCTGTCATTTGTTTTTTCTATTTTCTAGTTCCTGTCCCGTAGCAACGACCACGGAGAGAGAAAACTCGAGAAGCAGGGAAACCGGACACGTTTTTCAAGTTAAACACTCATGTGCCTCAACGTCCAGCAGGACGGCATCTGCTGCCAGTGGTACGGGAACGACCCCGAGGAGGAACAGGTGCTGTCGTCCTCAGAGGCGGGCGCTGTGCGGCCCGAACCTGTTCCGTTCGAGGATGGTGGGATCACCCGCCCTGCCTCCCAGAAGGGGAAACTGCAGATGGGCGGACGTGCGCTCTACCCTCCGGTGCTGAAGATGAAGGGTTAACTAAAGAAACGGGGACCCTGCCCTACCTTCTCATCCCATCACTGCCCACGCCATGCCCACACGCACGCGCTCCACTCAGGCCGCCCCGGCGGAGACCGAGCGCGCGCTCTGTTCTACGAGGCGTTTCGTGTCGGGCAGTAAGACGCACGCCCTGCGCAGAGACAAGCTGCACTGCGAAAGCTGAACCGTGAAGGCGCTGGCCCTTGAGTTCCGAGGATCCTGAGCTCGGCCGGGAAGGATTCCTGCTCGTCCCTCTGACCGCAGGCCAAGAACCAAAATGACTCTCTTTCTAGAAGTCTGTGACTTGCCAGGGGTGACGGTGGGTATTACGACATGGAGGCGAGCCTCCACGGACCACCCAGTCTTTCACGAAACCATTGCGATTTCCAAGACTAGAACTTGGAGAGAATGAAAACCAGGCGGCCAGGGCGCGTGTGGCCAGGGGCTGGACCGTGTCTGCGCGCCACCGTCGTCCCCCGACCACGGCAGCAAGCGCGATGCTCTCTGGAGTCGTCACAAGGACTCTAGGTCCTCAGGCCTCCTACTGGGTGTCACCATGAATCTAAAGATGCCACCAAGGGAGATGATTCGTCAGCTGCCCGCGAACTGCCAGGCTGATGGGGGCAGCCTCCTGACTGTCTCAGCCAAAAGAGCCATTTCTCATGCGCGTCTTTTTGAAAAACCAAACATCAAATCGTCTGCACTAATTTTACTCCCCCCAGCTTGGCTTCGCCCTCCCTTGTCTGGCCGAGCGCCCACACGCTACCACCTCCGGAAGCCTCTGGGCCTTCACGGGAGCTCCCGGAGCCACACCAGAGCCCGCCCGCCACCCGCCAGCACCGAGGCGGCCTCGCGGACACACGGGCCACGCAGCTCACCAGGACAGGCAGTCCTTGAGGGCGTTGTAATAGGGCAGCTTGGAGATCACGCACACGGCGAAGGGGACAAAGCAGCCAGCCACGCCCGCCGTCGGCCAGGATGGCTCCCAGTGCGCCTTGCCGTTGTAGAAACACGATGCGTCCTGCAGAGAAAGCCACAGGCCCATGTCACCTCCCGGCCCAGCCGCTCCCGGCTTCTACCATCAGCAGCGTGGGCCCCTGCAGACGGGGCGAGAGGGCAGGGGCCTGGACGGCACGAGCTCCCCCACCGCCCGGCCTGCGCTCCCTCCGGAGTCCCAGTCCGTGTGGATGGTCCCCTCGTCATGCCACTGGGGGCCCCAGTCACAGCAGACGGGCCCCGGTGTCTCTGGGAGCCCCAGTCCACACAGGACACCCCCCCTCCCCGCTCCCGGTGCCTGCTGTCCGCGGTTCATGACATGCTGAGGTGGCAGAGGTGGTGAGACCCGCCCCGCCCGGGGGGAAGGGACCCACAGCAAGAACAGAACCGGCCGCGGGCTCTGCTCACGAAGGAAAAAAGCTGCAGCGCGGAGTGTTTGTGTGTGTGCTGGGGCGGGGGAGGGTCTCAGCTGGAGAACGCACCCGGCGCCGGGATTCCAGAGGCACAGACCACTACGGAGCTTACGAGTGGCATGTCACGGGGGGCCACAATCCGGCCCCCACAGTGGGTGGTTTGGGGTGCCGGGAGGGATGGCGGTGGGACCACAGCTTCACCTGCGGCTGGTGCCAACGCAAGGGTCTTGCGAGACAGGTGTCCGCGGACCCAGCAAGCAGCGGGCACGTCGTTCGTCTGCCCACTGACATCGAACCGATGCCCACTGCCCACAGGTCAGTGTGCTGGGGGCCCCGGGCAAGTCACCCCCCTCCCCGTGCGACTGCTCGCGTCCTCATCTGGAGAGCGGGCTCGGTGCACTGTGCTGCGGATTAAATGAGAGCAGGAGGGTCGTGCCTGGAGCGGGTGGCCGGCACAGGAGGACCACAGCGCCGTCTGCACTCCGGGAGGGGCCGTGTGCACAAGGCGGGGCGTGGGTGGTCCCTGGACACACGGGGAGGGTGGGGAGGCCGGCACGTAGGGCCTGGGGAACACCCCGAAATCATGCAGGCTCTGAGAGGACAGGCGAGCGGCCGTGCACACCCCAAAAGCCAGGTGTAGGGGGAGTCACAGGCAAAGCTGAGGGCTGTGACCTTTTTAAAATGCATGTAATGATAATAAAAATAACATGTACTTCTCATAGCAATGGCTTCACAGACCAGCACCTTCCTGAACGACCCAGCCTCCCGTCCTGTGTCCGCTGGAAGCACTACCAGGGAGGGGCAAGAACTTGGGCCCTCTCGTCTCCCCCCCAACCTGACCCGGGCAGGCAGGCGGGCCTGCTGTCCATGTCATAGCTGCAGCCACCCACACACACGGCCTTGAGGGGTGGCCTCCCCGTGCTGACCGCCACCCGCCCAGGGGACGCCTGGTCCAGACACTGAGGTTGTGCACTCGGACCCCAGCAGGATGCGGGGCTCCCCCATGTTTCTGATGCATGCCAGGTGCATCCGTGCCACTCCACGGGCAGGAAGGGACAGAGCCCATCGAGTTGTGCCCTGTGCCCCTGACACTTAAGGATAACTCTCCCACTGCAGCTGCCCCCGCCTCCGACGGCAGAGCAGGGAGGAAAATCCGGGCCACCACCTCCCCCTCAGTGTGGGTTCCTAGACTTCCTGGATGAAGCAGTGGGGCCCCTTGTGCTCCCGAAAACCCTCCGACATAGGCAGCGGGTCATGCCACCTCTTCAGGTGCATGGCAGCCTCCACAAGCTCCCGAGAGGCCGGCCAGGTCACACACGTGGCCCTGCCAGGCAGGGGAGGCCCGAAGCCATCACCCTGAGCAAAGGAACCCAAGTGGCCCTCGGCGGTTGCGTGGGAAACCAGCCACGGCTCACACACACCGGCAGTAGGACTCAGCCCTGAGGACAGAGGTGCTGCTGCCCCAGCGTGGACAAACTCTGAATGCGTCCACTGAGCGGGAGCTGGACACAGAGACCACGTGCAGCCCGAGTCCACCAACACAGGAGTCCGGAGGAGGCAAACCCGTAGAGGCAGGAGGGGGGCCGAGGGAGGGACTTCCAGGGAGACGAACATCTTTTGGGATGAGACGCGGGAGGGGTTCCCAGCAGCAGGAGCGCACTTAGCACCACGGACCCACACCCACTACAGTGGTCACGGGGGTGGTGGCTTGGGGTGTGTATTTTGGCAAAAATAAAAACCACCCCAGCCTGACTTCTGAGGGAATTCGCGTCAGTCACATACGCGCAGGGGCCGATAGTACTGGACCACCGCGCCGTACGTTCTGTTCCCACAGACGTCGGTCAGCACCAGGAAGTGGACACAGTCCTCCTTCGGCTCCGAGGCCACGTACATGCCCCCTGTGGACGAGGAAAGGAGAGGAAATCTCGTCACGACCCCGCAGCAACCACCTCTGAGTCCGGGCTGCCCATGAGCCCACTTTGCGGCCTACAGAGCCTGGCCTCGCCCTGCCAGCTGTGGCACCTGGCGGGGGTCGGGCAGGTTGGGCCACTGGCCAGCCGCCACCCCCTGTCCCTCCGCAGGGCCCATTTCTTGGCCACCCTCTGTGCTCTGCAAGATCTAGAGAAGGAGCACGAGGATAACCTCAGACAAACCCCTTGGGGTGGGCCTGGGGGAGGCGAACGTGTCTGAGCACAGCGGGCACGGGGCTGCCCCGCTCTTCCGGGGTTGTAACCCCTGAGACCAGGAGACAGCAGCCGCTCCCGATGGAACCTTCCAGACAGGAAATGACGGAGCGCAAGTTCCTACTCAGTTTTCTACATCAGCCACTCGGCGTTTCTCACGGACCAGGGGGAAACAGGAGGGCCGCCCGCGGCTGGGGGCGGACCAGGTGGGGAAAGCACGAGAGCCCGGGCTGTGGGTCCCAGGGGCGCAGAAAACGGGGGCCTGGGAGCCTGGACCAAAGCACGCCCTGGGGGGAGACGCTGCAGGCTCACCCTGGTCCACTTGCCGACCTCTGGAAGACAGACCTGCCAATCTAAGGGGAAAAATCCCTGGAAAACACGTCTCCCGACTGCACTGGCCAACCCCACAGCCCCTCGCCGGGGACTGTTCTCCCACATGCGGGGGCTACCCTACGTGGACTACTTATCCTTCAGCTTCCAAACCCCCTCGATGGAGACAATTGAGCCCTGCAGTTTGACCTCAAGGCTGCCAGGGGTCACCAGCCCCATCTCTTGCCCTTTCTTGACTTGGTTTCCAGACGGCACCGTGGGTGTGGCGGAAGGCGGGGGGGGGGATACCTGGGAAGCAGAGCTGAGGCAGGGCGAGCAGGTCCACGCCATCGGGGACACTAACGTCTTCAGGAGGGAGGCCCTTCCAGGGCTCTGTTTTGGGCTTGTCCCTCTTCTTCCTGAAGGAGCGCCTTCTCGTCTTGCTCAGAGTCGCGGAAGAGACGCCGGCCGTCGGACTGTCCTCCTTAGTGACGAAAGGAGGCACAAACACGGACAGGACCTCTGGATCGAGAGGAGAGGGGCTGCCGACCCCCTGCCTGAAGGACACCTGAAGAGGGGACAAATTCGAGTAAGCCACCAGGAGCAGGTTTCACCACCAGCGGCCCAGGACAGGGAGGAGCACGGAAGCTGCTTTCAGGAACCCGTGGGGTCGCGCGCTCAGGCGAGTCACCCCACGGCGCAGCATCTGGCTCTGTGGCTGCCCCTGGGCACACGGCCGGACAGTTCCAAGCCTGGCCGACAGGCAGACCCGAGCTCTGCTAGCACCACAGCAGCGACCCGAGCTCTGCTAGCACCACAGCAGCGAACGCTGCATCCCTGAGCTTCCTGCTCCAGGGGGCAGGGTTGCAGGTCAAGGCCCCAACCCCCACGCCCCACACCGGAGGCCCCACATGCCCTGAGGCTGGCGAGCAGGGGCCCCACATGCTGTCCGGCCGCTGCAGACGGGGCGCCGACGCCCTGCCCCACACCGGCGGTCCTGTCGCCACTGACCTGGGGACACAGACTGAGGAGTGAGCAGGACAGGCGGCCTCAGAGAGAAGAGACACACCCTTCCTCCCGCAACCAAATGGTCGCCCTGGGTCTACATGATGGGGTCATTCGGACAGAACGTTTGTCGACTTTAACTTGGTACCCGATTTTTACAAAATGTTTCACGTTTTCGCTCTTTCCCCCAGACGATATGAAGAGCACGGGCTCTGCCCCGATCTCAGTTCTGTCTGGCTACGAATCCTAAGAGAGCCGAGTCTGCAGAGACGGCGGCCAGGCTGCGCCCCGAGCCCCCAGACGAGGTCGACAGGCCGAGACGACGAAGTGGGCAGGTCAGCCCCGTGCTAGCGGAGGAAGAGAGAGGTCGAGGGCAGGAGTCGCTGGGCGGTTAGCCTGTGGGAGGGGGGGAGCGCGCCGGGGGGGGGGGGCAGTGCGCCACAGAAGATCTCTGAGGGACTCGGGCATCGGGAAGGACGTCACTGTCGCTGGGAGAAACGGAATTGTCCCCGGCAGGAAAGGGCCAGCCAGCAACCCGGTCTGAGTAAGAGTCGTGGAACCAGAGGGGACTCTCCCCCTGCAGGACCCACACCACGCCGCCGGTAAACACACATCAGAAAGCTTGTTTTTATGCTGTGTAATTTAAACTCAGGCAATGATTTCTTTATGTTGAGGAAAACGGTTAATACCAGTGGGAACAAAGACCAAACAGGGGAAATCCATATTATTGGCTAATTTTTAAATCTTTGCGCATCAGGCATGAAAGGAAACCACGGCTTGAGTTATATAAAACCTTTTGAAAAACTTCCTATCAAAATCCAGCACTCGGACCTATTCATCTACGAAAGTATACGCGTCCACCCCTTCCTCCCATCAAACACCACATCCGGGAGGACAGGGCACAGGTGGCCACGCTGCGCAGCCCCTTTCCTGCAACCTCCCCTCTGCCCTGGGCTGCTGCGTAGGGCGCAGGCAGACGGCTCCTTCCCGGCCGTGACCCCCCCCCGCCCCCCAGGGCTGACTCCTTTCCTGGCAATCCCAGACCACACCCAACTGCCTCCTGACAGGACATACGCAGTGGGTCCCTGAAATGATAGCTTCAAAAATAAATCTGCTGATTTCCCTAAACCCCGAGCCTGCACTCTTGCACTCCGCTGTGACAGAGGCAGTGACCCTCGGGTCTGCGGAGCCGCCCCAGCTCCTGCTCTCACGCCAGCTGTAAACCCACACTGCAGGGCCGCTGGCCTGAAAGGTCTCCAAGAGCAGCCCCAGGGCCACCCCGTCTGCCCATTTCCAAACCTTGCAGCCACCTCACCCGTGGTTCAGAGAGGGTGCAGATTCCCCCCAGACTCATCCTTCAAGGTTTCTGCCAGGAGCATGACATTGCCTCCTCCCACCGGGTCCAGGGCACCCCACCTGCATCTCTGGCCTCTCTCACAAACAGGGGGCACCTGGGGGGTTCAGTCGGTGAAGTGCCTGCCTCCGGCTCAGGTCTTGACCTCAGGGTCCTGGGATGGAGCCCCACGGGGGGCTCCCTGCTCAGCGGGGAGTCTGCTCCTCCCTCGCCCTCTGCCCCTCCCCCCAGCTCTCTCCCCCAAATAAATAAAAATCTTAAAAAAAAAAAAAGAAGAAGAAGACACATGTGACCTCATCACATGTCCCAGCGGGCAGTGGCTCCCACCACCCAGGCCAGCGCTCTACCTGCAGCCCCTCCGACGGGCCCAAGCCGCCTCCCGGACCCTCCCGGACCCTCCCGTCCGTCCACCTGCATGAACACGGAGTCTGTTCCCGGACGTTATTGTCACCACTCCGTCTTCCATGTACGCATCACACGTGTGCCTGTGTCACAGAGCAGGACGACAGCCTGGACCACACGCCTGAGCCGTGGGCCAGCCTGCTTCGGTGCCAGGGTGCCCCCAAAGCCGTGGGCCACTGAACCTCGTTCTCCAGACAAGCGCCCATGTTCCAAGCCTTCTCCCTGCTCTCCAGCTGCCCGACACGCACCGGGGACCTCCCTGCTCCACCTTCACCAGCGACCCCCGCCCCTCCCCCCACTGGAGGGAGACTTTCCTCACCCAAAGCCAGGCCATCAAGCCCCTGGCTCCTCCCGTCCTGGAGCACCTCCTCTGCCTCCTCCTCCACTGGCTCAGCACCTCTGGAGGACCGATGCCGCCACAGGGGACCTACGTCGCCTTCAGAGCTGCTGGGAGGGAGAGGCGGGGACTGTACGGTTTCTCTCGGTGGCCCCAGTCCAGCACAGGAGATGGCTCTCGGCGGGTGCTGCCATCCATCCATGGCCCGGGCTCCGTGATCTCGCAGAGCACACTCAGCCTGAGTGGAACACGGGTGGTTCTCACGCTAACACCAATAAACTACCTCTCGCTCCCTCTACTCCTCTGGCCGCTTAGAGTGACGTGGCCGCACGTCCGCCGACCGGGCCCCGGCAGCTCATCGCACACCGTCCTTCCTCCGAACGTATATCCTTGCTGTCTCTTCAGGCCGGATAAGCAGCACAGTCTCACGTTTAAAAGCGAATGACAATGCGGGAAGAATAAAAGAACAGAAAGGCAAGCCCTCCCCTGATTCTGAAAAATGGCGGTCAGTGCCCCGGGCGCGGCGGGAAACCCCGTCTGTCTTCCCACGTCTCCGCTGTTCATCAGTCTGATCTCGCCCTCCACACAGTCAGCCCCTTCCAACAGTTCCACCAGCTTTTTCCCCACTTACGCACACAGCACGGCCGACTTCCCTGTCACAGCTGGGACCACGCGGGGCCACTCAGGGATGACCCAGCAGCGTACCCGCCCGTCCCCTACCGAGGACCGCGGGTGTGCTCTCGGTTCTTCGTCACGCGCGCCATCTGAGCAAACATGGCAGTGGACACTGACAAGGCGGCAGTGGACAGTGCACTGCCACACACCTGCACACGTCTGACCGCGTAACCAGAGCAAGTTCCAGAAGGCACAGTCCTGGATCCCAGAGCCTTGTGACTGCCCTGCCTCCCCTCCGGGTAAGACAAGGTCCACCTCCACGGACCGCTGACACCCATTCCTGCTCTCCCCTCGCTGGCACTGACTTACTAAGCCCTCCCCGGTAACAACCATTTCAGTCCGAAAACCCGGAGCTAATAACAAAAAGTGAGACACACGACGCCCTGTCTCCCAGCGTCACAGATTTATTTCTACAGATTACAGAGTGGCACTGATCATCGTATAGGATGGGTCATCATTCATGAAATAAGATGGGAAACATTTTTTTTTTAATGCTCTAGAACTGTGCTCTCCACCACCGTGAAGGGTCACGTGGCTATTGAAATTGAAATTAATTAAAAGTAAATGAAATTTCAACTCCAGCTCCTCAGTGGCCACGCTTCAAGCACCTGGTACCACTCAGGAAGTCTGGTGGACCCGCTGCTCTAGAAGCCGAAGGCCAGGACACTCTCCACCAAGAACCGTTACAGTGTTGCCTTCGCACACAAGAATTATGCTGGTGATCTACTCTATGAACACTGGTCTCTGTCCGCTCAGAGGGCTAGCAGTGGTCCTTCCACACCCCACGCCTAGTCTCCACGGCAACCACGGGGTGCAGGGAAATGCAAGCCCAGAAACTCCCATGGGGACCGACCTGTAGGCTCCAAGTCGTCGCCACTAGCCTCACAGAGCGAACACCACCCCATCCGAGAAATGAAATGGGAAGTTCGGAGACCTTGCTACCCTCACATTAAGTTGGATGTTTTGCATACCTCTGGGCTTGTTCTGTCGCCAAGCAGGAATGCCTCACCGACAGAGAAATGGGGATTTTCAAAGTTATAAAAAAGCCTCGGATGCTGGGAATAGAACTGCTATAAGAGCAAAAGCAGCCCAGTGAGGTCATATGTTTGGTTAACTGGAACGTCAGCACCGGCCTTAAAGGAGGCGCAGTCCAGGAAGCTGGGCCCATCCCGCCAGGCTGCTGCTCTCCCGCTCTCTGCCTTCTGCTGAGCCCCCAGCAGAACCCGCATGCAGGACAGAAAGGGTAAGAGTCAAAGTGCAGAGCAGCAAGCGGCCCGCTCGCCTGGGAAGCCGTGGCCTGTTTGGGTCAGGAAAGCACCCCTGCGCACCCCGAAGCTGAATCACCCCGCTCTCCAGACACGTCTCACCCTGGGGCAACCGACACGTGTGTTGAAATCACCCAGAAGCAACTGAAACCAGGTCATTTCCTATGAGAAGAAAAAGGAGGAAATGCCATTTGGCAAAGTAGAGGCAGGGAGATAACTCGGTCACCGAGGGTCCGAGGAGACCGTGGTCAAAGGGGACGCAGACATGGGGGGCGGGGGGAGTGAGAAAGGAGGGAAGCGCAGAGACCAGAGAAGTCAGCTCTGTATTAAAGTCAAGGAGACGGGGCGCCTGGGGGGCTCGGTCGGTGTGGGTGAAGCGTCTGCCTTCTGCTCAGGTCATGATCCGGAGCCTCGATGCAGCCCTGCGTGGGCTCCCTGCCCCGTGGACAGTCCGCTTCTGCTTCTCCCTCCGCCCCTCCCCCTCCTGCCCGCGCGCTCTCTCTCCCTCTCTCAAGTACATAAATACAATCTTTAAAAAATTAAGGAGATGAAGAGCCATTTCTCCAGTTAATTTTTAGCCGCACCCGGCTTCTCCCGCTGACCTCAGCGCTTCCATTCTGCCGCCCTCAACGCTCCGGTGCCCTCCTGCGCCTCCTCCTCCGCGGTGGTCCAGAACGAGATACGGACTCGCCCAGATAACCGGGCGGCGGGGCGGGTAACCTCGGGGTCCCCCGGGCACCGCCACCCACCGGAGAGAAGTGCCACCGGCGGAGTCGTGCGGACGTCGCGAGCCAAGAGAAGGCGCCGGGCGACCCGGAGGCGGGGGTCGCGCCACCAAAGTGAAGTGAGGGCGCGGGAAGGAGACGCGGACTGAGAGCGTCCCAAACTGCGCTTTGCTGGAAGGGTGCGTCACGCCGGCTGCCCCGACAGCGGGAAAGGGGGGTCGGTGGGGGCGCAGCCCTTCGTGCGCGCGACAAGCAGCCGCGCTTCCCCGCGAGCGGCCGGACGCGGGGCCCCACGAGCGCCCCAACACCGCCACCCGCACCCAGGAGACGGCGAGTCCGGCACGCGAAGGACCCCCTTTCCTCGGGGACGTGAACCCGCGCCCCGGCCGCACCCCTGTCCCTCCTCCCCGCCCGCCTCCACCCTGCCCAGGTGTGCGTCCCGGAGCACCGGCAGGGGCGTCCTCCGAGCCCGCGCTCCTCTTCGGGGCCGCAGCCCCCGCGACTGCTCCTGGCGGGAGGACAGCCCCGTCCCCGCACCCACCGGCCGCGGCGGGGGTGAGCCCGGCCCGGGGCCCCGCGCACCGCCCCCACCGCGCAGACGCCGGCGAGCCGCGGCCAGACCCGCACCGCGCCCGCAGCCGCCGCCCGGGCGCTCCGGCCTCAGTTTCCCCGCCGGCCCTTACCTCGGGGCCGCGGAGGCTGTCCCGGGAGGGCCCCAGCAGCGCGCACAGCTCCAGCAGACCCGAGGGCAGCGCCGGGTGGGACGGCGCGGCCTCCGCCATGGCTGCTCGGCGGCCGCGGCCCGCTGCGCGCACCCCGCTCGGGCGCCTCGGGCCGCCGACCCGACCCCAGCCCCGCGCCCCGCGCCCCGCGCCCCCGCAGCGCCGCCTGGCACTGCACCCCTGCGCCCCACAGCCGGCCGCCGGGTCCGCGCAGCAGCCGTCCGCGGGGCGGGGCCTCCGGGGGGCGGGGCCGGCTGCCGCGCCGGCGCCCGGGGACGGGGCCTTCCTGAGGGCGGGGCCAGCGGAGCCTGAGCGGGCTCGGGGGCGGGGCCTCCCCTGGGGGCGTGGCCGGCCGCGCTTAGCCGTGCCTGGAGGGGCGGGGTCTCTCGGGGGCGGGGTCTGGCCGGCGCGGCCGCCAGGTCGTCATTTCCGAATCGGCCCGCGGGTCCTGGCGCGCGCGCAGCTCCCCTTGGCCCCGCCCCTCCCGCCGTCCCCCTCCCGGGGAGCTGGGGAAGGACTCGGTGATGTCCACAGGTGAAGGGCGAGGGCGCCCAGACCCAGGGGCCGAGGGCGTGAAAGTCGCCTGCAGTGGCGGGCCCCGGGGCCAGCCGTCCAGGGCGTGAAGAGGCCCAGGAGCCTGGACCGCGGGGTGGGCCGGGTGCGGACGGCCGAAGGGGCAGGCGGGGAAGGGGTAGAAGCATCCGTTCCCGGTTCGTAACCGCCAGGCTGACCTCGCTGGCCCCGTCCAGGGAGAGCTGGAGGGATGCTCAGCAGGGAACCCGGCGTGGGCACCGCTGGAATGGATGGAGCCTGGGAGCGCGGAGAGGAGACAGGGCCCGCCCCAGGCCAGCTCCGCACCCGCCCGATCCCGGGGGACCGTGGGCCTCCCCCAGCCGCAGACCGGGCCCAGGGGGCTGGCGCTCGTGCCCAGTCCCGGTCCCCGCTCTGCCTGCCCGCCGACCTTGGACGCATCCCTGCCCCTCTCCGGACCCAGCGTACGCATCGATAAAACCAAGCGGGTGGGGCGCCGGGGAGGCTCAGTGGGTTGACGGTGTGACGGGCTCCGGTCATGATCCTGAGGTCCTGGGACTGAGCCCCGCATACAGAGCCCTGCTCCGCCGGGAGCCCGCTTCCCCCTTTGCTGTTCCCCTGCTTGTGCTGTCACTCTAGCTCTCAGATCAATCAATCAATCAATCAAATCAAATCAAATCTTGGGAGGGACCTCAGCGGGAAATGATTCCAAAGGAACATTTCTAATTCAAATAATCTATGATTCATTTTTTTCAGAAAAACCTCAAATGCTTAATAATAGTGTCAAACATCTGTCATCAGCCTGAGAAGAAAGGGAACAAGGCAATGTCGGAATCCCAGGGGGACAGGGTGGGCCTGGATCCGGGCGCAGGGATTCCTCCATCCCTCCCGGCGGCTGAGGCCCCTCCCGCCTGCAGCCTGACTTCCGGGATCCGAGTTTCACTCACTAAGTCACCTATTGGCTGTGGGTCACTGCTGGTTCTCATTTAGGTCTGAAGGCCATCTGGCGCTCCGGATCTCGCTGGTCTCCAGTGTGACAAGTAGTTACAGTCACTGACTTCAAAAGGACAGGTCTTGCTCGTCCTTGTCTGGCTCTCTGCATCGTGTTTTCACTGTTGGTGGACTCCGCCAGAGTGGAGTTAACCCGTGATTCCCCAGTGCCCCAGAGAGGCTCACTGATGTGCCTTGGAGGCATGAGCGCCTCCAGGGAGGCAGCAAAGCCCTGGGCTCCGGCGATGTGGTCTACAGCCTGGCTCTGCATGAGCTGTGGGACAGCCAAGCCCCTCACCTTCCTGTTTGTTCAAATACGCGGGGTGTGGTCAGGATTCCGGGAGGTGAACACTTGGCAGCTGTCAAGATGGCCCAGTGAGGCTCAGGCTAGAGCAGCGTCCTTTCCTCCAAGATGTACAAGAGTGGGTTTGAGGAAAGGAGCTCCGGGTAGGAATGGGCCCGGGCCTGGCTGCGGCCGTGCACGGGGCCATGAGGTTCTGCTTCTCTGGGCCTCACTTCTTACCACCCGAGGAAGCCTGAGGTCCTCCACGGGCTCCTTCCACACTGTGTGCTTTTTTTATTTATTTATTTGACAGAGAGAGATCACAAGTAGGCAGAGAGGCAGGCAGAGAGAGAGGGAGAGAAGGAAGCAGGCTCCCTGCTGATCAGAGAGCCCGATGCAGGACTCGATCCCAGGACCCTGAGATCATGACCTGAGCCGAAGGCAGCGGCTTAACCCACTGAACCACCCAGGCGCCCCCACACTGTGTGCTTTTCACTGAGTCCTAGAGAAAGCGCTGATGGGACACAGAAGTGCAGATAACCAGCCATCAAAGGCATAGGTGGAAAAGCCTCATAAGGGTCCCCGAGAGGCAGGAGAGGCAGACGATGCAGGCGAGGGAGAAGGGGGCGCACAGGGAGCCTGGCTAACCAGACCAGCAGCCCAGAACGTAGGCCGGCCCTACACGGGAGTCAGGGAAGGGGCAGCAGGCGCCGGCCGAGAGCTCGCTGCACTGGGGCTCTCGCTGCGGGCACCCCCTCCCCCCAATCCTGCAGAGCAGCCTGGCTGCTCTGTCTCACTCTCAGGATTACTGTGAAGAGCAAAAGAGAAAATAGATATGAAAATTGTTTGTAAACCGTAAAGGACGGAGGCAAAAATAGGAGGATGGGTGCGCCGTTGTGAGTATGCTGAACCACACAGAACTGCCCACTCTGAAAAGGGTAATTTTATGCTCTGGAATTTCACCTCAATAAATTGTTTTTAAATGGAATTTATTTTTTAAAGATTTATTTATCACGGAGAGAACGCAGGCTCGCCTGCACGGTGGTGGGGGGGGGGGGCAAAGGGCAAGGGAGAGGCTCTCCAGCAGGCTCCCCGCAGGGCTGGATCCCACAACCCCCAGACCACCACCTGAGCCAAAACCAAGAGTCTGACCCTCCACCCACTGTACCGCCCACAGGCCCCTCTAAGGGGGTTAGAGGATACAGCCTCAAATCGTGGTGTAGAGCAAACTTGCCTTGTGCATTTTAGCAGTGGTTTAGGTGTGAAAATTCTTTTAAATATAGGGAGTAGAGGGAAAGCTTCAGGACATTGGATTTGGCAGTGATTTCTTGCATATGAGGCCAAAAACACAGGCAATGAAAGAGAAAATAGATAAATTGACTTCATCAAAATTTAAAGATTTGGGGACCTCAAAGGACACTGTCAAGGGCGTGAAAAGGCCACCCGCCGAATGGGAGAGACATCTGCTCATTCCCGCATCTGTAAGACACGGATGACGCCCTCCTCACCCACCGCTGGAAAAACTGAACATCACAGGGGCTGCAGAAGAGCCTCGTGCCGGGAGCGGGACATTTGAATCTTTCCAAGTCCGACTCGGGGTGTGGCCCCAGTGTCTCCGGCCCCACCCCTCCCTGCACCTCTCCTGCACCACCCAGACTTGCTCAGGGACCTTCCCTCCGCCCTAATGCATGGTGCTTTCCTCCTCCCTGAAGGCTGCCAGGCACACTCCTCCCCTGTACAGGCGGCACCTGCATTCTCCCAACTCCTCCCCCAGTGGGAGGGGCTGCCTCCCTCTGAACCCTACAACCCTCAACTCAGCTTTCCAGCCTCCTCATTCTCAATCACCTGCTGCAAATCTTGATTCCGGTATTTGCTAAGTATTTGACCTTGGGCCAGCGACTTAATGACTTAATCTCTTTGGGCGGCGAACGGAATAGTACTACCTACTCCTCAGGGCTGCTCCGAGAGCCAGCATCGCACAGACTGTGGGTGATGGTCAGGTGCAATGGGCGTGGCCCCCTATCCTCACAGTTTATGGGAATTATCTTCAGGGCCTGTCCTCTGGCTTCAGGATAAGTAGACACGTATGACCCAGAGCACAGCACGTGGACATGCGCACCTGCGGCCGAGTCCAAACCCTCACTGCTGAATGCGCTCTGCGGCGTCCGGGGGCTCCTCGCCATGGGCAGGGGACTGTTCGTTCAGTGTTTGTTGTATGTCCGTGTACACAGGCTCCTGCACACACAGGCTGGGATTTCAGCCGCACTGGTGAGCAGACACTGAGCGACGGCTTTGTCGCCTGCTGTGTGTTCCTTTGCAATGTACAGCGAATCTATTTTCACGCAGGCGTGCGAAGGCTTCCGGCGGGAAAACAGATCCTCTCTCTTCCCTATGCTTTTCGGCTCAGCTACTCCGCTTGTCCTTTCTCCAGGGTCCGAATGCCCCAGGGGTATGTCCTCTTTCCACCCCGGCAGCCTAGGTCAGCCCACCCTGAGGCTTTCCCGGCCGGCTCACAGCTCATCCTGCCTCCCAACCACGGCTTCCAAGGAACCTGCTGCCTGCCCTTGGCACCTTCACCAGACATTTGCCTGTTGAGCATTTTCTGTTATTTCTTTTGAATAAACTCATCCTGCAGGGTTCCAGGGCTTTTTCCTCTCCCTTCCCTCGCTTGGTATATGTCGAGCCCAGGAGACCAAGGGTTCTGGAGAGATCTGGGGCACCTCTCTCCTTCCCCAGCAACACGGAGCTGCACTACAACTGTTTTTTTTTTTTTAATATTTTATTTATTTATTTGACAGACAGAGATCAGAAGTAGGCAGGGGGAGGGTGTGAGAAGCAGGCTCCCCGCTGAGCAGAGAGCCGGATGTGGGGCTCCATCCCAGGACCCTGGGATTATGACCTGGGCGGAAGGCAGAGACTTAACCCACTGAGCCACCCAGGCGTCCCTACAACTGGTTTTCAAACCATTAAATTATTTATTCCTCACAAAAATCCAGAGCCGAGGGCTCACTGGTTTTCCATGTGAAAATATAAGCCAGGCTTTGACTTTTCTGGGTAAAGTTTGCATATCCCCAAAGAAAAACGAGTCTGAATAAACAGTTTTCTCCAGGAAATGAGTGGACCAGCATGTTGGGAGAAAAGGTTCACCGTGCAGCACTCAGACATCGCGATCACTTCCGGACCCAGGCCATCTGAAGGCACGAGCTAGGAAGGCACCTCACCCCTGAGCCTCAGTGTCCTCATTTCTGTTGGGGAGTTTATTGAACACCTACTATAGGTCTGGTCCCATGATAGCAGCTGGGTGCACAAAGAATAAAACACAAGCCCTCCCCTGCCCTCCCCCCAGGAGCTCCTGGGCCGGCAGGGGCACACCCACGGGAGACAGGGAGGCAGACAAACTGAGGAATCAGAGCCGTGTTCCGGGGGCTCAGGCAGGAGGAGAAGCCCCTGAGACCAACCACGAAGCTGAAGAGACGTTTCCCAGGGAGAAGAGGAGGGCCCAGCTGGCGAGGCAGAGGGGACAGCGTGGTATGTGCAGAGCCCACAAGGGAGTGCTTGGGTCCTGCAGCCGAGGAGCTGGCGAGGGAAGTCTGTCCTGCCCACCGCTCTGCCCTGGACCTGGAACAGGGTCCACGGTATGGCGGTGGCCACCTTGCCAGACGCCTCTGACCCCCCGCCCTAAGCAGCTAGAGAGCCCCACTGGCAAATATAGTTTTTTCTTCCAAATGTTCTTGAAGAGGAGGAAGCCACGTGTTGGGAAGTGCTAACCGCGGGGCTCCCTCGGAGGCTGAGTAATCTCTGAGCTCAGCGTCTCCCAGGGTTTGCAAGGGTGCAAAGAGCGGCCCATCACTGTGGCCACCAGATCCAACAAGCCCTCCACCAGGCCCTGCCCCGAGCGGTGGTGGGCCATGTGTCAGGTAGGCCGCGTGGTCCTGCAGGGATCCTAGGTGGTGCCCAGGTCCCACCAGGCTTCCCAAGCCCGGGTCAATGCTCTGTGTTGTTGGTGGCAAAATGGAAGCCACAGTGCTCCCCTCCCCTGAGGAGTGACTCCTGTTCTGCACAACAAACGTCCATCACGTGTCTCCCCTGAGCCGGCCGCCATTGGGCCTGGCAGTTCTGGGGCGTCCTGGGGTAGAAATTGGCTCTGCCCCGATGTAGACCCGGCACAGTGCCGGCAGGCTGGGGACCCCAAGCCGGTCCTTTGCACCCTGCGTACATCACCTCCCGGGCCCGGCTCCCAAACATCCAAACATCCCAGGATATTTGATGAGTAAGAGGATAAAGTCCTCCTGTCCGTGGTGAGGTCCAGCTGCCCCGCAGGGTGCTGGCCATTCAGCAGGGACTCACTGACCCAGTACCAAGTAGAAGGATAAAGTCACAGGAAAACACACGCTATGGCATCAGGTAGCAAAGTCCAAGCGTGGACAGACACACCAGGATCAGAAGAGGGTAAGGCAGGACAATGGGGTGCCCACGCTGAGTTCGGGACAGGAGCGGAGGCCGTGTGAGTGCTCGGCAGGTGGGGTAGGAGGGCCCGTGTTACCACAGTCAGACACGTTCTTCGTAAACACGAAACACTTCGTAAATCTGAAAAAAGAGAAAGCCAATGGTCCCTCCTATTTCTGGAGCACCATTGTGTTTCCAACAATGCGATTGCGTGGGCAGTACTGCCCCCACTTCAGACCCGATGCACCTGTCCCCGACGCCCCGAGACAGCGGGCAGGCTGTGAGGATGGGGACCAAAGGTGACTTCCACAGGAAACAGGGAAGCCAGCCGTGCCCGACGGGTCGTCGGCTGCCGCTGGGGTCAGCCGCTGCTGGTGCTCAGGCGGGAGGAGGGGACAGATGTGAGAACTATCGTAACCCATTCAGACCGGGAATCGAGACTACTCAAAAGAAGCAGCTGACAGTAAACGGGTGGAAAAGAGGAAGAAAGGCGCTAACCTGCACTTGAGCGAGGCCAAGGTGACTCAAGGCTACTGTCCTCTGCACCTGTGGTTCCTGCTGCCCTAGAAGGCTCTTTCGCCTTCCCTCCCCAGTAACTCTGGCTTACCTTTCCTTGGATCAGAGGCCACCTCCCTTTAGGAAGCCCCCCGCCGCCCTGTACCTGCCTCCCTGCTTCCCAGGTTAGGGCGACCCTCCACACCCCAACGCAGCTCTCTCGCAGGCCCTCATCACGTTCCTCTGACCATGAGGCCCGTGACCTCTGTGCTGCCCCTGGGCTTCTAACCTCCTAGCCAGCCTTCCCCCTCACCTGCTCCCGGCTCCAGAGCCTCGGGCTAGGCCAGCCCCTCTCCGGGGCCACTTTTCAGAAGACAACGTGCTGCCCTACATCCCGTCCGGGGCAAAGGGCACGAGCGCGGGAGGCGGCAAGACCCGCCCCCCGAGCCCTCCCTGGACCCTTCGCCAGCCGCGAAGGGGGAGAGCCAGACGGACCCCATGAGGCCGGCATGAAGGCACAGTTGGACCCTCAGTCCAAGACAGATGTCCCTGCTCCTGAACTCTCCCCTCCGGGGGACCCCCTGCAACACTACCCAGCCTGGCCAGGGCTGACGGAGGTGAGGGGCAGGCTGTGGTGATGCTGGCAAAGTCGGCCGATCGCCCGCCCAGCCTGTGCGCGGCCCCTCAGGTAGATACGTGCATTCTCTTCTCCGTTGCCTGTGACACCATGACAACGTGGCCCCCATTTCGTAGATCAGGACCCGAGGCTCAGGCAGGTCAGCCACTGACCCAAAAGCGTCCAGTGGTCAGCGCGAGAAGGCACACCTGGGCCAGTCTGCCTCCAAAGCCCAGGCCCCTGCCCATGGCTGACCTTGCTCTGTGCGTGGCCAGAGCCTTCCCGGGCGAGACAGGCTCACCCCCGCGTGAGCCCTTCAGCCCCTCTGCAGGGGTCCTGACGTGTGCTGGGCAGTTAACAACAGCTCCCTCATGGGAACGGTATACTAGAAGGGCTTTTCAGACCACTGGGCCAAAGTCAGTCAAGTCTGTAGCTCCCAGGACCGTGAGAGTTCAAAGCCGTCACCTCACAGTGCTTTGTAAGTGCAGGTGGGGCCTGTCTCCCCCAACACCCGGTGCGTGTTGGCATAGACACTGCGGAGAGCTGGCGGCCTCCCTGTCTCTTCACCACCCAGGGCAGGGCTTCCAGCTGGGTCCTGAACAAGCTCAGAAAGGACAGAGCAGGGCCTCAGGGACACAGACCGGGGGTGGGGGGGGGTGCTCTGCCGCCAGACTGGAAATACGACTTTCCCCAAAGAGACAGGATTCATTCTCCCAGGGCTCTTGAAGGAGCCTGTGGAGCCCAGTCCTAGCAGGGAACACTCTGTCCCGGCCCAGGAGGGTGGTCCTATTCCCACCCGCAGAGAAGGCTCGGAAGGCCTGGGCTTGCCAGGTCCCTGGCCAGCAGGTGGGTTCCTTGGGCCAGCTCAGGTCAGAGCGGCAGGGGCTCTCCTGTCCCATCCCTGGCCTTCTTCGTCTCTAAAGCCAAAGCCAGGCTGACCTCATGGTCAAGGTGGGGCAGAGACCTGGAGGACCCCCTGCTCCCCCTCCTTCCCCAGCTGGCTGTGGCATTTCCAGGCGTGTACTCACACCTGTGTGTTTGCCTCTGCACGTGCGTGTGCGTGCGTGTGTGTGTGCACACCTGGGGAAGAGGGAGACGGAGAGCTATCTGGTGGACGGACAGGGGCCTCAGTGGATCCCTGGGGGACCTGGGTCCCCCTCCCCCATTCACCCCTGACCCACTGAGATGTCCTTAGTCCTCCTCAAGCCCTGAAGCCCTTCCAAGGAAGGAAGGAGCCGCTCCCTCTTCCCTCCCTGCTTCGAGGAACACTCCTGCTGAGGGAGGAGGCGGCAGCCCCGAGCGCACCCCACCCCGTCCTGGGAGGACTGAGGGCGCTGACAGCAATGGTCTAGAAGGGCCGGCCGGCACAGTCAGTCAGGGTGCACCTCGTTAGAAGCACCACAGGCTTTGGGTCTCAGATGTTCTCATTGCCTGAAAACAGCCCTCGCCCTGTGCATGGGTTTAAGAGCTTGTTCCGGCTCCCGCTGGGGGTCAGATCCTGGATAACGGAGACGGGTCCTCACCTGCCACTGACCCAGACTGGGGTCTTCCTCCCCCGCTGGGCGGGCACGGGAGTGTCTACTGGCTCCAGGAGAAACCCAGGAGAGGGAACCCGGGATCCCAGGGGCATTCCCGCACCTAGGCCCCGACCCCCCCCGCACTTACCCACGGCCTTCATCCGTGGCGCCCCGCACTGTCCGCCCCGCATCCTCTGCAAAACTCTGGCCGCATCCCCACCCCCACCCCCTGGCCTGGCCATTCCCAGTTCTGACCTGGGCCTGGGTACCCAGCCTCGGGTCAGCACTACGACCCTGGTTCCTTGGAACACAAAACCAGCTTCCGCCCTCCCAAGCAGCTCCTGCGGGTGGGGGCATGGCACACCTTCAGGGCCCCCTCTGTGTCCCTCAGCCTGGCACAGGTTGGGGACTGACGAGGTCAGGGCCAGCCCAGCCTCCTGCAATGACCCCTGAGCCCCGGGACATGTCCTCAAGCGCTCTGAGCACCACCTCATGCCTCTCCTTCCTCGAAACCTGCCCCTCCGGAGCCCCCCACCCCACCCCACCCTCTACCAGATGCCCGTCCAGCCAGCAGCCAGTCTCGGGCTTGTGGGAACCACTCAGGACACCCCCCACCCGCCCCGCCCCAGGCCGAGCCCCAGCCTCTCGCAGCACCGCTCTGTGCATCAGCCCTGCACCCCGGAGAAGGAGCCCCGCCATGGGAACGTATGAGCAGACAGCTGTGAGATCGTATGGGGGAGGGGGTCCCTCAGACTCTTAGCTGGAGGGAAAAGCGTCCACATGTCCCCTGTGCCTTGGACTGGGACCTTACTTGGAAACGTCTTTGCAGATGTGAAGCTACTTTAGGACAAGATCATCCTGGATTAGGGCAGGCCTGCCCTTGTGCTTGTCAGGCATGGCCTTGACCGGTATTTAATGAGTCTCCGAAAACGGATCCAGGAGACAGGCTCCCCGATGCACGCACAGCAGTGGTCACAGAGCATCTGCCGTGTGTCAGGAGTGCGGGGACAAGTCAGCGGCCCCGCCGCCCCAGACCTCCCCAGAGTGTCAGGTCCCTGCTCCAGGCCACGCCCCAAGATGGCGGGGGGGGGGCAGGCCTCAGGCTGAGGTCTGGGGACGCTGGACAGCTGCGTGCCCTCTGGTGTGCTGGGGTGTCAGTGGGGAGGTTGCTAAGCCTGGTGTCGGTCCGTCCTTCTCAGGGACACCGTTTACCCCGTACCCAGCCCAGAGCAGCCCAGAGCCTGGAGCCAGCGGGGCGTGGACCAGCCGCATCGCCCCCCTCCTCAGTGACCGAGTGACTGGCTCATACCACGGTGGGAATCCAAGTCGAATGGGGCGATTGTCCCCAGCACCACGGCCCCCTGCCCCAGACACAGCCTGGATTTAGCAAGGGGTCTCTGGGTTAGTATGGACTGTGGGGGTTTTCCCATTTGGAACCTGTTCTAATTAAACCCTTTCTAAAGAATCGTGTGAGTGCCAAGTCAACCCGGAACACTGCTCTTTCCCTTACTGCGAAATCTTTCTTTAGCCAAAAGGGTCTTTATGTAAAATGATTTCTTCTCCAACAGACCGAGCTCATCTCATGCCCTGATCTCTGCATCAGGCTTCTCAACCCCCGGGCGGGTCAGGAGGCCGCCTCACCACGTCCCTGCACGGATGGCACTTGGGCGACAGCCGGTGCTGGGGTCCGGTCTTCCCGAAAGCGGTTTGTTCTCCCCCGGAGTCTTGCCACCGTGGCAGGAAGGATAAACACCCGCTCTCACCGCTGCAGCTCTGGCTTCGCCTCCTGGCCCAGCTGCACTTGGTGTATTTGACAAATGCTCGATCGATGGGTCTGCGGGGAAAACCGAGCCGGAGCAACATGTGAACAGCACGTGCCAGACGGTCTCAGCACCCTCACAACTTGCGACCTTGGCGGAGCTCTTGAAGAGAGACCTGCAGGTTGGCGATGAGGCCATCTGTCGAGTCGCGCCATTGCCTACATGCCCTGTACCGGACCGTCGCCACGTTTCGTGAGATGGGAACGGGCATCTCGTTTCACACCAGCGAATGCTCCTAGAGCGGCTCCGTGTCTTACGGCTGGTGATTCCTGGAGCCAAGGGTCCCCGGTCATGCCTCTCCCACAGACCCACACCGCACCCCATGCTCTGGGCCAGGACTCCCCCTAGACCTACTTCATAGAAGTCAGGTGTGGGGGCATCTCGAGGTGGGGCTGGGGCTGGAAGCCGAGCCCACGTGTCCATCCATCTGCAGAGGCCCAGTGAGCCCTCGGGGTACAGCGGAGCGGAGCCTTGATGCTTTACAGCCAAACCTGATCCCATCACTCACCAGCACCTTACTCGGGGCGTCTTTGCCATCCTGGCCTTCTGGCCAACCCCCCACCTGCCTCCTAGCCAGGGCTACTAGTGGCTGCCCTCCCGGGCTGCCCTCCATGCCCAGCCTGGCACTCAGGTCCCCAGCCTGGCCTGGTGGCACCCCCTTGGCACCCAGCTAGGGCCTTGGCCTGGCCTTGGCTGCCCTCCTGAGCGGACGCCATAGCCCCAGGGAGCCTGCCTGGCCCTCTGGGAGCACTTGCCTGGCTGGAGGCCACTTGTTGGCAGGGGTCCGGTCTTCACTGCTACCTTCTGCTGTGGGATGTGGCCCATGGTGTGGACTGAGCTGTGCAGAAGGCTGGGGGGTGGCATCTGGTGTCCGGCAAGGCCCTCAGCTGCTCTGCCCGTGATCGCAATGTCCTATACCTCCCTGCTCAGGGTGCTCCGTGGCTCCCCAGTGCTACAGCCCGCTGCTCGGCGTTCTGGGCCCCCCGCCCTCACCTAACTCCCACCCTACTAAAGGAGGCTCGGCGGCATCTAATTCTCTAGGCCCTTCCAGAATCTTCCATGCCATTTTCCCTTCCCACCACCCCACAGAGCAAGCCTCCACTCTGGAGCAGCCCCAGCTGGCCCAGCAGGTCCTCCCCATGACTGTTCCTGCCCTGAGACCCCCCCCTCCCCAGGGACTCCTCCATCCAAAAGCTCCGAGTGAAGACCCCTTCCTGGCTCAGAGCCAGGACCATCAGGGGCACAGGCTGGGGACTTGCAATGGGCCCTTGTCATTGGCCAGGTCCCTGAAAACTCCCAGTGAGCTCAGAGCCGGCTGCCCCCCACCCCATTCTAAATGCCCTCCCTGATGCCGTCCACGTGGGCCCCAGGTCTGAGGCCTGGTGGTCTCACATGAATGAATGAACATGAGGGTCTCTTTAAAGCTGCTTTGCACGTCGAGGACAGAGCCCAGGTCGTTCCTGCCTCGCCCCGCCCCTCCCCTGACAGAAAAACTCCTCTTTGGACCCCGGCCTTACCCCGCCTCCCCTCTCAGGACAGCAGGTCCCAGTAGCCCTCTGGCCCAGAACTGCCCCAGCTCCTGTCCAGTCCCACGTCCTCTCCTACCTTCTCCCTGGTGCCCCGCCCTGCTCTCTCCTGCCCTGGCCACCTTGGCCTCCGGCTCTTCTTCTGGCCCACCAGGCCTGCTCCCCCCGGGGGTTTTGCTCCTGCCGTTGCTCTGCCCAGAGTCTGCGCCCCTCCCTCCCCTCCTCCTCTGTCTTTACTCCGATGTCACCTGCTCACCGAGGTCTTCAGGGCCACCTGATCCAAAACGTCGATGTCTTCAGCGACACACACTCCATCACCAGCGTCCCCATCATCCTTTTCCTCCCCGGCTCGTATCCTGTGTCCTGGCTCCTGTCCTGAAGCTCAGAGGGCAGGACTTGGGATCCTTGCTCACGGCGGGATCCCCAGCAGCCCCGTGCAGGCACCACGATACACCCTCAGGGGGAGTTTTCATTCCCATGCGGGTGCTGGCCTCTGGTAATCGCCTGCCCGGCGGCACTGACCGGACTGGTCTGGGGACGTGCAGGTCCCGGAGCTCCTGGAACCATAACTGCGGAGGAGTCATGGGCGGGCACGGGAGTCCCGGCCACGGAATCCATGAGCCCCGGGAGCGGGTGTGGCGTGGCCACCTGCGGCTATTCCACGAGGGCTTTTCTTTCTTCGTGATGAAAAAT
This sequence comes from Mustela putorius furo, assembly GCF_011764305.1. Taxonomy (NCBI): domain Eukaryota; kingdom Metazoa; phylum Chordata; class Mammalia; order Carnivora; family Mustelidae; genus Mustela; species Mustela putorius. Next base: position 38,881,098 of record NW_025421322.1, on the reverse strand, counting down.
ACCCATTAGGACATGTCAGCTGGGCGTGGCTCCGGGGACTCCAGTTTGGGGAACATCAAAGCGTCACAGGTGGAACCGGCTGAGCGCAGGCGCTGGCCTTGGTGGCAGCAGGCCACAGAGCCCCCTCCCCGCCTGGGCACTCAGAGAGGACACTCGGTGCTCCTCTCTCTTCTTCATGGGGAGCCTGATGAGGGCATCAGGCTCAAGCTCACCATCCCGGGGGGCTCCCTCCCCAAGGCCTCTGGGCTGCCGAAGGTGGGGACAGGACACTTGTGTCCCTGCCAACCTTATGCCGCCTCTGGGTGTTCGCTTTGGCTCGGGGTCTGGTCTGGACAGGGGCTTCCTTCTTTGTTTTGGTGCTGTCTTTGTGAAAAGAGGGTCATTTAAAAAAAAATCTATTTTAATTTCATTTTTACCTTCTTTTTAAAGATTATGTGTTTATTTGAGAGAGAGCAAGAGAGATGGCACACAGCAGAGGGAGAGCAGCAGAGGGAGAGGGAGAGGCAGGCTCCTCACTGAGCAGGGAGCCTGACGCGGGGCTCGATCCCATGACCTTGAGATCATGACCAGAGCCGAAGGCAAATGCTTCACCGACTGAACCACCCAGGTGCCCCTAATTTTATTTTTTCTGATATTGATTTCCTTATATTTTTTAATGGTTCCAGTTAGTAGAGCACTTTGTCAACCATGAGGCTGAGGAGCGCGTGTAGGAGACTACTGGTCTCCCAGTGTCCATTATCCTCTTCTTCCTTACTAACAGAACTTTTATACTGCTGGTGATGGCAATGTGCCCAGCTGAAAAAATGACATTTTCCATCCTTTCTTGAAAATAGGAATGGATGAGGAGCCATTATGTGAGGTTTCTAGGAAAGTTCAAATGCACGATGACCCTCTTCCTCATTCCTCCTTCCTGCTCCCCAGAGCTAGGATGTGATGGCTGGATCTCTAGCAGCCATTTTGTACCACAAGGGGATAGGATGGCAGTGTAGAAAGATGGGAGGCTCCTGGATCTCTGATAACTGTGTAGTTCCAGATTTTTCTGACATGAGAAAAAACAAACTTTTATCTTGCATACTGCTACTTTTAGAGGTTTTCTGTCACATGTTGCCTAGTCTTAATGGCCACAGAAGATATAGTCCTGATCTCCACTGTACAGAAAGCAGCCTGAAGCACCCACTCCGGCCGTACTGTGCCTCAGTAGTCTTCCCAGGGCTCTGTGAGGCAGCTGCCAGAGCCCCTTCCACCAGGAAGGAGACTGAGACCAGAGAGAGAAGAAGACTTGCCATGGCAGAGTGGAAGCTCCCCGCAACCGAGGTGTCCCTGCTGCTCCAGCCGAGATGAGACACCCCAGGGAGTAATCATACCACGGCAGACATGTAGGCATCTGGAGCCGATGGTGAGAAAGCTGCTTGGGTGAGGCGAGTTTCCTGGGCCCCCAAACCACAGGGCTGAGGCCTTGTCTGTTCAAGTCATCTGTGCGGAGCCTTGTCTGTTCAAGTCATCTGTGCGGAGACGGCTTGAACCCTTGGGGACTGAGTTGCCCCACCCTTGAAGGGGGCGGAATGGGGTGGGGCAGCTGTTGGCATGGAACCCCCGCCCCCCGCCAAGCCCCAGCCCTGCTCTGGGATTCTGTTCCAGCTCTAGGACTCCCACCGCCTTTGTCTGTTTTTAACCCTCTGTGTGCCACAAAGGGGGCAGCCCCAGAACAGGTCACTGAGTCCCCATCCACCTGGGAGGGAAATTGTTCTGTAGTTCGAGAACCTTCTGAATCGGGCAGGAGCCCTTGGAAGCGAAAGAGGAAGCGTCTTTCTGTTTACCTCCGTCTAGTGATGTCAGCTTCCTTGCTTTGTGCAGAACCTGCAGGTTGGCGGCCCGCCCGTCCCCTGGGAGCACCTCGCTCAGCTGCTGCTGCGGAAGGGCACGGAGGCAGCCCTTGGCTGGCTCTCCTGGAAACAGGAAACGCCGGTGGGGGACTTTTCTTCCCAATTTAGAGGAGGGCGGCTCCTTGAGGTCTGTCAGGTCCTGTTCACCAGCACATCCCACAGGGGTGACCCTCAGTGCAGGGGGTGGGGGCTGGGCTGGAGGGTACTGCAGGGAGTCTGGGAGTCCTCGGAGGGCCCAGGAACCTTGGAAGGGACAAGGTTCTAGCCCTGGCTTTGCACTCAGGAGCCAGGGAACCCCAGGCCAGTCCCTCGCGTCCAGGGACTGCTTTTCTCATCCGGAAGGTGGAGGTGGATAGTCCCGAGGGCGCCGTGTTGATCCTGGCTCCACCAGCCAGCTACACCACCCTGGACAGGTCAAGGCCTTGGTGCCTCCACCTGGCAAACAGATACTTGGAATGAGCGCAGGGGCGGCACGGACTTGAAACCCCCCTCCAAAGCTGAGCTCGCGCTCGCTGAGTCCGCCCTGAATAGTGACACACCTCCACTCTGTCTGCCGGCGCGGGCACAGGTGAGTGGAGGCGAGCCGGCACCGTGCAGGGCGACGGAGTGCTGGAGAAGCCGGCAACACTGGAGAAGCCGGAGAAGCCGGCACGGAGGCGGACACTCACTCACTCACCACCAGCCCCCGGGCTGCATCCGCTGAGTGCCCACTCTGCCAGGCCCCGGCAGGGGCTGATGGAGACAGCACCCACAAGAAAGGCACAGCCTCCTCTCTCAGACCCTGTGCTCCACCAGGTGGAGGCCAAGCATAAAACCAGTACACCAGTGGGATCATTTCAGTCGGCCTTAGAGGCCAGGACGTGGGGAGCAGGGACCACAGGAGCCAGAGCCTAATGACGAGAGAGGAAGACTAGCAACGGTCCGGGGAGTGGACTGTGGGAGGAGACACCGCCGAGGCAGAGCCCCCGACAGGCCCATGTGTTGTGTCCAGTGTGGCTGCGGAGCTTCCTGAGTGGGAAGAATGGGACAGGAGAGGAAGCAGAGACAGGGCAGGGCCAGATGAGGCAAGGTCTTCCTTGTCAGGGCTGGGAGGCTAAGTTTATCCTAAGTACACTTGGCAGAAATAGGTGGTTCTCAACCAGGGGAGGGACGTGGGTCTGGACATGGCTTCTGCCACTTACCAGCTCTGCACCAGGCTCTCCTTACCCTGTCTGTGCCTCAGTTTCCTCTTCTGTTGGATGGGATGCTCACTCCCAACACCTTCCCACAGTCTTGGCCGGTTGTGCATTTAGGCGCTACCTAGCACCAAGGACGGGCTCAGTAACTGTCACTGTGGTGGTTTTTAAAACAATGACTGCAAATCTTTGACACTCATCCTGCCAAGAGAGGGGCAGTGTGTCCTGTCGCCTTGAGTCTGGCTGTCTGCTGAGCTGTCTAACACCATGCTGCGGAGGTCACGCTGCCTGACCCCTGAGGCCGGGTCACCAAGGCCTACGGGCCTTCTGTCTGGCTTCCTCGGACGGCTCCTCTCCAGATGTTTCCCCTCGGGATGCCCCCTCTTCAAATGTAACCGCCACGTGGTAAGGAAGCAAGGCTCCACGGTGAGGCCACATGGCAGGCTCCAGGGGCCTGTCCCAGCAGAGCACTGTGTGGCAGTCGCCCTGGCATGTGAGGGAAGAAGTCTGCAGGTGGCCGCTACCCTCAGCTGCTGAATGGTCCCCGTCGCAGGAGCCACCCCAGCTGAGGTCCTGGTGTCGCAGAGCAGAGACAAGCTGTCTCTCGCTGAGCCCTGTCCAGACGCGTGGCCCCAGAGTCCATGAGCCCAGCAGCACGGGGGCGAGTTCTGGGGTTGGTCCGCAGCCACAGGACGGGGAGAGCCTGCCACCACTGGGCCCGCAGTCCTTCCCTGCCACACGCTGTCCTCCCCTTCTCAGGACCCGCCTGCCTTGGCTTCTCTAGCCCTCAGGGTGGTCTCCAACCATAGACAACCCAGATTTCTGGTTTGAGAACTTGTTTTTTAAAGATTTTATTTGTTTGCTTATTTGTTTGAGAGAGAGAGAGCTCTCAAGAAAGCTCAGACAGACAGGAGAGGCGGAGGGAGAGAGACAAACAAGCAGACTCTCCGCTGAGCACGGCGGCCCAGGAGGGGCTCCATCCCACAGCCCTGAGATCACGACCTGAGTCAAAATCGTGATTTAACCGACTGAGCCACCCAGACACCCTGAGAACTTGTATTTTAAAATAGCAGAATTCTTTGCTTCCAGTGAAATCTTAGGCCAATCCAAGCAGAGCTGGCTGGTGAGCACGGAGTGACCCGTCCCCACCGCCTCCCAACCCCTGGCTCGGTGGCCCCTGAGCGGTCTGGGAACTCGCGGGCCCCGAGAGTGCAGTCCTCCCTGGTGTGGACACTGGGTCTCTCCGTCTCTCTGAAACTCGTGCATGATTAGTGGGCGACAGGGACTGTCACCATAGCCACAGCCACTGCCGCGGGCCGACCCCTCGCAGCACACCTCACACCCCGACTCGGTTTGCCATTCGTCCTCCATGCTCCAGGACACAGAGCCCCTCCGGTCCTCTGCCCCTACAAGGAGCCGGCGTCAGGGGGCTTCTGGAATACGGGTGAAGGGCTGTAGAGACTAGTCTGAGCCCAGGGCAAAGCACGCAGGAGCTGCTCAGAAATGACCGACCAGGGGAAGCCTGGAAAACATCGAGGTCCTTCACAATGATTCAGGAGTCTTGTATGCCTCGAGAATCAGGACACCGAGGGCCGCCTGGCGGCTCTGTCCCCATGGCGTGCCTCGGTTTCCCCACAGTGAAATGAGGGGCCTGAGCTCAGGGCCCGCAGAGTCCCTCTGGTGCAAGGCTGCAGCTCGGGGCCGCACAGACGGGACTTGCTGGGGGCAGAGATGCGCCCCTGCTGGCCCCTGCTGAGCCGCAGCCTGGCACTTCCCTCTCGGCTCCGGGTTCCTCCTTGGCCGGCGAGGGTGGAAGCACGTGTTCTAGCACCGGGGTGGGGTGGGGGGGTGGGCGGGTGTCTGCAACCACCCTGCCTGACTCCGGCCACAGCCCGGGTCACGGGACCCTCAGCCCTGACCGTGGGCAGGCCTGCAGGACCTCGGGCAGGAAACAGACTCCCGTGGGGCCTGGACCAGCAGCCACTCTGGTCTCTCATGGGCCTAGAAGCCAAAGAAAGGAGAGGAGTGCCCACAGGCAGAGATTCCCAAGAAGTTCTGGGCTTTTATTCATTTCTACTTTGTTTATGGTTCTTTAAAACCACTGGTTCTCGTCTGGGGAAATTTTGTCCCCAGGGACATTTGGTAATTTCTGGAAACATTTGATGTCCCAACTGGGGGAGGAGGGGCCCCTGGCGTCTAGTGGGTAAAGACCAGGGCTGTTGTTGGACTCCGGCAGGGCACAGACCAGCCCGACAACAAAGAATTCTCCACCACAAATTTCAACAGTGTCAGGTCGGGAAGGCCTGATCTAAACCAAATCCCGTCCGCTCTCCAGGCTCCACCTCCTCCAGGAAGCCGTCCTTGGTCTGAGTCCCCTAATTATTCCCACTGGCCTGTAATCGGGTTTTCCCATGTTCTCGGGAGCGCCAATAGCAGCGAGCCTCCCCCACAGGGAGAAGAGCGTCCACCACCTTAAAAAGAATCTTCCATTTGTTCACTTTGTATCATCAGATACAGCATCTACAGAGAAACACACGTAACATATGCGCAGCTTAGGGAGGTGTCCTAAGCGGAACCCCTTTAACGGCTGTCTGGGCCGAGACAGGAAACCGTGTGACTCCCTCCCCTCTCCACACCCCCATCAGCTGCTGGATGGGCCCCGTGGTCAAAGCCTTACCTGCCCTGAAGCAAACCCCGCCCTCTCCGGAAACGGCTTCCCCTGGTCTCCCGGCGTCATCTCGAGTTACCGCTGCTGGACAAGACGGTCCACCTGCGCCCTTTGGAAATACTGGAGACTTTCTTTTCCATTGTCAGTGTGGGGGTAACGGACCGACCTGCCCTCACCCCACACACGTGACCGGTCAGGATCTTTGTTTGCACACCGTGGACACATGGATGTGGACGTAGCTCAAAGTCTCCATCACTTCAAGTACTATCTTTTTCCAGCTGAACTTGGCCATCTCTGGCCAGTGGACACATCTGCAAGGTGGACCCGGAGACCTTTCGGCATGACCCTGGTCTTCGGCGGCTTTCTTGCTCTCTGGGGGGTCTGGGTGTTCTGGGCTCATCTTGTCTATTTCCTGCTGCAGACCCGGAATCGGCCATTTCTCCAAAAAGCCGTTGTTTATTTTTGTAAGAAATTACATTTCAAGACCACAGTGTGAGGACTCCTGGGTGGCTCAGCCTATTAGGTGTCTGCCTTCGGCTCAAGTCATGATCTCAGTGTCCCGGGATGGAGTCCCGCCTTCCGCTCCTTGCTCAGCGAGCTTACCTCTCCCTCTGCCTCTGCTGCTGCTCCCCCTGAGTGCAGTCTCTCTCTGACAAATAAATAAATACAGTCCTTTAAAAAAAAAAAAAAGACCATGGTATGGACTCCAGGATGCTCATTTATACTGGGTTAGTCTTTTTTTTTTTTTTTTTTTTTTTTAAGACTTTTTCGGTGGACAGAGCCAGGAAATATACCAATATTTCTTTTAACTCTAAAGTGCTTCATGAGTTCAAACTGATATTTCCAACCCAGAATCCAGGCATCCAGCATTTTAACTTCACGTCTTCTGTCGTATGCCCGCTACCCCTGTCCTTTCACATTTAGAATTCAGGCTCGAAGGACCTGAGAGTCATAGCACAGTATCTCATTTCTCATTCGCTCTATACCTCGTCCCAAACTCCGCCGTCTTGGAGTAACAGTACCACGGTCGGCTGATTCCTGACACAAGCCACTGTCTCGCAGGCCCTCCGCAGCCTTGCTCTGGTCTCCACGTCTCCCCTCGGCCTACGCCATCCTTAAGACCCTCGACCTAGTACAATCCTCGATCCTCACAAGCTCCTCTAAGGCTTGGTCCTAGAGCTGACCTTCCTCCACGATTTCCCCTGGTTGCTCATTCTCTAGAGGGGACCCTCAGGCCCCGGCGGGAACAGTCCCCGACTTCCCGAAGCCCATGCCCGCGTGCGTCTCTCCCGCCGGGAGGTCTGGTTCGCTGGGGTTTGGTACTGGGCTCACAGTCACTTTGAGTAACTTAACATGCGCTTCTCCACTTTCTTCTGGCAGAAAGCGTTGCCATTGGAAAGTCTGAGAACAATTGAATTTCCGTTCCTTTAAGTCCCTTGCTCTTTTTACCTGAATTCCTGAAGGATTTTTCCACCTTCTTCTTTACAGGATTTTACTAGAATGTGTGAATATTCTGGGTAAATATTCTCAAGTACGTGGTGTGCTCTCAATACGTAGGTCTGACTGCTGTTTCAGGGACGTTTCCTGGAACTGTAGTGTCAGCATTCGCCTGTTCGGCCTCCATGTCCCCGGAGCCCCAGGCAGGGGTTCCTGCTGCTCCCATGTTGGATCTTCTTTGCCACCCTTCCTCCATAGGCAAGGGTTGCTTTTTACCTGTGTCATTGTTTCTTTTCTAATTTCAAGACCAGTCCTCCTGTTACACTGTTTTAGTTCTCATAAGGCTTTACCTACTGTGTTCTTTCTAGGGGAGTCCTTATTTCCAAAACGGTTTCTTCCTTTGTTTTAAATCTTTCCTGAATTTCCTGAATTTGTTGCCACCTCTCTTGGTTTTTCTATTTCTGGCGGACACTGCTCTTTTCCTGGCTTTTACTATGGCCTTAACATCCGTAAGCGCACCTGGGAATGAAGGGCGGGTGACTTTTCTCCTTTTTCATTTCACGTGGATCATTTTTGGGTCCTGAAAACTGGTGGGCCGCCGTCTCAGTCTGGTTTGTGCTGTGTCTTTCTGGAACGCTTTCCTTGTCTACCTGGGGTGTTCTTCTGCCTTTTAGTCTCTCTTTTCAAATAAGAACATCGGTGTGGAATTTTAGTCTCAGGACTTTTCTGTTGCTCATATTTGGGTGAAATGAGCTGGTTTCTGAGCTTTTCGGCGTCGTGGTCCGGACCCTGCCCTTGTCTGAGCCTGCTTCAGCCAGTATCCAGCGAGGCATGTGGCTTGGCATCTGACGCACGGGGGTTTCCTGGTCATCCTGAAGGTTCCCGGGACTCAGCCCACATACCTCCAGCAGCCCCTTGCGCTCACCTGCTTGGGACAGTGAGCGTCCCGCAGCCGGCGGTCGTCCTCCAAGGCTCTGGGCACCGCCCGGCGGAGTCCTGGGGCCGCTGGCGGGCTGTCCTGCCGTCTGGCCCCCCCAGCGGCCCAGCCGCGTCCTCCTCTCCTTCCCGTGCGGATGTAGGCTCCGGCCAGGCAGATCTAGGGCCCTTTGGAAAGGTCGGGCCTGGCCTACGGTCCCCAGGCTGAGCCCCACCGTGAAGACGGGGAGGAGTAGGGAACTCCAGATGGATTCAGGGAAACTGAGGTTAGAGGGACCTGAGCCCCGTTTCCTGAGGAGAACCTGAAAACCCTGGATGTATCCCCACCTACTTTTGGGGGGGCATATTGGGGTCTTGAGCTGAATCTTGTCGTAAGTGCTGCTCTTTGGTTCTGCTTTCCAATTTTTTTATTTTTAACATGAGGGTTTGGGGGTATCCACAACCAGGATCCCCTCAAAACTCCATCACCCAGAGGCCTCAGAAGTTCTTGTGTTCCTCTGCCTGTTTGATTTGTTTCCCCGGTAACCCGGAGCCACATACCCTGTGATGGGTCCCGAGGGGGAAGCAACCTGCCCCAGGGCCCTCACCTGGCATGTGGCCAGCTGGGATATGTCTCTGGAGATGACATCGTGGGCTGTGACAGCACCTGGCCCTGCACCTGACAGCCAGTGGGCCCCCCTCGCTGAGCACCTACCGTGTACCAGGCACCGTGTGAGGATGGGGGCAGGGAGGGCACCTCGCCTCTGGGCCGCCCAGGCCGCAGTCCCCACCGCCTGCTGACTCTGCCCCCAGACACCTCACTGACCAGCCCTGCCCCCAAGGGCTGCCGCACCGCCACTCCCCGGACGACAGAATATCGTGTGGTCTCCACCTTCACCCCACACCTACCCAGAGTCCCTAGAGCCAGTGCCTTCGGGGCCCCGCACCCCCGAAGGACCAGGACCGGGCCCCAGTGGAGCGTTCTGGACGGCTTGCCCTTCATGACTGTCTCTCTGGCCGCAGCTGAGCTGTGCTGTGTGTGGCTGAGGTTCATGAGACACTAACCGCTCTGGGTTTCCCCGAGACTTCCTGCCACCTGCAATGCTTCCCGGATCTGGCCACAGCCTGGGGAAGTGTTCGAAGCTCCCAGGCTGGGGGAAGGGCTGATGGAGCAGGTCACAGAGAACAGGGGTGCTGGCTGTGCGCCCCGCAGAAACCCAGGAGTGAGAAGCACCTGCCCGCCACGGTCCTGGCCCGTCTCCCGTGGCGGAGGCCAGCCCGCTTCAGTCCCGGCAACGGTGGGGTGGGGATGAGGAGGCTCCGGATAATGCGCGGGAAACTAAGGACAGAGCGGGCTGGAGCGAACGCCGGCGCCTTCACGCCGGGCCCAAGGCAGCCTCACGGTCATCTCTGCATCTCAGAGTGTGACAGAACATGGGTCCCCATGGGCACGGCTGTGGGCACCCCACGGGGCCTGGCTGTTGAGCACAGAGCCCATGGCCTGTCTCTGCAAGGACCAGCCCCCAGTTGGAAGCCAGCAGGCCCCAAACCCGCACGGCACTGAGCCCGCCCCAGAGCCACGTGCCCCACTGAGCACAGAGCAGGAGCCGATCGGTGTTCCCAAAGCTGAAGACCCACTGACACCAATGGCAGGACCCTATCCCCCAGATCAAAATGCTGAGTGACTTGCTCGGGTCACCCGGCAAGATTCTGTTGACACTGGGGACTGACCTGGGATTCTCTGAGCCTGGAGCCCAGCCTGCCACCCCTCTTGCTCACGAGTCCACTGAGTGGGCCCGGAGGCCCAGGTCTGGACAGGCCACTGGGGCCCTGGGGCCAGGAGAGGGGGCCAGCTGCAGAGGGGGGAGGCACCTGTCCGGCCGGGGAGGCCCAGACCTTTGCTGCAGGAGATGGAGGCCCGGGTGAGTGCTGCCTGGTTTGTCCACCCAGAGCTTTCAGGAGGGAAGGACACCTCCCCTCACCACCCCATAGCACTGCAGGCCTTCCCTACCCGCCAGCCCCTCCACACTGCCCAGCACTGGGAAGAGGAAGAGCTTCTTGGACCGGTTCTCCAGGGTCGAGCCCGGCCCTGGGCCCCAGCTGTCCGCCCTCCCAAGTGAGCTCTGACCTCCTGATGGACGGGCGTCCGAGGCACAGAGGGTGGCAGCTTCCCAGGGTCCCCCCGCCGGTGCGCAACTGTCCTGGACTGCAGGCTTGTGTCACCCCAAAATTCGTGGTGATACCCTAACCCGCAGTGCAGTCATATTAGGAGTTTATTAGGGCAGGAGTATTGAGCCAGCCTCTCTCTACCGTGTGGGGGTGCGGTGACAGGACGGAACCAGGAGGAGCCCCCCAGGAGCACCTCCCTGCTCTCAGCCTCCCACCTCCAGACTGAGGATAGGTTACAGCAGCCAGAGCTGACCAAGCAGGGACCGAGCCAGGCTGTGAGCCCGGGAAGCCTGAACCCCAAGTTCATGACACATGCCCGAAGTGAAGAGTGTATTAGCCGAGGATAAATGCGGATAGCAGGAGTGTGTGTGTGTGTGTGTGTGCGCACGTGCCTGTCTCTGTGTGCAGATGCGTGTATTAGTGTGTGTGCATACACATCTGTCTGTGTGAGCGTCTGTATCTGAGTGTGTGGGTGTGTGTGTCAGTGCGTGCATGTGCACACGCGTCTGCGTGTCTGTGCGTGTCTGGGCATGCTGGTGGAGCTGGGCTGGTCTTGTGGCTGGAACCAGCCCTGCTGTGGAAGCTGCCACTTGACCTTGCTTGTGCCGGGGGTCAGCCCAAGCACGTGGGGGCAGCTCTGTCTCCTCTGTCCTTCCCCTCCTCTCTGTGTCCTGGGCGTGGCTCGGGGCTGGCCCCTGCCGGCCTCACGGGCTCTCTGTCAGCCTACGGCTGGAGGGGCTGGGGAGCTTGGCCCTGGCAGCGAGGGACGTGGTGAGAACGAGCCAGCAGCCGTGAGCCTTCGGGGAGCACCTGAGGCTCACTGGGCACTGAGCCAGGGCGTTAGCGCCATTGCCCTGAGTCCTCCCGAACCCGGGAAACCCTCATCCTTCCCACGTGACAGTTAAGGATTTCGAGGCCGGCAGAAGTAGCCTTGGGGCGCCTGGATGGCTCAGTGGGTTGGGCCTCTGCCTTCAGCTCAGGTCATGGTCTCAGGGTCCTGGGGTTGAGCCCCACATCGGGCTCTCTGCTCAGCAGGGAACTGGCTTTCCCCCCCACATCTCACCCCCCGCCTGCCTCTCTGCCCACTTGTGATCTCTGTCTGTCAAGTAAATAAATAAAATCTTGAAAAAGAAGAGGGAGAGAGAAAAAAAGCAGCCTTTTGTGACCAGGGGCCCAGAGAACAGGCTCCCCATTATCCGCCATGACCAGACCTGGATGTGGCTTGCCCAGGGGCTTACGAGCCTGGAAGCCAGTCGCCTTCTGCTACACCTGGGCAGGTCATCCCGGAGACGGCCCATTTATTCATCCACTCATTCATTCCTTCTCCTGGACGAGGTAGCCGGTGCCGCCGCGTGAGCCCCAAGGAGTGGCTGGCCCAGAGGCAGGAGACACGTCGTGGTCCAGCTCTGAGGCTGCATCCGAGAAGCGCAGGACCGAACACCTCCCTTCCCACGAGATCGGGGCGGGCCCTGCTACCAAGCACACAGTCTCGCTCCTTTGATGCCCCTCCCCTCGGCCCTTGGTGCCCCACGGGAGCTCTGGTCGGCGGGCCAGGCCGTCCGCCCCCTGGGACGATGAGGGGCCCCTCCAGGGCAAGCACAGGCACGAGAAGTGTGCCCCACAGGGAGGCTCCGTCGGGAAGGCCCCCTGGCTGGGAGCCAGGGCTCCGTCCCCTACTCACGACACTCCCCAGCGGCTTGGCCGCTGCTCCGGCGGTAAAGGGTTGCACCTGGGTGGGCTTGGCAGGGACCTCGGCAATGTGACATGCCCTCCCTACCCTCTCAATGGCGCCCATGGGGAGGTGCCCGGAGCCATGCTGTTTTGAGGTACCCTGGGTAGACAGCCACACCGCGACATGCTTTTTTTTCTTTAAAGATTTGTTTACTGGGACACCTGGGCGGCTCAGTCGGTTAGGCATTCAACTCTCGATTTCGGCTCAGGTCTCATAATCTCAGGGTCGTGGGACCGAGCCCTGCGTCAGGCTCTGCTCAGCAGGGAGTCTGCTTGAGGTTCTCGTCCTCCCCCACGGCCCCTCCCCCCAAATAAATAAACCTTTAAAAAGAAAAAAAGAGTAGATACTCTTCCATTTAAAACTGATATTTATTTATTTTAGAGAAAGCGGGAGCGTGAGAGAGGGCACGCGACAGGGGGAGGGCCGGAGCGCTGGAGAGTCTGAAGCAGACGTCCCGCGGAGCCAGGAGCCCGGTGCGGGCCTCGATCCCGCAGCCCTGAGATCGTGAGACCTGAGCAGAAACCACGAGTCAGCCGCTCCACCCACCGAGCCGCCCCGGCACCCCACACCGGGACAAGTCTGAGGCCTGCGCAGAGGAGCGATCCCGAGGTCCGGAGTCGGCCCGCTCTGTACATGCGTGTGTGTGTTCGGTTCGTCTCCCTCCTGCGTGACCCCGGCTCCGCCACCAGCCTCTGTTTCTGCTGCCTGCAGAACGCTGGGCACACAGCAGGTGCGCAGTAAATACCTGCTCAGTGAGGAGGTGATCGAAGGACGGGCACTGACGCGGGGAAGTTTTTCCTTCTTTTTGCCAATTTTACAGTTTTTTGTAATAATTACATAGAATTTTTAATGTGGGAAAAAACAAACCACAGAGGTTTCAAAACCTCGTCACTGCACATCTGGTGTGGCCACAGGGAAGTGAAGGGGTTTGGGGGCTACAGCAGCTCTGCGAGGCCCCAAGGGTCACCGTGGCCAGCGTGACATCTGCTGAAGGCCGAGTCCCACAGAGCGTCTGGAAGGAACCAAGCCGTGGGGAGCTGGGGAGGCTTTTCCTCCCTCGCTCATGCCCCTGCTTATCACGCTGCTGGGGCAACGGGAGGGGACACAGGGCTGTCGGGTGAGAGGGACCCAGGCTCCGGAGCTGCTCGCTTCACTCCAGGGGCCTCGGTTTCCTCACCTGTGACGTGGGCTGATGGCGGAGTGCTCGGCCGGTGGTGGGAACCACCTGCTGCCGTCCCGCGGCTCGGCCCTGCCTGTGCTCTGGGCAGCTTTACTTCCTTCCCTTTTCCAGCCTCGCTGTTCCCAGGGTGAAGCAAGACTCTGCTGATGCTTGTCGATGTCTGCGGCAGAGACGCCCAAGAAGGGCCAGCTCCCGCGTCCCTGAAGCTGGCCGGGGGAGCAGGAGGACGGGAGGGTCCTGGGCCAGGAGCGGGGCTGAGCCCACAGCCCAGGGCTGGCTCTCGACTCTGCCCCCTAGCCATGGGCGCCGCTCGACTCTGCGAAGGGGGCACCGCAGGGCCCACCTGTCTAGGCTCTTGGGACTGCTGGCTCTTCCGGTGGGTGGCCGCATCCCTGTGCCCAGAAGACCGTCTGTCCCCACCCCTCCCTCCTGCGTGACCCCGGCTCCGCCACCAGCCTCTGTTTCTGCTGCCTGCCCTTTTCCTGCGTCCTCTGTGCTGGTGCCGCTGCTCGTGGCACCGTGTGATGCTGGTGGCCCCACTGGTGGTGGGGTTTGGGGGGGCTGCAGGGAGCACCAGGGAAGCCCACGGAGCCACGGCCCACTTCCATCGGGGATCAGGCAGCGGGACCTGCCCGGTGACACAGAAACTGAGTGTTTGTGCAGGATTCCACTCTGCTGGTGAGAACGGCACGCGGTCCCGGTGACCCACGGAATACGGTCCCCTCCATCGGGGTGAGTCCGCACACAAGCGGAACACTTGCCTTAAAACTGGCGCCCGCAACATAAAGACGAACAACAAAACTTAACGTTTTATTCTCTTGGCAGTATTAATGTCATCAACACTCACTCAACAAACCAGCGACGGGAAACGTCAGTGTTTACTGTGTCGCTGCTCACAGTGACATTAGCTAGTATGTTAAAAGCACCACGACCCGTTGGCAGAGATGCAAGGCTGGGACAAGGCCCCTCAGAGCCCCCACAGCTGAGCTCAGGCAGCACCGAGGTGACGGATGGGCTCACCCTGATCCTGACCGAGGCCGTTCGGAGCGCGGCCTCTGCGGTCACGCCCTCCCACCGTCGGTCATTCATTCACCGGGCAGCTCAGCTCGTAGTGCCCTCCTGCAGCATATCCTGGGTCGAGGCAGTGGGGGGTCAGGGTCGACCTCAGGGCCTTGGAGGGGCCTTCAGGACAGGCTGCAGCCTGCCAGGTATAGAGTCCCCTAGCGTCGGGGTGCTAGTGGGCGGTGCATGCCCGTCTCCTCCCTGTGCCTCCGTGTTCTCATGCACACGCTAAGAGCATCCCTGCTCTGGCAGTGCAGGCTCCCCGCCCCACCATCCCCCCAACTGGGCACCGGAGACCTCCCTGCCCTTCCTACAGCGTGGTGTGTGCGCCCCCTAGCGGGAACCAGGACGCAGGGGCCGGGCCTTCTCTTCCCCAGAACACGCATTGCCCTTGCTGCCCCTGGAGAGCAGCGTGAGCGCAATAGTGGCGGCTGCCTTTGCGGAGGCTCCTGGAAGCCGGACACCGAACAAATGACTTACCTGTGACCCTTCTGCACCTTCTTTCTAACATTTTCACCATCTGTGACTTTCACCGATTGAAAAAAAGATTTGCATTGAAACCGAACTCGCCATGTTGCTGGATCAGAACTTAACGTGGCCATGACAGCGCCGCTTCTCCAGGTTCATGTACAGACACTGCGCAGTCTCTGTCAGATCCCAGGCTGGAGGAGGCCTCGGGCTACGGGATCCTGCTTTGTCTATACACGCAGAGGGTCAGAAGTGGCTGGGGACTCACATTGTCCTAGAGTCACCTTCGGTGCAGAAATTAACAAGCTGACCGCAAATTTCACATGGACATTGAAGAGACCCAGAAAAGCTGAAACAGTCTTGAAAAAAGTACAAAGTTGGAGAACTCAGACTCTTCCTTTTCAGAAGTTTCTATGAACTGTGACCGTGGGAGGCCGTGTGGTACTGCCATAAGGATGGAGAGTAGGTCAATGAAACAGGATTGAGGGTCCCGAAATAAGCCCTTTATGGTCGACCTTTATGGTCGGCTGATTCTTTATGAAGGAGGAGGAATGAGTTTTTCGGCAAACAGTACTGGGACAACTGCATATCCATATGCGAATGAATGAGGTTCGACCCCTCCCTCACACCATGCACACAAATGAGCTCACAATGGATAGAAGAGCCAAGTCTAAGGGCTAAGCTGTAAAACCCTTAGAAGAAAACATAAAGGTTCATCTTCATGACTCTGGATGAGGCAGTGGTTTTAGACACGACCCCAAACACACAGACAACAGAAACAAACAAACAAACAAACAAACAGGCAAATTGGATTTCATTAAAAGCAAAAACCTTAGTTTTTCAAGGGACACCATCAAGAAAGTAAAAAGACAATGCACAGAACGGTAAAGAATATTTGCACTCTACATCCGATAAGGGACTCACACCCGGAGCATACGAAGAACGAAGAATGCTTAAACTCAAAAGTTAAACGGCAAATTTAATTCCATCCAGCTTGACGACGGGTGAAGGCTGTGAGTTTGCAGTACGCGGAAGAAGGCGCCCCAGCGGCAGTGAGCCCGGGAGGAGCGGCCCAGAGCCATTAGCCCACAGAAAAGGGCAAATCAACACCAAAATGAGATGCATCCTGCATCGGCCAGCTCGGCTGCTGTGACAAACATCACAGACCAGGTCCTGAGCAGCGGGAACCCGGAAGCTGGAAGGTTGAGATCAAGATATTACAAGGGGGACGCCTGGGTGGCTCAGTTGGTTAAGCAGCTGCCTTCGGCTCAGGTCATGATCCCAGCATCCTGGGATGGAGTCCCGCATCGGGCTCCTTGCTCAGCAGGGAGCCTGCTTCTCCCTCTGCCTCTGCCTGCCATTCTGTCTGCCTGTGCTCGCTCTCTCCCCCGCCCCCTCTCTCTGATAAATAAATAAAATCTTTTTTTAAAAAAAAAAAGACATTACAAGGACTGGCTTCTGGCAAGGCCTCTCGTCCTGGTGCGTGGACAGCCTCCTCCTCACGGTGTTCCCACGCGGCCTTCCCCAGTGTGTGCTCACATGCACACACACGCGCACGCAGAGTCCGCGGTCTCTTCTCTCCTGGGGGGCAGGGCCCACCCCTATGACCTCATTTAAACATAATGCCCCCCCATCCGTGAACACAAGTGCCCTGGGGCGTTAGGGCTTCAACATATGAATCTGGGGGGACACGATTCAGTCCAAAACACCATTCACACCCCTGGGACTGGCTTATTCAGAGAGGCAGGTGATACCAGGTGTTGTAGAAAACACGGAGAGACCGGAGCCCTTATGGTCGGCTGGTGGGTGTGCCCGGTTCCCAGCTGTAGGCCCCGGGAACCGTCAGCAGAAGGCGAGTTTTTAAACACCATCGTTACTGTGATAAAATACACGTCACATGAAATTTATGATTTTCACCATTTTTAAGTATATGGATTCCACAGTATTACATAAATTCAAATTATCATGCAACCATCACCACCATCCACCTTTAGAACTTCTCTGTCACCCCAGACGAATGCCCGTCCCCACCAACAGGAGCTCCCCGCCGCCTCCCCCCAGGGCCAACCCCCGGCTCCTTCCGGTCTCTGTCCCTCCGCGTGAGCACTCCGGTTCTCTCAAGTAAGCAGATCGGGCCCTGTTTTTCCTTTTGTGCCTGGCTTCCCCCAGCCTATTTTCTTCCAGGGTTGCCCATTGTCTGGGGGCTCAGTGGGTGAAGCCTCTGCCTTCGGCTCAGGTCGTGATCCCAGGGTCCTGGGATGGAGCCCTGCATTGAGCTCCCTGCTCAGCGAGAAGCCTGCTGCCCCCTCTCCCACTCCCCCTGCTCACACCGTCTCACTCTGTTGCTCTCAAATAAATAAATAAATAAAATCTTTTTTTAAAAAGTTCCAGTGTAAGCAGGGGCGCCTGGCCTGCTCAGTCAGTAGGTTCAGGGCTCTTGACCTTGGGGTTGTGAGTTTGAGCCCCACGCTGGGTGTAGAGACCACACAAGTAAATAAACTTTCTTTTTTTTTTAAAGATTTTATTTATTTATCAGAGAGAGAGGGGAAGAGAGCGAGCACAGGCAGACAGAGAGGCAGGCAGAGGCAGAGGGAGAAGCAGGCTCCCTGCTGAGCAAGGACCCCGATGTGGGACTCGATCCCAGGACGCTGGAATCAAGACCTGAGCCGAAGGCAGCTGCTTAACCCACTGAGCCACCCAGGCGTCCCGTAAATAAACTTTCTTAAACATTCCAGTATAATTAACATGCAGCGTTACATTAGGCTCAGGTGTATAACTCAACAAGAACTTTTCCTCTTGAAAGCTGAGTAAAATTCCGTTGTGTGTCTAGACGCCGTGTTCTGTTTACGGTTCATCCGGCCGCGGACACCGGACACCACCTCTCGGCTGTTGTGAATAAAGTTGCTGTGATCGTGGGCGGACAAATCTCTCTTCAAGTGTGTGCTTTTAATTATTCGGTTTCCACTCAGAAGTGGAATGCTGGATCACGTGGCAATTCTGCTTAATTTGGGGGAAAATCTCCATACCGCTTTTCACAGACAGGGGCTCTCCCTGGATGCTCCCGGGGAGGGGGTGGGGAGAATTCACAGACCACCCGCAGGGATGAGAACCCAAGAGGACGGGCCTGGGCATCCGGCAGACCCCGCGCAGATCCCGCCCCTGCCACTTGGTACTGGAATCCCCGGGGCGCGGTCTCCCACCTTGCAGGGCTCAGGAGGTTTCGGTGAGCTGTTGTGCGCCGCGGGCCCAGCCAGGCCAGACCCCTCCCCACCAAACACCGCCCTTCAAAATTCAGCCCGAGAGACAAAACTCCAAAGCAGAAAGTTTGAAAACAACCTGCCCACACGTGACCCCTCAAAGGGGAGCAAAGTGGTTAGACGTTAACTGGGAGAGACAGAGGTTCCCAGACATTGTCTCCAGGAGCAAAGGCAGCGGACGCGCGCAGGGCCACAAATCAGGCACCAAAACGTCACCTTCTGCAGAACGGTCTGAGCGAGCACACAGGTCTTGGGTTTGGAAGCAGGCAGTGAAGACCTGGCCCGAAGCTCAGCCTGGCACCTGCTAGCTACAGGCCCCCGACCCGATGGCCCTATCTTCATGAGCCAGTTTCCAGGCTGTGACCCCGAGCTGGTAACAACAGCCACCTGGGGGCTGGCAGGGGAGCAGGACCAACTGTGCCTGAGTGAAAGCCCCACCCTGGGGCTGCTGTGATCCCACAACACCTCTCCAGCCTCCCAGCTGACCCCCTTCTCCCACCGCCTGACCCCCAAGGCGGCCACGCCCCTCTGCATCGCCCCACTTACTCTCCAGCATCTTTGCTGCCTGGTTCCTCCCCTTCAGCTCTCCCCAAACCGAAGCGCCCTCCTCACTTCCCAAATGGGCACGAGTCAACTTTTCTTCTTGTTGAGGGTCAAATCGTGTCTCCCAGAAAAGAAATGTTCGAGTCCTCACCCCTGCTACCTGGGAATGCAACCTTATCTGAATATAGGGTCTTTGCAGATGGAAGCAAGTTCCGATGAGGTCAGACTGGAATGGGGTGAGTCCCAATCCCGTGACTGTTGTCCTTAAAGAGGGACACTTGGACAGAGACTGGAGGGGTGTCTACGAGCCAAGGAGCACCAGCGACTGTTGCCAACCACCCGAGACCAGAAAGAGATGATGACAGATCCTCTCCTAGAGGCTTCTGGGAGAGCACAGCCCTGCCAACACCTTGATTCCAGACTTCCGGCCTCCAGAGCTGCGGGACAATATGTTCCTGTGGCTCCAAGCCGCCAAGTTCGTGGCGCTTTGTTGGACGGCCCAGGGTGACTCATGCGCTTACACCGTCCCTCTCAGCATCACCTCCCCTGACCCAGGACTCTCTCGCCCTTCCAGGCTCACCTTAAGATCCTCCTTTTCCTCCAGGAAGACGTTCCCGAGCATCACCCCCTCCTCCCTCCCACGGCTGCTTCTTCAAATGTGTGTCCCCACCCCCAATATCTCATAACGCTTTGTACCCCACTTAACACACACCACGTTCTGCCCTAAAGTCAGTGCGAGAGGAGACCTCCTCAAAGGGAAGATGCTTCCTTCCTGGAAGAAGTGTCCCTGGACAGGGTTCTGAAGGATGAGTAAGAGTCCCAATACTGCTACTTTCCAGCTGAGTGACCTGGTGGCACTAAGTGGGGGTAACCATGCCTGTGGGGCTGGGCGGCCCCTTGCTGGGCAGGAGGGCTACTCGGTTGCCTGCAGTAACCAGCACTGGCCAGCAGGGGTCTCCAGAGTGACTTGAAACCTCCGGTGCTGGCTACTGTGCCCGCGGTCGGTCGGGAGGCCGGAGGGAAGGTCTGTCTGTCCACCTTGCCCTCTGCAGAAAGGCCCCCCGCAGAGCTCCAGGACACAGTGGGCAGCCTGGGCTGGGACACTGCACCAGGCTGGCCTGGGGACAGGCTCCGGGGATAGCGCTTGGTGGCACGGGTGTCTGCCTCCCACGGAGGTCACTGTCCACGGGCATGTCCCGGGGCCGCAGCCTGGCCGTAGGGTTGGGGGACGCTACAGGGCTCTGCTGGTAAAGACCTCCAGGCCCAGGCACGTTTAGCACATGTGATCCTTCCTGCAGCCCATGTCACACGTGAGGAAGGCCAGCCACAGAGAGGTTTAGGAGCTTGCTGAGGTCACACAGCAGGTCCGTGCGGAGCTGGGACGACCATCCAGGCGGTGCAGTAACACCCAGGCCCTGACCACCGTGCCTCGTGCCTGGTGGACGCGGCCCAGCTTCCTGATCAGGCGGGGATGGCGGAGAAGGACAACTGAACAGCGGCGGAGGAGAGGAGGGGTGTTCCTGCGGAGGCAACTGCATGAGCGGGGACCCAGGGGCCCGGCCCTTCAGAGGGGCTTGGGGGGAGGAGGGTGCAGAAGGGAGCTGCTGTAGGGCCTCACGAGGTCCGGTCTGTGCAGGGTACCTCCCCAGCGACCGTGGCTGGGCAGGGACTAGGGGGCCGCGGGGAGGCTGTCACGGGTTCCGGAGGCTCGGGGAGGTCTCTTGGTGACCAGACATGGAATGCCGCGGGCTCCGGGAGCACCCCCTCCACGGCTGGCCGCGCCGCGGGCTCCAGGGCGCCCCCTCCACGGCTGGCCGCGCCGCGGGCTCCGGGAGCGCCCCCTCCACGGCTGGCCGTGCACCCGCCTCCGAAACTGAAGTCAGGGCGTGGAAAGCCATCAGGACCCTGTCTGTCTGTCTGTCCTGCCTGCTCCTCTTGGCCCCCTGGCTTCCCCCCTCCCTCTCTCCTGCACCTGTTCTCCACGTGGCAGTAAATGGGGCCCTTCAACTCCCAGGGCAGGTATGAAGTCCCACAGAAGGAAGCCACAGGCCCCACATGGGGCAGATGCCCAGCCCAGATGGGCTCTGCTGTGGCCAAGGCCAGGGTTGTGCAAAAGGTGACAGGTCCCTGGGAGCCACGTGGGTGGAGCCGGGAGTAGTGGCTCCGGGAGGAAGGACCGGACCTCTGGAGCCGGCAGAGCCCTGCCCTGGCCCGAGCTTGGAGATAACCAGTCTTAAAATCTAGCTTCTTCTAGCTCGGATAATCGTGAAGTGGTCCATCCAGCCAGACAGGCCTCTCCCAGGCACGGGCCTGCCAACGCGAGCTTGCTGGCCTCTCTAGTGTCTCTGCTCTGCAGGGCTTGAAGGCATCAGGAAGTCTAGGTTCGAATCCCGGCTTGGTCACTGTAATAGCTTAAAGATGACCATAAGCTCTCTATATCCTTTCCTGGAGTCAGGCCCCTCAACTGCTTGACTAATGGAAGTGATGTCGTGCTTATTTCTGAACCTGGGGTTTTAGGGACAGGTGGGTCTTTATCTCCTGGAGCACTTGCTCTAGGAACCAGGGATCCCTACCGTGAGGAAGCCCACGAGATAGGCTCCGGGCTGAGCCAGAGCCGACTAGGATGTGGGGAGTGCACCGTCGGAGAGGCAGGCCCCCATCCAGCTGCCCAGGCAGACGCTGTGGAGCACAGACCAACCTCCCCCACGGAGCCCTGCCAAAATGCAGGCTCGGGAACAAAATAACATGATTATGAAAGGTCTTAAGCCACTGAGTTTAGGGCTGTCTTGTTACACAGCAAGAGATCACTTGAAGTAATTTATCACCTGTGTGGCCCTGGGCAAGGGACCTGTGGTTTCTGGAAGCTGCTTTCTTATCTGAGAAGGAGACAGTGAGAGCGTTCCCAGGTTTGGTGAAAACTGAGCCTCCTGAACGCTGCTCCCTGCCGTACCCCAATTCCTGGAACGGTGCCGAGTCAGCGGGTCCCGCTTCACAGGCGAGGACTGCTACGGTGCTTGCCCGGGGTCACACACCCGCAAGCGGCACAGGGAGGACTCACACCTAGGTTGGGGTTCCAGGGCAGCCTCGGAATTTCCGGACAGGGCACTGCTTCTGCAAAGCCCACGTTCCTAAGACAGCTTCTGGTCCTGCGGAGTTTGCGTCTTACCCCACAAGCCTCCTTCTTCCTTTTCAAGAAATCCCATCTCCCCAGGAATGGCTAAAGCAAAGCTCCCACCCTCAAGATGAAGGGCCCATGGGCAGATTCCCTGGGCCCAGCTTTCCTGACCAATGTCACGTCCTACCTACCCCATGGTGACTCTGCCCTCGCCCTGAGACCTGCTGGCTGGGGAGCACCCCACCCCACGGGTCACGCGGCTGCCGGCAGTGGCCTCCAGCAGCGGATGTCGGCTCTGACTCAACACTCAAGGCCTTTGGGGGTCTGAGTGCCCACCTGGCACATGCACCTGCGTCAGCCGCAGCCCCCACTCGCCCGTCCCTCCCAAAGCAGCGTGAGGACCCCAGTCAGGAGCAGGGCTTGGGAGGCTGGAGACAACGCAGGGTTCAGGGTTCGGCAGGGTATGTGGGGCTGCAGGGGAGCCTCAGGGGGTGCTGCGCCCTGGACAGGGGTCTCCAGGGGGCCAGCGAAGCTGTGGAGAGGAGGGGCGGTGCTAGGAGCCGGATCCGTCAGGATCTCACGTCCATTTCTCACCAAGTTCATGCAGGAAGTCCGGTGGGTGGTTTGCAGAACGCCAGATCCATTTTCTTTTCGAGGTTAAAAAAAAAACACAACAAAACTCTGCAAAGAAGGCAGGGAGTTTGAAGCAAAGAATAAAAAAACGGTGCCGTGTATTCTAAGCCATAGCTGGGAAGAGGGGGCCCGTCCCCCATACCGTGCGACCCCAGGGAGGTCACTAGCCTGGAGGGATGGACGGACAAGGGGAGCAGAGGCCTGGAAGCTGCAGTGAGGAGACCCCCTGCTGGGTCGAGGCCTGCTCTGACCCAGGACCATATGGTTTCTGAACCCTGAGCAGTTAGGACCAGACACCGTGCGCTGTAACGGGACGGCGCTCTGCCCGGTGGCTGAGGTGCGGTCACACACACAGCGGGTGGGGTCCAGGCAGGCAGTCCCAGGGCGACAGGGCACGGACTCAGGGGTTATGAGGAAAGGAGACACGGCCCTAGGCAGGGCAGTTCCATTTCCAGCTCTGCCGCTTTCCTGCTGCGTGCCCTCGAGGAGGTCACTCGCCCTCTCTGTGCTGAGGGGCCTCACCTGTACGATGGGCCGATGGGCCGTGGCTGCTCCGCCCAGGAGTGTGGGGTGGGCTGTGAGCCCCACCACCCTGAGAGCCCTGCCTCACCATCCTCCCCGAGCCCTGCAGGGACTGGACCGGGGCCACCGCCGACCGTGTCTCCTCTGCAGATGGTGCCATCACCGTCCCCACAGGACACGATTTTCGGAAGGGCTTGGGCAAGGGGACAGCGGACGGGCGTGGGAGCAGAGCTGAGAGAGCCTCCGAGGGAGACGGCATCCCGGAAACAGATGCTACCCGAGGGCCCGGGGGCAGCCCCACCCCCGCTGTGGACAGAGGGACACGTCCGTGTGTCGCAGGCCACGCACTACTGCTCACCGCTGTCCGGCGACGAATGTCCGCGCAGACTCCACACACTCCGGTGTGTGCCCGCCCGCCCCTTCTGGGTGTCCAAGGGCCCCCCACCCCCCGCCGACATCGGCACCCTGCGCACCCTGCGCCTGCCGGCCTCCCCTGCCAGGTGCGAGCCGCACGTCCGGCAGCGGTGGGAGCCGACGGGGGCTGGGCCGATGGCCTGGGAATGCTCAGTAAATGCAGGGGGTGGGGGGAGCGGGTCCTTCTCAGGGGGGAGGGGAGAAGCAGGGACGGCGTGTGTGCTCCTGCCCGGGCCCCTGTAACAAGCTAGGACCGTCTCCAGGGCCTAAAACAGCCCGTGGTCATTCTTTCGCTGCTCCGGGGCCACAAGCCTGCACACAGGTGCCGTGACCAGATCGAAGGTGTTGGCAGGGTGACCGCTCCGGACACTCTGGGGAGGGTCCATTCCCTGCCTCCTCCGGCGTCCGGAGCCGCCTCCTGCCTCCTCGGGTGTGAGCCTCGCCTCTGTCCACCTCTGCTCCCGCCTTGCTTCCCCTCAGGACACGCGCGACGGCGTAGGGCCATCCAGACGTCACAGGGTGGCCCTCCCCTTTCAAGGTCCTTAGTTGAATGACACGGGCCACGTCTCTTCTGGAGACCAGGTAACCTCCACAAGTTTCGGGGACAAGGACCCGGATACCCTTGGGGACCCTGAGCCAGCCTGGCGCAGTGTGCAGATGGCTGTGGGGCCGCCGCGCCCTTGTCCGTGCTTGTCTTCATGATGGACCCTGCACTTCGCCCGGGAAGCCTGCGCGCGGCCGCAGAGGCCTCAACCCAATCCTCAGGCCACCACTACCAAGAGGGCAGAGTTGATTCAAAGTGGAAACTTGGGGGCCTTCCCCACAGCAGGCGTTTGAAATCACTTAATTAACCTGCACCATGAGAGAATTCGTGGGACAATGTTCCCCTCGTGTTTTCGTTACTGTATAAAATACAGTAGCAGAGTCGCGTAGAAGGAGAGCTCCGGCGAGGAGAATGAGCAAATCTGTGTCTTCAGGTCATTTGCCAGGACCTGTTCCAGGACCATGGAACCTCTGTGACCCAGGTGTCTGAACCCAGGGTGGGGGCAGGGCCAGCAGGTCCCTGGACCGAACCAGTCCTGATGCCAAATGACATCTCCTCTGCCCCACCGAGCGCCGCCACGCTGCAGTGACCAGGTCCATGCAGGCGTCCCCTCAGAGGGTGACCTGATGGCCGCTTTCCTGGGGCCTGGCCTACCTCGCACCTCCGTCCCCCCCGTGGGTTCTCCCTGGGTGGGACTCTCTTGGGGGCAGCTCCACACCCAGCAGGCATGCCCGTGTGGCCGCCCCAACACTCGGCCCGGGGGAGAAGCCAGTGGATAAATGCTGCCCTAGACAGTTCTGGGATCCCTTCACAGGCTCCCCGGGAGCTGCCGCAGGATGGAACCCGGGTGCCCCCAGTGGTGGCCAGTGGGGTACCCTGTCCGTCGGTTCCTCGCAGCGTGGCCACCCCTGAACGCATTACTCCTGGTTCCTGGGCGCGGAGCCACTGTTCTGATCACTTGAAACCAGAGGAAGGAGGGCGGCCGCTTCCCGTCGGGAGCAGGGGCCGGTGGCGGGCCTCCCCGCCGGGGCACTGCTCTGGGTCGGCTTTCTCAGAACGAGGGCGACTGAAAGGAAAAGGCGTGTCAGACACGCACGTGCTAGCGGGCTGCCTCGGGGTGACGGTCGCCCGCAGTGGACACTCCTGTCCTCCCACCGAGCCGGCCGGCTGCCCCCGGCCCCAGGTCTCTCTCGCTGTGGCAGTCAAGGCAGCCGCTGGGGCCATCCTCTCTGAAGGCCTGAGCAGGTGGACGTGCCCTTGGCCAGGCTGTCCCCCTCCCGTGGCTGTCCTCACCGTGTGGGCCTCTCAGTCCCCACGCCTGAGCATCCTTTTTTTTTTTTTTTAAAGATTTTATTTATTTATTTGACAGACAGAGATCACAAGTAGGCAGAGAGGCAGGCAGAGAGAGAGGAGGAAGCAGGCTCCCCGCCGAGCAGAGAGCCCAATGCGGGGCTCGATCCCAGGACCCTGAGATCATGACCTGAGCCGAAGGCAGCGGCTTAACCCACTGAGCCACCCAGGCGCCCCATACCTGAGCATCCTAACCACGGTGCTGCTCCCCCCGGAGCCATGATCTGGGGAGGCAAGACGGAAGCCTCGCGCCTACCACGGCTGGGTGCCAGAAGTCACTCATTTCCACCCCAGCCGTGGGTCCCAGGCTCAGCCTGCCCCGATGGGAGGACACTTCAGGGTGTGAGTCCCAGGAAGCGGGGTCCCTGGAGATCCCCCTGGAGCCTGGCTGCCACCATGGAACCCCTGTGACCCAGGTGTCCGAACCCAACAAAACAAGCCGATCTTTATGCAAATGTTACATTTCTGCGTATAAACCCCAGAACTTAGTCACGTATAAACCCCAGAACTTAGTCACTGTGAGCTCCTTCCTCTACCTTCTGGTCCGTGTGCTTCTCGGTCCACACCTCTGGGCGAGGGGGAAGAGCTTCCGGGACTGGCCTGGTGTCCGCGCTCCCCACCCCCGGCAGTGTGCCGGGGAAGGGTCCCTCGGAGCCCCCAGCACTCCCCAGTCTCAAGGCCCCGGGGCCGGGGGAGGCTGAGCAAAGGGGACTGACGTTCAGGCCCCGAAGGCAACTCTGACGTTCAGGCCCCGAAGGCGACTCCCACTGCCGGCCGCCCTCGGGACAGCGAGGGGCCGTTCCTCCCCGGGAATACTTTCCTGCGTGCTCCCGTGAGAGAAAGAAAAGAAGTCTAGAAATCACGTCAGAGCCGCGTCCTTACTTTGAACTTTCATTAGTGAACGCCAACTACCATTATTTACCAGATGCTCACGATTTGTTCTCTTCTCAAAAACGCAGCATTGGACAGGTGAACCCTCACACGTCCGTGGTCCAGCGGGAGTCGGACGGAGAGGGAGCAGCGGTCCAGTCTGCTCTCGGAGAGGGAGCAGCAGTCCCGTCCGCTCTCGGCCCTGTGCGGAGTTCCTCAGGGAGCCACGGGGTACTGGGGTCACGGGGGTTCAGGCACACGGTCAGTAAGGGGTGGGGTGCGGATCTCAAGCCCTAGATGTGCCCCCACACCCGCGGGGCCACAGCTGCCCAGGAGAGCGGAGGATCTGCAAACATTACGGACCCTGGGTCCCACCCCAGATGTTCGTGTGCTGTGGGGCCCCACGCCCCGGTCTCTGGCCATGAAGCCCTTCCGGGCCCTTCCCACGCCCGGCCCCTCCCCCACACGCTCCTAGGCCTTGCAGCTTGGCTCTGCCCCACACGCTGTGACCCGGTTTGTCCTTGCCAGACTCTAGCCCAGCCCAGTGCCTTGGCTGACCCGGCTGGTCCCCTCCAGATGGTGGAGTCTGGAGACAGCCTTTGGCCTCACTAGGGCCAGAGACCTGTGGTCTGGAAGCCCTCAGCACTGTTCCCAGTAGGTCCTGTCTGCTCACTGAGTACCTGCTTGTACCAGATGCACGCCAGGCCCGGTGACAAGGGAGGCCTTGTTCCTGCTCTCAGGGAAGTTACGGCAGCAGCAGAGGGGATGGGCCCAAACCAGCAAATGCCCGAACACATTGGACTCGTTGCTCTAAGGGCCTCCTGGTAGATCACTGATTCTGTGAGGGGGGCTGTGGGGTGGGTCGGGAGAGCCTGAAGGAGGTGACATCAGGCTGAGAGCGGAAGAACACCGAGGATTCACTGAGGCACATAGCAAAGGGACCAGAGATCAGCATAGGAGATAGCAGTGCAAAGGCCCTGAGGTTGAAACACTCGGCACACTGGAGGACTGGGAGAGGCCAACCAGCCTTCCTTGCCTGAGACTTGGGGCTGGTTTCTGTGTGTCAGATGAAGTTGTGCGCTTGGGAGTGATGCCCCCGGGGCCAAGCATCTATTTTTCTGACAGGCTTGAGCTCCTACGACTCAGACAGAGCGCCCGTGTGCTAGGAAAGTACGGTTCGGAGGTGGGCCCCGGAGTAGGCCCTGGGTCTGGGCTTCCACAGGCCATCCTTACCCTGGCCACCCCCTCCCTGCATAGGAGCAAAGGAGGGGGTCTCGCAGGACCCGGAAGCTCTGCCACCAGCATACAGGAGAGCTGTGGGCCTCAAGGCTGAACGGCAGACACGGCAGCGGGGGGGTGCTCCTGTGACATCGCTGAAGGGGAACTGCGCCCCGGACCAGGGGAGGGCGTCTGTGCAGGAGGCGCTGGGTGTGGGGAGGATGGGGACACCTGCTTAGAAGCTGGGGTGCCCCCCACCCACCTCGAACCAGGCCCTGGAAGCGTCTGGAGGGCAGAAGCTGGACCCTTGAGGCCCCACCGTGTGCTGGGCTGGGTCTCAGCCCTGCTCTGCGCTCAGCTCGCTGGGCTTCCACCCTGCTTCTGTCCTGGCCTCCTTCTCCGGTTTCCAAAGCTTCCAGGAAAGGGCAGGAGGAGGAAGTGGTGGGATGGGCGGGAACTGCCTGTTCTCCGAGTTCCACTGGGACAGCTCAGGAACTGGGCAGGGAGGCCCAGACGAGAGGAAGAAGCAGGGGGGGAGGGAGGGGAAGGAACGGAGGGGGAGAAGGAGGGGGAGGAGGGGAGGGGAGGGGGGAGGGAGACCCGGCATCCTGGAAGGCGCTGTTTGCACACTTGCTGGGCGGAGGGTCTGGCGTGGGTCAGCGTGGGAGTGTGTAGCCGAGTGTGTGAGCAGGTGCGTGTAAGAAGTGTGTGCTTGTGAGTGAGAGCAAGTGAGCGTCCTGGTAAGGGTGTGTGCAGGTCTGGGGGTGCCTGTGGTGCCAGCCAACAGACCCCAGGAGGCCCAGGGACCAGGAAGCCCCCCGCCATGCAGGACTTCCCTGAGGCTCTGCCCTCAGCCCAGAGGCTGGGCCCCCACTCCTGCCCCATCGCCGCTCCTCCCAGGGCAGAGAGGGCCCGTCCCACCTTGGAGGGGACACCCCCATGGGCCTGATGCTGAAGTCACCCCCAGCAGCCCCCTGCAGAGCTTCAACCCATTTCACCGACAAGGACAACCGAGGCCGGGGCAGGGAGCGGCCAAGACGGGAGTCTCACTCCTTTGCCCACCTCCTGCCTAGTGCCAGTGACAGAGCCAAGGCCCGGGGTTGCGGGGCAGGCCTGTCTGCAGCATTGGATCCTAGGAAGATCCTCGGGGGACAGCAGGATCCCGGGGTCGTGGCAGGCAAACTCAGGGACAGGACCCTGTCCTGCATGCATGTGAGTGTGTATGTGTGTGCGTGCGTGCGTGCGTGTGTGTGTGTGTGGCTGGGTGGGAGATGGGGAACAGGGGCCCTGATCTCTTGCCTCGGTCCCACCTTCCTTTCTCTGGTTCTCCCTCAGCACTGACCCCCATCACAGAAACCCCAGCCCATCCTACCGTCTGGGATCCTGAGCACCCCGGGAGGGCTCCTTCCTGGACCTCGGGTTGACACCGGCCAGCTCTCCCACCCCAGCTGCCCAACAGGTTGTAGTGGGTTGAAGCATCCCCCCCAAATCTGTGATCACCCAGAACCTCCGAATGTGGCCTCATTTGGGAAAAGCGTGTTTGCCGATGTCGTTAGTTACAATGAGGTCCGATGGGAGCAGGGCTGCCCCTATATCTAGGAATGGGTGTCCTTGTAGGAGGAGGAGGACTCACGGAGACTGGGGAGGAGGCCATGTGGGGACTGAGGGACCCTGAGGGGGGCAGCCACAGCCGGGGAGGACTGGGGCCCCCAAAGCTGGAAGGGGCGGGCAACACCCTCTCCCAGAGCCTCGCAGCGAGCCCAGCCTCATGGACACCTTGATTTCGGAGCCTGGCTTCCAGACTGTGGCAGGGCATGTCCTGCTTTTTAAGCGAATTTGTGGTCATTGTCACAGCAGCCGCAGGACACAGACACAAGACTGTCCCTCCTTCCCATCCTCTCCTCTGCTTTGACTGAGTTCTGCAAACAGCAAAGGCCCAGTACCTTGGCGGGGGGCGGGGGTTGGGCGGTGGGGTGGCCACAAGACCCCCCACTCAGAGGCCCAGCTACAGGGGGCCACCACACCCTGGCTCCCTCGTCGTGGCGCCGCCATCCAGGCTCCCCTGGGTGCTTCTGGGCAGAGACTGAGGGTGGGGAGGCCACCAGCTTCGGGAGAGGTACAGGCCACCTCTGATGGGCCGTTGGGCTCCAGGGCTCCCCGGCCTGGCCGAACGAAGGGGACCACAGGCTCCAGGAAGCTCCCCGCCCCGTCCCCTCCCTGACCGCACTAACCCTGCCTGCCACCTGCTCCCTGGGGAGCCCTGTTCTGTCCTGCCCACGCCCTGTCGCTCTCCCCACACTGCAGATGCCAACACTGAGGCTCGGAGCAGAGCGCCCTGCCCGCGCCGCACCCGCCCCCTCAGCAAGCCGCTCTCCTGCAGGGAGCCCCCCCCAGCTGTGGGCCTGGTTGCCATGGTGGCGGAGGAGAAGAAGGAGGAGCAGATTCCTGAGCTGCGTCCAAAAATACACACGCGCGACTCGCCTCTCCTTCCTCACTCCCTTTCTCCAAAGTCAAAGCCTCCCTTTGTGCAGCCGGCCCCAGCGCGGCTTCTCCCGCACCGCCGGGGGCAAAGGAGGTCCAAGAGGCCAAGGGGCCAGGAAATGAGTCAGGGGACCCCGGCCCAGCCGGGGCTGACTTCCTAGAGCAAGGGCTCCGGCGCTGCCTTCCCCCGGTGAGGGGCTGTCAGCAGCTCCCGCAGCAGCTCCCGCAGCAGCCACAGCGTTCCTGCCTTTGCGCCTCCGAGCACAAGCGCGCAGTTCCCTCCCCCTGGTCACGCTTCCTCACCCTTCATGCCCCGCCTGCGCCCCCGCCCCACCGGGAAACCTCCCCCTGAGTTCTGCACCTGCCTCCATCGCTTGTGTCCTCGCGGGGCTGTGAGGTCTTGGGGATGCGAACTTCTCTTCTCTACCCAGGGTCCCCGAGGCTGGGAACAGACGTGGCTCGGGAAACGCAGGGAAGGAGAAGGCATGAGGGAGCCGGTGAGGTCCAAGTCCACCTTCTCCTCCCCCATTCGCACTGGCCTTGGGCGCACAGGCCCGCCAGCCTCCCTGCCTATGAGAGTCTCCTTGCTGGGGGTCCCAGCTCGTGGGGCTTGGCTCTCTGGGTCCAGAGCGGGTGTTCAGAGAATGTGTGGGAAGGAAGGAAGGGCGGAGGGAAGGAGACGGGGAGGGCGGGGGGAGGGGGAAGCGCAGGCTCTGGTTGGGTTCATGCATCTCATCCAAATTGTCCAGGACCCCGAACTCCTAAGCCAGTCGTAGCGTCGCCGGTTGGAGGTGGCGGGAAGGATGAACATGTGTCCAGGCCTCGGGCAGCCGCTAAGACCATGCAGGCAGCTAGGAGGAGGGGTTAGAGGCAAAGACACAGGGTCGGGTAGGCAGACCGACTGGCCCCAGCCACCAGGAGCAGGTTATGCTGGGAAGCCCTCAGCCGTGGGACTGGCCGACGGCTGGAGGGCACGGGGTGGAGGTCGCTGAGCGGTCCCCTCACGGCGGTCCAGCATGGGGAGAAACCAAACTTTCCACTGAGAATCAATACCCCAGCAGCGGTGGCCTTGGCCTCTGTGGGTACGGAGGAAGGCTGGCTGCGTGAACAACTTACTTTGCACGGTTCCGTGATAATCTGAATTTTTACCGAGAACATCTGTTATATACATATCAGGTGAAGAGAAGAAAATGAATGTCTGATGACCCCAAGCGCTCTGCCTTCCCTGGAAACTTCTGCACTGCTGGGCAGTTGTGACAAAACCCCAGAAACTCTGCCTTGCACTCGGCCCTCAACCCACGTTGGGAACATGACCTACAAGCTAGGCCCCACAACCCAAGGGTGGCCATGAATTTAATTTGCTCAATCATTCCTTCACTACTCTGTGTCAGTCCCACGCCCCCTGAAAGCTGCCAGACTAACAGGGAAACAGGCACACGGACCACAAACCCACCAGACCACCAAAGAAGAATGTGGTGTAGAAGCATGGCTGTGGGAGCAGTCAGGGAGGGCTTCACAGAGGAGATGACCTTTGAATGGGGCCTTAAGGATGAGTAGGAGTTTGTCCGAAGGAAAGTGGGTCAGGGGAGGATGTCCCAGGCAGCAAGGTGACTGTGAGCACCAGTGTGAATGTGACCGAGGTGCCAGGAGGAGTCTGGGGCAAAAGCAGTGTGGGTGTGGAGCTGGGGGTTAGCAAGAGATGGGGCTGGATGAAGGTGGAAACCAAAATCACCAAGTGCCTAGATGCCGGGCAAGGGGCTTGCAGATTTTCCTCTGAGCCACTGACTTTGAACTTGTTCACCAAGGGCACAGCTTTGGGCTCTGGATTCAGATCCACAGGCCATAGTTAGAAAGATCCTGGCTGGTTCAGATGGACTCCAGGGGTCGGTATCCACTGCTGCTGCGGGAGGTCACCGACCATGAGGTCACCGAACATGGGTCCAGCCGAACCCAGGGTGAAGATAAGGTGCAGACAGTGAGGACGAGGAGGAGGAGGACAAACCCCTTCGGGAGTACAGTGATCTGTCGAGGCCCCAGGGATAAGGGGCAGTACCGGGCCTCCAACCGACGTCACTCTGACTCCAAGAGGCTCTAAGGGGCTTGTGCTCTCCAAAGCCCCTTCACGCAGGAACTCAGAGTTTTCCCGTCCCTGGCCCTGCTGCGCTCAGGGACACAAAGGTGCCAAGTCACGTTTCAGGGGCTTTGTCTCCAAAAGGGAGCTGAACTCACTCTCCCAGCCCCTTCCAGGAGCAGCTCCTGACTTCCCTGCCCTCCCCGCACAGGACAGGTTGTCCTCAGAGGCCGGACTGAAAGAGCAAAGACTTGGGCATGAGGTAGACCTGAGTTCACGGCCAGGCTGTATCTGGAGGGGAGGGAGGGTCTCAGGCAAGCACACGCTCCTCCAAGCCTTAGCATGCTCGCCTGTAAGCAGGGGCAGGGTGTGGAGAGGGGAGGATCGAGATCGGATTGGGGAAGATCTTCAGGTGGAGAACCTGGGCTGGGGTGGGGGGCGGGCAGGGGAGGAGCAAGCCTGACCAGAGCTCACTCCCTGCGGCCACCTGCAGGTGTGCCTGTGCTCCACACCCGGGGTGTTGAAGGCAGTCCTGGGGAAGGGCCCACAGTCCCATCTGCCCCGTCGTCCTGCACCCTGGGGAGATGGGGTTGGGGCTGCTCCTGGTGGTTCATCAGGGTAGCCGGGATGCCGAGCACTGTGGACAGAGTCCAGCGGCGGGTACTTACCAGCCGGGACGAAAGGACTCTGTATACTCAAAACCGCACGCTCCTGAGCTCATGTTTCGCAGCAAGAAGTCAGTCTATATAGCAAAAGGGATAACATGTCTTCGTGAAAAATCGTAATGTCGCCAACTTTTAATGTCACCAACGTTTCTTCTCTTAAACCTGGAGGGCTATATTTTTTAAATTTTATTTTATTTTATTTTTCAGTGTTTCAAATTTCATTGTTAATGCTCCACACCCAGTGCTCCGTGCAATGCGTGCCCTCCTGAATACCCACCACCAGGGTCACCCAACCCCTCCCAAAACCCTCGGTTTGTTTCTCAGAATCCACAGTGTCTCATGGTTTGTCTCCCCCTCCGGTTTCCCCCAACTCACTTCTCCTCTCCATCTCCCAATATCTTTATTAAGCAACTTGATACAAAAGGTTTCACTAGGAAACATCATTAATATCATTGATTTACAAGGCAGGAATTCACTAAAAAAAACTCATGTCTGCTGCATTCTAATTATAGAGAGCCAAGAGCAAAGGAAATACAAAGCGCATTTTGATTAAGTGTTAATGTAGATGTTCTTTGTGTTGAACTTTCCAAAAAGATCTATTGAAATATTTGCAATACTTACAAATTATACACATGCAGACTTTCCTGCACTCCTAGAAAAGCTCCATATTTACACCGGTGCTTTAGTTTCACTTTCCTGCTTCTCATTTGTTTCAAAGAAAAGAGAAGCTTAAATGGGATTTTGTGATTTGAGGTTATGTTATGAGAGAAGGGAAAATTGTATCAATCTTCCAAGGGTCGTCCTTTAAAAGATTTTTTTAAATTTATGAAGGCAATTGAGTCCATTATTTTTTAAATTAAATTTTTAAAAATTTTTTATGAACATATAATGTATTTTTATCCCCAGGGGTACAGGTCTGTGAATCGCCAGGTTTACACACTTCACAGCACTCACCATAGCACACACCCTCCCCAATGTACATAATCCCACCCCCCTCCTCTCTCAACCCCCCTCCCCCCAGCAACCCTCAGTTTGTTTTGTGAGATTAAGAGTCACTTATGGTTTGTCTCCCTCCCAATCCCATCTTGTTTCATTGATTCTCCTACCCCCCAAGCCCCCATGTTGCATCACCACTTCCTCATATCAGGGAGATCATATGATAGTTGTCTTTCTCTGCTTGACTTATTTCGCTAAGCATGATACGCTCTAGTTCCATCCATGTCGTCGCAAATGGCAAGATTTCATTTCTTTTGATGGCTGCATAGTATTCCATTGTGTATATATACCACATCTTCTTGATCCATTCATCTGTTGATGGACATCTAGGTTCCTTCCATAGTTTGGCTATTGTGGACGTTGCTGCTGTAAACATTCGGGTGCACGTGCCCCTTCGGATCACTACGTTTGTATCTTTAGGGTAGGTACACAGTAGTGCAATTGCTGGGTCATAGGGCAGTTCTATTTTCAACTTTTTGAGGACCCTCCATGCTGTTTTCCAGAGTGGCTGCACCAGCTTGCATTCCCACCAACAGTGTAGGACGGTTCCCCTTTCTCCGCATCCTCGCCAGCATCTGTCATTAAACCTGGAGGGATATTTTAATGAAAATATCTCTCGTATAGAAGAACTATGGATATGAACCCAGCAATTCCATTAGCTTCCCCTCTATTCCCTTTGTTAAATTCAAGTAAAATTAAATAAAGGTCGTATCCAGTATACGATTCTTGTGGTTTTATAAAGGCCTTTCTACCGTCTGCTCCTCACCCATTCTTCTGTTTGTGTATTTGCACGTAAGCTGCCCGCAGTGATGTTCACGTAATGCCCATGGCTATTTCTCGCTGGCGGGACTGGGGCTGGTTCCTCACTTCCATCTTGGGGATCTTCAGCATGTCGCAAATTTGATTCTTTTTCTTAAAAAGTAAGATGGAAACAAAGCATTAAGATCATGAACCAGAATTCATTATGGACACTGAGTACCCAAGCCGGGGGCAGGGGGGGCTGCTATTTTTCTCTTTAACTTCTAAAACCAAGGGAAAACTGATTTACTTTTAAAATGAGGGGGAAAAGGAAATCGTGGAGACTGTGAACCAAAACGGCTGACAGAACAGCTTGACAAGGATGTATTTGTTCACCAAATATTTGTTAAACCACTCGATGCCAAGGTTCCATATTTTCCATCCCTTTAAGGCTTCAGGTTTTCAGTCACTACATTGATCGGTAAAGCCTTTGAACTTGAACTCTCCCTGTAATTATTATAGGCTGTCACTAGATGGCAGTAGACACACCAGTGTTCTGGGCTGGGCTGCCCGCTCTGAGATAAGGCTTTATTTCAAACCTATTCCTGATTTCTAAGTTCTCATTGGCAGAATTTTTGTTATATCTGTATATCTATATGCATGTGTCTATGCATGCCCATATATCTACATCTGTGTCTCTATCTCTACAATCTGCAATATCTATACATGGATATAGGTATATTAGGATTGGGAACATTACAATCAAGGATGCGCAACTACTTGTCTTCCTCAACTAAACACTTCAGACACAAGCCGGACAAGAGACTAAAGCAAACAAACATGTTGCTTCTGCACACGAGACAGCGTGGCCTAGAGGCAAAGCACCCCAGCTCTGGAAGCGAACAGATCAGCCTGAATCCTGGATTCATTGATCATTTGCTTCATCATCTTAGTCAAGTTACTGGAGCTCTTTTGGCCCCAGTGTCCCTGTTTTACCGCTGGGGATCTAATGGTGCCTGAATCACAGTGTTGTTGCAAGAGTTGAGTGAAATGGGGTAGGTGAAGAAATGAGGACCTAGCAGTTACTATTATTCTTGCCGCCATTTCCACCTAGAAAACTCCTACTCGTGCCTGAAAACCCAGTTTAAAGGTCTCCTCAGTGAAGCCCCATTTACCTTCTAGCAGCTGGTTAGTTCCTGGCTCCTCTGTCCTATCTGATGGTAGTTAATCCATCAGGTTGCCAAATTTACTGCGTATCTTTTGAGGCTATGTATCAGGTGCGTACAGACTTAGGACTTCATATCTTACGGTTGGAATTACCCTTTTACTATTTTGAAATGTCCCTTTTTAACGCCTAAGGCCAATATTGACAGAATGAAGGCTGCTCAACTTTCTATCTGATATTAGTTTAACTGCACCACCTTCTTTCCTTCCACTTTCCCTTCCTTTTTTTCTGTATTGTGTTCATTGGAATGCCGTCTTTCCCCCATCATTTTACTGCAATCTTCTTGTGTCTTTAAATTTACACTGAGTCTCTTAAAAGTAACATATAGTTGGGTATTTTTTTTTTAAAGATTTTATTTATTTGACAGACAGAGGTCACAAATGGGTGGGCGGGGGCAGGGGGGCAGCAGGCTCCCTACCAAGCAGAGAGCCCGATGCGGGACTCGATCCCAGGATCCTGAGATCATGACCTGAGCCAAAGGCAGAGGCTTTAACCCACTGAGCCAGCCAGGCGCCCCTGGATGGTTTTTTTTGTTTTTTTTTTAATACAATCTGGCAATTGTTCTTTTCATTGGAGTACTTAGTCCATTTACATTTAGTGCAATTCCTGATCTGCTTGAGCTTAAATTTACCATGTTACTGTTTATTTTCTACTTGCCCACCCATTCTTTGCTCTTTTTCTCCTTTCTTGCCTCTTGACTCGATTATTCAAATAACTACTTTCTTTTCCTTCTTACAGGTTGTTAATTATGCTTTCAGTCATTTCTCTTTTCATAGTTACTCTAGGAATTACAACATGCATCCTTGACTTTTTAGAGTTTACTACAATTTTTTTCACTCATCACTTCCTAGACAAGGGAAGGACCTTATATTTTAACTCCATAAACCCTATCCTGACTTTTGCACTGCTTTTATTTTTCTTCTACTTGTTTTTTAAACCCCATAAAATTACTATTATTTTAAACTGTCAACATTTATTTAGTTGTATTTACTTATTTGCTTATTCTGGGGTTCTTTATTCCTACCTTACTGCCTTCATCTAGAATAATCATTCTTCTATCTATGAACTACCTCCAGTGTTTCTCTTAGCACCGGTCAGCTGGCGATGACTGACAATCATCTGAAAAATCTTTATTTCGTGTTCATTTTTGAAGTGTATTTAGCTTACTGTGAAATTAGGGGCTCTCCGTAGTTTTCCTTCGGCACTTGGAATATTGTCTCTGGCTTCCATCATGTCTTTGAGAGGCTATCTTTGTTCTGTTCTCACTCCGTTTAAAGTAATTGTGTCTTTTTCACTGGCTACTTCTAAGATTTTCTCTTTGACTTTTTTTTTTTTTTTTTGCTGTCTTGACAAAGATGTGCCCAGGTGTGATCTTCTATTTATTCTTCTCTACTGGGATTCCCAGAATTTCTGGAATCTGTGCTTTGATGTCTTTCTTCATTTGGAAATGCTCAGCTCTTATAGCTCAAGTTTTGCTCCTGGCTGAGCCACTGCTTTCCTTCTAGGACTGTCACATTTTCCCACCATGCCTCATATCTCTCTAATGTTCTTTCCTAGATTTCCCTTTTTATCACTCTTCCCATACTTCTGTCTGAACATTTCCTAGAAACCTAAATTCTCGCTCACTAATCCTCTTGGATTTTGTGTCAGTGATTCTGGAAAGGGCTTCTCGCCGGGGGCCAGAAGGCCACCCCTCTTCGGAGCAGATGCTCAGGGAGGCCCTGGCTAAGGGGCCCACTCGTCAAGCGCGGGTCTGGGCAGATGGCAAGCATGTGGCCTGCACGGGAGCAGACAGGACAGTGCCTTTACAAGCAACCGTGGTTAGGCTGTCTGAGGAAAACGGGGCCTTTGGCCATGTCTGCCCCATGGCCCCTAGTTTCTGTCCAGCACACATGTGCCACACCCTCTGCCCATGTGACTGCCTCTGCCTCCTTTGTGTCGGCAGCATTATGGCCTCTGCTTTTCAGAGAGTGAGGCCCAGAGGATTCCCTCGTGTCCACGCTAGACATGCTGGAGCTACACGGGGGAGCAGGCAGCTTCCCCCCAAGCCCGCTGGGCCGAGCTTCCAGGGCCTTCGGGCACACCTGCTTGGAGAGGCTCCTGGGTCCTCCCAGCGGGGCCGCGTGTCTGAGACCAGGATGGGCGTTTCTTGTGTGGTTGGACCTGCCTCCTCAGAGGAGCCCCCTTCCCAGTGTCCTGGCTGCCAGGCTCCCCTTCCCCCAGCCGGTCTCAGCCGTGTGGCCCACTCAGCGGACTCAGGGCCCCCTCCACTATCTCCCCCTGCACTGCCCTACTTGGAAGGCCCTGGCGCCCCAAGACATGGCCACATTCCCAGCGGGAAGGGCAGACCCTGCTAAGCTTCTGCTTTCTGACTTTCACGCTCCCTTTCTTCCTTCCTGGTCTGCAAACCCACCCGCAGCCCAGGCATGGAGCCGCCCTATAAGGATGCTAAAGCAGGAGGCCAGAAGGAGCCTCTTCCATGACCTCCTTCCCAGGTGGCTGCTCCAGCCCCGGGCGAGCTCCTCCAGGCTTCTCATGTCAGGAGGAGGAAAACCCCCTGCTGGTAAAGCCACTGAGTTTCACATAGTGAACCGGGACGCCCAGTGACAGAAATCCTAATTGGCACAGAGAGCAGTTCGCGGAACACCTCCTCCAGCACGCCCTCCTGGGTTCCTCTGGCAGATGCGGTCCCAGGCATTGTGTTCCCACACGGGGTTGGCTCTTTCCGCATCCCAGTTAACGCCGGCCTCCCAGAGAAGCAGGCACCCCGGCCACCGGCCACCGCGGAACACACACATCCCGGGGCTAGGGCCCCGCTCGCTCTCGCAGGGATGCCCCCTTCTTTCTGAGCCGAGCACGCCTGGGGAGGTCCCACGGCAAGAAAGAGCAGAGCATTCAGGCCCGGAGCTTGCGTCCCCATCCCCAGGGCCGTGTCTTAGCGTGGTGCCATCGCTCCCCTCTTTCAGCTGCTGGTCTCCCAGCCTCAAAGTCACAGGGAGCCCCATCCTGGGGGGCGACGTGCAAGCGAGATCATCGGTCTGGAAAAGATGTGGACACAGAGAAGCACTGTGGGCCACACGCGAATCGTCGGCGTCTACTCGTCCGTGTCTGGGGAGGGCTGTGCCAGCGGAGCCTTGTAGTTCCTGCGGACCCACGACAGTGCACACCCACACCACACGCTCCGCACGTGTACGCCTCACGCCACACGGGCCTCACATACTCATAACCTCACACATACCACACCCCTCACACACACGCCACATACACACACATGCCTCGTGCTGCACATGCCTCACATGTGCCTCACTCCACACACCTCATACACACACCACACACTCCACACACACAAGCCTCACAGCACGCATGCCTCACACCACACACCTCATACACACCATACACTTCATACACACACCACACGCTCCACACATATATGCCTCACACACACCACACACACACCTCACACACTCCATACACCTCACCCACACCACACACCTCACACATACCACACACTCCACACATATACACCTCAAACCACACATGTCTCACATACTCCACACACCTCATACACACCACACCCCTCACACACACACCACATGCTCAACTCATATATGCCTCACACACACCTCACCTACTCTACACACCTCACACGTACATCACACACTCCACGCACATATGCCTCACGCCACACACGCCTTACATATGCCTCATACCACACGTGATTCACACACGCCTCACACACATCTCACACACACCATATACCTCACACACACCACACGCCACACAAATACATCACACGATCCACACACATAGGCCTCATATCACACACGCCTCACACACACCTCACAAAGTCCATACACCTCACATCACACACATACCACATGCTTCACACACATACACGTCACACCACACATGCCTCACATGCCTCACAGCATACATACCTCACACACCTCACACACACCTTATACACATCTCACACACCTCATGCACTGCACACATACCTCACAACTCACACATACACCACATGCTCCATACACATATACCTCACACCACACATGCTTCACACACACCACACATGTCACACACACCACACACTCTGAATGCATACACCTCACACCATACATGCCTCACACATACCTCACATACTCCACATACTCACTCCCACATGCTTCACACATGTACACCTCACACTCTTCATACATGCCAAACACACACCACACGCTCCTCGCATCTCACACAACTCTCATCTACGCCTCACACTTCATAAATTCCTCACACATACCTCACACAAACACCTCACACACCATGCACCCCACCTTACATCACATGCTCCACACACATATACCTCATTCCACACATACCTAACACACCTCACACACACCTCACATACTCCATACACCTCACACATACCACACATCTCATACTTACAGCACACGCTCCACACACGTATACCTCACACACACCACACACACTCGCCTCACACCACACACATCTCACACATACCATCATACACACACAGTACACGCACCACACACCACACACACACCCACAGGCGCCCACACACACACACAGAGGCTTGAACTCATCTCTTGAGCCAAAGCAGCCTGAACTTCCCTTGGAAGCCACCCAAACCAACCTTAGCCACAAGACAGTTCACGCCGGATGACACGGCGCTGATTTGAGAACTAGCCGGGCTTCTCTGGGTTGTTTTCTTTGGGCCAAACTTGGTGTCATCACGTTATATATTAGCCTGTGGAACCTCGCTGCCCGCCCTGGACGCACAGGGGAGGCCTTGCTATAGCTTCACATGTGGGGGAAGCTAGAAACCGAAGAACCTTCCAGGCCCGGCAGGAGGGGCACAGGTTCTGGAGGAGGACGTGCTGGCCCACTGGCCGCAGCCTGGAGCCAGCAGAGGGACCCTTCCGTCCCTCTCGGACCGCCCCCGCCGAGGGACGGTCTGTCTGCCTGTCTCTCCTGCTCCTCTGTCTCTGTCTCTCCTGTTCCTCTGTCTCTGTCTCTCCGCCAGTCTCTCCCTGTGCCCAGGGCCCAGCAGGTGCTGGAAAACCAGCTCCAGGTGGGGAACCGGGGTGCGGGCCCTTGTCCACACTGGCAACAACGGTCCGTGTGTAGATGTGTGGACTGCCGGTCCTGAGCAGCTGCCGTGTGTACCGACTGGGCTGTGTGTGTGTGTGTGTCTGTCTGTCTGTCTCTCCGTCTCTCCGTGACTCACTCCGCCGGCTTCTCTATGTCCAGTTTCCTTTGTCCTCGTCTCCGTCTCCACGTCTCCCTCTCGTCTGGCGATTCCACTTCTGGGTATTTGCTGACAAAAACTGACAGCCGAGTGTGCAAGGGACAAGTTCACTCCTGTGTTCACGGCAGCCGGAAGGTGCGAGCGACCCCCGCGTCGGCGCGCAGAGGAAGGTGACAGCGCGGCCCGAGGCGCGCTAGAAGGTTACTCAGCCTGAAAGGAAGGACCGCCTGACACCGGCTAACCCGTGGGCATGCTCGGGCCACCGCGGCCAGTGAGATCAGCCCATGACGCAAGTCCCCCGAGGGCCCTGGCGTCAGCGAGGGGACAGCCAGGAGCTGGGACAGGGGAGCCCGTGTGTATCAGGGTCAGGGATCCCCCGGGGGCAGGAGCGTCCCGCATGCGGACGGAGGTGGCTGGTGCACGACGACGAGTGTGCTCGGAGCCCCCGAGCTGGGCGCGGGAACGGCTGAGACGGATCGCTTCACGCTGTTAGTCGACGACGAGTGACCGGTTTACTCGCTCTCAGTCTTGGGGCTGGAGTTGAGGAAGGGCCCGCTGGGTGGTTCTGGGTGGTTCGGAGCGGTTTGGCCCGAGACGTCTCACCGCACCCTTACCTCCTTGCGTCAGAGTTATCTCAAGGCCCCAGAGAGTGTTTGTTGACTGAGTAATTGCTGGCGGCTTCCGCGGCGCAGCCCTGGCCCAGGGCCTGCGGGAGCCCCGGAGCCGGGCCAGCCGGGCGTGCCGAGGAAGGCCAGGAGCCTGGGAGCGCTCTGGAGCCGCGGCGCGATGCCAAGAAGGAAGTGCCAGAGAATGGGCCCCGAGAGGCCGCCCATCTCGGGCCGGATTCGTACCTCGGCGGACAAAGGAGGTTTCCTCTGCAGGAAATGAGTCCAAGGGAGGGCTTCCTGCCCCGCAAGCTGGAGAGGGGCTGGGAAGGACCCGGGGGGGGGGGGGAGGCCGCACACTCCCCACCCCGGCCCTTGGTCCCAGGGTCCACTGCAGGTGGCCCCCTCCCAGGCCGCTCAGGTCTCCCGTCGCCGCGTGAAGCACGGGCTGCGTGTGCAGCTGCGTGACCTTGAACCCGTGCCGCTCGCTTCCCTTTCTGTCACAGGCGGACACACAGTATTCAGTGACCACTGGGCATGCAGGTGCCACGCATGTCATCGCAAATGACCGGGACCGGGACGGGGGCGGGAGCTGAGGACCCTGAGCAGCCCTGCCCCCTCCCCTCTCTCCTGAATCGTGAAGGGACAGCTGGGAGGCAGAGAAGGACACAGGCAGCTCCGCGGCTGCTGGAAATGCGAAGCTGACGGTGACGCTGAGTCAGAACCAGATGGGCCCTGGCCTCCTCCTGCGTATTCAGTGCGACCAGGAAGGCGAGCCCGCCTGGGAGCCGGCCGGGAGGAGCCGCGGGCCGGGAGGAGCCGCGGGCCGGCTGGGCCGGAAGGAGCTGGCCCTGGAGGGGAGGTGCAGGGTGGGACAGGGGCGCACCCCAACAGTGGGGGCCCTTCCCTCGCTGGACCCCTAAGGAATGGGGGCCGGGACAGGAGGAGGCAGCCGCCAGCTGGTAACGGGGCGACCAGCAGAAGTCCGGGGTGTGCGTGGGGCCTTCTGCGGAGACGAGGAAGGACAGAGACAGTCAGAGGGAGGAGCCGGGCCACGACGACAGAAAGGAGGCAGGCCCGGAGCTCCCCCAGCACACACACACACACACACACACACACACACACACAGCCGGCACACGGTGTTCGTGAGCTTGTGAGCTAGTCCCTCACGCTGGAAGCCCAGGAGAGGGTGCCTTCCCGGCATCCTTCACTGCCACTTGGAATCCTCCAGAAAGGTGACCAACAGACGGTCATAGCCCTCTGCTTGCAGCAAGG
Source organism: Mustela putorius furo (assembly GCF_011764305.1). NCBI lineage: Eukaryota > Metazoa > Chordata > Mammalia > Carnivora > Mustelidae > Mustela > Mustela putorius. The sequence continues at coordinate 38,838,639 of NW_025421322.1, read as the reverse complement.
AAAAGCGGGGAGGCCCCAGAGAGGAGCCGGAGAGTACAGGGGCACGGGGTGCGGGAAGGATGTGGAGCCAGAGGGAGGGGAGCCCGGGATTGCGAGGGACAAGTCCCGGCAGAGGTGGAGGGGGAGCAGGAAGCAGAGCAGGGCAGTGGCCAGGGTTCCTGCACACGGGCTATGTGGGGGCGCTGAGCTGGCTCAAGGTGCACCCCAAGCTTGTGGTCTCATGGCCAGATGGAAGAGAAGAGGAGCCTGGAGCTCTGGAGAGCAGGCAGCCCGGCAGGTGGTGGGCCCCGGACGGGGGCTCCGTTGGGGAGCCGGAAGCCTTCGCCCCCAGGTCCCCTGCTTCATGCCTTCCTTTGCCCCCGGCCCTCTCCTTGACTGTGTCCCCAGGAAGACATGTTCAAGTCCTAACCCCAGGTCCTGTGATGGTGACCTTATTTGGAAAAAGCCGTGGCAGGTGGCGTGAAGGATCTCAAGATGAGGCCCTCCTTCCCGTCCAGGCTGAGTCTTCCGTCCGAGGGCAGGTGTCCCTGTGAGAGAGGGAGGACCCCGGAGGGGCACACGGCGGCGGAGGCAGACTCTGGGGGGTGCGGCCACACGCCAAGGACCGCCAGGAGGTCCCAGACGCTGGGAGACGCAGCAGAGATCCTCCCCCAGGGCCTTGGGAGGAAACCCTGTCCACACCTTGACTTTGGACTTCTGGCCTCCAGGGCTGTGGGAGAGCACATTCCTGCCGTCTCAAGCCGCCCAGCGGGTGGTCATTTGCTCCTCCGGTGGCTTCGGAAAGGAATACTGCGCAGGAGAGCCAGGCCCCCTCCACGGTCACAACTAGCGGGCTGGGGACCGAGCGGGCCCACTTGGCTGCATGCACAGCTTCCTTCCCTGTCCCCACCGCCTCTGGGGACATCCCAGGGAGTCCGGGAGGCCAGGGACCTGGGTTTGGGAAGCACAGGGTAGGGACCCACATGACCTGAACTCCGCATGGGCTTTCCTGGGCCGCCTCCTTCCCTCCTTCCGACCTGCTGTTTCAAGGGGAAGCAATCTCGGCGAAAGCGTGGTCTGCGGTCTGTGGTCAGAGCAGGGAGGAAGTGGGGAAACGTGACAGAAGTGCTCGCGTCCTGGGCGTCTGGGCCCCTCTGCACCTAAGCCACAGCTTTGCTCCGTGAAGCTCCAGGGTGCTCTCCCTCACACACGCCACTTTCAATGCCCTGCACCTGTTTTGGGGTTCTGTTTCTTAAAGGGGATCCCTCCCCAAACTGTAAAAAAAAAAAAAATCAGGGTCCCATGAAGCCTGGCTCGCTCTCTGCTAACACCAGGGCTGAGCACAGGACAGACGGCTGACCCCCAGCCAGTTAGTTGTGTGGAAGTGACGCTGGTTTTCTACCCACTGACCGGCCAGCCAGCCAGCCGGCTCCCCAGGCCTTCCACCAAACCGACATTGTCGGGCCTCGGCGGGGGCCGTAATCGCTGCTCTCACTTCGCAGGGTTAGTAGAGGATACGTAGGAAAATGGGAAGCGCTGAGCCAGGCTGCTGCGCGTGCCGGCGGTGTGCCGGGAGAAGCCGTGGAGGAACGGCTGACTTACAATGACTCAACTTACGAAGGCTCGAGTTTATGATGGTGTGAAAGCTGTATACACTTGGCAGAAACCATCCCTGAAGTTTTGCATTGTGATCTTTCCCAGGGCTGGGGGTGTGTGGTATGATAGTCTCCCCGATCCTCTCTGGTGGGGCTGGGTCATGGCCGCGGCCCTAGTTCCCAGTCCACGATCTTGAGGGTCCCACATTCTGGTAACCGATCCGTACGCACGGAGCCCTTCTGGCGCTTTCAGAGGTCTTCAATGAATGACCTGAGACAGTCAACCCTTTCTTGTAAAACAGGCTTCGTGTGGGATGGGTTCGCCCCCCTGCAGGCTCTCGGGAATGCTGCAAGCACGTTGAGCCAGGCACGGCGCGCCGTGTGGACGGTGGATTGGGTGTCTTACCTGCGCTTTGACTTAGGATGTTTTCAACTTAGGTTGGGTTTATTGGGGCAGGACCTCGTCATAATGTGAGAGAGAGCTATACTTGGAAATCGTCACGGCCCCACCAAGGAGGGGACCTCCCATCTGGACTTTTAAGGATGAGTAGGAGTTTGCCAGCAGACAAGGGGAGGGGAGCTCAGGCAGAGGGAGCAGCAGGGGCAAAGGGATGGGACAGCCCAGGTCATCAGGGCACCCACAGGTGACAGCCTGCCTGGCATGCGGGGCTGCTGGATGACAGGAGACAGGGACGGGGGTACCCGGGAGGGGGCGGGTCCTCTAGAGATGGGGCTGCCGTCACAGAGTACCGCAAACTTGGCATCTTGAAACAGCAGAAACGTGTTGTCTCACAGTTTGGGAAGCGGGAAGCCTGAAATGCAGTGTGGCCAGGGCTGGGCTCCTCGGGAAGGCTCTGGAAGGGGGCACTTCCTTGCCTCTTCTGGCTTCTGGCTGGGGTGGAGACATCAGGTGCCCCTTGGCTTGCTGCTGCGTCCCTCCAGCCTTGGTCCCCGATGTCCCATGGAGCTCTCCCCCTGTGTCTGTGTCCCCTTCTTCCCTTCTTATAAGCACCCCTGCCCTATGCGGTGAGCACCCGCCCAAACGAAGTGACCTGATCACATCTACACACACACTTTCCACATTAGGGCTCATTCACAGGTCCCTGGGGTCATAGGGAAATCTTTCCAGAGGACAACATTCAAGCAACAGGACTTGCCACCGTTAGGTGGGTGACACTGTGTCCCCCCCCCCCAAATTCGTATGTTGAAGCCCTAACTGTCCTCGTGACTATCTCTCAGGCAGAGCCTTCATGGAGGTCGTCGGGGTCAAGCTCTGACCCCCGTAGGAACAGTTGTCCTTCCAAGCAGAGGAAGCCCAGAGCTCACTCTCCTGCCAGACAAGGACACTGTGGGAAGGTGGCTGTCTGCGAGCCAGGGAGAGGCTCCCGGCAGACACAGAACACTGCCGACCTTGATTTTGGGTTTTCTGGCCTCCAGAAATGCAGGAAATACGTTTCTGTTGTTTGAGGCAACTGGGCTGAGGCAGAGAGGAGCTGAGGAGCCCCCAGGTCTGGAGGAAGTTCTGACCCACACATGCTGGGGCTGAATGGCCCAGCGGGAAGCTGAGCTTCCAGAGGTGAACAGGGCACAGCCCAGAGCTTGGGGTCAGATGGGGAGGCAGGAAGGAGCTCCAGACCTGCCAGATAGCCGTGAGCATGTGTTGGGGACATGGCGCCAGGACAAGAGGGCTGCCTGAAGGGGCAGGGCAGGTCAGCAAGCAGTGTCCTTACAACGGAGCAAGAACACCTGTTGTCATCACTGACCCAGCCGTGCCCCCAGCCTGACCTCTGCCCTGAGCTCCTGGCCCCCACATATGGCCGCTGGCTCAGTCCCCTCGGCCACCACTACTCTCCATTCTCAGCCAGATGCACGAGGCTCTCCCTGCCACTGACTCTTCCAACAGCCTCCATCCTGGCCCGCCCCCTTTCAGAGCGCCCCGCCCCCGCCTCCCCTCCTGACCCTGAGACAGCGGTCACTCGCTCCCAGCTCCTCTCGAAGCCAGGCTGGGTGTGGGAAGCCCATCGTGCTCTGTCCTGCCTCCGGAAGCCCTGACCCCTGCTTCCTACACGTCTTGACCTCTGGGTTCCGCCATGGCCTCGGACTCTTGGCCATCAGGCCCCCATGTCCTAGGGGCTCTGGCTGGCTAACCTACCCATCCTTGGTTCCCGAGGTGGTCCCCCCTGGACTCTCTTCTGACCCCGCACCTCCCCTGACCATCCCCTGACTCTGGCCAGCTTCCAGGAGGGGTACATGGATGCTTCCGGGCCTTTGGGCTCCAACCTCTAGTTATTCTCAACCCCCTGCTCCAAAATTCCATGCCCAACAGGTTTCCAGGTACCGCGGATCGGTCCTCTGAAACGCTTCTTACATTTGGGTCTTTCCTACTGGATGCGTCATATTCCCAGTGGATGGGGTCACAGTGCTTCAAAGGCCACACATGGGAAAATGGCTGCCTCTCCGGCGGTCTCTCGCCCGTCTCAAAGACCACAGAAACTGGTCCCCAGAGCCTGCACCTCCCCCCCCCCGTCTCCTCCCACTCTGGCAGCAGGTGGCAGGACTCGGGCTTGGACAAAGGCGGAAGGAGAGGCCCCTGTGTGGGCAGGGGTGGGGCTGGGGAGGGGGTCCTACACCCGGGCCTGGACCAAGGACTGTGACAGAGCTGTGTGTGAAAGGGCAGGTGGCCACAAGGAGCCAGTGACTGGGGTCGGAGAAGACGGCTGCTGCTGGGAATTATACCGTCACCATGTGCCCGCCAGCTCTCATGCACGGCATGCTTGCTGTAGCCGGAAACACTGTGTGTCACGATGACGATGATGATGACGATGTCACTGTGTGTCACAGTGGTCAGCAAGGCCGGACTTCAACCGTCCAAGATGGCTGGCCCCCATCCATAACACCAGGCGCAAGAGCTCCTCTGAAGTCATGCACAAGAGCCAGTGTTTGGACCAGTGCATCAGTCAGGCTGCCTTGACCCCTCCGTCTCCACGGAGGTCCTGCTCTGGAGCAGAACCGCTGCATTCCCGTACCCTCTTCTTCCTCCCAGCAGCCGGGGGACCCTGGGCACTTTACCATCTCTCAGCATCCTGGTTCAGCCTTGTACAGGAGGTGAGCAGAGTGCTTCCTGCAAAGGCTGTCTCAGAGTGGAAGGGCTAATGCCCACGAAGGGCTCAGCCCTGTTCTCACAGATGTCACATGGCCGTGGGAAAGACATCACTGTCACTGTCATTAGGATGACAGGCAAGTCTACAGAAACCCAAGTTCCGGAGGGTCAGGTTGATGGGGGCCTTTGATCCAAACAGGCACAGACATTCGCCCCTATGGACAGGGGACGTCCAGAAGACTGGTGGGCGCAGAGGTGGGTGGAGAACCCCTCCACTCACAAATGAGCTAAATTCCCCGTCACTGAACCTGCCTCGCCTGCCAGCTCAGGCCTGCCCCTCCGGCTTCCTCTCCGCGGTCACCCTGGGGTAGGAAAATGTGCACATTAAAGGGGTTTCACGTGCACCTGCTGCTGACTCTTACGTGGCTCAGCTGTTGCCTCTGCTCTGTGCAAAGCTGGGCTGAGAGGAGCACTTGGGAAAGGTGACATTTGGAGGCTTCGGCCTTGCAGATGGTTGGCTCTCTGGGCTGGCGAATTCCGGGCTGCCTTCCTTCGCTGCTGTCACGCGTTGCCATGGCGTTGGTGTGCACGCGCAGGAGGCTCATGCACCTCGTCTGCTTCTGAACACTCGTCCAGAGCCTCGGAGCGCGGCAGTGGGAAGACCGTGTGCGGAGAATCGGGGAGGCTGCGGGGCGTGGGAGGGACTCAATCTGGCTCCGGCACCCTGCGCTGCTGGAGGCTGGGGGAGAGGCAAGAGGCCTCGCTGTCTCCAAACCAGGATGCGTGGATGGAGGCGCAGTGCGCCCTTGGGCAGGGGTGGCTGCAAGGCATGCTGAGACCTCAGCAGCAGAGGCCTGTGGGCTGGGGAGTCTGATGGAGGGCCTGGCACCTGGCCTTCTGCGGCTCACGCCTGCGCCTCTCCACCAGCCTGCTCCCCAGACGGCAGTCTAGGTGATATTTTAAAAATGTAAATGACATTGCATCAATGACCTCTTCAGTGGCCTCTGGTTACCTTCCTAATAGAATCCAATCTTCCTCCCAAGGCCACAGACAGCAGGCTAGGCAGAGAAATGCAGCATCTCCGAAGCTGTGGCCCACACCACCCCTTCCCAGAGTTGTGTCGTGGCCAGAAAAGCACGGCCCAGGATTCGAGGGCAATTTTCATGCCCTCAAGTCCTTTCCCCGTATTTGTCACATACCAGAAAGGTGACACAGTTCATGGAGGTGCTTCCAAAAATACCCTCTTCGTCCTCACCCTCGGGCCCCTGTGCTCAGCCTCCCACCACGCTTCCCTGCTTCTCCCTCACCCCCTGCCTTCGCCTGCTCTGGAAACTGAAAGATTCCGTCTGGTCAGAGGAGGTCTGCCTCGAAGAAGGGGCAAGAAGAGCAGAGAACAGGGCCGGAGGCCGCACACGCCCTGACGCCAGTCCTGGTGCACGTGCACGAATCACGGTGCAAACCACATTGTGCAACCATCTAGCCACTTCTGCAACTGTCCCGAGGTCACTGTAAATGCGTCTTCAACGCTGCTGACCTGTCGCTGTGCCTTCAATAAATAAACAGATACATATGTGACCACCTGCCTGCGTTGCTGTCTTCACAGAGTTTCACGCGGCTGACTCGCTCTCGTCATTTTGGTTTTTGCCCCAAAGCTAACTTTTCTTTTTGAAAACAATGTATTTATTTTTATTTACATTGGATTAATTAACATAATGTATCCGTGGTTTCAGACGTGCAGGTCAGCGATCTTCAGTCTTCTGTAACACCCGGTGCCCACTCCCTAGAGGGCCCTCCCGCGTGCCCGTCACCCGGTTACGCCAGCCCCCGACACCCCGCCAGCGGCCCTCAGCTTGTTTCCTATGACCACGAGTCTCTTATGGTTTGTCTCTCTCTGATTCCGTCTTGTTTCCTTTTTCCCCACCCTTCCCCTGTGATCCTGGTTTGTTTCTTGAATTCCACACAGAAGTGAGATCCTGTGGTCATTGTCTTTCTCTGAGTGGCTTCTTTTGCAAGCGCTATCTTTCCAGAGAGGCCCCTGTCTCTCCCCAGAAGAGCCCCCACCAGCTCTGGGCCCAACTGCAGTTTCTGGAATGATCTGCCTTGAGCTCCAGCCGAGCGTGGGTAGCATGTGCCTGTCCCCCCGGGGAGCTCATGGCAGACACTAGTCACCTGGGGTCAACGAGTCGGTGAGCTGCTGTATTCTGAAATCTCGGGGGGTTTCAGAGCACGTCTGCTGGAGAGAGATGTATTCCCTGGTACGTGACCGAGGGAAGTCCCCTGGCCTGATGTCCTGAGCTGTAAACTGGGGACAGTGGTGGGTGCCCACAGAAGGCAGCCCTGAAGGCTCCACAGAGGCCCCCGGACAGAACCCACCCGGCCGTTCCTGCTTCACTGGGGACCGGGGGTCAGTGGGGCTCCGGCGTGGTCAGCAGGGCCACTGCTCATAGCTGGTTGCCGGGGACAAAGAAAGCTCTGGAGCCAGAAGCCGGGGCCAAGAGACTGTGGGGGCCACAGGACGCAGCTGGGGAGGGACTTGGGTCAGGGAGAGGGCTGGAGCGGAAGCAGCCTCCCTCCGGGCCTGCTCCCCGCTTCCCTCTGAGGCCCTGCTTCGGGACGTCTCCACACGTTCGTTCAATGTGTTCGCCGTGGCTGGTGTATTTTGATGTCCAGTTAGTAATCTCCGCCTGCAGGCACGCAGGCCAGAAGGGCCCCACCCCCCCGCGTGCTCCCCTGACCTCTTGTGGGGCCCAGCCCCCCGATCCACACCGCTCGGAGGGTCTGTGGGACGCAGAGCTCCGGGAAGCCCGAATTCCTTATCGATTTCCTCCTGGCCACGGCTCTGTCCTAAAACCGGACTCCCCGCCTGATGTCCTTTCCAGGCCGTGACACTTTGCGGCTCGAACGAGGGTTCCAGGACACGCGGGTAGATGCAGAGCAGGGCCCCGGGGGCTGGGCCGCCCGAGTTCAAACCCTCACCCGCCTCGCAGTGAGCTATAGGCCGCGGGGGCCGCTCCCTCCCTGGAGCTCAGGGCCACCTGCCAAACCAGAGTCCCACGACTCATGACCTCCAAGGCCGTTACGAGGTTTAAATGGGTCGAGACGGGTGAAGGTCTCAGAACCAGGCCTGGCACGAGAGCGCTATTCAAATATTTGCCGGATAAATAAACTGCCTCTTCCCCCTCCCGCCTGAGCTCTAGGCAGATGAGAAAGAGCCCGGAGACGAGGTGCAAACCGCAGCTTTGTTACGGGGCAAACTGAACTTGAAGGGGCTTGATGCTCAGCCCTGACCGGATGCCCCAGTTGGAAAGGAAGTTGGCCCTGCTCGGGGCTGGCCAGGGCCTGTCCTGCAAGCTGCCTGTGTCACTTGTGAGGCTGTGACCAGAGGACAGGGCAGTGAGGAAGGGAGTGGTGGAGCCCAGCCTGGTCTGGCCTGGTGTCCCTCCACCCCCTGCGGAAAGGCGAGGCTCAGAGAGGTCGGGGCTGTCCTGCCCCTTCCTTCAAACACCGGGTGGAGGGCAGGGGCCCAATGGGAAAGCATGTTACTGGTGGATATTTGGTTCGTGTTCGGTTCCTCCCTGCTCACAGCTGTCTACAAGGAAGTGTCACCATCCGTCACTGTTCAGACACATTAACAAGGACTTGAAAACCTTGGGTGGGATGCCGGGCTGGCTCAGTTAGAAGAGTGTGTGACGCTTGATCTTGGGGTCGTGAGTTCAAGCCCCACATTGGGGGGTAGAAACAATTTAAATAAGTAAAACTTATAATAAAAAAGAAAACCTTAACACGTTAGGTGACTTGTCCAGGGGTCCCATAGCTAGGAAGCCGCCAAGTCAGGACGTAAGCCTTGTCTTTAGGGCTGGGAGGCCTGGGCTCCGTCCCCGCCACCACGCCAACTGTGACTCCACGAGAGCTGCTGGGGAGGGCCCGTCGGCTGTGACTCTGGGAAGGGTTGGCGGAATTTGTCAGCTGTCCCTTTTCTTTGGAAGAGATCACGCTTTGGTGTTGATGCCCGGTCAAGGATGTGGACACAATGGGTTCAGACGACGGTGTTTATCGGCTGGCTTCTGTCACAGGGGTGTGGGGGAGGGTTCCAGGCTGGGCAGCGGCATCCTCCCGAGGCCCTGAGGACGGGCCCCTGAGAGTGGCAGTCCGGAGCGGAGGGAGATGGTCCCCACCATGGAGCACCCCAGGCCCAGAGTCCCAGGAGCCTTCTGCCTCCTAGATCTGGACACAGCCTGACTGTCGCTCTTTTGAGGGGAGTCAGAGAAGAGCAGGTGACACACCTGCCGGGTGACACGCTGCCTTGCCCAGCTTAGAGAGAGCACTGCACGTAGCAGGGCCACAGCTCCGCATGAGGACCTGGGCAGGAGCGGGCAGTCTGGTTCATGGGGCACAAGCAACCTGACGACTCCAGCTGACTTTAGCACAAAGGGAGCCGACTGGGCGGAGGTAGAGCAGCCCGCACAGTCCGGGGGAGGCACAATGGCCCAGGCCTGCGCAGGCCAGGAACCGGGGTGGCCCTGGACGTCCAGGCGGGGCTGGAAACAACAGGATGGATTAGAAAAGATCTGACTTGGGAAAGCAACAGGACCTGGTAACAGGTTGGTTGGAGGGACGGGCAGAGGGAGGACTTGGGGAGGGGACTAGGAAGAGGCCTGGGCTCCAGGAACAAGGAAAGCCTGCTGGGAGTGGGGGCTTCTTCCATCTGGGGGTACTGCGAGCTCAGTGTGCCTGTTGGACCCCAGTCTCGAGTCCGGGCCGAGGTCCAGGTTTGGGGGTCATCAGCACAGGGTGACTGGAAGAGTGACAGTCTGGAGGGACAGCAGGGACCTCGCCAGGAGGGGAGGAGCTGGGCATGAGCCCCAGGAACAGCCCCCACTGCCCCCAAGGCCCTTCCTCTCCTCACTGGGCCTGTGGCACAACCAGCAGCTTCTCTGCCCTTCCACGGGCACATGGCCCAGCACTGTGCACATAGTAGGTGCTCAAAGTTGAGCTTGATTTATCAACTGGAAGGAGCCAGCTGGATGCAGAAGGCTCTCCCACATGTCAGGCCTCAAGGATGACCCAGAAGGCATCACCCGCAGCAGAACACGGGCCCATGCTAAGTCACACTTTCTGCTTCCTGACCCTTTAAGGCAAACAACGGCGTTCCTCTGAACCAGAGTCCTCGACTTGGCATCGCCAGGGAGAGAAAAGAAACACAGGATGACACATCCCTCCAGCTCCCAAACTCTATGTTCTCCGGAGAAATACAAATAAATCCACATATTTAAAGACAGGCCACCCACTTGCACGGAAGGGGGTGGATCCCAGCGGATCCGGCCGGGTTTACACAGAAGTCTTTTCCCAAAGCCCCTCACTCTCGGCCACGCTGGCCAGCCTCGCGGGCCGGCCACCGCCCCAGCTCAGCAGCCTTTGTTCTGACGCCCTCGTCAAGTCCGTGTCTGCGGGCCGGCCCCTGGCAGGTGCACGCAGGCTCAGCTCGGATCTACACAACACCACAGCTGGTTCACAACACCGAGGACCTTGCCTTTTGTTTGTCTTCAAAATCTGCCTGCTGCCACACGTCCGTCCATTGGAGGCGGGGGAATTTTCCAGAAGCATTGTTTTAAAGCAAGCAGAATGATTTAATTTATTGAGCACTCCCTGCTGGCTTTGGGATCTGTGTGAGAACCAGGCTTCGTCCTTGCCCTTGGAGAGCTCCTGGGGAGGACTGCAGATGGCCTGTCGCAGGCTAAATGCCACCTTGTTGTGAATGCACAGGACTTCAGAGCTCAGGGTCCCTCCGGGACCTCACCTAAGTCCTCTGTCTTTCCACAGACCAGGGACGCAAGGCTGAGCAGGGAGAGTGACGGAAGAGACAACTTTGGGTCCCCGGCTGTGTGGTCTTTCCTGAGAGGCTAGCGCGAGCCCACGTCGACTCTCACCAGGAGCCAGACAGCTGCCTCCCGTTGGGGCTGGCCGAGGTCCCAGCTCTTTTCCTGTCCCTGAGGCATAGGTGGCATTTCCACCCGGCTGAGTCACCAGGGTTTTTTCCAGGTGGAGATGGTAATTAGCACCAAGCAGAGCCCAGGGTTCCTCTGTTGCTTGTGGAGGCAGCTCCGGGCTGCCGACTCAGGCATGCGTCTCTCTACATAGATACGTGTCCCCAAAGCCCATTTATGGGATGCACAGATAGTCCTGGTCACCGTCCCTGACACACGAGATGCACTACAAAGGACGGGTCTGTGTTGAGGCTGGTGACCACGCACTAGCACCCTCCCGCCTCAGAGCGGCAGGCACCCTGCGCACCCCGATCAGAGCAGTGTCTGTACGACAGGACCTGTGCTATGAGTGAGACGCCGGCTCTGCCCGAGGCAGATGCTGCTCGTTCCTTGTAACAGCCCTGTGATCCCTGTTGTAAAGACAGAGGAGCTCAATTTTAGGGAGCTCAGGTCACTTCGTTCCTTATCCTAAGGAGTTTACCACGCAGGCAAGTGAAGAAACACAAAACAAAGCCACTGTTCATAATCACAGGGAGAAAGGAAAACATAGGGAAACTGTCGTTCAGACCCTCCACAAACACTGGGATTTGGCACAAGGTAATCCTCTTGCGGGGTTGGGTTCGGCCCGCAGGTCCTGTGCCCCCATACACCTCTGGTGCTAATTTGCTGATGTCCTGGGTCAGTCACTTCCTTGCCTCGGTTTCCCCCTTATGGGGACCACACTGGCTGCCGACACCAGTAGCAAGGATGCTGTGGGGAGGAGGAGGAGCCCGGCTTGGAGTGTGGGCTCTCAGGGGTGGGGATGCAGGCATTTCTCCCATAATTTATTTGTAGCTCTGGTGCTTGTGAACTCCTCCCCGTCCCGCTGCTGAAGTATGTGTAGTGTCTGTGGGTTGTCACATGCATTAATTACCGGCTGAGGGTTATAAACTACCCCTGGCTTTGGCTAGATCCTGCAAGAGAAAAGGGCTTTATCACCGTCGCAGTTAAACGTGATCACAGAGAGCTGGAGACGGAAAGGAAAATCGCTCAAGCCAGAGAATAAAGGACATTTCAGAAAAGGAAGTACAGGGGGCTATGAAGACCCATTGAAATTTAAAGTGACAGCACATCTGATGACGCAGTCACAGATTCCGGGCTGTTTCGGGCTAGAAAGGGGCAGATGCACGTGGAGCCAGGCAAGAGGCCCCGTGGCAGGGAGCAAAAGGTTTGATTCCGGGCAGTGTTTTAACCCTTCTGTGCCGCAGTTTTCCCATCCATGAAATGGGACGAGTGATCACACTGAACGTGAGAATGAGAAATGACAGAATACAAATTCACACGCTCAGTCTCTGACGGCTGCTCAAAAACGAGGAGTCGCCGCAGAGGAAGCAAGAAGCGGCACAGGATTCACAGGTGCTTAGGATGAATTTCGTTTTGTTGGACTAAGAGGAAGCTTTGTTTTCAATGTCCCGTCTCGTTTGTTTCTGGACTGTAGGTCATCTTACCACGCAGCACATAGACGGACCGTGGTATGCTGGTAGACATCACAGGCTCTCGGGGAGGGGGGGAGCCCCGATTTGTAGCATGTGCCCATGTCCATGGGGTGCATATTCCCGTGGCTGATTTCAAGCTACCAGTGTGGTGTTACTGAATTCAGTCCGGAAGAGATGTCAGCAGCTCGTCATGTATTTCTGCGGATTTCTGCTGTCAAGATACAACAGACAAGGGGGCGCCTGGGTGGCCTTCGGCTTGGGTCATGATCTCAGGGTCCTGGGATAGAGCCCCGCATCGGGCTCTCTGCTCAGCGGGGAGCCTGCTTCCTCCTCTCTCTCTCGGCCTGCCTCTCTGCCTACTTGTGATCTCTCTCTGTCAAATAAATAAATAAAATCTTTAAAAAAAAAAAAGATACAACAGACGAGCGCTCAGAGGATGGCAATACGTAGTAAAGCCGTTAGGAAATGATGAGTTCGGGCTATTTATTACCTTTGTTTTTTAAAAGATTTTATTTATTCATTTGTGAGAGAGCGAGCAAAAGAGAGAGAGAGACCAGGGGAGGGCAGAGGAAGAGGGAGGGGCAGCCTCCCCGCGGAGCAGAGAGCCCGACACAGCGCTCGACACAGCGCTCGATCCCAGCACCCTGAGACCATGACCTGAGCCGAAGGCAGAGGCTCAACTGACTGAGCCCCTGACGTGTCCCTATTACTTCTGTGTTCCATATAATTTAGGTAATTGTGATTTATATAATTTGATCTCTATTGATGGCTATATTTAACAATCGGCTCACAGAATCCTAAAAACTTAATAGTTGGCAGGGTTGGCTGCAACACGCCACTGCCTGCAGAGCTCCTGGTGTGGGGTCTGGTACTCAGTAAGAGCTCAGTACAAGGTCATCTCTTGTCTCCAGTTCTGACATGGTCTCATTCACTCCTCCCGCCGGGGTGGAACTGAGAGTGTGGAAAAGTCTAGAAAGGGAAGAGGGAAGAGAAGAGAGTGGAGGATGGGGCTGGATCTGGAGGCTCTGGGCCCTCCCGAGTTGGAGACTTTACCTAGGAGGAATCACAGTGTGGGGTCCTGGGGCTGTCTGTCTTGCAGGGCTTGCCCCTCACCAAGCCCCTTCCCCCACCACGAGACTCCCCGCAGGTGGCCAGGACTCCAGGAAGTGGCAGTGATCCTCCATCCCACTCCCCCGGCCAGCGAGCTCAGTCCTGTGACCTGGACTGGCCATCTGGGTACAGCTGTCTGGGAATGTGAATCCTGAGCAAGTGGTCGGGAGCTAAGATCCCTGCATGGAGAGATTCCTACTGTGGTGGGCAGCAGAGCAGTGAGGTCCTGGTCATTTCTCCTGCCTGGTTCCAGAAGGCCCCTGGGTCCTGCCCAGTGTTCATCTTGTTTCTCTAGCTTCGCTTTGGCTCACGGAGCACCCTGGCGATTTTTTGTGGCAGATCCTCTGGGCGACCTCCTCAATTTCATCCATTTTTCTTTAGACTTATAATTTGCTGGCCAAAAGACTTCGTTTCTCAGCCTCTCTCCAAGCTGGGAGTAGGTCCTTGCCAAAGGGATGTGTGCACTAATATTGGGTGGGACTTTTCAGGAGAGTGTGTCATTTGGTCATTTCTCTCTCCTCCTTCCTATTGCCTGGAATGTGGAAGCAATGGCTGGAACTCAAGCAGCCATTCTAGATCATGAAATGATCTGAGAATGGAAGTCATGTGCGGTGGGGCAGAAACCGACGGAGCTGGGGTCTTGGAGGAGTTGATGGGGTGCCCATAGCAGTTCTCCTCTTCCAACCTCTGGACTTTGTTTCTGTGGCAGTACAAACCCCCGTGTGTTCTCCCTGCTGCAGTAGGGTCTCTGCTCATCACAGCTGAAGCTCTTCCTCCAAGCATGCCTTTCACTAAAATTCCTTTGACTTATGAACATCAAGGTTAATTTCCATTACGGTTGCTTCATAGCTGAGTCCTGACCAACTCAGTTCATTCTTTCTCCCCTCCACAATCTCAAGCCCACATTCTGGCCCCAGATGCCTTGTCTGCCTTATCAGTGACCCAGAAGAGCCTGGTTCCCTCCCAAAGGACAGGTCCTTTTACACTCTGTCTATGCTGTGCCCTCCCCAAGGATGTCCTTCCCCGACCTTGACTGCTTCTAAGATCCAACACAAACATTGCCCCCCTCTGTGCCAGCATGGCTCAGATGGGTCCATGTCATAATTACCTGTTTACTTGGCTGTTCCCACCAGACCACAGGAACCTGGTTGTGACATGCTGTGTGGCACGTCCCAGGGGCTCAGCACAAGTGGGCTGAAGGAGAGAAAGAACACTGCCGACATGTGAGGTGGGTTACAGCTTTATAACAAGACCCATCAATCTCTTCCCACAGACCAGCTGCCTACCTGGCTCTGTTCAACTTGGAGATTTCTGCGTGTCATCTGGGCTGACTTCCTGCGGCTCTAATCCATGCCAGACATGAGCCTGATTTTGAATGGATCATGTCAGGCTTGAAGGTATTTTGGATGTTAACAATATCCCCAAGAGCAACAAAATAAGTAAAGTCACAGTGGATTGTAACCCAAAGTAAAAAAACATATACATATACGCACGAGTCCAGATGGATGCAAATGACTGAAGGAATTAACAAGTGGGGGAGAAGAGACAAATCCCTGCCAAAGACCCATGAAGAAGGTATGCCAACCCCATGCCCTCAAGGAGGGTGACTGGGACTCTCCACGCTTCAGGCGTGATCTTCTTCCAAAGTGCACAGCCTGGAAGGGAGGGAGGGGAGGGCAGCTTCATGGTGGACACGGTGGGCGGACCTCAGCCGGGTGACCAAGGCCAGCATCAAGTCTAAGGTCGTGTGGATGGTATGGGAGCTTGATGTGATGACAGTAGGTCTTCTTTCTCTGGGTCTTCCTCCCAACAAACCACAGCCTTTGTCTAATCTGGAGAAAGGCATCAGACAAATCTAGTAGGGGGACTTCCTAAGAAGTACCCAACCAGTCTTCCAACCTGTCAAAGTCATCAAACACGAGGCAAATCTGAGGAATGGTCACAGCTAAAGAGAAGCCCTAGGACACAGGACAACTCAACACCATGTGGGGTCCTGGCTGGGGTCCTGGGGCAGGGGAAGGATGAGGTTAAAACACAGGAAATCTTGGGTGCCGGGGAGGCTCCATCAGTGTAGCGGTTGCCTTCGGCTCAGGTCATGATCTCAGGGTCCTGGGCTGGAGTCCTGCATCGGGCTCTCTGCTCAGCGAGGAGCCTGCTTCCTCCTCTCCCTCTGGCACTCTCACTCCTTGTGCTCTCTCTCTCTCAAATGAATAAATAAAATCTTTTTAAAAAGCCCACAGGAGGGGCGCCTGGGTGGCTCAGTGGGTTAAGCCTCTGCCTTTGGCTCAGGTCATGATCTCAGGGTCCTGGGATGGAGCCCCGCATCGCATGTATCATGGAGGATGTGGATAACGGGGAAAGGCCATGGGAACTCTACACTGTAACTCCATTTGTCTGTGAACTTAAAACTGCTCCCCCCAATAAGGTCTATTCAAATGAACAATCAGACTCCCCAGACTTGAGGGAGAAATAACAATAATAATACCCATTATTAGTTTTTTAGAGGGGGACGGATGGAGAGGGAGAGAGGCTCGAAGCAGACTCCGCCCCCAGCACGGAGCCCTTCCCCGCACTCCATCTCTTGACCCTGAGCTTGTGATCTGGGCAGTAATCGAGAGTCGGCCACTGAACTGACTGAGCCACCCAATAATATCTATTATCTATTGATATTACCACGTGTCCATATTCTCTCTCCCTGCTCGGGCTAACTTGGGGGAAGCCAGAAGCGGGAGGGCACAGCTTCACCCAGGGCACTGAAAGGAGAGAACGGCCAGGTCAACCCTAGATGTCCTCTGACCGGATCCCCTCAGGGGCCCCGAGCGCTCTCCCATCCCCCGCCTCGGCCTCGATGGCCTTTTCTCTCCAAGTCGTTGCAGAGGTACATTCTGGGAGAGAGCCCACCACCGGCGAAGGAGGGCGCCGCGGGTGCCAGGGCTCTGCCGGGTACCTCGGGGCCATGAGCAACGTGGGGGCAGGCCGTGCTCCGAGGGAAGAGTGGGGTCCTCTGGGACCAGAGGACGGGAGGGGGGCATTTGGGCCTCCCGCCCATTTGGAGGCCCAAATGCCCACTCACTGGTTTGGACCGCTTTGGGTGAAACCAAGTCTACCTCCGGGTCCGTGGCCGAACGAAGCCAGGAGACTGTGGACACTTGGAAAAGGGGCAGATTCTCCCCAGAGGCTGCTGAGGGGAGCGGACGGGGCCCCTTGGCGATCACAAGCGGAAACCCGTGTGAGACGGGACCCTGGAGCTTCAGGAGGGAGCGAGCGTCCCTGAGAGATAGGCCTTAGCCAGCCGGACCAGAAGGGCCCTGAGTGCTTGACTCTAGGCTTTTTCTCTTCAAGATTTTACATATTTACTTGAGAGAGAAAGAGAGAAAGTAGAGTGGGGCGGGGAAGCTGGAGGTTGGGAGAGAAGAAACAGCAGAAAAGGTATAAGGAGTGGGAAATCTCCAAGGGCTGTCTGCCCGGCTTGCAGGTACCGGAGAGTGGGCAGCCTTCCGTGCTGAGTGTGACCCCCACAGAATTTGCAGAGAGGACATATGGATCAAAGCAATGATAATTACTTTCGTCCAGCCCACAATCGGACAGGTCCGGGGGAGCCCCAGCAATGGCATCATCTTTGCTAAACCACGACGCACTGTTCACCCCAGAGAGAAGGCGAGAGGGCCTCCTCTGAACTCCGTCCTGGTCGCCACTCCGGCTCGGGGAGGCCAGGGAGCTCAGTCACTGAGAGCACAACGTTGGAGCCCCACAAGCTGGGTTCGAGTCCCGTCTCTGCCCCTTACATGCTGGGTAGACTTGAGCTGAGTAATCAGCACCTTCTGGCCTCAGTCTACCCATGTGGAAAATGCATTTACTAGCACTTATCTGAGGAGTTGCAGCAATTGAATGCGATGACCAGTGCTTTGGGGCAGAATCTCCTGGAAAATGTAGACCTTCGCTTTTCTAGAAGTGCAGGAATGTGGGCGCTCTGGCTGGATGCTAATTTGAGGCCCAGTTGCAAGTTTTCCAGACTGACGGGGCATTTCAGGTTAGGAGGATGGGTGGTTGTCCCTGTGTGGGACCTGCTGAGCACTGTACAGGGAAAGGGTTTCCCCCTCTGTGCATTGGGGGGTGGGGTTGTGAGTCCTGGGAAGTGGGTGTGCAGCCCAGCCCTGGGAACCCCAGAGAGAGGTCTTGTGTTTGTTGCTATAGATAGCTTAGCCCGTACGGCTGGGCCCCTGGTGGGGCCTGGAGGAGGTCCAGCTAGTGCGGATCACCATGGTGGGGCAAGGTGTGGGATTTGTGGGAGCAGGAGTGGCTGGGGCCCCCCAGCACCAGCTGAGGATGGACCCACACCTGGGACAAGTTGTTCACATGTCCCCTGGAGAGACGTGCGCCCCCTGCAAGCACCACTGGGGACATGACCTCCCCCCCCACAGGTATTATAATCCCACACACCCCCATCCCTACGTTAAATTCCTGTAGAAAGTGAAATTACAAACATGTAGCGAAACCTGCATCAACAGCCTAGTTCTCCTGAAAGTCTAGAATGTTCCCTCCGGGCTGGGGGCACGCGGTGGTGGTGGCCCATCTTGCCTTTACACTGGCGAGATGTTGCAGGAGGGAATCTGGCTTCTAGTCCCTCGAACTGGCCGTCCTTCACCTGGCCTCCCTTCTGAGCATCTTCCTTAGGGGTGCCCCCTCCCCTTCCCCTCTGCTCTTACAGCCGGCCTCCCTCCCGCTCCCCATTCTACTGATGAGGAAGTTGAGACTCAGAGAGTGGCCTGCTAAGGCCCACTGGCTGTCACGTGGGCAAGCTGGGGTTTGAACCAGGTCAGTCAGATTCCTCTGTTTTGCTGCAATGTGTCCCTCCTTCCTGACCAGTCTTCTGATGCTTCGCCGCTGAGGGCCAGCATCCCTGGAGGGCGTGTGGCACACCCATGTCTCCCAGTGACAGCTTGTCATACTGGATCTCCAAGTGCCCCAGTGACAGCTTGTCATACTGGATCTCCAAGTGCCCCAGGCACCAGTCTCCCGGATCCCAGTTTTTCTCATTCTGGTGTCTCTGTGTGGCTCTGCAGGTTGGTCAGCGCCATGAGGTGGCCAAAGATCTGGGCTTCAGTGGTTCTTTGTTGAATCAGCTTCTCGCTCCACATCCTCCTGACTGGGCACCTACCCCCAGCCTTAAGGTGTGTTTCTGTTTCCACTATGAGCAAGTCCCTCCTAGCAACAAGCCCTCATCAGCCCGGGGAGGTGGGAGGGTGCGTTTCAAGGGGAAGTGCTCCCAGGGTCTGTGCAGCTGTTTTGCCAATGCACGGGAAGCCCTTCCTGAATGCTTCCCACATAAGGTCAGTGCTCAGCCTGTTTGGCAGCACAGGAAGGAGAGAAGCCACATGGTCTTGCGCGTTTTGCTTTTTTGGGTGAGATCTGAGAGTGGCAGAGGCTGTGCAGGACGGGGGAGGAGTGCACGCTTTGCAGGGGGACAGACTGTGGCTTTGAGTTCCAGCCCTGCTACCTGTCCCATCACTTCCTTTTTTTTGGTCATAGTTTTGACAACAAAGAAAGGAGGATGATGTTCACATGCCCATGCCGCAGGGTTGCTGTAAGGTGTGGACACCCTGGAGACAGCCTCTGACCCACAGAGCTGAGTAAAACCAGCTTTTGTTACCCTGAGGATCACTCTGGGTGATCCTCAAATACCCACTCTGTGATCAAGATTAACGGTAACCCGTATAGTCATGCTATTGTTAAGCAATAACCCTCGTTGAGGGTATGTGTGCCAAGCACAAGGGATGTGGCGTGACTTGTGAGCTTAAAGCTGCAGAAGATGGTCTTGCTTTCTGGCCCACTTCTCAACAAGTCCAAGCAGGTCTGGTGAGAAGACGCG
Source organism: Mustela putorius furo (assembly GCF_011764305.1). Taxonomy (NCBI): domain Eukaryota; kingdom Metazoa; phylum Chordata; class Mammalia; order Carnivora; family Mustelidae; genus Mustela; species Mustela putorius. The sequence continues at coordinate 38,819,527 of NW_025421322.1, read as the reverse complement.
TGGAAGCGCACAGAGCTTCCTGGCGGACACGCAGGCAAGGCTCTGCTTGACCACCCGCCGCTAGCTGAGTACTCAGCCAAGCACTCTGCTGTTTTACAAGAACGGTTCATCTCTCCCCACAACAACCCAATGTTACAGAGATTCTCTATAAACTCTAACCGATGAGCAATGACGTCATACAACCTGCTCAATGTGGGACCCTGGTGAGGAGGTGAACTTGAACCTGGGTTGGCTCCATCGTTCATGGACTCCTGAGCCTGAGTTCTCAGGCACCACAGGGCATGCTCAGGGGATAAGAGGGTCTCTGTTGGACAAGGTCCTGCTCACTGCCTACGCCTACCTTTTCTCCTCTTTGTACTCTTTGCATTACTTTTTCCTCTCACCCTTTCCCGATTTTCTGCTTTCATTAGGCAGAAGAGTCATCAAAGCTGCCCTCAAGAACATCAGTTCTGAACGCGCCATGGCAAGGGTGAGCTAACCCCATGTATCCGTGACCTATGGCTGTGTAGTCTAAAGGCTTAAAACCACAAGTGTTTTCTTTGCTCATGAGTCTCTGGCCGGCCAGTCTGGGCTGGCCGCGGTTGTGCTGGTCTGTCTGGGTCTCTGGTGTCCCCAGCTGGCTAAATACTCGGCTGGGGTGGGTGGTCAAGCACAGCCTCGCCCCCGTGTCAGCCAGGGTCCCCAGACTTGCTTGGACTGGTTGAGAAGGAGCCAAGAAAGCCATCCCATCTGCAGCCTTGGGCTCCCAACTCACACCACATCCCTTGCCGTGCATTTTCTTGGTCCAAAGTTACAAGAGCCACCCACCTTCAAGGGGTGAATGACTAGATTCCATGGCTTGTGGGGGGCAGTGCCAACAAGTTGGTGGTCATTCCTAGTCTGCCAAAGCGCCCCCGCTGCCTCTCCTCACTGTATCCCCTTTGTGCCTCCACTCCCTTCCCCAAACCCACTCCCTTCTTGTACTTGAAATAACAGTGTCTTACTTCCCATCACCCAAAGCTGCGGTCACTCGCTCCACAAGGATCTCATTATGCGCCAGGGACCCACGGGTGAACAAGTCCCTGCTTTCGTGAGCCTCACGTTCTGAGAGAGGGACACACAATCAGGGAAAGACAAACACCCAGTGTTGGGCCCAGGAGGACAATAGCTGCTCTGGAGAACAACGGAGCGGAGTGGGGGGGTGCTGGGGGGCGGTGTGAGAGCGCCGAGGGCGGTGGGGTTCCTGTTACACACAGAGAGGTCAGCTGGCGGCGAGGGAGGGGACAGGGTAGCCTGAAGGACTAGGGGCGCGAGAGGCTCCACGCCGCGGGCGGCGCATTCCAGGTGGGGCAAGCACTGGGGACAGGGCCCCGGGGCTCACAGACACACGCCCCGCAAACTCTGATGGGTTAAAAAGACCCACGAACAACAGGACATGTGGTCAGAGAACGACAGAAACACGCCCGTAAAACCCCTGCGAGGCGGACTGTGCTTTCAGCTGCCTCGGCTGTCCTGGCGCCAACGACAGCTTCTGCGACCGGAGCCCTGCGGCCGGCAGCCCCTCTCCCACAGCGCGCGCCTGACCTGCGCCCTGGCCCGCCCCGGGCATCAAAGCGACGCGGTGAGAATGAAAGCCGGCCTGCTTCTGGTTTCGGTTCCAACCGCAAGGTCGTCTTGTTTTATTTTTGAAAGAGCACAAATCAGTGCGACTTCCTGCTTGAAACCCGCTGCAGGCCGCCTGCCCCGAGCACCCCCAGCCCAGGGATGCCCCAGGAAGGACCGGCGCGCGTGTCCCCTCCCCTCCGCGTCCTGCCTCCGCTCGGCTGCCCCGGGCCGCGGCCTCCCCAGCCCCGCGGTCGTCGTCCGGCCAGCGCGCGGGCCCCCTCCCGCCCCGTCCGGCCGCCCCCACAGCCCGCTCCGGGCCGTCTTCCAGGCCGATCTAAGCGCGGCCCAGCGCTGGGGCCGACGTCCCCAAGCACCCCCGAGCCTCGCTTTCCTCGTGCGCTGGGGGGTGTGTGTGGTGGTGCCCGGGGCGGGCGGGAAGCCTGGCGAGGACCCCCGCGAGGACTCGAGTCAGGCCCCGGCCCACAGCGGGGCGCGACCGCGCGGGTTCGGGCCCTGGGGCCGGGCTGCAGGACGGCGGGCGAGAGAGGCCCCGCCAAGGGGCCGCGTCCGGGCTGTGGGGGCAGGGCAAGCGGGGAGGGTTTCCCCGAGGTGGGCCCGAGCCCGCCCGCCCGGAGTGCCGCCGGTGGCCGCCCCGCGCCGACGCTTCCCGGGACCCGCCGCCACGCCCGCGCGCAGTCCCCGAAAGCCCGGCGTCGCTGTCCTGCGCGGTCCCGGGAGCCGGGCGGCGTGGCGTTCTGGGCATGCGCGGGCCGCCAGGCGCATGCCCGGTCCTTCGGAGAGGCGGAAGCTCGGCGCGGGGACGCGGCCGGGCGCGCGCCGTGGCGTCGTCGCGCGCCTCAGCCGGTCGCCGCGCACGCGCGGCCCGCGCCGACGCAGCACGGCCCCGAGGGCGCAAGCCCGCCGCCGCCGCCGCCGCCGCCGGGCTGGGACCGCTGTGCGCCCGCGGCCTGAGCTGTGGGAGGGGGCGCCGCCCCTGCGTCCGCCGCGCCGCCTCGCGGTGTCTGCCCTCGCGTCCGGCGCCAGCGCGGTCCGAGTGAGTGCGGGGCCGGGGCCGGGGCGCGGGCGGGCGGGCCGCCTCCCGGCGCGGGGGCTCGGCAGGGCCGCGGCCGGCGGGCGGAGGGCGGAGGGCGGAGGGCCGAGCGGCGCCGAGCAGCCGGCCCGGGCGGCGGGTGCGGCGGGGACGGGCCCCTCCCGCGCGCGGCTCGGGAGGCCGAGGACGTGGGGGGGCCGAGGGAGGGGCGCGGGCGGCCGGGCTGTGGGGAGGCCGGGGCTGTGGGGAGGCCGGGGCGCGGGCGGCCGGGGCGCGGGCGGACGGGCTGTGGGGAGCCCGGCGGCCCCGGGGAGGCCGGGGACGGGGACGGCGAGGGGGCGGGTTCTGGGCGGACGGCGAGGGAGGAGGCCGGCCTGAGGGGAGGCCGGGGCGCGGGTCCGCGGAGGGACGAGGGGACCCGGGGGGCGCGGGGGGCGCGGGGAGGGCGGGGAGGGCGGTGCACTCGGGGCGTCGGAGAGGCGGGGGCTCGAGGCCGGGGCTTGAGGGGCGGCCGCCGCCTCGGGAGCGGGCCGATGGCCTCACAAACAAAAGCGGGGAGAGACGGCGGAGGAGGTGAAGGGAAGCCCTTGGGGACCCCGGGGAGCGCCCGGACCCGGCACGCGGACTCCCTGGCCCTCGGGCAGGCGGGCGCGAGCCTCGAACCCGGGGCCGGGCCGGGCGCTTCCCCGCCGCGGGCGCTCAACTCGCTGGGCCCGGGGCTGCCCGGCGGCGGCCGCGGGGACCTCGTGGACTCATTGTGCCTCCAAGTTTCCGCTGCGGCCGACCAGCCCCCGGCCCCGCTGCCGGCTTCGGCCCCTTTCTCCCTCCGGGGAGGGTGCGCGTGTGTGCGCGCGTGTGCGCGTGTGTGCGCGCGTGTGACTTGCTTTTATTTAACTGCGGGATCTCGCTTAGTGCACCGAGGGCAAGAGGACCTTTCTTTTGAGTGGTTTCAACGCTGTGTCGCTCTGGCACGGCCCGCCTGCAGCTGGGGTCCGGCCGGGAGCCCGGGATAATAGTGACACTGTCGTGGCCGGGAGCGGGGACATGCGCCCTCGCTGCGGCGCGCGAGGGTTTAGGGGTCCGCAGGCCAGACGACCCTCGCCGGGATCTTACGTGGAACGTCAGCGCTGTCACGGTTGTGGAAATGGGCCGCCACGGCTCGAAATGAAATGCAGAGACCCCCCCGCCCCCAGTGATCTGTAAAACGGGCCGAGGAGTCTGTGAGCGCGGGTCAGGTGTGTGTCTCTGGGAACCCGGGCGGCGGCCGAGGGATCGGAAGGTACATTCGGAGGTAGCCTCACCTTGCTTTTGTCGGGGTACAGTGTAGGCAATTTTTTCGTGCAGCTGCCCTGGGGAGATCATTTTTAGCGTCCTGCAATATTTATACCCATGAAACTTCTAAAGTTTGTGTTCCGGGGTCTTTAAAAAAATTATTTATATATTTGACAGAGCTCACAAGTAGGCAGAGAGGCAGGCAGAGAGAGAGGAGGAAGCAGGCTCCCCACTGAGCAGAGAGCCTGGTGCGGGGCTGGATCCCAGGACCCTGGGATCATGACCTGAGCTGACACAGAGGCCTAATCCACTGAGCCACGCAGACGCCCTGTTCTGGTGTCTTTAGGAGTACACTGTTTTATATGGGGCTGTGCTTGGAGGGGAGGTACTAACTTGGCCTGCCACTAGCGTCTTCAGTACTTGATTGTACTAAATGTTGTAGAAGCAGCAAGATCAACTATGCCTAATTCTGAATCGTATCTTTCCGGTGATTATTAAATAATCCAATTTAATAGTGAAAGCTGGGAAGAGATTGTTTAAAATGCCTTACTCTTGCTTAAAGGGTCCCGTAACCCACCCGACACTTGAGTATGTGCACTCACTAGAAGGACCTGCACGTTGTCCAGAGACACTGGCACATCAGGAAGCAGGTCCTTGGATAAGTAAAGCATTGAATGCAAAACGCAGCATTTAAGTTTGGGGCGGTCTGCCGAAGGTGAGTTGTGTTAGATTAGCAGTGAGGCTCCATGAGGGTGATGGTGTTGGGGTGTCCGGGGAGACCAGAAGTTAGGAGCTGCAGTGAGGATCCTTAAAACACTTCTAACTAGCATCCTTTCTTTAGTGCTCCACGCCCATGACTGGAAATGACAACTTGATGTCCCAATTCTTAAAATTGGGTTCTTCAGCAAATCACAGAACTTTTCTCACTAGGAAGTTGGAGAAGTTGTCTAAATAACAGAATTGTATTGTTAAAGCTATCCCCTTTAAAAAAAAATACTGATTAGTTCCTGCAGAAAAAATCACAGTATATTCTGTGTACTGTATATACACTATAGTGTAGTAAAGAATAGTTTTGAAAATTACTAGTCTTTACTGGTTGTTAGTCTTGAGTTAGAGAAGTAGGATCTTAGTTCACTTCTCTATAAAGATTTCATGGAAACTTTTTCTGTATTTTTAAGTGTCTTAGTTTTGAGAAAATAATTGTCTTAAGGGTGACATAACAAAAGATGAGATTCAGAGTCTTAATGTCTAAGTCTTTAACTTTTTTTTTTTTTTTAAAGATTTTATTTATTTATTTGACAGAGAGATTACAAGTAGGCAGAGAGGCAGGCAGAGAGAGAGAGGAGGAAGCAAGCTCCCTGCTGAGCAGAGAGCCTGATGCGGGACTCGATCCCAGGACCCTGAGATCATGACCTGAGCCGAAGGCAGTGGCTTAACCCACTGAGCCACCCAGGCGCCCCTAAGTCTTTAACTTTTGAAATTGAACATTGTCAGTTTAGTTTTCAGCTAAAATCTTGTTTTAAATTTCAATATAATTAAAAGTTAAATTACTTCTGTCATTTGTGAATTGAGTTTTTTTGGCTTATAAATGAGTAAAGTTTAGTTTCTGTAGTAGTTTCTTTTGCCTTAAAGTTTTAGCTTACGAACTTATTTTCATTACTGTATCTCCTTACTAAAAATCTTTTAAATAATTAGCAGAATACTGCTGTGGGGGTCTTTGAGAATTTTTACTGATGCCTGTATGTTATTTAAAATGCAAATTTTAAAAACTTGGGCCAAGTAAATGACCCTACTTGAGTCAGTAGTAATAAACTCCAGGAAGTTTGTGAATGCAGTAAGCATTCAAATATGAAATTGCATCTGTGTCCTTAGAACGCTCCTTGGTGGGAAAGGATGAGAGTGGTCCCGGCTCCTGTTTGGGTGTACCTGTGTTCCGCGGCCCCAGCCGGCTGCGTGAGGAAGTGGTTTTTTACGTCTCTGCTGAAAACCATATTTAGTAGTGGATTATTTGAACTGTTGGTGCCTTTTCTCTTTACTAAGATTTTGCCAAGGCTTCCCCCCCTTCATTTCATGACTACCAAAAGGCAACTTTGTGTAGGAGAAATGAAATTCCTATCTACCACTTTCTGGCATTAATTTCTAGGAATTGTACCAAGTCTTACCGTTCAGAACTACATGAGTAAATGTGTTTCTGATAATAAAGTAGCAGAAGAACCCCCTCTCTTCCTGTCTGTAACAGGTGTTTTGGTGTTTTTGCTAGGCTCTATTATGGAAATAAAATTCAGATAGGCGTATCTTTCAGGATAGATGGGATTTTTAGCAAATGCTGTTAATTATGGTCTGATTTGCCTAAACATAGATGAAATGGTTTTTAGAGGAAAGTATGAAATAGATGTTTTCGCACGAGCCGCACTATTGCCACTTCTTAGCAGTTGAACACCTCCAAGGAGGAATCTAGTAGCAGCACCTCAAAGTTTCCTTGTTTGTCAGGACCTGAAGCTGTTTCCTTGCGAACTTTGTATTTAATTAAAGTAATCCTGCCTAGATCTTACTGATGTACATTGCTACTTACTGTCAACTCACTTTTCAGAACAAGAAAAGTGACTAAAGTTATACATGGGGAAGTTACCCACTGACAGGGAAGAGATGTAATGTTACTGGGTACCGGTGTGGGTACTGGGTGTTGTCGGTAGGAGTTCCTACCTTTTTCTCGACAAATTAAATCTGGGAGATGAAACGTGCCAGACCTGAGCTGAGTGCTCTCTGTTCCTCATGAAAACCATTGAGTTGCGTGATGTCTGTCCTCATTTTACAGATGAAACACTGGCCATTTGGAGTTAGAGGAGCCGGCCGTGGGGACAGGCTTGGCCCGCAAGGGACAGATCCTGGTTGGCCAGACCTGCTGAACTTTTCTGCGCAGCTTCTAGGACTAGGCAGGACTGGGGAAACAGTTGCCTCACTGATCTTCTAAAGGGGGAGTGAGTCACGTGCAAGCGTAATTACTGTGTCTGGGAAAGTTTAAATTACTATGTTTTCTGTTTGAGTCTGACACTTTCGTATCATGAAGCTATGATGTGGCCAGCGTGGTGTAGGTGAACACTGTAATGGACATACCAGAATTGTTTCATTATTTTAAATTAACTCAAAATTGTTAAATAAAAATATGTAATGCATAGGGCTGTGGTTGATGCTTCTTATTGTTAAAGGTTGTGCTGTAGTGGCCTCTACGTCTAGAGTTGTTTCGTTGGTGCCTTTCTGGGGGGGGGGTATCAGTGTTTAGGAATAAAGTTTCATGGGAAGCAAGGACTAATGTGAGGGAAAAGTGAATTGTACATTTATCATTCAGGTTTAATCCCCTTGTAGGACATCCTAGAATTTATGATCTCTAACACATTGCTGCTCTGTAAATGTTTTGGAAGTGAATGTGCTCATTCTCCGATTTAGAATTTTCTGTCATGCTTTTAAGACTTGACCTACTCTGTACTCCTTTCTCTGGGGCCAGTGGACCAAAACCAAGGCTCAGAAGAACCTAAAAAGTTGAATCTTTGACTGTCTGTGCCTAGGATCTCCTTTCTGCCTCCATATTCTATCTTGAAAGTTGTGCCATCTGGTGCCTTGGATTCTGCTGTGAATGGTAGGGGCTTGTGGGGTCTACTTGTGACCAAAGCACCATGTGTTTGTCTTTGATGGACAGAAGAGTGAGCTGAAATGATTTTATGCATTCCGTATTTGTGTCTTGAGCTAAGGGAAAAAAACATTTCTCTGTCCCTTTACAATTCTCACGTTTTTGTTCTAGAAATTGATTTTGTAGGAGTTGGTCCTGTGTTCGGTAGGACTCATTCTGTGTCCTGAAGACATCGGAAGTTGCTTCGGGCGGCACAAGATGAGCGGGATTCACGCAGGATCCTCGATGACTGGTCTGGGAGCTGTAATGTGTCTTTCACTAATCGGTTGGATTCATCACGTACTTTACAAGGGTTTTACCTTCTGCCCTGAAACCGTCTTTAGAAATGCAGCTTCCTAACACTGTCAGTTCCGCAGCACGCCAGCCTTCTTCACTCAGGCAGGAAAAGTCAGTATTTGGGTAAAAAAAAAGCAGTCGTTTGTTCTTCCTCAGCAGTTCCCCCTTAGTCTTGCTTGTCGTGAAGGGAAGCCTGCGCCCACCCACACCTGGTAAACCGGTGACCTGGTTGTTCCGCAGCGACTTGTGAGGTTTGGTTGCTCACCGTCACTTGAACTTGAACTGGAAACGCAGATGCCTGTGCCCCTCCTCCGACCTCCTGAACCAGACTCTGGGGCTGGTGCCCCGCGGGTAGTGTCGGCTTGCTGTGCAGAGCCGCTGCTACAGAAGGTTCCAGCGAAAAGCAGGAGGTAGCTGGTGGCACTCGGTGGTGGATGGCAGAGGTAGCGGGTGGCTTCTGATCACTTTGATTTGCTGATGAGACTGCCTTCGCCTCAGGACTCCCGAGTGTGGTTTTTAGGATTTGTAGAGTCTTGGGAAGACCTTACAACTGATTTTGTTGAGGGATGTTGAATGTTTTATGCTGAGGTCATTTAATTCTTTTGAATCTTGGTTTGGATTTTAAGTAAGCAACTTTGCATTGAAATAGCAGTTTGTGTGGCCCCAGACTTGAGGTTTTTGGCAAACAGCTGGAGAGTGTGTATGTGTGGGTGCTCAAGGCACGAGTTTGCTGGTGGTTTTGTTTTGGTGCCGAGAGATTGGCTCGTTTACTGGAGTCAGGAGGATCTCCGAGCCTTGGGGTGACTGCTGAAGCACTTCTGTGGGAATCGATTCTAGCCCTAGCATGAAAGTCATATCCAAATTTAATACATACTGTTTTGCCTTTGTCCTTTATTTTTTCCCTAAGACCAGACCTAGATGAAAGTGTTAAAAGACAGGGTTGGTGATGTGCTTGCTTTCTCCTGTGTCTGCTGCAGAGTTGGACGCACCTGTAGGCACACAGAGGATTGTGAGCTCGGGGACACGGATTCTGTCATTCCGTGCATATCCGCGGGGCCTTCGTGGCTCCCTCCCACCGGCACAGTGGGTTGGCCCTCAGTGATTGGTTTAGGATTGAAGAGGAGTCCGTACTCCTGCCAAGGGGGTCTTGTGGTCTTTAAGTACGTGAAGGTTGCTGCTAAGGCAGAGAAGAAGAATTAGGGATGGACCCGGTGGGCTGGACTGTGCAGCCCAGAGCCAAAGGCTGTTCCCATGTCCCTCCTCTGGTCCGTGTCAGACTTGGGTTAGTGGTGCGGCTCCGTGATAGAGAAGATAAAGGGGAGGAGTGGTGGGAACCAGTACCTGGGACAGCTTCTTTCACCTTGTATGAGTCCGGTGGGGTTGGAGTTTATCGTCGGTTATAGACTGTGACCCCAATCCATGCATGTCGGAGCGCCGGGCCTGGAGCAGCGCTCAGGGACTGCCTCTCCGGTGGCTCCTCTCTGATGACCGCTTCAGCTGCCTCTGGTCTCGCGTCGGTCTCCCCGCCCCGCCCCTTCTGGTGGTTTCTGTTGCGTCGCTGCCTAGTGCTTTCAAATAGCCTTTTCCTGGTTACAGTGAGGTTGCACATCTTTTTATACATTTACTGGCCTTTCAGGCTCACTGTTTTTGCGAAGTGCCTATATTTTCCTATTAGGTTATTTTTAAATTGATTTGTAGACTTTACATATGCAGGACACACATTCTTTGTTGGTTGAGTATTTTGCTGCTGTCTCTTCCCACTTTGTCATATGCAGTTTCACTGACTCAGTGTTTTTTTGTTTTAAATGAATAGAAGTTTTTAAGTTTAATTAGTGGCATTTATGGGTCTTTTCCCTTGAATGCTTTTTCTGTCTTTCCCTGCCCTGAAGTCATGAACTAGTTCCTCATTTATTCTTTAAGTGCTTTTATATTTCTGCTTTTAACCTTTAACTTTCTAGTTCTCTCAGAATTGGTGTGGGTGTAGAATCTGAAGACGGGATCTAGCTTCGTGAACATGTGGACGTCCCGCTGTCCCAACACTGCTTATTGAAAAGAGCATCTTCTCCTCAGCTCCGCGCAGTGCCCCCTTCCTGTAAACGAACGGTCCATGTGTGTGTGCGTCTTGGACTCTTGGATTCCCCTGGTACTGCCCCATGTAAGCTGCCTCCATCATTTCAGTTTTATCCCGAGTCCTGCGGTGCAACTCTTCCCGCTTGGTGCCTCTGCAGGCACACCTTGACTGTCCTTGACCCTTTGCAGATCTGTGTCTATTTTAGAATCACTTGCTAACTTCCAAAAAACTTCTTCCTGTTGTTGCTTGGGATGACATCGAATGGGATCAGAGTGTGGAGAGTCATTCCTCATTTCTACTTCTACAAATAAAGCCTTTGAATGACTGTTGAAGTCTTTCTATGTGAACACAGGCTTTGATTTCTCTTGGGAATGGTTGGGTCGCGCACTGGAACAGCTGCATCACGTGGTAGGTGTGTGTTTGGCTTTTTAAGAAAGTGTCAAACCCTTGGCCACCTGGGTGACTCATTCGACTGGTTAAGCGTATGCCTTTGGCTCAGGTCATGATCTCAGGTCCCGGAATTGAGCCCCGCATCAGGCTCTCTGCTCAGTGGGAAGACTGCTTCTCCTCCCACTCACCCTGCTTGCATTCCTTCCCTGTCTCTCTCTCTCTCTCTCAAATAAATAAATAAAATCACTAAAAAAAAAAAAGTAAGTGTCAGACTCTGTTCTAGACTGGCCGAACCGTTTTACACCCACCCCAGGCTTTTGTGGGAGCTCTCGTCACTCTGACCGTTGGGGCACCATTGGGCATGCCCAGTCTTTTAGCTCTCTGGCCGTTCTGGTAGGTGTGCAGTGGTCTTCCGGTGTGGTTTTATTTGTCTCCCAGATGCCTGATAATGTCGAGTATCTTCCCCTATGCTTCTTTGCCACCCATGTATTCTTTGATGTTCAAATGTTTTGCCTATTAAATTTTTTTTCCTTATTGGTGGGTTCTTTATGTATTCTGGATACAAGTCTTTATCAGATGTGTGCTCTGCTTTTCTCTCATGCTGTGGCTTGTTTTTGCATTCTCTTTCTCTTTTAAAGATTTTATTTATTTATTTGAGATGGTGAGAGAGAGCAGGAGTGGGGGGTTGGGGAGGGGCATAGGCAGAGGGAGAAGCAGACTACCCACTGAGCAGGGAGCCTGATGGGGGACTCGACCCTGGGACCCTGAGATCATGATCTGAGCTGAAGATAGACGTTCACCGAGGTAGCCCTCTCTCTCTCTTTTTAAAAAAAATTTAGAGAGATTGTATGTGGGGTTGGGGAGGGGCAGAGCGGGAGAGAGTGTGTCCCAACCAGACTCCATGCTGAACATGGAGTCCCATGTGGGACTGGATCCCACGACCCTGAGATCATGACCTGAGCCGAAACCAAGAGTTGGGCGCTCAACCGACTGTGCCACCCAGGCCTCCCGTGTTTTGCAGTCTCTTAACAGAGTCTTGAAGAGCAGAAGTTAGACATTTTGATGATGGCTCGTCAGTTTGTTGTTTTATGGACTGCTTTTATTTTAAAGTTTACTTTTTTTAAGATTGATTTTATTTGAGAGAGAAAGCAAGAGCGCAAGCAGAGGGAGGAGGCAGAGAGAGAAGAGGCTCCCCACTGACCAGAGAGTGTGACTCGGGGCTCCCTCCCCAGACCCTGAGATCATGACCTGGGCCGATGACAGACCCTTAACTGACTGAGCCACCCAGGCACCCCTGGACTGTGCTTTTTTGGTGTCATAGTTAAAAAATCATTGCCTAAAACAAACCAAAACAAATCATTGCCTAATCCTAGGTCACAAAGGTTTTTTTCTTATGTTTCCCTCCATCCCCATCTAGAAAAGTTTCAGGTTTTACGTTTAGGTCTGTGATTCATTTTGAGATACTTTTTTTTTTTTTAAATGGTGTGAGATATTATTTGTAGGATTCTTAATTTAATTCTGATTATTTGTACGACTCTTTTGAGGTATAGAACAAGGATGTAGCTCCTTCGAGAGAGCTTTTTTTCCCCCCTTTTTTGCTTCAACCAGTTTGGGAATCACCTTAAAGCAAGGTTAAGGCATGAGGTTTTGGACCACCCAATGCTGTCATTTTACTGATCTGGAGCTTTGTAGCCTTTAGGGTCCTGCTTGTTGAGGTAGGGTTTTTGGTTAGACACCCTGAGGAACCCAGCTTTTGATTCCTATTCCTCTTTCCCCGCATGGTTGTAGAAATGAAAGTTGAGAACTTTCAGAATTGGCAAGTGACTTCATGACAAAGGTGGTTTCTGTGCTTGTTGAGCTCTTTGGGTTCCTGATTTCACTTTAATTTTGGCCTGGTATTTCCTTATTATCTTGTCAGTTTCTGGTTGATTTTAAGATTTTTAAAAGTACTCTGTCCATCTTTTTTAGTCTTTTTCAGGGGGAGGATTGGGCCTGACAACATAGCCTGTAGTTAAGGAGCCAGAGGAGATTCTTTTCCATTTCACTCCAGTGTTTCAATCCAGAGTCTAGACTGGGATCTGTGTCTCCTGTAGTCCCTGTTAACCATGTGTGGCTCTTTAAACCAAATTAAATAAAATTAGAAGTTCTGTTTGACAGTCACACTAGCCCCACTTGGGGTGCTCAGCACGCAGGTGTGACTAGTGGCTATGGCGTTGGGCAGGCAGAGATGGGGCGTTGTCGTCACTGGGGAGTGTCTGTTACGCGGTGCTAGCCAGACTCTTGAGAACCTCAAGGGATTTGCAACGGTGCGTGCGTCTGCTTTGGAGAACCGCCAGACCAGGTGTCCTCGATGCTTCAAGTTTGACTCTTTCTGGAGTCTGCCTAGAGCTGGAACAGCTAGACAGGTGATTGAGCCTCTTTGATAGGCTCATTGTGGAGCCTGTCCGTAAGGGGAGGTGTGGGTTCTCACACTGGTGCAGGCGGCATTACGGGGGGCTGGGTGCACTGAGTAGAAAACCAGTAAGTGCTGATCTGCCTAGTGCTTACTTGTTGTATCTGTTTTATTTTTGTTTTGTTTATGAAGAGTAGCATTAACTGAAAATTATCAAAATTAAATAATGGATCAGAAATTAAGTTTTACCCTTAGCTAAAGTGTCAGGTATTCGTAACTGAAGTTGTCAGGGTATTGTAGTTTTGTAGAGAGGCAGGTCTTTCTAACAAAGAAATCTGAGCTAGGAGACAGAAGGTGGAGGTTGGAATGTTGGTGCTTCGCCTTCAGTCCCGTGGCATCCGATACCGGCTGTAGCTCTTCAGTCTGGCATCTGCCATCTTCGAGGCTCCGGGCGCTGGCGCCACGTGGGGTCATGTGCACATGTGCTGGCACAGGTGACCTTTGACCAGTGCAGGCCGCCAGACCCCCCCATAGGTGAAAATCCACAGTTAACACATATTTTTGTGTGTGTGTGTTATATACTGTATTATAAAAAAGTAAGTTAGAGAAAAGAGAATGTTAAGAAAATCAGGAGAAAATACATTTACTGTGTGGCATGTATTGGAGAAATCTGTGTGTGAGTGGACCTGGTTGATGGAGAGCCGGCACTATTAGACAGCTGTCTTGTGCTTGGGGTCGTGCTAAGCCCCTGGGGCAAGCAGGAGGGGGTGACGCACTCGGTGTGCCGTGTGGTGTCCCCAGCAGTAGTGGTCCTGGAGCAGAGTGCTCTGAGGACCTGGAGGTATGTCCCGGGTCACAGTCAAGCCCCGAGGTCAGCATACTGTCTCTGTTCAAGGTCAGATAGTAAACAGTTCAGGCTTTGTAGGCCACATAGGGCCTGTCATTTTTTTTTTTTTAACAACTCTTTAAAAAGGTAAAAGCCTTTATCAGCCCAGGAGCCATACAAAAACTGGCTGTGGACCAGATGCTGTGACCTCCGCAGGTCTGGTTGTGTGCAGGGATCTGGAGAAATTGAATAGTAGGTGGGCAGCAGGCAGGGCCTTGTGGAGGACATGCCCCCTGTAAAAGTGCCGAGGTGTGAGAGCCGGGGTGTGTGGGACTGAACGTTTTTACCAGCGTTTAGCAGTACAGAAAGGGTTGGGTCGAGCAGGAGTGGGGTTGATACTGCTGGCAGGTCAGAGCAGCGTGTGGTTGACCCTGACAGGAGCAGATTCATGTGGCAGGAGGGCGGCTGCGTCAGGACTAGAGTGGGTCAGGGAGGTGTTACAGTAATGCACTTCGGAAGGGGAGAAACCTGACCCTTGTCACTGAGGGAACGGCTGCCTGGTGTCTGTCACCCAGCTAGTAAAGTGATGGGCAAAGTTCAGATGGTCCGGCTGAATAGCCTGTGTTCCTTTAATTACACAATTACGTTGTACACACGAGTGAAGAAGGTCTCACTTAAGGGCATGACTGAGGAACTGGAGAGAGAGTGACTGGAGGCCTGTTTCTCAGTCCGTCTCCAGGCTCTGACCAGGGGGAGGAAGAGGCAGAGCCGAGCGAGGGGGTGTGCGGAGCACTTCCAGGATGGCTCCCGGATTTCTCCCGTGGTGGAAAGACCATGAAGATCTTTCTGTTCTTAAGTGCTTGCTGATCAGACTGTTGCTTAAGGAGGAAATGCTCTCTCCTAGGTCCATGAACCCCAGAAATGGTAAGAATTGTGTGAGTTATTTTCTTGGGGTAGGAATGCTTGGGCTTTCGTCCCATTATCAAAGTGAGCCCAACCCAAGGGAGGGCACTCCGGGCACTCCTTGTTATTAGACTGTAGACACCTGACACTCGGCACAGGTGTGAGCTGTAAGGGAAGGCTAAGCATCCAAACCAAAGGACTTTCACTTTAAATATAACACATCACAGACCGCTACATGGAACAGACTCTCGAAGCTGTCGCCGAAGCCTGACTGTCCCAACCAAACGCTGCCAGTCAGCAATGGAGACGTCTCCCCGGCCTCCCCTGCCCTCCCAAGAGACCCCACAAGGCACAGTGTTGGTACACAGAAGGCCAGCCAGCTGTTTGGGACTCTGATTGGCCTGGGTTTCAACACTGCTCTTGTGTTCATGAACTGTCAGGCATATCTTAACAGTCCTGTGGCTGTGAGAGATGGTCCAGTGTCACTTTTAGTCGGCTGTGTCGGTTCAAAAAGGAGTGTCGTTTTTCTGTCCGTTCAGAAGCGTGTTGCTGGTTCATAGTTGTAAGACAGGGCCTGATGCCCACTGTCACAGGTGGCTCTTCGGACAAGTGCAGGAGGAGCCCGGCAGCCGGCGGCTCGCTCGCGCCAGGCAGATCGGTGCGCTGTTCTGGAGTCCAGAGCAGGTTGGTTCATGTCTGACCTCAGCGTTATGTGTAATGTAGGAAGTGCAGACTTACACATTGTAGCGGGGCCTGCAGAGAGCTGCTGGTTTTGGAGATACATGGCTGCCCTTAGAAGATGACTCTTAGAGGGGAGGGTTTAGACATGGGTATATGTCTGAAAAAGTTTCCTTTTCCTCTTGAGAACAACTGTGACCTCCATTAAGGGCCAAGTATCATGAGTGGCAAAGATATAAGAAATGATGGAATTCAGTGATGGTGTAGACGTTAGAAGTGAAAAACCCTGGGCTGTGTAAGATATTACCCATAAGATTTCAGCCTGGGGATAATTGTGATTCCAGTATTGGCGAGACGTTTGGAATCTCCTTGTCTGTGTCATGGCAGAGTAGGCTTTGCTTTTTGCTTTGGAAAAAATACAGTAGTTGTGTTCTAAGGACCTGACTTGGTAACAGAGGTAGCAGGAGTGACTTAGTTTAAATGCAGGTTGTCTATGTAGGAATGTGTGATAGGTCACGACTAAGTGTTTGGCTGCTAAAGAGTTCATGTTTGTCTTTGACTTTGCCCTTTCGACCATTTCATTGGAAGTTCTAACTTTTCCACTGGGTGTTTGCCTCCTTTATTTTTCTTGCTTTAGATAGTCTAGGATTTTAGAGGTTGATCTAAATTTAGGGATCATCTGGTTCGGGGCTCCCACTTCAGAGCTGAAGAACTAACCCAGAGAAGATGAGTGGCTTTTGGATAGAAACAGAGGAGGACTTGCAAGACAGTCTCGGCCGACTTCACTCCGAGCTCGCTGGTGACCTTTCGAGTAGATGAGCAGGGTGTGAAGACCCCTTGTAAAACTCTGGTTTCCTGTTAACTGTCAGGAGCTTGGAAAAAATTGATGTAATTGGAAAGTGGGTAAGAAGGGGACAGCGTTGAGTCAGTTGCTCGAATTGTATCCAAGTAGCATCTGGTTTGCATTTAGTTATTTATTTCTGCATTATCGTGGGTATTTGAGAAGTGACACAACATCTCACACATGTATATAGTCTGAGTTTCAGAAAACTAATAATGCCAGCTCTGCACACTTATCTGTCACACTTAAGGCATTTTCATGAGTCACTCTTGACTCCTGAGCATCTGCCATGATGGGGATTCATTAAGAAGACGACAGTCCTGGGTGCCTGGCTGGCCCAGTGGTGGAATGTGTGATTCTTGATCTTGGGATTGTGAGTTTGAGCCCCACTTTGTATGTAGAGATTACATAAGTAAATAAAGTAAGTTAAAAAAGAAAAAAGATAGTCACTTCCCCAGGAAGATTTTGGGTGTATCAGTGGTCCTGAAACACTGAGGTTTTGTAAGAATTGCTGAGGACCGTGTGTGAGAGACGCAAACAGGCACGGGGGTGCCGCAGTCAGTTAAGTGTCCTGCTCGTGTTTTCAGCGCGGGTCATGATCTCAGGGTCATGAGATCCGGCCACCATGTTCGGCTCTGTACCCAGTGTGGAGTCTGCTTGGGATTCTCTGTCTCCTTCTGCCCTGCCCCATCCCCTCATGATCTGGCCTTTTCTTTGGAAAAAAAAAAAAAAAAAAGAATTAAAACCAATGTGATGGTATCATCCCACAGCGATGTTGAGTTACCATTCCTGATGTGGAAGCCAGTCACCTGCCTTTTAAACTAGCTTCCCCTCATGCTGAAGAAACACTGCTGTACTGTTGGTGAAAATACGTTGTAAATCTGAGAGGCTCCTACAACTCCCTGCAGGTTCTGTGGCTCACTAGAAGGACTCACAGAACTCTGAGAAGCCATTACACTCCTGGTTATGGTTCATTACAGGGCGAGGATGCAGGTGGCGGTCAGTGAACGAAAGCACAGGGCCTAGTCCTGGGAAGACCAGCAGGAGCTTCTAGTCGTCTTCTCCCGGTGCGGGTGCGTGGACTTCTCCCAGCACTGACGCTGCCAGCCCAGGAAACTCACCTGAGCCTTGGGGTCCGGGGTATTTATGGGGGGTTATCCTGTAGGCACTTGCCAGCTGCATGGCCAGGTTTAGTCTGCAGTCCCTCTGGAAATCAAGCTGGTGTTGTGTGTGGCCCAAGGCTCCACCAGAAATCAAATTGTTAGCATAGACTGTCTGGTGTGACCCAAGGCCCCCCAGCTAAACAAAGACTGAAAGACTACCTCATCAGGCAGGACATTCCAAGGGCTCAGAGGTGACTTCCCAGGAACTGGGCAATGGCCAAATCTGCTTGGGGCAAGCTTAATCCTTTCCTGCATGAAGCCTACAAAGTAAATTACTATTTCTGTCATTACCAGGGAGTTCAAGAAATTACTGCTTTTAGGTAGGAGGTATGTTGCAACCACATGTAGTGTGATTTGCCACAAAACTAAAATACCAGAATTTCTGCACACAAGTGAAGCCGTCTCCAGAAGTGTGTCATCCTTGACACCTGTCGGAATGTTTTCATCAGGAATTTGAATAAAGATCAGGAGTTCGTGCTGGAGGACTGTTCATTTTTAGAATCAGAATTTTAAAATATTTCGATAGGTTGTGACGAAGTGCTAAAATCAACAAGGTAAAATTTATAAGGAATAAAGAAAGGTAAAATGGCAGAGAAGTTAAAAAGAAAAAACCAGCTGAGAACTTAAAGATGTGTGAAATGTGCCTTAGCTGTACCTGTGTGCGGAAAACCTGGGGAAGTTGACTGAAAAGGATCGGCAGGCTTCTCTGAAGGGGCAGATGGTAGATATTTTAGGTTTTGCAGACTAATGGGCAAAATGAAGGATATTATGTAAGTACTTACATAACAAGAGAAAACACTGTAATTTCTACAAAATTTTTATTGACAGAATTCCAAATAATAATTGAGTATGTAAATATATTATAATACAGGTCTACTAATAAGAGTGGAATTCTTTTTTCGGGGGGAGGGTTGGATAACAATTTTCCTGGTTGGAGTTCGAGGTTCGTGATCCCTCATGTCACGGCCAGTTACCGGTGGTCGGTCTGTCGGTGCTGATCTGCACGGAACGTCTCCACGTGGCATCTTTGGCGGCAGCTTCCCGCTGGCGGTGCTCGTGGATGCGGACACCGGTGTGGAAGCTTGTCCTCTCAGCTGAGCGTGCTCGCGGTTTGGCAGACGTTTGTAGAATTCCAGGAGGCTCTTTTTGACGCTTGCTTCTCTGCATGTCATCCCAGCGCTGATTCGTCTCTTCCGGTGATGGTCCGAAGGAAGTGCCTCAGTCGCGTGGTTCAGTGGCTTTGAAGTACGTGGCTTCTCGTTGTATCCGCAGTGAGGTCTGAGAAATGCTGCTGGAACAGTAGTTTGAACTCAGAAAACACAACGCTGCAGATCTGCGCGGGGACAAAATCCACTTCTCTCTTTAGCTGTTTATTTTTTTATTTCTAAGTAACCTTTGTGCCCAGCCTGGGACTTGAACCCGGAGCTCCGGAGTCCCACGCTCCTGTGATGGAGCGGGCCAGCGCCGCTGTCACTCTGGTGGCGCGGGAGGCTGCTTGTGATCAGGTTGCTTGCGGTCACCGCCCGAGGCCCCTCCCGCGCCGTGTATGTTTAGGGGAGCTCACGATGAAGTGTTCACATGTGTGAGCAAAAGCTGGCCTCTGCAGCAGCTCGGTGTTTGGTAAGAGCGATGCCTGAAGGAGGGTCTTGAGTTCGGAAAGATTTCGGTCTTGGCTCTGAGGCTGAAAAGTCCCACCAAAGCCTCGCACGCCGCGCTGACCTGCTGTGCGGCAGGACAAGCCAGGCTGTTTTCCTGACGCTTGCTGTCGGTGCTCCTGGCTGGGTAACTCACGATGGGTCGGAACATTTCCCACGGGCACCTGTTGCTGACTAACACATTGGAGAACCCTAGCTCAACGCTTTGAACAACTTCTCTTTTCATACTCTCGGTGACATTTCCAGGTAACCCTTGTTCTGCTCTGCAGACATTTTTGCTGTCTTCAGTTATAGTATGTTTTAGCAGATTCTGCTCCAGGTCGTGTTAAGTCAGTGTTTTCTCTTTGAAAGTGTTCTCCTAGCAGTTCCCCACCAAGAACTGCTCCCAGAGGCCCCGTCCTCGGTCCCTTTGCTCCATGCACAAATAGTCGAGCGGTGTGGGTTACACCTGTTGGCTCAGCAGCACCGAAGGAGACCCACTCAGTCCCTCGCCTCTTTCCGTCCTTGACTCTCCGTGTTGCTCCTGGGGTCCCCCTCGGAGCGGCCGTTCTTGCCGAAAGGGTCGTTGTTTTCAACAAGTGCACTTTTTTTTTTTTTTAAAGATTTTATTTATTTACTTGATAGATCACTAGTAGGCAGAGAGGCAGGCAGAGAGAGCGGAGGAAGCAGGCTCTCTGTTGAGCAGAGAGCCCGATGTGGGGCTCAATCCCAGGACCCTAGGATCATGACCTGAGCTGAAGGCAGAGGCTTCAACCTACTGGGCCACCCAGGCGCCCCAACAAGTGCACTTTTCCTCTGCACATTTCCTTTGCTGTTGAGTTAAACATGATTTAATGAACTCCTTGTCATCCATGTGAGGTGTGGGGACTGTTTAGGGTTTGCAGCAGAGAAGTGACACACCTGCTCTAGGTTTGGAACCAACGTGTACGCTAGGGCGGTGGGGCGGGACCCAGAAAGCCGGTCCCAGAGCGCCGCAGTCATCTGGGCGAGTGGTGATAGTGGTTCGCGGCACCATGGTGTTGGTGAACTCACGCCATGGCAAGAGGACAGGGTCTGGGCCTGTTGTGTGGGAAGAGCCCACATGACTTGCTGACCAGACAGGATGAGGAATGTGGGAGGGAGACAGGAGGCAGGGGTGATAGCCGTTGTTTATGGCCCCAGCGGTTGGAAGGGGACGCAGTCAGGAACGGAGAAGACTGTGTAAGAAGGTTTGTGGAGGGGGCGGGTCGGTCAGCTCCTGGCCTGGGAGGTGTTGCACGTTTTACTCGGTCTCCAAGGGACCTAGAAGTGGGTCCCAGCATAGAGTACACTTGCCAGGGTTTGGTCAGGAAAACACGGACCATTCTAGACAATTTTTACTAGTCAACTTCAACTTCCACCCTGAGTTGTAGCAGGAAGGGGTTTTGGGAGGTGTAGCTCTGCCTTCTTTTCGGTGAGGCCAGGAGAAGGCGGAGATGGTGGCTCTCCTGCAGAGGGAACGCCAGTCCATCCAGCACAAGAGCAGTTTTAGCTTCGTTAGCCCGGAAACAGCATTTGATGTGAGTTTGCCTGGGAGGTGAGCATAGCTGAGATGAGAAAGTACAGAGCCCCGGGCCTCTGGAAGGAGAGAGCATCTGTGGGGTAAGAAGAAAACCATGAGAACAGGAGTGGGAGATCAGCTCTGGTCCGTTGTTGCCGAAAGGTCGAGACCTGAGCTCTGGTGATTGGCCTGAGCAGTGCA
Source organism: Mustela putorius furo (assembly GCF_011764305.1). Lineage (NCBI taxonomy): Eukaryota > Metazoa > Chordata > Mammalia > Carnivora > Mustelidae > Mustela > Mustela putorius. The sequence goes on along the minus strand of NW_025421322.1, from coordinate 38,799,020 downwards.
CAGGTCATTGGTAGTCTTAGAAGAAGTTTCCGTGGCGTGGGGGGCCGGAGCCAGTGGGTTTACGGGGTAAAAGGCCAACAAGAGTTTGTGACACCGAGTGTGCTGTGTGTATGCTGGTTTGCGGAATTACTTGGACGCTGGCTGTTTTAAAGCGTGTGGGGGCTGATTCTGATGTTAGCTTCCTCCTTGGTATCGGCTTACGCTGATGCTCTTCTCCCGCAGGACCTGACCTTCTTCGGGTTCTTGCTGCACTGAGTGTGTTAGGGTGTGCCCTCCACACTTCAGGTGTTACTTCGGGAGGCTTTCTGTCGTGTGCAGATCTGCCCGTGTGGTGGTGTGACTGCCAGCTTGCTTCCTAAGGCACCTGCTGCGGTTTACTTTTGAGAGCGGCCACACTGTTTCTGTAGTTACTCCGTCCAGCTTTTCCTATCACCCTTTCTAGGAGTGGCAGGAAGGAATGGCTTATTCTTCCTTACCTTGAACTGGGACCCTTTGCTTGGTGAACTGCTTCTACTTACACAGGGACCTGTTTCACCCGGAGGTCGCCGGTGTCCACTGGGCTGCGTCTCTCGCTCAGTTAGCTCCGGCCTTGCTCCGCATTCTGTATACTGCGGGAACGTGGTCGATGGTCCTCCTTTTGGTGTCTCTCAGGCAGACGAAATGACCCGTCGGTAGACTGTCACAGCCATTAGTTCTCTTGTGTGATTGAAGGGTCGCCTTGCTTTGAGTGTGTCAGCTGTGCCTGTTAATCAGTTAGAGTAGAATAGTGTTTCTTTCACTTACTTTTTTTTTAAAGATTTTATTTATTTATTTGACAGACAGAGATCACAAGCATCAGAGAGGCAGGCAGAGACAGGAGGAAGCAGGCTCCCCGCTGAGCAGAGAGCACGATGCGGGGCTCCATCCCGGGAACCTGAGATCATGACCTGAGCTGAAGCTGAGGCTTAACCCACTGAGCCACCCAGGCGCCTTTCTTTCATATTTTTAAGCCTTTGCCAAGTCGAATTTTCTGGGGATCCTATTTACCGTGTAGAACAGCGGTGGTTAGGAGAGTGGGTGCGGGCTGGTCTTGCTCTGGGTCTCAGACCTGATCCTTGCTCGCTGCCTGTTGAGCAGGTTCCCGACGCTCTAAGTCTCTTTCCTCATCCGTGAGGGCGAGAGTACCGTGACTCTGGTAGAAATGTGATGGGACACAGTTCCTGGTACGTGGCTGGTCAGGGAGGGATCCTGAGGGCAGCAAATAGAGCTGCTGGCGGTGCGGTCCTTTCCGTCGGGAGAGCTGGAAGCTAATCTCAGCCGTTCCCGGACGTGTCCGGCCAGCATGTGGGAAAGCCGGCCGCGGTGCCTACCCCTGACCCGCACATAAACGGCGCTTTGTTGTGGTGGTGGTTCCTCCGTTGGGTTTTCAGAAACTGGTCATTTTGCCTCTTCATTTCCCTCCTGTCCTCCTGTCGTCCTGCTCACCAGCAGCTGGACGGCAGCCTGTCAACCCGCACTGGCATGTGGATGCCCGGGCCGCCCTGACCGGTGGCCTGTGAGCTGTTGTCTGAGTGTGTTTGGCTAGAAAAGTCTTTGGAAGCATAAACAAGTGTTCGTTTTCTCAGATAACTTTCATAATCATGTTCAGCTTCTTCTTATGTTTTTGGTTTTTCAGAAATTTACCCTGACCTGTGTCTGCAGAGCGCGGGTGGCAGCGCCACCTGCTTCGGAAGCCCCTGCACCCCGGCTCAGAGGGAGCGACGCCAGGGCGGCGTGGCGGTATGTTTCGGACACTTGGGACTTCTGCGGTGCCAGCTGTCCGGCGGTTACACATGAGGACGTGGTGGGTTTGGGCTTTCCTTGGCATTTAGCATTGAGCAGACCCTCTCTTCGCCAGGGGCTGAGCCTGCCTGGTTGGTCCAAGCCAGATATCTTACAGTTCGTCAATATGTCGTGTCGAATGTTCGCAGCTTTAGAAAGAGTCGTTCTGCCATGTGTGCCTCGGAAAGCCCAAATCGTGCCCATTGTTTTCACGTGGGGATCTGGGAAACTTGGGAAGCAGCACAGCTTGTGATGCTGAGAGAAACTGCTGTCTGCCTGAGCACTCTCTCCCTTGTTTGCTCTGTGACCTTGGAGAATTTCTTAGTTTTTCTGGACTTCGTTTTCTCATATGTAAAAGGGCAAGAGAGCAGCCGTCCGGGCTGCGAGAACTCGGGAGCGGGTGCCTGTTCAGCATTTGGGAGAGAACGCTGCCCCGCACACCCTCCACCGACGGCGGCTGTCGCTGTGGTTGGAGCGGTGGGGGGCGGGGGTCAGGGCCTGTCCAGGTGGGACCACGCACTGAAACGAGAACGTTCTGAGCAGAGCGATGGTGCGGAGTATGTTACGTGTTCCAGAAGCATAGAGCGAGAGTGTGCTGTGACTGCTGGGAAGTCCTCATTTGCACATCAGAGGGTCTTGGAGAGAGGTCAGAGTGGCCTGAGCATCTCTGATGTGTCTTAACACACACCCGTTCATGCCAGGATGCAGAGAGTGTCCGTCATACAAGTAACAAGGAGCTGACAGTGTATTTCACTGTATAATGACCCAAGTGTAATTTTTCTTTGTCTGGAGCAAAAGAATTTAAGCATTTTAATTACAGGGTTTGGGAAATACTCTCGTTTTCTGCCCTATTTGAACTACGTTCATTCAGATTTCTGGGCTTATATGTACATCAGTTCTGTGCTGGATGCTGCATGCCCTGGGCTGCCCACTATTCGGGGGCAGGCACGCCGTAGGGCCAGTGTCCATAGGATGCAGTGTTAGTGTTTGCTTGAATTCTCCTTAAAATACAAAATCAAGTGAGGAGCAGTTATAAGGCCCCCAAAGCCAGTGTGTATGTTCATTGATTCATCACTAGGTCATTCACATGTCACGTGCACGTGTTCTGAGCGTGTTTTAGGTGCTTTCTCAGGCGTGAAAAAAAAGTTGAAACTCTTTAAAGGCGAGCAAGGTTGGTGTGTCTTTGAATTCTAGTTCTCTGGAAGGATAGCAGGTGTGTACAGTAGATGCTCAGTACCTGAATAAACGTAAAAAGACCCCAGACTGCTCTTGCCTGTACTCCTGTAGCGGGGATTGTATTGGATTCTAGAAGGCGACAGCTGGATGAGAAATCCTCTCCAAGAGGTCTTCCCGGCCGAGCGAGGGAGAGGGAGAGTCTGCCAGCAAGGGTGGCACAGTGGTCAGTCCTGTGGTGGAGATGCGCACAGGGCAGGAGCGCGGGCATTTCTCTTTCCTTCGTCAGCCCCCGCATTCTTCACCTTCCTCACACCTGTCGTTCATTTCCCCCGTACCTTCCCGGAGCCCCTTAGTAGTTTCTCTGCGTGGTTCGTCATCTAGACTCAGCTCTTCTTCACATTCTGTTGCTGGCAGACAATTCCCTGGAGATCTCTGTTCTCTTTTCCAAGCTGCTTGCGCCTGAGGCCTTTTACTGTGTTGTTCTGGGACGTTCCTCTGTTCTCATCCTTGGCTTCTGTCCAGAGTGGGATTCTAAGTTTGTGGCAACTCTTGTCTTTGTCTTTCTTCACTGACTTCCTCATCTTCATGGAGTTAATCACTTTAGAAAGATGTTGCAGTGTCTTTGGACAAGGTGAAGACCGCTGTCAGCATCGCCTCCTCTTGCGCTCCTCTTGTGCTCCTCCAACTTGGACTTGTCTCCCTCTCTCCTGATGCCCACCACCGCCTGAGCTCTCCCTGATTGTCATCCTGGGGAGGACCTTACCCCTTCTTCATGGAAGGTCATGTGTTGCTCATTTTTTGTTGATGCTCCTGTTTGGTGGAGGACTTTCTCCAGTGGCTTTCTGACACAGGATGCTTCGGGGGCAAACCTGTTGGGACCATGCAGGAACGAAACTTGATGGACAGTCTGGCTGGGTATAGAGTTCTGTGTTGGCTTTCATTTTTGTTCATAAACTCAAAGATCGCTCCATTGCCTTCTTGTTTTCATGTCACTGTTTTAGCACTCAGAAGCTATTCTTACTTATCCTTTGTATGTAACTTTTTCCCTGCCATCTTTAGAAGCTTGTAGGAGTCTTAAAATTTGTACAAGTCTCTTGAAATGGCACGACATTGTAGTCTGTGTGGGTCGGCTTTCATCTGCGGTGCTGCGCATTCAGTGGGTCCCTTCATTCTGGCAACTGGTATTTTTCAGTTCTGGGAATACTTTTTTGGCATTATTGTGCTGAGGTTTTCTCCATTTCGTCTCCTTATTTTGTTTTTCTGGAAGTCTTATTATCCAGCACTTGGCTGTCCTGGGCAGAGGTTGTAATTATCGTAATGCTTTTTTCTTCTTCCTTTGCTCTTCCTCCTCTGCCTTTTTTTTTTTTTTTTTGTCTTTTTATTCTCCATTCAGGGAGACATGACTTCAGTTTGACTTAACCTTCTTCTTTAGTTTATTATTTCTGATTGCGGAAAGGTTCTCGAGATTTCTAAGAGTTCTTTTCCTGTTCTTCTAGAAGAGCATCCTCCTTTTGTAGATTGATCGCAGCGTCTTACCTCTGTATTCTTGGTACTTTGTATGGACTCAGTTTCTTTCAGGTTCTTTCCTTCTTTCTCCTGTCTGACAGGTGGGGCCTCTTGACTTTTACATTGGGGTGTTCTTGGTGGGCCCTGTGTTGGGGGTCTCCAGTGTTAGGATTTTAGGTCTGTCTTTTGGGGCTGATCAGATTCCCCAGAAATATTTTCCAGTCTCTTCCTGCAGAATTCTGACTTCAGAATCTGGGAGTTAAGGGTGTGCCTGTGTGGTGTGTTGTAGGGGAGCTGGAGAAGTCACCGCTCACTGTGTATGCAGTCATTAAATCCAGCTCTGTTCAGCGCCGCTGGGCAGGGCGACTTCAGTCTGTAGATGCCTCTGCTTTTTCCAGGGAGAGTGAGAATCCTCCCCCACTCCCCCATCTTCTGTCTGAGTGAGGGGAGTCCCATTGTACCTGGCATTGAGGTTCTAGTTCCTGTTGCCACGGCCTTCCCCAGCTGCTGTGGGAGGTTGTGCCTCTTTCCCCCCGTTCCTTGTGCGCTGCTGTCGCCAGTTCTTGTCTTCGAGGACTGCGGTGCGAGCGGAGCTGGCTCTCGGCGTGCTCCACTACTGAGTTCGAATCTGCCTCTCTTGGGCCTGCTGACTCATTTACTGTACTTCAGTCTTCTTAGTTTCTGTTTCTTCCAGGTTTCTTCTTTTTACTCTTTGGGTCTAGATCTTCCATGTTAGAAGATTTTCTCAGACCTTCCAGAATCTTGGCCTTTTCTCCTTTCACTTGTCCCTGTGCTATTGCAAACACTTTTTTTTTTTTTTTAAAGATTATTTATTTATTTCATAGAGATCCTGAGTAGGCAGAGAGGCAGGCAGAGAGAGGAAGGGAAGCAGGCTCTCCGCTGAGCAGAGAGCCCGATGTGGGGCTCGATCCCAGGACCCTGGGATCGTGACCTGAGCTGAAGGCAGAGGCTTTAACGCACTGAGCCACGGAGGCGCCCCTGTTTCAAACACTTTTAAAAAAAGATTTTATTTGTTTGTTTGAGAGAGAGTGTGTGTGGGTACACGGGAGAGAGCAGAGAGCACAAACGGGAAACAGCAGAGGAGAGGGAGAAGCAGATTCCCTGCTGAGCAGGGAGCCTGATGCGGGGCTCCATTCCAGGACCCTGGGATCATGACCTGAGCGAAAGGCAGATGCTCATCTGACCGAGCTACCCAGGTGCCCTGTTTAAAACTTAAAAAAAAAAAAGTATCTTGTCAGTATAATTTTAACGGGAGGCCGTGGAGTAGATGTCTGTACTCCCTCGTTGTGCCACACACTTGTAGGCTGTATCCTCTATTAATTCATGGGTTTTGATACGTTTTAATGGCTTTCAGTTGCTTCACATGTATTTCTTACATAGACAGTAGGCTTGAAGACAGGGACGCAGTGCCCAGTTTTTACCCGTCATCCCCGGTGCTGCGCAGTAGGCGTGCCTGGGAGGTGGTGGAACTGGCTGAGATGCCGAGTGCAGCAGAGCTTCGAAAAGGCGAAGGACGGTGGTTTGATGCGCGTGTGTTCTCTCTCCTTGTCAGGTTCTCTGAGGACTATGCAATGAGGAAAGAGGAACTAGGAGCCTTTCCTTTAAACTGAAGTTTGATTTCTTCGCAGAGTTACCGTGGCCTTCGGATCTGTGAGTAGAATTCTCTTGCTACATTTGCGTCTTGGTTGTTCGTTTTGTTTTTGATTTTTCTTTCATCTGTCGTAGGTTTCTTTGACATGTATTAGAAACAGATAGACGCCAATTGGTCTTGCAGAGTAGGTGAGGGAAGAAAGATTAGTTGTTTAGTGGCTTTTATGTGTGGACAGAGGTGGGCAGGATGGCAGTAGTGTCCGGGACAGGAACACTGGGAGCAGGTGCGGGGAGGAGCATGTGCTCCAGAGCACTGTGGACCCCAGCAACCCCAGGACCGGGCTGCCTTTGCCCTGTGTCACATTTGCATAACTGAAACAGAGGTTAAAGGTTACTCTGCAAATGGCAAAGCTGGGGTTCAGACTCCTTCTGGCTTTGGAGTGTGTGCTTTTTACTCGCGTCTTCTTACGGGCTCTGGATTCACATGTTGGCTTGGCTACTTGCTTAGTAACTCTTCACTAACTGCTGAAACCTAGCTTCTCTCCATGCCCACTGCTGACTGCCTAAACTTAGCTCTCTCCGACAACGGGTGCTCTCCCAGGGTTGTCCTGAAGATGCCATAAGAAATGTGACATGTGGTCAGCATTTGCAGACGGTAGCAGTGAATATTCGGTGGCATTTCCCCCACTTTAATGAGAAGAAAACTGAGCCCCAGAGGGTGGGTTATTTGCATTTTGTTAAATTTCGAATTTTGTTAAGACCTTGGCACTTGTGCTGCACTCCATAGTTGAGAGGTTGTAGAATTGAGATTCTGTCCCAGTTGTCTTATTTCCAAAGGCTGCTCTTTGTGGTAGGCCTAGTGGCAAATCCAGGACGGATAGCTGATGGAAGGTTCATAAATCTCTCTTGGAGGTCTTAGCATTGGTAAATGTTTTATTTTACCGGTACGTTGCTTTAATTAAAGCGTCATGAATTTAGACCTTGTGGATTCAGAATTCAGGATCATTTATAATTATGTTGGATTTGACTTTGGCAAGTGTCTTTGTCTTAAATATCCAAGGGCTGGGCCCTGGATGGTTTTTCCATTTCCTTCTGGGGGTGAGTTCACTTTCCTCTTTTGTTCTCCTTTCTCCCCCAAGCCTACTTTCGTTTCTGCCATGATGAGGTATTAGGGAAGGGAAATTATGTCTTGCAGTTTCAGTTTCTAAGTAAGTCCTGGAAGTCTTTCTCCTTTTCTCTAATTCCTTCCGCCCTTTCTTGGCTGCGAGAGGCACCTGCTCTGTGTGGTGCGGGGCGTGACTGTGCTGTCTTTGAAGAAGGCCATGCCCCGCGGCTCACACCCCTTGTCTCCTCCCCAGACTCCCTGCACGTTCAGTGTTTCTTCCTGTAACAGTGCGCTGTGTTTACTGGGTATGAGTCTGCTTCTGCATCTTCAGGAGCAAAGATTCTGTTATTTGATCTCTGCGTGTTTTCTGCTTGGCCCATAGGTGGTTTAGACTAAATGCTGGAGGAAGGAGCATTTAATGTTTGCCACAAAGTAAGTTCTCTTTTCTTAGTGGATCCAAACAAGAGGGAGAATATCAAGTATAACTCTCCAGCAGTATTAGCTATTAAAATAGTTTGTGTGGTAGAGTATGAGACAGTTTCATGTTTAGCAGAAATTACACAAAAACTTAATGCGATCTTAAAAACTTCTTAAAACTTAAAAACTTCTTAATGCGATGTGCGCTGGAACAAAGGCCCGACGGGGAACTGCGGGCCTGTCCATGGCTTTGAGCACCGCGATATAATCTGCTTCTACTTCAGCACTCCCCTCCCCTCCACTCCTCTTTGAAAATATGTAAACCCGGGAATATAACCTTATAACCAGGGTTTCTGTCATTGTTTCCCCCAATTCTGTACACGTGGTGAGGCCACATGGGCCAGCCTGGCTTCGTACAGCATCAGCTTGATGATGTTCTGCTGAGGTCCACGTTCCCCGATGAACCTGAGTGCCCTGGTCCACTCGAGCTCCTGTGGGATGGATCAGGTTCTTGGTTCTTGATTTGTTTTGGGGCGTTGCATTATAAGGCAGAAGCTTGGGATAGCGGTGTTTTATGCCAGAATTCTGGGAAAGGGAAGGAAGGTTTTGGAGGAGTTGAATTGCTGGCGTATGTATGGGGATTGTTTTCAGGGTTAATGGCGTGTGGAGAGGCAGTAGACAGAAAGGAAGGTTGCTCGGAGACCCGTCTGAAAACCCTCGTTTTGTGAAAAAAAGAGCTTTTCTGGCATCAGGACCACTGAGAACAATTGACATAGATTGAACTCTGAGCTTCTGGGGCTGTTTATCCAAACAAAGAGTCACTAGGGTCAGACGGTGCTGGCTCTCGGCTGCAGAGGTCAGCTGTCCCTCAGCGTTCAGACCTGAGACTCGGCTAAGGTTTGAAAACTGGTGTGTTGGGTACAGACACCAGGGGTGGGGAGTGGGGGAGACTAGGGGACAACCGGGAGATGTGTCGGCAGGCCGTTTGGGAAAGCAGGTGAGCAGCAGTGGGGGCTTGGATTGGAGCAGGAAAGCTGGCGGTGGTGAGAAGCAGTGGGGGCCTGGATGTATTTCAAAGGTAGAAGCAGCAGGATTTGCTGACAGAGTGCCTAAGGGGTGTGAGGACAGAGAGAGGAGTTGAGTTGACAAGAAGGCTCTTGGCCTGGGCAACGAGAAGGGGAGGGAGGCTGTGGGTAGAGCTTGGTTCGAGGGACAGCTGGGGAGCTCACTTGTAGCCATTGTTTGCGATTCTGTTGGGATCCAAGCAGAGCTGTCATGGGGGCAGTTGTAAGTGGGCATCGGAGCTTGGGAGAGGGGTGGCGGCTGGAAGCGGCAATGAAGATGGGTGATGCTGTGCTCACTGAGGGAGGGCGCGCAGAGGGGACAAGCAAGCCCAGGCCAGTGCTCCTGGACAGACGTGAGCAGTGGCTGTGTGTGAGGAAGACCCCGGGAAGAAGGGAAGAGAGTCCCAGGAGGAGGATGTGGTCCACTCTGACATGTCAGGAAAGGTTGTGAGGAGGACTGAGGGTTGCCTTCGAGTTTGGTGACGTGGACGGCACTGTGGCAGTGCTGGCGGTGCTGTGGGGCCTGGTCAGAGGGAAGGCCCACCTGGACGGTGCTAGAAGCGGGAGAGAGGGTTCCGGTGACTTCGGTCCAGGGTGTATCAGCGTCTGGGTGCTGAGCAGCCCAGCCCCGCCGGGCCCCTGAGGTCCGTGGTGGTGTTTCCACGTTGCGGGTGGCGAAGGCGCAGGGTCAGAGCTCAGCGCAGCTTTCTCGAGAGTGCGGAGCCGGCGGGCTGTGGCGCCAGGTCCCAGGCACGCACGCTGTTGTCCGCTGCCCGCCCCTGAGGTTCGGAGAGAGACTGCTGAAGGGGGAAGGGAGCAGCGAGTTGAAGTTGCAGGAAAACACTTAAGTCCTGCTTGAAATGCTTCTGTTAGAGATTCTCTTTCTTCTTCTTACTTAGAAATTTCATTCTGTCCGAGGGTGGTCAGAGCCCTGAACGGTCCGGTCGGTGAGCGGCTTCTTGCAGCGCGCCCACGTCCCCAGCAGTAGCTGTGTAGGGGCGGGGTCTTTGATGTGTCACTTTGAGAAAAAGTCGCGTTCTGAACTCCCATCTTCCCCACGTGGTTGGGTCAGTTTTTGCTTAGATCCATAATTTGGTTAATCGTTCTGACTTTGTAAATGTCGCTCGCTCTTGAGCCGGTTAGTGTAGCCTGATAGATTTCCTTTTTGTTCAACTGTTTGTTTTCCTGTTTTCTTGAACTAAACAATTACCACTGTTTTTTTTCCTGTTTGCTTGATATATTTTTTTATTTTAATCTTACTTTTTTGAGATTTTATTTATTTATTTGACAGAAAGATCACAAATAGGCAGAGAAGCAGGCAGAGAGAGGAGGAAGCAGGCTCCCTGCTGAGCAGAGAGCCCGATGCAGGACTCGATCCCAGGACCCTGAAATCCTGACCTGAGCCGAAGGCAGAGGCTTTAACCCACTGAGCCACCCAGGCATCCCTGTTTGCTTGATATTCTTAAGAGTTCTCACTCTCTCTGACAGCTCATAAGTTAGGCCTCTTAATAAAATATTCTGTGTGCTCAGGCATATTACTTCTGTCTTCACCCCCAGGGACATTTGTTTTCTTGCATGCTGGACAGGTTGCTCTGCTGGCCGGCTAGAGATGGTACCAGGGTTGAGCTGTGCAGGGCAGATCCTGCTGGAACAGAATGCTGATGGGGAAGACAGTGACCAGGGGCTCAGAGGGAGGGGGACAGCATCCTCCTGAGGGAGCTGGTCTGGGAAGGGTGAGCGTGATTTGCGATAGTTGGGGAAAGGCATTCCAGGTGGAGAAAGTGAGAAGCTGAGCTGGACGAGACGGGTTCCTTTTTGTTAACCTGCAAAGCCTGTGTTGTGGTGCCTTGCTAGGTGGTACAAATTAACTTAGTTACAGACTCTTCCTTTAAGAGCTTTAGATAGGTTTCCATGGGAAATGGGACATTCAGTTTGTTAAACATCTGTCATCAATTTTTTTATTTTTTGAAAGATTTTATTTTTTAACTAATCTCTTAAAGTAAGCATCCAATGTAGGGCTCAAACTTAACCTTCATTGGGGCACCTGGGTGGCTCAGTGGGTTAAGCCTCTGCCTTCGGCTCAGGTCATGATCTCAGGGTCCTGGGATCGAGCCCCACATGCAGCTTTCTGCTCAGCGGGAGCCTGCTTCCCCCCCCGACCCCCCCGCCTGCCTCTCTGTCTACTTGGGATCTCTCCCTCTGTCAAATAAATAAATAAATCTAAAAAAAAAAACCCACAAAAAAACCTTAACCCCAAGATCGAGAGTCATATGCTCTACTGACTGAGCCAGCCAGGAGCCCCTGTCATAAATTTTTAATGTTTTCTTAAAACCTGAGCATAAGCTATATTAAAACATTTCATCCAAGAGATAATCTTAACCTGTTGAATTCACATCCCGGTTCATGAAAAAATCTTCATGGACTGTCTGCCAAGGAGGCGGCGCAGCCTCTCGTCATGCAGGTGCGGACACGGCAGCGCCTGCTGCGGCTGTCGGGCAGGGGCAGGATGCGCGACCACAGGACATTTCAGAAGCCGCTCTGTGTCCAGCTGGACGTGAGGAGGGTGTGCGGGGAGGCTGGGGGCGTCGTGGGAGGGGGCAGGCGGGCGCCGCCCTGGTTTCTGTGGCCCCGTTCGGGAGGCCGGCTGGGAACGAGGGCTGCAGAACCAAGAATGCGTGGGCTGGCTTCTCTGAAGAGAAGCATCGCTCGGTTTGAAGTGCTGAGGTAGAATTGTAGGAAGTAAAGTCCATAAATGCCTTCCAGGACTGTCGACCCCGGGCCACCTTCTGTGTCGCTGCCTGGCTGCTCCCACGGACGGTCAGGACCCTGGGTTTGCTTCAGCGGGTCCGCCGTGTCCGCAGGCTGCCTGCTGTCTGACGCTTCCGCTTCGTGCTCAGAGCTTTGCGAAGAACGCCCTTTGCCTTTCCAGTACTCGTGGCGTTTGGGACTCAGAATCGCACGGCAGGGAAGTCGCAGAGTTGGGATACCGGCCATTTACGCGTGCCGCTCACCGTGCGTTCTCGAAGCGTACGTGGTTTTGTGGCAACAGGGGAGTGCTCACTGCCCCCACTGTCGAGGCGAGCCCCCAGCCAGATCCAGACTGTCCCCCTGAGGCTCCACTTGGTGGCCGCAGGCTCTCCTGTCCCTTTACACGAAAGCTTAGCACGTGGTGCTCCTGTGTGTGGGCCCTGCCTGTGACAGAGAGCCCAACGGCGGCCTGCAGGCGGGCAGCATCGTCAGGCGCCACCGCGCCTCCGCCGCGTAGGAATGCGTTGTCACCAGGGTTGCCGACCATTGCACGTGGTTCTCAGTCATTGGTGTTTCTGCTCATATTTTTTTTCCCAGATGTTATTTATTTATTTGACCAAGAGAGCACAAGTAGGCAAAAGACAGGCAGAGAGAGAGGGGGAAGCAGTCTCCCCACTGAGCAGGGAGCCCGATGTGGGGCTCGATCCCAGGACCCTGAGATCATGACCCGAGCCGAAGGCAGACACGTCCCCGACTGAACAACACAGGTGCCCCATTCCTGCTCATATTGAAGAAAGATCGTGGCTTCATTGAAGACTCATAAAGATGAGAAAACGGGTCTGTTTCTGACCGAGCAGGAGGCAGGCAGCTTTTCCTGGGATTCTTACACTCCGAGTAAGGGCGAGAGAGGATGTTTCTTTCTTTCTACCTGCCTTGGCATATGGTAGGTATGGGGGCAGGGGGCAAGTAGGGTGTTGGGAGTGGGGATGGTGAGGAAGCATTTTAGATTTGTGTCTGCTGCTCATGCATCCTAAGTGGTTTAAGAAAATACACAAACTTTCCATCACTCCTTCTTTGATACACTGTCTATTAAAAAGGATAGGGGTCTCAGCAAAAAATTCAGCTGAATTGGCCAGAAGATTCAATTAGGTATTTCATTTCCTGTAGCTAACAAGACGCACACAGACACTGACCGTCCTTCATCATTAGGGAAGCGCCCGTGACCGTCACCGTGAGGTAGTGCTGCAGTCCTGTGAGAGAGCCTCCCATCCCCCACAACAAGGCTGCAAAAGGGGACAGTGGCCAGCTGCAGGCGGGCGGAGCAGCCAGAACTAGGTCTTGCTTTGCTGGTGGGGACGCAGAGGTTATAGCCACTTGGAAAAATAGTTTGGCAGTTTCTTGTAAACTTGAATATATACTTTTTATACAACCCAGCAGGCCCACACAGAGGCCTTTACCTGGGAGAAATGAAGGTTCATGTCTACACAGAGGCCTGGGTATGCTTGCTCACAGTGCTGTGTTCATAGTCATGGAGATGGAGGCCAGCTCGAAGGTCCGTTGGGTGGGACATGGGGAACAGTTGGGAGCGTTCTGCAGTGGGAGCGCGCTCGGCAACAGAGAGGCACTGACCGCGACACACAGGCGAGTGTCCTGAGCGTTGCGCCGCGGGCGGGCACAGAGCTCCGTACCGCTGTGGTTCCACCCTGAGAACGTTTGGATAAAGGCAAAACTGTGGGGACAGATCGGATTGGTGGTTGCGGGGGCCCAGGTGAGGGAGGAGAGGATGGAGTACAGACGGGCTGAGGGCGCCTCGTGGGTGATGGAAGTAGGCCGCGTCTTCCCTGTGATGGGGGTTACACGCCGCGCGTGTCGGTTACAACCCAGCGAACTCTGGTTTACTGGATGCAAGTTTTACCTCAATAAGCCGAACCTGAGAAAGGTAGATGACTGACGTATATACCCACGTAGGTATTAGACACACACAGGCACACACATTTATGCGCACACTGGAGCTCACTTTTTCTTCCTAATGGATTAAATTTTATTTTTCTGGGTTAGGTATCCTGGAAGTTTGTAGCACACTTTCTGAAAACACATGACCTTGGAGTCTTTGGTTGATGTTGTATTCCCGTTCACGACCTGAAGGCTTTATAATGTGGTTTGTTTTTGTGTGGCACAGTTCCAGGTTATAGGTGTCATAGAATTAGCACATATGTAAAAGATGTTTTAAAAGTTAAATTGTTTTAAGAGTCCATGTTCAAGCTATTGTAGCTGTGGAGAAAAATAGTTTTTACTAGCCTTAAAAATTAATAAAAAGTGTTTTTTGATTCATGACAAGCTTAATTACACAGTCTTTTGCTCTATCTTTATTCAGCTGTGGTTGTACGGTACAATTACATTTTAAACCACCAGACATAAGAATGTACACAGAAAGAGATACATGCTGGCGTCACCAACTCAAGACCTAGTTGTGACTGTGAATCAGTCTCTTCGCGGTACGTGAGGGGGCTGCTTGCTATTACTGTGTGATGCTTCGTGGTCTCCTGCAGAGCCGTGGGCTAGCATTCTGTCCTAGTAAACCCTTCTTAGCAAAGCCACAACAGTGGGCATGGAGGGGGATTTGAGTGGAACGTTGTGGAATTTCATTTAAAAATCAAAATTTGTTTGACTTCGGAAAACAGGAAGGCCATCCATTTAAATGGTGAGGTCTTTGTTATTTTATGATTGGAGGATGTTGCTGTGTGTGATTGTGATGGGACCCGGGACGCAGCGACAGCCCCATAAGAGGCGCTCCCTGAGCTGCCTCAGGTTTGCTGTGCACGGCTTGCATGGCCCTGGATCCTGGGGGCTGGCCTCACGGTCTCTGGTAACCCTGTACTTGGTCATCTCACGGGAAGTACGCACTCATCGCCTCCTTGACAGTCGTGTTTAGGAACAGAGGAGAGAGCAGGATGTTCTGCCCCCATTTTTTAATGTCCGGCCTCCTCCCTGTGTCTTGCTGTGGGAATCTCTGCCTTAACTGGTGTTGAAGGCTTGGCCCGTGCTGGGATGTGACATTTCCAGCTGCTGTCAACCAGGTGGCGGTCCTGCTACAGCTGTCACCGTGCAGTCCGGCAGTGCATGCTTCCGTACGACACGGTGGAGGGTCACTGGCACGCTCGGTGTCTGCTCACACTTGCAGTGGGACTCCCTGTTGGACTGAGAAGCTGTATTGCAGAGTAAAACGCCAGGGCACGGGAAACACGTACGAGTGTTCAGCCGTGCTTGTTTTCTTCTGTTTTTCCAAAGGGTACTTCCTGGGTCTTCTTGAACAAGATCCGCTGGAAGAGAGTAAAGTCGGTCCGGCTTTCCTGGAGGACCTGGGATCCTCAGTCGAACACAGGCGTCTTCAGTGTGTGCTGGCCCCGCTACTACCTCTTCCCTTAACATCGGGCTGTACGGGGGCAGCCTCCAAGCTCTCTGCCCCCAGCTTTGCTAGTCTTCTGCTCCCTTTTGTTGTTGTTGTTGGTTTGGTTTGTTAAGTGAAATGTTTTCTTTCACAGAAAAGCTGTAAGGAGTGGCGTGGCCAGCTTCCAGACAGCCTTCGCCCAGATTCCGCGGCTGTTAGCATTTGGGACGCTCGTCTGCACACCCCTCCCGCCCCCCTGCCCCAGCTGCGGCTGCAGATGTGCCCGCAGAGCCCTCGGAGCCTAAGGTACATCTGGTACATCTTCATGCCCTTTACCCTTCGATACTTCAGGGAGGATTTACTAAGAACAAGCCTCTTCATATAACCAAAAATCATCAGTACAGTCATGAAATTGGCAAAATCTCACATTGTCGCGTTCTCTGGTGTACGTACCGGCCGTATTCACAGTTGCTCTGTTAATGATGGCGGTTTTCCTCCGTTTGGGGCCAGTCTAGACTCGCGTGTGGTCTTTCAGCCGGGATGTGTCTCTCAGCCTTTCTCTGTCATGGCATCGCCTGTTCTGGTGGGTTTGTAGGTCAGTCTTCTGGTTGGGCTCCTGTGGAGTTGCTCTTGCTAAAACTCAGATGATGCATTTTGGGGCCAGACCTTCGGAGAAGTGGTACTGTGCCTTTCTCGGGGCCCCGTGTTGTTTCCCGGATCCGTTCTGTCCGTCTCAGGATGGCACACGGCGTCGGCTTGTTCTGTGACACCGCTGCGGATTCTGCAACCCTGTTCATGACCTGCCGAGTCAGAAACTCAGAAACACACTCTTGAGGCTCTGCTTTTAACAAGCCCTAAAAATGATTTGGATGTGTGCTGACGTTTGAGGACTCTTGGTGTCGGGTGATCAGGTGGGGCCTCTGCTCCGCGGCCGCGCTCCACGGCAGCCGCCATCCTTTGGAATTGATGAAGAGCCTGTAGGGAGTATTTGAGGCTGTGTGGCCTTTCGGACTTTGAGACTGACCGTCTGGTCCCCACCGATGATTCTTGCTTGAAACAGCTATTGCTGGGTGGTCCGCAGCGGGGGTGCTGTCCCCTCTCCCCTGTCGGCTGGCGCGCTCCCGTAGAGCAGAGTTCCCCTCCTTTGGCCACTTACTCACCGTTCACCCGCAGGTGCCTCACGGGTTCTTGCTTGGCCCAGTGGCTTGTAGTCCGTACCTGTCATTCATACCGATGCTGGAAGGCCTCCTGACGAGGCCTTCCCGGGGTCATCTCCTGTGTTGTTTGGACATGTCCCTGTTCTTTTCTGAGCATTTCCTTCCTTTTGGCACAGTAAGATACCCCCGGCATTTCTTGTGGTTTCTCTGCCCCGTCATGGAATCAGCTGTTTCTCCAAGGATCCCTGGTTCCTTTTGGTGGGAAATGGAGTTGAGAGGCCAAGATCTGAATGGTGAGTGTCTCCTTTGTCACCGGTGTCACTGCTCCCCGCGCCTTCTGTGTGTGTGCACACGGGCATGCGCATCTGTACTCCAGACGCAGACGTCTTACTGTGTTTTTAGGAGCCGGTGAGGTCTCTGATCAGTTGTACCGGCTTCTGGTTCCGACCTTTCTCCTTCCTTCTTCCTGCCTTTTCCGTCCCTCCCTCCTTCCTTCCTCCCCTCCCCTCCCCTTCCCTTCCTTTTTGCCCTCCCCTCCCCCACCCTCCCCTCCCCTTCCTTCTTGGGCCCCTGCAGCGGGGGTGGGGGGGCGTGTCACATGCATCTTTGTACCTTGGTGGTCTGTCAAATGTGAGAGTAGAATGTATTCTCGGGTTGGGGATTGATGCTGGGCTTCCCCTGGTTCTAGCATCCCTCCTCTAAATTTCATTTGGCCCCCAGCCCCCATTTCTTCTAAGACCTCATCCTAGTGAGACTTTAACTTTCTGCCACTAAAGCTCGCCCTGGGTTGGGAAACGCGTTTAATCAGAGGCGCAACAGACTGGCAGATGTCCTGGGGCGACTCCGTTTTTTAGGGGCGAGCCTTCACCTCTTGTGTGTGCCTCTGTGCTTCCTGGGCTGTCCTGCCTATGCACGGTGTGACTATCTGCCAGGGATTTGGCCCGTGCATTTATATTCGGACTTGGAGCTAAGTGTTTTGCAGCCCTCTTATTTCCAAAATTTCCCCCTTAAATTGATACCCACCCGGCTGCGCCTGAAGATGGCACGCGTGAGGCCGCAGCCCTGGCCTCCCGGAGTTGGGGCTCCCAGTGTTGCTGGGCAGGAAAGTGACAGACACTCCTAGTTTGTACCAGATGCAGGGGCAGTTCTGACAGTAAATTCTTCTCAAGTGCTTGCCTGCCTTCGGTCATTTTCCCGTTCTTCAAATAGTTGTTTTTGGTGAATTTGGCTGACATTTATAATTATCTGTGGGAGGAATTGCTCCATCATTTTCATGTAACTATCGTGGAAGGCTTATGCGCCTTTTTGTCCTGTTATTTTTTTCCCCCTGAAATGTAGCTTTGTCTTTATTTTTATACCCAGCGTTTCATTATGGTGATTTTCAAACAAATGGCCAAGTTGCAAGAAGTCCCGGTTAACACCCGCGGACCCCCCCACCCCGGTGACGGGTTACTGTTCTCATGTCTCCCGCGGACGGCGGGTTATCCCTTCCTCCGTACCGCGGTCCGCCCCGCGTGTTTTCAGCGCGTGTGTGGTGCCCGCAGCTCGTTCTTTACGGGCGTGTTTTGGTGTGGGGCTGCGGCGCCGGCTGCTCCGCCCACAGGCCCGCCTCCGAGCTGTGCTGGACGCGTCTGCCTTTAGCCTTTAGCCGGAATGCGTCCTGAAACGTAGACCGTTGTCATCCCCCTGAAGGTTCCTTCCTGCAGGTGCCGGCTCCTGCCGCCGCCCTCACCCTGAGCCCTGGCCACTGCTGTCCCCCACCCAGGTCAGTTGTGCCTGCCCGGGGGTTTCCCGTCAACAGAATCAGACCGTGTGCGAGCTGCGTGAGGCTAGGTTCGGCATAGCATTGCTGAGTTCATCCGTGTGGTGCATACCTGTCATTCGCTCCTTCTTAAATTACTATTATTACTTTTGAGAGGGGTTGGGGTGGGCGGCGGGGAGAGAGAATCTTGAGTAGGCTCCACGCCCAGCACGAGGCCCAGTGTGGGGTTCGATCTCATGACCAAAGCATCACGGCCTGCGCTGGTACGAGGAGTCGGGTGCTCGGCCGCCTGAGCCACCCGGGCTCCCCGTCGTTCCTTTTCATCGCAGAGCTGTAGTTCGTCGTGAGAGTCTCAGATCTTGCTTGTCCATTCTTTCTTGGTCAGCTCCTTCACTTTTGAAAGAAACTTTGGCTGGGTGTGCAGAATTCTAGGTTGCTGTTTTTTTTCTTTCTGCCTGCTAAACATACTGTTCCATCATCTTCTGGTCTCTGTGCACATTTCTGAAACTCATTTTCTACAACTTTATCTTCTTTGATGCTCTGCTTTGCAAATTTCAGCCTCTCAGCTTCCCAAAACTTGGAGTTTTCTCTCATCAAACCACCTGAGGCTCCTGTGCTCTTGGTTTCCCTTTCTGTGCCCTGGGCCATGGGTGCCCCCAGCTGGACAGAGAGGGGGTGATGGGGCTCACAGGCCTGCACTGCTCACTGGCTCAAGATCTGAGAAAAGTAGTTTCATGGATTTTGACCATTTTTCTATTTGTTTAACATGGTGGGGGGCGGGGTGCGTTACTCCCTCACGTCTGAAGTGGATGTCCCTGTCAGTGCCTTTTTTTTTTTTTTTTTTAAAGATTTTATTTATCTGACAGACAGAGATCACCAGTAGACAGAGAGGCAGGCAGAGAGAGAGGAGGAAGCAGGCTCCCCGCTGAGCAGAGAGCCCGATGTGGGACTCGATCCCAGGACCCTGAGATCATGACCTGAGCCGAAGGCAGAGGGTTTAACCCTCTGAGCCACCCAGGTGCCCCCTTAAGTCAGTGCTTTTTAATGGAAAACAGCTCTTATGCTCTATTTCTAAATATTGTGAAAAGCGTTATGACAGAAATTTACTTTGTTTTAATGTTAATTTAGCTACTGTTTTTATGGTCTAGAAAATCTCAAATGTATTTCCATTTTGACAGGGGAATCTGTATTTTGGCCCAACTTTCGTTTTAGGTATTTCGTTATTAAACTGGCTTAGGCTGATTGGTTTATTCTGCATTGTATTTAATGGAAAGTAGCGTTTCCTGCCTGGCTTGCCACATGCTGTACCATTTGTCATGAGTGTAACCATTAATCCCAACTCCAGGCAAAAGCCCGTTTGTTCCAGTCTCTTGCCCGCTCTGTTGGTGCTGTTAGTGGCTGAGCAGCGGGGACGGCCGGGCCTGCTCGTGCGCGAACACAGATAGGAGGAAGTGTGGGACAGGTCACTCCGTCAGTCGTGGCCGAGCTCCTGCAGTGACCCAGGCCCTGTACAGAGGACTGTTCATTTTTTCCCTCTGATCTTTCAGATGTTTGGATGGAGATTTGGAATTGGTTCTGGCTTTTCTTCTAGTTTTTGATACAAATTTTAGTAACTAAGTCTATCACTTTAAAAAAATACCTTTGTTAATTTGTGAAATTGAGGTTATCATTAAAAATTAATGCTAGAGGATGTCTTGGTGGCTCAGTTGTTGAAGCGATTGCCTTTGGTTCCGGTCATGATCCTGGACTCCTGGGGTCGAGTCCTGCTTCTGCTCCCTGCTCAGCGGGAGTCTGCTTCTCCCTCCTTCCCCTCTGATGTTCTCACTCGGTCTCTCTCTCAAATAAATAAACAAATCTTTATAAAAAAATTAATGCTTGAACGGTGACTTTGATAATTTTATTATGTAAATTTATGAAATGACATACCACAAAGCAAGTGTGTGTGTGCCGCATAGTTTTTACCTGCTGGTGATGGCTGCTTTGAAATAAAAGCCCAGGAGATGGTGGTGTTTGGGTGTGCATACGGCAGAAGCTCAGTGCAGCGCAGATTAGGACCTGCTCTAGAGTGAGGGACTGACTGATTTCTGGGCCCCATGGCTAGACTAGTACTTGAAACATAACAGGGAAGGATTTGGGCACCTGGAAATGACGGATTTGTTCTGGACTTGCCATGTTGGTGTTGTATTCCTGTGGGGACTGTTGATCCTACGTCTATCATCTGTTGGTGGACCCAGAGCAGAGAAGACTTGGTCAGCCTTGGACTGAGCTGTACCTGCGAAAACATTAATCTCTCTTGTGTGTGCTTCGTTTTGTCATAAATCCTGATATAAATTTCTTGAATGAAAAATTTTGAATTAGTGAATATATAACATTTTAAAAATTAATAGCAATTTATTGGTTCTCTTTAATTTGACTTTTAATCTTAAATCTTTTTTTTTTTTTAAGATTTTATTTATTTGACAGACAGAGATCACAAGTAGGCGGGTGTGGGGGGGAGAAGCAGACTCCCCGCTGAGCAGAGAGCCCCATGTGGGGCTTGATCCCAGGACTGTGGGATCATGACCCGAGCCGAAGGCAGAGGCTTTAACACACTGAGCCACCCAGGTGCCCCAATCTTAAATCTTCAGGTTTATTAAAGATTAGGATATACTTTTACTTACTAGGTAACGAAGGTCGTTTTCTGTTACGTTGTATACATCTGGAAGATTGTTCAGGTAGTGGAAGAAGATGTACCTCCCTTCTGGTTGCCCTTACCCCCACCTTTTCCCCCACCTTACTTTTATTTAAGTAGGAAGATGCGAGAGGGAAGGAAGGCAGTGTGTTTCACAAGTGGATTTTATCAAGAGGAGGAGGATGAAAGCCGGGTCAGATTTTGGCGTGGCCTTTACAGGGTGATCATGCCGCCTGATTTCGTATTAGGACCTCCTGTGGCTGCTGCCAGGAGTCAGCCCCGATGGTAGTGCAGATGTGTTTCTTTTGCTGCGGCTTGTGGCCGTGGTGACCTGTGCCTTCTGTCTGCAGCATGTGACTTTGTGTAAGGGGGTGGGGACGGGGGCCGTGATAGGTGCACAACAGGGAAGGAGTGTGCTGTGTTCTCCAAGACCTGTGAGCCCCAGGCTGGGCTCAGCTGAACCAGAAGACGTTAAGAATGAGTGTACACAGTGTAGTTCTCCACTGTGTAACAAGGTCGTGTTTACAGGGTGTGTGGACTGTGGCTTTGAGGTCACGTGTGAACAGCTGTCAATGTACAGTGTAAGTTTTGGGACTGGGAATGTGTAGATGTGTTTTACATTAAACCCTATAGGTAGTGATGCTCTTATTTTTGTGCTCTCTTATTCTTAATAGATTAATTTACACTTCTGTTGTTTACTTAAAGATAGTATTTGATTTCTGTAAAAAGCTTGGGAAATATGCATTAGAAAATCCCTGTACTTAGAGGTGGCTCTTAGGCAGGAATTCAAGGATACCAATGAGAGGAGTGCGCCTTAGGCATCTCTGAGTCTAGCCAGGCCTTATATGTACTTACAGCAAAAAACAAACGTACTCTCTCTCATAAATAATTTAAACGTGCTTTATGTAGACAAATTGCTTCGTAAATTTATTTTTAGCGTAATGAGTTGTGGAAATACTTAAAACCATAGCTGAACTAAATTATAGTTTCTCTAGGAAGTAAAAAAAAAAATGTAATAATGATTTTAAGAAGGAGATTTAAATACTTTTAACAAATTTTTGCAGTTCCTTGGTCCTTCTCCCCCCAGTCATTTAATGGGAAATAAAATAGATTTCTAAAAAAATATTCAAATTAGGTATATCTGTTTTTTAAGTAACTCCTATATTATAGGAGACCCACATTCCTCTCCGCTATAATTAGGTCATATTGTTCTCCTCTAGGATTAGATTCTGGATGTGCTTAGTCGTTGCTGTGAATTACCTTTCTATCTGTTTCTGATGTTTGCTTTTCTTGTTTTTAATGAACTGTCTTACTGTCTGTAAGATGTCTGGAAAGACTAGGGCACCTGGGTGGCTCAGTGGTTAGGCCGCTGCCTTCGGCTCAGGTCGTGATCTCAGGGTCCTGGGATCGAGCCCCGCATCGGGCTCTTTGCTCGGCGGGGAGCCTGCTTCCTCCTCTCTCTCTGCCTGCTTCTCTGCCTACTTGTGATCTCTCTCTGTCAAATAAATAAATAAAATCTTAAAAAAAAAAAAAAAAAAAGATGTCTGGAAAGACTGCATCCCGGAGAACAGTAGTCAATATTGTAACGGCTTTATTTAATGAACTGAAAGATGGTTTTTTCCCCTAAAATATTAGCTTTCTAAGAAGTTAAAAAAAAGTTCTCTAGGATACTTTCTAACTTAATGGATTGAAGGCTGCAGGTACAGGTAATCTTTTAGATTTCAAACTTTTGTGGGGCTTAAGTTGAAAATGTTATATCGTACTGCAGCTTATGAGTTTGTCTGCTTTTAAAATGTGTACACTAAAGGATATGTACCGTGGGACTGGTAAGTTTTGAGTTCCTTTTTCACATTGGCTCTTGCAGGTGCGCACAGGCCTTAGAAGGAGTTTCAGTTTGGGAATTAGACTGTCCTTGAGGTAAGTCAAGTTCAGTCTTGTCTTTTTCTCAGGTCAGTTAAGGTCCCTGGAATGTGACAACAGAGGAGGAACGTGCCCACAGTTGCCTTCCAGGTGAGATGGGTGCCAGCCGGTCGCTCCTTCTGTCTTCGTTGGGCTGTCCTCCACAGTGGGGTTCCCCGCTCATTCTATAGTCTTACCTTTTAGCCAGTTGTGGACTTAGTGACTGCTTTGCGCGTTAGCTGCGAATGTTGATGTATCTGCACTTGTTTTTCTCCCAGTGACCTCTTCAGGGGATTTGGATTTATAAAATTAAAATTCCCGCTGCGTCTTCTTGTGGTTTGCCCACAGTCGATTGTATTAGTTAAAAAAAGATTTGAATTGAGAAAGTTTTGGCCTACTCTTCAAGGATAAAAACATACTGGGAATTAAGATTACATAGATTGTCAGCACATTGAGAAAAACATATTTCCCTTTTGCTGGTTTCAGATAGTAGAGTGAATCTGAGAAAGAGCATCAGAAGCCAGTGTAGGACCGGGTCTTGGTTCTGGATCCCTCGTAGCCAGCCCAGTATGAGATAACCCTGTGTATGAGCAGGTGAGGGAACTTCCTTCTGGAAGGACTTGTCCAGTCAGTGGTTCCTGCAACCAGAGAGTCGCGGAGACATTGGAGCATGCGCGTTATTATACTAAGGGTCCTTCAGGGTAAAGGACGAGATGTGCACGCCCACTTCTGGGCCGGGGAGCCGTACCTCGGGTCAAGTGTGATCTCGATTCTGGATCCCTTCTCCAGGGGTTCATGTGAACGCTTTTTCCCAGTGTAGCCTGTGCTATAATGTGTGTAGTAGAGCAGCGTCCTAGAGCATTGCGTGGGTGGGAAATGTTGGCTTCTTTCTCCGTTCTGGTTCTTTCTGTTGTAGATGGCTTGCCTAACAGGTATAC
The DNA here is from genome assembly GCF_011764305.1 of Mustela putorius furo. Classification (NCBI taxonomy): domain Eukaryota; kingdom Metazoa; phylum Chordata; class Mammalia; order Carnivora; family Mustelidae; genus Mustela; species Mustela putorius. The sequence continues at coordinate 38,775,778 of NW_025421322.1, read as the reverse complement.
AGAAAGCGCTTATACATTGCTCAGGTTGTTCTGCCCTCCCCTTTTCTTTACAACTCTGGGTGCTGATTGGCTCTACACGTTACACAGACTCACCTCTGATTGTGTACTTAGGTTCCATGTGCCAACACCGTGTTTACAGTACTGCTTCTCTAACTCAGCTGGCTATCAGAACAATGAATGGTTGTGCTAGGTGTTTCTTTGGTTCTTTTAAAAAGCTTTTATTGTGGAAAATGTGAAATATACATAAAACTAGAATCAGATAATGAACCTTTTTCAGCCTTTACCGTGCCCTCACGTATTTAAAAGTAATTTAAAATCTTCCCTCTCAGGGCACCTGGGCGGCTAAATCATTTGAGTGTCCTCAGCTCAGGTCTTGATCTCAGGGTGGTGGGTTTGGGCCCTGTGTTAGGCTCCACGCTGGGTGTGGAGCCTACTTAGAGAGAGAGGGAAGGGGAGGGAGGGAATCTTTTCTCTAATAAAACTAGGTAATGTTTGATTTTCTAATTTCCCCATTTGTTTGAAGAGCCTTTAACCTGTAGGTTGGCGGATCGCTGACATTTCCCATTCCCTGCTTTGCACCGGTTCAATTTCATTTTTAAATAACAGCTTCTGTTGATGCTCTTTGAAAAAACTGTCATTTATCCTATAGACGTCACCACATTCTGAGTTCTGCTGATTGTATCATGTGATGTCGTTTAATTCATAAATTTCAGAACTGGCTGCTGGAAGCCCGACTCAGGGACGGTGACATTAGTCACTTGTTCAGATGGTGCTGTGATTCTTCCCCCTGGTGGCTTCCGTGGGCATTGAAGGTGGTGGCCTGGGTCCTTCCGTGGGAATCGCAGAAGCGGTGGCGACCGGACTCGGCCATGCCTTCCCTACTTGTTAGCTGGAGCTTTCTTGTTTGTTGGTTTACTGCTTGGGTATCCTGAAATGTATCCTGAAACGTAGCTCACACAGAAAACGTAGGATAAGTGCATAATTCTTACATTTACTAGTTTCAGAATGCAAGTGGTGACTTAGGCAAGTGAGAGTTATTTTTGGCATCATAAGTGCACGGATATTAAGATGACCTGTATATATGTATGTTCACACACACGCATGCATATGATGTGTATGTGAATTTACCGCCATCATTCTCTTCAGTGGTTGCCCTTCGTGGGTATCTTCTGTGTCCTTTAGAAATGGCTCCAGTAATTTTTTTAGAGTTTCTTATTTGTGGGCACAATAACATAGTTCCAGGCTCAGTTTCTACCCTTCTTGCCACAGACCTGAAATCAGCCGTCTCTCTAGGGAGCCTTAATTCCTTTCAGTGGAAAATGGTGTTTTGGGCTCCAGTATGGATGCTTTGAGGGTACCTTGAGGGTTTCACTGCTTCCAGGCTTGGCTAGGGCATACACGTCGGAAGTGCACATTGTTTAGAAAGAGGAAAAAAATAAGTCATGAGTTTACCTCAATACTTCCAACTTAAATTTAAGATTAAAATGGGGCACCTGGGTGGCCCAGTCAGTTGGGTCATGGTCCTTCTGCTTGGGTCATGGTCCTGGGGTCCTGGGATTGGGCCCCACCTCGGGCTCCCTGCTGAAAGTCGGCTTCTCCCTCTCCCTCTGCTGCTACCCTGCTCGTGCTTGTTCTCTCTCTCAAACAAATACATCTAAAATTAAAAATAATTACAAGATTAAAATGGCTTATTACTGAAGAAGTTTTGGGGTGCAAAGCCGTTAAGCATCTGCCTTTGGCTCAGGTCATGATCCCAGGGTCCTGGGGTGGAGCCCCACATCGGGCTCCCTGCTCGGCGGGAAGCCTGTTCTCCCTCTGCCACTCCCCCTGCTTGTATTCCCTCTGTCGCTGTGTCTCTCTCTGTCAAATAATTACAGTCTTTAAAAGCAAATTAAAATAGTTTACTTCTTTATGTTTGTATCTCATTTCTCTTTTGCTTAGAATCTTGATTCTAATCTTTTTTTTTTTTTTTTTAAAGATTTTATTTATTTATTTGACAGAGAGAGATCAGAAGTAGGCAGAGAGGCAGGCAGAGAGAGAGAGAGGAGGAAGCAGGCTCCCCGCTGAACAGAGAGCCCAATGCGGGACTCGATCCCAGGACCGTGAAATCATGACCTGAGCCGAAGGCAGCAGCTTAACCCACTGAAGCCACCCAGGCGCCCCTAGAATCTTGGTTCTTTTTTTTTTTTTTTAAGTTTTTTTTTTTTTTTTAAAGATTTTATTTATTTATTTGACAGAGAGAAATCACAAGTAGACTGAGAGGCAGGCAGAGAGAGAGAGAGAGGGAAGCAGGCTCCCTGCCGAGCAGAGAGCCCGATGCGGGACTCTATCCAAGGACCCTGAGATCATGACCTGAGCCGAAGGCAGCGGCTTAACCCACTGAGCCACCCAGGCGCCCTAGAATCTTGGTTCTTAACACAAGCACGTTTATGTCATTGCTTCCTCGTTCATGTGTGTGACACCTGTGTGTCATTTCAGAATCACAGTGCCAGTGTCACCACTGACAAGACCTCTCAATGCATTTGAACCTGCCTTCTCTGTTTCGTCTTGGTTTCATTTGTATTATCACTAAAAGCAGTGTTAGATTTCGTTACAGCGCTCGTATGCCGTGGGAGGTGTCACCGTGGGACAGACAGACATAGCTCCTCCCTGAGGTTACACCACCACTTTGAAAGTTAGGCTAATGGGTTTTATTTTTGCTTTTGAAGGTTAGGGAGCAGTGGGAACTGGCGGACACAGCTGACAGGAGGATCACCTCGTTCCCACACTTCAGACAGTAGTTTGGCAGCGCTCACTAACGTGGGGTGAGCGCACGAGCCTTGTGGTACCATTCCAGGCACACACACAACAGAGATTGTGCACGTGCAAACGAGTGATTTGTAGTAGTCCCGGGGGGAGCTAGCCCCCCGCTCAGCAGCGGTAGAGCGGGCAGAGGATGGAGGTGCGCCCGCATGACGTGATGGCCAAGCGCCATGGCCCAGCACAGATGCTTCCCATAATGTGCTTTAAAAAAATGGCTAAGCCCCAAAGAGTACGTACTGTGTGATTTTCTTGTAAATTCAGAAACAAAAGGACATTTGGGAATGTCCACATTGTAACGTATACGTGTGTGTATTTCTCAGTGTAGCTCGCCTGGACCGCTGTGCTGAGTGCGGCCGCCTGCGTCCCCTGTGTGCTCACTTCTGGCCCCAGCCCTGCTCAGCGGCGTCATTTTTATAATAACGCCACTTGACAGTACACTGTAAAACCTAGTTACGTGTAATTGTAATCTGTCTCCCCTGATAGAATGTAAACTTGATGTGGGCAAAAGAATGATCCTAGAGCCAGTGGCAGCTGGTTGCCTTGTAGTAGTACTGGTAGATTGAAACCAAGTGGGGGCGCGGTGACACCGCAGAGATCAGCAGACGCCCGCTGGTCTGGCTTCTCTCACTCACTCCCTCAGACCCACTTGTCGAATACGTACCAGGGCATCCTGGCGTCTGTCTGTCTTCATACAGCCCTGAGGTCTTCATGGTGTCTGAACAGTGCCTGGCATGTGGAGGTGCTCACCAGATTCTCAGACGAATTTTATTACTGAAGAAGTTTTGAGGTGCAGATGGCAGAAACTTACACTAGCTAAAGTGGAAAAAGGGAATCTATCATTTTATGTGACTTGGAATGTATTTAACAAATAAGTTACGGGTTGGTATCTGGAAGTAGGTCTCTAGAAAGTCAACTAAGAAGAAGAAGTACCCATAAATCCTAAAGGAACTGTAACTACTGTCGAAAATAAATGAGGAGGAGTCTAATAATTCTTGGATCTAGCCTTGCTTAAAATGACAAGAAATGAAAAATCAGCTTCTAGTCACCCCCCACCCCCCGCCCAAGCCCTGAGGCCGTTGGTAGTCACGTTCCTTCTCCCCAGCCCGCAGCAACCAGCCCCGCATCTCTTGGACTCACAGACTTGCCTGGTGTGCCCATGGCGTGTCAGTGGAATCCTACATCCCGTCTGTGGTCCTTCGTGGCCACAGCTCACTTCGGGTCCATCTGGTAGAAGGTGTCGGCGCCTTGCTTTTTATTGTGAGTGGTGTGCAGCCATGAACACCCGGCCCTTGCCCCTGCTTGTTAAGCCCATGGCTCTGGCCTCTGGCCGCAGCTGTATGTGCGCCGAGCCCCGGGGGCCCAGCCTCTGTCTTGTTCCCCAACTTGACAGATGCGTAGCAAAGGTGGAAGCAGCCACGGAAGCCCGGTCCGGGTTCCTGCTCTTGACCTTCTGGAGCTCTCACAGCCTCTCTCGTCCCCCTGCCCCAGCAGCTCCCTGGGGACAGTATTTCATGTGCTTTTCACCACTTTCTCCTGCCGGCTGTTGCGTCGTCTTGGATTCCGAAACCTCTCCTCTCCTTTTTCATTTTAGTGGTTAGAGATTGATTTCTTGAGCTAAAAGAAGGGGAAAGGAGGAATCTTGGAACACGTCAGCCAGTCGGGCCCCGGTGAGGTTCAGTGTGGCTTGTGGACTTGAGGTGTTGCTGCTGGCCGTCCGGCCCTTTGGGCTGGAGTAGGAAGGAAAGAACGTGTGTGATTTCTGCCACGTCATGGGACATGGGAATGTCTGTGATCACGCATTGATTTTGCTAATAGATTTTTAGGGCTTGCCTCCTTTATTTAAATTTAGACATTTATAAGTCAAGGAGATGGCTGGTCCAATGTAAAAAATTCATTGTAACTGTTTCAAGTAAGATAAGGCTCTGACAGTTGAGTTACTGTGGTTCTGGTCCTTGAAAAAGAAGCGTTAGATACCTTTAAAAATCGACTGATTGTATTTAACATGCTGTGGGCAGAAATGTTTCTAGTTTTACAAACCCCTTAGGTGATAAGGCCTGGGCGTGGGGAGACTTGGAGTTGAGGTAGACGGAGCCGCTGGGAGAGAGTGAAATGTGGGGAGGAACCAGGATTTTGGTGAGGCATTGGTGGAGCCAGCGAAAAACCTCAGTAATCAAGATAAGTAATAGCTCGATGCAGTGTTTTTTCTTTCTTTTTGCACATGAATGCAAAAAAATCTGTGCTGAACAAGCTACCAAAATTTCAAATAGAGATAAGGATCAGTGTCACTCATTTTTCCTTCACCTTGCGTGCTCATGTGTAGCATGCCCCTTACTCTGTCTTTATTTCTACTTGGAGTTTTGGCTTTTATTTTCCTTATTTCTTAAGGTGAAAACATAGACAACTGATGTTTTTATCTTTTGTTTGTAATTTTGTAAACGTCTGTGAGCGACCTGAGCACGTGCCAGGAAGCGCATATGAAATACCACAGTCTACATACTCTTCTATACCTTTTTTATTATTTAAAATATGTATCTTTGGGTGCCTGGTGGCTCAGTCAGTCGAGTGTCTGACTCTGGATTTTGGCTTGGGTCGTGATCTCAGGGTGGTGAGACTGAGCCCTATGTAGGGCTCTGCTCTGGGCAAGGAGCCCGTGTGGGATTGTCTCTCTCGCTGCCCCCCAGCTCCAGCTTGCATGCACTCTCGCTCTCTCAAAACAATCATAGTATATATCTTGAGAATCTTGCATTTAGGGCTGGGAGTTGCAGTTTTCTTTTCTACTATGTGGACTTTTTTCATCGAAGAGTGTTTTCCAGTACCAATGAGACATTTTCACCAAATACCTTTTTCCAAACTTTATTGACTCATTTCTCTTCTGCTGACACATAGGCCGTTCCTAGTTTTTCAGTTTTGTAAATAAACCCATGACTCATTTAAGCCTCATACTGCCTTAGACCTTACAGGGGGTTACTGGAGGTTTCTTACACAGTCTGCGGGTGCTGTGACCGACGTGCTTGTCTTCTGGTGGGCTCTGAACTCCGCAGGGGCCAGGACTGGGCCCGTGGTGTTTTCAGACCCCTGGTGCGAAATTCACCGCACTGCCAGGGAAGATGCAGACGACACGCTGGCTTACGGCACTCTCACAGCCCTTCCCGCTTATAATTCTTGGTTCTCATTACAACTGTCCTTGACTTTGTTTGACTGATGAGAAAACCAACAGAGGAGATTTTTTAATAAGTGCCCAGAGTCTTCTGGCTAGTATGTTGCCACGTGGGGATTCAGGGAGTACTTAGCAGTAGGCTGAGTGGACAACATCGGACTTTTCGGTTGAAGGTAATGGGAAGATGAGTCAGTTTGAGCTTGAACTTGATTTTACAAAGTCTGATCTTAACCGTGAGCCTCAGCTCCCTTTTTCTTGAAAGTAGTGTTGTTAACCTTAAAAATAAAACTGCCACTCATTTTACCAGCGAAAATGGGTTTATTCCTGACATTTCAAGGCTTTCCCCCTCATCTACAAAAGTAGACATAATTATATCTGCCACGTTTTGTAAAATACACAAGAGACACTCCCTTCTTTAAAAAACATTTTTTTGTGGTAAACAAAAAACACGTAGCATAATTTATCATCTTAACCATTTTTAAGTACTGTTTGGTGGTCGGACGTATATTCACGTTGTTGGGAACCAGATGTCAACACTGTTTGTCTTGCACATCTGAAGCTCCGTCCCCTTTGTTTTCTGACGTGATGGCACCTTGGGTCACAACATTTTATGTTCCCACCCATGGAGCACAAGGGTTCCAGCTTCTCCATGTCCTGGCCAACACTTGCTATTTCCCACTTCCCATTTAAAGAAAAATATAGTAATCATCCTGATAGGTGTGAGGTTAGTTTTAACTTTTTTTTTAATATTTTTTTTATTTATTTGACAGACAGAGATCACAAGTAGGCAGAGGCAGGCAGAGAGAGAGGAGGAAGCAGGCTCCCCGCTGAGCAGAGAGCCTGATGCGGGGCTCGATCCCAGGACCCTAGGATCATGACCTGAGCCGAAGGCAGAGGCTTTAACCCACTGAGCCACCCAGGCGCCCAAACTTATTTTTTTTTTTTAAGAATATTTTTTTTTTTTTTTTTTTTTTTTTTGAGAGAGAGAGTAAGAGAGAGGGAGAGCATGAGAGGGGAGAAGGTCAGAGGGAGAAGCAGACTCCACATGGAGCTGGGAGCCCGATGCGGGACTCGATCCCGGGACTCTAGAATCGTGACCTGAGCCGAGGGCAGTGGCCTAACCACTGAGCCACTCAGGCACTCCAGTTTTAACATTTTTTAATGATAAAAAGTTTTAGGGAGAATTGGAAAAATGACTCTAAATTTCTTGCTAAGTGGGAAGAGTATCTGTTGATACCAGAGCGAGGAAACCAAAAACATGGAGGAGGGCCTTTGACCAGAAAACTCACCGCTATGTATCTGTGTTCGAGAAGAGGAACCACCTCCTTCGGGGCTATCCTTAGGAGACGGCTGGGGGAGGACCGGACGCCAACGATGCTCCTGATCCTTCCTGAAAATGGGCAGCGTAGGTGGGAGACGGGTCCCGCTCGCCTGCAGGGCCCCTGCCACCCACGGGCCTTCCTGTGTGGCTGTGTGGGTGTTCCCGCATACCCGACTGCCCACGAGCCACCGAGGTTTTCTCTGTCGCAGTCCTCACAGGGCACCCGGCTGTGTGCTCGGTCAGGCGAGTGGTCACACTGTGGGTGGAACGCGCTGACCGGGTCAAGTCAGCTGTGGCGACAAAGTGGTGCTGTGAGTCGGCTGCGTATGTGCAGGCCGCTAGAGCAGAAGCTACAGAGTTTATTTGGTGGTGGCAACGCTCAGGTAAAGCGTGACTTGACTGTCTTTTAGTGTGTGTTATTTGGTCAGTATTAGCTAGGAGCACCCCTCTGTTTTATGACACTTGCAGTTAGGTTGACAGTTTTGGCAAGTTTCTGGAGCTGTTCTGTGTTGTCAGGCCTCTGCTAGTATATTTGAAAAACTCAAGTGGCATCTTCTTTGAGGTCTCAGGGGCCTTTTTTTTCTTTTTAATTTGGTGGCAAGTAACCTCCCAACAGTGTCTAAACCTAGAATTTAGCTTTCATCTCCTCTGTGGCAAAACACACGGGAGGTGGCTGTTCGTGTCTGGGAAAATACTCTAGTTGGGTATTGTCGAAATTGATAATGACTTCAGAATTTTCTGCCTCTCCAGAGCTGCGCTTTCCCTTCTCTCCGACACGCCTTGCGTTGCTTCATTCATTGCTGTGCTTGTTTCCTGGTGCTGGTGCATCTCCCCAGTCCCAGCCTCGTGTCCAGCATGTCCCGCGGTGGCCTGATCTGCAGCCGGGGGCGGGATTGCAGACTGCGCAGGACTGTCACGGGAGCCGCCGGATTGGGTGAATGGGAGTGTTGTGTGTGGATGAGAGCGGCCTGTCGTCTCCTATTCCTGCTGTGATTCACTCATCCTTTATGCGCCAAGTGAGGCCTGTTCCCTGCTTCTCTGGAAGCCTTTGCAGCCTCCAGAGGTAGTGTCATTACAGGTGGTGGCTTGAGTTTGTGCCCTGACAGGTGTCCCTGTGCTGGTGCCAGCTCTTCCAGTGACCACTTAGCTGTGGCATCAGACATGCTGCTTCATTTCCTGTTTCCTCGGTATGTCCGCGTGTCCGTGTGGCTCGTGAACTTGCTGGTTGTTGGTGAATTCCTGCAGCAGGGGAGTGTATGACGTCCCGCCCCGCCCTGCCCTGCCCCGCAGGAGGTCTGTGGCCTCAGACAGGTCACTCTGCGCCCTGCGCTTCTGTTCATCATCTCTCACACGGTTGGGGGTGGTGGTGGTGGTGGTAGAGGCCCCCTCACGGAGCTGGTTGTTAATACCCGAGTCCCTGTGCTTGAAGTATTTAGGATAGGGCCTGGCGCGGCGTGAGCCTGGCCTGCAGCGGCATCCACGTTGTGTCAGTGGCACTGTGTTTTTGGTGTTGTTTATGCTGCCGTTCGCCACTTGATGACAGGCGCGGAGTCACCGCTCACGTTAGGTATTGCCGTTGTCCTCGTACGGGTGACGGACTGAGGTTCAGGATGGTGAAATGAGTCTTACCTTGTCTCACAGAGCTGGGGTCCTTTGTGTCTTTCAGTGAAATGTAGTGCCTCCCTCGGCTTCCCCAGAGTTCCTTCTGCGCGAGAGGAGGGAGAGCGTACGGCGGTTGTTGGAAGCTGCAAGGACCGCGAGTAACACCGTCGCCGTTTGGAGTATGTTGTATTTCGAGACCTGTTACCGCTGTGTCTTCAGAACGTGATTATATCCTTCCTCACGACTAAACTTCTTTAGTCCTTAACAAGTCTTCATTTTTGTTGATAGATTAAATTTTCAGAAAAGTTATTTCTGTCTTGTGGTGGAAATAGTGAGGCACAATGACAAAGAAGTGATAATTCTGTGAGTCTTACAGAATTAAGTTCAGGATGTGATGCCCGGCTTTGGAAGTGAGGGCGTGTTGTGGTGGTCAGCTGCTAGTCGGAGCTTTCGTGGTGTAATGGTGTTGATTTTACTTGAATCTATAACTCTTGATTAATGCAAACATAGAAGAAAGGTAAATTTTGAATTCTGTATATATAATATGAATTACAGTTTTCTCTCACATTCCTCCCATTAGCTGACTTGAAAGCATTTACTGGGGCTTTGCTCTTCCAAGAAGTACTGCCCTCAAGTCTTAGTAAAGCCAACAAATAAAACCGTGTAACTACATGAGAAACATGAGAGTCAGATATGGCTTTGGTGACATTTATAAACAGCTTCTTTTTTCTTTTTTTAAAGATCTTATTTATTCCTTTGAGAGAGAGAGAGAGCAAGCACGGGGTGGAGGGGGCAGAGGGAGAGGAAGAAACAGGATCCCTGCTGAGGAGTGAGCCCCACCTGGGGCTCGATTCCAGGACCCTGGGATCATGACCTGAGCTGAGGGCAGAGGCTTAAAACCCACTGGGCCACCCAGGTGCTCCTCCCCCCCTTTAAGATTTTATTTACTTGAGAGAGAGAGAAGCAACTTTTCTTCTGAATAGTTCTTCCAGGGACTTTCTCACCTAAGGCTGGTCTCTGTAGGGGAGCTGTGTTGGGCAGAACTGCACACATACGGAGGGTCCTGGAGTTCCCTTTTCTGCTTCCTGATCTGGCGCATCACCTTGTTTGCTGGATTTCTGTCTCATCTCACACAGCATTGTCACTTACGTTGTATGGAAGTTGGCCGCGGAAATTCTCCCGGGAGTAGCAGACCGCTGCAGTCCGGGATGTGTTTCTGACGGGGGATGGGGAGAGGTGGTCCACGTGGTTTCCTGGATTCTGGGTCAGTTTCTCTACTTACTCACTCACTCAGTGCGTACTCACGAAGCCCCTGAGCTGCGAGCGGCCTCGCAGGTGGAGCGGTGCCGGCGTCGAGGCAGGCCACGCCGGTGCTGAGCTTCGTGCACGTCCTGACACCAAGAGCATCTAGGTGCCTCGCTGTGGCCACGGCCTCTAAAAGAGAAGAGAGACTCCCCCTGCCATCTCCTTGTTACCTGGAGGTGACAGATGTGCACAGTGTGGCCCGTGCCTCTTACTGACCACCTCAGTAATAAGGCCCAGAAGGCCGTATGTGCAGAACACACCAGATTCTTTCCTGACATGGAGACTGGGGTGTAGTGGGGGCGTCAGACAAGCTTCTTAAGGAACGACGGCCTTTCGTCCGCCTGTGGAGTGTCCTGCTGAGAGCGCGTCGCAGGACTGCCCCCCGGTCTCCCTCACGGCACGCTAGCCTTTCCTCCTCTCCCCGGGACGTCACTGGATCGGGGGTCTAAGAGCGTAATCGGGCTTTCCTGTTGAATGGGAAGAAAGCAGGAGTGATGTCGTCACTGAGGGACTCGTCCTTGTGTTGTGGCTCAGCCCTCTGGCCACAGGCCGGGCCCCACCGCCTGCGCGCGCTCTCCTCTTTGCTGCCTACGTGGTCGCGCTCCTGTCGCGCCGCTCTTCTCTGGGGGCGCCCGGCCGCGCAGCAGCTTCCCCTCCGGGCCGAGCCCCGTCCTCTTCTCCGCTCTTCAGGCCGCTGCTTCTGGCTGGGCTCTGCTAGGCAGCCTGGAGGGGTCTTTGCTCCTTGGATCCCGTCATCTTTTGTACCCTCAGGCCTTGGCACAGGAGGGGCTGCTGTTTGGACACGGACATGAATGTAGATCAGCTTGGCGGGCGGGCAGGTGGGTGAGGAAGCGGCCGTCGTGTTGAGGAAGCGCCCCCGTCACTCTGCAGCCAGAGACTTGGGGTCTCTCCCTCACCTGCAGCGCTCCCACATCTGTGCTCTTGTCCCCTCCTCTCCTGCTGTGGGGGCCCCCGCCTCCACCGCCACTTCCTGGCTCCGGCCCCTCTCCCTGCTGTGCAGGTGGCGCGGTGGCACTCCGTCGCTCTGGCTCAGAAGCCCGTTCCGGGTGTGCACACATGAAGACCTCTGGCTTCTGGGGCGACGCGTGGGCTCGGCGGAGCTGGGTCTCTTCCAAGCTGTTTGACTCCCTCTTTAACTCATCTTTCAAAGCTGTGACGGCACTGATTTTGCTTAGAAGATGTAAAAATTGGGTGAGTAAAATACTGTTGGCAACTAGTAAAGGTAGCTTCTATGTTGTAACTCGAGCCCTTAGTTCCAAGAGAGACTGGGGGTTCGCTTGTGCTGTTGCTGTGTCTGTGGCTTGGTGGTTCAGGTTAAACCCCAGGCCGTTCCCAGGGGCCTGGGCCGGATAGCAGACTTAATCATGGGGTGTGCTTGGCCTCCTCCTGTGAGGAGAGCAGGCCTTCGCGTCCCTAGTGTCCTCGGCAATGGTGATCTGTCTGCTTGTTTCTTCTGGTTCTTTCCTAGCTCACTCACTTGTGTTTTTTTGGGGCCCCTCTGCTTCCCAGTGTCGCCTGGGGTCAGAGTTCACGCTGGTGAATGGTATGTTTTCACTGGGGGCATCTCAGTTATTTGAGCTCCGACTGCTCTTAGGAGGCTGAATGTAAGGCCTGGAGACAAAGCCGTCATCGAGAGTAGTGTGTCAGAACTGAAACTAGCCGTCCTGGGCGTCACTGGACACAGATAGGCCTCTTGTTCCCCTAGCCTTTTTCAGCGCTTGTTTTCACAAGTTCGTGAATTCGTAAAGTCTTAGTCGTGTTTACAGTTAAGTAGAGGACTCGGTTTTTTCTTCGTTAACGGGATTTGCTACAAACAGAATTACCCACGTAATGGAAGAGCTGAACCGTGTGTCTTGCATGTGCATCGTGTGTGCTCTGACAACAGGCTGTCTTACTGCCAGAGTGTGTTGTGTTTAATGAACTACATTTCAGAGATGCCCGAGACTGCCTCTCAGTTTGAGTGGAAAAAGTGTGAGTATAAGTAGCTTTACATTTTTTGAACAAAGTTACTAGTACAGATTATTCGAGTTTTTTCTGCCCTCTTTTTTTAGGAGCATGAGTGTAGTACTCACTCATGTTCTGAAATGAAGGAATCAGGTATTTTGGATTCCTTGGTATTTTCTTAGCTAGTTTTAAAAGAATCTTGTAACTTCAAATTCTTGTTTTTACCTGTTTTCTTAAGAACCTTTATAAATTTGCAAACTTACTTTGAAACTATCAATCTGAAAATATCTTTACCTTGGAAATATCTGGGTTCCTATAGACATAGTTTTTACAGATTTGTTTTTAATGTTGATCAAGATTCCCCCCCCAGTATTACTCATTTTTCATCAGGGCAATTATCATAAGTCTTAAGGTCAGAATTAAGCTGGTGAAAGGCCAGAGGCATGACTGCAAAACAGGAATTGTTGGAGGAGCCGTCTACAGACGCGATCTGGGGCAGACCTGATTTGCAGCTTACTCAGTTTCAGAATGGCCTGTTGGGTTTGGGAGCAGAGGTCTGCCAGCCCAGTGGAGCGGCCTGGTGGATTAGCATATTAATCAGCTGCTGCCTATTGGCCTTCTTTTTCTCCTCCCTCCCTCCCTCTCCCCTTCCCTGAATGAATCTAGGAGCACAGGCCCTTGGGGTCACATTACTAGCTGGTTTCATTCTGCTCCGGAGCTCAATCTAGCCAGGATGGTCTGTGTTTCAGATTGCGGAAGCAGGAGAAGATTCTGTAACTGAGAGGCATTCTTCAAGCTGCTGGAAAATATTACAGAAGGAGCACCTCCCAAATTTTGCTTCAAGCTCTGAGAAAAGGAGCACACAGGGGAAACTTAGTGTGGCTGTGGATCGAAGCGAAGGCTGTGGGAGCGGTGAACGGGGACTTGGTGCGCGGACGCCTGGTCTGATCTTGAGAGGCCTGAGTTTATGTGGCTGGAACTGGCGGGCCGAGCGGCCCTGAGACCAGCAGGTGCCGTCTGTATGGAGAAGAGCGGCTGTAGTCCATTCCCAGTTTGTTGGGCTAAAGGTATACGTAACTTAAAAATCTCTTTGGTTTAAATTTTATTCAGATTCATGCTTTTGTACTAAAAAGGTGGATAAGAGTTTTTCAGACTTTATTTCAAATAGATTTATAATTAAATTTAAGGAAAAATGGAAATTGATGTGGTATAGGTTTACAGCTCTTGGCATAAAACCAACTAGGTAGCTTTTAGAAAAGTAAATAAGAGTACTTTCATGGAACCGCATTTTCAGTAAGTTATCTTTTCTGTGTCTCTGATAGTTTTATTTTGTGTGTTTTTAATTAAGGCACCCATATCCGTTCTGTGATGTGGAAGTTCTTAAAGACTAAAGAGACTGGTTTGAGCTTAAATAGGACTGGTGGGGAAAAGAGGGGTGCGATCTTCTTTCACTCAAAGATTGGTTTTCTGTACTCGCGGTAAAGATTGTGTATTTAATTTGAAACTCCATGTTATTTAAGGTGGGTTTATCACTAAGGGTCAGTAATACTGTGAATAAGTATTTTCCAATTTAATGCTGTTAGGGTTTTTATTTGTATAAAAATATAAATAATGAAATACAGTGTTTTCGTTGTAACATTCAAGACAGTATTTGGGAAGCATGTTTAGAAGTTAGAAATGCTGTGTAACCCGTGTATGAATAAGACCAGATATTTTATCTGCTTAAAATACTAGTGAATGTTACCCCTGGGGGATGAAGTCCATAATAAAGAATTAAATACAAAATTTTTTTTAAAAGATTTTTATTTATTTATTTGACAGACAGAGATCACAAGTAGGCAGAGAGGCAGGCAGAGAGAGGAAGGGAAGCAGACTCCCCGCTGAGCAAGGAGCCAGATGCGGGGCTGGATCCCGGGACCCTGGGATCATGACCTGAGCTGAAGGCAGAGGCTTAACCCACTGAGCCACCCAGGCGCCCCCAGCTTAAAACTCCAGGACGGGGAGGTGCTTGCACCCGACCGCAGTTTCACTGTTAGATTGCTTCTCGCTTCCCAGCCTGTCGGCATCATCTAGCCACTCTCATCTAGGCTTTTAAACATTTCTCTTTCCTTCCCTTCCTTCCTTTCTTTTTAGGTAATCTCTGCATCCAGCGTGGGGCCCAGACTCACAACTCTGAGATTAAGAAAGTCGCGGACCAAGCCAGTGCCCCTTTTAGACATTTCTAAAGCCTGAGGTGTTAGCACTCTTTCAGCAGAATGCTATCTGAACAAAGCACCTGTCTCTTTACCACCTAACTAGGCATAAATTAAAGATTTCGCTGAGTTAAGTTCACACCATTGAGTTTTAAAGGATGTTGGGTATGGGAACTGTAACAGAGCTGAGAGCATGCGGACCGCAGTGTCACTGAGCGTGACCAGTAACGAACGCCCCGGGGCAGAGCGTTCTCTGCTGTACTTGTGGAAGGTTTCGGTCTCTCCCGGACTTGTTGGGACCCATATGCACAGTGCCACCTCCGTGGTGTGACAGCCCTCTGTCAGCACTGATCCTTGCCAATAAGGCTCTGATTCCACTAAGTCTGGCCTAGACTCAATATATGAATCGAGTTGCAGAGGGGTATTAAAATAACCGACTGCTGGGTTTTTAAGAAATTCAGGGTGACTCTAGAAATATGGGCATCAGAGGACACGAGACTGAGGTGTTTGCTCGTCCCAAAGCAACTGATGGAGGCAGCTTGTTTTCCCATTACGTTTGCTGACTGGCAGAACGAGTGAGTAGAGACCTTTTAACTGGGATGCCATTTTGATAGCGGTCAGGGTTAGGAAGGAGAGCAGAACCGCACGCGCGGAAGAGGGGGGGCGGTAGGGACAGCATCAGGCTTAGAATCATTGCGTTCGTAGGGCTGGAGCAGGCCGTCCCCTCTGATAAGTGGTCTTGCTTCTGGATGTGCAAGAGGAGGTTTCTGATGACATAAGGAGCCTGTCACCCTGTCCCCCTCCCAGGGCTGAGTACACCGCCTCCCCCGGGGGCACCCAGTGTGCCAGCTTCTCAGCACACTTCTCTACCAGGCCAGGAAGGCAGGAAGCCCTAGGTTCTATTCTGGTCAGTTTTTGCTGTGTGATAAAGGCAAAGATGTTGGTGTGTAGAAATGGCTGAAATGGTTATTTTCAAGTTTAAAAGTTACCACTTTTAGATAAAGACAAAATAAAATGCTCAAGTGCAAAGACTGTAAATCTCTCTTTTCAGTTAGATATTCGAAACCTCACATTTGATTTTATCAGTCACATTAACCTCAAAAACTGCAGTGTCCCAATTTAAGAAGACACAAAATACTTAGTAGAACAGGCTAAAAATAATGGAACAGAGCTATATTTGTATACTTTGAACTGAAACCTTCACGGTATCCTAAGACAATCTGTGGCTGTCTCTGTGATACAGTTCAGTGGACCTCTATGATAAAGGAAACCGCGTTAGGTCACTTCACAGAATACAGTGTTTTCACATACTTAATCCGACTTTGTTGTAACATGTGTTCAACTATATCGTGACTTCCTAGGCTTAGCGGTGGCTATAATCCCGAGCATCGAGGTAAAGCTAGATGTTGCGGTGCAGTGTTTGGTCTCAAGGTCACCGAATGCAGAAAGCCCTGCTCGGAAGGTCCGTTGGTGACCTGAGCATGTGCCATGTCTGCTTCGCGCTCAGATGCTGGGAGGGACGCGCTCATTAGGGCTAAGTGTGCGGTCAGGGTTTTTTCTGGATCTTTCAGTAGCGGATAGAGATGGAGTATACCACTCACCGTTCACTTGTGTGCTGGGTCATGCTTTTTCTGCATCGGTATTTTTAACTCCCGCTCGCGCTGCCTGCGTCCGGGTGGTTCTGTGCGCGGCCCGTCTTCACCGCGGAGCTCAGCCGCCTCCTGGCCTCTACGTTTGTATGTTTCCGAAACGCCCCACGCTCATCGGCCAGCGAGCGGTCTCGTAACCGGTGCCCCTGAAATCTGTCCCTCCCCAGATCCTCCTTGTCTTAGTAAACATGCCGGGTCTCCGCCCCCTCACTCGCTCCGGCCACAGACCCGGGATGCCTCTCGGACACTTTCTGCCTCGTGGAATGGGCCCGTCTTCGTGCCCTTACAGTTGGGTCTTCAGAACAAGTCTGCAGCTCCTCGCCCTCCCGGCCACATCCACTCTGCACCGTGCGACCTTCGTCCCCCTCCGGGCTGTGGGAGTCGCTTCCTGTCGGAGCTCCCCGCTTCCACCTTTTCGTCCTTCGCGAAGCTGCCCGAGTGCGTTTACAAAAGCAAGAAGGCCGCGCTATCTCCTTTCCGCCCCGGTGGCTCTTACTGGATAAAACTGTAGACCTTTAGCGTGGCCTGCCAGGCCTCCCCCGACGTGACTGCTCCCAGCGTCTCGGGCTTCGGGCCGGTGGCCTCTGGCTCATCACTCGTGTGGCCGTTCTGACTTGGGAGCACCTCAGACAGCCACGCTCTTCTCGGTCAGGCCGTCTATACCTGAGCTTGCCCCTTCCTTGCCTGCGTGGCCTGCTCCTCCTGGCCTCTCCGGTCTGAGCCTGACTGACCTCTCAGCCGTGTCAGCGAGGACCGCGTGCGCCCTGGCGTCCGCCCTGATCTCCCCGAGCCTCGTCTCCTGGCCTTGCGCGGCACTTAGCTGGGAAGACTGTGCCCCGTCGTTCTTGCTCGCGTTCTGTCTTCTTGGCTAAGGAGTGAATCAGCGCGGTCAGGGGTGGGCAGGCGCTCTCCTCCTGGGCAGGGTGTCGGCACGAATGAATATTACCCTAACGAATGAATGCATTATGGCTTAGCTGATCCACATGCCTCAGGAACGGTGGGGTGAGAGCCGCAGCTCGGTGCCGAGTGTCTTCCTATAGCCACACACACGCCGCATCCCAGCTCTCTCAACAGATGGGCCTCGGTTGGGCTGCCAGAGCCTGTTCGCTTCCCTGGGGTGGTCTCCGTGGGCCTCTGCTGCTCCTCTGGGACTTGGCCATCCGGTCTGACAGCTTGAGGTGCTAATGGACTCGTGGGGAAGATGTTCAAAATACATCTCTATGTAAGTGTGTGCATTTATTTTATAGCTTATGTATGTAAATAATCCAGACATCTATACCTTTACGGTGAAAGGTGTCAAATGCTTTCCAGAAGAGTGACCGAGTTTTCTGAGTGCCCAGCACGAAGGAGCGACTCGTGGGCCCAGCACACAGTAGGCCCACAGTAAGAACGCGTGCTGCACTGAGGTCCGGCCTGTCCCCGGCTTGCCCCGGTGCCAGCTGTGTTAGAGAGAGACTGCGTCCTCTCCACTGGCCGCCCCTCGGCTCCACCTCCGTTACAGCCACAGCACTGCCCGGGGAGCCTCTCCAGGCGCCCTAACGCTTCTGCTGCTCCTTCTGCTTGCAACAGTCATTCTTTTTAAAGGCGGAACTTTCAGGATTCTGCCCTAGGGCATGGCCCTGTGTGGTGTGCGTGTGTGTGTCTGTGTGTCTGTCTCCCTGTCTCTCTCATCTGGACAGGGCTGGGCTGTGGCATCTTTGTGCGGCAGCTCTGCACACATGGGCGCAGCCAGTAACTTGCTCTTCTTTCTCCGCTTGTCTTACGCTCCTTGGTGTTCTCAGCTCCTTGTGGGCCCAGTTCAGATGTTACTGCTTTTCCAATCCATGTGGTCTGACGTGTTATCAGCACTCAGTGATTGTTGAAATCTGGGGCATTTTTCTAAAGGAGGTGCTGAGTCATGCCAGCGGAGACGGTGGGGAGGCCTTCCGTGCATCGGAGTTCTGGGGGCAAAGGCACTGAGCAATGAGCTTGTTTGTGGAGCGTCCAGGGAGACCTGGGCGTTCCTGCTGAGGACAGCTGCAGCCTGCGTTCAGGTCTGTGGAGAGCCGTCAGCAGGGAGTTGTCTCTGAGGGGTGAGGACGGGGCTCTTGTGAGCCTTTCCCTGCCCCTGAAGATCGTGCTCCCCAGGTGTGGTTCCAGCCTTTCTGTCTTATCCCGGCTCACTGACTTGGCAGTGTTCTCTGCTTCCCTGGGGGGACCCCCCCGCTCGGCTTTGTACACCTTGTCTGCCCGTGTCCCCACTTCTGGTCACCAGTGCCTCTGTCTGGGGGCGCCCTGGAAACCACCAAGCCACTGTAGCTTAGATTCCTCAGATGTGCTCCTTGGTTAAACCGGGTTGTTGGTAAGCCTCATGAAGTGTGTTTGGACCCCCAGTGCATCGTGGTCTACAGAATAGGTGAGTTCAGGACATATCAGCCTTTCTGGTGCTGCAGAGTTGGGGCGGGGGGAGCTGAGCACACGGTGAGGCGTGAGGAGCGGCGGTAGGCAGTGCTCCGGCAGACACCAGGAGCGGCCCGGCCAGCGCGTTCTCCGTGCAGCGCGCACCTGTACTTCTGCTGTCCGCACGAGAGCGCACGGCCGGCCCTTCTCGGCCCTTGCCATCGTCTCCCTCGAGCGGAAAACTCGTGTGGTGGGTATTCCAATGACCGGTCTCTCCTCTCGTCTCACTTTCCTCACTGTGTTTGGAGAAGAGGCCTCAAGGGTCCCGTGTTCTCCCCGGAGGGACCCTCACGGCGAGTGCCGGGGCGCCGGGGGACGCCAGCTGATGCTTTATCTCGTGCCCCGCCCCCAGGCTCCGCGTGGAGCGGTAATTACATGAACCCTGTAGTGTGTCCCCCGCCCCCACACCCTCCTGTCAGCACCACTGTCCCCATCTGTCCCCAGCACCCGCTCCTGTTCACGCTTCTCCCCAGCTGCCGCACGCTGGGGCCTGCTTGTTTGCCCTGTGCGCCGGGCCCTCCCAGGGCCAGCACCTGCTGGACTCCGGCCGGGAGCGCGGCGCACTGCTGCGCTCAGTCACCTCGTCTGCTTGGAGCGACGGAGGCTCAGACTGCTAGAGGCAGATGAGAGGGTCCTGGAGGCTTTTGTGGAAGTGAAAAAACTTCTTTCTAGTGCCCGAATGATTAGTGACAACTGAGTTTTTAAACTAGTGTTCACAAATCTTTCATTGCAGATTCGCTGGTAAGTGCTCATACTGTCAGGAATTCATTATAAATTTGAGTTTTCTGTATTTCCTAACTTACCAGTTTTCGGTAAAGAGAAGAGTCCGGTTTTGAAACAGTTATCGCTGTGGATGTTTGTTTTGCCTTTGAGTGTATTTGTATGAACGAAGCGGTGTTCCTGACTGTCGCTGCCAGCACTGAGGTCTGTGTGCCACATCTGCTGTCTTCTGTAACTTCTTCCGATAACGTTACTTCCCGAAAAGCTGTAGAAAATGTGTCCTGCTGTCAGTGGTTCAGAAGAGTCCGATGTGGGAAACCAGGCAGTGGTGAGGTTTCCCTGGGAGCAGGAGGACCGGCGCTCCGCTGGCCCCTTCCCTGCGCTCCGATGGGCGTGCCTCCGTGTTGCCTGGGGCGCTCAGTCCGCAGCAGGGTCCTGTGGTGGGGCGCTCAGTCCGCAGCAGGGTCCTGTGGTCGGGGTGGGTGTGCGAGGTGCTCTGCCAGTGACAGCAGCTTCTGGAGCTCACAGACTTCTGCTTCTTTTCCGTTTCCCCTGGGGCTGTGTCGAATCTGGGCATCAACTTGGGAGAAGTGACCTGGGGACAGTATTGTGACTTCTGGGTGTTCACGCTTTCCTGATGCTACTGGAAAGGACGGGTTTTTGACTTGTAGGTTTAACTGTGCAGTTCTTGGCTTAGTATTAGAAGTAGATAATCTTGTTCGTCTATCTTGCAGCCTTACTGTGAGTCACTCTGTAGTTCTGGTGGTTTACTTGAGCAAGGAGGAAATTCAAAGAAATCTATAATCACGTAATCCGAAAATAACTCCTTTTCTCTCTGGTCTTTGTGTCTTTTATTTCCCTGTCTTGTGGCCCGTGACTGGCACCTTCCTTACAGCGTCCTTGTCACGTGCTGGCCTCAGGGAGCTGGTTTCCAGTGTGAAGCAGGGTTTAGTTCTAGTTTTATCTTCATAGATGTCCTCTGTCGAATGTAAAAGTTCTTCTTCTAGCTCCTGGTTTTCTAAGAGGGTTTGTTTTTTGGTTTTTGTTTTTTTTTTTTTTTTTTAAAATCATGAGAGGGTGTTCAATTTTGTCAGGTACTTTTTCTGTCTCTTGAATTGATTGTAGAAATTTTCTGTGTTTTTTTTTAAGTACCAGGTAAGTTACATTTTGATTGTTGACGCAACCTTGCATTTCTGAGGTAAATCCCACTTGATCGTGATTGTCTTATCCAGTTTATATATTGTTAGAGCAATATGCAGTGTTTTGTTCAGGAAATCTGTGTCTGTTTGCTTGAGGGGTATCATTCCGTAGTTTTTTTCTTGTGACCTTTGTGACCTTTTTGTGGCGCTTTCATTTCAGGCACTGCCATTCTCAGAAAACAGGCGGGGCGGTGTCCCCTTGTTTCCATTTGCATGACCGGTGTCCATAAAGTTAGGAGACCCTGACCTCTAGTCGCAGTACTGGGACTCCTGGTCCCATTTGGTGGCCAGGCACTGGTCACAGAGGGCCAGGCACTGGTCAGGGCACAGCGGGAGCGTGTTCTGTCTCGTGTAGCCGTGTTCCAGGGATGGGGTGGGGGTGTACACGCACGCGTGTGGTGCTCGTGTAAAGAACCGTGGAGCTCTGCACTCAGGATCTGTGCATCTCACATGCTAGGTGAGCCCAGAGCCGGCAGGACTGGACTGTGTGTGCGGCCCCCACAGGCGCTGTAGCCCTGGAGGCCTGGCAGCGCACTCTGCCCGGAAAGGGAGCATCAGACACATTGACACCGTCCCTAAGCCGGGTCCGAAAACCCTAAAGCGCAGGGAAGAGACTCTCCCTATAAAATCTGAAATACGAGATTTCAAGTGCTTAATGTATTGTTTTTTGAAAACCATACAGGATGGTTAAGAGTTGTTTGTACATGGAAAGTGTGCTGCTGCTCCCTGATACTGCATGTACAAGGTGGTGTGGCGTTCAAGGGATTTGTTAGAAAAAATGCAGACAAAAATGTGTAACAAGCAAGAAGACCGTTTGCCAGAACCAGGAAGCAAGGAGGGAAAGGAACTGAGCCTTGATGGTTGAAGAAAAGGGCCGAGAGTTGCTGGGGTGAGGATTTTATGGACGAAGGGCAGCTCCTTGCAGAGTGGAACCAGAACAAGTTCCAGAGAGTTCCAGGCTTTTCTTGTGGCTCAGCCGCCCAGAGGGTCTGATGCGGTTCTGTCGGTGGCTGATGCTCCTGGTGGAAACATTTCAGACCGGAGCTGTGTCTAGACCGCCCTTGCCTGTGCTCTGGCGTCTCTGTGTGGGGTTGTGAGAGCAGTCAGGGCGCTGGCGGGAGAGAGCGCTGTCGCGGTCACTTCCGCAGAGAGCGTGCCCCTCGTTGCAGACACTGTGCTTTCCAGACTCTGGAGGTGGTTTCAGTGACCTACAGATTTTATTCGGATGACAGCTTGAGACCTCTTCACATACAGTTTTGTTTAAAGTTATGTATTGAGTTTAGGGGGCGTGAGTATAAAGTTTCCTTGTACTCACGTGGGCCAGAGAAATGTTGTATTGTGTATAGCCTGTCTGACATTACAAACAAACGAAGAGAACAAACCTAGGACCTTGTTAACTAGGGTGAGGCCAGTATGTCGTATTTCCGCCAAGGTCTGTTTTTTAACCTTTTTAAATTTTTCTAACAGAAACGAAATACTGCTAGAGTATCACATACTAACGCTACTTTTTTCCTGGGAAGATCTCACTCTGTTGTAAAGTTGACAGTATTGTTTGTAAAGAAGACAGGTATTGTCGTCATTAAGAAGACAATGCCAGCCTGATGGGTATTCTGTTTTCTTAACTTTTGTGTAAGATCGCAATGGAATGGTGTACTGCTGGTGTATTTTCAGTTGAGAAAAATGCGTCCTGTCTTTTTATAGGACAAGGTTTGGGGACAATCCTGTGGAACACTGTGCTTCCCTTGGTCATTGGCTTTAATTACCCATTGCAGACTTCCCAGATGTTGCCAAAGTAGGAAGCTTAGTCTGTTGTTTCCTTTTTTGACATAGATTCATAAAGCTTTGAAGTGTAACAGGGAAGTTGCTTTTTTAGGGCTATGGTGGGACTTTTGAAGTATTAGTTAAATGGGGGGGTTCTTACAGGATTTCAGTTTGGAGAACAACGTTAGCATCTCCCTTTCAGCAGCCTAGAGAATTCAGGGTATCCCTCCTAACTGCTGCTGCCACGGACCAGACGCTGACTTTGTCTCTAACACACCTTGCTAATAAGCCCTCTCCCCTTACTACGGCAGTTAGTGGGGGCTGTTACTGCTTGCACTCTGCAGACAAGGAGCCTCTAATAATTTAAGAGTCACGTTGCTGGGATGGGGGGAGCCAGGCACAGTTGTGAACATTAGTGAGCGACATGCTCTGCTTCTCAGTCAGGATCTTGCTCGGAAGCCACTGTCCGTGGAGCTTTTGCTGACACTTGCCTCCATGGAGAATTTCCAGCCTTCTTCACTTACAGGCTCAGGGATCAGGCTGGGCTCACTCTTTTATTTTATTATTTTTTAAAATATTTTATTTATTTATTTGACACAGAGAGAGAGAGAGAGAGATCACAAGTAGGCAGAGAGGCAGGCAGAAAGGGAGGGGGAAGCAGGCTCCCCACTGAGCAGAGAGCCGGATGCGGGACTCGATCCCAGGACCTTGAGACCATGACCTGAGCCGAAGGTAGAGGTTTGATCCATTGAGTCACCCAAGTGCCCTGGGCTCATTCTTTTAAAGGTTTACTTGTGTGATTTAGATGAAGTTTTAGCTGTGCTGTAGTCTCTAGGGTATCTTGTCCATAGGAAGTAACTGAATGGCTCAAGTCTTGATGGCTTTAGTTTTGATGATCTAAGGGATTTGCCTAACCAGTGAGTCTTCAAAGCCGCAACAGTTGAAATGCTATTGTGATAACTTATTTCCCCATTGTGGGTTGTTAACAGTTCTACTCTGGAAATGGTGCTCTTGCACTCAAAATTGGGTATTAGATGAAGTTAGCCATGCTTTCTCTCTATTTGGCTCCCAGAATCCTGTCAGGAGGCTTTCACCCGATCCTGGCAGGAGGTGGAAGAATTCTTCTCTAAGGAGACTGGTCCAAGCGAACAGGCAGACTGGAACGTTCTGGGATCTCTAGCCAAGCAGCTGATTCTCTGCTCAGGGCATAGATCGCCGGGTCATCCGCGTGTACAGGGTTCCTCGACAGCCTCTGCCGCACAGCAAAGACAAAAATAAACCAGTGGGACAGCATCAGACTGAAGTTTCCACATAACAAGGGAAACCTATCAAAAAGAGGGCGAAAAAGGGCCACCTGCAGAATGGGAGGAAATACCTGTAGCTCATCTATCTGGTAAAGGACTAATGAATCCCCTTCCCAGAGGTAGCTTCCAGATGTCCAGCTCCCCGCTCCCCACCCCCGACAGCAGGCGGGAAGCACCTCCCGCCTGTGTCCCCAATAACGAACAGCAAACTGAAGTGACTTCTACTTTGAGCTCATGCCGTCCCTCGGACAGACAGCCTCCGCCTCTCTGGTGTTCTGCGTCTCCGTGAAGTGGTGTCACTTTCCCACTCAGTCACCTGAGCAAGAGAAGTGGCCACTGACTTCCTCTAACCTTACGTGTGCGATTTAGTCAGCCTCTGTCCTCTTGACCTTTTTATGGCTCTCAAGTCTTTCCACCTCCTGGACTGTAGTTAGCACCGTTGGGATTGCAACAGAAGCTTCCAGATTGGTCTCCTGGGGCTCAGGTGCTGCCCAGGTGCATACCCTTGCAGCAGTTGGGCTCCCCACCTGCTCTGGAGCGAGGCTGTGTCCGGCTTCTCTGCTGTTTGAGTTAAAGCCGCTCCCGGATCCCTAACCTACAGCTGCAGCCATGGCTTTTGTTGGGTGTGACTTTGGACATGGCTTTTTCCAAGATCTTGGCTTGGAACTCAGATTCTGGAGGCACTTGGCCATGCCCCAAGTTTGGGCGATGACCTGTTCTCCCAACATCACCCCCAACACCATGTTCTTCATGTACTGGTCTGTGCTGGTCTTTCTCATGAGGGCCACAGGGGCAGGGACCATTGTCCTGCTCTGTCCAGACCACCAGTCTGTGTCTTTCCTAGTATCTGTCTGTTCCGATATGAGCACCCCATGCATAGTCTACTGTAAGATGTTTTGGTTGGGGTAGGGGATGAAGTAGCAGCTGGACAGTAAATAAATACACTGAAGAAAATGAGTGTAACCTGGTAGATTGAGCAGGTATCGTGATGCTGTGGTACCCATACAAAACTTGCGAGCGATCATGTGCTGACTTTGTTAAAGATTTTTTTTTTCTAAGATTTTATTTATTTATTACAGCAAGCGTGTAAGCGAGAACATGAGCAGAAGGAGAGGCAGAAGCAGACCCCCCCGCCGAGCCAGGAGCCGGACGCCGGGCTCCACCCCGGGACCCATTCCAGGACCCTGGGACCATGACCTAAGCCAAAAGCAGACACTTAACTGGCTGAGCCCCCCAGGTGCCCCTAAGGCACAGATTGTTGGCAAGTAGGTTTGTGGTGGGGCTCTTACAAACTCTCAAGGGTCAGACTGACCCGATGAGCTCCTTGGGTGACCTGCCGCCTGCTGACGAGGGGACAAATGTTCGCTGCCCAGTCGCCAGCATCTGCTTCCTCATGGTGTACACAGCACATTCCAGATCGCGTGGTTTTCGTAAACGTCTTTATATTCAATCCATTGTTGGTCCTGTGAAGCCCCTGCTGTCCCACACTGCGGTTCCGAACTGGGTCCTGCTGGCCTGTTACCCGCGTGTTTGTGGGGCTGGATTTTAAGCCCGCCCAGACCCTGTATCAGCATCGTGACACTGTAGCCCTTCCTAACTTAATTCTTTGTGCTAAGTTCTGGAGTTAGTTTTTAGAGACTAAAGTGTTAAGATGATGATCTAGGCCCATTAAAAATAGTAATTTTTCTTGACATTTGCAACGACGTGGATGGAACTAGAGGGTATTATGCTTAGCGAAATAAGTCAACCAGAGAAAGACAATTATCACATGATCTCCCTGATATGAGGAAGTTGAGAGGCAGGGCAGGGGGTCGTGGGGGGAGGGGAGGGAAAAAAAAAGAAACAAGATGGGACCCAGGAGGGAGACAAACCATAAGAGACTCTTAATCTCAGGAAACAAACTGAGGGTTGCTGGGGGTTGGGGTCGGGGTAGGCAGAGGGTGGCTGGGTGACGGACGCTGCTATGTGCTGTGGTGAGTGCTGTGAAGTGTGTAAGCCTGATGATTCACGGACCTGTACCCCTGGGGCAAATAACACATTATATGTTAATAAAAAATAAAATAAAAAATAATTTTTTCTTTGTGAGCCACCAGGCAGGACTGTTTTAATGAACTAATGAATACAAATGCCCAAATGTTCAAGGGGAGCTCCATGGGGGGATTGGAACTTTGTCTCTGCACGACTCCTGACAAGTTCTAGCTGTCCCGCCTCTCTGTTCTTCTTGAGCCCACCAGGCTCTCGGTTACCCTCCCTGTGCTGCGGTGCAGAAATGGCCCCTGGCAGAGCACTGGGCTCACTTCATCTGTCCCCCGCTCAGAGGTCGTGGCTAGGTGCTGCCTGTGTCAGGATGAAAGCAGTTGCTTCCTGTGTCCCGCACAGTTTTCTAGTAGTTTATTGTGGTGGTAGTGGGCAGGGAGGGACGTCCAGACCCCGCTTCTCCCTCAGTTTTATGTCTCAGTTTGTCTGTCCTTCATGGGAGGGGTAGCGTGTGCTTGTTTGGGTTTGTGTCTGGATTGCATGGAGATCGTGTATGTACAGAACTGCGTAGGTAGTTGCAACATGGGCAGTGTTCAGTAAAAGCTTTTTTTTTTTATCTTGTAATACTAGACCTAATTTTGCTTTTTTTTTTTTTTTTTTTTTAAAGTAAACCCTACCCCCAATGTGGGCCTTGAACTCACAACCCTGAGACCAAGTCCTGCTCTATAGTTGGAGCCAGCCAGGAGCCCCAGGTTTTTTCTTACTCAGTAGAAGCTAAGTATATACCATTTGAGCACAGGGAGATTTTAGTCCCGTATTTAGTGAATACAGGCAGACTCGCTGGACCTGGTCTCCAGTCCGTGTGTCTGTGTGTGGCTTTCATGTGCCACGTGCAGGGCCAGCAGGACCACCGCCTTCTCTGCAGTGGGTCCCCCGTCTTTGTTCCCCTTGGCCACAATGCTGTGAGTTCCTTGCACTTCCTGTCTGCACCTCTTCTTTGGAAGCTCTGTGGTACCCCCTCCAGCAGGCTATGCCCCCCATCACCACAGCGGGGCGGAGGGCTGGGGGCGGAGTTCCTTCCTTTGACCAGGTCCTGCGCTGGGCGGCTCCTTCCGTGACTGTTCTCTCGGCCTCGCCCTCCGGCGGCTTCTCCATTTCCTCCAGCAACGAGGCTCTTCCTCTCTCCTGTCTCTAAACATCACAAGGGCCGGGCTCTGTTCTCACACCTTGTTCGAGTTGGCA
This sequence comes from Mustela putorius furo, assembly GCF_011764305.1. NCBI lineage: Eukaryota > Metazoa > Chordata > Mammalia > Carnivora > Mustelidae > Mustela > Mustela putorius. The sequence continues at coordinate 38,749,143 of NW_025421322.1, read as the reverse complement.
GAGTGATTTCAGGGGAACAGCCATGAACCTTTAGCATCTGTAGCCCTCCCAGGACTCAGGGACCCAGTACAGGGCGCAGGGCCTAGTGGGGCCCCTCATAGGGGATCCAGGAGCCACGCTTACGGCTTACTAAGGACCAGAGGCACCAGGGAAGGGGAGCGTGGAGCTGTGTTGGGCGAGGCCGCTCTGCACCGCGGCGGTGGGGCATGGCAAGGAGCCGACGGCCGCTGCCAGCCCATGAAGGCCAAGTGCTCACAAGTGTAGAGAAGGGGTCCGGACGAGTGCCCTGCCCCCTGGATGCAGGCGTGACTTTTCTGCTCTTGGAAGGCATCCTATTGAAGTAGTTTCTTTGTAAAGAAAGTGTTTGATGCCACATGCGAAATGGCAGGTGCGAACTCAGAGCTGTCGAAGCGCCAGAGGAGTTAGTTCACGGAGGTCTTCTGCGTGGATTTTGAACATCCCATTCACTCTGTTTGACTTTACATGTTTACACGTATTATTCCGTTACCCGTACTACTGTAGAAAAGTACTTTAACCGTGTTTCAGCTGGGAGATTTGCAGTGAGCAACAAAGATGTGTTCGGGAACATGTATCATGACCGACGTGCTCAGCAGACGCGGCTAGGAGCCAGGCATGACCTCCTCAGCCTGGTTTCAAGGGAACAGTCCTACTACTGCGACTTCCAGGAGGCCCGAGGCCTGTCGTGTGCCACAGACACACCCGTCCAGCCTCCCGCCGGCTGCCCGCCCGCTCCCTCCGGCCACGCGCCCCCCAGTTCTTTCCCTCCCCTTCGCTGCCGCTCACCAAACGAGAAGGAAAAGGATCCCTTCCTGCGTTCGCCTTCCCGTTGCACGGCGTCCCGGGAAGCCGAGTGCAAGACCGGTTACGGGCCGCGTGGGGCGCACCAGGTTTCTCTGGCCTTTCCGACAACGCGTGCGACAGGATGTGCCACACCCGTCAGCACACACGCTGCTGCTCCCGGCGGGGGGCTGCAGTGCTAGCGTGCGTGTGCGCGTGTGCACGCTGGCAAGTGGACGGCTCCCCTTGGCCTGAGGGTTTCAGGGGCAGAGGACATGGTTAGGTGGGGCTGAAGGGGCTCCCTGCTGTTCAGATGTACAGTGTATCCTAGCTGAAGGGCCTCAGACCCCCGGTGTCACACTGTCACCTCCTGGCCGCAGAGGAGACTTCCGTCCTCGGACCACACAGTCTCTTTCATCATAGACTTCGATGTCGCTGTGGCCCGGCGGGCACGCCCACCTCTAACAGTTGTGCTGGAGATGAAGTTAACGGGCTGACCTTTCTCCTTCCTTGCGTGTGCAGTCACCCCGGAAGTGGTCATTTTAATTACTTGTAATGGGTGCTGGTACAGGCGGACATTTGCCTCCCGTGGCTGGGCCGTTGGTCTTAGAGCGGGGTCCAGGTAGGAGTTTTAGAGGATCCATGAACTTTGCGATCATGTACAGAATTGTTTGTGTTTTAGTGTGTATACATTTTCTCTTAGAAATGTTCATGTTTTTCAACAGATTCTCAAAGATCTCTGTCATCACTGTATACATAGGCACATATGCATGTCTGTGTGTGCTTAAAGAAGTCCTCTCATAGAAGATGGTAAATGAACAGTAATTTTGTATTTGCAAGCGTCACTCATTTTCCGTGTTTTGCAGAACAGCGTGTTCACGTATGGTTAGAAGAGAGACCTAGGCAGAAACATAAAAATCAAGAATGGTTGTCGTTGTAAAATGTGCACCTGTGACTTGCTGCTTTGCTGGGTTGGTAACTGTTTCTCAGGCAAGTAATTTCATCCAGGGCGTTTGGCTTGGCCTGTTGCTTTTGGTTAATTGTTGTGTAGAGTCTTCTGGCAAAAAATTTTGTTCTCATTTTGTAAATAAATATATATATATGAAATATGTCTCCTGTAAGTTGCATACATCCTATGTATCCTGGTGTAGGATTAACTACTACCTTCCGTATCAGTGTTTGCGGTGGCAGCAGCCCCAGCAGCCTCCCCGATGGCTCCCTTCAGTCAGCGTCTCCGGGAAGGTGGCCAACATTTTGATTTCTGTTGCCATGACTCACTTTGTCTGTTTATCCTAATGTCTGTGAGAGTCATCCACGTTGGTGCATGGAGCCCCGATTTTTCATTGCTGTATAGTATTCCATTTCAGTATCCACCACAGTTTGTATTTTATTGTTGATGGACGGTTGGGTTGTTTCCAGTTTTGAACGATATGAGTGGTGCCACTATGAATACTCCATGTGTCTTTTGGTGACCCCGCGACTGTGTCTTTCTTGGGCGTGTACTTCAGAGTGAAATGGCTGCTCATGGTGTGTGTCACGGTGTTCTTCCGCAGAGATCGCTTCCAAAGGCTTGTATCAAATCACAGCCCAGCCGGCAGTGTATAAAAGCTCTAGCTGCTCCACGTCTTTGCCATAGTAAGCACCGTTGGTGTTTAAAATTTTGGAGCCATAGAAAAGCTATACTTAAAAAATACAAATTTAAAAAATGGAGATAAAATTCATGTTCACATAACATGAAATTCTCCATGTGGTTTGAAGTGTACACACAGGGCTGTGCGACCCTCAACACTGTCACGCTCTGTGGCCCCACAGAGAGACCCAGTACCCGTAGCCAGTCCCTCCACGACTCCGACCCCCTTGCCTCTGGCAGACTCATGCCTGCTTTCTGTCCCCTTGGAGTTGCCTGTCTTGGAATTGTCGTATAGATGGATCCTACAACATACAGCCTTTGGTCTGACTGCTTTTACTTACCGTAATGTTGTCAAGGCTTCTGCCTGTTGTGGTACTAGGACCTGTTCCTTGTTATGGCCGAGCGCTCTTCTGCTCTGTTGTAGGGATGGCCGGTTAGTTGATCCAGTCGTGTTACCAGATGTTATGGTCCCGTACAATAGAGAAGATGGAAGTTACTAAGCAGTGTCTTTACATTGGGTCTTGAGAGGACGTCTGGTTGATTGGCTGCACCTGACAAAGTGGGCTTTGAGCTCGTGGATGGCTGCCTGGGGAGGCAGCTTCAGTTATCTGCCGGCGCTCCTGGAAACAGTGGAGCGTGCGTGTCGTGCTCGTCTGTTGTGGGGCTTCGGCTCTCGGCCTCTTGGAGCCCTTTAGTTAGGCCACTTCTGGCCTCTTTTCCTCATCATGGTTTCTCTAAACCTCCTTTTTATCCATCTCATTTCCTTTTGTTACTCTAGCCTTAATTGGATCTTAGCTCAGTGCAGTGGCTATGTTACAATATTTAAATATCAAGCTACTGGGGCACCTGGGTGGCTCAGTGGGTTAAAGCCTCTGCTTTCGGATCCGGTCATGATCTCAGGGTCCTGGGATCAAGCCCTGCATCGGGCTCTCTGCTCAGTAGGGAGCCTGCTTCCTCCTCCTCTCTCTGTCTGCCTACTTGTGATCTCTGTCAAATAAATAAATAAAATCTTAAAAATAAATAAATAAATAAATAAATATCTAGAGGAAGATGCCAGCAGAACAGTCACAAGAAACCAGGGAGCCTTCACTATGGCTGGTTTTCTAGTTGGCTTAAGGCCCAAGAGGGAAAGTCCCTTGGATCAGGTTGGCCTGTCTTGGGTAACAAAGGGGACTTTTTTCCTTTGGGTGATCCATCAGACATTTCCCGTTTCCTAAATTATTTACCCAGGATACCTGTTGTACAGTTTCCACCTTGGCTGTCCCGTGAAGAGTCGAGAAGAACCATAGTATCTAGGACTGGGAGCCGATGAGTTTTTGCTGGAGAGGTGAGCCGCTATGTTCCATGTGCCATAGCTCCCTGTAATGTATGATTGTATGACCCTGTGCTCCCAACTAGGAGCTCCTAGCTGGCATAGAGATCCTCCTACAAACTGGTGAACTGCCGGTTTTCAGACCCTTCCCAGCAACGTGTCACGTGGAACTATTAATAAATACAAGTTACTGGAGAGTTCATCTGACTTGGTGTGCAGGGGACGATTATCCGATGTCACAGAGAATGATTGGGTGGTTATGTTGGGAGAGGATATACATACGCTGCATGGGATACTGGACTTTTAACAATTAGTCTGTACTTGAATTGGTCTGGGTGGGGGATACAGGTACCCTGAGAGGATTGAAGTAGATCCATACCAGTGTCTGTGGAGTTCTCTGAGGAAGGCCGTTGACCCTGACTGTGGATCCTCACGCTCATGTGTTCTCCTGTTCTCAGAGTCCCTGAGCTCTTTTGGGGCTCAAGGATATACCAGTGTCATTGGTTAGTAACTGGGGCCTGGAGCCTAGTTTAGGTGTCTTGGGATTAATAATATTCTGGTATTAAAGATAAAGGGAGGGGCGCCTGGGTGGCTCAGTGGGTTAAGCCTCTGCCTTCAGTTCGGGTCGGGTCATGATCTCAGAGTCCTGGGATCGAGCCCCGCATTGGGCTCTCTGCTCAGCAGGGAGCCTGCTACCCTGCTACCCCCCCCCCAACTGCCTGCCTGTTTGTGATCTCTCTCTCTGTCAAATAAAATCTTTAAAAAAAAAAAAAAAGATAAAGGGAAATGTGATTCTTAGTTTTAGGGTGAAATATAGCACCATTTGGGTTCATAGCTTTAGTTCTAGGGTCCTTGCTAGAAGTTTGAGGGATGGAGACCCAAATAGGCAGTTGGACAGACTGTTGGCTCACGTGCTTGTTTTGGAAAGACAGGGGAAGGAAACAGTAGTCAGAGGGCAGAGAGTACTGCGACGGTCGCTGAGCCGGCCGGTCGACTGAACCAACGTAGGTTAAGGGTGTCTACTGTCTATTGCTTGTGTAGAGTCAGTTGGGTTATCTGGTTGGAGTCTTATAGATTTGTCAAATCCAGCTGGACTACTGTTTTCATGGTACCGGAAATAGTAGAAACACCAGACCCGCCTGCTGTGTCTGGAGCCTCCAGGAGTCTCCTTTCACCTCCACAGGTGTTCATACAGGCTTCGGGCCTGATCAGTGTGATTTGATTAGAGGTGTCTACAGAGAAAACCCCCTTTGTTTCCATAGCGTGCTGAAATCATGAACAGCCTTGAAGGCCTATCTCCTGGAGATAAAGATTTTTAACTTTTAAGCTTTAAATGGGAGGACGTATGCCTGTTAGAGCCGTCAGTGCTGCCACTGAGCACCGAGGTGACTCCCATAACACAGTGACCAGAAGTTTAGAAATCCAGGGGCGCCTGGGTGGCTCAGATGGCTGAGTGTCCAACTCTTGCTTTCTGCTCAGGTCGTGGTCTCGTGGGTCGTGGGATCAGCCCTGCTGTCAGCCCTGCATCCTGCCCCAGGTTGGGCTCCCCACAGAGCAGGGAGTCTGCATGAGATTCTCTCTCTCTCTCTCTTTCTGCCACCTCCCTCCCCTTCTCTATCTTTTTCAAATAAATAAATACATCTTTAAAAAGTTTTAGGAAGTCCAGGACAGGATATACCTAAATTATTTTTAATATTCTAACTTGACAAAGCACTTGTATACTTTTGTTATTTTTTTACAGTGCAAAAAATGAGAAGGATTAAAAAAAGTGACAAGGGTTTATCAGTGTAGGAAGTTCCTATAATATTAAGAAGGGAAAAGATAGTTTTCCTTCTGGATCCCAAGACGGAATCTGTTTAACATATGTTTTAGGAGTTTAGCTAATTGGATATATGGAAAAGATTATTTCTGATTGTTTCTAGGTTTTACTCCTTTTATCAGGTAAGGGAACAGATCACAATGTTGGCCAGTAGTCACCCCTATGTTTCTGAGTTTAAATATGCAGAAGGAGGGGCGCCTGGGTGGCTCTGTTGGTTGAGCATCTGCCTTCAGTTCAGGTCGTGATCTCTGGATCTTGGGATCGAGCCCCGCATCAGGCTCGGTGGTGGTGGTGGAGGGATGGTGTCTGCTTCAGCCTCTCCCCCCTGCCCTTCCCCACACTGTGCTCTCATGTTCTGTCAAATAACTAAACAAAATCTTTAAAACATAAACAAAAACACACAAGTTAACCTGGCAATTCACAGACCTGTACCCCTGAGCATAAAAATATATGTTTATAAAAAATAAAAAATTAAAAAAAAATACGCACACACACAAGTTACACACTTAACACATGTAACTTTAGATTTAAAACCTGCTTATCTCAACAGCATTTTGTCAGTATGGGTTTTATAAATATCAGATATGTTTAAATAGGCTGAACGTAAGTAGGACTGCTCATAACTCAGCACAGTCGCACTCTTTCTATTTTGCCATTCCCCATTTCCTTAGGATTTTTTTTACATCTCCAAAAATTACTCATAGTTACCTTCAAGGTCTCAATATTACCAATCTTAGAAATCAATTTAAAGTTGATATTAAAGGCTAATGTTGAATATTTTCATCAGAAATACAGCATGAGGGGCGCCTGGGTGGCTCAGTGGGTTAAGCCGCTGCCTTCAGCTCAGGTTGTGATCTCAGGGTCCTGGGATCGAGTCCCACATCGGGCTCTCTGCTCAGCAGGGGGCCTGCTTCCCTTCCTCTCTCTGTGATCTCTTCCCTTCCTCTCTCCTACTGTGATCTCTCTCTGTCAAATAAATAAATAAAATCTTAAAAAAAAAAAAAAGAAAAGAAATACAGCATGAAAATTTTTATAGTGATATCTCAGATAAAGTAAATGATTTACATAATTGGCCATATTTTCTGAAGTCAAAAAACAATCTGTTTAATAAAAATATTAGTTGAATTGTTATACAGACAGTCCGTGCTGTGCGTGGCTCCAGTATGCACAAATACCAGTTTCTGTGGCTTCAGTGACACCAGTCCTCAATGGCATGGTTCAGTTGTAGTTCACACATAAGTCAGCTGGGAGCCGCTGTGTACGGTGCGAACTCAGTCTGCAGAGCACTACAGAAATGACAGATGTGACGTGTGACCGGTAGCCAGTCGCAGTACCTCTGTCCCGGTCTGTTGCTGACGGGCCGCCCTGCGTCTGTGACTCAGTTTATACACAGACAGCAGATATGCAGTCGTGGTGCCTTCTTGTTTGCCAGTGATCAACCCCTGTGACATCTTACAAAAATGGACTGTCATAGGAGGGAATTGGGCAACAAAGATGAAATGCAGAGTTGAAGCAGCAAAGGGTCGCCCAGGAAGTGGAATGGAACGTGCTGAGCACCTGTGAAGCCGGCGACTCCCGTGGAGCTGGGGCAGCGGAGCCCTCGGCTTGCCTACAGCGGCCCTAGGAACCTGGGGATGCGTTGCATTAATCTGGCCCGTGGACCCAGGAGTTATTTCAGGTTTTAAGGCCTGTGCTGGAGTTTGGGCAGGCTCAAAATGCTGCAGCTGGAGATGATGCAGACGCAGAAATGCCAGCAGCACGGCAGGAAGTAACTAAGAGTGCGCACACACGCGTGGGTGTGCGTGCGGTGTGACAGACACTTCCTGCACCGTGCAGATCGCCATGCGGGTTCTGACTGCGAGTCACAGAAACAGGTAGTTGACTGTAGGAAGGTCGCCTTTGCTGTGGAGCCGGATTTGCTAATTGCGTAGTCAGAGGAGCTTCGTAAATAAAGGCGAACTTACTGACGAAGAGAGTTGTGGCAAAACAGAGGATGTTCCGGTGGACGTGAACCTGGCAAGAAAGTTCGTTATCAGACGTGCTTTCGCAGATGGCTTACGACACTGAACGTACAAGGGATAAAGTGCTGGATGCTGACTCGAAACTTAGAAGGGAGTAGGACAGTTTGGCCAGGCATTGGAAAGATGCTCGCTCCGTATCCTTAGTCATGGAGTGGGGGGAGGACAGAGGCAAGTGCTGTTCAGGCCACGTGGGCAAGTCATCGTAGGGCCCCACACTCCTGTGTGAGGCGAGAGCCACTCGTGCTTGCGTCCGTTGGAATGCATGCCATACCGGTTATCTGTTGCTGACGGCAAGTCATCCCAACACTGAGTGGCTAAAGTAACAAGAATTATTTTGTTCAGATCTGCAGTCTGGACAGGGCTCGACAGGGACAGCTGTTTCCGTGTGGTGGGAGCTCGGGTGTCACAACTGGGAGCCAGAGGAGCCCCCCCGGAGGATGGCTCAGAAGCCTGTGCTGGCTCTTGGTGGGAAGCCCGGCTCAGGCTTCGGTTGTCAGAGCTCAGTTCTTGGGCTTCTGGAGAGCCTGTTGGTTGGGTTTCGTGAGCGAGTAGCCCAAGAGAACCAAGGGAACCAAGGGAACCTGGTTTGCCTTTTCATACCTAGCGTAGGATGTTTCTTAGGCTGGTCAGAAGCCCCCCCAGACTTGAGGGCAAGTAACGTAGCCTACACCTGTTGGAGAGACAGTCAGGACCAGTGTTACAGCTTCTTTGGGAAAATACAGGCTGTCACATACTGATACTATAACATTAAATATCTAAGTAGTGTGAGCGCTTCGTTAAGTAAAATCCACGTAGGAAATTTAGTATATTCGGGTTAGACTCTGTGAGAAGAGAAACCCAACTCTTGTATGGAAGGAGAAAGTTTTTACACCCATCTAGTTTGGTGAAGGGTTTACTGGAACTAGGGTCATCACCAACTCCTTAAAAATTCTCCAAACTTGTTTATGTCTGAAGGTGTTTAAATTGAGCCGGTCAGTGTGTGTTCTTTGTTGCGGCCCTCCTGTCTGGTGGACAGCGCGAGTGTTATTAAAGGGCCGGCACCTTTCAAGCATCCCCAGTTCGTGGTCTCAGCGGATCTTAGCGTGTCAGAGCGAGGATCATCTAGAGGACTCGGGAAGATGCTCCTTTCCCTCTCTCACATGCGCTGTGTTACGCGGGGCGTTTACCTCGGACTGGGGGGTGAGGCCCAGAGTGAAGCCCAAGGTTTGTCAGCACATGGTTTCCTCCCACCCTGACTTGGGACTTCTTTCAAGAGCTGAAAAAGTGTCTGTCTCCTGTGTAAAGGGAGAGCTGAGGCTCCGGCAGTCAGCAGCGAGGTCAGCGTTGCCGACGCAGGAAGCCCCAGGCCCCCCGCACAGGGCTGTCTGGACTGGGGCCTTGGGCCGAGTCCCGGGGCCTCTGGTGCTGAGCTGATGGCAGCGCTTTCTCTGCGGAGACGTGTGTCCGCTGCTTCCTGAAGCCCCGTGACGGGTTCTGCCGTGGACATCGGGCCGTGGAGGCGTGTTGCAGTAACGTTTTTGGCGTGGCTTATCCCTTGGCACGCTCCGTGTCGCCGGTAGTGACTTTCACTGCTGGGATGCCAGTTCCTCGGAGCGACTCTGGGGATGCGGGGTTGCCTGTCAGGACGCAGCTGCACTGTGTGTGCATCCCGCTGTCCAGCCCAGGGAGCGAGAGAGAGTGTGGAGTCGACCAGAAGTGTCATTGATTGCATCCGACCGCCCAGCAACCTGGCCGCATTCATTCTTAATTGTAGCAGTTCACCCGTATGTTATTCTCAGAGATTTTCTTCACACGTAACCGTGCAGTCTGGGAATAGTGATACTTCTCTTCCTTCCTTCCCAGCCCTGAGTTTTGCCTTCATTTTCGCCCATGGAACCTGGCTGGGAAGCCTTCCAGAACGGTGGCGACCAGAGGTGGTAGTGGTGGGCACCCACCCACTCATTCTTGTTCCTGGAGGCGGGGCAGGGGCTCTTCCCAGCGCTATGTAAATTAGGTTTAATGTAAATACCCCCTTCAGTTCAAGGAAGCTGCTTCCTGTTTTTATTGTGCTTAGAGATTTTATCCTGAGTGGCTGGTAAACTTGGCCAGATGCTTTTCTGCATATATCAAGACACCTGTGGTTCTCCTCCTTTCTGAAATCTGGTTGGTTATATTGACTGGTTAAAAAAAAAATTAAGAGGGTTTTTGTTTGTTTTGAGAGCTGTTTTAGGCTTGCAACAAACTTGAGGGAAGGTCCAGGGATTTCCCCTCTGCCCGCTGATCTGGTACCGTGCACAGCCGTACCGTCGTCAGCACCCCCAGCAGAATGGTGCTTGTGTTATACGTGGACTTACCGATCACCCGAAGTGCACGATCTGCTGTACAGTTCACTCTGGGGGTGCACACCCTGTGTGTGGACAGATGTATAGTGACATGTGTCATCATGATACATCATACGTACTCTTTTCACTGCCCTAAAAATCCCTTGTGCTCCACATTCTCATCCCCGCCCCTCCTCCCCAACTCTGCATCTACTGAAATTTTACTGTCTCTGTGGTTTTGCCACTTTCAGAGTGCTATATAGTTGGATTCACAGAGTGTGATCGGCTTCTCTCAGTAACATGCATTTACAGTTCCTCCAAGTGTTTTCGTGGTCTGGTAGCTCATTGCTTTTTCGCACTAAATGTTCATTGCTGGGATGGACCACAGTTTGCTTACCCTTTCCCCTGCTGAAGGGTGTCTTGGTGGCTTCCATGTTGGCGGTAGGAAGAAGGCTCTTGCAAACACAGAGTGCTTTTTGAATGTTTAACTGCCTTTGCATTCTTCTGACGAACCCCTCTTGGTTATAATACGCTATTTAAAAATATTGTGTGATTAAATTTGCTGATTTTTTAAAAAGATTTTTGCACCCGTGTTGATAAGAAAGATTGATTTGTACGCTTCTTGTGTCGCCCTTGTCTGCTTTTCTAGCGTTGCTTTGCTGGTCTCGTATGGTAAGTTGGGAAATGTCCCCTATTTGTTCAGTAGAAGAAGTTCTGTAAGATTAATATCATTATTCCTTAAATTATTGGAAGAACTCAGATATTCCTTTGTGGGAAGAATTTTAATTACAGATTGACCATTTTTAATGGAAGATGTCTATTTCGGCTTTATGTTCCTGGTCTCGGTTTTGTACACCAGCAGTTTATAGTAGCTTAAGTTGTACTTTGCAAAGAATTGTGTGTGCATCTCAGGGTACCTGGGTGGCTTCGTCGGTTAGGTGTCTGCCTTTGGCTTGGGTCATGATCCCAGGGTTCTGGGATCGAGCCCCAAGTCAGGCTCCCCACTCAGTGGGGAGCCTGCTCCTCCCTCTCCCTCTGCTGCTCCCCCTGCTTTCGTGCTCTCTTTCTCTCTCTCTTTCTCAGTTAAATAAATAAATAAAATCTTTTAAAAGAAATTGTATATGCATCTCAGCTTTCATGTTCATTGACATACAGTTCGTGACTTTCTCTTGTCAGTATCTGATACTCAGTCATCACCTCCCGTTAAGAACATCCTCTTCTCTGTTCTGCTTCATCCTTGATGGCGTTGGTTTCCACCGGATCTTTTTCCCTTGGTTAGTCTTGCTAGATGTCTGTCAGTTCCATTATTCTTGTCAAAACAAACCAGCAAACCTTGATTTTGTTCAACTGCTAAATGCACTGTGAGATGGTGGATATTTAGATCACTAATTTCCGATCTTCATTGCTAGTACGTGCATTTAGGAGTATAGATCTTGGGGACTGCAGGCTGACTCAGCAGGTGGAGTGTGTAACTCTTGATCTTGGGGTTGCAAGTTTGAGCCCCAGGATGGCTGTAGAGATTACTTAAAAATAAAGTCTTTAAAAAAAAGTGAGTGTGGATTTTAATGGATTCACAGCACTGTCTGCATGTAGCGCCGATCTTTCTTTTAATTGCATTGTTAAATTCAGAATACTCTGAGTTTCTTTTTGGCTAATGGGTTACTTGAAATACGTTGCTTGGTTTCCAGACAGTTAGGGATTTTCTAGTTGTTTTGTAGTGGTCCAGCTTTAATGCTAGACACAGAATATACTTGAGTAACATCAGTCCTGATGCTCATGGCATCCTGCTCTTCACCCGGCCCTTGGCCGGTTTCAGTGACTGCCTCCCGTGCACAGGCAGTGAGCGTTCCCCTGCAGACAGGACTGGGCTGGGGCCTAGAGCTTTCTGTCGGCCATGCACTTGTGTCTCATGTCCTGGGCCCGGGTGGACTCCTTGTCCCTTCTGCCTGTTGTCAGCCTCACCAGCTTCTAGAGGCTCCCTCTGGGCTTGGTTCCAGGATTGGTGACTGTCTTAAGGGGACACCTACCTAGCAGAGTATGTGTCCTACTCACCAGAGTCCTGGGGTCCCCACGCTTCTCACTTGATCTCTCATGGCCAAAAGCTCAGCTGCTTTGTGTCTCATCGGTGGCTTTTCTTGGATCTTCAGGCTCTTGAAGGCCCAGAATTGGCAGATGTCCTTTGGGAAAAGGCAGCTGTTCAGTGTCTCTTACGTCTCCATCTGTGTCCCCTGCTGTCCTGGTTGCCTCACAACATCTCGGACTCGAAAACATTGGGCTGGTTTTTAATCTGACTTTTCTGAGTGGGAGTGTTCGTCTTGGCCAAACTACCCCCACGTTCAAGTGGGAGTCCTCCTGTCACACGGACGGACTTGGGTTGGTTCAGTTTTGTTTTCAGCTGTGACTGGGCTGACTCTTCTGCTGAGGCACTGGCTAAGCGGGAGGGCCTGGCTTTACCTCTGGGGTTTTCAACTCCAGGGCCGCGTGTGTGTCCTGCCCACTCCCGGAGCGTTCGTTGTGTGAGGAGAGAGCCGCAGCTCAGTGCGAGGTTTCAGATGGAGGCAGCACAAGGAACGTACTTGGCTTTCCTGGGAGATTTCCCCCCAGATTTAAAGGCTGGGATTTTACAAGGGAGGACGGTGAGGGGGTATTGTTCATAGATGGTGAGCTTTTGACAGAGCTGAAATAGGACCTTTCAATTTGTCAAGAAACATTTAACAAGTATTTGTGACGCTGCTGTGAATTCGCTGCCGCCGTGGGTGCCGGGGAGCAGGGATGGTCCCGGTCAGTCAGGTCTCCGCTCTCCTGATGCTCCCCTGATGCTCCCCTTCTGCGTGTGACGTGACCAGAGGGAAGAACGTCGAACAGTGTTGTTAGTATGAGGACCAGCATGCCACGTTTTAATAGATTTTAACCACATTTTAATAGATTTCAAATAAGGTACACTGACCATTTTTTTTTTTTCTCTTCTAGAGTATGACAGATACATAGCATCTAGCAAAATAATGGCAGCTGCTTACCTTGACCCAAACTTGAATCATACACCGAATTCGTGTACCAAGACTCACCTGGGCGCCGGCGCGGAGCGGTCCCCCGGGGCAATGGAGCGGGTGTTGAAAGTCTTTCATTACTTTGAAAACAGCAGCGAACCAGCTACTTGGGCCAGTATTATCAGGCACGGGGATGCGACTGACGTCCGGGTAGGTACATCTTCCTGGAGGTAGCGCCATGGACATTTAGGTTAAATAAGCATGTAGGTTAATGGCACAAACCAAAAAAAGATAAAAATTTTTATTCCCGTATTACAGCAATGTTACCTTTTGCTTTATAATATTTATTCATGTAATATGTGACTGACCAGAACTTTAAGTTCTTAGGAAAATAATAACTGAACCATATGTTATCCATATAAAGCTATGCATGTGTTTCTCTGTCCCTTTTTTAAAACTCTTTAGCATAGAAGAGAACACAGTAATTAAAATAACCTCTAATACTTAGGAAATAAACTATTTTCTAGAAAGGGAATCTTGACGGTATCTGCATGTCCCCAGATAGGATAGATTCTTCAAAAACTGACTGGGTCCATATACCAAACACTTGCCAAGGTTCTGGGGCTGTCAAGGGTCCCTGCTTCTCCAGCCTCCTGTCTGCTGGAGGGGGGCGGGGGACACCTGTGGCCTTAGTTGCAGGGCAGACAGAGTGTGCTTCCCCGGCGAGCCTGGGGGCGAGGAAGCCTGCGTGATGCTGCGCGAGGCTGGTGGCCTGTGGGCCAGGAGTGGTGAGAGGCGCGAAGAGCCCAGGTTGCTGGGAGTCGGCGCGGTGAGCGGGCAGCAGCGCGCTCTCAGAGAACCGAGTTCAGGACATCAGTTTTCAGCAAGTGTTTACTTTGTCCACGTGTTAGAGAACCACTGCTCCTTCCTTCCCCTCTACCTACTCCCGTGTTCATCTCTAGGGAGGACAGTGTCCAGTGCCAGGATGAACAGATGTGTCTGTTCCCCCTTTCTTTTCGTAACAATGAAGCTAATTCATCTGCTCCTCTTTAACTTATATGCCTGAAGTACTTTTAGCAAATTAAAGGGATAATTTCCCATTATCTCTATAATGTTGGAGTCCTCGTTGTTCAGGCGGATTCATTATTCAAAGGTGAATAATTCATTCAGACTTAAATATGTATTAACATCTGTTCATGTGCTGTAGTTGAATGTAGTAGTCTCTTGTTACAAACTTTTTATGAAGCTTGATGGCTTTTCCTAATTTTCCTGTAGTTTTGTTTTACATTTAACCTTATAAACACAATCACTTGGTAGCAAGGCCAGCAGCTGGTGTTCTGTCTTAATGTTAATTGGAGGATTTACGATGGAGACAAACCTTGCAAACGTAGAGTTTATGGGAAGGCTCTTAGTGTATGTTCTAGTCTTTGTGAATTTCAGTTACAGTGAATGAGGAAGTTTGTTAAAAACATTGCATCAACCTTAATAAACTTCTGAGTATTCGCACAGGAGGTGTGCCTCTCAGAGATATGAATTTGACAAGACATTTAGCAGATATTCAAGATTGATTATATCCGAAAATGCACCTTGGAAAGGCTCCACGACAAAGGTGTTTTGGTATCAGATTTACTGCACACAAGAGGATCCACATCAAGGAGAAAACCAGTGATCACCGGGCACACGTCAAGCCTGTAGCCAATGTTACAAACTTATCAGACATGAAAAGCATTTATGTTGTGAAGAAGAAAGCCAGATTCACATACCTGAGTTATGAGAACATATTTGTTGAACTTTTATGAAGATCACTACAAGCACATCCATGTAACTGAGACCTGGGTGGTTTTATTTCATAGTAATTGATAAATGTTTGAAATTTAACAGCTCCCATCAGTTGATGATTTTTCAACTTGAGGCAAAGAACTCTGAGGTGGCATTGATTGGTTCGCGAGAGCTTTTCCTGTGATGGAAGCTGGGTGTGATTCATGACCTGCTTTCATTTAATGCAGTGACATTTGGAAATGCAGTATTTTACTGTGAATTAATGGATCTGTACGACTGAATGAAATAGGACCGAAGCACATGTCCATGCCGTCTTTCTCCTCAGGGAGCATCACACAAGGAACGATACAGACCAAGGCACGCGCCTGTGTTGTTAGGCAGGAGTACAGTGGAAGGAAGAGGGCAGCCCTTGAGGCCCGGTGACCTACGGCCGAAGTGGGGGGGTCGGAGTGGAAGTGTGGGCACGTGGCAGAAAGAAATAGACCATTCAGTAATGGTAGCAGAGAAGAAGCCAGGCCACCCAGTTTCTGCAAAGAGATGGCTTACTGTCGTCCACAACAACGACGTAGCTCGATTCCGACCCTCACTGCCGCGCCACCTGCCCCAGTAGCCAAGTGCAGCGCTCACGCGCCCGGAAGTAGGTAGTCTCAGCTGCTGTTTTCTCGGGACAAACACAAGGTTCTGCAGATGTAGTGTGGAAGAAGAATGTAAAATATCTCATTAGTAACCTGTTTTGATTGCCTGTTGAAAAGACCATGTTCTTGACATCGTAGGTTAAATAAAATGTTATTAAACTTGAATTGATCCATTTCTTTTTACCTTTTTTTTTTTTAGAAATTTTAAAGTAACATACAGCTTGCTTGCATTTTTATTTCTGCCAGACAGTTGCGCTCTGTAGAAAGTAGCGATCAGAGAGACTGCCTGACTCGGAAGTACCGCCACCTCTGGGGGCATTGAGAGGCTTATTTGCAGCAGGAAATAACTGGATTCTTGCTGCAGTTCATAACCGAGGTTTGATCTCTCATGCTGTGCTTCGTAATTTTGCTCCTTTCACATGTATGTGCTACTCCTATTTAGTTAATTTCAACGTTCGGTTCTTGAGAGGATCCCCAGGACCTCTCAAGAGGTTATAGGCAACGTGTGCCAGGCAGCGACAGAAGAGGCTCCTTTGTGAAGGGACCTGAGAGTCTCGGGGGCAGGCCCTGTGACTCAGAGTCCGTCACCGGCCCACGTGGCCACAGCTGTGCGGGAGGAGGCCCCGAACCTCCTTGTGGGGGTCTGTGAGACGGGTACGGGAGCACCTTCTCTCTTCGCCTTCGGCCTCAACCCATGTGACTGCGCAGGCACCGCCTGAATCAGGTGCAGGTCGTACCCCCAGTCCCGATTCCCGACAAGTGCTGGTGGGCTCGCGCATCCTGCCCTAAGGAAGCAGCAGCCCACGGACGCAGACACCCCTTACCTTGGCCGTGGCTTTGGCCCCGGGTCGGCCTTGTGCTCCAGGCAGCTCTGGAGCTCAGGTTGAGGTCAACCCTGAAGCACCAAGGTTAACCTATGCCAGACTATATTGAATATGAACGGTCATCTAGAAACATGGTAGTGGTACTTCGGAGTCGTAAGAGTTACAGGAAACTCCAGATTCTAGCAGAGGACTCCCCTGCTTGGGAAACAGAATGACACTTACTTCTGCAGTGCTGGATGCAGGACTGGACAGTGTCTTCTCAGGGCTCAGGGAAGGAACTTGTACCTCAGAAGTCTCCCACACAGACTGCTCGTGAAGATGTGGAACGAAGGTATTTTGTAGAGAAGTAGGGTGTAGGACGTTAATACCACAGGCTCTCTTTAAGAAAACAGTTAGGAGACTTAATGGATCTGACCCGGGAGCCCAGAAGGCAGTGCTGGAGGGATGTGGGCTGCGGCCTGCGTGCAGCCCCCTCGTACCTCTCCTCCATCGCCGTGGCCTCTTCAGGCTGTGACCAGCGTTTACTCCAGCTCTGCCTTCTCCACACCTGCCCCCTGTTCTGACCGGTCTCCCTCTGAACTTGGGACCTGTGCCACCCAGCTGCCTCTGCCCCTCTCGTCTGTCTCCGTGCTTCTGACTCCGAAAGGACTGTCTGTACGTCCATCTGAGGGCCTCCCTTCTTTCAGACACTTAGAATCACCTATTGCTCCTCCTTCGCTTATGCCCCGCATCTAATTCAGTAGCTGTTTGTGTCCACACGGTTCCCCAGATGCACCCAGAATCCACCCACATCATCTGACCCCTGCTGCAACACCTTCTTTGAGCCACTTGGTCTCCTGACATCCCACCGTCCCCCAGGGACACCTCTGTCTGTTCACAGTCCAGCAACAAGGTGGTCCTATGAAAAAGCCAGAGTGTGTCACTCCTCCACTCAGAACCTTCCTGTGGCTTCCTCTCTCGTGGAGGGTGAGTGTTCAGGTCCTTCAGAAGCCCCTGACTCTTCTCTCCCTGTCACATTCCACAGCCTTCTCTCCTCTGGCTCACTCCCTTTGACTTGCTGCTTCCTGGGCTGTTTCTCCAACGTGCCGGTCTTAGAGTCATTAGCTCAAAACCTCCAGCAGCTCCCCATTTCTCTCAGAGGAAAGCCGAGTTCCTTCAGTGGCCGATGAGAATGGGCTCCTTGTGGCCCATTCTTACCCAATTTCTGTGACTGCCCTAACACCCTCAGCCTCCCAGCCCAGGAGGGCTCCCTCTTTTCCACCTTTTCTGTTGCCTGTCACCCCATTTTGATGGTGGCTTCTCCTTGAGTTGTCTTGTCTCTTGATTTGTTTACTCTTTTATTCTCTGCTTTCTTCCCCTAGACTGAAAGCTCTGTGACAGCAGGGGCCTTCCTGCCTCCTGCTGATGTCCCTGGCATCTTCAGCAGGGCCTCACAGGCACAGCATCTACCTGGCAGATCCCCATGGCAGGGACTACCCGAAATCCTAGAGGAAATGGAGTATTTCTGACAGAAATGTAAATTAGGAACATTGGTTGCAGAAGTACCAAGTAGTAGACTAATAATCATAAAAGAAGTTGAATTGAGAGAGATTACACCTATCAAAAACCATACCTGGGCTTACTGATAACTTCTGTCAGACCTTCAGTCCTACCTTGGTACTATTTTCCTTAAATCACAGGGTCTAAAACAATCCATTTATACCGAGACATCACATCTGGGCAGGGACCACATGATGCCACTGAAGATTAAGTTGCAGTTGAGTTGTTGGACAGTATTGTTGGCACGTTCAAAGTATCTATCTTCACGTTTACTAATGGGCCCAAGGCCCTTTTCTGACTGTGCAGTGTACTCGGAAGTTTCCATGCTCGTCCTGAACCTTAGAGCAAGGTGATGGGATTGCGTGAAGTTGCGAGCGGAAATCAGTCCTGTGGCTTGCTAAAAGGTGAATGTGTTTGGATTGGGACTGTTGTAACCGAGCTGGCAGTGGGAAGAATGACAGTGGAGAGAAACATTCTGATCAGTTTCAAATCAGCTTTCTGATCGGGGTGTGTAAACACGTGAACGGTTTGTGATTCTGTGAGTTGGTGGAGTCGGGAGCTCTGTGAACAGAGCTGTGCTGTGCTAGCAATGGCTGGTGGCTGTCGGGGAAGGCACCCAGCGGGCAGTTTCCCCTGAGCTCAGCCGCAGATGGCTGCCTGGAGGCCTCTGTGTGCAGTAGCCCTGTGGTCTCTCCCATGGTCGCCAGGGCTTATTGTTAGGTGTTGTCACTGATGCCTTCTGCGTGTCTCCATTTTCAAATGTAAACTACTTCTATCTGCTGAGGATCCGGTGAATGTGCGTTTAAAAACTCGAACACTGATTACTGGTATTCAGATAATTTTGGTGCAGGAAAGGACTACAGAGATTTTAGTTAAATTACTCCTTTAATGGAGGGAGAGTGTCAGCCAGGAAGAAACTAGAAAGAATAACCTTAAGGAAAAAAAATGGAGTCCAAAGCAGTGTTAAGAAGATTTTGTGACTGCACAAGCATGAGGAAGTTAATTCTCTGTCACTAGACCCACAGAGTTGGTGATTGTGGCAGGCAGAATAATGGCTCCTGAAGAGGGCCACGTGCTAATCCAGAACCGGTGTATACGTGACCTTCCATGGCGGATGTGACCAAGATGAAGATGACCTTGAGATGGGGGAGATGAGGAGCTGCAGACCTTTTCTGGCTGTGGTCAGAGGGAGGGGGCCGCGGAGGAAGGGTCAGACGCAGCACTGCTGGCTTTGTGGATGCACAGAAGAGCCTCTGGTAGCCGGAGAAGGCCAGCCTAGAGCTTCCAGAAAGCAGCACTTCCCTGCCAACACCTTGATTTTAGCCCAGTGAGACCCATTTCAGACTTGCGATCTTACAGAAGTGAGAAGTGCGCGTTTGTGTTCTGTTAAGCCCAGAAGTTTGTGGTCATCTGTCAGAGCAGCAGTAGGAGGAAGGACTTTGTCGTTGTCCTGGAGGACTTCGGGGCCGACTTCAGGCTGAGTGCCGAACCAACAGTGGTAGCAGTTGGCTTCCTTACCTTGAAGAGCATCTGAAAGAGAGACACAGACCAGGAGCCGCCGGACATTGTAGTGAGCAGATCAGGAGTGATGACTGCACCCGCACTCCTGGAGGAAGTAAAGAGATGAGCGCTGTTAACATCACCGTGCAGGGTGTCAGATTGCTCTCGCGATGAAGGAGCCTGGCAGGTCCCTGAGAAGACAGCTAGACAGAACAAATGTCTCCTGCGCTCTGGTTGCCACCTTCCCCACAGACAGGCCGTGCTAGTGGATGTGTTCATTATCACCTCTCTCCTAGACGAAGGCTTTGGAGGGTACGGGTTCTGTCTTACCCATCGTATGTAGGCTAGAGGCGGACATGTTCACTCACCGAATGAGTGAGTAATATTCAAGACTGAATGGACGACAAGGGACAGTTTGCAGGATTTCTTTCTACCAGTTGAGAGGTCATTATTTCTTTCTAGAGCATTGTCTAAAAAATAAGTGACCAAGGTGACCAAGCAAAATCATAAAAAGAACATTTAAAAATGAAATTACAGCGTCATCTTACTAGTATATGACCAGGAAAAGGTAAACTGGAACAACAATGAAATGCCCTGCCCCCACCCCACAGTCCATCACATTGATTAGACACTTGGATTGATTTTATCTGGCACTGGCATGAGATGAAGGATAGTCTCGAACATTATGTGCCAAGTATCATTGCTCTAGTTTCCCTGGTGGCCATACTTCCAAAAATGCCACCTTTTTAAGTTGCTTTTGATCCAGTGCATCTGTTTTTGAGCAGTGCTGCCTGTGGGTGCGTGATACCAGCTAGAAGCTCGTTGGTAGTGGTTCCGCACACATCTCACTTCCGCTCTCCCCCAGAGCAAGGAAGCCAGCGAGAAGATAGCTGTCCACTCGGAAGAGAAGGGCTCTGGAGGCTGCGCGTTGTCTTCCTGATAAGACAGAAGCATGGTGCCTACACTGGCTAGGGTCTTTCACCCCGAATCCTTTTCCTGTGAATATCTCATGTCAGAATTAATCAGGAATATTATATATTTCCTAATTCTGGGATATGATATAGATGAGTAAAGGGATATTTCAAAGTAGCTAAATGTAGGTTTATATACTCTGGGTGGGATTGTCCTGGGACATCAAAGCCAGGTTGAGAAATTTAAATTTAATTCAGGTGCCATTAGTGGCATATTGTAAACCCTTGTCCTCTTGTGTCCCTGGAGGTCCTTTTCTAAACGTGTGTGTTCCAGAAGTAATAACGTGTGATACATGTGCACATTCCATATGGTAGTACTGCTGGGGTGGTTTGTTTTGAGTGTGCATTCCTTACTAAATATTTAGTCCTCAAAGTTACTTTTCAGTCACGCAGAACCAAATATTTAGTTTTCGAAATTATTTCCGTTCCTCAGTGTGTATACCGAGCTTCAGACATGTACGTCCTTGCGTATCCGTAATCTTGGCTGCCACTCGGGCTGAGTCAGCGGTGAGATGTTGAGAAGTTCTAGAGAGGTAGGACAGAACACAATATGGACGCATAATGAAAAAGTGAAACAGGAACTGAAGGGGAATGTCTGTGTGTTAATTCCTATTAATACTTTAGTGAAAAGTGAATGTTAGAGCGTTGTATCAGGAGGAGCTCCTGGGATGGGAGCTCTTTGTTCCACAGCACCAAACCCGAGGTCATTCTGGGTGTCTTCAGGTGGTGGGAGCAAGTGAATTGACCGAAATTCTGTCTATCCCACAGGACTCCCGTTTGGGAGCCTGCTTTTCCCCCGGGCTCCACAGTTCTGGAATAAGCGTCTGTACACTTGCCCCTCTGCAGGTGGGCACCTGCATGCCCATTCCTTGAGGGGTCATGAAAATAACCTTTGCTGGGGGTCCTCAGGGAAGGCATCCAGAAAGGTGGGATTTCTCCCCGGCTGTTGATAGCACATGCAATGGTCAGAAACGGTCTGTGCCCAAAGGATAGACCCCCTGAGACCCGTGGTTGGGGACAGATG
Source organism: Mustela putorius furo (assembly GCF_011764305.1). Classification (NCBI taxonomy): domain Eukaryota; kingdom Metazoa; phylum Chordata; class Mammalia; order Carnivora; family Mustelidae; genus Mustela; species Mustela putorius. Next base: position 38,728,004 of record NW_025421322.1, on the reverse strand, counting down.
TGAACTGTGGCTCTAACAGGAGCGAGGGGACTGTGGAATCGGCCAGCTGCCAGGGAGCCACTGCGGAGTGGAGAGAAGATGCGCTGAACCGGAGCCTTCGCGAGGGCAGCGGTGTCGCTGTGCCCTGGGCGGCACACTGGCAGAGCTGGGACAGGAAGACAAAGCACTTTTGTGGGGATCTGCAAGAGGCGCCAGCGCCTGTCCTGTGCAGCTCAGAGATCCGTGCTGTTGGCAAGGAGAAGCTAGAGAAGCTGCCTCTGAGGGAATTGCTAGAAATGGAGGTCTCTCCCTCTCAGCAGATCCCCTACACCGAGCCCACGAAGTGAAGATGGGGCGGGCTGGGTGTCCGCTCCTGCTGTCCCTTGGCTGAGTGCCCTTGGGTAGACACTGGCTGCAGTGTCCATCACGGTGTCCCCATCAGAAATTCTGGTCCTGGAATCTGAAAGCCAGGAAGGACACTTAATGCCTACTTCAGTTTCACCCAGACTTCTGTGGGCTGCGCACATCCTTCCTGTCCCACAGAGAGCTCGTCTGCTCTGCGGAGTGGCCTGTGACTCCTCCAGCCCAGTCCTTTGTCCTTGCTTTCCTCCTCCCCTGTCACTCTCCCATGCCTGATACACGTCCTTCTCCTGGGATCCAGTAGTCTGAAAGGGAGGCTGGCCATGGGCAGGTGCCATGTGATGCCTTTGGCGTGGACACACTGAGTCCTTGACAGCGTTTGCATATACAGTATGTGTGCTTCTCTTTTCTCAGGAATAGGGATAGGAACATCCTTGTTATCGACAGCATCATGTCCTAATATGGAAATACTTAGTGTGCGTGGAAACTTTTTAAGGCGTGTCTTGTATTACAAGTAATAGGATACCTTCGGTTAATTGCTAATTTAAAACAAAGCAGTGACGATTTCCTTTGGCAGTCCTTTTCCTGTTAATATCAGCATCGTTACAAATTATGAATGGCCTGAAGCATGGAGAAGAGTGCAGAGGACTGTGTTTAGCACACCCTCACGTGAGGACGCAAGTGGACTGTTGGATTCCCTTCTGAGGCCCCATGTGTACTGCCCATTGACATCCGTGTACACGTGTGACTTCCACAGCTGGGCGGGCACAGGTCAGGACCCTGGGCTGCTGCTTCCCTTTCCGAGTCCCAGGATGAGCTTCATCTTGGCGTGGCAGCCTTCCCTTTTGCCTTCGTCTCTGCACTCAGGGCACATGTATTAGGGGCACTCGGCCTGGGGACTGTTCCGGTTGCTGCACTGTAGTCCATAAAGAGCACCTGGCAGGTGGGGCAGGCTCAGCCTGCTAGCTTCTCCTGCATCATCAGTATCACCAGAAGCGTGGCCTTCATTGTATGTTCCTAAGTGTGCTTCCTAGGAAATGACACTGCACTTGCAGCCTGGTCTAGAACAAGATGTTATCCTGGGTTCAGAAAGTAGAACCCTGTCCTCGGGTCTCATACTCAGCAAGTGACATGCAGAGGGTGGCTGGAATGCTTTGTCAGGTTTTGGGGATGGAGCAGAGGTAGAGCTGCAGAAATGTACATTTCCATGCCTTGTTTATCACTAAAGAAAAGGGAAGAGCCTCATGTGTTTTTTTCAAAACTTTTCCTTGTTCATAAAAATACTATTTGAGAAAAAAAGACTCCTAAGAAAAATTAAGTAATTTGTTTAACTTGGTTCTCTTTTACCAAAGATTTCTGATAATTAACTAAAAGAAATGAACATTGCATTAATTTTTAGCATACAGTTTTTTTTTTGTTTGTAACAGTCATTTTTGTGGGGGGTATGTTTTAGGGCATCATTCAGAAGATAGTGGACAGTCACAAAGTAAAGCACGTGGCCTGCTATGGATTTCGCCTCAGTCACCTGCGGTCAGAGGAGGTTCACTGGCTCCATTTGGATATGGGTGTCTCCAATGTGAGGGAGAAGTATGAACTTGCACACCCACCAGAGGAGTGGAAGTAAGATTACATACCTACTTTGGTGTGACTCACACTTGATTTGTTTTGCATATTAAATCACACACAAGAGGATGAATGTCTTTGCTTAATTTCCATATTGATTGTAATTACGACTCCTGTATAAATAAAACTGGCTGGTAATGATTTAACCAGTGATCTCTTCTAGACTTCTGTTCAGTCTGCCTTTGTGGCACCACCGACTTGGGACTGCCTGAGCTTCTGATGGGCTCAGTGGAGACGGCCTTGGGCTCGTCACACTTCTCTTGTCAGGATGCCTTTGTTTCAGCCTCGGCTCGAAGAGCTCAGGTCCTCATTCCTTTCCTTTCTGTCCTGTTAGCATCCTTCTGTGCAGCAGGACTTCGAGAGCCCGGCGGAGACCACACCTAATTATCTCATTAACGGGCAGCGTGGTTTGCTCCATGGTGCCAGGTAGCCTCCGGCTCACCTGAGAAGAGGGGGTGTCTGAGTGACGTCCGTGCACTGCAACTCAATTAGGCCGTGACTCGTGCTGACCTTAGTGAAACTGACACAGTTGAAGGTGAATTAAAAGACTTCTCTGATTGCCCTTTCTGTGGTTCTCTCCCCACAAAGATAGTAATTTTTTCCACTGTGAAGCAAAGCAGCATGTTAGCAGGAAGCTGTTTGTGTGAAACACTAGAGTGTGGGAGAAGTTGGACCCCGTGCATGGTGCCCTCGTGTTCATAGACGCAGCCGCAGAGACAGAGGCAGTTGTGGAGGGGACAGTGCTCAGTGTTGGTCACTCTCAGTCCAGCAACCTAACTGATTAGAAGACACATTGAAAAGAAAAACCTGCGGAAGTTAATAAATCTCCTGTTGAATACACTCAAGTCCTGGTTACAGTTTACCAGAGAAACGTACTTGTATTTCCAGTTTCCTGGGCCGCCGGCACAGGCCGAGCTGACAGGGTAGTCCATGATAAGGTCGTTGGGTTGGCTTACTTCAGTGCTGGCAGAGATGTGACCTCCCACTGTTCCATCAGTCAATCAAATAAGCGTTTCAAAGCTAAGAATACCTAAAAGTTACTTTAAAATGCCGCAGGTGTGTTTATTCAGCACAGTTCTGTCAGCTGCTTCATTTTTGTGGCTGTGTCAGAGGCGTACTCCTGTAGGATGGTGCCCCTAGTGCTCGGTAAGGTGCTGTTGAACGTGGACCTCTGAGCGTAAAGCTCTGTTTCTGTTCTTTTAAGCCACTTTATTTTGCTAAATTTCAAGTAAAGTTGAGCGGCCTCTACTCTCTTTCATGGAGTCTGAACCCTCATAAAGCAAGGCAAGCCCAGCCTGGGCGAGATGGAGCTTTGCCCAATGCAGTGCCGAACCAGACAGATGTGCCGAACCACAGATGGAGGTGGCGAAGGTGATGCCACGGCCGTGTCACTGGCACCCAGCGGCTAGAGCCCGGCGCCAGGCCAGCTGCATGCGCCTTATAATCTGTACATTTGCAGCTCGTAAAATGTGTGTCACAAAGCTCTCCCCAGTCTTAGGAGGTAAAGATGGAGGAGACAGGCCACAGACTTGATTTAAGTTCCAGGCACAGAGAGAGCTGGAGACACAGCTTCGGTTGAGTATAGCTGACTTCGTAGCGAGGCTTTTGCGTAAACATGCCCGTCGCAGGAGGACTCCTGCAGTCTTAGCTCGGGGGGCGGCGTGGCGGGTAGCATAGTGAAGGTGCATGGACAGTGGGCTGAAGGTGTAGGTGGTCCCTGCGGGTGTTCCTGAGAGGGTCAGGCTTCATACTGCCTGTCCGTGCATGCCAAAGGAGCCGGGACTTAAAGGGTCAGTAAGGAACAGGAGACTATTGTAAAAGAACCATGTAGATTTGAAAAAGGACCAAACACAAGTTCTAGAAACCACTGGGTGGGTAAAACAGCTGATATAGCGGAAAAATTAGTAAACAGAAATGTGGATCTGAGAAAATCTTCCCAAAAGACAGCACATAGAGATCAACATGTGGAAGGTATGAAAGCGCATTATGTAACATGAGGAATGAGAAAGTCAACCCATTTCTGCAAGGGGCTCTCAGAGCTAGTAGAAGGAATGAGGAAAAGGAAATATTCCGAAGAGGTAATGGCTGAGAATTTTCTAGAAGTGGTGAATAGCATAAATCCTCAGGTGTAGGACTAACGTAAGATCCCAAACGGGGTTAACAACATGAATCTGCACATCGGTAGATTACAGTCATATCATGTACAAAAGAGGAAGAGATGATGCTAAATGCAACCAGGGAAAAATTCACCTTTCTCCATGGTTTTCTCCAAGCGGTGAGAAGTCCCGGGCAGCCCACATCTGTCTGTCAGATGCCGTTACCGTTCAAGAGGGGGGTGGCACAGATACTGCCCTCAGAGAGTTCACTGCCAAAGGAGCCTCCTACAGACACATTTCAGGAAAAAGGATAGTGGTTTCTGAAGGAGGGTTTCAGATGCAAAATAATAAATAGATAAAAATAAGCATTGGCTCTAAGAACAAATAACAATAAGAACCGATTTTTTATATTAAAAAAGTAGAACCCAAGTGGTGGCTGCCTGTCAGAAGAGAGGTGGTCAGAATTAAAGCTCTGTCAGCCACGTTATAAGGGTATGTATAAAAAATAAAAAATAAAATTGCATATTAGGTTATAAAAGCAGTATAACCTAAGCAGTAGGTGGGTGAGTAGGTGTTAGGGAAACAGCAAGAAGAGAAGGAAGGGACTAGAAAGCGACAAAGAGGAGTCCCAGACGAGACTTTGGAAATAAGCTCAAGCAGCCTAACAGTTACTGGTGAGAGATGTTGGTGTGTGACCAAGAAAGAGAAGCCAGCTCTCTGCTCTTTATGACGGGAATCTAAAACAGTGATGTTGAAGACGTCTTATGTAACTTACAGGAAGAAACATTTTACCTTAAGACTCAGGACACATGCACATGTATGTGTTTCAGAACCATTTACATATAGGTCTACACACGCACTTGATAAAACCATATCCAGCCTCACTAGTCCACTGAAGTCCACGGTTTCCATCCAGAGGCATCCGGTTCGGTTTAACTTCATTTAGAAAGATGGATGGTCGGCAGGTAGGTGGATGGATGGACAGGTGGATGGATAGATAGAAGGATGGATAGAGATGACGGATGGAGGGACAGGAAGATGGATAGATGGGTGGTGGGTGAATGGATGGAGAGATGGATAGATGGATGGACGGACGGATGGATGGACGGACGGATGGATGGATGGATGGACGGACGGATGATGGCTACAGAGAGGGATGGATGGATAGAGATGGTCGATGGATGGATGGATAGATGGATAGAAAGGTGGATGGATGGTGGATGGGTGGATGGATGGCTACAGAGAGGGATGGATGGATAGAAAGATGGATGGGTGGATGGATGAATGGTGGGTGAGTGGATGGATGGATGGATAGATAGAGATGATGGATAGTTGGATAGAAAGGTGGATGGATGGTGGGTGGATGGATGGATGGATACAGAGAGGGATGGATGGATGGAGATGATCGATGGATGGATGGATGGTAGGTGGATGGATGGATGGATAGAAAGATGGATAGACGGGTGGGTGGATGGGTAGATACAGAGAGACAGGGATGGATAGAGGGATAGAAAGATGGATGGTTAGAGACGATGGATGGTGGGCGGATAGGAGGACGGATATAAGGATGAATGGATAGATACAGAGGGATGGATAGAAAGGTGGATGCTGGGTGGATGGATGGATAGAAAGTTGAGTGGATTGACGGATCAATAGATAGATACAGAGAGAGGGCTGGATAGATGGAGAGAGGGATGGATGGATAGACGGACAGAAAGATGGATGGATGGATGGATGGATAGTATTTTCCTACCCACTAACCAGGGGGTTGAGGGGATTGGTATTGCTCTATTAATATCTTATTTAAAAAGTTTCAAGATAGGAAAGCATTTTTAGGGATATGAAGGGCAACTACACTTAAAAACCGGCTCATTTCACAAGAATTTAGGAAGAGCAGAAATAGATGGAACTTTTTTTTTTTAAGGTTTTATTTATTTATTTGACAGACAGAGATCACAAGTAGGCAGAGAGGCAGGCAGAGAGAGGAAGGGGAGCAGGCTCCCCGCTGAGCTGAGAGCCTGATGCAGGGCTCAATCCCAGGACTCTGAGATCAAGGCAGAGGCTTTAGCCCACTGAGCCAACCAGGTGCCCCGAAATAGATGGAACTATTAAACTTACAAGTTCCTAAAGACATTTCTCAAAATATATAAAGCAAAAATAGTAATAAAAGAATGAAATTGACCTTTCCTAATTAAAAAGAAAACAATAGTAAGTCATTTTTCAATTATGTTTTTCACTATTCTTTTTAATGTGGAAATATGGAGTTCTGCACATAACAGTGTATTAATCAGTTGAAAAATACATTCTTAAATAATTGATGGTTCAGAGTGAAACTCCCAGTGAGCTGAGGGTCTGGCTATGCTGCTGAGTTCTACACCTCCATGGGCTCTTCCCTGAGTCCTCCAGTCCACCTTCCCACCTTCGGCAGGAGCTGATGCTGTCAGTCGTTTCTTACCCAACAGTGCTCTGCACTTCGCTTCGCGCGTGCCCGGCCCTCCTGCTTGACCGACCATTCACTGTCTTCTCCTGCTTTGTGTTTAAATGTGGGGGCTGCTCCCGGGACCTCTCTTTTTTCTCTCTGTAGACCAGCCTTTGGCATCGAAATCATACTTTCATTGGATAGACACAGGAGACAGGAAACCAGTTACTGCCTAAGCCAGACAAAAATCCTAGAAGCTGGTGGCTTGGGGGAGCAGTGATAGAAGGAGTGAGAAGCAGCTGTACAAGCATTTCTTACGCTAGAGCTCATAGGATTTGCTGAAGAGTCTTTAAAAATATGCACATGCGATGAAATCTGTAAATCACTTCTGCGGAAGATTCCAGTAGCTCCTCCTCCTACCTGGAGCCAACCCCAGAGCTGCTGATCGGCTCTCCGCCCGCCTCCTCTCGCTCTCGCGCCCCTCCCTGCGCTCCAGTGGCTGGCACCCTGACATGTCAGTGCTCTCTTTTCAGAACTGCCGGGTCAGGCTCTTCTCTGCGGCCAGTTTTCTTACCTGCTGAATGGGACAGACTTCTGTCTTGGAGAATTTGCACCCTGCTCCAACCTAGCCACATGGCTTTCTTACTGGTTCTCGAACAAGTCAAGCGTCTTGCTCCTTGGGGTCTCTGTACCTGGTGAGACTGGCCAGTGTGCTCCTCTGCCGTTTCCAGCACGGCCTGGACCTCTCACCACGTAGGGCACGTGCTCTGCGGTCCCCTCTTCCCTGTGGTCTTCTCCGACTGCTCTGTCTGTAGGGCCCACTGCTGACCCACCACCAGATGACTTTTCTCCCTCAGGGACTTGGTCTTACTCCCTGGTCTACTCCTGGGCTTCTGGTCAGTTGTGCCTGGTGTGTAGAGGGCACCTAGTAAAAACTTTTTCAGTGAAAATTGAATTAGTGGCAGTGAAAGTGCAAAACCTCCAAGAGACGACACAGTGTGAGTAGTAACGTGTATTCGTTCCACGAGTGTATGTCCTTAGCAGTGTTTTCACACTGACACATCGTGCAGGGCACTTGGCTCACTTTATCAAGTTTCTTATTGTGATAGTCTGATCGGGTGGTGGGGCCTCACCTTTTGCCGTTTTACCTGTGAGAAACCTGAGGCTTCATGAGGCTTAACAGCCACCTCGAGCTCCTATGGCTCCCGTGGGTGGAGGAGAGAGAGTGGGTCTGTGTACTCAGCTGTCCTCTGCTCCTGTGTGAGACACGGACGTACGAAAACCGGAGCGATGGGCAGTGTTTGCCCTGGCCAGCAGGCATCTTCCTGGCTCAGTGGCTTTGTGTGGGCCGCTGGACGCCTGGCTTTCGTTCTGAGAAGTAGGATCGTATTCAGATGAAGTGCCAGGGCTCGCAGAGTAACATGTCGGTTTCTACTCTTGGGAGGTTTTCAAACATAGACTGTGTGTGTGTGTGTGTGTGTGTGTGTGTGCGTGTGCGCGCGTGCCGTCTGCCACAGGATCTGTTGAGGTTGCCCAATGACACTGAGGCAGAAACTTGCTCACCTGGGTCCCCAGCGCTTCCAACACCTCCGCAAACCAACTTGGGGCACACCGTGTGCTTCTAACTGTGGCGGGCAGTGGGGCCTTACAGAGACGTCCTGCCTCGCCACTGGGGAAACGGAGGGCTGGTGGGAGAAACGGCAGTCCTTGGGGGAAGAGTAACAACAAAGTTAGACCCCCAATACTCAGAGACCCGCTTGAGACGGGTCAGATGAGAAAAAAGTATAATGGAAAAGAGAGTTGAATGTGTCTCTGGGCCTGGAGTAGGAAGTTTAATACCCCCAAAACGTTTAGCTACAACAGATTTAACTTTATTAAGATAAAGAACTTCCGTGTACCCAATGTATATTTTTAAAGGGGCAAAAGCAAGCTGCAGCTGGGGGGGAGATAATGTGCAACACACGTGACGAACAGAAGATGATGCCGGGGGTTCTCCTGATGGGTGTGGAAGTGGCACACGATTCACTAGGTGGGCCAGAGACACGGTGGTGTTATGTCGTGACAGAGAAAACCAGCCTGGCAGTCATCACAGGCAGCCGCTGTCGGCTTCATGAGCCCGTTAGGGAGATGGGAATCTGGACCCAGGATCCATCTGCAACTCTCTGTGTGGCAAAAAAAGTGAACTGTTGACAGCAGAGGACGAGGGCGGCGCCGGCAGGCTCTTGCCCGCGCTGCTGGTGAGAAGGTAAAGGGGCGAATCTCTCTGGCAAACGACTTGAACTTCCAGCCGCTGCGCACTCTGCAGTCCTGCAGCTCCTTCAGGTTTTGTCCTGGAGAGACTCTTGGGGTTCTGCACGGGGCTGGAGATGCAGGAGGGTCGCACACGTGAAAATGGGTGCACGGGGAGACGCGCAGCGGGTTGGCCGAGTGTTGGCCACGCTGCCTCCTGACAGACGCGGTGTCGTGGAGTCCACTGAGTACCACGGAGCTGCACTTTATAAAGAGACTGGGTTTTTTGTAACGTCAGTTTTACCTCAGTTAAAAAAAAACTAAGTCCTAGAAGACAACATAGAGCATGATAAGCTTTTATAAGATGAAGGAAAAAAACTTGAAAGAGTTTTGTGGGGACCACATCAGTTGAGTGAGACAGTGTGGCTGATCTCAGTGAAGGACCAGAAGGGAATCACCCAGAGCCTCTCCGGGAGGAGCAGCCTGTCCTGCCAGTCACCATGACGGAGACATCCCAGGGACGAGGGCGGAGCCCTGGGGTTCGGAGGCAGGGCTCTGCGAGTCACCCCCCGTGGAGACACATGCTTCCAGTCTGCCCAGGAGGGAGCAGGGGCCTGCCTCCCTGTCACTGGGCTCCTCAGAGGGCCCAGCTGAGCAGGGAGTAGTTGTCAGGACCCTCAGTTCAGCCCCAAAAGTCTCAGTCCCGATACTGTCCTAACCATTACCGCAGCAAACAGTGTCCTGCGGTTCGGAGCGATTGTCGTCAGATTTCCATTTTAAAGTTCTGCACTTAGATCTTTCTAAAGAACCGAATTTTGGTAATGAAATTTCAGTTATCTGGAGTGACCTGTGTAGAGTGGTGTGTTTGGCTTAGTCAGATGTAAACAGACTGTCAGCGCTTTGGGGGGAATGGCCCAGTCCTTCGTGATGTCGAATCCAGGACTTCGAGGGCCGGGTCTGAGAGGTGGCTCGTGTGGCCTTTGAGAGAGGACCGTGGGGCTCTGCCGAGCGCGCGAGGACCATCCTCCTCCTCGTTGCCGGGCGGGCTTCCCGCCTCCCGCCCAGCCCTGCCCCGTGCCTGCGAGAAGCGGTCCCTTTCTCTGCAAGGACTGGACTGCTTCCAGTCCTCGGCAGGGGAAAAAGTCTCTCACAGGGAGGAGAAGTGCCTTTTTCAAAGACGACGAGTGAACATGAGTAATGGTAGTTTGGAAGCGTTCCTTTATGTTCCCTATGTTACCTCAAAATCACACCGACTCCGCCCAGGCCTTCCTTTACAAGCAAGTCTTCCGGTGGAGCCCTGCACTGCCGAGCTTTGAAGCAGAGTGACAGCAACGCACTCCCCGGCAGGTTTGGAAGGGATACCTTTAAAATGCGGACGGACTTTGAGCTCGCTGGCTGTTAATGACACATCCGCTGCCTCCGCCCCAGACAGGAGCAGCAGGAAGACAGGTCCGTTTCTGTTTCCGCTGGGTCTGCGGCTGCAGGCCGACTCCGGCCAGGCTGGCTAGAGAGGGGTTCTGTGGGTGCTGTTAACCTCAAGTATGGAACAGTCAGTCTGTGAACTTCTTTTTGTTCTCGGTGTGTCTCAGAAGTTTCCAGAATAGAACACAGAAGTCCTGTGTACCCTTCACCTTGCTTCCCTAAAATGGTGAAACTTTCGTAAATATAGTACAGTAATTGAAACCAGGAACTTAACACTGATACGGTATTATTAACTGTACACAGATGCTACTCAGATTTCTGCGATTGTCCCACTTAACACCCCTTTCCCGGTCCAGGATACCATGTGGTTTTCACTCTCTCCTTAAATCTTCTCTAATCTGGGACAGTTCCTCTGCCTATGTCCCTCATGACCTTGACACTTGAGGAATACTGGCTGGGTATCTGTACCGTGTCCTTCCACAGGGGCTGCTCTGGGGTTTTCTCATGGTGGCGCTGAGGTTGCATGTGGTTCGCAAGACTGCTACAGCCGGGCTGTGGAAGCCATCGTAGCACATCTGATCAGGAGGTCTGTAGCGATGATGGGACTCCTGTGTACGGGTGTTTTCAACTTGGATCGTTTGGTTTAAGGTGGTGGCCAGGTTCCTGCCCCATAAAGTCACTGTTTTCTCCTCTGTCATTGAGAAGTACCTGCTGGGGGATAAGTGTATTGCGACTCTGCAGAGACCCTGTTTCTCATGGATTTTCACCCGTTAATCTCAGTACCATGGATGATTGTTTCTTACAGCTGTTACTGCTAGAATTTTTACCTAATGATGAATTTCTATTTCCATTCTTCTTTTGGGGGTTTCTAAATGGAGGTCCCTTGTCAGAAAGAGCTGTCAGTACCACAGTGTTTGCAAGGCCCGTCAAGAAACACAGCATCTGTGTTGTTTCTGGAAGTTGTGCCTTGTTTACTTCACGACACACAGATGGGCCAGCTGACCCTTCTCAGTATCACGGCTAACGGATTCTTGGTCCAACACTTCCTACTCCACTCCGCCATTAGCTGGTCAGCTTGTGGGTATCTTGGTGCTCATTGTGGGAGGTGAGACTGAGGAGGTTAGTTCAGTGGCCTCCAGAGGAAGTTATTACTTAGAAGAAGCAAAAAGATTATTTATTTGGGGCATGTTCTCTTGAGCTGCTGTCCAGAAATCCATGGAATGGCGTATAGCAGAATAGTAGAAATGCTCAGGATGCTGTCGAGCTCTTAGAGTGGTAACAGAAGGGCAAGGAGGGCGGCTAGTTTCGTGGACAGGAGGGGGTGGGGATGTCAGCCCTCTCGGGCCAGTAGGCTGTGGGGCTGGGTGCTGCGGTTAGGGACTGAGCCAGGGTGATGGCCTGCGATTAGATCGGGCAGACTTGGGCAGTTCGGCAGGGCTGTGGGGGACAGACACGCTAGACACTGCGGACTGAAGCAGGGACCAGAATCCTCACGATCTGAAGAGCGTGCCTCCCTGTCCATGCTTCGGGTCAGTCCTGCTCCCCTGTTCTTGAGCCGCAGCGGCCTTCTCTTGGTCTCGTTCTGCGTTGTGGCCTTCGTGCATGTTCTCGCCGCAGAGGGGTCCCAGTCTGCTACTTCATACCTGTGGGGCCTTGGGCCGCTTATGTAATGCCCTGAGCTTTCTCCCATCCGTGAAAACAGGGTCATTACTTCTCAGCCAGGGTACTGCGCTCGCCTCCGGGCCTCCTGCTTCTTCCTCTGTTGTCTGTCCTTCACACAACAGTGTGTAGACCTGCCTGGTCTGAGGAACGTCTGTCCCGCAATTACCCTGCTGTTCTCTGAGCCCCATAGTCCCGATGCGCAGGGGCCTCTGTGATCTGCCGCCTCCCGAGCCCGCCTTCCCTGCTGCCCGCCTGCTCAGTGCTCGTGCTCAGTGCGGTCGAGCCGCACTTGCCTTCCCACACATCCTCTCTCCTCAGGGCCGCCCCCCCATTCTCTTCCATCAGAGCAGAACTCTTGTCCCTGCACATAACTGAATGACGCCTTTCCCCCGCTCAGATCTTCCTTCAGATCTCCTTGGATCAGAGTGTCCTCTGGGGCTACCTGTGCAGAGCGATCTGTTGTCACTTGTCGCTCCCCTTACCGAGCTTCTTTGCCTGTGTCCCGCTTACTGCAGCCCCCGAGATATCTGTGCATTTGCTGTCTGACTTCCACCACCAGTCGTATCTCAGATTTTCGAGGGCTGGCGCTTGGCCTGTTTATTCAGTGGCATCTCCCCAGCCCCTGGAGCTGTGCCTCGGATGGGGTTGGCACGGGAATCAGTATTTGCGGAGTGACGGCTGATGCCATCAGTAAGTCGTGGAGCCCGCGCCAATGTGGGCCAGGGAGTGTGCGCGGGCTTCTGCGCTCACTCTCTCACTTATTTCCCGACGAGCTTGGGACCAAGGCACAGAGAGGTGGTGGCAGACCGTGGGTGGGCCACGGAGCCAGAGTCCCAGCCCAGGACACCCCCTCCGGAGCCCGCGTTCTTCCTGCTTCTGGCAGGACCATAGCGGGGTACGAGGCCGCTCGTACTCCGAGCTCGTACTCCGCATGTCCTTATCACCATCCCTGTCGGGCCCTGAGGAGTCCTGGAGTGTCCACGGAGCTGTCGTCAGCATGGTCAGGCTGCCGGCTGGTCACAGTGTTTGATCCGGGTCTGTTGCCTTACCCTCAAATGCGGTAACATTCCTAGCAGAAGCCTTCTGTCCTGTTTGATCCTGAACGTGCAGCCTCGGGCCGGCTGCAGCTGCTTGTAGAGCCCCGTCTTCCAGTCTGCTAACGGGCACTTGCTCCGCTTCTGTTCTCTGACGGGGATGTGGCGTAGAAGTGGTGCGGGGGACTTAGAACGTGCTGGCAGTAATGAACTCTAGCGTGTTCCTCAAGGGACCGCCCCACGTGCAGCGTCTGGAGTGACTCGTTGACCTCGATCTGAGGAGGAGCAGAAGGGAGGCTCACCGTTGGGCAGTTGCGTATTTTAATGAGGGCAGACACTCCACCGTCTTAGCGGGGCTTGTGTGTGTGTGTACCTTGCATTTTTTCCGCTCTTAACTAACCAAAAGAATCGTGTTACTTCTTTATTGGCATGTTTCCCTTGTGAGACTATTAAGTTTTTTTAAACATCAGTAAATAAAACTTTTTAAGAAAAAACAGATCTTCCTATAACCTTTGGGTAGGCAAATATTTTTACGAACAAAACACTAAAAGAATTTCCCAAAAAGAGAAAGAATAAATAGGGCAACATAAAAATTATGAGCTTTATTCCTCGACAGATAACATTAAAATAAAAAGATTTTTCAAATAATTTTTACAAGACGCCGCCAAAGAGTGAAGACAGGAGTCTAGCAATGGCCTCACACCCTGAATGTGTAAGACAGCTGGGGGTGGGAGAGGGAGACCCACAGCCCTTTAGAAGAAACAGATGTTTCACAAAAGGAGATTTCCTTTTCGGCAGTCATCAGATGAGGCCGTTGGCGGTCCACCCTACTGCGGCAAGTACTGGTGACTACAAGGAAGAGACATGCTGGGCGGAGAGATCCAGAACACTGCATGCTGGTGGGACTTTAAACGGGTGTGGCTTCTTCAGCTCCCTGACGGGTGGCACCTGCTAACGCAGGGGTGTGTGTGTGTGTGTCTGTCTGTCTGTCTGTCTTATACTCCCAGTCTGTGCCTGTAAAGGACATGGGGAAGAGAGAGAGAGGGAGAGAGCATTCTGGTGAAATTTGTTTCCACCACTCTTGAAGTGCTTCCTGAACAATTAACTAGTTTATGCTTAGAGGAAGAAAAAAAAAGAGTGTTGGTATCCTCATAATAGCTAAAGAAGCAGGAATAACTCAAATGGCCCTTAGCAGTGGTGTGATATTTCATGCAACACTGTGAGCTCAGAGCAACCGTCAGCTTCTAGATAGGCTGAGTCTCACAAGCAGGTCAGTGAGTGAAGAAAGGCCAGACAGGAAAGGGTATGTTCTGTGTGGTTCCATGCGCATGTCAGCCGTCGGGGGAGGTCTGGGGAGGTGCTGCCCCTGCCCTGGGTGGACAGTGACTGCTAGGACCGGGTGCCTTCTGGGCTTCTTTCTGCTCTGTCCCTTGCAGGATCATTGAGCTCTGCTCTGGACACTGAGGTGCACGTCTTTGTGCTAATAAGTTTGAAAATTGATGGTTAAAAATTACTTGTATTTTAAGTTACTTTTAAGATAATATTTCAGAGTAATTGGTTATGCCATAGTTATAATAATGCTGTAATTGTAGACTATGAATTGAGAAAATTATTTATTTCTGATTTTTCTATTTTGTGAATTATTTTTTAGATATGAATTGAGAATTCGTTATTTGCCAAAAGGATTTCTAAACCAGTTTACTGAAGACAAGCCAACTCTGAATTTCTTCTACCAACAGGTATACGAGAACACTCTAATGTACCTTATTCTTTGTGACTTTGAATCCTACTTACTACATGGTTTTATTTTAGAATTTGATTTAAGCTAACATTTGGGAGAATGTGTATTTGTCACAGTATGACACTGAGAGACTTTTAACCAGTAAGAAATTTTGAATTTTTGACCCGGAATTCTTATACGCTTAGGTAGATCTTTAAAGATACTTCTTTTGTGTGGTACAGCGAATCCTAAGCAATACAAGCCTTGGTCTGTCTTTAACTCAAGTACCGTTACCATGCCCGAGTATCCGCAGGCCGGGCCCATGTGGAATTTATTGTCGGAGCCACCGAGAGTCACAGAATCTCGAGAGCAGTTTGCACAATAAAGGCAGAATTGACTTTTGTTTTTGCACTGAGTAACTTCCCCTTTACCCCTTCACATATTAGTTGGGCAACACTCGTGTGGCGTGAACGAACCAATAGAATTTTACGACCAAATACATGTCGCTTGTTCGTTTCCACGAAGAGTGACAAAAAACAGGTGTGAGGACCGGCTGACATGTGCGTGCACATTCTACAGCCAGAAGCACGGGGTCCTTCCTCGTTTTAATAGAAATATTTATTATCTGTCTGTGGTTGGTTAAGAGCGCAGAGGAACTAAATGAGATCGTCTGCACCCTAAATTCCTCACCCGGGCGGGGATCTCCTGCGAACAGGACGCGTGCTCAGTCCCCCGCTGTCGGGAAGCGCAGAGGGCATGGCCGTGCCGGGAGCTTCTGCTGACCCCGTGGAGGCGCAGAGCCCACGCGCTGTCCTGGGAGGGGTCATGTGAGGGGTCCCCAGCTTCGCAGACGAGGAAGAGTCGTACTTTCGGAAACATGGTGCATCTTAATCTGAGTTAAAAAGTTTGGAGAAGAAAGGGGTGAGGAGCTGAGGCCCCCATCGTGAAAAGGGAAGGCTGTAGGTTTCCTCCCGCAGAGTTAGGGGAGCTATTTAAGGAATGTAGTCCGTGAACGTCTCGAGGAGAATTTTTGTCCTTGGGAAGTCAGACCACACTGATGGCGCTGGCATCCGTCATGGACCGGATGGGTCTAAGGCGGCTGCCAGCAGGTGAGGGGACTCTCCAGCCATGCAGGCAAGAAATGGGGGAGACAGAGGGGTGCCTGGAGCACATCCAGCAGTGGATTTGATGGGATTGGGAGACGGGATCAGACGCGAAAACGAGGGTGTGGATTGCATCAGTCCAGCTGCCTGATGGCGGGAATGAGAAGACATGGCTCACTTCAGAAGGAAGGCAGTAGCCGGGTAGGTCGTTTTCTTTCCTGATGTGAGAAACCTGCGGGTTCCTGCTGGGGAGACCCACGCTGTGAGCGCAGGATGCCAGGACGCTGCTCCCAGGTACTGGGCCTGTTTTCTCACCGCATCGGGAGCGGGAAGCGTGAGGGCCGGGGCCTGACGGGAGCTTGGGGAGGTTGAGCGCGACGCAGAGTTGCATGGGAGGGGGGTTTGCACTTGGCAACACGGAAAGAGGAGAGTCAAGTTTTGATGCAGTGGAGATTGTTGGGGACCCGCTCGTACCACAGGGGTGACTTCGGTTACGAGCTGCCCTGGGGCGTGCTTCCCCAGCTCGGCGGCGGCGACTGACGAGCCTCGTGCTGGAGCGAAGCAGGTGACGGGCGTTAGCTGGTGGGTTTGCCTTGTGTTCTCGCTCTTGTCTCTGATCTTTGTCACTGTTGGCGTAATTTCTTTGAGATGATCCACCCCTGAGGAAATCCATGACTGCTTTAGTGACACCGATCTCTACAATTCGCAGTCAGGCCTCATTGGCTCGCAGTCCCTCCGTTTTATAACTTGGGGCCAGCCTCGCAGCCGACCGCGTTCTTGGTCCCCCCGCGCTGCGACCTGCTGCCCTTGTTTCTCCTTGGACGGGACCTTGCTTCTGTCTCCGACTAAAAGTACCGCGTGTGCTGGTGTGGCCCCAGCTTCCCCTTCCTCCGGAGACCTCTCTCACCACGGTCTGTGTTGTTCAGCAGTCTTTAGAGGACCCAAGAGGTGGGGAGCGCACATCCCATCGTGCGCTCACCGTGCGTGCAGCGGCCCAGCTGTCCCATCGGGTAAGATGCACAGCTCTGTCACCTATCCCGTGAGTGAGGTGGGGTTGTCCGTCCTTCCCGTGCCCCGCCAGTCTTCCACATTGGTCTGTAGGCAGCACCAGGCCCTGGAGCAGTCGGCAGTTACTGTCTGTGAACATGACACGCGTGTGAGCTCACCTTCTGGGACGGGACATGTCCCTCTCTGTCCCGTGCACCTCCACCCCACCCTCTGCTTTCTCCGTTCCTGTACTTTCTCTCACAACCTGACCCTTCTTAATCTCTTACAGCTGTTCAGTCATTTGGCACATTTTTAGGAAGTCCCCAGAATACTCTGAAACATTACTCAAAGTATCTTTATCCTAAATAATTGCTGTCATTTTTTGTGTGACTTTACGGTATTCTCCCACGGACCTGTGTTTTAAAAGAAATACAAGAGCCATTGTGATACCGCCCATTGCCCACATCGAAGGCTGATCCATGCCCGTGTCCCAGGGACAGGAGACAGAGGGAGGTAAAGGTGTGTGCAGAGTCCAGGGGGAGGGCAGGGGAAGGACTGTTGTCACCACCAGTGAGTTGGCAGCTGTACTAAGAGCCATGAGTGCACTCCTACCCTCCGGGTCGCGTGTGGCAGTGTCGGCAGCGGGTGCGGAAGAAACAGTGGACTGTGGGCAGTTCGATAGTCACCATGATGCTTACCCTTGCAGGGGCGCACGGTAAAGGTAAGACGGACACGGGCGTGTGTGCGGGTGCTCATCGGAGCAGGGCTCTACCGGAAGGGGAACCGGAGCCTTGCTCGGTAAGGTCGGTAAGAGGTTCCTCAGATAAGTTGTGTGGAGCATCAGATATGTGCGTCCGTCCTGATCCAAGCGCCGCAGCCGCGTCCGCACACGCGGGAGCTGTGATGCTGATGCTGGCGCTTACCGCCGCCCTGCATAGAACATGTGTGGTTCTGCTCGTGGGAGAAGACATGCTTACTGTTGTTTCTACCCTGACCTAACAAGAGTCGTGCAAGGAGCATGGTTTTTGCGTTGCTGCTTTGACAAGGACCTATGTGTTTACTCAGCTCCTTGTGCTAAGCTCTCAGTGCAGAAGCTGTCCTGTTGCACACGTGGGCATTCCAGCGCTGTCACAGGTGACCCGTGTGCTCACTTGTGTAGGCAGGACCAAGATTGGGACAGGCCTCATGCCACCATTGGAAATCAGCTAGGAGTTCAGAGCTTTCCCCTGTTTAAACACGTGCACTTGTGCACATGCACGCGCATACACACACACACACAGCATAAATAAAACTGTGGCCCTTCAGCGGCTGTTTGTAGCCAAGGTCTACTTAATTGTGAATGGATCTGAAGTATTTTGTGAGAACCTTTTTTTCTCTTCTTTTTCCCTTTTTAAAAAAATTAACATATAATGTATTATTTGTCCCAGGGGTACAGGTCATGAATCATCAGACTTACACACTTCACAGCACTCACCACAGCACAGACCCTCCCCAGTGTCCATCCCCAGCCACCCTATCCCCACTCCCCACCCCCTACCAGCCCTCCGTTTGTTTCCTGAGATTCAGAGTCTCTTACGGTTTGTCTCCCTCCCGATCCCATCTTGTTTCATTTTTTCCCTCCCTACTCCCCACGACCCCCGACCCTGCCTCTCAGCTTCCTCGTACCAGGGAGATCATGTGATAATTGTCTTTCTCTGACTGACTTATTTCACTCACCATGATGCCCTCTAGTTCCATCCACGTTGCAAATGGCAAGATTTCATTCCTTTTGATGGCTGCATAATATTCCATTATGTGTGTATATAGATATATATATACCACATCTTCTTTCTCCATTCATCTGTTGATGGACATCTAGGTTCTTTCCATAGTTTGGCTATCGTGGACATTGCTGCTATAAACATTCGGGTGCACATGCCCGTTCAGATCACTACATTTGTATCTTTAGGGTAGATACAGTAGTGCGATTGCTGGGTCATAGCTCTATTTTCAACTTCTTGAGGAACCTTCATGCTGTTTTCCAGAATGGCTGTACAGCTTGCACTCGTATTTTGTAAGAACTTGAGTGTGGAAATTTTCACTGAGTTCAGGGATAAGTTACCTAATAGAAGCCTCAGAGTTAAATGACACCTGTTCTATAATTTTTAAAATCTTTTTTCTATTGATGAAAATATGTAAGGTGTATACATATATGTGTATGTATATTTCCACTGGATTCCAGGCTAAATGGATCCATTTTTAGGAGGACCAGAATTTGATAACCTTGATTCTTTTTAACTATTTAGTTTGGTAGCACCCAATATGTGTATGCTTTTGTGAGGTGTGATAGTTAGTACTAGCGTGAGTGCTCGGATGCTACAGCCCAGATGAAGAGAACACACCTGCTGTCTCCTGGTCCCCGTCCCTGTCCCACCCCTGCCCCCACACTTTTCACTCCATGCACTCAGCCACGGTCCTATGTGTCCGTCATCCCCTGCTTACTTCCCCTTGCAAGTTGGTCACATTTGACAGTGAGTGCGTGTTTGGTTCTGGCGTAGGGTGCGAGCTGCCCGAGACCCCCGAGCCCTCTGCATTCCCTCAGCGGCCTGACTCGCATTTGCATATTGTTTTGTATGTCACCCAGCTCATAGAAGCATTCCAGAAGATTAAAAATGTTTGATTCTGCGCTTTTAGTTGTTTTCAGTGAGCAGTCTCATCAGGACATTTGGTCCACTGTGTTGGTGGAAATGGAAGTTATCATAAGGCTATTTAAACATGGATCCCGTGTGGTTCATTTCTAGAATAATTTTGAACTGTGGTTAGAGTCTGTGGTTCATTTGATGCTAGTCCAGATTTGTTTAGACCTGTTTCAGCACCTCCCACCTGCTGAGGTTGTTTCAAGGTTCTGGTTTTGCTGGAGGAGAACGTGTCTTCTGTGAGTGTTGGGCACAGAGGGTGACGAACACCCGTGAATTCGAGATTGTTGGCAGTGTTGTTCAGGCCTCCCATGTGGCTGGGATTCGTTTTTCCTGCTTCTGGGTACAGGTCAGGCCAGGGAGCATTCTCTCTCGGAGCTTGGATGTTCATTATTGCTGTTGAGAAGTTGGCTGTCATCCTGTCTCTGAAGGTGGTCTGTCCTTCCTCTCTGGCCAGCTTGTCCTTCGTGTTCTGCAGTTCTGTTACAAATCAGGTGTGGATCTCCACTCATTTCTTCCTGCTTGGTCTGTGATGTGCTCCCTCTACCTGGGGGCTCATCTCTTTTCATCAGTTCTGGAAATGTCTTATGATTTTGACTCGGACCTCGCCTTTTCTCCCTTCTTCATGACTTGGCCTGAGGCCTCCGCGCGGGTCCACGTTAGAACCTCTCTGGCTGCCCTCCCTGTGCATCCACTTCCTTCTCCTGTCTCAGCGCTTTGTCCCCCTGGGATCTACAGTTCAGGTAAACCCATCACATCATCACCAACTCTTCTCAGCCGCAACCAGCTTGGATGGGTAATGCATTTGTTGAGTTCTTATCTAGCATGTGTTAAAGTTGTGTGTCCCTTCCCCCTTTAAGAGAATCCACTAGGCCATCATTCATGGCTCTTACGGTTTGCTGATTTTTCTGCCTTTATTTCTGTACCATTTCTTGTAGAGGTCATGTCTCTTCTGAATTGTAACATCTGAAATTCTTGGACCTGACGTCTGTTGGTGCTGGCTTACACTCTTAGTAATGCATGTCCCTGTGTGTTTGTTACGAGCTGTTCTTTTGTTGAATTTCACATGTGGGAATCTTTAGGGTCTAGCTGGGCAACTGGTAAACACTCCTGAGTGTTACCTGTTTTGTGATCTCTGTTTCAGAAGAACATATATTTTTTATTACTTTGGTTCTTTTATCAGGGTAGAAATAAAAGAATGATGTTTAGATTGCCTCTACCACCATTCTGATCCTGTGAAACAGAGAGCACTTACAATAAACTACCTTCATTTTATTATCTTACAATTTCATTGGTGCCCACTATTCATTTTGTCCATGGTTCTGGATGGTGTCCTGCAGAAAGCAGTGTGCCAGTGGGTGTGTTGAGGGTTGGGTTACTGGTTGGACATTATCCTGTGGATGCAGTTTCATTTAAAGATGTCCCAATGTGAGATACTGCAAGTGATTCACCAAATGTTTTTGACCCATTTTAGAATATTCTGAAAGCTATTAATCTGCACACTCTAAAAATAAACTGGAATCTTATTATAACCCTATTCACTGTAGAGCAAAAGTTATAAAACTAAGTTTTGACGCTGAAGCTAATGGCTCATTTTAAAACAAGGAAAGTATGTCTAACCCCAAAATCAAACTTTTCCTTTGCCATATAACATTTTATTCCTTGTTATCTCTCTGAAATCTCATTTCAGAAAGAATTGCATTTGATTGGCAACCTTCTGCAAATAGTGGTGGCCATTATGAGAAGAGCGAGGCCCATGTTTGGTCAAGAAGTTGTCATATGAACTCAAATTGTATCGATGTAGAACTTATATACAAATCATTTGGCACTCGAAATTTTCAGCTCTTGGGATGCATGGGTCAGACATGGAGTTCCCATTGTTTTCCCCTACAAATATTTAAGATTAAAATGAGTACAGTTGACCCTTAAGTAATGTCAGGGGTGACGGGTGCTGACCCCCTGCACAGTCATAAATCCATGTATGACTTTTGATCCCCCCCACAGAACTTAACTACTAATAGCCTAGCCTGATCAGAAGTAAACTTTAGTAATAATGTAGTCAATTAACACATATTTTATATGGTGTATGTGTTATATACAATATTCTTACAGTAAAGTAAGCTAGAGATTAAAAAAATGTCATTAAGGAAGTCATAGGGAAGAGAAGATACATTTATAGGACTGTACCGTGTTTATAAAAAAAAACAAACCCATGCATGAGGGGACCCCCGCAGTTCAAACACGTGTTCCTGTGTTACCTGCATATTCCATCCGTCCTGTCCTGGACATACTACCTGTAGCATAATTATGACTTACTTGACAAAAGGAGTTCCGGTAGGAAGTTGAAAGGAGATACCAAGGTGGGAGCTGTCCCTCACCCTGAGGAGTAGAATCTGGAAGTGCCTGGGGAAGTTCTGAGGTACCAGGATGTGTGATTTCTTATTCCTGTGATTTTTATTTGAATTTTTTATCTTTACAAGTTTTTATTCAGATATTTGCATTATCAGAAATTGATATCCTTATCTGTATTTTCTTGGCTATAAAGCGTTCTGTCAGTTAAAACATTTTGAAATGGCAGCTCCATGTGGGAGATTTTTAAAATTTTTTATTCTTTTAATACCTGACTTTTTAAAAACATTTTAATTTAATTTTATTTTTTCAGTGTTCCAAGATTCATTGTTTATGCACCACACCTGGTACTCCTTGTAATATGTGCCCTCCTGAATACCCACTACCAGGCTCACCCATCCCCCCACCCCCCACTCCAAAACCCTCAGTTTGTTTCTCAGAGTCCACAGTATCTCATGTTTCCTCTCCCCCTCCAATTTCCCCCAATTCACTTTTCTTCTCCTTCTCCTAATGTCCTCCATATTATTCCTTATTCTCCATAAGTAAGTGAAACCTTATGATAATTGACTCTCTCTGCTTGACTTATTTCACTCAGCATAATCTCCTCCAGTCCCGTCCATGTTGATACAAAAGTTGGGTATTCATCCTTTCTGATGGCTGTGTAATATTCCATAGTGTATATGGACCACATCTTCTTTATCCGTTCGTCCGCTGAAGGACATCTTGGTTCTCTCCACAGTTTGGTGACCATGGCCATTGCTGCTATGAACATTGGGGTGCAGAGGGCCCTTCTTTTCACTACATCTGTATCTTTGGGGTAAATACCCAGTAGTGCAATTGCAGGGCCATAGGGAAGCTCTGTTTTTAATTTCTTAAGGAATCTCCACACTGTTCTCCAAAGTGGCCGCACCAACTTGCATTCCCACCAAGTGTAAGAGGGTTCCCCTTTCTCCACATCCTCTCCAGTACACATTGTTTCCTGTCTTGCTAATTTTGGCCATTCTAACTGGTGTAGGGCGGTATCTCAATGTGGTTTTAATTTGAATCTCCCTGATGGCTAGTGATGATGAACATTTTTTCATGTGTCTGTTAGCCATTTGTATGTCTTCTTTGGAGAAGTGTCTGTTCATGTCTTCTGCCCATTTTCTTGACATGATTATCTGTTTTGTGTGTGTTGAGTTTGAGGAGTTCTTTATAGATCTTGGATATCAGCTCTTTGTCGGTAGAGTCATTTTTGAATATCTTCTCCCATTCCGTGGGTTGCCTCTTTGTTTTGTTGACTGTTTCCTTTGCTGTGCAGAAGCTGTTGAGCTTGAGGAAGTCCTAAAAGTTCATTTTTGCTTTTGTTTCCTTTGCCTTTGGAGACAGGTCTTGAAAGAAGTTGCTGTGGCCGATGTCGAAGAGGTTACTGTCTATGTTCTCCTCTAGGATTCTGATGGATTCCTGCCTCATGTTGAGGTCTTTTTTCCATTTCGAGTTTATCTTAGTGTACAGTGTAAGAGAATGGTCACGTTTCATTCTTCTATACATAGCTGTCCAATTTTTCCAGCACCATTTATTAAAGAGACTGTCTTTTTTCCACAGGATATTTTCTCCTGCTGTGTTGAAGATCTATTTGACCATAGAGTTGAGGGTCCGTATCTGGACTCTCTACTCTGTTCTGTTGGTCTATGTGTGTTTTCGTGCCAGTACCATGCTGTCTTGAATACCTGACATTTTCAGTGTGGGAATTGTCAGTTGTCATTTTTCCCCCAAAAAGGTAAAATACATATGGGTCCAAGTCTGACTTATTTGAAGGTGTATTTTCTGTACTTATTTGATAGATTGAGTAATGGACCTTTCTTCTTCTTTTGTCACTTCTGTATACTTCAAGAAGTACTCATGGTATTGAGCATGTAGGTAAACCTTGCATACTTGCTCTGTTCGACACATTTCTTGGTCATCCCTCTGTATGAAAGACTTTAGAAACGGGAAGGCATTATACATTTGCCTTCAGCCCACCTCATGGACTTGGACAGACTATCACACTGGTAGGATCACTGGGCGTGGGACCCCCAGAACCAGCCTTAAAGCTTAGTCACTCACTAGGAGGATTTATAGAACTTGGGTTGTTTGATTCTCTCACAGAGTAAGAAGAAAAAACCTCATGAATATAAACAGTTCTTGCCACAGAAGGACGTCCAAACACACGGTGTTTCTCGAAGTAGGAAATTGACATCAACATGGACGCAGATTAATTTGAAAAACCAAACACAGGACTCCTGGCGGCTCAGATGGTCAGCGCAGACTCTTGGTTTTGGCGTGGGGCGTGATCTCAGGGTTGTGAGGTGGCCCCACGTCGGGCTGTGTGCTCAGCGTGGAGCGTGGGGTTCTCTCTCCCCGGCAGCCCTCCCCTGCTCGCACACTCTCTCTCTCTGAAACAAATAAATAAAATCTTTAACAGCAAGCAAAACCAACACCAGCTCTCAGAGGTCTTCTCTTAGAAGATGCGTGCTCCCGTGCTGCACTTGGGAACAGTGTACAGCAGCTATCTGTGGCATAAAGAGAGACTGTGACATGATGTCAGGCGAAGCAGGCGGTGTGTGGGAAGTCATTTCGTGAGCCCCTGCGGGCGGCGGGATGTGTTCTTCACCTACCCTGCGTCGTCTTCCCATGGAGGAAGATTGTGGTCTTTGCTGTGGGAGAGTTTGCAGGAGATACGGCCACACACTGTAGGGTCGGCCAACTGGTGCTTGAGCCCTCACTCTTACAACACTCGCTGTGTGACCGCGGGTGACCTGACTTCCCTGATCTTTCTGTGTAAAATGGGACGACTAACCCCTGCCTTGAAGACTTGTTGTAAAGATTGCAGACGACATCTGTGACAGGGCGGGTCCTCGGCCCTGGCAGGCGCTCCTTGAATAACAGGCAGCCCCTCTGCTGTCACCCTCATTCTCTCTAGGCTCGTTCTAAGCCTTTTTTTTTCTTTTAAAGAATTTATTTATTCATTTGACAGACAGAGGTCACAAGTAGGCAGAACAGTAGGCAGAGAGAGAGGGGGAAGCAGGCTCCCTGCTGAGCAGAGAGCCCGATGCAGGACTTGACCCCAGGACCCTGGGACCAGACCCAAGCCGAAGGCAGAGGCCTTAACACACTGAGACACCCAGGTGCCCCTTGTTCTAAGCCTTTAAGTTGGGGGCGGCGGTGCTGTCCTCTCACGGTGGTGCGACAAACTCCAGGACACGTCACATACACGTAGGTCTGCCGGCCAGGGAGCGTGGTGTGCTTACTTGAAGCAGTTTTATCCACATATACTTAAATGCTCAATAAATTGCATTTATTTCACAGACAAAAGGCAGTGAGTTCCTCTGGAAGTCAGTAGATGAGAGGCAGTCAGAAGTGTCTTATCAGAGAAATGAACATGGAGTGTAGTTGAACTCTGAGTCCTAAAGAAAGACACCTGAGCACAGCTTCGGTCTGTGAACGTGCGTGGTGGTTTCGGAGAGCGTCATCTGTGGATGGGGTTTGCCGTCTGTGCTCCTGCAGACACAGGCTGCCCAAGGCTTGCGGTAGGGATGTGGGGAGCCAAGGGTCTGTTGGGTGGCTTTGTGTGGGGTCAGTCCACTCTGCAGGGCGCACAGATCATTTCAGACCGTGGGGACACGGCACCGTGCGCCGAGAGAAGTGCACTGTTGATAGAGAACAACGCCTAGAGCTTTCAGGTCATGTTCATGATGGGGTTTTCTACAGGAATTAAGTTGTCATTTCCTCTCTGTGCATTTTTGCAACTAATGTGCATTCGGTTTTGATGAATGAAATAAAGTATGTGATTACGTTTTCCCACCTGTGAAACGTGCTTAAACATTGTAATTAATCTTTAAGATAATTTTGTAATGACGAATTTTACTCAGCAGCTAATTGATATTCTGCTGTGCTTTCTTTGAAGTCCTAACCGAATGGTGAACTAAGATCGACTGGTTCAGTCAGAACAACCGTGCTGTTCTCTGACTCATGGAAATACATGTCTTATTGTACCTCTTGTGCCTTTATTTTTGTGTGCGGTAATAAACCTATTTAGGATGCAAAAGTTCACCTTTGACGTTTCTCTCTATTTTTTGCTATATAGGAGAAAGGGCCAGTTGAAGTATAAACAAAATGATTCTAGGATTAAAGCTTTTTACTTAATTTAGTGGATTGAGTAAATCAGATCCACTGAGTCAGTCGTAAATACCTAATCTGTGTAAACAGTAGAAGTTACTGTTGCTTACGTATGTGGAAAGTGATATTTGCAGAGATACCCAGACCCCAATTTGAAGACTTTATTCGTTCATTCATTTGCCCACTCATTCTGTTAACCATTGTTATTAACGGCCTAGGTCTAGGTGCTAATGCAGAAAATAAGGCCAAGGTTTTGAGGACATGTTGAGATCAGAAATAGCATGGGGTTGCCCATGGCCATGGTCGTCGCTCCTCCTCAAGACAAAGGAGTGAGTCGGCAAGTACAGCGCGCGTTGGGTGTAGCCTCTTGGTGCGCTGGAGAGGCTATTCCCTTCTGAAGGCTCTCCCGAGGGTGGTGAATGGGCCGGAGGAAGTGTGGGTCAGTGGGTCGGCAAACTTCCTAGGCCAGCGCTGCCGAGCGGCGGGGCAGTTCAGCCGGCCACGGGCGGTCCGGCCTGAGCAGAGCTCGTCCTACACTCGGGTTTCTCTAGTCGCCCAGCAGTCAGCGCAGGGAGGTGGCCGGCGTGTTTCGGCCGGCGCTGCTTTTGTCAGGCAGTTAAAATAAAGGGCTAATGAGAGACTGGGAGGTTGGGGGTCTTTGTAGGGGAAGGTCACGATGATGACACACTTGGTGGAAGGTCGACAGAGTTTATCGGGGGTTAGAAGTCTTTTCAGCAAGTGAGCTGACAGCTTGGAGGTAGTAGCTGAAGAGCAGGGTCTTTGGAATTTTGTTCTAGGGCAGAGGTTATCATGCCTTATCTGTGAAGGGCCCGAGAGCAAATACTTCAGATTTGAGCACTAAGAGACAAGATCCAGGGTGTTTGAAGTACTTCTATAAGACGGGACAAGACAGGTTTGCATGAAATGTTGTATTGCCGAAATTGTACTGCAGGAGTGGAGTGTGGTCTTCGTGGCACAGTGCTGCTGTGGGGAATAACGGACCCCCTTGGGAGTGGCCACAGTCCCCAACTGTGGCTCAGAGTGGCGCTCCCTGTGGCCACGTCGTGTTGCTCCCTTAATGCTGCTTGAGAAGGAGGTCTGCTGTGTTTCGTCTCGGGAAGTGTATTCTTCTGGTCACATGCTCTCAGGTCAGCCGACAGCGCGCCACTCACCGTCACCGAGCACAGCCGTTCCTCAGAAGGTGCTTGTGGACTTCCTCTGGATTCTTCTCTTTTTTTCCCGATTCAAATTCAATTTAATTAACATAAAGGGCCTTACTAGTTTCAGAGGTAGAATTTAGTGAGTCATCAGTCGCTTGTAACACTGGTCGGTGCCCATTCCAAGAGTCTCCTTGCTATATTGGATTTTACACGTGTTGTGACCTTGCAGATTACTCACATTCGGGGTGGTGAGGTGGGACGTGTTAGTTGCAGAGTTACACGGGTTTGGAAATATGTAAATTTTCTTTGCCCTTGCCATGGGGGTCCAAAGAATGCTGGGGGGACTGTAGTTTGAGTTGAGAAAAGACATCCCCTGAGGATTCGCTTGGAACTGGAGATCTTCCTGCTTTCCGTTGTGACAGCGCGGGGCGCAGTGTCTAAAGCCGCTTGCGATTCAGGTGACGTTGTTGCTTCTTGAAGTTTAAGTGCTCTTGGATTAGATGCGTTCCCAGGAAGTCCATTTTATTTCCATAGCTGTTCTTGGTGTTACTCATTTTTATATCCAGCGTCTAGTACAATTATTGGCCCAGTGTCTGGTGGATGTGAGCGACATCCCAGAAGCAGTTGTGGAACGAGCGACTCTGCGCGTGCTCTGCTAACGCAGCACTGTCTTCCCGTTCTTCTGTTGCAGGTCAAGAGCGACTACATGTCAGAGGTGGCTGACCGTGTGGACCAGGACATTGCTCTGAAGCTGGGCTGTCTGGAAATCCGGTAAGGTGCTAACTGGGCGTTGAGGGCTTGGCTGCTCTGAGGTGTACTTTAGTTTGGGAAATTACCCAAGTATTTTCCTTTCCCTCATAAAGATTATTCATCAAATACTGAATAAAATTTGAGTAAAAATTGGAGATTTTAAATTAGGTTTGTCAGTGTAACTTTTAGAAATCTTAGGATCTTTTAAAATGGTATTTCATTGCATTTAAAGCTGGAATGATTGATGAGCGTGCACATGTGTGAGCAGGTCTGAAAGCGCTCCTCGGTAGTCCCCTGGGGGTCATGGCAGTGACCTGTGTCACTGGGGTCCCAGGTGCTAGCCACGCACCACAGGTGGGGACCAAGGAGTTAAACGCGCTAGTGCACACCATTTAAATGGAAGCATAAATAGCCACATACAGCTAGTGGCTGCCGTGTTGCAGGGTTATGGGAAATGGAAATCTGAGAATATCGTTCTTAATTCTGTTACTATTTGTCACCATGTGTCATATGTTATCTTCTATGCTAGCATTTTAATTTTGAATAGAAGAGTATTTTACCTTTTTCAGGTGTGATTTCAATTAAAATTTACTCTGGGCTCCAGTTTAAGATGAGTTGGTTAAGCTAGCCACAGTTTGATTATGTATGCTCGGAACAGTTAGAATTTCCCCCCAAGGTCACAGTTTTTTATACTGCACGAGGCTGTTACATGCCCGACCCTACAAAGACCCGAGGGCAGTCAGGGTGTCATTCTCAACTCATTAAAATTCACGTCCAGCCTTACTTCTGTTTCCCAGTAACGGAGGTCATCCCTCGCTGGTCTCTTCTGTCCCTGGCCTGCCCCTGAGCCCTCTCAGCTCTCGGCAGAAAGCGTCCTTGGCCGCCCTTTCTGCCTCCAGACAGTGCTGCGCGGGCTTATCTGGAGGTGGGGTCAGAAAGCACGAGGTGTTGGGCGAGAGGCACGGGGACCACCCTGGGTTCTCGGTACCTTTCCTGCTCCTTCCCGCACGGGCCTCCCGTGCTGTGTGTATCCCTCTCTGTCCCATGCAGTGTCCCTGACTTCACTGTGAAGTGAAGGGCTGCAGGAGAAGCCGGACGGTGCAGCCTCCCCCTGCAGGCCCCTCCTTCACCCCCCCGTCCCCGCGTGGGGAGAAAGTAAGAAAACCAAACTGAGAGACCCATCGGGGGCCCTCTGTAGTTTTTCATCTAAATCTACTACTTGCATTTTGAGTAGACCAAAGAAAAAGCCAAACAAATTTAAAAAGCAAAGCCAGTATTTATAGTATTAGAGACAGGTTTGAAACGGAGTCTGGTCCTCCTGTTACGTGACTTGAGACGACGTGTCCTACCTGTGTGTCCCAAAGCAGCTCCAGCCGGAGGTGTCCTTCTGCCAGGTACCATGTGTGTGCAGAGAGAATCCGGCACACGCGTGGCAGGTTCTGTAGAGAGAGGAGCTGGCTCCCGCGGGGCCCGACTTGGCTTGACTGGGTCGTGTGGAGTGCGGGGGAAGGCTAGACGACGTACATTCAGAGGGGTGGACAGCGCTGCCTGGGCCGGAGCCTGCCTCCTCCCTGCACAGCCTGTCCTAATGATTCTGTCACACGTCCGTGCACTTGCCCTTGGTGACAGGTGGCCCTGCAGGAGTCAGTGTACTTGCTGCTCGCCTGTTCCCACGGCCATCCTGCTCGTGCAGGCTCCCACCGAGAGACTAGCACAGCGGCCAGCAGTCGTAGCTAAGCTCCTTACACCTGGAGTCTGTCTTGTCTTCACAGAGCCACACCTGATTCACACTCAGGGAGAAAGCAAGTTCGTCCAGTAGGACGGAGCCTGTGTTCACTGCTCTCTGCCTCCCAGGGGCTTGGGAGTCACCGCTTGGGGTCGGGTTCGTGTGCATTACAGCACAGCAGGGTGTCTGTGGCCGAGCCGCAGCGCCGTGTCCGCTGAGCAGTGCGGACGCCCCTTACACGTGTGTGTGAATGTGTGTCTTCCCTGGTTTTAGGCGCTCGTACTGGGAGATGCGAGGCAACGCGCTGGAGAAGAAGTCCAACTACGAAGTGTTGGAGTAAGTACCCCCCGCCCCAGCCGCACCGCGTGCCAAGCAGTAGGCCCGCCTTCAGGCCGTGGGTGTTAGTTTGCCTAAAGTTAAATCCCAAACCCAAAACGCTGCCATTTCTAGAACAGTCGCATCTGGATGAAGGAAAGTTTTTATAAGCAAAGGGTTCCAACGACAGTAACCGCGCGTGCAGACCTTTTCCCTTGTTGGCGAGCGCCTTTGGGCTGATCGTGTGGCGTCAGCACGGACTGCCGTCTCCAGCTTCAGTCGTGTCGGGAGGAGGTCTCTTCCAGTTCGCATCGGATGCAGAACTGCCGAATCAGTTCCTCCTCACATTCCCTGTCCACGGTGCTGTAGGGTTTCCACGGGTGGAGATAAGTGAATCACTTGTTGCTTATGGAACAGGATGTTTAGAAAAACAAAATTTTTCGGATCATGGAATTGGTTTGTGTATTAGAGTTTGCCATCAGGTTGTCTTATCAGCGCATATCAGCATGCTGGAGCTTATGTCTGGGGAGGCGGGAGTTCCATACTGCATCGTTTTGATGATTCATGCAGCAAAAGAGAGTTGATCTTTAAGTCCCAGCAAAGGTCCGCTGTAGTCTCCTTAGGAATAGTGGCACATCTGGCCAACGCCTACCTTTTCTGGCTGTACTATTACTGAACTCCTGGTGGGTTTGGGAGGTGTAAAGTAAACGGGAAATAAAGTAAAAGGTCCCCATCACCACTCTGCTGTTGGAGCAGCTTTGGCTGCAGATCGCACCGGAGTCACGTTCCGTGGAACGAGTCCTGCCCTTCAGAGGATGGTGTCAAAGTCGGAAAGCCACGAACCTCCGAGACAGAAACCGCCAGCACTCACTGGGGCATAGATTCTCTTCACAACTGTCGCTTTCGTCACCTGCCGGACTCGGTGCTCGGACGCGTGTCATCGGCATGGAGGAGATCGTTAAAGATCTTATCTCGGGTGACGCTGGGCTTGTCCTCAGTTCAAATGGAGGCTCAGGATAACAGGAGTTTTACCTGTTTGGTTATTTGGTCAATTATCTGTTCCTTTGTCCATTGGTTTCTTTACTCATTAGTTCACTTAATGGACATTACTGAGCGTGTGCCCAGCCGCTGGCAGCCGAGTGCTGGGCATTCAGATATTAATAATCCAAAACGCTCACCCTCAGGAAGCTTCCAGCGAGCAGGGAGACTCAGCTGGGTGAGCAGGGCTGTAGAACAGTGTGCCCAGGGGCTGAAGTAGAGGAGCCTGGGGGCGGGGGCTGTCGGGAGCACGGTTCTTGATGTTCGAGGTGATTTCACGGGGGGATGAGGTCTCCCCAAGTCTCGAAGAAAGCATGTGGGCAGGTGGGGGGAGCTACCGGGGAAGAGGGATGAGACTTTGAAGGCACAGAGACACGGAAGTTCAGGTAGCAGCTAACAAACCGTCCATGCATTGTGAAGGCCATGTCAGCAACAGCCCACTGCTCTCCAGGAGCCTCTGGTCCTTGGCCGTGGCTGACTCCTCGGCCATCCGCAACAGGACAGTGGTGTGAGGAGCTGGGGGCTGTGGGCCGGCTGGCTGCTGAGACTTGGGTTCTGTCCTGTGCCACCAGGGATTCCACTCACAGGAAGAGTTTCTGTTAGACGGGGAGCCGGAGAAGTTGTTGGAGCCTGTTGATTTTCAGTTCTGAGGGAACGTGCATGTTTTTGCAATGAAAAGGAAGGAGAAATGTGGATTTATTTTATGTTTTAAAATCGCTTATACCAGTAGCATTAAAATCTTCCCTGGTCCCCCGTGCCTGGTTTCTAATGTCGTTCATCAGTGAAAGGAACCAGGGCTCCTTTGAAAAATGCCTGATGGCTGGGGGTGGGGGGGAAGGGGGTACAGGAGGGGCCTGTGCATCTTGGTGCCAGAAGGGAGGAAGTGCTCGGTCAGCATGGGGCGAGAGCACCTGAAGTGCCTAAAGCTGGAATCATTTGAGCTACAAAGTGAGCGAGTAGTTTTAGATTAGAACCCGGAGCGTAGAGCAGATACCCGGAGGCCCTCCTCGTACACATGAGCGAACACGTGAGAAGTGACAGATCTCCCCTACAGAAGAATTCAAAGTAATTTATGTAGATGTGACCATGAAGGGGGCAGAGCTTAAAATCCCACCTTAAAGGATGGGCTGTACTTGGAGACCTGTACAGGACGGCGTTGGGGGTGGGAGTTAGCAGGCAGTGAAGAAACCCGGCCGACACCACCTGAGCTAGACGAGCAAGGTTGGCCTCAAGCAGTGACAGGCCACACATGGCCACTTCACCTCTGGTGGCTTCCTCTTCTGTACCCGTAACCCCAGTCTCATCATGTGGAAGCACAGATAATTCCTAGTCGAGGGACATTATTCAAAATACCACCTTCAAACTGTCAAGATGGTCCAAAACCAGGAAAACTTGAGAAGCTGATGGAGCCAAGAAGAGCCTGTGGAGCCTGATGACGTATTTGGATTCTGAACCAAAAATGATGTAGAAAAAGTAACGAAATTTGAATGAAATACAGACTGTTTCTAATAACAAGTCAGTGTTGTGGTAGGAATTGTGGCTGATGTGCCATGCGTGATAGGGACTGGGAGCGGGAGCGGACCTGGGCGTGGGGCACCCGTGGGCCTCTCTACTATGTTTCCACATCTCTGGACAGCTGAGACTATGCTACAATAGTCTGTCTCCATTTAAAGAGAAATGATCTGGGAATGGAGATGAACAGCCAGTGGGGAGACAGGGGTGACAATCTCGAGGGTTCCAGCCCCGTGGTGGGCTGTTCCGTGAAGTCTGGGAAAGACCTGGGTGATACGTCACCTGGCAGTTAGCGATAGGACGCCAGAACATCTGTTGGCGTCCTTTGGGTCACCGTGAAAGCCTGTCCTGTTGCCGTGAACTGTATCCTGCCCTGTCCCTGCAAGGCCACAGCAGGAGCTATGGTGTCACGGGGTGGAAGGAGCCAGGCGTGCGGTAGATACTATAAAGGGACACAGAGCCAGAGGACAGCAGGGGCCCAAATGAAACCCTCATGTGCCACGCACTGACGTGTTTGTGGCAGCAGGGCAGAAGCAGGGATCCTTCGGGGTGGGGGTGGGGGGTTGTTTGGAGAGAGGAGTTTTCAGGTTAAGCTGTTTGCAACAAGGGGCCCCGGCTGGCTCAGTCGCTACAGCTGCTGCTGTCGATCTCTGGGTCGTGAGTTGGAGCCCCACGCTGGGTGTGGAATCTACTTAAAAACATTAATACATTTAATTAAAAAAGAAAAGATCTGTTTGAAGTGAAAGACAAGGATTGCATCAGAATTGGTGTAAAATTGGCTTATTTCTAGGGAATACAGAAATTGAGGCGATGGGCTAGGAGGTGGGGGGCAGAGGACAGACCCAGGCACTCATGGGTGGGGGTCAGTGAAGTGGAGAATATGGGGGTTACTGTGCACGGGGGGGCCGTATTATGGGAGAAATGGGTGCAGGGTGGTGCCATCGCGCCCTCTCGGGGGGTGTGGGGGGCAGGCTGAGTTACGTGCAGTCTGGAGGTTGTGTGTTCTCGTACAGGTGTGCTGTGTAAGTCAGGCAGACAAGCGAGAGAAGGAAAAGAAGTGGGTTTAAGAGGCTCACGGTCCGGGGTCGACCCTGGGTCTGTGCTGGGTCGACCTGCCCGTTCTCCATACCCCCCACCCCCCGGCAGGGCTTCCGTGTAGCCGCGGATGTTGTGTGCCTATCCTCTCGCCCAGAGTGTCTGGTGTGGGTCCTTCCTCCACTGTGTCCCATTCCCAGTGTGTGCTTCCAGGGCCACAGAGTGAGGGCGGTGCCCATGCCTGCCTCGGTGTGCGGGGTCAGGGAAGCGACCACATCGAGAGCCGGACGCAGTGCGGGCCCTGATGGGCCTCCGCCCTCGTTCCCCTTGTGATCTGGTCCAGAGGAGCGCTTGTCCCTCGCACTGAAAACCAAACTGTGTAGCGTTACTTCGCAGTGTTCGCAAGAGAAAAGCATATAAAGGAATGTCAGAGTTCACCTGTTAACTCAATCTTGAGCCTTTTCAGTCATTTTCATTCGTTTACAAGGTAGTAATACATTCTAGCTGAGAAAACTGGGACAGACTCGTCCGGTAAGACGGACTCCCATGGGCCTGTGCTCACCGCCGTCAGCCGCACTGTCCGCAGACGCAGCCCTGCGGTCCTCCCTCGTTCCAAGTGTGCGCACGCGGCGGGGCCGCGCCGGGCTCGGCGGGACCTCGTGTCTGTGAGCCTGCAGCCCGCCGCCTCCCATCGGCCTGGTTCGGGGAGCCGTTGGCGCTGAGCGAGCGCGTGGCCGCCGTCAGGTCGGGGGGTGTGCTGCATGCCACCAGTCCGCGCGGGGACGCTCTGGCCTGTGACAGCACGAGGTGGCGTCACCATGTTTCCTTGTGCGTTCTTGCCTGGTGACCAATTAGTGGCAGCTTGTTTTGTTTGCTTTCCCTTGATTACTGTTGATATTGAAGACCTGCCCGTATGTGGGCTGCCATACAGATTCCTTTTTTAAATTTGGCTGTATTTTTTTAAAGTTTTTACACCTATTTATGTTTTTCCTTATTAATATTAAGAGGGTTTTGTCATATTAACTATGTTTGTCGTATTTGTTCTGTATGTTCTTCCCAATTGGTCTTTGTCCGCTGTGATTATACGGCCCATCATCACCTAGGACTTGTTCTTTCTTTCATGTCATTTTTTTTTTTTTTAATGTAGTAAGATCTGCCAGTTATTTTCATTTTAGTTAAGAGTTTCAAGACCTGGGGCGCCTGGGTGGCTCAGTGGGTTAAAGCCTCTGCCTTCAGCTCAGGTCATGATCCCAGGGTCCTGGGATCGAGCCCCACATCGGGCTCTCTGCTCAGCAAGGAGCCTGCTTTCTCCTTTCTCTCTCTGCCTGCCTTTCTGCCTACTTGTGATCTCTGTCTGTCAAATAAATAAATAAAATCTTCAAAAAAAATAAATAAAAAAGAGTTTCAAGACTTGTTTGTTCTCAAACTTTTGTGGAGTTATTTCTATTTTTTCATCTCCAAAGATGCAGATATTTCTTCAAAGGTTTTCTTGGTAGTGGTGGTCTATGCTAACAGCTTCTTTGGCTTTTGTGGAGACCGTCTTAATGGGCTGGTGTAAGACCATTTCCCTCCAGTAACGGACTATAAAAACATTCAGACGCAGAGAACGTTGAGAGATCCGTGTCGTGAGCGTACGTGTACCCGCCTGCCCCCTGAACTCTTCGGGGAACATTCTGCCGTGTTCGCTTCCGCGACCGGAATACACTTTCTCTTCAGGCTGGTTAACGTCTGCCTTTCGTGGTACTTTGTCTCTTGACATGTCATTAAGTGAGAAGGTGTGTGTCTCCCTCTGTGAGAGTGGCTGGACCCATTCCCTCCTGTGGGTCAGTTCGTGTTTGCTCTGTATTTGGGTTTTTTTTCCCTAGAAACACAAAGAGTTTTTATCTTCTTGGTTACTTGAACCTCATGTCATTATTCAGTTACCCTCAGGCTGCCTAACCACACACACTTCCTTGTTTTGGGGGCACTTCTCGTCCCGAAGTTCACTCTGCCTTCTGGAGGTTAGCACTGACCTGGCTTTCATTTTCTCTGCTTGTATTACTTCTTCTGTTCTTTCCTTGTTACTTTTCTTCTGTTAATTCCCAATTTATTACATCCTTAAACTTTTACACGTGTCTCTTACAAGCATCATAGAGCCGGATTCCACAAATCCAGAACGTGTTTCTTCTAAATGGTAGATTTAATACATTTGTATTTATTAGGATAAACAATATATTTGGACTGACTTGTGTTGTCTTTATTTTTGTTGTCATTTTTTTTTCCCAAAAACTTTGTTTTTGGGGGGAGGGGATGTCTGTGTGTGTGTGTGTGTGTGTGTGTGTGTGTGTGTGGATTTTTTTCTTTTTTCTCTTCTACTGTTTATTTCTTAGTGGGTTTTCTTATTCTAAATCTTCTTGTCTCATGATTTGGAAATTTATAAACTATTTCTGTTCTTTTACTAGTTACACTTCCATTTGAACCTTCTGTATTAACTTAACCAGTTTAGATCTTAACGTTCTCTTCCCCTCTCTTCTGGACACCCTCTCCATACGTCCTGCTGGCTCGCACGCCGTTCCGCCGTGTGCTGGTTCTGTTTATTTCAGCCCCGCGTGTTAGATGTTGTTATCGTAACCTCACGCAGACACGGTCGATTCGGCAGCACAGACACCGCTTCACCTCTTGCGCATCGCTGTGTCTGCCTCAGACCACCCTTCCCCCTCCTTTGCCTTCAGACGCTGTACTTGCTCCACGCTCGAGAGATTGCCTTCGGTACGGCTGCTGACCGATGCGCGGCTGCTTCTCTGCGGTCACTCTGTCCCTTTAGACCGCTGCGTTGCTCTTCCTGTCTCGCTCGTTCCTCCTGCTTGCATTTTGTTCATGACCCAGCTTGGATCCGTGTATTTCATCTGGAAAGTGTATGTGCTGTCGGCCCTGGAATTGTCAGCACTTGGACCTCTGTGGCTCTTACTCTGGTTCGTATTTTCCATCCGTTTCTCCCTGTGATGGTGTCTGTGTCGTTCTCTAGATTTGCCCTCTGAGCCCTTCATTCCCTCCTGAGTAGTCTCCGTCCTACCTCATAGCTCATGTTTCATTTCACCATTGATACTTTTCGATTCCAAGTTCATTTCTGGGGATGCAATCTGTTCTTCCCAATAGCCTTTTGTTGCGTGCTTGTGTGTGTGATGTGCCAGGAGTGTGTCCGTTGGCTCCTCCTCTGACCCACACAAGCCTCCAGGTGGCTTGAGTCAGAGCTGGTGGACCGAGCTTGGGCAAGCAGGGCTCCCCAGGGACTTCGTGGAGAGCCGCGGTGAATGGCACAGCTGCAGCTTCTGTCGGGTACAGGCCCATCCCCCAATACACGCCTTCAGACGGTGTCCCGTCCAGAACCCAAGAGCGGGTGCCTGGGGCCGGGGGTCCCAAGGCTCCTGACCCCCAGCGCTCGGCGTGGGCCAGGACAGGCACACAGGTCTGCCTGCTTATCTCCATGCTGCGTGAACAGTCTCGTCGCTCAGCCTGCCTTCTGGTATCAGCTTCCCTTTCTCTTACGGTATATTATTTAGGAATTCTTTTGTTTGTACCTTTGGTGGTAAAGTTCAGATTCTGACATCTTGAAAGGGAGCTTTACTGCATGAACAATTCTTGACTCATCATGGTAGTTTCTCAGTACTTTAAAAATTCGTGGAGGGGCACCTGGGTGGCTCAGTGGGTTAAAGCCTCTGCCTTCGGCTCAGGTCATGATCCCAGGGTCCTGGGATCGAGCCCCGCATCGGGCTCTCTGCTCAGCGGGGAGCCTGCTTCCTCCTCTCTCTCTCTCTGCCTACTTGTGATCTCTGCCTGTCAAATAAATAAATAAAATCTTAAAAAAAAAAAAATTCGTGGAGCTGTTCCTTCGGTTCTGCCTTTGCACACCGCTGTTGGAAAGGCTGGTGCCAGGGCTTTACACCTGTGCCCACTGAGTGGGTCACCCGGCTGAGCGGACTCCGGGCCTCCTGCCCCAGGGACCTGGCAGCCCGGTCCTCCAGGGCCTCAGCATTTCTCTTTGCTACTGAGCGTTGCTAGTGACTTGGGGCCACTTAGAAAGGTATATATTTTCTGGTAAAGAAAAGAATTCTACACAAATCCAGAGTATCGTGTGTTTCCTATTAGTTTATTTTAGGCTTCTCTTTTCCCTGACAGTCAGGAGAAAAATTGTGAAATAGTCCGCAGGATTGCCTAGTTTTTGTCAGAAAACTTAAAGACAGTCTTGGTTATTTATAGCCTAATGAGGGATGCCCCTTCGACTTTACTGTTTCTGAATAACTCTTTTGAGTCACACTGGAGATAACTGGGCCGCTTCTACGAACAGGGAAAGCACTGTGGAGGGACTTCTGTAGTTTTTCTTTAAACTAAAGAGCTAATCTGTCCATGTCTTTCACCGTCCGTAGAACCAGTGTGCCTTCTCTGTAGGCAAAGGGGAGACGTGTGGCGAAGACGCCCCAGCCCCGGCCCCAGAGCGCGGCCTCCCGAGGGTGCGCGCCTCCAGGAGCAGAGTGGCAGGCCGGTGGGTGAGACTCTGCGTGCACCTTTGTGAGCAGAGGCCGGGCAGGGGAGGAAGGCACCTGCCGCAGGAGTCCGCTCAGAGGTTTTAGGAAAAATGTTTCATACTCAAGCTAACAACTGCATCGTGACAAAGACAGATTAACCAAAAGAAGCTGTGAACCCGTTGAAGGAAGAATTTTATATTCTGCTGATTCTTGTTTAAACCACTGACTTGTGTTGTGAAGTTACATGAGTTACTTCACCTTCCAGTTCTGCTCATTTCCTTGTTACGTGGTTTGCTCTTTAAAGAAATGTGTTTTTCATCATCTTTGCATGTGATGCAGTCCTCTGTAGTTGTTTGTGTGCTCGTGTCCGTTTTCCGCTGCGACGGTCCACGGCGCGGACCAGGGCCTCCCGCTGTTCCCATCACCGAGCCGCGTCTGACGTTCATGTGGTGTTACAGCAGTAGGTATTTCTTGAAGAAAAAAAAAATGCATGATTTAAAATGATCTGAGGTTAGTTACATTGTCTTCTAGTCGCAGTCTAGCGCTTTCTGTAGTTACCTGCCATACATAAAGAAGGTGCTGATGGCTTTGGCCTGAATCGGCAGTAGCTTAACTGTTAGATCAAAGGTCATGCCTCTTCCATACAGGACAGGCCCTCGCGGGCCCTGTTCTTCTCTTGCCCCGCCCTCCTTGCGTCCGTAGCATGGCCCCCTTCCTCCCGTGGCCTACGGTGGCTGGTGGACCTTCCAGCCTCCCAGAGGAGGAGGAAGTGGGCGCCCTCTCTCTCTCTCCCCTCCCCGCAAGGACACAGCTGTGTACATAGTATTTCCCTTCGAGGGACATGGCCGAGTCGTAGTCACGTGGTCACGGCTGGCTACAGGAGAGGACCGCAGGGCTATGCCAGGCCAGAAGACAGCTTCTTACTACCCAGGAGGGCAGAGAGCCTGCCATTCGGAAATGGACAGCAGTCTGTACTGTGGTTAGAGAACTTCCATATTTATCAGTTTTTAAGAGGCTTAAGGCATTTTAGAGGCTAATATCTCAGTGGTATTTTTATGTTAAAGATACTCAGGGTTTGGGGTAAGGGTGAGAAGGGGATGCTGTATGAAATGCAGATTTTAGTTGTGTTTTCACATCAGTTTTGGTTGCTCTTTGGCCTGAGCTTTAAATCTTTGAGGAATTATGTCCGCAGAGTATTAGTCACCCAGAGCCAGCAGACAAGATCAGGGTCTTCTCAGAAGTGGTGCCAAAGGGGAAATAAATTCATCTCTGACTTGAGAATCGACTTACTGTGAAGCTTCCAACACACTCCGGTCTCCCAGCCTGCTGTGTTGGGGCCTGTGGACTTGGGTGCACGTGTGCGGGGCAGGGCTGCAGGCTAGGAGTCTGCAGGCAGCAGCCAGGGCACTCCGGAACGTTCGTCCTCTGTATGGTAGAGCCTGGGTGTCAGGGAGAGGCTGCAGGGGGCAAGCAGTGCCGCCTGCGGGGGGGCAGGAGTGTGTCTCCTTACTGGGACGGCTGTCCGTGGGGGACGGGCTGCGGAGGGGCAAGGCCTGGGAGCGGGGGGGTGGGGGGGGGTCAGCCTGGAGCCTGTGGGGCAGAGCTTGGAGCTTAACGCTGTCATCATCGGTCAGCAGTGGTTCAGATAGTTCCTGGGAAGGACAGAGGTAAAGTAACCGCTAATTAAGAGGACTCTGGTTACCGTTGATCACAGCGATCATGTCAAGCTTCAGAAACCCCGAGTCTCAACGAGCAGACGTTTGGGTTCCGGAGCCCCGTTGTCTGACAGCACCTCTGGGAGTGGCTGTTGACCCGGTGTCTCCCCTGAGGAAAGGGGGCGTGTGGGGAGTGTCCTGCCCCGTCACCCAGCTTGGGGCCTGGTGTGAGGAGGCAGATGAGGGGCAGCCTTGCTTTCTTTGAAGCTTCACATCAGAATAATTTGAAGTTTAGAGACCAAAGGATAGAAACCCTTTCTGCCAGCCCTGAGAGAAAAGTTGGAAGGGGAGTCCCCAGAAGCTCCCTGCTGTCCAGGGACAGGCAGTCCCGGCTGAAGGCTGCTGGTGTGACTCCCAGCTCCGTCCTGCAAGGTCCGCTACCTGCCGCTGCCACGTGGTCCTGGGCCGCCCTCCTCCCGACTGCGGGGCTCTGTTCCAGAGGTTGGGATGCTGCGTCCTGTGCCCAGTGCGCCGGGTGGGCAGCTGAGCCCAGCATCCGTCCGTCCTGCTCACCCCTGCGCTCACCGGGGAGCCCTCGGCGCCTGGCCCCGAGCCCTGGAGAGTCAGGGTGCCTGCCGCCCAGTGCAGTGGCCCACTGCGGCGGGAACGTCCTCTTTGCCCCGGCACGCGTGGCGGCTGCTCCCCCATGTGTGGCCGCAGAGCCCCTGACATTTGGCCACCACCACAGGGAGCTAGATTCTTCGATCGAGTGTAGCTGCCTTAAGCACATACAGCTTCCCAGGATCGCTGCAGTGAAAAGTATGGCTCTGACCTGATGGTCACGTCCTATTTGTTGTGCGTGGGTGTGCACATCTCCTCGGAGCACGTATGGGAGTCGAGCAGCCTAATGCTTGAGTTTGGGAATTGGGGTTTGGCAGTATTCTAAGAGTTTCACGTAGCTAGTTTCCTGTCCAGTGCGTTTACAGGAACTCGGGATCTACCCCTTGACAATTGTTTGTACAGAATGGGTTACCTTGTAATAAAGGCCGGTGGCTCTGAAACCTCCAGCCAGTATGCACTGTCTGACTCACCTTGCCTCACGTGAGTGCAGAGTCTGGGCTCATACAGGTGAGTTGGACGGCACAGGAAGCTAAAAGCTCTTCTGGTGCACGTCAGAGTACACACCGTCACCCGGTAGCACTGTCACAGCGGGACAGCCTGCCTGTCCCTGCTGGGTGTCCTAGCAGAGGGTGTAAATTTGGTCATCTCCGTAAAACTGAGCGTGGCGCCCGAGGTGCTGCTCGGGGACCCTCAGTGTCCTCCACCACGAAGCCCAAAGTAGATTGGCTTCCTGATTAAATTAACGGGGATGTGTTCTTGAATTTTTCTGATATTTTGTGTACTTCAGCCTTGTTTTTAGTTTCTCATTTGCCAGCTGTCACATTTTTTTTTAAAGATATTTTAAAAACTTATTAGCGAGAGAGAACAGAGCGAGCAAGAGGAAACACAAGCGGAGGCAGGAGGGGCAGAGAGGGAGAAGCAGACCCCCACTAAGCGGGGGGCCCTCGACGGGGCTGGACCCTTACCTTGAGATCGTGACCTGAACGGAAGGCAGATGCTTACCTGGCTGAGCCACCCAGGTGCCCCAGGTGTCACGTTTAAAAGAGGTCTAACACACAGACAAGTGTTACAATCCGTTGCTCAAAAATAATTGGAAAAGCGAAACTGTAGCATTTGTTGACCTTAGCTTTTTATTCTTTTTCTTAAACGGAGCTGTCTTCATCGTGGAAATAAAAGTAACACCTAGAAATAGGCTTCATTTTCCCGAAGAAGTATGCCCTCTCTCACTTTCCATGAAACATACAACCCTTTGGGTCCATCTGTAATTTCCCCATTTGTGACAGAAACGAGTGTGGTAAATTCTGTGCTTTCCTCTTGGCTCTAAGAGAAGTAGATGCATTACCTGTTTGACTAACGGTGACGCTGTTCTCAGTCAGGAAGAGAACATCCCCTGCCCTGGTCGTCTCCCCATCCAGAGACTGGTGGCCCACTGCCTCCTCGAAATCCCCACCAGGAGGCCGCGCCCACCTGGCTTGCGCCCCCACCTGAAACAAAACGTGCCCCCGGCCTTCCGCTCGCAGTGCACGGGTCCGCGTCCGCTCGCAGTGCACGGGTCCGCTCGCTCACACATGGCCTGGTGTCCGCAGGTCTGATCTCTGCCTTTCTCACTTCCTCTGCTGCCTGCCCTCCCCCCACCGCTTCCCTGGGCATCTGCCCGCCTTCCTCCCTCCTGCTCTCCAGGTTTTATCCTCCCCCAGCCCCACCGCATATTCTGCTCATGGTGGAAAACAGTCTCGCCTCCCTCTGCTCAGACAGTGGGGAGTCCATCACGAGGCCCAGGCTCTCATAGGACAGGAGGGGCCCTGCCCTACGGTATTTCTGGAAGAAAGAGTTGTGGCTTGCGGCAGGATTTAGTGTTCCCGGTTTACAAAGAGAAAACCTTGGCTTTATAGGTGTTTACTGGGAGCCAGATGCATCCTGCGGCCCCGAGAAGACTGCAGCCCAGAGCTCTCCGGGTGGAAAATGCTTTCAGTGCAGACGGTTGCCCAGAAAGGAAAGGAGGGGAGACAGTGCTCAGGAACAATGCCTGAAAGTCCCAGGCTTTTTTCTCCTTTATCCTCATTGTGCTGCTTCCCATAGTGGCTGGCCCCCGAGCCCTTAAAGGCAAAGTCCCTGTCTAGGAGGCAGCCGGAAAGGGCAGACCCTGGGGGAACATTTCTTCCTCTTTCACACCCTTTCACAGTAGGGTTTCACACCTCTTTCACACGGCTTTCACAGTAGATGCTGCTGGTCTGGAAAGGTAAGGAAGGGAAGTTACAAAGCAAAGTGGTTAGAAAAAGAAATGGAAAACCAGGGTTGTATGAATTCACTGGTGGGTAGAACCAGGAAACCGTATGTCCTGGAAGTCGAGAACGAATTTCAGAAGCGTGTCGTGAACATAATAGCAATGAAAAAGAGTGGGAACCGGGACCAATTTTGGATTTAGGGAGCATTGACTAATAGATTATAGAATACGTGGTTGAGATGTTTGGATGTGGGATCAACCGTTCAAACTCCGTGTGATATCTGTGGTTTTGTTTGTAATGCCAGCTAACTTACAGTCGTGGGTAAGGAAGTCATCCCTTTTGTATTTTTAAAAATATTTTCTGTTCAGCTTACAGTTTCCTTATGTGATTCCGAAGAGATACCTGTATTTAGTTTTCTCCTCCTTGATTCTGTTCTGTCCTCCGTGGGTCTCCCCACATTGCCTGGTGGCTGCAGAGGCTTGTTCGATTTTACTAGCACAGGAGGGCCATCTAGTGACCAAAAATCTTGGCACACTCGGGACCAAAGGGAGCAGAAAAGGAAGGAGCTGGTCTTTCCAGTCTGTCTTCTTGGCGGAGTGTTTTGAGGCCCATGATCATAAGGTTCAATCCTGTAGCCTAATCTAAAGAAAATTACTGGAACTTCCAACCTTCCCACACTCAGCTTTCTGACTTTAGGCAAATAATCTAACTTCTTGCTTTTTGCTTCTTATGTGAAACTGAGATGATAAACTTTGGTTTGGTGAATGAATCCCTTAGTCAAAAAAAGATTACTTAAAGAAAATAGTCAACTTTTAGGATTAATTTAAGGAACTTTTTTTAAGCTTCCATGGTTTATTCCACACCTTTTCCTACTCTAGTCCGTCTGCTTTGTCCACAAATATGATGTCACCAAGTTTGAACCCGTGTTGATAAGGCAAAGCTTCAGGCAGTGTCTGCGCAGACACTGCCGTCTGCCAGGAGACCCAGTTGTGGAACGATTTTAAACAGTGGGGGTTAAGTAGGAAAAAGATGTTCTACTAAAAGCAACTTGTATTAATGTTTTCTGTTCATATCTAGAAGATGATCTGTCCCGCCCCTTCCCTGACTGTGCTGGCAGAATGGAGCCTTATTTGACTTCCTTCCTTCCTAAATAACACACAGCAGGAGAAATAACTTACATTGCATTTATGTTCTTGCAACAATGTCATTATATTAATTGATTTGGTGGCGTTATTTGTTAATACGCTTCTTTTTATGTTTCAGAAAAGATGTTGGTTTGAAGCGATTTTTTCCTAGGAGTTTACTGGATTCTGTCAAGGTAATTAGAATTTGCTTTATCACACTCAGATGGCCACGTTATGTAAATACTTCCCTGTGGTGTATGGTTTTCTCTCTTATGTGTAAAAGTTACAATGTAAAAAGGCTGGTGGTTCTTATACTCTGTTAATAGTAAGTAGACTTTCCTGTACACAGCTCTGTCCTACAAAGTCACGGTTTCACTTGCTGTCACGTGTGATGCTCAGCTAAGTACAAGACTAAGAAAGCTGCACACACAGTAGGCCTTGTCACCTACGTCTTTATGGTCTCAGGAATGTTGAGACACTAGGTGAGGTAGTCGTGTGTGTG
Organism: Mustela putorius furo; assembly: GCF_011764305.1. Lineage (NCBI taxonomy): Eukaryota > Metazoa > Chordata > Mammalia > Carnivora > Mustelidae > Mustela > Mustela putorius. Next base: position 38,684,044 of record NW_025421322.1, on the reverse strand, counting down.
TCTCTCACGCATGTGAACATGTACGCGCACTGTAAGATCTCTCCCCCCTCGTGAGTAACTCGGTCTGCACCGTGTCCCCTCCCTCCCTGCAGAGGGAGCCGCAGGGGAGGGATGCCCTGGGGCTCTGAGGCAGGGTTTCCCCGCCAATCCAGAGCACATGGGGAGACGTTCGTTCGAGTGTGGAGGGAGGGCATAGGCTTCCGTCGGAATAGCGTCCGGCTTGTGGGACCTTTGCCATTTAGGAGCCTCATGGTCTCGGGCCCGTTTCTTATGTCCACAATGAACAAAACTGCATTTTGTAGGGTCGGGGTGACTGTTTGACAGATCAGTGTATGTATGTCACCTATCACGGCATCCGTACCACTGCGGTTTACATGTGAATGGTGGCTCTTAGCGCTCTGTCACAGAGGTGGTGTTCTGTCCTGGAACAGCCGCACAGCAGGCCGTCCGAGTAGGTGGGCGTGAGTGTTGCGAGAGGGCCAGCCTGTCGGTCCGGAAGACCAGCTCTGAGGCCACGCTGCCTCGGTGAAAATTCTGACTTCATCACTGTGAACTGCGTGGTGTTTTTGGCCAAGTTACGTGATTTTACTCTATTTTAGTTTCCACACGTGTAAAGTAGGGATGAAACCAGTTTCTAACCCTTGGGCTTCATACAGGAATGAATGAATTTGTAAACACAAAGTCTGAGAACAACGAACACCAAACTTGCTAAGAGTTACGTGGCGTGAAGAGGAGGAGGACTGAGCAGCTTACCTGCACTGATGAAATGCCAAGTCGAGCGGTTTTTATTGCATTAATCACTTATTTATTTTTAAGATTTTATTTATTTGCAAGAGAGAAAGAGTGCACAAGTCGGGGGAGGGGCAGAGAGAGACGAACAAGCAGAGTCCCTCTGAGCAGGCCGCCCAGCTTTGGGTTCGATCCCAGGACCCTAGAATCATGACCAGAGCCAAAGACAGGCTTCACCGTCTGCGCCCCCAGGCGCCCCTGCATTAGTCATTTCTCCGCAAGAGTATCTTGGTCATCATGCTGCTGCTGCTTGTTCCGTACGGGTTGTCCACTGTGTCCCACTGCCCGTTACTGGGTCCGAGTGTTGGTACAATTTCCCAAACGCAGTCTGTGACACAGGCCATGTGCGCAGGCCTCTGCGTGCTGCTCGTTGGAGCGTCAGGGAGGAGGTGGGAAGGGCCTGCCTTGCTCGCATAGCTTCTCAGCGGTCTAAAAATGTGAAGCAGATCCCAAAGCGTGTGTTTTAAAGTACTCTGCAGATGTGGTGAACAGTCAGGAGGAGCAGAGGAGTACGCTCTTCTGCGATGTTTCAGGCCCCGTTGTCAGTGTTGCTCCTGCTGTTTCATTCCCATCCACGTTTCCTGATCCACTCCCCGGAGGCTGTAGTGAGCCAGTGGGGAACCGGTCGTGCAGGGCCCTCCAAGCAGGTGATCAAGGCCAGGCCCGGCAGCGGCGGGTGGGACAGCAAGTTCACAGACCATTGCCCTGAGTGAGGTGGCCACGGTGGCAGGCAGAGGACAGAGAGCTTTAAGTGAAGTTAGTGAAGTTTGGTGTGGTGGGAGGGGTTGGAGGAGAAATCCAGGATGTTTGGAGGCGAGGCTCCAAACAGTGGCTCCACCATGGTGAGATGGTGCCTTCCAGGGGGCTGTTGGGTGTGGGCTCGCTTCGACCTGGAGAGTCCTGCTGTGGTGCTGAGAAGGTCTAGGCAGACAGCCCTCGAGTGGAAGGGATGCTCTTGGGCCCGAGTCTGCAGTGTGTTAGCAGGCGGGGTGGGGAGGAGGCGGCCACACAGGGGGAAGACACCCTTCTTTAGCAAATCAACATTTCACCTAACAGAAAAGTGTACTAGCCAGTGTGAAATTAAAAAGCAGCAAAGTATGTGAAAATGGCTGTGTTCTGTCAGGACCTGAGCTGCTCTCAGGTGTGAGCCCAAGGCGGCCTCAGTTCCTGCAGTCTCTTGGGATCCCCAACAGATTGCTCTACATTGAAAAAGGGTGCTCATACTCAAAACAGGGGACCCCCACCCAGGGGTCACAGATACCCTGGTGTAGGTGTAGCCCAGGTGATCCTCAGCACCCGGGGAGGTCTGCGAGGGGACGGGCCTGAGCCTCCCCCAACACCCCGTCCCCATGGCTGGCTCCCCCAGACCTGGGCTCCCCCACGCCCTCGCACAGTCTCCTCAGCACCCGCACCGCTGGAGCTCCGTCCTCCTCTCAGGACTCTGCTCAGGGCCTTCATCTTCACCTTCTCAAATCCGGATTCACAGTTACTTCCCTGTCTGCATTTTGTCTTCCGGCCTCCACCCTATTTTAACATCCCGAGGGTCCCTATGACGCCTGCTGTGTTCTCCACCGCGAGCACCGTGTTTGACATGGTGCCTGGCACTCGGTGACGTTTGGTGCACCTCACTCAGATGACCGAGTGGACAGCTTGCAGAGCGACTGGAAGATGAGTCGAGTTAGTGGGGAGCCGTGTAGGAGGGCGCCACGGAAGGAGGTCCTGCTCGGGAGAGCAGCGCCCAGAGTCCCGCACGCTTGTGCTCCGCACCCGCCCCGCATGAGCCCCCTTCCCTGACCAGACTCGTCCCTCCAGGCCCCTTGTGTCCCTCGGATCTGTCCCAGTGGTTGTCCTCGCTGTCCTGCTGCTGCCACTGACTCTGGTGTGAGGGCGGCTCTCATGGTGGACTGTGGGCCTGCTCCCTGTACGGCTGTCAGCTTGAGCTGGCGGCAGCGTGGAGAACACGCTGGAAGCAGGCAGGGCTGGGGCGGCTGGGGACGGGCAGTGATTGGGCCTGGGCACCGGGGCTTCCGCTAGAGCAGAACGGGAGGTGCCAACCGTGGGGAACTCAAGCGAGCTTGCCCTGAACTGAGTAAAGAGCAGCAGCGTTCTGAGTTCAGGCGCTGCTGATTTTGTGGCAAGCGGGAGACCAGTGTTTAGATACAGATTCATCGAGTGGTTCTCACCGAAGCACAGCAGAACTCACTTCCCACCTGCTTTCTCATGTACTTTTGTAAAACATGTTTGGTTTCTTAAATAGCTTAATCAGTCTTAAAAGTTGTGTCACCAGAAAATGAAAGTGGTAACTATGTGAGGTGGTGGACGGCCTCTAGACTTGCTGGGGTGCTCATTTCACAGTATGTGCAAATACTGAATCGCTGTGTTACGGACCTGAAACTGATACAATGCTACGTGTCAAATGTCCGTTAAAACACACTTTGCATGCATTGTAGGGGCGGGTGGATGAAAGAATTTAACTACTATTTTCCCACCTATTATTCTTTTATTGCAAGTTTTCTTTAACATTATGTTATATAAACTTTACTTCTGGGAAGCTCTGCAGGTTCAGTGTTGCGAGCAGCATCTGATACGTATTGGGCGACTACTGTAAGATTACTTTGTTGTTCATGGTGGCTATGTAGCAATTTCTGATGACCAAGCCAGTGACACTGTTCCACTCTGGAGAAACATCACATTCTGGGTCAGTTTCTTTGTAGGGATGGGTTTCAAATTGAACAGCCTTCACAGGTAGACACCTTGTGTCCTAAATCCAGGCAAACATAGTGAGACCTGAAACTATGAATCAGGACAGAAAGTGATACGGAATAGTCTCGCTTGCTCTAGCCGGTCCTAGAAGTGTCCTGAGTCACGTCAGCAGAGTCTAGGACGTTAGATCTTGTGGGGTCGTTTATTCGCTGAGACTGTGGGAAAGAAACGGTTCTGGCCTCAAGAGCCTTCTCAGAAAAACAGAGCTGGGGCTCCTCTCAGACAGCAGGGTTTTCTGGACACCGGAGGTTTAGGCAACGTGGAAGTCCAGGCCGTGGGAAAGTGTGGGTCCTCCCTTCTGAGCAGGGGCCGTGGTAGTTGCTGGGAGCCAGGGTCGTTTCTGTGAGCACAGGAAACTAGTCCTGAGCGGATCCTGGGGCCGCTGTCCTCCCCGAGACCTCTGGTTCTTAGCGCAGGGCCGGGCCCGCATGCCCGGGTGGCACACAGGAGCAGCCCGCAGAGGCTGGCGTGTGTCCGCAGGGTTGGCGGCGTGGAACGCGTGTGGGATTTGCTCACACCCTCCGTGCTAACCGTCATTCAGAGTTGCTGCTTTCAGTGCTGTCCCCGCAACTCTGAAGTTCCCAGAGATTCCCAGCACGTCAGTGCTGAGTGCAGGGGATGGAGCAGCAGTGGGGCTGGCCACGCGCTCTGCTGTCCCTTGACCCTCAGGACGCAGCCTTGCGAGCGGGTGGGAAAGGTCAGAAGGCAAGAGTCCTGTGCACAGAGAGCACCGAGGGCGTGAAGCCTGACGTGGGGGGAGGGAGGGGCAGCAGGGCCTGGCCTTGTGTTGCCACCCTGCGCCCCACATGGTCCTGCTGCTGGCCGCTGGTGGAGGGACAGGACACTCGGGGGGAAGCAGGATGGGGCGCAGTCGTGTCACGAGATCAGCGAGACAGTGGGCAACCACGGGGACTAGAAGGTACCACGTTTTATTTTGACACACGTGTCCATACTCACCTGTCACATGCAAGTTTATTTTTTTTATAACCGGCTTTGTAATGTTAAAAAAAAAAAAAAAAAAGACTGGAAAACAGGTGGTCTGCGCACCACCGGCATTGGCTTTGCCGTACTAACAACCAAGCCCCTGTGAGGCTCGTGAGCACGCCTGGCCCCTCCCTCATAATTTCGCCATCTCTCGCCGTCTCTCTTCCGCCAGAACTTGTGGCTGCAGTTCTCGGTGCTGCACGGAAGGGGACGGGCAGTGGGACCGGACAGTGTCCTTCCTTTGTTCTCAACCTGCCCATCCATCCCTTGAAGATACCTCTTAGGCACCCAGTGTATGCCGCCGGGCTCCTGCCCTAACCGGGCCTCACTGACATAGCAGGGTGACCGCAGGGCCTGCCCAGAGCCCTGTCCTTGGGCTTGTACCCCTGAAGTCCCAGTCACTCGGCCAGCTTCAGCCCCCAGCTGACGGCCTCTGGGAGGGGGAGTGACGTTCACATCTGGACCGCAGACCCTGGCGCCAGGCTGCTTGGGCTTCAATCCTGTCTCTGCCGTGCAGCTCTGAGATTTGGGGTCTCGGTCGTCTCTGTGCCTCCGTTTCATCATTTGTAAGCCGGGGGGATAGAACTTCTCTGTGAGGCTGCTGCAGAAGCGGAGGGCGTCTGGAGACGAGAGAGCAGCCGTGCCCTCCCTGAGCCTCCCGCAGTGCCCCATGATGACACAGCCCCTGACTTGGCCGCAACTCTTGGGGGCTGGACCTTCTTGGCCACCGTGCCCTTTATCCTGGCCCCTGTGGCCCTGAGGCAGCCCAGGCCCAGTTCTGACCCAGCGAGATGATTCCATCTGCTGAGCTTCCAGGGGCTGGAGCTGCAGGGTGAGGCAATCCAGCTCGTGTTTTAGAAAGAGCGGCTGGCCACAGTGTGTCCAGAAAGTCGATGGTAGTCTGGGGGGCTGTCGCAGAGGTTCGCGCCAGAGTGGGGTGGCGTGGTGGAAGGCATTAGGGAACACCCTGTGCTTCTTGTGGAAGCGCTTGCAGCACGTGGGGGTATAGCGGGGTTGAGCGGGTAGGGAAGAGGGGGGTCAGGACTGCCACCTGGCTTCTTCAGCATCTGGGAGGTCAGCCGAGATCGGGGCGCTGAGCCTGGAGGGTGATCCCAGGTTCTCTTCGTGGCCTGTCAGCTCTGGGATGTGTGGTAGGTCCTGTAGAACCCTCAGGTGGGCGGCTGGGGCTGGCGGGGGGGATGTCTGACACTCTGGACACGCCTTCAACTGCTCGGCTTTAAGGAGAGAACTCTGTCTCTCCCACTTGGGAGAGAAACCTCTTCCGGGTGACACATTTTGAACACATTTCGAACAGTGAGCAGGTGTGAGCGTGGAGTGTTGTCCGCTGTTTCTAAACAGGTGACTGGTTGGGAATCGGCTACAAGGCAGAGAACTGGCTTCGTTTCTGGACCTCTTTGACCGGGTTAGTCACCGCGCATCATTACCCATCTGCTCTGAGTGAACGTTCTTAGAGGTGCGAGTGGCCACATCAACTTTTTATCAATGTTAATAAAAGCGATCTGTCGCTGTGTTCTGCTCCCCATGCTCCTTGGGCAGCCGTTCTTTGCAGCTGCTGCCATATTCTAGGCTATGGTGTCCTGCTCTTGTAGGAAGAGTTGGGGGCCTTCCGGGGCTTTCTCTGCTCTGGTTTTCTCCTTCAGTGGACGCGTGAGCACGTGGCAGCACTATGTCCTGTCTCAGGCCATCGAACTCAGAGCAGTCAGAGCTGTCTTCCCACTGACATGCTAGTGAGCAATGTGCCATTGCTTTAAGGGACAGAACAGCTTTTACTTCCGTGTTGTCTGTTTCAGCGTCGTTAGGCTGGAGTTGTGCTCTCGCTCGGGTCTCCGCGGCCGGTCCCCGCGCTCCTGGCGGCAGCTGGACATCCCAGGCCACGGGTGTTTGCAGAGCCCGGAGTCCAAACAGCTGTTACGTGCCGTCCCAGCCTGTGATACGAGCGGCTTCTTCCGCCCCTTGACTCGTGGCCAGTGCTTAGATGGGCATTCCCCAAATATGTTTCCCAGACTTTTTGTTCGGAGCCTCCAAGGCTAACTGCTCATTTTCTGTGTGAAGGTCCGCTCTCGAAGCCTTGCTGACCTTGAGCCCATTTCCCTTACCTTCAGTTTTGACCGTGCGGTCTACAGCTGTCCTTAGTCCTCGGCAGAAGGCCTGCAGTCCCCCCACTGTCCTGCCGGCCCGGCTGCGGTGTTCCCTTCCTTCCCTCCTCCGCTTGGTTGGAGGGAGTCATCTGTGACCCCTTCAGCTGTGGCCCTGCCCTCTCCTGGGCTCCAGAGCTGTGTCCAGCTGTCTGCCTGAGCGTTCGGGTCCAAAGACGTAAGGGTTGCACCCACGTCCAGAATTGGTGTGACTCTGTTTTCACCAAGCTTGTCCCTTCTGTTTGCCCTCCGTTCCGTCCAGAAACCTCGTCCCTCGTCCTGCCCAGGTGCCTGTTTGCCTGCCGTCCGCATACAGTCATCCGAGTGACTGTCATCCCACAGCTCTGAGTCTGTGCTGCTGGTGTTTCTTGGGTGGTCTATTCTAGGAACGTGGCTGGTCTTTTTGCTTCTCATAGCCTCCTCCACACCCGCTGGGCAAGAGCAGCGCAAGCCTTTAGAATGGAAGTTCACGTGCCATAGGTCATGTTGCCACACCTGCTCCCTCGGCTCTTAAACCTGGTCCTCTGCCTGCCCCCGCCTCTTGCACTGTGGTCTTCATCCCACTGACTGCTGGCCGCCGGCTCCCCATCCTGGTCTTTGGCTACAGCGCCCAGCTGTCAGCTCACTCTCTGCAGTGTCCCACATCCAGTGATCCCTTGACCCCACAGTGGCCTTCACGCCACTGCAGCGGGCTGTCACCCCCATGTGCTGCTCCCTGGCAAGCCACCTCCTAGCCGCCTGAGCAGCCACAGCCCCCGACCTGCACAGATGAGCATGCTAGGTGGGATGAGGCCTTCCCCTCCTCTCCGCCCACCACCCCCAGCTTCCTCCTGTCCGCTGGCTTGGATTCCTGCCTGAGCTCTCAGCCGGGCCCCGGGTCTCCACCAGGACGTTCACCGGCCGGCCTGTTCTCCACGGCTCACCATTTCAGTTCATGGGAATTCCCGCCTTTCGGGACATCGTGTTGGTTCTGTTTTTCAGAATAAATCTGCTTCTCAGCCCTTTCCCCTTCTGTACGTGCACAGACTCTGCTCACCTCTTCTCGAGTACTGCACTGCCACCTGCTCGGTCCCCCCAGCGTCCTTCGTACAGTTCACGGCGCGGCAGCCAGTGTGTCAGCTCTCGTGACTCTGCCCAAGGCACCCAAGGACTCTGTCTCTTCCTGGAGTGAAAGCCGGGTGCTTCCTGCGGCTTCCCCCAGCCCTTCCTCGGACCGTGTCGTGCATCCTCTGCCCGCTGCCTCCCCGGGCTGCTGCTGACGTACCGCGGACTGTGGGCTGCCTGGTGGGCCCTTCCCTCCACCACGCAGATGCTCGCGGTGCAGAAGCAGAGCACTCAGGCACGCACCAGAGGTCTGGAAGCTCTCGTTCCGCCACACGGAGAAAGGGCGTAGTTGTTCTGTCTCCTTCTCTGTGTGTGGATACGTGTGCACCTGAGCTCACACGTACCTGCGTCACCCTGTAAGCGGTTCTTTGCTTTTAAAGGCGTCTGTACTCCACGTACAGACTGTTTCACCTGACACCATGATAGGGATTTTCATGTCCGTGAATTATTCCCCACGACGGTCTTGAGGGCTGCGTACAACGTGGGCAAATTATGATGTGTGTAACCCAGCCGCTGTTGTAGATCCTTCTGCACCGAACCTCCTTGTTGCTGATTCCTTGCGGAGTTCTCCGGTCTCTTCTGAAGTCTGATGCCTTGGAATTTAATTTCTGGATCCAAAGTAGTTTTTCTTTAATGTGTTTTGATTTGTGCTGCCAAATCGCCCTTCAGGAAGATTGTATCTACTTCCCTCCTAACAGGGGTATGTGAGTACCCTCCCAGCTAGGTTTTGCCGGCTCCCCGTCGTGTGCGTAGATAGGACGCGTTTTTTATTTTATTTTTTATGCTTGATTTTTAAGACAGTATGTGTTTTTTAATGCCTGACCTTTTACAGCATGTTCTAATAAGCAAATTATTGCCTTATACATTTCTGTTTAAGAAGTAATGCTTGGAGGGGCTCCTGGGCAGCTCAGTAGGTTAAGCCTCTGCCTTCAGCTCAGGTCATGGGAGATCTCAGGGTCCTGGGATCGAGCCCCGCATTGGGCTCTCTGCTCAGAGAGGAGCCTGCTTCCTCCTCTCTCTCTTTGCCTGCCTCTCTGCCTACTTGTGATCTCTCTCTGTCAAATAAATAAATAAAATCTTTAAAAAAAAAAAAAAAAGTAATGCTTGGAATCACCAAACTATGTACTTAAAAGGGTTAGGATGCTGTATCTTACACTGTGTGCATTTTATTACAGCTGCTTAAAAAGGGATGTGGCGTTTCCCAGTGATGTGAACAGAGGTGGGAGCGAGTGGTGCGAGGGAGCTGGTGTCTTGGGCATTTGCTGTTGCTGCTGTGTGTCGCTGACTCTAAAATGACTTTCGTGATTTTATCGCGCAGGCCAAAACGCTACGGAAGCTGATCCAACAGACGTTTAGACAGTTTGCCAACCTTAACAGAGAAGAAAGTATTCTGAAATTCTTTGAGATCCTCTCCCCGGTGTATAGATTCGATAAAGAATGCTTCAAGTGTGCTCTGGGTGTAAGTATGGGGACGTGGGAAATGGTGGCCTGGATTTCGTTTCTTTTGCTTTCTCTTGTCCATGGACACCTGAATTTCTAATTGAAATCTGACTGTCACATATTTAACAACATGAAAATATTCGTCATTCTCCGGTGGGGAAAAATGCAAACAAGCAAATGTATCAATGTGAGGAGGAAGTCACCTTGCTTTAGAAGCACGCCTGTGTTGATGATTAGATTTCTTTATTCCAGCTCAGTGATATATTAATTAACTGTGCTCTCTGGGCTAATTTAACCATTCAGAGAGCCTTTCCAAAGACCCGTTGGCTTCGGACCCACCGGATACTGGGTCAGTGAAGTCACAGGTGTTCCGTCGTGCTTGGCTACGTAGAGGGAAGGCCCCCGCCTCCACCCCTCCTTGCTCCTTGAACGTGTTCGTGCTTTCATCTAAAATATTTCTTTTCTCTTCTGGGAACTTTGTCATCACCTGTTTCACCCTTCAAAAGTCAAGCTGGATTATCTCAGTGGAACTGGCAATTGGCCCTGAAGAAGGCATCAGTTACCTCACAGACAAGGGCTGCAATGTAAGTCTGCTTTAGGGACATCTTGGGGCTGCTTGTGCACTGACCGTCCTCATGCTGGACCCGAGCACAGACGGGGATGAGTCCCGCCCCTTCCCAGTCTCTGGCCCCCCGCTGGAGAGGGGACATTGTCCTGGGTTCTGCATCACCAATGAGCTCTTCGTACATGCCGCAGTGCCCGCCAGCTGTTTGCAGCGAAAAGCAGGGCATTCTGACCCTCGTCACATGCCGTGACAACCCATTCCACCCGGAGGGTTGACCTCCACGTGGAAGACAAGTGACACAAGTCAGAGAAGAAAACACGGGAATATCTATGTGAATTTGGAGTAGGAAGAGATTCCTTAAACTGCATTTACAAAGAACTAACTCTAAAAGACAATTCTGACAAATTAGAGTACGTTGAAATCAAGAACTTCTCATCGAGAGGTAGTAGAAAGGCAAGGCAGATAGTTGCTTTAATACGTTTGACAGTAGACTTGAAGCAGGGGGAAGCTTGGCAGTAAATCGCTAAGTGAAGGGCAGACGACCCAAGAGGGTACCAAGTTGTCTGGAGGTAGAGGAGAAGGTGTTGCGCCCGGGAGCCCCGGGGTGACGCGCAGCGTGGCGCTCTTGTGTGTCTGCTAGGATGGCTGAGACGAAGAGCTGTAATGCCAAGTGTGGGCGGGAGGGTGCCCAGCCGGAGCCACCCTGTACCGGTGGCAAGGGTGGCCGTCGGTGTGAGCTCTGCGGGCAGCCCGTGGCCGTATGTGTGTTCACTGCTTACAGATTGTCACGTCCCGGCCTTTAGGTGCGATCTGTGGTCTCCTGGGTTTTCTTGTAGGGTTGTCTCTGTCCATTATACATGTGAGCCTTTAACCCACCCTGGATTCCACCTCGAGTCCTCTGGTGAGGTCACAATGGGGCCCTGAATGTGGGTAAGGGAGGCCGGCTCTGGAGGCCGCAGCCACGGTTTCCACCTTGACTCACTCTCACGTGAGTGTGAGACTTCGTGTGACTTTGTGTGACTTCGGCCCCATCCTGCCGCCACTGGCTCATGTTTCCTCGGTAGTAAAGTGTCCGTAATCATTTCAGCCACCTAACAGATTGGTCAGACAATGAAGACATGAATTAGATCGTGCCTGCGCACCTCCCATGCCTCCCGCAGCAGCACGGCAGTTTGGGGTGTCCCCCTCCTGTCGCCTGCTGTAACTCGCGTTCCATTAGCACATCCTCTGCCTCCCGTGTTGTCAGGGTCACCAGGGAGCAGTGTCTCGGGGTTCTCTCGTCATCTCTCCGGTGACTTCAGTCCTGCGCCTGGTCTCAGGCCGCCACGCATCTGGGGGGTTTGGCGCGCTCAGCTGTGCGGGCAGTGGGTGTGTCACAGCGGCTCTTAGTGGGCAGGCGCAGAAATCAGGGGCATGGCATTGCGGTCCCTTCCCTCCGTGTCGGCATCGATCTCCGCAGACCCTGTTTCCATCTCGTTCGCTTGACTTTAGCCTTCCTCCTGCTGTTCCCTTTGGGTGTTTCTTTCCAGTTACTCTGGAGGCCATTTTCTCGCACAACCTTTCATGTCTTGTCAGTGTCAGCGGGTGTGTTCTCCTTCTGTCGTATTTCCATACAGCTTGAAGTTTTCTCGTTCTCGTAGCATTACCTAGGAGCATGTTACACTTCAGGCCGTTCTGAGGTTTGGGTCTCACTGTTACCATTTCTCCCGTTCCTGGCCGATGAGCAGAGGCAGGTTTTTCACAGGTTAATTCTAGTGAATGTGTTACTGTCTTTTTTATGGCCAAGCACCTGGTGGTTTTTAATCAATTTTTATGGGGAAAAAAGTCTGTTTTCTCTTAGAAACTATGAGGATCTCTGTCCTCTGAAGTGGAAGTTGCTTGTTGTGTAAAGTAGACGGAAACAGATGGGGTGGTGAGGATAGAGCCCGGGAAGTGCCTGTACACTCTGTCCTGCCTGTATTTCTACCTGCCACACCTGCCCTCCAGGGCCAGGCCTTCTGTGGGTGAGCGTCACGCTTCCGGTAAGACCGCTCCTGGCTGCGGAGCGACCCCGACTCTGCTCTCTTTCCTTCACCAGTAAATGCTTCCAATCTACTGGCCGTTCCTGTCAGCATAGAAAAATGTGTAATCTCTCTCATCCTAAAAATGTCCTCCCTCAAGCCTGTATTCCTGTCCCTGTCCCCGCCAGGCAGCCCACACGTTTCCTCTCTGCTCTGTTGCACACGTTCTTGGCACGTGGCCGCTGAGCCCCTGGTGAGCGCCGCTGCTCGAAGCCGAGCTGCTCTGAGTGCACCGCCTGGGCTCCTCCCGTGCTCTCTGCAGCCCCCGCCGGCGCCCCAGAGCCTGCCCAGCCTCCACCGGGGGCCCAGTGGAGCCCCTTGGTACTTCTGAGTCCTTATCGACTTTCCCGACTTCGGGTCCCCCCCTCGCCAGTGCAGCCCAGTACAGGTCCAAGCTGCCTTGGACTTTTCAGTGGTCTAGCAGCCCAGTTTGGAAGGTACAAATGAATTTCAGTGATGTATCTTTTGTGTCCCAGTCCGTCCCAGTTACCGTCATTTCAGGGCGTCATCCGTGTAGAGGCTGTGGGACTTTCATGTCCCTTATCACCGTGAGTCTTCTCAGGTGGCGTGTGTCCTGCGCTCCGTCACAGCTCAGCGCGGACTGGCCTCAGCAGCCGGCCGGACCAGACGGCCCCGCTCTGTGGCCTCCTGTGCACACACTCGCCCTCTCTCCGGGTCGTCAGGATGACTTGCTTGCCTCGTCCGGGGTGTCGCGTTGGCCAGGTCACGCATGTGTGTGCAGCAGTTTGGTGCTGGGCGGCGAGCCGGCAGCCGGGGCCCAGTGCAGAGGGAAGTCGGCGCGGTCCTGGCTTCCTGGGGCCTGCCTTCCTTTGGGCCTCATCACTTCCTCCCGCCCTTCCCCAAACAAAACAGGGCGAGTTTCAGACAGTACCGCCGGGTGCTTTGCTGCGGTCCTTACCGCAGTCGCAATGCCTCCTGCACGACTGTTGATGTCTGGGCTCACGCTGCCCTGCTTCGCTGCTCTCCTCCTGGTACTTAGAACAGAGCCCTGCGCCTCGGCAGTTCTCAGAGTCACGCATTCACTCCCTCATGTCCCAGGCGCGGCCCTCCTTCCTGGCGATAAGGGGTGACTGGGATGGGTGTCGCCCACGAGCTCCCCGCATGGTGCGGTCAGTCTGTCTGTGAGAGCAGATAGAAGAAAGAACACGGACAGCAGAAATACCGTGACCGTGAGCGAGGGCCTAGCCGGGTGGGGAGTGTCTGCTGTACCGCTCGGAGGGCTGGTCACTGTGCTTCCCTCCCAACCCTGTCTTCTTTGTAATAGATTTTTAAAAAAAGATTGTATTTATTTATTTGACAGAGAGACGCAGCGAGAGAGGGAACACAAGCAGGGGCAGTGGGAGAGGGAGAAGCAGGCTTCCCGCCAAGTGGGGAGCCCGATGGGCTTGATCCCAGGACCCCAGGATCATGACCTGAGCTGAAGGCAGGTGCATAATGACTCAACCACCCAGATACTCTATAACAGATTTTTTTTTTTTAAGATTTTATCTATTTATTTATTTGACACAGAGAGAGAAAGAGCTCACAAATAGACATTGAGGCAGGAAGAGAGAGATGGGGAAGCAGACTCCTTGCCAAGCAGAGAGCCCCTTGTGGGGCTCGATCCCAAGACCCTGAGACCATGACCTGAGCCGAAGGCAGAGGCTTAACCACCGAGCCACCCAGGTGCCCCATAACAGATATTTTTTAAGAGCCTTTTGGTAACTTGAAATAAAATCACAGAATATGCTGTGAACATAATAATTCCAAAACGTCTATTTCAGCTCAGAGACCAACAGCCGTTAGAGGAGGGACAGAGCTGAGGACTGGGCGCGCTCGTCCGAGAGGGCCGCTGTGAGTCCTCCCTCACACACAGTGTGCAGAAGCGACAAGGGCTTCCAGGTGACCAGCCTTGGGGGGCGTGTCAGAGTGAGGCAGAAACACTGTAGGTTTTTAAAAAAAGGAATATAATAATTTCCTTGATGAGTTTCTCACTGTGCTTTGAAAAAAATTTTTAAATTATAAGTTAATAAAATATGGTAACATAATCATTTACCGAGATTAGTTGAGATGTCCGTCATTTCAGGTGTCACCAGCCTAATAGCGGTTGATTCCTGGTTAGAAGGAGCCTCATCTCCTCTGTTACAGACGCATGTGCACATGGGGTCGGCAGCTCGGATACCAAACAATCATTGCCCTCTGTAATGTCATTTTCCTAAATGGTGAACAACTCATCCTAACATTCCAGAGATAGCAAAATCATTAATTACACCTAAATTACACCCAAGTTGTGCTCCTGGAAAGTTGAGTGCAGAGCATATGTTGTGTTTTAAAGAAGGCTTGGGTTCTAGAGTCTGATTTCTCACCAACATGAATACACACCAGGATCTTGGAAAGCTGTTCGGGACATAGGACAGTTTTCGTTGTGAGGGGATTTTCTGTGCGTTATATCATGTCTCACGGCCATGGTCCACATCTGCCTCCCTCACTCTTCAGCCAACCAGAAACAGCTTTCTGGGGCCTGAGGGCGCCCTGGGAAGACTAGAGTGCGTCTGATCAAGACGAGCTCATGATGGGAAGTCGGGTCCGAGCGGCAGGCGGAGGGCACGCCGGGTGGGCGCTTGCTTCCTCTGCCAGCGTCGTGCCCGTTGAAGCAGGGGCTGTCAGACCGGACTTACACTGTGAGGCGCGGCCCTGGCTTCCAGGTAGGGGCGGTCTGTGAGGGGGCCAGGCACGGGTCCAGGGCGACAGCTGCAGGGTCGATGGCACCAGAGGGACAGCTGCAAAGGTGGAAGGAAACCGCAGACTGCGGTGTGGAGCCGGCTGGGTCGGGGAGGAGGGGAAGGAGCCGGCGGGGATGCCGCCGTCTCTCGGCTCAGGAATAGGGTTGAATGGTGACGCTCGTTGCTGTGCTGGGGAGGCCTGAGAAGGAGCCGGTGTTGAGAGCAGATCCCGTGACTGTGCTGTTTGCAGTCTGGCCCCGATGTCCACGTGGGGGTGTCACACCGGCGGTTGGATATGTGTCCCGGTTCGGGGCTGGGGATGCTACTTGCACCACAGGGCTGGGCTGCCATGGCTTACGGGAAGGATGGGCCCAGCACAGAGTCCTGTGGCCCTTGATGATTTAGCCACGGAGTAGAGGAGAAGCCAAAGGAACTATGGAAGATAGTCAGGGAAGGAGGAGGGAACCCCACGCAGGCAGATGGCACAGAGGTGGAGAGAGGGGAGTAGGCACAGGGGCTAGCCGCCTGCTGGTGTCTTAGAGTGGGAAACTGGAGGCCTGCCCTGGGCTCCCGTCCGAAGGCCTCCCAGAGCACACCTGTGCCTGAACGCAAAGCTGTGAAGATATTCTGATGTGAACGGAAGCTTTCTCTCTCTCTCTTTTAAAGATATTTATTTATTTGAGAGAGAGAGAGAGAGCGCATGCACACAAGCCAGGGGGAGGGACAGAGGGAGAAGCAGACTCCCCACCAAGCAGGGAGCCCTACATGGGGCTCAATCCTGGGACCCTGGGATTGTGACCTGAGCTGAGGACAGATCCTTCACCAACTGAGCCACCCAGGCGCCCCTATGAGCCACTTCCTTTTTTAAGATTTTATCCATTTATTTGACAGAGACACAGCGAGAGAGGGAACACAAGCACGGGAATGGGAGAGGGAGAAGCAGGCTCCCTGTGGGCCGGAAGCACAATGCGGGGCTCTGTCCCTGGACCCTGGGATCATGACCCAAGCCGAAGGCAGACGCTTAAATGACTGAGCCACCAAGGCATCCCAGTGAGCCACTTTCTGCACCGTAGTCCAGCTCGGTCCCAGTGGCAGAATTTGGGCTGAGTAGAGCACTTGGTGGGAAAGGCCCCGCCTCTTGGCATTGAGACAGAAGGAGGCCGCGATCGGGGTAATTGCTGTGAATGAATGTGTGGGAATCATCACAGCAAACCTTCGTCATGAGCTGCTGGGAGGGTAAGGGACAAATGGGCATGTGTTTTGGAGAAATGAAGTCTCTGTTGGCATGCGCTTCTGGGAAGGGTCCTTTGGACACCTGCCACCCCTGTGGTGCCGTTACACTCAGAGATGCGCTCTAGTTCAGGGTACGCTGGGAGTGCGCCAGGTCCCTCCCTGTGGGAAGGGGGCACGACCCACACACGGCTCCCCCCGAGGCCAGCGAGCGAGTCACGTCTGGGACTTGGTTCCGTTCCTTCCTTCTCTGGGGCCTGGGACTCCCCAGCCGGCTCTGACAGCCGGAGTGCTCCTGCTCGGTCATTAGCAGCAGACAGCAGGCCCGTCCCTCACTGGCAGCAAGCAGACAGTTCCTGGCTGTCCCAGGACTGCTCTGAAGGAGGCGAGTACCCCGCTGGGGCTGATGGACGCGGTCCCTGGGAGGAGGCCCTCGGGAGAGTGCGGCGGGGTGGGCACCGCGAGAGGGTCACACAGTACCGGACAGTCCTTTTCTGGGGTCGTAAGAGGTTTGCCTTTTCTCTCCCAAGCCCACACATCTGGCCGACTTCAATCAAGTGCAGACCATTCAGTACTCGAACAGTGAAGACAAGGACAGGAAAGGGATGCTGCAGCTGAAAATCGCCGGCGCGCCCGAGGTAAGGATGCGGCTTCCGCGCGCCCTAGCAATCCCTGCTTCCTCACACGCGCTCCTGCTCTGTTTCCAGTAGTGATGAGTGCATGTCCCCCAGAGTAGAGCAGGTGACAGACGGAAGAGCCGGTCAGGCGCACATCAGGGTGGTTGAAGAGTCCTGTAACTGCCATGGTCTTCAGCCTCTTAGGACCGTGTGAACACACGGGTCCCCTGGGTCAACGGCGTCGTTCCCAGACTGCTGTGCCTGCCGGGCCGGGTCACCGGCTAGCAGCTCCTGCCGGCTGGGTCCCCCACCACTTCGACGCTCAGCACAGGAGCCAGGAGCAACATGGGTCATTCTCAGAACCCAGCGAAAGAAGTTTTTTGAGATCCTTTGTCCCCAGTGTACGGCCAAGGAGGCCCTGCCCAAGTGGTGGAGATGGGGCGCCTCCTGGGGCCCGCGCTTTTAGTCCACAGGCAGCGTGGCCCGGTCCAGATAGGGCGTCACCTGGCAACTGTGCATCAGGAGACCCTCTCTGATCAACAGGCAGAGGACGCTTCTGTATTGAGGAGTCGGAACGACGGGAATGGTGGCACACAGCACGCGTTCGGACCCCTCATTGTGCCGCGTACCACCCGTGGTCTTTGGGTGGCGACAGCCTTTCCTCAGATGGGTTTATCTGTCACTTGTTCTTTCTGCCTTGGGAGCCATGACATTTCTGAGGCTCTAGGAAGTGCATTTTTGATTCTCCGGGGTGAATAAATGAAACCCTGAAATACGGAAACTGTTGCCAGCTAAAATGTCCTGACAGCGTCTCCGTAATGTTCTTGTTCTGCCTCGCCGCGGCCAGAACTCCGAACACGGAGCCGAGCGCCGGGAAGGTGTGTCCGAGGCCGAGCGGGGGCGGGGTACTGCTCGGACGAGGGCATCCCTGAGTCCGGCAGGAAGGAACAGCTCTGATCATCTCCCGGGCAATCGCTAGTGATCAGTCTTAAGGAAGTTTATCAGAACTGCAGGTCTGATAGTGAAAACAGTGATTTCTGACCTCTATGCATGCTAAAAATAAGGAGATTTTAGTAATTGTCTTTAATGCTAGAAAAATGATGATGGATAATTGATAAAAATGTACTCCATGTTTGGTTTCTAAAATAGGCCACACTTGAAATACACTAATTCTTTAACTTCTTCACTTAATTAGATGTGCCGAGGGGCCAGACACTCTGAAGGGAAATAATTTTTTTTTTTTTTTTTTTTTGCCTCCTTCAGTTCTAGAAAATGAATCTCAGTTTTAAGTGATTTTTTTGTTTTTGTCTGGGCCGCCTTCTGTCACATGTTCTAGGAATAACGTCCTTAAATATCAAACTTCCTTTTTCACGCCGACTTTATGACAAATCTGTGTCGCTGTCACTCTTCTGTTTCCAAGTGTATCTAGAGTTCTGATGTCACAGTGCAGCTGCCCCTTTGATGACTGCAGAGAACAATAACGCCTCTCTCTTGGTCTTTTCCCCTTTTAGCCTCTGACAGTGACAGCGCCGTCCCTAACCATCGCCGAGAATATGGCGGACTTGATAGATGGGTACTGCCGGCTGGTGAACGGGGCCACACAGTCTTTTATCATCAGACCCCAGAAAGGTGAGGTCCTGCTTCTGCTTGAGCAGCCCCGAGGGAGCTGTTAGGCGAGCTCACCCCAAAGCCTCTACTCCTTCTTTCAGACGACTCTGAAGACCAGATGAGTAATTCAGCCCATTATGTCTATGTTCTTGCTTTTTGGGGGAAGTGGGGCAGGGCGCAGCCTCTGAGCCGGGTTTGACTAGAAGAGCCACAGGGAAACACTGTTGGGTTCAGGCTGCTGGGTTCGGGCAACACGCTGGAGTGCCGTCCAGTGCTGGCAGTGTTTGTACATAAACTTTTGGGACAATGTTTTGGATGTTTGTCTGTTTTCAGGTATCCTTTGTAACTCATGTAAAATAAAGTATCTGTTTTTTCTTATAGATCTCAAAAGCTTAGAGCACAGAACAAAATTAGTTCTAAGTCGTGATGTCAGATCAGTGATTAGAATGAATACTTGTCCCAGAAGCAAGGCTGTGTCACTTCAGAAGTGACGTGGGGTTCTTGCAAGGCCCTGCGAAGGGCTGTTTCGGAAGATTTGGATTTCTGAAATAATCAAGCAGAGTGTTCCTGGCAGGATAATAGCATCATGGTAGCAGGAAAAATCTGGGCTTTAGCAATGTATCCGTTTGTATGTTCAAATCGCAGGTCCTCTGAGTGGCTACCTGTAAATCGCTGACCCTTCCTGTGCTCGGGTCTCCCGCTGTCACACACACGGAGTGCTGCCGCCTCTCTTTTATGGTTTGGGGCGGGTAAATGACTTCACCTCTGTAAGGGGCTGGAGCCGTGCGGCACGTGCGGCGGCCGTCATGTCCGCATTGTCCCTGTGGCTACTTGCCGGCCTGCGAGCCCGACCTTCCGTGTGCACCTGGACTCTGACCGTCCCCATCCGCACAGAAGGTCACCTGCTTTACGGCCTGGGAGGCGGGTCCACAGTGGTGCCCACGGAGCTGCCCACTCTGGGGCAGGGAGACCGAGGGTCCTTGGAGGACTGCCCCCATGACCAGGACCCTCCCAGGAGCGTGGTCCCGAGGGGCTGAGTGCTGTGTACACAGCCTGGAGAGGAGCCGGGAGAGCGGATGATGGAGTCGAACTCCCGGTAGAGACGCCGCAGGATGCCCGGCCTGCCAGCTGCCCGGTGCACTGCGCTGACGGAACGGGCGGAGGGAGCAGGCGGGGGCCGCGGTGGGGAGCCGTGTGAAGCAGAGGAACCCCCGGGACGTTTGTTTCAAAGTTAGTCTCGTGCTGTGCTCCGAAGACAGTAGCTGAAGCCACAGCCTGAGGCCAGTCGGCGTGTGGCTTCTGGGACACGCCTGATCGAGTAAAAACCGTGTGACACCACGATCACACCAGTAAAACCTACTCTTTTCTAAAATATAGTGTATATTTCGATTTATAGTAGTTTTCTTTGTACGGACTGTAGTAATGAAGTTGCTTTTAGAAAGGTGTAAAGGCTTCTCTCAGTTAAAACTCGTGCAGACATGAGCTCCTGATATTTCATCTTGTGCTTCAAGCACGGGTATAACCTTGCAAAATTTATTTAAATGTTTTTGGGAAAATTCCTTTCCCTGAAGATCGTATTTTGTGAAAGTGTTCAATGTGACATATTGCCTGTCTCCTTTTTAGTAAATAATTTAACAATTTTTATCCTAATTTACCAAATGTTCCTAATCAGTATGTCTGTCCACACAAAAATAACATTGAGACATTGAGCGCTGAATACACCAGCCTTGCCATGTTTGAAACTTCAGCACCTTCCTGTGCTAGTTTTCAATTGGCTCTTCCCCCCCTTAGGGATAAACATCTTGATATCAAGTCTTGTGCACCAAGAGGCATTAAGTTCTTCATGCATCTGACTAGAGCACAAGGGAAAAACGCTTCTCATAAAATCCTAGTAGGGTGTGCTTAGCAATTTTATGTTGTCTTTACAGAATGAGATACTAGACTCGATAATTTACTGACCCTGTTCTCAGTCCCAGCATGTTAATTTATGTACACAACTTCTATCCTGGATACCTAAGCAAAGCTCTACTGCCCAGTGGAGATGTACTTCAAGTCAAACATTTTTAGTGGATTATAGTCCGAAATACTTGTGGACAAGAGCACATGAGCATTTTTTAATTTAGATTTTTTTGAAATGTTTAATAAATTGAACACGTCTCTACAGTGCAGTGCTCCACTTCCCTGGCAGTGTGCGGTCACAGACACGGATACGCCCGTGTGTCTTCTCTAGACTATAAACTGTTACGTGGTAAGCAGCATATACATGTTTACGTGCACAACAGAGACACCTGTTCTACGTGATCCACAGTTCTGCTGTGAGCTCTGCGTGTGCTCAGGTGCACCTGATTCGTTCTGTGACCGCCACAATTATGTCGCACTCACACAGCACTTTTAATGGTGGTTTTACTGGGACAGACAACAGAATTAGAGCCATACATAGCAAGATATCCTGAGCCAAGTTCCTCCAGAGTTGCTGAATGACCTTGGCCCTTATTGTAGGGCGTTAGCTAGCCTACACCGTCCAAGAAAGTTCAGTGGCAGTTTTTCAATTTTAGTCAGATTTCCCTCAGAGGAGAGAATTATGCAAGTTAACATAGGGTCGTAATCTCATTCCTCGGGGGATTTCCTGTACGCGGGATGATAACGAGCCTGCACCTGTGAGGGAGGGGACCCACGCTTCCAAGATGTCACGGCCCGGAGAGGAGCTAGACCAGAACTGACAGGCGGGTTGTGTAAACATGAGAGCACTTCTGTCAGTGAAAGAAACATTCTTTTAAAGCTGAGACATAGGAGGGAGAACATTGGTGACACAGACAGCAAGGAGTCCAGATCTCCCTTCTCGCGTGTTCTTCGCTCGCTGAGATGAGCCAGTGGGCACACGGGCCCCTTGTAGGAGAGCGGACACGCAGATGCCCAGGAAGCAGAGCGCCTTCTCTGGTTTTGGTCTGGTGAAGTGACTGATCTTCCAACCCATCCTCGGCGGGGCTGGGAAGACCCGCCCGCACAGTCGGTGTCCGTGGGAGGTGCCGGTGGCCAGCGTGGCGGGGGCGCCCTTGTCCATTGTCTGCCTTCTAGAAATCCTCCCGCAGAACCAGACCGGCCCAGGGTGTTCACTCTGCAGTGTGTGTAGAAGCTCAAAACCAGAAACTGCCCGTGTCCACATGGTGGGAAGTGGTCCCTGAAGGAGGCAGCGTGCTGCCCACGGAGAGTGTGGCACAGCTGGAAACCATCAGGGGGCGCTCCTTCCGCGCTAAAAGACACACATGTGTAGCCAAACTGTGTGTGTGTTCGCAAGTCCGCGGTCGGAAGTCAGGGCAGCCCAGTGACCGACGGTGGACGGGTGGAGCTCCGGGAGGTGGAGGAGATGTGTCTGAAGCGGGCGAGGAGCCTTCGGCGCGTCCTTGTCCTCCCCACAGTACGCACCTTTATGACGGAGATGGTTACAGGGAGCCTGCATTGTTCGGTTTAAAAAACAGATAAAAACTTTTATTCAAAAATTAGAAATTAAATGTAGGTTGTAGCCTACATTTGTGGATACATCCTAATTCCTAAAGGATTTACTCCAGAAAATAAGATACTTGCCGTGGGAATGACACGTGAAATCGTATGTTAGGCATTCAGCTTCTAAATTTAAGGGAATGTTAAACATTAACATGGGAACCAGGCATTTCAGTCGGTGAGTGCTGAGTTTTATAACTGCTGCTGCTGGTGTGTGTCGCTGTTGTTCTCCGTGATCGGTGACTTTCTGCTTCCTGAAGACGTACTCTCGGGATGCTCCGTTGGTAACCAGCTCATTTCTGCCTCTTTCTGCCCCTGCCCAGCCACTTAGGAAGTCTCTGGGAACCAAGTGTTTATGAACGGGTCTCTTTTCTCTCCAGGAAGTAGACATTGCAACAAAGAGTGCAGACAGCTAGCGGCCACACTGATGTGTCATGGGCAAGGCCGTTACTAACTGGCAGTGGTGGGTGTGGGCAAGGCGTGGTTGGAGTGTTCATGGTGGTCAGCTAATGATAGGATTTTCTAGTGACTCCACATTTGGCCTTCGTGACTCGGTTATTTTGCTTGAAATGTGGATGTCAGGAAGTCAGAGCCAGGCCGTGTGGGTGCAGTTATGGTGGCATATGAGGTAGTGGGTCTGGGTTCTGCACTAGTCATGCCTCCCCACTGTCCCTGCAGACCGGACAGTCCGACTTCTGTTTCATAGAAACAGAATGTTTCTGTCATTCAGAAAGAGTCACTCACATGAGGTCCAAGGCTCACTGAGTTATCAGTTACCAAGCGGTGGTCTGAGAAGCTTCTGAGTGCCGGGAGCCCTGCGGGGTGTTAGAGCCACCTATGTGCAGGTTAAGTCCGACCTTCGAGTGCTCTGATCCTGGAAGTGCCCGGCACAAGGCAGAAGCACAGCGGCACCGCCAGATCCACCTCAGGGGCTGTAGGAAGGGCTCCCTGGAGTTCATGCTGTGCTCGAATGGAGCTTGCCTTTTTTTTTTTTTTTAATAATATCATTTATTTATTTATTTATTTATTTATTAAATTTTAGTTAACATACAGTGCAATATTGGTTTCTGGAATAGAATTCAGTGAATCGTCTCTTACACAAAACACCCAGTGCTCGTCATAACAAGTGCCCTCCCAAATCCCCACCGCCTCTCTAGTCCGTCCCCCACTGAACTGAGCTTGGAGAAACGGAGGGATAGGTCTTTCTACAGGAAGGAAGAGCTTCTCTTGAGGGTTGGAATGTGCAGGCAGCATGGTGTGTTCAGGGAAGTATGGAATGCAGTCCCCGGGCACCAGGGGACAGTGCAGAACAAGACTGGGGAGACAGGACAAAGGTGACTTCTGGAGGCAGAGAGCTCTTGGCACTGAGTTCTAGGGCAAGTGCAAGGAGCAGAACTGCAGACAGCAGTCAAGATGGCGCGGGGTGACTCTAACGGCTGCCTGGGCAGGCGTCAGAGAGGTGGGTGGTAGGTTGGCAGCACCCCGAAGACAGAGGCGGGCCGCTGTTCTGTACCAGCAGAATGAAGCAGCGCTTTGTGGGTCACGCAGATGCGCTTACATTTCTTCTCACAAGCCATTGAGGGGGTGTCCGTGTGGCTCAAGTCAGCAGAGCATGCGACTCTCAACCTCAGGGTTATGAGTTCGAGTCCCACATTAGGTGTAGACTCTACTTAAAAATAAAATCTTAAAGCCAGTGAGAGACATGACAATTTTAACTAAGGGAATGAGTTGATGGGTTTGTATCAGGGGAAGATTGTCCTGGTAGTAATTTAGCTTGGGGAAGGATTAGAGGAAGGGATTAGTTAGGTGCCTGGAGATGTATATGGACTGACGGTACTGACCTGGGGGATCTGTGCTTCCTGCTTCTGGAAGGAGGGCAGGGAGAGCATGCCTCCGTCAACTACCAGAGTCCTGTGCTTCTCTGGGGTGAGAGCAGCAGGAGCCTTTGCCGGGAGCCAAGAGCCCAGCCCTGTGACGGGCGGGAGGTGACCCCCCCCGGGTCATGTGCTGCAGGCAGACTTGCTTCCCCCGTGGTGCTGGTGCCTCAGTCCCTCTGCCTCCATCCCGGGGGTTTGTTTTCCTGGTAGTTGTGCTTCCCTAGACGGGTCTCAGGGTTGCTCCTACTGAGGGTTGTTGTCCAAGGACAAATGGCCTGTCCTTTGCTGTAAAGGAATGTTGACTTTGACCAGAAGAGGTCCTTCATCTTACAAGGTCTCCTGGGAGGTCCATCTCCACCCACCTAGTGCCCCAGGGCTGCGCTGTGATTGGGCAGCACCGTCCACACAGCAGGCACCTCCAGTCAGTTCACGTGCGTTGTAAACACTGAAAATGAACCGCGAAGCCTAAGATACATGGTATAATTTCCTTATTAAATTTTCGACTAAGACTCACTTGTTCTCTGATTGCTACACATAATCTTTTCAAAAGAAATGGGAACCTCATTTTTCTCTTTCTCTCTCTCTTTCTCCAGAAGGCGAACGGGCTTTGCCATCGATACCAAAGTAAGTGCTGCCTTGTGCATTTTGTTACTTAGTCGTGTTGGAAACTGTCAAGCAATCACCGTGCTTTATTTCTCATTTGGCTGAACCACCAAATTTCTCTGTATATGACTAGGGAGGTAGAAAACAAGTATTTCCAGGAAGACGTCAAATCAGTTGTAAATTGTGTTATGTATTTAGGGTTAACCAGAAGTGAAGATGACTTTCCCCGTACCTTAAGTTCATTGGGTGGCCAGAGGACCCGTCCCAGTGACAGGACCGGGGACAGTACTGTTGATGGTTTATACTCTCCTTTGTACGAACCTGAGAACTGGTGCCATTCTGGCCATTTCACAAGTGAGAAAAGTAAACAAGTAATTTAAGTTCATTTCTTAAGTTGCTTCTATCATAAATTTCGTAGTAGATGTGTTGATCTATAAGAGTAAAAAGAATTGGGCAGTGATGCCAGAAGAACTTACTTAGTAACTTCTCTGGGGTCAGCCAGTGTGCGAGGGACCGGGCACCAAATGAAAGTTTAAACTTGGGCAGCACAGACACATGGGTAAATAAGCATCGCAGCCCAGTGCCGAGTGCTCCGGGGCCGGAACAGTCTCACGACTCTGCAGGCGTTGCTGGAGCCCTGCAGGTACAGGCCAGCATCCTTGGGCCCGCGGGCTGGACCCGACCTCGGGTCCTCCCGGCCCCTCTGGGGTAGCTTCATCACCACTCCTGACCTTCCTGGCTCTGTCGAACTTCCTTTAGTTGCCGAAGTAAACGCCCCTTTTCTGTGCCACCAGGCTCTTCGCTTCGAGGCCCCTCGACTCCAGTGTCTATAACCTCACCTGGCCCTGCTCTGCTTTCCAGGCTCTATAAACCTCCCACGATCGTCCAGTCCTGGAGGGCACCCCCGGGTGCTTCCCCATAACACCGTCTTCCCTGCCGGAGGACTTATCACACTCGCAGAACTGCCTTTTTGCTTATCCATGCCCCTGGGGCCACGTGGTCAGCCAGGGTCATGTGGCATCACAGACCTGACCGGGGAGTGTCTGGTGTGCGAGGGGTACCCCGTAGCTGTGTGGGTGGGGGAGGGATGGGCCAAAGCAGCTCGCTTTCAGCTCTCAGGCAGCGTGTTTCCCAAACTCAGTAATGTTAAATAGATATTCATTAGTGTCCCACGTTAGGCCAGAAACTTAAGCCCAGAATATCTTCAACTGCAGAAAATCTGTGAGAGATGACTTTGAGGATTAAAACGGAATCATAAACAGAGTCATAAACAGAATCATAAACCTAGGTACAGAAGTGGATGGAGAGTATAGTAGGTCAGAAGTGGCAACAGACGCTAGAAACACTGAATAAAGAAGCGAACTTTGAAAGGGCGCCATGGCCATAAATCATAGAGCAGCAAACGCTGTGGTGGCCGTTGGTGGCAGGCGGTGCTGGGCAGGCTGAGTGGCCACAGTCCCCGGAGACCGCGGGCTGCGGAGTGTGGAGGCGACCGGCCCGGCCTGCTCTCGGGAGCGCGCACCTGGACTTCTTAGTGCGCCCAGTTTGGGGAGTTGCAGGGAGTCTGGTAGGGGCCGTGGAGCTGGAGCCGCTGACGTGTCCCGCCGCAGCTCTGGTTTAGCCTCAGAGATCGTGAGATTGCGGATACACAGAGAACTCCGTAAAAGGAGCCGGCTCCCATGGCTCTGTGCTGAGATCCCTGACCACAGAGGCCCCATGACCACGTACGGGATGTTCCTGCTCTCGAGGGGTCTGCTCTCGGGTCCCCTGTTTCCCAGGGTCCATTCTATGTGCTAGAACCATTTTCTGTTCAGCGTTTCTGTAGTGCACGCATAAGGACCTGGAAGGAGTCTTCCATGAAAACGTCAGAGGCGGCTCGCTCTGGCATCTCAAGAGTCTGGGGTTCCTTTACTTTCTCTGTGTTTTGTGCTTTCTAAAAGTTTAAAACGGAACTATAATTCTGTATTTTAAGTGTCGCTAAGACTTTTGGCCAAAATTTTACTTTATGTGGGTGAATATGTAAAACACACCTGTTGTGGGGCCATTGCATGAAACAAGTAACCAGGTAAACGGGGCTTACTTGTTTTCGGTCGATAAATAATGAGAACAGGTACCAGTGTCCTGCTGGCCCTTTGCATGCTGTGACCTGAAGAAGGGCCGGGGACCCTCCAGGGTCTCACATTCTGTTTTAGAGTGTGATTCCAGCTCTGGGTGTCTCTTCCCTCTGCTTCGTAAGCGCAGGCCGGTCCCCTGCACCCCTGCAGTCTCATATCGCAGTGTAAAGCTTGACCGGACCCACATACCCAGCGACGCAGAGTGGAGGTGTAGGGCGGAAACTGCTAGCGCGAGTGGCTTTCTCGGAGCTGCTCAGCGTTCCTCCAGTTGCCTGTTGTGATTCCTGACTTCTCGAACAGTAGTGCGGTCTGGTTATTTTAAGTGCCTCGGGTAGTAGCGCTTCATCTTAAAAATGATCCTCGAAAGTGGGTGGTCTCCGTGAGAAACGGCGTGGTCCCGACTCTAGGCGCTCACGGCTTTGCTCCTCTCTGTTTCAGGCCGGCCAACAGCGAGAAGCAAGGCGTGCGGACACACGCGGTCTCTGTGTCAGGTGAGAAGGTCCCCCCGGAAAGCCCCAGCCGGCCAGCTGCCCCGCGGAAACGTTCACAGTGCTGTAGCCGGAGGGGCCTCTCGGTTGTGATGGCTCTTTCTAGAATAGCTTAGAAAGCTAAGCAGTCTGATGACCCAAAGCTCCTGAATTTTAACGTCATTAAACAGGTTTAAATGTGGTTCACAGATTTTCCGTAGAGAAGACGTATGTGTAATACTGGATTTCTTCCAAGACCATATAGAATTGCGAGTTTCGCTTCAGTTGTGATGCTATGTTGATCCTGTTCAGAGTGAACGCTCTCACTCTGGAGCCTGCCGCTATAATGTATCTTTGCAACCTAGAATGTAACAGTGTGTACTTGGTGTATTTAGTGTTGTTCTGAGTTCAAAAAATGCAAAATGTTTTTCAGTGGTTTCTGTTTTTCACAATTAACATCAAGTCATGTTTGAATATTGCTTTTTTAAGAGATATAGTTAAGATACTGGCACAGGCAGTATGTTAACTATTCTTTGCTGGGGTCATGAGTATGGTTTGCTTTCCTTCGTATGTTTTCAAAAAATATATGCCATTTTCCCCCATTGAATAATGTGGGAAATGAGGAAAGCAGGAACGGGAAGCATCTTCTGTGGACCCAAGTTTGGTGTCTTTTATACGTCCATGCAGACACGCATGTGTGTGCACACGTGAACACAGCATGCAGACACACATATGTGTGCACACGTGAACGCAACACACAGACATGCATGTGTGTGCGCATTCGTGTACATACATGCACACACGCACATCTACAGTCCAGTCTGAGCTCTGTGCTACGTTTCTACAACAGCAGCTTCCTAATAACTCCAGTGTCTAATAATGTGACTCAGAAGAAACCTAATTCCTATTCTTTTGATTTCCCTTGAGTTAATTTTTTCTGAAATTTAGTTTTATGCTTCTGCCAGGTCAATGACTATATTCCTCCCTAGTGTTCCAGCATCCAAATGTAATTGCTGATTTTTTACTGTGCACAAACACCCCACAACACTCTCTCAAGAAGTGTTCATGCCCAGCTTTATACACTCGGCAAAGACTCTAGTGATGAGCTGTGGGACAGATGTGCCAGAGCACTGCAGTCACTCCCTGACGAGCTGGAGAACATTCTGGGTACTCGAGCTGGGGCCCTGGCCGGTCAGATGTCTGGTGGCCTTGGGCTTGCCAGCACGTTCTGGAAGAATAGTCCTTTATGCCGGCATGCTGCCTTCACGGGTGTGCTCTCCAAACCCAGCGGCGGGGCTGGGCCACCATGGAGCAGGTGTTAACCAGGCCCTCAGGGAGTTTGTGATCCATTTGCACAGACAAAAGCTGCCAGCGCTAAAGTGGTGAGCCTGGCAGAGGAGTCACTCCCTGAGCAGGCCTGGGTCCCGCGGAGAGGATAGCCGGCGCCCTGGGATGACCCGCAGTGTGCCGTCTAGAACAGGTGAGATCGGGGCCAGCTGTGCCGCTCTCAGAGCTCCGCGCCGTCATGCTTTGGGCCACGAGCATGTGCACCAGCCCCGTGGGGGCCAGTGTGCTCCTCAGCCCGCGCTGAAGCGAGAGCAGAGCAGGGGTGCCCTGTCAGGTGTGTCGGGACTGCGGCTCAGATGAGGTCCTCCGAAACCCTTCACATCGGCTCCTTCGGTTCTCCGGGTTCCCTTTAATCCGTGTCCTCCCTGCTTCGGGCTTTGAACTTCCGAGCTTTTAGCAACGGACGTCCTCGAACATCGGGGTCTACGTCTCTCTGCCACCCCCGCTTTCCCGTCCCGCCTTCATCGTCCCTAGCTCTCCCCTAGCCGCAGGTCTGACCGCAGTCCCTCCTCCAGGTTAATCAACCGCATTGCCATCCTGTGGATATCATTTAAATAGGCACCTGTCTGGTCAGAGACCTGCAGTTCGAATTTACAGTTGGACAAAGTTTAGGCCCCTGAGCTTAGCCCTCAGAGCTGCCCCTGCCAACACACACGTCGCTTTCCAGCTTCTTCCCCCACCCTCTCACAGCAGCCGGTGAGCTTGCTGGAGCTGTCCCTTTGGCCGGAACCCGGGTCACTGTGTTCCCGTTCTTACGGTGACACTCTAACGTGCTTGTCACTGTGGTCATTTACCACTGCAGGCGAAGGAGAGCACTTGGGGTTTAGGGGACCTTTCGCGACCACACCAGTGGCTCTGCAGTGCTCCGCACCCTGGTCATCCCACCGCTGCCTACTCCCTTCAGTGAACTGGGCTGACCCGTGTGGGTATTTATGTCCCCACAGAGACCGTAAAACCTAACATCCGGCCCACCAGGAGTCTGCCTCACACTAACCCGGAAGCTCTTACATTGATACCCAGAAAGCCTGTACGGTTTCCAGCCCCGGGGGATTTCTTTACCGAGCAGCGTGGAGACCTGCACCACGTGGGGGTGGCCCTGGGCCCCTGAGGGAGAGAACCCGCTGCCCCGGGCTTACAGACTAGGGTCTGCTCCCCCTGCAGCGAGCCCACTCTCTTTGTCCTGGCTCCCAGCTGGAGCTGCGGTCCCGTGACATGCCAACCGCAAGCACGTGCTTCTCTTGTCTCGCCCCGTCTCGTGGAGCCCCTCGCGAGCCCTGTGAGATGGGTGTCAGTGCAGTTCGACAGTCCCCACTGTGCATGAGTCAGCAAGTGCCGTGCGCTGGCCGCGTGCAGGCACCGTGCTGAGTGCGGGGTAGGACGGCGAGAGCAAGGCCACGTCCCTGCCGTGACGCAGTTGGCACTCTGCGGAGGAGACAGATCAGAGACACTGGATTAAAACGTAGCAGGTGAACCGAGAGCAGCAAGGGGGAGGCTTTTGAAAACTGTAGTCAGGGGCCCCTGGCTGCCTCAGTCGGAGTGTGCAACTCTAGATCTTGGGGTCACGAGTTCTGGCCACACACTGGGAGTAGAGACTATGTAAATAAAGAACACTTTTTAAGAGATCATAGAATTGTGGTCAAGGAAAGTATCTCTGATCAGGTAACATGGGGGCCGGTAGCTGAGTGAAGTGAGAGTTGCAACCGAGGTGGCTGAGATCAGGGAGAGGGACCAGGAGATGCAGCAGGTACAGCAGCTTGGCCGGGGTCACACACAGCAAGGAGGGGACAGGACTCTCCTTAGTAAGTGTTCAGAATGGCTTCCCGGCATTAAGTCCTTCACAGGCCTTAGCTATGATCTCTGATAGCCTTACAGCACCTTTTTCCTCCCTCTCTCACAGATCTGAGCAAAGAAACTCAGAAAGTAAACAGATGTGTTACTGTCGCCCTTGAAATGACTGGAACTGGGCATTATTGCCCCCTAGGCAGTGTTCTCTTTCAGTGCCAGTTTAGAGGGGTTCCCTTGGGTACAGATGGAGAAGCACTTGCAAGGTGGAGAAAGTGGAACTTGTCTGACTGCCCTGTTTCTGAAAAGTTCTTATTTGGTCTTCAGACCAGATTCAGATATCACCACCTCCTAGAAGCCTTCCCTGACTACTCCAGACTCCTTCCCCAGAGTATTCTAGCCCACTGTGCATCCTTCTGTTATGAAAAGTCTTTAGATGGATGTGATCAATTTAGAAACCGTCTTGTCCACAAGATCACAGCCCCATCATAGGGCAAAGGCTGTTCTAGTTTTCTGCTTATTGATGGGAGGGACATCAGTACTTCATAACTGTGTTTGAGTGAGTCAGTGGATGCCTGAGCGAGGTGTGGAGACAGCCCGCCCAGGACTTAGAAATGCAATTCCGGGACCGGGAGCAGAAGGAAGAAAGGCAGGACACTCGGAGCTCGCAGGCACGTGAGAGTCCTTGGCTCTCGGATGGCGGCCTGTGAGCTCATCACTGAGAGTGGTTCTGGAGCATTTGGGTGAGGAGCGTGGAAGCCCGCCAACAGGGAGAATGAAGATCCAGATAACCGAAGGCGTTTCAGCTCTGGGTGGATCCCTGGTTGGGAAATGGAGCAGAATCCTGACTTTGCGAGAGGAGGTACCAGGCTCTCATTCTTGTTTTCTTGCAAAGAAATGTCAGTCCTCAGTCATCTTCATTAAGACCACAGCTGTATGGTGACCATACGGAGAGATTGCCTTTGAAGTCTCGGCAAAGTTTCCCTATGAAAATAGATGTAACATTGAAAGATTTAAAGAGTAACAGCACAGTTCCCTGGGCACATCATTCCGAGGGCCTAAGGTAATTTTTTTTAGCCTAATAAGATTTTGGAGACACGTGTGTATTATAGCGCAGCTCAGTTAGGACCGAGAGCCCAGTGCTTGCAGGAAGGGGCTGCGAGCATGGCAGGGAGGGGGGTGGCCTGCATCGTGGATGGGGCTTGAGCCAGGAGAGAGAGAGAGGGAGAGAGAGTGAGTGTGTGTGTGTGTGTGTGTGTGTGTATGTACACACACACAAATGCTCCAGGAACACAGGGCAGTGAATAAAGCTGAATTTTAAATGTTTTGAAGGTATAAACTCTGGTTTTTTGTTTGGTTGGTTTCTGAGTTTTAGGGTTTTCTTGGTTTGTTTTTTAAACCTTACTGTGACCAGAAGTACAGGGCCGCACGTGGTGATGACGCGGCCACAGTATGACCAGGGCTCCGGTTGACCGTTTCGATTGCATGAAGTGGGGTCAGAGGTTGTAGAACGTTTTTCTCTTTTACATCTCTGCCATGAACGTGGACATGGTGATCTTTTTCTGTCAGAGATGTCTGGTTTGATTGTTTCTGCTGAGCCCTGTGTGACAGCACTTTTTCAGTATTTGTTGCAATTTAGAAAATTTTAACTTCAGAACAGATTTTTTGGTTTAGTTGTTAATTGTGCATCATCATTTCCTTTATGGCTTTTAGGTTTTTCCAGTTAGTGACTAAAAATTACTCTAAACTAAAATGTATTTTTTTTTAAAGATTTTATTTATTTATTTGTCAGAGATCACAAGTTGACAGAGAGGCAGGCAGAGAGAGAGAGGGGAAACAGGCTCCGCTGAGCAGAGAGCCCGATGTGGGGCTCCATCCCAGGATCCTGAGATCATGACCTGAGCTGAAGGCAGAGGCTTAACCCACTGTGCCACCCAGGCACCCGTAAACTAAAATGTATTTAACAAAATAAATGTTACTTGCTTTCAGCTGATTCATTATAAATTTATAAGTCACTTATATATGCAAAATAGTTTGTAAACTGTAAAGCTCTGTAAAATACAAGGTGGCACATGCCTGGTCTGTGACTCACTTGTTACTGTGTTGCAGATGCATAAACACAAGTTTATACACAGGTATTTTTAAAAAAAAATTTTTTTTAAGATTTTATTTATTTATTTAACACAGATCACAAGTAGGCAGAGAGTCAGGCAGAGAGAGATGGGGAAGCAGGCTCCCTGCGGAACAGAGCCCGATGCGGGGCTCGATTCCAGAACCCTGGGATCATGACCTGAGCTGAAGGAGCGGCTTTAACCCACTGAGCCCCCCAGGCGCTCCTGTCCACAGATATTTATACGCACACGGGGCCCAGAGATGATGCCTGCCATGTTCACCTGCGCTATCTTGTTTAAATCTCCAGACATTCTTCCTCGTACCATTCCCACTTTACAGGTGAGGAGATTAAGACTCAAGAGGTGAGGTAGCCGGGCCTGATTCACATAGTAAGTGCTAGAAAGCCTGATAGAAACTTACGCCTGGAACTCGACAGCCCGCTCTCTTTACCCTAGACCACTCTGAATCATTCAGAAGCTTAGTGACTTTCCTTTGTGGAGGGAGGACTGGTTTGGAACAGTCTTGAGTGTGATTGCATTGTGGTCTGTCCCCCCATTTGTCCAGAATAGCATAGTACTGCCTCATGTCTGACGTTCTTCTGTTAAAATTCAAAAGCCTGCCCTCTACTCGGGTTTGAAAGGGTTTCTTTTGTCCGGTTTGCCTGCTGGCTTCATTTCTCACTGCTCTGGTTTACAGTGCAGTCCTGTCTATTGCTGAAAGCTTGATTTTAACACTAGCTTTTGGGAATTTTTTTTTAAGTACCCTAACTTAGAGTATTAGCACTTAGTACATGCAGAGTTGATTTTTATAATTTACGTGCTCTGTGATGTAACTTAATCAAATCGATGGTGCTGAGTATATTTAATTGCAGGAAGTGTAAGTATTGGGTGTTACTGGCTTGTTCCAAGTAGCTGGCTTACTAGAAGCTCGGATTGCAGCGATCACTAGTGGGCTCTATAATCTGTCTCCTGTTAGGAGAGACATTCAGTCGTCAATAGGGTCACAGTGGTTTCTCCCTGGGTGTGGTCAGGGTGGCTGATGGCCAGGGCAGCCCGCTGTGCTGGCTTCCCTCCGCTGCCTTCACCAGGGCGCTGGAACTCTGTCTCTGCCGAGACCAGTTAGCCCAACCACCTGCCTCTCCCCTTTCTGGCTTCTCATGGGATTGAGAAAACTACTCTGGAGTCACATGGGCACTGAGATGGCTAGACCATGCATTCTAAAGTAGTCTCCAGAGCTAAACTGTGTTCCTAGTCCTGAGTCTTGAGCTGGCCTTGACCCCTGGGCTGCAGACATGTAGAGAGACACGTGGAGGCCCCCTGCGGGAGCAGCTGAGATCCCTCCCAGGAGGAAAAGCCCACAGGAAACACAGAGTAACGAGTACGACCACAGACTCAACGGCGTGTTCACTTTTCCACACTTCCCAGGCCACACGCCTGTTACCTCAGCCCCGTGTCCCTGTTTCCACCTTCCCCCGTCACCTCCACTAATAAGCAGCATCGCCGCGCTTTATCTGTTGAAGACATTGTGTTGCCTATGCTGTTGTCCCCACACCCTGGGTCCAGATAGGGACACGTCTGTGCTGATGTGCTCCCCCTGGGCCCCTGCATTTCTGTATTCCCCAGGGGCCATGGGCCATTTACTAGGATCAAGGGAAGTTGGATCAGATTCAGGCTCAGCGGCTTGTTGGGTTGTTTACAAGAACACACCCCATGTAGCTCGCTCTCGCCAGGACCTGCAGACCGACCAGTCGGCTGGGTCAGTGTCCAAGCAAGCCTTCTAAAGCTCCCGTGAGCACTGCACCCGAGGCCTTCGTGCCCGTATCTTTGCCGGCCTGGATTCTGTCGGGCCGCGAGGTGGCCTCCCGTGACTTCTGCCACGTCTTTACCTCGTTAACTGTCGTCTTTGCAAAAACAGCTTTTCCTCCCGGCTCTTCGTTCACCCTGGGACATGCTTCCTAGAGAGATGGAGAGCTGCCCTCTGCATTCCCTTTACTCTCCGGTTTTCTAAAATGATGCGGCGCTGCCCTGGCTGGGTCTTGTTCTTCTGTGCCCTCGTCTTCCGAGCAGCATTCCGGTTTTCTGAGCAGCGTTAGGGATTTTCTGCGCAGTGTTATGGATTCGTGCACTTTGGCCTTATCTGGGCTGCTGCTCTGCTTGTGTCACTAAAGACAAGCAGGAAGGAGAGTGCTGGTCCCCTCCAGCTGATGCCCGGGGTGCCAGCTCCTGGAGAAGCTTCCTGTGTCACCCCCGCCCTTCACCGCTGTGGAATCCACAGCATCTCCTCTAAGCCTCTGGTCACTTCCCCTACCAGCCCCGGCCCCTGCCCTGGGGTGCCACCGCCCTCAAAGCCAGGACCGTGGCTTCCCCTCAGAGCCCTTGTCGGAGGAGAACTCAGTACTCAGGTCAGTTTAGAAATAAAATAAGCGATAGAGAATGGGACTAGCTCACACTTGGGCAGCAGCTGCCCTGTGCCAGGAGCCTGGGGAACCTCACGGGGTGCTCGCCATCACTGCCTCACTTCACCGATGAAACAAGTTCGGTAACTTTTTCAAGGTCAAAGAATGAGTAGGGGAGCCCGCATCTCAACTCAAATATGTGTTCTTTGATTATTTTATGTTTCCATAATTCCACACCCAGAGAATGGGTTTAGTACAGTGAAATGAGTGCTCGTTTCAGCAGCACATATACTAGTACAGTGAAATGAGTGCTCGCTTCAGCAGCACATATACTAGTACAGTGAAATGAGTGCTCGCTTCAGCAGCACATACACTAGTACAGTGAAATGAGTGCTCGCTTCAGCAGCACATACACTAGTACAGTGAAATGAGTGCTTGCTTCAGCAGCACATATACTAGTAAAATGAGTTTCTCCTCTTGCTTACTTGGACTCACTGTATTTTGGCCTCCTTGTCTTTGCTCAGTTTTTTCCCCTTTGGGCTGTTTGATGGGACTTGTGGACATGGTGTACCCCTTTACTGACAAGTGTTCCGACGTGTATTTCCGAAGACCAGAGACATCCTCTCACACGATCACAATGTAATTACCGAAGTCAGGACACTGACGGAATGCTGTCCCCTTTCCCGCCGTCTGGGTTCCTGTCTCAGCCATCACAGCCCCTGGAGCTCCTGCCCTTGCCCTCGTCCTCAGCCCCAGGCCCAGGCCCACCTGGGCACATGCAGGCTTAGCGCCAGGCCTCCACAGGAAGCTGCACCCTCCTGACGGCGACAAGAGGGTGAAACCCTCTGTAACAGGGTCGTGGCCACAATGCAGCATCTGAAATATCACTCCGTGGTCTGTTTCCGTTGCTCTTGCTTCCGTTCCTAACACGCTGACACCGTCTGTAAGTCCCTGCATCAGTGGGTCCTGGCCCTGCTCTCCCTGGGCCACCCCTGAAGTCCTTTCTCGAGGGGACCCCTGGGATGCCTTTAAATGTTGCGTGTCTTCTGTGTCCCATGTTCTTAACGCTGCGTGTTCAGGAGCTGTAGTCCCCTGTTCTGACTTCCGTCTGACAGACGCCCTCTCTGCCCCGTGCCACACTGTGGTTGTTGCTTCTCTGCGCTGCTGCGCTGCACTTCTGGCAGGCTGGGCTGCCCCCGGCATCTGGAGCAGAGACGCTGTCGCAGTGTGCAGTTCGTGAGCAGACCGTGCTAGGGGCCACGGGACTTTGCAGGCTGCGCATTCAGACACCTCATTGCTAGTTTGTATGTTAAAGTCATTTATTTAGGGTGTACCCTGGAGGTCTGTGAGCCTGTGTCTTTGTTGATGATTTGGGGGAAATTGCTCATGAAACTCACAGATCACGATGTGCTAGTTTCTGGCAGTTTTTCCTTGTGGTTGAATGTCCACAGGATTCTTGGATTATTTATTGATTTTTTTTTTTTTTTTTTTGGTCTTGTTTTCAGTTTGTTTCAGTTTTGTTATTTGTAAAAATGTCTGTACTACCTTCACTTGGCTGGCTCTGCAGAGCTGGGAGACTCGTGTGTCTGGCTAAGAGTTTCTGTATCTAGTGCTAATCTTGGCTAAAAGAGGAACTTGTATTTTGAAATATTAGTATGCTTTTTAAAACTCAAGTCAAACCAGAGTAAGGAATAAAGTGAGCCAGTAGTCCAATGAAAGCATTCCAAGTTTGTATTTGCTTTTATAGAGCTGCCTTAAAATGTAACGTAAGTTTTCTTTTGTATTTTCGTATGAAATAATGTGTTTCTATTTTTCTCTTTCTTCCTCTTGCCTCTTTATAAAGGAGTCAGTCCCCGCCAGCATAAAGTTAAGAAAGCTAGGCGCTTTCTCCCTTTGGTCTTCTGTTCCCATGAGCCTTCTACCGGTACTGCACTCGCTCGTGTCGGCTCCCACTAACCCCGCCCGGGCCGCGGGCCTAACCGGACGCTTGTACATTGCCCTGAGCTGAGTGTGCCTTAACCGGGGCTCCGTGTACGTGCTCTGTGCTGCCCAGCAGCCGCACGGGGCGGCGGTTCACACTGACCCGCTGGGGGCTGCCCTCGGAGAGAAGACGTCCTGTTTGCCTGTGTGCTGGTTTTCAAATGCATGACCGGGCGAGGCGAGGCTTCCTGGTTTGATTTGGGGGGCCGGCAGGTACCTCGGTCTACGCTGCGGGTGTCCTACAGCAGCGTGCTGCGGAATGGAGGAGGGTCCGAGGGACCCCCGGCTGCTTGTCGTGCTTCGCTGGCAGGCACTCGGGGGCGCTGTGGAGCTGAGGCCGCCAGGCCACTTGCATCTTTTCTTGGGAAGCAAAGGTTATTTGTAATGATCGGAACAGGGATTTCTCCCAACGCTGCATAAATTCACGTGGAAACTTGGCACGTTGTTCAGCTTCTGTGCTGGGCCTGGCCTGGGGCTCCCTGGGGGAGGCTAGCCTTCACCAGACTCAGGGATGACTGCTTCTCTTCACTGTTATCTGACAGGATGCAACTCTCCTTTGAGCGGGTACAGGCTAGTTTTAGCAGTTAACTGAGAGCCTGTCAGATTAGTTCTGCTCAGTGTGGTCGGGACCAGCTTTACAGAACGGCTGTGGAGCTCTGTATGACGTGTGGACAGCTGGAAACTCGGCGTGATGCCCTGACGCCAAGTAAACACACTCACTACTGCAATCGCTCGCTCATCTTTTGAATTAGACCTGGGGGGAGATTTTTTTGTTTTCTTTGTGCTTTGACTTACTTGTCTTTTTAATAGTGTGTCTCCCTCTCTCCCCTCCCTGCCCTCCTCCCCCCCCCCGCCTCCCCCCTTTCTTTGCATGCTACCTGGATCTGCAGATGAAATTAGTGGGGACGGTAATATTTATTTTCACATTTGTGTTTCTAATATGAGAAATATTTATTCATAAATATGGTTCGGTATGTAATGAAAGGCGAAATATGGTTTTGATCCAGCAAAACAAATTAAAAAAATGATGATGTGAACAAATGGTCTCTTAAAACTTGGCTTTATCAGTTTCTCTGTCATGTCTCAGTGGTAAATTTGAGTTGGGTCGTATTTACACATAGAGAATTTTCTAGATTTTATGATTAGAACTTTAGATTTCTAGAACAGTTGTCAGAACAGTACTAGTCAACAAGATTAGTCAGACTTAAAAGCTGTAAATGATAGAAATCCATAGAACATTTTCAAAGTATGGTGTGTATATATATATGTGTATATATATATTTATATCATAATTCTTAGTCTGGGAGTGGGCAGTAGAAAGGAAGGGACAAGAAATGATTTTTTACACAAACTAGAGAGATACCAGCAGCAGTGATCAGGGCGATTCTCCAAGCGGTGGAGGGTAGCGCCTAAAAAACGAGAAACTTGAAAGTCACCTGTTGTGTTTTCTGTTGCCCACTTCATGTGTTGCCTGCATGAAACTCTGTACTCTTTACACTA
This sequence comes from Mustela putorius furo, assembly GCF_011764305.1. Classification (NCBI taxonomy): domain Eukaryota; kingdom Metazoa; phylum Chordata; class Mammalia; order Carnivora; family Mustelidae; genus Mustela; species Mustela putorius. The sequence goes on along the minus strand of NW_025421322.1, from coordinate 38,646,330 downwards.
AACTCAGATTGAGGGGAGGGTTGCATTTTTCCTCATGATTAAAGGAGAAAATGCTTTTACTGAAGATTTCCTGTATCGTTTTCACTGTAGGGTTGGTAACTCGAGTAGTGAAAGATGTTTACTAAACGTGACTTTGGGAAGGTGCATGTGATTCGTGGGACGGACAGTGTGGAGACCCCTCCTGGGTAGTTACCCGCCAGTCAGCAGCCACTGCTGGCACGGAGTCCCCCATGCACAGGCGTGGGACTCCAGGTGCTGGCCTTGCTGCAGAGCCCGAGCGGGGACTGATGAGCCCATGGTGGGGAGACTGCTGAGGCCGAGGCCGAGGCTGCTGCGGGGCGCCTGGTCAGGAGGGAGACTCCGGGCTCCTGCCGCCCCCACGGCCCCATCACGTCACCAGCAGCCCGGCTGAGGGGTCCAGAGCAAACTGCTTCATCTCGTGCGTCTTCATCCGTGAAGGGTCTCATGGTTGTTGTGAGGATTACCGTGAAAGCCCGAGAATTTGAACAAATGTTTGCCGACAGGTGGTTATTCCCACATGCTCTAAGCATTGAAACCATTTTTCCACGGTGGCCTTTCCCAGTTCTGTCAGTCAGATGGGGCAAGTCTTTCTGCCCCCATTTTGCAGATGAACAAGCCTTAAGGCATTAGCCGCTTGCTCTAGGCCGGGGGTCCACAGACAGGCCTGTGGGCGAAATACAGCCCGCCTCTGGTTTTTGTATTGGCCCTGGGGCATAGAATGATTATTACTTTTCTTAACGATTGGGGAAAAATCAAAAGAACAGTATTTGTGGCATCAAAACTCTGTGAAATTCCCATGTCAGGGTCCACATGGGAGCGCGGTCACACGCAGCTGTGCGCAGGGGGCGGCTCAGAGTTGGACGGGTGTGGCACAGACAGTGACCGGTAGGGTCGGAAAGACCCGCTGTCTGACCTGTGACAGGGAACAGCTGCCAACCCTGGTCTGGCTCATAAAGCGATTGATGCGAAAGAGCACAGGGGGCCCCAGAAGAGATCTCCCTTGCCAGGGCATCTGGGCCGGCGGCACGTGGTGGTGACCAGCGGGGGCGTCGCACGGAGGTGCCCAAGGGGTCTTGTCTCTGCCTCAGCATTGCTCTGTGGGAGTCGGTCGGCTGACTCCGACTCCCTGAGGGAGGACAGCGGGGGAGCAGGGTCACAGCATGGTAGGTGTCCGAGCTGGGGCCCAAGCACCCCCTGGGGCAAGGGGCCCCATGTTGTGGCAGGCGAGTAGAGGAGGTGTGGCAGAAGCACAGCAGCTCCCCCTCTTCTGTGGGAGGGCGAGCAGACGGCCCCACTCGAGAGGTACGGACGCGAGGGCTTCTGCGAGCTGTATGGGCAGGCGCTCCGGCCTCAGGCAGGGCAACAGAGCAGGAGACGCAGTGGCCGGGCCGCTGGGCCAGTGTCTCCGTGGCCGTGTGCCTCGGCCTTTTTGCTTTGCTCTGAGAAGGAGAGCGCGGCCCTCTTCCCTCCTAACTTCTGAGCTGTCAGTTCTGTCCGTGTCACACGTCCTCCTCCCGTTCCGATTTCACCGCATGCCGTGATACGCAGCCTTTCAGATCGCCCCGTCGTTCGAGGTTTCAGGAGTCTCCACTTTCAAAGTGTTTGTTTTGAAATACTCAGTTCGCGGGCCGGGTGCCCTGAAGCAGTCTCCCAGAAACACCGGCCCCCGTCGCGTGAACATCCCTAGGGCAGAGCTCTGCCGCGTCGGGGGTGGGGGAGGCCCCCAGAATATCCCTAGAGGAACATCTCGTAGTCTCACAGCGTAGGGTGTCCGGTCTCACGAACAAAAGTCCCCGGGGGCACCAGGCTGCTTAGCCGGTGGAGCATGTGACTTGTGATCTCGGGGTTGTTGAGTTCGAGCTCCACATCAGGGCTAGAGAGGACTTAGAAGACAAGAGTCCCTATAAACGCTATGACGGGTGACTCGGGATGAGGCTGTGCCCAAGTGCTGCCCCGAGTTCCGGCCCCCTCCCAATGGGCACTGAGACCTTGAGGGCTCACGGGCGCCCTGGGAGGCTCAGTTTCCTGTCTGCAGGGCAGGCTGACGGCACCAGACCCACGTCAGCGGAGAAGGACTCACAGCTGCTGGTGCTGGTGCTGGCGCTGGTGCTGGTGCTGGTGTTGTCCCGGTATCGCCGCCATCCCTCTGCCAGTCTGCCTTCCCTTATCGGTGCCCGGGTCGGAAGCTGTTTCCTTTTGTTGTGTCTCTTTCCCCTGTATCGTGGGGTGCAGGCAGTTTCAGGCTGGGCTCTGGTTTTTCAGGCCCTAAAGTGTCTACACATACCTCTCCTGTCAGGATCGTAAAACCCTCTCATCCTAAAAACCAGGAAAGGAAAACAGAACCGAATCAGGATCAAGAATTCTTGGAGAACTCAGCCAAGTAATGCAGCTCGAGAGCTGCTCTGCAGGTTCCAGTGACACTTTTGTAGTGGGCCCTGTTCCTCCAGTGACAGTGGCTCTGCTCCACAAGACCAGCCCCCGGGGGACACAAGCACTGGTGGCTGCAGGAGACATTCCCTAGTCCTGTTACACCATAGTATGTGTGCCCCTGAGGTCACCCTGAGTCACTCCCAGACTGCTTTGATGTCCCCAAAGGTTTCCTGTAAAATTCACGTAGCATCGAGGGGGGAGAATTACAGGCACTTGCTTGTGATCGTGCAACTGATGAAAGCGTCTGCACCTTGATTTTTCCCGAATCAGTTTTGCATGCTGGCCTGGTACCTATTAGCCATTTGTTTTATGGCTTCAGAATTGCTTCAGGTGGGTATTTCGAGTGAGGCTTTTCTAAAAAGAGGCTGTCCCAGAAGCCACTGCAGTCACACCAGGAGGGCTGACCGAGAGGCTCCACGGGCAGGAACCCGTCCGCTGCCAGGTTCCTCCCGCGGAGCCCTCACGAGCAGCAGAACCACGAGGAGCCATGATTTTGTGACCAGCTCTTCTGCGCAGGTCCACACCTCGACTTTGTACGTATCTCCTGTAATCCTCATAACAACCCTGCACGGCGCATACGTGTTCCCATTGTCCATGTGAGGACACGGCTGCAGCACAGACAGGTGAGGGGACCTTGCGGGAGGGCGCAGGCTGTCCTGCGCCCCGCAGCTCCACCCCACCCGGGCTGCTCGGCCCCGCACAGGCCGCACCGCGTCCCTGCCTCAGCTGTGGTCTCCTCGCCTCGTGATTGCAGTGAAGTCATCCTCTGTTCAGCCAGCACGGACCGCCCCCTTCTCTGTGCCGGGCCCCGTGTTCCATGCAGAGAAGGGCTCTGGTCCCCTGGTTCTCCATCCAGAGAGGGACAGACAGTGGACAAGAGACCAAAGACTGCCAGCCGGTTGGTGACGGGGACTAAGGAAAGTAAAGCATGCAGCATGATGAACAGTGATAGGGGATGGGGGCAGGTCAGTGAGAGGCAAAGTCTCTGGCTGGGTGACATTTTGGCCAAAACCAGGATCAGCTGAGCGCAACTGAGCTCCAACACATGGCAAGTCCTGGGCGAGGGGCTGCTCTGACAGCTCTGGCAGCTTCGTGCCCTCCTCCTGCGTCAGGTGGGCAGTGACCCCACAGCCACGCGCTGCTGATTGATCTGGGCGTGTCCTCAGGAGAGCCAGGAGGCGGGCCGGGGTTGGTGAAGCACCTCTGGGACCAGGGCAGCGGGGGAGCCGGAAGGGGCCAGGGGGTCTGGCAGCTGTCACGGCCAGGGTCACCCGCCGCCCCGGGCTCACCCGCTGTGTTTGGCTTCTACAGGTGTGTGCTTCGTAGGAAAGAAGGCAGGGAGGGTAGCCTCTGTTGCTTGTGGAAATTCTGCCTTTGTCAGCCTTCTGAAGGGAGGGCATCGTTGACAGAAGAGAGAGAAGACCATGAGTAGACGCCATGTGTGTGCAGTGTGCTGCTCTCCTCTCAGCTGCATGTGCACATCCCTCCGCTGCTGGGTCCGTCCTTTCTCAGAGTGCCTTAGTAGCTTAGTAGCTACTTAGTAGCTCCCTTCATTCCGGCCATTTCCCACGGTCCTCCCTAAACCTGCACGGAGGCAAAGCTGGAGGCTAGGACATGCCAGTTCGCTGAGAACAGGATAGGAGGGGGCAAGAGAGAGACAAAAGAATGTAAGGTTTGGGGTAGATTGAATGTTTTTCTTAATCCTGCAAGCAGTGTTACCTAGAGCATGTGAGAACGAGACAGACGATCTGCCTCCCAGGTAGGACTTGGGGACGGTTCACACTCCCGAATGCTTTACCGAGAACTGGCTCGTGGACTGTATTCTGCCCACTGAATTTTTTCCGTATTTCAATCACTTCTAATTAAGAACTCAGCTCTTCCAGTAACTCTGAGGTCTGATCTCAATCATTACCATGGCAACATGTGGGACGGTTGATATCCTAAAGAATGTGGCCTGTATATATTCTCTCTTTTCTATAATTTTAATACCTGAGTGAAGTAGTAAGAGCAGCACAGAAGGAAGAACATTTAGCTTTCGGTGTTTCTGGGGTTAACGTGGCTAACGTGGATGCTTGGGCAGATTTTCTCTGTGAAGAGCTGTCCTCAAAGATAGCTCTGGAAGCACTGCTCCTTCTTTCCCGGCCCAGCAGCTTAAACCTGCAGCGCACTGCAGGAGGAAAGCAGGCGCAGCCCTGCTCCCCGTGAGTCCAAGTGAGGGCTGTTCTCCTCGGATGTGCTTCCCACGCTGGTTCGCACGCGGATTTCTAAGTCACCGTGTTACCGAAGGGAATAGTGGACACTACAAGTCCTTGACTTCCCCTCCAAATGGAGCTCCTTGTAACGTGCCATTTCTTGTCATTTCATTCTTCTGGTTAGATTTCACCCTTTTGGCATTAACACAAACTCTAAGGATGTCTGAGTGCAGGGTGACAGGAGATAATCCCTGGGCTGCTTCCACCCAGAGCAAACAAAATCTGTCACCCACGTACTCTCCGCAGCAGTCAGGCCATCAGTTCTGTGTTCCGAGAGGCCAGCATCAGATTCTGCTGTAGAGTCTAGTTATGAGCAAAGTCAGGTTTTCAGTCTCTGAAGCACTCGTCCTATTCGGAGCGACCCCAGGAGAGGCAGGGCAGGTTTCAGCACGGGCTTGGTGCAAAGCAGTTTTGCAGTCGGAACGGATGTGGGGCTTCGAGTCCTGGACATAGAAGCTCCATGTCTTTCTGTTCTCACAAGGGCCTTCCATGCCAGCACCGTGTGTCCCCAAGAGACAAGTCTGTGTGTTACAACAGACACACCATAACGTCACCCGTATTTCCATAGATGACTCATGCGTGAGCAAAAGTGGAGGAATAGGGTCTTGAGAGTATGTCCCCATAGCGCGGCATTCGGGCAGCTCATTTTGCCTCTTCTATCAAAGGCCAGGAGGTCAAATATTTACCCTCTTCCAACATATCTGCTTCCTTTCCTGCAGAAACGGATGATTATGCTGAGATCATAGACGAAGAAGACACCTACACCATGCCCTCGAGTAAGTAGGCTTCTGATTTTGTTCTGGCCCAGATTTGACCGTATTGAACTTCTAAATATCTCACATTTAGAGGTTTTAGATACTGTTTTTAAGCTATCTTTAACAGTTCACTGAGTGCACTTTAGAATTCTGCTTCAGGCTCGGCCAAGTCCGAGGTCAGAAACCTAACGCTCAGATACCTGTAGTACGTGTGCTTAGTTACAGGGTTTTCTTAATTTGTTTCCTGACTCTGTAATACAGCCTTTACTGATGACAAAATTTCCTCTGTGTAGATGATTGTATTATTTAAAGTTAAATAAATACAAACACGCGTCTGTTCACTTCTTTGAATACACACAGTCAGTGAATTGCGTTTGTTGGAGACTTTGTCTTTTACCGCCCTTGAGCTTCCTACCTCCAGCGCACGGTCCCCACAGCTCGGGCTGGGAGGTGTGCAGAGAGGGAGGCTTCGGTCATGCCCTTCCTGCCCTTCCTGCCGTGCTCCGCTTCTCTCTGGTCTGTGGGGGTTCTCGACAGAGGAGAACCCGGGAGCCCCGGATCTCATGTTGGTCGACGTGGTCCCAGATCTTCAATTGGAGACACACTTGAAACTTCATTCACATTAACAAAAAAAATGTCTTGGGGCTCCTGGCTGGCTCTCTCAGTAGAATATGTGACCCTTGATCTTGGAGTCGAGAGTTCAAGCCCCACATATGGCATAGAGTTTACTTTTAAAAAAATTCTTTTTTTAAATTTTAAAAATATATTCTAAACCTCCCTCCAAAAGAGGCACAGTTATGTGTCTGCATACAACCCCAGAGGCCTTAATAATTGAACATCTGATGTCCCGATTCCAGTAGAGCCGGACATACCTGAAAACTACATGTTCCAGGCGCTTTATTTACCCTGTTGTATGACTGTTTTAAAAGATGCTCTCGTTTAGATTAACTGTGCACGTTCAAGAGGTGCTCCCAGCATCAGGCCTGTGCTGTCCCAGGGGCGCCCTATGTCCCCCTGTAAGAGCTCTGGTATCAGAGAGTGGTTCGAAACAGAAGGAAGCGCTGAAACTTGGGTATTTTGGCTTGCACAGCAACATGGAAAATGTTGAAATTTGGGTTAGCCGTTTAGTCACTCACACACCCCTGCAGCCTGTCCGAGTTTGCACCTGTGCGCTTGCTGTCGCGTGTTGAGTTGTGAAGGTCCAGGCCCCACAGAAATGAGTCACAGGGCAGGAGTTTGCGACCGGAGGTTGAAAAGCATTGTTGGCATCACATCGAGGTAATTTAAGGAGATTCAGAGTTTGCTTGTGTTTAGTCCTCTTTTTTTTTTTTTTTAAACTGATGTTTGTGGTTAAAATACTTAGCAAAGTAAATGTTGAAATGTACTCTCCGAGTTTGTTGTTGTTAACCTAATTGCTATTAGTTATTTCTAAGCAAGGTCTTCAATTTTTTTCTCCCTTGATTGCAATGCAGAAAGCTATGGAATAGATGAAGGTAACAGGACTCCTTTAAAATAACTGCATTTGCTTGCCAATTGCAACCTGTGGAATGACGTGGGATGTTTCAGTTTTCAGTTAACTTTTATCTTTCAACTACTTTCCATCGGTTTATTCGTGCTGTTAAACCAATGGAACTACTAGCTAAACTGATTTTAAAGAGGAAAGAGCCGTCTAAAATTTGGGTTGGACCTTTCTGTGCGGTTTATAATTTGGTAAACCAGGGAGAGACTTTGGAACCATTTGGCTGTCGTTTTGTTCCGCACTAATGGACTGTGCACGGTGTGGGTCGTGCAGCTGGGTCGCTGCCGCCATTAACTGGATTAGAAGCAATTGATGAGGTTTCTAGTTGGTGTTTACTTCCGTGTGCCTCAGCAGCCTACTAAATAATTGGATTCATATGAAATCACAACAACTTAATACATTAATTTGAGGCAAATGCTCGCAAAATGTAAAATACTTATAATTTATAATGTCATATGTTCAACCTTGATTTCAAGTCACCTGATTTTGAAATTAGTTTTTAGAAGCGACCTCTTTAAACTCTTTTAGCTCTGTGAATAATATAGATAGGATCATAAGAAAGTGGAAAACTCTTAAACTTTTAAAAACATAAAGTTTCTCATGACACAGTTTTTCTATTACCTCCATGTTTTCAACCCTCAGTTATTTGTTAAATAATTGCTTTAAATAACTGTGTTTTTTAGCCTTTCATATATTAATACCTAAACTAATAGCACTGATTACTTAAGCATATAATTTACTACTTTGGAGAAACTGCTTAGAAAACTATCAGACAGATAAAAACTAAATCGACATTAAAAAATACGGAAAAAATCTACCTTTAATAGAACTTACATGGTTTTGGTAGTTCACGCGATGCCGTAACAGTTTATGTAATTCCTTTGAAGATACCGTTTAAGAGAATTCCACTCCGTTTAAAGCATTTTCATAGACTGACGTGCCGCCAGCGCGATCTGTACTCATGGATGATAATGAAATGAAACCAGCGTCAAGTGTACTCTCGGCGTTGGGAATGTGGTACTTACATATGCCATGTTTTGCAGCCAGGGATTATGAGATTCAGAGAGAAAGAATCGAGCTTGGACGGTGCATCGGGGAAGGCCAGTTTGGAGACGTCCATCAAGGCGTCTACATGAGCCCAGTAAGTCCTCTGCGGCAACCAGCACCCTGCGCTACTTTTGACTGTGGCCCCTTGTTTGTCTTCATGAGTCCCTAGTTCTTCACACCTGTCTTTTACAAAGCTCCTCCTCTGTGTCACCGTATGTGCCGTATCAGAAACAGAAAAATGGCACACGGAGCTCCTAGAGGGCTGGGTCTGCCGTTTATTCATTTTAATCCCTCAGCCTCTCTCCTCAGTAACTGATTCCGCAGTGATCGTTCCATAGCACAGAGTCGACAGATAGATGACCAGCGTCAACAGCAGGAGGCTGCTGATGCCACCTACTGCGTCCTCAAGGAAAGAGCATTAATTTGCCCCAAAGTGCCCTTCAGAAGAGAACAACACATTTTTAAAATTATTTCTTTAATAATAGTGTTCTTGAGGTATAGATCACATACTGTAAAATTCATTTTTCTTAAAACATACAACTCAGTGGTTTTTTAGTATATTGATAGAGTTGTAAAACCCACTACACAGTCCTTCTAGAACTTTCTTTCCCCCAGAAAGAAGCCCCCATATCAGTGAGCAGTCACTCCCATTCCACCTCCCCCCCAGCCCCCACAGCCTCTCATCTGTTTCCTGCTTCTGTAGTTTTGCCTTTTCTGGACATTTCATATAAATGGACTCATATGATAAGTGGCCTTTGTGGCGGGTTCTTCCAGCTGGTGTGCTTTTAGGGGTCACCCATGCTGAAGTGTTATCGGGACTTCATTTCTTTTCAATGCTGGATAACATTCGATTGGATGGGTGGAGCCATTTTTTGTCCATTTGTCCGTCAGTGGTCATTTGGGTTGTTACCATGTCTTGGCTGCTAGAAATCAGGGCTCTCTGAGCACTCCTGTACCGGACCGTGTGTGAGGAGTTTTCAGTTCTCGTGAGGAAAGCTCTGGGCGTGGAGTTGCTGCGTCACATGGTAACTCTTCCACTCTGACTCACTGCTGACCTGTCTCCAGAGAAGCTGTGCATTTCCATCCCGAACGGCAGCGTGTAAGAGCACCCCTTTCTCTGCATCCCTGCCCACGCTGGTTATCATGGTTTTATTACAGCAACAATTTTAAAATAATAGTACAGAGTGCCTGGGTGGCTTAGTTGGTTAAATGCCTAACTCAGTTTCGGCTCAAGTCTTGATCTCAGGGTTGTGAGTTCCAGCCCAGTACTGGGCTCCACACCTATGTGGAGCCTACTTTAAAAAAAAGGAAGATAAAATAATAGTACATACTTTGTCAAGAAACTTTTTTAACTAACAGGTGTACACAGATGGTGCTGATAAGGGCATACGGACTCTTCCCAACTTACGATGGTTGCACTTCAGGGTGGTTCAACACAGTTTTTCGACTTTATGTCAGTGCAGAAGTGACCTGCACGCAGTAGAAACCATACTTGGAATTTTGAACTTGGATCCTGTCACAGGCTAGGGGTACACACAGCCCCTGTCCTCATGCAGGGTGGCGGCCGCCAGCGTGAGGGCCCACTACCGAGACACTGACATCCGTTCTGTGCCCGCACAGCCCTTCCGTTTGTCCCCCCCAGGGGAGGATTCAGCAAACTGCACGAGCTGTCAACGCTTCATTATAAAATTCGCTTCATGTGAAATGACTGCCCAGCTGTGGGCCCAGGTGAGCGCTTGCGGGCGCCTGTGAGGGGGCACGGCTCAGCTGTATCGTTGGGGAGCCCAGATGTATCGCACACACTTTCAGCTTGGGATGTTTTCAGCGTGCGGTGCGTTTATCCAGACGTGAGCTCCATCTCGGGTCAAGGAAGATCTATCGTAACACAAAGGATTGACCTTTGGTGTAGCCCTTGCTTTGGCAGTTTCCCCAGTAGTTCCGTATCTTTCACTTTTTCATATCCTCTGCACGTGCACTAGTGACACCGTGATCATTACTTTTGTTACCAAAGAGCTAAAAGAGCTTTTTTTGGTTTTTGTTTCTGTCAGGAGCAACAGATAATTGTCACCATGTCACTAAACAAATTAGAGTTTCCATTTTTTAAAAACTTCAGTTTCTAAAGCCTTTTCCTTTGTACTTAATATACAGTTCTGTCATTTCTTATGGATTTCTAGCTGTTAACTCTTCTTTAATTATTATTATTTTATTTATTTATTATTTTTTTTACTCTGTGTTATCTTCCTGATTCTCTTAACTCTGTTCTTTGGGGCAAAATGCAGTAGAAAAAGCCCTGCATCTAAAGTTACTGGAAGACTTGCTAAATTTGCGACTTGGCCACACCCAGCTGAGAGGCAGGAGACTGTGGCTTCTTGACTTGGAATTCGGGCAGCTGCACACAGTGGGCTCAGAGCTCCCCCTGGTCTCTAGAATTCAGTGACTTACCAGGACCACACAGATAAAGGCAGGGTTAGTGGGCATTATTTCATGCATCTTTAAAATAATCCATTTTAGTTGTGAAAATACAAGAGGACATTTTTTTAGATACCCATTGTGTAGTGTTCATTAAATATTTGTTGAATGAGCCCCAGCACCAGAAAAATACCAGGGTTCACACTTTTTTGTGAATATCTCCCTGACCTATGCTGTCCATAAGTGAGTGTTTATTTTATTCTTCGTGTGGGTGTCTGATTTTGCCACGCAAAGGAATCTATTCATTCCTTGGGGCTCCTGTTAAGTCCCTTTTCCGGATTACGTCCTTCAGTGTTCTGTCAGATCACAGAATGGTTCTTCGAGGATTTTTAGTCATCAGTCAGACTGCAGCTCAGCACACGTCATGGCCAGGAACCTGCCCCTGGAGCCTCAAGTCATTATTTCACCAACAATTTCTCAGTCACCCAGCAAGTGACAGCAAAGTGGTGGGGACATAAGAATGAACAAAACAGGCACAATTTCTGCCCTCACAGAACTTCACTTCTCTCTGAGACAGAAAGGAACAGACAAAAACAAATACACTAAATGTCGCGTGGGGAAGAAGAGAAGGTCGGGGTGTCCCCCCCCCCCCCCGCGAGATGGTTGGAGAAGGCCTTCTGATAGGTGACACGGAGCACAGCTCTGAAGCAGGGAGGGAGCCGTCCGCGGGAGGCCAGTGTCTGCCGAGGGGAGGGGCACAGAAGGTGAGGGGTGGGGTCAGGTGGGCCACGCATGGGCTGCAGGTCATTCCAGGAGCCATGGACACAGCATCCTCTAGAGGCTTGCACACGCCGTTGCGTCTGGCAAGGTGGTCGGGCATCTCTATCACCATCTGAGCCTCTGCTGGTCACTTGCAAGTTCTGTCATCATTATGATCTTAGACTTAAGAACTTGCTTTTAAATCTCTTTTTCTCTTAATTAGTCCTAGAATAACCCTTCTCAGAATTTATTTGTTAAAGCCTTTCCAATGTCTGCTACTTTTTAGTAATTCGGACGTTGGTCATGTCTTCTATGGAGGCATAGTGGAGGCCGGTGTGGTATTTGCTTTGAACCTTTGAGACTTCTCTGTCCCCTATGTACTGCTTGTATTATAAACTCCTTTAAAAGTCATACCTTGAGCAATTCCCAGGTATGTTTGAATCTGCCTCTTTTTAAGGTGCTAAAACAAAAAACCAGCTTTGCCCAGGTTCTGGTCTGGTCTTGCTCACTTTGAACTGAGTTCTTCAACATTCCGTTCTCTGTGACCAGCCCAGCCCCTCTGGCAGCTGAGCGCCCCCCGGGCTTCTACTGTCCAGCCACAAATGCTGCACCATGGGTGACTGGCCCTTGGCTCTGTTCGCCATGGCCTTTTGTCCCTGTGCTGCCCACGGAGTCTTGGGTCTGGCATCCATTTGAAACTGCGGGTTCTTGGGGAGCAGTACTTCTCTGCATGTCTTCTGGCTGTCTTGTGTAAAACCATGTTCGATATTTGAGTATGAATTCACAGACTAGACGGTTTTGTGGTCTTAAGAACTTTCTATTGTTGTTATACAGAATTCCTGTTAAAAAGGACATTTTGTGTCATTTCTGGAGTATACCAGTTGGCCCTATATTTAGATGGAGGTAGAATTCGTGGTCCTGGTCCTAAAGATGTTCACCATCTAGTTGAGGAAAACAGTTACTGAAACAGTTCAAAGCAAAGTAGTTCCATCTCAGCCTTGCTGTGTGGCTGGCACCTGTAAGAAGGCTCTCCGCTCAGACATTTAACAGACAGATCCCGTAGCTCCTGTTCCCATTCTGTGCTAGCAGCGACCGTCCTGCTGGGCACGGGCCACCATCACCACCTGGAGTCCTGCACCCTGCAGGCTAAGAGAGGGACCCACGTCTGTTGCAGTCATTGTACTGTTTATATTTCTCTCATTTGAAAGTGTTTAATATTCTGGAATTGTATGATGTGCAATTAGTGTGAAATCTAAAGTGAATACACTTTTAGCTAAAGTGCACCGCAGCTGACTTGTAAATAGCATCTGCATTCAAAAGAAAGGTTTTAAGAGCATTCATTAACTCAGCGAATATTTATTGAGCAACTGCTATGAATTCAGTACTGTTGTAAGGGGATTTTTTTGGCAAACAAGACAACAAAGTACCTATTGTCTTGAAACTGACATTTCAGCGATGGAAAATAGTAATGGTGTAAGTGGCAGCATCGTGTATGTTGTAATGTATGATAAATGTACGATAAAAATGTGAGGCATAAGGACACTGTGATAACCTGAGAGGCCTGTCCCGGACAGTTCTGTGCTCAGAGCTTGTCGTGCAGAGCAGCAGGGAGAACACGGCAGGCGCTGTTTTAGACAGGACGGTTTGAGCATGAATCTCAGTGCAGATTTCTGGGGCAGGAGCTTTCCAGTCAGGCAGAACAAGAAGGGCAGCCACAGGAAATGATGCTGGAGCATAGAACATGAGGCTGGGTGTGCGAGGTTTGAGTGAAGGGGGCCTCCGGGGGGCCACGGCAGGGCGCTGGGCTTTTTCTCCCAAGTGTCCTGGGCACAGGAGGTGCCTCAGGGAGAGTGGGTGCAGAGAGAGCCTACAGCAGTGGCAGGGGCTGGGCAGGCGGCTGTCAGATGCACGCTGTAGGCAGGAGCCCGGGTCCTGCTCCTGGATTGTCGGATCGTGGGAGCCGAGGGAAACTTAGGAGTCAGAACTGACTGGTAGGTTGTTGACCTTGAGCATCTGCATGACTTCCGTGTCCCGAGTGAGGTGGAAACAGTAAGGAGAGGAAAGGCGTCTGGTGGTGGGTGTATTAGTGGGGACTCCCCCGAAAACAGAAGGCTGTGGGTGCCTTCAAAACAGCCTCGTTAGGAGTTGGCTCATGTGATCCTGGAAGCTGATTTCATCAGATCTGCAGCTGGAGGCCCAGGAGAGCTGAGGGCTTCTTGCTTCCAGTCTGTGCCTGAAGACCTAGGACCCAGCATAGCCAGTGGAGGAATAGTCCAAAGAGTGGAGAAAAAACAGTGTCCCAGCTCAAAGGTAATTGGGCAGAAGAAATTCCCTCTTATTTAGGAGAGAAGATCAGCTTTTTGTTCTAGTCAGGCCTTCAGCTGATCAGATGCAGCCCACCACATTAGGGAGGGCAACCTGCTTCACTATCATTAAATCCATCCAGAAACACTCAGAATATGCTTGACCGAATTATCTGGGCACCCTGTGGCCCAGTCAACTTGACACATAAAAAGAACCATCACAGTGGGATATCTGGAGTTTTGTTTTGGTCATATCAACTTTAAAGTAACTTTGCTGTGTCCTCGTCAAGATAGGACATGGGGTGGGTTGGATGTCAGAGTCTGGGCTGAAAGACAAAGGGAGGGCTGGAGAGAGAATTTGGAAGTCAGTGCAGATGTAGGACTTGGCACTCCGTGAGATGGCCTCACGTCGAGCTGGCCCTGGGATTGAGCCCTGGGATGTTCCTGCCCCGAGGAGGCGGGAAGCAGTGTCTCGTCTTCCCACTGTCCTCGCAGGCCAGTCCTTCCTGCCTGAGGCTGCTCTTTACATGGACGGTGACTCACCACCGTAGCAAGGACTCTTCGAGAGGAGAGAGCTTCGCAAATTCAGGCTTCATCCCGGCTCAGGAATCTGGGGTGGGAACCATTTCAGAGCCAGATCATGTGATAAGCAGCAGCTCCGTCCCCGAGCTGCTGCCACTCCCTGCTGCCTGTGACACGTACACGCTGCCCCAGTCCCTGTCACAGAGGGGACATGCCACTTACTAGCAAGGCGACTTTGGGCAAGCCGCTAGACCCCTCAGGCTCTGCCGGCCTGTCTATGAAATGGGGATCTCAGACCCGCCTGGAACTCGTCCGGCCGCCTCACAACCTGTAGGCCCAGTGAGATGCTTTACAAAAAGGACAGAAATGTTCAAAACCTGTGGAGAATAAAGACAGCGCGAGCGTCCAGCCCTCTGCGGCCTCAGGGCTGGACGCTCGCTCCTCACACCCCCCGTTGATGGCGCCTGGATCTGACCTCCTCCTCTCTCGGGGTCCTCCGGGGAGGGAGGGAGTCAGGACGCAGCAACCACGGTGAAGAGACCTTGGTCCCTTCGCTGAGTTCTCCCGCTTCTCACTCCCCCGGTCTGTCCTTGTCCTTCCTGCCTCCGTAACGGGACAGGACGTGCGGCCCCACAGTCTCTAGCAGGAGGAGTCCGTGTCCCTGGCAGAGACCAGGTCGGGGCGGGCGGAGCTGAGCGTCCTGGCCTCGCTAACGAGAACCACGCACGGTGGTACTCCGTCGAGGTCGGGAATGACCTCATTTCTTGAACTCGTTCAAGAAAACATCACCTTCTTCTGCAGGCGGGTCCACGCGTCTTCTTGGTTTCTCTCCCCGTTGCCAGTCACACTCTTAGTCACTGCGCGTCTCCCCCTCCCTGAGCTCCGCGCTGCAGGGTGCCCGGGTGAGTGCTCCGTCTGCTCCAGGAGCTCCTCCAGCCTGAATCTGACCCTGAACTCCGCCCCATTCTCCTCCCACTCTCCTGTGGGCCTCCGCTGCCTCTCCTGCGCCTCCAGGCCTCGTCCGAGCTGAGCTGCCGCTAACCTTTGTCTCACCAGAAACCTGACTGGACGTCTCATGGCCAGTGCAACGCCTCCCTGCCCCCCCTGCACTGCCGCAAACTCGTCCCAGCCGCCAGCCTGTCACCACGCCTGCCCTCAGGTCCCAGAGCATCCGTGACCCCCGCTGTGCCCCTGGCCAGCTCTCGGCGGTCCCTTCCGCTCTCCTTTGGTTTTAGTTGTCCTGGTCTCTGCTTCGCACATCAGGACACGCTCCTTCCTTGTCCACAGCGCCGTTACCCACTAACGTACCCTGTGATCAGCTGGTGTCTTGTGTGTGTTGTCCCTTCTTAGCAGGAAGGTGACCTGGGGCAGAACAGGGAACTTGGCTGCCTGTTGTTCAGTGTGCACCCTGAGCTCCTGGGAGGTGGCCTGGCCGGTAGCAGGAGGTGAATGTGGCACAGTGAAGGAACGAACGACCTACAACATGTTAACGTTGCCTGGACATTTTTTCTGGGGACTTTGTAGAGTATTTGAAGTGTTCCTCTTGAGATTTTCAGTTCTGATTCTGTCTGGTCCGGAATCCGCGTAGTTGCCAGTCACGCAGCTTTTCCTGAATGTGCCCACTGATGCGTAAAAAGAAGCTGTTTTTGCTTTTGTGTGTGATTCTGAAATTTCCCCAACACAGGAGAACCCAGCGCTGGCGGTTGCAATTAAAACATGTAAAAACTCTACTTCGGACAGCGTGAGAGAGAAATTCCTTCAAGAAGCCTGTAAGTTTCTAGAAATTTCTATGGAACTCCCTGTGACTTTTTACCTGTGAAATGCAAGTGGTCTCTGCGGAAGTAAGAACGGTAACACTCTGACTTGTCTGTGGCGACCGTGTTACTGTCTCACCTTGCAAATTAATACCCGTATCTGTAGAGGCGCGTGTCCACACGTCGCTCCAGGTAAGCCGTGGTGTTCGGGGTGTGAGGGCAGACAGATCACTGACCCCGTATCCTTCGGGACCCATGTGGCTGAGCATAATGTGGCGCTGGGACTAGGCAGACGTAGAAAGGAGTCTTACCCGGATGCCTCCCGCCCTAGAGTTCGGGATGAGCAGGACAGACGCGGTCCCCGCCTGAGGGAGCTCACAGACCAGGGAGAGAGCCGGGACCATGCCCCGTGCCCTGACCCTGCCTCACAGCCGCCCCTGCGGCTCCCCGCTCACGCATCCGGATGAGACTGTGGGGAGGGTCATGCGTGGGTAGCCGTTCTCTGCCAGGCCCTCGTCCTGCCCTTTCCACCTGCCCTCAGGCTGGGACGTCCTCCCTGCTTTCACAGCGCTTGCCCCTTCTCATCTGACCACGTATTTAGCGTAGTTTCTCCTCAGGAGGCTTTGTCACAGGACCACATTCTCTCCTTCCTAAGTATTTGAAACTAAACAACATGGCCTAGAAATTAGTACTGCCCTCTCTCAGCTTCAGGCTCCACGGGGCTGGGACCGTGTCTGCTGTGCTCACTGCCCAGGCCGGTGCCCAGCACAGCACTGGTCGTGTGCTCAGTAGACACTGGTCGTGTGATTGAGTCCTGGGGTCCCTCCTTACATGGACATGGAACAAATGCCTTCTACCGTCCATTTCAGGAAATATTAACCACCCAACCGTCCAGTAAATTAATAAGTCATAGAGTAAGTCATATTGACTTTATTGGTGTATTATCATTTTCATCAAAATCGTATTGTACTTCCATCAAAACAAAACAAAACAAAACAAAAACAAGTCTGTCTTTAATCCTGTTCTTAGATCTCTGTTTCCAGTATCTTCAGGACAAGACAGACCCTGGCCATGACTTCTGTCTTAACTAGTTCATTTCCAGAGAGCGCCTCGGCCACCCTTCCTTACTGCTGTGTCAGAGAATAACCTGGACAACTGTTTCTCCCTAGTGACGATGCGGCAGTTCGACCACCCTCACATTGTGAAGCTGATCGGCGTCATCACGGAGAACCCCGTCTGGATAATCATGGAGCTGTGCACGCTTGGAGAGGTACCCGACCCGCACCTGGTGTCTCGGTGCTGCCAGCCCCTTTGTCACAGCCACAGTGGAACGGCAGTCCGTGCTTGGCGTTCGTTCGGCCAACTCCGGTGTTTGGTGTCCTTTGTGTAAGGGGCGGGGGTGTGTGAAGGACACTCTTGTGGTTCAGGCTCGGAGACTATAACGTCAGTGCTGGAGGCAGTGGTGACCCTGTGGATCTGTCTTCCTCTCTGGTGCTGCCGCCTGATGCTAGCCCAGGGGTCCAAGGAAGAAAGGGGTGCTCCTAACGGAATGCAGGCAAATGAATGCTGCATCTTGGTAAACCTGCAGTTCCTTACTGTTTGAGAATTCGTTTTATGGCGTCTTTCCGACCAACCGATATTAGTCACAGTTTCTTTTGAAAGTGTGAGTAACATATGTGGACAGATCTCCTTACTTGACTTTCTCCGGGACACAGAAATTCCTTGCTTTCTATGTCACCGTCACCTGGAAATTTGTTAGAAGCCAGATTCTTGGGCCCCCGCCCAGGCCTGGCAGATGAGACCCTCCGCAGGGCAGGCGGTCTGTCCGGGCCACGCCGTAGCCAGCCTGCTCGCAGAGGGACACAAGTCCCTTCTCCAGGTGACCACACTTGCCCTTCTGGTATTAAAGCTCAGTGATTTAGCCTGAAACGTTACGTACTTTCCTTCACTTCTGAAGGACCCCAAGCACAGTTTGGCTTTCCGTGGAGATAGGGGTTCTGATGCGCGGGTGTCAAAGGACAGTTGGGGCCCACGTGCCTCCCTTCCTCCGGGCCCCCCGCTGCTCTCCTCCGCACTCGATAACCGCGTTTGCTGGGCGACAGGACTTCAGGCCTCTACAGCGGCATTTCTTCCTCTGCCCTACCTTTCCGAAGAAAACACAGAGCTTACATATATCTTTCATTCACAGTATTTTTCTGCTTTTGCCTTTGGAGAATTTGCTGGTTTTTCTGGCTTAAACTGTTACTAAATATTTCTCCTTTGTGGACTGATTTTGTAGAATTAGAGTTCAGTTCAGCTGCCTTCCTTTGCCGTGCTGGCATTTAGCTGAATCGGTCGTGACAGTGGTAATAAGGACTGACAGGCCCCGTGGGGTCAATACCCAACACCTTTCTGTACCCGAAGCTTGCTGGAGGAAGCCGGGAGAACTTCTTGCCTCCCCTTCCTCGTCACCTTATCTTCGGGTCTGCCTGGGTGCGGGCCTGCCGGTCCTCGGGTCTGCCTGGGGTGCAGGCGCGCTGTGCCAGTACGTGCGGCCGACCCGACTCGGTCCTTGTCCCCCCGGCCCTTCGCGGCGATACTTCACACTCTTCATTTCCCTGCAGCGTCTTCCTGTATTTTTTCAGAAATTTGTCCACAATCATGAAGATTTCAGTTTTTGAATAGGATTCAAATACCAAACGATTAACCATTATTTCTGAGCTAATAAGTTTCATTCTGCCCCTTCATCTTAGGGGAGAATTGAAGCCATTCTCATAAAAGTATGTTTGGAAATGGGCAGTATTGTTGAATGTAGCTCCTTAACTGTTGATATCTGTTCTCTGTCACTAATTTTTTTTTTTTTTATCTTGTTTGCTGTTGCAAAGCTGAGGTCATTTCTGCAAGTAAGGAAGTACAGTTTGGATCTGGCGTCTCTGATCCTCTATGCCTATCAACTTAGTACAGCTCTCGCGTATCTGGAGAGCAAAAGATTTGTGCACAGGTAAGATGCAGTCATAAAGCTGTCGAGCTGCCCTCTGGGCGGGGGAGGGGTGTAGCGGGGAAACCCGAAGGAGGAAATGCTCAATGTGCCCCGTGAGCCTTTCTACCCCTGGACTCTGTGGTACGTAGATGGTATCGGGAAGTCAAGCGGCACCTGTCCTGGTGCAGGGAAGACCCAAGGCCCGTTCGTACGCACGTTTAGGTTTTCCTCCCATTAGCTGTGAACATTGCGTTTGGGTCAGTTCTCTCCTCCACAGATGCTACTGAGAGCCCATACACGGCTCCAGAGCTGTGAGCATGTGGACCTAAAACGGACACTGGCCCGGGCCTCCGGGACCCCAGAGGGTCATGCGTGACATCTGGCGGGAGCTGTGGCATTTCTGTTTCTCATCCGAGGCCCTGATTGGAATGCAAGGGAAAGCCCTTCTGGTTTGCCCACTACTTTGTTACCCAGCGTGAAAATAAATTCCGTCAGCCAAATCATGGACAAGGGTTTGGATGACGGCTTTGACTTCCGGTGATGAGATCCCTTTGTAGCGGCAGGGTTACGAGCCCCGTCGTGCAGCCTCTCTGTTGATGCAGGTGCTAATACGATTGTAGGGAAAGTCAGAATGCCTTTTTTATGCATTATTCTCATACTTGTTATTTGAGAATATATTTTGCTGCCGATCAAAACACTATTCATCATATTAATGAGTAAATTTCTGCCAAAAGGAATATACTTGAAGTAAAATCATAAAAGTGTTCTTTTTTTCAGTGCATAATAAATCTGTTTGCATTGTCCATAAGCTGTCTTTCAAAATGCCTGTCATTGTGTCTTTATATAATATAGATGACTTTGTGGGTTTGTTTCTCCTCGTATTAAAATTATTTTCCCAAATTCTTCCTTATCAGGGACATTGCTGCTCGGAACGTTCTGGTGTCCTCAAATGATTGTGTAAAACTAGGAGACTTTGGATTATCCCGATACATGGAAGACAGTACTTACTACAAAGGTAAGGAGTCAGAGTAGTAAAGAGGCAGTAAGCTCAGAATCTTCAAGGATTTTTATTTCCTAAAAAGGTGGTCTTTAATAAACTCAGCTGATTTTCAACAGAGGCATAAAATAAGTTCAGTAGAAGAAAGACAGCCTTTTAGTCCATGGGGCCAGAGCAGTTAGACATCCAGAGACAAAGAATGGACCTCGGCTTGAGTCACCCCTTGGGTCAGGGGCTCTTAGGCTTAATTATAAAACGTAAAGCTGTGAAACTTTTAGGAAGGACATACGAGTCAATCGTTGGGGTCTAGGGCTAGACAAAGGGTCCTTAGACCTGACACCAAAAACATGATCCATAAAAGGAGACACTCGGTAGATGGGATTTCATCGAAATTGAAACTCTCTGTTCTGCAAAACACCTGTTCGGGGGTGAAAGGGAAGGTGCAGACCTGGAGGATCTCTGCCGGGCACAGGGTCCCCCCATAACCACAAGTGATTCCACAAAGGACTGGTGTCCACAGGGTAGAATGAGCTCTCAGAATTCATCAGGGAAAACAAGAATATGACATGGACAAACAGTGGGAAGAGAGGCTTCACTGAAGAGGGTATGTGGAGGGCAGAGAAGCCCGGACGGAGGCTCAGACCGTGACGAGGTATAATTGCCCACATGTCAGAACGCTAAAATTAAAAATAGTGATAACACCAAATGCTGGCAAAGATGCAGAGAAACTGGATCACTCCCAGATTGCTTGTGAGAATGTAAAATGACAGAGCCACTCAGGAAGAGCTTCACAGATCCCTGCTGAGTCAGCTGTGCAGCTGCCGTACAGTCCAGCGGGCACACTCCTGAAGCGAGACATGCCGTGCACGCGAAACTGCATTTCAGTGTTCACTACAACTGTATTTCCAGTGGCCAAAACCTGGAGTCAGCACGTCTCCAGCTGGCGACCGCAGTCAGACACCTCCGCAAGTGGGGCGGGGGCTTGACCCGGTGGAAGCAGTCGGGCCGAGGACTCCAGTCTGCTCACCCAGAGACTTCTGTCGGCTGGTTTCAGAGCGGAAATCTAGCTCATGTGATTCTTCTTCCAATTTTGGAATCAGTTCGACTTGGTTCTTTAAATTATTACAGAACAAATATTTTTATTAACAAATGTTCCTACTCCTAATATTTCAGTTGTGGTTTGGATTTATTATGCTCTTAGTATGTATTCTAATTCTTACTACCACTTCAAAGGCCAGTTTCTTTCTCACTTTTTAAAATTCTTGTATTGTGGCAAAATGAGATTTTTACATACAAAACTAGTTCCTTCATCTTACTGCAGGGCTGATGTCTGTTCCCTTTCCATGTGCCTTCAGTACGCCACAGCCCGAGGCAGTCTTAACCGAGATGTGCTGCTATACGAGAAAAGAATTCTTGGGTTGTTCGTTCATTTCAGCTAGTCATTTAACGTAAAGATGATCAAGCAGCTCTCTGCTGTTTTATTTTTATTTTTATTTTTTGCTCTCTGCTGTTTTAAAATACGTTTGCTGTCCAGCTCAAGCCCTGAGCGGTCCAGGTCCCGGACTCCCAGTCAGGAGCTGACCTCCAAGCAGTGTGGTGACGGAGCCTTCGCGTCACGCTGACGGCATTTAAAGTGAGCCGCTGACAAGTTCATGTATTCCTCGTCATCTCGGACGGGTGCCTAAGTCCAGACCCCATTGGGCTGCAGGAGGACACCCCCTAGAGGCTGGGGTTCTTGGGGGTTCAGGACGCAGGAATAAGTAGTTTAGAAGGAATCGAACCGAGGATTTGACTCCACTTGTCATGAAGGTGCTTGAAGTTAAGTGGGAAAAAAGAAGTGACTCGAGTGAAATTATCTTCAGCTTGAAGGGACTCAGAGGCACGCGTGGCTCACAGGAGGTGTCCAGATGAGGCCAGCAGAGCGCAGGCACCTCTATGAACCTAGGCTCCCTCTGACGTGGACTCGCGCTCCCCAGCGCCCCTGCTGCCTTCCCAGACACACCGCTCAGCCGTGGGCCTTCTCTGCTCCCGGGGCATCTGGCGTTCACTCAGAGTCCGGGTCACACCCGTACTGTACCTTTTAGAGCTAGAAGTCCGCAAGGGCAGGTACTCTGGGCGTTCCTCTTGTCACCCAGCAGCTGAAGGACTGTTCTGTGAAGTGGCAAGTTATTTCCTTTGTGGCACAGAAGGAAGGCTCGTGAGGCCTCTAGGGACGGATGATGTAGGCTCACCTAAGAAGTGTACTTTTTCATTCCATCCATCAGCTGTCCTGCCCTGCACACAGCCGCGCAGGCACCGTGGTCAGTCCTCATTCCGTATTCCGTGCGCACGGAGATGTGCAGCTACCGAAGTCCTGTTCAGTGCTTTCGGGGTCACGTGTGGGCGCGGGGCAGGGGAGGACTGGCCTGTCTCTGCGGGAGGATGGGGTGGGGGGGGGGGCAGGGCAGGGCAGGACAGCACCAGCTGCTCTGGCTCAAACCCCAGCTCGGGCTCCCGGTGGCGGTGGCCTCGGGCAAGTCACGAAATGTGTCTGAGCCTCGTTTTCTGAAGGAAGGAGAACCAGCAAGCTGAGCTGTTCGCAGGGTTTGAAGCTAATCTGTGTGGCGTGTGTACGCGCGTGTACATGCTCCCTCCAGAACAGTGTCCGGCCAGTGGGTTAGGATCTGCCACACAGCAAGTCACGGCTGGGAGCACCAGCTAGCCGGGCTCCCTCTGCCTCCCACGCCCCCCGCCTGTCCACACAGCGGAGGCCTGCAGCGCTGTTTCCACGCCACAGGCTGACCGGATCACTCCAGATGACCTCACCACACTGAGGAAACAAAGGATAGTTCTTCCAGATTAGCAAAGCCCAAGGGGTCAGCTATTTAAAGCTTTTTATTTTGATACTGAAAATCTCAGCGAGCTGTAACTGTTAGATCCTTGAGCAGATAACAAGGAAAATTCACTTTCTAAAATTAATCTTCTAGCTTCCAAAGGAAAATTGCCAATTAAGTGGATGGCTCCAGAGTCCATCAATTTTCGACGTTTTACCTCAGCTAGTGATGTGTGGATGTTTGGTGAGTATTTTGAAGTTTTGGGTTTTTAAATGACCATTTCATAGACTACCAAACAGACTTAGGCTTAGCTCTTTCCGCAGTATTTAGGCTTCTCTGCCTTCCCTTGCCTGGACGCTGCTCCACAGACATCCTCTTGGTTCATTCGGCAGCTGCTGGGCACACGCGGGGCACCGGCTTCTGTCTGAACCCCCCCACCCCCCGACTCCGGGCCTCTGTCTCCCTGGGCCCTCTCTGCGTCCCTCCTGGGAGTGGTTGTAGCTCTCTCCTTCTCTCCTCTCTGTCTCTCCGCCTTCCCATCTGCTCCTTCTCTGTGAGTGACTTTAAATGGTCGACCTGTCCTCGGGTTCTGTGCCAGCCCCTCCGCTCTGGAACATCCGCGTGGCGCTTTGCTCGTGTGCTGGAGCCCAGCCTCCTTCTCGACTTCCCAAGGCTCAAACGTTTGATCCTTTGTCTCCTGTGGCTTCTGCTCTAGCGCCTGCTCCGTGCCTCCCCACCTGCTCCGAGCTGGTCGCTGTCCCGTTCTGGGGGTTGCCGTGGAACCTTCTGACCGTGGGACGGGGTGGCCCTCACTCATTCTGCACCGCTTGCTTCAACTGCTACGTCCGGTTTTAAATCACTCTCCCCTTTCCACACGGATGCTGCCCCCCCCACCCTGCCCCACTCTTCTGGTCTAACTCCTTCCACCTGGAACACGTCATAACACCCTCTCCCAGCTGAAATTCTGACGTTCGGGGTCACCTGAAACGTCCCCTCTTCATGAAGCCTCGTGTAGCCGGTGTGTGCTCCAGACGTAACCTCCCGTCCTCTGTTCCCTGCACTTCCGCTCTCTGCCCTAACGCTCACACGTGGATCTTGTGCGCGGCCCTGTGTGCGTGCTTTCTCCCTAGATTTTGAACTACTTCGGAGGAGATGCCCGGACAGGGTTATGTACCTTTCCCCCGTAATTAAAAATAACTTGATACACATCAAGTACACGTTCTTCTTTTTTCTTCTGTGTACTTGCTGTCGGTCTCCTCTAGTGCCCTGAGTGATAACAGGAGAGAGAAGGAGAGCAGCAAATAGTGTGACAGGGCTTAGAAAGAGCTCTGGGGTCCGCTTGCTGTGGCGTCACCTCCCAGGACCTCACTCGCCGGCTGTGTGACCCAGAGAGCCGCTTGCTCATCCTGGCAAGGGGACTTGAGCTTGCCAAGATTCTAAGATGCCCATTTCTCACGCTGTCACTTCTCTGGAACTGGTGGCATTTTGTAGTCGGTGTGAGTTGGGGACGTGTCTTACGTGGCTTCCTTACCCACACTCGTGTCGACTTTGTATCGTTCATCCCTGTGTCGCTTCCTTGTCTGAATGAGTTTGGAAGTGCTCATCGGTAAGAATAAAACAGTTCCAAGAGGAAACAGGATGGTGCCGTGACTTAGTTGGTAGAATTTTCCTCCATTTTTGGTTATATAAACAATATTGTATTTTATAATCAGTGGCATCTTGGTTTTGATAAAATACAGCGTTTAAGGAAATGTGAGGTGTAAGGATAATGTGCAAATTTCGAAAGTCTTACGCTGCCCGGTGCTCAAGTCCTACTAAAGTCTTACGCTGCCCGGCGCTCAAGTCCTACTAAAGTCTTATGCTGCCCGGCGCTCAAGTCTTTACTAAAGTCTTAATGCTGCCCGGCACTGTTGTTAGTAACGACGTCACAATTTCCGGTGAGAAATGCAGAACTAAGGCATTACTTCGGTCATATACTCTTCAGTATGGAGTGACTAGAATTCGGAAAACATCAGAATGTCGTTCACGTGGGCAGGATAATGTGCCTTGTTTCCTTTGAGGCACAGCCCTGCTGTAGGTGCCAAAGACCCTGAAGCAAGGGGCCTCCGCCAGCCCGTGACTCGGTGAGCAGGGAGGGCAGGGTGGAGCAGGGGCTCGCCCAGCCCGTGACTCGGTGAGCAGGGAGGGCAGGCCGAGCAGGGACTCACCTGGGCCATCAGGGCACGTGCATAGAAAGAGAAGCGCTCATGCGGAGGAGAAGGAAGGGACACTAAGTGCGGCGAGGCTGGCATAAGCAAAGGCATGTGTGTGGCTTGTGCTGGGGTGCCAGGGCCGCCAGAGCAGCCCACAAGACATGCGAGCCACCCACAGTCCCCACCAGCCCACCTGCTCGGTTCCCCATTCTCCGCCTTAGGCCCCGTTCGCTCATTTACTGTAAAAGTGGGCTTTCAGAGGTTGTTAGAGGACACGAACTGTCCTCTGCGGTCTGCGAGGGTGGAGTGTGAGTGAGGGGCCGGTGGGTAGGGCCACTGTAGCCCAGGGGATCCAGAGTTTGCCTATGGGGACAGGGACCCCCCGACCAACTCGTGCATGAGCCAGCTGACAGGGCCAGCACGTCCTAGCCAGGCCCGGGCCGCCTCTCTAAAGGAGTCTGAGCATTCTGAAGGTAAAGGCTTAAATTTTAGTATGTTCCTTCGTTAGGCCTCAGGCCAGCTGCCGTATGCATCAGCAGCTTGGACTGCAGTGGGGGGCCAAGGTCAAATTCACCCGGCCTGTTCTGAACTGGTTCGTTAAGCCATGAAGGGTCACTGTACCTGGTGGGGCATCTTTTTTTTTTTTTTTTTTTTAAGATTTTATTTATTTGACAGAGATCATAGGCAGGCAGAGAGGCAGAAGCAGGCTCCCCACTGAGCAGAGAGCCTGATGCGGGGCTCGATCCCAGGACCCTGAGATCACCCTCAGGTCGTGACCTGAGCTGAAGGCAGAGGCTTAACCCACTGAGGCACCCAGGCGCCCCTGGTGGGCCATCTTCTAATACAGGATTTTTAGAAAAGTAAACCTCTTAGAAAAACTTGGGCGTTTTTTGGAAAATAACATAATTTTCCTTATTTGGATCATATTAAGCTAATACTGCTGTTCTTATTTATAACAGAATTCACTGACTACTGCTTTATTTACCTGATTTGCCCCAAGTCACACAGCTGGTCCTCTGGTGCCAGCTGTGCAGTTTTTCCTGAAACACAGACGTGCTTCTCTTCCCACCGAGTTCACGGCTCTGCTTTCCTCCCCACTTCACAGGTGTGTGTATGTGGGAGATACTGATGCACGGCGTGAAGCCCTTTCAAGGAGTGAAGAACAACGACGTGATCGGTCGGATTGAGAATGGGGAGAGGCTGCCGATGCCGCCAAACTGCCCTCCGACCCTCTACAGCCTTATGACGAAATGCTGGGCCTATGACCCCAGCAGGCGGCCGCGGTTCACTGAGCTCAAAGCTCAGCTCAGGTAGGAGTGGGGGGAGCAAGGGCCGGGGCTGGGGTTCGGCTCGTGCGGCTTCTCCCACGCAGTCAGAGTGTTTGAGGTCATTCTGTCAGGACGGCTAAGGCTATGGAATGACTTACTGATCGGTTTGCGTTGATTTATGCCTTGCTAGAATGCTCAGGAGATTGGGTCGTCAAATCTTAATCGACTTCACGTTAGGAAGTCGACTTCTGACTTGGCGTGGCTTCCAAGCCGCGTGAGAACCTAGTCCCTCGTGGCCCACCCAGTTCCATCTCCCTCTCCTGCTCCATCGCCAGCGCTCCTAACTGCTCACGCTTCTCCCTGCACGGCCCAGCATTTCCCACGTGCTGTTTTCGCTCCCGGGGACGCCTTCCACTAGCTGTGCCCCCTGCTAACCACCTCTGTGGTCTTCAGAATCCAGCTCAGATGTCACCTCCTTCAGGGGACAGCCCTAGTCAGCCCTGCCCCCAAACAGAGAGCCACTCTTTGGCACCTTTTCAGTGCTTCTGTCTGTTGTCATGCAAACATCTACATGATCTGTTCGGCTACCATGTCGTGGCTCCTACTTGGTGCCAGCCACGGCCAGACCCGGTAGCTCCCGGTCCCCTACAGGAAGCCCGCAGGGACCTGTTAGCGCACTGAGTCCCTCAGCATGTCTGCGCGGAGCTGACCGTGCACCCGGCCTGGAGAATTACTCATTTGTACGTCTGGGTCCCCCGCCAGGCCCTGAGCTCTCCGGGAGCATCACTGTGTCTCACTCGTTTCTGCGGCTTTGGTGGAGACGTCTGACACACGCTCAGCAAACGGTTGTTGAGTTGGCGTCCAGACTGACTTATAACTGTAATCGATAAGATGCTCTGGTGTGATAAATACCATGGGAAATTTTATCCCTTAACCAGCACCATGGCGTAGCGTGCGCTGTCATCTTCATGATTCCCTGACTCTATGTGACATTTTTAAAATTTGGTGTATTTTCATCTTTTGTCATAGAAAATTAACCAAATATCAGAGTCCAAAAGACCCCAGTGGCTCCTCTGGCCCTGTCTGGTCCCCCAGTGCTCGCGGTCGATCTCGACGGGCCTGGCTGCTCAGGCAGCGCCGCTTGCTGGCAGGGGCGCCCGGCAAGGAGCGTGTTCCACGGAGGAACGAGGGCTGGAGGGAGAGGTGGAGAGGCTTCCCCGGTCAGGGCTCATCGGCTAAGCACCCGCGTGCTTCTGAGTTAGGTTCTGTGGAGTCCACAGTGAACGAGCACAGTCCTGCCGCCAGCGTTCACCGCCTGAAGGAGATGGGCCCGTGTCCCATCACCCCACGGTGAGCGGCGCCTGTCCCCCGGGCCGTGCCTGCCCGCCTGCTCCCGTCCACTCCTGACCGTCCTTCAGGTGTTTCCCGACTGCTTTCTGCAAGCTAAGGGTCTCCAGGTCCTCCGTCCCCGCACAGCGAGTGGGACACACGCTCACTTACTGGAGCTGGATTTTGAACGCGCTTTAGTTCATGTTTTGCTCCTACATTTCTTGGTTCCTCCTTCATCTTTCCTTAGAAGGTGGCCACTTCTGCCCTTGAGATGCCTCCCCTCTCTGACACCGGTGCCATCTGCCTGCCTCCCCGACACCTCCTTTCTCCCCCGACCTGCCGCTCCTCCATGGTCTGAGTACGGCCCACGTGTCCGTCCCGGGCCACCTCCTTTCTCCCAGTTTGCTTCCTGGGCCGTGCTACCCTCTCCCGTCTGTCTGTCTTCAGCTTCCGTCCCGCCTGTTCTCACAGACCCAGAGCCGCGGCCGCATTGCTGCTGAGCGTCACGGTCGTGCTAAAGCCAGTCTGTTACCTTGCCTCCGGCGGCCCCTGGCCTTCCCCTTCCACAGGCTCCAGAGGGGCCTTTGCATCCACCATATCGCCTCACTGCCGCCTGGCACACCCTCCCCCGCTCCCCTGCCTGGACCGTCCATCCATCTAGCACAGCCCCTTACGTGATCTTCTCAGCCATCACTGGGGACGAGTGGCTCCCTTGTTGGCTGGAAGCTTCCAGAGTAGACCAGAGTCCCCAGTCGGCCCGATGGCGTATCCCACCCCTTTCTCACGCCATGGCTGCATTAACCACCTGGGCCTGGAACGCCGCCTTCTCCGCCTGGTGAAATCCGGCCCCTCTTTCTCGGCAGCTCTCAGCACTGGCTCCTTCACGGTTCCATGGCCGATGAGCCTCTGCCCTCGGCGTCTCCCAAGCACTCGGCTCTTCTTGTCGTGCTCCCCCTGCGCTGCCCCAGGTGGCCACACCCGCGTTCAGCCCCTTCCACAGTGTGAGCAGCACAAGAGCTGAGCCTGGGGCCCGATCTCTGGGGCAAGAGGACTACAGCACCTTTCCTGCCCTCGAGGAGCTCACAGTCTAGTATGTCTCAGCCCTACTAGACTGAGGCTCCTTGAGGGC
This sequence comes from Mustela putorius furo, assembly GCF_011764305.1. NCBI lineage: Eukaryota > Metazoa > Chordata > Mammalia > Carnivora > Mustelidae > Mustela > Mustela putorius. The sequence goes on along the minus strand of NW_025421322.1, from coordinate 38,617,872 downwards.
AGGGATCGTCATACTCGCCTCGGTGCCACGCGCACCCGCAGGCCACAGGCCTGCGCACAGTGGGGTCCCACGGCCGCTCGAGTTACGGCTTAGCAGGTGCAATCTCACATCAGTATTCACTGAAGGACTGTTTCTTTGGGTGAAGTAGTTCCAAAAACTATCCAAGGTAAATTTTTAGAACCAAATAAAATGATTTCGCACACACACGCGCACGACTACATCTCTTCTGCACAGTAGCGCAGGCCACGGAGCGTGAATTTGTTCCGTGTTTTTCAGTTTCCATCAGAAATGGAGTCTGACTTTGCATTTTAAACATGTAATATGGCTACCAAAGAGGCCAGTAAAATGTGACTCTAATAGCTTGCTTGGACATTTATGTGTAACAGTGTGTCATAGTCATTAGATTCTTTTATTAAGTTTTACAAAATCTTTACCATATCAAAGATTGCTTAACAAATGAGTTTCAGATAGTCTTTACCCCAGGTCAGTGAAAAAGTGTTTCCTGAATCCCATTCTCCATGTCTATTTAAAAAAAAATAATTCGAAGGGACTCAGATCCCCACGGGATCCCACGCATCTGTGGGCCGTGTTTGTCTCTCACTGAGTTGCAAGAAGTGGCTCTCGGGTTGAGCCTTGCGCAGCGAGTCAGACAGCCCTTGGGTCAGACTCCCATGGCGGTCTCCATGACCCCAAGCCTGTCCTCTTCGCATCCCACTCATTCAGAGATGGGAATCCACGGAGAGGCACAAAGAGGTGAGCGGCCGGCTGGCCGGGGACCGTCTGCGGCCCCCCGTAGGGACACCCTGGAAAATGACTCCCGCTGTGTGCCGTGGCGTGCTTGCCCTGGAGGACTGACAGGTTGTGAGAGTGCCCCAGGTGGTTTTTGAAGGAAAAAAAATCTCTTAATCCCTGATTAATTCGGTTAATTCTTCGGTCGACGCTGTGCCGCGGAGGTCACAGTGCGCAGCTTCAGTACTTGCCCTTTTGCAGCGTCGGCTTCCCAGGAGCCAAGGAAGGGTGTCCCTGTCACCTCGGTCTAGGGAAGCAGGGCGAGCTGACGTGTGCTTTCTTAAACCCTTTTTAGACAAATGAGGGAAATGAACTAATTTAAAGTTAAATTTAAAGTTTATACCATACTTTTTAAACTTTGTATTGACCTACAAAGATGTGAACATGGATATATGCCAAGAAGTGAACCGCTCATTGGATTGTCACAAACGGGACCCAGGCACGTAAGCCGTATGTATGCAGGACACAAACACAGCCCTGCTGTCGCTCCAGAAGCCCACCAGGTGCCCCTTCCACTGACTGTTCGCCCTTCGAGGGTGACTGCTTTTAAGCTGTCTGTAAATGGCATCACTCTTTTGTTCGTGGCTTATATCGTTCAGCATTTGCCTTGAGGTCATCTGCAGTGTCAGATAACTACGTTTTTCTCCTGGCTCTTTGGGTTCTGCTTGGGAATATCCCATAGCTGAGTCATCCACCTGGTGGGAATTTAGATTCTTTCCGCTAGGAGCTGTCAGGGCCCCTGCTGTGTCTTTTCGGTGCACGTAGCTACAGGAACCGAGGTTAGCTGTGTCTCTAGGAGCTCGCAGGTATGCCCAGGGGGAGCATCCGTCGGGCCTGCTGGGTTTCCAGAGCCGGTACCCCAGCTCCGCTCCCAGCACTGAACAAGAGCCGCGGTTGTTCCAACCATGGTGGTTTTTAAGCCTTTGGAAATTACTCCTTGGTTCTGAGCTCTCTGTTCATATTTGAAGGTTAGGGAACAGAATGTGAGTGGTGAAGAATGTCATAGTTCACCCGAGCGTTTCTGTTCTGAAGAACATCGACCTAGTCGGTATCACTTTGGAAGGTGCTCCGTGATTTCAGCTGGTCTCTGCCACTGTGCTTTTCGGAAGACCTGGTGATAGCTGGTCTCTGCCCTCCGCAGGCAGCCTTATTGTCACGTGGAAAACCAGCGGCGCTCACTGCACGCTTTCCGTTCCAGACCTTGTGCCGCACGCTTCCCCACGTTGCTTCGTCTTAGCCCTCGCATGCCATGGATGTGTAGGTGGGAGCGCCGCCATCCGTTCTCAAACAAGGAGACTGAAACTCTGAGCGCAGGCCACTCGCCTGAGGTCCCAGAACTGTACCTCACAGCGAGCCCCCATGTCTAGGACAAGCTGTCGGCTGGCGCGCCCTGGGCCGGGACCCAAGACACAGCTAGATGTCCTTACGTGCTCTGTCTTGTGATTGCGACGGTGAGCACGTTGTTACTGCTTAGCTAAAAAGAGAAAAGAAGGAAGGGAAAAAACCCAGTATCCTAAGGAATTTCTGAAGCTGGTTTTCTTACGTTTGTTTTGAGTATCAGGTGGAGAAAGTCCCTGGAGGAAAATGGCAACACGTCTGGCACAGGCACAGAGGCCCTCACCCACGCCAGACGTGCTGTCAGTTCCCTCGTGTTGTGTTGTGACCTCCTGAGTGTGCCATACTCAGCCACTGCAGGCCTTCCGAGCGCCCGGCACGGTAGGGAGCTATCATGGGTGCATCCATGAGGCTCGGCTGCGGTGACAGAGGCCAGCACGTGTGTGTGGGGTCTGCCGTGTGGGCCCTGGGGGCAGGAGGTTGTTTGTTTGTCGGTTGGGCTAATATTGTCGTGTTTGCTCTTTAACTTTATCAAGTAAAGCTGGCCTTTGGGAGATCTGCTGGGTCAGGACGGAGCTTGAAGCAGCTGTAGCCCCAGATTGGTGACACATTTTCACATGACATCTCCACATTCACCCTCCCCCGAAGTTTCAGAGCCCCTCAGGACACAGACTGGTCTCGGTTGGGCTGCCAGCAGTTGGGGGTGGGGGGGTGCGGCGTGTAACCTGGGAAAGTGCCAACAGCCCTTGAGGTAGGAATTCAGCCTTCTGTTGAGAGTTATGGGTGTTGTCGGGAAGGTTACAGTTTAAAAAGAAATGTGAATTAGTGGGTTAAAGTCTCTGCCTTCAGCTCAGGTCATGATCCCAGGGTCCTGGGATCGAGCCCCGCATCGGGCTCTCTGCTCAGCAGGAGCCTGCTTCCTCCTCTCTCTCTGCCTGCCTCTCTGCCTACTTGTGATCTCTGTCTGTCAAATAAATAAAATCTTAAAAAAAAAAATGTGAAAAGAAATCTGTGTGACCTGGACCAGGTGACTTCGCCTCCCTGTAGGAGCAGGGTCCCACACGGTCCCACAGCCCTCCCCCCGTCTGGTGTTCAGGGCCACATGAAATGATGTACGTGGCTTGGAGTTAGTGCACATGGTTCCAGCTCTAGCAGCGGTAACGACAAAGCTTTTCCTGAAGATCCGGAAGGGACCTTGCAGCCTTAGGGTACAGAAACATTATTAGTTGCTGTTAAAGAAAAATGGGGTTATTTGAATTCAAAAGTGTTAGCTCCCATCGTCCAGATATAAGATGTAAAGACATTTTATAGACACGTTATGGAGACACAGATGTTAAATTTATAGTCTGTGAAGAGCATCTTGCACAAGTCTTTTGAATCCTTTCTGATTCTTTATTTATCCCAATATGTGGACTCTGAATTAAAGGCTCTGGGTTTTATTGATGATATAAGTTATTTGTGCTGCTTCTCTGTGTAGTTTTTAGGTGGTTTGTATTTGCTTCCAAAATTCCTTTCAAAGGTGGTGTCTGAATTCCTCCTGAGTCATCATTCCAGTATCTCCCTCCACCTTGCTGGCCTGCTGGGTCTAGACACCCTCTAGAAGAGGAATTCGTTTCTCAGTCAGTCGTAGAGACGTCTTCAAACGTTCGTGGCACCTGGGGGTGCCTCGCGGGCGCAGTCAGAAGGGCGCGCGGCTCTTGATCTCGGGGTCACGTTTGTTGGTTGTAGAGATCACTTATATTAATTTTTAGAGACTTTAAGTAAAAACTTATTAAAAACATTCACGGCATCTGAACTTCAAAGGTTTTTGTGGTTTTTTGTGGGTTTTTTGGTTCTTAGCCTTACCAGTAATTAAAAGTAAAGAGTAAATTAAAATTTAATAGGAATTCAATACAGCATCCGCATTCCTTCCACTAGGAATTGTGTCTTAACTGTTGGCATGAGGATCCTTCTGACCCATCCCTGGCTCCCGCCTGCACATAGGTGTTTGTGGCTTTGCCATGGGCCCCACAGTTTGGTTTCGTGTGAATAGATTTCCAGGGAACTTACACATACATTTCAGAAGAATTAGTCCTTTGCACTCACGTGGCTTCACACATCATTTTCATGTGTATTACCTTGTTTGACTTCATAACAGTTTTTAAGAATGAGTTATTACCACCCTTTTCACTGAAGGAGCCTGAGGCTCAGAAAAGTCGTGTAACTCGCCCTAGATTGTGCCGACAGAGAAGGCCTCGGGCCCCTTTCTCCTGCCTCCAAGACCAGCGATCTTTCTTGCATGTCGGCCTCGGGATGTGCCCCCTGCCCCCACCCGGCCGCCCCAGCCTCCTGTATTTGCCCCTACACTGTTCTCCCATCACCTGTCCTGCCTGTAAAGAGGTGTCTCTGACCACATGATGTGGACATGTCTGTCGCCGGGTATTTACTCTTCGTGATTGGAGCCCAGGCGGAAACCCTCGGACTTACCGGGCAGCCGCTAGATTCCCGTCCCTTCAGTTCTCTTTCTCTGACCAGTTGGTTTTTCTCCGCAGCTCTTCCTTCCCCTTCACTGAGCTTTGTCTCCAGGGTTATTTATTATCCCTAAAAACGTAAGGGGAGAGCGGAACAGCCTCGAGTGGCTGTGCGTGGCTCCCCCTTGACTTCAGGTCCCTGAGGGACAGGGTGGCTGTGTGGAGGGACGTAGGACACAGACGGAGAAACACTGGCTTTCTACCACTTACAAATAAGCCTGCACCCCCAGCCTAGCCGGGCCTTGCGTGCCTGGCGGAGAGTTTGGCGTGGGGATGCTGACGCCTCCCACAGCTCTTTCTCCCTCGGGGCCCCGAATCTGCATTTAGCAATACCGTTTGCATTCTCCACTGAGCGGCTGCTCTGGAGACCAGGGCACGCTTGGTTAACTTGTCCCCGTCTGCTTTGAGTTACTGACTGCCCTGTGCTTCCGTGTGCCAGGCCCACACAGCCAGGAAGGTCCCCTGGCTGCCACCTCAGTCCTTTATCCTCCAGAGGTCACATTCGTCTATGTTAGTAACCTCACACAATGAAGATTTGTGTGTTTTAAGTAGTACTTTACAAAAAGTAAAGAAACAATCTTCCATCTTGAATCCTACACGGTGCCCTTCGTTCTTCCCTAAAGAGCCTTTTTCTGTTCCATTTCCCATTCATCCAGAGAACTTCTTGAGCATTCTGTGTTCATCTGTCGGTAGTGAATTCCATTCATTTCGGGGGGGTTCTTCTCTGAAAACCCACTGAACTTAATTTCCCTGGAACAGAGTTCAGACTTCACAGTGGTCCTGTATCTTCTCCTTTTGGGCCTTGAAAGCTGCTCTTCTGCTGACCTCTGTTGTCGCTAGTAAGAAGTCACTGGCCCTTCAAGTCCTTGTCCTCCATCCGTGCTTTGTCGTTCCTTACTGGCTGCTAGCGTGGTTCTGTCTTAATCTGTGGGTGTCAGCGGTCAGCTGGGATGTGCTGAGTGTACTTGTCTTTGTACTGATCATACCTGGGGTTCCCTGTCGCTCCTGAACCTGTAACTGTGTGTCTCATAGCCGCCTGTCGGGTGTTGATCTGCTCCATTTTCTCACTTCTGCAATTCCAGTTCCTTGTCATTAAGCCTTTTGATAGTGTCCTTCAGGTCCCAGGAACCCTGTTCTTTTTCTTTTCCCCCCAGTCTTTTTCTCCAAGTCCTTCAGATTGGATAATTCTAATGATTCACCTTCAGGTTCCCTAAGTGTTTTGTCCTCCCCATCCGACCCGTCATCCAATCCTGTGGAGATTTTATTTCAGACGCTGTACTTTTCATCATAGAATCTTCATTTTAGAATTTTCCTTTGTCTCTTTCTTAAAGTCCCTATTTCTTGCTAACATTTCTTATATTTCCATTAGTTATGAACAGATTCTGCTCTATGTCCTTGAATATAATAGCTCTTCCAAGCCCCTGTCTGCCAGTTCCAACTTCTGAGCCATCTTTGGAATCGCCTCCTTTACATGGTCTTTTCCTCATCGGAATGGATCATGTTTTCATGTTTACTTTATATTCGGTAATTTTAGATTATGTCCTGGACATTTGTGAATGATGGATTGTGGAAACTCTGGATTCAGTTCGATTCCTCTGAAGAATGGGTGCATTGTTTTAGCAGGCAGTTAACATGGCTGATCTTAAAGCACAGATTCTCTCCCCATGCTGTAGGCACCAGCCCACATCTTGATTCAGTTCTCTTCACCTTAGCCGGGCTGCATGGAGCCTGTCCTGTGCATGCCTGGCTCCAGCTTCTGCTAGAGATTTGGGGAGATTTTATACAACTGCAGACTGCTGTCTGGCAAATGGCCATTAAAAAATGGGGATTTATCCAGGGCCCCTCGCCCAAAAAATGGGACTTATGCCAGCCCTGCTCAGGGTCCAGCTTCTGTGGGTTTCTCTCCTGTGCGATCATAAGAAGGCTTGCTTCTTATGTCATTGTCCATAGTTGCTGTCTGCAAGAGGGTTCATCAAATAGTTGCTATGCAGACTTGCCAGAAATAGAAAGAAGTCACTATTTTTAAAGAAAGATTTTAGCAGGATTCACATTTTTGAAAAGTGACTTTTTTGAGATGGACAATGCCACAAGCAAACAAAAGTGCCTTATCTCCGGCAATTTGAGATACATGAAGAGAAATTCAGTCTTAGTGCATCCATGAAACTAGACGTCCGGTCGGCTCTGCCTGTTTGTCAGCGAGAAAGAGCAGAGGCATTCACTGTAACCGTACGGTTCTGCGTTTAGCCGCGGGTCAGCCTCTCACAGATACGCTCTCTGCAACTGAATCTCAGGGCTCCAGACTTGTTTTCCGCAAAGATACCAGGCGGGGCTTTTTGTTAAAAGGTCAATTCCATTCCTTCGTGGTGAGGCAATGTTGGGTAATTATGAGAGATCATGTTTCAAAACTGGTATTCCCGTGAACTTGCCCAAGCGAGCTCTCTCCCTCTGGACTTTCTTCCGTCCCGTTTTCTCGCTGCTCTTTCTCGGGATGTTTTCCACGTTCGCCTCAGTAGCTGAGGCTGGTTTTATGATGTTCAGGTGATCAAAGTCCAGTCTTTTAAGAAAAGCTTCCATGAAATGGTTCATAGTTTCAGAGGAAAGAACAGTCGTGCACCACTCATAGGGGAGACACTACAGAAATGAGATGGAGAGAATCTCTGTTTCCTGGTGGCGAAAGGTCAGGTAAAAGTACGCTGCTAAGTGACATCTACTCCAGAGCTTTACTGTTTTCTCCCCCACATGCTTTCTTTTCCACCCTGGACGTGGGTAGAGCGGACCGTGTTCTTCCCACCCCTGAACAAGCGAGCATGCGGAATAGGCAGGGTGGCCTGCCCCACCGAATTCGGCAGACGTGCGCCTTCTCGCCTGTTGCGCGCAGCTTGGATGGCTCGATGTCAGCAGCCCGGGACTGATGCCCTTTTCCACTCTAAAGCTGGTCTGGGTTGAAGATTTGTTTTTGTGTCTTAGCTCAGTGCTGGGAACGAGGAACCTCTTAGACCCCTTTCTTGCTCTCCATGAAAATACCTCAGGGGTGAAATCACACTTTGTCGCTCCAGAACGGAAATTTCCTCAGCCTTCTCCGTGCTCGCTGCTGGAGGCGTGAGAGCGGTTCCCCTGGAGGGGCGGCAGGCCCCGAGCGCAGTCAGCAGCCCCTGCCCCGCTCTGCGTCCTGGTACGCCGCGTCCATGACTTGGGTGACTGTTGACACGAGGGAGGCGAAAGGGAAGAAACGCTACATGGAGCCCTGCTTTCCGCACTCGCGTCTCAGTAGGTGCGCCTGGTGGGTGACGCGTGTTCTCGGCCGCGTCTCACGGAGAAGCCCCGGCTCGCACCGGGTCATCTGCTTGTAAGCTTGAGACCTAGAAACCGCCATCCCTGGAGAAGCTGGCTCGTTGCCAGCGCCCACGAGGCGGCCGGCTCGTTCACATGGAATGTATTGCTACTAAAAATATTTGCAGTTTGGGAAAGTATGTTTAAATTTGACCTCCTTGACCCTCTGCACATTCCAGTTTATTGCTCTGGGTTCTCCAGCCGCTCTAAAGAGACAAGTTCAGAAATGTCCCTCCATGCCTTCTGCCTCCATCTATGGCATAGTCTTCCCATTGTCAGAACAGATCTTTTATGAGTTATTTATACTCCTGACCACTCTGAGCGGCAAACGGTGGCTTCTCAGAAGCATTTTGACGTGTTATTTTTGGTGTGAGAACCAAGCACTGAGATCAGAGTACTCCCCTCCCCATTACCACTGTTCTGCTAGGGGTGCGGCGGGCAGGCTCGGGGACAGAGGTTGCGGTACCCGTCACGTGCACGCGCTGTGACCCGACGGGGAAGCTGGTCCCAGCCGGCCAGTGGCAGAACACGGGCAGCGTCAGACCCACGGGGCAGCGGAGTGCCGCGTGTGGCTCTGTGACAGAAGGGCTGCCCGGAAGGGGTCAGGCAGTAACTTCTGTAGGTCGGAGAGCAGGGGAAAGGGACAGCGGGTGGGAGAACCAGGGCGGACAAAGCCTGAGAGGGTCACCTTTGGCAAGGGTCCTCATGGGACCTTCTGGGCAACAGTTTTCCTGGGCAACAGTCACCTGAAGATCCGGGTGGCCGGTTTCGCACAGCAGCCCTTGTGAAATAAGCTGCCTCAGTGGGACCTACTTAGAATGCGGTTCCCATCGCGTTAAAGAACGTGTCACACTTGGCCTTCTCAGTGCTTGCCTGTTCCTCAGTTAATTTAAGAAGTTGAGAAAAAAAAAAAAAGACAAATTCCTTGATTTTTCTTGTCTTGATTTTCATGGATTTTTCAGTTAATACTATAAGAGGTTTGGAAGTTCAGATTCTGTGTCTGTTATTTAGGGCCTCAATGACAGCAGCGCGCAGAAAAACTACCCAGGGCAGCTCCTCTCTCAGGCCAGGACTCCTGCACCCGGTGTCCATCTCAGAGAAGGTGGCCTGCAGTCCTTGCCTGGTGACAGTGCAGTAGGCTTAGGGCCAGCTCCTGCTGGCCACACCGCGGGTGGACCCTGCTGCTTGTGGCCTCGCTCCCTGATTGCCTGTCACGGTTGGCGTGCACGGCCGTGCTCCGGCGTCTGCAGGAACTCTGGGTGTGAGGGAGTGGGCTGTTGGGTCGCAGTCCTCAGCCCAGTGGGAGCAGAAGGCAAGCGGATACTGCTGCACAGTGACTCGAGTCCCCATCCCCGGCCCCGGGGCCCGGTCCCCAGCAATCCTGGCTTGGCACACCCCTTGCCAGGCTGGAGCGCGACCCTGACTCCCAAACTTGTCAAGGTGCCGGGTTCCTCTCTTAGCCAGGCTCGCCCAGCTGGCGCTCGAAGAAAACCAGAATCCTATTTTCAGGAGGAATTAGAATCTTTTGGCTGAAAGCTTTCCTCTCAAAGCACTCACGGCATCCCCGAGGCAAACCCTGCCGTGCCTTTAAAAGAAAAAAAGAACAGAACTACCCTGAGGTCCGTAGTAAGGGTTTGCTGACTCAGAGCAGCCACCAAGTGATCTGCCCGTCCTCGTCTGACTTCAGGGTGATGGCGGGAGTGCGCCAGTGCGAGAAGCCGCCCGCTCCAGCCTCCAGCCAGCCAGGAATGTCTTTCTCAAACAGTTGAGCAAATTCCCAGATTAGAGCGGGGCTGCTGCAGCTGACCTCACTCCTCATGAGTAATTCTGGGTGGTTATTGCCGGCGCTCCGCCCGCAGCCTCGAAGCCCTGAATGAGCGTCATTCCCCCAGGCCGAGCGGGGGCTGCGGGCGCGGGAGAGAGCGGCGGCAGTGGTGAGGACCTGGGGTGCGGGGACCTGGTGCCCCCCGGGCGCCCCCCTCTGGGGTCCTGCGGCTGGGTGGGGGGGAGCTGGCAGGGGGCCCGCTCCGGCTGCCTTCCGGGGGGTTGGCGGGATGGCAGGCGGCCAAGGCTAAGGAAACAGGGCAGCCCCGAGGAGCGGAGCACAGGCGGCGGTGGGGGTGGCGGGGGGAGCGGCAGGTAGCCTGTGCGCTGCGGGCCGTGGTGAGTAGCAGCGGCCCAGCTGCCCAAGGGCTCGTTAGCCCGGGGACACAGAGCACTGGCCAGGCTGGAAGCTAGGAAGACGGTAGTGAGCAGGGGAGGGGGAGTATTGGCCGGATTGCAAATTTGTCCCCCAGCATGCTGATGTCACAGGATGTGGGGGCCCGTGTGCATGTGAGGAGCCCGTCCTGTCACTTGGCTGTGCTTAACAAAGCCCTGTCTGGGACTTCTCAGGCCAGGTCTGTTCTGCTTGAAGTCAACTTGGTGCACAGGCATCGTACCCGTGCCCCGCTCCCACCCCCGCCTGTCTTTGATCCCCCCGAGCTCTCCTCTCTTCCCCGCTGTCCTCTCCTTCCCTACAGCAGTGCTGGGGACGGGCTTGCCCTGGGGACCGGGGCTCTTCGAGAATCACGCATGCAGTTAGACGTGGTCTGCTCTCCCTTTCCCTAGTGTCACCCTCTAGCTGGCGGGTAGGGGCTCCTCAGATGAGTGGGGCGTCTGGTGTGTGCTCGCTGTGGCCGGCAGCTCCCCATAAAGCTTGTGTTCTCTCTCTAGCACAATCCTGGAGGAGGAGAAGGTCCAGCAGGAAGAGCGAATGAGGATGGAGTCCAGAAGACAGGTCACCGTGTCCTGGGACTCCGGAGGGTCCGACGAAGCGCCGCCCAAGGTAGCCAAGGCCCCAGCCCCAGCTCCGGCATTGCTCCTCCTGTCAGTGGGTGGCGTGGGTAGCTGCTGTGTGCGGGGACACGGCCACACATCAGGTGGTCCTAGGAACGGTGCTCACAGCCCCCTGCCCCTGCTCTTTTTCCGGGCACGCTATCCTCACGTGCACTCACTCCCCAATTTGCATTTCAGCTGTAGGCCGGGCTCTGGCTCCAGCCCTTAGATTAGATATGGTCTTAAAAGCCTCCCCCTCGGCTCCCACCCCCGACCCCCAGACTTCAGGGAGCACAGCGGGTGCGGAGGAGGGCTCTCCTTCGTTGCTTGTCAGGGGCCTTGCCAAGGATCGAGTCAGGACGGGAACCTCAGATGGACTAAAACCAGCCCCTCAATGCTTTACATTTCGCTCTGTTTTAAAGTGAGTCAAATTGTACTTAACCCCATTCCTTTTGGGTTGGGTTTGGGCGAAAGACAGTCTCTGCCTGTCTCCTGTCCGTGGCTGGCTTCTGGGTTTGGGGGCTGCAGGCACGTTGCCCTTGGGAGTTCAGACCTGCTGGCAGCATCCCCAGGCCTTGCCTGTCCACCGTCTCCACACTTCAGCCTCTGGGACATGGCCAGCGCCTTCCTGTTGCTCATTTGGACGCGAGTGGCCTCTAAATGCTCTCATGAGATTAAGAATTCTTTATACACCTTTTGCTTTTGACAGAATGGTGTTTTCACACAGTCGCTTACTTGCCATGAATAATCCAGTTTAGAACGTTTTCGAATGTAAATAGATAATAGGCTTTACCTGCTAATTGATGGGCTAAAAATATAGTAAAAAACTGACAGTTCTTCATTTTCTTTTTGAAAACTGTTCAGAGGCCTATTAGCACAAAGTACTATTTAAATCTTGTACCTATTTTTTTTTAATGATGCCTGAAAGCTTGTGTTTTCATGGTCCATATTTTCAACTGTGTAACAGTAGAGATGATCACACATTTAAGGTGACTACAGGTGACGGACATAGTTTTCAGAGTTTTAGAGGTGAAGGGCTCCCCAGTCTGGCCTCCCGAACACGTAGAGACACTGAGGCGCAGAGGAGGGCCACGCCAGCTGTCGCCCTGTGTTCCTTTGAGTGAGTACGTGACAAAACCAGTACGCCTCTGTGTCTCCTGGATAAACAGCAACCATAAACCTTTAGCTACCCACGGAAAACTGAGAGAGCTAAGAGCCCGTCGGGAGCACGGGACAGTGGTCCAAGCCTGGGAGTGGGAGAGCTCTCCAAGCTGGTTTCTCCGGCCTGGGGGCCACGTGGCTCTCTTCACAGGGCCTCTGATGACTGTGCAGTCCCCCTGCCTGGTGCCAGCCTCACTGTCCTCACTGTGTCGCGAGGGTGTAACATCCCTACTCCCCGGCGGTGTGGTGAAGGCCGCGGGAGGTCCTGCATCGGGGCCCTTGTGGGAGTGCGGGACGAGTCCGGGGCCACGTGCCTTTGCTGTGAGCGCCGCACCTTGCAGCACCCCCCACGCCGCAGAATGAAAGAACCTCGTGCTCTGTGTTCTCCTGTATCTCAGTCTGTGGCATGTTCAAGAACTTTCATTTGGCTAATTTCTAGAAACTAGTATGAGGTTAGGCTTTTCCTATTCTAGAATACAAAGACATTTTTTTCTGGTTTTGAGAATGTTTTCCAAGTGGCTGTTAAAAGGCTCTTCTCCGTAATCAGACATTGTTCTGCCTTTGAAAATGGGTCAGCAACCCCTTACCCACTGCCTGCTCGTGTAATCAGTTCTGTCGGAATGAATTGCATGCTTCGTGCGTTTCTTGTCTGTGGCTGGTCTGGGCCTGCGGCAGGGTCAGGCAGGCTGCACAGATTGAAACACTCGCTCTTTGACACTTGGAGGAGAAGGTCGACGACCTGTGGATTAAAGAGTTTTCATGGCTAGAAAATCATCTACACTAGTTAAATATACAGATGCCTGATGAATACAAACGAATACACAAATTATTCGGCTCCCTTGCCAGTCAGAATCTGGTCTGGATGTGGTTTTTCCCTTTTCTCGTGTTCCGTGGATGCAAACTCTGCTTTTACGGGACTGTATTTGACCCATCAACAAGCGGATCCCTTGTCTCCAGGGCGCTCACCCAGCGTTGCGTCCTGGCATTTCCTCCACCCTGTGGAGCAGGAGCTCTGGGGCCTCCTCAGGCTGTAGAGTGCCAGCTGTGCTGTCTTTGCACAACAAATTCCGCCTCAGTTTCTTGAGATCACGCAGGATCTTGGGCTTTTGAAAATGAGTGTTGTGTACTAATAAAGCTCCTAATGTAGCCTAATGAGATTTTAAAGTGAAATATTTTTCTCTCCCACATTCAAGATTCAAAATTAAAAGCTTCGTCTGCCTTCAGCTCAGGTTGTGATCCCAGGGTTCTGGGACGGAGCCCCACGTGGAATGCTGCGCTCAGCGGGGCCCTGCTCCTCCCTCTGCCACTCCTGCTGCTTGTGCGCTCGCTCTCTGTTTCTCAAATAAATAAAATCTTTTAAAAAAAAAAAAAGTAAAATCTTAGTTATAAGACTTAATGGCAAAAGCATTATAACTACCATGCTAATTATTAAAAACATGTTCCCGATTTCTTCTTCGTACTCAAAACCAATTTTTTCCCACATGACAGTCTCCAGAGAAGTTTGCCCAGGAGCCTAGGTCACTTCATTGCTGCGAGCTGTCCTGCACATCCCCCAGCAGATCAGTGGAGAGCCTCTGGCTAAAAATATCCTTTTCAGCACTTTTCAAAGAAATGTGTTCCTTGGACCTCTGGGTCTTCAGTTCCATCTCGAGGGCCGTGAGAGCAAAATCCGTTTCATAATCATGTCCACGCGTCATGGGTCTCGTCCCTTCTGCTGACGTTTGCAGGCCTGTTGCAGACGGCACGGCGGACGAAGCCGCAGTCACCGTGGCACACGCCTGGGCAGCGGGGCCACGCCGGGCTGGTCGGCACGGCGCTCTGCACCACCGTGCTCACGCAGGAAGGAGACGCCTGGGTGCTGAAGAGTGACCTCGATGAAGTGCTGTAATGTGGGAGGAGCAGCAAGTACCGGAAAGACCGTGCTAGGCAGCTGAGGTGTGGAGGTAGCCGTGTTTCTCATGGAGAACCAGTTTTTCTCCAAAGTAGAGTGGGCAGACACTGATTGTGCAGAGTTGTGCATTTGGTAGATGTTTTCTCAAGAAAGAAGTGAGACTGTCATCGAGAACAACTGATGCCTTGTTGCCGGTGATAAAATTTGAGTTTTCAAGCAAAACTGAGAATTTTGAAAAATATCCATCACCATGACCTTGACAGCTCCCCCACTCTGAGACTTCTCTGATGAGTTCGGAGTGAGATCAACAGACGTGACTTTTCCATGCGTCTACTGACACGGGTCGGCGCGGTGAAGGTCTGCGTACCTCGGCAGCTCGCGTTTTCAGATGATCGCTGTGGGACGTCACAGAATCACCGCGCGTGGAAGGTCCATTCATGGTACAGGACAGAGTAACGGATCTAAACATCACAGATGACGACAGGGTTTTCAGATTCCACACTGCAAGTCACCTTTGAGATACCACCACTTTCTGAGTTGGAGCGTAATGTCAGAAACAGTGGCCACATCTGTGCCCGGAAGCTGCTCATCGACTCCTCACACTCCCATCCCCTCCGCTGCACGGCTGTGTGGGGCTGGATTCTCTCTGTGTGCTGCAGCGAGGCCGCACGGCAGGCCGTGCGGAAGCCGGTGGGAGAGCTGGCGGCCTTCTGCTAGGCCTGAGGAATTTCCATACATGTGGGACGCGTGCCACTCTGCTCACTGATTGTTTTTAACGTGTAATTAGTTTGTTACTTTTAAGTGTCTGTTTTCATTTTAATGATGTAAATATTGGTAGATCTGTTGCAGCCAAGCAAAAGCCCTTGGAGTCCTCAGTCATTTTTGAAAATACAAAGGGAGTTCCGAAAATAAAGGGTTTCAGAGTGGCTACCTCAGAAGCATTTCTCAGCCCTGACAGCAGCGGCACTGCACTTCTGTAAGAAGCGTTTCGTGATGTCCCACACTGGCCCTCCAGTGAAATACACAGGAAGTAAGATGACTTTGTAAATTCAGAATCCAGTTCTGCCCGGAGCCTGCTCAGTGCATGAGAAGCTAAGGCGCTGTGCACGCCCATGGGAGGCGCGCAGGTGGGATCACCGCACAGGACTGCTGAGGTGGCCGGAGGCAGGGACACAGGACAGACGCCCAGCCCACAGCCACGATGGAGCTCGTGTGATGCGATTGTCTAGAACCACAAAAAGTCTTGGTAAAGCTCAAACAAGACAAAGTAATGTCATCTGTCAGTATACACAGGAGTTGCTCTTCCAGGGGCTTCAGTGAGAAACTATGCTGAGGGGCGCCTGGGGGGCCCAGTGGGTTAAGCCTCTGCCTTCGGCTCGGGTCATGATCTCAGGGTCCTGGGATCGAGCCCCGCATCGGGCTCTCTGCTCAGCAGGGAGCCTGCTTGTCCCTCTCTCTCTGCCTGCCTCTCTGCCTGCTTGTGATCTCTGTCTGTCAAATAAATAAATAAAATCTTAAAATATATATATATATATAAAAATCTGAAGGTGGTCCCCTTGGTTTCATGGAACATACTTTGGAAATTGCCACCCTAGAACACAGGGTAAAGCCTATGACACCCCTTTGATGTCCCTTGCCTGTTTTCAGGTGTCCTGGGGACCCATGGTCCTATTTGGGTGAGTTTGGGGTGAGCCGTGTCTGGGCTGCCCAAGTGTCGGCCCAAGGGATGGGGGTGCGCTCCCAGCCTCGGAGATGGCGCAGGTCTGTGGTAGCGGAGCAAAAGCCGATGGAGGCAGCTGCGATCCGAGTCGGGGCCGGAGACGCACCCAGAGCAGGGGACTAGGGCACTATGTCAGGTGGCAGAAACCACAAGAGTTCAGGAAATCGCCACAGAAGACTCCAAGGATGGGCGGCGGGGACAGTGTGAGCAGACTGGGTACTGAGACTCCTCTCAGACACGCAGACTTGCTCAGGACTTCACTCCAACCAGGCGTGTGTTTCTCCAGGACCGTGTGCGTCCGTTGGAAGAGACGGGGTCTCCGAGGTGTTTCTTGCCTCCTCTGGGCTTGCTGGCCCCTCAGTCCATCTCCTTTTAGTCTGGTCTCCATTTGGCTGGAGAGTAGTGGGTTTGCACTCCAGTGAATCTGTCAGGCTTGGAAGATTTTGTGGGCTTCACTTCTATTTCACACTAAACCATTCTTCTGGTATGAACCTTAAATTCACGTAGGTCACAAACGGATGGAGAGTTTTAGGTTGGAGGTAACTTCCCGGTCCCTGTAGCTCAGCTCCCAGCTGATAGAAGCAGAAACCAGTTGGCTGCCTGGCTTGTCCCCAGTCCCACCGCCAGGAAGCCGCAGAGCCCACAGAGCCCACTGCTCCGAAAGCCTCCCGATTGGCTCTTCCTGGGTGCCCGAGCTGCTGCACATCTTGTTGGCCATCGATTGGCCCCCCCTCCTGTCTGCTCAAGTCCTTGCCCACTGTCGGTGTGGACTGTGTGTCGTGTTACTGTGGAGCTGCAAGAGGCTTTGTATATTCTGGTTACGACTCCCACACGTGACATGCACACACTTTGCTCCATTCTGTGGCCTCTCTCTGTCTTGGTGGTGCCATTTGTAGGACAGAAACTTTTAGTTTGGGTGCCTTTCTCATTCTCATTCTCAGTGACTGAGCTTTTGGGGTCCTGTCTATGAAACCATCGCCCACCCAGGCTTGCAGAGACGTGCCCGTTCTCCACGAGTTTACAGCCTCGCCTCTTTCGCTCAGCTCCCTGCTCCATCTTGAGTTAATCCGTGTGTGTGTTGTGGGGAAGGGGTCCAGCGCCGTGTTTTGATGGGGGGGTGCCCTGCCGTCCCGGACGTTTGTGGGAAAGACTGCGTCCCCGACCGAAGTGCCTGGATGCTCTTTATCATTCTTTACAGCTAAAGTCTTTTAGAGAAAAGTATCTTTTTCTGTTATTTGCAGTAAAACAGAGATTGGACAATATTTTCAAAGTACTCATTCCTGTGATGCTCTGTTGATGTGTTCACAGCCCAGCAGACCCGGTTACCCCAGTCCAAGGTCCAGCGAAGGATTTTACCCCAGTCCTCAGCACATGGTACAGACCAATCATTATCAGGTAGGCTCGTCCTTACGGACTAAGGCCTTGCCTTCTGTTCTGCAGGCTTGCGGGTGGGGAGGGACCCTGGAGATATTCTGTTCTTTCCTTCTGTAGATAGGACTGTGATTTGGCGAGCAGAAAGCTAAGAGAGTAATGCACCTTAGTGACCGTCTAAGTGGAGGCTGTGTCATCGGCCCCTCGGCCTTAAAGCAGCGCAGGCAGGTGCCCCCCCCACCCCATTTCTGTCCTCCGTTTGGGAGACATGTGGGGCGAAGAGCCAGTAATGAACAGGGTGGTGTTTCTGGAAGGCAAGAATAACATTCAAATCTACCTTAAAAATCAGACAAGATGCCGTATCGGCCAGGTGCGGACGGTGCCAGACTTGCAGGCAGGTATCTTATCAGACTAGACGCGACCGTCCTTGAGAAAGAAGGACCAGAAGCAAAGTCAGTGATGTTTTGGCTGTGAGGGGAGTGTTTGCTTTTTGGAGGTATGATTTCCTTAGAGGAAATGCTCGCGTGTTCTGACAGCCGTGTACACACGTGTCCCCCACACCACACCAAGACAGAGCTTGTCTGTGGCCCTGGAGGGTCCCCTCCCCTCCTGTCAGTTGCCCGCTGCCCGCGCTCCGACTGGTCCCAGCTGTTGGTGTTGCGTGTTCTGGACTTGGAGATAAGCGATCGTCAGGGTGTCCTCTCGTGTGCTCAGCGGCTGGTACAGGTGTGACATCTGTGGTGACGTCCTGACGAGGGTGTCAGCAAGTCACAACTTTCTAATACTGAGGAGTGGTCAGGTGCATGTGTGTGTATGCCACGGATTGTGTCCCCATAGTCATGTTATTTGGAGAATCAGCCAGATCACTTCCAGGAAATAAATCGCTGCTTGTGATTTGTGTCAGCTGTGGCTCTCGTGAAGCCGTGCATTTGTGTCCTGAGCTGATGCTCGTCACCGGCTGACTCGGTGACCAGAACCAGCCTTGAGGGGGAAGCGCTTAACTGAGTGAGTGAGACAGAAAACAAGCCACAGGGAGTCCTTGGGCCCTTGTCCTGAGAGGGAGGAGCTGAAAGTTCCTTTAACTGCCGTCTCCTTTGACTGGAGGAGGAAAAAGGAGCAAAAAGAGAAGCAGGCTTACCGTGCCTCCTTCACGGGGTCACTGCGGGTCACATGAAAGCATTTTTATTCCTTTACGTGCCTCCCAGCTATGATTTAAATCCAGGCCTCTTAGATCGGTATGGACAAGCACCTCGCGGTTTAGGGTCCTGAGGAGAGCTTGCAGGCCGTTCTGCACTAGAGACGCTGCAGTCGGGTCCGCGGCAGGCCCTTCACCTGCTCCGCGGCCTCCAGACCCCACTGTACCCGTTCTGAAGGGGGCCCAGGGGCATCACGCTGGGAACAAGCTCCCCAAGGTGACCTGCATGACTGAGAGCCCTGTTACGGGAGACACTGCTCTGAGCCCCACTTGCCCGGAGGAGGCATGAATCTCTGTGCCCCCAGACGTGTTTAGAGAAAGCAGAAGGCAGGCCTCCACGGGCCCTCAGCCCTCACCCAGGGCTCACTGGCCTGGGCCCCTTCCACCACCTGGGCTCTGATGCGTATCCGTGTGCGGCTGTTGGCCCCACCCCTCCGGAGCAGAAGCCCGTGAGGACAGTGGCTTGTCACTACTTCAAGTGCGCGGAACAGTGTGTAGAACAGAGTAAGGGTTCAGTGGCTGCATGAAGCATCTGTATTTTCAGCAGGCAGAGGAATGATTCCGCTCTCCCAGGCCCCAAGTTTCCGTATCTGGTAACTGAGAATGATTACAGGACGTCGCCTGGTGCTTTCGTGCTCCTTCTTAGCCGGAAATGCTCATTGATCCTTTCACAGGGTTGGCGTTCCATAGAAAGCTGTCGCAGGATACTTGAACGGTCTCTGTTGTGCAAGTTCCTAAAAGTTGTCTGGGGGTAGTGTAGCCCTTCTGACCAAAAACAGTAGTGATATGACATTTATGTTCAGTAGAATTTTTATTGAAAACTTTGATTCTAGTAAACTGTGAGGATCATCTGTACGTCTTACTCGAAAGTTTATTGATTATATATTGTCAGTGTGCAGTTTTGGTATAAACAGTGCCTAGAGACCGGACAAGTGCACAAAGTCTTTGTTGAAGAATGTGTTGGTGTTTGGAAATCCTGGATCTGGCTGTGCATTATCTTGTTAAAGAAATAACTAAGCACCCTGGCACCCCAGCACGAGCCCAGTGAGTTACGGAAACTGCTGATTCTGCCCCCCCCCCGTGACTGGGGGAGGAAGCCACCCAACGGAACTGCTTTCATTTCCTGTTGCCTTAGAGTATTTCTCCATCTGCACCTTCTGAGCATCTTTCTCCGCCGCAATGATCACGGCTGGAGCACGCCGCCTGCGTCTCTCGCCAGCCCGAGTTCATTAGTCAGGGGGCGCTCTAGAGCAGCGCCCACTGAGCCGCGTTTGTGGCCCCTGGTGCTGTGGCATCCCGGGTGCAGAGTTCCAAAGTAAATGATTTCTGACTTCCTAGTGTGTATCTGCACTACTTAATTACGCGGCCGCCGTGGATCACCTTTCTTTCGTGGAGAATCCATTTCCTCGCCTTTACTACCTTCCCTGCGTCCCTTGGCCTTGACCCTTCCCCCTTCAAAACCAGCAGTGCCCTATCCTCCGGCCACACTGCAGTAGCCTGTCTCCCCTTCTCCCCCTTGCGTGGGGAAGGAAGCCGCACATTAGGTCCACGCCGATGAGCCAGGGTCACCTCCCCATCTCTAGGCACCTAAGTTATAACCACCCATGGGAAGTCCCTCTGCCGTGTAAGCTCCCATAGCCACAGGCTCCAGGGATCTACACGTGGACATCTGTGGGCACCACTGTCCTGTTGGCGCGGTGTTCTCTGTCATCTGAGTCTCTCCCTTGTACATGGAAAGCATGACTGTGCTGCCCAACATTCACAGGTCTCTGGCTATCCTGGATCCCATGGGGTCACGGCCATGGCTGGCAGCATCTACCCGGGCCAGGCATCTCTCTTGGACCAGACGGACTCCTGGAATCACAGAGCGCAGGAGATATCAATGTGGCAGCCCAGCGTGGAGGTAACCTGCATGTTTTTGGGCTTCTGTTGTTAGCTGATGAAGCTTTGCCTATAGTATTTTTTATTTCTGAATCCTAGGAGTTACTCGTTTTGATGACCAAATTCTAAATATAAGGCGCTACATCTCGAATTGTTCCCGGTTCTGTGAATCCTTTTTACTGAAACAGAGACGCCACCATCATCAGCCCACCCGCCTGCAAGGCCGCGCACGGGACCGCACATTGTTAGCGCATGCGCGCAGCAGTTCTCGGGAAGGAGAGAGGGACAGTCTCCCGCTCTGGGGGCCATTTTCACCCCTACCAGATTTGCCTGGTGCACCGAGAACCCCTCCCGTAGCCGTTAATGTTGTTTCTTTGACTCCCGGAGCACCTGTAGTCTGCCACCCATGCCCTTGACCTTGGGGTGAGCACATCTGACACTTGCTCTGTGCTCCGTGGCGTGTGTGGGCTGAGCTTAATCTTCCTTCTGTTCTGGCCCAGACTGTGTTCAGTTCTTCACGGCAGCTGGCGGTGCCTTCTCCGCACAGACCTGGGATCCCTTCTTTCTTTTTAAAGATTTGCATCCATTCTTTTTAGAGAGAGAGAGAGAATGCATGCACACCAGTGGGGGCCTGATGCGGGGCTGGATCCCAGGACCCCGAGACCACAGCACAGTCCAAAGTCAGCTGCTTAGCCCACCGAGCCACCCAGGGGCCCTGGATTCTTTCTCGAGAATAAATCCCACAAGCGGAGCTGTGAGCCGAGGGACTCGGACTTGTTAGAGGTGCTTGGCCGCGGCTCTCTCGCAGCCTTCGGGCGAGTCGCTCCGCTGAGCAGGTCTGAGAGACCCTGTTTCCACCACGCTTGCTGTTTTGCTGTTCAGTTTTTTGTTTGTTTGTTTGTTTGTTTGTTTGTTTTTGGAAAAGCACAGGAAACAGTAAGGGCATCTGAGGTAGCCTGAGAATGATGCACTCTTTTATCATCCGCTCCCCAGGACTCGGCGGCGCTGGACCTGCGCGGGATCGGGCACGTGTTGCCGACCCACCTGATGGAGGAGCGGCTGATCCGGCAGCAGCAGGAGATGGAGGAAGATCAGCGCTGGCTGGAAAAGGAGGAGAGGTTTCTGGTAATTGTGTTCCTAGTGATTGGGGCGTCTTCCGCTTGGGGAGTTCTGCCAGCGTCTGCATACTACAGATGATGGGCAAAGCTGGTCTTTTTCAGAACAGGACACAGCCTTTTCCATCCGGTCCCAAACACACGTGATCCTAGGTTATTGGCTTTTCTGGGATATTTTTCTGGCCAGATTTCTAAGATTTGAGTCAGCGCATCACAGGCTCAGAGGTGTGACATCTCTGTGGCTGTCGCAGAAGCAGCTCCCCCACAAGTGTCCGCTGGCATCTCGTTCCTGCAGCACGTGGAGCCAGGCGTCCGGGCACCAAGCCCTCTTTCACAGCATTCCCTGTCCTGTGGTCCGACAGGCGCCTCCCCCACGCGCATCTGGCGGCCCCCGTCCACACCTGCTCTGAAGTCTCCTGCAGCAGAGGAAGTGGTGAGGCAGAGCGGTCTCTATGTGTCGCCTGACACGAGGGCCCTTTGGACTCCTGCGCCCTCAGCCTCAGAGCGCACGCCCCTGTCAGCCCGCATGGCTAGATCAGTCTTCCTGGAGTGGCCTGAGAAGGATGACGGGACAGAGCCGGGACACCCACCGTTGCCACAATTTCAGGAATCATTACCTTTCCTTGGGTCGTCCACAGCCGCTCGCCTATGCTTTGGTTCAGTAAACTTCCCCGAGGACGCATCTGTGTCCAGCTGTGCACTGAGGGACCAGATCAAGGGTGGGGGACGGTTCTCAGATCGCGCACAGCCTTCCAGGCACGGACACACTGAAAGCAGCAGTGAACGGCGTTAGGCCGCAGCAGTTTTGACCTGCACCGTTCATCAACGTGCGACCCTGATTTCATCCTGTGTGTGTGGCTCTCATTTTTTTTTTAATTGTGGAGAATTAACCACGCAGGCTCAGGGAAGCCTGTTTTCACTCTCAGGGAGGCCAGTGGCCTCCACAGAGTGTGCTGGGCTCAGTGCACAAGCTTCTGGGCTCTGCACACGGGAGCGTGCAGCATGCCAAGAGGCCTGCAGACGGCACAGGTGCCCCCCGCTCCGTGACCGCCAGGCAGGACTAGTGCTCGCGTCCTCGGCACACACCTGCTCACATCTGAACACCTCAATCCTAGCTGACGTCTGCCACGGTGCCGGTCACTGTCCGACGTATTTGTCATAAGTGAAGTCAGCTTGTCCGCACGGCCACCCCACAAGGATGAGAGGGGTCGGGAGTTCTATACCCGCAATTCTTGAAGGTTTTTTGCTTCAGAATTCAATATTTTTTTTACTTTAGAAAACCGGCCTAGTGTGGTGTGCACGCCACGGGCGAGGTCATGTTCTAGGAGCGTCCCAGAGGAAGAGCGGCGGTGTTCCTGCAGCAAAGCACGAACGCTCGTATGCACGGGTGTAAATGCAGACGTCACCTCAGCTCGGCTGCGTTCTGCCATGAGAGTCACTGGCTTCAAATGCAAGATCAAATAAAAATTAAACTAAACTAAATTAAATTTTTGATCACTGGTGCTCTGTGAATTTTGGAGACAAGGATAAAAAGGAGTGTGCCCAGTCCGTGTCACCCTCACTGCAGGACAGAGAGGATTCCCGCCGTCGCCCAGCTAGCGTGTGACAGAGCCCGGAGCAGCCTGGGGACCTGCGCAGGGTCCGTCCTGGCTGCCGCAGCGTCCACGCCCTCGAGGTGCGAGGCAGCATCGTGCGGGGGTACTCGCGTCCTCCCCACAGCAGGGTCTGAAGTGTGGCCAGCCACTCTGAGGGACTGCCTTTCGAACAGAAGTTTCAAACTCTCGAGAGTCTCCGTGACTGAAATCGAAGCTGACGGCAACGCAGGGCAAGCTGCGGACGGAGGTGCTTGTCCCCACAGGAGTCTGACAGGTTGGCCCGGAGCCGCTCTGGACCGCCCAAATGCCTGGCCTCTGGCCCCTCTCGGACATTCGTCCGAGACAGCCTGTTGCCTGCACAGACATGGGATTTCGAAAGTCGGTATTTCCCGATTCTCCAGACCGGATCGGAGGTATCTGAATACCGTCGCCTTGTGTACGACCGACTACGCGTGACCCGAGCGCTGTCTCCGAGCCGTGGCCGACCGGCCTGCACTGCTCATCTGCTGGGGTACTGCACGCAGCAAGGGGTCAAGGGCGGTGCCAGTGGCCAGATCGGTCGAGCCACGGCTGAAGGAGCCATTGGAATCTGCAGGGAAGACAAGTCCAGGGAGGACCACTGGCAGAGGATGAGCCTGACTAACGGCGTGGGTCAGGAGACTATTCTCAGAAATCCCCACCCGCTCTCACGGACCAGAGCCGTGGGACGCAGCTCCTGAGCTCAGTGCCGACCCCGTCTTCTGAGTGGTTTCGGGGCCCGGATGGCTCGCTGGGGGGCTTTCTCTTGTCGTGGACATGGTTTCCATGCAGTGCACGAACAGGCCTGGATCGGGTATGGTTCGGTGCCTTCGGTAAATGTGTGAGTCCGGGGACCCCACGCCCACGCACAGGACGTTTCCAAGCCCCCACACAGCTTGCAGATGGTGTTCGAAGTCTGTTCGCGAAGCTGCGTGGAGGGGCCCCCGGGGCTCTGGTGCGCGCCACACCTTGCCTGCGGGATGGCCTGGGCACTGTGGCGTCCCCAGTGGGCATGTCTCCGGAGCTCAGGACCTTGCCCAGGGTTTGTCCCGGCCTCCTTTACTGCTCACCGTGTTTTTTAAGTGCGCGTCTCCCTTCCCTGCCGGATGCCTGCCTGGCTCTAGTGCAGTCGCCTTCACTGAGCACGGTGGTCGTGTGCTCTCTGCGCATATGCGGGTGATTTCTAGACCCTGCTCTTCTGTTTTCCAGTATCCAGCACATGAACTCGGATTTCCTCGGATTTTCTGTTGCTTTTCGCCCCATTTTGAGGCATAAGTGATCTACTTGTGACTTTTTAAAAAGCATTTCCTTTCTTCATTTTCAGTGTTCGTACATACCTCGTAACATCGTGTTCCTATTCTGAAGTTTCTCTCGCAGACTTTCATACTGAATAGGTCCTCACCTGCTTTCATTTTTAAAGATGTTGTCTGTAATACCTTTTCTGTTAGGTATTTTAGAGTTTGGGGAGGGGTTTTTTGTTTGTTTTTTAAGAATAACTCGTGAGGACATTGACATGATGAATAATGTGTGACATTTTGCTTGAGTTTGGGCCAATCCCTCATTCCAGAGTCAGTCCCTACTTAAGGCATAATTGGTCATTCTTTTAAGGTCGTGGCGTGTGTCACTGTTTCCCATTAGAATTTAGTATTGCTCTCCGTAAGTGAGAATGACTTCCCTGTTGTCATTGTGGCTTCAAGATCAAATCGGTACTGGGGTCACAGGGCGGTCGGATAGTCCGGACCCTGTCCTTGATTCGGGTGTTCGCAAGGTAGGCCTTGTAGGTGGTAGGTCTGAGGGCAAGTGTGTACTTGAGACGGGGGCCTCCTCCGAGCGGGAGTACCAGGCAGAGCCCCGACTGTGACAGAGAGGACTGGGCACGGGAGGGGAGGCCCAGCACATGCAGCCTTTGGGGAGGGCTGAGTAGCTGGAGGACCCAGCAAGGGTCAGTCCAGGGACATCTGGGGAAGACATTCCAGGAAGCCAGCATGCCTAGCACATGGGCCCGAGGACACCTGAGCACAGAAGGACCACCGCGGCACACGGAGAGGGACAGACAACACAGGACGCCTTAGGCCATGGCAGGTTGGGGGAGCCAGGGGCCAGCACGTGGGAGGTAGCAGGAAAACAGTGAGCACACTGCGTGTTGGCACTCCATGTGATCACTCCTGGCTTGGACTCTCGTTTTCAGGAAGGCGTTACTAGAAAGAATCCAGACTGCAGAGTCAGCCAAATGAGAATTAAAAATCCTAGTTATTAACGACCCCTTAAAAATTGTTTAATCTCTCTGCTTGCATTTAGTAATCTGCTCATCTGTAGCATAGTTACCTTCTCTAGAGAGCGCAGGTAGTAGGTTCTCCCGGGGCTGGGTCGAGGATTAGGATGCGTAGCTCGTACTCAGGTGGGCAAGGAGGGAACTCACGGTTCTTCCTCCAAGGGCCGTCTCTGCCTCCCAGCTTGTTCTCCAGCGCCGGTGCGAGCGGCGCTGCTGAGACTCCAAACTCCTAGATCCTGTCCCGCATCCTGCGGAGTTCCCAAAGACCATCCCGGAGTGCCCTCCAGCCGCTCCGGACCGAAAACTAACATAACAGACTCAGTGAGAGAGTGAGCCGCTTTCAGGGGTTCTGCAAGGAAGCATCGCTTCTATTAGATTTGCTGGTTGTTACACATAAGTCATAATTCCTTTTTGCTGGTAGAAGAGCTCCCATCAGAGGCTTATTTTTAGCAGCTAGGCAGCAAGGCCTCTGCTTTGGCCAGACCTGCACGTACTCCCAGGATGTGGAGTCTGGGGGCAAGAGGCAGCCTGTCAGTGAGGAAGGGTGAGTTTCTGGGTTTTTTCCTAAACCACTGTAGACGTGATATCCTCGTAAAACAAGGGGCAATTAGTAGAAAAAAGTTTTTGTTTTTTTTTTTTTAAGAAATTTTTTTTAAACATATGTGAAATATGAGCCAGATTGTTTTTATGAACTCCACCAGGCCTAAGAATTACTATTTCAAATTGCTCTAGAACTTTCTAAAGACGCTTGCCTTCTGTTTGTCTCATTATGACCTGGTGACACACTGTCCCTGACGCTCAGTAGTCCTCAGGCCGCGCTGGGCATATCACCACCGCTCCCTTCCACAGGGTAAGCTTCTGCACCCTGCCAGAGGGCCTGAGGATTTGTTGGGAAAATTATCTTCCAAGTTACTTTGTCAGAAATATTGTCCAGATTTTTTCTAGTAGTTGAGACTCAGCTGCTGTCGATCTAACCTCCCATTGTTAGGACTCAGCACTGAGTGTGGGGACTGCTCTTAGTTCTGGCGGCTACCTTTTCTTGAGTGCTCTGGGGAGTCGGTACGTCCCCACGTGTCCCCATGCTCGCGCTTGCCCAAGGCCACACGGCTCTGACCTACGGCTCTTATTCCTTGTGCTGGACCCACTCCCCGACCCGCTCGTGAACTCTCTGAGATGGCTGTGTGCCAGCGAGCCCCCCGCCTCACGGGCTGTCCCACACTGGCTGGCCCCTCAGTCTGTTCAGAGCATATGCCTTCGCATCGGGCCCTGCTACCAGACAGACTTGGGTCCCCGTTTATCTTCCTTCCAGTGTGCACAGTAGTCGAACGTGGCACGGTGCGCAAGACAGGATTTTTTTTTTTTTTAAGATTTTATTTATTTATTTTGACAGAGAGAGATCACAAGTAGGCAGAGAGTCAGGCAGAGAGAGAGAGGAGGAAGCAGGCTCCCCGCCAAGCAGAGAGCCCGATGCGGGGCTCCATCCCAGGACCCTGAGATCACAACCCGAGCCGAAGGCAGTGGCTTAACCCACTGAGCCACCCAGGCGCCCCGCAAGACAGGATTTAATGTTAACGTGAGAAAGTCCTCTCTATGTAAAGCCTGCAGTGTGGTCTGGAAAAGGAAATGAGTGTTTAAGCTGTTTCTCCTGTCACACAGACCCAGTCAGTCTGAATGATGATGAGTGCCAGGACAGGGCACTCGGGGGGGGGGGGGGGCAAGGACAGGGTCACAAGACCGCCTCTGCCCGCTTCTCCTGAGCCAGGCCGCATCCCTCCTGTGTTCCTTGCATCGGCCACATTGAAGGAGAAGAGACTTTGGAAAGCCTCACGTTTGAAGTTTCTAGAGGGATGGCCGTGAGCGTAGAGCCCACACCGCGACTGTGGGCTGCCATGTCCCCAGAACCTGAAACAGAGCCTTCAGCCCTCACCGGCTGCCCACGGCGACGTGGTGCACATGCCACACAACACAGAGCTCACAGCGCTGCTGCTCTTCGGTACCAGGAGCTGGAAATAACCCACCTGCCCGTTCCCACAGACTCGATCAGTGACACAGTGGCTACCGCACGACAGTGAAACTGGGAAAACCCCAACACACATCCGCAGGGAGGGGCTCACAGAGATAATGTCCACCAGAGACACGAGGCACAGGGCCTCACATGACGTGCACATGACTCAGTTCACTCGTGTGAGCTCTCTGGGGTGCGGCCGGATCGGTCCCCTCCTGTGGCGGAGTCGGGTCTCAGCTCAAGCCCGCTGCGTGCGTTCGCGGTGTTGAGTGGGCGCACGCATCTCTAAGAGTGCACGGAGCTCGTACACGCGGGATTTGTGCACTTGGCTGTGCACGTTATACCTGAGCTAAGGAAGGGAGGGAGAGGGCCTGCCTAATGCGGGGGGGGGCCGCCCCCAGCAGCCTCAGACATTCTCGCCGTTTGTGCTCTATTTGGGTAAGATTTTGGTATCAGTTTCCTCTTCTCATATTGCTATCTCCAAATCTAGAATATTGTAAGAGGGAACAGGAAGGTTTCGTTTCACCAGGAGCGGCACCAGTAACGGATCCGCTTCTCTCAGACGGGCTGAGTCTGGCTCCCTGAGTCCCCCGAGCTGGCACTCGTCTCTCAGGCTGTGTCGTCCATGTGAGGAAAAGGCTTGGATATTTCTGCTCCCAGCACACAAGTGGACTTTATAGAGACAGGCTTTCTCATTTTAAAATCGAAGTCCTGTCCTGGGGAAAGTTTTAACATGAGGGAGTTACTGTGAGTCAGAAAAATAAGTCATCTCATATGGTTTCTGTGGAAATAGATAATTCATGTAAATGCACGCAACACAGCACCTAATTCTGTGACGGTAAATGTCATTTGCTTTTGTTTAAGTAAAAAAGTAAAGTACTTCCTCCAGTTCAGGGTGCCTGGCTGACTCATTCAGAAGAACGTACTTGATCTCTGGGTCATGGGGTTAAGCCCCACATTGAGTGTAGAGCTTCCTTAAATAAACAAACAAACTTTTAAAAATATCTATTTCTGGAGCACCTGGGTGGCTCAGTGGGTTAAAGCCTCTGCCTTCGGCTCAGGTCATGATTCTGGGGTCCTGGGATCGAGCCCCACATCGGGCTCTCTGCTCCGCGGGGAGCCTGCTTCCTCCTCTCCCTCTGCCTGCCTCTCTGCCCACTCGTGATCTCTGTCTGTCAAATAAATAAATTATATCTTTAATATATATATATATATTCCTACAGTTACGAGTACTCGCTAACTAGCTGTTACCTGACGACACACCTCACGTTGCCTCAGACAGCTACGGCTGTTCCTCATTTTATCACAGACGTTGTGTTCTTTCTGTGCTGAAAGTTTGTGGCAAACCCTGCGCTGAGCAAGTCTGTTGGTGCCATTTTCCCCACAGCATTTGCTCTCTTCATGTCTCGTGTCATATGGTGGTGGTTCTCATGGTGCTTTAGACGTTCTCATCGTCACTAGATTTCTGGGATGATCCCCAATCTGTGGTCTTTGAGTACAAGTGTAGTTGCCGCGCATGAGCCGCGCCCACAGGAGCTGGAGAACTTCGTAAACACGGTCTCTGTGCGGCCGCTCCGCGACCGGCCAGCCCCGCGACCGGCCAGCCCCGCATCTCTCTCGCCCTCTCCTCGGATAGCCCTGTTCCCTGACACAACAACACAGAGATTAGGCAGTTAATAATCCCACAGGCACCCCTCTGTTGAGGTGAAAGGAAAAGTCCCACATCCCACTTTAAATCGGAAAGCTAGAAACGATCAAGCGTCGTGAGAAGGCCAATGGGGACCCAGACAGGCGGAAGGCGAGGCCTCCTGCACCCACAGCGACATCGTGAACGCAAGAAGTTCTGGAAGGAAATCACACGAGCTTCTCCGGGATACACAGCTGGTAAGAAAGCAAAACGGCCTTCTTGCCGACATGGAGAGCGTGGTTCTGGTCTGGATAGAAGATCCCAGCGGGAACCGCTTTCTCTCAAGCCAGAGCCTCACCCAGAGCAAGGCCTGCGCGCTCTTCAGTTCCGGGTCGGCTGGGAGAGGTGAGGAAGCCTCGGGAGAGGTGAGGAAGCCTCGGGAGAGCAGCCGGAAGCCGGCAGCGGTCCCTGAGGCTGCAGGAAGGGGTCGTCTCCAGACCGTCCCCGTGCAGAACCGAACGGCAGTGCCGACGTCAGAGCCGCCGTGGTTCTCCAGAAGATCGAGCTCAGGTCACTCACGAAGGCGGCTGCGCCAAGCAACAGGTGTCCCGTGTAGATGAACAGGTGTCCCTTGTACGGGGAGGAGACGCCATCTAGGACATCGGCAGCTGGAGAGAAGTCGGTGGCTGGCTTTAAAGCCTCAAAGGACAGGCTGACCCCTGGTTAGGGGCTCCCGCAGCTAGTGAGGGTAAGATGAGGCCGGTGCCCACGGGCCATTCTGGAAGTCCTAGGCCCTGCAGAATCATGTGGAATCTTTCTGCCTGAGCTCTATCAATGGAGTGGGAGAGGCTGCGCGACTGCTGTCTGCTTACAGCAGGACTCACTGAATGTTTTAAGCGCACTCTTGAGACCTCCTGCCCGGAAGAAAAGATTCGTTTTGAAATAGGACCGCTCATTGGCAGTGTACCTGGTCACCAGGAGCTCTGATGGGGACGGCCGTGGAGGTTTAGGTGGATCTGTGGCCAGGAGATCAAGGAGTAGCATCCACGGTCAAGTCGTCTTATTTAAGACGGTGATAGCGGCCATGGGTAGGGAGTCCTCCGACAGAGCTGGGTGAGCAAGCTGAAAACCTTCTGGAAAGGACGCATCGTCCTAGATGTCGTGAAGAATTTGTGGTTCATGGGAAGAGGCCAAAATGTGAACAGAGACAGGAGTTTGGAGGAAGGGGATCACCCCCGTGGATGGTGGAGGGGCTCAGGACGTCCACGGAGGGCGTCCCTGCAGACATGGGGCCAGCAGCAGGAGAACCAGAGCCCTAAGCAGAGTCAGGACGCGGGACCGCACTGCCAAAATCTCTGGCTCGAACTCATGGCTGAGGAGGTGCCACACAGGGAGGAGCGGAAAACGCGCTTCCCAGAGATGGAGGCTATGAAGACGGGGAAAGACAACAGAGGATCTAGAACATTCCATGGCCCGAGTCGGCACGGCGGCAGCCAGGTTTGAGAGGACAGACGCCGGCTTTGGAGGCAGCGTCTGTGGGTGAGATGCCGTCAGCGTCACAGGCTGTGGAGAAACCGTGAGAGGAAGGGGCGAGCAGTGATGCGGTTGGTATGTTTTAACAACATACCAACAGCAACAAAGTATCTTATAATTCAAGTATGTACATGGTGGGGGGTATAGCTCAGTGGTAGAGCATTTGACTGCAAGTATGTACATGGTGTTTCAGACCTAACGCTGCTGCAGGCTTAATCCGCCAGAGCGTGGTGTAGACACAGCTTGGATCACCGCCTGGAGACCGCACAGACCATCTTCTGCGATACCTGCTTTCCCTCGGCGGCAGGAGCCCCGCGCTGTAGCCCCGCCATGTGCCTGTAGTTCTGCCTTCTGAGCCGGGAGTTCCTCGTCTGTGAAACATCTTGTCTCCCTTGCATTTTGACTGCGGCATTCCTTGAGCAAGTCCTTACTGAATGTCCGGTACGCATGTGACTGTCCCAAGCACGTACTTAATCTTTATAGTACTGTACAAGGCAACTACGCCTTTTCCAGCTGAGAAATGATGGGTTTGGAGAGATTGGATGCCTTGTCCAAGGGGCATGGCCCCTGTTCACGGTCAGTCGTGCAGGGACTGCATTTCCTCCCCCCTGCGTGTCCTGTTCCTACACGGTCACAGAGAGAGTGGGGGAAGCCGGCAGCCCATAGCCTCCGTCCTCCCGGGGCCTGGCATCCGGGGTGAAGAAGCAGAAGTGTTCTAATGTGGAGGAACGGAGCGCAGATCTAGACAGTATTTTGTTTCTTGAACTGTTTTCAATGGCAGTGCAGCGGTGCAGGCCCGGAGGGAGCCTCTGGACAGCGGTAACGCCAGACAGCGCGCCCGCTGGGCAGCTCGAGCCGGGATTTGTCAGATGCTCGAACCCTCTGACTCAGAAATTCCATCCTTAGAAACCTGTGCTAGGGAAATAGTCAGGGACGTCGTCAAACATTGCCGCACAGAGGTCTGCATCCACAACCTAGTTACACAGTCAAAATGTTGAAAAGGGCCGTGGCA
This sequence comes from Mustela putorius furo, assembly GCF_011764305.1. Taxonomy (NCBI): domain Eukaryota; kingdom Metazoa; phylum Chordata; class Mammalia; order Carnivora; family Mustelidae; genus Mustela; species Mustela putorius. Next base: position 38,586,695 of record NW_025421322.1, on the reverse strand, counting down.
TTCAGCAGACAGAATGGTTTCCTTCACATGACTCTCTCTGCGGTGCCTGCTTGGTCTGTAGTATTCATTCGTCTAATCCTCCCGTGGGGCCCAGGCAGCGGCTACCACGACTGCGCTGTTTCGAAGCGGAAAAAACTAAGGCCCAGGTCACTTCGCTTTGAAAGGGCCGGAGCCTGAGCCACCCCCAGGCTGCCTGACGCCAGAGCCTGTTCACCTCACTGTCCATTTCCGTGTGTGACAACCCTCACGTTGGGGGGGGGGCGGGTACTGCAGCTTATTAACCTGGTTTGACCAATTTCCACTATATAATGTTACATAAAGGATAGAAAATTCTATGGCATGTCTTCATTTCTGTAAACAGACGTTTGTAAGAAGGCAGATAAAGCTCATTTCTTTCTCAGCACTTCCCCCCACCCCACTACACCGCCACACACCAACGCTTATGGGTTCTGTCCTCTGTGCTCAGTGCCGGGCCCTTGCAGGTGTAGGGTGGACAGGACAGATCAGACATGGAAACGTTCTCTGTCGAATGGGGGAAGTGATTACTGCGGGATTCCTGCCACAGAGAGGATCTCTGTAAGATTCAGCAGACTGGCAGAGACCAAGAAAGGAGCCATCCTGTCTGGAGAGGCCTTGGGAAGTGCCCCCCAAGAAGGGGTCTGGGGCCGGACCACATGGGCAAAGGGGAGTCTGCGTGGCCATGGAGCGGGTGTCGGGCGGGCGAGAGGCCACCACACATCCTGGGCTTCAGGAGGAGTGGACCTAACACACGCTATACCATGACGGCATGTAACCACCTTGCTCTGTTGGGGGGTTCGTGAAATTCGCGTACTCTTATTCGTGGTAGATCCAGCTTTATCCGCGCGGTTTCTGAATCGTGGCTGCGGTGGGCGGGGAAAGGAAGTGGGCGTGACTGGACTCCGCTGTGAGGACAGACGAGCCACGCTCTGCCAGGAACCGGCGCCCGGGGCGGAGGTCTCTCTGTCCAGGAGAAACCCCGTGCGGCGCTAGGAGGAGCGGAGAAGACAGGCTTTCCCGGGCTGCGTGCGGCCGCAGAGCCCTCCTCTTCGCTCTGCACATGTGGCTTTGCCAGGATGACTAACCTGGGTTTGGCATCACGGGGTTGGAGGATTTTTCTGAAACTGGGGAACTTTCAACCGTGCTTATTCAGGGGACGATGATGTTGTTTGCGAAAGGAACCGAATACAGAATATGTCCGTGATTCTCCAACCAGGAATGAAACTGTCTGGTTTTGTTTCCTCTGCTTTAGAAACCCGACGTCCGGCTCTCTCGAGGCAGTATTGACAGGGAGGACGGAAGCCTCCAGGGCCCGGTAAGCAGCGGTCGAGTTCTTGCCAGGATGGACGGGGGCATCGCTTTGTGTATACGATACCCACTCTCACTCACCTTCATAGCCTGGAACACATGAATCCGTTCTTTAAGTAAAGCGAACATTTTGGCCCAGATGGCTGGAAGCTGTTGTGCACAGCCCAGTGCGACGCTCCCCAGGCTCTGTGCTCTCCAGAAACCGGTGTGCGTGCTGCTAGCGTGTGTAAGCTGTCCTTCGCTACATGTTTGTACTCCTAGTGTGTGCTGATACGTTTCCATGGTCACAGGATACTTGCGTAGGATTTTTTTTTTCCTACGTGTGTTGTAGGGGAAGTGCCTGAAACTCTCTTTAAAGAGCTGGCTTACAGTTATTCGAAATACGTTTAAAGCCTGCTAGAAATATTCCCTAATCTTTTAGGGAGAGTAGTTTAAGTCATTTCATTAAGATTTCCATTAGCAGAAGTTTGAGTAAAATACAAGCAGATTTCTCTAAACGTGTAAAGAAGTTTCCAGGACAGGAGAGAGGCTGGAGCCACCATGTGGCGGAGCTGTGGAGATAAAGCATCTGCCTCCCCGGGCTTCCAGGTTTACTTCCAAACACTCTTACTTGTGTGCCCAAGGCTGGGTCATCACCCAGCCCCGAGATGCACCGCGTGGAGTGACCTACCGGGAGTTTCTCTAACCTGTGCTGTGCAGTCCAGCTGCCCCTGAGATCTGGCCCCCGGAGTATGTGCTTGGTCACCCGCATGGGAAGATCTGACCCCTCCCGTCAGAGTGTGCTGGCGCGGTGGGCTCTGGTTCACGAGCACGAAGTCCCATCACCTGCCATTGAATGTTCCACACACACAGCTCCTTCCTTAGATCGAAAAGGTGAACTGCTAGTCCTCCTCACTTGGTACGACTGAGCCTCGGCGTGAAGGTAAACCCTGTTCAGGGGACTGGGATGTTCTGTTAGAAAAGGGAGGTGGTGTGGGTTTCAGTGCGTGGCAATAGCAGGCCCCCAGAAAGCACATGGACTGGGAGAATCAGGAAGTGAATCAGACGTGGATAGAAGGTTCTAGAGAAATGCTCCGTGGAGTGGATGACACGGGACAGGTCTGCTTGCAGTCTTGTCACCCAGGCCTAGGCAGCCTCGGAAGTGCTTAGTGCTGACGAAAAAGTACCTAGTGCTGCAAGGTGCTGTGCTGAGTGCTGTCCTCATGCCGCCTCCCTGAGACCCAGGCCTGTTGCCATCCGCACCCTACAAAGGGGTAAACCGAGGCTTATGGAAAACTTGCTCAAGGTGACCTGTCTCTGTGCCAGACCCCTGCCTGTGCACCGGCGAACTCGATGGCTCCCTGCGAGGGGTGTGGTTCAGGTTGTGGTCGCTTCCTGCCAGGAGGCCGGTGACACACTGTGACCGTTCTGCTCTTCCCTCTCCTGGCCTGTGCTAAATTGAGGGAACAGTCTGACTTGGCCTGCTTCTTGAAATGCTCCAACTTAACATTTGGAAAATGGGCCGTGGCTTCAGGGAGAAGTCGTTGAACTGTTCAGGGCTCTGGTTTTCTGATAATACACCTCATCCATGTGCCTGGGTGGGGGCGGGGGTCATCACAAGGTGAACCTGCTGTCAACATCCATATTATTTTGAAAATCCAAATGGTTTTCGCTTTTCATGCAAGTTGATGGGGTCAGGTTCCAGTAGCCAGGTATTATGGCTTGTTCACTAGCTCTTGCCTACTTCAAATCGAGTCTTCTTCAAGGTCCAGGGCCAGTAGCTAAATAGGCCGGAGGACAGAAGGCAACCGACTACACACATCCGTCCGACTTCTGCAAGTAGGGACTCGCCCGTGCCTTTCCTCCCAGAGCGACATGTAGAATGGCCTAACAGTGCATCATGCTGAATCAATCCAGAATGTCCTTATGATAGAATTTTCTAGTTAGTTGAATTTTCTTATAACCTGGGTATCAGCCAGAAAATTCTTTGTGTTTGAAGTCTTTTTAAATGTGCACATTTTACTGCCCGGATCAGTGAGCACAGCCCAGCTCCCGGACTGCTCCGCTGCAGGCGGTTGGCCATGTTTCCTGGGGTTCTCCCAGCCCACTTACCCTCCACCTCCCCTGGCCCTGGCTCCTCCCATGCTGTTTGCCCCTCCTGGGGGACCCCCATCTCTGGGCCACTCTCCTCCCAGATTTCTTCATGGCTTCCCCCACCCAAGTCCCCGTGTGTGCCAAGGTCACGTTCTCAGAAGGCCTGATCTTCCCAAGACCTGCCGTGTCCTCCCCTCTCACCCCACCCCGTGTTCCTTTGCCACCAGGCTTGGCGACATGCTGTCGTGTGCACCTGCTGTCACTGTGCTGCCTGTGTTACACTGGCCACTCCATGGGCAGGGGTGGGAGGGCGCTTGTTCTGTGTCCGGAACAAAGCAGGTGTTCGGCAACTGTCAGGTTGGCTAGGCTGGCCAGGGAGAGCTGCACCGAGTCAGCGGTAAGGAGTCCTCATCCTTCACACTAACCGGCTCTAGCGTCTGGGAGCCTCGAAGCTCGGCTGTGAAAGTGTGGGGACAGCTTGTGCGCTTCCGGCCGGGGAGCGGTTTTAACCGTGTGCGCGCTCCGTCCTCGCGTTTTACAGAAGTGCGTCTCTTCACGGCAGAAAGTAGAGCACCTGGAAATATATATATATTTTTAGCTAGTTTATTATTTTAAATTAAGCAAGGTAAGTCTCTTCAGAAGTAGAGTATGTTTCGTTTTGTTTAGATTTTATTTATTTACTTATTTGACAGAGAGAGACAGGGAGGGGGGAGCACAAGCAGGGGAAGCAGGGGAGGGAGAAGCAGGCTCCCCACTGAGCAGGGAGCCTGATGTGGGGCTCGATCCCAGAACCCTGGGATCCTGACACTTAACGACTGAGCCACCCAGGCACCCCTAGAATGTGGTTCTAAAGAGCTTTCTTTCCGTTTAGTTGCTCTAGAATAGGTTGTTTGCAGAGCGCAGCTGGGACAGCCCACGGCAGAGCGGCCTCCAGGGGGACAGCCTTTGTCCCGCACCCGGGGTGGGAGTCCTGGGCTCGCGCTTTGGCTTGTTCCCACACACGGGCTTGGGTGACAGTGACAACATAGGCATCCAGAATGCCCCAGTGCCACCGAGCCTCCCATGATCACTGTCCCGACTGTACCCCTCCCTGTGAGGAGAACATCCTGGGGGCTGTGAGGCAGCTTCCCCAGCAAAGGACGCAGACGCCGCAGAGGCCTGGATTTCACACTCCTGGGACGTGAACTGGCGGCACCCGTGGGTGTCATTTTTTTAAAGGAAATTCTAAACTGCCTGTGACGACTCCCGTCCATGTTCCCATACCGTCCCACACTTGCTTCTGTCAGAGCCCTCTTCCCACAGCTGCTGGCATTCTAGCGGTTTTAAACCCCCACCCCCAGTGAGGCCTCGAAGGCAGCCCCCCATTGTGTGGGTCTTTGAACCCAGCATTTCACACACACGTGCGTGCGAGGGCACGGCAGGGGGGGGAGGGAGGGAAGGCCGCCCCCGCGGTGTGGGCTGGCGGGCTCACCGAGCTCTGCTTTTCCCACAGACTGGAAACCAGCACATCTATCAGCCTGTGGGGAAACCAGGTAAGTGAAGGAACGAATTATCAAGAAGCTTTTATGATTTATTAAAGGGAGCAGGTTTTAAACGTGTGGAGTTTCTTAGCATTAGAACACCTCATGATTTTTTAACACTTTTCCCTCCATGGGCCAAAGCAAGTATGATGTTTACTGAGCTCAGCTGATGGCTGGAATATTGGAGAACAGAGCTCCCTGCTCCAGCACATCAGGGACGCCTCGGTAGCGTGCCCTGAGAGGAGTGTCTCTGCGGTAACGGGACTCGTGCTGGGCGTCGAGGGGGTGTTTCTGTTCCGTGTGATCGTGCTGCGCTTAACGGACGCTCCCCATTCACCAGATCCTGCAGCTCCGCCAAAGAAACCGCCACGGCCTGGGGCCCCCGGTCACCTGGGCAGCCTTGCCAGCCTCAGCAGCCCCGGGGACAGTTACAACGAGGGTGTCAAGGTAGGCATCTGAGCCCAAGCTCTGCTCAGGGCTCTGTGGGGCCTCTCCCTCTGGGGTCAGTGATCTGGAACCAGCACTGGGGCGGAAGGAACAGAGCGGCGCTGCTGCGGGTCCCAGGCGTCCGTCTGCTCAGGCTCCACACTCCTCCGAGAGTCAGGGACAAGCTTGATGGGAGCATTACCTGCCTGGTTTGCTTTCACGTGATAGAGTCTCGGGTCTCAGTTAGAGCCCAACTTCTAGATAGGGTTTCCTCTTATCAGACAGAATGTTCTTTGGGAGTGAAGTGCTGGGATGGCTTTAGTAAATCCAGATGCCTCGGGAAAGGAGCTCTTCTGTGGGCTCACTTTGCTCTAAAGTGTGTCCGTAGGGCTCGGTGGAAAACGGCCACCACGTTCCACCTGGGGCAAGGCCAGCATTGATAGTGGCGGCACGGACCGCGCGCGGCCAGCCCTGGGGACGGGCGTGCCTGGGGGGGAGCGTGCGGCTCAGGCAGGGATGGCCACAGTCGCTACTCGCCTCGGGAACGCCGCCCTGCGGTGCGTCACCGCTCCTGGCTGCCCCCCACCCTGGCCTCCGCTGCCCCTGCCACGTTGGCCTCTGGGTCCCTCGGAAGCAGCGCTCCTCCGCGAGAAGCAAAGGCAAGGGTTCTCTCTCTTGCCCATTTAATGAGAGGATCTCTCTGCTCTTCTTTGAGAGATCAGTCAATTCTCAAAATATGTCTTATTTCTTAATTCTGATATACCTTTTTTGTACATTTTAGTATCTCTAAAATCAGGGTGACGTGTTGGTTTAATTGACCACTTTTTTTTCTTAGAGGAGGTTAGAAAGGTGCCTCCTGCATCGGATTGGGTCATAAATTCTGGTAACGATGTTACTGGTTAAAAGCAACTTTGTCTCACTACTAACCGGGCTCCTGGAGTGCCTCCCTGTAGCAGGTGCTGTGACGCTGTGACGGAACCTGTCCTCGCGTTAGCCTCACAGGATTGCCAGTGGCAATATTGTTCCCACTTTTCACACGAGACAGCAGGGTTCACAGAGGTGAAAGGGCAGAGTCAAGATTACAGGCTCCCCAGCTGAGCTAGCATTTAGCGAGCTGGCTGGGGGTTCCCAGAGAGAAGAGAGGAGGCTCTAGGTGGAGAGAAATGCCATCTCTGGCCCAGAGGGGCGGTGAGCAGGGAGTGAACAGGCTGGCCCTGGATAGACCCAGCTGCCCCCTGAGGGGTGCAGCCCAGGCCCCACTGGGCCAGAGGCACCCCTGCTCTGAGTGCCACTGGTCAGCACCCCTGGACACCAGAGCACTGGTCTGGAACTCGGCCCAGGGCCTGGCATCTGGTGGCCCCCAGCTCGGGGGAGCAAAGGGGGGGGAACATAGCCCTTCCTAATGGGGTTTCTTGGCATAAATTTAAAAAGGGAAGAGGGAGAAATTAGGTTAATGAAGTTTGTCATTTACATGAGCCACAAGAGCAAATTTTTAAAATGGCTTGTATTATAAGGAAAAACTAACCTGAGAAACGCTCAGATACCAGCTTAGAATGTGATGTGTGTTTGCCGGTACGTTTGTAATAGCATGAATGAATGTAATTGGAAAATCCCCTCAAGGAGGGTGTTAAGCAAGGAGAAATCATGATGGATACAGCATACTTACCTAAAGTGCATGTTTTTAAGATTTTATTTATATGAGAGAGAAAGCATGAGGGGGAGAAGGTCAGAGGGAGAAGCAGACTCCCCACAGAGCTGGGAGCCCAATGCGGGACTCGATCCCGGGACTCTGGGATCATGACCTGAGCTGAAGGCAGACGCTCAACCAACTGAGCTACCCAGTTGCCCCATAAAATGTATTAAGCAACGTTTTCTTTGATAGTAAGTATGAAGCAGAGGTGCCTGGGTGACTCGGTGGTTAGGTGTCTGACTCTTGATCTGAGGGTCGTAAATTCCTGGGGTTCCATGCTGCATGTGGAGCCTACCTAAAAATAACAATGATAATAAGTATGAAGTCTGTGTTTCTAGTTCTTTCTTACCCTTCTGTTCCGTAGAGCTCACTGACTTCAGCCTCAAAGAACAATTCCAGTTTAACACAGACGTGCTGGTCTCTAGGCGTGACTCAAGTTCATCCAGATAACATTAATCAGAAGCCCATCTGGGTTTCTCCTTGGTGAATTTGTCTCATTTCTGGATTGCTTGAAGCACCGCCGAAGTGGTTGGAACTGTGTGTGTCTCCGGGGCGTGGCGCTCTACCCCAGCTGCCTGCCAAGGAGCCTCCAAGTTGGCAAGCCCCAGGAAACAGGAAACTACGCTTTGGGTTTGGGGGTGTTACTGTGCAGAGTGGCTGGAGGCACTGGGACAGAGCTTCTGTGGCCCGCCCAGAGCACACACAGAAGAACAGAAGCTTTAACTAGATTAGCATAAGGCAGCCTTTGCCTCCGGGAGCCCCGAATGGCCTCGGGTCTTCCTGATGGAGCCCCACCTGTGGCACCTGCTGCGGAAGCTGGGCCTCTGTGTCGGGCCAGCCTGAAGTGGCACATCGTGCCGAGTTCGTCACAGGGCCATGTGTGACTCTTGGCGGAGAAAGGGAGAGACAGGGATGTCCTCTCTTGAGTGAAGTGGTAGGAGTGATCTCCCTCTTTCTAATGCAGGGACACTCACTGTGGAAGGTTGGACTTGACATTTAAAATTCTGCTGAACTCCTATACCAAAGGCTACACCTGTTTCAGGCAGAGCCGAGGAGGGGGCAAGAGAGCTGCCTTTCCCCAGTTAACTTGGTCTTTTAAGTTACGAAAGGGTGGTCTTGGTGGAAACTGTAGAGGAAAAAACATTAAATAAAACTTCTAAGTTTGAAATAAAGGAGCTTGAAAGGTAAGACTTGGCTCAAAAGAAGGGTTGTTTTCTTTGTTCTGTTTTTGTTTTTAAACTAAGCTCCTGATGCCTGTACACACTCAGCCTGAAGCCAGGGATCTTGTATTGCGGGCTAGCTAATGGCAAGGCCTGCTTCCGAGGACACCAGGGGCTGGGTGTGGGGCGCGGGGCGGGACAGTCTCTCCCGGTGGCCCAGAAGCCCGAAGGGCAGTTCCCAGGCATGTCAAGCGCATCTCAAGGCCTCTTCTCTCTGAGGACCCCTAACGCTTGCTTCTCGCATGGCCACTGGGTTGTCCCTCTCGGGCTTTGCATATTGTTGTCGTCATTTACTTCCTGAAGACAAGCGTGGCGCGTGGCAGGGCGCCGGCACCTTGGACCGAGCACCCGGCTGTGGTGCCTGGATGACCAGGGAGCCGAGGGGTGGCTCCCAGGCAGGCTCAGACTCGCTCCTTTTGGTGCTGCTCGTGTGTTTTTGTGGGTTTTGTCTGCTGCCTTTATTAATACTGTTTTTCTTTTTTCCCTTTCTCTGATAAATTTCTCTAACTTTTCCTCACCTCCCGTTCAACAATAGCCATGGAGGGTAAGCACATGATGTCTGTGTGTCTGTCCCACTCCTTCACTCCTGGTGCTCTGCATGTGACTCTGGGGCAGAAATCAGGAAGCCTGGGGAGGGCACCTTGGCTTGGCCTGTCCCCAGAGACAAGGTCTTTACTTGCCAGAGAGTGAGGCATGAGCCTCTGTGCAGGGACTGACTTCCTGTCCGTGGCTGTCTCGAACCAGACTTGAACACTGGGCTCCAGGTTCCTCGGACAGAGTCAGAGGTTCAGAGTGGGCACCTAGGAGTTTAGGCTGAGCGCTTGTCCCCAGACCCATCGGCAGACAGCCGCGATTTTGTACTGCACTCTGGTTCCCTTAAAATAGACACGGACAGCCCTTTCTGTGCCCAGTATTACCCATGTGACCTTTGAGATGCCGTTGGACACGTTCCGTGGGCCGGGTGCTCACCGGCCTTCAGTGCTCGGCTTCTCGTGGGTGACTTCGGTCGGGGTCTCTGTGCCGGGTGCTGGGGTGGGCGTGTGCCCAAGAGCTCCTTCAGGTCCCCCTTGCCCCAATGGCCCAGTGACGAGCCAAGGCCCAGCCACAGGCGTGTGCACCATGGGGTTCCTGGCGACACTGCTAACGCCCTCGCTCCTGCAGCGCGGTGCAAACAGTCGGGTCTGCTTCACGAGGCTCGTATCTGTCCTCTTGTTTCAGTCGTGAAAGGAACACACGTGTCCCTGATGTGGTCTGAAGGCGGCTACGCCGAGCCACATAACTAAGCAGGATTAGAGTCCTAACACAGGACGCTTGAGCCCCCAGCCAGCTTCCTGTGAAATCGCAGACGCAGACTACATGAACTCTCTCTCTCGGTGGATGATTCTGGGGGGCCTCGAATCACTGCTCTGAAAGAATCTGGGGCTTTTAATGTCATGCGTGTGATTCCACTTCCTTTCCTTTAACTGAGCTCAAAGTCACAAAAAACGATTGCCTGGTTCACTTGTCCCTCGGATGAATTACTTGACTGTCATCCTCCCCATGAGCTGTATCCCTACAGACAAGCCAATCAATTGCGATCAGCTCTGATCTCTTTTAAAGACCCCCTCGAACCCGGCCGCGGTGAGGTGCCACCACCTTGTGGCCACTGGGGGCGTAACAGCTTCTGTGTTGCAGCTTCAGCCCCAGGAAATCAGCCCCCCGCCCACTGCCAATCTGGACCGGTCCAACGACAGGGTGTACGAGAATGTGACGGGCCTGGTGAAGGCTGTCATCGAAATGTCCAGCAAGATCCAGCCAGCCCCACCAGAGGAGTACGTTCCCATGGTGAAGGTAAAACCCACCCCTGCGTCCTGAGGAAATGTTAAAATCATGGAAGCCGCGGGTCAGACCCGATGCTTCCAGACTTGAGCGTGAAGGTACCGCACATGCCCGAGTTAAGTCTGACCAAACCAGCATCCCAGCCCTGGTGCTTGGGGCAGCGCAGGCTTTAACAGTCCCTGCTCACGCTTAGGGTCGTGCATGAAAAAATCGAGCAGCGGGATGGCGTCACCCCAGGCTGTGGTGTGATGCCGTCGCCGTGAAGTGTGAACATGTGCAGACCGGTGCTGTGTGTGCGCCTTCGGGACATGTGGCTCTGCTGCAGGAGCACCAGCGCTCAAGGAGAGCACTTGACCTTCACGTGCCGCCCGGGGGAGGGGGGCGGGGGACGCCATGGAGAGGGACGTCGAGGGATTTATCTGTTCTGTTTTCTTCCGCTGAGGGGCAGGTGCATATGTGCTCACAAAATCTTTTTAATAAGGGCAGAAAGAGAAATGAAAATACTCAACACCAGTTTCACCTTTCCACGCTGCCTGGCGTCCCGGAAGGAGTGCCGACAGCTCTGAGGGAGGCTAGGTGCCCCCGGGACAGGGTCCACTGGCGTGTGCCAGCTCAGGGGCTCTGCAGCTCAAAGGGTGCTATGAAGCTTTGCTTTCAGCCTCTATTTCTGGAACATACCCTTGAACCCACTTTTTTTATATATATATATTTTGTTATTTATTTGACAGAGACACAGAGAGAGAGGAAACACAAGCAGGGTGGGTGGGAGAGGGAGAATTTGTATTCCCACTGAGCAGGGAGCCTGATGTGGGGCTCGATCCCAGGACCCTGGGACCATGACCTGAACTGAAGGCAGAGGCTTAGTGACTGAGCCCCCAGGTGCCCCACTGAACACACTTTTTTAAAGTGTGGTAAGATAGACCGAATGTAAAATGTACCATCCTTGCCACCCGTCAGCCCGCCACGGTGTTACCTACGATCACATTGTTAGAGAACTAATCTCCAAAACTCTTCTCACCTTGCAAACAGCGGCGCCCCTCCCCCGTCCCGGGCGCCCCATCTGCTCCCTGTCCCCGTGAACACGGGGCCTCCAGGATGCAGAGTTGAGAGGGGGAATGGTGTCATCCTGTATCTCTCCGTTGGGGATGGGCTCATGTCCTGAGCACAGTGTTGGGCAGGTTCGTCCACGCCGCCACAGGTGTCAGAATGTCCCTCTCTTTAAGACCGACTCCCATTCCGTCAGGGACCAAACTGAGCGTTCTGAGAACCCCGTCTTTGGGGAAATGCCTGATCACTTCAGATCAGAGTCAGTACTGAGGAAAAGAAGTTCAGTAATTTTCTTTCAAGTGTTGGGAACGAGACAGCCCCGTAACAGAGAGGAGGCTTTGCTCCTGGTGTGAAAGCCCTTTGCGCGTGTTCTGATCCCTGGTGTGGCTTGTCTCCTAGGAAGTCGGCCTGGCCCTGCGGACATTACTGGCCACCGTGGACGAGACCCTTCCGGTCCTGCCAGCCAGCACTCACCGAGAGGTAGGACCTGGCGCTGACGGAGCGGCCGGGACACGGCCCGGGCTCGGGGCTGGCTGGGGTGCTCCAGCTGCTCGGAAATCACGACCTCCCAGCCTGGGGCCTCGGGTGCGATGCGCCCACCGGCTTGCGGCCCTGCGCCGTGGAGGCAGGGTGGAGCGGTACCCGCTGGGCTGGTTAGATCCACGCCCCCGCTGCCTGCTCCTAAGCTGGGGGCGGTGGGTGCCCGAAGGACGGGAGGCTGTGGGACGGCGGGGAGCGCGGGTGCAGAGCTGGGTGCGGGCCAGACCCTCAGCACCACCTCAGGTAGGGGCCGGAGGACAGTGGAAATGAGCTGAGAGAGGCGGCCGGCCCTCCTCCCGTGAATTTTCTGAAAAGATTATAGTTTGGGAAACGATGCTGGTTTCCCACATGAAGCAGTGACAGAAAGTGCCTTAAAACTTGCATTTTAAAATTGTTTTGAGGAATTCAAAGTTGACCCAAAATACTGTCTCTCGGCGATAATCTCATTTTTGCTATTTTTGGCCATTTTGCATCATGTGCTGACAAACAAATGAGCAGACACACACACATTGTTTTACGAATGCTCCCAGCCATGCCGGTTTCCGGGGGTGCTCCCCGGCCTCCAGAAGTGTGCAGCCCCCGGGCCACACGTGCACACGCAGCTGTGTCCTTTGGAGTCCGGGGTGGCCCTGGTGCGGCTCCCCCTTCCCGCTCCCCTTCCCTCCTGCTCCTGCGTCCACTCTCCTACCGTCCAGCCCTGCAGCCCAGCGGGGCTCTTCTCCTGCGTCGTCTTAGTGTCTGTTTGAAGTGATGCCAAACTGAAAGAAAAATTGGGAGAACCGTGCGGCGAATTCCCGCACGTCCTCAGCCCGGTCTCGCCGGCTTTGAGCATTTCCCACGCTCTGTCTCTGTCTACACCCGCAGCCTCGTTCTCTGAACCAGGTGAGAGTAGGTCACGTGTGTCAGGCTTCTTACCCTCCGTGTTTCTGTTCATTTCTCCCATCAGGAGGCTGTTCTCTGATCTGGAGGGTTTGGACAGCTGGGCCGTCTGCACCCCTGCGCGGTCCGCTTGGGCAGTGTGTCCAGTTGCCTCACCCTCTAGTTCAAGGCCAGCAGGGCTGCATGTCCTGCCCAACCCCACACGCCTGACTGGTAATCTGCTTTGGCCTGGATCAGGTCCTTCTGACTCTTGTCTTTCCGCCGCCAGCATTTTGGAAGAATATGGCCGGTTACCCGACAGTGTTTATTCCCCAAGTGGGGTTGAGGGGTGTTCTGCAATGATTGAGGTTTCCTGCCGATCAGATGGAGGCTGAGTGCCCCTTGGGACTTGGCGTCTGAGGCTCCTGGTGGCCCGGTGATGCCCATCTCGATGGACCTGGCCTGGCACCCCTCCACGCTGCCTTTGTAAAGGGCATCCGTTCACCTGCACAAAACCACCGGAACCATTTTGGAAAATGCCTGACTGCTTGCTTTGTGGAATTGTAGATTTCTAGCCGGTTAGGATGTTAGCTCAGTCCTCTGCTTCATTGGGACTTTAATTGATCTTCAGATTTTTCAGAATTTTCAGAATTTTTCAGCCAGAATTTTCCAAACAGTAGAGAAGTTCCATATGCCAGAGATAAGAAAATCGTATCCTAACAAGTAAATGTTTTGGCGAAACCATTTCAAAAATATTCCTTTAGCTGATAAAGCCTGACATAAACTCTCCATCTGCCCTGATTCTTCTGCACAGCTCGCGCTCCCATACATATCTGAACTAAGGAGAGGAGCTTTCTTTGATCTGCCCCCCTCCTTCCCCCCCCACGTGCGCCCTCAGAGAGCAGCCCATCCTCCGTCCCCTCTCACAGCTGCCGCGGAGGCCACCGGCCACCCTGCTCCCCCAGTCCCGGCTCCTCCTCCCCTGCACTGAATGTGGCTGACCCCCGGGGCCGCATGGGCGGCCAACACGCACGCCTTCCAGAACGCAGCTTCTCTGGGGCTCTGCAGCACGTGCACAGGTCGCTGTCCGGTGCGTCTGGCTCTGTGCTCTCGGTGGGACCTCAGCCGGGCAGTGGATGCCTGCCTCCCGCAGGACACGGCTGCTCCCGGCTCGCTTCCGCGGTCGGCGGGACCACGCACTGGCTATGCCTGTGCCTGGGAGCCCCACGCGCCCACGCACACGGACGAGCAGCCACCCGCCCACGTCATTGTGTCGCAGCCTGGGCCTGGCCTCTCCGTCCTCACTGTCCCCGCACCCTCATCCCTCGGTTCCCACAACAGCCTCTGAGCTGCCCTCTCTGCCTCTGGCTTTCCCGCCCCTCCATTCCGCGTCCACACTTTGCCGCCAGCACGCTCTTTCTAGAACACCCGTGTGGAGGATGGTGTTCCCCTTCCCCAAAATCTCTTCAGCCTCCCCACGGGCACGGTCAGCAGGACAGAGGTGACTCGGCGGGGCCCGTGAGGCCCTCCTCAGACGAAGCCAGCCTCCTCATACAGTCGAGGCCAATTTCAAACAACTTCCCCTCAGAACAAAGGGGGATCCTGGTCCTGTCGTGGGATTCGTCCCGGTGTGTTCGAGGGAGTTGTGCGTGGTTTCACACTCGGCTGAGCCCAGGTGTGTCTGACGCACTCGTGTGTTTGCACACCGAGGGCCTCGTGTGTGTGCGCTCGGCAGTAAACGTTTCTGCTTGAACAGATGAGGAAGGTTCTGAGACGCACAGGCAGAGGGCTGACCCTCAGGGCGGCCTCTTCTGGCTCCACGGCCCTGCTCCCACTTCCCAGCAGTTTGGGGTCGCCTCTCACCCAGGAGAAGGGGTGTGAGCCTGAGACACGGTTGTGAGTCCAGAGCTGGGTGTCTCTGTCAACTGGCAGCTGCCGCCTGGTCGACCTCAGCAGCTCTCCTGCTGCCCCCTCTGATGGGAGGGCCCTGGGCCTCGTGGCCTCCGAGGTGCCACCACACGGCAATTGAAGGGGAAGAAAGCTGCTTCTCCGGGCGGTGCCCGAGGAACAGTGGACGCGACATTCCTCTCCTGACCTCTCTCTCGCCCTTGCAGATCGAGATGGCCCAGAAGCTGTTGAACTCCGACCTGGGCGAGCTCATCAACAAGATGAAACTGGCTCAGCAGTGCGTCATGACCAGCCTCCAACAGGAGTATAAGAAGCAGATGCTGACCGCTGCGCACGCCCTGGCCGTGGACGCCAAAAACTTGCTGGACGTCATTGACCAAGCGAGACTGCGGATGCTCGGGCCCACGAGGCCGCACTGAGGGCGCTCTCCACGGACATTCTCCGGCCTTCCACCAGCATGAGGGGCCCCGGGTCCTCGGCCGCCGGCACGCGCCGCGCCAACGGCTGTGACTGACAGCTGGTTGAAAGCTCTTTCATTTCAATTTAACCACATTTGATTTGAGTTCAGTTTTTTTGTCTCTTTCTTTTCTTTCTTCTTCTTCTTCTTTTTTTTAATCATGGCGTTCAGAAAAGTCCAGGATCCAAAACGTGGCATTTTTCTGAGAATGAAAATTGTTCGTGAGACGCTTTTAAGAATCTTGAAGAACAGATGGTGTTCACGTTAGGGTGTTTCCGTGGAAGCGGCCCTGGCGGTGGTGTGCGGACCCGAACCAGCCCGGCGATGTGTTGGGAGGCGGGGAGACGGGGCGGAGAATGCCGGGAGACCCGAGGGGCTGGGAATTCTTCGGCGAGCTGCGGAGCCGCGGCCGGACTCCAGTCTCTGTTGGGAGAGCGTTCTTGAGTCGCCGTCTGCTAGCACCGCTTTAAGAGAAGGAATGTCAGAGCTATATTTTGAAGACTTGAGTCGTTTCAGAAAAAAGCAACCACCCTTTTGTCTTTCCTGCCTTTTACTTTCCTGTCGGATATGTGAAGATTTGGTTGGAAGCTAGCTGTAGAACACACTAAAAACCTTGTCTTTTTTCACCAGAATAATGTGCCAGTTTTTTGTAGCAATGTTACTTCTCTTGGAAGCAGAAATGCTTTGTACCAGAGCACCTCCGAGCTGCGCTGAGAAGAGGTTCTGGAACCAACCCTGTTTTCCAGTTTTATATAATTTATAAAGAAAGATTGAAGCCATGTTGACTCTCTCGCAGCCACTGGAGCTGACTAACCCTTCATCATGTCTGTCTTCCCAGCGGAGAATTAAGCAAAGCAGAGATTCGGTTTTCTTTTGATGTCCAGTTACACCATCCATTCTGTTAAATAATTTTGAAAAATATGCCCTCCCTTTAGTTTGTCGGGGGATATAAATTATTCTCAGGAAGAATATAATGAACCGTACAGTTACTTTGACCTATTAAAAAGGTGTTACCAGTAAAGTTCTTGGTGTAATTTCGTTTGGCTCCTTCAAACCATTTAAACTTCTTCAGGTCACTTGCCAGATAACGTACGGGAAAGCTCTCGATAATCACCAGGTTCTCTTTCTCTGTCTTCTAGACAAGTCCAGGATGTTACTGCGGGGGGATGGCCGGGGCAGAACAGCCTTTGCAGTCCGTCTCTGCTTATCATGTGCACAGTCAAGACAGCAATGATATTCCTCTCTGAGCCGTTCCCTCTGCGCCCGTGGGCTTCTCAGGAGCCTGGCAGCCTCGAGGAGCCGGCCCAGAGCCGGATCTCTTGCCAGGGCAGCGGTCAGCATACGGTTCCCTAGCCCAGCCCGCTCTGACCTGGCTGGAGTCTCTGAGCAGGCGCAGGCAGCACCGAGCCCCGCAGACGGGGACAAGCCGGGACCCGAGCTCCCAAGTGGAGGGCTGGAGGGGGTGGTTCCTTGTGGGCCTATAGGACATGGACTTCCTCAGAGAAGAAGCCCAGAGGGGGTTCCCCTGAGTTTCTCTCTCTCTCGGGTGCTCTGCAGCCTCTCGAGTCCCGGTCCCTCCCCTCTGCGGTGGCTGAGGACAAAATAAGACAGGCCCAGGGTAAGCAGCGACGCCACCACGCCCGCCACAGGGGCTTGCTGGTGGGCCGGTGTCCCTTGGGGGAGGAGGCGTCCAGCTGCCATGGGGTAAGAACCGCGGCCTCAGAGGGAGCGACTGCTCGAGACTGATACCCTCTGCCTCCGGATCGACTCTCCTCTACTGTGAACAGCCGCAGGTAGGTCTCGTGCGTCCTGTGAGTCACGCCATTTCGGTTGTGGGAACAGGCCCGCCGCTCGTGGACAGTGTCGTGTCAGCGCGCGAGCTGGCGGGCACGTGCGGGACCGAGGGGCCGTCGGAAGGACCGTGAGGTGAGCTGACTCAGCCGTGTTCTCCTGCCGGTGACCACTGTCGGCGATCCACATGCGGCCTCTGAAAGTCGGTCGGTGTTGGGTCGGAGCGGCCCTAGAGGGAACCTCGCCCTGTGCACACACCCTCCCCCTCTGCCGCTCTCCAGCCATGGATTTTCTGCTTAATGTTGCCCAAATTAGAGCTTTATGTGGAGCAAAGAGCGCAGGTCGCTGCAGCTGGCTGAGCGTCTCTCCGGGGAGCGTGTCCTGGTCACAGGTGCCTGCACGGAAGCCAAACAGCGCTCACGCCCCAGGAGGTGGCGGGCGGCCTCCCTGTGGCTGCTCGAGGAGATCTAGTTCATGGACAGTAACTGGGGAGTCGCTGCGCTCCGTCTGCCGCGAAGCCCCGTCCTGCCTGGGTGCGGGCCGGCGCCGCCTGCACACACAGGAGCGTCTGGCGGTGTCTGTGTTGCACTGGCTCCGGCCGGGATCCACGGCGTGGCGCACCACCATTTCCCCGGGCACCTGCGGACGGGTGAGCGCCTGGCGTGCGTTCCTGTTATTAGTGGTGTTTCTGGATCTCATGGCAAAGTGTGTTGAGCTTAACCAGAAGGGGCCAAGCCGTCCACAGTGTGGCAGTGCCGCGCGCTGCTTGGGCCCGCCGCGTACACACCTTCCCGCAGCCGCACACGCCCTCTGGCCCTCGGTGGCTTCAGGCTCGGCGGCGGGCGGGTGTGCTGCTGGGCGGCCAGTGAGGTCGAGCACCTCTCCCTGTGCTTGGCGCCCCTCGCTGGCGGTCTCTGGGACGTGTCCGCATACATACGCGGCCCTTGTTGAGGGTGGGGTGGCCAGCGTCTGTTACTGGGCTCCGGGACTTCCTTACGTGTCCCGGATACTAGTCCTTCGCCAGATACTCGTCTTCCGTGTATTTTCTCCTGCTCTGGAGCGTGGCTGTTCATTTTCTTAAGTGGATTCTCCCTCAGAGTCTCCAGGCGCCTTCCGACGTCTGGGTTTCAGACTTTGGCCTCCAGAACTGGTAGAAAATAAATTTCCAGTTTGGGGTTCTTTATGGCAGCCCCAGGACACTGGTACCACCTCCAAATGCTTCAACGTGCATCTCCTGAGAGCAGGGGCACATACTTCTGTCCACACAGTATGAGCTCAGTAAAGGCAACGTCGTCTCTCACACAAGCCCTCGGCAACGTCCTTCAGGTCATTCTCCCCCACATCCAAAGTCCAGTCCGGAATCACGCCTCGCGCTTCCCTGTCCTATCTTTGGTGATTTCTGGGAAATTTGCAAGCTCTTTGTCAAACACAGCCATTATTAGAAATTAAATTATATACGCCTACAATTAAATTCTATTTTAAACGAAGATGGACACAGAAGTCAGCACTTCCTCGTCCTCACACGGTCTTACAGCCGTGCAGGTTCGCAGGACGGGTCTGTCGTTTGTGTCCGGCGGAAGCTCCACAAGTCTCTGCCTGCGTCTGTTCGGTGACGTCACGAAATTGGCCGACGGGGGAGGGGCAGTAATTCCCCCAAGGAAATGGGCAAACGCTACACCTCGTGGCCTTTGCCCTGGGAACCTGCGCTAGGCGTGTGCCTGCACACCGCTGCCTGTTAATCCCCTTTGTCTGTTCTCACTGTGGTTTTGAAGAATACAGGCCAGTTTGGGACTGTGGCCACGTTCGGGTTTGCCTGGTGGTTCCTCTTCCTCAGGTTCAGGGTGGCCAGCGCCCTCCGTCGTGGTCCTGCAAGCCCATCCCGTGGTAGGGGTTCTGCTGCCTCCTCCTCCTCCCGGCTCCGAGGGTGACGTGGCCGGTGGTGGCGTCGAATGTAGCAGGAAGCTCAAGTCGCGCCCCCAGCATCCCGCGCATCGGAGCGAGCTCCAGAGAAGACAAGGCGGCCCCTGGGATCTAGCTGGACAGGCTGGGTGTCTGTCCCTGAATAAGGCAGAGTGGCTTTGCAGCAAGGGGACACCCCCCCCGCCCCAGTACTGCAAGGACCTCGGGAAAGTTTAAATGGACCCAGGAGTGCTGGTTTCCGGTCCTTCCCGCTTTACACGTTTTCCTGGGTGACGTGGAGTGCAGCTACACGCGGACACCTGAGCAGCGTTCTCGTGGGCGTTTCTGGAATGCCTGGTTGGCCACCGTCCCCCACAGGATGTGGCTTCATGGAGCAGTGTGGGGCGCGCCCGCTGCCGCCACGCAGCCATACAGATGTGCCAGGACTTCCCCGGGCTCACGATGCAGCCGTTGTTGAAGGGCCTCCAGAGACGTGGCCGGGACACTGTGTCAAGCTCAGAAGCAAGGTGCTGGAGAAGGTCCTGCCCCTCGGGGGTCCACCGAGAAGGGGTGAGCACTGCAGCTTCTCCCCAGCACGGAGCCTCCTCACTGCTGTCACCGCGGGTCCTCAGTCCCCCCTCCCCCCCCGAGCAGCACAGGATTTCACCGAGTTTCTGAGAAACAGGAGCACGCCTCGGGGTGAGGGAAAGGCCTGGTTCCCAGGCGGAACCTGCAGGACGCGGAGGAGCCTTCCCGGCCCTGCGGAAGGAGCCCCACCGTGTCCAGCCCTTGCACCCTCCTCTGTGATGCCGCCGCCTTGGGTGTGTCCTCACAAGGCCCGCGCGCGTGCGCCTGTGTGCGGTGACAGGCGCCAGCCTGCGGGGCCCGGACAGCCGACGCCTCCGTGGTGCTGTGTGACAGACCGTACCGAGTGGAAGGGACTGCTGAAACCCACGGACTTTGTTCTACTAACGTCAGTGCCTGGAACAGATGTGTTCGTGTGCAGAGAAAACAGTAAGAAACACATAGGGATTGTGTGACAAACGCACCTCTTCTGTCTCTGTGAAGTTTAGTTTCTTTACAGATTTTCAGGCAAACAACTTAATGTTAACCCGAGACTCAAAGCCAATTAGGAATTGTAAAAATTATAGATACAGACACGTATTTTTTTAAACTAGACTCCACCCCTAGCATGGAGCCTCATGTGGGGCTTGAACTCACAACCCTGAGATTGTGACCTGAGTTGAAATCAAGAGGCAGACATGGTAAACTGACTGAGCCCCCCAGCACCCCTAAAAATTGTCTTTTAGATCGAGAAGGATAATGCCATTACGGTTGGTATTCAATGTTGCCCATATTTTTTTTTTTAAAAAGACATTTTTCCTCAAATCGATACATCGATCACAGATAAGTCTGAAAAATCATCTGGTGTCTTACTGTTTCTGGGACGGGACAGCTTCGTTCATGTCCGTCGCCTGCTGGACTCTTCCTTTTTCCAAAGCAGAGACCCCCCCCCCCAATTTTCTGATAGCCTCATTTTTACGGTTGTGGCTCGCTGGATCAAAGCAGCTGAGTTGCATACAAGTTCAGTGTCGTTTCCTTCAAGAATTAACTTATCCTGGGGCACCTGGGGGGCTCCGTGGGTTAAGCCTCTGCCTTTGGCTCAGGTCCTGATCCCAGGGTCCTGGGATCGAGCCCCGTATTGGCTCTCTGCTCAGCGGGGAGCCTGCTTCCCCCCATTTCTCTCTACCTGCGTCTCTCTGCCTACTTGTGATCTCTCTCTCTGTCAAATAAATAAATCTTAAAAATAAAAAAAGAATTAGCTTATCCTTCTGGGCCTGAAATACAAGCCACACCTGGCCTCTGGCGGGTGGTTTGCACCCGAGTAAGGTCAGATCTCGTCGAGAGAACCGTCCTGAATACCGTGGGAGGCGCTGGGCATACGTGGGCCTCATCTTGCAACGGAACCGCCGTGTAACGCCCTCGGCCGTGTTCTGCACACGGCCACAGGGTGTGGACAGCGGGTCCTTTCCTGTTCCCGCCACTTGTCAGCTCAGAGCCTCTTTGTCCCTCCAAGGAGACTGAGCTGCAGCCAGTGGGACCGAGTCTCTCCTCAGGGAAGGAGCGCCCTGCGCCGGCCGCAAACTGACAGCCTGTCTGGAGGGTGCGAGACCCGCCTCCTCCCGCGCACAGCCTGGCGGCAGCGGTTTGGGTCCTTGTGCGCACACGACGGCAGGACACGAGAGCCTTTGGTGTCCACCGCAGGTCACAGTAACCCACCTCCCCTGTAGACAAAATGTACAAGTTAGGACGTTTCGTCTGCCTGTTCTCTGCTACTGTTTTCATTTGCATTAGATTCTTAAATTCAAACGAGTAGGTTGGCAGCGTGTTTTCACACGGATGAGACGAGGAAACATGTGGCTTTTATTTTTATTTTTTGAGAGAGAGAGAGAGAGAGCACACGCACATGCTGTAGGGACGGGGGCCGAGGGAGAGGGACTCTCCGGCTGAGTCCCCAGTGAGCGTGGGGCCCTGTGTCCAGCTCTGTGTCACAGCACTAAGACCATGACAGGAGTAAAACCGGGAGTTTAACCGACTGAGCCACCCCGGCGCCCCGCCCCCTGGAGTTCCTCTGCACCACCGGGTAAGCGTCACAGGACACCGTCTGTTCGCACGGCCGTGCGCAGGTGCTGGCGCGCTTCACATCTTTTCAGAAATGCCGTTGTAAGGGAGATTCTTAGGTTAGGGGCAAATGGACGATAGCTTCCTCCCTGCCTGTGACTAGGGATTATGCGCTCCAGCTCCCTGCACACCTGGGACGATACACTACATCCGGCCGTGCACGGGGATTCTTACACACGACAGCCGGCCGTGCACGGGGACGGTACGCTACAGCCGACCATGCCCAGGGTTTATACACTACGGCTGACTACGTGCCAGGAATCCAGTAGTACAGTTGATCACGTACAGGGAATTCGGTGCTACCGTAAACATAGGCCATTAGATATGAACGCGGGCATGACCAGCATGTAGGTGAGGTCCTGGGAAAAGAAGGGATCACCAAGAAGCCCCAGGGAAGCCCACAGTAGGGGAGCGAGAGGATGCAGAGACATGCTGGCCTGTTAGGGGGACTGTGGGGTAGAGGTCAGAGTCCCAGAAGCTGGAACGGAGGCAGCAGGCAGGACGCTGTGGGCAGGACGATCGGAGGTGAGCCGCGCGTGGCAGTCTGCTGCTCGGTGGCGTAGGGTGCGCTCCAGCCACCAGCACCCGTAGCAGCGGCACCTGCTTTAGCTCACAGCCCCCCAAGAAGAACGATTCTCACCCCTTTTTCGGTTGAAGAAACTGAGTCACAGAGTTGTGCCCAGATCCGTTATAAGGCGAGGATACCAAGTTTACCACTTCTCTTCAACCTACTAGTGGAGCTCCAGCCAGAGCCAAGAGGCAAGAAAATAAAAGAAAAAAAAGAGGAAAGAGAGACGTAAAGCTGTCTCTATGGGCACATGACACGATCCTGTTTTAAAGGCTTTTTCCTTTAGAACACGCATATGCACAAACACAATGTTAAGGCAACAAGCAGGGGCACCTGGCTGGCTCGGTGTGTAGAACAGGCACGCCTTGATCCCGGGGTTGTATAGCCAAGCCCCCCAAAAGGTAATAAACAAATTCAGCAAATACATAAAGGACACATAGTTTACCCAAACCGTGGCTTATTACTCAGTCATAAAAATAAGCGACGTATGCCGCGCCCAACCCGGATGACCGTTGGAAACATGATGTTGCAGAAGAAACCAGATACAAAAGGCCACATAACATACACCTCCGTGATGCTGTGATTTCTTTCTTTCTTTCTTTCTTTTAAGATTTTATTTATTTGACAGACAGAGATCACAAGGAGGCAGAGAGGCAGGCAGAGAGAGAGGAGGAAGCAGGCTCCCTGCTGAGCAGAGAGCCCGATGCGGGACTGGATCCTAGGACCCCGAGATCATGACCTGAGCTGAAGGCAGCGGCTTCAACCCCCTGAGCCCCCGGGCGCCCGATGCTGTGATTTCTAACAAGTGTCCGGTCTTCGTTGCATTCCTGGCACGGAGCTCTTAACACCCTCGGGATTTCCCAGGTGCACAGAGAGACAAACGTGTCTTTTGTACCCTTTCAACCACGCTTGACTTTATGCTAATGAGGTGACTTTCGGAAAGCCCCTAAGAAGGTGGGGGCTGGTTGTCGGGGGACCAACACCATGACTAGGGGGTTGGGACTGTCATCGATCATGTCCACACAGTGATGCCTCTATAAAAATCCCAAGGGAAGGGGTCAGAGAGCTTCTGGGTTGGAGGCGCTGAGGACATGCAGGCGCCGTGCCCCGTCCCACATAGCCTGCCCCGGGCGTCTCTTCCTTCCGGATGTCCCTGAGTAATTTCCTTGTAATAAACCAGTAAGTAAATGTTTTCCTGAGTTGTTCGAGCTGCGCCGACAAACGAGAAGGCAGGGGCGGACTGTCCGGCGGCGGGAGGGTCGAAGGCACAGCTGCTGGCGTGACGGGCATCCAGGGCATGTGGGGGGGCGTCCCGGGGACTGAGTCCTTCACCTGTGCCATCTGATGCTGTCACCGTTGCCTGGGAGGGAGGGGGAGCCCCACGCGTTTGGTGTCTGGTAGAGTGAACTATTCTGAGTGCTGTCGATGGTGTAAGGGAAAGCAGAAGTTACGTCCTTCACATCCTATTTATGGGGAAGGTCCGGAATAAGCAAAGCCATAGAAACAGCAGGTCAGAGGTCACCAGGGCTGGGGAGGGGGCGGGGGTGACCTCTTAACGGCTATGGGGCTTCCACTCGGGGGATGAAAATGTCCTGGAGAGGTAATGATGATGGTGTGTGACATCGTGAACGTTCCAAATGCCACCGAACTGGACACTTTAAAATGGTTAAAATGGTCAAATTTTGTGTCATGTGTATTATACCACAATAAAAAACATAATAACATTTTTAAAATTGAAAACATTACTTTTCCAGTTCCTTAGAAACCCCTTCCTGGGCATTTGCACATTTTTTTTACCCCGAGTCCCACAGCGTGCCCCGCAGACTGTTCGGCGGCCTGCTTAGTGACCTCGGACTTTGCACCTCGCCCAGCTTCCCCTCTCTAGGCACAAATTCACGCTCAGTTTTCTCCGATGCACCCCAGAGAATGCTCTCCATCAGTTTGCAAGCCGGGAGCTCGTCGGAGACACGCAGTCCATCAGCGTCTGTGAGGAGGCCTCGATGCAGGGCTGCGGGAGCCGCCGTGGGGTCTGCGTGGGAGTCGAGTGCACACGCGGACAGGACCCAGGTCCCCACAGGCCCAGCTGCACAGCACAGCTGCGGTCTGGCCTCCGTGGCCTCTCCCCTCCTCCTAGACCCAGTCAGAAAATTGCCCCCCCCAGTTCCCGGCAGCACCCCTGGACCACCCCAACCCCATTGTCCTTTCAACTACAGAACGTCAGTGCCTGCTGAGACACAGGTCACCCAGCTCTCGCGATGAGAAGCCCCGCAGTAAGGATTTGCAGGCTGAGTGTGTGTTTTCTTTAAAGCAGCCTTTCTGGGCGCCTGGCTGGCTCAGGGGGTTGAGCCGCTGCCTTCGGCTCAGGTCATCATCTCGGGGTCCTGGGATCGAGCCCCGCATCGGGCTCTCTGCTCAGCAGGAAGCCTGCCTTCCCCCTCTCTCTCTGCCTGCCTCTCTGCCTGCGTGTGATTTCTGTCTGTCAAATAAATTTAAAAAAAAAATTAAAGCAACCTTTCAAGAATGTAACAATCGTTCTTAGCTCGTTGGCCAATGGAGTGTTGATCTTTTAAAATTATACTCAGACCATGTGATGCCCTTGTCGGTTATGGTCCAAGGCTTCCAGCACACTTGGAATAAAACATTAAAATTCACGCTCCTCCCCAGGGCCCGGCACAGCCTGGGATTGCCAGTTCCCTACGTCACTACAGAGGTGACGTCTCTCTGTCACCCTGACCTTGGCCACATGGGCCTGGAACATCCAGCTCGGACGGACCTGCCGGCCTTGGCTCTCACAGCCCGCTAGGCCCACTCTCAGCAGGAACGTGACCACCGTGATTGATTCTAGAACACCCCATTGCTTCCCAACACAAGCCCATACCCCAAGAGTCACCCGCCAGCAACTAGCCCCTCGCAATCACGAATCTACTTTCCACACCACAGATTTGCGTCTTCTGGGTCTCTCATGTAAGGGGACTCGCACGCGGGGGGTCCCGCGTGCCCGGCTTACTCACTCAGCATCGTGTTTCGAAATCCGTCCACACCGTCACACAGACCAGTACTTCTTTGCTTTCTGTCGCCAAACGGCGGTCCTTCGCATGGATGGACACATCTCATCAGCCGGCGGGTGCTTGAGCTGTTTCTACCTGCTTGTTTGTTTCGAATGAATCCCGCCGCTGTGAGCGTCCGCCTACGAGATTTTGTGCGGACTTCCAGGTTCGTTCGTCTCGGATATCTACGAGCAGGGGAATTTCTAGGTCATAGGACAGCGGACACTGTCCCAGGCTCGAGGGCTCCGGTCCCCCCATCTCCCCCGCGGCCTCACAGTGCTGCTAAGTCTCCCTGTTTTCCTCACGACCATCGTGGTGGTTGCCACGTGCTGTTCCACTGTGGTTTCGATCTGGGATTCTCCGTGCCTGATGGCGTTGAGCATCTTTCCACGTGCTGACTGGCTGTTCGTGGATCTGGTTCAGAGAAATCCCTGCCTGGGTTCTTTCTCCACACAGTCTCAGGCCCACATGTCCCCTGCTCGAAAGACCTTCCCGCTCCCGGGAGGTCCTACCCCCCACACCTACCCCCCCACACCACTGCTCTCTGGACAGCCCACACTTGTCCCTGTGCCTGTACCTCGTGGCTCCTGTGTCCTTGTTGAGTGTCTGACATTTCCACCAGGTTCTGGAGCAGAAACTTCTTAAATAAGAGAGTAAATGAATTCATTTTGGTAATTACTTAAATCAGGATGTATAACTTCATACACAAGTTTCTTCTGAGTCTGGCTGGATCCTTGGATTCTTAATTTTCTATCCCTAAAGAGACGAAACCACATGCTTCCGTCCAGCTTCTTAAATGAGCTGAGCTCCGGGACGCCTGGGTGGCTCAGTGGGTTAAACCCTCTGCCTTTGGCTCAGGTCATGATCTCAGGGTCCTGGGATCGACCCCGCATCGGGCTCTCTGCTCAGCGGGGAGCCTGCTTCCTCCTCTCTCTCTGCCTGCCTCTCTGCCTGCTTGTGATCTCTGTCTGGGTCAAATAAATAAATAAAATCTTAAAAATAAAAAAATAATAAA
This sequence comes from Mustela putorius furo, assembly GCF_011764305.1. Classification (NCBI taxonomy): domain Eukaryota; kingdom Metazoa; phylum Chordata; class Mammalia; order Carnivora; family Mustelidae; genus Mustela; species Mustela putorius. Next base: position 38,560,810 of record NW_025421322.1, on the reverse strand, counting down.
AAAATAAAAATGAGCTGAGCTCCATAGCACAGAAGCAAAAAAACAATTTTCTTTTTTCTCCGACCGGTCCTCCGAATGCAGTCTCTGATCAAATTCATCGTCCCCCACGGGTAAAACCCCGCTCTCTGCGTGTCCGATTAACTCCATGTGTGTCCCCGAATGGGTACCGGGTGCCAAGCATTTATCTGAGCCCTGGGGCTCCAGGAGTGAGCAGAGTTGGTAAGTAGGCGACCAGTCAGCGGCCCCCCTGCTTCGACATTGAAAAGTCCAGTGTGGACTGAGAACGGCCTGACTCCGGGTCGTTCTAGCTGTGAATCCAAATCCAGACTCTTCACCAATTTGAAACATTTCTCTTCCCCCCAGGCTGGACAGGGATGCGGGGGTGGGAGCTGGCTAGGCATTTGGAAGCTGAGTAATATCCCCAAAGCAATGGGAGAATAAGTAAACAGAAAAATCAATGTTTTTTGACCTTAAAGGACCAAAAAAAAAAAAAGAGTTGGGACTTGGTGTCACCATCAGATGTTCCACAGGGAAAAGCTCGAAAGAAACACAATAGAACACACCAAACATGGTAACACTTCGATGCTGTTGTCCTCAGAGCTGGCGCGTGCACTTCTGGGTGGGTTTCCAGTAAAGGGGGGCTGCAAGAATCCCCCAGTTTTCTGTGATTCATTCAGGTTTGCAGCGAGTTCCGGGTTTCTCAGGATCCGTTCACTGCCCACCACTGAGCAGCAAACTAGCCAGTGTCTTTGAGAAAAGCCGGGAAGCGGAGGGGACCCTTCTTAAGGGCTGTACCCCGTGGAGAGGCAGGGGGTCTTCAGAGGCCCTGACTGGGAGGCATCCCTTTGCCCCAGCATGTGCCCCGGCCGTGACCTTGGCCTTGCTGGACAGGAAGGCCAGAGAGCTGGAGTCCTGGGCATGTGATGGGGTGAGGGACCAGCCATAGCTCCGTCACCATAGAAATTTGGAGACCAAGCATAGGCTGGGATCCTGGGATGAAAGGGCCTCGACATGTCGGGGACCGAAAAGACGCTAAGTTCCCCCGAGCCAGACACAGAAGACCACGTGGCCTGTGACTCCCCGAAGGGGCAAATCCATGGGGATGGACAGACAGCAGAGTGGCAGTTGTCGGGGCTGAGGGGTGGGGGTGGGAGGTGACTACGAATGGCCGTGGGGTTCTGTGGGGGCGATAGGAAGAGTCTGGGACTAGACAGAGGCAGCTGACACCATCCAATGTACTGAAAGCCGCTGAGCCAGGCCTCAGAACCCTAACCTTCGTGCCACGGGTATCGGTGTGTGTCGTGTGTTGGGTGTGTTGCTATGTGTGTGTTTTACCTCAATAAAAAAAGGAGACGGGGCGCCTGGGTGGCTCAGTGGGTTAAAGCCTCTGCCTTTGGCTCCAATCATGATCTCAGGGTCCTGGGATCAAGTCCCGCATCGGGCTCTCTGCTCCGCGGGGAGCCTGCTTCCTCCTCTCTCTCTGCCTGCTTGTGATCTCTGTCTGTCAAATAAAGGAGACAAAGTTGGGATCAGTGCTAATGATTTTTGGAGCCCCTTAGTCATTCGTTAGAGAACTGGTTGGAGTCAGCAGCCCAGACCGTGCCCAGAGTCCGTCCCCACACCCTGGAGGAGCTTCGTGGTGGAGCTGTCCCCTCTCGTCGTCTGGATGATGCTGTAGGCAGAAACGCACCTGACACAATATTAAATCTAAAGTCGGCCTCTGTCACGTGTGGCTCCCATGTACCTGACACCATCTCAAGGTCACCAGCGGGTGTCGTGGAGCCGTGGAGAGCAGCGGTCTCTGAGCTGGAAAGGGCCCCCCGGGTACCCCAACTCGCCAGGCAGCTTGGAGGGCTCAGAACGACCCGTTTCTGGAGGCTCCACTTTCACTGATGCTTCTTCTGTGAGGGACCCTCGGTGGCCCCAAGTCCCCGTGGGTGCCAGGGCCCAAGCTCAGGGGAGCAACTACAGCCAGGCCAGGCCCGGGAGCCCTCTGGGGTCCAGACTCCAGGTGTTGGCTCTCGGGACCCTCTGAATTCAGGGACGCGTTGTGTCCTGTGTGTCCCCAAATGTGCCAAGGGACAGAGTGGCCTTGAGGGAGAAGCTCGTGAGCGCAAAGACACTGACCGCAGAATGAACGCCCACGTGCCTTTTCAAAGGGATGTGAGCAGTCGTCCGTGTCGGGACTCAGCCTGGCCGCCATGGCCTCAGGTGTGAAGGGAAGACCCTTTCCACTGCCGAACACAGACGAACTCTGGTGGTTTCTGTGCAGTCGGGCGGCGGCGGGTGCTCTCTGGGACGGTCGCATTGCCCAGGACGTGGCCAATAACGCGGCGGGCAGCCATCACGGGGTTGTGAAAACCCACTTGGTTCAATCCTTTCAAGAAATGCTCTAATTTGGGTTGATCAAGCGTCATCTTGTTTCCTCTTATCGAACGTTTGGTATTTCCACCCCCAAGAGCAAAAGTTAAATAGGGCAGGTGAGCTGCAGGGGGAGCGTGTGTAAGCTGTGTATCCTCCCCTTCCTCCGAATTCGTAAGGAAAATCCCAAACTGACTGGAGTGATTCCCCTCTCCCTCTGCCTGCGTCTCTGCCTACTTGTGATCTCTGTCAAATAAATAAATAACATCTTCAAAAAAAAAAAACAAAAAAACAAACCCACTTCATTGTCAAAGGTAGAAATGCAGGAACGCCCCCGGACCCTCTGGGTGTGTTGGGTGGAAGTGAGCTCCTCTCTGGGACGACCTAGAGCGCTGCGGCTACTGGCTCCCTGCGACATGTCTCGACGGGGCTAGCGGGAGTCCGTCTAATTTTATTCTTTTATGCTTCCCTTTGGCTCCCCTCACTTGTTTGCAGTTACATATACAGATTTGAGAACCGGTTTGCCAGTTTCCATTTTTTAAAAAAGCCCCTCGGGGTTTTCAATCAGTCACGTTTGCAGGTAACAACGCTAAGGGATTTCACTGCACACCTGTCCCCCGACCCCCCACCGCTGCCCTTGGCGGGAGGCTCCCTGCTCACCTGGAACCAGGCCCAGCGGGCACAGTTCCTCTGGGTGACGCGGGTGCACCGCGGGGAGAGGCCACGCCTGCAACCGAACCACATAACCACAAAACCACGCCAGAGTCTCCCGGGCGGCTCTGCTAACATCGTAAGCAAGTCACACGGTTGAGCCGGCATCCACGGAGTGAGAGATGACTGCTCCGGGGGGAGGGGCAGGAGCGATGACTTGGGACAGGCATGTAGCCTGCCACACCGTTGCTGCAGACACACAGACCTGACGGGGGCCGTGGAAGTTCCTTCTGAAAGCCGGGGGATTCCCAGAGAGGGGCTTTCTTCACCCCGAAGGCGGAGCTCGTTAGGCGCGTAGGTCACATGATTGTCAGCAGATCACGGCTGGGCGCACAGCTGGGAGGGGCTCAGAGAACCCCACGGTGACAGCCGGATTCCCATCTACCATTCGTATGAGCGCAGCGCTCAGCCCCGACAGCTTCAGAAATGGGAAGTGAGGCCAGAACAGTCTCAACCCAGTAAGGAGTCATTCCCGGACCCGTGAAGTCAGAGACAAAGGAAGCCCCATCCTTTTCTTTGCAAGATGCGTTTCCAACAGAATTGTACTTTTCATGGCTAATAATGGGTATTCCAAGTCTGTAATGCAGTTGAGTTTTGAACAATTGTGAGCCGTAATTGTAATGAGAAATAAATACAGAATTTTTCTAAAACTTAAAGGTTTACGGGACGGGCGCCCGGGTGGCTCAGTGGAGTAAGCCACTGCCTTCAGCTCAGGTCATGATCTCGGGGTCCTGGGATCAGGTGCCACATCGGGCTCTGCTCCGCAGGGAGCCTGCTTCCTCCTCTCTCTCTGCCTGCTTGTGATCTGTCTGTCAAATAAGTAAATAAAATCTTAAAGAATTAAAAAAAAAAAAAAGAAAGAAAGCCCTACAGGAAATAAAGCAAACTTCCATGTATAGACACATTTTTGTTGTAGAGAAGACTGTAGAACGATCAGTAAGATTTTCAAATGTGAAAGTGGTACCTTAGAGCGACTATCTGTGGAAGCATTAGAATGGAAACAGGAGTGCTAGGAATAACAGATCAAGTAGCTCAATGTTGACAGAGATTGATCAGGTGCTGTTTTTTTAATGGACCATGTTGGATCAAATCAATGCATTTTTATCCCATCTGGTTACATTTTAAGAAGTGATATGACAGTTTTATTTTTCAACTGTCAATATTTACAATATGCCAGAAACTGTATTCTTTGTAACTATTTAAACTTGGGAAATATTTTAGGTGTCAACTTAATGTGTGAGGGGGATACAAAATATTTAAAATTATTTTAGGGAGTCTGTGAGCCCAACTGGAGATTATTGGCATCGGTTGTGCCAGTGGGCCTTATAGTCAGAAGAAACTAAGACACCGGCTGCAGACCCTGCCTGGGGCAGTCGCACCGCACCTGTCGGCAGGGGCTGCTGTGAGGGTCAGACCACGCTGCCCGGGTTCAAAGCCGTGTGGTCCCTCGGCCTCGGGTCCACGTCTGCTGTACACGGGACGCGCCCAGAAGATTGAAGGAACAGGTCCACGCACGGTGCCGGGGTCGGGGTTTGGGCCAGGAGGAGCGCACTGAGCTAGCATGTATTATCTTGATGCAAATCCTTTCCAAGAAGGGGGTGCGCACCTCCGTGGGGTGGAAGAAAGTTGTTCCTCTTGTGGAGCCGCACCCCATTCTGCTTTTCCAAGAAACACAGAACGAGACTCCTCCCTTGGCCAGGTGAGAGCCGCAGGAAGGTCTGAAGAAGCATTTCCCCACCCCGCCCCCGAGCCGGCCCCACTGTCCTCTGCTGTGACCTCGAGGTCTCTAGACGTGTCCAGTTCTGGTCGTCCTCCTCCTCGTGGGAGACAAGGTTTTAAAACAGAAGACTTCGGTGAGTCACTCACAGAGAACCCGCAGCAGGGGTGAGCCCCGTGTCCCCTCACTCCCGACCACATCCGGCTCCTGAGGTCCCGACGAGGACACCGGGCTAATCCCAGCATGTGTGGAGGACACGGGACCAGTCCCAGAGCTGTGTGACTGTACCTCCTGCCTCCTCAGAGAAAGGAGGCCATCCGGCTTCCCCGAGATGACCGGTAGGGGACAGAAACCCAACGCTCCGTAAATGCTCGCTCCTCGGCCTGCCTTCGTCAACGTCCGGCACGTGGCATGTTCAGAGTGAGGTGACGTTCCAGAGCGGGGCCAGCCAAGAGAAGCTCGTGGTTGTAGGGCTCCCTCCAGAGTAAAAAGCCCCCTTCCCTCCCACGGCAGCAGCGACAAAAAGCCAGTTGGAATCGAATTGATTCTAGAGGCAGGACTCAATTTGGCCAATGCAAGCAGAGTCTTTATGTTAAGGAGTCCCAATTCAGGGTCGCGCTATCTTTACCCATTTGTTTAAGTTCTTAAGTTCCTCAGTAATGCTTGGGGCACTGGGGGGCTCAGTCAGTTGAGCGTCTGACTCTTGGTTTCAGCTCAGGTCGTGAGCTCAGGGTTGTGGGATCGAGCCCTGTGTCGGGCTCTGTGCTTAGTGGGGAGTCTGCTTGGGATTCTGCCCCTCTCCCTTTGTTCTTCCCAGTAATGTTTTCTCTCTTTCTCAGTCTCAAATAAATACATCTTTTAAAATATTGCTCAGTAATGTTTTTTAGATTTCTGTGTAAAGGTTTTACACATTTTTTAGACATACCCCTAATTTTTTATGATCCTTTTTAAAAAAAAGTTTAAATTTAACTTTTAATTGGACGCCTGTGTGACTCAGTTGGTTAGGCGACTGCCTTCAGGTCAGGTCATGATCCTGGGGTCCTGGGATCGAGTCCCACATTGGGCTCCCCCTGCTCATCGGGGAGCCTGCTTCTCCCTCCTCTGCCTGCCACTCCCCTGCTTGTGCTCTCTCTCTCTCAAATAAATAAATAAAATCCTAAAAAATAAATGACTAAGTTTAGCTTTTAATTGTCACCAGTGCATAGAATTATGGTTAATTTTAAAATATTGATCTTACAGCCAAAACCCTTGCAAAATGATCTTGTATCTGTAGCTTATTTCAAAGAACATCATAGTAGGTGTTGAGAGCAACAGCACAAAGGAATCATTGTGGAGAGCTGATACTTACATCGTTATATGTTTTACGCCTTTGATAGCATAATGCTTACTAAGTGGTCTCTCCCTCTATGAAAAATAACTTCTATCGATCTCTTTGACTGCAGGAAAGGCTACAGGTTGCGTACACCACATCAGTAGTCGCTCCCTGGAACTTGGGAGAATATGAATTAGGATGAGTTGGCAGCTCTTGGCCTTGAAGTGTAGCAAGTCTTACAGGCACTTAGCAGGGGCTCTGAAGGCCGTGCTCACGCCATGCTCCAAAAATTGGGGCTGTGCCAGCTTTGGACAGAAGGAGGCACGGGCAGCCACACTTCACAGGTGAGATCCACGGGCCATCAGAGAACTGGGGCCCGAGTTAAACCGGAGGGAATCGAGTAAGTGTGCCCGCTTGAGAGGTGGGTGTAAACACTAAGGAAAAACCCAGCGGCCGGAGAGGGCACAGTTCATAGAACCAGGAAGGATCATTCCTGGTCTGGGGCAGGAGAAGGGATAGACACTATTCAGACACAGGGCAAGGGGAGGGTGGGCAGGCCCTCAGCCCCGGGGAGGTGAAAGAGGTTGCTGTCACCATGTCACCACGTGGTCCCCTTCTGGCTGCTCCCCTCCGGGCTCTGTGGCAGTGGGCGGAGCTCTGGGCGGAGACCAGCGGTCCCGTTGGCTCCAGGTCCACCACCAAACCTTTCTGCCGCTCAGCAAGCCCATGGGCAGAGGAGGAGGGTCTGTCTTTGGGGCTGATTCTCTGTTACCCCACTGGTCAGTAGCAGCCATAGGAGAGCCACCCGGAGGAAGCAGCCGCCCCGCACCGCGGGCTGCTCCGTGGAAAGACGGAATGTCCCCTGAGCCACCCAGCCGGCCGGCTGCTCACTTCTGCTCTTTTCCAGCTTTCTACCTTTCGGACGCGCATGCGCCCACTGTCTGTGGCTAATCCCAGGAGACGTCCCAAGTGTAAATTTGAATGTTGCAATGACGGATGAAGGAAAGAAACAAGGTGGGGCCTTCCCGGTGCTTGTCTGTTTCTGGTATTTCTTCGGACAGCCCCCCGTGGCGGGGATCAGGCCGTCTATGCTCGCACGGAGGGGAACAGGAAACGTGGGAGATGCAGGACCACCTTCAGAAGGAGAAGCGACCACCTTCAGGGGTGAACTTGAAGGCGAAAATCCTCCATCCCACAGCTTCTGGGGGAAGTGACTTTAGTCACGGGGGTGGGATTGTGTTCTTACTCTCTGGAATACGGTTTCACGTGTCCTGTGCACCTGCTGTCGGGTTTGAGCCCGGGAGCTGGCTTCCCCATGAAGGGGAGAGACGTTTCTTGCAAGGTGTGACATAAACCTAATAATTCTGTCTTGGCGTGTGTGGTGTGGCGGGGGAGGGAGGAGTGCTGTTAGCACACTGGAGAGGTTTTTATTTTTATTTTTTTAAAATTAACCTATTTAAGATCATTGTAGATTTACAATTACATAGAAATAATACGGAGGGATCTCAGGTACCCTATACCCAGTTTCTCCAACAATAATATCTTGCAAAATTATAGAACAATATTACAACCAGGATAGTAACATCGATACAGTCAAGATACGAAGTTCTCGACCACAGTGAGGACCTTCACAGCCATGGCCTCTTCCTTCCCTTCTCCCCTTTCTAGCTCCTCCAAACCACCAATCTGTTCTCCACTTCTAATTAATTTTGTCATCTGGAGGACGGCATGTAAACAGAATCATGTCATAGGTAACCTTTTGGAATGGGCTTTTTCCCATTCTGCACACTTGAGACTCATGCTAGTGGCTGTATTCTGTTTGACTGGTGATGAATGTTCCCTGTGTGGACGGGCCACAGAATAACTACTCACCAGTTAAGGACTTTTAGGTTGTTTCCATGTTTTGGTTAGACAAATAAAACCGCTATAAACATTCATGCACAGGTTTATTGTAAACATAAAATGCCATTTTTCTGGGAGAAATACCCAGGAGCATGATTGTCCAGATGAACGGTGGTTGGATGTTTAGTTTTTGAAGAAACTCTTTTCCCTGGGGACTGTACCACAGGGCATTTGCACGGTAAAGCAGGAGCGATCCAGTTTCTCTGTAGTGTCCTCAGCTTGCTGGTTGTCACCGTTTCATGTCAGCCCCTCTGATGGGTTGTACTAATGTCGCACTTTGCTTTGGGTGTGCAGCTCTCTGACGGGGGACAGTGGTGGCCCGTTTGCTGTTAGAATCCCCTCTTCACGGCGTGCCTCTCCCTGTCTTGTCCACGCTCAGGATGGGTTGTTCGCTTTTTTCTTTTTAAGGTTTTAAAAATGTATTTGTTTTGGGGGGGAGGGGCAGAGGCAGAGGGAAAGAATCTCAAGCAGACTCCCCGCTGAGCAGTGAGCCTGAGGTGGGGCCCGAGGTGGGGCTCCATCCCACCACCCCGAGATCACGGCCTGAGCCGAACCCCGAGAGCTGGTTTCAGTGGACTATGCTATGCAGGTACCCCGATTGTTTGCTTTTTTACTGTTGAATTTTGAGAATTTTTTTTTTAAGGATTTTATTTATTTATTTGACAGAGAGAGATCACAAGTAGGCAGAGAGGCAGGCAGAGAGAGAGGAGGAAGCAGGCTCCCCGCTGAGCAGAGAGCCCGATGCGGGGCTCGATCCCAGGACCTGAGATCATGACCTGAGCCGAAGGCAGCAGCTCAACCCACTGAGCCACCCAGGCGCCCGAGAATTTTTAAATATAGTTTAGAGTCTAGTTTTTTGTAGATATTCAGGGTACAAACATTTTCTCCCGCTCTGAGCTGATCTGGTCCTCTGACCCTTTTAATGGATCTGTTCACAGAACAAAAGCTTTAATTTTGGTGAAGTCCAGGCATTTTCCCCTTCATGGTTTGTGCCTCCGGCGTCCAGTCTAGGAATTATTTGTCTAGCCTTTGATTTCCCCCCAATTTTCTTTTTTTAAGTTTTATGTTTACTTTTTTTTAATGTTTACATTAAAAAAATTTTTTTAAATGTTTGCATTTAAATCCGTCCTCCATTTTAAGTTAATTTTTCAGTGTCTGTGCGTTAGCTGCATCTAGGCTGCCTTGCCTTATTAGATAACAGGAGGAGCGTGTCAGAGAGCAGCTGCGTCTCCTGGGCTTACACAAGCCGCTGCCCCGCTCGCACTCACATATTCCCAGTCAGGATGACCTCCGCGGCACGGCTGTGTCAGTGGCCCCGGCTGCCTGTGTGTTCAGGGTTCTTGACTCAGCCTCTGTGCGGTGCATAAAATGACAAAGTGATGTATGTATGCAAACTAAGTGGTTTCCGTGTCCTGTTCATGTTTGGCTCAGGTGCAGAAATTGCTTAGATGTGAATTTTGTTCCTACTATGATAGAAGTACTTGTAAACTCATAAGCACACTCTTGAGTTTTGGGGTTTTTTAAAAGATTTTATTTATTTGACAGACGGAGATCACAAGTAGGCAGAGAGGCAGGCAGAGAGAGGAGAAAGCAGGCTCCCCGCGGAGCAGAGAGCCCGATGCGGGACTCCATCCCAGGACCCTGGGATCATGACCTGAGCCGAATGCAGAGACTTTAACCCACTGAGCCACCCAGGCGCCCCCACTCTTGAGTTCTTATTGCAGAAAAACAGCCAATCAATTTGTCCAAAGAAACTTAGAAGGGTACAGCTGGAAGGATCATGGGAACAGCGCTATCCATGTTTCCCAAAGTGTGCTCCATGGAACACAGAGGTACCCTGTGACAAAAGAGTTCTAGGTCCCAGTGGACGTGGGGCTACATACCTCTGTTCCTCTCCTTCTGCTTCATAGGATCATGATCCTTAACACGTTGTTAAAGGTTTTGAGAGGGCTTGTCATCGATGACTATGTTCAGCGCTAACTCAGTGCTTCCCATTTATTTGCCCCCTAACCCTGCTCTACCCCCCACACAGGACATGCTTTTTCTGGTGTCTGCATTTTAGAGTTGGAGAAATGAAGGGCCCCCAATGTTGAGGGCTTCCTGGGCCCCACACCCACGGGAGCTCAGGGTCTGCTTTCCGCTCACCTCCTCTGCCTCTCCTGCAGCCACCTGCTGAGCCGCGTCCCTGGCCCTGGCTCGACCTGCACAGGGAGCCGCAGACACCGAGCAGTGAATTGTACTGGCTAAAAGGTGGGGCATTGGAAGACTCCTGAGTCAGCCCTACATGGCCAATGCCCAGTGCTGGATGAGACCTGGAGGAGCAGGGCAGCAGTGGTGGCGGTGGTGGGGGTGTCCTCGAGACATTTCATAGCAAGAGTTGGGGGGACTCAGTGAAATGTGTAACGTGTTCACGGATGGCGGGAGAGGAAGGCAGCGGGGCGTGGGGATGGACCCGCTGGCCCTCCCGGGGAGCCCAGGACGGAGGGCAGGCTGGGAGGAGGGAGGAGAGATGCGCTTGGTTTGGGCTTGTGGACCCCGAGCCCCTGGGGGACCGGGCGCCGCGGAAAGGGGCGGGAGGAGGGGGAGGCTCCCAGGGCCCCCGGCAGCTGCGGGAAGAGAGCGGCGGAGGCGCGCTCAGTCTCGGCGGCCGGCCGGGGAGCCCCAGCCCGGAGACGCCCCCGCCCCGCGCCGGCAGGGGGCGCGTGTGCGGTCCCCGCCGCGTCGCGCCACAGTGAAGCGTCTTGGAGACATTATGTAGCCTGACCTTCTGCACCGCAGGCCTCGCAACAAAGTTACTCCAGGCGCGCGCGCTGCGAGGGGAGGGGAGGCGGGCGCGGCGGCGGGGACGCGCGGCCCCGGGGCGGGGACGAGGCGGGGGATGACGGCAGCCACCCGCAGGGAGGCACCGGCTGGGGGACGGCGGGCGGGAGACAGCTGGGGGTGTGAGGGAGCAGAGGCGGACACAGCGGGCACTGGGGGTCGCGCGCGTTCACCAGCTGCAGAGCGAGAACGCGGGGGGAGAAGGAGCGAGCGCGGAGGCCGAGGGAGGCCAGGCTCGCCGCTGAGCAGGGAGCTCCACGCCGGCTGGATCCCGGCACCTCCGGTTCACGGCCCGAGCTGAAGCCAGGCGCTTCCCCCACTGAGCCCTCCCCAGGCGCCCCTCGTGGGTATTACTTTCAAAATGTTTTATTGTGAAATACACAGAGGGTGCAAAAAAACACATAAAAATAAATGTGCAGCTTGAGACTTGCAAGTGAGCAGCAGGCTTACTGGAAGAACCCTTTCCCGGTGTCAAAAGCCCCTCTGTGGTCACAGCACCCCCCCCCCCCCGCAGTACCCACCATGTGCACTCCTGGTGACCACCTCCTGGCTTACCTTACCCTTTTTACACATTATGCATCCCTAAACAATATAGTTTCATTTTGCCTGTTTTGGAACTTTTATAAATGTAATCATGGATTATGGCTGTTGGTTTCTTTCACTCAAGGTTCTTGAAATGCATCCATATTTGCAGGGTCCGCATCTTCATGGGTAGGTTTCAGTTTAGGAGTTCTATATCCATGCTCGGTGGGGATCTGGGTGGTACCCGGTCCTGGGCTCCCAGGCACCCCCTTCCCGTGCTCTGAGGCACGCATTTCAGCAGCTCGTCTACCTGGGGCCATGTGTTAGCTCTTCCAGGTGCTGCCAAATATTTTTCTCCAAAATGATCATACTGATGCACACTCGGACAGTAACACTCTTGAGAAAATGAAGATGTGCATCTGGGGAGCCTGACAAGGGCAAAGGGGAAGAGTCTGACCAAGCAGCCAGGGCCCGTGTCACACAGGCCGTTGTACAGCAAGTTAAGGATTTCAGACTGAATGCAGATGGAAATGGGGAGCCAACGAAGGGTTCTGAACAAAGAAGTCAAAAAATTGGATTTGTGAGCACACAAAGATGCCTGTTGGGTGGGGAGTCGGCAAGAGTCATTTCAGGGGCTTCTCAGGTGGTCCAGGCCACCCTGAGGGCCAGGGTGGTCAGCAGAGGATTGGAGAGGGATGCATGGGCGTCGGTGAGGCTGAAGCCATGGGACCAACCCCATTCATATCAATGATTTGCTGAAGATCGGTGTCCTTTTAAGTTTCTCTGTGGAGGAAATCAAGGTTTCCTGGCACTTTTTTAGGGATGCCCTTGAGAATTGCAAAGAGCTGGCAGTGAGCCTATTTTAGATGCTTAACTCCTTGCGGGCAGAGCTCTTGTCTTCGCCTCACCCGGGCCGGCAGGAGCACTCCGTTCTTAGCACCCAGTATGCAGGTAACGCACGTTTACAGGATGGAGGATGCGTGGGCAAGCGCGTTGAAACGCTTGAGCACGTCTGGATCGCACTTCACCGTCAGACTTCCAGTCACCCACCATTTCGGAGAGAAGGGAGGTCACTGTGGACAGGCTTCCCTGGGAAAGGATCCCCAAACAGTTGGATCCAGGGGTCTGGAAGGATGGAGGAGGATTTGGGTAGGAGGGACGGCTTTGCCAAGTACAAGGCGGGTAAGTACCGAGACGCACGGAGGAGTATGATGGGGTCGGAGAAAGGCCCCGCGGGGAAACCCTGCGGAGGCCCCAGAGCGCTGGGGAGGAGCCGGGGTTGGATCTCAGCATTGATGGCAGCTAAAATTGACCAAAAACTTTATACAGTTCCAAGTTTTTTCCCCCCAGGATTATCTGGGTGCTTGGCCGGGAGGTGGCGGTGTGGTCGTGTAAGAGGGCCAGCACGCGTTCAAGTTCAAGCTCCGTGCCGGGAGCAAGCTTCCCGACATGCACGTTTCGGTAATAACTTAAAAAAAGAAAAAAAATCCAGGCGGGGACGCTGGGGCGCGCGGACTCCAACCGCACGACGCACCGTGTCCAAGCTCCCCGGGCCCAGGTGCGGGTAAGGGTGGCGGGGCCGTGCGCCCCTCCTCCCCGCCGCGGCCGCCGCGCGGGCCCCCGGCGAGCCGCCAGAACGGGCTCCCCACGCGCGCCGCGGCGGCGGGGAAACCAGGGGCGTGTTTTCTTTTCTTTCTTCCCGGCCTCTGGCGGCAGCGCCGGGCTGGCCCGCTCCGCCCAGTCGGGGAGACGTCGCCGCTCTCAGTGGCTGGGAGGGGCCCCCCGCCCCGCGTCCGCCCCCCCCGGGCCCCCCACGCGCCCCCCCCCGGCCCGCGCCGTTCCCGCCCCCAGTCCGCCGCGGGGCCGCGACCCCGCTCCCCCCGCCCGCGCCGGCTCCCGGCCGCCCGCGCGCCGACCCCGCCCCTCCTCCCCTCCCCCTCCTCCCCTCGCCTTCGCCCCGCCCCCTCCGCTTCCTCCCCTCCCTCCTCCCCTCCGTCTCTCTCGCCCCTCCCTCCCCCTCTTCTTCCTCCCCTCCCCCCTCCCCTCCCCTCCCTCCCCCTCCCTCCCTCTCTCGCCCCCCTCCTCCTCCCCCCTCCCCTCCCCCCCGCCCGCCGCCGCCTCCGCCCGCCGCCCCGGCCGCGTCGGGTAAACCTGTTTGGCGAGGCGGCCGCGCCGGGGCGGATCGTGCGGCCGGCGGCTCCCTCCCGGCTCGCGGCGTCGGGGCCCGTGGCGCGCGCGCGGCCGCCCCTCGGCCCCGGAGCCCCTCGGCGGCGCCACCATGTACTCGGGAGCCGGCCCCGGTGAGTCCTCGCGCGGGGGCGCCGGCCCGGCCGCTCGCGCTCGTCCCCGCGGCGCCGGCGGCGGTTGGCGGGCGCGGGCCGGGGGCCGGGGGCGGGGGGCGGCGGCGGGCGGGGGTCGAGGCCGCGGCGGGGGGGGGGGGGGGGGGGTCCCCGGGGCGGGGCGGGGCGGGGGGGGGGCGCGGGACGGCGGGGCCGGGCCGCCGGCCGTTTCCCCGGGCCCCCCGCGGGCGCGCAGCCCCCGGCCTCCTCCGGCCCCGAGGCGTCGGGACGCCCCCCGTGCGGCCTGGGCCCTTCCCGCGCCCGGAGCCCCGCGGATGGAGCCGGAGGCCGGGGCCGCGCGGCCCGCGTGTAGGCCCGAGGCCCGCGCCCGCCTCGCCCGCCGCCCGGCCCGGCCTCCCGCGCGCGGCCCCGGCCCCCATGCGCCCCGCGGGCCCCGGCGGGGATGGCGGGGCCCGGCCGCGCGGCTGGAAGCGCCGGAGGGGTGCCGGGCCCGGCGGCGCCGAGCTCGGGGCGCGGACGGCGGGGGCCGGGGACGCGCGGCTCCGGCGCCAGACCGAGCCCGGCGAGCCTGCAGCGCACTCAGTTTCGTTTTTCTGGTCGCCGGCGCTTCGGCGGCCCCTTCTCCGAGGGCGAGTCTGGCAAGGCTGAATTTCGGTCAATTCCCGTGGGTGGTTAGGACCCTGGACGCAGAGGGCCGGGAAGCGGCGCCTTAAAACCCTAAAAGTGCGTGCGTCTCATTTTCATTCCAGACGCGCCGGCTGCTTATTCAAGTGCTAATTGCCTTTTACAATTTACTAGAAGACGGTGAGGAGATGTGTTGATTCCCTTAGCACCCCGTCTTACTAGTCCGCTCTTTCTTTGGGAAAGTTCTAAAAAAACTTAAAGGAGTAACACATTTCCCCCTTGTTTTAAATGCTCCGTGGAAGGGCGTTTGAGGTGCTGGGCCGAGAGAATGGTCAAGTCGTTGTAAAGCTTTTTTCCTTCTCCCACCAGGCACGTGGCTCCTAAATTTCCCGGCCGGCCCTGCCACTTGGACGGGGCATTGCCTGGCCCCCTCTTTGTCCGCCAGGCTCCAGCCGGCTGCAGGCCCCTGCAGGCGCCAGGCTTGGTCCTGGCCCCAAACTAGCTGTGCTCCCCTGCCTGGCCTTCCGCAGCCACAGGCTGGTGGGGGCCCCCAGCTCGACCTGTTCCAGACTTGGTGCGAGTCACGGGGTCTGGAAGCCCCTCTTGATCGGTTCAGGCCCCTTGACCTGGTCCCTCACAGCTGTCTGTTCAGAAACAGCTCTATGCCTTGTGAATTCTGAGTGTCTTTTTTTCTGATGACACTTAATTTGAAAGCTGCCCCAAGGCTGAGTGAGACCAACTTTTAAACCCTTCCAGGCTCTCTGCAATTTGATTGAACAATGGGAGGTTACTCAGGTCTGGTGGGGAAGGGCCCTGGGCTCTACTGGCACAGTTCCGAGGGCCCATGTGGCTTCTGGAGACCCTGGGCAGGTGGTTTCCCTCCCCTGCCACCCCCGTGAAATGGCAGGGTAGCCCCTGGCCTAGCTGAGTGAGGCTCTCCTGGGAGTCCCAGCCACGGAGCCCTGGAAGTATTAAGTGCTACAGCATGGATTATTATTCCCCCCCCCCCAGATCTTCTGTTTAAAATTTGAAGGCGCAGAAAAAGTAAAGAACCTTGAGGAAGGTCAAGCTTTTGTGTTGTGTCTCAAGTTAATTAATCCATAGGATGATGGCTCCCTGAGTTGGTGATGTTCATTTTGGAGCCTCCGGTAGGTTAAGAACCTTGCCAAGGTCCAATGGCCAGTGAGCGCAAGGATGATCTGTTGGATCCCAGGCTGACTCTGCACACTCTCCCTAAAGAGGTGGTTTTCAGTCCTTTTGACCTTGACCCCCAGTCAGAAGGACCTGTTACATCTAGACTGCTCTGGTGTGTGCGGTTGCTCGGTAGAATTGAAACGAGAGCTTCGGGACTTGCTGCAGACCCTGAACTGTGAGCTCCGCGCTGGGGTGTTTTCTCGCCTTTCGTTTTCTGAAACCTGTCGTCCTCTGGGTCTCCAGGCTCCTCTCTGGTCACTAACACCTCTTGGAAGAATCTTGCTCTGTTGTGGGCCTCTGCATTGTGGCGTGGTGGGGAGAGGGCCCGGTGATTCGCAGATAAACCTGCCCTGGAGTTGGACGGCTTTGGTTGAAAAAATAAATGGGTCTAGTTCTTAGCTAATGGCTTGATGGGAATGAGCCCAAATTTCAGGCCCTGTGAGTGTGCTGTGATTACAAGGCTGTGTGCGTTCGGTTTTATTCTACACACTAAGGCTTGTAATTTGGCTTAAAAGGAACTTTTGGAGGGCTGTCTTCAGTGAAACGGTTTTGAGTGTTATATTTCTTAATTTAGACTAATGAAAAGATGTTCAGTGGGGATTGTAGAAAAATCACAGATCGTTTTGCTACTCCCAAGTTTAATATGCTCATTAAGCAACTTGCTAAGTAAATTAATTCAAAAGGTAAAGCTCACAATGCGTATATGTTGTGCCCACGATAAATGCTATTACTGTGGTGCCTTGAGGTTTGGTGTGTTACCACTTCTTAGTTTTTTAACTGTTTGCAACAGTTAAGGGTTCAGGCTGGTTCTCCAGTGACCCTGAACCTTTCGAGATGACCAGATTAGTTTGTTGTTGTTGATGTTGAACAACTCAAAGATCTTGAACTAAGTCTGCCGGGCCCTAGTCTAAGAGTGCTGTTTCTTTGGTTTTATAGTCCTCAAGCTACTGTTTGTAACAGCGCTCAGGGCATTGCTACAAAGTAACTTTTGTGACCTAGAAGTTTTGTTTGAGAGGTGTCTACCCCAACCATGACTGGGAGAATAACCAGTGCCGCTGGGCCCCTCCTGTGCCCCACGCCTCTCCCCACCCCCACTTATCAGTGACTCTCTCCTGGTCCCTGGTGATGGTTCGCGTTTGCCATCCAGCGATGTCTCTATACCCCGGTCAGGCTGCCGCAGGCCGGGCTACACAGATCTGTTATAAACTTGGAAGAAATCTGTAATTAAGTGTGCACAACACAGGAAAACAACACAGAAAATCTTCATGTCTTCAAACCTTTCGTGTTCGGAAGCAGAGTAGCAGAGTATCATTTCCCGTTACCTGCCAGTTTCAGCGTCCAAACTTGGAACAATGTCAGGCCGGTTTATTCTTTATAATGAGTGTCACCTGTTTCTGGTAAAATATGTTGTTGTTTCATGATTTGTTACTGTGGATGTTCACAATGTAACACTTGAGTTTTGTTTTGTTTTTAATAGTTTCTCTTGTGAAATAGTTTGAGCGCTGGTAAGACTCTCCCGTTTTTCTGTCACCAAGCCTCAGCAGCTGCCCGGACGATCTGGGCTGGCCTCAGATGTTTGCTCCTTTTGCTGTGTGAGTATACTTGAAGGCCAGTTCCGGTTCTGTCATTTCACCCCAAATACTTCATCCCCTGCCTAAAGAACAGGGTCCACCCAGACCTGTTTTCTCAACAGGCTGTAGTCAGTTTCCCCGTTATCTCTGGATCGTGTTTACAGCGGGTGGTGTTGTGTCGTGGGATTTTTGTTTTCTTTTTTTTTTTTTAAGATTTTATTTATTTATTTGACAGAGATGACAAGTAGGCAGAGAGGCAGGCTCCCTGCTGAGCAGAGAACCTGACGTGGGGCTCAATCCCACAAGCCTGGGATCATGACCTGAGCCGAAAGCAGAGGTTTTAACCCATTGAGCCACCCAGGCGCCCCATGGGTCGTGGGTTTTAATAGAAGTCAACACATACATTTGGTTTGGTGTCTTTTGGGGCCCTTTAATCTGGACTCTAACGCCAGCGCCCCTCCCCCACCAGTCCCCCTGCTGTGGTCTTGCTGGAGACACTTACTTAGTCTGTAAGAGCCCCCTCCCTGCTTTCTGAAAAGAACCCTGTTCAGGATCCCTCTGTTTTGCTGAGTAAGGCTGGTTGGAGACCTATTTGCCTGTGGTTTTAATTCTGACACATCTATCTTAAGTGGTTTTTGTCGACAGACCCCTTTGCATCTAGAATCTTCTGTGGCAGAAGAATCCTGTCTGCCGTGGTGCTCTGAGCGGAAGGTGCGTTTCGGGATGTATAGAAAACACGGGTGGTACTTGGGGGCGCGTGCGTTTGTCTCTGCGTCTTTAGAGAAGACGGGCATGGCTCTTCCCCCGGCGTGGGGGGCTCTGCCGGGTAAGGTGGGGAGACGGACTCTCCTCGGTCACCTGTGTCCATGCTTGTTCCTGTTTCCCTAAACTTCACCGGCTCTCCCCCTGACTTTGTCACCTCGTTCTCTGTGGGTGACCCCGAGTGTGGCGCCGTGGCCGTGGGCACGCTAGCCAGGTAAAATACCACTAAGTTACACTCTTTTAAATTTTTTTTCCTTGCTTTTCTCAAAGTTTAAAAACCTGAAACCACTGATTCGTGTCTGGGTGCTTACTCTTCGTGACCAAACACCTATACCGTCCTGATTTATCTTTCAACAGAGCTGTACCCTAGGTGACCAGTTTATTGTCTACACTGGAAACTTTTCAAGTGAACCAGGGGGTGGGGGGCTCCTAATTACTCCCCTGAGACAACAGGCACACACCAGGGCTGGGCGTAGCATGATGGATGTCTCCCTGCCTCAGAGCGTTTCTTACATCTTGGGCTTGTACATTGGCTCACAAATGAAGGGCTTAAACATTTTATTTATTTATTTTAAAGATTTACATGTAATGTGGGGCTCGAACTCATGACCCTGAGATCAAGAGTCCTCAGACTCCACCAACTGAGCCAGCCAGCGGCCCTGGGTCTCACTCATTTTAATCTTGTTTCACTTTTCAGTGGTTTTGCTCTTACTGAAATCCTCAGGTCTGAAGGATGCAAGCCTGGTCTTTTTTTTTTTTTTTTTTTTTTTTTTTTTTTTTTTTTTTTTTTTTTAATTTGACAGGGAGAGATCAGAAGTAGGCAGAGCAACAGGCAGAGGAGGGGGAAGCAGGCTCCCCGCTGAGCAGGGAGCCCAAAGTGGGGCTCGATCCTAGGACCCTGAGATCATGACCTGAGCTGAAGGCAGAGGCTTTAACCCACTGAGCCACCCAGGTGCCTCGTAAGCCTGGTCTTTAAGAGACGCCCCTGATTTCCCTCCATGGCTAACTGCAGGCTGGAGGCAGGCCTCGCCCCCCCAGCTTAGAAAACCCCACTTTTAATCTTCCTCTTCGCTGTAGTCATAGCTAAAGCAGTGGACAGATGGGGTTGTCATCGGCGCCAGCCCTGTGGTGTCCTGAGTCTCAGTTTCCTCATCTGTGAGTGGGGAGCTGGGTCTGGCTGGCTTTGGTCCCCTCTGCTGACCTCTGACAGGTCAGAGGCTGGGGCTGAGGAAGGAGCCAGGGATCCTGGGAACCCTGGGCCTCAGGGCCCTGAGGGCCACATGCTGTGATAAGGAAGGTGGGTCAGGCCACCAGAAGGTCCCATCCGCTTTGCTAATTCTGACAGCCTCGGAAGGGAAGAGAAAGGCTCTGGGGGTGCCCGGAGGGCTCAGGCGGTTACGCGTCTGACTCTTGATTTTGGCTCAGGTCCTGCGCTCAGGGTCGTGGGACTGGGCTGCACGCTCCGCGGGGAGTCCGCTTCTGTCCCTTCTCCCTCTGCCCCCACCCGCCTCCCCGCCGGCCCCTGCTCTCGTGATTACACTGTCTCTGGGCTCTCTCTCTCTGTAAGAGAAGTAAATAAATAAATCTTAAAAAAAAGGAGAAGAGGGGTCTTGGCAGTAGTGTGGGGGGCAGTGTGTGGAAGTGGGAAGGGGGGATCGTAGGCAGGTTGTCAGGGCCTGAGACGGCGGGGGGGGGGCCCTCTGGGCGGGCTGGCTGCGGGCGGAGTGATGGGCAGGACCCCGTCGGGTGCCCCCAGGCAGAAGCTGGGGCCCAGGGGTGGGTAAGTTCCACTTCCGTAGTGACATCTGCTGGTGTCTGGGCCCCGAACCGCCTGTTCCTCGCTTGGGGACCGCAGCCAGCTCTGTCATTTTTCTAAGTCTCCGTTTTCCTACCTGGAAAGTGAGGCTCATCGCACAGCCCTCAGGGTTGTTGAGAGGACAAGGTGGGATGTGCTGGGGACCCCCGGGCTGGATCTCCGCTCTCAAGGGGAGGGGGCCGTGGGTTTGTACAGCGGTGGGGCCTGGCCCTCCCGCAGCACAGGGAGTTCCGCAAGCGGGAATGGGCGCTCAGCACAGAGCCCGCCCAGAGGAGGCACACCCAGCTGGTGGGTGGGGAGCTGGCCGGATCCTCCTCTTTGTGACCACATAAGCGACCACCTGGGCGAGCTCCCTAGGGGACATCACTCCATCTCGCTTTTGTTATGGGTAGGTGATGATGATGTCAGGGAAAGTGTGAGACATAGACCTGCAGGCTGGCGGAGGAGAGGCCCGTGGGGCAGGCGGACATGCTGAGACCGAGGTGGGCTCTGGGGAGGGGCTGGAGGGGCTCAGGGAGGTGGAGGACAGGGCTGAGGGCCGGGCAGGGGCGGCTGCGCGAGCTCGCAGCGGGGGCTTCGTGAGTGGGACCTGCGGGCTGTGGGGGAGCGAGCCCCGCTTCTCCAGTCTGAACAGCTCGTCCAGGAATCACCCGAAGAGCCTGGAAATTAAGTTTTACAAACGTCCCAGGTGATTGCCATGTTCTGTGCGGTTTGAGGCCCACCCGTGGGAGAAACGAGAGAGCAGGGGCGCCGGCCCTGGGGCCGTGTTTCTGGGAGGTGGAAGTGCGGAGGCTCCAAAGTGGGCTTTGCAACTCCTGGAACGAGTCTGGCTTCCCCGGCTGTGGTTCCCTTTCCTGATAACGCTGCCGAGTCGGCCTGACGGCGCCCCCCTTCCCCGGCCGCCTGCCCCCTTCCCCGGCCGCCTGCTCTCGCCGCGGCTCGTGTTGCTTTGAATGCGGCCCGGCACACCTTCCCTTAGAACTACGGCGGAAGACTTGGAAGGGTGACTTCTGGGGGCTTCAGTAAGTTCCCAGTGAAAACCGTTCTGTTTCCGGCGTTAAGAACCCATAGCAGCAAACCCAGAACTATAGGGAGTCTTAAAGCCAGCCAGACTGCGGGATCAAGGTGGTTCCTGCCCCGAGTCTCTTTCATTGTAACTTAAACCCCTCTCGAGGGTCGCCTGGGGGCAGTCACCCGAGGGCCAGCGTTTGGGTAGTTTTTCAAGTTATTCTGGGTATTTTGGCTCTGAGCTCTGGTACTTAAGAGTTGGCACATAAAAGGTCAGAATGCTGGGGTTCATAGGTCAGACTCATTTCAGAAGCTTGTCAGCTTTGACTCAAAGCAGAGTCCTGCAGCCGTTGGGAGGTTTTCCGTGCAGTGTCTTGCTCATTGGTCCGTGGGGCAGCTTGAGCCCATCCACGGGGTGGAGGACTGAGTGGGGGTGCTCCACGAGCTCGATAGTGGGGGCCCCTCGGGTCGGTCTTGAACCACGCTCACGCAGGGTGCACTGGTGGGGGGCATCTGACACAACTGGGGGGCTGCCCCTGGGTCTTTCCGTCACAGGCGGTGACCGGCCCTCCTGTCCCAAGGGCTCTTGCCTTCGTGTCCTTGGCCCTGTCCTCCTTGGAGTGGGGTCCTGGCCACATGCAGGGGGCTGGGCAGGATGCGAGAAGGCCGGGGCTCCAGCAGCGTTGACTCCCTGGTGCTCACAGCTAGCGGGCCAGGCCATGTGTGTTCCTTTGTAGAAACAAAGGACTTGATAGAGAAATACGAGCCATCGGCGGGGGAGAGCCAAGGGTGTGCGGAGACGGGGAGGGCTCTGGGCAGAGGCTGGGGCCAAGGTGCCTGCAGACCCCGGGGGTCGTTAGGTGTTCCTGGGGCATCCCCCTCCCCTCCCCTGCTGCCACGACAAACCCAGGGCAGGGGTACACGCCGGGCCGCCCACACTCGCATCCTGGCTGAACCCTCAGTGTCGTCCTTGTCCGGAGGGCAAGCACCTGGCGGTAGAGGGGCCTTGGTCAGACGAAAGAGGGTGGGCGATGACCGCGGCTTGCCCCGCGCTCGGGGCCCGGGCAGCGCCTCCTAATTCTTCCTGTTCCTGCCGTGTCCGTGTGTCCTTGTCCGCCTGCACCACAGCCCCTTTGGGTGCGGACGTGAGCTCCCAGGTGCCCCTCCTCTCCGTGGCTGACCTCTGGGTCTGGTCTTTGCACGTGGTGAGGGACGGGAAAACATTTCAGAACCATGTCCCTGGTAAACACCCTCGGCCGGGTGCCTCGTGTCCGTGGCTGCCTCGTGGGGCTCAGTACCAGGGAGATGACAGCTCGGCCTTGGGGTTCCGAGCTAGTGCTCCCATCAGCGTCTCTCAGGAGGGCCCCACGGCTAACGCGGTGCGGCAGTGAAGTCGGCTCCCCGGGACTCACCGTGCTTGGGGACCCAGCTGGCACGGTCGCGTGGGCAGGAGTGACGCGGACGGAGCACAGGGCTCGGTCTCTATGCGACGTGCCCGCTCACGGCTGGTTGGAATCCTGCACCGGGTTCCGCTTGTCGTTCCTATGTGGCTACCCTAGAGTGGCCCTGTCAGGGACGGAGACCTGGGTGGGGCAGGGGGGCGCTGCTGGGAGACTTTGTCCTTAACATGGTGGTGACATGCTCAAGCACGTGGCTCACGGCGAGAATGTCAAGTTAGACACGGAAGGTGTCTCAGAGCCACGGGGACTGGAGATGACGACCCAACCTCGAGCTGTGGGCCGGGAAGGTTCGGGGATGGACAGTCGAGCTCGTGTGAGGGGAGACGGTTGGTCAAAGCGGGACCGGCTCCGGGCAGGTGGCCGAGCGGAGGGTGGGGGCTGGGGTACAGGCTGCAGGAAGGGCCGCCAGCAGGGTGGGGGCAGGGCATGGGGCGGGTTGGGGGGAGCGGGGAGGGGCAGGCCCGTGCAGGCTGAGGGCGAGGAAGTCGTCAGAGAAGGACTTCATGCCCAGGAGGGACAAGCCGGGCAGAGATGTCAGCTGAGTTTTCTGACGTGCTGCTGTGTTAGGAACAGAGCGGGGAGGGCGGGTGGCAGGGAGTGTGTCCGGAGGAGGCCACTGTCGGGGGCTGAGCCCGGGGGCCACTGTCGGGGGCTGAGCCCGGGGGCCACTGTCGGGGGCTGAGCCCGGGGGCCACTGTCGGGGGCTGAGCCCGGCAGGGGCGGGAGGTGAAGGACTGGAGGCATGTGTGACGCCCCCGCGGGCCCCGGAGCGCCTCGTTTCGTCCGGAGCCGCCTTGGTGGCCGCCCGCTGCTTGTGGTCCGGCGCGTTCCCTGGTCACGCTGTCGTCCCGCGGCTGCCGGGTAAGGGCGTGTCTCTGCCCGTGCCCCTCTTCCACCCCATCCTCCCGGGGGTCCCCTAGTCACCAGTAGAGAGACCAGCCCTCCCCACCGTCCCAGGCCGCCCGGCGGCCCTTCACTCCCGCCCTGGTGACTCGCGGGCTGTGGATTTCAACAGGGGACGGAGTCGGGCTCCAGCTCGGGCCCACATTGTGGGGGGCTGACGAGTCTTTTCAATTTCTTTGAAAAAAACCAGCTTTATTGATGTATAGCTCGTGTACACGTGATGTATACATCGTGTAATGACGTATAACTCATTTGCCATTTAAAGTGTACATTTCGTGTGTTTTATTCCATTTACAGATCGGTGCGGCCACTCGCAGTGTTGGACACTGTCCCCACCCCCCTGCCCCGCCATCCGCCACCAGGGAAACCTTGTGCCTCTGCTGTCAGTCCCCCCACCCCGGCCTCCCCAGCCCGGAGCAGCCACGGCCCGACTCCTCATCTCTAGCTTTCTCTTCCTCTCACCCCTGCTCGCAGTTTCCCGGTAGAAGAAGCGGCTCTGTGTGTGCTCTTCCCCCACACCCTGGATTTCCTCGGCTGATGGCATCCTGGTGTCATGCGACGTGTTCCTCTGTCCTGTGTGGCTTTCCTGCAAGTCGGTGGTCAGACCCAAAGGCTTGATCGGGTGCGGGTTCTACTTCCTGGGGTTTGAGAACTTGGGGACGTTGCTGCTTCGCCACGGCTGTGGGCCCTTCTCAGGAGGCGGGTCTGTCTGCGGTCCCCTGGTCAGGCTCCGTCCCTTCATCAGCATGTGATGGTGATGGTGACAGCTTTCCCAGCCCCCTCTTTGGTGATGGGTGTTTCTGGAAGGCAGAAGGATGTCAGGACAGCCTGTTGAGAAGAGAGACGGGTCCAGGCAGCGGCCGCTGGGGAGTCGGGGGGCTCTGGAGGGGATCGGGGTGGGGCGGTATGGGGGAACGGACATGGTCTGGGGGAGGGGCCGTTTTGTTCCCTCAGAGGCAGGGACCCCTGCGGGTGGTTAGGGAGAGGAGTCCCTGATAGAATGAAATTTAAATCCCTCAAAAGTCCACCTAATTGTGTTGTGCCTGTGTGACAGGTGGAGGTGGGAGGTCTCACGCACCTTCAGGCGGGGAGGTGCTAAGATTTTTGCGGGTGGCTGAGCAGGGCGGTGGTGGGGGGAAGCCTGCAGGTGGGGCAGGGGGCCGAGACCCTCCCCTGAGCCAGCCAGAGAACGCTGGTGTCGCTGATGACGGAGCAAGGAGGGAGCCGCGGGGGCAAGTTTTGTTTTATTTTTGATTTTTTAATTTTTTAAAAGGTTTATTTATGTATCTTAGGGGAGGGAGGGGCCGAGGGGGAGAGAGGCCTCCAGCAGACTCCCCGCCACGCCGCCACGCGTGGAGCCTTGATCTCAACGTGAGATCGTGCGGGAGGCCGTTCCCGGAGTCCGGGAGAAGAAGCCACCGTCTGCCCTCGGTCCCCGCGTGTTTCGTCTGGTGCCCGGTGTCCTTCAGTAACAGCCGCGGTCAGCTGCGTCCGCCTGGGCCCCTGAGTCCTCTCGCTCCCCCTCGGTCTGTTTCCAGCACCCACCGCGTTTCCTTACTCCTTCCTGAACGTTTATTACACTGAATCGTTGATTGTTTTACTCTAGTGACTTGAAGCTTGTGTGCACTTTTGAAAACTCCCACACGCGGCCCCACTCAGCGCCTTTTCCGGCTGTGCTCCTCCCTTGCCCTCGTGAGCCTGTGGTGCTCGGCGGCCGTGGTCTCCCCCACCCCATCTGGTGCGCAGGGTGGCGCCGTCCGTTGGGGGTGACGCGTGCTCAGTGGTCTGGAGGGAAGAGGGCCGTGGGGGCCGCTTCTGGAATGACTGACTTACCCCGGCAATGGACGTCCGTGGGACAAGCCGGATTCTAGCGGGTCAGAGAGCCGCAGAGAGCGGACACCGAGAAGCCCTCCCTCCCCTCCAGCCCCGCAGCTCCCCTCTGGGGGTGCGTCAGTTCTAGACGCGGCTGAGTGCAGTGGGAGCCCCCCAGTCCGTTCCACTGAGCCAAGCTGTTGGTGTGGCCGGTGGAGGTGGGGTGAGGGGCAGCTGACTGCCTCCCTCGTGGCTTCCATCGGTCGTGACCAGAGCCGTGCCCTTCGGAAGTAGGTCTGGAGGTGGCCAGTGTTGGGTGGGAGGTGGGGCCCCTGGTGCCCACCTGGAAGCTTCGTGGGTGTGGGAGCCGCAGTCCCTCTGGGCTCTGCCCCTGAGACCACTGCTGAGCCCATGTTCCGCTGAGCGTCTTCACGTGTGAGAAGGGGACAGCAGTGTCACCTGTGAGACACAGCAGCCTCCCTGTGAGACTCAGATGCGTGGACACATGTCCGTGCTCCCTGCTGCCGGAGCCAGACTGTGACCTGGGCCCGAGCAGCGGGCTGTGCAGCCGCCGGGGCTGGGGTCCTTGGTGAGGAGCCAGTCAGCTTTTCAGTCATGGAATTCTGGAAGAAACGGACATCTTGGGTGAAAATTCACTAGAAGATAAACATATGAAGTAAATGGAAAAGATGGTAGAAAATTTGGTTGTAAAGCTGAAGGAACTCTGTATGGCATTTTAAAATTTTATTTATTTTATTTTATTTGTCTTTAGAAGAAAAGCAAAGAATTAGGTTGTCTTTTTGAGGGATTTAGATTTCGTTCCATCAGGGAACCCTCCCTCCCGCGGGCTGGGGGTGCCGTGTGTCCCGCAGCCTCAAAGGTGAAACGTAAGTTGTAGTTTGCAAGACTCACTTTTAAGCTCTGCTGCCGTACCCGGTGTCATTCCAGTAAATGTTTATTTGAAACGTGGTTTGTATTTTATTTTGGCACATTTTTATTGAGATGAGGTAGTCTTGATCTGTGTGGTAGAATTGTGGTTGTTAAGTCAGCTTTTGGTTGGCTTGTTCTCACACTGATGCTGTAAGAGGGCTGTTTGCCCTGGTCTAGACACCGGAGGCCTCCCCGGCGGCGGTGCCCTGCCCTCCAGCGCTCTCAGCCACGGTTGATCCTATTCGTGTGGTTTTTTTCCAAGTGCGCCTGGATCATTAACAAGGGGAAAAGAAAAATGCCAGGTGTTTCCAAGAGGAAATTCTTTCAAAATGCCGTAGCTTTTAAAAATTAATTAATTAATTAATTAGTTTGACAGACAGATCACAAGTAGCAGAGAGGGAGAGAAAAGGAAGCAGGCTCCCCGCTGAGCAGAGAGGTGGGATGCGAGGCTCCATCCCAGGACCCTGAGATCATGACCTGAGCCAAAGGCAGAGGCTTTACGGCTGAGCCACCCAGGCGCCCGCCATAGTTTTTTTTTTAAAATTGAGGTGAAATTCATACAACACAAGGCATTTTATTTATTTCCTTAAGATTTTATTTTCAAGTAGCCTCTACACCCAGAGCGGGGCTCAGACCCATAACCCTGAAGTCGAGCTACACCGGCTGAGCTAGCCGGGTGCCCATCACAGTCCACGGGGTTCGGTGCCGTCACAGAGTGGCGAACCCATTACCTCTAGCAAGTTCCTCAACATTTCATCACCCCAAAAGGAAGCACTGTACCCTTCGCCCTACCCCTGGGCAGCCGCCCTTCTGCATGCTGTCCCGGTGCGTTGTGCGATCTCACTTGGGTTGGAGTCGGACAGCTTGTGGAGGTGGAATCGAAACCGTGTGACTTCGTGCCTGAGCGCCCCATTGTGCGGGTGTCTTGTGGGTGGTGGACATGTGGGTTGTTTCTGCCCTTCGCCTGTGGCGAATACAGCTGCCATGAACGTTCAAGAGCCAGCAGGTGTGCGGACATAGTTTTCCTTTCTCTCTCGGATGCATCCCTGGGCGTGGTCACGGGGTTCTGCTCCAGGACTGGGGACCTGCCTGTCAGGGTGTCCTGCCCAGTGGCTGTACTGTTTTGCATTCCCACCAAGCGTTGAAGTTTCCCATTTCTCCACGTCCTTACCGATATTAACTGTTTTCACAACCTTTTAGAAAATGAAATTCTTAACGTAGTAAGCCATTTTGGGTACTTACCATTTACCAAAGTGCAAAAAAAAAAAAAAAAAAAAAGGTTTAGCCATGTTTTGCCCAAATGTACTTAACTGCTGTAAGATAGCATCCATTTCCTCGTGCCGGATGTAGCAGGAGTTTGGGCCTGGAGAGCTAGAAACACACAGTAAAGCTACGTGCACTTTAGTAGGGCAGGAGAGAACGTGAGAGTCCTGTAGCCAGATTCAGGCCCAGGTGTCTGATCGCGACGATGGTCCCTCCCGGCGAAAAGGACGGCGTGCTGACCACACGTTCGGCATCACACCCGGGGCCGGGGCCGCAGCCGTGGCCATGAGCGTGTGCTCAGGCGGCTCCTGCCCTCTGAGCTCCCTGCCTGGGTCAGAACGCAGACGCGGACCGGGCGGTCACCCACGCGTCCACGGAGAACGGCAGATGCTTCTGCGTGCAGGTCGGGTGGAGAGCATCTTCCTGGAGCCGGGAGGGACCATGGCAAGGAGCGTGGCTTGTCGGGGGCCTGCGATGAGCCGGACAGGCTCAGGGGTGGAGGCAGCCCGGGTGCGGCGCTCTTAACCCGGAAGGCCAGGGGCAGGGCAGAGCCTGCGGCGCAGCTGTAGGTGTTTGCAAGGGTCCTGCCGGCGACGTGTGGAGAGCAGCCGCGTGGTGGCTCGGAGATGACCCGCACAGCCCGCTGCACGGATGCTCAGGGCAGCGGACCGAGCTTTGGGGACAGGACCTGAAGACGGCCGACTTTCATCTCTCTGGTTTGGCCGGGTGGTGCAGGACACTAGTGGAAGTGAGCAGACCGATGTTGTTTCAGGCTTTGAGACAAAGTTTTGAAGGACTCATTTGTACGGATAAATCCCGACGCTCACGCAGCAGAGGAGGAAATAGAAGGCGCCCCGTGGTGACGGGCACAGTCGCTCCACTCGCCGCCTGGGCCCAGCCCTGCTCGCCTGTTTCTCCCCACCCCGCTCCGGCCTCCGTTATGTGAAACTTCATTTCATCGTCTTTCTAGATGTTCTTTTAACTGACCCTTTATCTTGACCTGATTTGAGACTTGGGGGAAGTGGCTAAAGCAGTACAGAGTTCCCATACGAGCCTTCCCCTGAGGTTATGTTACGGGATCATAGGACAGTTGCCAACAGCAGGAAGGCGACATTTGTGTGGCGTTGCTATTACGTAAGCTACAGATCTCCGTCTGGTTTGGCTGTTAGTTTGAATATGTCTGTTTTCTGGACATACCGTGTCCATTTCGGGACCTCATCCAGCCTGGGGGGTCCCCGTGGCATTTGTGGTCCCGTCTCTTGCCCTCTCCGTCTACGACAGTCCCTTTCTTTGTCTTTTGTGACCTTGACGTGAAGCTCTTTCAAGGAGTATCCGTGTCCTTCCGGCACATCCCGTTATGTTGTAGAATTTCCCATTTGGACCTACAGGCTGCTCTAGGCTCACCTTGCATTTTTTTCCGCCTGGTCCGTTCCGTCAGGGAGCCCTGTTCTTTTTACTGGAGAATGGTGAAAGCAGGTAAGAGTGGGGCGCTGGGTGTGGGCTTGCTGCTGGGGTGTCCTTGTGGTAGGCACAGCGAGGAAACAGATGTGTCTGTTCTCACGCACACGCGATCTGTTTGTCCTCCTGTGTATGTCTGAACACCCGTGAGTTCATGCTCGTATCTCTGAGCCCAGTCCAGTACCACGGCGTTTCTTCTGGCTTTCCTCGTTCCGTATTGCTAACTTCTTTACCAGGCGGTGAGAAGCCTGTGTCGTGTTACCCACAATGCACTGGCATATTTGTTCAGACCTAGTGCACAGAGTGGATTCGGAGTTGCTAACCCGTATCCCTGGGAGAACGAATGTGCCAGCCGGAGAACGCTGTCTGGCCTGGCTTCTCTGTGCTCAGCCCAGTACTGGGCAGTCAGAACCTTGTCCCCTCCGCTGGATCCTCTCTGCTCCCCGCTCCCTGGCAGTGACCATCGGTGTCTTCCTTCAGGAGTCCCCCGTGCCCCGGCATGACTGTCTCATGGCTCGTGGCCTTGCTTCTAGGTCTAGTGGAGGAGAGATCCGGTTCCGCCGTCTGTCGTCTGTCGGGGGTAATGGGTCGTCTGGAGTGGGAAAGGAGATTGTTACTAGTGTTGCACTTAAAATCGGAAACAAATTGAGGAGAGCCAGAACCCCCAGCTTCCCTGCAGGCTGGTCTTGGTGTTGCGGGAGGAAACGTGGGAGTGGCTGCGAACAATCGCCACCAGGGCCGCCCCAGAGCTGGAGCGCGACTTGGTAACAGTTGCCGCCCGATGCCAGGTGCCGCCGTTTGCTACACGTAGATACACTGTGTGCCCGGGTCTGCCAGGCTGCTGGGCTCTGCGTGACCCCGATAGATGGGGCTGGGGGGCAGCCGCCCAGGATAAGCAGCCACGGCCCTTATCGGAGCAGGTGTCCCGCGCGGTCCGCCCCTGGCACGGACTGGCCCACAGGCCTTGTGGCCTCCTGATTCCAGTCTTCCAAAAATTCTTCTCTTCCGACGGAAGGAATACGTCTCATCCCAAAGCATTAGGAGATGCTGGAATAATAATTGCAGTATGGGAAGTACCCAGTATGGGAGATACCCATCATAATCCTTGGGAGGGAGAGTTAATACGCATCACGTTCTTTCCAGACCTTTTTTTCTCTTCTTCCACCCGCCTCCCCAACCCCCTTCCAGCCCCGTTTATGACCGTCTTCCCAGCCTGCTCCTCTGGTGTGAAAGGGGTGGGCAGGTCGTGGCTTCGCTCAGAAATCCCTTTCCTGTCAGCACCAAGGACCCGGGCACCACCCCAGACTGTTACTTTCCTTACTCGTAAGTTTAAGGCATCAGACACTTTTTTCCTTATCTTTATTGATGTAAGATTGTATCTTTGAGTAATTTCTACGCCTGCGGGCCTTTAGCTTCTGACGCCCGAGCCGGCTGGGTGCCCTTAGATGTTTCCCCCTACATGTCTGGGTAGTTGGGGTTCACCTGCCGTTCCGATTTTATGTTCTCGCATCTTGAGCATTTGAGTGCCGTCCATCTGCGTGGAGAGCGGAGGACCCCGTGTGTACCGGGGAGCGATGGCGGCTGCTCACGTGGGTCGGGGGGTGGCTTCCCGCCAGCCAGACGCCTCGAGCCCCGGCCGCTGGGGCCTGATTCCCGGCTCCGGGCCCCCAGGTGTGCGGCGCCTCTCCTGTGCCTCAGTCTCCTCGCGAGGTAGGGGGGTGTAGAAACTCGCGCAGTTGGGACGATTCAGTGGGTCATGAACTGGCTGCCTGGTCTGCAGCAGGCGGTCCCCTCCGCTGCTGCTTTCCTGATCTCGTCATCCGCGTCCGCCTGGCACGCGCCCTTTCCCTCCAGGCACGTGTTCAGTCCCTGGG
Organism: Mustela putorius furo; assembly: GCF_011764305.1. NCBI lineage: Eukaryota > Metazoa > Chordata > Mammalia > Carnivora > Mustelidae > Mustela > Mustela putorius. Next base: position 38,530,490 of record NW_025421322.1, on the reverse strand, counting down.
GAGGCGTGGAGGGCATGATCTGTGTCTGTCTCTCGCTCACTGGACGTGGCCGAGGGCAGGACCACGTCTCACGGCTGCGCTGCAGCACCCAGGGCGGTTCCTGATTGAGAACTGTGGAGTGGAGGTGGAGGGTGCGTGTGAGCCTGCGTGCCCGTGCGCGCGCGTGCGTGCGTGCGTGTGTGTGTGTGTGTGTGTAGGGTGGAGGAACAGATGCTTAATAAAACCACGTAGGCACCGAGGTATCAACAGTTAATGCTCGGGGCACCTGGGGGGCTCAGTTGGTTAAGCGTCTGCCTTCAGCTCAGGTCATGATCCCGGGGTCCTGGGATCGAGTCCCACATCAGGCTCTCTGCTCAGCAGGAAGTCTGCCTTTCCTTCTTCCACTCCCCCTGCTGTGTTCCCTCTCTCCTTGTGTCTCTGTCAAATAAATAAATAAAATGTTCAAAAAATTTTTTAAAAAGTTAATGCTAAAACATGTCTTCCCTGAGAGGTTGACCGCAGAAGCCCCTCTAGTAAGCTGACTTCATCTGTAAGGGGGGGCTCCAGGACACCTGCTGAGCACCCCCCCGTGGGTGTTGCACCCCAAAGGCTGCTAGTAGAGAGGAATGGTTCTGCCCCAGCTGCATCCCTGGGTTCGAGTCCTGGCTTCTCTCATCATATTGGCTCTCGATGAGGAAACATTTATGAAGTGGGGATAATGAAAGTGCCAATTTTAGTTATTATGAGTAACTATTAATATAAAATTATCCTAGAATTTTCAGGATAATTAATATGGTATATTTTTTATGCACTGTAGAGACATATTTAGTTACAACAAATAACCATTGGTATATTTATTTAATTATCAATTGTTTTTATTGTTAATTATATAGTATAATTATTGTTTTAATTATCATAATTAACAGTCATTCCTGTGAAAGCAAAATGGGCTACCTCATGGGAGATGCCTCCTTGTGCCTACGATGTGCTCAGAGCATGTTCCTTTTAAGGGGGATATTTTAGTGGGTAGGAGCAATGGCGCAGCTCATGGGGGGGTGGCGAGTGTGCCATTCTTGGGGGATGACGAGCTCCTGGTGAGCTTGTTTTCGCATTGTGTGTTGCCTGGGGCTGGTGAAGGCTGCATAAAGCACGGTGCTGCTACGACAGGTGGGTGGAATTTGGGGGGAATTTGGGGGACCTTTCGCTGTGGCCTGGCTGATGGGCCGTAGAGATTGTGCAGAGCAGGGCTACGGGGTGCCTGTGCGGGGTTGTGGATGACTCAGTGCAAATGCTGTGCAGTCCCCCGAAGGTCCCCCACTGAGTCCTACAGGATGGCGTGTCCGTCTGTCCGTGGAATTTTCCATTGTGCTCCTGAAAGGCCTGTCTCCCTGCTGAGCCGCTGCTTCGACTGGAGATCGCAGACCAACACAGATGAGCGTGGCACGTGTTGGTCTCAAAGCACCCTTCTCGGAACGGGAACAGATTTCTCTGATTCTTGTAAGCGACTCTTCCTGTATTTGGTGCTGGTTGTTGGGTTGGACACTGTCAACGTTGTTTTCTAAACAAAGCCCCAGAAGAAACAAAGCAGACAGGTTCGCACTGTAACTCCATAGTGTGTCTTAATTGGAAACAGACGTCAGTGCGGAGGGGACCCGTAGTGCAGGGAAGACGGACGGTGCTGCCCGTGACGACCGAGAGCCTGGGAACGGACGCTAGCAGGACGCTTGTCTAGAGCTCTAAAAACAAAACAAAAAAACCCCAAACCTCTCTGAACACATTTAAACTTCGTGTCCCGCGTGTTCTCGCGTGTGCGTGCTGACCCTGAACCTGCTGCGGTCTGCAGGTGCGCTTGCTGGCTGGCGTGGGTCCTTGTGTTCTGTCCCTTCAGTCCCGGCTGTCGGTCGGTAGTGCAGAGCTTCCCTTTTCATTTTGCTGCTTTGGCCTTGACTCTAAGCCGCTGCTGCTCAGACGGCATTCGGGTGTCACGGAAGCCGTGGGGTGTGCTAGGCAGACACTGCTGGCGCCCACGTGGCCCGGGAGCAGCCGCCCCATGGGCCTGGGAGCGAGAGCAGGTGCGGACAGCTGGTGGCAGCTGCCCCCCGGCTGACCGTCCTGGCCGACGGGACCCGCGTCCTGCACAGTGCCCCGTCACCGTCCACTTCTTTACGTTCTTGTTGATTTTAAGAGTGGCCTGTCCTAAATGCTGGCGTTTGGCAAATCCGTGCCTTTAGCCTTAAAACTACGAGTGCTCTTTGCAGCATGAATAAGGGACCAAGGAGACAGTCAGTAGTGGAAGCGTGGGGAGGGTAGTGGGCAGTGCGTGGCAGGGCCCCCGTGGGTGGGCGCAGGCCTGCGTGTGAGGGGACGGGAAGGCAGATCCCACACATGCAGTCGGAGCCTCGGGAAGTGCTGGAGCCTAGACTCGGAGCTGGTCGGCTGCCTGCGCGTTCCAGAACCTTGGCCCCACCCTGTGCGTGTCCTCGCGATGGGCCAGTGCCCCTGCCACGGTGGGTGGACGCACGGGAGGGTGCCTCGCGTTGCTTTGCTGTAATTGTGCAGACGTAGAGGACCTTTAAGAGAACTCTCGGTGGCAGCACAGACTTCGGCGAGGAATAAAAGGAAAACATTGACCTGAGCTAGTGGGTTTGGATTTCCCAATGTTTTAATTAAAGAGCGGCCAGTTGGGATTTCTTTCCGAATGCCCTTTTGAATTCAGGAATACTGGCTTGAGTTTTACTCTCCCTTTCTGCTTGTGCGCCACAGACCTCTGATGCCCTGTGGTGACTCTGGGCATCCCGGGGACGCCGCTTGCTGCCCTTGTTAATAGTTCAGTATTTTCTGAAGCCACCTCTGCTGTCTGAAGTCTGAGATCACTCCTATATGCTTTTTTTTTTTTTAATTTTATTTATTTTTTTATTTGAGAGAAGGAGAGCACGCGCAGGGAGCAGGCAGAGTGAGAGGGAGAAGCAGGCTCCCTGCTGAGTAGGGAGTGGGACTGGGGACTTGATCCCAGGACCCCAGGATCATGACCTGAGCTGACGGTTAACCAGCTGAGCCCCAGGCGCCCTCTGTATGCCTTTCTGTAGGCTGCTGCCCAGAACCAGCTAATGCCATGAAAGGCCTTTTGGAAGTGCGGCTTCTGAACCCCTGCGTGGTCTTCCCCTCTTTCTACGGCAGAGCAGAAAGGGCTGTGCTTACGGGGTGGCCCAGTGAGCCGTGGTGGCTGTTTGGGGTGCCTGGCCCTGTGCTTTAGGTCACTCAGGTCGCTCACCGTGGTTGTGTGCTGACCGCCCCTTAGCCCGTGTCACCGCAGGGCGTCCGCACACGGAGCTCGGTTCTGTCACGGGCCCGTGGCATCACCGTGAGGCACGGTTGGCACGTTAGTGCAGGGGCGCAAGGGGCCCTGAATTCAGTGGCAGGTTGTTTGACGATTGAGCTATAGGGTAGGAAGAGGAAGGCACTTTTTGGCATTTCCAAAAGTCTGCAGATGGTCCCCTTTCTCCTCCTGCTAGGATCGCCGCCGACAGAGCCCCCAAGGCTGGTGAGGACCCGTCAGCTGGACGAGAAAGCTGTTTGCTCCCTGACGCGGTGCCAGCACCTGTTTGCTCAGATCTTTTCCCGCGGGAGATCTTATGTATTTTGAAGTGAATGATGTTTGCTGCTGTCGAGTTGAGCACTTGATAATAACTAGTTGTTTAAACTGAAGGAACAGAATAAACTCGGAGGTAAAGTGCTGATTAGCCAAAGCCTCTCCGTCCACCCCCCCCAAAAGGTATCGGAACTGGGTGGTTTCTGTCGGAGGAGACACTGGCCCAGTGAATCCAAGGACCTTTGTCAATGAACTTGGTGCGTGGAGCCGTACCTGGATCCTTTCGCTCGCTTTGGAGCAAAGCACGGCCTGTTTCCACATTTATTAATGGTTAACTCTGTGTTTGTTCTCTCGACACTTTCCGTGTGACTGCTTCCCTCTTCCGGCTGGCGTTTCCTAGAGAGAGGGGCTGTCTGGGGCCTCGGGCCTCCCCACCCACGTGTGCGCCGCCTCCGCGCTCTGCCCGCCAGAGCAGAGCTTCCTGGGACGGGGCCGACCGGCCAGGCCTCTGGCAGTGACCCACGTGGCCTGTTCGCGTCCTGCCGGATCCCAGACCCCGCGCGAGTGCAGCCGCTCAGCAGCTCCGGCTTCCGGCTGCCCCTGAGAGCCACGGCTATAGCTGTCCTGCCCGGAGACACCCGAGGGCAGAGCCACGGGGTTTTCAGAACAGTCTGCGGGACAGGCCGCACCACAACACGACAGGGTCAGGCGCTGCTTCTGGAATCTTCTGCCTCGGGACCTCGGCATGGTCTCCGGCGATCAGGGTCCCCGAAGACCCTTCGTTTCTGTGGGCGCTCCTGATGCTCGCGTGTTGGAAGTCAAAGCCGACGGGTCCAAAAAAAATAACATGCCATAAAGACAATGAGAAATGTGGTGTATGTTCATACATTGTATTTTTTATGGAAGATCATTTTGTTTTAAACAAAAATGGTGTGAGAAGAGTGATACTGTTTCACACTTTCTGTAAACGTCCTTAAGGTCTGGCCCACTGCGAGCCCCACAGGGGGCTCCTGGAGTTGTTGCTTTTGTTGAAGCTGAGAGGGAAGCCGGCCCGCAGGGCAGAGCTAGTGGCCTTCTCAGCTCCGGGTGGATGTTCTTCTCTGCCCGGTAGTAGTTTGTTTGTTGTTTTTTTTGATGGAGTGAGCAAGCGTGGGAGCCGGGGCGCAGGGGTGGGGAGGAGCAGAGGGGGAAGCAGACTCCCCTCCCAGCAGGGAGCCTGATAAGGAGTTTGATCTCAGGACCTTGAGGTCACCACCTGAGTCAAAATCCAGAGCTGGGTGCTGGGTCCCCGCACCACCAGGCGCTCTCTGGCCTCCCCTGTTCCGTGCAAGCTGCTTGCAGGGTCACGTCCGAAGCTGCGGGGACCCAGTGCCGAGCGCGCGCCCAGCTGGGTGTGACCCGTGCGGCCCCACGTCCTCGATGGGCATCCTCGATCGGCATCGCTTTCCTGAGTTGGGCGGGTTGTCTGAACAACGGCTGTGTCATTGCACACAGACACATGTCCTGTTTGTGGATGTCACCATGCGTCTTAGCAGATGTCTTTCACGATCCAGAACCTTGAAGCTGATGGTGGTGACCACAGGTTTTCCCGCAGTTGCGACTTTCGTGTTGAGGCTTGACGCGCATCCCTGCGGCGGGGCCAGGGCTGGAGCCTTGAGGACGCCTGTCCACCACCCGGGCCAGGCCATCTTCCCCGGGAAGGGACGCTCACCCCAGCGCTTCTCCAGGTGGCGAGAAGGCCCCACGCTGAGGGAGGCGCGCGCTTCCTGTTTCCTCACACAGACAAGAGGAAGCCCGAGAGCCCGTGTTGCATCAAACCAGTGCTCATTGCTGCTTCCAGAACCGTTCCCGGGTGAACTGGCTTTTTGCCCCTTCTCGGCAGCCTGTGTTCTGGCGGGCGGTGGGGGGGCGCTGTCTCCATCGGAGGGTCTGCTCTCAGAGTCTGTGTTATGACAGAAATACTTCTGACCTTGGGAAACCCCTTAGCGGCTCCTGGGGACCCTCCTGCAGGACTCCCTGGGCCGTTCTGCCAGAATTGCTGAGTTAGAATCCTAAATTCCATTCTCTCCCACTGTGGCAGGTCTCTGGCACTCATGGCAGAGACTGTTAGACCGAGGGTCCCTCCTGCCTTACAAACCTGTTTTACTAAAACTGCCCCCGGTCAGATCTGCAGGGTGGGTCCCCGTGTGGGCCCGGCGGGCCTGGCTCTGACTGCCAGAGAGGGCTGGGGGCCGGGCTCGTGTCTGCCAAGCGCCCGCTCCCCGGAGCAGGTGGGGGCCTGTGCGGAGAGGCTCCCGTCTCTGGTGTGGAAGGAAACGGGGCCCGTCGGGCTGGGTGGGTGTTTTCTCGGGGTGTTGGTGAAGGACCTCGGCTCCCCTCAGTCCCCCAGATGCTCTTTGAAAGGATGCAGCTTCGCCAAGTGGCGTCTTTAGTTTGGTGAATTCTTTTTGTGCTTTTTTGGAGGTGTTCGTGGATGGTTCTGTTCAGAGGTCCTCTGGCTCCGCCGCTGCTGTAGATGGGGTTCCTCGTTACTGAAGCCCCTGTGGTGGGGATTCACCGGAGGGAGCTCAGCAGTTCGGAAGCGGCTTCCATTCAGGGCTGGCTCCCAGAATGAGTTTAAAACATTTTCTTGGGGGCACAGGAGAGATGCCCTGCCACCCACCCTGCAGGCTCCTTGTTGCCGCCGTTTTGAAGCACAGAGTGTCTTATCCCTTCTGCCAAGCAACAGCCGGAAGCCCACTCGGGAGTCTGTTGGTGGGGTTCCTCAGGTGAAGCTGGTCTCTGTGCCTTTGCTTTTGCTAGTAGCCCCCGAGCTGCCCTAGAAAAAGATGAGAGAATATTGTGACCCACGGAGAGGAAAGTTTTCTCATTGATACCAGCAGGCATTCACCTCCGAGTGTTTGAAAGCTGTTGGAAAAGAGCTTCCTAACTGATGTGCAGCCTTGTCATAGCCCCAGGACAGGACAGAAACCTCGCTGTCTGTTGGCCAGACCAGTGCGGGGCCCTCCCCTCAGCGCCCCGCCCCCGGCCCCCCTGCTCCCGCCCTGGCCCTGCGTCTCTGCCGTCTGTCACTGTGCCTGCCTCCCCCAGTGTTTGGGACACCTGCTGAGCAGAGGCAGGCACACGCTGTTGGGGAGCTTGTGACCTGGGGGGGGGGCCAAACGCATGGGGGACAGATGTGCGGTGTGTCCGTGCAAGGACTCTGTCACTAGGGTGGTTAGGGAGGTGCTGTCGGGCGGCGGGGTGGGGGGTGTCAGCACCCAGGGCAGGCAGGTGGGCGGCGGGGCCCACCATGCCCTGCTGTGGTCACTCTGCCTACTTGGCCAGTTGCAGAGGCTGCCAGCTATTTATAGAAGACACCATAAGCCCCTGGAGCCTGGCGTCACGACCCCGTGTGACCTCCCAGCCCACACCAGCCTCTCCCGCTTCTGCCCTTGTGCCCCTGGTGCTGCTGCTTGTGCTGCCCCGTGGGTCCCTGGCCGCGGGGCCAGTCCTGCCCACCCGTTTCCTGCCGATGGAAATTCCTTCTTTCCAGTATCTACTCAAAGTGGGTTTCTCATGAAGCCTTGCCAAATAGCTAAGTGAGAACGCCTTGGCCTTCTGTCCAGTGGAAAGCCTTCTTCATTGCCCTGGAACAGCCTCATCCCACAGGGTCTGCTCTCCGTTTCCGTGTAGTTGCTCATTCTTGGCATTTCGTGTGCACTTCGTGCCCCTGCCGTCGCCGCAGAGCACCTCAGGGCGGCCGTGTGGCGCGGCAGGTTATCACTGCTTTATTCCTGTTCCTGGTTTCGTGGCTGCAGAGCGTCCCGCCGCATGGACATGCCACGTTCCCCTTTATCCATCCGTTTGACAAGACCTTTGGGGTTGTTTCCAATTACTGTATCTTTAAATTGTAAAACTCTCCATTTTCTGTGCCTTAAAGCTTTGCCAGAGTTATAAATGTGTGTGACAATTTGTTGGGATTTACAGGCAGTTTTCCTGCTTTTTTCTGGGCTGTGCGGGAGCATCGGCTTCTGGGCAGGGTCACAGTTGTCCCACGTTGGCTCAGGGGGAGGGGAGAGCGGTGGGGGCCTGTGTGTGAGCCCCTCGTGCTGGCAGCCGTCTGCCGAGCCGTCTCACTGAGCCCCCGTCCCGAGTTTGGGCTCTGCCTGCTTCCTTTAGGCAAACCAAAAGGTCGTTGATGTTCGAAAGGACATTGTGCATTGATGCTTTTTCTCCGTGTGATTATGGGAAGATCTCACCATGTTTGTAGGACGCCTGCCTGAGTTGTACATGTCTTATCGAGAACCTGACAATTTCTAATCGTACAAAAGGACGTTCTGCATCGTTGTCGTATTGGCCGTGTGGAGTATGTCTGCCAACTGAAGGCAGGGGGTGTTGATGGCAGAGTGGGGCAAAGAGTTAGTTTTGACACTGCTTCACCTCGCCGGAGTTCACTGACCTGTCCCGCCAGACGTCTTCCTCTGTGCGAGAGCCGCGAGGGGTCCCGTGCTCGCTTCGCTCCCAGGCCGCGGGGAGCAGTCCCGTCGCTTTCCACCTTGCTGGCAAGGCCTCTCTCAGCTTCCTCATCCGAGTTCATGAGCATTCGTGTTCCTGCTCAAGTCTGCAGTCCAGGGGGAGGCGGCCAGAGGACGTGACCGCCGGGGCTCGGCTCCTCGTGCCATAGTGGACGGCCGAGCTGGACACCCATACTCTGAGCAGCCTCAGCCCCTGGGACAGCCCAGCCCTCCGCCCAGCCCCTAAGGCGCACGCGTGCTCATCCACCTGCCCCCCCGGGGGCGGCCAGACACAGGCATTGCCCCCCCAGCCCGCGAGGAGCCTGGGCAGACGTCCTGTCCTGTTGGTCCCCCTGCCCGAGCATCTCTCGGACTTGGCGCGGTAACGCTCGCTCGCTCGTGTGTGCAGGCCCGGGGTCTGATGCTCCCCGAAGCCCTGTCTCTCAGCCTCAAGCAGCACGAGGACGCGGCCAGTTTTCTCTCCTTCCTGCGCGTCCTCACTCACCCGCCGGACCTTGGTCGCTGCTTAACGAGGACAGTTTAAATGTGGAGTCACGGACCGGGACGCCTGAGAAATGGCTGCTCCTTACTCTCGGATAGATGGTCGGGACCCTGGTTTCCAGTGGCCTCAAAATCGCTTTTTCTCCGGCTGCTGGAGTTCGCGTCGGTGCGCGCGGTCGGCCGTTCCTTCCCGAGCCTGGCTGCCGGCGGGATTGTCATTTTCCCGGAAGTCACCTCCCAGCGGGGAGCCGCACCCCACCAGGCCTGGGGTGCTTCCAACTCCCCCCCCAGGCCAGAGTAAGCGTGGTCACTCCGCTGGTTTTAGGGACGCGTGTCTGTCTCCATGTGGCTTAGGGAGCGCCGCAAACCCAGAGTCGAGCAGCCTGTGTCGGGGCCGCCGCCGGGACATCCTCGGGCCCAACACGCAGTTCCTCCGAAAGCCCCAGGCGGTCACGGGTCCCCCGCCGCAGGTGACCGGCGGGGGTAGGCCGGTGGGTAGTGGGCTACATGACCGCGAGCCGGTTCCAGCCGCGAGCTCACCAGGACCCGCAAGAGCGACGGCGCGGATGGTCACCGGGGAGGGAAGCCGCGCGTGCGAGTCCGGTTCGTGCGCTGCCCTGAGCGACTCCCTCCGGAGACAGGAGAGCCCCAGGCGGCTGCCGGGGCTGAGGGAGGGAGTGGGCAGTGCGGGCTTTCCTTCTGGGTGAGAACGGCCTGGAGCCAGACTGCGGTGCACAGTCTCCTGAAGCAGCTAAAGCCACCAGATCGTCCCGGAGTTGGTTACGATGGTCCGTTTTCCGTTACACGAAGTCTAATACGATTTCAGAAACCTGACCCCGGGTCACTTTATGCATATTCCCGAACCCAGATTTGGAGGCTCAGCCGTGAGCTTGGAGGTGCCGGTGCACCACACGTTCTGGTGGGCGGTTCGGATTGGCTCGCGACAGACCAGCAGTGACGGTGGGATCCCACCTCCTGCTAACCCGAGCCCGCCAGGATGCGGGCGACCTGGACTCTTGTCGCCACCAGCAGCAGAGGGCGTGGGGGGGGCGCCCCCCCATCCCCGGCCTCACTGATACCAGATAAGACAAGATCCAGCCAGTGGCTGGGAAAGTGCCGTAATTGTGTCATTTAAAGATAGCGGTGCCCTGCGTCTGGCATAGTCCATCGTCCAAGATGTATGCACGTGTCACTTTTCAGTGTTTTGAAGAACAGAGTACATTTCTATTTACGTTAAATTGTGGGCTTGTCTCTTATGGAGGGACTGATTAAAGAGGCCCGCTGGTCCTGGGGATTCTATCCGCTGGATATTCAACAAATTTACTCCTAATTAATTATTCTGACTCAAAAAAAAATTGTACCTCTCCAGGGTGGCAGTATTTAGAAGTGACATTTCAGATATCTGGCTATACAAATTGAGAGCATTTCCTGGTGTCTGTCGTTTGGTAAATTTGCTTTTAAGTATCCCCTTGGGGGATTGTACTTATTCCTAGAGAGTTCGCCTCCCCTGGAACCTGACTGAGCCGCAGGTAGCCCGGCAGGAGCCTTGCCAAACACGCGGGAAGTTAGACTGGAAACAATGCTAATGCTTCCGTTTCGGTCTTTTCAGATGCCTTTCTTGGGATAAAGAATATTCTGGGATTTGTTTGTTTTTTGGTGACAGCACAGTGGTATTTACTGTTGAACCTGTGCCGTGTTTTGTTAACATTAAAATAACGATACTTTTCACAAAAGAGAGGGTTGGGAGTTTTCATACGCTGAAGTCTGAGGTGAACCGCGTGATTGATAAGTACGTTTCTGAAGAGAGGGGATGGTTTTGTTTTCCTGTGTTGGCAGCTCAGGTCATGATCCTGGGGTCCCAGGTCGAGCCCCGCGTTGGGTTCCCTGCTCAGCGGGGAGCCTGCTTCCCCTTCTCCCTCTGCTCTCTGCTTCTGCGGGTGCTTTCTCTCTCCCCGAGATAAATAAACAAAATCTTTAGAAAGAGCCTGGGGGGTTCTTCATGTTCAGTGTAGAAGACAGTGGCTGCAGAGGGACAGAGTCGTGGGGGTGTACAAAGTCCCAGGAAGTTTCAGTGTGTCCGTGTGAGGCTCCGGGGTGTGTGGGCCCGGCCGCTGCAGCCCCCGTGGGAGGTGGGCTGAGCACGGTGTCACCCTGAAAGGAGGGACCTGGAGGTGGCCTGGGGCTCTCCACGGCGCCCCCCCAGGCCCCCTCTGGGGAGCAGACTGGTGGCCGTGGGCCCATTTGCCACGGAGGAGTGGGGCAGAGAGGAAAGGGCCAGCAGCCTGCGAGTCTGCCGCTCGTGGGCCCCGGCCGGGTGCCCCCCGCAGGGCCGTGGAGCTGGGCCCAGCTAGAGGCCATGGCAGGGTGACGCACGCGGCACAAGGAAGCCTCTCTGAAAAGGCAGGACTTGAACACAGACCTGGAATCGAGCAAGCCCCAGGGTGTCCGGGGGAGACATGTTTGGGGGAGAAAGGTCCCGGCAGAAGCAGGGTGTGGGGTGTGGGGGGGGCAGGTGGGGATTTGGGGGTAATCCCACCGGGAGGTAGCGAGGGTTTGGACCTGTGCGTGGCGGAGAGGGGAAGCTGACGGATTCTAGGCCCGTGGGACAGTGTCTTAAAGGTAGAAGCAGGAAGATTATATTTTTAAGATTTTATTTATTTGACAGAGACCGCGAGAGAGGGAACACAAGCAGGGGGAGTGGGAGAGGGAGAAGCAGGCTTCACACTGAGCAGGGAACCTGATTCCGGGCTGGATCCCAGGATCTGGGGTCATGACCCCAGCTGAAAGCAGATACCTAACCAACTGAGTCACCCTGGTGGCCTGAGGCAGAAAGATTTAGGTACAGGCTAGACGTGAGGGAAAGTCAGGGGAGGACAATATTGTGGCCCTGAGCAGTGGCCTCTTGACTGAGATGAAGACATGGTGTGTGTGTGTGTGTGTGTGTGTGTGTGTGTGTGTGGTCGGTCAGGTGTAGAGAGTGCTGGAAGCCATGTGGCCAGGAGAGATCACCAAGGGCCTGCTGTGGATGGATGGTGGGTGGTGGATGGGGGTGGACGGATCGTGGAGGGAGGGGTGCATGCATGGGGCAGAGCTCGTGAGCAGGGTCCAAGGCTAAGAGGCAGGAAGGCAGGAGGAACCAACCCAAAGACTGAGGAGGAGCAGCTGGGGGCCGCCCACACTGGACGGAGGCTGACCCGCTTCCTGTCAGGCGCTGCCGTGGACACAGGTGGGCAGAAGGTTGACCGTGTGATGCGGCGACCGTGCCGGAGCAGCTCTGTGGCGGGGGCACACCGGTCTCCTGCGGAGCCGGGGAGGGTTCGGGGGCGACTGTAGACCAGCGGGCCGGCGGCTGGGGGAGAGAGTGGGATCCACAGGTTGTTGTGCTTCGGAGTCTGTCGGGGCTTTTTACCTGTGAACATCCTTGATCTCGTTCTGTAGTTTCTCAGGACGCACTCCCGGGCTGAGAGTGTTTCCTTCTCGTGCACCTGCACTATCATTGCTTCGTTTGGGGCGCGCCTCGCCGTTGAAGTCCGCTTCTGTCTAATCAGGGTCGCTCTCTAGCTGGTCTGTAATTCTCTCTCTCGGGCCTTAAATCTTTTCTCCCTCTTTGTCTTGTTTTGTTTAATCTGGAAGGACATGCGGCGAGTTTGGCTGCTGTTGGGAATAGCCTGCTTGAGAGGGGAGAGTTAGGGCAGAGAGGAGGGGCTGCTGGCGCCGTGTCCCTGACGTCAGGCACCGGCCTGCGGGCGGGAGCGCTGGGCCCGGCAAGGGCGCCATAGTTCTTCCCGACGACAGAGGCTCCCAGAAGAGGGGGTTGGGGGAGACGGGGGGGGGGGGACGGAGGCCTCTTTCCTGATGGCTGTGATGCCCCCTATGAAGCCTGTGAGTCCGACGCTGAGGGGAGGGTGCCGGAAGGAGGTGCCAGATGTTTGGCCTGGGTTGTACAAGCTGCTGGGGGTCCCAGGGAGGCTGGAGGGCTCTCCAGAGCGTGGGACCCACCGGGAGCACGGTGTTTGTGTCACGTGAGGAGCCCAGGCTCAGACCAGCGTGGCGTCAGCCTGGGGTCCCTGCGGAGCCCGCTTGTGCTCAGCCGACTGGTTCCTCGTTTTGTTTCCTTTCTGCCTGTAGAGCTGTCCCTCCCCGTGAGCTCTGTGCTGCATCCGAGAGCCGGAATCATCCGGGCGCTTTACAGCAGGATGTCCCTGCCCTGTGTCGAGCTGTGTGCTCTCGGCAGCCCGGGACCCAGCGTTTCCCGGCCTGCTGTTAGTTTCTCCCCTTCCCTGAAGTGAGGACGTGACTGGCAGAGGACTCTGTCCTCAACAGCGTGTGATCGAAGATGTGCTCCTGGGGCCTTCTTTGTCGTCACAGGATGGACTTGCAGTTGGACATCTAAATGGCCCGTACCGAATGGGGGGGCCTTGTAGGGAACAGCACTTCGGAAGATCTGGTGGCTGTGGTTCCACAGAACCTCGGGGGCGTTTTTCCGTTACCTGTCACCGTGGGAAGAGCCCTCGGGGCTGAGCGTGTTGAAGCGGAGCTGTTGTGCTCCTGGACTCTGTGGGTCAGAAGCTTGGACCGGACGCTGAGGGGAGATGCTGCTTCTCGGCTCCGGCCTGCCTCAGCCCGGAGGGATGGAGCGGCTCGGGGCTGGGGCCATCTGGAGACCTCTCCGCCCACATGTCTGGCACCCGGGCTGGGTTGATGCCAAGGCTGGTTTCAGTGGGGACTGCTGGCCAGAGTGCCCATGCAGCCTCTCTGTGTGGCTTGGGTTGTTCTTCGAGGAAGCGTGTCAGGAGGAAGTATCTGGAAAACAGACGTTCCCAGGGAGTGGAAGGAAGCCACATGGCCCTTTCTGACCCAGACTCAGGGGGAGGGGACTCGGACCCCAGCTCTCAATAGTAGAGGATTTGGGCTGCTTTAAAACAGTTGCCGTGTTGTCCTTCCAAAACACTCAGGACCTGCCTCGGCAAGAAGCAGACAGAGCTTCAGAGCTGGCTGTGCGGCTCAGGATAGCCATCAGGAACCTGGTGTTCTTGACCGACGGGGGCACGGGAAAGCCTGACCCTGTGTGAGCGCTTTCCGCTCTCTGCCATCCCACATCACAGCAGCTACGAGCTCCTGACCCTTCCAGGCCCTTCTAGGCCCTCCTGATCTGGCCAGGCAGCCAGAGCAGGCATTGCGGCTTGCCCGGTGAGTCCAGGCTTCGGAATCAGAGGTGCCTGAGTCCAGGTCCCAGCTCTCCTACTGTGGATCTGGGGGACCTCGGGCGAGTCAGTGCACCCGTGGCCATCTGTGTCTCTTCTGCAGAATGGTGAACCCCCCTGCCTTGCCGGATGTGTCGCCAGCATCACAGGAAAGATGAGGGGCCATTTGTCTGGGCACCTGGTGCTTGGGTTGTAGTAACTGGGAGCTGTTGCTGGGGAGTAGCTGTCCCTGGTCCTGCGATATCATAGAGTCACACGTCCCACCGCCTCCGTTCCAGCAGGAAATCACCCAGAATCTGGCTGCTGCTGCTGCTGCTTCTTTTTTTTTTTTTTTTTTTTTTTTTTTTTTTTTTTAAAGAGAGGGAGAGACAGAGAGAGCACGCATCTCAAGCAGGCTCCACACCCAGTGCAGAACCCGAGGCGGGGCTTCATCTCACCACCTCAAGACCGTGACCTGAGCCAAAATCAAGAGCCGGATGTTTAACCGATTAGACCAGCAGGCTCCCCTCTGATTTCCTTTTTCTGTGAACAAGCGAACATTTCTTAGATCTTTAAGCCCCCCGTGATGCTGACTTACCAGCGTGCGGCAGGGGTCTGAACAGAGAACATTCGTTAACACGAGGCCAGATGGCAGAGGCAATCGCTGAGCTCAGGACTAATTAAGGAAATATCTTTGCAGCAGAGTCTCTCCTTGGCCCTCCTTTGTACCTGTGGTTTTTGTTGTTTGTAAATGGCATCTTTGTAAAAGTCATTTTCCTAATTAGTAGCTGTTCAGGTGTAGGAGTGCAGTGGATTTTTAGTCTTGTTTTCAGGAAGCTCCTTGGATTCTTGTTAGTTCCGACAGTTTCTGCGGATTCCATCCTGGTTTCACACAGGAGGTCGTGCCGGCTCCCTGTGGCCCTTTCGCGGGCTTATTTCAAGGCGTGTTTCTTGTTTCTTTTTCTTTTTCTTCTGTGACTGTACGTGCTCAAGTCTGCTGAAGTGGCGATTTCAAGCCTTGCTGTTCGGTTCTGAGCTCAGGAGAAATCCTGCAAGTACCCCTTTAGCGGGCGTGCTGTTCAGGAGGTTTCTATTGGTTTACCTTTTATTAGGTCTAAGAAGTTCCTTCTACGTCGCCAGGTTTGTCTCTTGTGTCACCCGTGAGACAGTCTTGATTCTCAGACAACACAAGGAGTGTCTGCTGGGGCCACTGTCCGTCTGTGCAAGCTGCCTCTGCTGGACGGCTGCCCGGACCTCCCCGGTGGGGCGAGTGCTTGTCCCTGTGGCTGGGGACCCCGTCACCACGGGCTTTCGCAGCAGAGGTGCACCTGCCAGCCGGGCACCGAGCTGCAGCTCAGCCTCAGGGTCTGTGGAAGGCCTGCAGCTCGGCCACAAACCTCTGAAGTCCAAGTTCAAGGGCACTCTGGCGCCGGCTGCGTGCACGTGGGATAGAGGAGTCACAGAGGGGCGGTGGACTGCAGAGCATGGCATGGTGCTGTCGTGAGGCTCTGGTTGAACACCCTGGATGAGAGCACAGAACTGGACAGGCAGGGAGGTCGGTCTGGTGAGCGGCCACATTGGAAGGATCGTCCCGCCGGAAGGTGACCGGCGCTCCAATGGCTCTGGGCCCTGCAGGGTTTCCAGGAGAGATGACCCCCACCATAACTCTGGTTTTTAGGGGAGAAAGAGAGCGGCAGGGTCGGTTGGGGAGGGAGAGGGCAGGCGGAAGCTGAGTGGGGGGCCTGCCCTAGTGTCAGGGTGACCCGTATGTGGAGAGCCCGGGGCCACCAGGAGTCCGGCCACCTGGCAGGCTCATTCGAATGGAGAGGTGGAGGTGCTCTCCAGGGGCAGCTGCTGGGCCCGGCAGGGAATGGGGGACGGGCAGGGGGTTGTCCTGGATAAGATTCTGTGGAAGTAACTGGGTTAAACCAGAAGGAATGTGACATGACGGCAGGTCAGGATGCTGGCCGGGTTTGGCGGGGTTTGGCGGCGGGTGTGAAGCAGTGGCTTGGTGATGTCATTCCCCAAGTACCTGCCCCTAAGGGAGCAGATCCTGCTGAGTCCTGCTGCCTTGGGCTAAGATGCTTCTCTTGGGTGTGATGGCTTCACTGTGTCTGAAGAAGCCCCGACTTAATCCTGCATCAGGCTCCGGGGAGCTCCTGTGTATGTCCCTTTCCCGCCTGGGCTGCCTTCTTGAGCAGCTGCACTGCTTTTTGGGGCCCTCCGCCCATGGCGCTGTCTGGTCTCATTCCTCCCCCTCCTTTTCCTTCTGTGTTGGGCCACACAGAATTCCTCGGTGGTAGACAGGCGCCCTGCAGCCTGGGTGCCCCGTGTCACCTCTCCACTCCCCAGATGGCAGATGACAAGGTCATGTGTTTGCAGATGACGGAGAGACGGTGGGTTTCACTGCCTTGATGATAAAAACAGATGTTTATTCTTTTTAAGATGGGCAAAAAGTTGAGACTTCACTTTGTAGCCTCATGGGACAGGACCAAAGCTGTGGTTTTTCATTTTTGATATAATTTTCTTCTTCCTGATTCCTATTCTCTTAAAATACATCGGGCTTCACGAGCTAATACTGATGGATCGGTTTCCGTGGGTTTGCGTTTGCTGGAGACACTGGGATGCTGCTTAGTCTGAGCCCATTACCACGTTTAAGGCTTAAAGTCAGGAGTGAGCCCTGGCCCGGGAAGCCACTCCATGGCCATGCCTTCCCCGCCGGAAGAGCAGAGAGGAAAAGCCGTGGCTGCCACACCTGTGCCACGGCTGCCTCCACGGGGTCTGCTCATGGCTGGCTATGTGTGCATGCGGCACCTGGCTGTGCTTATAGCAAGTGCTAGCCCAGAGATGAGATGTGCTCAGCATTCTGTTTTCTTTTCCATTAAAAAAAACAAAAAACAAAAAACAAAACCAAGTAAAACGTTGGTGCTACCTGCATTAGGTGGTCAGGGCTGTAGCCAGATCGTGGCCCCACCTCCCCGGGTATCAGTGCTGCACTCCCCGGGATCAGTGGTGCCACTGCGTGGGGGTGGTGGTGGCGGTGTGAGCTCAGCTTTGAGACCCCCGGCTTGTGCATGCTGGAAGATTTTAGGTACGTGAGGTGGTTTCCAGCTGCCTCAGAAACTGATGGAACCGTGTAAGCTGAAGGGGGGAGACGGAGGACCCCCCCCCCACCATCATGAGTCAGACAGCTGTGCAAAGTAGCGGGCTTCCTGCAGAGCTAGGGCCGTGGGGCACATTTATAAATGAATGGAAATAGGTCTCTTAAGTTTCTTTTTCCTTTTATGCACTTTCAGTATGGGTTCCCTTTATCTGGGCTATAAAACCCAAATCATGGCTTTAATGTTCTACTTTAACAGGCTGGCTTGCAGTGACGCAGAAGAGCATGAGCGGTTTGGGACAAGGCTGGGTTTATATCCTGCCCTGTGGGGCACCCTTGGGCAAGTCCTAGGGACTGGCAAGCTCCGTGGGGTTCCCTGGGACGGGGCCTTGCAGGGTGGAACTGGGGTCAGATGCACCTGGCGGCCCTGGCAGGTGGCCTGTAGCCGCCCATCCTATAGACTACGGAGCGTCTCCTCCGAGCCAGGTGCCCACCCCTCCACCTGTGTGCATCTGTGGGGCTGTGGATGGGGACTTAAAATATACGTGGGAATCATCACACATCTGCCTCAAATCTTGAATTGGGCAAGTTTTTAAACCTCTCCGGATGTCTGTTAAGTGGGGTACCAGCAGTGTGTACATCTTTTTATTTAAGTTTGGAAACTGTTAAACTGAGACAACTAGAACAGTAAACATCCGCACCCCCCTCCCTGATTCTATTCAAAGTTGCTTTCATCAGTTTTTAAAAGATAGCTTTACTATTATTTCTCTAATAATAAATATAATGTACCCACTTAAATAAGACACCAAGAAGAGCGAGTTGTAATGTGAGCTCTTAGAAATAATCACCGTGGATATTCAGTTTTATGAGGCTTCTGTACGTTTCCTGTTCCTGCACCAGATGTGTGTGTGCAAATGCAGGATTTGCACGGACCCCTTCTTGGAGCTTCCTCCCACTCAACCCCATAGGACCTCTTCCCGTGATGGTGTAGACACACAAGGTCAGTAGATGAGCGCAGCACACGTTCCCCGGTGAGCAGTCACACCTTCCTGTCCTCTGGCAGAGGATAAGCGCTCTGTGCACGTGTCTGCGTGTTTTAGGATAAAGGCCTCCATCTTGAGTTACTCCACCAAAGGGCACATGATCTTAAAAGATTTCTGAAATACACCTTCAAGACCATTGAGCTTAAGAGAGTGATCATTTTTTCAAAGCTCTTGTAAATATCAGCTAGGCAAAAAAAAAATTTACAGTTTTCATTCACATTTTTTGGATGGAGAGCTGGGTATGTTTTCTGTTTGTTGGCTACTAGTATTTCCTACACACATTGTCAGCCATAGTCAATGCCCACTTTCCTGTGGGAGTTTTAAATCCTTTGTAGTAGTTTATTTTACTTTTTTTTTTTTTTTAAGATTTTATTTATTTGATGGAGAGAGAGTGCGCACAGCAGGAGATGCAGAGGGGGAGGGAGAAGCGGGCTCTCTGCTGAGCAGGGAGCCCAGGGCGGGGCTCGATCCCAGGATTGAGATGCTTAACCAACTGAGCCACCCAGGAGCCCCAAAGCCTTATTAATTTATATAAACTCTGTATATCCAGGTTTATATTTTCACATTTGTGAACTTACTGTCATAAAATTTTCTGAATTTGTAGGGCAATTAGAGAAGCTTTAAAAATCTTACATAGTCAGATTTGTCTTGGTGACCCCCGCATTTTGGTTCCAAGAGCGAAAGCATTCGGACTCCCAGATTATAGAAGATTATTGAATTTTGAAGTATTTCTAAGGATGTCTTTGTTTCACTTAGAAATGTCAACTCTTACAGTTTGTGTTTGGTTGGGATTTGCCTTGTCATGAAGAGGCTGGGGGCTCACCTTGCGTCTCCCTCAGCTGTCCCTGCTCTGCCGACCCGCGACTGAAATGCCGTCTCAGCCCACCCTGCCCCGTCCTCACGGCCGCTCCTGCTGTCCCTCCTGATCCTCTGCCTGCCGTCTTCTGGGGTGAGGCTCCTGAGGACAGGGACGCCGTTGGTGCTCAGGAAATGCTGCGGGAGTGGAATCAGAGTCAGCGTACCGGGAATGCTTCGGGGGGCTGGGCACACAGACCTCCCACGGCAGCTGTCACCGTGTGCCGAGTGCTAACTGAGTGAACCTGGGGGCCTGTGTTACTATGCACTGCTAGGTCACCCATCTCTTTAAAACATGTGTCTGACGTCAGTATACCCACTGTCTCCAAAGGACTTGAGTCCGCTTGGCCCGGCGGCAGGGCTCACATGGTCTGCTGGCAACAAGACCCAGCTGTGCCTGTCCCTTACCTGCTTGCTGTCCCGTCTGTACCTGGGGATCACCTGTGCCTGAGCCGGGGTGGGGAGTGGACAAGAAGGTGCGTGTGGAGGTTTCTGCGGCAGGCCCGGCGCACCAGGGGCCCCGACGCTTCCGCAGGTGTCGTGGGAGAGTGTGAACCAACCCACGCACCAGAAGGGGCAGTTCTATGGGTCCTGCTGCTGCCCAGAGATGTCCTTGGTAACTAAGAGGGATTCGTCACTGTCAAAGAGCACAAAGTTCTGAATTTCCTGCTGAAGAGGGAGGGAACAGGAAGGCGGTGGGTTAGATTCTGGTAGGCTTGGGGTGATAAAAAGAAGGATTAGGTTCTTTGGTGAAGGAGATGGTCCTCAAGTACGGGAGATGTCCCAAGAGCTCTCTGCGAGGGAGGTTGGTCCATTCCGTGGGCCATGCTGGCAGAGGACCCCGCTGAAAGCAGTCTTTGCTCTGTGCCCCGCTGGCCTGGCACCGAGTCACCCTCCAGGGAGCCCCGAGCTGTGTCCAGGAGGGTGGATGTGAGGATAGAGGCGGAGGCGCCTGGAGCGCACCCCGAGTCTCGGAGATGCTTGATAAACGTGGCTTCTCTCGTCGCAGCGGTGGAGACAGCGCGCGGGAGACGGAGGATCGTCTTCACGGGACGCATCGCGTTTGTGCCACGAAACTTGACACTGAGTAACAAGGGAAGGTGTTTCTACCAAGCGTGTGACACTGAGATATTCTTTTATTCATCTCTTCATTCATTCATTCATTCATTCAACAGTTGCACAAAAGCAGACATAATCCCTGCCGTGGCGTCTCTTACGTTCTAGTGGGCGAGGCCGTTACTAGCCAGAGAATCACAGAATCAAGAGAAAGTCGGACGTGGTGAGCGCCGTGGAGAAGCGTGAGGCAAACGCACCACGGGGTGGTCCGTGTTTTCACGGAGCTTTTGAGACGGGCTTACGTCGCGTGGCGAAGTCCTGTGACAAGCTCACGGGAGTGTCGGGCCACGGAGCGGAGCCCACGCGGGCAGTGCTCATGGCAGCCATTGAGGAGATGCTTTGGCGGGAGGGAATATACGCTTTACGAGTATTTCTTTAATTCTCCCTTGTGTTTATTCCCGTTTTTGTCGTACTGTGGACAGATGGGGCGGGTCAGAGGAGGTGTCTTTGACATGGGGGGAAGTTTATTGAAACAATTTTTATGGGAAAATTTTCTATTTACAGATCACAGAGATGACTTGGGGGACCGTTGCTCAAAGAAATCGTGTTTTAAATGATGACTGGAGGTTGGTTCACCAAAGCCTGTTTAAAAATCCTTTGTGGGTGAAATTCTTAGCGTTTCCAACGAAGATGAAGACCCGTCCTGTTAGTCACTGACTTGAGGGCAGTTGGGTGTGTGGCTCATAACCAGCCCTAGACTCTGCGTAGGTGTCATGTATCCTGAGGCATGCGTATCGCTCACTGAAACGAGGTTAAAATATTTTTGGAGTATTACTCATTCAACCACAAAAGTTGACTGAGGCAGTTCAGTAGCAATCTTCCTGCCCGCTTGGCTTGCCGCCTCCCCCCCACGCCCTCCCCCTGCCGGGGGCAGCTGCCAGGACCGTGCGGTCACCTGGGAGCACCTGCCGCTCAGCCCCTTGCCCCCTCATCACCCCCACCCCCCACTGCCCCAGAGTGACCGGCTGCCCCCCTCTTCCCTCATTGCTTCCTGGGGCCACTTTTTTGGGTGTTGCCAAGAATCAGGCTACAACAGCTTGGAATTTCCCAGAGGGTTTTTTTTACCAAGAGAGGAAGAAATGAAAAGATTTACAGGAACTGTGGCCCGCATGAAGGTGACACATTTCTAGAGAACAGCTCTTTGACTCCATGGTTGGCTTCTTTCCCTGCGGGGCTATCCTTCCCGCCGCCCCCGCCGCCCCCTTGCCCTGGGAGCCTGCCTGGGGTTTTGTCTGCTTCTTCTGTCTCTCCTCACCCTCCTTCAGAGTGGGAGGTGCTGCGCACACCTGCCCGAGGGTGAAGGGCAGAAGCGAGCGCCTCCCGTGGCTGTGGACACGCCCCCATGCTGGAGAAAGGGACTCATCGGATGGTCTGTCAGCCTTGGGGTGTTTTCGGAGCCCCCCACCCTCCGGGCTAGCTCCGAGCATTCCCCTGAAGCTCCGGTGTGGGGCCAGCTGCGTCCTGAGCCCAGACGCCGGGTTCCGGTGTGCTGAGCGCGGAGTTCTCCTAGGCCGTGATGATGCACACCTGCTGAGCCCCCGGCCGCCTCTGGGAACCGCCCCCTCCCAGTGTGTCCCCTCCATGTCCCATTTTACTTTCTTCGTGCCCTTGCAAGTGTGGGAGCTCATAGGCCAAGGTGGGCTTCGGAGGTTGGGGTCGGGGGTGAGCGCTGGCCGTTAGAGAGGGTGACCGCGACCCAGACCACGACCCGGCTGGGCTCGTCTCCTCTAGGCCATGCGGCCTGAACCGGATGTGGGAGCGGAACCTCCCTGTCTTGGCATTCGGCCAGACAGAAGCCCGTCTCTCTGGGAGCTCGGGCGCGCTTGGTTTGGGGTTTTGGCTTCTTTTCCTCCCGGTCGGCTGGTGGGTCACCTGGTCTAACACTGGTTTTCACACAGTGTGGTTCTCTTTTCTCTCCAGCTGACGGGAGCCCATGTCCCTGTCTGCATTCGTAGCGCTTTGTTCTGAGAATGGCTCCATTCAGCTCCCCAGAGAGGCTGCCGCGGTTGTGTTCAGTGGCTTGGGGGGGCCGTAAGCCATAGCTGCCTGTGCAGGCAACAGGTGAAGGCGCTGAGTGGCAGCCTGTCTGTCTGTTTGTCCTGGTTGTAGCAGGAGAGTGCTGGTCGGACGGCTTCTGCTCTCTGGTCTGGGCCCCGGGAGCCTTCAGAACCTGTCCTTTTCTAGCCCATGGTGAAAGCAAAGGTACAGGAGACACGGACCTGGGTGGTGGTCCTACCCAGCCACTGCCCAGCCGGGGACCCTGACGAGTCACTCAGCCCCAAAGCTGCTGTTGCCTCTTCCAGGGATGTCCAGAAGCCTGAAGGAGCTGATGCCCGGCCTGGCCCACATTGTGGCATAGGAGGCCTGGACGGCCTTGAGCTATTTTTGTCACTTTCTCTTGTCTTCATAATTTCTGGCTGATGCCCAGTATAGTGAAAACAGAATTCTAGAAGGAAACGGAGGATACATGACATTGAATACCAATGCCTGCTTCGAGGCTCTGGAAGGATGGTGTTCGGTGGCAGACCTTTGACTGTCCTGGTCCCGCTGAGACATGGGTGCTGGTGGGCTGGGCTCCCTTCCTGGAGGAACGCTGTGTTGCTGGCCCTACAGCCAGTACAGCGAGCGGCACGACAGCCAGTTAATCCAGAGCCTGGACCGGTGGTCACCTGCCAGTCACCGAGGGCCAGACTCTGTGTTAATTTAATGACTCTGTGAGCTACGTGTATCTTGAGGAACATTTAAGTTACCCAAGGGCAAAGAGTCACCGAGGTCCTTTTGTTTTGGAAGATGCTGGGCTGCTAGTAAGATGTGGTGACGGGAGCCCTCGCGGGGGTGGGAAGCCCCAGGCTCCCCTCTCCATGGGCTTCCTCTCGGGCCCCTCCCCTAGGCGGAGCTCCCAGACCCTCCTGGAGCCAGGCTCACCCCAAGTCCGTGACTCAGAGCAGGTTTCGGGGGAAAGGGTGAGTTACTTTCTCCCCACGGTTTCCAAGGTGACTTCCGGCCCCAAATTCTGCTGTTTATTACGTGTCATCAGTGGCCAGAGATGTTGCTCTTGGCCTGATGGTGGAAGCCGGCGCCAGGACATTGGCGTTGGTCCTGGTTGTGAGGCGCAGGGGCAGCGGCGGTGGGAGGAGGCTGGGTTACGCAGGGTTTGTACGAATTCTGTTCCGTGTGCTTCGGTGTTTAGAAAACAGCAGAAATGAAGAGCTGCTCGGAACAACGATGCTTGTCTGCTGCGGCCTTTCTGTGCTCGTCACCAGGTAAACTTGCCTGGTGACTGCTCACTTCTTCCCCCCGATTTGCTTCTAGGTGAATGGGCAGAGCTGTGGGGTCCTGAGACCATGTACAGGTTTGGTCTTGGGATGGAGACGGGCCTCCCGTTTTGAACACAAGCCCATGCTGTCAGGCCTTAGCAGGATGTCTGATGTCTGATTCCCAGCGCCGAGCCCCTGCCTGGTAGGCAGCCTGTGCGATGAGCCTGGCGAGCCGGTTGCCATGGCAGCTGGTAAATCATGAGCTCACATCACATCGGGGACAGGCGCTGGGGGGGGCAGCCGCGGAGACAGACGCTTGGTTTGCAGGCCTGCGGGGTGTGATGCTGCCTCTGGGGCCTTCCGTGTCCGAGGACCAGCTAGCCGCCCCCCCCCATCACCCCACCACGAACCTGGGGGGGCGGTGTCAGTTTGTGACATTATCGGGAACTGAGACGCCGTCTTCTCTGCTTAGAGATGAGGCCACCCCATCCCCTTGGAGCAGGCGGTTCTCACGCATTCGGGGTCATGAAGCCCTTTGTCAGGCTGGTGAAGGTAATGGGTAGAATAAGAATGTTTTTCAAGGCACAGGACGAGACACATAGGATGACGAGGAAAGCTGGTCATGTCGAAGTACAGTTAACAGAATAACAGAACAAACGTTACCACGTTTAGTGAGGGTCCGGCAGCCAGTCTAGTAAATACCATGGTTTTGAAGTAGCAGTGAGTTTAAAGGTTTTTTACTTATTTGAGAGAGAGAGAGTGTGCATGTACCCACGAGCTGGGAGAGGGGTCAGGCACCCAACTGATAGCCCCCCAGTGCCCCACAGTAGCAGCGGGTTGGAACCCGTTCGCCGCCATGTGGCCGGGGAGTCTTCTGTTTCCCCATGTCCCAGGTATGTCCTCGTGTGGTTGGTTGTCCTTGCTCATGAGGGAAAGGAGCGATGCATTTCACTTTGAGCTCAGCCCAGGTTCACAGGCCCTCCGAGTTGTCTGCGTGGGTTCCGGGCTGAGACCTCCTGGCTCAGGGGTGCTCCCCTTGACACTCCCTCTCCAGGGCCGGGGTCCGCAGGTGATGGGCCCTGCGTCTCACTCTCAGGGCCCTGGCTCCAGGGCACTCAGCCTGGTCGGGCCTGGTCTGAGGGACACCTGGTGGCGGGACTTGAACTTGAGGAGGCCAGACGAGCTGCCCTGATGAAGGCTGTGGTAGAGAGGCCAGGCAGGACAGAAGAGCAGGTGCGTGCCGCCTCCTGGCAGCTCCTGGGGTGGAGATGGGCCTTGGGCCTCACTTGTTTCTCAAGGAAGCCAGGACAGCAAAAAGAGAAAAACCACAGAACGCCAGTGTAGACGTCTGGGGTGTGGGAAGCTGAGCAGTGGGGGGTCTGGTCTCCTGTATATGTCTCCTGGGTCCTTTCGGTGCGCACGTGGATGGCTCCTGGCTGGGTTCTGAGGCCAACAGACATGTGTCCTGGAAGGACACCCATCATGTGGTCACCTGGACCCCGGGAAGTGACTGAAACGAGCATAGTGGTTGAGGGGGCTCAGGGCACCCCAAAGGCCTGATGGGCTGTGTGGAGGAGCAGGAGACACAGCTCCCAGGCTGAGCCGTGAAGCCGTGGTGTGCCCATGGCCTAGAGGCCTCTGACGTGTGGGTCGCGGTAGCAGGAGGGCAGAGATGGAGGCCGGTGGGGGGGCGGGCTGGGCAGGGCTCGGCAGCCGCCCTGGGGAAGATGCTCGTCCTGCAGATTCCGAGGCCCGGCATCTGGGCTCAGGACCCCGTTCCTGTCTGTGCACTGCGGTCTCTCACTCAGACCCTGTGTTCCTGGGGGTGCGTCCGTGCCTGGCCTGGGGTCAGATTCAGGGCATTAATTGGTCAGCAAGTCCTTCGTTGTAGAGACCAGAAACCTGGAGCCCGAGCCAGCGAGGGCCGCGCGTCGATCGGACAGTCTGTTCTCCGTGTGCGGGTGCAAGGGTGGCAGTGGCTGTAGGTGGCACTGGAGCCCCCGGCGGGTGCTGCGGAAGGCAGGGTCCCCCTCGTGCGCTGAGCCCTCCAGTGGGCCCCCTGCTTCCGCTCCAAGGACACAGGTAGAGATGTTCCTGCGTGGGTCTTCAGCGCAGTGCTTACTGTTTACAGGGAATGTTTGGAAACCACTGAGATGCATCGGCAGGAGACGGCTCCGTGTGCAGGGCCCTCAGCAAAGATTCGTTGTGGAGAATTGCGTAATATGACGTTAGATGAAAGCCGTCAGGGAGAAGTCTGCATGGTTGTGTCAGCGCAGGTCACACATTGTGTGTCGTGCGTGTGTGCAGAGACTGACTTTGAACAGAGATTACCTCTGGTGGCGTCACAGGCAACTTTTCTGTTCTCTGTATTTTTTTGTATCTTCTGTAGTAAGTGTGTGTTTTGACGTCAGAGAAGACCGCACTGTATGAAAGCGGCCACCTGGTCCCTGTCCGTCATCACAGGTGGGGAAGTGAGACCACGTGTTCGGTAGGCAGTCGCCCACGGAGGCCACTGTGGAAAGTGCTCTGTGACCTGTAGTTAAGTGAAGAACACAGGTGACCTGGACCCGCAGGCTCTCAGTTATCTGCTACGTGGGAGAGCCTCTACAAGTCTTCACTCTCTGGTCACCCCACTTCTTGTCCTGCGTGTGCACCCCTTACTTAGGGAGGGCTGGGACAGAAGCCCCGCTCTGGCAGGGGGCCGCCAGGAGGTGGTGTGTGGGGCAGGTGTCACACAGCCTGCTCTGGGATCCTCCCACGAAAATAGGCGGGTGACAGTCCCCGCCCTGAGACCTGGATTTCTTGGGGAGGAGAGCCCCGTCCCGCAGAAGCCTTACATAGAACACAGCGACAGGCTCGCTTTCCACGGCGCCTGTAAAAAAAAAAAAGAAAAAAAACCCAGCAAAACTTCCCAGTTGCCGTGACCCAGTTGCTCATATAGGAAGTTGATTACTCATTCACTACGTCTCCCTTTCACTGATGGAGACGTGGCTCTAAAAATGGAATTTCTGAGCACGTGTGCCGAGTTCCCAGCAGCAGTTCCGCAAACACTCGTCGCCTGCGTTACCAGTGCCGGCTTACATGCTGGGGCTCCCCGGCCCTTGTAACGCGCTTCGGTCAGTGGTGCAACTCGCGGGTGCGTCAGTGGTGGGCCAGGGACTGTGCTGGCCTCGGACCCGCCATTTCCCCCCTGCCGAGGTCCCTTCCTGCGGTGACCGTCCAGGGCTCCTGGATGAGGAATGAGGGGTCGCCTTCCTATTCCCCAGGGTTTCGCCCCCCAGGGCAGTAGTCCGATGGCACGGACACAGTGGAAACACATTCCCAGCAGAACCGTGTGCCCCGTGGCCAGGTGGGAGAGGGGTGCACCTGCTGGGGCCGTGGCGGGGGGAGATGCGGGCCTGGGCGTCCGGCGGAGCTTTGAGCAGAGGGAAGCAGCGTGTCTCGTGGAGGGTGGAGAAGCTGGGAGCACCTGGAGGCGGGGAGGGTGTTGGGACCAGCACGGGTGGCCCGCGTCGGCACAGCTGGAGAGGACCTGGGGTCTTACCGCAGGGTCGGGTTTTGGGGTGAAGTCCCCACTGAGCCGCTCAGGGACATCTTCTCTGGTGAAGCCCCCCCAGATCCTCCTCTTGGGCTGTCCTGTATTCAGCAGATGTTGATGGTCCCCCCGGCAGGGGAGGCTGAGCTGAGGACCATCCCCCATCTCTGTAGCACGCGCTCACCAAGCTTGGGGCCGAGGGCTTGGGGCGTGGAGCGCCACCCCCACTTGTCCATGGCTCCCCGGCATCTCTGCTTCTCTGTTCCTCCTGCGGCGCAGGTGAGCGGAGATGGGCCACGGGAAGGGCGCGCGTGGCGAGTTGCTCTCTAGGTGACACTGGAATTAATTTTCGGAGTCATCTGTGTTGACCGTGAAGAAGGTGTGTGTGCTGGTCGGCATTGGGTTTTCATCTCAGAACATCATCTTCCCCTGGGCCAAGAGCCGACCCCCACAAAAGCAACTGCCCAGGCTCTCTCACTCGGCTTGGCCTGGGCTGGGCGAGGTCCCCTCCGGGTCCCAGTCCTGCTTGTCTTAGCATTTTACGACTCCCCATGAGGCATGAGTCCCGGATCTCCCCGAGGGCAAGGCTGGGCCGGACTCTGTAGCCTCATGTTAGGAGCGTTTCCTTCCCGGGGGCCTGAAGCTGCGGGGACCGCGCCCTGCTCTGCTTGGGGCACCGTCAGGGCTTGGTTTGTGGCCCTGTACCCTGCACACCGGCCCAGAGCTCTCAGGATTTTCGGGTTAAAAGCTAGAAGCAAGGAAGAAATGGCTTGTGAAGTCACGTATTCCGTGAACGTATCGCCGCTGTGTTTTCCCGCCGCTTTCATTGACCCGGGTCAGTGACACGGGCCGCGGCAGGTTCCCTAGTTTCCCGCGGCGGTTCTCCGGAAGCGGTAGGTATCACGGAGACGGGAGAAACGGGCTCAGCCAGAGAAATGGGCTGCAGGCATGTCTGTGCCAGTGGTTAGATTTTAGGACAGTAAACTCATCCCCCTCTAGCTGGGGACAGATGGCCGCTGAGGGGCGGAAGGAAGCCTTGCTTCAGAAACGGGCACCCCGGCTCGCTGCTCCTCTCTGAGCCTTGGACAGCTTCCCTTTTCAGAAGCAACATCTTGGCTCCGTAGCTGTGATGCACAGTCAAGAAACATGTGAAAAGCACCGTGTAAACTGGAAAGCCCTTATTTGGTGTGGCTGGTGCTCTGGTTCCTGAAAGGGGAAGGGTCTCTGTGGCTGGGCACTTCCTGGGGCACAGTTGTCAACTCGTGTGCGGTTCAACTCGTGTGCGGTTCCGCTGTGCTTCTGTATTCGCAAGATGCATCTTGTAGATTAGGCTTCTGCCTAGGAGCAGGGAGGGCGTGCGGGCAGACGGTGCGGTCCGCGCCTGGGCAGGCGCAGGGTCTGTCGTGCCGAGGATCACGCGTAGCCTGTGCCTACGGGGAGCAGACCCGCCCGGTGCCCAGTCCTCTGCTGGCGCGCGTCCCCACGCTGCTCCGGGAGGGGCCCCGGGAGCTGCCTGCACTGTTCATGTTTGTATCCTCCGTCCCGGACGTTGCACGAGTAAGGAGTAAGGGGCACACGAGTGTGCTTGTTGAAGGGCTGGTGTGTGGTGTGCGAGTCTGTCAACACGGCATCTACGGTCAGTGAGGTCAGAGTTGCTCCGTGAGACGGACCTGGAGGGTTCCAGGTGGTACAACTCAGTGAGAATAACAACCTTTGAAGCATGTTTGTTTTCTCGTAGAAAGAAAACAAAACAAAAAGAGTAACTGAAGGGCTCTGAGTTTTTCTAGGTCAGAAATGCAGTAAAAACAGCTTAAATTATTCTTAGTAGCGTACTTTCGTTTCCGGTAAATATCAGCAGGGATTGAAGTATGTGGGATTTTTTTCTGTCTTTCTCTCTCTCTCTCTTTTTTTTTTATTTTTTAACGAGGAGGATTTAAAAAAAAAGACAAGCAAAAATTAAGAGTATTCTGTTATTGGAAAAATATTTAGTTGATTTCTTTTCCTAAGCCACAGTGTGAACTTTACTAGAATTAGTGAAAATTTGCGTGGGGTGAAGTTTCTGTCTACTGTCTGTGGGGGAGGAGTATATCCCTTGCTTAAGTGAACGACTCACCCGGGAATGCAGGGCCCCCAGCGTGGGGTTCTTGGCCCCCGTATGCATCGTAACCCTTGGGTCTCGTCTCCTGAGAATTCACATGGTCCCATTTTCCCGGTCTCTGTCACATGCAAAGACAGGGCAGCGATGTACAGACACACACATGAGCCGTGAGCCACTGCGGTGCGTTTGAAGTCAACAGGTGGCTTGACATTGAGGCCCCCCCTTTGTGGAAATGTGCTGTTGGTCTGCGGGGAAGGGCGTGCGTTGTGGTTCCAGGGACTGGAGAGATGGCGCGGACAGTCGCCCGAGCACAGCTGTCTGAAGCCCCTGGAGGAGGGGTGGGGGTAGGAAGTGGTGCCCCGGGCGAGCCGTGGCAGGGGGCCCTCGTGAGCCCCACTGTGGGGGACGGCGTGTGACAGCGGGTCTGCGGGAGCTGGGAAGGGCGGGCTGCACGGTGGCGGCAGCGCACGAGCTCCGGGAAAGCCGCTGCTCCCTGGGTAACCCGCGTTCTCTTGGCCCTTCCAGTGCTCGCGCCTCCCGCGCCGCCGCCGCCCATCCAAGGATATGCCTTCAAGCCTCCGCCTAGACCCGACTTCGGGACCTCCGGGAGAACCATCAAGTTACAGGCCAACTTCTTTGAAATGGACATTCCAAAAATTGACATCTATCATTACGAATTGGACATCAAGCCGGAGAAATGCCCCAGGAGAGTGAACAGGTATCTGTCGCTTCACCCTCTACAGGTTGTGACGGACGCGTGGCTCCCCTGCGCACGCAGCAGGCCCTTCCCCGGAGCTTTCTGTGCGGTTCCTTTTCCAAAAATGTCATGTAGTTCATCGCGTCTTGATGCAGTTTGAGGGTGTAGGTTCGTGTTTGGACACGGTCCTGTGCCCGCCCGTCTCCTCGTGCCCTCTTCGTCAGTTGCAGCCCCAAGGCCGCTGCTCTGACCTGTGTCACCGCTGGTTTGTTCCCTGCTGCGGGGGAGGGGCCGGGGCACAGAGGACTCAGCCTGTGGGGCGTCTCCGCGACCTGCTCCTTGCACTGGGCGTGAGTCGTTGAGACGGATTCGTATTGCTGTGTGGATCAATAGCTTCTAGTTGTCACTGCCGAGGACTGTCCCATGATACGAGGATTTCATAGTTTCTTCATCCTCTTGTTGGATGCTTGGGCTGTCTGGGTTTGGCCATCATGAACAAAGCTGTTGAAGTCTTTTGTGGGCATGCACGTTTTCGTTTCTCTTGGATGCAGGAGTGAAGTTGCCGGGTCTCAGGGGAGGCGCAGGCTTAGCGGTGTGAGACACCGCGAAAGGGCTGTCCGGAGGGGCGGCTGGGCCTCGCTCTCCCACCGTCCGGGCGAGGTTCTGGTTGTCCCGTGTCTTCAGTGTGTGGGATGGTCAGTCTTGGGGAGTTTTGAGGTTTCAGTAGTGTCTCTTGGTTTCTCTTCGTGGTTTCAATTTCCATGTCCTGAGAGTGAGTCGAGCACTTTCCCTGTGCTTGTAGCTGTGATTCCGCTACATTTGCACGTCACGTAGTATATCTTTTTCTTTTCTTTCTTTCTTTTTTTTTTTAAAAAGATTTTATTTATTTATTTGGCAGAGATCACAAGTAGGCAGAGAGGCAGGCAGAGAGAGAGGGGGAAGCAGGCTCCCCACTGAGCAGAGATCCTGATGTGGGGCTCGATCCCAGGACCCTGGGATCATGACCTGAGCCGAAGGCAGAGGCTTAACCCACTGAGCCACCCAGGTGCCCCCACATAGTATTTTCTTTTCTTTTTTTTTTTTTTTTAAGAGACGGGGTCTCGCTATGTTGCCCAGGCTGGAGTGCAGTGGCTATTCACAGGCGCGATCCCACTACTGATCAGCACAGGAGTTTTGACCTGCTCCGTTTCCAACCTGGGCCGGTTCACCCCTCCTTAGGCAACCTGGTGGTCCCCCGCTCCCGGGAGGTCACCATATTGATGCCGAACTTAGTGCGGACACCCGATCGGCATAGCGCACTACAGCCCAGAACTCCTGGGCTCAAGCGATCCTCCTGCCTCAGCCTCCCGAGTAGCTGGGACTACAGGCGCGCGCCACCGCGCCCGGCCCCACATAGTATTTTCTAATAAAGTGTCTGTTAAAGCCCCTTCCTGCCTTGCATCTTTGTTACTGGTCTGTCGGAGTCGGTCATGTACGTGAGGTACAGGTCATTGTGAGGTACAGGTCGGTGTCAGGTACAGGTCAGTGTTGGTTTTCTGCCTGGTTTGAGGCTTGCCATGGCACTAAGTGGTGTCTCTTAATGAGCAGATTTTTATAATTTTGTTGACATCCAAACTATAAAATGTTGAAAATTGTTATGATATTGTATGTTCTCTCCAGGAAATCTTTGTCTGTCTGAAGGGAGCAAGGTATTCTTTTTTAAGCAGATTACATTTTGGGTATATATATATACACGCACACATATGTGATTTTATTTATTATACATATGACTTATATATATATGTGTGTGTGTGTGTATGATTTTATTTGGGAGAGCGCACAAGTGTGCGAGAGTGTGAGAGTGTGCGCTCAGGCAGGGGGAGGAGTAGAGACAGAATTTCAAGCTGACTCAGGTTTGAGCTCAGGGCCTGACTCGGAGCTCCAGCTCACGACCCGTGAGATCATGGCCTGAGCCGAAACCAAGAGTTGGTGGCTCAACCTCCCGAGCCCCCATGTGCCCCGGGCCGGTGTGTCTGTTCAGGCCTGTGGCCCATCTTGGACGAATGCTCGTGTGCTGGGAAGTTAGAGTCTGTTGAGAAGACTTCTCTTTCCCCATCAACTTACCTGGGTGCCTTTGGGGGCGGGGTGACTCCACTGATTTTCCCTGCTACCAGGAAGGCTCCCGGAATACTTTCTTGCGGTGGCTTTGAAAGCACAGATCAGTTGGGGAAAGCGGACGCCATTGAATCTTCTGGTCCAAACACAGGGCTGCCGTCCCCATGGACGGGGTCTACCTGAATTTCTGGTGGGACTTAGTCCTCCTGTTCCACACAGACGCCTTTCCGTTTATGCTCTCTTAAGTTCCTTGTGTTCTTCGATGTTCATGTAAGTCGTATTTTAAAATTTCATCGTCCAGGAAGGAAGTTTTTCAGAAGGAGCGACTGCTAACGAGTGTGGGGTTTCTTTTCAGAGTGATGACAAGTTTTCTAAACTTGGGCTGTGGTTCTCTAAGGGGGACAACCCCGTGAATATACCAAAACCATTTGGTTGTGTACTTTAAAGACGTTAAAGAGTTTTTCATTATTTTTTTTAACAAAGGTCGTTTTCTTTCTTTCCAATTTCTAAAGCAAGTTACTTATTTATTTATTTTTTTTTACTTCATTACAGCGTCTAAGAAACCCGGCGTAAAGAGCATTGGATAGATGGATAGATGCGGTAGAAACAGACCTCCTTGCCTTGTTTCCACTCCTGGGGGGAATCATCCTGCCGGCACCCACAAAATGTTCTGGTGCTTGTAGGATTGTCTCGGAGCCCCTTTAATAGGCGGAGGGAATTCTCTCCCTGGTTTGCTGAGAAATGTCCCATCATTAGGTTTTGAGTTCTGCCAAATGCTTTTTCTGCATCTGTTGGTGTGATCAGGTACTCTTTCTTTTTCCCCCACCTCCTGTTTTATTTTTAAAGATTTATTTATTTGGGGGCGTGGAGGAAAGAGGGAGAGAGGGTCTCGGGCAGACTCCATGCCGAGCACAGAGCCTGACGTGGGGCTCGATCCCACGACCCTGAGATCCCGACCTGAGTCCAAACCAAGAGTCGGACGCTCAACCCACTGAGCCCACCCAGGGGCCCCTTCCCACCTGCTATTAGGGAGGTGTATTACACTGATTGTTTTTTTTTACACTGATTTTTTTGTGTGTTAAATTAGCATGAATTTGACCCACATCTTTAGTCACAATTAGTTATTTTTATATATTGCCAGACTTAATTTGTTAGCATTTCTTGGTCAATTTTTGTGTCTCTACTTCCGAGAAACATTGACCTGTATTTCTCTTCTTGGGTTTTGATAGCAGGGGCTTGAGGCATTGTCCCGCAGGCTGGGAGGTGCTCCGTCCTCCTCGGGATTCTGCAAGAGGAATGTGAAAGGTGGGCGTCATTTCTTTCTTGAATGTGTGACTGAATTTTTCACTGAAATGACTCAGACTTGACTTTTCTTCCGTTTCATTTCTTTATCAGATACTGAGCTGTTCAGAATTTCCTGTCTTTTTGTGTCAGTCAGTTCGGTGGTTTGCGTCTCTCAAGGAATCCCGTTCCTGTGTGGTGTTGAGTTGACTGGCGGAAATGGTTCCTAATGTCCCTTTCACGTGGGTGGGACCCGCCGAGCAAACCCTGTTTCTGTCTCTTTCCTTCATCGGCTTTGCCACGGGGCTGTCGGTCACAGCCTTCTTTGCATAGAAACGGCTTTTTACTTTGCTGATTTTTCTCGTTTGTGGATGCCCCCATCTGTTTTCTTTTCTCTGATCTTTATTACCCTATTCGTTTTGAGGTTAGATCATCAAATTTCAACCTTCTTTCTTTTCCAGTCCATTTGTTTAGGCTGTAGGTTTCCCTCTGTGCCTGGTTTTAGCTACAGCCCACAAGTTTTGATACATTTTAATTTTCATTGAAAGTATTCTCTCATTTTCCCTGTGAATTTTCTTTAATCCATGTTTTTTTGTTTTTAGAAATGTGTTCAAATTTGGGGGCGCCTGGGTGGCTCAGTGGGTTAAAGCCTCTGCCTTCGGCTCAGGTCATGATCTCAGGGTCCTGGGATCGAGCCCCGCATCGGGCTGTCTGCTCAGCGGGGAGCCTGCTCCCCCACCCCCGCCTCTGTTGTTCTGTCTACTTGTGGTCTGTCAAATAAATAAGTAAAATATTTAAATAAATAAATAAATAAAATAAGCCTTTTCTGCCTGGCTATCAGTATAGTCACAGCCATCCCTAGCTTACTGTTCAGCTGGCGTGTAGCCTGTATGGACTTCCCCTGTCAGCCTGTGTGTGTGTTTCAAGTACGTCCATTGTAGACAGCACAGGGACTTACAGGGACTTACTCTATTTCCGGATCTTAATGGGCGTGTTCGATTTGCGTAAATCCAATGTAACTGTAAATTCAGTTACCTGCGGTCGAGGGCCACCGTCCCACTGGTTTTTATTCTTTATTCTTGTTTCTCTTTGCCCTTCTCCCTTTGGGCTCATCAGACCTTCTCTGTTCCATCGATTCCCTTGGCTAGTTTGTGCCTTTACCTCTTTTTGCTTTTTACGTGATCACTTTCTGCATTTCAGTCCGCACCTTGGAGTCACCAGTCGACTTGGTGTTAAGACTGTAACTTTGTATAAAATGTAGGAATTTCATAGTAGTGTAATTCCTTTGACCTGTCTGTCGTTTTGCTGTTGTCGTCATTTATTTTACTTCTGTATACATTATAAATTCCACGGTAGGATGCTGTTATTTTAAGGAAATTAAGAAAACGGTCTGTTTGCCCGTATATGAACCGCACCCAGTTCTCCGCTGTTGAGTGTTTTCACCTGGCATCACTTCCTTTCAGCCTAAAGAACATCTATTAGCCTTTCTTGTGCAGGTGTGCCCATGAGGGGATGAATTCTTCTAGCACTTTTTGGAAATCTACAAATGTGTTCATTTCCTTCTTATTTTGCAAGATATTTTTGCTGGATATAGAATTCTAAATTTACATTTTCCCCCCAACTCTTTAAAGTTGTCATTATATTACCTTTTTTTTTTTTTAAGATTTTATTTGTTTATTTGACAGACAGAGATCACAAGTAGGCAAAGAGGCAGGCGGAGAGAGAGACGGGGAAGCCAGCTCCCTGCTGAGCAGGGAGCCCGATGCGTGGCTCGATCCCAGGACCCTGGAATCATGACCTGAGCCGAGGCAGAGGCTTAACCCACTGAGCCACCCAGGCGCCCTCATTATATTACCTTTTAATCATCATTTCTTCTGGTGAATTTTCAGTTTATTTTACTTCACCTATATGTAATTTGTCATTTTTCTTGTGAATATTTTCTGTTTTAATTTTGCTTTTCAGCAGTTTGATTCTGATGTGCACAAGTGTGATTTTCTTTGTATTTTTCCTTCTTGGGGTTCATTAGAGTTTTTCTGGATTTGTGTGCTAATTATCTTTCATGAAATTTGGGTGAAATGTTGGCTATCATTTCTTAAAATATTTTTTCTGCCCCATTTTCTCCTCTATGGGATTTCAGTTACGTGTATCTTAGGCCATTTTTATATTGTCATTGAAACTATGATTTTTAAAAAAGTCTTTTTCCTCTCTGTTTTCAGTTTGGATAATCCTTATTGATCTGTCTTCAAGATCTCTTGACCCTCTCTGCTTTTTGTTGTTGTATCTAGTCTTGTATGGTAATCATCTAATACTTGGCATTTAGATGCTGTACTTCTGAGTTCTAGGTTTTGCATTTGGTTCCTTTTCATAGTTTACGTTCTCTGCTGAGACTCCCCGTCTGTTCACTCATTGTCCCCATCTTCTTCTTAATGACCTTGAGTGTCCTTACAGTAGTAGCGCATGGATCACAGCCGTCCTTGTCCGCTCTTTACAACATGTGGCTCTTTTCGGGATCTGTTTCTATTGACAGGTTTTTCCTTTGATTCCTAACATCACCCTTTTTGCTTATTTACACACACAGTAAATTTTTGCCATTCCTGAACCTTATATACGTTACATTGAGGGAGTCTGGCTGCTGCTTCTCTGGTACCTTGTTCCACATATTCCTGCCTTTTTTGCAGATCCAGACTCTGCCCCCATCTCTCCAGTGCAGTGAGACTGCGGCTCTCCGCTGCTCCGTTCCCCCATGCTGTAGTTGGAAACTGGCCGAGCGGATATGTGGCTTACCTCATGAGTTCTCCATGCCTCATTAGTCAGTCTTCGAGCCGCCTGTTTCTGGGCCAGAAGTAGCTGTCCTCTATTTTCTGTAGTTTCGTAGTGAGGGTAGAAGCATAAGTCTAGGACTAATTACTTTGTCATGGTCAGAGACAGAATTCTCAGTTGTAGTTTCCAACTCAGATTGGTTGCCCAGTTTGTGCTGGTGCTGTATGAAGTGCTCTTTGCTGCCGTATTTTTTTCCTGATTACAGTCTTTTTAAGAGAAAGAATGGGGGATTCATTTCCCTTATCTATAAAGCTAAACAGTGTGGGTATTTACCCCAAAGATACAGATGTAGTGAAACAAGGGGGCACGTGCACCCCAGTGTTCATAGCAGCAATGGCCATGGTCGCCAAACAGTGGAAGGAATGGAGATGCCCTCAACAGATGAATGGATAGAGAAGATGTGGTCCATATACACAGTGGGGCGTTACTCAGCCATCAGAAAGGATGAATGCCTACCATTTACATCGACGGGTAGGGAACTGAAAGGTATTATGCTAAATGAAATGTCAGACAGAAAGACAATTATCATAGCGGAAAGGAATCAGAGAGGGAGACCAAACCACGAGAGACTCTTGACTCTGGGAAACAAACTGAGGGCTGCTGGAGGGGAGGTGGCTGCGGGATGGGGCCACTGGGTGACGGGCGTGAAAGAAGGCGCGTGATTGGTGAGCACTGGGTGTTCTGTGCCACTGATGAGTCATTGAGCGCTGTGTCTGAAATTAATGATGTACTATTTGTTGGCTAATTGGATTTAAATTTAAAAAAAAAAAAAGCAAAACTACTATCTTAATGAAAAGAAAAATAAAAAAAATAAACACTTGGATTTGCCCAGTGTGACCAATATGCATTGGTCCAGGCTCCTTATTTTTAAATTTTTTAGGTAGGCTCCATGCCCAGTGTAGGGCTTGAACTCATAATCCTGACTTTTAGAGCGAGTTGTGTGCACTACCAGCTGAGCCCTCCCAGGGTCCCAGGCCAGTATTAAAATAAAGAGGGCGCTTGCCTTTTGATCTGCCAGGTCTACTGCTGAGTGTCTGTGCCAAAGAGACAGCACGTGACAAAGACATGAGAACCTTGAAAATACCCACTTAGGAAAAACACGTGTCTCTGGAGAAAAACGTTGGGGACAGCTGGTTTCAGCAGCTTCTTCAGTGACGGTCTTCCAGCTGGAAGCGCTGTGAGACTGTCCACCCGTGGCCGTGGCCGATGCCGAGCTTCCCTGAGCCAGACACTTGTGTGGGCCTGTGATTGAGATGTACTCTGAGAGGTGGGGGAAGGCACGGAGAAGCCACACATCTTCTGGGCTTTTTATTGGTGTGAGCAGTTGGGCTCCTTTCAAACAAGATTGGGGGGTATTGGTTTATTTTATTTTATTTTTTTTCATGAAGGAGACATGACTCAGACTTTGTCATCGGCAACAGAAAAAGGCTTTTGGGGATTAAAATTTGATATCTTTACCTGAGTGTACTGCCATATCCTTGTAGTTCCATCAACAAGTTTCTAGAGTGACCCAGTTATCCACAGTGAGATCTGCTCATCATGAATGGGTCTGTATTGTGGCACTGCCTCTGAGGGCCTAGGCTGTCAGTGGTGTTTTGCCTCAGTGGTGCCTCTCTACTTCACAGTCCTCCTACTTGTGGTCCATATATTCTTTTTTTTTTTTAATTAAATTTATTTATTTTCAGCATAACAGTATTCATTATTTTTGCACCACACCCAGTGCTCCATGCAATCCGTGCCCTCTATAATACCCACCACCTGGTACCACAACCTCCCACCTCCGCCCCTTCAAACCCCTCAGATTGTTTTTCAGAGTCCATAGTCTCTCATGGTTCACCTCCCCTTCCAATTTCCCCCAACTCCCTTCTCCTCTCTAACTCCCCATGTCCTCCGTGCTATTTGTTATGCTCCACAAATAAGTGAAACCATATGATAACTGACTCTCTCTGCTTGACTTATTTCACTCAGCATCATCTCTTCCAGTCCCGTCCACGTTGCTACAAAAGTTGGGTATTCATCCTTTCTGATGGAGGCATCATACTCCATAGTATATATGGACCACAGCTTCCTTATCCATTCGCCCGTTGAAGGGCATCTTGGTTCTTTCCACAGTTTGGTGACCGTGGCCATTGCTGCTATAAACATTGGGGTACAGATGGCCCTTCTTTTCACTCCATCTGTCTCTTTGGGGTAAATACCCAGGAGTGCAATTGCAGGGTCACAGTCATCCATGCTAGAAGAAAGTACTCAATTGCCTCCTGGGAAAAGCAGAAATAATATGACTTCCTTGCTTGCAACAAAATTGAAGAAAACCTTTGAGACAACAGGTATATTAAAAATAGCTTTAAAAAGTGATAGAGATGAAGAAATACAGAGGTGTCTGCAGAATAGAGTTCAGAATGACTAAGTTGATAATCTGTGTGTTTCCAAAGAGGTTCGGCAGGTAGAGCAGAGAGAAGTAGAAGAGGAGGCTCTCATGTCAGGGCAGCATGAGAATCTCACAAGAACCAGCTTGATGATGGCACTGTAATCCTCATGCCTCATGTTGCCATTGTAATCAGGATATCTTGACAAAAATCTAAAATGTAAACCTTGTGCCATGTGGAGATAATAAAATGTACCAAACTTGTCACACCACCAAATGTAACCCTAATTATAAATATAACTTATATTAGAATAACAACTTTTTAAAATAATTTTTTAAAGATTTTATTTATTTATTTGACAGAGAGAGATCACAAGTAGGCAGAGAGAGGGGGGGGGAAGCAGGCTCCCTGCTGAGCAGAGAGCCCGATGTGGGACTCGATCCCAGGACCCTGAGATCATGACCTGAGCCGAAGGCAGTGGCTTAACCCACTGAGCCACCCAGGCGCCCAACTTTTTTTAATAATTAAAAAAAAAAAAAAAAAGTGACCCAGTGTTTAGAAATTCCCTCAAGTCAAACAGTAAGTAATAAAGATGGGGTTGGAGCTGCATTTCTGTGGCCGCGGCCAGCCCGCTTACTAGCATGCCTGCTTCTCCCCTGGGTTTTGAGCCAGGCTGGGAACTGCGGCCTAGTGAGATGTGTGAGCGTTCAGGAGTCTTTATTTCACTGCGGCTCGTGATGGACTCTGGCTAAGGTCCAATCTCAAAATTGTTATCCATCAAAATAGCATAGAAAGATGTTGGAAGTAAAGTTTTCCTGTTACCAAAACACACCTGCTGGCACTCTGGGTTAACCCTCCCTCTCCCAACTCTGCCGGCAGCCTGACCAGCCACATTTATGAAACCCCCACTCGTGAGGTGGGTACTGTGCCAGCGGGGGTGCAGCATGGGCAAGAGAGACACAGTCCGTGCCCTTCGTGGGGAAGAGAGTCCCACCGGCATGTGGTCCTCGGAGGCCGAGCTGCTGCTGGAGGGAGCCTCTGCGTGGATCAGGAAGACAGAGAAAGCACAGAGCTCGCTGCGCTCCGTCCCCTGCGAGTGACAGGCAAGACAGTCCTTAACATCCGTCTCCTTACCTGTTTCTCCTTCCACGCTACAGCCTCTGTTACAGCAAGGACAGTGTCTTAACTCTGAGTTCCCAAAACCTTGTGCAGTGCACATGGTAGATGGTAGTAAGTTCAACCCTAAAGCTTTGGTGCAAAGCTGAGCAAAAACTGCCGTCCGTGTCCTATGTGACACGTCACTGTGGGTTCTTGCTAGTGGGCCCTCCTTCTCGGGCCACACCCTCCGTCACCGTGCACCACCAAGTGGCTGCTGTGGGAGGGATTCAGTATAAGGCGAGGTACCTCTTCTCCAGACGCTTCCGTATCCCTCTGGACACAGAGATGGTCTCACAGAGTAGCCAGAGCACAGCACTGGGCCGGGGTGTGTGGGCCTTGCCGCCGGCACTGGGAAACCTTGGCAGTGGGTCAGAATTCGAGCGCTCTGCTCGGAGCACGGCAGGCAAGATGGCTCCTTGCCCTCTGACCGTCCTGCCCTTGTTCCTCTCCAGCTCTGTCGAGAGAACACTGCAGGGGTGAGCCCTCTGCGGGGTGGGCGTGGGCAGGGGGCTGCAGTGTGGCTGGGCTGTTTGTGGCCTGCTGTTTACCTCGGGTGCTGCCCTCTGGAGGGGTCCCTTGGTCAAGATTTTTGAGGACAGTCCATACGTTAAAGTGAAAATAGTATGTGTATGTATCCTTTCTTCTAAGTATTTATCCCAAAGAGATGTATGAGTATGTCTCACATTGTGATGGAAAGAAAGAGAAGCCATCCCCATGTCAGTCAGGAGGGATGGTTAAGTGAGTTCTGCATAGTACCACATAGCTGTAGACAAGTGACACTGTAGACGAGTGACACTGTAGGCAACAGTGACACAGTGCTCCCAGTCCGGAAGCACAGACAGCCAGGTTGTAAGTGGTTGGTTAATATGAGTCAGAGCACGTGATACAATAATGTGTCTCTTTCTATACTTGATGGCTACTTTGTATCTAGTGACAAGGGCCCCTCTCAGAGACACTTGGAAGGAACACAGCAAGCTCCAGACCATGTGTGTGATGCCATATGTCTGAAAAATGATACATTGTATCATTGTATTTCTTTTTATGTACCTGG
Organism: Mustela putorius furo; assembly: GCF_011764305.1. Lineage (NCBI taxonomy): Eukaryota > Metazoa > Chordata > Mammalia > Carnivora > Mustelidae > Mustela > Mustela putorius. Next base: position 38,490,271 of record NW_025421322.1, on the reverse strand, counting down.
GTATTTCTGTAAATGCACAGATTTGAAAATGAACAGATCACTTCTGAGAAGAGGCTTGAGATGAGGAGGTGGTCCAGGCAGATTTCCGGCATTATCTGTATTTGAAATTGACAGTGAAGATGTCATTAAACGCAAAACCTGTGTAGTTAGGAATCAAGAAAAGATTGCCGAGCACACGATAGCGGGGGGCAGGAATCTTTCGCAGGCTTCCCACTGAGTGCTGGACCTGATCTCACAAGCCTGAGATCATGACCTGACCCAGAATCAAGAGTGGGCTGCTTAACTAACTGAGCCCCCCGGGGGCCCCAAGACTACATTTTTTTTTTTTAAGAGAAAACTTGCCCAGAATTATGACAAAAGGATTAAAAAGCAAATAGGAAGTGTGCCAGCCTGTTTGGCTCAGCAAACATGTTCCAGATACTGCCAGGCGGTCTCGCATCTTGCTGCTGGCACTTAGTAGCTTGTGCCTGCATGTGGCTGCATCCTTGCGCATCAGTGGCGAGGACAGAGGCCACCTCTGAGGCTGTGTGAGGGCTAAGTGGGTTGTGTGTGTGTCGTGTCTGGCAGACATTTTATTACAGGGACCATTCTGTAAGAGACGAGCCCATTAGGGGTCTGCAGAGTGAGCGCAGATCGTCTTTAGGGGCTGTTGCCTTCTAAGTGATGTCAGGAGCGTAGCCCCAAGTTTATGCTCAGTCGTGGTGTCTGTCGCCTGAGCCAGACTCATGCAGTCCAGGACCAGACATGGTAGGAAGGCCGGCCTGAACACGGGAAACCAAGTCGCACGTGCCCAGGTGGCTCCGCTGAGAAGTGTTCCAGCAGTTGCCAAGGAGCAGCTAGTCAAGTCGGGTCCCTGGGACTCGTGTTTAATGGGGGCAGACCTACCCCTGAGGCATCAGACGGTCGTGGAGATGGACCGTGGTGACGGTTGCACAGCAGCGTGAACATCCCTCGTGCTGCTGAGCCATGCGTGTAACAGACTGAAATGGCAAGTTGTTTTTTGGGGTTTTGGGTTTTGTTTTGTTAGTGTTTTTTGGTTTCTTGCTTGTTTCATTTTTGTTTTTGTTTTTGTGGGAAGCAAAGCCAAGTTCATTGAGGGCTAGTACAAAGCTCCCCGAGAAGGAGGAGAGCTGAGAAGGTGGTCCTGACCTGGCAAGTTGTATGCTCCTCTGTTTCCCGCTGGTAGAACAGAGAGAGAGAGACCGAGAAGCAGGAAGGAAGGAAGGTGAGTCACCGGCAAGCCAGAGGGAGCCGGTCCGTGTTAACGAGGGAAGGGACGTGCTGTCTCACAGAGAGTGGGCGTCCTGGCCTCGAAATGAAGTGGTGCCATCCCTGTTGATGTTTTGCCAGATCGTACAAGGTGACAGCCCCTTCCCTGCCGTGAGAGTCAGCCACGGAGGTGTGGGAGGGAGCAGAACGGGGAATAATTGGGGTCTTCTCTCGTCTGTATGGTGGCCAAGGTTCTGGATGACTGGTCCCCCACACAGGGCTCCTTGGTAGCATGTCAGGATGACTCACTCCCGCAATGGTTGAACAGCTTCCTTCTTTCCCCAAATATTTACTGAGCCCCGGCTGTGCGCCACACTCGGCCAGGAGCTGGCAGTTCGGAGCGCACAGGGTGTGACTCCGGCCACAGAAGAGCCCACTGTTCGGCATGTGGAGTGGCACTGTTGTGCCAGGTATTGGACTCAATATAGGGCAGCAGGCGTTCGTAGAGACCAAAGATTCACGTGGCTTGGGCTTCAACCGAGGGCCGCGAATACTGGATTCCCCGGCCCTTCCCTCGTGGCCCTGCAGCATGAGACTGGGCTTCCTGGGTTTTAGGCATGATCAGCCTTGTCCACGAGCTCCTCCCCTGCCCACCATCTGCCCGAGAGTGCGAACAGATGAGTGAGTGAGTGAGTGAATGAATAGAGACTCGGTACTGGGGGCAAGCGTGTGCGTGCGTTTCTGTGTGTTCATGGATGTCCACGGTGTGCGGGGCCCTGCGGTTCCACGGATAGAAAGGCAGGAACTCTGCACCTGCCTGCAGGTTTGTCTGGGTTTTCAACAAGCATAGCACTAAGGTCCACTAGTAAGGGGTTTTCCTCTTTACAGTCCTTCTCTGTTCTCACCCTTCTGTGGTGCCTGTGGTCTGTGGTCCCTCTTTGGATGTGAATCCCGGAGTGCTCCACCAGATGAATGTCCTCCATCTGTTCCTAGTTTGCTAACTTAAAAAAAAAATAGTGAACGTGTGTTGAATTTTAGTCATGCTTTTCCTACATCTTTGAAGTAATCATAATTAAAAACCTTTTTACATTTTGATTTTTAAAACATAAATTTATTGAGATACATTTATATACAACAAAATGCATCCCTTTTTAGTTTTGAGTTAGTGAGCTTTAAAAATCTGTGCCTGTGGGGCGCCTGGGTGGCTCAGTGGCTCAGGTCATGGTCTCAGGGTCCTACATTGGGCTCTCTGCTCAGCGGGGAGCCTGCTTCTCCCCAACCCCCGCCTGCCTCTCTGCCTACTTGCAATCTTTCTCTGTCAAATAAATAAATAAAATCTTTTAAAAAAACAAAAACAAAAACCATGCATACACGTGGAACAGCCACCTTGATCGCGGTGTGGGACGTTCGGACTCCCCAGAATTCCTCCCTGCCCCTTTCAGTGAGTTCCCCATCCCGTGTCTAGAGGCGACCAGTGACGTGCCTTCGAGAGAGTCTCCTACAAACGTAATCTTGCGGTAGTGCCGTTTGGTATCATTCTCCTTCCCAGGCATATTTCTAACCCGCAGCCAGCGTGTTGGCACTAGCAGTGCCCACGATGTCCTGTCGTAACCTTGGGCCCTGATTCGTCTCTCTACCAGTTGACGGACATATGAGTCGGTTCCAGTGTGGGACTGCGACACACGTTTGCATTTGAGCATTGACGTAGTTGTGTGTCTTCCTTTCTCTTCTGTGACTGCTGGGTTACAAGGTGGCGTGATGAATGGACACTGACCTTTCTGAGAAGCGGCCAGCTTTACCCCCCCCCGCCCCCGAGTGGCCGGGCTGTTGCTCGGCTCACAGCAGCCCCGGGCGGATCCGTGGAGCAGGCTGGCCTTCACCGAGCCGGTCTGGGCGGTCTGTCAAGGTGGACCCCGCGGGTGCGTGGTGGGCTCTGCGGCTGGTTTTGTGAGTGTTTTCCTCTTGCCCAGTGAGGAGCGTCTTTCCGTGCACTTCCGGGCCATCTCCGTAGCAGCGTCTTCAGTGTGTCTGTTCTTGGCCGTGCCCACTGTTTAGGGTTCGCTTGTTTGTCCTACTGAGTTCCGAGAATTTTTAAAAAACACGCCGTGTGTGTGTGTCCTCTGTCAGACACCTGAGTGTGTTTCTCGAATATTTACTCCTGGTGTCTTGTCTTGTCTTTTTTGTAACTGTAGCTTTTAAAGAGTGAAAGTTTTAATTTTGATGATGTTTTTGAATTTATTTTTATTTTCTTTTTTATTTTCTTGCAGTTCATACTGTTTGTATTCTAAGAAATCTCTGTCTGTCCCCAAGGTCATTAGAGATTTTTTTCTCCTGGGTTTTCTTCTGGACGTGTTGCTGCTGTAGATTTTTATGTGACGTGTGTCATACGGTTTGTGTTGGTTACTTTTGTCTCATTAGGTCCGACCTTTAATTCCTGACATCTGCCCGGCATGGACTCATGTCATTTTTCACAAGTCGCTGGACTCAGCTTGTTAATACAGTGGACCCTGGACAGCATGGCTTGAACTGCACATGTCCACGTACATGTGGGTTTTTTTTTTTTTTTCAATAAATGCGGTACTGAAAGTAATCATATTTTCTTTTCCTCATGATTTTCTTTTTTTTTTTTTAAGATTTTATTTATTTATTTGACAGAGAGAGATCACAAGTAGGCAGAGAGGCAGGCAGAGAGAGAGGAGGAAGCAGGCTCCCTGCTGAGCAGAGAGCCGATGTAGGACCCTGAGATCATGACCTGAGCCGAAGGCAGCGGCTTAACCCACTGAGCCACCCAGGCGCCCCCTCATGATTTTCTTAATGACATTTTCTTCTCTCTGGCTCACTTTATTGTAAGAATACAGCCTACAGTAGAGACAGTGTATGAAATGCGTGCTGACCGGCCTCGATCCGCGGTCGGTCAGTAGCTGCCGTGCGCAGGTACGTTGGGGAGGGCTGCGCTGCCTGTGCCGGTTGTGGGGAGGGTCGGTGCCCCGCCCCTGGTCACCTGCACTTCATTTCTCCATCCGTGTTCATTGGTGACATTCGCCCATGGTCCTGTGTCTTCCGCCCAGGATAAACTTGAGTCAGTCGGACGACTTGCTCTTCAGGTGTGAGTGGAGCTCTCCATACGGCTCTCTGGGACTTGAGTGGACAGGGACTCCTTGACCGAGAAGGGGGGGTCTTCAACGCTTGGAGAGCGGTGGTCTGGAGACCACGTCTCTCTGATGATGGCCCAGAGCAGTATGTGGAGATGCGGAGAGAGACCGCACGGTGGCTACAGGGCTGGGCCAGCTAGGAGACACTAGTGTCTCCCACAGGAGTCGGAGGCCTGGTGCGCTCTTGGTGGAACCATCAGAGAAGATGCCCAAAGGCTCTTTTTGCCCCGGGCATCTCTTAGGGGCCTGGTGTTGGGGCAGGGTTGGCCGGATCCCTGGAGACTGAGCGGCCAGGACTAGCACGGTTGAAGGTCGGCTGGGCAAAGCCGGTCTGAATAAGGAAAGCCTTCGTAGGCCAGCGGTCCTCATATTCCGGCAAAGGAATGGAATGAATTCTTGCTTCCTGAGAGATGTCCAAAGCCCTGTCCCAGAGAAAGATCTTAGAACTAGGCTGAGATCAGATCTCCCCTGCGGAGGGCAGTTTCTTGGACGTCCTCTTCCTCCCCTCAGCCGGCTGCCGGAGTCCCCCTCATTCCCACAGCCCACGAGCTGCTGACGGTGACTCAGATGTGGAGCCCATCCCGGGCCGGTATCACGGCCTTTCCTGTCTGTATTTTCTGAGGCTTTGTGTGAAAGAAGAGTCACGTATTTGGGGAGTTAAAGCAGAAGGCCTCAAAACCACCCTGAAATGCCTACAGAGGGTGCTGAATGGGGCGCTTTGGGAGGAAGCCTGGGGTGGGGCGTCGCTCTCCCCCGAGAAGGAGCCGGCAGGACATTTGAGCTGTCTCTGGCCATTCAGTGTGTTTCTGCGCGTCTTTCTGCTGTGGACGGCGAGGCACAGCGGTCACGGGGGGCCCACAGGTCAGTGCTTCCAGAGCCCCGCAACAGGGGGGTTCCTGTGTGTTTGCGGGACGTCTGCCACTATGAAGCCCAGGGAACGCGCGGCACCGGCATCTTGAGTCCCGTCGCAACAAAGACCCTGTTTCGTGCTCATGGCCATGCAGTCATGACCGTCCCCTTAGGTCAGGCTGCCGCTGGGCTTTAAGGCGAGGTTAGGGTGTTTGTTCTGGGGCCCAGGCTGAAAGGGTAGTGGCACCCAGGGTGCATGCTTACAGCCGATCCCAGGAGCACCGAAGGCCAAGCGAGTCACACAGACCTCGGAAACACGGGCGTGGGGCATCTTTGGACTTTACAGTGACAGAGCAAGAGCACGGCCAAGCCAGCCCCCCGTGTCGACCAGGGAGGGGTGGGGTCCGCTCTCGTGGGAGGTCCCGGAGAGTGTCCTGCAAGTCACCCGCAGAGCACGTGGTGTCCGGACCCCCAGCTTGGGGAACGGGACCCCCAGAAGTTGAGGGCACGTGTGTCATGTGGCAGGCGTGGTGTGCAGGCGCCCGGCATGGGACGGCGCTCCCGTGTCCCACTGGCCGAGGGAGCGTCCACCCACCGGAGTCCGTACAGAAGAGTGTTGAAAGTCATCGTGCTGAAAGGAGCCACAGGTCTTACCAAATTGCTCACAGACCGGCGCTAGAGGACTGTTGTCCTTGTGTGCGTTTCTCTGATTTTATTGACATTTTGCCTGAATTCTGTCCTGTTTCAGGGAAATAGTGGAACATATGGTCCAGCACTTTAAAACACAGATCTTCGGGGATCGGAAACCAGTGTTTGATGGAAGAAAGAATCTGTACACAGCAATGCCCCTTCCGATCGGGAGGGATAAGGTACGTTTATGGGCATGAGTTTGGGTCGGACGATGTGCAGTGAAGTAAAATTCAAACGTGTTGTCATCTGCTCGGTCACCTGGGAGGAAGGGGTGGCCGGTTGCTGGTGTTTCACGCTGAGACCCGGAGAAACGTCCTTCCCTGTCTTGTGCTCTCCTGGGTCAGGGGCTCGGCCAGGTGCAGAGACAGGAGCCGAGAGCTTTGTGGAGCTACACACCCCCCCGCACACGCAGGCGCGGCGCCCTCAGACCGGAGCCCAGGTCGCATGGCGGGACTGTAGAGACCTGTGGAGAGCACGTTCGCGGGGCCAGGATGTGTGTGATGGCGGCGGTGGGACCCAGTGGCAGCCAGTGTTCTCCTGCCTGATAATCACTGATCATTAATCACCACAGACCCTGCTTGCATGAAAATGTCACCTTTTCTGATTGTTTTTGTTGTCACGGCTTTACTTAAAGAGTCATACGATTTCTGCCTAGAAGTTGTCACTTCTTGGCACGTCTTCCAACAACTGGGCTGGTCTGGGACGGTAACAGGTTGTGTTTATTAATAGAAGAAGAGTAAAGCTCGGGTCAGACACGAGCTTCACGCAGACTCTAGAAACAGCACAGCAGAGAAACAACCTAATGACTTACTGCTCCCAACGAGAGCGGTAAAGACGATTACCTTTGAGAGCGACCTGCCCAGTTAGCAGCTCCAGCCCCCGCGTCCCTGGGAGGGAGTGCAGCTCGGCGCTTAGAGACTCAAGCTGCTGGCCAGCAAGTTGCGGGTTCCCCATGGGCATTACATGGTTTTACTTTTCTGTTCTTTTGTTAATCTTGACGTGACTCAGCTCCTTGTGCACGTCTGACTTGCCGGGAGAGTGGGGGGTTTTGGCATCCGGCAGCGCCACTTGGACTTGGTCGTGCTCTGATACCCGTGAAGTACGTAACGGCAGGGGGAGGCTGCGCAGTGATAAGGACTCCTTGCCAGCTGGTCTCAGGGGGACCCCGAGATAAAAGTGGGCACGGCAGGGCTGGCCAACACTGACATTCTGAATTCGAGGGCGTCCTGGGACCCTTTGCCTGTCCGTGGAGTTGGGATTGTGCCTTGTGAAGAAACCTGCTGGTACGTTTGGAATGTATTGATTGTGAAGTTTTTAATTTGCACATTTGTTTTTGTTTAAAGTCGTATAAGAAAAAAAGCAGAAGGAGTTTATTCACAGTTTATCTGTACACATTTATAATTAGACACTAGGCGGGGCATAGGAACATTTCTCCTTCAGAAGGGGTGGGGGAATCCTACAGCGTTCGGATTTAAAACTTGTCGCTGCAGAGGTGGACCAGGCTCTGGGTTGAATCGGGCCTCGCGTTGCCCTGTCCCAGGGGTGGGACCTGGGCTGAGACATCTTAAAACCCTGAGTGCTGTGTCTATGAAAGAGAGATGTTTCCCGGGGTTCCTGTGAGGACTCAGCGAGCCCTGCCGGGAGCAGGATCTCCCCTGGTGATGAGCTGCTTGTGGCCCTGATGCCCGACCAGGGGGAATGGGAGTCTGCATTTCTAAAAAGCAGCCTTGCGTGATGCCCTTATGGCTGGTCCCGGATCGAACTTTGAGCCGTCAGGGTGTCGAGTCACAAGGACGACACACCCAGCAGAGATGGGTGGTGTGGTTGGCTGTCGGAGAGGTCGGGGTGCGTCCTCCACGCTCTCTCCTGTGGGTTCAGCCATCAGCAGGGAGACCCTGCCCCAGGCCACTGCTGCGTGTCATTTTTCAGTTTCTGTCCAACCGCTGGGATACCTGGACGTTAATCTCTTCTGTGTGAGAGTGCATACAACGTGGCCCTTTTCCTGCTCCATGAACTCACTCTTGTAGCAAATCGTCTCTTGTTGTTTCTTTTACTCTTTTTTTTTTGTAAAGTGTTTTTCTTTGCGCAGTGAGCACTTCTGTAGTCAGAGATAACCCTTTACTGCGCCTTCGCCTGTGTCTGTGGGCGGCCAGAGGGGGCTGCGGGGGCCCCGTCCAGGTCTGCGCCCAAGGCGTGGCCCGTGGCCCTTGCTCACAGGCGGCGGTGCCTGTAATGCAGCCTTCCCCGGGCTCAGTCGCCCACGCTCCGTAACTCCAGCCCTTTGGGGGGCTGGTGCCACGGCCAGACCAGCTCCTCACAAGTGAGAAGCCGAGACTGAGGAAGTTGTCAGAGTTGATCCACTTTGGGGTTAACTCGCAGGCCTGCTTTGCAGTAACAGCGTGATTTGCAAGATCAGAATCTGTGTTGTTTGTTCCCATCACTGGTTCTGGCCTTGGGCCCCTCTCCGGGTCTTCAGCTTCTGGTGGCTCCCGTCGCCCTCTGTTTATTCAGGGAAAGCAGGAGTGTCTGCTTCCTAGAAGGCAGGGACACGCCAGGCCAGGGGCACAGCTCCCTGCGGGGAAGGGAGGGCGCACGTGGGCAGGACGCACGGCTCGTGCTCCCGCCTGCTCCGCGTTGGGCCCCACATCCGGCCGGGGCGGTGAGCGCAAGCCCGCTCACCTGAGCAGGTGCTGGGGCTTCTGCGCTGGCTCCGAGGCTCAGTAGGGTTGAAGGCGGAGCCCATGGAGGCGGGGAACCATCCGGCAGGTCCCTTCCTTGGGCCGCGTCCAGGTGAAGGGTCAGCCCTTCTGCTCTTTGGAGCCGTTGTGCTTCTTAGGGCTGGGGGTCCCTCCTGTCAAGCCATGGTGCCTGTCCCCGCACCGAGAAACCAGTTGGCCTGGGTCAGAGGTGCTGAGCAGGTGCAGCTAACAGCTGGCAGAGTAGCCCCTTGCTGTCCCTGTGGTCCCCCTGGGGAGGGTAACCGAGTCCCCACACCCCTCAAAGATGAATGAGGAAGGACTGCGATTTTGTCCAAAGTGATTGGGAGGAACAAGTGGCTTTCTGAGGAGACTGGCCACCGGTGGTCACAGAGGGCCTTCCGTATCAGCTCCCTGCACACAGCTCACCCACAGTGGGACCTGCGTGGCCCACGGAGTGGCTGTGCAGGCTCCGTGGGAGGTGGCCAGCCCCAGGGCTCTGCCTGGGCTGCCTCTTTCCCGGAACAGGTGTCAGTGAGCTCACGGGGCCCGGCCTCACGACAGCCGCGCTGTGGACGAGAGCACGCTTGTTTCGTCCATCCAGTTTTTCTCTGTTGCTTCCTGTGGGGCGTGGAGCCAGCAGGGACTCTCCTCACGGCATCTCGGACTCTGTCGGCCCAGCGACTTGGAGAGTGCGGCTTTGGTCTATCTGGAGAGGTTGAGTTTCACAGCAGGCTCCCCTTCCTCCAGGCCAGGGTGCAGCCGGGGAGCCCGATGGAGCCACCTGCCCCAGTCAGGCCCTGGAAGGTCCCAGAGCCAGGAGCCCCTGCGTCCCCCACCTCCAGCCAGTGGCCTTGGACTGCTGTGTCGTTGGGTCCGAAAACTGCGGCTTGTTCAGAAATCGAAGTATCCTGGTGTGTGGACGGACTCTGCCCGCTGGCAGCCCAGACCGACAGAGGATGTCCTCAGCCTTGTATCACAGCTGGAGGCCAATGCTGCCCTGTCCTGTGAAGCCATCTCTGTCCCGAAGCTGTCACATAGGCCTGCTGGCCAGCCTCTTGAGGCACCGAGCCCAGCAGAGACTTGCGGGGCCTGGACCTCGTTCTACCTCATGTGGGGCCAAGAGGAGGCCAGGCCGGAACCCACTGAAACATGGTAGAAGTGTCTTTTGCTGAAGGAACATACGGCTGCCTGCCCCGCCCCCGTTGGCTTCTGGAGGCGTCTCCCCAGCTTTATGGAGGTGTAATCGGCAGATGAAACTGCTTGTATTTAAAGTCTGGGATGATGTGATATGTCTGTACGTTGTGGAATGATCACCACAATTAAGTTATAATTAACATGTTCATCACCTCATGTAATTACTGCTTTTTAACTTTTTTTCACATTTTCTTAATTGACGTGGCAAAATGGTATGGCGGTGCCTTTCTTGCAAAGAAAAGTTGGGTTTGTTTATCTGAAGGCCTCATTACTTCCTAAATACCTCGTTTGTGCTTGAGGCCAGACTCTCCTCTCCTTAAGGACAGGCTCTCCCGCCGCCTGAGCCCCGGCGTGGCTCTTCCCGTAGTGGCTGCCGGTCGCAGTCCTGCAGGACCGGAGCGGCGGGGCGCTGGGCAGGCTCAGACTGCCATTTGCGGCTGCAGTGTGGTGGACACGCCCGTGACCGGGTTTCAGGTGTACGACAAAGCACTTGGACAGCTGCGTGCGTTACGAAATGCTCCCCATGACGATCGTGGTTGCCGCACGGCGTCCTGAACGGGACTGACCGCACTCCCGGGGCTGTGCCGGGCACCCCCGGGACGGACTTCGCTGCCCGGACGCGTGCACCCCTCCTCCCCTCGTTCGTTTAGCCCGGCCCCCCACCCCTCCCTCTCAGGACCACTGGTTTGTTCTCGGGATTTACAAAAGTCTTCCTGTTTTTCTGTTCGTTTTGTTTTTTAAATTCCAGATATAAATAAAATCATGTGGTGTTTGTCTGTTTCACTTGGCATGATGTGCTCTGGGGCCTGCCCGCGGTGTCAGACGGCAAGCCGCCCTGCTCCGTGACGACCGAGCACTGTCCGTCACACGCAGCCCGCGTCCTGCGACCCCGTCGGCCGGTGCCCGTGCTGCCCTCCGGTGTGGCTGTTGGAGAGAACGCTGTGGCCCGTGCAGGGACACGCGTGTTTCTTCCGGTTCGTGTTTCCGTTTTCCCGGGCGCGTCTCCCGTAGTGGCGTTGCCGGGTCGCATCACGTGGGAACTCCTGCCGTCCACTCTTTGAGGACCCTCCGTGCTGTGTCCCGCGGCGGCTGCGTTCCTGCCAGCGGTGCCCAGCATGGCCCGTTTCTCCGCATCCTCACCAACACTTCCTATTTGTACCATTTGGATTCCGGCCATTGGGACAGGCATGAGGTGACAGCTCATCGGGGTCCTAGTCTTCGGTTTTAGCAGCCGTGTGTGCAGCCATAACCTCTATCATTTCCTTCTGGAAGGGGCCCTGCCACACTGTCCTTCTGTGGCTTGGAGCAGCCACTCGCTGCTCTGTCCTGAGGTCCCTGGGCCCGCAGGTGTCTCTTCTCTCTCTCAGCTGTCCCCGCGCTGGGCTGTGGGCCACGGCTGGGGAGTGGCTGCAGGCGTGGCGGCACTCCTAGCGCTGCTAGGCAGGTGTCCTCCGGGACACGTGCATGCAGGTGACTTAAGTGCACAGGATCGGCTTGCGACTCTCGGCTCTAGTGACTCTGACTGTTGTGAGTGCATGAGGGGAGGTGCTCCTCGGGAGTGGGGAGTGGCCTGCAGCCTGTTGTCGGGGGGAGGCTGGGGAGGAGCCTGGTCCGGCCCCCACGCTTCCCCTGGATGGGGCTCCTAGGCCAGAGTTTGGAGTTTGCCTGGCACCCGCAGGGGTAGGGCATTGCCTGCGGGCTGTAGGGTGGACCCTCTTCCTTCTGGGACTTGCAGGCTTGGGGGGCCCGGGGAGGTGCATCTGTGTCGTGCTTCCCCTTGAGGTGACAGGCCCCGGTAGCATGGGGAGCGGGTTGGACCTTCAGTTTGAGCCTCTGTATTTTTATGTATAAGAAGTGGTGAATCACGTCTCCTCTACTGGGATCTTTGGATGTTTAAGGATAAAGTAGATAGAATCCGTGACCTGTCAAATTAGACGTGCCATAAATACTAGTTTCAGGATTCAGAATGTTTGATCCCTAGGTGGGGTCTGTGTTGGCCATATGTTGGGGACATACTCCGATGACCGGCCAGTGAGCTGCGGGAGCGTGAGTGATGGGGCAGAGGTGGGTCCGGGCGCTCGAGGAGCCAGGCAGGGGTGGGGTGAGGGGTGGGGTGAGGGGGAGCGAGGGGCGCTTCACAGCCGGGTGGAGGCTGTCTGCTTCAGAGAGTGGGTCATTGGGGCAGGCTCCCGACCTCTGTCAGGACGCCAGTCGCTGGCCACACGTGACCGTGTCAGTGTGGATTCAGGAAAAGTTAACAAGCTGGAAACTCAGTCCCTCGGCCACACTGTCCACGTTTCAAGTGCTCAGTGGCCGCATCGGGGCAGTGGCTGGCGTCCTGGGAGGCACCAGAAGAGACTGTTTCCGCTACCACAGCAGAGTCTTCGGACAGAGCTGGGGGAGACCGTTGAGCACTGTTGTGGCAAGCGTTCTGAGGCTTGGCAGAGCGTTTTAATTTCTTCTCAGGGGATTCTGATGGGTCTCGTAGTTGAAGCTTTTTTTCTCTGCGTGTTTTGTTCCTGGAGGTGCCGGTGCCCTTGGGATCAGCTCGTCTCGTAGAACAGCACCCGGGAACGTCGGGAAAGAGCCTGGCACGGGTCCCCGCCACCCGCATTCCCTGTTCAGAGACCGATGTTCCCACATTTCGCTGTGACCCTGTTTGGTTAGAGGAAAGCGGAGGCTTCGCCGTCGGCGGGCGCAGACCCATCTGGAGGCGCGGGTGTTAGCGCTGGGCCGTTGGCTTTACCACACCTCTGTTCCGAGAAGGCGTTTGGTTCCTGATCTCTTCACTGCGAACTGAGCTAGTGGACTCTTAAGGGACCCAGAAAATGGGAACCCCCAGACCCACTGCAGCACCTTCAGTTCCACCAGGAAGCAACTCTCCGACCCCCGCCCGGTCTGGGGTGCCCCACACTGGTGGTGCCGCCTTAGGGCATGCCTCTTGCTGCCTCGCTCTGGGCTGCCTCTGTGTGCGGGGCCAGGCTGCGGTCCCCGGCCCCGCATCAGTCACAGCGCCTGTGTGAGCCTGGTGGGGTAGAGGACGGGCTGAATTCCGCAGCCCAGCCATGTTCCAGAAGCTGCGTGAGTAACATGTGCTCTGCCCGTCCCGGCAGGTGGAGCTGGAGGTCACGCTGCCCGGAGAAGGGAAGGACCGCATCTTCAAGGTGTCCATCAAGTGGGTGTCCTGCGTGAGCCTACAGGCGTTACACGATGCACTTTCGGGGCGGCTGCCCAGCGTCCCCTTTGAGACGATCCAGGCCCTGGATGTGGTCATGAGGCATTTGCCGTCCATGAGGTGAGGACCAAGGAAGCAGAGCGTCTGCCTCCGGCCCGGAGCGTGACCTGGAGGGGGCGAGGTCCTGTGCAGGGATGACTGGGATTTGGGAGTCGGGGTGGTGGTAGTTCCGGGTTTCTGTGATGAAGATCATTGCGCTACTAACATGAAACACTTTTAATATAAAAATCACCAGGGGCCCTTCGCCAGCTCAGTCAGTAGAGCATGTGACTCCTGATCTCAGGGCTGTGAGTTCGAGCCCCACGTTGGGCAGAGATTACTTTGAGGGGAAAAAAAAGAAATCACCAGAATGCTCAACCCGGTACAAAAAATTGGCCTGCCTGCCCGTCCTGTGCTCACTTGTGCTCCTTCCCTTGCCGATACCGTGAGCGCGGTGTGTCCGTGGCGCCCATGCATAGGACTGGGACTAGTAGGCTGATCCCAGTGCCCACCTGGCAGTGTGCCCACCGCGCGGAGGCAGGGACCGTGGGCGACACAGTGCTTCGGACTGCTGGCTTATTCCACGGGGCGGCTCTTCTCCCACAGACGGCTGCACTTGGACTTCCCGGGACAGAGGGTACATGGACGCTTGGAGGGCTCGTGCTCAACCCCATGGCAGGGCTGCACTAGTCCCCGTGTCACAGCCTCAAGGGAGCCAGGCCACTTGGCCACGCGCAGACCTTGGGGTTCTGACCTGGGACCACCTGCTCTTTCCTTGTGTGGGGCACCTGCCAGGGCTTTGGGAACCGTTTGAATGAACCAATGACCAGAGACATGAGTCCATGCTGACCTCAGAGCGACAAGGCTCAAAGATTTGGGGGGGGGGGGGAGCTCCCTTTGTTCTTTTGTAGTGAGAGAAGGTGCTCTGGGATGCCTTGTTGGATTTTAAAGGGACCCCGGGGTTCTCAGTCTCCAGACTTGGGTGGGGGTGACCAGATAGCTGGCGGGTGTCCCTCGTGCAGGGACCTTCCCCCGGCCTCCAGGATATAATCTCTTTCTGCTCGGAGCATCTGTCGGCAGGAAGGCAGGTGGGTGAGGATAAAATAAATCTGGAAAAGGCAGTTCACAGTGTTGAACGCGATCTTCAAACAAGTGGCAGAAATCACTGTGATTTTTGTTTTCTGAGTTTTGAATTAATTACCGTGTTACTTTTAGAATCAGGAGGAACGTCTCCGTTCATTTTGGAGAAATATTAGAAAAAGTGGCAGGAGTAACGTGTAAGGAAGAGAAAGGACCGTCTCCACAGTCTGGTGGATAGTGCAGCCCGGGGTGGATAACACGAGCCCCCAAAGACGCATCTTTCTTTTGGATCCTCTGTAAGGCACGTCCCGGGGTCCAGGCATCACCGGCGCTGCCGCACTAAGGCGTCTGCCTCACGCACTGGGCCTCCTGCTCTCTGTGCCCTGGGGGTAGCGGGGCCCTGAAGGCCTGCAGGTCTTCCCACATGTCCACTTCGCCGTCCCGCCTGGGAGGCTGCACCCCTCACCCCCCACACACACACATTGAGCCCCTGCCCTGCAGAGAGGCCGCATGGAGCGGCCACTAGATGCTGGCCACAGCGGCCACTAGATGCTGGGTGCCATGTCCCGACACGGTCCTAGACAGGGCAGCCGGGCTCCCTGGGCCCGGGGCTGCTTTGGTCCGGCCGCCTCGGGTGGACGCTCCTTCCAGCTGTCCCTGCAGTGCACTGCCCGAGAAAGACGTGAGGTGCTGTGTGCAGAGAAGCCCTAGTCGATGAGCAGGGGAGGCTCAGAAGCACGAGCCAGAGCTGGGGACAGACCGTGCGCCCCAGGGCCTGCGCGGCCAGAGCCCGTGCCTGGGGTCCGATGCCACGGGGGGAGGAGCGGGAGACCCACTCGAGGGAGGAAGCCGCCGAGGCCCTGGGTCTCCGAGGCCGTGCCTCCAGCAGTGTTCCTCAGGGTCCGCCACAGACACCTGCCACACGCCGCTCGGGGACCTGGTTCGGTTCGGAGGAAACTGGCAGAACCGTGGGTACCTGTGCGCGGGCCTGCTGGCTGTCACGATGAGCGGACTTGGTGTCCGCCTGTCCTGTCTGACCCCACGAGGGCTCTTGTTTCAGGTACACCCCTGTGGGCCGCTCCTTCTTCACGGCGTCCGAGGGCTGCTCCAACCCCCTTGGCGGGGGCCGGGAAGTGTGGTTTGGCTTCCATCAGTCCGTCCGACCTTCTCTTTGGAAAATGATGTTAAATATTGATGGTAAGCAAAGCCCCTGTCTCTGTCGTCAGGGGACGGGGTTGGAGCGTTGCCGAGGGGCTGAGATCCGGGGAAACGCCTGTGTGGCCATTCCCAAACGTGGCCTCCGTCCAAGCCGCAGATGCCGTGTCACAGCGGCCTTCCTCTCCTGCTTGTGAGACGTGAGCCTCAGAGCCGCCTGCAGGGCCCCCTCCAGAGACTGGCGCTCTGGATGCTGAGACGGGCCGGCGTGCCTGACTCGTTCCCAGATCCTGCTGCCCATGTCCAGCAGGCAGGGCTTCCCCGCGCCAGGCCCGCCCTCTGTCTCACCTTCTCATGTTGCTGCCTGGTTGGCAGGAGCACTGGGTAGCTGGCTGGGGGCCAGCCTGCTCTGGTGCCTCCCGGCTGGTCTCCTCCGGGCTCGGGGTGCGCTGCCCTCTCGGGAGTCTCGGAGTTGCATCACGTCAGGAACGGGAAACCTCAGAGGGTCCCCGGTTATGGCTCTTGGGGTCTGGCGGAGTTTCATCTTAAGGCTTCTGAGTCTCAGAGGGCAGCTTTATCTTTGGGTCCCGAGCGGAAGGAGTATGGGGCGGCCCCTGCTCATGCTGTCCCAACCCCAGGACCCGGAGGTGCACCCCGGGGATGGCGGGGAGCAGAGGCCAGGCGGCCGGCCTGCTGGGGACACACCTCACCTCACCCCTTGCTTTTCTTTTGTTCCCAACGACAGTCTCAGCAACTGCGTTTTATAAGGCACAGCCGGTAATCGAGTTTGTTTGTGAAGTTTTGGATTTTAAAAGTATTGAAGAACAACAGAAACCTCTGACAGATTCCCAAAGGGTCAAGTTTACCAAAGAAATCAAAGGTGGGTCCCTGTCTCGCACGTGTGGCCCCGACTCTCCCCCCTCGCTGCCCTTCCTGAGCTCCTGCTGGGGAGGAGGTGGCGAGCACAGTCAGCCGTCCGATGAATTCCCACAGAGACGAGCCAAGCCATGTCACAGCTCGGCAACAGTGATGTTCTGAGTAAATGGCTCTCCACGGAGGCGAGTCGGTGACTGGTGGCCTGCACGTCCCTGGACTCCCGGACCAGAGAGCCCGTAGCGCTCGCTTCTGTGCCTTGTTGTCCTCCGGCCTCACATCCCCGGCAGCATCTGTCCCCACCCGCCAGCTCACCCCTCAGGGAGACACGGCCCGGGTGTGGTGGCCCGGCTCAGGCCCCTCTGGCTGGCTGGCACCTGTCACCCACTCTCCTCCACACCTGTCCTCAGAGGGCTTTCAAAAGGCTGTCAGAAGTACCCGTTGCTAAAAATAATCCTGGAGAAAGCACAAAGTCTCTCTGAGCCAACGTAGTGACTTTTATCTTTAAGAATAGTGGCGAGCCGCTGGCCTTGGCATTTCTGGGGCAGAAGGTGGCCCTGGGGGTGCGATGGGTCCCCGCGCAGGGGTCCTCCCCTTGGGGCCAGTGTAGCCAAGCAGCTGCCCCAGAGCCCCCTCCCCTCCTTGGGTCTGTGGGCGTGGCTCCCAGGACAGCTGGTGCTTGGAGGGGGTGGTGCTCTGGGCTGGGGTGGGTCTTGACCCTGAGGCCCCACTGCTCTGTGTCCCCAGGTCTAAAGGTGGAGATAACGCACTGTGGGCAGATGAAGAGGAAGTACCGTGTCTGCAACGTGACCCGCCGGCCCGCCAGCCACCAAACGTAAACGGCCTTCCCTTCCCCGCAGATCAGCTCTCATGGTCGCCCCGGTGTGCACACTCCAGAGCAAGGGCCCTTCTGGAAAGGCTCATTTCATTCTAGTTCAGAATTTTGGAACTGCATGTTCGGCCCAGTGGAGCTGGGTGGCACCTGAGGAAACCCAAGTCACGCAGTTGCTCTGCACGGGGCGGGACGGGGTGGCGGCTCCCTGTGGATTTTCCCTCCAGAGCTCTGCAGGCGAGAGAGGGTCATTTGGTTTGTTTTCTAATCCTCGGTGCTGGGCAGGAGCCGGGATCGGTGGGCGCCCCCCGCCCCAGCCTGGCCAGTGCTGGGCCGTCTGTCTCTTGCCGTGAGCTCCGGTCGGAAGTTGGCTGGGACGTGCGCAGGCCATTCGGGGGCCTCGTCTGTCCTCGGTGCCTCGCGCGTACTGGAGAGCTCTGTGATCTGTGATTATCACGTGCTGTAGGTGTGGAAGTATTTTTTATTTCCCAACTCCAGAGATAATATGAAAGTTTAAGAACTTCACGTCTAAAGGGCGTGATTGGTCTTGACCCCTGGAAGGTGCTCGGGACGTGCGCCCGCCCCCCAAACCCTCATCCCCCTTCTTCAGCCCTCGGCAAGCAGACTGGGGGAGCCGCCTCCCGCGGGGTCCGCTGCCTGAGCCCCTTCCTGGCTTCCCTAGGTTCCCGCTGCAGCAGGAGAGCGGGCAGACGGTGGAGTGCACGGTGGCTCAGTACTTCAAGGACAGGCACAAGCTGGTCCTGCGTTACCCGCACCTTCCATGTTTACAAGTCGGACAGGAGCAGAAACACACCTACCTTCCCCTCGAGGCAAGTCCCATCTGTCCACCTGCCCTGGGGCTGGCCTCCAGCCAGGGACGCCCCTTGCGCCTGCCTCCCCGTGAATGACACGGTGAGGACATTCCCGCGGGGTTCCTGGGCCGATAGAGGACGCGCCCGTTGTGCCCAGCAGGCCCCATGCTCAGGCTGGAATGTTTTCAGAAAAGCTGCTGTTTTCTTCACTTGGAAAAGTCCTGGCCCGGGGGAAGACTAAATGCTGAAACTGACCCAAATTTTAACTCTTTCTGTTAGTGTCTTAAGTTCTCTGGACTCGTCCAGTTACCCCGGTGTCCAGTCGGTCTTCCTGGGCCCCGGTGGAGAAGCCCAGCTTCCTCCCCATCAGCGCGTAGCTTCCTGCTCTCACGTCACGGGGTTCCCAGCGCACGGCGGGGCGGCCAGGCTCCCCCAGGAGGCTCCCTGCTGCTGACCGCAGGCCCCCGCGCAGCCCCTGGTCCTGGAGGATTGCCGGGTCAGCCGCTGCGGGGTCTGCGTGGCGCCACGTGTGGCTAAGAGATGGACGTGTTCCAGGCTGAGCCAGGGTGCCACGCTCAGCCGCAGACCCCAGCCCGTCCCCAGCACCGGGCCAGCGCCGTGTCTGTCCCTTCTTCGTAGGTCTGTAACATAGTGGCGGGACAGAGATGTATCAAAAAACTGACCGACAATCAGACCTCAACCATGATCAGAGCGACTGCCCGGTCAGCACCGGATCGTCAGGAAGAGATCAGCAAGCTGGTGAGAGTCGGGCTACTGTGGCCGGCCTGGGGGTGGGGACACCATGGGGACTGTGCTATGTGGTGCGGGGGAGGGGAGCCCCTGATGTTTGGGATGGAGACCGCTTACTTCCTTTTTCCTTTTCAAGATGCGAAGTGCAAGTTTTAATACAGATCCGTATGTTCGTGAGTTTGGAATCATGGTCAAGGACGAGATGACAGACGTGACCGGACGGGTCCTCCAGCCGCCCTCGATCCTCTACGGGGGCAGGGTACGTGGAGGGCGGGGCTGGGACACGTGTGTGGGTGCGCGCTGGGTCTGCCGGTGGGGGTGGAGCAGCAGCTTTGGACCCCCATGGGGCAGCGCTGTTGCCAGAGGTGTAGACCGGTCCGGGGTCAGGAGTCCTTGCCGCACTCGTCCAAGCCGGCACTTGTTATGGGGCCTCAGGAAGACTGAGCTGCTCTGCCCTTTCTGAAGATTTTCAGAATTACCCTTTGTCTTTTCAAAAAGTGACTTTTATTATCCCATTAAAATCTGGAAAGCATTGTTCTTGGACACTCTGCACTGACGAATTATTTTCTAGAAGCTTCTACTTTTTCTTGGGTGGGTTTTTTTATTTGTTTTGTTTTGTTTTTTGACTGGTGTCGGAGGTATTTGGTGACAAACAGTTGTTAGTCATTCAAGTTTTTGTTTTTGCCCGTGTAATGCCCGGCCTCGGCAGCACATCGTAACGCAGTCCTGTCTGTTGAGCCCCGCGGAGCTCGTGGGAAGGGTTCGTGCACTCCGTCAGGCCAGGCCTCCAGATGTGGAGCGCAGCTCTACGGGGCGGACGGCGGGGCCCAGGGGCCTAGGCCTCACTCACCTGCGTGCTGTGACCCTGCCTGTCACCCTAGTCCTCGGGACCTGTAGCAAGGCCTGGTTTTGTTTGTGGGGTTTTTCCCTTATTATAAAACACAAGTTCTGCTTTTTAGAATGTTCCGAATTTCAAAGGGTAAAACAGTTAAAGGGAGGTGGCACTTGGCCTGCTCAGCGGGAAGAGCCTGTAGGTCTTGATCCCAGGGTCATGGCTTTGACTCCCACATTAGTGTGGAGCCTGCCTACCGAGCAGCACAGCAGAACAAGGCATTACAGGAAGAAGACGGTCTCCCCAGGTCTCTCGGGCTCTCCCAGGAAGCCACTGTGTTCGCTCTGTCCTTCGTGAGCTGCCCAGGGACGATTCGTATGTGTTTTCATCCCTTTCAGTGCAAACAATAACATTAAGTATGCTTCTTTTTACTTGAAACTTTCTCGTAGAGCACACAGAGGTCTTGGAGATGGTTCCGTGTCTCTGATGCGTGGCTTGTTTGGGCTTAGGATGTTTTCTGTGTGGGGGTCCCTGTCCTCTGAGGACGGCCTCTGAGCAAGGCTTCCCAGCTTTCTCAGCTCCCTTGTGCGTCTGCTGCGTGCAGATGCGGACGCTGTGCAGACACAGCCCCTTTGAGCCCTTCTTAAAGCCCTCAGAGGGGTCTGCCCCGGTCAGTGGAGAGGCGGCTAGGAATAGAGGTTTTCGTGGCCCGTGGGTGGTCAGCCCAAATCGCAAATCCAGTGTTTTTGTTTTTGTTTTTTTTCACGGCCCCTGCTTCTGTCTGACTTTTTGACTATTAGTAAATGCAGGAGTAGTTTGGAAAACAAAGTAGCTCTTGTAAACTAATCTTGCAAAACTGTTAGAATTGTAGGATTGAAAGTTTATCCTGCTTCTAAATGAGCACATTTTTCCAGATCTCTGAACCATTTCAGTGGGAACACACATTCTTCTTCACCTACCCTACTCGTCCATTGTCAGAGCGAAACGTTAAAAGCCCCCCCAGGGAACATTTAGCGATGTCTGGAGGCTGGCCTCCAGTGACAACCACCGCTGACGTCCTACAGCACACAGGACTGTCCACACGTCAGCAGGGCTGAGGCTGACACTCGTGTGTGTCACAAGAGCCTGTGTCTGCTGAAGCCATGTGTGCTCACACGTGTGCGTGTGGAGTCTGGAGTACCAGACCCGTGGCAGGCCGTCTCTTACGGAAGGCTCTCTCTAGTGCAGTGGGGACATAGTTAGAAAAATACAGGAAAGAAAAGAGGTTCCTCCGATGGCAGTGCCGAGGCCTGGTCCTTTCTGGGTGACAGAGGACAAGCTCCAGTGGGACGTCCCTCGCTCTGTCTCTACAAGTCGGAGCAGCTTCCATTCCTTACACCGGGAGGCATGGCCCGAGGAGTGGAGGGTCCTCCCCAGCCCACCTGCTCCTGCGCCTGGACTTCTTTCCCCTCCTTGGCTGCTGGCGTGACGGCGGGTGGAGGGAGCGAGAGCACGTTCTGCACCCGGAAGCCCTCCTGCGGCATCCCGCGTCCCTTCCATTCCTCGGGGCTGCCGGGAGCTTTGTGGGATTCTGGGCCTCTCTGCTCCCTGCGGCCTGTCCACCCCTCCCTTCTTCAGTCCGTCCGTCTTCCGTCCGCCCTTCCCGCCCCCTCTGCTCACCCAGCCCCCCTCCCCCTCCTCCGTCTGCCCCGTTCGTCCTCCCTCTACCCTTCCAGCCCCATCTCCCGCCCAGCTCTTCGTCCGTCCGTCCGTCCGTCCGTCCCGCAGACATTCTGGCCCACGTGCTCTGCGGGGCAGGTCAGAGACGGGAGACCACACAGAGGCTCCGTTCTCAGCTTCGGGAGCACCGGCGGACCAGGGGCCCGGGGGACCATCGGGAGAGTGACACAGTCCAAGGTCAGAGGGGTGTGTGCCCCCTTTCTCCTCACTCTAAACTTCTTGCCATTTGCAGAATAAAGCGATCGCCACCCCTGTCCAGGGCGTGTGGGACATGCGGAACAAGCAGTTTCACACGGGCATTGAGATCAAGGTGTGGGCCATCGCGTGCTTCGCCCCCCAGCGCCAGTGCACGGAAGTCCACCTTAAGTAAGGCCGCTTGAGGGGCGGGCGCACCTGGCCTGGGCGGGGCCTCTGGGGGCCGGGGGCGGGGCCGCGGGGGGGGCGGGGCCGCGGGGAGCCGGGCAGCAGGCCTGGTGGTGATGGCCGGGTTTGGTCCTCCGCCTTTCCCTGGCATAGGACACTTGCCCAGGACGTGGGAGCCACCTCAAGGCTGCTGTTACTTCTCAGACTTATTGGTGGAGGGAGTGTGAAGAAGTAGCACAGATTATGTAAGAAACAAAGCAGTAAATGAATAAACTTGAAAATTAGATGCAAAAGAGAAAATTACATTCAGTGAAGTCAAGTTACTCGGGAAAATAAACCATAAAAACAAAAAACTTGGAAAAAAAAATTGTCCCTACTTGGTCCAGACGTTGGACCCTTTGAAAGTAGCACCATGAACGTGAAGCTTCGCCACTCACACTTCCGTGCCAAACAGACCTAATGGCGGAAAGAAAGCTTGAGCTTCCCGCCTGTCTCGGTGGAAGCGGGAAGGAACCCCACGCCCGAGGCGCGCACGTAGCTGCTGCGCATCCTAGCAGAGGCTGGCCCGGACAGTCCCGAGCACGGAGTCCGGGGCCAAGAAGCTGGCTGTCCTGCATGTGGCCAGCAGAGCGAGCCGGAAGCACAGAGTAGACTAGGAAACAAGTCAGTTGAGTGTCAACCCAGGCGCCCCTCCGCTGTGTTCTGGCCTCCGCTCCTCTGTGCTTGATGGCCCGGTGTGAACGCCCCTGCGGTGTACGGGAGCGCATGGCTAAGTGCACTGAAGTCCAGGAGGCCAAACCCTGGCTCCCCTGGACCAAGCGTCCATACCACACTGTAGAAGGCGATGTTATTTTTATTCCAAAGTTTAAAATAGAAGCTGTTGATGAGTCTGAGCCCCTCCCCTCACCGTGACTTCTCCAGGCCCGCTGGCGGCAGCTGCTGGTGTCCCTCTCGCTGTGGTCGGTTCCATTCCTTCCCACAGCAGTGTCATCCAAATCCAAGATGTACACCCAGGATCAATGGGGGCATTTCAGGGGGCCGGGGCGTTCACAGTTGTCCTCCCCATGGCGGTGTCTGGTGTTCCAGAGCCCTGGGTTCTTGTACCAGCGCCCGGACGCCGGTCAGGCCTGCTGCTTGGGTGGCCCCTGCTGGGAAAGGACAGCACTGTCCCACACCTGCGAGTGGCTCACGGGAACTGCTGTGTGTGCACACACCTTCTCCTTGAGTTGATGCGTTGTCCTGGTTTCATCCAGATCTTAAACTTGGACGCGGACGTCAACAGACGGGATTTGGGGTTGGGCCGTTGAAGCCCGGCCCTTCCTTGGGGCCTCTGGCTGGTGTGGAGCCTTGGGCACTTGCCGTGCATTCGCATCGACTGGCCCTTCTCCTTCAGGTCCTTCACGGAGCAGCTCAGAAAGATCTCGAGGGATGCCGGAATGCCCATCCAGGGCCAGCCGTGCTTCTGCAAATATGCCCAGGGGGCAGATAGCGTGGAGCCCATGTTCAGGCATCTGAAGAACACGTACGCTGGCCTGCAGCTGGTGGTGGTCATCCTGCCGGGCAAGACCCCGGTGTACGGTAGGCCCCCCTGCTCTCGTGGTCCCTGTGGCCCCTGCCTTCATGACCCTGGGGGGGCTGGGCGTGGCCTGAGCCTGGGTGTGCCACACCGGGGAGTGCTCGTGCATGGCCCATCGCTCCCACATCCGCGCCGAGGCCACCCTCCCTGGAGGCCGGCACCTGCAGTTAGCTTGTCATGCCCAGTTGGTGCCCGCACAGGGATCGCAGGGACCACCATCTCCATGCCTGCCTCAGAGCTCGCTGGAAGTGGCGGGAACAGCAGTCGTGGGTCCATTTAGCTAATACTTAGCAAGCGCCTGCGGTGATGTCCCAGGGCTGGCAGGTTCAGGGTCCCAGCCCCCCTCCAGGAGGCCCCAGGGCAGTGGGGGTGCAGACAGGTGACTCCAGGACAGGCGGTGCGGCTGGGGACCATGAAGCTCAGGTAGTGTCCCCAGCCAGGTCCCCAACTAGATGGGGACAGAATCAGATATACAAAACCCACACATCACACATCTCCTCTCTGAGCACCATCTCCAAAGAGCGAGGAGGATACCACTGATGTTTCCATCCCGAAGTGCCATGTTCCACAGGGTGCAAAGGAGCAGCTGACAGTGGCTTCATGAAGAATGCAGAAACGGGGCGGGGGGAGGCTCGATAGCTCTTTCAAGTTGGGTGTGTGTGTGCTATGGAGGTCGAGGATGCCAGTGTCTTTATTTTAATGACTCAGGATTTGCTTATAACCCTGAGCACCGTGATGGAAGGCAGCAGTCCTAGCCAGGAGTGCTGTGTCCCCCGGGCCGGCCTGGCTCTGGCCATATGGCCCTGCAAGTCCTTGAAAGGCTCCTCAGTCCTGCCAGAGCCCAGACTCGAGCTCCGGGGCCTGACTTCCCCCTGCCTGCCAGTCACCCCTTCCAGCAGCGTAGCCACCCACGGGGCTGCCGTGGCTGTGCTTCCATGCGGACGGTCGCAGTCTCGGGGTGGGGGCCTGTCAGGGTGAGCAGAGGAAGAGGGGCCAATGAGAGCTGCCAACGTGTGCCTCTTCCGTGCTCCGCAGCCGAGGTCAAGCGCGTGGGAGACACGGTGCTGGGGATGGCCACGCAGTGCGTGCAGATGAAGAACGTGCAGAGGACCACGCCCCAGACCTTGTCCAACCTCTGCTTGAAGATCAATGTCAAATTGGGGGGCGTGAACAACATCCTCCTGCCCCAGGGGAGGTAAGGCCGGCTTTGCCACGTGCGGCGGTGGGCAGCACAGTTCCCGGAGGGGCGGGGGTGTGGCGCACGGGTGGGCCCCTTCAGATCCCTGGCACCAAGCACCGTCCTGGACAGTCCCAGCAGACATGGGCAGTGCCGCCCTGAGTCTGGGGAATGAGGGGCATATGAGGGTCTTGGAGTGAGGTGAGGGCAGGAAGGGCTCAGGGGTCCTGGGACGTGGGACGGGGCAGCCATGCTATGAAAGGAGCTAGCGGGTCAGAACCGGAGCTCACCTGGAACGTCTAGCACACGAGCCTCAGCAGAGCGACACGTCACTGCTGCGTGGGCTGCCAGTGAGCGCCCCTGAAGCCGTCGGAACCAGGAGCCGACCCCTGGAACCCTGAGAGGCTCCGCAGCAGGGCGCACTGTTGGCAGACCCCAGGCTGGGGTAGGGGTGTGGGGCTGGCATGGGATCAGTGGGCGGGGCTGTGGGGTCCTTGGTCCCTCTTGGCCTGGCGTGGGGCCCTGGGCGCCCTGAGGGCAGGCCAGCTTCTGCTGCAGCAGGGAGAGAACTCTGTGGGGACAGATGCTGTCGGGGGGTTCTTGCTGAAGCGTCTTGGCCCTGGGGTTCGGGTTTGATGACAGACATGGGTAAGCACGGGTCGCTCGCCACGCTCACTCTTCAGTGTGTCAGGCCACCCCCGCTCCGGAGGCAGCAGGAGGTCTGGCTGCCTCTGTGAGCTCGGGCCAGAGGCAGGGAAGACGGCCGCGTGTGCCGCAGCCGACAGCCTGTCCGGGCTGCCTTTGTGGGCGCGGCTGGGCACGGCTCCAGGTCGGGACCCAGGCGGGGGCGTTCTGGTGGGCACACAGCAAGGCCGCGGGCGAGGGCCGCCCTTTCAGAACATGGAGTCCGCCCGATGCGGGGAGTTAGTAGGTCGCCGTGCGATGGCGTGGAAAGTCTCTGAACTCGGGGTCTGACGACTGAGCTTGAAGACGGGCTCTGCGAGGTGGGATCGAGTCACGCAGGCCCCGCGGAGACCCAAGGAGCCTCCGAGGGCAGGCGGTGAGCGCCCAGCCAGCGGGCTCTGTTCCGTGGGTGCCGGCCGTGAGCCAGGACTGGGGCCGCAGCCGCCAGAGTCCCAGGCCTCTACTCGGGGGACCCACACGCATGGGTCTTGACAGGTGAGCAGCAGTGACATCGTGGGAGGAACCAGAGCTCAGGAGGGTGAGGAGCTGGGGTTTCTATGGCAACGGACTGGTGGAGAAGGTAGCGCCGAGCAGAAGGGCATAGGCATGTGGGGATGCCTGCGAGAAGCGTGTTCCAGCCCCGGGCGTGCTTCAGGCAAGGGCCCCGGTGGGAGCCTGGCAGGACGGCTGGGGGTTGTTCTAGCCCAGGACCCAGGGGTGGGGGGCTGCTGGCAGTGGCCTGGGGCTCCCTCCGGGCAGGACACAGGTCCTGGAGGTGTCTGTTCTGAAAGGCCCCTGCGTTGTCTCTGGAGGGACGCTGGCGCGGGGGAGGGTGGGGGCTGCCCCGAGACGGTATGTTAGGAAGGTGGCGCTGCGGGGCCCGCAGACAGGTTGGGTGTGGGCTGGGAGAGGGTCCGAGGCGTCCGAGGCGCTCGCTCTGCTGAGCCTCTGTGGCCCTAAGCAGCACAAGGGGTGGGGCGTGCGGGGGCGTGCTGGAGGGGCTTCACGGGTGGGGGAGCAGAAACAGGTCTGCTGTCGGGGGTGGGGGGGCTTAGGGCTCCGCAGCAGAGAGCTGGGATTGAAGGCCAGGCAGCAGACCCCGCAGGGCAGGGCATAGACAGGAGGGAGGCAGGCCTGCTGCCCTGGAGGCTTCAGGGTTAAAAGTTCATGGAGCCTGGGAGCCAGCCGCGGGGCCCCAGAAGAGAGTGGAGGAGAACCAAGCAGGTCCTGGACCCCAGGGGCACTGCAGTCTGTGTCACGTGGTGTGGACTCTGCCACGCAGGGGTGGGGACCTTGTGCAGGGAGCCTTGTTGCCGTGGCAGCAGGCCGTCTGGTGGGAGGGGCCGAGGCTGCTGGGAGGTGGAGAGCGGGCGCAGCAGCAGGAGCTTAGCAGCAGGCGAGCCTCCTCGAGGAAGGAGGAACGGAGTCTGCAGGCAGGTGTGGCTTCCCCGTGGAGGCGGGAGTCACAGCTGTGGGTTAGGGAGCTGGGAGGAGGGCGCGGCGCCGGTGCCGGGGAGAGCCAGGATGGGGCCGGGCCCTGGAGGCTCACAGAGAATGGCCGCGGTCCACGACAGGGCCCAGAAGCAGGTCCGTCCGCGTGGCCGTCCCCCGGGCGGGGAGCCCCCGTGAGCTCGCCAGTGTCCCACTTCCATGTCCCGGGCCCCCCGGGAGAAGAGCCCCCCCAGGTGTGGTTGGCAGCACGCCAGAACTTGCCGGGGGGAGCCGGTGCACGTTTCGTGGACACGGACACATGACATACACACTCGGAGCCCTTCCCTCACCTCTGGGCTCCGGGGGGGCCTCTGGCCAGCGGGAGTCCTGCGGGGACCGTTCCCCAGTGAGTTCCGCTCCGGGCTGGGCGGGCCCCTGGCGCCTCTCACCGCGGAGTAGCAAGGACGGGAGCGGCAGGAGCTTCTGGCGAGCGCGGCGGGCCAGGCCGTCCAAAAACGCTTGGCTTGTGTGTGCTCACGTCTGTGTTCCTTTCGGCTGCGTTTTCCAGAAGAAAACAGTAAGCCGCAGAGAGCGTCAGCTCTGGAACGCAAAGCGAGCATGTGACTCCCTGCACACAGCCTCTTCAGGAAAGTGCTGGAACACCGCATTTGAACAACGAGGAGCCCTGGGGGGAGGGGGCTGGCACCCCGTGGGCTGAGAGCAGGGGTGCTGCTGAGCATCCTGCAGAGTGGGGGGCGGCCCCCGCAGCGCAGGACGGCCCAGCCCCAAGCTGCTGCTGGACCGCAGGACGACGCAGGGGAGTGTGGCTGCAGGTCCCAGGTGGGAGGCAAGTACGGGACTCTCTCGCGTGTGGGCTCCCGCGTGTACACCGTCGTCTCGTGAATTCGTAACCTGAACGTAGAGACTCAGCACATCTGATGAATGTGGAACGTTCCGGCACACAGAAGCCTCTGTAGCCGTGCACGCCTGACCCGTCTCGTCTCTGCTTCTATGCCTCGTCCCCTGCACTGGGTTGTTTCTTTGGAAGCAGAGCTCAGACTTCGTGTGGCTTTATCGGCCAGGGTTTCTCTGTGGGCCATCAGAAAATACGGGGTTTTTGTCAAAAAGACAACCACAGTGCCTTTGCCACGCAAGTGACGCTCTTCGGGGGCACAGGCCTGAGACACTCCGGCTTCCCTCCGCAGGCCACCTGTGTTCCAGCAGCCCGTCATCTTCCTGGGGGCCGACGTCACTCACCCACCTGCCGGGGACGGGAAGAAGCCTTCCATCGCCGCTGTGAGTACCCGTGCTTCCGCTGGGCCGCGGCGGCCACGTCCTCCCACACGTGGCACCTGTGCCCTGGCCAGGCTGCCTGTGGGAGGGCATGTGGAGCAGCTGGCAAAACAGAGTCTCGTGGAAAACTGGTATTTGGAGGGGACTCTGCACGTGGCTGAGTGTGTCTGAGAAGCCAGGAGGTCGTGACTCCCGTCTTGTGGGACCCCGCCTGCAGCTCCTGGGGGCCTGGGTGCTCTCTGCCTGTGGCGGCCGATGCTGTGCAGGACTCGTTGGCCTACTTTCCTTACGCTGCACTCTTTTTAAACATTTTCGTTTATTCTAAAACGCTAAACGTGAAGTAGTTATGGTCCGAGTTCAGCGGAGGTCTTGCCCTCCATCTGCCCGTGAGTTCCTTTTGGCTTCCGAGGGCTTTGCCTCCAGGCCCTGCACACCCGCGCTGCACACCCGCTCGCCAGCTGTCTCCTGCCCTTGGAGGCTGATCTGGGCCCCTGCTCTGTGCCCCAGCCAACAGGGCCCAGGAGGAGCAGCATAACGGCCTTTTGTTCAAGGGCGTGTGGAATAGCGTGGACTGGCGAAGGGGTGCGCAGGGCCAGGGTGCTGTCTCTGACGGGGCCCCCCATCTGCATCCTGGGCAGCCGGGGGGAGGGAAGGAGGCACCAGGCTCAAGGTCTGTGTCCCCTGCGACCCCCATGGGGACTGCCAGCGTGACCTCCGGGCTGTTGTGCGTCCTGTCACAGGCCTGACCCCACGTAGGGCCACTTGTCGAGCCTCCAGACTAATCAGAGAAGACTGACATTTTCTGAGCACCTGCTACACGCTGGGCTCTGGGCTGCGTCACTCTGCTGAGTCATAACCTCGTGGGGTCACCGCTCGTTTCCTCAGCCAACACATGAAGTCCAGACAAGCCGAGCTCCGTTGCTCGAGAGAAGCAACAGAAAACACAGCTGTAGATAGCCTGAGGCTTAGGGTTAGGGTCTGAGCTGTGTGGGGCGTTGGGGGCCGCTGCACTGTCAGGCTCCCGCGTGAGGGGCTTCGTGTCCCATTCCCTCCATCATGGCGGCTATTTCTGGAGCAGTCACAGACGGGCAGCACCTGCCACGTGTGTGGACAGGGCCAGCCACCCTCTGACCATCCGGGGAGGCTGGGCCCCCGGGAGGTGCAGGCTTCCCCAGGGTCCATTGTGCCCCCCCCACACACACACACGCTGGATACGTCTGGTGTCACTCAGGGGTTGTGTTCCTCTGGCAAGGCAGCGTTCGGTAATGTGACTCTTCCTCCTGGACTCAGCCTTACAGAACCTCCGCGTCCTACCTAGAGTGCGGTTTCCACCTGGTGAGACGCTCCCCAGCCCCTCCTTGCTGAGGAACTGTGCCCCTTGGGCTTTCACCAGCTTGCCCTCGGGGTGGTGCCCCATTCCCGGGGAGCAGGGCTGTGCCCTGATGGGCAGGCAGCTTCTCTGGGGGAGCGTGGTGCTTTGAGGAAATGAGAGCTTCCTCATCTGGCCTCTGTGGGGCTGATGGCACTCAGCCAGCTCGGCTCGCGGGCAGTCGGGGTTCAGAAGAGTCGCCTCCTTTTCATCAGACGCTCGCAGCACACTTCTCTGTCCCGTGTTTAGTAAGCACGGTGGCCACGTCCCAAAAAGAAACCGAGACAGCAGGTTTGACTCCCACACGCCGCTGCCCCTCGACTGCGCCGTGATGTTGGGCGGGTGACATGTGCCCTCGCTCGTCCCCGCAGGTCGTGGGCAGTATGGACGCGCACCCCAACCGCTACTGCGCCACGGTGCGGGTCCAGCAGCACCGGCAGGAGATCATCCAGGACCTGGCCACCATGGTCCGCGAGCTGCTCATTCAGTTCTACAAGTCCACGCGCTTCAAGCCCACACGCATCATCTTCTATCGCGACGGCGTCTCCGAGGGCCAGTTCCAGCAGGTGGGTGCCCGCGGCCGCCTCCGGGGTCTCAGAGTGCCCAAGAGTCACCTGTCCGTCCGGCGCACTGACGTCTGTTCTCCCCCACAGTTCGTGTGGCGGCGCCTGGACGGCGGGCCGGGAACACGCCACCAGCCCAGCAGGACCCAGGCAGGGCGGGGGGGGGACGAGGAGCCCCAGGGAGGTCGGGTCTGGGCCGGCTCAGCGGGGTGCCCTTCTGGGCGCCTGGTGGGGGGAGTCTGGGGACCCCCACTGTGTCTGGGGGTCACCTCCATGTGTGGCGG
The DNA here is from genome assembly GCF_011764305.1 of Mustela putorius furo. Lineage (NCBI taxonomy): Eukaryota > Metazoa > Chordata > Mammalia > Carnivora > Mustelidae > Mustela > Mustela putorius. The sequence continues at coordinate 38,460,471 of NW_025421322.1, read as the reverse complement.
GAAAGGCAGGCTGCAGGGTGGAGGCCTCAGAGCCCTGGTGACGGCTCTGGCAGGGGGCCAGGAGGGCAGCTGGCAGGAGTCCCGGTTGGGAGGAGGGCTTGTGGGACTGGCCACCGTCCGGATGGGGTGGCCTGCACCGGGCTTGCACCGCTGTCCAGAAGGCGGGGGACGGAGGCGTCAGACGCGGAGTGAAAGGGCAGGAGAACAGGTGCGGCATCTTGCTGCGTGCTCTGCTTCCAAGTGCCTGCGGTCCCTCCCTGTTGCGGGGACCTCCGTCCTCGCCCAGCGCTCGGGAGACCATGCCCTGAATGTGTCTCCCCCACACCGATCCTAGCCAGTTACACCTCCACCCACCCTGTCCCCACACGCGCCTCTGGGAGATGTTAGCGGGGAAGGCAGAAGACCTGGGCCTGTGTCCAGTCCTGCGCTGCTGTGTGTCCGAGGCCCCAGGCTCCCCTGGACATGCAGGCTAGAGAATACCTAGACCTTCCTGCTCCAGAAGGGGGCCACAGCTCATACCCCCCCACCCCAGGCCCTTGGTCAGTGGGAAGAAGGGAGTCAACCCTCTGGCCAGGGCCTCAGAGAGCTGCTGCAGGGGCAGGGCTGGTCCCTCTGACATTCGCCCCCCAACATCCACGGCCCAGTGTGTGCCGACCTTGAAGGCACCTCTGTACAAAAGCTCTTGGCTTCCCTTGGTAGAGAATGTTCCCCTTCTGTGCCCCCTTCCCCCCACCCCCTACCACAGCCATACCTGCTGGAGAGGGGTCTGCACCTTCTGTGTCTGTCACTCTGGGAACAGCCTGTGCCTAACGGGATCCCCGCAGCTGGCGGTTCTCAACCCAGAACCCAAGACACTTTGGAAACAACACGATGTTTGATTCAGACCGTGGCTAAAAATCTAAGGTGTGTGGTTCCTGGAGTGGCCTCTTCACGGCCTGAGAAGTTGTTTGCCTGTTTGTCTCGGACACAGAGGCGGAGAACAGCGTCATCATGTCCCTGTGCCCTGACTCCCAGGCGCTTGGTACCTTCCTTTAGTCTTTGCAGCAGGCCTGCACGGTAGGGTGTTCCCACTTGAAAAGTGAAAAAAAGCTGGGCATCAGAGAGGGCCCATGGCTTTCCCAGAGCCGCACAGCTACCTGCAGCAGGGCTAGGGTGTGAACCCCGGTTTAACTCCTGAGCCAGTGTTCGTTCCGCTGGGTTCTCTCCCTCCTCTCTGGCACGGAAAACGAGTTGTTGACTTGATCTGTTCATGTGTGTCTCCCTTTGTGCTTTCTTACTTTTGCGCGTGACGGGTGTTGTTTATGGAGCACTCAGAACATTCTAGAAACCGTGCTGAGGAATGGTATGCACTATCTAATTTAAACCATTTAACTATGACACCTGGGTCTCATCTGCTCAATTATAGAAACGAAAAAGCAAATGCAGAAAGGCAGTCACACCGCTGACCACAAGCCGGCACAGCCGGAGGACTGACCTTCGAGGAGTTGTCAAGCAGCGCGTGTTATTAAGGGGTTTATTCCGAGGTAGAAAGGTACTGTTAAAAAAAAGAACCATCCTTAAACTCATCTTTTCTTTCCCTCAGGTTCTCCACCATGAGCTGCTGGCCATTCGTGAGGCGTGTATTAAGCTAGAAAAAGACTACCAGCCCGGGATCACTTTCATAGTTGTACAGAAAAGGCACCACACACGGCTGTTCTGCACCGACAAGAACGAGCGGGTGAGGTTCTGGGACTGGAGGAGTGGCCAGAGGTCGGCCTTAGGCTGTGGGGCCGTGAGGGACACAGGTGTCTGCTCAGCCCGTGCCCAGAGCCCTGACAAGGGGCTTCACGGAGACCCAGCCCTGGGCGCTGGAGAAGGGGTGTCCTCAGGCTGGTGAGATGTGTGGACCCGTTCATCCCACAGGCCTGGGACAGGACCGGGCAGGAGATCTCATTTGTCTAGTAAAGAAATTACCAGACCCCTGGCTCTGAAAAAAGGCCTGTGGCAGCCATGACAAAGACACTGGGCAGAGTCTCTGGGATACAGACTGGGGACCGTTGGGGGTGGTGGGGTGCTGAAGGTGGTGGGTGGTGGGGCTCCGGGGAGCCTGTCCCAGGGTGTGTCTCCTGGGAGTTCCAGAATAAGAATAACGAGCACAAGGGAGAGGCAAGGTTTATAGATCGAACAGCTAAGAAATCGCTACAGTTGAAGAAAGGTAGGAATCTTCTGGTTACAGGTATTTTCCATGTTCTCAACAGGAGAAATAAAAATAAACATACAAATAGCCTAGTGTCCTAAAGGGCGCAGCGTCATGTAGCCGCCTGTGAAAAGGGACAGTGCCCGCAGGGAAGGGGACACTCCCCTGAGAGCCAGCAGCCCTCCCGCTGCTCGGGTCCCCACACCAGAGAAGGCACAGCGAGGGCGAAATACAGATTGTAGTGAGAGAACGGGACAGTTTGTCACAATCGCAGGGTCACATCCACCAAGAAGATGTAACAGCCCTGGGCTTGGACGCACCTAACGCCGTGACCTAAAAATACGTAAAAGGAAGAAAATACCGTGAGCGAAAACCAGACAGAATTCCCAGGAGAAAGTGACAAACCCTCCATCAGAGAGGCGTGCTTTAACACAGCACGGTCAGACACGCGGGCAGGCACGCGCGACCAAAAGCCAGACGCTGGGAGGGGGGCGACCAGGCCAGGTCTCACGGCGAGCGTCCTGCCGCGGACGCTCGCGTTCACGTGGAAGGCTTACGAAAGTCGCCTTGTTCCTGGTCACAAGGAGATCTTGGGAGATTTCCAAATCTATTGGAAATAGATCTATAGAAAACCACGTTTTTGTTTTTTTTTTTAAATCATACAATTAGACTTTAAATCAGCAGAACGAAAAAGACATTTAAGAAAACCTGAAATTTTAAATTCACTTCTAAGTCACACACGCAGTAAGCATGCAAGGGGAATAAAAACTACAAAGTAACCAGGACTGAATGAAAAGAAGATTTCGTGTCGGACTCTGTGCAGCGCGGCTGGCGCTGTCCTGGAGAGAAGAGGACAGGGTGCGCTGGGAGGTGAGAGACAGGACGGGCCAGGGAGCCGACGGGGCCGGAAGGACCGAGGTGCTGCTGGCCCTGGGTGCGCAGGGAAGGCCGAGGAGCCGGTGTGCTCAGGCTTCCTCCCGCTGCCGCCTGCAAGCCGCCCGCCAGGAGCCACACGGGCTCAGGGTCAGCCTGTTTCTAAACCCCAGCCCCTCTCCGTGGGAGATAATGAAGAAGACTGAGCAGATGAACACAAACGAAACCTGCTTCTTTGAAGATAGGGAGACCTAGCAAGACTCAGGGAGGGAAAAAAGGCGATACTCGTAACCATGTTAAGAACCAAAAGAGTCTGTGACCCCAGAAGGGGGATGTGTTACTTAAATCATCGTGGGATGCTAACAGTTTGATGCTGATAGATACATTAGAAGAACGGGAAGAGATAGATACACATGGTTGTTTGTGAAATCAGGGAAATTACTAAAACCAGCTCCGGAGGATAATCGAATCGTCTTTTCCAAAAGGCATCAGGCCCAGGGAGCCTTACAGGCAAGTGTCACCAAGCCTTCAAGAATAGATGATCTTAAAGTGTGGCGGAGAATAGGAAAAAAGAAGAAACTATTTAGCTTATTTTGTGAAGTTTATGCAGATTTTTTATAGGCAAGTTTTACCAAACTATCAAAGAATAATCTTACACAAAATTTTTTAGAGAATGGGAAGTAATGGGGGCGGGGGTCAGGGGGGGACTCATGAAGTTATCCTGATAACAGCCAAGTGTTGGCAAGGATGTGGGTGCTGGGCCGTGGTCAGGAGCACGGGTCTAGAGCCAGTCTACCCCCAGCATCTGGGCTACGTGGCCACAGGTGTCGGCCTCCTGGGAGCACCTTCCTGAGGGTGTTGGGAAGGTCCCGAGCACTTTGCGTTGTCCTTGGCAGAGAGTAAACGTGTTATTACGAAGACTGTCCTGTGCTTCCAACGGGAGTGCAGACTGGTCAGTCAGCTCGGATGCAGTCTGGTGACTGCAGCCCTGCAGAAGCCCACCTGCGTGTGTGTAAGGAGACAAGTAGACGCATGTTCATTGCAGCGTTGTTTCTGATAGCCGTACTTCGTCTACTAAGAGGAGGAAGCATCGTGATGTAGTCCTGTGCTGGCGTGCTGCCCAGCGACGAGCAGGTAGACTGTGCAGCACGGGAACACATCTCAGAGTCGTCCGTATTGAGCAAAACTGCAAGTGGCAGGATATGTGATACACCTGCCCTGTGTGAACACCTGTGCGGTAACACAGTGTCGTGCTCACGGAGACTTAAATGTGTAGCGAGAAATGAAAGTATTCGAGGGATGATAAAGTCTAAATCGGGGGGGTGCACCATTTTCAGATACTTGACTTTTAAACATTGGAAGGTGTGAGAAAGGTTGGCAGGAAGTAATCCAAAGAGGCCCAGGAGGGACTGGGACTCGCACATGCGTGTGTGTCTGTGGAAGTTGCGGAGCTGAAAAGTCAGTGACTTCCTGATCACGGCTGGACTCCAGAGCCTCCCAGCAGCAAGAGCTGGGAGCTTGGTGATTCTGCAATCCCAGAATATGCATTTAGAGTTGAGTGGTTTGGTACCATCTGTAGCCCAGCCCATCCCCCTGCTTCTTGGACGGCCTGGGTGGGGGGATGGAGAGCTCTCCTGGATGGAGAGCGTGCCCTCTGGTTGGTGGTGACTGAGCCAGCGGGCCAGCGAGGGCGCTCCTGAGCCTTCTGGGCAGTCTAGCTCGTCCGCCTTGAATGTCAGGTGTGCTTGTGCACGGGTGGCGGCCCGCCGGGTGTCTGTCGTGCACGGTTTTAGATGTGTACGTTGTCGGTGCCCTCAGCAGCAACATTGAGCCCTTCGAGCGCTACGTGCATGTTCTTCAGTGAAGGGAAGACACCTGCATTTCTTTCCTGGGACCTTACAAGACCTGGGGGGGGAAAGCACCCCAGCCCTCGTAGGACAGGAACTTGCTCACTTGTAGGGCTATTTGTCAAGCTCTATTTTCGTGCTGTTGTGCTAAGTCAGTGTGTAGCCAACTTAAGGCCGGCAAGATCCGGCCACCCACGGTCAGGAAGGGCCAGCATCTGAAGGTGGCGTGGGTGAGGCTGATGGGTTTGCTTGCTTTCTGTTGTTGTCCCTGGACGTATCTAACGGGTTCCTGTATTGCTGAAGGTTGGGAAAAGTGGAAACATTCCAGCAGGCACAACTGTGGACACGAAAATCACCCACCCGACCGAGTTTGACTTCTACCTGTGTAGCCACGCTGGCATCCAGGTAAGGACCCAGGGTCCCTGCTGCCCAATCTTGGTGTCCCTGTGACATGGTCCGCATGCTCCGCAGATACTCGCAGAGCACAAGCCCCATGCAAGGCACTCCCGGCGGCGAGGTAGGGGAGGTGGGCAGGGGGCCAGGGAACAGGTGAGGGTTAGTGGGTGCAAAGGCCAGGTATGGTGGTGGGGCCCCAGGGCCGTGCCGTGCGCTTGGAGCTCAGTGAGCGAGCTGAGAGCTGAGCGGTGATGCGGCCTCGGGAGCTGTGGCCTGGGACAGAGAGGCTGACTCCAAATCAACTTCCCGCTTCGTGGGGTTCAGCCTTGTCTCCTGCTACACACAAGCGGGATGTCCGGGGAAGGTCACCCCGTAGCCCCTTGTCACCTCAAGACTCCTGGCCTGTGTCGGTGAAGAGGCCACGGGTGTTTGTCCCTGAGCTCCCACTGAGTCGTCCGGAGTGGGGGACCGAAGCCTGGCTTCTCAGCAGGGCCCTGTGTAGGTGAGTTTTGGACTTCATGCTTGCACGTTCACTCCTCTGATCCTCTGATCTGCTTTTAGGGAACAAGCAGGCCTTCCCACTATCACGTGCTTTGGGATGACAATCGTTTCTCTTCCGATGAGCTGCAGATTCTCACCTACCAGCTGTGTCACACCTACGTGCGTTGCACGCGCTCCGTGTCCATCCCGGCGCCAGCATACTATGCCCACCTGGTGGCCTTCCGGGCCAGGTACCACCTGGTGGACAAAGAACATGACAGGTGAGTGGTGGGCCTCTCCTGGCCAGGGGCACGGCAGGGGTTGCCCCTGAAACCGGCTTTGGGAGCTGCATTTTTAGGTTGGGAAACAGGGGGGCCCTGGGGACCGGAGCCGAGCGTAACGCAGACGCCAAGACACCCACGTCCTCACCACCTGGTAGCTCTGTGGCTGCCTCCCCAGACAGCCGGTGCCTCAAGGTGCATTAAGGGCTGCACTCTCTCTCTCTCTCTGTCCTCCCATCCCCACAGTGCCGAAGGAAGCCATACCTCCGGGCAGAGTAATGGACGAGACCATCAAGCGTTGGCGAAGGCCGTCCAGGTTCATCAGGACACCCTGCGCACCATGTACTTTGCTTGACGTGTTTTAGTGTTTACGATTGTGTACCGAGTTGGATTCACATGAGACCAGCTACACTCAGACCAACAGATGCCCAGCCCTTCCGTGACAGCCAGCATCGAACATGAGACGTCATTGATTTTAGTAGATTCTCCATTTTCCAGAATGCCTTCTGTCCCAGATTTCAAACTTGGATTTTGAACTGCAGACCTGTATGAGACCCCATTGTCGTAGGAAATATGGTTTGCCAAAATCTATAAGCTGCTTATTAAAATAGAGTCCCGTGTTTCCTAAAAATCTCCTAAAACCAGTCTATGAACTCAGGGCTTTAAAACATTTTTAATTTATTTGGTCATTCAATTTACTTGTTTTTAACATGATTCTCTATGAAATTGATGGGCTCAAACTAGCTGTGAACGTTCTCAGAGAGTGAAAGTGACACAGAGCACGGCGCTGGTTTTAAAGCCTTGAGCATTCTGAGGTGGCCACCAGCGCTATGTCCGAGTGATTTGAGCGCGTTCCTGACAGGGCTGCCACCAGCTGTTCAGGACCGAGGGCAGGTGGCCCGCCGAGGCGCCCACGGGTGTCTAATCCCGCCACCGCCCGCCTCTCACTCAGCTTGAAATAAGGAGCGGGGGCAGAAGATGGGCCGTGTGTGTTTACAGCATTTCTAGGTCCAGAGAGATTGGCAGACAAGTGCCATTTTAATAAAAATTTATTTAAAAAAAGAAAAAAAGACAATATGCCGACAGTCTATTCATAAGATTTGTCCTACAGGACTGTGACATTTATTTTCCAAAGTTTCTAAAGAATACGGGTCTGTGGTGATAAATACAGTACAATCCTTTTTCACTGTTATGTCTTTAATGTAAGAGAAAAAATATATATATCTGGTTTGCAGTATTAATGTGATAGATAGATGCTGTTTTTTCATTTTATTGACTACGGGGTGCTTCTTGTGATCTGTTCACCATATCAAGAGTGTTGTGGAGCCTGGAGGCTGGACCACCGCCTGTGGTTCTCAGTGCTGACGTACGGGAGTAAGCAGCTGAGTCAGTGTGACCGCCACCCGCCGTCCCCCCCCCCACGTAGCCTGCGTAGCCTGTACCTGTGGGAGGACTGGGCACGGGCACAGCGGCCCTGCCCCACCTCCTGTCCCCCGTGTTGCTCAGCCGATTAAGCACAAATGGAATGTATTTTCTTCCATTCCTGGGAAGCCAGTCCTTGTGTCAGAGTGTCCCTCTCTCTGTGTTTGGTTCTGTTAGATGAGTTTCGTAGGATCTATGCACTGAAAGGCGCAGAGGGCTGGCGGTTGGCGGCAAGCCCCCGCCCTTGGAGGTGGCTGACTGCAAAGCCGGCAGAAGAGATTGGCGTCCTGGGCCCCAGACGTGGTTTGCCCGTCTAGAGACCGTTGCACTAAGCGTGATGCCATGGACCACTTGGAAAGGTAACAATGGACAACTCTGTTTGTGCTCAGTGGGCTATTGGTCCTTGTAGACGATGTAAAAAAAAAAAAAAAAAAAAAAAGTCCACATTTAATGTAGAGGTTCTGGGAAGGAGACGCGCCTTCCCCTCGTGCTGCTTTGTGCTCTGTCGGTTTCCTTCTCCCTGCTGAAGGCCTCCCCAAGCCCAGCCCGACACTTACCTCTGGCCCTGCGGGGGAGCAAGGGCCCCGGGGGCGCCCTGCGCTGGAGAAAGCGCCCACCTCTGTTTCCGGTCTGCGGGCTCTGGGGCGCGGCCGGGCGGGGCACCGGGCAGAGTGTGCCGGGCACTCGCCTAGGTTTGGGCGGCGATGACAAAGGGGCGACTATTATTTGTGAGGATAAGTACTCAGAGTGCGTGTGCATGTGCGTGTGCGTGTCTTACTGACGGCGTTAGCCTCTTCTTGCTGTATCTTTCTTGTTTTGGGGTTTGGTTGGTTGTTGATTTTTTTCCTTTTCCTTTCTCTCTCTTTTTTTTTTGGTCTTTTTAAAATGAACAGAAGCCTCTGCTCTAAGAAATGTTGCAATTCCCTGTCGTCTTATTGGCAATTGGCACTTTCTCCTCTTTCCAGAAGAATGCCGATACACTCTTGGCTTAAATTCCCAGAGCATTCAAGCTAAGGAGGAAATCTTTTCACTAATACACTTTCGGAATCTGAAATTAGGTTAGTTTTCAGCCGTTTTTAGGATCATCTGGAACCGTGTGTCTCAAAGGTGTGTTTCTGCTCCTTGCAAGCAGGGTCCTGGCGGTCGGGCCGCTGGTGGTGCTCACGGAAGATGCAGACTCCCGGATCTGGCTCTCCAGGGCTGGGGCTGGGCGTCTGTATTTTATACCGTCAGCCGAGGCTCCAGGGCTGCCTGAAGTCAGAGGGATCCTCTCCCCCGAGCCCCGGGGACCCAGCAGGGAGGAGCCGTGGGGCAGCGTAGGCGGACTTAGCTAACACCCAGGAGAGATCGCGGGCTGCTGGAAGATTAGACCTAAAATGTGTTTTATTATTTTGAAGGAGGGGTTTTCCTTTTAGTGGGCCAAAGTCCTTTGAGAAGGGTACTTTTTATAGCCCTGTGCTTGTTTTATAAAACTTTTAATACTAAAAGCATTAATAGACCAAACGTCTCCAGCTAGGTAAGCTGCAAACCTTTGTACACATCTGATGATTCAGAATTCAAATGGCTGTAGTTACAATTTCTCAGGTAAATAACTGGTTTCCCAAATTTCTACCAGTCCCCCCATTATTAGGATAAATTTTGAGACAGCATAAAACCTCAAAGTGCAGTAGACTAAGTCTGAGCCCTGTTCCCGAGGAAGCCAAAAGGGGCCCTTGCCCGTCTCTGACGACGCTTACTCCCACCCCAAGGGCTCCCTCGGCCCGCATGGCCCTGACAGGGCTCCCCGGCTCCTAGGGTCGCCCGAGGCTTGGGGCCCTCACAGAGGTGAGAGGTGTCTGTGTGCCCGCTTTGCCCTGCCCCCGCTGTTAAGTAAGGTGTGCCTTGCTTTAAGCAAACTGAATGTGAAAATTATGGTGTAGAAACCTGGATTCATTTAAAAGAAAAACTGGGATTTCTCTCATCTCTTTAAAAAGATGTCTCCTGGTCAGACTCTCATACTGGTAGTCTCCTAGTCGATTTTAAATGTCACTTGAAGAAGAAGGACCCTTCCCAGCCCTTCCTCACTGTCCGTTCTGTCCGCTCCACCGTCGCCCCAGTGACAGAGCAATGAAGGAAGCCCAGGGGAGCCGCGGATGGCCGCCGTGTGTGGAAGCGCCCTTTGGTGACCCTGAGAGTCCGTCCTGTCCGTGTTCTCCGAGCTCAGACTTCCCTAGTTCCAATACCTTTTTGTAAAACTGGGCATACCTGTACTTTCTGAAAGGGATTGTTTGGTTTTGGTTTTGCGAAGTCTTCGCATACACACTTGTGCGACAACATTGTGGGGTCTGCTTTGACATTGTAAGGTGACGTTGCTTTTTGGTAGTGTTGTCACACTCCCTTGGATGAATGTTTGCACTCTAGAGCCACAGGCGACCCCTGGCCACTGGGCGGGCTGGCCCGAGAGGGACGCGGCCGGAGCGGAGGGAGGTCCGCGATCCGGGAGGTCGGCCGTGGTCACTGCTGTCACTGCCGTTCACCCTGGTTACGGAGTGCTCTTCGGAAAAGACAGTTGAGTTCAGTTCCTACAGCAGGGCTTGGGGGGTGGGGGGTTTACTGATGTTATATTATATGTTATTTTTATCGTCGTTAAATGCAAATGTTGCTATTTATTTTTTTTCTTTCTGCTCTGGTTTGATTTGGCCGATGTGGATATCCCCAGTGCACATGGTACCTGATGGATATGATAGAAATTATTTTCCCCAACTTTTATAAATTGCCTAATGTTTACCTGCAAGTTTGCCGGATAATTTATTTTTGAAAGCCACAAATGTAATTTTTCTGGATGAATTGTTTTTCTTATATATGCGGCAATGTAATTTTACATTGATCTGCAGGGTGATTTAAATTTTATTTTTACAAGGCAGTTTTTCAGTCAAATTCTATATTTGATACGATATGCTAAGGGTAGACCAGCCACGCGTCCTGCAGTAGCTGGAACCCACACTGTCTCGGGGGGCCTGGGGGGCTGGGACGGCTTCTCTCGGTGGCTCGTCGTCGTCACAGAAGCACTTGGCTTGTTCCGGAGCCGTCAGGGTCTGGATATACTCCTTCAGCGGGACTGTGAGCTGGTGGACAGTTAAGAGGATTTTTCCCGGGCATTTTCCTATACCTAAGGCAGTTCCATTGGGAGGAGCTTTAGAAGCTGACACAATCCAGACAGTGGACAATCCCGTGGCCCAGAGAAGCCATAGCGATCTCCCTGTGACCTGACTCCTCTCTCGCGCTCGCGAGGAAGGGACGTACAGTGAACAGAAACTTCTGCAGTGTTTGTGCGCCTCACTTTGAGAATGCAAGTGTTTTTATTTATGTTTTAAGCCCTTCCCCAAAGTAACCGACAAGCTTCTCTCGAGCGGCCCTGCCCGCAGGCTCGGCTGCGGTGACGTGTTTCCCGTGTAGATGCGGTGCGTGTGTGCTCTCTGACGGGGCTGTCTGTGTGACACACACGTGCGGACTCTTTTGTAAGGAAAATTTTCAGCTCCGGATAATTGCACTGATTTTTTTGACAACTTCCTTTTTATTGTGTCCAAGTTTGCATCTGCTGTACTTGCTTGAAATGACTGTAAATAGATTTAGGTTAGCAACAAATGACGCGGACACAGCACGCCGCTCTGTCGCGGGGACCGCCGTGTTCTCAGTATTCCGTGTCGCAGCCGTGCGGGCTCCGCTCTGCCTCCGTAGCCGCGTGTCTGTGGACCGTTCATGAAGGACAAAGGAGCCTCGTGTTCTCGTTTCTCAGAAGGGAAGTTCGCGCAATCTGTTGAAAGGAGAGTCTGCTCTCCCCTTGAGGTCCGAAGATTGGATTTTAAAGGCTGCATTACAAATCCCGTGAACACTTTTTTGGTCTGTTTAACTCCTTGTGGTTTTCTGTGGCTTCTGAACGCGTCTCCTTCCAGTCCCCTCCAGCACCGGGCGGCCTGGGTAGGCGGCGTCTGTGCGGCCCGTGTGAACGGCCCGCAAGGGCCCCATCGCTTCGCTCCGGTCCGGCCGTCATCCTGAAGCCATGAGATCACTGTGGTGTGTGTCTGAAGTGTCATTTGCGGCTTCACCCATAGAGGCTAGCGAGACCTGAAAGCCAGGCCTGGTGGTTTTTGCTAGATTAGAAGCACGTGCTCAAGCCCACCGTGTGCCCCTGTTTGCGGTCAGGCTAGCCAGAGTCAGACCCGAACTGCTCGTGGAGTGCTGACGCCATCGTGGTCCCTCCCTGATGCTTTTCTTTGGTTACGTTTTGCCATTTTATTGTCAAAAGTGAATGTATTGGCTTAGCCAAATCACTACAGAGGATGGTTTCTACATACCTTTTAGTTTAAAAAATAAATAAATGCAGATAAAGGCTACCTCTGAATTCTACATAGGTTCATGTTTGCTCTTGTGCGTAGCTATCCACACTGAAAATAGCCAAAATGTTGCCTGTAAAAACTGAATGGTGACCATCTCTCTCTTCAGTTCTGGCTTGAAAATGTGTGTGCCATACTGTGACCTGAGGGCAGTCCCCCACTCCCCCTCGGAGGCATCAGAGGTGCACCGGGAACTTCTCGGGGCTGCCCAGCTCTGTAGCGTGGGGCTCTAAGCAGCCAGAGTGAAGAAGATGGAAAAGCCTCCCGCATGGTCCTGTTGGGCTGCTGGGAGCGTCTCCATGCAGGGCCGTGGGTGGGGGAACCTTGAAACGGCCAGCTGTCCTGCCTGGCCTTCCACTTCCCTGTAAGAAAGCACTTTCTTCTCTGCTTTACTCATGAACGGGTGGAAAATGCCTCCTCTGCTCCCTTGTCCCTTTTATACACTCTGAAATCACGAAGGTGCTGAAACACCGACTCTCGTGCAAATAATGCGTCTAAAGTGGCTGTGTGGTTTCAAAAAACCACACAGTTGTAGCTGACCTTTGACTTTGGACCCTTGAGTTGCTCTCTCTCCCTACTTAACCGTGATCTAATGTTCAAGTCCAAGGCCCTTTGTTTGAAAGGAACACAGGGTCCGCAGCCAGCACTGAAGTAGGAGTTCCCACTGCCGGCACCCTGGGTCCTCGGAGGCTGACTTACGGGCAGTCGCCCCGAGACAGACCATTAGCTCAGAATACCCCTCCTCGTGAGTAACCACTTTGCTGTCAGAATGTCCCTACCCCACGCATTGTGTGTGGGTCCGCCGGTGTCACCCTCTGCCTTCTTCATGTCTTGTCTTTAGGTTGTCTGCGTTCTCTCATCTTTGGAAGGTTTGAATTTGCTCCAGAACGCCTCCATCTGTTTGCTCTTAAATCCCCGAGGGACGGGCAGGTGGTTTTGCAGTTGGAGACATCTGGGTGCGCAGAGGTTGCTCTGCTGTCTCACTGGACATTCGTCAGACACTGACCTTGGCCCAGAGAGGTTCCAAATATAACATTACCTGCAAGTTTTTGCCTTCAGCAAAGTTGTTTTGGGTTTCATGCTACATGGCGTGCTTTACTTCTGAAAGAGCTAAGTGTCCTTTGCGGTCTTTCTAAGAATGTTCTGTACTTCTGCGGTGACTGTGTTTGTCGATAGCATCCCACCCAGGATGCCCGGATGTGTAGGGTGGGTCTCCACAACATCTGCTGACCTGCTTCTGGAACTACTCGGGTGCTCTGGGCTGGCCTCATTTTTAACCCAAATCCCATTCAGGGTATGTCTGGGGACACTGCACAGTGGCTCTCTCCTTGATTCAGTGACATGAACTCTTGAACTCAGACCTACCCATCAGCTTTTTGCATCCCAGTCTCCAGAATCCTGGGGTAGGCCTCTTGCATCGTTTTTGCATTCTTGAAAAATTATTTGAAAAGAGGGAACTGAAGATTACTGGTGCTTTTGTTAACACTTTTCTCTTATTGGCTGATGTGAAGAATGTAGATGTGTTAACATCTTTAAATGCCCTTGGTGGTATGAGACCCACCCCTTGTTTGCGGGGGTGGGCGGAAGCTGAATTGTCTTCTATTTACAACCTCCTTGGATTTGAGTGGTTCAGAGTTAAAGCTAAAACACCAAATATTAACTCTTCACCCTCAAGTGTCTCCAGGAACTAGATGTTGAGGCTGCCCTCCGTTAAGTAACTTCTGAATCAAGGTCCTTAAAACCCTGAGTTGATCCCAAGCACACCCCACACAACCGGGCGAGGGGGTGCGATGCAGGCTGACTGCTCGGCTCCTTGGCCCCACCTGGCAGAACTAGGTTCTCGCACTGGGGAGCCAAGGCTCCTGTGAACTCCGGAGACTGCGGGAACAATCCCGGGGGGACAAGGGGGAGCAGGTCCCTCGGACCCTGGAAGCAGGTGGCACCAGGCTTTCCTCTGGTCTCCATTGGTACCAGACTGAGCGTGTTCTGGAAAACCCAGTCTCAGCCTCTGTGCCTTTAAAGTCCGGTCCTCAGTGTCCTTTTGGAGTCACACTGGGGCTGTGTTTTTAGTGGGAAGTAAGCCTGTACCGTTCCACTAGTCAGTCGTTGACCTTCTGCTTTCGAAGCCGCTCCGCTCCTCAGCTCCTGATTCGGTAAACTGTGATGCCGGCACTCTGTCTCGTGTCGGACAACGTGAGGTTCTCGTAGTCCCGGGACTTCCTTCCCAAGTCCACGTCCATTGGGATTCCAGGAAATCAGCGTAAGATCCATCTCTTGTTGTCGGGCATGGCCCGTGGCCATCAGCAGAACCTGGTGGTTTTGTCCTCAGTGTCACTCGCCAAGCAGATTCCGTGTCCTGGAACTAGGTTTTTAGAAGAGGAACCGGAGTCGTGTCTCTGAGTTGCGAGTGGAGTCCTCAGACATAAGGTGCTAGTCAGTCCCCCTGTCCTTGTTTGGGGGCGCTTCCCGTTCCTGCCGCTCTGCTCTGTGCCGCGGGGAAGCTGCTGGGTGGGTGAACGGCGCGCGGGGGACCGCCCTCTGTGACATGCCGAAGACACGGTTTTGATCTCTTCACTTTTCCAAGCCAACTTTGAGCAGTTTCTTGGCTGATGGTCTAATTTAAAAAACAAAACAAAACAAAACAAAAAACCACTCTTACCCATGAAGGGGTAGGCACCCTTACCCATGAAGAGTCGGGGGGTGTCCCTGTCAAGGGATGATTTTATTGCTTTTAAGTGGGGGAAATAATCCAATATTGTTTACTTTAAAAATGCGTGGAAACTCACCCTTGGCGACTCCTCTTGGTCCTTCCTTCCACCTTCTCTCCATTTTGAAAGGCAAACGTCTTTCCCTCGGCGGAGGTGCTGGCCGCAGAGGGCACGGCACATCGCTAATTTTGGTTCCTCTTCAAAGCCAAACATACACACGACCGAAATCCTGAAAGTACGTAGAGTTGAGCACTAAACTGAAATTTGAGTCCTGAGTTTGATAGTAGATTTTAATGTAGTTGTTGAAAGTATGAATTCATGTTTTATAACTGTAAAGGCAAGTGAGTTTTTACTTTTTTAAAAAGTTTTAAGAGAATAATTGTAAGTTTCTGTGCAGCAAAGTGGCTACTCATTAAATACAAGAAAAGAATGTAGTATCTACATGCAGGTTTGTCTTACCTCTGGTACACTGCAGACGACTTACCTGATACACATTGAGGGCTTTTAACCCTGAGTTTTATCAACTTTTCTAGTTTCATTTTATTTTTATAAAATAATTGAAAAAGAACCAAAAATGAATTCAGAAGTTCCATAGATGGATCTTGCCCATCTCCATTTCCCCCGCGATATAACAGTTTAGAAGATATTTTGAATCAAAATGTGTCGTGACCATTGAAAGTTTACTGTTTCCTAAGAAGCTGCGCGGCTCCAAGGGCGCCGGTGAGGCGGTGCCGTGCGCACCTGCCGTGGACTTGCCAGAGGCTGCGTGGCCGGCTGCTTGCGACCGCGTCCTGTGCTTGTGAAGAAACTGTGCGGTGCTGTTTTGGAGATTGGAAGTTCCTGTATGAACTAGGTTTCTATACATTGGCCTCTCTGTATAACTTCCCATTTGCTACATGAACTGTACAACTCGTTATAAAACTACAGTACTTGCTAAATACACTTCTGAGGCTTCCATCCTTGTCTCTCGGTCCGTACCATTCCGTGTTGAGGATGTCCGATGCCTACATGACGCTAGGTGGTGGCGCCACTGTAACTCAAGCCTTAATCAGATGTTACAATTGTAAGTTTCAGAGTATGCAAAAATAGCAGGCGGTGAGTTTAAACTGTTCCCATCAAGATGCTGTATCATGATTCAAGCCGTCTTTCTCCAGGGTTACAAAGGGAAACTCCCAGTGACCCAGAGCTCTCGCTCGCTCGCTCTTCTCGTTCGCACTCTGGTCCGGCTTGGCTGTTACCGCTGCTTGATGAAAACGGACCATTGTGCATTTCTGTGCAGTCAGTCAAGAAGACCTATTCTGAAAGTCGAGAGACTTTTTCAGGGTTACTTTTAGAGGTTTGGTTTTTTCCCTCCAGTCTGAGATTTATCTGTGGCCGATGGAGAGTGTGATTGGGCATAAATATTCCTTGCTACCCTGCTCACGTTCTGAGGTTTCTTCAGGTAGTGCGGCCTGCCATCGCTTCTGCATAGGATTCTATGGATTTTGGTTTTTGTAAAAGCATCTTAAATTTAGACATAAAATGGAGGGGACCCAGCTTTCTTTACAATGTGGATCTACCTCAGTTAAACAGTTGGGTGCTATTTACTAAGTCTGTCAAATTAAATTGGAAAAAGTAACCAAACAGCAAGCTAGAACGCCACACAAAGCTTGAAATCATAATTTCCGTTTATTTAATAATAGTCTTATTTATTTTGTGCCTTTTGTGTTGAATCCTAATGCATTGGGGAAAAAATCAGTATAAAATGAAATATTTTCCTATTGCAGGTGGGGAGAAAAGCCCAATTGCCCGTGGACTTGGATAGGTTCCCCCAGCCAGCTAGTCACGTCTGTTAAAATCCCAACTGCCCTCTTGTGAAAAGAAATGGCAAATTAACATTTTACAAACAAATTCCAAACTTTCTATGCATATACCAACAGCTCTCTCTTCATTCTTTGTGCCAATGAAGGGGCAGCCGCAAACAGCTCGCACGCACCCTTCCCGCGGCAGGTTCGGCCATCAGCGCCCCCGTCTTCCCCTGGCGAACCGTGTACGTTTGTTTGCCGCGAGCCCACCTCTCCTGGTGGAGGTGCTGGTGCCCGCGGGCAGCCGGAGGGGTTGGGGGTGCAGGCGCCAGCTGGAAACGAGGGAGGCCTGCACTCAGCAGCAGGCCCGGGGTCGCCGTGAGTCGGGCAAGCTTTCTGGCAGGTGAGGCACGAAGGCAGGAGATGGATGACTTTCCATGCTTTTATATTTGGCAGTTTACAATTCTAGACTTTTCCTACTCTGGTGATCTTTTTTAACTTAATTCTTTGGAGGTAACACAATATTTTGGAGTCTTAAGAATTTGATTTTATACCAATAAGAAATAACCAGTAGGGCTCTTTCCTGTAGTACATAGTTTTACTATTTTAAGGAGATCTCTGAATTTTACAAGAGAACCAACATTCCTTAGTGGCAAAACTCTGAAAGTCGATTTGGGAGGCTTTTTGCTGCAGGATCTTGGAACATGGGCTGCTTCTAGTTGAGTGCTTTTCCCTGTCGCGCGCCCGTCGGGTCAGTGCTTGAGCCCCGTTCGCAGACTCGCCCCCTCTCGTATGCTGCATACACAGATCCGCATTGTTGCACTTTCTCGGTAGTGACGAGTGCCCCGCGGTCGGCTCACCAGTCAGCATTTTGTTCTTTGACCTAACAAGAGTACTTTGGGGCAGGGGATGAAATTTATATAGGTACCTCAAGAAAAAGAACCTGAATATGCTGCATTTTGTTTCTTTAGCTTTTATATGTAGCATTTTGTTTTGCTCTTATTTTGTTTTTAGATCTATGCTTTTTGGACCCCTATAGACTGTTGAAAGAAATTTTAAAGTTACTCTTGTCTGGATACAGTATCCTTTGTTTTTGTCTTTTTAACTTCAGTATCTGGTTCAAAGGTTGCCCACCAGTAGAATACTACTTTACCCAAATATACCTGAGAAAAAGGGTACCGTGTGTGCAAGCAGACAATAATGTTCCCAGTCCTTTCTGTTCATGCTGCTTTCTTAATTCTTTTCACCATGTCATCAAGAGGTTTGGAGAACTTCTTCCTAAGGTTGGTCTTAGACACGATGGCATCTGAATGTTTTCAACACAGACCTCACAGAATTGCCATTGAGTAAGTAGCATGAGCCTCAGGGGATCCCCGGCGTCAGGCAGCCGGATGGCTCTGGTCTCCGAGGAGCCGGTCTCCGGTCTCTGTGCTCCGCCATCCCCAGCACTCGCGCGCACCCAGCTGCCGGGGAGTGGTCTGGACTCACGAACGGTAGAACTGGTGCAGAGAGCTAAAGGCTGAGACACGGAGCATCTATTGTCGTGTTTGAGCTTCGCTGGGTCCTTTCGAGTTTGTCTTACGGCTTACTAGGTTAAGTAGTTTGCACTATTTTTGCAATAAAGTCATGGAAAACCTAACAGTTACTTGTTTTGTTTCTTACCGTGTGTATATAAACTAATACTAAAGTTTGGCATAGTGTTTTTTCACCTCCTTACATAACCCTTAACATGCACAGAATGCTGTAAATCTGATAAAATATGATGTGAATGATATTTTATAAAGTTATTTTGTATGGTGTCAATTTTGTTTTGCCTCATAGTATGTCAGCAAAAAATAAAATAAAATTCCTCGTATTTACAGCTGCCTGTCCCCAAGATCTTCAGTTATTTGCAGATTGATTTGGGTACTTCCTTCTGTACAGGGGAAGAGTCCAGGCTTCCGGGGCCGGGGGGAGGGCTGGGGGGCTGCCCTCCAGGATGGATGTCTAGAAGCCTGGTCTGCAAGTACCCGACCTATTCCTTGAACTGTGCGTTCAGAAGAGCTGGGCATTACTCCCTGAGAATTTGGGGTTTGGGGATGAAAACCAGAGGAATGAATTAGAAAAAAGTGGTATCTAGGAGGACAGGGTGTTTCTACTTTAGCAGCCACGAGGGTTCGCATCCTGGTGGGGCACGACTCCCTCCGCCCAGGCTGGGGTTACACGTACTCCTGCCGCTCTGCAGTCCCTGGTGGCCTCACGCTGGGCTGTCGGTAACCACTGTGCACCTCTGCACTGTGAAAAGTACGTGCTGTTGGGAAAGGAGGGTTGGACTTAAACCAAAAAATGGCTGAAAACCCTAGGGTGCAGGCCAACTCTTTGTTCTTGCTGAAAGCGATTTCCTGATTTTTAATAGTATGTATTAATTACAGAGAATGTGACAATTCAGATGAACATGAAGACGAAATTTTAAATTATGTATGATCACAACACTGACAGGTAATTCTTTAAATTTCTGGTATATTTTGTTCTGGTCTTTGTTTTTTTCTAACAAAATGAAGTTATTCCACCCCACCCCACCCCTTGCCTAAGACAGCCAGGACCCAGTACTTCTCAGTAACTAAAACCCACACAGCACCCCGGTGCCACTGGCCATGGGACATGCTAGCCAAAATGGAAAGAATATGATGAGAGATCAATGACGTCTTTACTTAATACATATGGGCTCCCTTTGTGACATTCTTGCTGTCTAATTAAACTGTATGATGGCAGGCACCTTGCTGCCTTGATGGGTTGGGTGTCCGACTCCTGGTTTTGGCTCAGGTCCTGCTCTCAGGGTGGGTGAGGTTGAGCCGAGACGGGCTCCGTGCTAGGCTGGGAGTCAGCTTGAGTTTCTCTCCCTCCCCCTCTCCCTGCTTGGTCTCTCACTCTCTCTAACAAATCTTTTTTTTTTTTTTTTTTGGAAGATTTTATTTATTTATTTAACAGAGATCACAAGTAGGCAGAGATAGGCAGAGAGAGGAGGAAGCAGGTCTCCCTGCTGAGCAGAGATCCCGATGCAGGACTTGATCCCAGGACCCTGAGATCATGACCTGAGCCGAAGGCAGAGGCCTTAACCCACTGAGCCACCCAGGCGCCCTCTCTCTAACAAATCTTAAGGAAACTATACAATGGTGTTACATGAATTAGGAGAAAACTTCAAAAGAGAAAGCTCCTGACTAGAGGATATTATGCTCCACAGACAAGGAGCCAGTAGCAGGAGGGATGGAAGGTTCACATAGGAAGAATAGGCTGCAAAGGGCTAACTAAGATCAGTGTGAAGGGTCTTGAATGCCATGTTGAGAGTGTACCCACACGGCACGAGGGGCAAGTGCTCTTTTTTGAGCTGCATGGTCCTGTGAAGACGGCAGTCCGAGGTTTGAATCTCAGTTCCAGCACGTCCTAGGTATGCCCTGGACCAATGCCGTAGCCTGAGCGCCCATCCCCTTCTTTTAAAGTACGGACACTTCACAAGCTCACGGGAGGATTACACGAAAAGGTACACAATATTAGAAGAGGTGTGGCCCCCAGTAACCACTTTAATAATCAGCTACTTTTCACATTTCTGACTAGGAAAGATTAATCTTCATAAAATGTCTTGGTAACCTGATACCAGCAGAGAAGAGGAAAACAGCTCTAGAGATGATGAAGACACCAGTTAGCAAGGGACTGTAATAGACAGGCGTGTGGCTCAAGGACCCAAGGAGGGAACCTCCCTAGATAACCAAAACTGAAGTGCCCAGGTTGGGGTAAGAATGCTGCACCTGCCTACACGCAGGAAACGCTACTGGGGATTTCTTACACAGCAGCATGTTACTGGAGGCATACATACTAGAGGCCATGCATGGATTTAAAAAGGTAAGATTTAAAAATAATTGCTTAGATCCTTTTGTAGTTCATAAGCGTGATGACTGGGTGTTCACAGTCTTGTGTGACATGTGCCTCCCTCAAACCTTGTTCCGACCTTGGCACATTACCCATCTGATGTGTAAAAAAAAATAAAAATAATAATTGCTTAAACAGAAACAAAAATGAAATACAATAGAGAGGGCACCTGAGTGTCTGAGTCTTGATCTCAGCTCAGGTCTCCATCTCAGGGCTGGAGTTCACACACACACCCCCACCCCCGCTGGGCTCCATGCAGGGCATGGAGCCTACTTAAAAGAATTAAGACACACAGAGAAGATCTTTGCAACTTTGGGTCTGATGACACGGTGTGCTGCCGAAGCGAGCACTGATGACACGGTTTTAGATACAAGAAAAGCATGGTCCCCAGAGGAAAAAACTGATCAACTGGACTTCCTCAAAATTAAGAACTTCTCAGAGAGAAATAATAACTTCTGTTCTTTGAAAGATACTGTCAAGAGAAGGAAAAGATAAGCAACAGACTGGGAGAAAACATTTGCAAATCTCATAATCTAGCAAAGGGACTGTATTCAGAAGACATAAAATTCTCAAGACTCAACAAAAAGAAAACCCAATAAAAAGATGGGCAAAAGATTTGGACACTTAACCAAAGAAAATACGGTAAATAAGCAAATTAAAAAAAAGATGCTCTACATTTGTCATTACAGAAATGCAAAATTAAAGCCTACCCCAATGAAAATGGCTAAAATTAAAACAAAAAACTACCAGTTTTGCAGATGATGCAGAGCAGCTGAAACTTGAACTTTACTGCTGGTGGGAATGCAGAACCGTAGCGCCGCTGAAGTTTGGCAGTTTCTTACGGACTTCAATACACCATTCCACTCCTCAGCAGATACTCAAGCATGTCCAAGTGGACATCCTTTGTTCACACAAAACCTGTACACGAATGTTTCTAGGGCTTTACCTGTGATCATCAACACTGGAAACCCAAAGTGGGAATTATTTGTCGATTATAGTGGGAGAAACACACTTCTCTAAAGCCGTACCATGGGAGCCTACTCAGCAGGAAGGAGTGGGGCCTGCGGTAATGTGGATCTCCCTGGCGTTCCGTGTCACCAAACAAAAGCTGTACCGAGTTCCACCGACATGGGAAGGCAGGTCAGCAAACCGGTCTGGGAGCCAGGGCCAACCCACTGCTTTTCCGTACAGCCTGTAAGCTTAAGAATGGCTTTTACATTATTTACATTCTTAAATGTTTCAAGAAGATCAAAAGAACATTTCATGCTTCATGAAGATGCTAGGATCCAAATTTCAGCGTCCGGAACCGAAGCCTCTGACATGCAGCCGGACTCCCTCCCGCCCATACACAGCGTGTCTACTACAGTGCCACAGTCCACAGCTGTGACAGGCGAGACAGCCCACACACCTTACAATGTTTTCTCCGTGACCCTTTCCAGAAAAAGTCTGTCAACTTCTATATGGGTAAAGAATAGCTCAGTGGTTGCCCAGGCGAAGGGTTGGAGTATGACCAGGAGGGAATTTGAGGGGAGGCCATACAACCGTTGAGTCTTGTGGTGTTTACACAACTCTGCATCTGTCAAAGCTCAAAACTCTATCAAAGTGTGGGTTTTTAAAAAATTTAACACATTTAAAAACAAGAGGAACAGAAACAACAGTGGTTGCCTGGGGACAAGGGAAGGGACTCTGGAGGGACAAGGAGGCATCTGGGTGACGGAACTGCCCCATATATCGATCCTTACATAATCAACAGAACGGACACTAAAGGAGGATTTTACTAGATGTAAACTATAGCTCAAGTCTTCTAAAAAAGAGAGAGACTAAAGAGACAGGAGCCAAAAATTTATTCTATGTAGGGAAAAAAAAAAAGTTTTCTTACAAGTTTCCTCTTGTGAACAGTAAAGACAGTTACTTTGGTTATAAAGAAAAGAAGAGTAAAAGGAGAGGTTCTTGTTTTTTTAAGATTTTATTTACTTACTTGAGAGAGAGCAGGGGCAGAGGGAGAGGGGGAGGGAGACGCAGACAGCAGGGAGCCCAACAAGAGCTCAATCCCAGGACCCCAGGATCATGACCTGAGCTGAAGGCAGATGCTTAACCGACAGCCACCCAAGGTGCCCCGAGAGACTGTCAATATACAAAATGTTTTAAAATGTTTTGAAGAAAAATATGAATTGTGTAAGACTGATGATTCACAGACCTGTACCCCTGAAACAAATAATACACTATATGTTAATAAAAAAATATATGCTTATTCAAAGGTAGTATTTCTTTTTGTATTTGATTTAATTATGATTTTTTTTTCCTCTGGGAATAAGTGCTAGAAATGTTTATTTTTAAATTTTACAGAACTCTCAGGTAATAAGACATCAGAACAACAGAGCTCTAAAACTAGTTCCATAAAGCATTTACTATAAAACAACAGCTAATAAAGAAATTTATTTCTTTACAGTTAATAAAATTGCAGTATTTGAACAAATGGTCAGATTTTCAAATGTAACGTTTATCACCCATAAACTATGTATTTAGCTCAAACTACGTCTGGTTGTTTACAAGGATTTCCAAATATACATCTAGGAATTTACACAACTGGTTTCTAGAAGCTCTTCAAAATCTATCAGTAAATTAAAAAGAGAAGCAAAACTGTCTGTCTCTACAGCTTACAGCTGCATTAGATCAGCGGTCAGGGCCTGGGTGTACAGGCAGCTCTCGGTGCCCCCGTGCGCCCGAGCCGAGCCTCAGAGAGAGGCTGCTGTCTGGGCCACCTTCCTTCTGGCCGTTCATGGTGTGGGCACATCAGGTGCTCTATCTCAGCCAGGAAGGAACCCAATGTACTTAAGTCTCTGGGAAGTCAGGTGTCTGAGGTCACGCAGCGTTGTGCTTGCTTCCACGCAGCGCTGCTAATCCAGGAGGAACCCGGCAGGCCGATTTCTCGTGCACCTCCTGTCTGGTCTAGGATTCGGCTTCGTGCCCGTCATTCCCGTCGCCGCTGTCATTCTCCTCCTCGTCCTCGACCCTCTTTTCTTTAAGCATTTTCAGATACTTACTAGCTAAAATCTTCTTTGGTAATATATCTTAAAAACATAAAGCTAACGTCAGCAACTGGTTTCAGCACACCAGGAACACAGCAATGCAAATTTCACAATATGCTAGTTCCTCCTTTGAGCTCGGAGGTTCCAAAACAAGACAAAATTCTGAGCACACTTCTGGGCGAAACAGTAGGCAACGAGCAAGCACTGCCTCCTGAGTAATGCTGAAGACCTGTTTCCCTCCACCGACTGCAAACCACCGCTCCTGGATGTGCTGGTGTGCACTGAGCGAGGCTGCTCAACCTGCCCGAGCCAAGCCCGCTGGGCCGGGGGCGGATTTAGGCCCCTTCCAGCTGTGGCCCACACAGCTTGTGCACAACAGCTACTAGTCTCTGTTTCCCGGGCCAAGCAGACCAGCCCAGAGTTCCCCCTTCAGTGTACGGGGTCTGGGGGTGGGTACGCCGGCTCACGCAGCCCCACCAGCCAAACGTCCTTGTGCGGGCGCTGGCTCCGCCGCCATCCTAGGGGACCGGCACTGCGCACACACTGACAAAGCTACAACTGTCTTCCTGTGCCCGCTCAGGTAAGCTTCGGCACCCAGAGAAAGCGGGGGGGGGGGGGTCTTTCGGGGACGGCAGGGAAATGCGAAGACGGCTGCGGACGACCCTGTGCCGTTCTCACCGGAGTGCTGCAGCGGCCGCGTACCTGCGAGAAACTGGAAAGTCTCCGCCTCCTCCGCGGTCTTGGACAGGTCGGCGTAGGTGAGGGCCTTCCTCTCCCGCCCGCTGCCGCGTCGGTAGGAGCAGGCGGCGAGGTGCTGCACGAAGAGCTCCTGCAGAGAACGAGAAGGCAGGACGCTCCGGGGCTTCCCGCAGAACGCGACCGCGGCCCGCAGAGGGCTGCGGCTTGACTCCGGGGTCGGTGGGCGAGGGAACAGGTCGGAGGGAAAGCGAGGCCGCCCCGAGCTGCTGGAGATCCCCGACCTGAGCCGGACGCGTACAGGTCGCGCAGCAGGAATCGGAAACGTCCAGCGGCAGCCGGCCCCGAGGGAGCAGAAGCGCGCCGCGAGGCTCTGCGCCGGCAACGCGCCTCCGCGCTCTAACCGCCGGGCTCCGAGACCCGGACCGACCGCGGCTCCGGGCGCCCCCGCCAGTCCCGTCGGGGCGACGGGCTCGGACGAGCGGGCAGCCCCGGACCACCCGCGACGCGGAGCCCGCGCCGTCCGGCCCCGGGGACGGCCCCGCGCCCCCCAGACGGCCGTCCCTTCGGGGCACTGCGCGGCACCCGACATTCCCCGGATTCTACCCGGGCCCCGCGACGGCGACAGAGACGCGGCTGCGGGCGGAACCACGCGAGGCCCGCCCGCCCCCCGCAGGGAAACGGCCCAGCGGCGCAGCGCGGCGTCCAAGGGCGGGGTGTGCGGCCCCCGGCGGCCCCGGGCGCACCCAGGAAGCCCTGAACGAACCGGGGACGCCGCGCTCGGCTGCGGGGTCGGGGCGCGAGCGGCGGGCCGGGCGGTACCCCCGGGGCCAGGCTCCGCGGCCCCGGCTTTGCTGACACGCCGGGCGGAGACACCGGCGTCAGCCCGCGGCAGTCCGCGCCGCCACTCGAGCCTGGCGCGAGGGACGGCGGGAGCGGCGCGGTGCGCGGGGCGGAGGGCGCGCGGGGGAGGACGGGAGCGGCGCGGAGGGCGCGCGGGGGAGGGCGGGAGCGGCGTACGGGGGGCGGGGCCAACGGCGCGCGAGGGAGGGCGGGAGCGGCGCGGCGGGCGCGCGCGCCGAGGGAGGGGACCCGGGCGCGTCATGGAGGGCGCGCGCACCGCGATCCCGCGGGGGCGGCCGGCGGCGCGCGGGCCGAGGGGGGCACCGGCGGCGCGGCGGAGCCCGGGGGGGTGAGGGGCAGGGCGGGGCGCGACGGTTCCGGGCGGCCCCCGGCCCCCCCCGTCCTCCCCGCGCCGCCCGCCTCACCGTGGCCTTGGCCGTGAGCACCAGCGCCTCCTGGTTGATGCTGGACACCTCGGGGGAGCTCTTCATGATGACCCGGATGCGGGACAGGGGCAGCGACACGAGCCGCGGCTCCCCGCACTTGTCCCGGCCCGCGACCGCGTCCGCCATCTTCGCGCCCCGCCCCGCGGCGGCCGCCGGACCCGCCGCGAGGCAGGCAGGCGGCCGGCCCGGAGAGTGCGGGAGCGGCGTCCCGCTGCCCCGTGGGAGTTGTAGTGTCGGCGCGGCGCGGCGGCGGGGGCGGGCGGCCGCCCTTCCGGGGCCGGACTACAAGCCCCGACGTGCCGCGCGCCGCAGGCCGGCCGGCGGGGCGGGGCTGCCGAGGCCCGCGAGCCGCCTTCCCGCCGGCCGCCTGCGCCGCGCGGGGCCGGGGACCGGGGCGCGGGCCCTGCCTGCGTGCGGGGAGCCCCGTGTCGGCCCGGGGGCGGCGGTCGCGGCCCAGCCGCTGCCGGCCGGGGCGCTAAGGGAGGCGGTCGGGGAGGGCACGGGGCGGGCGGCACGGGATCCGGCCGGAGGTCGGAGTAAGATGCGGGGCGCGCAGTGCGGGGCGTCCTCAGCTCGGCCCCGGTCTGGCCCTCGGGGTCGGCCGGCCAGCCCTGCGTAACAGCGCCCTGCCTGGGGGCGGGGGGGACGCAGCGCGGCGGAGGCCGGGTGAGCTGGGGGCCGGGGCGCGACGGCGGGCGTCGTGGTCCCGGGGCTCTCCCAGGTGAATCCGAGCGCCGGGGAGAGTCTGGAGGCCCCAGTGCGCGTCCCCGGGAGCGCTGGAGGTGCCGCGCCTGAGCGGACTGGAGCGGGGCGGCGGCGGGGCCGGAGCTCGGCGAGGGGCTGGTGCTGGGCCAGCGGGGACGGGGTTAGGCGAGAGGGAGGCGGGGGCAGAGCGCCGGGTGGGGGCCCTCGTTGGAAGACGGAGTGGAAGGGCCGTGCCGGGTGCTGAGCCGGGGCGCGCTGAGGAGCGCCTTCGCGGAGGGTTGGAGCGGCTTCAGTGTTCGTTGCAGGGACACGACTCAGACCCTGGTCCTTCTCTCCCGGGTCGGTGGCGAACCGCACAGCATCTCCAGAAGCCTGCGTTACCGTGTAAGGTCCCAGTGCTCCTGCCGCAAGGTCTTCGCACCCCCAAATCCACTTCGATTTCTACGTTCATGTGAAAGGGGGTGCCTGGCCAGCCTGAGGGTACAGCAGGTGACCCTTGGTCTTGGGGTTGTGAGTTCAAGCCTTGCATTGGGCATGCAGCCCTACTTTAAAAAAAAAAAAAAAAGTTTATATAAAAAGAGTTCAGGAAACTCAAAGTCTATCTTGTTTAACCTTTGTGATTTCAGTCTTTCGTCACTTGGGTAATGATTACAGAATATAAACCATGTACAGCACGTTTGTACAAACTGAGTAAGTTTTGAAAATTACTGCTCTTTGTTCTTCTGAAGAGGGGACCCAAGACCAGAGGTCACACGCATGGCCCAGATGACTGGCGTTTGGGGTGTTCAGAAAGTTTTCACCTCTCCTTCCGCCGTCGTGACCCCGTGAGTTCAGCACCTGCCATGTGCTGTGCCATCACAAGGGGAAGGCCAAGACTGCAAGGAAGTTGTTGCCTTAGCACTGTCACCGAGGGTCATGGCCCAGATACACGTCAGGCCCTGCTGGACACACAGGTACAGCCAGTGAGCCCGACAGCTCTGGTCCCTGCTCTCTCAGCTGACGAGGGAGACAGGAGGATAAACAGGGACATGTCCTAAAGGAAGCGCGAGTCGTGGGTAGCCTCTCTGAGAAGTGCTACTCCAGCTCCAGTCTGGAGAAGGGAACAGCCCCGTGCAGAAAGCCTGGGATGACCGTTCTCCACGGGGCAGCCTGTGGGAAGGACCCCCGAGCGGGGACACTCCCTGGGCGAAGTGGAGGAACCGAAAGGCCGGCATGGTCGGAGCTTCATGGGTGAGGCTGAGCATGTGGGGGATGCGCGGGAGGTGGGGACGGCGGGGTCCGTGGGAAGTGCTCAGGCTGCGGCTTCCATGTGGAGAGTGTTAGGAAGCCATCAGAGGGGAAGGACGAGTAGATCCCACATACCGGGTGGCCAGTTGTCCAGTGAGGACGGACACCCTGCCCTGAGCAGCGTGGAGGCAGGGGGCACAGCCTCAGCCTCGGGGTTCAGCTCTTGGTCCCAGGAGCTCCTGTCCTCTGAGTGGGAAAGCCCTTGATGCTCCCAGGATGGGCACAGAGCTGCTCCGTGGACACCCACAGCGCTGTCTCCTTTATCTTCCAACATCTCGAAAGGCATGCTTCTCTCTCTCTCTCTCTTTTTTTAAAGCTCCCCTTTAAGATTTTAAGTAATCTCAGGGCACCTGGGTGGCTCAGTTGGTGAAGCATCTGCCTCCGGTTCAGGTCATGATCCCTGGATGGTGGTGGCATCAAGTCCCACATCAGGCTCCTTGCTTCTTGGGAAGTCTGCTGCTCCGTCTCCCTCTGTTGCTCCCTCTGCTTGTTTTCTGTCTCTCTCTCTCTCTCTCTCCCAAATAAATAAAATCTTTAAATAAATAAAATTTTTTAAAAATTTTAAGTAATCTCAGGTCGCCTGGGTGGCTCAGTGGGTTAAAGCCTCTTCCTTCAGCTCAGGTCAGGATCCCAGGATCCCGGGATAGAGCCCTGAATTGGGCTCTCTGCTCAGCAGGGAGCCTGCTTCCTTCTCTGTCTGTCAAATAAATAAATAAAGTCTTTTAAAAAAAAATTTTTTTAAGTAATCTCTATACCCAATGTGGGGTTTGAACTCACGACCCCAAGATCAAGAGTCACACACACCACTGACAGCCGTCCAGGTGCCCCTAATGCCCGTCAGAACGCCGCTGCACAGGCTCATTGTTTCTTGCTCCCTGTGTCTGCATCCCAGGGTGCTAGAAAGCAGTTGCCTGCACTTCCCGGAGGCCCCAGCCAGCTGGCTTCTGGCTGAGTTCGGCCTGCGGGAGACACCGGTGAGACACTGCAGCACAAGGCGGGGAGGAGGCCCCGGCTTGTAGACCAGCACCGGCTGCAGGCTGGGACCGCAGGCAGCCGCAGTGAACGTCCACGCACAGGCGGGGGCTTGAGCAGCCTCACCCTGGGGTTTTGCTCAGCGTCGGTGCCCTTGGGAATTCACTGGCTCCTCTGGGCTGCGAGCCAGGGGTGGTGCAGGTTCCCAGGCTCCGGGTAGCGTCTCCTTCCCCTGCTCTCCTGGAGCCCCTGGCTCCCACCTGCAGCTCCCCGATCACCCTGCAGGCCCCGCTCTGAAATCTCTTAGGAAGCGTCTGCTCTCCTAATTGAACGTTGGGCGCTATGTACTTGGTTCTAGGAAACTAACCAAGGTCAGTGGGAATCGAGAGCCAAGGGCCCGTCTTCCGAATGGGTGGTGCTGGTACGGAGTTGACCTCACAGGCAGCCCGGCCGGGGAAAACGGTTACTTAAGTTGTACCCTGTTGTTGCCTAGATGGAGTGAGTGCTCAGGGAAGGCAGGGTGGCCCCATGCGACCATCATGGTGGGGATGGGGTCTGGGGGATAGGCTGGCTGCAGATTGCCCTGGAGAGCACGCAGAAAGCAAACCGAAAGCCTTAGACTCAGATCAAGCCTGAAGAGAGCGCAGCTCCTGTGGTGGTCCTAGGATTCCTTACTTTTGTAGCCTCAGCTGGTGGACTAAAGATCAGACCCACCTTTGATTCTTTCTGATGCATAATTACTGCATAAATTGAACTCACAGGTCTTGTCTGTGAAGTGAGGCTGTTGACTGGGGAGAGTGGGGTCCTGAGAAGTAGAGACCGCTGGGAAGATACAAGCATACTGCGAACCCTCTCCCTCTGAGCCTGTTTGTCAGTAGAAATAGCCCCTGCTTGTAGAGACTGTTTGCCTGCCTGGAGTCCTGCTAATGAGCTTGTTCAAGGTGCTTAATCTGGCAATCCGGACTAGCCCCTCATGAGCTCCAGTCTGTAGTGAGTCTGATCCCAGCATGCGGGGGACAACTGCAAAGTCTGATTGAGGAGACAGCCACACAGTGAAAGAATGGGGGGGGGCATTTGTGGAATTTTTATCAGCTGATACTTGGGGGCTTCAAGTGGTGTCCATCCAAGTGGACAGAGCATCATGTGGGACGGGGCTGAGTTCTTCAGGAGAGCCGGCTTACCAGGGATCTTGGTCCCGTGTGAGCACCAGGAGCCGGGAATGGCCTGAAGGGGTGAGAACAGACGTGTCCTGTGCTGGTGGCACTTGTTGTGAAGCACTTCAGTGCTGCTCTGGCCGTTTGCCAAGTAGCCCCACAGATCGAGGTGGGGTGTCTGGCAGGTTCCGGTAACAGGCGCAGCGCAGACACCAGGGGCTGAAGCAGAACTGTACTTTTCCAAAAACTAGTCTCCATCTGAGCAGTAGCTTCCGACGGGACCCTGGTGGAGGCCGAATGCGGGAATACGAGACCTGAGCTGGGTGCGACGTGATCTACCCCGCCATGTGCCAGCTCCACTGTGCAGGGGAGGTGGAAGCCGGTCCCCATTGCGCAGGGCACAGGAGCACGAGGGAGGCACCCCAGCAGGTGGCTTGGGCACCCACAGCACCTCCTCTCCATCCCCTCCGCCCACTCCCCACAACTGTGGTCCTGGGTTCTCCGTGGGCAGGAGAGGAGGGAAGACAGACCACGTTAACAGAACAGGAACACCGCAGCAGAACCCCGGCTCTGCCAGTGGAGGCGAGGAGTTCTCCCTGAGGCGCACCAGCCTGGATGGAGAGAAAACCCGAGAGCAGGGCCGACACCAGCTCGGGGCTGGCCGCTCCCAGTCCAACTGGTGGCCAAGGAGCATGGACAGAGCGACACTGGGAACTTGGCAGGAAAGTCCGGGGAAGGGGTTTGCAGATGGGCCCTGAGTTGGGGGAGCTGCAAGGGGACGTGGGGCAGGGGAGTGCTCACCAAAGGAGGACCTTAGCGAACAAGGAGCAGGATGTCCTACTTGGACACGCCACTTGCTCTCCTTCCAGCAGCCACCCTCAGTGACATCAGAGCTCCCTCGATGGGACTTTTGTGAAAAGCGGTCATGGCCCCCGGAGCTGGTTCAGCGAGGACCCTGGATCTTTCTGTCTTTCTGCTTTGTCCTGGCACGTTGGTTTTAGACCTTATGCTTGTTACCTCATGACTCCAGAATGGCTGCGGCTGCTCCAGAGTCTATGACTGTGTTGGTGGGAATGGGGGCAAGGGGCAGTAGGCCAAGCGATCCTTGCTCATGGAGTTTCAAGGCGTTAATCTTCTCACTGAGGAATGGAGGATCTCTTCGCCAGTCCTTCCCGTAACTCTCCTGTGTCAGAACTGGGTCATCCGCCCACCCTGAGACCAATCACTGGCCAAGGGAGGGAGACAAGTAGGACTGCTTTGAGCCAATTAAGGTTTATACCATGGGGTTGTCTTCCTGAAATAAAGGATAAGTGATGCCTCCTGAGAAGCCGGGGGCCAGGGGCGGGACGTAGGTTTTAAGGCAGGGACTGGTTCAAGTTAGACGATAAACAGTGCCTGCCAGAGTTGCCCACATGTAAAGTTTTGGAAGTTTCCCGTACAAATCGAACTGAAAGAGTGGGAGGGCAGGACCAGCTGTCTGTAGAGCGCGTCCTGTGCCCTCGTCTTGCCGTGGGCCCCGCCTCCCTCCCACGCTCCTGTTCAGCCGCCCGCCACCCCCTGGGCCCTGACTCACAACGCTGTTTGAGAGTGACCGGTTTGCTGGTATGTTCTTCCCACCAGCCTCGCACAGTGTCCGGCGTGTACGGTGCAAGTAAGGGGGCAGGGGCTGGGGGACGGAGCCCGTCCGAACAAGCAACCTACGCGTGTGAGAAGAGCGGCTCCGGCTTTGCTCTCAAAGGCTTCAGTCTGAGTCTCAGCTCTGCGATCACCAGCTTCCGATTCTCAGGTTCCTAGTCTGTGAAATGAGAATCACAGCGTCTGCTCCCCAGCCTCACTGAGAAGCTGACGCGAGTGCGTGGGTAGAAAGCCCCAGGCAGGGGCGCCTGCATGGCTCAGTGGGTCAAGCCTCTGCCTTCGGTCCAGGTCATGATCTCAGGGTCCTGGGATCGAGCCCCGCATCGGGCTCTCTGCTCAGCGGGGAGTCTGCTTCCCCCTCTCTCTCTGCCTGCCTCTCTGCCTACTTGTGATCTCTGTCAAATAAATAAATAAAATAAAATGAAAAAAGAAAGCCCCAGGCAGAAGCCCAGAAGCTCCTTGTTTCTTCCCCAAGAAGGAAGGAGCTCTGCCGAAAGGAACTTGAGACGGAATGAGGAAGGAAGGTCTTGAAGAGCCGAGGGCGCATCTCGTTAGCTGCGAACGGCTCGACGTGCTTGATAAATATTTGATAATGATAACAGCGATCATTCCACTTGGTAGAATGTAATTACACAAATTGTAAAAGTACAATTATGCCAGGCTGTCATTACAGCTAGCGGCGTTTATACAGGGATAATGAGGGGCAAACCAGAGCCCACCAACGTGGGCTGCCAACGGCGGCGGCCTGCAGTGATGCCGCAGACCTTCATGTTGGGGCGGGGGGTGGTCCAGGCCGAGACGAGGGGGGGTGGGAGTCGGACTGCAGAGCCTGCCGGTCCCGGCTGGGATGGTGGGAAGTCATAGGAGAGTTTTCAGCGTGAAAGCGACAAGTTGATGCATGACTTATTTATTTATTTTTAAAGATTTTGTTTATTTATCTGACAGACAGAGATCACAAGTAGGCAGAGAGGCAGGCAGAGACAGAGGAGGAAGCAGGCTCCCTGCTGAGCAGAGAGCCCGATGCGGGGCTCCATCCCAGGACCCTGAGACCATGACCTGAGCCGAAGGCAGCGGCTTCACCCACTGAACCACCCGGGCGCCCCTGATGCATGATTTAAAATTTGTTTTTTTGTGTTGTTGTTGTTGTTGTTTTCTGTCATGGCAAATACCACAACACAGAACGTCCCGTTGAAGCCGTGGGTGGGTGGCACTGAGCACCTTCACGCGCACCACCACCAGCCTCCTTTTCCAGAACTCTCATCTTCCCCACTCCCAGCCCAGCACCACCCACCATTCTGCGTCGTCTCTGTAACATATCCCCAGCACGGCGTGCTCTCGGCACCCTCGTGGGAAAATCACTCGTACACAGCAGGGTTTATTCTCAGCTCCATTCGAGGCCGTTGGTCTCTGTGCCGAGCCACTTCGTACACGATGCCGCGGCCTTGTAGTGAGTGTTGAAGGGTGAGAGCTCCAACTCCGTTCTTTTTAAGGAGCGTTTGACTATTCAGAGTCCCTTGCGATTCCATATGAATTTTAGGTGCATTGTTTTATTTCTGCAGAAATGTTGGCCTATGATCTTACCTTTGGCTGTGGGGAGCATGGAAGCAGGAGATCACTAGGAGGCGCTTCAAGCAAGCTACGATGGTGCTTCCAAATGTCTGGGTGGCATTGGGTTGAGAGCAACCTGGAGGGACTTGGGGAGAGTCTGGATGGTGAAAGTAACAGCATTTAGTGCTGCTTTGGAGTTGGGTGAGGAAGAAAAGGAATCCAGGATGACTCCTTGGTTGAAAGTCGGAGGAAATGGTGGTGCCCATCTCTGGAACGGGAAGAAGGGAGACGGGGAGTCAGGAGTTTCTCTGAGGACGTGGGAAGTCCAAGATGGCTGGGGGACCGGCAGGCAGAAGAGAGGTCAGCTGCACCGTGGACGTCCAAGTGTGGGGGACAGGGGTGACTGCAGAGCTGGGGAGAGACAGGCATGTCAGCACCAGATGGGCAGAGCCCTGAGACTGGTCGGAGGACCGGGGAAGAAGAGTAGCTGGAGAAGGAGGTTGGAGAAGGCCGACTGCCGCGTCATGCCACACGTGGAGTCGGGGGGAGGAGGCAGCGAAGGCCGCCCTAGCTGCTCTGGTCTCCTCCCTGATGCTGAGCGCGTGCGCTCCCGCACTCCTTCCCGGGGCGCAGGCAGCCCGCGCAGGGAGCTGGGGGTAGCCTCTGCAAGTCGAGGGGGGTTGGGTGCCCCCACCACCCCGTGTGACAGAAAGCCAGGGGCCACGCAGCATCCACACACCAATGCCGGTAAACTTGTGCGGTAGCAGCACCGGGGAAGCAGGTTGGCAGATCTTCGGCTGTTAAACGCGTTCGATGTGACCCAAGCAGCTCCACTCCCCATACTGAGCTAAAGAAGCGAATGCTTCTGCCCACACACAACCTTGTCCCTGAGCGTCCGGATCAGCTTCCTTCGTAGCGGCCTCAAAGTGGTCCTCACATGGACTGGAAACCCGAGGACGCCCAGCCTTGCGATGGACCTCGCCAGGGAGAGCTTCCAGTACAGCGGCCTGGATGGGTCTCCAAAGCGTTTATACTAAACCGAAGATCCAGACGCAGAAGAGTGTGTGACCCCGTCTGCGTGGCTTTTAGATCAGGCCACGCTACTGTGCAGCCCCCGAGAACAGACCCTCAGGTGCTTGCTTGGCACGGGGGTGTGGGGGCAACACTCTGTGTCCTGTGACGGGTGCTCACAAGGCTGTGTGTGTGTGCCAAGACGCATTCAACTGGACGCTTGAAACAAATGCCTTTTGTCACACAAAGTTCCTGCGTGATGCCCTGCTCTGAAGGGAAGGCACCAGCCTTGCTGTTCTGGAGCCAGTGGGGTGAGGGATGGAATCCAGGTAGGGGCAGACAGGGCGCCGTGGACGGTGGGAAGGGTCCTGCAGGAAACGTGCAGGGGCTGGGGAGCCCCTGGTGGGGGAGCCCCGAGGAGCACCGCGTGGAGGAGGGAGCTTCCCGGACGAGCTGACGTCGGACTTGGGACTTCACCACCATCATCACAAGTCATTCTTTTCTTGTTACCAAAGCAACACTTCTCAAGGATAGAGAAAAAGGAGAGAAAGCAGACATGTACAAGGAGGATGGAGAGCCTCCCGCCCCCGGGGGTGCGCCAATCCCGACCTCGCTTACAGAGCTGGCCTTTGAGACAAGCGGGAGTTCATGGCCACACAGAGAGGGAAGGGCATTCTGGGCCGAAGGAACAGCCTCCACAAAGGTGGGGGGCTGTCGAAGTAAGCTCCGTTAGGCTGCTCAAACCGGGGCGCGCCAGCTTTGGGGAGACAGACCCCCGTCAGCTGTGGCTGCAGCAGCAAAGAGAGAGAGGCCAGGACCCGAAATCCCCCATGAGGTGGGACGCGGGGCGGGGATGGGAAGGGGGCGGACCCGGCTCTGGTGGGCGAATTGCACGTTGTCCCCATGGATGTGTGCCCTCCAGCTCCCAGAGTTTAGCTCTTTGATGCCCAAACCAGAAAACCCTTAACTCCACCTGTCAGTGATGAGGTTTAGAAATAAATGGAGGAGGATTAGGCCCCCCAGGGCGTTCCTGTGTGGCCCACATGGCCAGAAGTGTCCCCAGGCCGCGTCTGCTAAATGTCTCCTAGTCGCTGACACGCCGGTTGTCTCCTGCTGGTGCCTATTACAGTGGATCCCTTTGTGTGTGTGTGTGGTTTTTAAGCTGAGATTATTCTTTTTTTTTTTTTCCCCTAAGATTTTATTTGACAGAGCAAGAGAGCACAGGCAGCGGAGCAAGCAGCAGAGGGAGAGGGAGAAGCAGGCTCCCAGCTGAGCAGGGTGCCCGAGGCGGGACTCGATTCCAGGACGCTGGGATCATGACCTGAGCCGAAGGCAGAGGCTTCTCCCTCTGAGCCACCCGGGCTGTTTCGTGTTTCTAATCGGAACCGGGCCCTTGCCTGGGTCTGGGTTCATGGCAGGCTGGAAACCAGCAGTGGCTTGGGAGGGGGAGGAGGTGGGGGCCGGGGGTGGGGTGGGGTGTGGGGTGGGAGCCTGGGATCTGTCCCCGCTGAGAGCCGGAGGGCGGAGGGCGTTGATGTTCTCCAGTGCGGACCGGAGAGCGCTTGCCCCAGGCACAGACACACCAGCTGCAGACCCTTCGCAGAGTCCTCACTGGCAGAGTCTGGACCTCTCCGCTCAGGTCCCTCAGGCAACTCCTGCTCCTCACGGCCCTGGCCAGCCCTCCCCTCCCTACCCCCACCAGTGACGTCCAGGAGCACTCTCTGTCCCTGTGGCTCATTGGGGGCGCTCGGGGTCATCAGTGCCCAGCTGGGCTTGTGGGTCTGTGCGGCGTCAGGCAGTGTGCTTT
Source organism: Mustela putorius furo (assembly GCF_011764305.1). Taxonomy (NCBI): domain Eukaryota; kingdom Metazoa; phylum Chordata; class Mammalia; order Carnivora; family Mustelidae; genus Mustela; species Mustela putorius. The sequence goes on along the minus strand of NW_025421322.1, from coordinate 38,425,095 downwards.
GGTCTCTGGGCACCCGCTTCCCGTCCCTATCCCAAGAACAGCTCCGAGGTAGCTGGCGTGAGGGTCCAGCAAGCCATGGTGTAAAGGCACCCACCCAACGCTGGGCTCAGAACACGCCATAGATACACATCCGTCTGGTCACGAATTGCGTATCTCGAGAAAGTGGCTCTCTGCTCCGTGTCCTCGGTTTACGCCATCTGAGCCAGACTGATTGTTAACAAACGCCTGCTTCCCTCCAGGTATCCTGGCGTGGGTGACACACGCCTAGAGCCAGCCGTCTCTGTCCTTCTCATCTGGGCAGGAAAAAGGAGCAATCTGAGCGTGCGTTCTAAGTCACTGTGCAGCCTGGGGAGCTGGGAGTGAGCGAGCAGCCCGGGGTCATAGAAGACTAAGAGGAGACCCCGGCCCGAGTCCCCCCAGATTCCAGACAGGATTCTGGTCTAGATCTGTTCGCCTAGAATGCGTGCAAGCTGGGTTTACCTTTCTTTATGACAAGATGTTTAACTGTTAGAGGAATTCTTGCTTTTTGGGTTTTTTTCTTATTTCTTTTGTAAACGGGTCTCTCTGGGGACTCTCGTACCTTGATGTCAATCAACAAATAAATGCTCAGGGGCGCCTGGGTGGCTCGGTGGGTTAAAGCCTCTGCCTTCAGCTCAGGTCATGATCCCGGGGTCCTGGGATCAAGCCCCGCATCGAACCCCGCATCGGGCTCTCTGCTTGCCGGGGAGCCTGCCTCCTCCTCTCTCTCTGCCTGCCTCTCTGCCTGCTTGTGATCTCTCTCTGTGTCAAATAAATAAATAAAATCTTTTTAAAAAATAAAAAACAAATGCTCAGGTAACTACAGTTAACACAGCGAGTGCTTTTAGGAAAAGCCGATCAGGAGCAGAGAGGGCGGGGTCACTGACTTAGAGTCCAGGCTGGGTGTGGGGGGCATGTTGGTTCCCAGAGGCCGTGTCATCAGGCCTCCCCATTCCCCAGAATGATCCAAAAGAAGCTTGAGTCCGAACCCTAGAGCGTGGGGGGCCGTGAAAATGCTGTACACCTCATTTCGGTTTGGAATCACGTCCGCTCCGCGCGGTTCCCCTGGTGGGAGCCTCTGCCTGTCTGAAGCCCTTTGGGGTTGTCAGTGAGTCTGCTTAATGCAGCCTTCCTCCCGCACTGGCTGGCCTGGCTGGGCTCCCGCACGGGTCTGCACTGACGCCCCGGGAGATCCCTTGGCAGAGGCATCGAAGGCCTTAAAAGGCTTTTGCCTTTCATCTGGGAACTCTGCCTCTGGTACCTTCTCTAAGGAGATCGTCTGTTATGCTTATCTGCAAAGACACTCGGAACAGTCTTACTTATAGCAGTAACGGGAGGAACAGTTCAACTCTTGAAGGACCGGCATTTGGTTAAGTGACAGCGCTGTGGCCTTGACGGGGGTCTCGTGTCGTGGTTATACATAGAGACACACAAACACAGAATGTGGAACGTGTATCCCCAGGTCCCCGCTGCCTGTCCCCCACTAGCTCCTGTCCTTGGTCCGGTCAGTTTTGAGTTCGGGTATGGGGGGGGAGAGGAGCGAGGGACTCCTAAGGTCGGGAAGGAGAAGTGCGCTCAGCCAGAAGACACGCTCGCAGCAGCGGTGGGACGGCTGCTCCCGTTAGCGGGGACTCGGGGTCCGTGGCCGTAGGCACCGAGTGCTTACAACCACCCCAACTGGGAACCTGGGAGTCTGGGAAAGCTTTTGGGAAATAATTTCTCACAGCTGTCTCAGGTTTCTGCGTGAATTCGGCATCAAGGAATATTACAGAATCAATAAGATATATCGAAGTGTCCTTAATTTTTTTTTTTAAGATTTTATTTATTTACGTGACAGAGAGAGAGAGTATGAAGCAGAGGGAGAAGCAGGGTCCCCGCTGGGCAGGGAGCCCGATGCAGGGCTCGATCCCAGGACCCGGGGATCAGGACCCGAGCCCAAGGCCGACGATTAACGACTGAGCCACCCAGGCGCCCCTATCGAAGTGTCTTTAAATAGAAACACACACGAGCGGAGTTGTTTATCGTCCAGCTGACGAAAATGTCGCGATCAGGGTCTTGTAGCAAACTCACCACATGTGACCCAGGAACACAGGTTCAGTGTTTAATTCAGCGTCTGCAGTGACTCTAACAACCGCCACCCGAGCCGAGCATCAACTGCGTCGTCAAGAAAAGGAAACAAACGTGCCTGTGCTTTCGCGACGAGAAGGCTGTCCTCCCTCCCGTCTGGACTGGCGGCTTCTGTGACGCGGTGACATCTGGTCCTCCCGACCCCGGATCCCAGCCCCTCGGCGGTCCTGCAGTCCTTCGTGGGCTGGCTGCTGGCCCCTTGGGGACGTTCCTCACCTTTGTTGAGCCTCTGCTGCCTCACCTGTAAAATGAGAATAAGGTAGACTCGGAGAAGACACCGCGGTGGCCCCCGCCCCGGGGCCCAGTGCTGACCTCGTGCTCTTGTCGCGCTCCCTGCCGCCGAGCTACCCCCAGCAGTGGTCGACTGGTCAGTCCTCCCGCGCCCGTTCTGTGCAGGGCGAGACGGGCTCAGAGCAGCCTCGGGGCTCACACAGAGTCAGGTCGTGAAGCAGAGGGGCGCCGCGCTGGCTCAGAGAGCCTGCGACGCTTGATCTCAGGGTCAGGAGTTCAAGTCCCTTCCTGGGTGAGGAGACTACTTAAAAAAAAATGAAGAAGAAGAAGGGAGTACCTGGGTGGCGCAGTCCGTTGAGCATCGAACTCTTGGTTTTGGCTTGACTCAAGACCTCGGGGTCATGGGATCGAGCCCCACGTCGGGCTCAGCACTCAGTGTGGAGGCTCTTTGGGATTCTCGCTGCCTCTCCCTCTGCCCCTCCAGCTTGTGCCCGCGCGCGCTCTCTCTCCCATGAATAAATAAATCTTTTTTAAAAGTGGCGCTTGGTGGGGGGGGGGCGCTCCTGGTTAAGTGTCTCAATCGGTGAAGCATCTGCCTTCGGCTCAGGTCATGATCTCAGGGTCCTGGGATCAAGCCCCGCATCAGGCTCCCTGCTCAGTGGGGAGGCTGCTTCTCCCTCTCCCTCCCCGCGTGTGTTCCCTGTCTCTCTCTCTCTCTCTGTCTCATAGGCATAATGAAAATCCTAAAAAAAAAAAAAGAGAGAGAGAGAGAGAGAGAGAACAGAAGAGGCAGAGATAAGATGCAGATTCTGGGCGGGCCGACGTCAGAGACCGGCTTCTTTCTCCCGTGTGGCTCAGTCCTCCTGGCCCTTTCTACACCTGTTTCAGACCCTCACAAGCCCTGTTCTGTTCGCCTTGGTCGCTGGTCCCCGCGTGGCCGAGCCCTTCTTCTTCCCCGAGCTGCAGTCACAGACCCACCGCCTTTACTGGAAGCTTCGGAGACAACGACTTCCCGTATCCCCTCCACGACATCCGTGTTCATGTGTGTGAGTTCCCTCCCCGGAGCTTACCCTGGGCAGGTTTGGTTTGTGTGTTTTCTCGTTCTTTGTCGGGTCTGGCACCAGCATTTCTGTTTGCTCTGAAAGCGTCCCTCTGGCTCGCCTCAGTGGTTGCTCCTTGTTTATAGACCAGTAGAAGGACATACATTGAATTTGTGGTTGCACGTGAGAGTGCAATTATGAAATATTTTTCTTCTTTCCCTCATTTTTAGATTTCTTGCAACGTATTAAAAAAAAAAAATGACAGCGTGCCTGGGTGGCACAGTCTCTCGGTTTCAGCTCTTGGTTCCAGACTCTTGGTTTCAGCTCAGGTGATGATTTCGGTGGCGTGAGATCGAGCCCCGCGTCGGGCTTTGTGCTCAGCACGGAGTCTCCCCAGGATTCTCTCTCCCTCTCCCTCTGCTCTTCCCCACTCATGGGCGCTCTCTCTCTCTCCCCCTCCTCTCTGTAAAATAAATAAATAAATCTTTAAAAAAATAGATGGCTAAAATGTCAACCCTCACTCATCGATGTACTGACTTTTTGGCCATCCCTTGTCAGTAGGTCCCTTAGCCATCCAGGCGCATGTTGTGTTTGAAACACAACACCTGTGATCCCTTCTAACCCATGCCTGTGTTCGAGGGAGGGAATAGTACCCCGACATTTTATCCCACTTCAACCTTTGGCAAGTACAAGGCCAGCCTCATATTCTGGAAAGCAGTGACCATTGCTTGTTCGTGAGCCTGGCATGGGGCCGTAGTAGGTGCTCAGCAAATGTTCAGAGAAGGAGAGCAGCTCATTGAGTCAAGATATAGTTCCCCTGGGGAAGGGATTTAAGGCTCCTCCACAGTTTATTTCAGGGGATCCAAATAGAAATCAGAGAAATAAGGTTTTAAAGTTGATGAAAAAATGTCTTTCGATTGGGACGCCTGGGTGGCTCAGACGGGTAAGCGGCTGCCTTTGGCTCGGGTCGTGATCCCAGCGTCCTGGAATCGAGTCCCACATCGGGCTCCTTGCTCAGCCAGGAGCCTGCTTCTCCCTCTGCCTTTGCCTGCCACTCTGTCCACCTGTGCTCACTCTCTCTAACAAATAAATCTTTAGAAAAAATGTCTCTCGATCAACAGTCGGGGGAAATGCCGTGGCCACAAGGTCAGAGAACACTCTTCTCTGCGTGCTTTAAATCAGTCCACCCAGGGCTCCTCTCAGAAACCGTCTCCTCCCGTCTTATGAATCAACTATGTGCCTGTTAGTGAGAGCTCCCGCATCACCCAGGCAGGAGAACACAGAGCTCTGGCTTTGCTACGAATTTTCCATGGAAATACATTTTTTTGAGTGTTCTCTCCTGATCTATACTGAAGATATTGACTAAAGGTGATTCACTTCAGGAGCGAGAAGACAAGGGCATAAATCTGCCTGGACCAGCCCTGCTGCTCTAGGAGCGCGAGCGATCGTGCAGAGCTCTGGAGGAGGGCATCCACACGCTTGCCTGCTGGTTCTCCTTCACAGCATGTGGTAGGCTGGATTATGGCCCCCAAAGATGTTCCTGACACAACCCCAGAAACCCGGGAACATGTTAGGACGTGTGGCAAAGGGGAATTAAGGTTGCAGATTAAATTAGGTGGCTAATCACCGGAGGTTGACCTAGGGAGATTATCCAGTATTATCCAATGTGCCTGGTGTTATCTCCAGGTCCTTAAAAGTGCAAGTGGGACTCAGAGTCAGAATCATCAAAATCATAGACAGAAAGTAGAATGGCGTTTGCCAGGGGCTAAGGGGAAGGAGCTTTGGGGAGTTCATGTTTCATAAGTACAGAGTTTCGGTTTTGTGAGCCGAAGAGAGTTCTGGGGATGGAAGACGGTGACAGTGGCCTGACAGGGTGAACGGGCTTTCCACCGCGGAGCTGGACTTAGAAATGGTTCTAGACCAAACACTGTTCCATCGTAGTTGTTTTTTAAATTTTTTAAAGATTTAATTTATTTATTTGACAGAAAGATCACAAGCAGGCAGAGAGGCAGGTAGAGAGAGGCAGGCTCCCTGCTGAGCAGAGAGCCCGATGTGGGGCTCGATCCCAGGACCCTGAGATCATGACCTGAGCTGAAGGCACAGGCCCAACCCACTGAGACACCCAGGCGCCCCTCCATCGTAGTTTTTTAAACGGTACATTTTATTTATGTGAATTTTATCTCAATTCAAAAAAAAGAAGTGTGAGACTGAACAACCCCTTTTTCCTGCCTCTGGGTTTGACATATGGTGGTGTGCTGCCTGGTGTCACTGCAACCATCTTGGAGTCATGAGGGGCACTGGACCCACAGAGGGCAACCAAGCACTAAGACTGCAAGCCCCGGGGCCCTCGATGACAATGATGAGCCCCTGAAATAACGGACTTCCTCCTGACTTCTTGTAAAGTGATGTAATCCGTGTCCTGATTGTCAGAGCTGGTCAACAATCTTTCTGTTCCTTGCAGCCCAGAGCCTCCCTCCCAAAGCCCTGAGCACACTGTATACTGTCTATGGTCTCTCCTGCCAGAGGAGCAAGTCTTATTTCCGACTGGCCTGGAGCAAAAGGTGCTCCTGCTCTGTCTTCTCCTCTCATGCTCTCTCCTTTCTCTGCCCACCGTGACATCCCCAATGCCGCCTCTCTGGCTGTCCTCTCCGGCCCCTCCGGGAGCCTGTGTTAGGACCCGCTGAGGCACTGGCCCCAGGGCATCAGAGTTGACCAAGTGCCTCTGCCCCCTTCCCGGGAGCAAGCCCTGTACCTGACTGCAGAGCCCACTCGGGCCCCGGCGCGTGGTGGGTCCCCAGGCGTCACTTACTGAGCGGACGAAGGAGACGAAGCTCGCTTCGTTGGAGTGCGCGCGATAATGCCGAGTCTGCGTCGGTCAGGATGCGGGCAGTCCAGGCGGCAGTAGCAGCGAGCAGGCCTGTGTGCAGGGGCCTTGCACTCCACAGATGTCCCGAAGGAAGCATCCCGGCTGCAGTTTACAGATGTGGCGGGAGGCTCGTGCCCACGGTGACACAGCCGCCAAGCAGACCGGCAGGATTCAGACACACGTCTCGGCAACTCTGAACTCTTTAAAAGAATACTAGTACCGGGGCACGGGGGTGGTGCAGTGCGGAAAGCAGCTGACTCTCGATTTGGGCTCAGGTCGTGATCTCAGGGTCAGGGGACTGAGTCCCGCTTTGGACTCTGTGCTCAGTGCGGAGTCCGCTTGGGCTTCTCTCTCCTGCTGCCGCTCCCCCGACTCACGCTGTCTCTCTCTCTAAATTAAATAAGTGAATCTTTAAAAAATAAAATGTTCAAGAGATTGCTAACAGCCACAGGGAACCCTTACGTGGGCGTCACTGTGTGCCAACAACCCTGGGGACCACTCTGCAGGGCGCTGTGTCAGCCCCTGCGCATAGACCAGGAAACTGGGAGCCAGAGAGGGGAATGTCCCCCAGCTGAGTGGTGGCGTCCTGCGTGGGAAGTCCCAGTGTGGGAGGCTGGGGTCATTGCGGGCCACTGTGGGCCCCTGCTCCCGGGGGGCTCTGGCTCATCGCACGGCGCCTCCCTCCCCCCCACTCCCAGCAGCAAGGCCAAGTGTGTACGGGCGGGACGTGGGGCGGAGGACACGCGTCAGTCCCTAAAGTGGTTTCGGCCTCGCAGCGGCTCACATTTCAGGCCAGTGCTGGGGTTGAGGGGGTTGGGGGAGCTCTTTGCCTGCCCTCGGAGAGCTCCCAGGCTGGGGGAGGAGGCGGGGCTGCCCCCACCACGACAGGTGCCCTGGGCACCTGAGCCGGGTCCCCTGAGAGCGGTGCTCAGGGCAGGGGGAGGAGTGTTCCAGAAAAAGGGACAGAATGGAGTGCGATGGGGCCATCGGACAGTGGGGAGCACGTGCTAATCCTCCACACCAGCCCCACTGGGAGCTCTGGGGTGAGTGTGCCTGGGCTCATGCTGGCCTCTCTGGTCTTTGAAATCTGACAGATCTGGTTCTGCCTCTTACTAGGACTTCCTCAGTGGACACACCACCTGCCTTCTCTGAGCTGTAGTTTCCCGGCGCTAAGTCCGGGGTAACCTGTCCACACAGGCCAGCGTGAGGACCGGGAGTAAACACGTCCAGCCCATCACGCGTTCCTAAATGCCCGCTATGTGCTGTCACCGAGCCTGTTCTCCTGGGGGCTGGCGTTGGCGTGCTTCCTGCCCGTGGTGCGGTGAACAGTGGCCCCAAGATGGGGGGCCCCATCCCAGAGGCTGTGGATATGCTCCCTCGAAGGGCTAAAGGGACTTTGCTGAGGGATCGAGCTCCTGCCTTGAGTTGGGGAGGTTATCCAGGTTTATCCGGGGGCCAGCACAGGCACGGGAGCCCATAAATGAGGAAGAGGAAGCAAGCGTTGGACAGGTTCGACAGCAGGGTAGGCAGGAGAGCTGGCGCAGTGGGAGGGACTCCGTGCGGATTTCTGGCTTTGGGGATGGGACAGGAAGCCTCTGGAGTGGACCTGGACCCCTGGAGCAGCCAGCAAGGGAACAGGGTCTCAGCCCTAAACCTGCCAGGACCTGAATCCTGCTGGCAACTCTTTCCCTGGTAGCTGGACTCAAGCATGACCCAATGGTAAGACAATAAATTTGAGTGGTTTTAGGCCTCTAACTTCATTTCAGTTCATTACGGCCGCGACAGAGAAGGAGCGCCGTCCGTGCGAGCCAGGGCTCGGTGCCCACCTCCGCCTTGAGCTGCTGCACGGGGCCCCAGCCGCCCGCCCTGCTCTCCTGAATCAGCTCCAGGACCATTTTCCACTGTCTCTGGCTGGAACATAGGCAGGACGGTGGAGCCTTGAAAAGGCCAAGCATATTTGGCTTTGTGCCCAAATAAAGCTCTGATTATGAGTGTACTTGCTTAAAAAGAAAAAAAAAGCCAAGTGCTGACCCACTTTTTCCTGACTGCTCGGGCTCAGACATGTCCCTCTAAAAGGAAATTTATTTCCAGCACACACTGTTCCCAGAGCTGACATCACCCACCTCAGCTGGAAGGAGAAGTACTTAAGAGAGCTCTCAGGGCTGGCCCCCAATGTCTGATAACGGAACAGAAGTTCTGCAAAAAGCTTGCTTTTTTTTTTTCCCTTTGTTTGTTTGTTTGTTTCTTTCTTTCTTCTTCTTCTTCTTCTTTTTTTTTAAACTGCATCAGCCTGACCGTGGACGGGCTGGAAGTTTGGTGTGAGTCAGACCCTCTAGGCGGGAGAAATGCCTCATGGTGTCTGGCCCACTGGGCAAGGTCCCTGGGTGACCCTGCAGCTCTCCTGGCCCGGGCCAGGCCCAGTCAGGGGAGAGCGTGGACCTGGAAGCTGGCCAGCCTCTGCATCCATATGGGTTCTCCTCTCACTCACGGGGAGACCTCGTGAGCAGCCTCAGGTCCTCCATCTGTCAAATGGGAGTTGTAACTGTTTCCTGTTGCTGGGGTAACAAGTCACCACCACTCAATTTCTTCAGCAGGGCAGATGTGTTCTCTTAAAGTTCTGGAACACAGCAGTCCTGAAATCCAAGGGCCCATGGGGCTGGGTTCCCTCTGGAAGGTCTACAGGAGAATCCATTCTTTGCTTTTTCCGGCCTCTAGGGGCGTCTGCCTTCCTTGGCTTGAGGTCCCCTCCTCATCCTCACAGCAGGTAGAGCAAACTTACTTGAAGCTTCAAGTCATATTCCCGGGGCACCTGGGAGGCACAGTCGGTTAAGCATCTGCCTCTTGGCTTCGGCTCAGGTCATGATCTCAAGGTCATGAGACTGAGCCCTGCGTCAGCTCCCCATCCAGTGCAGAATCTGCTTCTGATTCTCTCTCCCTCTCCCTCTGTCCCTCCTGCACGAGCTCTCTCTCTCTCAAATAAATACATAAATTTAAAAATAAAGTCATATTCCCGTTCCCCTTCCTGCACCAGATTTTATTTATTTTTGACGGATTATCTGGCCTAGTTCCTTTTGATAAAAATATCTAGGGGCACCTGGGTGGCTCAGTTGGTGGGCAGCTGCCTTCAGCTCAGGTCATGGTCCCAGGGTCCTGAGATCGAGTCCCGCATCGAGCTCCCTGCTCAGCAGAGAGCCTGCTTCTCTCTCTCTCTCTCTGCCTGCTGCTCTGCTTACTTGTGCTGTCTGTCTCTCTGTCAAATAAATAAATAAAAACATAGCTTTAAAAAAACTACAAAAATTGAAATAGAAAAGAAAGAAACTTCCGAAGCCCAGAAATTCTTAGAATTAGAATGTTTTTCTACTTTGTTGACTTATTGCTAAAGTTGCTATTGGCACACAATTGACCAAAACATCACAAATATAAATTTTGAGAAACATTAAATTGACGTAAAAGTTTTATTGGAAATAAATCTCTCTTTTTTTTTTAAGATTTTATTTATTTATTTGACAGAGAGAGATCACAAGTAGGCAGAGAGGCAGGCAGAGAGAGAGAGAGGAGGAAGCAGGCTCCCTGCCGAACAGAGAGCCCGATGCGGGACTCGATCCCAGGACCCTGAGATCATGACCTGAGCCGAAGGCGGCAGCTTAACCCACTGAGCCACCCAGGCGCCCCGGAAATAAATCTCATAATAAAATAAATGTGTTAAAGTTATTTTATGAATCCAGAAGTACTTTTCTTAAGGTAAACGCTAAGCCCAAGATGGGGCTTGAACTCACAAACCCAAGGTCAAGAGCTCCACACTCCACTGACTGACCCAACTGATGCCCCAATATTTTTTGCTTGAATGAGAAAGACTGAACACCAGTCTTATCCCTCATTTTAGTTTTTGCGTGTAAATGTTGAGAAATAATATGTAGATGGTCCGTCCCTCTTGATTCTCCAGATCCCTACAACAAAAATCATATGCAGATGTAAGACCAAAAATCATTTGTAGTGCTTGATCAGCTAACGGCTCCGTAGGACTTTCTCCAGTTTTGTTGAAAAGAAAGTAACTTAAAGTAGTCGGTTTGCAAAATGATTTGTTACCCGGTCATTAAAATCATTCACGCGCTCAGTTTCCGGGCCGACTACCAAGAGTTCACAATTTCACGGCAGCGCTATCAAGAGTCAGCAGGTGGCTCTTAAATATACTTGTTACTCTTTGACTAAGAGACATCCCGTTTAACCCAGAACACTCAGAAGAAGCTGGGAAAATTGAAATATTGTTAGTTCCGGCTCATCTTTGCCAAGTAAAAACAATAATGTTAATTTACAGTATCCAATAATATTTTGGGAAATGTCCATGAAACTAATTGTCTACGGAGTCCGAAGCATGGCTACGAAAATTTTTATAAAGTTACATGTGTGTGTCTACATATAACACTGAACGGTCAGAAGCAAAGTGAAACTTTTTTTTTTTTTACAAAAAGAAACTTGACCTCTTCATCATTGAAACCATGCCAAATAGGCAAATGAGTTACAGTCTGAGCTGGGGAGGGGTAAAAATAACTCACAGACCCTTTCTCACTGCTGAGAACAGTAAAGACCAACAAAAGTCTTTGTCGAAAATTGTTTCTCCCCGGCACACTTTTTACACATCTCAGAAGTTCTAATTGTAAAAAAAGAATTATTCAACGCTTAGAAATGAGGCAGAAAATTTACCATTTGCTTTTTCCAGCCTCTCAGAGCTCGAGTAGTGGAATTTGGGACTTGACTTGTGTTCTGAGGGCAAGTGTTCAATTCTAGAAATCTGATAGAAATGCAGGATTCTTGGCAAACCCATGTTGTGTGGTAGAGAGGCGAGCGAGCGGGAAGATCACAGTCTGGAACTACGACTTTGTTTCCTATTCACTTTGCAGTCTTGTTTCTGTATTAATTCTTCCAGGGGGTTTATATTTGCTTCTCCGTGTATCCTTTTTTGGAGACAGTTTTACGAGCTGTTTCCTTCGGGAGCAGCGAAGTTTGATAGAGCTTCATTGTGCGCATTTGCTACCAGCTTTGACTGAGTACCTTATTACCTCTAACAACATGTTCCCAGTTTAAGTGTGGAATTCCCGGAGAGCCGGATGGAATGAACGCCCCTGCAGAGACGGCCCAGAGCACGGACATTGCCGTGGACCCAAAGCGTCCCTGGGCTCCTTGCCAGTCAACGTCCGTCTTGGCCGCAGGCAACACAGGGTCCTTCCGTGGCGGGTCGGGACACCGTCTCTTCCGGAGTCTCCAGTACACGAAGGCATTTGCTCTTCCCGGTCGGACTTGCTCTCACCAGCACCCCGAGGACGGTCCCCAGCCCTGCAGCACAGACCGGTGCTTTGTTCCTTCCTAGTACTTTGTCGTGTCCCGTTTTCCTGTTACTTCCCATTTGTGACAGTTAGGAGTGAAGCCGCCGCTACTGTCCCAGAGCGGGGTTTTCGCTCTTCCTAAGAGGGGAACGACTGGATCCCACAGCAAGTGCACGTGCGGGGCATGGAAATGGCCAAACCTTATACCGGAGCTTTGGTAACACGTTCTATTCCTGCTCACAAAACAGTTCTCTTGTTTGGGTGTCTGGGTGGCTTCGTTGGTTAAGCGTCTGTCTTTGGCTCTGGCCGTGATCCCAGGGTCTTGGCATCGAGTCTTGTAGGGGGCTCCTTGCTCAGTGGGGAGTCTGCTTCTCCCTCTCTCTGCAGCTCCCCCTACTTGTGCACGCTCTCTCTCTGATAGAAAAAGAAAAAAAAAAAATCTTCAAAACGTTTCTCTTGTTAACCTTTTGCCGGCCCGATGTAGGGTGCCCCAGACAAGGATCTAGAAAGGGGACAGGTGGGTGTTGTTTCCTGACCCAGACGCGCCCCGGGGGCTGAGCCTGGCAACTTCCAGCTCTCCCCAGCTCTCGCCTTTCCAGTGTCTGTCTCCTCGACAGTAGTGAAGCCGTGGTCTTTGGGCGACCCCGCTCCGGGCACCCCGGGCAGGACGTGGATCACCCCACTGGGCTCCTCCCCGTCTGCCTGCGCTGCCCGCCCGCTGCCCGGCGCGTTCTTACCTTCTCCCAGTTTTCTAGCTGTGGACGGGGGAAGGGTCCATCGAATGCTGCCGTTCTCCCTGTATTTGCTCTTCGCCTTTTGAAAATTCTACTTTTACGTAACTGCTAGGTAGATACGGAGCTAAGGCCTGAGGTTTTGCCAGAAGCGCCGTTTCCACTTTGGACATTACCGAGTTTTTCTCTTGGCTCTTAGAGACTCTACCTCGGGTGGGGGTGGAGGTTCACTTCTCCCAGCACAGAGGTAGTCTCAGGGAATTCGACTTAAAGAAAGCGGGCATGCGGACATTGGGATTTTCAATGGGGAGACTGAGTCCCTTAAAACAAGGAGACAAGGCACAGATTTCTTAGTGTCTGTCATGTTGTAAGCAATGTAAGTGGTGGCTGTTACTAGCTCCACATGATAAAGTGAGTGAGCTTTACCTGAACGACTTTCTGTGGAGTGTGCTGCTTCCTCCCGCGAGGCCCTGGGGTCTGTATGCTGTCTTTGCTGGCCCAGAGTTTCCGGTTCTAGCCTGCTCCCCTGGCCTCCAGCCCGTATTCCAACATCACTGCGTTTTACTCACCTAACAACCTTCCACCAAAGCCCTTACCCGTCCTGGTTCCTGTACTAGAGGTGAAACTCACAGACGCATGTGTGGGTCAGAGACTTGCCAACCACGGCTCAGGGTGGGTGGGGGTCTTACAGCAGAGAGACACAGCAGGCTGGAGGGACCCCTGAGGACAGAGTCACTTCCTTTGCTTACAGAGTTGGAGTTGGGACAGTTGCAGAGGACAAAGGATTTGAGTTCATATTTTTTTTTTTTTTAAAGATCTTATTTATTTGACAGAGAGTCACACAGCGAGAGAGGGAACACAAGCAGGGGGAGTGGGAGAGGGAGAAGCAGGCTTCCTGCCAAGCAGGGAGCCTGATGCGGAACTCGATCCCAGCACCCTGGGACCATGACCTGAGTCAAAGGCACACTTAATAACTGAGCCACCCAGTTGTTTGGACTTGGATTCAGATTCTAATCTGAATTCTGATTGGAAGAGCGTGCAGTGGGGATAGTAGGGAACAGAAAGAATAAATCTGTGAGAACCCAGAGGGGCGGGGGGAATGACATCCAGAAAACTGAACCAAGGGGTGAGGCTGGACGGGTATAGACCCGGAGCAATTTTTAAAAACCACCTTATTGAGATCCAAGTCACAAGGCACCCCAGGCGCCCATTTAAGAGGACCATCTGTTGGTTTTTAGTATGTTTAGTATTGCACGAAACCACGGGGAGCTGTTTTTGAAGCCCTTGTAAGGTCCTCTTGAAGGTGGCGCTCCTGGGGCTCCCTGAAGGGACTTTTAGGGGTCGCGTGGGTACATAAGGACTCACCAGGAGAAGCTGGGGCAGCATTTGGCTCCGGGCAGAAAAGAAAAGCTAGAGCAGGGTTCCCCAGGATTGTGAAGGAGGAAGGAGGCCCCCCCCCCACAAGCTGCGGCTTCTGTAACTGAGGCTGTGCCTTCACATTCAGAGCAAAGGGGACACCAAGAGTGTGGCCCTGGACCAGGCTGGGCTCCCAGAAGTCCTCCCCTCCGGGAGTCTCAAGAGGCTTAACTGAGCCAGACGACTTGCACAGAACGGATTTCTTACGCTGTCCCAGCAGTGATCTCGATGAGAAGATGATGGGAGGGAATTGCTCTGCACGTACAAGCTGTTCTTCCCTTTCTCGGGCCACGGAACTAGCTGCTCTCCAAACCCGACTGTGCTTTTAAAAAATACACATTTTAAGTCCACACCTCTGGTGTTCTCGTTCAGTACCTCTGAGTCAGCTCAGGAAATCACCGTGTATTTTTAACCGCTTGGACCTTCTTTGGAATTCTCTTTTTAATGATTTTTCAACAACTGCAAACTTAAGTCTCAAGTACAGTGCGGGTAACTTATTCCTGAACCATTTTCGTGTAAGTGGTTGACCTGTAGTCCCGAGACCCCTAAAAGGTGAGTGTGTATTTTCCACAAACAAGGACATTCTCCTGTGTGACCATAAGACAGCCACCAACTAAAGGGCATTAACATTGATAAGGTTAGCATCATCTGATCCTCAGAATGGCGTCAGTCAAGTCACTACTGTTCCTTTTCTTTTTCTTTTTTTTAGCAAAGTGATCTCGTCCAGGATCATGTGTGATTTTATTTGTCCCTTTTATTCTTCTCTAATCTGGAATGGTTCCTCAGTCCGTCCTCGACTTGCAAGACTCCGACACTTGCTTTCAAAGATCACAGGTCAGCTGTTTTTTCGGAATATCCTTAATTTTGCCTAATCTGTTGTTTCTTCACGATTAAACCCAAGCCATGCGTCTTTGGCATGGAGACCGCAGAAGTCATGCTCTGCTCCTGACTATGCTCTATCAGCGGCTACATGACTTACATTCGTCCTGTTAGCCTTGAATCAGTTTGATCTGAATCCTCTTTTTAATTTTTTCTTAAGTAATCTCTGCTCCTAATGTGGGGCTCAGACTTAGGTCTCCAAGATTAAGAGTCACATGCTCTACTGACTGAGCCAGCCAGGAGCCTCTCCTCTTTTTTTTTTTTTAATTGAGATGTAATTGACATGGAACGTTGTGTAAGTTCAAGGTGTACAACCTGTTAACTGATTCACCTCGATACTGCAATAGGGTGTTACTGTTGTGTTAGCTGGCACGTCCCATTCCCTGATGACCATTTCTTTTCTTTTTGTGGTGGGAACACTTATGATCTAGTTTCTCAGCAACTTTGAAGTATATAATACAGCCCTGTCGACTATAATCAACTCATTCATCTTCTGACTGCATGTTTGTACCCTTTGACCGACACCTCTGCAATTTCACGGACCCCAAGCCCCTGGTAACCACCTTTCTGCTGTTTCTGCAAGTGATTGGACTTGTCTTTCTTTGCTTCAGAGAAAGAAGTAAAGAAATGGCAAAAGTATGGATAACGGAGGTTAAAAATACCCTTCCACTTGATTGAAATGTTTTGAATAATTCCATCGATGTTGTTAGAGTAACTCAGATAAATCCTGTATCAAGTTGTCAGAGAGCAGAGACAGAGCCTCAGTCTTTCCTTTAAAAATTAGCCTTCATGCTTGGGGCACCCGGGTGACGCAGCTGGTTAGGTGTCCGACTTTTGATTTTGGCTCAGGGTCGTGATGTCGGGGTCCTGGGATAAAGCCCACCTTGGGCTCCATGCTCAGTGCTCAGTGGGGAGTCTGCTTGGGATTCTCTCTCTTCCTCTTCCTCTTCCCGTTCACTTTTTTCTCTCAAATAAAAAAAAAATTTTTTTAAAAAAGATTTTATTTGACAGAGAGAGAGATCACAAGCTGGCAGAGAGGCAGGCAGACGGGGAGGGGAAAGCAAGCTTCCCGCTGAGCAGAGGACCCAATGCGGGGCTCCATCCCAGGAAACTGAGACCATGACCTGAGCTGAAGGCAGAGGCTTTAACCCTCTGAGCCACCCAGGCACCCCTCAAATAAAAATTTCTTAAAAATAAATTAGGCTTAATGCTGTAATATTTAAGATACACAAAAGGTATAAAGATTACTATATCTTGAATTATAATAACATGATATATAATATAAAACATGTATTTCCAACTGGATTATTACATATTACTTTATATGTAACAAAAAATGCAAAATATATAATGTAATATAATATGAATTCTCAAACCATCTAGTACAAGAATTCAGCTAAATCTCTTGTGAGTTCTTCCCTAGCTTCCGTCTGTTCTGAATTTGCCCAGAACTGACTGACCCAGGCTCCCCTGACAAACTGACAAAATGCAAGGTTTTGGAGGCAATTTAAGGCAATTAGAGGCACTACTAAGCTTGTTCCCCCACCTGGCGGCCGCACCTGGAATTGCAGTCACTCATGTTTCCCGCCCCCATCCCCACCTTCTCACAAGTTTTCTTAAAAATTCCCCCCCCCCTATAGCACCTGGGTGGCTCAGTAGGTTGGGCGTGGGACTCCTGGTCTTGCCTCCGTGCTGATCTCGGAGTTGTGGGGTCGAGCCCTGCATTGGACTCTGCGCTCAGTGGTGGAGTCCTCTGGGGTCCTCCCCTCTCCCTCTGTCCTTCTACTTGTTCACTGGTACACCCTCTCTCTCTCTGAAGTCAATCTTAAAAAATAATCTTTTTCTTAAACTTGATTTTGAAATGTACAATCTGAGAGGGGGCAGGGAAGCTATTGAGCCATTGAGTCTTCAGTAGGGTTCCAGGGGCACAGTTTAAGATATTTTTTAGGGGCGCCTGGGTGGCTCAGTGGGTTAGGCGTCTGCCTTCGGCTCAGGTCAGGATCCCAGGGTCCTGGTCCATCCTGGCATCCGGCTCCTCGCTTAGAGAGGAGCCTGCTTCTCCCCCTGCCCCTCCCCCTGCTTGTGTTCCCTCTCTCGCTGTGTGACTCTGTCAAATAAATAAGATCTTTAAAAAAATAATTTTTTAAAAATGTAAAATCTGATTTTCTTAAGTTGGATATATTATAACTGATCCCTAAATCTCTGGTTTTACAAGTGACCATCATGCACTGGTGAAAACACTTAAGTATTAGTTGCTCACATTTGTAACTTTTCAGTCTTCGATGTATGTAATGTGTGTGTATGTGTGTGTGTGTGTGTGTGTGTGTGGATGTTCTTCTTCACTGACTCCAAAACTTACTGCTAATATATGAGAGCCGCTGATGTAGATGCTAGCACAAACAAGAATCATGTCAATGTCAAATTAGTGTTTCTAATTATACTCTGTGAAGCAGGAAACCTCTTTATTAATCTGTAAAAGAAAGGAGCATAACAGAGAGTAAATAATACTTCTGATCACCTATTAACTGCTAGCTGATCACGTCATTTCTGAGAAAATGTCACAGTGCATTTGCATCGTTTGAAATATAGTAAGTTAGTCATTACCAAGCTGTGTGATAGTCATTCTTGAGATTCCTGTGGATGTTAAATTCGCCGGTGAAAGTCTGGTGGGAAAAAGCTCATTATGTAATTTCAAAGTATCTTTTCACCAATGAGTCATTAATCGCATCAGAAGTAGTCATGGATTTGCAGAGGAGAGAGACAGCCATTCCACCTTAGCCAAGTGGTCCAAGTTATCCCTTTGGGACAAGCCAACAGTATGTGCCCACTGACAACATACGCACAGGGCTCGGCTTACATCGTTTCTATGGCATTCTGCAAAAAATACATAATCTGAATTTATTCATAAGAAAGGATTAGATGAGCTCAAATTGAGGAACATTCTAGAAGACAGCTGGCTTGTATTCTTCCAGCACGTTACAGACATGAAAGAGGCTGAGAAACCGTTCCAGATAAAAGAACACTGAAAAAATGCAGGACAACCGATGGCTCCGCAGGGTCCTGGACGGGAAACGGCTCTTGAGCACACAGCTGGGGTCTACGTATAACCCAGCACACGACTGCAGCATACTTGTGCACCAGCACACAGCTGGGGTCTACTTATACACCAGCACACGACTGCGGCATACTTATGCACCAGCACACGACTGGGGTATACTTATACCCCAGCACAGGACTGGGGTATACTTGTGCACCAGCACGCGACTGGGGTATACTTATGCGCCGGCACACGACTGGGGTATACTTATACCCCAGCACACGACTGGGATATACTTGTGCACCAGCACACGACTAGGGTATACTTATGCGCCGGCACACGAGTGGGGTATACTTATACCCCGGCACACGACTGGGGTATACTTATGCGCCGGCACACGACTGGGGTATACTTATGCGCCAGCACACGACTGCGGCATACTTATGCGCCAGCACACGAGTGGGGTATACTTATACCCCAGCACAGGACTGGGGTATACTTGTGCACCAGCACGCGACTAGGGTATACTTATGTGCCAGCACACGACTGGGGTATACTTATGCGCCGGCACGCGACTGGGATATACTTGTGCACCAGCACGCGACTAGGGTATACTTGTGCGCCGGCACACGAGTGGGGTATACTTATGCGCAGGCACACGAGTGGGGTATACTTATACCCCGGCACACGACTGGGGTATACTTATACCCCGGCACACGACTGGGGTACACTTATGCGCCGGCACACGACTGGGGTATACTTATGCGCCGGCACGCGACTGGGGTATACTTATGCGCCGGCACACGAGTGGGGTATATTTGTGCACCAGCACACGAGTGGGGTATACTTATGCGCCGGCACACGACTGGGGTACACTTATGCGCCGGCACACGACTGGGGTATACCTGGGGGGTATACTTGCGCCGGCACACGACCAGCACACGAGTGGGATATACTTATGCGCCGGCACACGACTGGGGTACACTTATGCGCCGGCACACGACTGGGGTATACTTGTGCGCCGGCACGCGACTAGGGTATACTTATGCGCCAGCACACGAGTGGGGTATACTTATACCCCGGCACACGACTGGGGTATACTTATGCGCCGGCACACGAGTGGGGTATACTTATGCGCCGGCACACGAGTGGGGTATACCATGCACCTCTCCGTCCCTCCGGAGAAGACACAGATGGGGAAGGACGCCGGGAGTCCCTCCACGGCCCGTGCGGGTTCTCCGCGACCGCACTGCCCCAGCGGACCGGCTCTCCGCGGACGAGGAGCGGGTGTTCCGGCAGGAGCGCGCGGGGCCCTGCGCGGGGGAGCGCACGGAGAGCTCAGGCCCCGGGGCAGGGCCGCGGCTCCCGGCGGGCGGCTGTCCGAGGCTCCCCCCGCGCGCAGGGGCCCGCGCACTCCCGGCGGCATAACCGCGCGCCCCACCGAAGGCCTCGGGTCCCCTTCCGCCCGCGGCGCGCCGACCCGCGCGGGGACCCGGCAGCGGCCGACGCGCTCGCGACGGTAGGCGGGGCTCGGTTTCCAGGGCGACGGGACCGGAACCGCGGGGCTCGCGCGCGCTCGTCACTTCCGGCCGCTCGTCGCGCGCCCTCCAGCCCGCAGGGGCTTCCGAGCGGGAGCCGCTCTCCTCGGGGCGCGGGGTTGTTGCAGGGGGCCGGGAGCAGCCGACCCGACTGTGGTCCTGCGGGAGGAGCTGCGGGGGCGCGGGCGGGCCTGGCTCCCGTCGCCCACCGGAGGCTGTCACAGCCGTCCCCCGGACCGCGGCCGCAGAACGCCCCGCGGCGGCCGGATCCGGAGCATGCGCACTCCCGCCGGCGCGGGCTCGCGGAATCCACTGCTCCGGGATTTCCGCGCCGCCGGTGGGAGCGCCGAGGGGCGCGCCGGGGGCGTGGCGGGGGGCGCGGTGCGCGACCCGAGGCGCTGAGGCGCGGGTTGGGAGCCCCGCGGGGAGCCGCTGCCCACCGCGGCGGGCTCTGCGGCCCGTTCCGTCGCTCGCTCGCAGAGCGGGTCGATCCGCTCGGCCTTCCCGGGGGCGCGCGAGTCCGCGCGGGGGCGGGGCGCGGCGGTCCGGGACCCGGCTGGCCCCCGCGCTGCCTCCCCGCTTCCGGCACGCCTCCCCGCCTCTCCCCTGCCCCGGTGCACCGCAGGGACCTCGCCCGAGAGCTCCTGCCCCGGGGGCCGCGGTCGCCCTCGGCAGGGCCCGCGCCGGGAGCCTCGTCGGTCGCGGACGCTCCCGGGTCCTCGCGGGGCCTGTGAGGCCTGGAAGCAGCTTCGGGGCGGCCCGGGTGCGGGGCCCCGGCTCTGCCCCGCGTCGGCTCCCGCGACTTCGGCCTTCCGGGACGCCGCCGCTGCCCAGCGCGGGCCGAGGCCGTTCTTCGCCGGCTCGAGGCGGAGTGGCTCCGAGGGGCAGGAGTTGGTCGGGCCAGACCGGAGTTGGCGCTCGCGCTGCGGACCGGTGCAGCCGGCAGGGTCCGCGTGGGCCGGGCTCGTGCGCGCGCCGTCCCCGCTCGGCGGGGCGGTCCCCCTCCGTCCGCTCGAACGGGGCGGCCGGTGTGGGAAGGGTCTTCCGAGGACTCCGTGAGGCCCTTGTGCAAGCGCGGTGCCCGGTACCCGCCAGGGCAGTGGGCTGGACGGGAGAGACGCGCTCAGGTGGGTGAGTGAGTCCCTCCCGGTCGGCCTGGGCGCGCGGACACCTGCGGACACCTGCGGACACGGCGCGAGCGTCGGAGCGGCCCGCGGGGCAGGACAGCGCCCCGCGCCGGAGGGAGTCAGACCCTCCGTGACACCGCTGGCGGCTCACGGTGGGCTCTGCCCAAAGTGCCCCAAATGTCACCCAGCCAGAACCGTTTTAGTCAAGAGAACAGGCATCATGTGGGACTGTTCCAGGCCAGTCACGACCTGGGGTCACCCTGTCCCAAAGCTGTATGAGTAGCGCGTGACGTCATCGAAGTGGAACTTCGGCCTCAGAATGTTTCGTGCTCCCTGACTGCGCGGAGCCCTGCTGGCCTCCTGAAGCGGTGATCCCCTTCTGCAGGTGAAGACACTGGGGTGGTGTCGCTGGTGCGGGGCGGGGTGGGTGCTTGGACTGCACTTTGTGACTCCTGTTTTAGGGGCAGAGCTCAACTCCACAGGGTCCCCGGGGCATTGGTTCTCATCTTCGGGACTCCATGAGTTGATGATTCGGGGAAGCCTCCCAGTCTGCCTCGTTTTACTGGTGAATTTTCTATTTTAAGGATTTATTTCTTCGCAATCTCTAGACCCCGTGTGGGGCCAGAACTCATGATGCCACGATCAAGAGTCACGTGCTCCACGGACCGGGCCCAACACGTGCCCCAACTGGAGAACTTTCTATTAGAGCTCTGTATCACCAAACTTTCCACCCCGTTAGGACTCTTGTGGAGGATCTGCTCTGGGTGGGAGGTGGGACCTGATTATTTTAGAGGTTCCTTCCAGTCCAACTTGAAGTGTCTACAAACTCCTTGAGAGCAGGTTTTGCTATATTCTTTGAATTCTGCACATTCAGGTGAGACGCGCAGGTAATGTTAAAGCTGTAACTCCAGGAGCCAGACAGCCCAGGGTGCCCCCTTGGGTCAGTTTAATGCGAGCCCCTACCTTCTCTGAGCCTCAGTCTTCAAACTGATAAAAATGCAGGATAGTCTCTCTCTCACACAGATTTGCTGGAACAATAAACTGCTGTCAGTGAGCACATTGTAAACAGAAACATTGTACTAAAATAGCAATGTTTCCTTTTGCCAGCTTTCAATATTGCTTTCTGAATTACTTGCTTTATCCATTTATAAAGAGACTAGGGACAGAGGACTATGGAAAGAGCATAGGCCATGGCATCAGACAACCCTGGGTGTGAATTCCTAAATGACACAAGCCACTTGTGCAACCCCAGCCAGGTGGTGTGTCCTTTCTGACTGCAGCGCTAAGAACAGTACCTTGCATGGGACTTAGGAAGACGGGGAGCTGCATAGTGGAGCTCTGTTCCCCTGCACACAGACCTCCATCCAGGGTGGCTCTTGTAATGTCTGTTTTCTCTTGTCAGCCTGCATTCTTAATGCCATAGAGCAGCCCCCGTGGGCATCCTTTTGTGGTGTGTTGGAGGCACTCTCTCTCAGCGTCTGGGGACCTCTGTTGAAAACACTTCCCCGCTCTCTGGCATGCTGGAAATCGGCTTCCCCTGCTTTGCCCTGAAGATGTGTTCTGCTTGTAACTCATTCCTACTCTTTGGAAAACAGTTCAGTAAAAAATTGTTTTTCCATTGACTCTGGGCAGGGATGAGGGATAGCATATTATTATTTTGTTAAAAAATATGAATAATAAAGTAAGTCATAAAACAGCACTGGCCCATTGCAAAGAGTCAATAAATGCTTGCTGGCTGCCAGCAAAGATGATGGCCCCTTTCTTTCGTGTCTGCTGTATTTGGTGAGGGGACGATTCTTGTTTTCCAGGACGTTAAATTTTTTTTTTTTTAGAGTAGGTTCCATGATCAACGGTGTGCCTTGAACTCCGGACCCTGAGATCAAGAGGTGCCTGCTCTACTGACTGAACCAATCAGGCGCCCCGAAAACACTTTTTATTTGAAAACAAGACAACACAAAGCTACGCGGAAAGAGCGTCTTCCCCCGCCATCCCCTTCCCTTGGCCCTTTCTGGAGGTGACGCTGTTGACCATGTCCTTTCCAAATCCTCCCCAATGTGCTGTGTCGCACTGAGGTCCGCACGTGAATTCCGCTTTCCGCACCCATTTTTGACACAAGTTGAAATCCCAAAGTGGCTTCTGGCCTCGGGAACAGCGGCTCCCACCCGCTCTGTGCCGGGCCGCTGCGCTCCGCGCCGGGAGCGGCTCCAGCGGGAGACCTGGGGACCCGACTCTGGCGCCCCCTCCCCGCCCCAGCGCCCCGGGCTGCAGCGGAGAGCGCGCGGGAGGCTCGCCCGGGGTGCAGAAGCGGCCCTCGTCCAGCCGCGGGCAGTTCTCCACGCTAGTGCCCGCGGGGGTTGGTCTCCAGGGCGCAGGGGCCGGCGGGGCGCGGGGACGGCCGCCCCCCGCGCCCCCGCCCGCAGAGCCGCGGGAATCCGAGCCGCGCGCCAGGAGGGTTGGAAAGCGGCGCGGCGACCGAGCCCCTCCCTCGGCGCGCGCGGCTCCTCCCTCCCCTCCCGGCCCTCCTCTCCGCTCCCCTCCCCTCGCGTCCCGCTCCCCGCGTCCCTCCCAAAGCCCGGAGCGGATCGCCGGCCCGGACCGCCCCGAGCATGCGCAGGAGGGTGCCGGCGCGGCCGCGGGTCGGAAGCGCCCGCTCCGAGTAGGGGGAGCGGTCGCCGAGGCTGCTCCGCCCCACCGCCCGCCAGGCCGTTGGCTCCCGCTCCGGGCCCGGGCCGCCGGCCGCGTAAGTGCGAGGTGGGGGGCTGCGGGGCGGGGGTCGCCGGCGGCGGGAGGGCTGCCTGTGTGTGGCGGCGAGCGAGGGCGCGAGTCAGCGCGCACCTGCCGGGCCGGGTCCCTTCACCCCCACCGCGGCCCGGGAGCCTGCCCGGCGCCCGCTGCTCACCTGGGCGGGCCGTGCCGGCACCTGCCGCCCTGGGGCCCCGGCCTTGCTCCCCGCGGCGCGCGGCGGCGGCCCCCTCCCCACTCGGCTGCCGCCCCCTCCCCACTCGGCTGCCGCCCCCTCCCCACTCCGCTGCCGCGTGAGGTCGGGGGCCCCCGGCGCGCGCTGGTGTCCCCGCAGGGCGGCCCGGCCGGCCCGGGGCCACCGTCCGGTCCCGGTCACCCTCGCTGTCCCCCGGGGCGAGAGTGCCTGAGACCCAGCTCGGCGGCCCCTCCCGTCCTCCGTGGTCAGCGCCGTCCGAGCCGCGGGCGCCGGGGGGAACGGAGCGAGCCCGCGCTGCGCTCGTGCCGCCTCCCCTCGCGGTCCGCGCGCGCTGCGGGGGCCGCCGCACGTGCCCTCTGACCTATGCCCTCTGGTGGTCGGAGGGGCTGCTCGTTGGATCCGTGCTTTTACAGCGACGGGGACCAAAACGTGGACCGCGGGGCTGGCCTTCGTTCCCAGTGAGCAGGGCAGGGCTGGGACAGGCTCCGTGCACCGGCGCCCCTCCCCCGACTCCCGACGAGTGACTGTCCGTGTTGGAGAAACGGTGACCGCCACTTCCTCGTCCAGCCCAGCTAGTACTTGTTAAGGGGAAAGGACCGCAGTGCGGCCCGAGGTGGGAGACCCAGGAGTCTCGCCATCCTCCACATCCCGCAAGCCTGTGTGCGTGTTTTTCTTAAACCGCGTGGCAGAATAGTAGTGGGGAGGGACCAGCGGTTGTCAAGAAATGTTTTTTTTTTTTTTTTTTTAAATAACTGCTCTATTGAGGTAGCATTCACAACCACAGAAAACACCCATTTAGAATGTAGGGTGCCGTGGCTTCAGTACACCCACCGTCGGGGCCATCCCGGTGCCAGCACGTTTTACCACTCCAAAAAGAAACTCCCCCCTGGTTGGCAGGCCCTTCTTCTGTCCTGCAGCCCCCACAGCCGCTCATTTATTTCTGCCTCCAGGGGTGTACATGCTGTGGGCATTTCATCTAAACCGAGCCTCACACTGTGCGGCCTCTGGTGATTCCCTCCTTTCCCTGAGCATCGCGTTTGCAAGTTTCCCCCAGGCAGCGGTCGGATCACTACTTGGTTCCCTGTTAGGACTGAGCGATGTTTTCCGTTCGCATGGACCACATTTTGTTGTTCATTCGTTGATGGGCGATGGTGTTTCCTTTCGTCGACCAGTAAGAGCTATGAATATCTGCGGACACATGTTTGCGTGGACATGTGTTTTCAGACCTCTTTGGTCTGTAAGGAGGAGTAGAATTGCTGTGTTTATGGTACCCCTGCATTTAACTTTTGGGGGAGCAGCCATGTTGAAGAAATATGTGTTTGATTTTTTTAAACCATTTTATTTGTTTATTTGGGGAGGGGGAGAGAGATGGGGGGACCAAGGGAGGCAGAGGGAGAACAGGCTCTTAGCTGAGCCGGGAGCCCAAAGAGGGGCTCAGCCCCAGGACCCCGAGATCATGACCTGAGCCACAGGCAGACCAGACCCTTAACCAACTGAGCCACCCAGGTGCCCCTGTTTTTTGATGTTCTAATATTTGTGTTAGATTAATCTCAGATACTAGAACTGGCTCAGTGCCAGGTCTTGTTTCGTCAGCTTCTCCCTAGAAGAAGCCAGCGGCAAAGCCTGGATGCTGGCTCCTGGCCCCAGTCCGTCCCCTGCCGATGAGGACACCTCGAGCAGAATGACTGAGCCTTATCTCATCCCTACGATTGAAGACAGTGATACTCTTTTCTTGGGACTGATGGGAATTCTAAACAGGACACGTGATAGAGAGCCCAGTGAATGTCCTCTCTCTACCTTACCTGAGACAGATTTCCTCTGGTGTGAGATGAGTATTTTGAATTTGGGGTAAAAGTAGACAAGGGGTTTGTGATACTGAGCTGCTTCCGGGAAAATTCTTGTTTGAGGTTGTGAGGTTTATTGACTCGTGGCACACATTGGGTTGCTGGTGTCTTTTCAGTGCCGAGTCAGAACTGGAAGGGACCCAGAGGGCTCATTTAGTTCAGGGTGAGTTCGTTTGGATCTCATAGATTCGCAAATGCCAGAAACCAGGAGGGTCAGTAATGGGGATGGAACAATGGGTAGATAATACTGTCCACTCTCGCTAACATTTCATAAAAGCAAGACTGTTTTAATGCCCAAAAATATGGAAGTTCATTACCTAACCATAAATTACAATACTAGTTAATATTTATAAAGCACTTTCCAGGAGTGCCTGGGTGGCTCAGTCGTTAGTGTCTGCCTTCATCTTAGGTCATGATCCCAGAGTCCTGGGATAGAGCCCCGCCTTGGGCTCCCTGCTCTGTGGGAAGCCTGCTTCGCCCTCTCCCACTCCCCCGCTTGTGTTCTCTCTCCTTCTATCTCTCTCCCTGCCAGATAAATAAATCTTAAAAACAAAGCACTTACCAAATTTACCTGAGTTTAGTTTTATGAGAAGTTCATGCACTGTTCTACTTTCTCTCGTTTTCTTCAGAGTAGAGAAATTGAGCATCTGTCGTGAGACCCGGGCCCAGGACCCGCGTGCCTTATCTTCAGGGGGATCTGCAGACTTTCTTCTTCTTCTTCTTTTTTTTTTTTTTTTTTAAGATTTTATTTGTTTGACAGAGAGAGAGAAATCACAAGTAGGCAGAGAGACAGGCAGAGAGAGACAGGGGAGGAAGCAGGCTCCCTGTGGAGCAGAGAGCCCAATGTAGGGCTCCATCCGAGGACCCTGGGATCATGACCTGAGCCAAAGTCAGGGGCTTTAACTCACTGAGCCACCCAGGCGCCCCAGATCTGCAGCTCTAATACCCTTGCCTCTCTGTGCCTCCTGTTCTCTGGCTCACAGAGGAAGGTATTTGCAGGACCAGGAGCGTAACCCGTGTGTGGAGGACGGGGTGGAGTGTGGGCTCTGAGACTGGTTGACCTGCTGACAACTAGACTGTGAGCTCCTTGAAGTTGGACCCTCTCCCTTTTTTAACTCTTGAAAAACATTTTTTTAAAAGATTTTATTTATTTATTTGAGAGAGTGAGAGCATGTGGAGAGAGAGGGAGAAGCAGGCTCCCCTCTAAGCAGGGAGCCCGACTCAGGGCTCGATCCCAGGACCCTGAGATCAGGACCTGAGCCCAAGGCACACGCCCAACTGACAGAGCCACCCAGATGCCCCTAACTCTTGAAAAATTTTGAAATACAGACTCTAACAAAGCTGCCTGTGCTGTTTATGTATAGTTTAAAGAATGGCGAACAAGTATCTCCATCTGACTTAACTTACGACGCCTCTCTCTGTCCCGAACTACACACTCCTCTCTGCCCCCCAAGTAACCAGTCCCCAAACTTATTTTTGTTTATAGCTTTACTTTGTGTGTAAATATCCCTAAGCATTAATTATATAGTGTATCCTGTTTTTGAGCTGGATGTAAGCGGATTCTGCTGCTTGTCCTGACCCATGACCTCCGTTATATTTCCTCATCCCACTGTTAAGACTCCGCTGTATTCCTGCAGGGTCACTCTGGGCCACTCATGTTCAGGGTTCTGCAGTACTCCATTGCGTGAGAAGACCACAGTTCATTTGTCCGCTGTCCTGACAGTGACTGTCCCGACAGTGGATGTTTGTGTTGTTTCTAGTTCTGGCTTCTATTCTTTCTTTCTTTCTTTTTTTAAAGATTTTATTTATTTATTGGACAGAGAGAAAGAGATCGCAAGCAGGCAGAGAGGCAGGCAGAGAGAGGGGGAAGCAGGCTCCCTGCCGAGCAGAGAGCCCCATGTGGGACTCGATCCCAGGACCCTGAGATCACGACCTGAGCTGAAGGCAGAGGCTTAACGGCTGAGCCACCCAGGCGCCCCTCTAGTTCTGGCTTCAAGGATCCTTTGTTTATGCTCCTGCCATCCACATGCCCGAGTTGCTCTGGGAGGGGAACTCCTGGGCGCAGGACGTACCAGTCTGTATGCCTGCTGTCCTATAGGACAGTTACTTTGATCTGTATCTTCATAAACACTTGGTGGTTCTCATACTTAAAATATTTTGTCTGTGTGGTAGCATCGTTCACCATGGCCCAAAGCTAGGATCAAGCCCAGTGAGCTGTGATGGGTGAATGGTTAAACAGTATATGTATACAGTGGGCTGTAAGCATTGAAGAAGGAGGAAATGCTGATTTCCTCCCCCAACGTGGATGAACCTTGAAGACCTTCTGCGTAGTGAAATAAGCTAGTCTCGCAAGGACACAGAATGTGTGATTCCACTTCATGAGGGACATGGAGCGGTTCAGTTTGTAGAGGCAGGATGTCAGAATGGTGGCTGCTGAGGGCCGGGGAGAGTGGGCGTGGGGAATTTACCAAGTACAGAGGACGGGGTCGGGGAGAGCGGGTGGGGTGGGGAACTTCTGGAGATGCTTGCCCAGCAGTGGAGTGTCCTTAATGCCCTAGAGCCATGCACCTAAAAATGGTAAATATTATGTCTATTTTACCACAATACAATTTTTATTTTGTCAGTTTATTTTGGGTGTGAAATGGCCCGTCACTATGGCTTAATTAGCTTTTTCCTGGTTGCCGTTGAGGTGGGCACCCTTCTGTACCTGTCTTTGCCCTTTGAGGTTTGTCTTCAAAGATGCCTCTTTGAGCGTCTTGCCTGTATCCTGACTGGGTGTCACCGATGTGTCTTCTGCTTACGCGGGGATGGCCCATTGTCTCGTGTCACATACCGGAGAGTCTGTGCTTTCCTTTCGCCCTACAGCGGCACTGCTGTTATTTCAAGTTGCCGTGGACGCGTGGGTCTTGTTCTGGGTGGGATTACCTGGGTCAGCCCTGCGCTGACTGCAGCTTTTTATTTGGTCTTTTTTCCCCACCAAAAGGTACTCAAATATTATTCATCTGTCACACAGTTGACCCATTTAAATCTACAGTGTAGCAGTTTTTGGTGGATTCACAGAGCTGTGCAGCCATCACCGCAGTTTTGGAACATTTCATTGCCCCCCACAGAAACCCTGTATCCTGTCGGTAGTCGCAGGTGTATCTGATCTTGCTCTTGGGGGGAGGTAGGGGGCAGGGGGGGCATAAATGCTCTCCCCCTTGGTGGTCTTCCGAAGTTTCTTGGCGATTCTGGCCATAAACTCATTTGTCATACTCCACCGAAAACCAGGTAGGAGGTCCAACCAGAATAGCATCGAGTCTGTGTATCCAGCTGGGGAGAGTTGATATCTGTCTCCCCTTTTCCTCATGAGTGTACCTGGAACACTGTCTCTTCGTCTGTACAGAGCCTGGGACATGGGAGGTCCTCGCCCAATGCTGGGGGCGTGAATGACGAGACTTCAACCTTGTTCATTTCAACCAGACCCTTTCACAGAAGGGAAAGCCTCGGTGACTCTGTGTGACTCACGGTCACGCAGAATGACAGCCAGGGAGAGAAGCAGCTCAAGGGATTCGGTGACTGCGGTCGGTTCTCTGCCACCTGTCGCTAAGGAGGTAACAGCCTCCTTTTCCCTAATAACGTGTGCTGCTTGGCTCCTTTAAATGTCATTAATTCCATCTGATCTGGAGATGGCTGTCCTTGGGGGGGCCTCGGTGTGATGTGAGCACGTGTGAACAAAGATGTGTGAGTGTGGCAGCCCTCGTGGCTCCTGTCCTGCCCGGCCCAGAGTGCCCGCTGAGCACATGCTGGAACCGGGAAAGTCATAGCACAGGTGGGAATTTCCATTATGACTCGAAATTCCCAACTTCGGTAACCCATGGCACCTGGATAGAGCCCACCGTCATTGTGGTGATCCAGATCAGTGGGTTTGATCCGACAAACTGAATGACTCGATGAAGCCTCGTCACACGGTATGTGGAGGGAGGGCCGGTCCGCCTGTCCTCCGTCCCAGGGAGGGCTGGTCCGCCTGTCCTCTGTCTTAGGGAGGGCTGGTCCGCCTGTCCTCTATCCCAGGGAGGGCAGGTCCGCCTGTCCTCTGTCTTTTCTTCCTGCACTTGTTCTCCTGCGCTCTGCGGAGGCTTCATCCCTCAGCAGGGCCCTGGGCTTGCTGGTGCTGCCACGAGCTGGTCCTTGGCTGGGCGGCCTTCCCTCAGCCGCGCCGGGGCCCCCTCTCTATCTCTGCAGCGAAGGCCTGGACCGGATATGTGTTTTGCAGTCGCTTCTAAAGCTGTGCCTTCTTTTGAGAAACACAGAACCTTAAATCTCCGCTTTCAGCGGAGATTCCCAACTCCTGGGGGTTTGGGAAGTCTCTCAGGGGCTGCTGGGCCTCTCTGGGGAGCCCCCACATGGGTTTGGTTCTTTCTGAGGGGGTGCAGAAGACACTGGTCAGAGGACGACCTTCCTCTGACCTGTCCTCTCCGATCTTGACGGGTGATAAGCCTCTCTCCGCCCCAGGTTCCTCATCAGTAGAGCGGAGGCGGTGTCATAGAACGGTGGAGGTGAGGTAACGTGCATACAAGCCTTTCCCGTCCGGGGTAGACTGAAGGTCAAATCCCGATCTTCTGATCCCACTGTGGTTCTTTGCTTTCTGTCCTGTTGAGGGGATGAGGCAGCGGTGCCTTCCTTCAGGGAGCGCTTTTGGGCCCTGCCTCTCTGTCGGCATCCGGCTGGGTGTTGGAAATAGAAAAAGAGGCCACCCCTATGCCGCAGGAGCTCAAGGCCTCGTCCAGGCGCTGTGGTGTTTGGGGAAGAGCTGTGGTTGCCAGGTGCAGAGCCCCAGGGACAGAGGGCAGCCCAGGGCTCCACGCCCCCCGCCCCCGCACCTCGCAGGTGGTTCACGTGAGAAGCACCGCATCCCAGGGTGGGCCAGCAGCCTTCACAGCCGTGCGCCCCTAAGTGCCCTCGCTCTCTCCGGCAGAGTCTTCAGGATGAGTGTCCCTGACTACATGCAGTGCGCCGAGGACCACCAGACTCTCCTCGTGGTGGTGCAGCCTGTGGGCATCGTCTCCGAAGAGAACTTCTTCAAGATCTACAAGAGGATCTCCTCCGTGAGCCAGGTCAGCGTGCGGGACTCCCAGCGGGTGCTCTGTATCCGCTACAGGCACCACTACCCGCCCGAGAACAACGAGTGGGGCGACTTCCAGACCCACCGCAAGGTCGTCGGCCTCATCACCATCACGGACTGCTTCTCCGCCAAGGACTGGCCGCAGACTTTCGAGAAGTTCCACGTGCAGAAGGAGATCTACGGCTCCACGCTCTACGACTCCCGGCTCTTCGTCTTTGGGCTGCGGGGAGAGATCGCCGAGCAGCCGCGCACCGACGTGACCTTCTACCCCAACTACGAGGACTGCCAGACGGTGGAAAAGAGGATCGAGGACTTCATCGAATCCCTCTTCATTGTGCTCGAGTCCAAGCGTCTGGACAGGGCCACCGACAAGTCCGGCGATAAGATCCCCCTTCTCTGCGTCCCGTTTGAGAAGAAGGACTTCGTAGGACTGGACACAGACAGTAGGTAAGTTCACCTGGAGGCCCGGAGGCCTCGTGCTTGGCTTGGTTCCTGACGTCACGAAGGGAGAAGCAAGGGGTAGTATTTGATGTCTCAAGGGGTAGGCAGGCGTGAGCCATGGTTTCAGACTCCTGGAAACGGGACAGCCTTTGGTTAAGGGGAAACCTTTTAGGGTTAGTGTGTGTCCTTATTCCCCTGTTTCAGCCGGCTCTCCCCGTGGGACCCCCAGAGCTGCTGTCCACGACGGTGACCCCTGTGGCTCTTGTGGATCAGAGGGTTGGCTAGTCTGAGCTGAGATGTGCTGTAAGTAAAGTGCACATCAGTTACTGAGACTTAGTATGGAGAAAAGAAAATATTTTGTTAATCTTTTTACATGTCAAAGTGATCATATTTTACATACATTAGGTTAAAGAAAATATTAAAATTGGTTTTAGTTGTTCCTTTGTACACTGTGGCAGCCAGCAGCGTTACGTCCGCGGCTCCCGTGTTATTCTAGTTGGACGTGCTGCCCTTGTGCGCAGCTGGGAGCTTCTCTTCCATCATCCCTTTGGTTCACAGGGAGGTGCTGGGCCTGGAGAGGCGGCCGAACTAGGAGCTGGCCCAGCCGAGCCAGTGGAGCTCCTGCCTCCGGGGCTGGGAACTGGGCATGGGTCAGGCCCTTCTTCCCAGCTGATAGCTCCAGGGTCCTAGTCCTCGCTGACAGTCAGTCAAGGCGAGTGCCACGGTGTCGGGCACGCTGCCAGGGGCTTCCCAAAGAGCTCCTTCTGCCCACGGCCGCGTGTCTCTCTTCTCTGTGTCGCGGGGGCATCAGACAGAGCGGGGAAAGGCCAGGCCTCACGTTTCTCCTGAGATGAAGTCAGCAGCTGAGCTCTGCACTGGAACTGCAGCGTAGCCTCCTGTGCCCTTCACTTCCCCTGTCTGTCCCCGGCGCTGCCTCCCTGTGCCGTGGCCACTGTGGTGTCCGTGCACAGAGGACGACGACGCGTAGGTTCCTTGCTTCCCTGGAGGAGGTCCCCTTCAGCTAGGAGAGTGTGGGGCTTCATGACTGTGGGCACCAGGTCTCTCCTTTCCCTCCTGTAGATGTGGACGAGGGTCTTGTGGGTGAGTACTGAGTGACCTTGTGTCCCGTGGGCACAGTGGCCCTGCAGAGTAGGTGCTTAGCATGTTTCTGGAGTTCACCTGAGATCAAACACTGACTTGCCATCTGTTGGTAAGTTGGAAGAGAAAATGTCACAGAACTGAGAAAAACAGGCCCGGGCCAGCCCTGCGAGGGGCAAGCACAGAGCGGCCTAAGATCCCCCCCGGGTGCTGTGCAGGGTCTGTGCTGGTTTTCTTTCCGCACAGACATGCGTGTGTGTGGCTAAGGGAAGGGCCCGTTGCACCCACGATCTGTACTCAGTCCTCGCAGTGGCCCTAAAGTCAGGACACCAGTAGTTCCCTTTCCCACCTCGGAGCTGGGGTGGTGAGGCGTGGGAGCCCAGGCAGCTGTGAGGGGTAGCCACGAGGGGCAGCCAGGCCTTCTCCAAAGCCACCCGGTGACTTCCCCTCACCACACAGGGCCAGCCCACGCTTAGCCCCTGCACTCCCGAGCCCCCGCAGCCTGTGGCATGGGCTGGGACTGGCCGGTCCCTGCCGTATAGACCAGCAGCTGACGCCTCGGAGGCGGCCAGGGATCCCGCTCTGACCCTCTGCTACAC
The DNA here is from genome assembly GCF_011764305.1 of Mustela putorius furo. Classification (NCBI taxonomy): domain Eukaryota; kingdom Metazoa; phylum Chordata; class Mammalia; order Carnivora; family Mustelidae; genus Mustela; species Mustela putorius. Next base: position 38,392,740 of record NW_025421322.1, on the reverse strand, counting down.
GAGGAACTGGGGACATTCTTTGGTCATGACTTCTTGGCTTTGAGGCTGCAGACCCACCAGAGAATGCGGCCTGTTTTTGTCATTGGAAATCGATGCTCACGATTCGGTGGGAGTAGCAAGGCTGGGGACTGTGTGCTGGCACGGCTGTAGGCATGGGAAGTCCGGCAGTAGGTAGAATGGCCCTCCCGGGGGGACCGTTCTGTTCTCGGCGAGCGTCGACACTCAGCCAGCTTTTGAACTTGTGTGACGTAGGGACGCCGGCAACCTCAGATCAAATACGCTGTCCCGTCATGCCTGCCGCTGCCGGTCCATGTTGTTTTCACTCGTCTACAGGCTCTCATTTTTAAAGCACTGACTTGGTGCGGAGACAGAGCCCAGCTCTGTCCTGCCGCTCTGGGTAGGAGCGTCCAGCTTAAAACGAGACCGAAGTTCGTAGCTCACAGGAAACGTCTAGGTGAAGGCCGAGGTTGGGGTGGCGCACTGTTCACGTCCACAGGCCTTGTGGCGGTTGTGGCCACTCTGGGCCGCACAGCCCCCCGTAACACGAGGTGCGGACGTATTTCATGGGAACGTTCTCATGTGCCCCAGGCCTTGAAAGCCCACGGGAGATTCTTGGACATGCAGTGTTGTAGCTGTCAAAGTTATTTTTGTTCTTGTGTGTTTCTAATTTTTGCTTGTTCCTCTTTTCTTTCCTTTTCCTTTTTGTTTTCTACCATACCGCCCTGTGAGTATGTTGTTGGGTCTGAAAAGGTAGGCTGTGAACACGCTGCATTGGAAGTAGCTAGATCTCCCCGTGTGCTGCCTTCTCGCTGCCTTCACCGCTTGGAAAGCCAAAAACTGACGCTGCCTGGATCCCTGTGTCACCCCGACCATCTTTCCATTTTCTAATTTAAAAAATATTTTGCTTTTTAAAGCACGTGACCCATCGATGTTTGATACCTGTTCAGATATTTGCTTCGGGGAACTTGTTGGGTCTTAGTATTTGGTGGCAAACGAGCTCTTATTAATCTTTTCTGTTTGGAGGACGTGGGATGCTTGTTGATTTCAGTGGCTGCACAGGGACTTTTCACCGGGTTTTTAACTGGAAAGTCCGAGACTGCAGCGCCTCGCTTGATCCTAGCTTGGGAATGAGCGTAGTAGGCACGTGTTTTTGGCTGTCGCTGTGTGATGTGCATGACAGAGCTTGTAGGCCAGCGGCCGCCGGCGCGGGGTGCCCGGCTCGGGGGTGTGCTGGCCGCAGCTGGACGCTGTCGGAGGATGCGGTCCCCGGAGGCTTTCGCTTTCACCTGGAGCATGCAGTTTTCTTTGCCTCACCTGAGCACCCGTCCTCCGTAAAAGGGCAGAGGCTGTTCCACCATCTGTCTTTGCCCCCTCTATGAGGGCAACTTTTCTAGGTATTAGGAAAATGTGGCCTTCTAAAGAGCTAGTTCCTCTGGAGCTTGTGGACATGGGGGCCTGTGTAGTCGGCCGTGGCCGCCTTTCTGCTCTAGCCAGGAAGCGCGCAGAGCTGTGTATATGGTTTGCCTTTGCAGTCCTGCGGCCTGTACCTGACCCAGCCTTTCCTTTCGACCCCGTGTGGGTGAGAGCGCTGTTTCTCTGTTGGGTTCACGTCCAACACCGACAGGCATGTCACCAGTTTGCAGCCGTGAAGCGCCAACATTTGACCGAGGTCGGGCCGAGAGGGAGAACCTTCGGCTGCTTGAGGCCCTTGTCCTTACCCCCGGCCCGGCTCACCCATGGGGAGAGGTCTGGCCCCCCCCCCCCCCCCCCCCCGTGTGGGCCTGGAGGCCTTGTTTCTTCTTTTCTGCTGCCCTCGGCCTGCAAACACTTTCTTCCTTTACTTACTTTGTCTCAAGGGAGATGGTCTGGACCTTCTGAGAAAGTCCCTCACGGGCCAGGGTGGGGAGAACAAAGCCGAAGCAAGTTCAGGGAGCGGAAGACGCGGAAACCTCCTGCCTGCGGAAGTGCGGGCTGGGGTCGCCGTGGGGCCGGCCTGTGACAATGGCTTTGCTGGGGCTGCTCCTTTCTCACCGGCCGGCCTCGGGCAGCATGTGTCTTCACCGGGAGTTCCTCTCGACCTCAGACCCTTCCACGTCCGAACGACCGTAGAACCGTGAGCCCCTTTTCCTGGGCCATCCTCGTGGCCTCTCCCCATGAAACTCACATGCCTTCCCCGGCGTCTGGTGCCAGGAGAGACGTCCCGCTCTTTGGCGGGCCCTGACAGCGCCCGTGTGCCGGGAGCCTTCAGTGTCCTGCACGAGTCGTGGGGGACAAAGCGGAGACGAGGCTTGTCCCTGACTGGTGTGGGGGCAGCGGTGAGGGGCAGAGGAAATCAAGTAAGAAACTCAGGGTTTTGACTTGAAGAGCCGGGGACGTGGCGGGGCTGTCTGGGGGGGAAGACGGGGAGGCCCCTGCTAGGAGTCGGATTCGAGAGGGAAATATTGGACGTGTGTTGTACACGCCTATCTGACGTTCAGGCGACGGTTTCCAAGAGGTGAATGGCTTTGTGAGCCTGGAGTGCAGGCAGGGAGCGGATGGGGGAGACGCGCTGGAGTCGTCACTATGTGGCTTGTAGTTAGAACCAAGTGTGGGCGAGCTCCCCTAGCCCAGTGTAGACTGGAGCGTGGGCCAGCTCCCCCAGCCCAGTGGAGACAGGAGCAAGGACCAGATCCTCTAGCCCGGTGTAGACAGGAGCAGGAGGAGGATGAGGGCGGGTCTGGGACCGGTGGGTTGCAGGACTTGGGAGGAAGCAGTTCTTTTCGGATCCTCCCACGTGTGAGGCACTACCTGTGTGTCCCATGGCCTCCACCATTGGGGAATTAACACCAGGTTAAGGGCGGAAGGGGCAGGGGAGGGGTAAGGTCCCAACCAGCCTCACTGCCTGGGTCTGTCACCCGGCACAGCGACCCAGGGGCAGTGTTTGTCCACCTGGCCCTGGCCAGGAGCTGGAGGTCGACAGTTTTACCGGAGGAGGGAAGTGTGCGTGTGGATGCTGGGGTCCTCTCCCCGTTGGAACAGAGAGCACCCCGGGGGAGGGAGCCAGGCACCGCCCAGCTTTGGGGGAGACCCAGAAGTGCAGCTGGGGGAGCTGGTTTTGAGCTCCTGTCTCCTGGCGCACAGGCGCATGTTCCCGAGCTTATGTTCAGTTGATGTGGTTCTCTCCTGTGACTCTATAGTCAGGGCAAGACAGAGCCCCTGCTCGGTACCTTGTGTAGCCGTCAAGAGTTAGATGTGGTCACTCATAGTGGTGAAGTGGAGCCTGTGACAATCCCCTGAGGACCCTCGGATTCGGGCTGCGTTTTGCTTTTTGTTCCTCCCCTCTTCTCTTCTTTTTCTCCTCTTCCCAAGTGCTCTCAGAGAGGCCGTGGTCTTTTTTTTTTTTTAAGATTTTATTTATTACTTTAACAGAGAGACACAGCAAACAGCGAGAGAGGGAGCATGAGCAGGGGGAGTGGGAGAGGGAAGAGCAGGCTTCCCGCTGAGGGAGGAACCTGATGCGGGACTCGATCCCAGGGCCCTGGGATCATGCCTGACCTGAGCCGAAGGCAGATGCTTAACGGCTGAGCCCCCCAGGCGCCCCGAGGCCATCATCTTAATAGAGGGGATGGACAAAAATTCAGTAATGATGGTGTTGTGTTTGGGGGGCAGCCCCTCCGGGAGCTAAGGGTCACTGTGAGGGGGATATCCAGGAGACAGAGGGCTCTGCGTTGTGTTCTGAAGACAGCTGACAGCCTCCAGGTAAAGGGGCCAGGGAGGTAGCTCAGGTGACAGGAGCAGCCCGGGCAGGGGCGGGAAGCTTGTGTGGTTGGGGCTGAGGTCAGTGCCCGGTGTGGCGCGGTCCATGCCCCAGGCTTCAGTGGGGAGGCTGCTCCCGCTGGCTCGGAGGACCCTGGAGAGGACCTGTCCTGCAGGGCTTTAGAGGAACTTGGTTTTTATTAAAACTGACAACAGAGGGAGGCAGTGAAGGGTGTCAGTGGGGAGTGGCCTTTTGGAGATGGGCTAGTGCTTTTGTTCTGCACAAAGAGGGGGTTGGGATGGTCGGAGAGGTTCAGCCTTGTGGAGACCGTCCATTCATATGTTTATTCATAACACATTTTTGAGTGTCCAGGGGAGAAGGATGGAGGCACAGTAGTAAGCAAAAAGTACTTGCCTTTGTGGAGCTTACAAATGTCAGAGGTTGATTCAGCATGGAATGTTCTAGAAATGCAGGCAGGGCATCTAACCCAGTGTGCAGAGGGAGGAGGCGGGGGGGGGGGGCTTCCTTGAGAAACTGACGGTGGAAATGAGCCCTAAGGAGAGTGTGAAGGATTAGGCAGGAGGTCACTGGGGACCCTGGCGAGCAGGAAGGTGAAGCTGTAGAGTCAGGGCAGTGGGAGGAGGGGAGGCAGGGGCAGCGGGAGGGGGGCTAGAGCTGTGCCGGGTGTTTGAGGCTGGGGAGTGACCTAATCAGAGTTACCGCCTGGGAACAGCCCCCCCTCCATGTGTGTGTGTGTGCGCGTGCGTATGCCTGTGCACACGTGCACATGTATGTAGCAGGGACAGGGCGGAGGGACCCTACAGAGTGGAGGCATCCAGTGGGGGAAGGCAGGGCAGTACAGGGGCTGTGTTTTTTACAGGGGGAGGGCTTGCTGGCGGGGGGCCATCCTCACAGTGCTGCAGGGCAGGGCAGGGGACTGGCCTGCCCTCTTCTCTCTCCCCTGCCCTACAGGACAGTCTTACTTCAGCCAGTACTGGGAACGGGGTGCCGAGTCCCAGAGCCAGAGCGTGGGGAGAGCTCGTCACTTAGGTCTGGAGACTTAACTTCGTGTCAAGGGCTGTCAGTAACGATCACTAAGCTGGAAACTTCGCGTGTCGTGGATTTCCACGGGGGTTTTATTCTTGATGTGATTGCTTCCTCAGAGTGAAAATTTAATACAGCTGCTATTTTTCTTGAAGAAAAGCTTATCTTTTAAGAAATTTAATGTTTAAAAGAATAGGAATATTCCAAAACGGTAAAGGAAAGTTTGGTATAGTTTCTTTGGTTTCTGAGTAGATAGAAGCCTTTGTGTGATCTAAAGGCTGTTTCCTTGCCCGTATTCAAGGAGCTGTTGGTGAAGCCCAGTCCCACCTGCTGAAGGCATTACTGGGGCCTGCTCTGACGGAGTGGAGGTAGAGGTCATGTCTGCCCACACCAAGTGGCTGGCCTTTGATATGCCCCGTAGCTCTCTTCATAAAATAATAATGGGTTTGAAGTTAAGAAAGTGGAAGATAATTGATTTTTTTTAAAGAGCTAAAACGTCAGCTTTCTTGTGCTGATGTCATGGAAAATTTGTGGAGGAAAATCCCACATCTAGTGTTGCTAAGTGAAATGCACAGTGGAAGTCCCACGTTCCTGTCCCCTCTAGAAAATAACTGGGCAGGTGTTTGTGAGGTCAGGACCCTTCCAGCTCCCACACTGGCCATGACGGCCGCTGCCTTTCAATAGAGCCTCAGGTTGCCTTCTTAGCATTTTTGGGTTGAGGGAGAGTTGAATAGTGCTTTGCTGGTGTACGTTGGGGGCAGAAGTGGTGCACCAGCGGTGATGTGTGTCTGTGCATTGTGTTTCGTAGACACTACAAGAAGCGGTGCCAAGGGCGCATGCGCAAGCATGTGGGGGATCTGTGCCTCCAGGCCGGGATGCTGCAGGACTCCTTCGTGCACTACCACATGTCCGTGGAGCTCCTCCGCTCCGTGAATGACTTCCTGTGGCTTGGAGGTAAGATCATCTCGCGCAGACAGCACATATGCCATTAGAGCAACTGTTACTTGAAATAAGAGAAAACATAGAAAAGTGGTTCTAAAAATGAAGGGTGCGGGAGGAGAAGCAGTCGGCTGTCTGGTTGCTGTGGGGGATCGTCTGGGGTAACTCTGCCGCCTTGTCCGCTGCCGGGTCTCCTTACCCCACCAACCCCGTCCTCACTGCGCCCGCCCCCAGCCCCCAGCCCCACACCGAGGTCCTGCTGGCACCCGCGTGCACTTTCCCGGGCAGTGCGCTGCCTTTCCTTGTTCTTCTGGGTTCTCTTGGGCTTGTTTTTAAGCACGTCTTGCCCTCTGCTTAGAATGCCACTCCCCACCTTGGTCATCTCTCTCCCTCATTCTTTAGAACCTCATTTGTGCATTAGCTGATGGACAGATCAACTGCCTATGGTACGCCCATTCAGTGGAATATTAATAAGACATGAAAATGTTGGACAGTTAGGGGCGCCTGGGGGGCTCAGCTGTTAAGCGTCTGCCTTCAGGGTCCTGGGATCGAGCCCCACACTGGGCTCCCTACTCAGCAGAAAGCCTGCTTCTCCCTCACCCACTCCCCCTGCGTGTGTTCCCTCACTTGCTGTGTCTCTCTCTGTCAAATTAAATAAATAAATCTTAAAAACAAAAAAAAGAATGTGTTGGACAAAAAAAAAAAAAAGACGTGCAGGTGTGGAAGGTGGCAGCACGGGGCTGTGTCAGGAACAGGGTAGTGCCGCGGTGCGGTGACGACGGACGACTCCGCCTGTCTGGGTGAGCCGGAGTCATTGTAGGGAACAGCTGAACCCATGCGTCGTACGCCTGACATGAATGTCCCGTCGTCTGTGCGCTGCAGCTCCGTAAATGAAAGACGCAGAGCTGCACGAGGTCCAGGTGCCCCTCCAGCGTGGGCGAACCCTGACAGCACCACGGTAAGTGCAGGGAGCTGGACACATAGGGCCGCCTCTTAGCTGGAATGTCCCGAAAAGTCAGGGTTCTGATGACTGGTTTCCAGGGGCTGGGCAGAGGGGCGTCTGCGTGCTGGTGGCTGTGGCGCTTCCCACAGGGAAGGGGTGATGAAAACTCCTCCCGAGGTCCTGGAATTAGATGGTGTGAAGGTCCCACACCTGTGAATTGGACAGCGTTCCCCCTGCCCCGTGGTCATGCCCTGTGAGTTACCTTTCAATGTAAAACCCTCACGAGTGCGTTAGAAACCTACTTCAAAGCAGCGCCTTCTCCCAGCCCTCCAGGCAGGGGGGCCTGCGGTGTCTTGCGAGGCCTGCCTGTGACGGAGCTTGCCCTCTGCGCTGGAATTGTGTGTTTACGTCTGTTTTCCCTTCGGGGACCACCTCCTGGGGGTGGCGTGGGAGGCATGGTCTCTCCGTGTCCATCATCCAGCTGACCGTACGTGTCCCATCAACGCTGTTAGAGAAACGTGTGAGTGCGGAGTGAAGTAGGGTTCTTTCCTGGAGGGTGAGTCAGGCGGCCGGGCAGCTGGGCTACAAGTCTGAATGAGGAAATGAAGTCAGTTCTTCGATAAATGTTTAGCATTTACTGTGGGGCACTTTAAATGCCAGACATTCTTAAAATGGACTCTGTGTGTTTTTTTTTCCCTAGAGATTTATTTGCAGAGAGAGACGCAGTGAGAAGGGGAACAGTGAGAATGGGAGAGGGAGAAGCAGGCTGCCCTCTGCGCAGGGAGCCTGACGCCAGGACGGATCAGGGTCCTGGGATCATGACCTGAGCGGAAGCAGACACTCGACGACGGAGCCCCCAGGCGCCCCTTAAAATGGGCTTTTCCACTTCAGAATGTGGTTTCTCAAAGAGACTAGAGATTGGGTGGTAGACTGTATCCGTACCCCAGCAAGCCAGAACGTCACGGCCCTGGCAGCAGACACTTACCCAGGAAGAATGGGCCCCGGTCATGTGGGGGGCCACAGAGCGATAAGCCCGTCGGCGGGGTTCCTGGGGCCAGGGTAGGGATGGCCGCTTTCTCCCGCAGGTTGCTTCTGAGGAGGAGACAGGCTCACGGGTGTTGGCCCCGAGGGTGCCAGGTGCACGCAGGGTGTGCAATGGGACGGGGCGTTGCGGTCCGGCTTTGCTGGTCTTGTTTTGGCTTATTGTCAACGGGGGCATTTTCTGCCGCCCAGCTCCGTAGCGCCGGAATCGGGCACACAGCCTGCCTCCCCGTGAGTGCTCAGCTGCCGGTCAGAGGGACGAGCTGGCCGGCCCGAGGCACGTGTGTGCCAGCCTCCCAGTGAGGCCTGGCCTCTCCCCAGAGGGTTTGGTGTTGCCTGCATGGGCCGGCCCTGGGGAAGGGCGATGGTGGCACGTTCCTGTCTGTAACCAAACCAGTGATCTGTAGCTTCGATTTTTGTTTTGGGGGAAAAATGGACATTTCTGCATAACTGATCTGTTCGGATCATTCTTAGCCACTGCAGTTCGAGCTCGGGATGGGCCACTCACTTGACTGACCGTGCTTTTCTTCCCACACCCAGCTGCCCTTGAAGGGCTGTGTTCCGCTTCTGTCATCTACCACTATCCTGGCGGGACTGGGGGCAGGACTGGAGCGCGGAGGTTCCAGGGCAGCTCACTTCCTGCGGAAGCAGCCAACAGACACCGGCCAGGTAAGCGCTGTACGGCCTTCCCGGCCAGACTCACTCTGGGTCAGAAGCAGGGGGCGGGGCTCGCGTATTAGTTTCCCTCTGGGTTCCACCTGAGAAATGTTCAGATAAAACATAACGGCTGAGTCATGGATCTTGTATGAGACTTCTCTTCCATGTTCATTGCACATTGTGCTTATGGACTCTTACTCTTCATGGATTGCAATGATTGGTTGATTTCTGGAACACTTGAATGAAGTTTCTTGGTAGCCTGACCTCAAAGTTCTGTGCCTGGGTCTTTTTCTTAATTTTTGTGTATTTAGGGAAGCTGGTCTCAGATGTTGACTTCAATAGCGAGTTCAGGGCCTGGGCTGTTCCTCATTTTCTGGTTTGACGAGATCCTCTTAATATGCTCGAGTTCCTTACGTTTGTCAGCACCTGTGAGGAGGAAAAAAAGTCTTTGGAGGAGCAGAGTCACAAGTGCTTGTCCCATGAACTTGACCCTTTTGACCCTTAATGAATGACCTGTAGCCTCGGTCGTGAAGATAAGAGCACAGGTCCCAGGGGCAAGGCTTTAACACAGTTGCTAGGCGTGTTTTGATCGGTGGGATGTTTGGACACCTTTTACCCCAGAGAGAAAGCCCCTGGGGGCTAATGTGTGTTGGCTGGGGAAGTGGCCTGAGTGTGTGGTCTGCTGAGTTACACCTTCTCCCGTGGCCAACAGAGAGTGTAGAAGGCTTCTAGGAGCTGGTTTCCCGTGGCTGCACAGCTGGAACCGGGTGCATCTTTTGTAGGACTGCTACAGGTGGGTCTGTAATGGCTCTGGAAGATTGATTTCGTCTTTCTTCAGCACGGCATGCCTCCCGATTTCCGTGGTCTCCCAGTTGTGTGTGGGGAAGGGAAGCAGGCTGAGAAGGGGTGAGAGGGATGTGGAGTCTGAGGCCGGCCGTGCCTCCCTCTCCTGTGCTTGGACGCTCACTGGGGTTGCTGTGCGGACGCTGGGCATCCTCCTGGTTGTAGTCTTGCCCGTCCTGCTGTGGTCCCCCATCTCCCCCCAACCGGCTTTGCTTCCTCCTGAGAAGACTGGCTCGTGTGCTCTCTCTGGGAGCCTTTTGTTGGAGGTGGTGGTTCCCCCTGTGATCTGAAGAGGTCTCATGTGTTGAGACTGTTCTATGGATATGATTAGTGAGACTCTGTAGACACTTTTTAGAGAAATGTTTCATTTTTCCCCTTTGCTGCATGTAGGCAAAGAAAAGGTTTAGACTTTGTTTGAAACGCTGCTTTGTCTGCAGTAGAGAAGCGTTTCTCCTTAGCTCCACAGAGTGTAAAGGGCTCAGGCTTTCCAACTTTTGGTGACGGCCGATGGCAACGCGGTGCGGTAAAGCCCAGGCCAGGACAGACAGAGCACGCCGGTCCCACCCTTCACACAGAGAGGGGTCCACGTCCGTCACTGTGCTCCATCTCACGTGTTGACTTATCTTGGACGGTGACTTCAGGCTTGTCTGTCTGTGGCCCCTCATCTTACGGCAGGGGTGTATGGCATCTGCTGTCTGGGTGAGGGCCAGGCAGCCTGATTACCTAACATTCTCCCTCGAGTTCCTTTCTCAGCAGCAGAAATGCAGATGTCACTTACTGTCATCGTAACCTGGACTGTTCCTTCTCCTGGTGCCTCAGTTTCTCTGTCTCTGAGATGGGGAAGATAGTGACAGTACTTCCCTTGTAGGGTTCCCTTGAAGGTGTGTGAGACGCACACATGGAAGACCCGGACCCACCCTCCGTGGCCCTGGAAAACTGTTAGTGGCCACGGCAGCCAGAGCGTTAGGGTGGATGGTATGAAGTCATGCGTTTGGATTTCCAGCACATGTCCTCCGGTCGAGTTACTGTGGTTGCGCAAGACTTCTGTAGTCCGCACACTGCCTTTTGCTTTAGTTCTCCCTTTTGTCTGAAATTTCTTCTTTAAACTTTCTTTGTATCCAGAAGTTAGAGGCCACAGATTTTTTTTTTTTTCTGGAGACTTGTGTGTGAACCTGTAAGTCTGTGTAATAAATGAACAAAACTTGGTTTATTAAAAAAAAATCACCGGTATGTTCTGCAATCAACCTGAAAATAAATGCTTATTGACTTGTAGTTGCTTCTTCTCAGGGCTTACTTCTTCTCTTTGGCCTGTCCTGGTTCGTTAATCATCACCATCATCATTATCAACAAAATAGCTACGGATTATTCCCTACCTGCCTGCCTGGCCAGGCGCTGTGCTCAGTGCTGTGCTTGCATTCTGCCTCCCGGCCGGTGTGGGAGAGCACATATCCGTGTCTGCTTTGGGCATGCGAGGGGTCACGGCTGAAAGACATCGAAAGAGAGGCGTCCCTGGCCCCATGCTGTGAAGGGCTGAGGCCTGCCTGGGGTGGGCAGGCTCGTCTGACTGCAGGCCCTTGCTCTGTTGCTCCGCTAACCAGCCCCACTGACTGATTTCCTGAACATCAGGGAGTTCATCGGTGCCAGACTTCAGTGGTCTCAGCCTGATGCGGCTTGAAAGGAGAGATTTCAGGGGGACTGTGAGACAGAGGGGCATAGATTGAACTTGGACACTTCTGAGGTTGATTTAGTCTCTGCCAACACAGTAAAAAGTTAATATTTTAGCCCCATACGCACTAAAAATAAAACATTTTAAAAATGATGATGGTGCAGAAAAGAAGTGGGCTTTGATAATCCAGACGTTGCTAATGACTTAGTACTTGTTTTTCTCTGGTGATGCTTATTGGGAGAAAAAGTTAGAGTTGGCTTTATGTAGTCAAGACTTCGGAAGGAAAGATTAAGTTAGTGAATGTTGAGAGAAGGCAACAATCTAGACTCTTTTCTTTCTGATGATGAATATGTAGGTTTTATGGGACTTGGGGCTTGTCAGCCTTCCTTTTTATGGCCCAAGTCTATTTCCTCGCTTGTGGATTGTGAGTGTTACTTGATTTGTGCGATTTTGAGAGTTGGCTACCTTGTGTACAAAGCACCTAGGAGGTGCTTAGTAAACTTTTGCTGAGTATCTAGAAGTATCAGCTTGGAAGACTGAAGAGGACAGTCTGTTTCTGATCTGATTCCGATTTGCTCAGCAGCGTGTGTCTGATAGTCCGAGTATGACTTAATGTGATATGGATATGGTGGCAGTTCTTAGTGCGGTAGGAAGTTTTGATGAAATTGGTGTCGTTCTAGTAAGGTGGGAGAAGGGAGAAATTGCCATAAGCTGGAGACTTGATGATTTTTTGTATAGAATGTATGCTTTTACAACTCAGAATTCATATTGCCTTGAACTCACTCACTAAACCTTTAAATTGCTAGGATGTTGACCATAGTCAATATGTTTAGAAAATGGGTATTGAGCTGTTTTCAGGGAATAAGCTTCTCTTTTTTGTGAGTGAAGAAAATTTTGATTTTTTCCTGTACTCTTAATAGGTTAAAAAAAATGAAAATGTTGATTTGACATTGTCCTTTTATTTCAAACAGAGGAAATAAAAGGGGGGCGTCTCATGCTGTTTTACTGTGAAAATAAACATTTTTGTATGTTAACACAGTTGTATGATTTCTAGTCACCGGCTCTTTGGGAAGTACAAGACACTTAGACGACCTGCTGTGGGGAAAACAGCTGTGATTCTGCGCGTCCAGGTTGGCGTAGCTCTGGTGGGCGCTGGTAGGGTGCGAGACGCGAGGATAGGGGTTCGCTTCGCTGCTGAGGGCTGGAAGGACAGACTGTCTGGGCCTCAGGCCCCTGAGAATGCAGGCGCTGGACAGGATGCCCAGGACCCCTTCCCACTAAGGTTGGTTTCCATGAGCCTGTGTCTTGTTGAAGGCTCCCGATTAAGTGCTGAACACAGCGCCTTCCTACAGCGGAGTTTTGTGGGTGCTAGCGCGGCTGTTGGTGAGTTCCCTGAGCAGCCCGTTTTTGGCAACCTCACGCAGCTTTTCTTAGCACCGGCGAGTTGGGCGGCCCCTTTCCCAGCAACTCGGGGCGCCGCTCTGTGGCCATAGGTGGCGCTGTTGCCCCTGTGACGAGTCTAAAGTTTCCCGTTTGTGAGGGACCTGACCCACGGTCCTCTAACGGGGTTTTTTGTTTAATGCTTCGGAGCAGTACAGAGTCCATCACGTCTGGGTGTTCCAGTTATTCCTCATTTTTATTCCGTCATCTCGGTGTGAACGTTTCAGCTGCGTGAACAACGGGGAAAGTGGGTTTTCCTCTGGTGGTAGAGACCCGTCAGCCAGGCTCTCGTAAGCTAGGTAGAAACAAACACTCCCCGGCGTGCCTGGACGCGGGAGAACGCGGAGTCCCGGGTGTTCATCAGTGGGGGGTGATTTGGTTGCAGGGACCAGGCCTCGTGTTTTGATCGGGTGGCAGTGCGCACGCCACCACTCGTCCTTGGGACCCCGAGTCCGTGCTTTCCGAGCCTCCTCCTCCTCCGAGACACAAGGATGCTAATGTCTGCTTTGCAGAATTGGGAGGATCAGAGAGAAATTTGTGAAGTGTTTAGCACAGTGGTTCTCTCATAAAAGAGCTCGTGAACTTGGGCTGTTTTTCTGCATGAAGCCATCATTTTATAGTCTTCGGGGGATTGTTAAGGGTTTGAAATATGAAATGATGGTTTTCGGAAGCAAGATGCAACTAAGAAATGAGGGAACGGTTTGAGGAGAGTCAGCAGTTCCTGTGCTCAGACTTGTGCAGCAGCCCCAGAGATGGGCCCAGTTTGTGGTCACTCTGAACCCAGAAGTCACAGAACTTTGTGTTAATTAGCATCTCTTGGGGCTTCCGGGGGCCCAGTCGTTGCACTCCTGTTTTCCCCACCAGCCCGCTGGGAGACAGGAGGGAAGAGGAGGCAAGTGGAGACAACGGGCACCTTTAATACTGATAAAGCCCCATTCTCCACGAGCTTTAGGGATGCAGGAGAATGCCAGGTTGTACCAATGTCACCCTTCCACCCTCACAGTTGTGCCCATCTTACAGATGTGGAAATCGAGGTAGAGACGGGGTAAGTAACCTGACCAGGCTTACAGAGCTAGCAGGTGTCAGAGCAGGGGTCTTGGCTCCCAGAGGCTGGCTTCAGGGTGTCAGCCTGTCTGTAGATCAGCAGGGGCAGCTATCCATGAGTCAGGGCTCAGCCAGTCTAGAAAGAGTGGCAGAGTGTTGACTGTGAGAGACCGTGACTGTCACCGTGGTCAGCCTTGATCGCTCATCTAGGCAGCAGGTCTACCCCGAAACAGAAAGGGAGTCCCAGCTAATCTAGGAAAACCCCTTCCTGTTCGGCTTCTGTTCGTGCTCACCACGTCACCTCCTGCCTGTGATTGGGCTGTTGAGGAGAAAAGTGCTGATTGTTGAACTGTGATATTTTGGTCTGACTGATGATTATGTCTTCTATTGCATTAGTAAGTCCAACCTCCACTTTTCGTATGTGAGTTTCTTAGGAGTTTGGTTCATGTGGAATCCGTCTGCTGGAGCCTGAGGATGCTGGTCGTCCTATCCCTGCGCACTTCGAGGTACTTCCACGCATGCAGGCCTGGCTGGAGGCCACCCTGGCTCTCACCGCGTGATTTCTTCAGACAGCACTGTTCCCCCGCCCCCACCCGCATAGGACAAGGGCCCTTCTGACTAGGCCAGATAGTAGACAGCGAAGTCCACGGGCTTCTCCTCCCAATCCGAAAACTCTCAGTGCCTAGAAGGGAGCTCATGAAAGGCTTCCAGGAAGTCCACTTAGAGGTTAAAGTCCATTTGGGAGATGCTGTCCATTTTTGTTCACAGCTGAGCTTTTCCTCTGCTGTTTGAGAAGACTGTCTGCGCCACGTGGCTTACCGACCGCCGTTAGACTCGATGACCCGGATTTAAAAGGCAGGAGAGGGTGGTTTCAGGCGATGCATCCACACCAATGCGGAGTGAGAGTTGGCCGCCTGTGTGAGCCACGAGACTAAGATTTTTACATGTTGAACAAGAGAACTTTGAAAGCTCTGCCTTCGGGGTGCCCTTCGTATGGGGCCGAGTTCATCACCGGTTGAGCTGAGAGGTTAAATATCTGTGATGGCAAGAATGAGCAGAGGAGGGAGGAACCCCAGGCAGCCCCCTACTTCACGGGTTGGTGCCGTGTAAGGTATCTGACCGGTTTCACACCGAACAAAAAGTTTCTAGCATTATCTGGAAACCCCGCATGCCCCAACGGTCATGCAGCTGAGTGTCCCCGCAGGGCAGGTCCGTCTGTGTGGTCCCGCAGTGTGGAGGTCGGGGCAGAGTGATGGTGGGCTGGCTCCTCTGACCGCTCTCCACTCCGCAGCCCTGCGGCCTTAGTCATCGCTGTCTCCCTTGCAGGGGGGCTCGGAGAGTCACACGTGCTGGCTGTCAAGCACGCTGCTTGGCGTGTGGTTGGTGTTAACAGAAAGCACCTGTTTGTTTATTATAATCGTGCCTTCTAGATTACAGTGAGTTCTTATCTGCATTTAAATATAGACATCGCAGCACGCAAAGTAGCTCTTAGGACTGTGGGACTTACTCTCCACAGAAAGGATTGAGTAACTGCACTATTTCAATAAGAATTCGTGTCGCTGGGACATACCTTCTTGCATCTTGCTAACATGTTTAAAAATGATTGTAGCTAACGATAAACACTACTCTTGGAACCAGTACTCCTCAGGGTGTGTTTTGCCGTCATAGGAAATTGCATTCTGCAGAGAAGGCTAATTGGATTGCACTGACACTTGGGTGGTCAGGCAGACGATCGAGCTTCTTGGTAATAACGGAGGGAACTCCTTGTGTTCTACCTTCTGTGAGCTGGGGGTCCTTAGCCTGTGAAGCATCCAGGAATTCAGTGAGTGTGGACGAGTGTATGTGTGTATGTGTGTGTGTGAGATTTCGGGGGGATGCCGCCAAGTTCCTTGCGATAACTTTGCCCTCCATTCCAAGCTGTGGGCCTGTATTTGCACAAACAAACGATTACTCCTTTGTCATTTGGCTTAACTGTGGGAATAAGAAATTCTCCTACTTGATTAAGGAGGTTGGGGGAGTGTGTGCTCGGGGGTGGGAGGGCAGGAGGCAAGAGGCCCTCCACAGTGCAGTGTGGGAGGAATGGCCCCTGTTTTTTCTTTTCTCCTAAAGTAAAACGGCACTAACCGGTGGTACACTCATCCTCAGAATTGCTCTCCTGATGGGATAGAAGTGCCTCAGATTTTACAAGGCGATGTGAATCAAGAAATGTGATTAGTAGTTGTCTTTGAAAGTAGTTTTGTTTTCCAAATAAAAGACCGTAATCTGTTCTTTCTTCCAGGGGCACAGGAAGTTCTCATTGACCCAGGTACATGATCTATGTGCTTAGTTTCTTTTGGTTCTTTTTTTAAGTGCTTGTTTCATGGTGGTGTGAATGAATGTTAAAATTTCTGGATTGTGATCTTTGGAACGTTCTGATTTAAGTAACTTTAAATCAGAACTGTCAAAAACCTGATTATTGTTTGGTCCTTGTCTGATGGGCCACCCTGTTGATTTATGTTGTCTGTCGAACACGGGAGTTCTTCCTCCAGCATGGTTAAGTGAATGATTTGCAATGATTTAAAATTCTTTGAATGCATTGAGCATGCTTGTCCAGTTAATTTCGAATTTGTTCATGGTAATGACTCTGCTCTGATTTTGTGGTTTGTGCCCTTTCAATGTGAATTTCAATTCTCGATTGCATCTTTGTATATGTATTCTTAACAGAGAAAGAAATTTTGTGTTTTTTACGGAGGTGGGTTTTCTTTTCTTAATTCTGTAATTAATATAGCAAAATCTCTTTTACTGCAGTATCTAATTATTTCATAATGAGCTCTATTATTTTCTGGGTTAATTAGAATCAATGACATAAGGTAAATAAAAAGAAATGAAAAACTTCTTTCTTTTGAAGAACAGAAATCAGACAGCCGTGTTAATAAATGTTTTGTGACTGGTGCGTTTATATTCATCTCATTGTGTGTCTCCATTCTGAAATGAAATAGCTTCAGGTTTGCAGATTCTTGTTTTAACATCTGTGTCGAATCCTCCCTCTAGACTGATGTTTTCTTTCTCTCTTTTTTAATTTAAAAAATTTCCCCCTCCTCAGTTTATTGGGATAAAATTGACATACAGTGGTACTAGTTTCTTATTAGGGTTTATGGAAGGTATAGAGAAAGGAAAACAGATGGCTTTGTTTTATTTTTAGGAGACCTGAGTTGGTGATGAGAAAATAATTTGGGGTTGGGCTGAAGAACTGAATGACACCCCCTCCCCCCCAGCTGAACGAGATGAACAGTTAGGTCAATGTTGGCTGCATTGGTATTTGGCCAGTAGAAGTTGCTGAGTCCAATCTGGCTAGTTATTCTTGATGGAAAGTACTGAATTTTACTGTGTTGACCACTACTTGCGGGAGAATTAGATGTTTACACCAAGTAGAAGTGGCTTTTAGCTATCAGAAAACCAGTCATGTTTTGAGATTAAAAAAAAAATACATCTCTTTTATATCTGAAACTTTTCAAAATAAGGTCGAATGGAGATGAAATTGATTCCAGAGTATTGGGGTAGAAGTGGGAGGCGTCTGCAGGCTTTGTTATATGGGAATGTGTGGGGATCCTGCTGTAGAGGTTGGAGCTGGCAGGAAAGACCCGCATTGGGTGTCTGAGGGCATCTCCTGCAGCCTTCCCAAATTAGAGAAACATGGACTTGATCTTTGTTCCCAAGGAGAGCAAGTGCAATATTGTATTTCTTCTCTCCCCCTACCTTCCAGTTCACGGCACTTCTGCCTTCTGGCCTCTGCTCATGGGGGCTTTTGTGCCAGGGCTGACCACAGCCTCTTCCTCACTTACTAAGGTCTGATCTTTCAGGCATCAGACTTGAGGGAGTTCAGAGCAGGTCTCCCCAAACTGTGCCTCTTTGGCATGTGGAATCTTTTGAGCTGAAGGCAACTGAAACTCCGTGGGATCAAGAGAAACATTTGTCCCTCCCTTAACTGCCCAGAAGAATCTCGATTTGGTGTCTTTCCCAGAATAAGAGTTTTTACTGGAGATAAATTTTATTTGAATGACCCATCTGTCTGGCTGGGTGTATCTCTAATTACCAAATTGTACTTTTCCTCTTATTGCCCTGTGAATTGTGCTCCTCCCTTTCAAAACCCCAAGCTTATCCCATTCCTTAGCTCAGGATGGCATAGATGCTCTCATTTTACCTTTGTGCCCTCGTGTATGTGAGGTTCCCAAATAAATTAAATTTGATTTTTTGTTAATTTCATGTCAGTTTAATTCTTAGACCAATCAGAAGAACCTTTGAAGGGTAGAGGGAAAGTTTTCCTCTGCAACAGTTTCTTTTCTGCTGTTCAAACCCTGGCAAATGGGTTGGTAGGGAATCACTTCATGACTGCTAGGAGCAATGTGGTACGAGTCTCCTTAGTCTCTACGTCTGAACACTGAACGTTCTCCTCAGGGTTATAAAATTGTTCTGTCCCTTAGAAAACCCATCCATATGAAGTTTTGACAGAATTGCATCATTCCATTTTATTTTTAGAAACTTATATAGATATACTATTCAAAATGACCTGTTTCAGAATTTTTTTCCCCTTCCTGCTTTTCCTACAACTTTTTCAAAGACCAGAAGGGGAAGAGTTTGACAGTCTTTGGGTGCTTGCTCCAAAGTTTGTTTTAAGAACCAAGCTTCTCCGCTAGTCATTTCTGGCAGCTAGGCTTCCGAGACTTGATCTGCATTTGAAACAGAATGCTTCATGGTGTCAGATTGTTTTATTTCTTGTCACTTCTGAATATGCCCTGTCCATTCAGCAACTGTTTTAAGGGAAATGATTTTTTTGGCCAATTTCAGTTAATTCAAATCTGCTTTCCCATTTTCACATTGAGGGGATTTTCTTCTGCCTGTAATAAAAATAAACAATTTGTGCTTACTGTGTGAAGGCACTGTTCTAAGTGCTTTTTTTCTTAAACAGCTTTAATACAGTCTACCCCTTTAAAGTACACAATTGTATGCTTTTTGCTACATTTCCAGAGTTGTACATACATGACCACAGTCAGTCTTAGGGCATTTATCACCCCAGTGGAAAGTCCCATGCCCCTTAGCTGTCACTCCCCACTCAGTCTTAGGCAGTCACTCATCTGTCTCTGCGGGTTTGCCTGTTCTAGACTTTTTGTGGAAATGGAGTCATACAACAGTGTGGTCTTTTGTGACTGTACTCACTTAACATAACGTCTTCAAGGTTTGTCCATGTTGTGGCATGAATCAATACTTCCTTTCTTTTTACTGCTGGCAATATTGTTCCGTATGAATAGACCACTTTTTGTTCACCCGTTCATCAGTTGATGGGCATCTGGTTTGTTTCCACTTTATGGTTGTCATCAGTAATGGTACTGTGAACATTCAACAAACAAGTTTTTGTGTGGACGTATGTTTTCAGTTCTCTTATGTTTAAGCCTAGTAAATAGAATTGCTGGGTCATACGGTGACTCAGTGTTTAACTTTTTGAGGAGCTGCCAGATTGTTTTCCAAAGTGGCTGTGCCATTTGATGTTCTCATTGGTGGTGTACGACACTTCCAGTTTCTCTGCGAGCTTGCCAACACCTCTCATTACCCTTTCGAGCACAGTCGCTTCAGTGAGTGTGAAGTGGTGGTATCTCATTGTAGCTGTGTTTTGCCTTTCCCTTCGAGCTAATGACACTGAGCATCTTTTCATCGTGCTCATTGGCCATTTGCATATTTTCTTAGGAAAAATGTCCATTCAGATCCTTTACAGGACATTTTTTACTTGAGTTATTTGTCTTTTTGTTACTGAATTGTAACATCTTTTTCTGTATTCTGGATACAGGTCCTTATCTGATACATGATTTTTAAAAATTTCCTCCCGGTCTGTGTGTTGTCTTTTCACTTGATGGTGACCTTTGAAGCAGAGATGTCTTAAATTTTGTTGAAGTCCAGTTTATCTGTGTTTTCTTTCTTGCTTGTGATTTTAGTGTCATATCTAAGATACAAGGTGTTATATATAAACTTGCCATATGAAGTGATTTGATCCTTACAGAAATTTTAGGAAATAGGTGTTGTTGTTATGCCTCATTTGTAGATGAGGAAATTGAGATGCAGAAACGTTCACTGACCTGCTCAAGGTCACAGCTAGTAAATGGTGATGTGGGAATTCAGATGCATGAGTTTGTCTCCAGCATCTGTCCTCATAACCACCATATTCTGTTCCTTTCTGTAGGAATCATTTATTAAAAACTCTCTGGTTATTTGATTTCTTACTATTTTTTTTCCTCAGTGGGGCCTCATCTCTTTTCTTTACTGTGCAGAATTCAGTGCAGTTTTATTTAGGTCTAATGTAGGGGGAAGCATGGCTGTCAATGAATTTCTGCGTTACTCACCAACGACTGTTGCTGACTGACCCGAGAAAGTGAAGCTTCAGCCTCTTCTGTTCATCACACTAAAACTAGTCATGACTACAGAACATTCAAAGAAGCATTTGGTTGATTTCATTTTGCTAACCAGTGAAATAAAAAACTCCGGTTTTGAGACAGATTCTAAGTCTCTCAGAATAGGGTCATTGTCTTCCGTATTCCCATTTTGTCTGCTCACAGTGTCCAGATAGAGCCTTTTGTCCAGCAAATGAGGGTGATCATGAATCATCATCTGTAGTAACGGAATTTTGAAAACAGTATCTGTTGTTTGTTTCACGAGGGAAAAGATTATTTGGAAATACTTCTCAGATCTATTTTAAAAGCTTGGAACTTTGAGAAGAGTTCCAGAAGCCATACATAGCTATTTTCACTAATTTTAGATCCATCCTAGATATCTTATGGTTACATAGCAGAGTGAATTCATTAACGAGACTTGACAAGAGAAGTGTAATATTGATTATTTATCTTAATTAAAATATTCTGCTTCGGTGAAAGTAATTAGAGCCGAGAGTAAACAAAAATAAACTTGCATTTGGATGCCACATGGGATAGACTTCCTCTCTATTTCTATCTGTTTTTTGGGAACATTTTTTAGCTTTTCAGCAGTGTTCTAACTTTAGAATTCTATTTAAAAAATCATCACTTTGTCTAGTGCAGTTTGTGCTGAGTTTAACCTGTCTTAGGCTCAGAATTTCACTGTTTCCTAGGTAAAGATTTTCCTCTCATTATACTGA
The DNA here is from genome assembly GCF_011764305.1 of Mustela putorius furo. Classification (NCBI taxonomy): domain Eukaryota; kingdom Metazoa; phylum Chordata; class Mammalia; order Carnivora; family Mustelidae; genus Mustela; species Mustela putorius. The sequence goes on along the minus strand of NW_025421322.1, from coordinate 38,372,252 downwards.
GTTAGTGTCAGAGTTAAAAGAATTGTGATTTTAGGCCTTTCCTCTCCATATATTTGAAGTTGGCTATGAAATATGATTTTCTTTCATTTCTTGAGTTTTCATTATTCAGTTAGAATTTTTGAAAATTAATTTGTTTTAATATGTTGTAAATCTCCCTAAAAACTTCATGTCCTTGTACTTTTAAGTTTTCAGTTTATGAGAACTTAAATGTACTCTTGTTTTTGGTGGTTATTTTTCCCTGGGTGTTTGTTCACTTTTTTTTTTTTTTTAAGATTTTATTTATTTATTTGACAGAGATCACAAGTAGGCAGAGAGGCAGGCAGAGAGAGAGGAGGAAGCAGGCTCCCTGCTGAGCAGAGAGCCCGATGCGGGGCTGGATCCCAGGACCCTGAGATCATGACCTGAGCTGAAGGCAGAGGCTTTAACCCACTGAGCCACCCAGGCACCCCGTTTGTTCGCTTCTTTATAATTAATGCATTTTTTTGACGAGTGGGTGCGCCTGTTTTATTTATTTATTTATTTATTTAAAAAAGATTTTTATTTATTTATTTGACAGAGAGAGAGAGAGAGAGACAGAGATCACAAGCAGGCAGAGGCAGGCAGAGGCAGAAAGAGAAGCAGGCTCCCCACTGAGCAAGGAGCCGGATTCGGGGCTTTATCCCAGGACCCTGAGATCATGACCTGAGCTGAAGGCAGTAGCTTAACCCACTGAGCCACCCAGGTGCCCCAGGAGAGAGGACATTTTAAAAATAATTTAATTTAATTTTTTTGTGTCTGTGTTCCAAAATTCATTGTTTATGCACCACACCCAGTGCTCCATGCAATACGTGCCCTCCTTAATCCCCACCACCAGGCTCACCCACGCCCCATCCCCTGCCCTCCAAAACCCTCAGTTCGTTTCTCAGAGTCCACAGTCTCTCATGGTTCATCTCCCCCTCTAATTCCCCCCACCTCACTTCTCCTCTCCATCTCCCCATGTCCTCCGTGTTATTCCTTATGCTCCACAAATAAGTGAAACCTTATGATAATTGACTCTCTCTGCTTGACTTATTTCACTCAGCATAATCTCCTCCAGTCCTGTCCATGTTGATACAAAAGTTGGGTATTTGTCCTTTCTGATGGAGGCATAACACTGCATAGTGTATATGGACCACAGCTTCTTTATCCATTTTTCTGTTGACAGGCATCTTGGCTCTTTCCACAGTTTGGCAACTGTGGCCATTGCTGCTCTGAACATTGGGCCTTCTTTTCACGACATCTCTATCTTTGGAGTAAATACCCAGCAGTGCAATTGCAGGGTCATAATGTAGCTCTGTTTTTAATTTCTTAAGGAATCTACACACTGTTTCCCAAAGTGGCTTCACCAGCTTGCATTCCCACCAACAGTGTAATAGGTAGGGTTCCCCTTTCCCCACATTGAGAGAGGACATCTTTACCTTATTTTTGATCTTAGGGGGAAAACATTGAGTCATTTATCATTAAGTATATTAGCTGTAGATTTTTCATAGATGCTCTTTATTAAGTTTATTCCCTTTTATTCCTAGTCGAATATTTTTATCATGAGAGGATGTTATTTTGTCACATGCTTTTTCGGCATGTTTTGAGGCGGTCATGTAGTTTGTGTCCTTGATTCTACAGAGACAGTGTTATTGATTCTTTTTTTTTTTTTTTTAAGATTTTATTTATTTGACAGAGAGAGACACAGTGAGAGAGGGAACACAAGCAGGGGCAGTGGGAGAGAGAGACGCAGGCTTCCTGCCTGAAGTGGGGCTCAATCCCAGGATCATGTCCTGAGCTGAAAGCAGACGCCTAATGACTGAGCCACCCAGGTGCCCCTAATTAATTGATTCCTGTGTATTAAACCAATTTTCAGATGAAGGCCACTTGGTCGTGTTGTATAATCCTCTTACATATTGTTGGATGTAGCGTGCCAGTATTTTTTGAAGATTTCCACATCTGTATTTATAAAAGGTATTGGTCTATAGTTTTGTTTTGATATCTTCTGGTTTTGGTATTAGGGCAGTATTGGCCTTCTAAGATGATGTGGCCAGTGTTCCTTCCTCTTACATTTTTCTGAAGAATTAGTGAGGAATTGGAGTTACTTCTTTAAACATTTGATAGAATTCACCAGTGAAGCCATCTGTATCTGAGCTTTTTTTTTCTTTCCGCCAAGAAATTTTGCCTGTGGATTTAATTTCTTTATTTGTTCTGGTCTATTCAGTTTTCCTGTTTGTTCTTTAGTTTGTTTTGGTATTTTGTGTCCTAGGAATTTTCAGGTTATGTAATTTATTGGCCTGCAGTGGTTAATGGTATTCCCTTATAATTAAATTTTTTAAAAGATTTTATTTATTTATTTGACAGACAGATCACAAGTAGGCAGAGAGGCAGGCAGAGAGAAAGGGGGAAGCAGGTTCCCTGCTGAGCAGACAGCCCAACGAGGGGCTTGATCCCAGGACCCTGAGATCATACCTGAGCTGAAGGCAGAGGCTTTAACCCACTGAGCCACCTAGGCACCCCTAATTTAATTTTTAATGTTGGTAGTTATGTCCGTTCATTTAGTCCTGATTTTAATTTTTATTTTTTAAAGTTTATTTATTTACTTGTTTACTTATTTATTTAAGTGATCTCTACATCCATCATGGGGCTTGAACTCACAGCTCTGAGATCAAGAGGCATATGCTTTTCTGACAGAACCAGCCAGATACCCCCTTTCAGCCCTGATTTTAGTAATGTGACTCTTCTGTCCTTTTTTTTTTTTAACATTTTATCAATTTTATTTTTCTTTTTTAAGGAACCAGCTTTTTAGTTTTGTAGGATTTTTTCTGTTTTTAAAATTATCTATTTTATTTATTTTTGATAATAAAGATAATAATCTTTATTATTTTTTTCTTTTGCTTTGATTTTAGTTTGCTGTTATTTTTCTAGTTTCTTAGGTTGTTGACTTGAGATCTTTTTTTTTTTAAAGTAGGCATTTTAGCTATGAATTTCCCTCTAAGCACTGCTTTTGCTGCATCTCATTTTTAGTATATTGTGCTTTTGTTTTCATTCAGCTCAGATTCTTTTCTTTTCTTTTTTAAAGATTTTATTTATTTATTTGACAGAGATCACAAGTAGGCAGAGAGGCAGGCAGAGAGAGAGAGAGGAGGAAGCAGACTCCCCGCTGAGCAGAGAGCCTGATGCGGGACTCGATCCCAGGACCCTGAGATCATGACCTGAGCAGAAGGCAGCGGCTTAACCCACTGAGCCACCCAGGCGCCCAGCTCAAATTATTTTCTTATCTTCCTTGTGATTTCCTCTCTGACACATTGACTGTTTAGATGTGTGCTATTTAATTTGCAAATATTTATAAATTCCCCACATTTATGTTATTTATGATAGAACCAACACATTTCCATGTGTTGGTTCTATCATAATTCTGTGGCAGTTAGAGATCATACTTTGTGTGACTTTCTTTCGTTTAAATTTACTAAGATATGTATTGTGATCGGGTGTGTTCTCTCTCCTGGAGAACGTTCCATGTATGCTTGAGAAGCACGTGTACTCCACTCTCATTGGGGGAGTCCTCTAGATGTCTTCTAGCTCTCCTTGTTGAAGTTTCCTCTTCCTATTTTAGCTCTGCTGTAGGATTTTTACCGTGCTTCCTCTAGCTTGCTTAACAACCACAACTCCTTCAGTATTTCCTCCTGAGTCAATTTCTCTCTCATTCTTCTGAAAACATATCTCCCGTCTTATTCCGGGGTTTTAATTTTTTCAGGGAAAAGAAATCAGACCCTGTGCAAGATTTGGTTCATTGTGCAGGGTGTGGTCATTGTCATGGTGTCACTTTTTTTTTTTTTTTTTTTAGGATTTTATTTATTTATTTGACAGAGGTCACAAGTAGGCAGAGAAGCAGGCAGAGAGTGAGAGTTGGGGGAACCAGGCTCCCTGCCGAGCAGAGAGCCCGATGCAGGGCTTGATCCCAGGACCCTGAGACCATGACCTGAGCCAAAGGCAGAGGCTTAACCCACTGAGCCACCCAGGCGCCCCTGATGTCACTTTTATCATAGAGCCCGTGTGGTGACTTTTTCAGTGCACTGTGTACCGCTGTGATACCCCATTCTCAGGACCCAGCCCCGTGTCTGGCTTGTTGGAGGAACACAGTGAGTGTTAGGAGTGGAAGAATGACCCGTCTGCTTGTGGCTTATGATCTTGGTCTGTAATTTGTCTTTTCCAATTTCATTTCTATTCCCAAATGTGTATGTTTCTGTGCTTTTATATTTGTAAAAACACCTACTTTTTTTTTTTTTAATTTAGATGGTTTTAGGATTTATGTATGCATGTATGTATGTATGTATTTCCAAGTAATCTCTGTGTGCAGTGTGGGGCTCGAACTCACAGCCCTGAGATCCAGGGTTTCATGCTCTACTCACTGAGTTAGCCAGGTGCCCCCAGATTCTGTTTTCAATAGACTTGTTCTGTGATTGGGTTTACCAGGATTCTAATTTAAAAAAAAATAAAAAAAAAAAAATTTTTTTTAAAAAAAATTGACTTTGAAATAACCCAAAATGTCCCCAAAAAATTCAAGTTTCAAGAATGGTTTGAAGAGCTCTGGTGTACTCTTCCTCCAGATTTCCCGTGATTATCATTTGCTTTATTTTTTGAAGTCTGCATGTTTACCTTCAGCCTTTAGGGCCATTCGAGAGTAAATTGCAGACCCGATGCCCCTGCCTGGGCTCCCATAGTGTGTGTTTCCCAAGGATAAGATCACTGACGTACAAAGCATGGTGTGGTGGTGAAAATGAGGACATTTAGGACTGATAGAACACCTTCGTCTACCCGGTTCTACTAACTGCCCCAGTTTAGCGACTCTAGTTTTAGAGCCAGGATCCAGCTTAGGATCACACATTGCATTTGGTTTTCCCATCATTTGATAATATTTGATCTAGTACAGTTCCTCCGATTTTCTGTGTCTTTTTGATACTGGTGTTTTTGAAGAATACCAACCATTTCTTTTATAAAAAGTTCCTCAGTTTGGGTTTGCCTGAGGTTGCTTCCTGATGATGACATGATGCATTTTGCTAGGGTAGACAATGTTATGTCTTTTTTTTTTTTTTTTTAAAGATTTTATTTATTTATTTGACAGGCAGAGATTACAAGTAGGCAGAGAGGCAGGCAGAGAGAGAAGGAGGAAGCAGGCTCCCCGCTGAGCGGAGAGCCCGATGCTGGGCTCGATCTCAGGACCCTGAGATCATGACCTGAGCTGAAGGCAGAGGCTTTAACCCACTGAGCCACCCAGGCGCCCCCGATGTTATGTCTTTATTGCATTATATCAGGAAGCACATGAGGCCAGTTTGTCCCGTTATTGGCAATCACTTTGATTGTTGGCCAGGTTTCTCCAGTGTTAAGTTAACTGTATTCCTTTTTGTAGTTAATAAGTAATTTGTGGGAAAATACTTTGAGACCATGTAAATATCCTGTTTCTCATCAAACTTTCACTTAGTAGATTTGGCATTCACTGAAGATTTTTACCCGACTCAGTTGCTGGTTGCCAAAAGTTGATGGTCCGGCTCCGTCAGTACTTACCCATCTACTGGTTAGGCTTCTTGTGCGAGGAAGAGCTTGCCCATCCTTTTCTCAGTTCCTCCCTCCCTGCCGTCTGCCCGACCATCCGTGCGGCCGGCCATCCACCTGGCTTCACTGTGTGTGGGCTTCCGGATCTCTATTTTATTCAGTGGGTTCTAATCCGCCGCTGTCATTCTTTGTCCCCCCACTGCCGTTGGCTAGATTGGGCCGGGGGGAGCCCTTCTAGCTGGTGCTTGTGTCCTTTGTGCACGCATTTCCTCACTGTCTGGAGTAGAGTGGAGATACGTGACCCAACTTTGACATCAGACATCCCTCTCCAGTGTTCTAGTTCCCTTTGTTGGCAAATGGTATTTAGAAACCAAGATCTGGCACTAAATGTGCTATTACTTATGGCCCTTTGAGAAGCTGATAGTGTTATCTAGAGTTCATACTCCGCTAACTCTGATTCCAGTCCCAAACCTGAGGAGTCTTTCCACTCTTTCCCTGTGTTATATTTGTATCTTCCCTCTCTGACAGTGAGAAATCTGCCTCCCGATGTTATCAATATATTTACTCATTGTCTCAGTCCTACAGTATACAGAAAGTAGTTTCAGCATTACTGAGTAATGTCACCATAAAACAAACATTTAAGTAGAATGTAAGAGTTGTTTAGGCTCTTTCTGTCTTTATCCCGGGGCTCAGTATACAAGGTACATGATCAGAGGCTGGTTGGTTTGTCCTTTAATCCTCTCTGTCAAGGTAATTATGTTATTTATCTTAAATGTGGGCTCATTTGTTTCTGTTTGCATGTCATTATAGGGTTCCCCCATCTTGATTGATTTTTTTTTTTTTACTATATAGAAGATGAAAGTGGTTCCATAAAGTCAAAATTGTACCTAAAGTTATACCCAGAGAAGATAGATTTCTTTTTTTTTTTTTGGTACTATATAGAACATTAAAATGGTTCCAAAAGTCAAAATGGTACAAAAAGTTATACCCATAGAAGGGTCACTGCCTCTGTCACCCCTCTTACCTCCTGCCCCTCTACCTTTGCACACGACTAATCCCATCCATTCCTGGTTTTTCACTCTAGTGGGGATGTTTGTTTGCTTGTTTGTTGTTGAAGAGAACCAGACATATGTTCTTATTTCTAGTTCTTGGGCAAAAGATAGCATATTATACATGTTCTTTTATATTTGGCTTTTTTTGCTATTATGTTTTCCAGCATATCCTGGAAATTGATCCTGGGCGGGTCATGGGGACGTGCCCCAACCATTCTCACAGGTGTGCGTGGACGTGCCGTGTTCTGTTTACTGGTCTCCTCGTGGGCATGTGGTTTCCAGTTGTTTGAATTACGCTGCTCCAGGGAATAACCCCATACACGTGTGTTTCTGTGTTATTGGCATTGGGTCTTCAGCATAAATTCCTAGAAATGGTGTTCCTGGGTTGAAAGGTGAAAAAAACATGTAGACACACTTTTATTAGATTTTACCACATTTCTGTCCATAGAGGTCATAGCACTTTGCATTCACAGTAGCCACGCACAAGGATGCCTTTTCTCTCCAGGTTTGTTAACGGCTCCTTGCTCGTATAACATTTAACCAACTAGATAGGCTGTAGGTGACATTCAACAGCTTTTTAATTGGCGAGGGCCATCTTTATATTTTTCTTTTGTGAATTATCTGCTTATATCTTTCCTTTTTTTTTCCTGTTGGATTTTAGCTTTTTCTCAGTTTTTATGACTCTCTATATTAGAGTTATAGCCTTTGTGAAATATGTCGTAAATACTTTCAGATCTTCATTTATATTTTGGCTTTGTGGTATTTTTACATAACTGAATTTATCAGTTTTTGAAACCGCATTTGGATTTGCATCGTAGAGAGCCTTTCCATGTATCCAGTTTTAGAGGAGCTCACCTGAGTTACCGGAGCTTCTCTAATGGTTTTCGGTTTTACGTGTAGATCCTCGATCATTTGGAGTTGATTCTTGTGTTCGGTGTGAGGAACGGGTCTGTTTTGATCTTTCTCCAAATGGCCCGCCAGGCGTCCCTGTACGGTTCATTAGAAATCCCACCTGTGCCGCAGAGTTGGAGGTGCCCAGTCTCACTCCCGACCTGTCGGCAGCCCTGTCTCCTTGCTGGCCCTCTGGAGACGGTGCCAGGAGTCCCCTGTGGCAGGGGCTTGGTTTTTCAATAGGACAGGATGTGAGCGAGCCGGGGCCGTGCCGGGCTCACCGCCGCACCCGCGGTGCCTGTGCTGCTCTTCTCTCTCACGGTTTTGTCTCTCTCCTGCCTCGTCTGTCTCTGCTCTATGCCCTCTGATTTCCGCTTTGTTTTATCTCTGTGTGTGTTGCCTTTCCAGTTTTGTGCCTTGTATGCCATCTTGCCTATAAAAGGACTCTGTCAGTCTCTGCCTGTCTCTTGAGTGCACGAATGGTGGTTGGATGGACACCTGACCTCCGTCGTGATGATGCTGTTTTCCGAACTTTCCCCGCCTCTTCCTTACCACGTCCACTCTTTTCCTTGCCACCTGCCTGGCCGTCAACCTGCCAGTTTCATTGATTTTTCCTGCTTGTAGACTCGAGGCTGTGGTCCTGATGACTCCTGGTTTCGCTGGTTCACACTAGCATTCCACGCAGGCTGTCAGCGCTTTGTGGATGTCAAGAAAGATGGAATCTATTGCATACTCGTGTTTTAGAGCTTGTTATTCTTGTCCTGAATGAAATGAAACCACTGTGACCCACTAAGCTCTCTCCTGAGCTCTGCTGTTGCTCGTAGCCGGCACATTGTGTGGTGCCGGCTTATCCCCCAGCATCAGTACTGGTGCTTCATCCTTAAACGAACCCTCGTCATCGCTGGGGCCATTTCTTTCAAAGTGGAGCGGGCGTTTCCTCTCTCTCCCTGGGTGCGGACCCCTCGGTCAGAACCTGTTTAGAGGACAGGAGGCGCCGTGGAGAATGAAAGACCCACCTCCCTCGGGGCCCCGTTAGTTTCCCTCCTTTCTTCAAGGGAAAAGAGTAGGAGTCAGTGATACAAAGATAAATTATTAGAGCCTATTAGAGAAAGCACGACTGCCTGTACACTCGCTCAGTGTTCTTTCAGCCGGAAATGGATGTATTGGACACACGAGCAGCACACGAGGCATAGCAGTGCGTTGGTATAAAACATAGGCCTGAGTTTGAGTCCTGCCCTGGAGTCACTCGCTCTGGAATTCTGAAGACCAGCAAGGACCCCTGCCTCCCCAGGACTTCTTTCCTCACCACAGGACTGGGGTACCCTGGGAGCTCCCTCAGAGCATGGTTGGGGGCTCCCTAGCACACGTGCTGAGTCCTCCTGCGTGCAAAACCATGTTTCTTTGGCTCTGCTGGTGTTGTACGCTCTGTGTCAGCTCTCCATGCTCTGAAGGGAGGCCTTGTGGCCTGGACATGGAATTCTCAGCTCTCTGTAAGGATTGTGTCATTGGGCCTTGATGATTTGAACCTGTTCTTTAAAAAGGTATACACTTTAGGTTTTTTCAAGCATGCCCTTTTCTCTTATCATTTGTAGTTCTGTCCTCTCGTGCCTTGCTGTGATTTTCACGAAATCCGAAGGAAACCAGATCCCAAGCCCCATGCCTCTTTGTGGCTCCCTGTGGTGATTTTGTCCTCCCTGGCTGGAGGAGGGTTTTGTGTAGGAGACTGTCTCTGTTCCCCTTTGCGTGGAGTCCCTCTGTCTGTCTGCGCATCTGCCACCTGTCTGTCTGTGTGTCCATTCATTCTTCTGTCTTGTTCCCCAAAGCGTTTAAGGCAGCTTACAGAATAACGGAGCCAGATCAGAAGCGAGCGTGGGGCACAGACTGGCATGTGTGTCCCGGGTGGTGAGATGCCCGCCTGGGCCCTGGGGATTGTAAGGCTCGGCCGCAGCCTCATGCCTGAGCCCTGGCAGGCACCAGGAAGTCGGGGTTTGGCAGAGACAGAAAGAAGTGGCTTAGTGGGACCCTGGCTTTTTCTGTTGCTGGGGTGTGGCAGAGTGGTTTGTGTTCTTGTGTTCCGTAAAATAAGGATCACGTGTTCCTTTTTCCCTGTCCGAGTTCCATGTGTAGCCGGCATGCTCTGTAAATGATTTCTCCAGAACTCTCCCTTCCCGTGCTCTGTAAATGGAGATTTCTCCAGAACTCTCCCCTCCCGTGAGTCTGACAGCTGAGGAATTCGGCCCTTCTGCCTAGTGACAGAGGTTGGCCGGAGCTGGAAAATGGGAACCACAGACAGGACAGCAGCCTTTGTCGGTTGGATTCCTTCAGTCCTGGCCGATCCAGGAAGCGCTTTCAGGTAGTTATCTTTGTTGGAGGGCATGCACGGGGCCTCCTGCGAGCGCTCAGCGTAGAGCCGCGAGGTGATACATGCCGGTCGCGTCGTCTTCCAGGACGGAGACATGGTGGACGGGTGACTTTCCTACAGCGCGTCCCACGGTCTCTGCTAGACAGTTTCAGGAAGGAGAATGCGCTCTGAGCTAATTATCATTTAACACAGGCTCTGATGGTAAGACTTACAGGGGCCATAGAAGCTAGGAAGAATTTAAAAATGGCTTCGTTACTTAAACTGCAGAGGGGGGAATATTTAAGCTTTATCCTGTCTGTGCCCCGCTTTCAAAAGAACAAAGAAGACAGAATAGCAAAAGATTCTTTCTTTTCTTCCTTTTGGTTTGCAGGTGCCCTCACGACCAACGGCATAAATCCCGACACCAGTTCCGAAATCGGACGTGCTAAGAACTGTCTTAGTCCTGAGGACATAATTGACAAGTATAAGGAGGCCATTTCCTATTACAGCAAGGTGATGTCACTGCTTCGTAAACCCCTTTCCTAGTTGTGTCGTTTGAACCGGGATTTCCTGGTTTACACTGTGAAGCACCACAGTGTCTCCCAGTTGTTTGGTTCCGTAAGTATTCGTGTATTATTCCCTAACACAGGATACTGTATGCTTGAAAACGTGTTTTATTTCCGATTCAAGATAATGTGTATGTCATTCAGTATTTGGGGAAAGGGGAAGAAAGGCTATCATAGCGCCGCTGCTCAGAGATAGTCGCTTTAACCCTTTAGCATCTGTTTTCTGGTCTTGGCACACGTTCTGTGTTCACCGTGCGGAGACTCGCGTCTCTGATTTGGCGCAGCATGTGTTCCTCTGTAGTTCAGTCTTGCGTGGCCTGCTTTCTAACGATGTGCCCAGTGTGCCGTCTTCTGGATGCACCATTCCTGTTACTGGATTTAAAAAAAAATTAAATTTTCACATACACTTTCCGCCATCCGGAAGACAAGAGCTGCAGCTGCGCAGGGGTGAGGCGGTGGCAGCCGGTGGGAGCGGCCCCCTCCCCGGCCCTCACCTCTCGGACTGGCGAGTGTGCGGAGTCCAGTGTGGATGTCTCGCGGGCGGCAGGCCCGTGACGCATGTGTGCAGGTGGGTGGCTCTTCTTTAGGTTGACGAGGCTGTCCCACGTGTGTCCTGCCGCCACTCCCCCATTCCCTGAGAGGTACACCGCGATGTCCTCACGCTGCAGGCCGCTGCCCTCTGCAGATAGGGTGGACGGTCCCCTCCCTGGTGGAGGAGGCCCTCTACTCGTGCGCATGCAAGACTGCTGGGAGCCCCGCGCGGGGAGCGGGCAGCACCTCGAGCCGCGCGGCCTGCCTGCTCCCGCAGAGCCCGCAGCTTTGCTTCCTCCCCATCCTGGGGGCTGCGCGGGCTTTCTTGCATCCCACTTCTGGGAAAACTGGCTTCAGTGAGCGTCTTTGGACATGTGTGCTTGTGTGCTTTTTTGTTTTTTGTTTTTTAAGATTTTCTTTATTTGAGCTCTGTCAAATAAAGAGAGTGAGCACAAAGGCGCAGGAGCAGAGGGGGAGGAAGAGAAAGAGAGAGAGAGACTGTGGGGAGAGGCGCAAAGGGGGTGAGGGAATCCTCAGGTCGACTCTGTACTGAACGTGGAGACCGACACGGGGCTCCATCTCATGACCCTGAGAGCATGACCTGAGCTGAAACCCAGACAGGACGCTCAACGGACTGAGTCCCCCAGGTGCCCCTATTCTCGTGTGCCTGTATGATCATTCCTTTAGTTAAGATTTCTGGGAATCACTGGACGTGATGTTTTACATTGATCATAATTCCTTCTCCAACAGGGAATGAGAAGGAGTAGAATTATTTATTTAACCAGGTCTCCGTTCCTGAGTATTAGGAAAACTGAAATGACCTAATATGCAGGAACAGAGCACTGTTTGCCATCGTGGGAAGGAAAACAGTTTTTTTTAAGGGCATAGTCCCTAGAAGTGGACTTGAGTCAGATAATGCATGGTATTTTGGGGACTTATACATTGCCATATTGTCCTTCAAGAAGGTTAACAATCTGCTCTCTCACAAACACTAGCTATTAGGATATTTGCCACCGTTTAGGGTGTTTGCTACTATGATGGGCAAAAGTAGCTTTTCATTGTTTACATTTAATTATCAGTGAGATACTGAGCATTTTCCCCTTGTTACCATTTACATTTCTTATATGAATTACCCATATGTGTCCTCTACATACATTTAAGGTGGGCTGTTTTTCTTGTGGATTTGTTATAGCTCTTTGTATGTTATGGATATTAGCTTCTTACCTTTCATCAATGTCTGTTACAAATCTGTTTCCTAATGTTGTTTGCCTTTATTTTGTTCATGAGGTTTTCTTTTTGTTTGTGGTCAAAACATGTTTTTAATATGGTAAGTCTTTTCCTTATGGGTTTTACCTTTAGTATTATGGTTAGAAATGCCTTGACAATAGAATAAAATTCCTTTCCTTAAATTTTTTTAAATGTCTAAAATAGGGGTGATGATAGTACCTCTCTCAAAGGGATATAGTGAGGATAGGCAGAGTGAAGTACTGGAAAGTATCGTATTAGCTGTTGTTAGCATTTTATTTATTTAAGAAAAGATTTTATTTGATAGAGAGAGGGAGAACACAGGGGGATAGGGAGAAGCAGACTCCCCACTGAGCAAGGACCGTGATGTGGGACTGGATCCCAGGACCCTGGATTCATGACCTGAGCTGAAGGCAGACACTTAACGACCGACCCACCCAGGTGCCCCTGCAATTATTTTTTTTATTAATATTTTTAAAAAGAATTAATGAGAGAGAGAGAGAGAGAGACAGAGACAGAGACAGAGACAGAGGGGCCATGCGCCCAGGCACCCTTAAGCAGGGTCAGGGACCCAGCGGGAGGGAGAGAATCCCAAGCAGACTCTGTGCTGAGCGTGGAGTCTGATGCTGGGCTTGTTACCTTGACCCTGAGATCATGACTTGAGCTGAAAGCAAGAGTGGGTGCTTCATCGACTGAGTCACCCAGGCGTCCCTCTTGTTAGCATTCTAAGTTATTTACCTCCTTACCTGTAACTTATTTTGTGTACATAATGACACAGCAATATCACTTATTTTTTTCCAGGTACTATCTGATTATTCTACCATGACTTACTGAATTCATAACTTTTCTCTTTGATTTGAAATCCTGCTTACCCATATATTAGAGTCTAAATCTGACTTTTTTTTCATTCCTTTCTACAAATTTCTTTTCTTAGTCTAGTATCATGCTATTTTATTTCCTGTAATTTATTTAATATATGATAATGTGTCTTCTTTTCTTTAAAATTCCTTCCTCTGATTCCAGATTTTCTTGGCTAGTATTTTGACTTTATTATTCATAAAGAATTATGAAATATTTTGTTCAAGTTACAAAAAAAAGAAAGAAAGAAGGAAAAAGAAAACCACATTGGAATTTTCATGGGGTTTGCAATAACTTTTGAATTATTTTTAGGAGAACTTATATCTTCACAAAACTGCTTTTCTCTGTAGACTGTGTTAACATCTCCGCATTTACACGTCTTATTTTAAGTTCCGCAGTACAGTTGCAGTTGTCTTTATTGAGAACGTGAGCATTGTTTTTAAGTTTATTCCTAGTTATTGTATGCATTTTTGTTAATTTTGTGGATGAGATTTTTTGCCATTATATTTTTGAACTGCTATGAGCTGATATTGTAGGAAGGCAGATTGATTTTCTTCTTTTTAAAGATTTTATTTAGGGTGGCTCACTGGGTTAAAGCCTCTGCCTTCGGCTCGGGTCATGATCTCAGGGTCCTGGGATCGAGCCCCGCATCGGGCTCTCTGCTTGGCAAGGAGCCTGCTTCCTCCTCTCTCTCTGCCTGCCTCTCTGTCTACTTGTGATCTCTGTATTTCAAATAAATAAATAAAATCTTAAAAAAAAAGATTTTATTTATTTATTTGACAGAGAGAGACACAGCGAGAGAGGGAACAGAAGCAGGGGGAGAGTGGGAGAAGGAGAAGCAGGCTTCCCACTGAGCAGGGAGCCCGATGTGGAGTCATGACTTGAGCCGAAGGCTCAAGCTAATTCCCAGGTGCCCCAGACTGATGTTTTATTATATGTGCTGCCGAAGCGAGCAACAAGATTGATGTGTTAATATTCATTTTGTAACTGGCTAGTTAAAAATTATAAGTAATAAGCACTTTTTCCAGAATCCTTTCTTTTCTCTTTGCAATTGTTTCCAACATTATCAAAGTGATCATAGCGAAGTTCTGTCAGTGGGCGGACAGATGGAGAGGTCGTGTGCTTGTGAACTAATTCTAGCAGTTTAGTGACTGTCTTTGGGCTAGGGAGGCAGAAGGAACCCGAGTAAGGTCAGGGGAGGAGGCTCCGGACGTGCACAGGGACCAGGCTCTCCTGCCTCTGGGGCGAAGCCCGGTGGGCGCGGCAGGTGGACCCCAGCTCGCCAGCCAGGGCTCACTTAAAGTTAGTGGCTACCTGCAGCTCCGTGTCAGGAAGGATGCGAGACTTGTCTGCAGGGGTGTGGCAGAGGAGTCAGTGGCCGTGGGACATGATGTTTCCAGTTCCAAGAGTGGGAAGAGCAGACTCTGGAGTCGGGCAGAGCCGGGCTTGAGTCTCCCCTCCTGTGTCTCAGGCCGTCAGAGTTCAGTCCAGCTGTGGGGGATCAGCGCAGGTTTTTTTCTCTCGAATGGGGACATGAAGGCCTGCCGTGTGGAATTTTTGATCAGGGTAAATGATCTGTGTGTGTCAATGCCTACTGCAGAGGAGGGCTCATTCTACCTGGTCACCGTCTCCTGCCCTGGTTGAGTACGTGTCCAGCAGGATGTCTGGAAGAAACCAGTTCCTCTCCTCCCGTACGGGGCAGACGCGCGTCCTGCCGGTCTCTCGGGCTCTGCTTTCCTCGTTTGCGTCATACCTCTTTGCTCCTGTTTTTCCGCTTCTATGTCCTCCACCGCCATGAAGTGACAGTGGTCCAGGGGTGTTTGTGCACTTCCCGGATCTGAATGTATTTGATTTGTAACACACCCACGCATGCACGCACACACACACACGCACTCATCAGGCTCCCTCCCACTTACTGGGGAGAAGCAGGTGGACCCCGGCTCACCAGCCAGGGCTCACTTAAAGTTAGTGGCTACCTGCAGCTCTGCGAGGTTTTCATTCTCTGCGAGGGATTGCAAAATCTCTTCAGCAGACTCTTGGTGGCTTCATGAATACTTTTTAATTAGATTTCTGATTTGTGGCCAAGGAAATTCTTTCATATTGGAACAGATGACTAGAGACATAGACCTTCTGCTGAGATACCGGTGTTGGAAGGAACCTTGGAGAATCATATGGCCGCCTAACTTCCCATAGCAGAGATCCTAAAGCCCAGGGAGGTTAAGTGACTGTCAGAGTCACACAGTGGCATTATTGGAACCAGAAGCTAGGTCTTGGGTCTCCTCGTGTGCACAGATGGAAAGAGAGCTGGGCTGGGAGGCAGAGGACCCTCCCTGCAGGAGTTAGTGTCTGCACCGAGTTCTCAGTGCTCACCTGCCTTTAGCTGCGTTCACGTGGCCTCTCTAGTGACGGTCACTTTGTTCCTAATGGAGTGATATTTCCACCTTAGTTTTGGCGTCATACCTGAGTTCAAATCCTGCCTTCACCAGTTACTAGCTTTGTAATCTTGGGCGAGAAACTTTACCTTTTTTAGGTCTCATTTTGGGCCCTAAAATAATGGTAGAATTTGTTTTAGGATTTTTGTTTTAGAATTGAATGAGCTAATTCCCTCATTTATCCTTAAAGTATTGCTTGTATAGTTCTTTTTTTTTTTTTTTAATTTAATTTTTTTAGTGTTCCAAGTGCTTGTATAGTTCTATGCAGGGACCTTTGCTAGTAGGTAGTTACTAAGGACCCAATAGTGAAACGGGGCTTGGTTCCTGCGTCCTAGAGCTTATGTCCCAGGAAAATGACGGAGACTAGGTATGTCGGTCATTAGGGATTTTCCTTTCTTTTCCTAATGCCCACTGGTTGTGGGCACCTTTCTACTAATGGATGGACAGCTTTTCATGATTGCAGTTTAAACCTCTGTGTAGTATAATTAAAAAATATATGAGTGTCGCATAAAATATGTGAAAACATGGAGCTGACTTTTATTTTCACCTAAATGGAAGTTTTAAGGGTTTTGAAGGAAAAGAAGTTATTTAATTTTAGTGAAATAAAGTCCTTATGTTTGTTGTTGTTGTTAAATGGTCTATAAAACATGGTAGATTTCTGGGGCTCCGGGGTGGCTCAGTTGTTAAGTGTCTGCCTTCCGCTCAGGTCATGACCCCAGGGTCTTGGGATCGAGCCCTGTCTCGGGCTCCCTGGCATCGGGTCTGCTTTCCCTCTCCTAATCCACCTGCTTGTGTTCCCTCTTTCTGTTCTCTCTCCTGCTCTGTCTCTCTCTGTCAAGTAAACAGATAAAATCGTAAAAAATAAACAAACAAACAAAAAAACGGTAGATTTTTGGCTTTAGAGTTGGTAGTTGGGGAAGTATAGTTTCTTTTTATGACTGTGTCTGGTAATTGTAATATATCACAAATTATGGACATTTCACGTATTTGAAAAGAGGGGAGCATGGAGGCCTGCCCTTCCTAGCACATTTCTTTGTCTACTTTATAGAAATTACTTGAGTAAGAAGCACGAGCGATTCTACCTTTGCTTCTTCATAATTGGTAAATGGGCAGGTGGGGCTGCCAGGCCTCCGGGGTGCTCGGCCACAGCGGTTGGTGGGATGGGGTGACTCCCAGTGTGCAATGCCCACCGACAATATTGGTGGGGGACGTCCTCACCCGCGGGCGCTCGTCTACGGGACTCCCCTGTGTAAACCTTTTCTTCAACTGCAAGTTTTCCAGATTCCTCAACAGAAGGTCACTCCAGCTCAGGGTGCTTAGGAGAAAAGACAAAACAGGTTTGGAAAAGCAAACCGGCAGAAGCACAGCCAGCGTACAGTTTTGCAGTGTCGTGTCAGGCGGGGGGTGGGTGCTGGAGGGGGAACAGGGGGCACTCCAGACCTTGATCCGGGGTCCCAGCCACACGCACGCAGCCCTCCCACAGCCCTCCCGGGTGGGAGCAATCTTGGGCAGAGCCGGGAGCCCTGGAGGTGAGGCCTGAGAGCACTTAGCCAGGGTCACCGTCAAGTAGCAAGGGCTGGGTCCCTTTTCTGTGTCCTCTGTCTCTCAGAGCTGAGAAGCAGGGCCAAGTAACTCGGAGGGAAGATCACAGAGGCGTGGAGCACTAAGTGCAGGCACACAGGGGTGCAGATACAAAGTCAGATACATTCACAACTTCGGCAGGTGTGAGAGGGTCTCAAGGTGTTTCAGAGCACAGGAGATGTGAGTGGAAATGGAGACAAGTATCCACCAATGGTATCGTGAAATTAGATAAAAATACCCGCTGTTGTGCATTTGTAGGTTCAGTCCGCCAACCTCCTCTGACCCCATAACAGATGGACTTTCTCCGACAGAACCGCCATCCCCCTCTCCCCACGGTGGGGGGTTGCTGTCGGTCCCTGAGCTTGGGGAAGTGCCCTGCGGGGCCCCCTGTAGGACGGCTTTTGGGACACAACAGAGAATCTTGATTGTCTCTTCTGTTCGATGAGTCTCCTCCTTTGTGTCCTACAGTACAAGAGCGCCGGAGTGGTCGAGTTAGAGGCGTGTGTCAAGGCTGTGCGCGTCCTCGCCATTCAGAAGCGGAGCATGGAAGCCTCCGAGTTCCTGCAGAACGCCGTCTACATTAACCTCCGGCAGGTGGGTGTGCGTCCTGCTCGCGGAAGCCTTCGCGCGGCTCTCTGGAGCCTGTCGTCTCGAGCCCACCGACGGCGGCGCCGGGGTTCCGTGCGGCCGGTGGCAGCTCTGCAGCCAGAACCCGCTGTCCTGCTAACACAGCTCCTTCGTCTCCTTCCTCACATGATGAGCCTTTCCTTTCAGAATCCCACATTTTTTCCCCTTAAAATTTTTCTTGATTGGAGAAACCACTTGCCAGCTTTGTGACCTTGAAGCAGCTCTGGGCCACTGGCCTCAGTCTTGTCATTTGGGATGTGACTGTCATCTGTCACCCTGTGTGGGTCGCTGATGTCACACAGAGGACAGTCAATAGATGCTTCTGAGTCTGCGTCCGGATAGGGTTTTGCTACAGCGGAATCGTTAGAGCTTGTTGCTAATGCTAAATCACGAAGCTGCTGGTCGAGAAAGATTTGAGACGTTGGCTAACGTCACTTGGATTTTTATGGACGGGGAACCAGGTCTCCAACGTCCAGCAGCTTGCTTACGGACCCGTGGCGGGGAGCGGGACAGGTGATTGTAACAACACAGCTGTTTGCTGGGCACAGGCTGCTCTGGGGCTGGGAAGGAGGGTTGCAGCTGCTTTCCGCGAGCTGACGGTCTCGTAGCCAAGATAGACCTTCGGTGCGGGAGGGCGTGAGGAAAAGGGGAGAGGGAGCACGTGGCAAATGGACTGAAGCCAGTTTGGTGGTGGGGGAGGGCGTGGGGTCCAGGGCTGTCTGAGACAGGGAGGTTCAAGCTGGGACGGGAAGGTTGGGGAGGAGATCCCCGGAGAGGAGCACTGGGAACCGTGGGAGCCGAGGTCCCCGGAGAGGAGCACTGGGAACCGTGGGAGCCGAGATCCCCGGAGAGGAGCACTGGGAACCGTGGGAGCCGAGCATTCCAGGAAGCTGGCTCAGCAGGAGTGAGTCTGAAATCAGAGCCAGCGCGTTCCCTGGGAGGACCCAGAGCTTGTGGAGACACGCTGGAGGGGAGCTTGAGAGAGGGGCCGAGTCAGGGCTGGAGGTCTTGTTGGCCAGGGCAAGGGTTTGCCGCGTACACTAAGCGTGGTAGGTTAGAGGAAAGGACTTCCAGGCACGGGACGATCTGATCCCATCTGTCTTGAGTACGGAGGTCAGGGGGGCAGTTTGGATGCTCCCACCTGGGGATTGCTGAGCAGGGAGAGGGAGCGACCATGCACACGTGTGGTTCGTACCATGGGGGACTGTGGGGAGGGTCGGCGGGACCACCACCCAGGCTCTGGCTTGATTTTGCTGGTGCTGTGCTCTAAGAGGGAAAGCTGCAGAGGATGTTTGTGGGGAAAGGTGTTGGGTCAGTTGTGGGCATAGTGAAAAGCCTGTTGGATATTGGGCTTGAGGCTCAGGCGAGAGGGAGGGTGGGGGTTGGGAGAGAGGAGAGAGATTAGCGTCATTTCGTATTGTGGACACATACAAAACCTGAATGAGACACTCGGGCCTCTCCATCCAGATTTGACACATGAATATTTTGCCATATTAACTAGAGATTCTTAGTTTTCAAAATAGGAATAAAATAAAGAGAAACAAAATTGGAGCTAATGAATGTCTTTGGGTTGGTGTGTGGCCTCCTCACACGTGTTATAACGGTATCTATGCTACAGTCGGTATTTTACCGTAATGCTTAGGCCCAGGGCTGTGGCGTCACTCCCTTGGACAGGTGATGTGGCTGCTCTGTACCTCCTTCCCTTCCTGGGAAGCACCTCATTGCCCATCAGGCCCCTTGTCACAGGGAGTCCCCAGCGCAGACAGGAAGGGGTGCTGCTGCGTGGGTAAGACACTGAAGGGAGAGACAAAAACCAAGGAGAGCCGGTGAACCCAGGACAGGCAAGTAGACCACAAAGAGGAAAATCAGGCAGCGTTTGGGCCACTCAGTGTGAGGGAAACAGCCCTGAGCAAACTCAAGAGTGTGGCCTGGCGGTCACTCGGGGCCCTGAGTGGTTTGTTCCTGAGGGGAAGCCACGTCGTGGGCAGGCTGGGGCCAGACCTCGTGAGTGCGGAGACCGGGGGCTTGGCAGGTGGGGAGGTGGGGAGGGCGTTCACGCGGCGGGACCTCGTGGGGTCGTTCACAGCCGGCTTGGGACCACGGCGGCCCCTGGAGGGTGGTCAGGGTGGTCAGCCAGCTTGCCTGCACTGCCCCTTAGGGGCTGCCCTGCCCCTTAGGGGCTTGCGGGGCCTGCCCTGCCCCTGCGGCCTGGAGGGTGGTCAGGGTGGTCAGCCGGCTTGCGCCCACGGCCTGCCCTGCCCCTTAGGGGCTGCGGGACCTGCGGCACGGTCGCCGTGTCCCTTTCGCCGTGTCTCGGTGTGAGGACTGCTAGAATAGCGAGCCGCCCGGCCGCGGGGAGGATTGCTTCAGATGAGCTGCGCTTGTCCAGGACTGTCGTGGTGTCTGCCCTGTGGCAGCTCTGCCCGGGTCACTGTCAGGTGGGGGGCGGGGCACCGAGAAGGCCCGAAGCCATGGGACGGCAGGCCGTGTGCTTGGGGCAGGGGAGGGCCTGGGAGGATCCGAGGCCCTAACACTCCCGGGGGCCGGGATGCACGTCTTTCATTTTTTATTATTTTTAAAATGTTTTCATTTATGTATTTAAGAGAGAGATAGTGAGAGAGTGAGCCCAGAGGGAGAGTGAGAAGGAGCAGCGACCCCTGCGGAGCGGAGGGCCTGGTGCGGGGTTCGATCATGACCTGAGCTAAAGGCAGATGCTAACCGACTGTGCCACCCAGGTGCCCCCTCATTTTTTTTTTTTTTATAAAAAATTGTTTTTTGAGGTTTAATTTGAATTTTGTTCGTTAACATACAATGCAGTATTGGTTTCTGGAGCAGAGTGTTGTGATTCATTCCTCGCTTGTAACACCAGGTCACAGCAAGTGCTCTCCTCAGTACCCATCCCCCGTCCAGCCCACCCCCTCCATCAACCCTCAGTTTGTTCTCTGTACTTAAGAGTTTCTTTTTGTAAGGTTTTATTTATTTATGTGACACAGAGAGAGAGACGGAGCAAGCGCACAAGCAGGGGGAGCAGCCGGCAGAGGGAGAAGCGGTTCCCCAAGGAGCAGGGAGCCCGATGCGGGGCTCGAGCCCAGGATCCCGGGATCATGACCTGAGCCAAAGGCAGACGCTTCACCGACCGAGCCCCCCAGGCGCCCTGTCTTTAAGAGTTTCTTATGATTTGCTTCACTCTCTCTTTTTTCTCCCTTCCCTTATGTTCATCTGTTTCCTTTCTCGAACCTACATCTGAGTGAAACCCTGCGGCGTTTGCTTCCTCTGACCGGCTTCCTTCCCTCCGCACAACACTCTCTAGCTCCATCCACCTCACTGCAGATGGCAGGTTTCATTCTTTCCGACGGCTGCGTGGTGCTCCGCTTAGATGCGCGCCGCACCTTCTTTACCCGTTCACTGCTCGAGGGGCGTCTGGCTCTTTCCGCGGTCGGACTGCTGTGGGCCCTGCGGTGCAGGTGCCCGTTTGGATCACTGTGTTCGTATCCTTTGGATAAAGACCTAATAATGCGGTTGTTGGGTCGTAGGGTAGCTCTGTTTAACTTGTTGAGGACCCTCCATGCTGTTTTCCAGAGCGGCTGCACCAGCTCGCATTCCCACCAGCAGTGTAGGAGGGTTCCCTTTCTCCGCATCCTTGCCAACACCTGGCATTTCCTGACTGGTTAATTTTAGCCATTCTGACTGCTGTGAGGTGGGATCTCACTGTGGTTTTGATTTGTATTTCCCTGATGCCGAGTGATGGGGAGCACTTTTTCATGTGTCTGTTGGCCGTCTGGATGTCTTCTCTGCAGAAATGTCTCTTCATGTTCTCTGCCCATTTCTTAACTGGACTTTCTGTTTTTTGGCTATAGAGTTTGATAAGTTCTCTATAGATTTTGGATACTAGCCCTTTATCTGATAAGACATTTGCAAAGATCTTTTCCCATTCCGAAGGTTCCCTTTTAGTGTCGTTGGCCGTTTCCTTTGCTGTGCAGAACATTTTTATCTTATTGAAGTCCCAATAGTTCATTTTTGCTTTTGTTTCCCTTGCCTCTGGCGACATGTCTGGCAAGAAGTTGCTGCGTCTGAGGTCACAGAGGTTGCTGCCTGTGTTCTCCTCTAGGATGTGGATGGTTTCCTGCCTCACATTTAAGTCTTTTATCCAGTTTGAGTTGATTTTTGAAGTATCGCAATCTTTTACAGAAAAACTACTTTTGCAGGAAATGGTAGGTGACAATTAGAGCAAGTGATAGTAAGAAACTCTTTGAAAAGCTTGGCGAAGCCCTGCACCCCGCACCGAGCGTGCACGGCAGGAGCACGTGCTTCCCAGCACTGGCGCTGCCGCAGCCCCGGGGGTCACGAGCGAGCCGGGACGTTTAAGATTCTCCCGACTAGAAGCTGTGGCCTCGTTGTCTCTGGTTCATTTTCTCTTCAGAGCCATTTAAATTGTGTGCGGGCTGCTCTGTGCAGTTCCGAGTAGCCTCTTAAGACTTCTTGCTGCAGTTCCTTAATGAAGCCGTTGCTAGGGAAGCCCAGCAAAAGCTGGTAGATATGCACACGGTAATTGTGACCTCGGACTGTGTGTCAAATGCAGCTCCGAATTGGAGCAATGGGGGGGATCCAGGAAAGGCTCTTTACAGTAGAGGGGGGACGTGTAAAGATACAGCGTAGGTAAGGCCGAGATGTGTCAGTCCCGGCGGCAGGGCACCCGGCTGTCAGGGCGGCTGTGGGGAGGTCATGGTCCCGGCAAGAAAGAAATGGTTGTGTGGGGAGGCAGGGAAGTCGCGTTCCTCACTGAGAAGGGGAGGAGGAGAGGGGACGGAGAAATGTCTGGTTGAGCAAGGTAGGGCGTGTGTGTGTGCAGGGACGGAAGGAAATCTCCAGGCGGGAAGTCAGGGCTGTAGAGAAGCCGGCAGGGGGCAGGGGCAGCGGGACCGATGGGGTTGCTGTGCCACCAGCTGGGCTTCAGGGGAGGAGCTGCCCCCCTGCTGCGGGGTCTGGCCCAGCCCTGGCGTTGGACCTGGTGCCGCGAGGGGAGGGGGTGCTGAGAGCAGGCGCCCCACGCAGCCCCGCTCGTGCGGCGCTCCGGGGCGGGGGGCTGTTCGGGACTGACCGCGTGGGGACGTGCGGGGCGACGCTGCTGCGGGGGCATCTCTGCATCTCGGGGGCACCGGGGCCCTCGGAGCTCGTGGTCTGTTCGTCCTGCCTCAGCTGTCGGAGTGAGGGTCGCCCTGACAGAAGCACGTCTCCGCCGCCGCTCGCCTTTTCCTGACGCCCGCCCCGCGCCCCTCTTGTTCCATCCCAGGTTCTCCCCATCCTCGCTGTCATCTTGCTGTTGTTGCTGTTGCTCAGTTGGGTTTAAAACGTTGATTTAGGTGATTTTTTAGAATGGGGTAGAATGTAACTAAATACATAACCAGAATCACAGACGCTTACTGCCTTTGGGAATTCTAAGCTGCTTACCCCAGGAGCTCCTGCAAACGGGGACTGGATCTTAAAGTGACGCGTCTTCGGTAACGGGGCTTGGTCATGCAGCCGGAGGCCAGAGCTGGGGCCGCGTCTCAGCGGTCCCCGTAGTCGCCGGGCCAAGCACGCTTGTGGGAGAGCGGGTCCCACGGGACGTGTCTAGGCCACATTTGCTCGTTCCGTCGTCAGTTGATGGCAGCTGGGTCGTTTTTACCTTTGGGTGTTTCTGAATAAAGCTACTGTGAACACCGACGTGTACATGTTTGTGAGGACACACGTTTCCAGTTCTATTGGGTGTGCATACCTAGGGGGGGACTTGCTGGGTCATCCCGTGGCTCCGTGTCTGACCTGCGGAATCAGCAGACTGTTCTCCCGAGCAGCCGCACCGTCATGTGGACGGCAGCGTGTGGAAGTCCCCACAGCTCCCATCCCCTTGGATGCCTTCTGCTGTCCATGCTCTCATCATGACCGTCCTGCTGGGTGTGAGCGGTCTCATGCCGGGGTCAGTCTTCATCCCTGACGGCTGATGATGACGCACTTATTGGCCACGCATGTAAATTCTTTGCCAATTTTTAAATCGGGTTTTGTTTTCTTTTTATTGTTCTGTTGTAAAAGTTTGTCATATATCCTGGATACTAGTCTCTTATCAGATACACACTTTGCAAAAATGTTCTCCCTTTCTGCTGGGTGGTCATCTCCCTTTCTTGATGATGTCCTTTGCAGCACAGAAGTTTTTAATTTTAATGAAGTCCGTTTATCGATTGTTTCTCTGATCACTCATGGTTTTACTATTGTGTCATGGAAAACAGAGCCGAAGCCAATGTCAGAAAGTTTTATTGTTTCCTTGTAGGAAGTTCCTAGGATTGGTTTGTTCCTTTAGGTCTTTGATCCATTTTGAGTTGATTTTCATCATGTGCAGATGGGTTCAAGTTCCTCGGTGGAAGGCAGAGACCCCGCTGTCCCAGCACTGCTCACTGTGCACACACTCCTCCCACTGACTGGTCTCGGCATCCTTGTGGCAAACGCTGAAGGTTTGATTTTTAATTCTGTTCCATTGATTTATATCCGTTCTCACGTAAGGACCGTATTGACTTGCTTCGGCAGCTTCATGGTAAGCTGCGAAGTCGGGAAGTGTGAGTCCTCAAACGCTGCTCTTCTTTTTCAAGATTGTGTTGCCTATTCCGGGTCCCTTGAGCTTCTCTGTGAGTTTTGGGGTCCACGTGTCAGTTCCTCCAAAGAAGCAAGCTGGGATTTTGATCAGGATTGGGAAGAATGTGTAGGTCACTTGGGGAGTTTTGATGTCTCGGTACTGTCAGTACTGTCTTCCGTCCCAGGAGCCTGAGGTGTCTTCCCTGCACGGTCTCTTCCAGCGATCTCTTACTGCTCTCAGTGTACAAGTCTCACTCATTTTTGTTAAATGTATCCCATTATCGCGTTCTTTTTCATGCTGTTGTAAATGAAAAGGCCGAGCTTCTCGTGTAGCACTGACGTGGGTATTCCTCGTGGGAGTCACAGTGGGTCCCAGACCCAGAGTTGTTAGGTGACTCCGTTCGCAGCGGTCTCTCTCTCTCTCCCCATTTGGTTAACGAGAACCCCAGATTCAGGTTGTGCTACCCGGACACTTCCGTGAGAGGGAGAAATCAGACCCTGGGTAGGGCACAGGTGATACTGGGAGCTTGTTCAGGATGGATTCATCTTAATTTCATTAAAACCATCCGTTTGGGTGTCGTCTGTCAGATGCTCTAAGTCAGGTGTGCGGAGCAGCCGGGCTGTCCGTTTCACAATGCACTTCTCGCGGGAGCGCTGTGATCGAAGCCTCATTCGGGTGACTCTTGGGCAGAGGCTCATGAGTCATGTTTAGGGAGCTTGGCTACTCAGCCCTTGTGTCTGTTACGTAACCGGGGCTGTGGAGAATGAGGTGCAGTCCCTCACGCTGGTGTTGCTGCACTTATGACTGGAGGCACCGGTATGGTCTAGCCTGTGCGGCACGCCCCGCTCCGGGGAGCTCAGCGAGCACTGCCTCTGTCGTCTGTTGAAACAGAGCCACGAGCACTGGCGGAGCTTCAGTGAAGGCATGTCTTACAGAGCAAGACTGAGGCTCGTCCTCTGGAAGCCGTTTCCGAGAGTTGGTGTGGGCCCCGCATGGTGAGGGTGTCGGTAGGGACCTGTTTGCTTGAGAGTTACCAGGCACGGCAGCCCTGCCGGGAGCCCAGGGCTGTACAGAATTCGGCTTCCGGTCCAGGGGCATGGCGAGCGGGCAGCCCCAGGGAGGGAGCGAGCGTGGCTGCGCAGAGGCCAAGGCCCATGGGGTCGGGAGGTGGCCGGCCGCACGCGGTCTCCCTCAGGCTTTTTCCTAAGGGCGGTCTCTGATACTGGGCGTCCAGGGCAGTAAAGGGCCGGTCTTCTGGCAGCCTGTGGAAGGCTGGGCAGATGGTGATGGGATGGCGCAGAGGAGGTGGCTCTGCGGTTTGGCATCAGTGGGCCGTCGTCCTAGCTGTGCCGCTGAGTAGCTGTGGGACTCGCACGGTCACTGAGGGAAATTTCTCCAGTCAGCTGGATCGCTCATGCCCTGACTTCCCAGGATTGCGGTGAAGTTTAGTGAGAGGACAGCTCTGCGGCGGGCAGCAGGGTACCCGGCTCGGCACTTGTGCTCCCGAGCAGCTCTCAGGGAGGCGGACCTGATGGGGCTTGGCCACTGATCCCGGATGAGGGCGGCCAGGGTCAGCTGTGTGCAGGTGGCGGGTGATGTGCCTTCAGAGCATCTCAGTCGAGTGTCACAGGTGAGCAGGATTGTACAGCTATGGTGCTCACCAAGGAGGTGTGTCCCCGAGCTGAGCATTTTCGTAAAATGTTTGATCCTGAGGACCTGCAGTACCGATCCCTGAAAGTGAAGACATGAAGTGACCAGTATTATCTTTTCTGTTGCTGAAACTCCTTTTTTTTTTTTTAATATTTTATTTATTTATTTGACAGACAGAGATCACAAATAGGCACAGAGGCAGGCAGAGAGAGAGGGGGAAGCAGGCTCCCTGCTAAGCAGAGAGCCCGGTGTGGGGCTCAATCCCGGGACCCTGAGACCATGACCTGAGCCGAAGGCAGGCACCCCCCCCCCCTTTTTTCTCTTTTTAAAGATTTTATTTGTTTTAGAGAGAGGGAGAGAGAAAGACAGTGTGTGCCCACTTGAGGGGTGAGGGGCATAGGGTGAGGAAGAAGCAGACTCCCAGTGAGGAGCCCAGTGTGGGGCTTGATCCCAGGACTCTGGGATCATGACCTGAGCCAAAGGTAGACAGTTAACCTACTGAGCCACCCAGGCGCCCCTTAATTATTTTTTTAAATTAAAAAATATCTGTTAGGGGCTCCTGGGTAGCTCAGTGGGTTAAGCCTCTGCCTTCGGCTCAGGTCAATGATCCCAGGGTTCTGGAATCAAGCCCCGCATTGGGCTCTCTGCTCAGTGGGGAGCCTGCTTCCCCCTCTCTCTGCCTGCCTCTCTGCCTACCTGTGATCTCTCTCTCTCTCTCTCAAATAAATAAATAAAATCTTAAAAAATATATATATCTGTTAGTAGGAAAAAATATTAAATAATGCATAAGTTCAGAAGATAACTAGTGTATCTTCTGTTTTGGTAGTATCATGGACTAGCAGCTCTCAATAACCCTCTTTGCTTGTGTTCCTTAAAAATGCTGATTAAGGGGCACCTGGGTGGCTCAGTTGGTTGAGCATCTGCTTTTGGCTCAGGTCATGGTCCCGGCATCCTGGGATCAAGCCCCACATCAGGAGCTGTGCTCAGCGTGAAGCCTGCTTCTCCCTCTCCCTGTGCTCCTCCCCATTGTTCACTCTCACTCCTGCTCTCTCTCTCATGTAAGTAAAATCTTTTAAAAAAATGCTGATTAAGAATTAAAACTTTTTCCCTTAGTTTTTCAAAATGTGTAACAGCAAAGTAAGAGGAAATCCTCAGGGGCCAAACCAACTAGAAAGCACAAATCCTGGAAGGGAAGTGAGCCTCGGAAGCCAGCATATGCCATCTAGCTCTGGGAACACAGTTTCAGTGGCCCACCTGGTGGAGCAGGAGGCTAACCTTCGGCCTGCCCCCACTGTGAATTGGATGGCAGACCCGTATGTACAGCCAGGACCTCCCCCAAGCCATGTTTAATGAAAGGGGAAACTAGGAAAAAATCCCATACCTCAAAGCAAGAAAATAAGGAATCTCAGAATCTTACTGGAAGGAAAAGGCAACCTGAACTGAGGATTTAATTTAAAGTGTCCTGGCCTGAGAGTGAGCACAAACTCCTGGCACAAATATATAAATCCTCCTGGAATGAGAAATTGTGTTTTGAATGAATCAATAAATAGTCAATACAAAAAGGTCCTCAGATGGTTTTGAATCAGGATGTTGGATTATAACATACCAACACTGCCTTCCTCCCAAGGTCTCATTCAAATACCCTTTTTTTTTTTTTAAAGATTTTATTTATTTATTTGACAGGCAGAGATCACAAGTAGGCAGAGAGGCAGGCAGAGAGAGAGGGGGAAGCAGGCTCCCCGCTGAGCAGAGAACCCGATATAGGGCTCGGTCCCGGGACCCTGAGATCATGACCTGAGCAGAGGCGTAACCCCCTGAGCCACCCAGGTGCCCCATCAAATACCTTCCTTAATACCCATCACTCAGCTGCCCTGTTGCCCCCACCCCCTACCCCTCTGAAACCTCAGATTGTTTCCTGGAGTCCAGAGCCTCTCACGGTTCATCTCCCCCTCTGATTTCCCCCTTCAGTATGTCTGGTCTTACTGAGTTGACTTTCAACTGCAGGCTCCATGACTTGTCATTGGAGAGAATAGATTTTATGGAGAATATACTTAAAAAACGTGGGGGCTCTTTTTGCTAAGAAAGATGTAGTCAAGGTTTGTGTAGCCTTCACAATACACCCAAGCTTGCTTACTTACTAAACCCGAAGATGGTAAAAGTAGGCAGCACTTTGTGAGGCCAGAGGCGTTGGTCTCTGTGGTCATCCAAGAAGGAACCCGAGGGGGCCAGGAGGTCGGTCCGGCTTTGACTGTGCTGACGCTTGCAGTTGGTGTGCTGACCAGGGTGCCGATTGTTGGTCAAGTTTGGTCTCTCGTGAGTGATCGTCAGGGTGTCGAGCACATGCTGTGTGCACTGGCTCTGGGAGCCCCAGGTACCCGACTGAGCCTGCGGGCACAGCTGCCCCTCCGTCATCCATCCCGCCGCCCATCTTCTCGGGCGCTGGGAACTCAGCGAGTGACTCCTTGTTGGCTTGTCTCTCTCCATGACCTTGTCAGCCATCGAGGGACCAGGTCTTATGTAACTTCTTGTTTTGTTTTTAATCCTTTCCTTCTGAATGATTAAAACCCAAAATGGATCCAGCTACGTTAGTAGGTGCTTTTTAGAGAAAGGTCCTTGGTACAAACCTGGTAGCCCTGCTTTGGGATGTAGGGAAGAGAGTTATATTCTTTCCTTTCCAAACTGTTCGGACACACGTATATGGAAATTTATGTAGTTTTGAATATATATTTTCTCACTATATAATTATGGTAGAAATACCTGTGGATAAAAACAGAATGTGTTTTGCACACTTGGGAATGCACAGTCTTCCGCAGTTCTCTGCCCTGCTATTTCGCGGTTGTTGCCGGTTGCCATCACCAGGCCATCCACGGTGACTGCCACGGCCGTGCTCTTCAGGTCACTGCCAGTGCCCATGTTTGAGAAGCCTAAACGCCAGGGAGGCATTTTCGGGAGCATCTCTGGCTGGCTAGTTTTGGATTAATACTGGTGACATCAAAGCCACTAATTAAGAGTGGTATTTCCTATTTCTTGAATACTCATTGGGGGCTTTAAGCTATGCTAACTGGACGTATTATTTCGTTTAGTCTTTTCAACAATCATGATTAGATTTAAATAATTTAAATAATTTTCTATTAATTTTTTATTATCCCCGTAAATAATTTGGAACATGCCAAAGCTAGTAATGCAGGTCTGGGACTGGCACTTGGGTCTTTCGATGCTGTGTCTGTACTGTTCTTCCAGAAAGCCAGGAGACTCTCTAGTCTGAATTTCCTGATAATATTACTGCTTTGTTTCTAAAGGAAAAAAGTACATTTGAACTTAACTTTCCAGTTGGAAAAGGAATAGTGAGTTAACATTTGAGTTCCTCAGAGTCTAGCTTATGAGTAAAGCTACCTGTCTTGCGTAGTCTGTGAGTTACTTTCCGCAGGAGCTTCATGTAGATGTCTGTGCCCTTGTGGGCTCCGCCTTCATAGCTGTACAGCCTGTTGAAACATTAGAACAAAGATGTGTTGATTAATACTCCCTAGGAGGGCAGCGGATCGGAAATGAGTTTGGGGATTTGATTTCATTTCAAGATTTTGTGAAGATCTTGGCCTAAAATTTTGCCTGGGACTCTTTTGTATTCCCAAATTCCTGTGCTGTGGATGTCTATGCTGACCCAGTGGGGCTTTGTCCTGAGGCTCATAGGGCCCATGGCCAATGAGGAGCTTTTCAGTTAAATGTTCTCCTGGGGCCCTGAAGCAGTGGTGCCCAAGATTCTTCCTTTAAGGATCTCGCCTGGGGCTTGGAGCATTAGCAGTTCTACTTATAATGTAGTTTTTGTCATTTGGTTTCTCCTTATGTTCAAATGACAGAAGAAGAATGGAAGAATGTGTGACTGATCAGAGTATCCCAGTCTTTCATCTTCAGTAGTGTCCACGAAAGTATCAGTGGGAACTCTGATGGGTTGGAGGCCAAGGCTTGTAATCTTTATTTTAGATGGTGACCTTGTTGAGGGTACTGACTATGATCACTAATATTTTTACCTTCCCCAGTATCTTTTCCTATATTTAAAATCAAAGTGTACAGTTGAAGTTCTGGGAGTTCCCAAGTATGTGAGAAAAGCATCAAGTACTCCTGCCTTTCCCGTGTGGACCTCCTCAGCCCTCTGCTCATGAAGGTGTCTCATGGCACTGGAATCTCTCTGCAGCCAGCACTATGCAAGATTTACTATGTACAGATCCTAGACCTAATAATAAACGTTCTATAAGAAAACATAGGAAAATACGTTCGGGACTTTGGAGTAAACAGAAGTCCCTTAGGCAAGGGCACAGAAAACATTAACCTAATAGAAAAATAAATTGAGCTACTTTACAGTTGATAAATTGAGCTCCTTCACAATTTCTGCCTATCCAAAGACTTCTTTTGGAAAATAAATGGACAACAGACTGGGAAAATATGACGTTAAGAATATTTCAAGGACTCCTATGACTCAGTAATAAGACAAATGACCTAATTTAAGAAATGACCAGAAGATTTCAACAAATGCTTTATAATGGAAGATACAGAATCATATGAAAAAATGTCTAATTTCATTAGTTATTGGGTAAATGCAAATTAAAGACCCCAGAATGGCTAAAATGGAGAAGACTGATAACATCAAATGTTGATGAGCATGTGGAGCAAGAGGAATTCTCGAACATTACTGGTGTGAGTGTGAAGTGAAGCTTCCACTTTAGAAGATAGAGGGCACATGCCCCAGCACAATTAAGGCCATGTGTGACACATCCACAATGAATATCATAGTCATTGGAAAGCTGAAAGCTTTTCCACTAAGATTGGGAGCAAGACAAAGATGTCCACTGTTACCACTTTCATTCAGTGTAGCATTAGAAGTGCTAGCCACAGCAGTCACACAGGAAAAGAAATAAAGAGCATCCACATTTGTAAGGAAGAAGTAAAGCTGTCACTGTTTGCAGATGACATGATACTACAGAGAGAAGACCGTTAAGCTGCCCGCAGAGACTAGTAGAACCAATAGCCAAATTCAGTGAGGTTGTGGGATGTAAAGTCAAAATATAGCAATCTCTTGTGTATCTGTACATTAACAGTGAAATAACAGAAAGAAGATGAAGTAAACAATCCCATTTACAGTTGCATCAGAAGAATAAAATACCTGGGAATAAACTTAACCAAGAAGTGAAAGACCTGCACTCTGGAAACTGTAAGACACTGGTGAACGAAACTGAAGACGCCACAAATGTACAGAGAGAAATTCCATGCTCACGGGTTGGAAGAATTAATATTGCTAAAATGTCTGTACTGCCGGAGTGATGAACAGATTCAAAGCTGTTCCTGTCAAAATATCAATAGTATTTTTCTGAGAAGTAGAACAAAAAAAATCCTAAAATTTGTTTGGAACCACAAAAGAATAGCCGAAGCTATCCCAAGAAAAAAAGAACAAAGCTGGAGGTTTCACAACCCTGAATTCAGACTATCCTATGAAACTATAGGAATCAGAACAGTATGGTACTGGCACGAAAACTGACACATAGATTAATGGGACGGGATAGGGATCCCATTGTACGGTCAACAATTACATGATCAATTAATCTGTGACAAAGGAGGCCACAATATACAATGGAGGAAAGACAGTATCTTCCATAAATGGTGTGGGGAAAGTGGACAGCTAGCTACATGCAGAAGAATGAAACGGACCACATTCTCATACACCATACACATGAATAAATTAAAAGTGGATTAAAGACCCAGATGTGAGACAGGAAGCCGTGAAACTCCTAGATGAGAACATGGGTAGTTATCTCCCGGACATCAGCCTTAGCAACGCTTTTCTGGATCTGTCTCCCCAGGCAAGGGAAGCAAAAACACATAAACCGTTGTGACTACCCCGAAATAAAAGGTTTTGCACAGCAAAGGAAACCATGAAGAAAACACAAAGGCCACCCTTTGTGAATGGGAGGAGTTATTTGTTAATGACATATCTAACAAAGGGGTAATATGCAAAACATATAAAGAATTCATATAACCTAAAACCCCCAAACCCCAAACAATATGATTAAAAAAGGGGCAGAGGACCTAGATAGACATTTTTCCAGAGGTGTCCAGATGGCCGTCAGATGTGTGGACAGGTGCTCAGCATCACCAGTCATCAGGGAGATACAAACCTCCAACAGGAGGAGATGCCCCACCCACATCACCCAAGGAGCTGCCCCTCACACCTGTCAGAATGGCTGTTATCAAGAAGAAGAGATAAGTGTTGGCAGGGACGTGGAGAGAAAGGAACCTCATACACGGCTGGCAGGAATGCAGACTGGTACAGCCACTGTGGGAAACAGCAGGGAGGGTCCTCCAAAAACAAAATCTGGAGCAAACATACGACACAGGAATTCTACTTCTGGATATTTAAATGAAGAAAGTGAAAATGTTAATTTGGAAAGATATGTGCAGCTGTGTTTACAGCAGCATTATTTACGAAGCCACCTTATGGAAGAGGCCCTAGTGTCTGTCCATAGACACACACACACTGGACTATTACTCAGCCACAAAAAGGATGAGATCTCGCCGTTTGCAATGACGTGGGTGGACCGAGAGGGTGTGATGCTCAGTGAGGTAAGCCAGAGACAAGCGCCGTGTGATCTCGCTCATTGTGGAGTCTCAGACGCAAAGCAAATGAGCAAACAGTAACGAGAGAGACAGACTCATAAATTCGGAGAATAAGCTAGTGGTTGCGGCTGCGGGGTGCGCGAGACCCGTGAAGGGGACAGGGGGGTGCAGAATTCCAGTCCCAGAGTGAGTGCGCCACGGGTGACTGGGACCGCGTAGGCGATGTCGTCCGCGATGCTGTGTCGCTGTGAGGTGCCGGAGGGCAACGGCACTTAACACGGTGAGCACTTGAGAATGTCCAGAATTGTCAGACCACGACCTTGTACACAGACTGGTGTGATGTGTCAACTACACTTCAATTAAAAAGCCAATAATACCAAAGATGATGCTCCCACTTGAGGAAATGTCTGGTGGTCCTGCGGCCGGGCGGGGACAGGGATTGAACATGAACAGGGACGACGCAGGGAGAGAGCCGGCATGGAGCACTCCAGAAAGCCCGTGGGGATTTAGGGAGGGGAGAGGCAGCTCACAGCGGCGAGCACGAAGAGCGGCGTCGGGGAGCGGCGGAGGAGCGGCGGAGAGCCGGGTGCGGCGGAGGGGAGACGTGGGAGCCGCCTGCTTGTCTTCTGCCCGGAATGCCCTTGCCTGCCTGACTCTGTCGTCCCCGTCTCAAGGAGCGTCCGCCCGTGTCGGTTTCACCACGAGGAGGCCCCCATGGACAGGTGGTGACAGAACGGGAAACACGCACCCGCGTTGTCCCATTCGGCTGGCTCACGGGGCAGCGGGCCTGGAGTTGCAAAGGCAGATGGCCGGGCCAGGGAAGGTTCTGGGCTGCTGGGTGTAGTGCTGAAGGGTTTGCCCGTTGTGACGGGCTCTGAGCTGTGCTCGGGGGACACCAGCCTGCTGGCTGCCGGCACGTGGATTACAGAAGGCCTAGAAAGTGGGTATGAAAGCCATTTAGAGTCACCTTTCGGGGGAGAGGGCCCACTGGAGGCCGTGGAGAAGGGGAGTTGAACGCTGGCTGGCGGGACTTCTAGGCTGCGGGTCTGTGCCCACAGAGGTCTCTGGGCAGCTGACCCTGCCCGGGCCAGCAGCTGGGAGGAAGCCCAGTGGAGGCTGGGGCGGCCCCCCTCACCAGGGAGCTATCGCGCGGTGGGGGTGCGTGTGGTAAGGGGGTCAGCCCCCCCCGCCCCCAGCTCTGGGCTGCTCTCTGACTCGGTGCTGTGTGGTTTTGTGTACATGTTGCTTCCTCTCTGAGCTTCCTTGTCTGTGAGCCGGGCTGACGTTAGTTGGTGGCCCTGTTGTGATGACAGAGTAGGGCCATCACATCAGTGGCCCTGAAGACACAGAAGCGTTATCACTACGTCACGGGTCATGGAGGGAACTCAGTCAGGTCAGGGACGAGGGAAAACCGTGAGCATGAAGGCTCAAGTCCAAGTTAGGTGCTGTGATTGTTGATGGGTCACATGGCTCCGTCCTGTCTCTGTTTCAAGCACTTTTGTCCTCGATGGAAGTCCCTGCCCAAACCCTAGCGTCTAGGTGAGCTGTCGTTCGTTTTCTTTTATGAAGGAGCTTAAGGCAGATGTCACGTGGTATGTAGCAAGTGCCTTTGTTCCCGAGAAGACAGGCCTTCCTAGCGAGGAACGGGCGACTTTGGGAGTTACGTGTTATGCGGCTCCCATGCTTTTCCTGGGAGTGTCGCATGGCGCACGGTCCAGGCCTGACCTCTCCTCAGTGTTTCATCCTGTCTCTGTTGGATGAAAAAAGTTTTTTTTTTTTTTTTTTTTTTTTAAATGTGTGTCCTTTCTCAAAAGCTTTTATCTTCCTGTCCGTGCTTCAGCTTTCTGAGGAAGAGAAAATCCAGCGATACAGCATCCTGTCCGAGCTCTACGAGCTGATCGGCTTCCATCGGAAGTCTGCGTTTTTCAAGCGCGTGGCCGCTATGCAGTGCGTGGCCCCGAGCATCTCGGAGCCGGGCTGGAGGGCCTGCTACAGGCTCCTCCTGGAGACGCTTCCCGGCTACAGCCTGTCGCTGGACCCCAAAGACTTCAGCAAAGGTAACGACGGTCTCCTGGCTGGGACGGAGATGTTGCTCGTGCGCCGTTCGAGCCCTTCCTCTCCCAGCAGACGCTGTGGTCGGCACTGCGGTTCAAGAGTACGGAGCCCATCCTGCCCCTGGGTACTTAGAGTACAGTCACACCAAAAAGGAGCGGCGCTTTGCTTGGGGGCTGGCATCCTTTCGCCGGTCCCTCTGCAGTCCCTGCTGCTGGCAGTTGGAGTTAAGCGCAGGAGTAGGACAAGCTGTACACACCTGTGGGATTTACATTCAGAAGGCTCAGCGTTGTTGGTGGAAGAGACGCTGTGCTGCGGAGGTGGGCGTGAGCTCCCTTCCGCCGCCTTCCAGAGGTTTCTGGGAGGAGGCGGTGTTCGGGAAGAGGGCAGAGTTTTTGGAGCAATCACACGGTCGCTCTGTGGAGAGAGGGTAATGGGTATTTTAAAAGTTTCCGGTTGCATGGGAAGTGGAGTCCCCATTTACTGGGCCTCGGGGAGACTGGAGGCAAGGCCCCACTTGCTCT
The DNA here is from genome assembly GCF_011764305.1 of Mustela putorius furo. Lineage (NCBI taxonomy): Eukaryota > Metazoa > Chordata > Mammalia > Carnivora > Mustelidae > Mustela > Mustela putorius. Next base: position 38,337,148 of record NW_025421322.1, on the reverse strand, counting down.
CCAGGTCCTTCTTTCGGTGTCCTGGGAATGTAACTCTGAGCTGGCTCCGGAGCCAACGCCGGCGCACCCGAGAGTCCAGAGTCCAGGCTGGCTTCTCGGCCGCTCTTCCCCGCCCCTCCTTGTGTGGCTGCCAGCCGTCCTTGGGGTCTCGGCTGGGTGTCACTTCTGTAGAGCCGTCCCCCGTGGCCCCTCAGCCTATATGGACCCCTTTATTCTTCCCCTCTCTCCTTCCTCCCTTCCGTCCTTTCTTTTTTAGAGATAGTATTTATTTGGGGGGGGGAGGGGCAGAGGGAGAGCAAGAGAGAGAATCCCAAGCAGGCCCCATGCCCCGCATGGAACCCAGTGTGGGGCTCCATCCCACAACCCTGAGATCATGACCTGAGCCAAAACCAAGACTCTGAGCCACCCAAGCATCCCTTATTTTTCCTCCTTCATTGAATCCTGCTGTTCTTCTTAGGGCACCCCCATACTCTGCAAGTGCATCTAGAAATCACCTGGGGTTGGGCACCTAGTGGCTCAGTGGGTTGAGCATCCGCTCTTGACTTTGGCTCAGGTCGTGATCTCGGGTCGTGAGATCGAGCCCCATGTTGGGCTCTGTGCTGGGTGTGGAGCCTGCTTAAAACAAATCAGTTGGGGTGATGATGTAACACCTGCCTCCCACGCCAGCCTGTGTGCCTGTGAGAGCAGAGCCCCTGACTCTCCCTGTGGCCCCAGGGGGCGCGTGGCAGGCGTCCTAGGGGACACGTGTCACGTAGGACTGAACCCTAATGAGCAGCTATAGCCACTTGGGTTACCACTTGTTGAATAGAATTTCTTAGTTTTAATTTTTAAAACAGATGAAAAAAGTGTTTTTTCTGGAAAGTAGAACAAGCACATCTTCAAGTGATTTGGTACTTTTCACTTAGCCTTCTGTTTTGCCTTTGTTTTGTGAAAGACGTGAGATCAAATAAAATACAAATGATAAATGTTGACTGGCCATATTTTTTTTAAAAGATTTTATTTATTTATTTGACAGACAGAGATCTCAAGTAGGCAGAGAGGCAGGCAGAGAGAGAGGAAGGGAAGCAGGCTCCCCTCTGAGCAGAGAGCCCGATGTGGGGCTCGATCCCAGGACCCTGGGATCATAACCTGAGCCAAAGGCTTAACCAACTGAGCCCCCCCCCCCCCAGTGCCCCAGATTCTGTGTTTTTTTTTGTTTGTTTGTTTTTGTTTTTTAAGATTTTATTTATTTATTTGACAGACAGAGATCACAAGTAGGCAGAGAGGCAGGCAGAGAAAGGTAGAAGCAGGCTCTCCGCTGAGCAGAGAGCCAGATTCGGGGCTCGATCCCAGGACCCTGAGATCATGACCTGAGCCGAAGGCAGATGCTTTAACCCCCTGAGCCACCCAGGCGCCCTCAAAGTGGTTATTTTTAAATTGTCTTTGCTGTAAAGAAAAAGTATTCAATAGCACATGTCTTTTTACAGTATGAAAGAACATATCGCTTACGAGTTCTGTCTGGGGAAAGTTAAACACTGGAAGTGTTTTTTCTTGCCCTTTGGGTTTGGTTGTTGAAGCATTTGTCTTTAAATCAGGAGATTTACACACACCGTTAACGTGTTTCCGAGGGAGGCCTGCTGGCTCTGGCGCCAGCGCGCCCTCGCGGAGCTCTTGGAGGACACTTTGTGGCTTCCCTCACAGGCACGCACCGAGGCTGGGCCGCCGTCCAGATGCGTCTGCTTCACGAGTTGGTCTACGCGTCCCGAAGAATGGGGAATCCCGCTCTTTCTGTCAGGCACTTGTCCTTCCTGTTGCAGACCATGCTGGACTTCCTGTCGGATCAAGGTGAGTGAGCTCGGTGAACGGGGGCAGCCCTCGTGCTGGCCGCTCAGACCCGGCCTTGGGTTCCGTGGGAGGTGCTCCCCGGTCCTCTGCTGGTGAGGAGATTCTGGGCTCCGCCGTGTCCTCTGCTCCCCGTGCTGCCCTTGCTGTCCTCCGGGGCCTGTGGCCACTGTCCGCCGTGCTTTCTCTCCTCTCCTTCCCGGGCTCCCTCCCTGTGTTGCTGCTTCTCTCTGTCTGTCGGCCTCTGCGTGGGCTCACTTTCCCCTTGCCTACATGGTGTACAGTAGAAACGTCCCCACACGACATTTATACAGAATGCTGCACGATTCGTAAGCGTGTTGACCAGCGAGTTTTCACCCAGTGCCGCCTCCTGTAAGTGGCAGCCAGACGGGAAGTACACCCAGAGCCATGAGGACCCCGGTGCGCCCTGAGTTACGCTCCCCGCGGGAGCAGCTGCTTACTGACACCACCAGGGTTGCAGCTGGCCTGTGTCTGCGCTGGGGGCATCGTGTGGTACTCTGCCTGTGTGCTGGGCCACTGTCTCCTGCGGTCCCCTGCCTGTCACCTGCTCTTACTGTAATGGGGCGGCGTCTGCTGTTTAGGTTCAGTCGTGATCTGTTTGTTTCCAGGCCAGATTTCCCGCTGGGCCCCAGGAATGTTTATTTCGTGCCTGCGGGACGTCTCCCCCTGCGTGTCCTGCGGGTACTAGAAAGTGAGCTCGTGCGCAGCGGACTTGCCGCTTCCCCTTCCCGCCTCCCTTTCTGCCTGCGCTGCTGGGCCAGCTGATGCGTGCTGCCCGTTGGGTTCCGGGGGCCGTGCTCTCTGCCCTGGAGATGCACACGTGGGGAATTTATTAGGATGTGCTCTTGGGATCAGTCCAACCAAAGGGATAAAGAGGAGGCCAGATTGGGCAGAGGAACGTTGGGCCTCAGTGTGGTGTTGGCCGAGGCCCCACCGGCCCCGCAGAATCCGCGGGCGCTGTCTCCAAGCCAGGCTCGGGGACTGGTCACGCAGTGCCTGGGGAGGCAGTTTCTGGAGAGGCCACAGTTGCCCCAGGGGGACCCTGAAGCCAACCTGCTGTGTGGTGAGGCCGAGGCCTGCTACTGCCGCCCCCACTGCTGCGTGTGCGGGGCGCCCAGGGAGGGGCCTGGTCGTGGGTGAGGCTCTCAGCTGAGGACAGGCTGCGTGGAGGGCGGCACTCCTGTCACTGGGGGCTCCATCCTTCCGGGCCTGGGAGGCCGCCGCTGTCTGCTCCAGAGCCTCCGTCCTTCCAGCTGTCCCAGCGGGGACCGGCCCCAGCTCACCACTGCGCCCCTCCGGCCCTCCCCTGGCATCGGCCAGGGGTCCTCTCAGCTTCGAAATCAGTGTGTCCTGCTCTCCCTCTGCCTGGGGCTCGTCCCCGACTCTTCCGTGCGGCGGTCTCCAGGCTGCAGGATGGACGGTCTCCAGGCTGCAGGGTGGAAGCGCGGCCTGCGTCTCCTCGCATGGGGGTGCGGCTTAGACACGTGAGTTCCAGTAACGCGAAAACTCAGTCCAAACAAGGGACCGAAGTTGGCGTGTGATCGCCTTTACACAACCAGGGAGACGGTCAGTCTGACTCCTGGGCTTTCCCGGACGGGACGGGGCTGGCATACATCGTGGTTAGGCAGAGTCTGTGGGGGGACCCTGGCTCCTGATGAAGTCCGAGGGTGCGTCCAGGATTGGGTGAGATTCCTCCGCACTCCGTGTCCTTGACCTTCCTCCAGGTGGGCTCATGGACTTCGCGTCACATGTACCATGAGGGCCCGCCACGTGCTTTCTCTTCTCTCGGGAGGCCTGTCCCAGTGCTGCCTGCTGGGACTGGGGGACGTCTGTTTTCCCCAGGAGACTCCCATAGCCGCCTCTGAGTGAGCGGCTCCGGTAGCGCCTTGCTGCCAATGACCTTGCGGCCCAGGTGGCCCCGGCGCGTCTGGGCTTGGACCGAGGCCCCCGTGCACGGCGGGACCACCACTCCTCTGTGCCCACTTGGTTTCTCTCTGCTGCTGCTTTTGGATCGCGTCCGTCTTTGTGCCGCTTGCAGAGTTCGGCTGCGGAGCGGCAGGACCAGCGTGGCAGCGGCTAGATGGACGGTTCGCGCCTTGAGTTCTCCGAAGCACGAGGCCGGACGGAGGTGGAGTTCTCAGACCAGGCCGGCTCTGTGTCCCGTGGTGACCCGGGCATGGGCCTGTCTGTTGTTTGATGAACTGAATTTTTGCTTTAGGATGGGTGACCAGCTCTCTTTACCCCCGCTGAGGGCGTTTGACCCTCCCCACGACCCAGCAGCTGTGACGATGCAGTGTGCGGGGCACAGTGTCCAGCCCGAGTGTTCTCTGCCTGCCGGGCCGTCGAGCGCTGAGTGCCTCCTGACCCACGGCACGAGGCCTTCTCCCCTTTTGTCACAGGTCTGCTCTCTGTCTCGGCACCACTTTCCCCACGTGGCTCCCGTTTAACCATGTGTGGGCTCGTGTGACTGTGAGTCTTGAAGACAGGCCCATAGCCTGCCTTGAGCTACTCACACCTTCACCTGCCTGATCTTGGACTCCTTCTCATAAATACACACCCCCGTCCTGCGGCAGGGCGTACTCGCTCTTTCCCCACTGTTCCTGGTCACCGCGTGAGTCCTCTGGGCCGGGATCCCCTCCTGGCAGCTTGGCTGGGTCCCAGCGTGAGCTGCTCCCGCTCTGTTCTCTTCTTCGAGCGCTGCTCCCGACTGCAGCGGGGGATGCCTGTGTCTCCAGCTGGTCAGCCTGGTCTTCCCTCCGGAAGCTCTGGAGGGAAGGAGCTTGCTGGTTGCTGGAGGTCATGTTCCGCCGGTGATCTAAAGACACGGAGTTTAAAAGGAGGGGAGCTTGGGGCATCAGACTGCTGAACGAAAAGCCGTCTCCTTAAAGGTCTGTGTGTAATGGTGTTGAGTTATTCGGAGTCTTGGGGAAAAGGTCAAATGTCTAGAGGGCTCAGGAGCCTTCCCTCTGATGGCCATGACCTCAGACCCCTGATGGCGTTCTTCCTGGGCCTCCATAGAACACCATTGTGAGGTAGTTTGTTTTCATTTTAATGATAGATATTTTACCGTACATTTTTAAATTTTATTTATTTTTGTATTTATTTAGGTTCAGGGCTTGAGCTCAGGACCCTGAGACCTGAGCTGAGATCAAGAGTTGGTCATTTAACCGACCGAGCCATCCAGGCACCTCTAGTGATAGGTATTTTAATTTATTGGATGACCTTTCCCCCAGAGAGCTCATGATATCATTTATAGAGTGGGTGATCAACGATTCTAAATACTGCTGCGCGGAAGTGAAGAAGCAGGGGCTAGAGGAGCAGCCAAGAAGGGAATCACTGATCCCGGGCTCGAGGAGAGGGCTTCCTGGCCTTCTTGTGTGTCAGCCTGTCTGGGTATTTGCAGGTGGAGGTGCTGCGAGCTGGGGGCTTCTTGCCCTGCCCTCCGCCATGTACGCTCTCTCATGTGTGCAGATAGGAGTGAACACATATCAGGACCGTTGTTAACACGGAAGGCATTAATTCCCTGGGGCCTCCTGTCATTTTTTTTTTTTTTTTTTTTTTTAATGGAAGGACTAACTTGAGAATCTGTGGACGGTTTTGGGGAGTGTGACTATGTGACTATGTGATTATGATCGTTGATACAGGGTCCCTTCCCGGACCCCGAATCCCCACCCCCCCCATCGATACAGGGTCCCTGGTCATGCAGGGGCACCTTCTGTGGCAGCGTGGCTGTGGACCAGTGAGCTCCGTGGGTTGCAGCTGCAAACCTGCGACCCGGTCCTGTGTGCTGCTCATGAGTCCACTGAGAAGGCGTGGGAGCCCCGAGTCTGTGAGGGCTCCAGCTGGCGCCCTCCACACCGTCCAGCCCGTCTCTCCCTGCTCTCTGACCTGCGGTGCCCTGGCCAGGCCGCTCTCCGGAGGCTGCAGCATTTCTGCTCTGCTGCCCTGCCTGCCCTCCTGCTTCTGTCACCTGGTCCGGGAATTTGTCCCTCGCTGTGATTCCCTCTTCGTGGAGCCTACTGTGCAGGTACCTGCTGGGGCTGTGCTCCCCGGCCTGGACGCTCCTCATGCTCAGGACGTGTCACCCGCACCTGGACCAGCACCTGATACCCGCGCGGCCCCGGAATGCGCTGAGGGAGTGGGGCTTCTGTGTTTCCTCCAGTTGTCTGCTTTAGAAACCCTGCAGGGGTACTGGGGGGCTCAGTCACTCAAGTGGCCGCCTTTGGCTCAGGTCATGATCTCAGGGTCCTGGGATCGAGTCCCGTCTTAGGCCCTTGCTCAGCGGGGAGCCTGCTTCTCCCAATTCCCCTGCTTATGCATGCATGCACTCTGTGTCAAATAAATAAATAAAATCTTTAAAAAAATAAAATAAGAATCCCTCTGGCTCTTGATCTTCTGCAGCACAGTTTGGGAAACTGCTGCCCAGGTCTGGGTCCAGCCCCGGCTCCTGATTTGATCCTTGGCTGTTCAAGCCTGCGCGGTAGTTGCTGACGCCTGCTCCTGTGGAAAGGAAAAGGCTTGCTGCTTTCCCATGAGAGTACTCAAAGAGGGACAAGCGGACAAATTAGCTGGGGATGGAGTCTTATGGATTCTGCTGGAAAGTCCCGGAAGAAAGGACTAAGATTAGCCAGAGAGTCGTGGAGCTACGGTGAGGTGCGGAAAATCAGCCGCGTTCCGTCCCTCCTGTCGATGCTCCAGTGAACAGACCGCGGGTGAGGACGGGGCGCCGCCGAAGCCGGGGACGACCGGCCAAGGAGCCTCCCATCCTGTTTCACTGTGTTGTAGCGGAGGGTGCAGTGGTCTCGCTCTAGGGTCAGATGCTCTTAGTGAAACGGAAACTTCACGCTGTTGCTCGGGCTGTGCCTGCTGGGGTTGCAGGGTGATTCGTGTGTTTTACTGTGTTCAGCATTTGCCGGAGGGCTCTGGGTGGAGCCCGTCAGAGCTCCGGTGTCTCCTCTCGTGGCAGGACTCCATGGAGAGGAGGACCTGCCGTGTATGACCGTGTGTCAGGTGCAGGGAGGTGCTTGACCCATGTCCGGAGACATCTGTGTTCCTTCCTTCCCAGTGGCCCGGACTCCAGTTGCTCCGGCAGGGGTTGCTGGTTCTGTCCCTCGAGGATCTTAAGAGGACCCCAGAGCAATGGCATGTCTTGTCGAGGACACAGCGCAGTGAGCCCAGAGGGCCAGCAGCCGTTCCTCCTCTTGTCCTGTTGGTGATGAACAGCAGCGCTGCTCCTCTAGTCTGGCGGGAGCACGGAGGGCTGCGGGTGGCAGGGGGGAAGGGTGGCGAGGGCAGGGTGGATGGATGTAGATGTGGCGACTGCCTTCCTCAGCCCTCCTCCTCCTCCTGCTTCCGTAGCTAACGTTTGCGCGTTCCTCACGTCTCAGTGGGCACCATGTGTACGCTCACCTGTGAAGCTTTTCTCAGTCCTTCAAGGCCAGCGGTTTGTTCCTTTGCAGTGTTCCCTCCAGTGTGGGGGACTTGCCTGTGGCAGCCCTTCTGGCCTGCCATGTGCCCGTTGCTTATGTCATGAACAGACTCCCCGGCAGGGCTGCAGGGTCTCTAACTGGCTATTTCTCACCCCCGACACCTCGTGGCACAGATTGGCGTACATGTGTCGTTGAACGCATCAATAATGCATGTTTTCTTCTTCTTCTTAAAGATTTATGTTTTAGAGAGAGAGTGTGCGCATGTGTGTGTGTGCACATAGGGGGGCGGGGCAGGGGGAGAGGGAGAGAGAACCCTCAAGCAGCGTCCCTGCTGAGCGCAGCGCTGGGCACAGGGCTTGATCCCTGGACCCAGAGATCATGACCTGAGCTGAAATCAAGAGACAGCTGCCCAGCCGCCAGGGCCACGCAGGTGCTGCTGTTTTCCTTTTTTAAAAAACAGCTTCATTGAGACTTAATTCATGGAGCACATGACTTACCCCCTCAGAATGTACACTTCAAGGTTTAGTGTGTTCCCGGTTATGGGCACCCGGAAGCAGGTTTAGCACCTCAAAGAGAGCCTGGTGCCCTGCCGGCTCGTGGCCCTCGGTGCGCGTTGTTGTGTAGAACGCACGAACGATGAGTTCTTGAGTTTCGTTCGCTGGTTTCTCAGCTGCTCCGCTGTTCCTGGTGTTGGCCGTGCCGTGGTGAACACCTTCAGCTCTTGGGCTGTTTGAGCAGGAGGAAGGTTTTATCCGGGGAGGCTCGCTGGAGCCGTCGTCGTGAGCGTCCATGTTGCTGCCGGAGCCTGTTGCCAGATGGCCTCTGCAGCACCGCTGATTCACCGCGGGCCGCAGTGCCAGGGCTTCGGTGTGTACGGAAGGCCCCACTCGGGGTTTAATTTGTGTTGTCCTGGTAGCTCGCAGGGCTGAGTACTTTCCCGTGTGTTTGTACACTAACTGCAGGCCTCTCACTTGACCCTCGGTGCAGCTGGTTGTCATCTGTTGGGTTGAGGAGGTGTTAGGGTCCCGGCCGCTGGCCTGGCGACGTCTCCGCTGCGCTGAGATGCTCAGCAGCTTTCCTGAGTCTCCCAGTTGGTGAGGGAAAGTGGAGAACCCAGCTTTATTTAGGCCTTGTCGGCGGACTTAGGCCCAACTGGCTATCAAATCTGTCTGCTGCCGTCATCCACCGGGCTGGTGTCCCACAGGCTCAGGGGGTCAGTGCGCCTCCCACAGGGGCTTTTCAGGACTGGAGCGGAAGGCAGCAGGGGAATGTTATAAATGTTTGAGGGCGATCTCCTCAGTGGACCCTGGCATTGGAAACAGAGATACAGTCTGTGTCCTCCGGGGCAGGCCCCGTATCCCCAGGACCGGCCCCTTAGCCTTCCTGCATCAAGCTAGCGGCTCTCGAGTGTGCAAGCTGGGAGGTGCGGGCAGTTTGCGGTCTGAGGCCCTGCGTGTCGTTCGCGTGTTGTTCGCGGGAACAAGAGCCACACGCCCGGGTGAGCCAGTCCCGCACAGAGAAGCACGTCCCTGGGAGGCTGCCGTCCTGTCGCGTAGCCGTGCTTCTCCCACGGCCTCCGTGCCTCGGGCCTGGAGACGGGGTGTGACCTTTCCTGCCGTTCCTCCTTCGGGAACCCCCAGCCCTCACGTGGGCGTGTCGTCGGACTCCTCGCCACTTGCTGTCCCTCTCGCTGGGGTCGTCCTCGTCATGCGTTTGTGGTGTCAGCTCTTAGCCTGCTCTGCCTCACAGCTAATGCTGCCTCTGCTCTTGGTGCCTTGCGTGTCCACGGGGAGGGTTGTTCAGCATCTTCTCTTCTCTGGGTGGGGCTTCGCAGGATCCGGATGCGTGGCTCTCTACGTCTCCTTGCACGGCGCTCCAGACACCGCTGTCCCCTCCTGCACGCCCTGTCCACCCGGCCAGCTGCTGAGCCCAGAAACCCCGAAGGCAGGCTTGACTGGTTTTCTTCCCTGCCAGGCCTGCATCTAAGTCCTGGCAATGAGTCCCAGGGTCTTACCTCCTCCACAGATCCTAGAGGTGGCCACTTGTCCCCACCGTGTGCCCTCACAGCACAGTGGAAACCATTGTGAAGCCTCAGCTCGGGACCCCCGTTCAGCCTCATGGGTCTCTTGGGCCTGCAGCCCTCCACCTCCTGTCCCGTCTTGTTGCTTTTCTGCTTCAGACTGTCCACGGGCTCCCGTCGCCCCTCCGTAGTTCCCCGACCCGTCACCCTCTGGCCTCTTGTGCACGGGCTTAGCTTGAGCCGCGCTTCCTCTTGCTCCCGTCTCTCCCGGAAGCATGGCCGCTCTCTGTGTTCCTCAGGCCTGAGTTCAGACACCCCGTCTCGGTCTGCCTCGTGGCACCGTGTGTCTCCTTGCCGTTTTGCAGCTAGTCAGCCTCCTTGCTAGAACACGAACTCCTGCGGGCGGACTCCGTCTGTCCTGCACGGACTCCTGACTACACCCAGGACCGTGTGTGGTGGGTCCCCACTCAGACTTGTTTGGTCACTGTCCGACGGGGAAGGTCATCCAGCCTCCCTCCCTCTTTTCCACTTGTGAAATGGGCACACGAGCCCGCCATGAGGGTCAGAGGCCCTTAGTGCCGACCGTCCCTCCCTGTGTCTCGTAGCCGGAAGCTCGTGAGTCCCTGCTCTTCCGTGCAGCGCTCCCCGATACTGGCTTTGGGAATTTGGTCCAAATGACACTTAGCCCTCGGGGACATACTCACGTGTTGAAGGAAAATCTTCGTGAGCAGCAGCTAGCCCGGAAAGTGCAGGGCCAGTTCCAGGGCCCCGCCTGGACTTAAGACCCAGGGGGTGCCTTTCACCAGGACCCGGGGAGGCCGGCGCAGCAGGTGTGCTCTGTGGGCTGAGAACTGGCCTCTGATAAGTAGAATAGAAATTCTTAGGGGGATATTTTTAGTTTATGTGTCTTCACTCATTTCTGAAAACCAACGTCTTCCTCCCCTCTGTAGTCCTTACTTGTTTGCCTCAGAAGTGAACCCCAGCCCAGGGCCGAGGGGTGGTGCCCGCGGGCACCTTGCAGTGCCGGGCCGGGACAAGGCGCACAGCCGCGCCCACCTCCGCGTCCCCCAGCCCCATGCGCGCTCCCTCACCGCGGTCCTCGGCTTTTTGTGAATTCTGTTTTCCTCGTCCTTTTGTATACTCGTGGGTATGGTACTGTGTCTTTACGTTGTTTGAATCCGAGTAAATTATCAAGGATATGAAAATAAGAATGCGTTGTTTTACTAGATTTTAGAATTGGAGATGGTGAGTAAAATGGCATGGCCTGCACAACTGAGAGTTTCCTAGAATATGAGCTAGCAGATGAAAAAACACAGGGTTTGGCTCTAAGCTCTACACGTTGTATCTTATTCCCATTAAGAAGCACAGACAATCTGTGGATTTGAGTTTTTACCCTTTCGTTTTGCATAGCAAGGTGCAAAGAACTACAATATGAACTCCAGGCAACAATGAAGGCCATGATTTTTATTTTTATTTTTATTTTTTTAAAGATTTTATTTACTTATTTGACACAGACAGAGATCACAAGTAGGCAAAGAGAGAGAGGAGGAGGAAGCAGCCTCCCCAGTGAGCAGAGAGCCTGATGCAGGGCTCAATCCCAGGACCCTGAGATCATGACCTGAGCTGAAGGCAGGCTTAACCCACTGAGCCACCCAGGTGCCCCCCAGACCATAATTTTTAAATTGGAAAGGAAGTGTGTATTATTTTGCTGCTTGTTTACCATTCCTGACATGCTTTTACCCCTTGTATTTTTTTCCGGTGGCATATATGGTTTCTTGGGGAGTTTTGATTGAACGGGTTTCATTTGTCACCTGGGTGGGGAGAAGGGCGATTAAGCTTGTGAACCGTTGCTCAATAAAGGGGTATAATCTGTTTCCACTTGAGTTTATAGAATCTCTTTTGTTTGTTCAGAAATAGACAGAAGGGGTTGAACCAAAACCCAGTAGAAATGAAGGGAAGCTTTTGACTTCCTTTTGGTTCTGTTTGAAGAGATAAATACTGTGTAGCGTGGAGTAATAAGTACCTGCTGGCAGGGCGCATTCTCGGTCGAGAAACCACACACAAAGTAATGAGGTGAAGAGAAACTATCAGCATGTCAAAATCCCAGATACATTAGTGGATTTAGTAGTTACGGGAAAATACTAATTTGCCAAGTTTCAGATGAACCAAAATAGAACATCCTGGGGTGGTTTCAAGAACGGCCCCTTGCACGTGGCCTCTGTAGGACACGGGGGCCAGACGGCATGAGCGGTCGTGGTGGAGTGGTGTCTCGCTGTCTGCTTCACTTGCCCACCGGCGGCTGCATGAAGTGCCAGTGGACCCCTGCCCAGGCCAGCCGTGGCCATTTCTGGTCTAGACTACGGCAGCACATCCCAAGGGATATTCTTGTTTCCTGAGACCCGTTCCTTGCCAGCCGGCCACCCGGGGCATCAAGGGTTGTTTCCACAGCAGGTGTAATCCCTAGCAACCTTCTGCTCGGAGAGCACGTGAGGCTGCCCACTGCTCCGGAACCAGAGTTCAAGGCCTTAGTGCGGTTTGCCGTGTGCCTTTCGGTCTGGCTCTGGCCATCTGCTTTGTGGAGTCACTGGGCTTAGCTGCTGTTCCCGGAGCAGAGCCTCTGTGTTCACGTGTCTGCTACTCCCCAGAACGGAGCACCGTTCTTCCCCACCTCTGAGAGCTTTCCTGGACACCCTCAGGTAGCATAAAAAGCCTTTCTTCTCAGTTCTCCCCCACACTTACATCGTGGTGCTCCGCGCGGTACAATATTAGTCGCAAGCCTTCATGTCTGCGGACTGCATGTGTGCAGCTGGACAGGTGGGATCGGGGCTTCTTTTCCCCGAAGCCCCAGCCTGGTGCAAAGTGGGACTCAGTGCTCGATAAACTGAACGCCTTGTTTCCTCCTGGGTAGGTAAAGTGAGGATTCTGCTTCCCTTGCTGTGCTGGTGTAAGGACTGGAGACATGTCTCTGGAGAGTCTGAAACATAGAATGTGTTCAGAAAGCCATCATGGTCACTGTTGGTTTGCTTCTGACTTGCAGAAGTGTTTGAACAGGGGTGCCTGAGTGGCTCAATGGGTTAAAGCCTCTGCCTTCGGTGCAGGTCATGATCCCAGGGTCCTGGGATCGAGCCCTACATTGGGCTCCCTGCTCAGCGGGGAGCCTGCTTCCCCCCCTCTCTCTGCCTGCCTCTCTCCCTACTTGTGATCTCTCTCTCTGTCAAATAAATAAATAAAATCTTAAAAAAAAAAAAAAAAAGAAGAAGTGTTTGAACACGTGCAGCTCCTGGAGCAGAGAATCGGGCGAGGACTCGTGGGCTCACCTGCCATCGTTGCAACAGGTGGCTTTGAGCAGCATTGACCATGATCGAGTCGTCGTCCGCGTAAACCCACTGTTTGATGAAGAGACACCTGTTCTTTTTACTGTGCATGATGTCCTGTAGCAGCTAGCTCTGCTGCCCTAACAGAGTACTACAGTGGGTGGTTTAAAATAGAAACGGATTTCCTCACAGTTTGGATGCTGGGAGTCCAAGATCGAGGTGCTGGCAGGGTCGGTTCCATTGGAGGCTTTTCTCCTTGGCTTACGGACATGTCATTTCCCTTTGTCCTCATGCAGTCACCCTCTGTGCAAGTCTTTCTAACCTCCCTTCCCGTGAGGACACTAGTCAGATTGGGTTAGGGCCCCGTGTGACCTCACTTTGCCGAAATTACCTCTTCCAAGGCCTTGTCTCCAAATCCAGTCGTATTCCCAGGACACTACTGGGCACAAGGCCTTCAACATACGAACTTGCAGGGGACATAATTCAGCCCGGAACATGAACTATGATCTGTCCTGTCACCACCCATTAACTTGATCTTTATGGCCCACAAAGTTACAACACTTGCCTTTTGGAATCGACAGTGCAACTGAATGGAGCAGACTGGTTTGGAATGAGCGAGGTGCGCACTCTCCAGGGTCTCTCACGGCCAGCGGTCCCGATTCGTTCGCGTCTCTTCTGCATGTAGCATGTGGACAGAATAAAGTTAACTGTCCCAGGCCACCGTCATATCTCCCTGGTGTCCTGCTTCACTGATTTAAGAGAGAAGAAGGAGGCACTGGTACAGGCTTCTCTGTGTGTCTTTTTCTTTTTTTTAAAGAGATTGAGTTAAATTCAAATTCCTATTGACGAAACAACTTCTAAGTGGCAGGGATCTAATGGGGGAAGGAAATGGCACATCCCTCAGTAGGATGAAGTACAGGGACCTTTCAGGTGTTCTCTGGGTGAGTTTCTGTACAGATGACCCCACCTTTGCAGGAGGGGACCCTGTGTGCCATTCACAGAACCCTGAAACTGGGGTGCGGAATGGCCGTGGTGAGTGTCGGTGTCGTGTGGTCAGCTGGAACTCTGCAGAGGCAGGGCTTTGGGACCGGGCCCGCTCTGAGGACAGTGTGAGAAACGGCGACACGGCCGCTGACCGAGCCTGGCTGACCACAGCGAGTCTTTGTTACTCTCCGTGGTTGTGAAGACGAGCGTTCTCACCGAGTGCCCGTGGGCTCTCCCGATGTATCCGTCATGTTTTATGCACTTCCAGGGGTAATTTTAGTGGGACGAGAATGCAGAGTCTCAGGGACTTATTTCTCCTGAACCTCAAGGCTCTACTGCCGGGGGGCTAACCTAGCGGTGGGATGAGGATGTTCCAGAGTGGGGGAAAGGGCGGTGTCTGTGTGGCTGTGGATGGATTTGGAGGACAAAACAATGATTTAAAAGTTCCAGGTGCTGGAGCAAGTGGCAAGAGGGACCACTCTCTTTGGGCTTTTGGGCACTTGGAGGCCATGACATCTCAGGGACCCTGCGGAGGCAGCGGGGACCTGCGGAGGGGCCCCGTGTGACGCGGTAGAGGCTGCAGTGCAACAGGAGTCCGCTCTCAGCCTCCCAGAGACCTTCGTTCGTCTCTGCACGGGGGTGACGGGCGCCCCATGCTCCATGCCCAGCACAGCCCCTGGCACGCCGCAGGCCAGCAACAAGCGTTCCTTTTCCTGCCTTCCCTCTGGCTCCCTTTGTTCTGACATTGTGGTTCAGTGAGACGAGTTAACGGCGTCACCAGCAGCACCCTGCGTGTGGGATGCTGACCACGTGCCGAGCGCTTCCAGCCTCCCACGGGACCCCGAGCGGTCCACCTGCCAGTGGTGAGGTGGGTCCTGGCAGGATGCCCCCGCACCTGCACTTGGGGCGTGTGGCGCGTGCCCTGCTCTCAGGTTGGTTCCCGCCCTTCTGGTGGCCCCCTTCTCCGGGTGAGTGCTCCGTCTCTGCTTTCCGGGTCACCTGCGCTCAGTGCCCCGGTGCTGCCGTCTGAAGCCCAATTCATTTCCTCGTTCACCCAGCCGGATTGGTCTTCTCAGAGTGCCTTTCCATATCTGTTCTCAAGGGCAGCACCTTCAGGGCACAGGGAGACAGGCACCAGGCCCCCACGCCGCGTCCCCAGCGGCAGATGCCACGCCTTAGTTTGTCGTGTCCCGCGGTTGTCTGTCAGCGGGGAGGCAGCTGTCATTGGTTTGAAAGACGGGTTAGAGGAGATGGAAAATGTCAGGTTGGATTTATTCAGCTTCTTCCTTTGATCACCAGCTCCTTGCTTTGCTGCTCAGCCCAGAGAGAACGCATTCAAGTTTGCCGCTCGTCAGCGTCAGAGCGGGTCAGAACTGGGCCTGGGGCGGGTGTGCCCTGGCCTCCCTCTTGGGGAGACAGACTCTCAGTCTCACATTTGACTGTGTCACGGGGCTGAGGGAGGGCAGGAAGGGAGAAAAGATGTGCGTTTTCCAGACGCTTCCATGGTCCTCACTTTGGCGTTGCCTCTGTGTCTGCCAGAGCCGGTAGCCGGGTTCTCAGAGGCCGGGCAGGCTCCTCCTCGACTGGGGGCTGGAAATCTCTGTGGACCCAAATCTGTGTTTGCGTTCTGACTTGTGGTCACATGTCCTAAAATCAGAGAGGATTTTTTACCTCAAGGGTGTGACACAGAAGTGTGTTTATTTCATTTACTTAAGTCTCCTTGGAGAAGAAACATGAGCAGCTATAAAGATACTTTTGGTTCACAAAAATGATGAAATTAGTATTACATAAAAGTAATGATTGGAGTTTCGAAAAACAAGGTTATCCAAAGCAAGTTACAAAGTAGGTCAATTTTTTTAGTAAATATAAATATAAATTTGTAAATATAAAATGGTTTATGAAGATTTGTGGTTGGGATTTAAGAGTTAAGCTCTTGCTATAGCTAAAATATACTTTTATTTTAATTAATTAATTAAAAATAATGTCACTGCACTTTTTCTTTTCTTTAATTAGAAAAATAAGCGCTGCGTTTTTGGGAGACCCTGGGTGAGGACCAGATGCCCGTAAGTCCTATTCTGGCTGCTGGGCGGCCCCCACACCCAGCCAGTGGGGATCCCGGAGGGCCAGTGTCCTCATGAGCAAGGGGGGTGGGTGGGGGCACCTTTAAGCTTCCACGAATGGGATTAGCCCTGGAGTGGCTGTCAAGGCTCATAGCATCTACTTTTAAAAAGAAAAATTCACTCATGATTTTACAATTATACTTCCTCCCCCACTCATCCCCTACCCCCGAGGGACTGGTTCTTTATTCCAGAAAGACATTGTCAGTTCTCAGTATCAAAACAGTTGGGCTCTTGATTTCTTTCTCCCAATCAGCCCCTGGAGAGATCCTGCCAAAGGAGGGGTACATTTTAAGCCAATGAGCTTCAGAGTGCCTATCGAACAGACCCCACAGAAACCCCACCAAAAAGGGGAATTGGGGAGGAAAAGAATCTTTAAAGCATCAGCAGATGGTCCGCGCCCCGACTGTAGAGAGTTGTCAGCCAGACGGGTGGCCAGCGCGCTCAGCGCTCCGCGTAGTCCGAACCGGGAAGGCCGTTCTGTGCGCGAGCTGTCCGAGGCTCCCCCGGCGCCGACCGACACAGCGCAGGGAGATGGCGCTTGTACACTCAGCAGCTTGGGACCCAGCGACGGGGGACGAGAGGAGTTTGCTTCCTGTGGCTAAATCGTGGCAAATGCGTACTTTCTTTTGTCTTTCAAGGAGGAAGGAGAGGAAACTAGGGGAACGCGATCCGTTCTGTGAGCCGCGGGCTGAGGATGGGACCGGGTTGCTCTCCAAGAGAAGTCGCACCTCCTAATTTGTTGGGTTACTTCTGATGAAAAGAAAATTAAAAATAAAGGGGCTCAGAGAGACCTGAAGGCGGAAACCCCGAGCCACGATTCTGGCCACTTGTCCTGGAATCATCTCGCTCTCCGTCTGGGCTCCCGGGCTCTCGGTAGCGCAGGCACAGGCCGTTGTCCCTCTGTGGGGACAGCCGCGTGTGGTAGGCTGACAAGTTACTTTCCACACGTGAGACGGGTTAGCCTGCTGCTTCACAGCTGTGGGGTCATTTGGACTGTTTTCTAGATGGTCGCTACACCACCACCACCAAACTGTGGACATCCCAGCGTGCTTTTAAAGACACTTGGCATTGCGCTCACTTTCCCTTAAGTGTTGTTCCCAAAGGTCCTCAGGCTGAAGCCCAGCTGGAGTCTCGGGGACGGGCACAGCCCATGTGGGGACAGGGACACAGCGGTGGGGGTGCGAGAGGCGGCGAGAGGAGAAGGCAGCCTCCCAGGGGAAGATTGGCCCCGAGTGTCCAGGCTGGCTTCGGGCAGGCTGGCCTCCGGCGGTGCCGGGATCCAAGGGAGGAGCAGCGGCAGGTGGGGAGCAAGCTCTCCACCTTGCTCAGTCGGCCGGCGGCTCCCCTGGCGCCCCTGCTGCACAGAGGGCCCGTCCTAGGTGCGTTTTAGCTCGTCATCCAAATCACCAACAGCCAACAATCTGCTGCTGCTCTGCTCCGCGTCTCCAGGCAAACTCAGCGCGGGTCTCCGCCTCCTGGAGTTGATGCACAAGAATTTTTATCTTTTCCTTGTGTTTGTCTCCCGTTTGAGCGCTCTGCTAGCAGCGCTGGGCACGGCTGGGTCTGGGCCGTCGGACTGGTCCACTCCTGCATCTCCTGGCAACGGGACCCTGCCAGCTCAGCTCGCCCCTGCATGTGTCCCGTTCCCCCTCAGTCAGCACCAGCCTCCGAGCCACTCCGTCCTAGCTCCCGTCTGCTGTTTCTGCCGTGTGCTCGGCTTCTCTGACTTGGTTTTCCTGGAGGTCCAGCTTTCTTCGTCTCTGAGGCTCGGTGCTCAGTGAGCTCCGTACCTCTCCCTCCTGTCAGCGGCTTTCCCCGCTTCCTCCGGCTGTGTGAGTGCCTGGTTGGGTGCTCCGGGGCGCCGTCCCGCTCCTCTTCTGCTGGCTGCGTTCTGTGCTCAGGATGGAGGGGTCTCAGCCTCCCCTGCTCCCGGCCCGCCTTGCCCCTCCGCTTCCCCCTGAGGTGCCCAGCCCCCTCCTCTGCGCCATGGGCTTGCTGCTGCACATGGGGTTTTGCATTTCACCGCCTCGCTGGCGGTGACCCCGCCATGGTGTGACCCGGCCGTGCTCACGCTCCCCTTCCCGCCTCCCCCACACGGAGCTGCCTCCGCGTCTCCTACAGTTACACTTCCGGTCCTGACCTCCGAGCTGCGATTCCACCTTAAAGCTGGCGTGTCCCCTGAATGTCAGGGTTCTCAGCCCGCTGTATCCCCAGTGGAATTAATTATCCTCTCCATGATGGTGTCACCATTTCCATGTTGGAAGCTTAAAATTTTGGAGTTGCCCCAAGGTGTCCAGCCGTCCTACGTCCTCTCCGTTGCTTAGATGGGCTCTGTGCCCAGTCTGGCGCCCGAGATTTTTTCATGTGGGACCCCTCCTCTCCCTTCCACTGTCCCAACCGTGGCTCAGACTTTCAACCCCTGTTTCTTCGACTCTCGCCGTCGTGTGCTGCTTCCTGGCGTTGCTGCTTCTGATCCGTGCTTCACACTGAAGCCCGAGGCCTCTCCTTGAGATGCCGGCAGAGTCTCGTCCTTCCGTCCTCGGGAAGCTGTGGTGACTGCCCCTTCCTGTCGTAATAAAGTGTCCGCCCCATCTCAAGGACATCCACAATCTGATCCAAACGTCTTTTTAGCCAGATTTCATTCTGCTTCCGTCTACACAATCTGTATTTCCTATGTATCAGACTTTTTGTTGTTCCTTGAGCATGCCGCGTGGTTTTCCACGCTGCGCCTGTCGTAGCGCGCTCTGTCCTGCTGTCGCTGTTCCCACACTGTCCCTCCTCGCCGCCTCCTTACCTTACTTAGCCCTCAGTTTGGCATCATTTCATTACATCCGGAGAGTGATTTGCTCTGGCTCCTTTACCAGATCACAGACTCCTTGGGGACGGGGCCATGCCTGGTTCACCTTCAGTCTTTCATCATTCCGGCTGGTGCTTTTATGCAGGAGGTAGTCAGTACATGCCGGCCTGAATTAGGTTTCGCTACCCTGTACTGCTAGCAAATAACGTACTAACAGCTAACAAATTACTGGTGAGTATGTATTAGTGGAGATCCCCCCAGGCATAGAAGGAGACTGAGGACGTAGGGGATCTTGTTGTCCTCAAGGAGGTGGCATTCAGGTTGACTGTCTAAGGTGGGGATTTTCCTTACACAGGGCAGATACCCACTATTTGTTGGCTACAAGGATGTTGAGTGAAATATGAAAGGGTTAGCCTGTTGTTACGAGTGAGAGCCTGGTGGAGAAGTGAGAGGCACCTGAGCTAGGGGCAAGAGCTGTCCGAGCTTCATCTATAAAACCGGGATGACAGCGGCACCCCTCACCTCAGCTTTCGGGGACAGTTTAACGAGAAAGCATATGTAAGGTGTTGGGCACAGTCGGGCACATAGTAAGTCAGTCCTCATTAAATGTCAGTCGTGGCTGTGGGCCTTCCTTCTGAGCGCTGCCGAGAACAGCGTTGTCTGGCTGGGAAAGGCTGCCCACGTCCGTACGGTGAACTCCGCCTCTGTGGGAATGAGGGGGCTCAGCTGCCCGCTCCGTGGATGTTTCAGGGTGCCGCCTTCTTTTTAAGATTTCACTTATGTATTTATTATTTTAGAGAGAGGGAGGGCGGGAGCAGGGAGGGGAGGTGTGGAGGGAAGGGGAATCTCCAGCAGACTCTGCACAGAGTGCAGAGCCCGATGCGGGGCCCGATCCCATGATCCTGAGATCCGAAACCGAGTCAGATGCTCAGCCTCCCGCTCCCACAGGTGGCCTGGGACACCGTCTTCTT
The DNA here is from genome assembly GCF_011764305.1 of Mustela putorius furo. NCBI lineage: Eukaryota > Metazoa > Chordata > Mammalia > Carnivora > Mustelidae > Mustela > Mustela putorius. Next base: position 38,317,671 of record NW_025421322.1, on the reverse strand, counting down.
TAGGCGTGAGCAGCAGGTGTAAACAAACCCCGACCGTGCTTTGAAAACTCACGTCTGTATGTTTTTGAAATCCTTTTTATTGTACAAACAGTGTATACTCATTTTACAAATCTTGGAAAACATAAACAAAAAGAAAAAATGATGTATAATCCTGCATGGGCAAACACTTAACATTTCAGTGTAGTTTTTGGTATTGTTTTCTATTCTTTTTAACTTGGATTTACTGGGGCACTTGGGTGGCTCAGTGGGTTGAGCCTCTGCCTTTGGCTCAGGTCATGATCTCAGGGTCCTGGGATCGAGCCCCGCATCGGGCTCTCTGCTCAGCGGGGAGCCTGCTTCCTCCTCTCTCTGCCTGCCTCTCTGCCTACTTGCATTCTCTCTGTCAAATAAATACATAACATCTTTAAAAAATTATATTTATTTTATAAATATAGTTTTGCATCCTGATTTTCCACATAACAGGGGTTTTCCATATTATTGCATACTCTTTGTAAAGGTTGATTCTTGTGTAAGTTTGCCTGTGACTGTACTATAGCTTATCACCTCATAATTGGATACACAGATATGATTCTTTCTGATTATTTATGATGTCTTTATTAAGATACCTTCCCCTTCTGGGTGTTTTATTGAGATCTCTAGAGATACTCAATATTTCCTAGTGCTTTAAATAGACGATGATATAATGAGCTGATGGCTTGATGTATTTGCCTCTCGTTCCGATAGAGCATGTTTACTTACTTGGAGAGAACAAGGAAAATATTTAATCTCCTGGTGTCCTTGAGTGATTGCTTATCAGAGATTCTGACCTGCCACTGTGTAAACTGAGTGAGAAACAGGAATGGAGTTGGACAGTGGGAGGCAGCTGGAGTGGCTCGCGGCGCGCTTATCCGAGTCCATCAGCAGCGCGTTAAGGAAGGGCTAGTCTTGGTGGGTGACGCGGCTTAGTCAGTACCTGCTTCTTTGGCAGATCACTAATCTTTACAGTGGTGACACCTGAGACCGTCTTGACCTTTGCGGTGGAACTATTATTCTGTCTGGATGTATAGCAGGATGAAGAGAAGCTGAGTTGGTTTTTCTGGCCAAGGAAGGTGCTCACCCTGATGGACATGTTAGAGTGTCTGTTTCAGGATAACTGTGTTTTCCTCTGTGTTTTCATGTATTGGGCAGTTTGGGTGGGCAGTGTGACAAAGTGGAAAAAAGAGTTTGAAGTCATACCTCTGAGTCTGAATGTAATCTAGCGACTTGGTGTCTGAACGACCCCAGGAAAGTCACGTGACCTGAATGAAACCTTGGATTCCCTCTCTGTGAAATGGGCACACTGATGTCCACGGAAGTCACTCCATATGGTGGAAAGAGTGCTGGATTTGAGAAGCCTGAGCGTAAAATCCCAGTCTTGCCGTGAACAGACGTTTCTGCAAAGAAGACATCCAAATGGCCAACAGACACATGAAAAAATGCTCCACATTACTCGGCATCAGGGAAATACAAATCAAAACCACAGTGAGATATCCCCTCACACCAGTCAGGATGGCTAAAATTAACCAGTCAGGAGACGACAGGTGCTGGCAAGGATACAGAGAAAGAACCTCCTACACTGTTGGTGGGAAAGCAAGCTGGGGCAGCCACTCTGGAAAAAGCATGGAGGTTCCTTAAAAAGTTGAAAATAGAGCTACCTACGACCCAGCAATTGCACTACTGGGTATTTACCCTAAAGTTACAAATGTAGTGATCCGAAGGGGTATGTGCACCCAAATGTTGATAGCAGCAATGTTCCACGATAGCTAAACTATGGAAGGACCTGAGATGTCTATCGACAGAAGAATGGATAAAGAAGATGTGGCGTATATATACAATGGAATACTATGCAGCCATCAAAAATATTGTCATTTGCAACCATGTGCATGGAACTAGAGGGAATCACGCTATATGAAATAAGTCAGAGAAAGACAATTATCATATGATCTCATCGATAAGCGGAATTTGAGAAACAAGACAGAGGATCATAGGGGAAGGGAGGAAAATGTGAAATAAGATGAAACCAGAGAGGGAGACAGACTGCAAGAGACTCTTAACCTCAGGCAACAAACCGAGGGTTGCTGGATTGGAGGGGGTATGGGAGGGCTGGGGTGGCTGGTGAGGGACTCTGGGGAGTGTATGTGCCATGCTGAGTGCTGTGAATTGAGTAAGACTGATGAGTCACAGACTTGTAGCCCTGGGACAAATAGCGCACTGTATGTTAATTTAAAATAAAATCCAAGTCTTGCTTGGGAGCCGCGTATCCTGTCTTGGATCCTGCAGTCAGGCGGTGATAGCGTTTCACCAGGGGGACGTGTTAATATCTAGCAGTGTGACAGTGTACGCGACAGCCCCCGACAGGGGGCCTGGCTCTTCTGCTGACCGCCCGGGCACACTTTGCACACTCACTTCCCACCACCAGTTTGGGAGTGGTTGTCATTGGGCTCCTGCGCCTGCCAGAGCCCCCTGCGACGGGGACATGTGTCACCGAGCCCCCAGGAGTTCTGTGTCCTCGTCGGCCTCTTTGTCATGTCGTCCCCATTTCTCTTCTTGCACGAACACTCATGTTTGGGCTTCTGGAGTCTCAGCCTGGACGTCTGGCATTGTGGGTTTTTTTTTTATAACTCATCTTCTGCTTCTTCCTTTTCTCCCTGCCCTTGACCTCAGTGTTGCCCAGAACGTTGTCCTCGGGCCCTCCAGTGTTCTGCCGCCTGTACGCTCTCCTCTCGGGTGATTTTCACGGTGCTCAGGACTCCTCCCCGCCTTCGTGCAGTGCCCTTGCCTTGTCACTGGCCAGCGTCTCAGGTCTCTTCATCCTTCTGGGCAGCTCCTCCGTGCTGTAGACTCGGCGCTTCAGAAGCGCTGTGCCGGGAGCCATGGGCGCTGGCCTCTGTGTTCCTGCATCTCCCTTCTGCTCGGCGCCCTGCGGAGCACACCCAGCCCCGTGCCCCGCGCTGCATGCTGGTCACCCCGCCAGCCCCACGTCCCCTCGCTCGGTGAGTCCCTTCACTCCTGAACAGCATGCACTGTTGTCATTGTTACGGTTTTCATTGATTTGTTTTGATCATGGTAAGGTACACAGGATGTAAAATTTCCCATCTTAACTATTTTACATGTAGAATTCGGCGGCAGCAAGTCCGTGGTGCCACTGCGCGTTTCCAGGGCCCCTTCTCTTCTCAAACAGCAGCTTCGTCGCCACTAAACACCAGCTCCCACCCCACACCCAGCCCCTGGGAGCCTCTGCTCTGCTCTGTCTGCACGAACGGGACAGCTCGGGGGCAGTTGTCCCCCGTGACGGGCTCACTGCACTGAGCGCACGCCTTAGGCCCATCTGTGTTGTCGCAGGGACAGGACAGTCTTCCTCTACTAAGGCCGAATGCTGTTCCCGTTTATGGACAGACCACACTTTGTTTATCCGTTCATGATTGGACACGGGGGTTGCTCCCAGCTCTAGGCCACCATGATTCATGTGGCCACACATGGCCGTGTCTGTTTGAGCCCGTGCTGTCTCCTCTTGTGGGTGTCTGCCCAGGAAGGGGATCGGTGGCTCCTGTGTGAGTCTGAGGACCAGCGTGCTGTGATCCTCGGGCTGTCCTGTTTCACCCGCTCCCACCAGCCCCGTGGGACGGTTGTGTGGTTGTCTTTGGTGTCACTCTCACATGTCCTTGTATGACAAAAAGAGAACGTAGGTACCGCATATTGCAAAGTCATTCACAGTGAGTTTGGCTGCAGAGCCCCGCAGGCCCCTCCGCAGCTCTGGGCTGGCAGGTGGCCTGGGGCCTCCCCTGAGTGAGCACTGGGGGCCTGCCCAGTCTGCACAGTCCGCCCCGGGGGTGGGAGGTCTACTTGCCCCGTTCCTGGTTTCTGAGAGGACTCGTACTTTCTAAGAAGCCACATCATGTCTTTTCAGCATGGCTGTCTCGCTGATAAAGACATGTCCCCCTCTTCAGTTTATTTAGAAATGAGGTGCACAAAAGGGGCCTGTTTATTGGGAACCCCCAAGGGTTCCCCCAAGGAACCCCTCAAAGATCAATAATATTCTTAGGAAAGCAACTGCAGGACGAACTGTGGTTCTTACTTCTGTAAGTGGAAGCATCAGAATTGATTCTACACGTGTGATTTCAGGTTGTGGGGAGAACACCTCCACTTCCCCCCCGTATTCTTTTATTTTCTTCTTCCTTAGTTTTTTTCTTTGATATTTGGAAGAAAAGATGTGCTTCTTTCTCTTCTTTTCTCTTTTTAAATTCATTTTGCCAGCAAAGCCACATTTATTGAGTGATAGTATAAAGCTCTCAAAGAAGGAAGGGACCCAAGAGGGTGCCTCCCTTTTTTTGCTTCTTTCTCTTCTCTTATTCTCTACCTATTTAGGATATCATAACTGACTTAATCCGAACATGGTTGCCTCAGATTATTACTCAGAGGGAACATGAAGAGCTAAACTGTGAAATCGTGATGTGCTGGTTTTTATGCCAGTGTCACTCTCGAAATGGCAAATGGCCTGTGGCTTTTTTTTTTATGGTCAAAAGTTTGGGAGGTTGTATTCTCTGCTCCTATAAGAAGCAATTTAGTTAGGTGGCAGCTTTCTTTACAGATGTTCTCTTTGCATGATTTCTTTAATTTCTGGGATGGGAAGTAACTCTCAAGGGCATTAGGTACTCTAGTTTGACTCAAAGAATCATTGGGTGTTTTGATCAAGATTAGACAAGATTTATGGCGATGTTATGGGCTGAACGTTTGTCCCATGTCAAAGCTCTCACTACCCACAAGGTGATTTGGAGGTAGGGGCTTTGGGAGGTGATCAGGTGTATATTAGCTCTTGAGGGTGAGACTCTGATGGTGGGATGGACGCCCTAGGAGATGAAGAAGAGCCCCGAGAGCTCTTTCTGTCTACACACACGTGTGCTGAGGAAGGCCTTGTGAGGGCACCGTGGGAAGGTCATATGCTGCAGCCCAGGACATGGGCTTTCAACAGGGCCTCCCAGCCTCCAGAACGATGAGAAGTGCGTGCTTATGATGTCGGTCACCCCGTTGATGGTATTTTCTTGTGGCAGCCGGAGAAGACCACAGCAATTGATTTGTAGTGAATAAATTAAGGAGTCATCACTTCTCTGATCAAATCGTATGCTTATGGGAATGTTCAGGTCTATCACAAGCTTCATTCCAGCTTGGCATGTGGAACACGGATTACCACCACTGTGGCCTTGAGTTCTTCTGTTTGTGTTGTCCTGACACTGGGTTTCTACCGTCCGTCCGGGCCAATCTGCGGGGACAGGAGGACTCGGTCAGCTTGGATCGGAACTCCAACCCTGTTCCTCTCCTGAGCAAAATCGTCTCACCTCCCCAAACTCATTCAGTGTTTTTGTATGAGACATTTTCTGCCATGACGGTACACAGAGTAGTAACGTGGATGCCCATACGTCAGTCTCCGGGCCCGTGGGTGACCAGATTTCTGTACCTTCCGTTCATCTCTCGCTTACTTTACTGGCTGAATGATTTTAAAGAAGACCCCAAGGCATCCCTTCCTTTCGTGCCTTTGTTCCTTAGTATGCAGTGCTAAAAGAAAGGACTTTGTCTTTTATGATCACAACGTTAATATTACAGTTAAAAATTAATTTAAAAAATTAGTAATTATTTGGTAGCGTTCGTATCAATCCACAGTCTCATTTCACAGATTGGCACTGACCTAATGTTTTGTCGCCTTTAAAGGGGGAACAGGATGCTCCCCCCCCCACTGCCCTTTCACCTCTGAGCGTCTCTACCTTCCTTCTCCAGACAGGAGGGCTTCCTTGTCTGCGGGGAAGACCTGGGTCCGTCCTCCGCTGCCAGCCGCGAGGTCCCTGAGGCAAACGTCACAGTCTCCGAGGCGTCCTTTCCCACACGTGGGAGGCGTCTGTTTGGCAGTCACTGCCCTGCAAAGCCAGGGTCCCCCTCTCCACTGTCCCCCCTGCAACCAGAGCTGTTCACTACTCGCCGTTTCACTCCAGAGCCCCTGTGCTGCCCGCACCCGTCAGCCCTGATGTCTTCTCTTAGCCCGTCCCCGTCACCCGTGCCTTCGGCAGCACTCCGCTGGGTTTTCTCAGCCGGCGGCTCAGGCCGTACATGAGCGCTCCTTCTGCGCCCTTTCCCTTCCCTCCCTGCCCCCCGTGGGCCTTGTAGCCGCATGTCCTTGTGCCTGTCCTTCTGCCCTGTAACAGCAACGCCTCCAAGTACTGTGCTCACGTGTCTGCCCCCGGGTCCTGCGGCCCGTGACCGAGCAGTGCGGCTTCTTCCTCTGGAAGCCTTCTTGGCGAAATCCGATCTCCTGCGTGCTCTTCTCCCAGACTGACCCTGCTTCTGTGAAGTCACGTTCTGTTTGACACCGTGTCCTCTTTCCACTTGGGACACCCGAAACGTCGAGCCCGTGGTGCTTCTGCATGAGAGGAGCCCAGTGCCGCTGTGCTGACGGCTCTGGTTGCTGGCTCTGTGCTGCTCGTCCGCACCGTGTGGACAGAGAATGCGTGTTCATTTTGTTCTTCTATTTTACTCTATTTCTGGGGTGGGGGACAGGGAGGAGTGGCGGAGGGGCGGAGAGACGGAGCATCTTAAGCAGGCTCCACGCTCCGTGTGAAGCCTGACTCGAAGCTCGATCTCATGACCCCGAGATCGTGACCTGAGCTGAAATTGAGAGTTGGACACTCAACCCACTGGACCCCCCAGACACCCCTCTTTTATTTTACTCTTGAACAAAGAATGATTCTTGCTCCCTTTCTGAAGAAGAAATAAGGTCAGCCGAGCAGCAGACACATGGATCCTTTGATACCTTCTATCTCCTGAGCACTCTTGACAAGTTCATAGGGGACAGAAAAAAATGACAAGACTCTCTCTTTAAGGAACTCGTACTCCAGTAAACTGTATTTTTAGTTGCTAAGCCTTAACCAAAATTTAAAGGCAAGATCAGTTACTATGTCACCGCTTAAAAACTTTGATAAGTTGCCCCTTTTTTCCAGGTCCAGAGAGACAGTGAGAATCTTGTGGCAGTGAGCAGTGAGCAACCCAGACTCCACATTCTGATCGAAACGTGGTTTTACTCTAGAAGAATCCAGGACTGCCTGGAGAAATGGTTTATTCTAGGTCTGGGGCTGAAAATGAGCTAGAAGGAGGAAGCTGTTGATGCATTTTGGGGTCTTTTCTAAGGACACAGGAATGAACATGAAGGGGCTCCCACGGGACAAAGACGGGGCAGTTTGAACATCCGAAAGAGTGTGAGGGCATCAGTGGCAATACCAGGTACATAGACCCACCGGTTTGTAATGATACTGATGCACGCACAACGCCCCGGTCACCTCTGGGGTACTTCTCTACTGCAGTAGGTACCGGGAAAGCCTATTCGCTGACTCTCCTGATCGGATCATTTGTGGTTCAGGGTAACCAATTGGTGGATGAGGGAAAAATCCTTCCTTAGAGACACATTCTGGGTTTTAGGTACAGAGAAATTAGAGAATTATAAAATCACCATTTTGTAATCGTTGATAAAATAACAAATCTGGGCAACAATGTATAACATGCTCCAATCCATGAGGAGAGAGGTCCATGGGACCTTTCCCGTGGGTGGGCCATACCGGCAGCGGCCCCCGAGCATTTCAGTCCGGAAACCTCACTGAAGTGATGCGGAGCTGAGAAGTAGTGTGGGTCCTGTGCCTGGCAGAAGCTCCAGAAGGGTTAGGCACTCTGGGTGGGAGTGTGATGAGAAGGGCAGGGGCAGGAGAGGGTGCTGAGCACTGTCCCAGGAGCTGCATCCTTCCCGGCGTGTCCTCCCCGGCTCCTGCGGGAGCAGCGGACCGCACTGCACCGGCCGGAGGATAAGGAGAAGGGGCGGTCCGGCTGGAGCCCCCCGGTGCAGCGGACGGGGAGGTACTGAGATGCGCACCTGCTCGCCCCCGGAGGATAAGGAGAAGGGGCGGTCCGGCTGGAGCCCCCCGGTGCAGCGGACGGGGAGGTACTGAGATGCGCACCTGCTCGCCCGGTTTCTGCAGAGCCCTGACAGTGCCCGCAGCGGGCTCATCCCCCACGTGGAGGATGAGCAGACCCAGAGGAGGGACGGGAGCACGGGGGCCGGGGCTTCCCTCGTGAGCGGGCCCAGCCAGAGGAGCTCGCTGTGGCTGCACCCTCCTGCTGGCCCTCCCGGTGTCGCTGGTCTTTTCTGCGGAGAAGCCAGTCTGCCGCTCAGCTGGGGAACGTACTGGCCTCGCGGGCGGCTCTGGGCTCCACAGGCACGTTCATTGCTCCTTCCCTTGGCGGGGGTTTACCAAGAGGGCGTCCTTCAGCTTAGTGGGATGGCTGGCCTGGGAGCACTGCCCGTAGGCTTAGGCAGGTTAGGTCGTTCACACGCTGTGGGCTGGAGCCCTTCAGGAGACTGATCGTCTGTATGGCGAAGGCGATGTCATTACTTAAGGAGTTTTGTTCATCTGGCCGAGGAGCCCGACTGTGTCGTGTCCAGAGCTAACTGGGTACCCTCCTGGCCTCACGCTCCCCGGAGAATGGTGCTCAGGCACAGGAGATGCCTGGGCAGCCGCCAATCAGTTCAAGTGTGTGTCCTTGCCTGCATATTTGCCATTTCTGGTCCTCGTCTTCGAGGAGAGCCGGCCTCGTGTTCTCTGGCGGTGCTGCCGCGCGCCTCCCAGTTCCCGCCGTCTCACTGCGCGCCGTGCGCACGCCTGCGGCCACTGCTCGCTCTTGCTTCGTCTCTTTCCGTCCCTGGTAGTTTCCTTAGAGGTGACGTCCCCCAAGGCACTCACAGGTCCCAGTGGAGCGGCTGAGCCGTTCCTCTGAACACGAGTCTGACTCCGCTTGCCCCAGGCCTCGCCGGGTGGGAGTGCTGAGTCCCTCTATGACCGCGGTCCCCGAGCACCCCGCCTTTCCCTGCTGGACGCATCGGAGGAAGGAGATGGAGTGAGCTCCCTCTCCCACCCGGCCCCCAGTTCCTGCTTCCCTTCGTTCGTCTGAAGGGTCAGTGAGAAGACCACACGTGTGGGGCCAACACAAGGTCTTGCAGAAGCCCTTTAACCGGCTGGGTCTCCGCCTTCCCGTTTGCAGACAGGGCGTCGTAATGCTCGTCTTCCGGAGTAATTGCCCATTTTGGGGTGTGGAACGTGCTCTTGAGCTCCAAGTGTTACGAAGTCCATGAGCACGTGTTGAGAGCATGTTGGGGACGGCGGGCGAGCATTCTCGCATCCTCTCTCCCTCCTCGCGAAGGGACGGGTAGGGCAGAGCAAACAGTCTGACCTCACGAGGCTCTATTTTTGTACCAAAAATGTTGCTGTGGAGTTACTCCCTTCAATGTCTGTTATATAGATGGACTGTAAACTCCTTGGGGACAGGGCCTGGCATTTTGCTTGGTTTCAAGTAATTTGTAGAAAAGTATTTGTCTGGTGATAAAATATCCTGATTCTCCAGTCCTGCTGGCCCGCTGGCTTTCTTGGAATTTGGTAAGAATTTATTCTCTTGGGAAATGAAGTCTTCTACAAGACAGTAGCTTCCTTTTTTCCTGTGTACCCATAAAATAGAGCAGTTGCTAGTGATTATTTAAATAAAGTGACTAAAGCTTTTGCTTTTTGTCTCTTGTGGTCAACGCCCCTTTATTTCTGTCAGAAGATTAGGCCCAAAGGACTGTCCTGGATTGTGTTAAGGATTTTATTTTGCTCAACTGCCCCCAGCCCCCCAGACCTCCAAAGCCCCCTAAGTTTTGTTAATTAACTCTTTTTTTTTTTTTAATTTCTCTTCAGAAAAGAAAGATGTGACTCAGAGCCTGGAGAACTACACGTGCAAGTGTCCCGGGACAATGGAGGTCCTCACGCTGCCCGGCGGCCCTGCCCTGCCTCCGGTTCCCCTCACCAAACTCCCCATTGTCAGGTACGGCTGGCAGCCCGCACGGACCGGGGCCTTCACTGCTGCCGTGCGCTACAGACCTTTGCCATAAAAAAAATGTTCTTTCTTTATTTGTGCATTTATTTAGAGTGGGGAAGTGGGGCGGAGGGAGAGAATCTCAAGTGCGGGCGCGGAGCCTGACGTGGGGCTCCATCTCACAACCCTGAGACCATGACCTGAGCCGAAACCAAGAGTCAGGTGCTTAATGGACTGAGCTCCCCACGTGCCCCAAGAGCTTTCATTATGGATTGGGCCGGTGTCTGGTTCGTTATCTCGTTACGTCTCCACAGCAGCACTAGGCCATGTAGGTGTTGTGTGGGTGAGACGATTCGCCCATGGTCACCTGCTTGTCTAGAGGCAGAGCTGGGTGGGGACCCTGGTGTGCCGGTGCCTGGTTCCAGACCCCACATCGTGACCTCTGCGGTGATGACATGAGCCTGACCTTGCCTCTTCCAGTAGTTTCCCGAGTTCTCAGACTGTAGGCCCGGGCAGCACCGGAGTGGGCGTAGCTGCTCCTTTGTTCTGTGGGGCCTTTGCCAAGCCTCTGTCCTCTCTGCACGCTCGTGCTTTCAGACTCAGCCCAGGCCCCATTTTTAGGGAGCTTTTCCCGCTCCTTCCTCCTGCTGCCCTCCACCTGCCCTTGGTTAGAAGCGTCCTGGGATTTCCGGAGCATGTGCTGCTGGCCTCTTCCAGGGTCTGCCACTGTGTCCCGTCCCTCCGCGCAGCTCCTGGGGTTGGAGGGAGTGAGGGTCCTCTGGTACATGCCAAGTGGGCACTTGAAAGGGTTTAGGAGCTAATTTCATGATGATTTCAGAATTTTGGAAAGATTTGTTTGAAGACTGAAAGGAAGCAGTGGAATTGGACATTTTGCTGTTCACAGAGGTGCTGTGACTGAAGACGTGACCTCCTCGGAGACACTCCCGGCTTGGCCGTCTCTCCTGGGTTTCGCTCAGCTTTGCAATACCGCTGGGAGGGCCTGCAGAGATACGTAGCTTCTGTTTGCTTAGGAAGTTTTAAAACCCACGGCATTAGGTTATTAGGAAAAGAACGTGGAAACGTCTGTGGTGTGCTGTTTGATAGCCATGGGCATGCTTTCTCCTTGCGTTTCGCTGGAAGCACGTGTGGCGTTGCCAACATGACATGGTTTTGTTGTCAAGGTGACGATCGCGTGCCCCTGAGAGGTGGGACAGAACATCCCTGTGCACAGAAGTCCCCAGCAGGCTACCCTTGAATTTTAAGATGTTCCGATGGGTGTGCGTGGAGTTCATCGGGCATGGTTGGCGAGCTGCCCCATCCCAGAGCCTAGGCCGAGGCCTGAAGAGGGGCTCTTGCTTAACTTGGAATTTCTCAGAGCAGACCCGTAGCCCGCGGTGCGGACGGCCCCGAGCACGTATGCGCTGCTTTTGTTTTGCCTTGTGCTTGCTTGTGGCGGATACAGACTGAGGAAGTCAGGGTCCTGGCTGGGCCTTTCTGTAAGACTTCACGTAGAATGTATTTGATTTGGGATTAAGGGCATGATACATATTTTTTTTAATTGATGACTAGCAAAGCCTTAATTATTTCTCATCTTCATCTTGATCTGGATCGTTCTTAAATTTAGGCAGCCTTGCACAATAGGAAATCCTGAACCTAAGAGAACATTCTAGGATTTTGATGCTGCGTCTAGATTTCAAAGCCGTCAGGACTTTTGTCAGTGGAACTGGGTGGGTTGATCCTAGCGGGTTATGGGACTGAGGAGGAAAAGTGCTTTTCTCCACAGGGAGACCCCAGACGCAGCCCTAGATGGAAGTTAGAAGCTTTGGGTTTAATTCTTAACTACCATGTGGCCTTGGTTCTGTGAGCCTCAGTTTTGTAATCTTTAAAATGGGCTTGAAATTGCTCCTCATGGAACCACATGGTGGCGGTGCAGACTGAGCTGCAGTAAATCTCAGTTCTTACCTGGGAGACCGTTTACACCTACATTTTCATTGTTACTATTATTATTATTTTTTTTTTTTAAGAGAGAGTGAGAGCACGTGAGTGGAGTGGGGAGGGACAGAGGGAGACAGAGAAGCCCTAGCAGATTCCACATCCAGCCCAGAGCCCCATGTGGGGTCGATCCCACTTGGAGTTCATGACCTGAGCCGAAAGCAAGAGTCAGAGGCTTAACCTACTGAGCCACCCAGGTGCCCCAGCACTCCTGAATTTTCCAACAGCGAACTGACTGATAAAGATACTGTGATGTTGACATTTTAATCTCTTAGCTGCCTACAAACTACAACAGATGGGGCAGAGACATAATAGTCTGACATTTTGGCAAATACTATTAAATTTGTGGTGACCAGTGTTTTGGCAATGTATCTCTTTCGCTGTCAGAGTCTGCGCGGCCTGTACTGGAGAGCCATCTCTGACCGACTAGCTGAGCCTGGCCGGAGTCCTGGTGTGTTTCCCGAGCCTGGCGTGGTCACGGACCATTTAAGAAAAACTGGTTTTATGTACTTGCTACCATGTGTAGACATGTTCTTAAGGTTCTTGGAGACTCTCAGCTATGAAGATAAGCTCTCTCTGTCCCCGTGGCTCACTGATTGCATCCCTCCTGCCTGATCTCATTACAAACTAGAACTGTCACTGCATGTGATCACATGTAGGAAGCCGAGTGGACAGGCTCTTTACCGCACGGCAGAATTAGCGCTGCTGGCAAAGGGTAAGGAAATGCCTGTGGAAGCTTTGGGAAGTCCGTGTGTCTCACAGAACAGAACCCCACGGGCTTGCCCTGCATGGCTCATGAGGCCGCCTGTGGCCTGCTCTGTCTCCAGAGTTCATGTGAGCTCCCGTTCCTCTGGTGCCACCAGCCCCGCACACCTTGCAGAAGCACGAGGGTCCCAGAGTGTGGGACAGAGTTTTATTCCGTTGTTCTGGTGTCCTCTTCTGCTTGAGGTGTCTCTGCTGCCCTGCCCCTGCCCACTGTTACTTAGTCATCCTTTGAGACTGGTTGAAGGATTGGCTCCTCTGTGAGTCCTGTTCCTAAGCCACCGGACAGGGATAGGAGCAGCTCCTGTGTGCTTTGCACGGTAACTCAGCTGCTGTTTGGCTCTGGATGAAGGGGCCCGAGCTCTTTCCGTCCCCACGTGAGGCCACAGTGAGGAGGTGCTGCCAGGGGACCAGGAGGGAGGAGGGCCCTCACTAAGGACCCAAGTGCGCTGGCGCCCCGATCTTGGACTTCCAGCCTCTGGAGCTGCGAGAACGAAATGTTTGCTGTTCAAGGGCCCCTGTCTTTGGTCATCAGTCACAGCAGCCCGGGCTGATGCAGACGAGTGCTCGAATGGCCTGGCTTGTCCCAGCTGTGCAGCGGGCGGCACATCAGCCCTGAGCGTGATTCCTCAGGAGCAAGCCCTTACGGAGTCAGGCAGAGCGGCGCTGTCTGTGCAGCAGCAGACAGAGAGGGCGGGGGTTCTCGGATGCCCACCGAGGCTGCCGGACCCACATGGCTGCTGGGGGCACGCGGAGCGGGCGGGTGTTCGGAGTCTGCGCGCTGTGTCCAGCGGCCCGCACTGCCTGTGGGGTTGCCGCCCTCCTCCCAGACCGGCCGCCCTCGGTTCTCTCGCGGAGGCCGTGCTGCACTGTGGCCTAGGACGGCCTTCCAAGGACTCGGGCCTCGACACATGGACTGTATTGGTTTGATTGAAAAAAACCCCAGCCAGCATTGCGAGGAAGGGCTCAGCAATGTGTCTGTTTGAAGACACATGGAAGAAGTGTCAGTGACCAGACCTGCTGGGTGGAATCGTCAGACACAAGGGGCTTTGATGTTGGTGGTGCCTCCTGGCTGCAGCTGTGGTTTTAGGAGAAATGTCTGGAGCCGTTGTTCCTGTTGAGGAGTTGCCTAGTTTTGGGCAGTAAAACCATCTCGGCAGCTTACAGGACACACCTGCCCGCCCGTAGGCTTGGGTGTGTGACCGTGCTCACCCCGAAGCGGTGTAAAGTCACCCTGGTGCAAGTTAACCAAAAGAAGGGGCCACAATCTACCTCTGCTATGATTCTGTTCTGAAATTCAGTGAATCAAGTATTTATTGCACTCCTGAGATGGGCTTGGCCCCATGGGGAATGCTGGGGCTTCAGTCCTAGTCAAGCAAGAGCCAAGCTCACACTAGCCAGTCAAGCAGGAAGCCTCCAAACCTGTATATCCAGTTCCCGCTGGCCAGTGTGAGCGCATAGGAAGTCCCGTTAAGATGAGAAGCCATCTTATTTTATTCCTTCTGGAACTCTCCATAAAGTGGTAACGTACACAGAAGCAAGTAACGGTCATGTAGACTGTTCATACATCGCAAGTTGTGAATTATTAAGGAAGAAATGATGTAAAACTTAGACGCCATTTCCAGCGAACCCGTGGGGCTTTCCAGAGGGGAGACTGGAGGCAGGCTGAAGGGGCTTTAGCTGGTTGGTTCTGATGAGCTAACACTGAGCTCCTTCAGTCTGGCAGAGAGCTCTAGAGTGAATGAGGGTATTTTAATGGGCAAGGACCAAACCCTTCGGTTAGAATGACCTCTGAGTAGCTTTGGAGTGGCTTTGGTGCTCTCGTTTGTTTATTCTTAGCGAGCGAGCACCCATGTGCACAAGCAGGGGGAGGGGCAGAGGGCGAGGGACAGACCTCAGGCGGTCACCCTGCTGAGCACAGAGCTGAAACAGAACCCTGAGATCACAACCTGGGCTGAGACCGGGAGCCTCCCAGACGCCCCAGAGAGTTAATTCTCAAGTCATGTCCACACACAGCGTGGGGCTCCCACTCACAGCTGCACGATCGAGCGTCACACGCTCAACTTTTAAGTTGATTCTGTTATCTGAGTCAGGATGACAGGTATTTATTCAGAAAAGGGCTTAGAAGGCCGTGAGAGTCCGGGCGGTTTCCTTGGTTGATGAAACAGGACGGTCGGACTCCCAGATCCCAGTCGGGGTGGGGCGTGTCTAGAATCTTTCCTCCACACCCGTGACCTCCCCGACGGAGCTCACCCTAGGCTTTGTGGGGATCGTGAGAGGCGTGTGGTCCTGTCAGGAGTGAGAGCAGGCGCTCACATTTCACTGACCTGGTGGCCTGTGTGCGCTTGCCAGCCTTGTCCGTCGTGCCCGGCCAGGTGTGGCCATGTGAGTCACTGCCCATCTGCGCAGAGATACCTCGCGGGTTCTTAGGTATGTTTCTGCTGTGAGGAAGGTCGGTGGATTCAAAACCAAGGAGAGGAGGTAAGCCGGTCTCCCCGACCCTCCTTTTGCCCGTGGGTGTTAGATCAGGCCCCCGGCCATTGCCCTGCAGGGCCCCGCACGGTCCCGTCAGCCGGAGCCCGCTGAGCACAGCTGGCCTCCGACCGGCGGCAGTGTCCGAACCAAATCTCTCCAGGCAAGTCCTGCTTTGGACACTTGATCCCTGGAACTCCTCTTTCCTGTAGGCGGCTTCGTAGACTGAATGTGGTGTTACTGGTTCTGGGGGATCCATGCTGAAGGAGCTGTGTCCTGTAGGTCATGTGCCTTGTGTGATTATTTTTCTCATAGGATACATTTCATAAGAAGGTATTTGATACTAAGTTTCGAGTTATGCATGAACCCAGTGGCCACTGTTGGGTTACTTTTCTGGCTGACCATATCTTTCATTCTGTAGGGACAGTATGACAGAAAGTGCCCCCTGTGGGCAGATGGCCCCAAGAGAAGGGGTTGAGTATTGCACAGCCCGGTTCTCCTGCCACACTGGCCCCCTCCCTTAGGAGGAGTGAGGGAGGGGAACCATGAGGTCAGGACTGTCCCTCTGAGGATGTGGCAGCACAGAACAGGGAACGGAGCTGTCCTCAGCGAGCCGAGCTTGTCCCTGTTTTATAGGTGGAAAGATTGAGGTGCAGGGGTGAAGCGGTCTGCGCCAGCCCCATACCGGGCGGGTCCTTTAGATGGTGGTCAGCGTCTGCACACTCCCTAAATCTGCTTCTCCGGCCGACTGAACTGCCTGCCAGAGAGTGCCTCTGGGCTGGGCGTGTGCGGCCGGAGACCCACACCAGGCCTGCTGGCTCGGCCGGCTTCACGTGTGCTCGTCTTGGTCCCGGCACAGCGCACGGGTGTTTTTGGCACACTTGCAAACGGCTGGGGTCGAAACTCTTAATACGAGCTGCTCAGGCTTGAGTTCAACATTTTGAACGATTTGGGAGCTGAGTTAGAAATTCAGCTTTTGGAGGCACCTGCGTGGTGCAGTTGGTCGAGCACCCGGCTCTTGATTTTGGCTCGGGTCATGATCTCAGGTTGTGAGATCCGGCCCTGCGTCAGGCTTCGCACTCAGCGGGGAGTCTGCTTGGGATTCTCTCCTCCCTCTGATCCTCCTCCCCGGCTTGAGTGCGCACACTCTCTTGCTCTCAAGTAAAGGAAGAAATTCTAAAAAACAAATGCCAGGGCTGCCTGGGCGGCTCAGTCAGTTAGTGTCTACTTTTAGCTCAGGTCTGGGATCGAGCCCTGAGTCGGGCTCCCTGCCCAGTGGGGGGTCTGCTGCCTCCTCCTCCCACCGGTGCCCTGCTCGTGCTCTCTCCCAAATAAATAAACAAACAAATAAGTAAATAAAATCTTTAAAAAAATAAAAAACTTAACTCTTGGGCATTTATTCATTCAGTATTTACTGAGCTGTCTATCAAAGTATCGTAGCAGGCACCGGGTGCCCAGGTGCCCCTGCCCTGGAGAGCTCACAGCTGAAGTGAAACAGGCAAGAAATTTTAAGTGATTCCGATCCTGCATGAAGAGAGCTTAGCGGAGTGTGTGTGAAGACAAGGGAGTCAGAGCAGGAGAACGAGACACAGTCCTTGGCTTTGAGGACTGTCTGCTCCCGTGGATTTTTGTGGGAGACGGACAGGAGCCATGTGTGTGGCCGTCAGTGATGGTCCAGGGAGGGGCGTGGGGCCTTGTGAGCGACTGCTGAGGGCTGGCGGGGTGTGCGTGCTCAGGGCAGGACTGCCCCAGGCATCGGGATCCCTGCAGCGAGAGCGCAGTGCTTTGTGGACTCTGAAACGGGGTCTTTTAAAGTCCATATAGGTTAGTCTGCGCCATGGCCAGAATACTGACCCTGAAATCAGAGAAAGATTAACCCTTACAACAAGGGCTTATGTCTCACTCACATGAAATTCAGTGCAAGCCGGACAGTTTTCCAGGGCCGACCCCGGGGCTCCTCAGTGCGCCAGAGCCTGTGTCCCTTTCTGCCCCGCCTTGCCCACCTCTGGCCTCCGGGATCCCTGCGGTGGGGGAGGAGAGCTGGAGGGCGGGGCGCCGCTTCAGAGCGCTGTCTCCTGGTTGTGTGACGTCCCGTCGGCTGCGGGCACCCACGGGCGCTGACGCTGCTCACCATCACAGAGAGGCACATGGAAACCGCGATGAAATCCCCCCTCGCATCTGTTGTGGCGGCGGTCATCTGGAAGTTGGGGGCAAGGGGCAGGGGGCCTCGAGCAGTGCTGGGGGGGGTCAAATCAGTCTGACCACTGTGGAGGTTCCTCAGCACATTAACAGAGCCCTACCCAGCAATCCTGCTTCTTGGGTTATGTGTCCAAAGGGAATGAAAACAGGGTCTCAGGAGATGTGTGCACCCCACCCCGTGTTTATCCCAGCGTCGTTCATGATGGCCAAGTGCGGAAACACCCCACGCCTGTCAACAGATGAATGGATGACAATATACATGAGGAGTTATAATTGTAGGTATAATCTCTTGAAAGCCGCCAGGGCAAAGAGGCTCCTTACTTACAGAGGGAAGCCCATCAGAATAACGTCAGACCTGTCCACAGAGACCTGGCAGGCCAGAGAGGGCTGGCAAGATGTATTCAGGGCACTCAATGAGGAGAACATGCAGCCAAGAATACTTTATCCAGCAAGACTGACAACAATACATATGAAAAGGGGCACGCGGCTGCTCTGTTGGTGGGACATGTGGCTCTTGATCTTGGGGCTGTGAGTTTGAGCCCCATGTTGGGTGTAGAGAGGACTTAAGAAAAAACAAAAACAAAAAAATATGAAAAAAGGCATCCTGAAGGAGCTGAAAGGAAAATAAAATGGAAAGTCCCGGGGGACACGCGTGACCCCCCCCCCCCCGCCCCCGGCCTTACCTGCCTGCAAGGAGACGACACACACAGGACAGGAGCGCGGGCAGGGTCCCCGCTGGGCCACCCCGTGTCCCTGCCTCGGAACATTCCAGAACCTAACCCCGTTTGCCTCCCAGGTTTCAGCTGTCACCAGCTCCCAGCGTGTGATTTGGGCAGTTTATTGTCTCTGTGGTGTCCGTGTCCTGACCGATGACGTGGGGGTCGGTCATGGAAGCCAGGCTAGGAGGGTGGCCGGGACGTCTCGTTGACATGATGTGTACAGGGTGGTGAGCGGGGACCCGCATGCGCTCCGGAGGCCCACATCCGTGAGTGCCAAGTAAACGGCCGACCGCTGGGAGTGTGAGTGGCGATGGGCTCACCTCCGTGGCGGGGAGGGCGGTGTGAACGCAGGCTGTGCTGATGGACAGGCGCCCTGGCTCTCCGTGTCGCACACAGCGCTCTTTACCTCTGCATGTGGAGTCCTTGGCCCTTCCAGTTGGGGCTGCTCTCCTGTGTGCTGGGGGCGCGGCCGCCAGGAGGGAGGCAGGCGGCGGGAGGAGAGAACTGGCCTTGCTGAGCAGTCGCTCCGGAGCCCTGATGCGAACCCTCGCGGGAGCGTGCGAGGCAGGCCCCTGGGTGCGTTCTGTGGACGAGGAGCCCCAGGGGGGAAGGAGGCAAGGCGCCCGTGCACGGTCATACAGTTGGCGGGCCGTGTGGTGCGGACTTCGGCCTGGTCCTCAAGGCTGCCGGAGCCGGTGCGGGGAGCGGCTGCTGCCTGGGATGGTCCCGAGTGACCACGTGCAGCGATGATCTGCTCTGTCCTGCCGAGCCGGAGTGCCTTTCCCTCTGTTGCGCCACAGACCATTTTTCTGACACATGGTATTTGATAGTATTTGTGTCGGAGCCGTGCTAACAAGGCTGCTGAAGTATTTGTGTTGTGTTTGAAACCCTAGGCATGTGAAGCTGTTGAACCTTCCTGCCAGCCTCCGGCCACAGAAGATGAAAAGCCTGTTGGGCCAGAACGTGTCAACCAAGAGCCCGTTCATCTACTCACCAATTATCGCCCACAACCGTGGGGAAGAGCGGAACAAGAAGATAGGTAGGCGCCTTCCTCCTGGCTTTCCGGCTGTGCCGTGCCGCCTGGCCTCCAGCAGCTTTTCTAGATTCCGGTCTGTTCCCATATGTCTGGATAAGCTCATCTCGGTTTATGCACTTTGCTGCCATTGTCAGAACCCTGGGCTAGATCTTATTTTTTAAAACCGATTCCATCCAGGGTGAGTCTGCGGAAGTTCTAGAAACTGGAAGACCTCTGTTATCAGGACAACAGGAGAGGGATCATCTGAGCCCAGAGTGGCTTCAGGATTGTCCGAGATCAGAGGGTGACTTGCACTTAGACCAGCCTGGGGAACGGGAACCATGTGACAGTCTCTGCTGGCCCTTGTAGCCCAGGCCTTGTTTGCCTGGGAGCTGAAGATGCCGATTCTGAGGGGTCTGGTGGGGCACTGGGGACCGGTGGAGCCACGTTTCGGAGTAGAGCAGGAGCCCGCATACATTCTTGAGACTCTAAATGTGCTTTTTTCTATGTGCCAAGCTCCACACTGGGTCCCAGCCCTGCCCCCCTCCTTCCTCCCGGCAGACCCAGGGCTTGTGGCACCCACTCTGTCCTTCTCGAGGCCTGGCCTGGCTGCAGGCGTTCTTGGCCAGCTCCCGCTCCCTCGGGGCCCCCCTGACGTTTTGGATGATGGTGCTGGTCACTGCCAGTCGTGAGCCTGTGTGTCACCGTGTCAAAGCAAAAGGGTGGAGAGGCCCGTCTCTGGTGGGTGCTTGCCCGCTCTCGGAGGAGTTTCAGCACAAGACCCGAGAAGCTTTGGCTCTCTGCTTTTGAAGTGCAGTGCTTTCTTCTTCTCTTTTATTTCTACTCAGAACCCCGTGCCCTGGATACAGCAGAAAGGCAGGCTGGCTTGAGGAGGGCCTTCATCCCCGGTGCAGGTGCCCTCACGCAGCGGCGGTTCCAGCTCCCCCGCGGCGCCCTGCGGCGCTCTGCCTGCCTCTGTTCTGCGGCTCCTCTCAGCTGCCCCCACTCCTCAGACCCAGCCGCACGGGTCTGTTCTAGGAACAGAGCAGTCTTGGTCCTGGCTGTGCCCTCTGCCGAGGCTCCTCCCCGGGCCGTCCCCAGACGGGATGCCCCCCCAGTGCTGCGTGCCTTCGAGGCCCGGTTCTCTTCACAGTCCTTCTGTCCCCGTTTGTCGGTTTCTGTCCCCTCCCTCCATTTGCTCACTGCCATGCTGACGGCGGTTAGGAGAGTGTTGCCCAGATGCGGGAAGGAGTGGGTAGATACTATGAACCCCCGGCGGTGGGTATTTAGGAGGGCACGTATTGCATGGAGCGCGGGGTGTGGTACATAAACAATGATGTTGGAACACTGAAAAAATAAAACAAAATAAAAATAAAAATAAAATAAAAGATATTATGAACCCCATTTTACAGTAAGGAAACTGAGATTCAGGGAGTTTAGGTGACTTGCTCAAGCACCTGGAGCAGGCCTTGGCTCGTGCTGCTCCCATGCTTGTTGGCGGGCACAGTGGGGCTCAAGGCCAGAGGGACAGTTTGAGAGTTAGGCACATCCCATGGTCTCAGGGAAGAGTTTCTAGAGAGTTTCTAAAATTCCTTCGCAGCTGCAAGCATCTCATAATAAGCCTTATTCACAATTAGTTATTTGAACACCTTAAAAACACAGTGTTTCCTAAGGGAGCAGGTTGTTCCTGAGACAGAGGGCATGAGTGGGCTGGGGCACTAAACAGACCCGCTGCTCTTGTGTTACGACAAACCCTTCTTTATTCACACCATGCTTGATCCAAGGGCGTTGTAGCTCAGCTCATTGTTCTTGGAGCAAGTGTGGTTTTCTCCCTTGTGCAGAGCACACACGGTGCACCGTCCCGACCCTGCATAGGTGTTCCGGGTCAGTGCAGGCAGCAGGCAGGCCAGAGACACATGAGTGGGAGGTCAAGATGAGATGTAGATCAAGTTGTCTCAAACCGTAGAACTGTCACCAGCAGGACCTGCTGGCTTCCCTGCTGAGCTTGGATGGGCCGTTAGCACAGGGCCGGCAGGAGTGGGCCCACCTCCAACTTTGGAAGGTGCCCTGGAGGCTCCCTTGATGGTGAGGTTGTCTCTCCAAGAGCAAGGTGGGGCTCGGGGGCTCTGTTGTTGGTTATTTAAAACAAGAAGACAGTAGAGGAAGGAATTTGGGAACCTCCTTTGCCTCTTTGGAGGGGAAGACTCGGGTCCTGCTCTGCCTCTGTCTTCTTGGCTTTTTTTTTTTTTAAAGATTTTATTTATTTATTTGACAGACAGAGATCACAAGTAGGCAGAGAGGCAGGCAGAGAGAGAGAGAGAGAGAGGGAAGCAGGCTTCCTGCGGAGCAGGGAGCCCGATGCGGGGCTCGATCCCAGGACCCTGAGATCATGACCCGAGGCGAAGGCAGCAGCCCAAACCACTGAGCCACCCAGGCGCCCCTGTCTTCTTGGCTTTTGAGGTGGGCAAATCACTCTCTGGGCAGACCTAGACCCAACGTCAAGTCGAAGCTTCTCCCCTTTGGGCCCTCTGGGAGTTTCTGGCCTCGCTGGGGTTGGCCATATGCTTTCTCCCCTAAAGAGTGTTTTTAGGAAGCTTTCACTCATTCTGTTTAGAAAAACTTGCGGAGGTTACTTGGGAGACTGGAGGTGTGCAACTCCTTCTTAGGACTAGCTACTTGACTTGTGGGGCCCCTTTTCAGAAATTATGAAGACTTCGGAGCCTGTGACAGCACAGCATTAGTCCCCTCCCCCACCCCCGCCCCCTCTGCCTGGGCCCATGTGGCTGCAGCTCCAACCCCCTAACTCTCCTGGGGCCAGTCCGGCCTCTGTATTGTCCATTCTCAAATTGTGGAGACTTCTTTTTATGGAAGTAACGCCCTCACCTGTTGCGAGGGCTTTAGCAGACGTTGTCCCGTGATCGGTGCCACTGCACAGGCAGCCCGGTGTTCCGCCCCGCTGGCAAATGAGAAAGTGAAGACGGAGCTGAGTGGTCGGACAGCTAGTGAGTGCCCAGCTCAGTCTCCAGCCAGGGTTTAGGACTCAAAGCCCAGGGATTTCTTTCTCTGGAAAATGGTTTAGTCATCACAGTCAGGAGCCCTGCTCATCTGGGCTGAGGATAAATTCAGCGGATGATGCAGGATTTTTTTCTGAAACGTAACAGACGCCTCGGCCAACATGCATGCTATTTGTTGAATACCCATGGGTGGGAAAATGTAATTTATATTCTGTGGCTTCTAATATGTTTTCCGCAGTATTCTCATCAGCAAAGACCTGCCTAGAGCTTTGAAGAATCACGTATCTTTAACCTAAAATTCCAATCTCTATAAATGAATCTTTGTGTATAATTGGGGGAGTTATCATCACAGCAGGGGGCGTGGAGTGTGTGAGAAGAAGAAAGCCCTGGGCACAGTTGTCGAGAACGTCTGCACGGTAACTTGGAATAATTTACCCATCTCTCTGTCTCCTGGTTGCTAGTGTTGCCACCGTCCCAGTTCAGATCTGTGCAGTTGTGTTGTGGCTCAGGTCCTGAGCTCAAGCACAGAGGTAAAGGGTTTTCTGTCATTTGCGCTGGGACTTTGGGACATGGCCAAGCTCAGTGCTGAGGTCAAGGTCAGTGTAAAGGTCAAGTTGGCCTGCACAGGCTGTGCACTGCAGCCTGGCCCTGCAGTCTTCCCCTCACCCCCTCAGACCAGATCCCGTTTGCCTGGGTGCAGTAGAGGACAAGAGACACTGACTCAGAGGCTTCTTCTGACGGTCAGGTGAGGTGACATTCCTAAAGGACCTGGCAGCTGAGGAGAGAAGGTTCCAAACAGCCGTTGCATGCACTGTCCTAGGTGCTGGGCAAGCAGTGAGAAATCTGGGCAGCTTCCTACCGGGCCGGTCCCTCCAATGTTGTGTAAAGAGTGTGGCGTGGCTCCGAGTGCGGAGGGCCTAATGCTGGGCAGCCGTTGGATGGGATTGAGTCTGTGGTTTCTGGGATAGAACCTCGAGGAGGGGCCTCCCCCATGGGATCTGACACACTGAGGCTTGGAGAGGAGATTGTCTTCTTTCCGACATCATTAATCACGTGAGCAGGGATTTATCCTCGATTTACCTTCAGTGCAGTGGGACCTCTTATGGAGGGTACAGAGGAGTCATTCTGTATGTCACTTAAAGTGGCCTGCAGCACCGTCTTCCAAAGTACCAGCCTCTGGGCCAATGAAGGTCTGTGTGACGTACAGGCCGGTACCAGGAATGGCGCTGTCTGGGCTGATTTGTAAAGTTGGGTTTGACACCCCGGCCTGAATTCAGCGTGCCGAAGATGGTGAGAAACTCCTGTGACGAAGCATCCAAGGGGCAGTGCTGACCTGCCTGTTCAGAGCTGGCTGCAGTCACGCTAGCTGTGACTTCATCTAAAGATGAACATAACGCCTGCTGTTTCACTGGAAAAATAAATCGCCAGAGGAGTAATCTGAAACCCTGTGAAATACGCAGAAATCCCAACTAATACCTAGGTTCTTCTGTGTGTGCATCTGTAGATTTCCAGTGGGTTCAAGGAGACGTGTGTGAAGTCCAGCTGATGGTGTACAACCCAATGCCGTTTGAGCTCCGAGTCGAAAACATGGTACGTATTGGCCGCCACCACCTTCACAGGGGGCTGTTTCTTACTTAATATCTGTGGCATGGATCCCATGGTATAGATCTGTTCTTATATTTGTTTTGCCAAAGATTAAGAGGTTTCTGTGAAGGAAGACCACGTCTTGTCATTCCCGTGCCTTTAGTGTTTGGCGCTCAGCGTTTGGATCAGTGAACAGACCCCTGCTGGGCACATGCGTCGCGTCGCGTGTGGGTGACTGGCTGTGAGCCCTGGAGTGATCGTGTTGAAATGCACCTGAGATCGGCAGAGGTTACAAAGTGTATGTTCTGTTGGCTGCTCCGTGTGGGCCTTACCTTACTGCTGCAAGAGGATAAGACGGTCAGGGCTAGAGGGAAGAGCGCGGTCTGGACAGTAGGAGAATAAATTATCGCACCGCTAGTGGGAGTGTTCTCTCGATGCTTAAATCCAGTGTTCTGTTTCCGTGTTTGGTGCCGGCATTAAAGGCTCTTTCTGTAGAGCTGTCTGCTGGAGCCGCTCACCTAATTCTGTGGTCAGTGGGAAGGAGATGTGTATGGGCTCTCCAGGCTCATTCTGAAGGTCCCAGACCAGAGCCACCCGCCTGCCGTGCAGGTCCCGTGTCCCAAGTCTTCTGTGTGCTGCTTGTTATGTAGCACTGCTGTGTACTGTGGCTCATCACCTAGTGCCGTGTGTTGCTATGCGGTGCGGCTCGGTGCTCTGGGTTGTTACCTAATACTATGGATTAGCAGGTGGTCCTGCTTCGTGACTTTTTCAGACTCTTGCAAAGGATGTTGTGAGATGGTTCATGTCTTCCATTAGAGTTTTATGACTCACATTCAGGGGAAGGAGTGGGGCTTTCTGTGAAGCTATCTTGGTGACTGCTCATGCCGTGTATTTGGCCGTGGGCAAGGCACTTGAAGGACCTGGTCCTTGTCGTGGTCAGTGCTGTGGGTGCACGAGGTGCTCTAGGGCCCACATGGAGAGCTGAGGGGGACTTTCTGGGAGAGACAAGGAGTCAGCTGAGAAATCAATGATGAGCGGGAGGTTACGAGGTCGACTGGTGGTTATTGAAGGTGAGGACCAGCTCTCGGCGTGAGGCAGAGGTTTCTAGAATTCATTAGAGCTCTGAGAAACTTGAATGCATGTGAGGCCTACAGCCCTGAGGTCACTCAGAGAGCAAGCCAGTGGGGATGCGTGTTGTCCCCCTCTTGTCGTGCAAGAAACTGCTGGCTCTAGGGTTTGGCTTTTGGGTCAGGTCTTTTAATGACTTTCTGTCTCTTGGCTTGAGCAGGGAATAATTGCTCAGAGGATTTTCCCCCAAAGTGCCTCAAGTGTCAGATGCTCCGTTGGTCTAACACTTTTTAAAAAATTTTTTAAGTAGCTTTCAGGGGCACCTGGGTGGCTCAGTTGGTTAAGCGCCCAACTCTTCATTTCGGCTCAGGTCGTGATCTCAGAGTTGTGAGACTGAACCCCACCTTGGGCTCTGTGCTGGGTGTGGAGCCTGGTTAAGATTCTCCCTCTTCCTCTGCCGCTCCCCCATCCCCACTGGCCTGCCCCCTGCACTCTCTCTCTTCCAAAAAAAAAGGTAGTTTTTTTTTATCTGGTTTAAAAGTAGTATGTGCTTTTTAATGAAAAGTTGGGAAGAACAAAGAGTAAAATAAAAATTGCCACTAGAAGGTAGGTCACAAATCATGGTCAGAATTTAAAGAATGAAATTATGAAAGAGTTCAAGCATTAACAAATGAAGTTATGAACTATTTCAAGCACGTGAGACGGTAACGGGGAATAAGGAGCTCCCCAGTACCCACCTTCCAGATCTGACGACTGTTAACAGGCGGTCATCTTCGCTCTCGCTATTTTTAGAAGAGATGAAATGCGGTGCATTTTGCCTGAGGACAGTAGCCGTCCACGTGCTTTCTGTGCCCGCACTCCTGCCCACCGCCCCTGTCCCTCACGCAGATCGTTTTGTGCTTTGGCTCAAAGTGTGGCACAGGCGTGCTCCTTGCCGCCAGAGCACCTGCTTCTGGGTGCTTCCTGTAGACAGAGGAGAGGTGTGCATGCACACGTAGACGTGTAGTTACATATAAACCTACATGCACTTGTACCCACACACACGCATGTGCACGATACACATGCAGAACTGGACGAGCCAGACTTTGCCGCGGTGCTGCCAGCCCTAGCCCGTCCGTGCAGGACCCTCTCTCGCCTTCGCCCAATGGAGGACTGAGGTCCCAGCACCATGGCGCTGGCTTCCTCACTCCGTCCTGGAGCATGTGGAGTGGGGTCAGGGCTGCACAGGCTGCGGCCCATACAGAAGACAAACACGGGAAGGAGCCGGGGCCTCTCCTATGTGCGGGGCTGGGCTCTGCGACTCCCCGGCCGGCTGCAGATTTCCCACGAGTACACAGCGCTCATCGCTCTGTTCCCTCGCGGTGGACATTTTTGATCTCTTAGTGAATGGTGTTTTGTGTTTTATTTTCAAATTTCTTTTGTTTATTGCCAGATGATAGAAATACCTCTGCTTCTCTTTATGCTGACTTTGTGACTTCGTGGAAGCACTTGCCAGTTCAAGTCCCACTGTCAGTTCCGTTGGGTTTTTACATTTACAGTTTTGTGTTTTGTGAGTAACTGTCTGCCTCCCTATAGTTTCTGTTTCTTGCCTATTGTGCCAGGCGGGGCCTCTGTACAGTGTTGAGAAGCGCTGAGCGTGGGCAGCCCCACACATCTATAACCTGGGGCAGCTCCTCGGAGCCGGGGACACTGTCTCGTTCCTGTCGCGTGTAGCCTGGCACGTAGTGAGGTGAACTGATAATTCATAGTCGTGCTGAGGTATAGTAGTTGATGATACAGTTCCGTACTTCCTTTTTCTCTTTATGTTCACGTATTTTATTTTTCTTTACATTTACATTCCAGTTTGGTAAAGCAACAAAACCACAGAGGAAAGGCACAGCCAGCAGGGCTGATGTCGAGATGGGGCTGTTCAAACAGCCACGGGCTTTCCCTTTCAAAGTTGTGCGTGTGAAGCATGCTTCTGGCTGTCGCCGCAGCTGTCTGCGGGGCTTTATGACGGCCGTGCATCGCTGTCCCTACCCCCACAGGCCTGGGGTTGCCCCTCAGCCAATGCCCTCGGCCCCTAGGGCGCGGTGACACGGCGGCGTGTGAGCTGTGTCCCTCACGCCGCTGTCGCTTGCTCTAGGGGCTCCTGACCAGCGGAGTGGAGTTCGAGTCTCTGCCTGCGGCGCTCTCCCTGCCCGCCGAGTCCGGTCTTTACCCGGTGACTCTTGTTGGGGTCCCGCAGACGACTGGAACGATTACTGTCAACGGTAAGGAGACCGGCTTTCTGCTTGCAGGTCGAACGGGACTCCCGAAGCCCTGTCTGCCCCGCTGAGGCCTGTCCCCGGTCCCCCAGGGTTGGTTCCGACTGCTTGCTTCAGAGATACTGGGGCCGTGCCATGGCAAGGAGTGGCTTGGCGTGCATGGGCTGCAGTGGGCCCGCAGCGTTCCCTACAGTGCGAGGGGTCCTGCTCTGTGTCAGGCCTCTGGTTCCTGTCCTGCTGGGGCTGCAGACATGCCCACAGGCTCCCCCTGCTGTCAGGATCCACTGACCCCCTGGCTTCCCCACGCTTGGTCTGACCTCCTCTCCCCTTGGCCACCCCCGTGCGTGCGGGATCCGCCATCCCCACCCCTACTGGCGTCTGACCCTCTGTGTCTGATCTGTCGCATGCCCCTCCCCTCCTCCTGAGGCACCCGTCCGTCCCTCGCCTGGGCTCCTTGCTGTTCTAGAAGCGTGCCCTTTCTGAGCTCGCCTGTGCTTTTCCTTCTGCTGGCACACTTCCAGACTCGGCTGCTCCCGGCTCCCTCCAACTCTTAGCTCAGACTTCCTTTCCTCTGGAGACCGTCCTCCGTGCTGGGTCAGGTCCCCTGCTGGGTACTCAGGCAGCGCTCTGCCCCCGAAGGCAGCTGCTCACTGGCCTCATCCGCCGTGCCACTCCCTGGTGTGCGGTGGGTCTCCAGGACCTCCAGTCACTTGGTGACGTGGTGTCTGTGGTGGGTGGGTGGGGGGCGTCACGCTGGCTTAGGACGTGTTGCAGCAAGCACTGAGGGGTCCTGCACACGACTGCCAGGAATGTGGGGAGAGGTGACCCAGAAGGGGAGTGGGTCGAGAAGGACTTCCTCCTACTAAGGGACCCTGAGGTTTGAAGGCCAGCTAGGAATTATCCGAATGAATGGGGTGGGGAGTAGGGGGCTTCCAAACACAGAGAACGGCTGGTCCAGAGACCCGTGGAGTGCTGGGGACTTGGTGGTGGCTCCGAGGATCTTGTCCCAGGCGGAGGGGTGGTAGTGACAGGGCTGGGAAGGGAGACAGAGGCCAGACCCAGAAGGGCTAAGGGGTGCTGGCTTTCTCCGCGGGGCTGCATTTCATGGGAGGAGAGATCCGGTCAGAGAAGCCTTGCAAAGGGACCTCCAGGCCGCTCTCTGGAGTACGGGCTGGTGCTGGGCTAGGCTGGGTGCAGGGAGACCAACTAGGGAGCTGTTGGTGTCGCCCCGGGATGGAAGGACCAAGGTAGGGTCACAGCCGTGGCCGGGAGTGGAGTCAAGACAGATGAGAGGGGAAATACTTAGGACTGATGGCCTTGACCCCTAATTACTAACCGATACCCACTGGATAAGAAGTCAGAGCCTTAGTAACCGAGCTCCGAGTTGGTACAGACCAGTCGCGTTCATCTTTGGCGCACCTTCTGTGGGAAGTAGAGGGCCTGACCTCGTGTTATCCAAAGTATCATTAGACATAACAGGACTTGTCATCAGGTTTGCATTTCTTTGCAGTCCTCTTCAGCGGTACATAAGGAAAGGAAAATGATTGATTTTAATTAAGAAATGGAGAACAAAAGTAACTCAGGCTTTCAGGAAAGAAAAAGAGGAGGGGGCATATTGCCAGATGTGGACTTCCGTGGAGGAACACGTTTGCAAGTTAAATTAGGTCTTTTAGGAAACATATTTCGAAAGGAAGGCAGCATAGATGCTGTGAATTGATGATTTTAGGTTGCGAGAGCAACCAGTTGCCACTGGCAGATGGTGAAGGAGCCGCTGGGGGTGCCGTCGGGCCCTGACTCCCCCGAGCTAACCACCTTTCTCCTCTGGTTCCTGGTGGTGCACGGAGGTCCTTTCCTGAAGCACATAGCCATGCATGTTGTTTAATTTTCTTACACAGTGAACACTGTTTATAAAATTATCTCTCGAAATTTCAAAAGCCATTTTAAAGCTCTGCTTAAATAATTTTAAGTGCTTATCTAACCAGTGGAGGTTTTTTTTTTTTTTCTTTTTGCACGGAGAATCCGCTAATCTTTGATCACAGCGCTTGGACACAAATGGCAGATTTGCCGCATCACGTAGCAGTTACAACAGTAATTGGCTCTTGAACTTTCATCTCTCCACGGAAGAGTCTGAATCATTTTTCAGACACTTGCTCCGTCCCATTCCGTCCTGCAAAGGAGCACTAGCTCCCACTCTCTTAGTGACAGGCACGTTTGAAAAGCAAATTCTCCAAGTCCTGAGAAGTGGTATTAAGTTGCCTAGAGATTTCTAGCTGACGAAGACCCACACACACTTTCCCTTGGACCCAGGGGTCCCGTGAGGTAGGGCTGTGGGGACTGTCACCCCTTCGTCTCTGTGAGGCAGCCAGGGCTTCGGCTGAGCTGTGGGTGGGACGGAGGGGGCTGACATCAGACTGAGCTGGGGTCTGGGGCGGGCCGGCCTGCAGACAGGGGCCTGAGGCTGGAGGCCTTTCCAGGGCTGTGAAGCTCTTGGTTTCACTTCCCAGGTTACCACACCACGGTCTTCGGCGTCTTCAGCGACTGCCTGCTGGATAACCTCCCTGGGGTGAAGACCGGCGGCTCCGCGGTAGAAGTCATCCCGGCCCTGCCCAGGCTGCAGATCAGCACCTCCCTGCCCAGGTGGGATGCGGGCATCTCTTGTCCCCCAAGAGAGGGCCCTTCACTATCGTCCTGAGCATTCGTTTTCAGTGGCACCAAAGTCTGAGTTCATCCCTGATGCTTAGGACCAAGAGACGGGCGAAGCGTTTCTCCAGGATAACCAGTAGGCACTGTGCTTTGTGTAAAGTGAGATGGGACAGAGTTGAGGTGTTTCTTACCACGAACAGAACAAACTAGGAGATGAGCCTTTGGAATCCTACTTTTTGTGAAAAACAGTTAATTCCTATCTTTTAAAAAATAGATTTTCTTTTTTAAGGAACTTTATAGGAAAGCATGAAGAAGGGCGGGAAATACATCTCAGGAGTCCCAGAAACCGTTGCTGTTAACTCTTTGTGGTTTTTCTTCCCAGTGTTCACCCACCTTCTTTATCGAGACGTATGTTTGCGCATCAAGACGTTGCAACATTATATCTTGTATCCCAGGTTACGTTTGGATAACCATGTAACATAAGCCAAGAGTTTCCATTTTAATTGCTTCCGAAAGTATGATGTAAAGATCCTCAGTTTGGATGATGAAAGGTTGGCTAGCAGTGGCTGTTGTAAATTTACTAAAAATGATTGAATTGCATACAGAGACGAGTGAATTTCATTGTATGGAAATAATACCTCAATTTAAAAAATGAATTTTGGTGGCTTTAGAGTGGAGTGTCTGATTTCAGGTGACCGTTCCTTGAGTGTTGCTTCTGATTAAAGTAAATATTGCTGTGACTTGAGCTATCACATTCACT
This sequence comes from Mustela putorius furo, assembly GCF_011764305.1. NCBI lineage: Eukaryota > Metazoa > Chordata > Mammalia > Carnivora > Mustelidae > Mustela > Mustela putorius. The sequence continues at coordinate 38,287,303 of NW_025421322.1, read as the reverse complement.
ACCATGCATTTATTGACACCTGCCACATGATCTAGGCTTGGTCTGTCGGAGGAGACACTAACCAGAAATGCCCTCGACCTAGGCTTTGCCTGTTGTAGGAGCTCCTGTCTGGAGAGTACGTAGACTCACCATAGTCCAGTTTGCTAAGTGCTCCTGAAAACAAGTAGAGGGAGGCCACTCTCCCGTTCACGGCTCAGGAAGGCTTCACAGGTGTGATGTTTAAATCGGGCCTTACGGGATTCACAAAAGTTGGCCAGATGGTCAGGCAAGGGAAAATATGGCCAGAAAAGGGGACATGTCTGACTGCCATCTCCTTACTGCCACTGCTCATCTGGGACTCAGCCCCTTTCTGGTTCTGGCTCTGTCCGAGGGACACTGGACTTGGGGATGGATGGCACCTGTGTCGGCCAGGCCCCGGGCCGCACAGTGGCTCTGCTTTCTCCTGCCTTCTTCCCCTGTGGTGCTGGGGGGCTGACACCCTGTTTGTTTCAGATGCAAAGTAATTAGTCTCGCTGTGTTTCAGTTTTTCTAAATACCTCGTCTGCAATTTCAAGTTAATTGCAAACAGCATTTTCTCTGGAAGGACGGGATGTTATAATACGGGAAGTCATTTAGAGTGAGGACGGGAGTCATGCTTCCTTCCTTGACAGAGGAAGTTTATTCCTGACTCATGAGCAACTGTGAAGGTGTCAAATGTAAAGGAATGCATTCACCTTGATTCCTTATGGTATTTTTTTCTGAAAATGTGGTTTGGATATAAAACTTCTCTCTCAGAGCCAGTAATGGGAGGCCCCCAGGAGGCGCATGGTTGGCTCAATAAGCCTGATTTGTTTAAACATCGTCTCTTGGATGCCGGAGGTGTGAGACCAGCTCTGTCTGGAACATTCTCTTCTGCCTTTTGGACCAGTGTGGGGCTAGGAAGCTCTCTTGCGGCACATAGAACAGGTCTTGGGTCTGACCCCAGTCCTTTGGTCTGCGGCCAGGAGCAGAGCTAGAAAGCACTGGCTGGCAGGGAGGCTGTTGGGCCCTTGCTGGGTGGGGTGACCTGGAATCTGTCCATTTCTGGCTCAGTTAAGTATATGGCATAGACTCACGGCCCTTTCTGTGGAAAATCCCTCAGGTTCAAGGGGGAAGAGAGCGGGCTGTCAGGAGGACCCTTCCCCAAGAGAGAATGTTGACCCTTTCCTTCAGTGGCCACCCACTCTCTTGGGGCCAAACCTCCCAGAGCGCAGTGTGTGTATTTGAACCTGAGGGCTATGGCCCAGGAGCCTCTGGGGAGAGGCGGCAGGCTTCGGGTCTGCACGTGGGGCTGCACGCCCACTGGCCTGGGCCCCAGCGGACCACAGAGATGCCACACGACCCCAGGGGGCCTGCAGCCTCTGCTGGTCATTTTCACCTGTGACGCGGAGTCCGTTTTACATACTTTCCATTGATCTGTCCCTCCAGTTCCCGTGGTGTCTGTCGGAATGGTTCATCTAAGGTTTCTTCTTTAATCTACGGGTTTTCACAAGGCAATTCTGAGCATGAGATTTGCAGAATTTTTTTAGAGAGCCGTGGTTCATGGATATTTGAACTAATTCACTGTTTCATCTTAGACCCTACCATAATTCAGTAGTTAAGGAGTTTTACACACACGCTCCCATGCGCACACAGTAGGCCACGGCAGAGCAGGAGCACATGGCATGGCTGCATGTGGAGAGTTGTCCACGTGTGGCTCTCGGCCCACGCTCCCCAGAGCTGGGCTTTACGCTCCCCGGTCCCTGTTTCTGGAATGCGTTCAGTCTGGTGATGTGACTAGTTCTGATATGCCACTATTTTCTTTGATTCTTTCTGTTTGAAGTCTACTCTGTTGCTGCTATTTTAGGTCTGCACACTCCCTGCAGCCTTCTTCTGGTGACGAGACGTCCACCAACGTGTCGGTCCAGCTCTACAACGGGGAGACCCAGCAGCTCGTCATCCAACTGGAGAACATCGGGATGGAGCCGCTGGAGAAACTGGAAGTCACCTCCAAAATCCTCACCACGAAAGGTGGGTCTGAACCTAGAAGTGGTTGTCGTCTTTGTCTCCAGAAGAGATGCCTCAAGAGAAAGAAAGCTTCTTTCTCTTCTGGTTTGCTGCCCTCCTGAGACTGATGAGTCAGGAACACATGGAGGAGGGCAGTGGAGCCCTTGTCCCTGGTGCTGGTCACATTTCCCAGACCCTCAGGAGGGATCCTCTGGAAGGAGTGGAGAGACGTTAGGGGCGCAGACCTGTCGCGGCTCAGGGCCCGTTTGTCTGCCCTGGGTCTTTCTGCAGGTTTGGTCATAGTGCTGTGTGCTCCCGCTTCAACACAGATGCTTTGTTTTCTGCTGCTGGGACGCAGAAGCCGGGCGCCGTGAGACCTGTGTTCAAGTTTTGGCTTCACCATTTAGCAGCTGTTGGTCCTTTGCATGCCGGTCCCTTCCTGGGCAGACGGGGGGAGCACTTAGCACGCGAAGTAAAGTGGGTGCGGCAGACTGCGGAGGCTGCGAGGTCAGTGAGCGATACCGGTCGAGGGGAGTGGATGATACGGAGGAGGGACGGGGTCGGGAGGAGTAAGTGCGAGTACGGTCGGGTCATGTAACGACGTCCCAGAACGTACACGGGCCAGCGAGGCCAAGGACAGACGAGGGGAAGCAAGCTTGCAGAACCTGGCGTGTTTCTGTGCTCTCCATGTGGGGCGAGGCGAGCCAGGCCTCCACGGGAGCTTGACCGGCTGTGGCTGAGTTCCTAGGGAAGGGTGCGCTGGCTGCCTCTTACTCCCCGGCACAGGGCTCCCTCCTCAGGCTGATGTCATCACGTGGGAAAAACCAAGCGGAATGAATGAGTTCATCAGAGGTAGAGCCCCTGCCGTCTCATTAGAGGGAAGGGCAAGGGGAGAGTTTGGGAGAATTTGTCCTGCAGATCATTATACTGTGAAGGAAGGAATTTGAATTGTGTAAAAAAGGGTGGCTCTGAGCCCATCCCGCTGGGGAGAACGCCAGAGCACCTCACATTCCCTGGTTTCTCCCCCTGGTTCTGATGAAGTGTGCGGGAGGGACCCGAAGCGTGTATCTGCCGGTCCTGTCTTGTGCGCTGTCCCCGTCTGTGCCTCTCCTCCTAGGGAGATGCTGCCTAAGTTCAGGTTCCGGCTGTCACTTCCTCGCTGTGTGTTATCTTGGGCAAGTCATTAAACTTCTCCTGGACTTTTCTTCTGTAAAATAGCACTAATAATAGTGTCTACATCACAGGGGTATTATGAGAACTCAATAAGATGATGTATGCAAAGTGCTTGGAACAGCACTTGCTGCATTATTACACTCAGATTTGTTAGCTGTTACTGTCACTGCTGTCACCACCTCCACCTCTACCTCCACCACCACCACCGCCACCGCCACCTCTATCACTTCCACCTCTACCATTACCTCCACTGCCTTCACCTCCATCATCACCACCACCATCGCCACCATCACCACCAGCACCATCTCTACTATCTCTACCACCACCACCACCACTGCCATGATCCCCATCACCACCAGCAACATTGTCACCAGGGCCGCTGTCACCTTTATTGCTGCCACCATTGTCACCCCTGCTGCCATCGCCGTTTGTGTTGCCTTGGCGGGCTCTACTGTGTGAAGGCCCCACACTGTATGACCCAGCACATTTGGGAAGTTTCCATCTTGGACTGTTAAGAGTAGCGCTGCTCTTGAGTATTTTGGCACGTGCTTTGGGGGGGCGTCTGCAGATGTTCCCACCCGTGTATCTCCAGGAGTGGAATGCTGGGGTGGGGTGGACGTGTACTCAGCTTTAGAGCAGAATGCTTTCCCACAGGGGCTGCACTCGTTCGCTCCATCATCGTGTGAGAGTCCGGTTGCTCAGATGCTCACTGATTCTTGGCATCTGCAGTCACTCTGGTGGGGCGGGTGGGTGTCACCGTGTAACACTGGGGTTTTAGTTTGTGTTTGTTTGATGACCAGGGAAGCTGAGTACCTTTCATATGGTTTTGGACACTCAGATCCTGTTTTGTCCAAGTGCTTTGGTCCCTTTTTCCCACTGGGTGTTCTTCTCTGTCTCGCTCTGTTGCTTCCCTGTGTCTCCCCATCACTCCTGACGCGAAAGATGTGTGTGTTCTGCGTATGAGCTCTTGGCTGGGAAGAAGAGTGAATGTCTCCTGCGCGGTTGCCTCTGCGGTCTCTTAGTGGTGCTTTAGGTGAATGGAAGTTACTCATCGTAATACAGTTCACCTAATTAATCACTGTTTTCCTCTGTGGTCCTTGCCCTTGTGTCTCATTTAAAGAAACTTTGTCTACTTTTGGCCTGTGGGAAGCTTTGGATCCTGCCTTAGGCTCATCTTGTCTTACCCCTATTTTGGGGAGCGGGTACTTAGCGGTTAGGTAGGACATGCCTCCCTGACATGAAATACCTTCATCTGGTATTTGGAATTTAATCCTTGCTTTGAGGGTGTGGTCGGTGTTGGAACCCGGGGACTCCGGGTGAATGACAGATAATCCCAGAGCCCGTAACGGGGAAGCATGTCTCATACCTTTTCTCCCCGTCACGGCTAAGCAACTGGAAACCGTCTTTTCGTTTTCTCAGATAAACCCGAGTGGAGATCGTGTGTCCACTGTTGGTTAGGAACTTGCTGCTCCTTTCTGAAGCGGGAATCCTCCTGTTTGTCCCTTTCGGAAGTCCTCGAACAACTTCCTGTGGGCCTGGACCCCAGTCGCAGGGGCCTGTGTGACCGGCCTCTTCCCCGTGCTTCAGCCTCCCCTTTGCCCGTCTCTCCCCTTCAGCTCCCAGCGCAGAGGTCATTCGGATCTCACTTCAGGTGCCTGGACATCGGGCTCTGTCTTTTACACTGGAGGATAAACCGTCTTCTCTCTCGAGAGCTCAGCTCGTGGACTTCCACTCCTGCCCCTTTACCTGCTCATTCCCAGGGAACTTCTCCTCTGGCTTCCTGCTTCGTGGTCACCCTGAGAACCCTTCGTCCCCTGGCCTCCTCTGTCCCCTCCTCTGTTGTCTCGGAGTGCCTCCAGGTGCCCAATGTGTGGTGGTTGTCCCGGGAAGGCTCTCTGTCCCCGAGCAGCTGTGAGTCTCCCAGAGGCCAGCGTGGTGGCCCTTGGTCCTCCAGACCTAGTGTCTGGCTGGTGCTTAGTGCTGAGGGGTTGCCGATGGTGGTGATGGGCAGGGCCTTTCTCAGTGATAGAACGGGCCTGTAGGAGTCTGCCTGGTTCACCTGCTGAGTGGGTGGGGTGAAAAACTGATGCGTGTAAATCACTTTGATATTTCTAATGAGTTGCCTGGGTCCTCTTAGATGCTCAGCTTTGGGCCATGTGAGCTTCTGCCTCTGCTGCTCTGCTGGGACCACCTCCTTCCTGCAAAGACTTTAAGCTGCTCTGCGTTGGGTGAGCGTTGTCTGTCTCCAGCCGGGTTGTGGGTGTAGGTCCAGGGGAGCAGGGAGCAGACTGCTGTGGCCAGCAGAGGGTTGCGGGGCCCGGAGGGAGCCCCCAGGATCAGGCCGTCCTCAGCATTAGACTCCGCTGCTATGATTCCCATTATAGTCTTGGCACCAGACGCGTTCAGCCTGGCCTTGCCACTTACTGGCGGCAGGACGTGGACTGTGCTTGTTGCTTCTGTGATGGGCGGATTCTGCGTACCTGGGAGAGGACTGTGTCATCCTTCTGGCTGTTGGGATTTGCATGCCTGTGTCACAGGGGCCAGCGCGCAGTAGGTCTTCCTGTCACCTGTCGCCATTATCTTGACCCCGCCCTCACCATTATCTTCATAAAGTGTGGGTGCTCTTCCACTCAACGTCTTTGTACATAGCTTGCTTGCTTGCTTGCTTGCTTTTTAAAGATTTTATTTATTTATTTGACAGAGAGAGAGAGAGACAGTGAGAGTAGGAGCACAAGCAGGGGGAGTGGGTGAGGGAACGCAGACTCCCCGCTGGGCAGGGAGCTTGATGCGGAGCTCGAGCCCAAGACCCTGGCATCGTGACCTGAGCCAAAGTCAGATGCTTAACGACTGAGCCACCAGGCGCCCCACCTAGCTTTCTTGTACCCAGTTTCTCAGCCCAGCATTTGGAGAAACTCCTGTCTGACTTGCTGCTTGCCTTCTTTCTTCCCACCGCTGTGCTTGGGGAGCAGGACAGCAGTGACCCCTGTCTTCACGGGTCTGGTGTGGGCGGAAGCCAGGGGTAGCCTGTGTGATGTGGGCCGCGAGGCAGCGGGAAGGTCCGCTCTCCGCTTTCTGCCCCCACCGCTCCCCTGCACTCGCTTGTCCCCTCTGCCTACCCGTCGGCTGTCCGTTTGTTCAGGGCTTCAACAAGCCTTTTCTGAGCACGCCTACGTGGTGGCCATTGTGTGGGGCCCTGGGACACCCAGGAATCAGCTCCGAGTGCCTGTCCTCTGGGTGGGGGAGGGTGCTTCCATGGTCTTTGTCGCCTGGCTCCCTGTGGCCACAGTTGGATGTAGTCACAGCTTGGCCAACTGTCCGGTGTCCCGGGCGCCTCTCACGTCCCCTCCGTCACTCATCCCAGTCCCCACACCACCTCCTGGAAGCTTTCCCGACCCCCAGACGGAGACATGCCACTCCTCCCGCATGCTGCCCTGCTTACACTCTGTCCCAGCAACACTCACTTCACTTGGCTTTGTGTCCCCCAACAAGCAGGCGTTCACATCACGTGGCTACACACGCATCCTGCTGGGCCCATGAATGACCCATGAATCCTTTCCTGAAGGGGCTCTCGGTTCAGCGTGGGTGTCACGCATGTTCGCTGAGTGGGACCGAGTGTTGCAGGCACTTAGCACCTTTCTGCCGCAGCGAGGAACCCAGTGCGGGGACCAGCTGCTGTACTCCTAGGAAGACACTGGAAGTCGTGAGTGGCAGGAACTCCTCCAGCTCTGCGTCCCTGGTGGACATGACTGCTGTGGCCTTCTCGAGCAGCTCAGCCTGTGGCACGGTTGTGGATTCACACGGCTGTGGAGACGTTTACAAGCCCGGTTCGTTGGAAGACCAAGTGGAGTACCTTTTAGCCACTATTACAAGACCTGATATGTTCACCTCCCTGGGAGTGCGGGTGACAAGTGAGCCAGCACGGTGGGGAGCGCAGAGGAAGTTAGGGTGTCTGGCCCTGCAGTTTAGGAACTTTTTTTAGAGATTTTATTTATTTGAGAGGTAGAGAGAGTGGTGCATGATCAGGGGTGGGGGAGGGACAGAGGAAGAGGGAGAAGCAGACTCCGTGCTGAGCAGGGAGCCTGACCCGGGACTTGAACCCAGGATCCTGAGATCGTCACCTGAGCCGAAGGCAGATGCTTAACCGAAGGCAGATGCTTAACCGACTGAGCCCCCTGGGCACCCCAGTTTGGGAATTTTTGAACATCAAATTCCCAGTTGGTTGTTTGGGGCCAGCAGTGTGGCCCTGTGGGAGCACGTAGCTGCCAGCTGCTGCGATGTCCTCTTCTGTGGGGCCCAGGCTTCCCCAGGAGGTCCAGGCACCAGCAGTGCTGATGCAGCAGTGAAAATGAGGAAGAGGGGCGCCTGGGTGGCTCGGTGGGTCGAGCGTCTGACTCCTGATTTTGGCTCAGGTCATGATCTCAGGGTCGGGATCGAGCCTTGCATTGGGCTTGCACTGTGCACGGAGCCGCTCACGATTCTGTCTCTCCCTCTGTCCCTGTCCCTGCTTGGCTCCCCTCTCTTTCTCTCTCAAATAAAGATATCAAAGGTGCATTTCTGAAAATTGACCTGTAGCCGTCTCTCACAGGTCTGTTGTCAGGGCTAGACAGGGCAGTGTCTTGGGGTGTTAGGGTCCGTGATCAAAGGAACGAGACCGATACAACGCGAAGGTCAAACAAAACTTTATTTCGCGCCAAGCATCAAGAATCAAACTGACCGGTCAGGGCTATCTCTTACGAAAAGGTGAGGATGATGTTCCCGACAAGGTCATTCCCAAGAAGGCCGCTCCGGACGAGGCTGCTCTAGATGAGGCCGCTCCGCAGATGAGGCTGCTCCATGATCGGAGCCGCTCCCAAGAAGAGGCCACTCCCAAGATGAGGCCGCTGCTCCATGAGGTTGCTCCCCAGACAGGGCCGCTCCCAAGAAGGGGCCATTCTGGACAAGACCGCTTCCCGGACGAGGCCGCTCCCGACGACGAAGAGGCAACGATGACAGCGACGATGACAAGGAGGACAACCCGGATGACACAGACTCTGCTCCCCACGATGCCACTCTGACCAGGCTGCCACCCAGAGGAAGCCACCGCTGTGGACAAGGCCGCTCGTGGCTCGGGGTGGCGAGGCATTTTGCGGCGAGGCTGCTGGCGGCTAGGGGCCATTGGCATCTCAGGGCCACTGGCGTCTCGGGACCGCTGGCATCCAGGGGCTGCAGGTGTCAGGACCGCTGACCGCTGGGCCGCTGGACCGCTGGTGTCTCGGCACCACTGACGTCTAGGGGCTGCAGGCGTGGGGACCGCTGGTATCTCGGGACCACTGACCGCTGGACCACTGGAGTCTCAGGGCCGCAGGCGTCGAGGGACCGCTGACAGCGGGACCGCTGATGTCTAGACAGCTCGGGGCTGCTGGAAGCTGCACGTGGCTGAAGGCTACAGGTGGCTCAGGGCCCCCGGAGGCGGGGCCTCAGGCGACTGGAAGCTGCAGGCGGCTGGAGGCTGCAGGCGCAGGGACCGCCGGTGGCGGGACCGCTCGCGGCGGTTATAGCTCTTACAAGAGCTGTTATAGCTCCTCCACTCCGCCGGCTCTTCCCTCCCGTGGACTCTTCTGCTCCTGGTGCAGCTCTCCTCCTTCCCTGCTAGCCTCGCAGCAACCTTTATGCGGTTGGTTGAGTCCCGCCCCTATACAGGTGGCCAATCGGATCTCAATCCACCCTAGTGGATATACACATGCTGCACCGATTGGACATCTCCACCTGGCCTGCCCCACCCCTACATCGGGGTCCACAAGCAAGTTCCTCTGGGAGGGGCAGGCCCTTACAGGGGTAGGTGGACTCCTGGCTTCAACCCGCTCCCATGAGCCCTTGCGCAGCTGGCCCGAGGGGACGATAGCAGGATGTGTTATGAGCATCGCTGTGTGGGCTCAGAGACACATGCACGTGAAGGTCGTTGCACGATGCCTGCCTCGTGGACGTGCTCGTTCCCCGTCAGCCGCCCTGGGGCTGCTGTGTGCGGGACGGTGGGGAGTTGCACCAGGTGTGCGTTTCCTGCCCCACCCTCCTTCGGGGGTTCATCTGTGGGTGCCCCCTGCAGCCCAGCTGAGAGCCCAGCTAATGGTGTCTTCCACGTCCCTTACACACCGCTGCCTCCGGACGCCTGTGACACAGCCAGCCTTCTGTGCTCTGCAGCCAGGACCGCGGGGAGCCCGGAGCACATCTCACAGCTCATCTGAGCACAGTTGATGTTTCAGCGGCAACACTTTTGAGAAACGAAAAGTCATCAAACAGCCAAGAAGAGTGCTGCAATTAGAGGTTTTAGTTTCGGTTCCGCCCCCTGCCCCGGTGATGAAGTCCTGCCACACCAGGCTGCTGGCCGCGAGCCTCCGTTCCTTCCTGCAGATCTGGGGCCTCAGCAGGTGTGCGTCCTGCCTCTACCTCCTAGGCCAGCGAGCCCCAGCTTAGTTGGATGTCGCCCCGACTTGGGCAGGGCAGTAAGGCAGTTTTGTTTGTTCTGTATGTGATGGGATTATAGACTTTTAAGAAAATTTCAGATTGCGAAGAACATTGTCTGTCACCTGCTCTGAGCTTCTGGGGTCTTCTCCTCTGTCCCCAACCTTGTTCCTTCCTGGAATCAGAGATCCCACCCAGGCGTGTGTCCCTCTACAGGCAGGGAGCGCCTCCTGGAATCAGAGATCCCACCCAGGCGTGTGTCCCTCTACAGGCAGGGAGCGCCTCCTGGAATCAGAGATCCCACCCAGGCGTGTGTCCCTCTACAGGCAGGGAGCGCCTCCTGGAATCAGAGATCCCAGGAGCGCCTCCTCTTCTCCTTCGCCGTGTCCTCCTCCTCCTCCTCCTTCTGAAGATTTTATTCATTCATTTGAGAGTGAGTGAGAGAGAGAATTAGCAAGGGGAGGGGCAGAGGGAGAAGCAGGCTCCCCCCTGAGCAGGGAGCCCGATGCAGGGCCCAGTCCCAGGACGGTGGGATCCTGACCTGAGCCGAAGGCGGCTGCGTAAGCTGCTGAGTCCCCCGGGCGCCCCACAGGGACCCCTTCTGATTCACCTCTTTTCCCCAGAGCGGAGCACGGTGGGTGCCCTGGGGACGTTAGAGGCTGTGTGGCGAGTATTCCCGGGTGAATGGAAGGGGAAGGCCAGCAGCATGGCGCCCTGTCATTTCCCTAGGCCGCCTCTGCGTGCCAGGGTGCTGTGCCGGGGCTGGCCTGCCTCAGCGTATGTTGGTGCCGACCCCAGGGTCGTCTCTACCCGCTGACGAAGTGTCTTGGGTCGACGGAGGAGGGCCGCTGGGGCAGTGCTGGGACTCAGATTCCTATTGGTCTGATCCCGAAGCTCACCATTTGACTGTTTGATTTCCCACCATCTCCTTTCGGAGTCCTCTCTCCCATCACCACCGCTATGTGTCCATTGGGAGCTTGTGAAGCTGCCTGGTTACTGCTCGGGGGAGCAGTGAGAGGCACAGCGTGGAGTGGAAAGTCCCTGGCCGTGACCTTGGCTCTTTCTCCTCTAGCTGTTTGACTAGGGGGACATTGTTGCAACTCTCTGAGCTTTAGTTGGCTCTTTCATAACATGGCAGTAACAGAGCCGTAGTCTGAGGTTAGAAGACAGCACGTAGGAGATGGTGGTGGCACTTGTTTTTATAAAGGGACTCCAGGGAGAGATGTGTCTTGTTCCCTGGACTCCCCCATCGCTGCCCACAGAGCCCGGCAGCACAGGGAGTGGAAAGCAGGGGCAGAGCTTCTCTCGGGAGCTTGGACTGGCTTCTCCCAAGCCCAGTCCGTTCTTCCTGGGCACCGCCTGGGTTGCACGGAGCAGCAGCGCTGATGCACTGCTTCCAAGAAGTTGACGGGCTGGGGATTGAGTCTGGGGGCTCAGGCACACCCATGCCCCAGGCGGTCACTGTCCTTGCCATCAATCCACATTATCGCTGGGCCCTTACCGGTGGTCCTGGGAGAAGCAGCTGCCTTGGCTGAGAACCCGGCCTCACTGTCTGGGGCGGGTGTGGGGGGGTGAGGCGGGCGGGGGTCAGCATGCTCAGCCCCATGCGTGCACTTGCAGACCCCAGATTCACGGGGCTTCTCCCCATGTCCCACCGGGGCAGTGGGGGTCCCCGGAGGATTTAGATACAGCACTGAGAGGTAAGCGTGCGTGCATGTGTATACGTTTAGGGAAGTGTAATATATTGCCTCATTGTAGAAAATTCAGAAAATAAAAGCAATTTGAAACGACTGTGATCCTGTACTCGGAGGGGACCCACGTTAGCTGTAAGGTGGGCTATACCCATGTATTTTTTCCATGTGAACATTTTTGGGCCGCGAAATCCTAGTGTACATTCAATCTGGTAATCTGCTTCCCTCACGCCACTTTCCCCCCATCTGTTCTAAGTCTAAATCTGAAATGTCTTGGAATACATTTATCTGTTCCACGTCGAATGCTTCCCGAGCGCCCCCCACGTGCCCGGCGCTACTCCTCGTTGCGCGGGAAGGATGCTGATGGCCGCCGGCACTGCTGTGGACTCGCTGAGTGCCGAGCGCAGGCCTGCAGCCTCCCTGCGACTTCCCTGCTCCCTGCGCAGCTCCGTGGGGGGAAGCGAGGCCGGCCCAGCCGGAACAGCTGACACGGCGTGGGGGCCGTGTCTAAACCGGACCTTGTTCTGGTTGCTTTACTTTCGTTAGCTCGTTTCTTCTCCACGACAACCTGTTTTATAGATGAGCACACTGAGGCACGTGGAAGTTCTGTGGCTTACCTAGGGATGCCCGGCTAGAGCCCGGAGTCGAACCCACACAGTTTTCTCCTAAACTGGGCATTTGTAGCCAGGTGGGTGCCCTGCCTCTCCTGGGAGTGGTGAGCTTCAAGGGGCCTGGCTCCCGCCTTGCAGTTGGTGGAGGAGTGAGCTGCTTGATGCAGGCGGTGATGTTCTAACGGAGGTGGGAGCTTCAGAGCCCAGGGGAGCAGTGTGGGATAGAAACCGCATTGCAGCAGAGGAACCTCAGGGTCGGGCTGTGAGGGAGGAGTCAGAATCGGCCACGTAGGAAAGTGGTCCAGGAGACCTCGGTGGGGGAGCAGCATGTGTCGGGGGGTAACTGGGGCTCGGAGGGTGAGGCCAGATGGCTCCAGGCACTCCAGTCCTGTCTGGGCCCTGTCCTCTGGCTCAGGGAATGCACCCCAGAGCCCTCACCTGGTTCCTGCCCATGCAGGGGAGACCTGTTTCTGAAGCACGGACCTGCTGGGATCTGCCTCAGGGTCCTAGTTGCTGTGGGCGCTCTGGCCAGTCCTGCCAGAGAGGATGGCGAGGCTGTTTAAAGAAGTTAGTGTGCACTTCAGGACCGGGGGACCTTGGGGCCTGGCCTCCCAGCAGGTAGGGCCCAAATGCCGTTCTGTCCTGGTGTCCCATAGCCGGCATCTCAAATCCCTTCCATTCTGCAGTAATTCACTGGTTGGAAGATAGAGTTAAAGAATATAGTAATTGGGTTAACGCATATTTACAGAATGTGAATTACTGGTTTCTTGAGATGATTTGGTCCTTTCCGTGGTTTGGGAGCCAAGGCACTCGCTTCGGTTCTATGCCAGCCCCAGAATGCAAGCGGCGGGCAGTGTGACTTCCGGGGCTGCCATAAAGACCAGGGGTCAGGTCAGCTTGTGAAGGTGAGTCCATGTTTCCCGGCAGACATGGAGAGACCGTGCAGACAAAGGCAGGAGGGGGAAGGCAGGGCCAGCGGGGGGCCTGTGCACCCAAACACGTGCACCTGTGCATGGACGGGACAGGTCGGGGGTCACCCACACAGGTTCCCCCCGACTTTTAAAGATTTTATTTATTGGGGTGTCTGGGTGGTTCAGTGGGTTAAGCCTCTGCCTTCGGCCCAGGTTGTGATCCCAGGGTCCTGGGATGGAGCCCCACCTTGGGGCTCTCTGCTCAGCGGGGAGCTTGCTTCCTCCTCTCTCTCTGCCTGCCTCTCTGCCTGCTTGTGATCTCTGTCTGTCAAATAAATCTTTTAACAAAAAGATTTTATTTATTGATTTATTTTATAGAGAGTGTGAGTGCGCAAGCACATATGCAGAGGGAGAGGGGGCAGAGGGAGGGGCACAAGCAGACTCTGTGCTGAGCGCAGAGCCCGAGGTGGGTCTCCATCCCATGACCCCGAGATCTTGAACCTGAGCTGAAACCCAGAGTCCAGACTTAACCAACTGAGCCCCCCAGTGCCCCTCCCGCTCGCTCTTTCTAACCTGCCTGACTTCTCCCTGCCTTCCCGGCTGCTTCCGAAAGGCTGTCTCTCTGGCGTGTCCCATCTGTGGCTGCGGCAGGGCCCCCCTGTCCCGGTTTGTCGGGACTCGCTGCCCCATGTGGTCGTCAGTCTATGTCTTAGGAGCCCGCGGGCCCTACAGTCATCATCCCTTTCCCGACTCCCCATCCTTCCCTGGGTCATTCTGATTCAGGTGGTAACGTGCCTGTATAGGGCCTCTGGACACCACGTGTGCTGGCGGCGTCGGGGGTGCTGTGGTGTCACCGGTACTACCCGAGTGCCCGTCGTGTGTCATGTGCCAGGTCTTGTACTCACGGCTGCGGGAGTGCGATCGCATATCTCCGCCCCCTCAGTTTCCTGTGGGGATCGGAGCCACTACTCCGTTGGGTTGTGGCGGCGATCGGGCCAGACACCTGCATGTGGAGAGGGTCTGGCATATTCCGGGTGTGCCGTGAGCCCCTCATGAGCAGGGAGGCGTGACTTGGCTTCTGAGTGCCTTGCGTGGATGCTGCCCCGTCTGCTCCTGCATGGAGCGCTGCTCTCCGAGGCCCCAGAGAAGCCCTGCGGCCTGGTGGGTGTGCTGCCAGTTCCGGAAGGACCGTGCCAGGACCAGCGCAGTGTGTGGACGGTGTTCGCAGCATGGCTCGGCCCCATGTTCTTCAGCGCAGGCATGCTCATGTGCTCCGTCTCCCGCTGGCTTCTTCCGTGGGTGACTTCTGGGTCCCAGGAGCAGGACTTTGTGTGTGCGTCTGCCTTGAGCTGCCTCCGTGCGGATGAGTGTAGTGGGTCCGGAGCCGTTGGCATGCTCTGGTTCTCGACCGGGGATGAGTGGCTTAATCTCTCGAAGCCTTGGCTGCCTCATTCCAGGAGAGGACATGTAGCACCGAGAACGGGTTCATAGAAAAGGGAAGCCGGGGGTGGGGGGTTGGGCGGCAGCGCGGTGCTCCCGCCTCGGGCCCTGCCGGGTCTACGGGAGGAGGGGAAGTCCAGAGCCTCGGAGCTGGGCCCTGAGCGGATGACCACGGCAGGGCCTTCTCATGGACCAAGGGGCTTGGGCAAACGAGCTCTTCGCACCTGGTCGGCGAGCAAAGGGCCTCGCCTCAGGGTGTGGGGGATGGCCCGGCACGTGACCCTGACCCTGACCCTGAAGCAAGAACGTAGTTTACTCTTCACACATACAGCCTGGGGGAGGAGGACACCGCGTGCGCCCAGGGCCAAGTGGTGGTTACACTCGGGAACAGAGGGAGGCCAGGGGCTGTGGGAGGCAGGCTGTGTAGTCGCAAGGGGGTGGGTGCCCCTGGTTCCTGCGGGAGGATGTCGTTCCCTTGTTTCGCTCAGTCTGTGGTTGGCGGGAACTGAAACTGCCAGTTTGAGGGTCAGCAGGGGCTGGGGGGGTCGGGGAGATGGGGGACCCAGTCATGGGCGCAGGGTGGCGGCCGGACCTGTGGTGAGGCCGGTGCAGGGCCTCCTGGTTCCACCAGATGCCGAGGCAGTACTTGGTGTCAGGCCTTGATTTCTGGCCCAAAGCCGGGCTCGTCTGGCAGGCGTGGGAGCCACGAAGGTGACACAGCTGCTTCCACACGGCACAAACGGGCCCCCCCCCCCCGCGTTGCCTCCTTGCGGTCTCCCTCCCCCCCACGCAGCGCATGAGCGTCCTTAGCTTTCCAGCGCTTCACACACGGCTTCGCTTAATCTGTACCACAGCCCTGTGACGCGGGAGCTGTCGCCCCCTTTCCACACGGAGACGCCGTGGCGTAAAGGAGTCATCACCCTCCGTCTGCTCCAGTCACAGTCGAAAAGGCAGCAGACGCAGGGCTGACTCCTCTGTGCGGATCTCTCCGAGACGGGGGTGGATTTGCGGGGCAGCTCGGAGCCCCCCTGCAGGCTCTGCGGGTCCCGGGCGTGGCTCCCAGTCCCGTGGCTCTGGTTTTGAATCCGTGTTTCCTGAAGAGGGTCCTCTGCTGTCTGTGCTTCTCCCACTCGACGTGGATCTGTTTCTCCTTAAGGGGACAACCGAGGCAGTCCTCTGGGGAAATTCTGGTTACCTCCGAATCCGTTGATTCCGTTTATGTGAGCAAAGGGTGCATTGATTTTTTGGCGAGAGGAAGCCCGCAGCAGGAGCGGGACGAGCCGGCCCCAGGCTCGGTGGTCTGCCCCTCGCGCCTCGTTCACAGGCGCAGCCTCTGCCTTGTACCACCCACGAGTCTGGAATTTTTTTGGTGCTTGGATTTCTCACATTGTAAATGGTTTGCCTTTTCCTTTGCTTTGGGGGGTGCATGAGGATTTCTCAGGGGGATTGGTAAGTCACATCCTGCCTCAGTCCCACCATCCTGACCACCACTGTCCTCGTCATTGTAGAAAAACTGTATGGCGACTTCTTGAGCTGGAGCCTGGAAGAAACCCTTGCCCAGTTTCCTCTGCAGCCGGGGAAGGTGGCCACTTTTGTGGTCAACATCAAGGTGAAGCTGGATTTCTCGTGCCAGGAGAATCTCCTCCAAGACCTCAGCGATGGTAAGCCCCCTGCCCCGCGCCCCCCAATCTTAATCAGCAGGTCGTGGCCCCTCCGTGCCTGTGGCTCGCTCCTCCTAACTTGCCGGCCATTCATTAACTCGAGCTGCCTGAGCCTTCTCCTGGGCACTTAGTCCGCCCACTGAGTTCCTGTATATATCTGAAAGCAATAAAGGTACTTGTTAGCTAAATCATTTCTTAATTCACACTTTTTACCATCCTGTGCTCATGTGCCAGGAGGTCATCTTAAGTTGGTGGAATTACTGCATTTTTCTTCAGGTATAACTGCTGTGATCTAATTAGCCGTGATTGTAAAGTTCTCCCGAGGCTGGTGGTTTCTGTTAGGGAGGTGGCGTCTGGAGAAAACGGGCATTTATACTCCTTGTAGCATTAGGACTAGCTGATCAGGAGTAAGATCTACTGGATTAATTGTGTCAGATCACGAGTGGACGTATGCGTTCGTACGTTCGTTTGGAGGCATCATGGGCCGGAGCAAGATCCATGTGAGATCGGCCACTAGCCTGTGGCGCCTCCTTGTTCTCGCGAGGACCGCAGCCCTGCTGGATTAGGGCCCCACCCGCATGACCTCACTTAATGTTTATCACCTCCTCACAGGCCCTGTCTCCACATATAGGCACATTCGGGTTTCGGGCTTCAACACGGGAATTTTGGGGGCCGCAAGCATTCAGTTGAAGGCTATGGTTTGAGATAGCAGATTCTGCCGTTAGAACTTACTGTGCAACTTTGGGTGAGTGACCTTGGCTTCTCTTAGTCTCCTAGTTTATGAAATACTCGTGAACATCTCCAGGGTTGTCACAAGGACTTACATGCTACCTGCAGCCTGGTACGGGGTCAACAGATGTTAGTTAGGGTCCGTCCCCCATCCCCTGTCTGTAGCATGACACGACATCTCACTGCCTCGTGCTATGAAGCGGGGAGTGGCCTGGGCTCTTGGGCCCAGGGTGCATAATGAGGAAGGGTCTGTCTCCTGCAGGACAGTGATGGTAGCAGCTGGCGTTTCAGAGGCTACGTAAATCAGCTCACTTAACCCTCACAGCAACCCTAGGAAGTAGGTGCTATTAATGTCTCCACCTTACAAATCAGGAATTAAGGCCTAAAGAGGTTGAGTAGTTTTTCAGAGGTCACGCAGCTAGGAAGTAGCAGAACTGGGCTATGCATCCAGCAGCCTGACTCCAGAGTCCTTCCTTGCAACCGTCCTGTGGCCCAGGGGTCAGCGGGGATTATAAGTCTGGGATTAGAGTGCCCCAAGACTCTGGGACATGACGAGATGCAGCTCCCTTTGCCTGGCGGGGTCCTGTAGGGGCTCCCAGCGTTCCTGTGCGACTGAACCAGTTCCTGGGCCTGAACTAGAAAGCTTCCTTGATGAAGAAAAAGCACGGGCCCCTCAGGCCTTGGCCTGCAAGGAATCAGCTGGTACCGAGGCCCAGAGCCCTGGCAGTTAGGAAGTGGGTGTTATCTCCAGGGACGAGATGTCTGTCTGTCTGTCTCTCTGTGGGAATGGGCCTCTCTCTCCACTCAGGGTCTCACATGTACGTGGGCGCTCAGGGATGAGGCTGGCCTGTTGAACTCGAGAGGCAAAGCTTAGTTACGGTTCCGCGTTCCTGTGACGGGGACGGTCGTCTTCCCTCCTGAGGCGTCTGCAGCCACGCCGGCCACCTGGTCCCTGGAGTGCACCCAGTGGTCCTGGCTGAGGGCCTGTACTGGCTCTGCCCTCACCTGAATCTCTCTCCCCCACAATCTGCACCGCCCCCCCAAGTGTTCAGCTGGCCGCCCCGACCACATCAGCCGGACCAGCACCCCGGCCCTCGTCGCTCCGGTGGCACCTGCGTTACTGACTCTGCACTTGTTCCTCCAAGTGTCGTGTTGGTTTTTCCTGCCCACCTGCCTCCTTCCGCTAGAGGAGAAGTTTCAGGCAACCGGGACCCCACCTGTCCCCTTCAGCCTCCATTCACACCGTCCGGGGCGCTACGGAGGAAGAGTTGGTGTGCACTGCGGGTCTGGAGGCCTGAGTGAGCCCCTCCTCCCCCTCCCGCCCGTAGTGCGGGGGGCCCACCCCGGAGCACTGGCACCCTGGGTGTTAGGGCCTCAGCGTGGGAATTCGGCGGGGGACACAGACATTCAGTCCATAACAGTCAGCATGAAGTTTGCTCCCCTGTGCTCTCTCTAGTGTTTAACTGTAACGAGCTTCTTTGTATAATACTAATATTTGATTAACGTTTTTTTTTTGTATATTATTAACAAAGGCAGAAGAGCAAATTTACTGTTGGACACATAAGAAACTGTGAAAATGTCAGGTGGATTTAACATTATACCAGGGCTTAAAGAGTATTGGATTGGGTGGATTTTTTTCTGTTTATAAACTGCCTGATACCACCAGACTGCATTTTTCTGCAAGGAGGCGGAGTGTTGCAGACAGAGGTCCTGACTTCTTTTTCCCAAGGGAGGAGTGTGGCAGAATAAATGGTGCTTGACACCCGCCGAGGGCGGGATTGATCAGCTCTCGTCCCAGGGCCATGTCTGGGCAAGCAGACGTCCAGCCGAGCCACCCGGCTGTGGGGAGTGTGGACAGGACACTGACGTGGCTGCCTGCCAACGGCAGCCGCTCTCCCTGAGAGACACGACAGGAGGGCTCCAGGGGCAAACCGTACCTGTCCGCCTGGTGGCTCTGTGAGTCCGTGTGTTTGTCGTGGTGCGAGTTTCTGCCTTTCGCTGCAGAGCTCTGCTCTTCCAAGCTGAAAGCAGAGCCGTGGTCCGGGACTTGTAGTCTGAGAGTACCTTCTCCTGTCCTGTGAGAGAAAACCGCATCAGAGGGGCTGGGGTCGCCGCCGCTAGGTGTTTTGTGAACGCAAGGCTGGTCTGATTTCCCGTCAGTTAGCCACAGCACAAGAGTGATGCGGAACGTGGGGTCGCTCGCTGGATGCCCTCTCTCCTGGTGACGGTTGTTTCCACGGCCAGCTGTAGAACTGGAGGCCCAGGGTCTTAATGTCCACCACCAGGGTGAGTCTCACAGAGGAGAGGGGGTGGGCGCCGAGGCCCACAAGGACCTTCCAGAGTCTGGTGAGTGGATGATGCCGTGTCTGTGTAGTTTGGGCTAAGGAGTCAAGAATTTAAGAAACAAAACAAACATAAAAGAAAACAGAAACTCCTCCAGACTCTCAGATACAGAGAACACACTGGTGGCTGCCTGAGCGGGTAGCTGGGCAGAGGGCACCAAGTGCACTGATGTGGACGGGCACCTGGTGGCAGGTAGAGGTATTGAGTCACTGTGTCGCATGGCAGAACTGACGTTACACCGTGTGCTGGCCTAACGCCAGACAGGCCTTGGTGTGGGCCTGCCCGGAGACAGCCGTAACCGCAGTGCCGGTGGCCTCTGGGGCTCGGGAGGTGACCCGCGTGCGGCTCTCTGTGTGACACGGTCAGAAGCCTTCATCCCGGAAGCACTCATGGACTCGGTTTGTCTTCCCAGCGTGGACTCAGATTACTGAAATCGGATGCCATGTTAGGAATTTAGGACAGTCAGTATAGCCGTCTTGCGGACGGGACGCTGGGTTCTGGGTGGGCTGCAGGCGTGTGACGGGGAGGTAGTGCGTATGGAGCGGTGTCGGTGCCGCATGTAAGCCCGGACTGGCCGCTTGACTCGGGTTCTTTCTGCTTAAGCTGCCCAGCGGCTCTGGAGAGTAGATGGTGGGCGGACGGATGTGGATGAAAGCAGACCAGAGAGAGCCAACCGTGAGATGCTGTGTGCGATCCTCGTCCTATCCTGGGTTCAGTGAAAACACTCGAAGGAGATTTTGGGGACCTCAGCGTTCCTCGATGGGGCACGGGAGCAACAGCCTTCTTTGGCCGCCACCCTGCGCTGCTGAGGACGCGAGGGGCGGGCTCCCACACCCTGCGTCCCTGAGGGAGAAGTCCCGGGCTGAGGGCCGGCGGCTCTCCCCTGGGCTGTGCTGCGGGGCGGGAGGGCTGCCGCGGGCCTCTTCTGCGTGCCCAGCTGCGGAGTTTTTGGCTTCTGCGGTGTAGGTGTGGGCTCTTCTCCCTGGATTCCCGGACCTCCACAGAGGCCCTCTCGGTGGTGGGTGATTGTCTAAGTCAGCGTGCCAGGGGGAGACGGTAGAAAACTCACTCCTCCCTGATGACGATGCCACTGTCTGCCAAAGTAGTTGTACGCTCCTTTCAGTAACTCCTTTGATAGAGTTAATATTGGTATAGGGAAGCTGTGTGCGGATGTGGAAAAGGGTGAGTCACTGATTTTGTGACAGTCTGATTCTAGCATCCGGTCTTGAACCAGGATTCTTGTGTGGAAGAAAGGAGGTAACAGTTGTAAGAGAAGAGGGATTGGGTAAAAACCTTATAGTCTGGGCCTTGAAAAAAATCACAGCATGAAATTATAAGGTGTTGGGGTACCTGGGCAGCTCAGCCGGCTGAGCAGCCAAATCTTGATTTTTCTTGGGGTCCTGAGTTCGAGCCCCGTGGTGGGCTCTGTGCTCAGCCGGGAGTCTGTAATCTCTGCCTCTCCCCCTGCTTGCACGATCTCTGTCTGTCAAGAAAAAGTTAATTAATTAAAAAAATGAAATAATGGGGCCCCTTGAGTGACTCCGTTTCGGTCATGATGCCAGGTTTTGGGATCGAGCCCTGTGTCAGGCTCCCAGCTCAGTGGGGGAGCCTGCCTCTCCCTCTGCCTGCTGCTCCCCCCGCCTGTGCTCTCTCTCTTTCAAATAAATAAATACACTCTTAAAAAAAAGAGAGAGAAAAGCCCGGAACCGACTGCCTTGAGGTCAGGGCAGGGCGAGCTTCCGGGGAAGACGGACGCTGTGCTGGTCGTGAGGCCGGCAGTAGGCCCCCGGGGGGCTGGCAGGACCCTGTGGCCTGAGCCGAGCGGTGGGTCCAGTGAGTCTTCATCCAACGATATACTCTATGCAGCTTGGTCAGTGTTCTGTTTTACTCTAAAATGTTTTTATAAGAACAAAAACATCAGATATGTTTCCATAATACTGCTTTTGCATGACAGCTTTTTCATGGGACCAGACTGAAAAATTGTTTTTATCCATGAAGTTTCTCATCAAGGCACCGGCTTGAAGGTCATGCCTGGCCGCTGCGTGTGCCTCTCCGGGTCGGGATCCCACTCATTAGCCCCCGTCTGGTGTGGGTGCTGCTTCCTCCCTCCGCACTCACCAGTCCTGGTTCTGTCTTTTGTCGTATTCCAGAGTAATGACATTCCTGGCTGTTGGACCTTGCCTGTTTCTTGAAATGTCATATTGTTCTGAATGATTGTAACTGTTCCTGACCTACGATTCCAACTCTGTGCTGAGCCTGGAGTCTTTATTTCTGCTCCTGAAGTCCACAGCTGTGTTTCCAGCTGGCTTCCTGGCATTGTCACCTGGAAGTCCCCACAGCAGCTCACGTGCACCCCATGGGGACCCCGAAAGGCTGCAGCCCCCCTGCAGAAGTGCTTCTTTCCCTTTCTTTCCTCGTGGACGACAGTGGCCACTGAGCACTCTGAAGTGGACTGTTCTATGACCGCTGAAGCTCCATCTTCTCCCTACCATGTCATCTGTGCTCTGCTGAATGTCCCTGTGTCCCCCTGCCTCTGCCCGGCGACCACTGCAAGAACGCACTGATCTCCCGCCACGGACCTTGCCTTCTTGAGTTCCTCCTGTTATGTCTTTGCTTTTTCTTGAAAACAAATGTGCTTCTGACTTTGGAGTGTCATGTCCTGCATCATCTGGTCCCAGCAGCCGCCTGCCCCCCGGCCTCCCTCCTGCTGGGGCGCCCTTGCATCTCCCACTTGGGCTGCTCTGAAATACTGTGTCGAGTGGCTGCCTTTTCCTCCACTTCCAGCGGCGGTCAGCCTTCGCCCGCTGGCCCAGCTTCGCTCACTTCCTCTTTGAAGGCCTCCAGTAGCCTGTGTTACTCTGGCACCTCCGAGTGCTGGTAGTTTCTCCCACCCGGCTCCTGCCCCCGGCCGGGCCTGGCTGAGAGAGGACGCCCAGCAAACAGTCACTGAAGGAGGGAAGACAGGCATGTTGTGAGCCGCAGGCAGTGTTCCTGACCCTGAGCTCAGGGAGGGGAGAGCCGTCGGGATGGCCAGACTCCTGGGTGCAGGGCCCCCGAATGGTGCCTCGTGGAAGAGGGAGCTGGACACCAGAGGGGAGGGAGTGGGCGGAGAGAGGAGTGGGCGGGGCGGAGAGAGGAGTGGGCGGAGAGAGGAGTGGGCGGGGCGGAGAGAGGAGTGGGCGGGGCGGAGAGAGAGAGTGGGCGGAGAGAGAGGAG
Source organism: Mustela putorius furo (assembly GCF_011764305.1). Classification (NCBI taxonomy): domain Eukaryota; kingdom Metazoa; phylum Chordata; class Mammalia; order Carnivora; family Mustelidae; genus Mustela; species Mustela putorius. The sequence continues at coordinate 38,265,086 of NW_025421322.1, read as the reverse complement.
AGGGCGGAGAGAGAGAGGAGTGGGCGGGGCGGAGAGAGGAGAGGGCGGAGAGAGGAGTGGGCGGGGCGGAGAGAGGAGTGGGCGGGGCGGAGAGAGGAGAGGGCGGAGAGAGAGAGAGGAGGGGGGGGGGGAGGAGAGAGGAGTGGGCGGAGAGAGGAGTGGGCGGAGAGAGGAGTGGGCGGGGCGGAGAGAGGAGAGGGCGGAGAGAGGAGTGGGCGGGGCGGAGAGAGGAGTGGGCGGAGAGAGGAGAGGGCGGGGCGGAGAGAGGAGTGGGCGGAGAGAGGAGTGGGCGGGGCGGAGAGAGGAGAGGGCGGAGAGAGGAGTGGGCGGAGAGAGGGTCTGGGTAGGACGGTGGGGCGGGGGGCTGTGGAGGCCTGATACTCCGGAGAAGAACTGGGGGCTTTGCTGGAAAGTCCTGGCGAGCCGCAGACAGCTTTTCAGGAGGTTGATGTGGTGGAGATTGCGGGTGGCTGCGCCTGGCCTCGCAGGGACAGGTGTAGCAGTTCCAGGAGGAGGCGCGTCGGTCTCAAGCAGGAGAGAGCCTGGTTGGCTGGGGAGGGGGCTCGTGCAGGAAGGGGACTCCGGGGGCCGGGGCCGGGGTCCTTTCCCCACTGCGCGGCCTTCCTGAAAGACGTCGTGTGTTTGCGGCCTGGCGTGCAGCAGCCGGCCGGGCAGTTTGGTAAGCTCTGTCAGGATTTATTCCGTTCGCTGTGGAAATATCCGTATTTTCTTGCCTGAAATGCCTCATGCTTATTATGCGTAAGACAGGCTCTGCCCACGGGAAGGTGGGCACGTTCAGTGCTTGGTCCGCAGTTGGAGATGTAAATGAAAAAACCCATATTTCCAGGGCGCGGGCCTGGCTCCGTCCATGAAGCTTCAGATTCTTGTTTTTTTTTTTTTTTTTTTAAAGATTTTATTTATGTATTTGACAGACAGAGATCACAAGTAGGCAGAGCAGCAGGCAGAGAGAGAGGGGGAAGCAGGCTCCCCTCTCCACTGAGCAGAGAGCCCGATGCGGGGCTCGATCCCAGGACCCTGGGATCATGACCTGAGCAGAGGCTTAACCCACTGAGCCACCCAGGGGCCCCCAGATTCTTGTTTTTAGCTCCGGTCTCGATCTCAGGGCTGTGAGCTCACGCCCTGTGCACAGCCCACGTGACCAGGAGCAGAGCCCCAGCCCTGTGTTCGCATCTCCGTCTGGCATTTCCCTGTGCTTTGCTCCTTCCCAGTTTCACGATAGCGGACTCCGCAGCTCGGGGCGGCCGCCGGGGCGAGAGCTGCTGCTGTGCGATGGGCTCCCGCTTTCCCACTGGTGCCTCACCCCGGCGCCGGGCTCCAAAGGTGCGCCCGTCCGGGGCTGTATCCTGTTCTGCTGCTCTCTTTGAAAAGAATTCTTGGAAATCTCAGTCTTACTTTTTGCAAAGAAATGACTCATCCTGAATTATTCAGAAATCAGAGGTGGTGGAGTCTTACGCCGCATCTCTTTTCTCTTTACAATTCTTAGAGGCCTGAGGCTTTCGCAGATGTGTGTTTTAAGGATGGCCAAGGATTTTACTGAATCATGGCTGTGCCGTGGCTGGAGAGGACCACCGGTGGGGAGAGCTCCGCACGTCGAGGGCATATCACTAAGGCACCGCCTGTTGGTTCTCGCAGCTCTCTTGCCGTATCCAGGAGGTGGCGCTGCTGTCCTCGGAGGCGGCGTTTGGTCTGGCGCCCATGCTCTCTGGCCTCTCTCCTGGCACGGGTCCCCGCGGCTGCAGCTGCGTCCATACGTTCAGTCTTCCTCGCCATACAGGGCTTAAAAGCGGGGCCAGTGTCCTCTGTGTCTCTTAACTCCAGTCCCCAGCGCTGTGCCTGGAGCTCTCCGTTTCGTCTGCCCAGTCACCCTTGTCCCCTTCAGCCCTGCACACGGAGTTCCTCAGGGCTCCACCCAAGGTGCTCTTGTGTTTTCCGAGTTCCCTCTTTCTTAAGACCCTGTCCTCTGCTCACGTGGCTTCAGGAACCGTGCCGCCTGGGCCCGACATCCTCTCTGCACTCTCGGTCCGTGTACCTGCCGGCGTGTCCGGTGAAGCTCTTCCCTCTGGGGCTCACAGGTGAGTGTGGGTGCAGGTTTGGCTGCCGCTGCTCCCATCTCCAGCGGTGCTGTGTTTCCGTAGTGCGCTCAGACAGTCTCTGCGGCTCTCCGCTTGGAGGTTAGAGCTTTGATCTCACAGGGAGCAGGGAGAGGCTGGGGCGAGTGCAGGGGCTGGCAGTCCCCCCCGCCCCCCCCGGCCAGCTCCGAGGAGACACGGTTTTGAGATCTTACGGCAGCCCCCTCTGCTCCCCGGAAGCTGCCTGGCAACACCTTTCAGGTTCGTTTCCCCTGTGACTTCTGTTCTCTGATCAGTTCGTAAGAAGTTGGTCTGGAGTTTCTCGAGCTTTTCTCTTCTGGGAGGGGATTGTGCCTTCCTCAGTTCTGTGCGTCTCCAAGCAGAGCTCAGAGGCCCACCCCCTGGGTCGCAGTGCGGGCCTGTGGTCGCTTCCAGACCGTGCTGGCTGCTGGGCAGATCACATGCTGCTTTTGTTTTGTGTTCAGTGGCTTACCTGCTTCCTGTCTGAAGGGCAAGGTTATGGACGCGTTCAACAGCCTGCCCAAGGTGTGGAGCCATATTGCCCACCCGCCTTCTGACTTGCAGACGGTAACTTCACAGCTCGGCGGCTCAGCCTGGGAAAGGTCAGCTTGTCCGGCTTCCTTGGGGCTCTCATGACCACATCTGTGAGTGAGAAAAAGCTTTGCAACACCCTGAAGCTGAGTTCTTGCCCCAGATTTCTGTCTAGTGGCCTGTGGGGGTGCCCGTATCCCTGGGCCACTGTTCATCCTGCAGGTGGGGCGGCTGACTCCGTTCTTGGATGTGAATTCCGGCGGGAAGATCACTTCCTAAACCACCAGGATAGAACCATACCCAGCGGGCTGTCATTCCTCCGCAACAGGTGATCCTTCGCTGTCCCGGGAGCCGAAGCCATTGATCACCCTGCTGTCATTCCTGCCACGCTGGTGGGGATTCGCGGGCAGGCAGGTTAGGTAGGTGTTCAGTAGAGGGATTCAGGAGGTTTTCTTTCTCCGAAGAGAAAGGGATGATTTTCATGGATCCCCGCAGGCCGGTTTGCTGTGAGCTTGTCTCGTACGGATCGCCGGCCCTTCTCCTTAGCCCTTCCCACCGCTGTAGGGTTCTGGCCGGTCTCCTGGCTGCTCACCGTGCTCCCTGGTCCTTCCCAGAGCAGAACCCGACTGTGTCTCCTGTTGGACGACTTCCCAGGGCTCGGGACAGACTCTGGATCAAGTCCCCGGCGCGGCTCACATGGTCCGGCCGTCGTGGCCGGTTCACCCTCTGCGGAGCCTCTTCTCTCGCTGAGCTCGTGTTTCAGAAACACGAAATCACGAGTGTCTGTCTGACCTGCCGAGCTCTCTCAGGCTTACGGTCTGGGGGCAGCCGGCGGCTCTCGGACTCGGCTGCGCTGTGGAATCGCGGGGGATTCTTTACAACCTCTTCCTGGCCCCCGACACCCCTGCCCCACAGTGGTTTGATGGGCGTGGTGTGATCTGGGTTCCCGGGGGGGGTTTTTAAAGTGCGCCTAAGGATGCCTGCCTGCGGCCCCGCGGGGACCCCTGAGAAGGGACGGTCTTCCGTCTTGCTGGAAAACTCCGTCCTTGGCTCAGGCCAGTGGTTCCCGACTTGGAATTGGGGCCGCTGCCCGCGGACAGAGCTGGACCTCACTATCCATTTCCTGCTCGGGAAAGCCTCCTCCCTGGACCAGCCTGGAGGCTTTTCCACCTGTTCTGTCCTTTCAACTCCCACATGTATTTTAGATTCAGTTTGTCCAAACCTCAGCGTCGTCTGTGGGAATGCTGCAGGGTCTGTGTTGACCTGCCCATCAATTTGGGGAAAAATCGGCATTTTTGTGGGAGTCTTCATATCTATCAGTATTGTCCACTTGTCATCGCTATGGTCTTTCATACTATACTTTAATTTTCTTTATAAAGGTCTTACGGTATTTTACTGGACTTATTCCCAGGTACCTTACTTTTTTTTTTTTTAAGATTTTATTTATTTATTTGAAATACAGAGATCACAAGTAGGCAGAGAGGCAGGCAGAGAGAGAGAGCGGGAAGCAGGCTCCCCGCTGAGCGGAGAGCCTGATGTGGGGCTCAGTCCCCAGACCCTGAGATCATGACCTGAGCCGAAGGCAGAGGCTTAACCCACTGAGCCACCCAGGTGCCCAGTATTTGAGTCTTTTTACAGAAATGCAACTTACATGAAGTAATGGGCACAGATGTCACATACACAGCTGGATGAGTTTGTATTTTTTAAGTTACTTTTAAGGCTTTATTTCTTTGAGAGAGAGAGAGAGTTGGGAAGGGGGGGAAGAGGTGAGGGAGAGGGAACCCAAGCAGACTCCGTGCTGAGCACAGACCATGACGGGACTCGATCTCACAACCCTGAGATCAGGACCTGAGCCCGAATCAGGAGTCAGACCCTTACCTGACTGAGGTGCCCAGGTGGCCCTGGGTGAATTCCCATTTTTAGGCTCCTTTATCCTTGCAACCAGTGCCCAGAACTGGGTGGGTGACTTGTACCTCTCTGGTTTCCTCGAGTCTTGTCATCAGTGAGGACTCCGTACAGAGATGACCTAAACTGTGGCTTCCGTTACGTGGACAGTAGCTTTGCCTGCTCTTGACTCAGGGAATAGGTACAGCTGGTGCACACTCCTGTGTGTCCTGTTCTTTCTTCCGTACACAGCACAGTCATCCAGTCCCGGAGGCCAGAACTTTCGTGTTCCTACTCGACATTATGACTGAGAGTCACACGTGCTGTCGTACGTTGCGTCTGCTCCTCTTTATTGCTGGGTGCTGTTTCGCGGTGTTAAAATACCACAGCCCATCCGCTCGTGCTAGGCGTTGGAGTTCTTCCCAGCTTTTGGCCATTTTGAATCGCTGGAATTTTTCTGGCACAGGCATTTGGTGGACATGAACCCACATACGCCTTTGAGTGGTTCTGCTAGATCGTGGCTCACACGTATGTTTGGCGTGAATAGGTGTTTAGCCGTCCGGATTCTCGGGGTGCTTGTTTGGATTCACACACACCATGTGCGGGGAGCTCTGCTGCTCCAGACCCTTACCCACCACTTGGTATCATCGCTGTTTTGAATTTTAGCTCTTCCGGTCCATGGGTGGTGGCATTTCATTCTGGTTTTAATTTGCCTTTCCCTGATAACTATTGATGTTGCCCAGTAAGAACAAGACTGTGTTCTAGCAGACACTTCCCATGATTGTACGTCCAAATGGTAAGCAAGCACATGAAAGGTGTATAGTTACCAGTTTTAATCTTCCCGGCTTTATTGAGACGAAATTGATGCGTGACACTCTGAGTCGCCGTGTGTTGATTTGATTCACTCCAAAATGATGACCACCTGTAGCTTGAGCCGACCTCTTCGTCACACTCATGGTTTCTTTTTCGTGGTGAGCATTTTCCTAAGTTTTTATTTAAATGCCAGTTAACACACAGTGTAATTCGTTCCAGGTGTACAGTGCAGTGAAGCAGCACTCCCATATAACCATGCTCATCACAGTGCCCTCCCGAAGCCCCATGACCCGTTGCCCCCACCCCCCACCGCCGCGCTCGTGGCGGTCAGTCTGCTCTGAATTGACAAGAGTCTGTTTCTTGGTTGGCCGCTCTGTTCCCCTCCCTGCAACGGGCTCATTTATTTCTTAACTGCTGCGTATGAGTGAAATCGTATGGTAGTTGTCTCCTCCGAAGGACTGATTCACTCAGCGTCACACCCTCTAGTTCCAGCCACATCATTGCACATGACAAGGTTCTAGTCTTTTTAATGGCGGAGTCATATCCTGCTGTACTTGCCACAGCTCAGTGTGTTCCTCAGTTGGTGGACGCTGGGACTCTTTCCCTAATGTGGCTCTTGCTCACAATGCTGCTGTGAACACTACGGTGCAGGTGTCCTTTGAATCAGTATTTTTGTATGCTTTCAGTAAATTCTTAGGAGTGTAAATGCTGGGTCATAGGGTAGCTCTGTTCTTAACTTTTTGAGGAACCTCCATACTGTTTTCCAGAGTGGCCGCACCAGCTCGCATTCCCATGTGGTGGGAAAGTTGAAGATGTGCTCTTGTAGCCATTTTATGTAATATGCAACAGTGTAATAAACATAATGTAGTGCTGTGCGCTGGATCCCCAGAATGTACTCATCTTCTAATTGAAAATTTGTATCCTTTGACCAACGTTTTCCCTGCCTCTAACCATCCGTCTCTATTCCTATGAACTTGGCTCTTTTGGATATGCATATAGCGATGTTCGGTATTTCTTTCGGGGACTTATTTCTCTTGGCATAATGCTCTCAGGCTCCATCCGTATCGTTGCAGATGGCAAGCACTCGTTTCTTGTGGGATAACGTTGGGTTGCGTATATACCACATCTTCTTTACACTTTCCCTCTGTCGATGGATATTTAAGCAGCTTTTGTGCCTTGGCTGTACTGTCAGCATAAGCACGGGAGTCCGATACCTCCCTGAGATCCGATGTTCATTTCCTTGGGGCATATACTTGGAAGTGGGCTGCTGGACCACAAGGCAGTCCTGCATTTCTGAAGCATCTCCACGCTGTTTTGTGCAGTGGCTGCACCAATTTGCATTCCCACCAGCAGCGCCCCGGGGCTTCCTTTTCTGCACATCCTCGCCAACCTGGACCTCTTGTTCGATGCCTGCTGTAAGGGGTGCGAGGCGATGGCTCGTTGGGGTCGGATTCGCACCTGCTGCCGTTGCAGCTGTTTCTTTGGAGACCCCGTCCTTCTCACTGTGGCCGGTTTGTCCCTGAGCTGCGTGCGTTCTTCCTATGTTCTGATACTAACCCCTAACCAGAGAGATCGGCAGGGGTTTTCTCCCGTTCTGTAGGTTGCCATTTCATTTTGTTGATTGTTTCTTTGACTGTGCAGGAGCTCAGCTTGTAGCTCCACATGCTGATCCTTGCTGCGGTTGCTTGTGCTTCTGGCGTCCTGGCAAAAAGTTGCTGCCGAGACCCATGCCGACGGGATTACCCCTGCGTTTTCTTTCGGTTGTTTCATTGTTGACGTTGCTGCGTTTAAGCCTTCATGTATTCTGAGTTAGTTTTGGTGAGTGGCTCGCAGCGCGGCTGCAGTTGCCCTTGTCTGCACAGGGTTTCCCACTTTCCCCAGCGTCTCTAACTTGTGAGACTCCCTTCCCCGCTGAGGATTTCGGGCTCTCCTGTCACGTGTTAGTTGACAGTGTATGTGGGAGTTCACTTCTGGGCGCTCTGCTCTGTTTCATTAGTATGCGTGTCTGTTTTTATGCCAGTGCCCTCTTGTCTGGACGACAACTTTGTAGTATAGTTGGGAATGGGAAGTGTGGTGCCTCTAATTTTGTTCTTCTCCCCCCTCAACCCCCCCAAGGATTGCTTTGTCTACTCAGTCCTTTGTGGCTACATAAACATTTTAGGATGGCTTGTTCTTTTTCTGTGAAAAATGTATTGGAATTTTGATAGGGACTGTGCTGAATCTGTAGATGGCTTAGGGCAGTATGGACCTTTTCACAAAATTCTTACAATGCACGGACGGGAGCTATCTCCATGTACTTGTATCATCAGTTTCTTTCATTGAGGTCTTAATGGTTTTCAGTGTTTAGATCTTTCACTTTCTTGGTTAAATTTATCTCCATCTGTTTTATTATTTTTGATTTTGGCAAATGCTTGTTCTGCATCTCCTGGGATGATATGAATGTTAGCCCTCATTCTGTGTAGTGTGGCGAATCACATGTATTCACTGTGTACGTTGAACTGTCTTGCGTCCCAGGGAGAGATCTCTCTTGATCTGGTGTGTGATCCTTTTAATGTGCTGTTGGGTTTGGTTTGCTGACGTTTTATTGAGGACTTTTGCATCTATATGCCGCAGGGATATTGATCTGAAGCCTTCGATATTGTCTTCCCCTGACTTTGGTGTTCGGGCAACAGTGCCGGCCTTGCAAAATGAGCTCGGGAGTGTTCGCTTCAGTGTTTTGGAAGAGTTTGAGAAGAATGGGCATTAGTTCTTTAAATATTTGGTGGAATTCAGCAGTAAAACAATTTTAGTTACCCATTTTAATCTAGTTTTTGAGCTAGTTTTTAAAAAGGATTTTGTTTGTTAATTAATTTTATTTTTGTTTGCTGTTGTTTTTTTTAATTTATTTTTTTCAGTGTTCCAAGATTCCTCGTTTATGCACCACACGCAGCGCTCCATGCAATCCGTGCCCTCCTTAATACCCGCCACTAGGCTCCCCCACTCCCATCCCCCTCCCCTCCAAACCCCTCAGCTTGTTTCTGAGTCCACGGTCTCTCATGGTTCGTCTCCCCCTCCGATTTCCCCAGACTCCCTTCTCTTCTCCATTTCCCCATGTCCTCCGTGTTATTCCTTATGCTCCACAAGTAGGTGAAACCTTATGATAATTGACTCTCTCTGCTTGCGCAGGAGCATGGGGAGGGGCAGGAGGAGAGGGAGAGAGAGAAGATCAAGCCAACTCCACACAAGCACAGAACCTGACACAGGGTTCGATCTCATGAACCTGAGATCATGACCAGAGCTGAAATCAAGGCTTGGATGCTTAACTGCCTAAGCCACCCAGGCGCCCGTGAGCTAATTTCTGTGTGTAGTGTTGTGATACACACTAGATGCTCATAAATACTGAATAAGGGAATGGACATGACAGCATATCTGAAGTGTGTCCTGGTTCTAGTACGGCAGTAACTAATACTCCGTTCTAACCAGGGGAGAGGACGGACACGATCTCGTCCTTGGTTTCTAGGAAGCACGGTGGGGTTGAGCGATCACTGGGCATGTCTCCCCTTATGCGTATTCGTGGGGTACCCGTTTCCTCCGTGTGCCGCCCTGCTCTGCGGGTTGTCCTGAGGGGTAAACTGACACCCAGTCCCCGCCCCTACGGAGCTCGGAGTCCCGGGCGGCACTGTCCGACCGAATGCTCTGTGATGGGACTGTGTCCTCTTCTGAGCTGTCCTGCAGAGTAGCCACGAGCCACACGTGGCTTCGATCCTTTGTGACGTGGACAGTACGTCTGAAGACCTGAAGTGTTTGATTTCAAATACTTAAAAGGCCTGTTGTCTAGTGGCTGCTCTTAGTACAAGTCTAGGGAGAGAAACCAGCAGGTTCACAAATGAAGGAAAAATTGCAACTTTGCTAAATGCTAGGTAGGAAAGGTGACGGTGCTCTGCCCGTGTCTTCGGGGAGGACCCAGTTTAAGGAGTCAGGGAAGGTTTTGCTTTGAGAGTGATGATGGAGGTAAGGTTTGGACAAAGGGCAGGACTGTGGCAGGTAAAAGAGGGTGGGATGTGGAAACCAGTTTTCACACTTGGGTGAGAACCCTGCGGCAGAAGGAGCCAAGCAGGTTCCGGGAACTTACATTTTTGAACAGCATGAGTGTGTGAGTGTGTGAGTGAGGGACACAAGCGCGGCTCGTCCTTGAGGGACCTTGCCCACAGGTATTAACACTAATTTGCTGGGGAAGAAGGGTTTCGTGGGATGCTTTGGGTGTACGTTTTCTTCGGATAGCTTCGTCAATTAACGTTCCGACTGGAAACCGTCGGAGCTGTGGTTTCTGTGCTTTGGCTGGCTGGACAAACGGAGACGTAAGGACACCCGCTGTCTCGGAGGGCGGCTCCGTGCTTGAGGGCAGCCGTGGCGACCGCACAAACATCCAGGCGCTACTTTGAATTTCTCGTTTCCAAGGAGAACAGGCACATGTCGTGATTTGCCTTGGGACAGCACCGCTCTCCGTTTACCACCTCGTGGGAAGGCGTTCTGCGTCTAGTCTCGAATGGGCAGTACTCAGCTTTTCTTTCCCTGGTTTTTATTCTAAAATAACACATGCTCATTGAGCGATCTTTGGATGGCTCATGAGGCGGTCTTTGGAGAAAGGATGTTCGTTTGTGTTTGTCTTAAAGCAGAAACAGAACAACACATGTAGACAAGATGTATAAGCTCCTAGACAGACCCGGCCGAGAAGAGCTCTTTGTCCCCTGTTGACAAGTGATGCCAGAGGTCTTGCCCAGGGCTGGGGGCAGGGATTGGGAGCGCCATGGCTTCGTTCCACACCCAGACCCCTTTCAGCCATTGGCTCTGGGCAGCCCTGGGGAATACCCTGCAATTAGAATCCAGGCCCTCCCTCTGCTTGGTCCTGTGGGACTCCCTTCCTCTGCGAGCACTAGAGGACGGCCTGGGCCAACGGGACTCGGGGGCCGTGGGTGACGCCTCTGCTGCTTCGAGGAGAGAGACGGGTGCCAGCAACTTCTGCCGTCTCGGGTGGGCGCCGGACCACCACACTCCATTCAGTCGTCTCCAAGTTCCTGGCCAAGAAGTCTCCTGTTTCCAGCCTGGCCCAGCGTGGCGACCAGGAGCCGCTGCTCTGCAGCCTGTCCTGCCATTTTTCTTCTTGTTGTTTTTTCCTCTATTTTATTTTATTTTTTTTCCTGAAATTTGTCCTTGGATGATTGTTCCTTCCTGATGGCCTTCATCCACAGAATCCTTCGCTGATTCTGCTCGTGTTGTTGGATTGCAGCTTGGGCTGCCACGTCACACAGCTTTAGGGCGCCTGCGTGTCCCTGTCCATCTGAGTGACGGCCCTGGCGCTTGGCCCTGAACCCCCATGTGCCGGGCAGTGGGCAGAGGGCTCAGAACCGAGGAGATGACGGGTGCGTGTGCTCACCCAGCAGGTCTTCTGCTGATCGGCCGCGCGCTGGGTGCCGTGACCGACGGTTCAGGTACCGATGAAAGAGGCACAGTTGCGGCCCCTAGTGCTTCCGGCCAGGAGAGTGGTCCAGGCAGGGCACTGTTGCCCGTGCCAGGGCCCTTGCGTGCTGACCAGGGAGCTGCCCATCTTCGTCAGTGGGGTGCGGGGGCAGCTGACAGCTGGGAAGTGTCGACTTCTCTAGAAGGTGTCCAGAGAAGTCTGCACTCACGGGCACACACGTCCGGGCCCTGTCTCCAGCAGCCACGAGTGTCCTCATGGGCTGAGCGTCTCCTGCTTCAGTCTCCCCCACGAACCGTCTTTAGAAGACACGACTCCGTAATATCCTGATGCCAACAGACCTGTGACCTGGTTTTTTTTTTTTTTTTTAAAGATTTCATCCATTTGACAGAGATCACAGGTAGGCAAGAGGCAAACAGAGAAGAGAGAGAGAGGAGGAAGCAAGCTCCCTGCTGAGCTAAGAGCCCGATGCGGGACTCGATCCCAGGACCCTGAGATCATGACCTGAGCCAAAGGCAGAGGCCTAACCCACTGAGCCACCCAGGTGCCCCTGTGACCTGGTTTTGAAGTCTGCTCCGGTAGGTGTAGACGGCTCTTCCGGCCCATGGTCCCATTTGGGTGCTGTGAGGAGGCCGTGCTGCGGTGTGGACTTCACACTTGCGTCTGGAGGGACAGATGGACACCGTCCAGTGCCGACTGTGCCTCCTGTGCCGCAGGATGGAGCCACACTGTGGGTCCCTTGGTTGTCTGTGTTTCCCGGCTCTCGCCCGTGCTCTGGAATGAGCGCTGCGTGGCCCTGTCTCCCGGTCTGAGCGGTCATGCCCGCTCTTTCTCCCACTGTCTGCTCGTTTCTGATGGTCTCTAATTCCTTGTTCTTTTGGGTCCTTCTGATTAGTCACAAAGTTAACAGCTCATTGACAACCTCCTTGGAAAATCAAACATGCACTTACCAAATGACCCAGCCACTTTACTCCTGGATATTTAACCCAAAGAAGTGAACGCGCATGTCCGTCCCGTGACTCGTACAGAGGGGTTCGGAACGGCTTTATTTGCAATAATCAAAAGTCTGAAGCCGTCTCAGTGTTTATCATTCACCTGTTTATAGACACGCTGTCAGAGCCGTCACTGGAATTGTGTTCAGTTAAAAGTTGTGCTGTGTGGATACGCGAGGTGTGTCAGAGGTAGCCCCAGATGGGCAGGCCGAGTGGTAAGCCTGACAGAGACGAGTGTGTGAGGGGCCTGATGCCATCAGGATCAGCGCCCAGAAGATGTGAACTTGTCTGTGGTAACCGCAGTGCTGACCTGGGGCCGGGGAGGACAGTGGTGGGCGGGGCACACGGCCGGATGGGGACGGCGGGCGGCGGGTACGTTCACTGTCTCCATCACACTGGCTGTCTGGGGAAGGCCTTGCACACTGTCCGCTTCTGCAGAGTGTTCTGTGCCGACGACATCTCCGTAAGGATGGTAAGACGAAAAGGAGAGGGCAGAGCCGCACACCGCCCAGCGAGGGCATTCACAGGGAGCGCGCGGGCTGTGGGAGGAGCCGGGCCGTCCCTTTCCGGGAACACGAGTGTGGTCCTGGATGCAGGTGGGTGGAGGGGGCAGTGAGATGGGCTGGTCCCCCCCCGCCCCTCTGGTTGCTTCTCTGCTCCCCCAGGGTTGGCCTCTCAGTGGGGAGGGGGCAGGGGAGTGGGTGGTAGTGACTTGTGAGGAGAGGGGAGACTTACTCCGGATACCGTCGGATGCTCAGCGGCAGTGAGGATGGGCCCGGGGTGTGGTTGTGTGTCCGAAGACAGCCTGCTTGGCACCGTGTGCGGTTTTCCCCCGTCGACCTTGGTCTTCAGGTGCTGCTGTGGAGAAGGGAGATGGGGTCAGCCTGGAGTGGGGTCTTGCCAGGTGAGTTCAAGGGCAGAACCGGCAGGGGAATGGTAGATGCTTTCCAGCGAGGGGTGCAGGAGCCCACGAGGGGTCACCAGCTGCGGCCCGACCAGCAGACTCTGGGCTGCTGCCTGTCTTGGGAGCGCAGCCAAGCACTCTCCCCCCTACCCCTTGCCCTGTGCATTCAAGGATGTCAGCCGCTGCCGGTGCCCCCAGCAGAGACTTGTAACTCACAAAGCTGAAACTGTTGACATCCGATCCTTTTGAGATGACATTTCATGACCTTTGCTTTGAGGAGTTGAAGGCTGGAGAAGGAAGAGTGGGACCTGGGGGGCTGACGGGTGGAGTAAAGTGCAGGGGGTAGATGGGAGTTTTCTGAGGTGGGAACAGGCTTTGTGGTGGCAGTTGGGGGACAAGCGAACATCACTTGGTGCATGGAAAGCGCAGAGCGTAGTTTCTGCCGAGGAGCTTGCGTCCGTGGGCCTAGGAAAACAAGGGTGACCTCAGTGGGGAGTTGCTCGCCATCTGCGCACAAGCCATTTGGGTCCTCGAAGGCCCAGGCCTGGCGTGGGGCCTCCCCCAGAGGGAGACGAGACCCCCGTCAAAGCAGGGCTGCTGTGGGAGCAAGGACTGCGTTGTCTGGACGGGAGATGGAGGCCCCTGTTACCGCATGAATTTTCTTTCTTAAGCCTGTCCTAGAGTTTCTGAGTGAATGAACCCCCTGCTTTCCCTGTAGAGATGGAAGACGAGTATTGGCTAATTTCTGAGCCAACTGCTTCTACTCATTCGGTTTTCTTCAGGATATTTTATGATAACGAGATACCAGATGGGCTTGTTTTTTTTCCCCCTTTGGCACCCATGGATTTTAAGAATAAATGAAAATGCATCTTCAAAATATATTCTACCTGGAATAGCATACTGACAGACCCCTACTAGAAAATCATTGTCTCTTTTTGCTTTTGAAAATGTATTCTGTTCTAGTTACCTCTCATTCCAATTCATGTAACTCGTCATGGGAGAATTTATGCTGGCCTCGAACACCAGGTTCTTTTGAGAGTGTGCGGAAACGAGCGTGTGGCTTGAGTAGGTCCACCCGTGGAGAGGGACACTAAGCTGTCGTGAGGCTCCTTGTGATGGGTTTAGGGCCATGTGCCTTAGGGGATGGTCCATGGTGGGCCACACAGCAGCCGGAGGCTGGTGACGGGTCACAGATGCTCACGTGGGGGTGGAAAGGTGTTGTTGAAGTTTCACTGGGGAGTCCCTGATGCGACAGTTCTGCGTCCACTTCCAGTGAGCTGTGCGGTGTTACCGAGTGACCTACTCAGCTGCTTCAGCTTCGTCTCCAGAGTCGAGAAAAACCATGTTCTGGGCAGGGAGTGGGGGCCTGTTTGATGGCATGTGCTGGGGCCCAGGGCCATGCCCAGCACACGTAAACGCTGCCGCTGGACCCCCCTGCCCCCCTGCAGCCACTCCTGCAGCTGTCTGTTATGACTGCCTTTCCTTCTGCTGTACGGTCCTGCTCTGAGCTGTCAACCTCTCAAGTTGTCACCGTGATTGTGTCACAGCTGCATTCAGGAGCCTGTTATTTTAGCATACAAAATTGTATTTCTGAATTGCCCACAGAGATGCTCTTAATCGAAAAATCGCACACTAGAGACAGAAACTGCGCCGCTTCTCCAGCTCGGCTCGCTCGGCGTGACCTTGCAGGCTCGTCCCGCTCCTAAACACCCCGAGAAATCCGCTCCACTCGGGTCCTCTCACCAGGCTGCCCTCATCTGTTTGCAACTTTTTTGGTCTTGTCTCCCATTAAGTGTCATACAATCTGTTCTCTGTTCTATTTGTGATGGCCTGGGTCGGCAGAGAAGTCGCGCGAGTGATGGAGCAACATTTCCTCTCCCGCAGCCCAGCCCAGCCGGGGAGCCGCTCGTCTGCGGGCACGGGGCGGGATCTGCTCCGGGTGCACCAGGCTTGCTCGGCTCCAGCCTTCCCCCTTATGGCTTCTCCTCTCGGCCCATCCTCGTCTGGGCTGAGGGCTTGTTTCCGACCTTCCGGAGGCTCCCGTCTGTCTCCACTCATATTTACCCGTTACCTTTTTCATTCTTGGTTGGTTGGGGGGCAGGATAGTCTATAAAGAAGTTGTAGAGGGACTTTTGTCATCTTTTTCTGAGCTTGAAGATGATAGGTTTTTGAGGTTTCTTAGAAGTTTTGAGGTCTGTATCCAAAAAGGAGGCAAATTTCAGATGTGATTTTCAGCCTTTTTGGGGCTACGTGTACATCCTAGACCCGCCCAGCCCGAAGACATTGCAGATTTGTATTTTCCTGCATTCCCTTGAAGTGGTTCCCAGTTTTGAACCAAGAAAATAGAGGTTCAAAATGTTGTGTGAGGTGCTCAGATTCTCTCAACGTGGTGGGAAGGTGGCCCCATGAAGGCCCCTTACCTATGTCCTCATAGCGTATCATTCAAAGGAAGATGCCTCCCACCCGCAACTTCTGCCCCTAGAATTCGTAGAAGAAATCTCAAAGATTGTGTGGGACCCTTCTGGTGGCTTCTGTCTGGATCAGCTATGACTGGTGGGATGTTTCCATTTCTGGCTGCGCCTGGATTAGAGCTACCCCTGATCCAGTTAGAACCAATTCAGTGGGGAAGGTCCAAGGAGGAGCGGAGATCTTGGCTTTATGACACCCTCCCCTCGCAGGCCAGGGCTCTGCACACTTGCAGGAATGAAGACATTAGCATTGTGTTAGTGTGAACAAGGACTGGTATTTCCAAGGCAAAAAATAACTCGTGTCCTTTGGGAGCCTGTGGCATTTGTATAATTTGCTGACAACGGCAGCTTTCGCTAGGGAAGAGTAGGGTATGCCGTATCCCAGGCAGTGTGTAAATGCGCGAGTCAGAGTGACATTTCTGGGCACCTGGCCTTTGCCTGGCAGAGGCTGACCCAGGGGCTGAGTGACCATGGCCTTGAGCACTGTGCCCACTCACAGGCCCTATCTGACCCTAGTGTCTAGCACAGGTTGCTGGCAAGGGTGGTTTTTAGCTTTGCGGTGTCTGTGGTCATAATGCCACCCCCCTGCAGACCTGCAAGCCTGCAAGCAGTGTGGTGAGGAACTTTTCTAGATGGTACCCATGGTGCTGGGGGAGTGGACAGTGGGGAGGGGAAGCTCCCTCCGCTGTAACCGCTGTGGGCTGGGACTTTGCATGACGGGGTTTCAATGAACCAGGGGTTGGTGGTCGCGTGTGACTTTGGCGTGATCGAGTTTTTGGCAAACGTGGTATGTAAACCGAATGTCACATTGGGCTCTCTGATTTGTTACCTCATTGCCTTAGTATTTGCTGAGAGTTTATGACTTGCTGGAGCCTGTGGGAGCCACAGTGGGGGATATAGTAGCAAGAGGAGAATTCTGTCTTAAAGGAGTTGATACTCCGGTAGGGAGTGCTAGACCTGCACGTGAGGTGCTCCTGGTTGATACTCCGGTAGGGAGTGCAAGACCTGCACGTGAGGTGCTCCTGGTTGATACTCTAGTAGGGAGTGCAAGACCTGCGCGTGAGGTGCTCCTGGTTGATACTCCGGTAGGGAGTGCTAGACCTGCGCGTGAGGTGCTCCTGGTTGATACTCTGGTAGGGAGTGCTAGACCTGCTTGTGAGGTGCTCCTGGTTGATACTCTAGTAGGGAGTGCAAGACCTGCACGTGAGGTGCTCTTGTACTGAGAGCTGTGTCTGTTGAGCAGGTGCCAGGGCCCAGGCATTGGGACAAGCACTTCCTATGTAGGAGCTCATTCTCCGAGGTCATCGTGCTGCTTATGTGTTCTGGTCATTCCCATTTTAGGGATGAGGAATTGAAAGCTTAGAGAGGCTAAGTAATTTGGTAAAGATTACTCGGCCAGATGGTATAGAAACTCCTGGCCCATCTGATGTCCACCCATGGCCCCGCCATGCCGCCTGTCCTCTTGGATAGAGGACTCCATGTGGTGAGCACAGGCGGTAGGGTAGACGAGGTGTCGGGCACCGAGGAAGAGTTCTCGCTTTCAGCCGCAGTGACTGGGGGTGCCCTGCGGAAGAGGCAGCAGCTGCGCTGACAATCTGGGACATCACAAAGATGGTTGTTGGGGGAAGAGAAGGGGAAACACACAAAGATGAAGAAACGCAGAGCAGTATAGGGGTTGGCAAGGGGTTTATTTTGGCAGGACACAAGGTAATAAAACTATTGTTAAATAACTCACCAATTCAGATTTTTTTTTTAAACTAATTGGGAACTCATTTCTCTAGTAGACACCTCAGACCTGTTCATTTAAAGACTTGTTTGGAAATGGAACAGTGTTCCAGAAAGTCAGATGCTCTTGAGTGTGAAGCCTGACATTGTTCCTTATTTTAAAAATCAGTTAAAATCTTTTTGGGGGACAAAAAAAAGAATTGTGTTTTTAAACCTTTTTACTGAAATTGGAAACAGATTCTGGAGGTGGGTGGGGGATGGGTGAACTAGGTGAAGGGGGTCCAGGGTCCACGTACCTTGGGCCCCGAGGAACATAGAGGAGTGCTGACCCCCATACTGTGCCCTGGGAGCAGTGACATTGTATGTTAACTATCTTGGAGTTAAAATAGGAAGTAAAAAGAGTGATTTATTTTTAAAACAAGGTTTTCTTTCTTTATTTGAGCGAGTAAGAATGAGAGACAGTGAGCATGCGAGGGGGAAGGTCAGAGGGAGAAGCAGATCCCCGCTGAGCAGGGACCCTGACGCTGTACTCGATCCCGGGACTCCAGGATCCTGACCTGGGCTGAAGGCAGACACTCTACGGAGCCTCCCAGACGCCCAGTTAAAGTGATTTTGAAAACGAAATGAAGCAAACACACAGTTTGAGTTGTTATAAGGGAGCCCTCCTCAACCCGTCGCCTGAATCAGAGCTGGAGCCTGTGCCCATCTTTACCCCCAAAGAGAACACTGTCCTGGTGTTTAGGAATCACTAGGTAGAACAGTCATTCGTGCCCATTTGTGCCCATTGAAATTTAAGTTTCTCTTAACGTGCACGTGTCCCCATTCCTTCCTTTCCCTTGTAAGTTGTCTGTTGAAGAATCTAGGACTTATGACCCAAGGAGCTTTCCGCAGCGTGGGCCTCATGGCTTGCACACTTGTGGGTGGGGCTTAGCCTGGTCTTCTGTTCCCCATCCCCCAACATGGGCAGTTACACCCAGCAGCTTGACCCGGCTCATCTTCAGTCCTCCTGGCTCGGCCGGGGGCGGTCTTGTTTGCGTCAGGAGACCGAGAGTGTCCGGCTCTTTCTCTCCTGCGATGTTAGATCTGCTCGTGCTCGCTGCGAGGTCCGTGTTTTCGGCCGGGCCAGTTTGCCATGACCCTTCCAGGACACTTGGCAGTTCTCGGCGATTACAGCCTGGGGGAGGTTGCCCCTGGCGTCCTGGGGCTCGAGCAGAGGCGCTGTTAACCCTCCTCGTGCACAGCACGGCCCCCCAAACAAGGAATGTCCAGCCCCGCGTCTCCGCAGCGTGAGGTTGAAAACCCTGGGCTGGGGTTTCCTTCGAATCCCTTTATGAACATGTGTGCTGCCTTATTTAGTCATCAAGCTGTGCAGTTCACATACGAAATGCGGTTTAAATGCTTGATTCTTTTATTTACCAGTCTCCAGGAGAAGGAGCAGGTTCCTGTCCTCCACCGGGAGCCGCTTACTTTACTTCTCAAAGACGTTACTATGAACCCATGGATTAAAGGGGTTTATACTGGATCTGTTGGCTGTGGATTTAAACCTGCTTGAAGAATGTCGATCAGTTCGTTACCGTCACTCTTCAGGCCCGACCTGTCCCCTCCTCAGCCAGTGGGAGCCTCTCGAGTCGGGTGCGGTGGCTTTTGACGCCAACCCCACAGTCTTGGTTTCCTTGCCCCTCGGTGTAAGGAGACGTTCCAAGCTCCTCCGTCTGTTTCCGGCAGCTGACTTGGCACCCTCAGGTCCCCTGGTTTCTTCTCGCTAAAAGAGCGAGTGGTCACTCAGGACCATGGTCTGGACGTCCGGGGTGCTCATTAGACTGTGTTGGTCATTGTTTCTGTCTTTTTTGGGACCAAACTATTTACAGATCCGGATGTGCAATTGTCTGCTCTCCTTTTGTTCAAAACCAATGCCGGAATGCAAGTTCAGGAATACAGATTTTAAAATACCCTCTGCTATACCTGTGCTAACATCTTCAAATTTGACTCTTTTTAGATGGAATCAGCGTGAGTGGCTTTCCGCTCTGCAGTCCCTTCCGACAGGTCGTTAGGCCTCGAGTGGAGAGCAAGTCCGTGAACCCGCCCGAAGGCAGCAAGCCGGGGGACTCGAGCCACGTGAAGGTGAGTCTGTCCGCTTGGTGGCGTGGTGTCCTTGGTTCCTGCCGTGACTTCGGAGGCAAAGTGCTGGGTGTTCTCCGGAAAGGAAAGGAGACGTGTTTGATACCAGAATCGTGTTTGTGGAGAGCAGTTTTCTCAGTATTTTCCGTTCTGTGGAATGTTCTGGAAGCAGTTACCCTGAAGCTTGTGTGTTGCCAGCTCTCTAGTCTTGAAATACTGGGGGTTTGGGGGCTGATTCAAGGAGTGCAAAGATGAAAGGGGAAAATTTCCTACCTTTTCCCTGTTCCTTGAAAAATGTGTTTATGGTCTAATCATTCTCCGTTCAGGTTTTCATCCCATAAACTTAAGCCTTTCGGAGCTCCTTCCACTCACTGTTTTCTCAGCCCTGAGGAAGACAAATGAGGGTACGGCATCCGTGCGGAGACACCGCGGGCTTCTGGGGCCGTAGGGGCTGCTGTTTCCAGCCCTGGGAGAGGTCTGAACCGGACTTGAAGCTCTGGGGGCAACTTCAGCTTCTGGGAAGCTCTTGCCTGCCGCTGCCTGGGGACAGGGCGTGGCGAGAGGCCCGGAGCTCTTCACAGCTACGGTGGCGGCGGTGCGGGCAGCAAGGTCCCTGGGATGGCTTGTCAAGTAAACACGTGTTTAGGCCCGGCCTTGCGAGGTCCGTGCCAACATGTAGGGGGGGCCTTGACTGGTGGGACCCGTCAGGAGAGCTCGGCCACCCTGGTTGGGAGTCTGGTGCAGGAATGGTGGAGCCCGGATGCTGCGTGAAGGTCGGGGTGGGAGGGAAACCAGCTGCTTTTCCTTGACTGAGGTCCTGTCCGTGGACGGCAGTGACGAGGAGGTGGGTTTCAGGGGAGAGTCTTGTCCCCTGAGGGCCTTGCAGGGGAGAGGAGGCGGGTGTAGCGGGGAGCTGTTCGCAGCAGGTGTGGTCACTGTCGCTTGACGGCTGGGTGTCAGGGCTCCCCTGTGAGCCGACGGGGCTGGGATGTGGGAAGACGCGTCCCTCTGGAGGAAGGAGGCTGGGGAGGCGTGAAGCAGCACTCCAGTGTGGAGCTGCAGAGCCCCAGGTTTTAGGCGCGGAGTGGAGGGACGCTGGTGTCCTCCTGGGCCCTAGGTGTGCCGTCCCGTAGCCTCCTGACAGCTGACCCGGACGGTGAGCGCTGCGCCCGCCCAGGCCCCTCCGCACTCCAGCTTCCCTCTGCCGTTCCGCCCCGCCTCCCTATGGCTTTCCCCGCGGGGCAGTCCTGGGGCTGGAGGCAGAACTTTGAAATCCAGGAGGTCGTTACTCACAGTCACTGGGTGGTGGGGGCTGGCGTGTCACTCGTGTTTTCTTGGTGAGCGTCGTAGGCTGCGTGCGTCATATTTCTTGGACGCAGGTGAGCGTAGCTGTCCTGAAATGCACTCCCTGCGGTGGCGTCGCCGTCTGCTGGGGACACCCCATGTGTCAGGCACGCGCATACGGCGTGTCCTTCCATGTGGTCTCCTCTGAGGAGGGGGCTGTGACTCTCAGGTCATGTGACTCAGTTTGTCCCCCAGCTAGTCGCTCCCCGTTGCACTGTGACGCCGTCGTTCCGTGGGCCCACGCCTGGACTGTGAACAGTGTCCGTGCCTCTTTGTAGAGCTGTCCTTCCAGTGTGCTTGACACACGGCATCGCCTGACTTTCAGGGGCACAGTGCGGCGGCTCTGCTGCTCCGGAACCGCCCGTGCCCCTCCCGACAAGCGCGCTCTCGGCCCCCACCCCACCACCCTCTGCTGACTACCAGCGTGTTCTCTGTGTCCAAGAGTCTGTTTCTTGGTTTGCCTCTTTTTTTCCTTTGCTCTTTAGTTTCTTAAATTCCACACGTGAGTGAAATCACAAGGTGTTTCTTTTTCTGACCTACTTCCCTCAGCGCTACACTCTCTAGCTCCGTCCACGCGGTTGCAGATGCATGATTTCGTTCTGTTTTATGGTGAGTCATACTCCTCTGTGTGTGCGTGTGCGTGTGCATGCGTGTGTGTGTACGTACACACACTGCATCTTCTTTACCCGTCCGTCTTCTGAGGGATGCGCAGCTGCTTCCACGGCTCCGCGGCTGCGGCCGCTGCTGCAGTGGGCATCCGGGGGGTGTGTCTCCCTCTGAATTCGTGTTTTTGTAGTTTTGGGGTAAATACCCAGTGCAAGTTGCTGGGTTGTAGGGTGGCTCTATTTTTAACTTTTTGAGGACCCTCCACACTGTTTTCCAGAGCGGCTGCACCAGCCTGCGTTCCCACAACAGTGCACGAGGGCTCCCCTTTCTCCGCAGCCTCGCCAGCACCTGTCGTTCCTTGTGTTGCTGATTGTCGCCATCCCGACTGGCGTGAGGTGGTGTCTCATGGCAGTTTTGATTCACATTTCTCTGATCATGAGTGATTTTGAGCATCTTTTCATGTGTCTGTTGACCGTTTGGATACCATCTTTGGAGGAATGTCTGTTCATGTCTCCTACATTGGACTGTGTATTTGGGGGTGTGGAGTTACGGAAGTTCTTCGTGTATCTTGGGTATCCCAGTTTGTGCGTCCGGCCAGCTCTGGTGTTTGGTCTCGGCACATTCCATTACCCGTCACCCACGTGGAAACTTCTGTCCACTTTCCTCAGTGAGCCTGGGGACCCTCCTCAACTAGTTTCTTATCAAGAAAACCGGAGTTTGGGCAGTGTGTTCTGCACGCCAGGAGTGGTGCTGGGTACTGAACAGCCCCATGTGTGTGCCGTCTGGGCAAACAGCCTTCTAGCTGGTAGGTAGGGTAACAGGTTTACGGAACTTATATCACTCGCCCAAGGTCATAGAGTTAGCAGGTGGTGGATGAAGGGTCTGGACCCATGTTGCTTCTACTGAGTAGGACGGGCTCCAGTGTGTGGAGTCCGAGGAGGGCACTGAGGTGACAGACCCTTGACACGGGCACGCGGGAGCAGCTCTGTCTTCGGAGGCCTGCTGGTGCTGGGAACCTGCAGGACGGGGCAGTGTTTCCTGGCTGTGGAGGCGAGTCTTCTGTGGTTCGGTCGTACTCAGAGGGAGCGGCGCGGGAGGGTTGCTGTGGGTGCCGTTGCCGGGGCTTTTTGGCTCTTTCTGGGCTTGTTCCCCGGTTCTGCTCCCAGAAGCAGGAATAACGTGACCTGATTGGAAACGTGCTAAACCTATAAAGTTATCGCAGAAGAATGGTGTAGCCATGGAAACCAGTCATTCAGGGAGCCCTTCCAGACGTGGGAGATGATGCCATGTGGTTCTTGAGGTTTCCCAGAAACGTCGCTTCCCCGTTCCACCAGTGCTGACCGTGTCTGTCTGTGCTGGTGACTGGTTTTCAGCCAACTGCCACAGACCCACGTGAACGATTTCTAGGGTTGAGACAAGATTAGAAGTAATATTCCTACAAGCCAGGCTCTACTATGGCCGCTCTTAACCCTCAATTTCCCCATCTGTAAAATGGAGCAACCTTCCTCTGTAGGGTTTTTGGGAGGTTTAATGTAAGAGCTTGGCAGGGGGAAAGGCTGGACCAAATCAAGAAGTAATAACAAACAGACTTTATTCTTGTATTAAAAGAAAAGTAAGATTTGACTGAGTCCTGCTGTTTCAAAGGGAGCAGCGGGGCCCGGGGTCACGGACTGGAGCAAGTTGTGGGCAGTTACTCTGCTCAGCCCGGCTTCCCCAGGGCTGGTGAGGCTGGCGCTGACCCCCGAGTCAGGGCCTGTGTGCACACGGTGTAGCAGAGGCCTGGGGCGGCCCAAGGCTCCACCAAAGCCCTTCTGAGGCGTCAGAACCCGGGCCGGCCCGTCGTGGGCTGGGGAAGTGAGTTGGAGGCTTCCCACCCAAGTGGGCCGATGCTGCGTGTGTGGGTCCGGGTCCCCATAGCCTTGCCTGTCAGGAGCCTTCAGCTTCGGCCTCAGGGCTAGACTAGACGGAAAATGCGGGAGCTGGCTGAGCCCTGGAGCGAGCAGACAGGCACGGCCACTCTTCCTGGCAACGTGCCCGTCCCCCCACTGACAGCACTGTTCCGTTCGCGCCCTGTGCCCACTGAGGGCCTGCGGGAACATGCGAGAAGGTGGGCGAGCGGGCCTGCTTTTGGGCTCTGTGCATAGTGCATATCTGGCTCCTGGGAACAGGCTGGTGCATGGCCCTTCTGGTCGACAACATCTTGTCTTTAAGAATCCCCGAGAACAGGCCTAAGCCACAGCCACGCTCGCGGCCGCTTCCACCAGGGGCCCCTCCGTTGGGAGCCGGGTGTGGCGCAGTCTGCTTTCCCCACAAGCTCGTGGTTGAGCTGGAAGCTGGTGCTCAGGCACCCTCACTTTCTCTGTTCTGTCCGCGGCCCTGACACCCCACACAGCCCATCCCCTACCCCAGTCACCCACTCACAGCACCCAGGCCTTGCTTTCCTGACCTGCAGTTTGGGGAGAACAGTCTGTTCTCCCGCTCAGCGGGTCGTGAAGGGCCATCAAAGGACTGCCAGGCGCCTCGGTGGGGAGGAGACGTACACCGGGGCTGTCTGAGCCGGGTGCTGGAAGGTGTGCCGAAGCCTTGGCCAGGGCCTTCTGGTTAGGGAGCAGCCGAGCCCCCCAGCTGACCACCCCCCCACCTCCTACACACGGGCCAGTGGTGGAAGGTGTGCCGAAGCCTTGGCCAGGGCCTTCTGGTTAGGGAGCAGCCAAGCCCCCCTGCCGAACCCCCCCCCCCCAGCCTCCTACACACGGGCCAGTGTTATGTCGCGTAGCCTTGCCAGGCTTGGCCCTACCTCCTGGCTTCCCTGCTCCGCCCTGTGCACGGGCTGCAGGCCGCCGCCTCGTCCCGGAGCCTATGCAGGGACTTGGCCCAGCTGGGTTGGACACGTACTTGCTCTCCTGCTGCTTTCGTGCTCCGTGGGATCCCACCAACACGTCCGCCCTGCCGGAGCGAGGGCTTTCCTCCCACTGCTGTCTGGTCCGCAGGCCTACGAGAGCGCCTGGCACACAGCAAGCATTCTAGAAGTAGTTGTGGAGTGAACTAATGCACGGTTGTGTGTTCCAACGGTTTGGGGCAAGGCACTTGCTAGACAAGAGGTGTGCTGAGTCAGAGGAGGCTGGCTGCTGGTAGGTGTCCCCGGCTCCACAGAGGCTACTCTGGCATGGAGGTGACCCCGGGGAGCTGGTGGAGGCTGTCCGCGCGGCGCTTAGACAGTTGCACGTCCAGACCCCTGGTTCCCTGGGCCCGGGGCCTCGACGTCCTGGTGGCCCACGGCCAGCGTGATCTGTGGCTGCTCTCACTCGGAGTGGTTTTGTTTTTCGTCTTTTGGTTCTGTTTCCCCGGGGACGTGGGACTGACAAAGAGGACCACAAAATGAATCTCAGTCAATTTCAAAGGGTTCTCGGTTTGCAGAAGTATATTCTCTGACGGTAATGAACTTGGAGCCCGACAACCAAATCTTGGTGGATTTTTCAAATGTTTGGAAACAAAATGACACATTTCTGATGAACCCATGGGCCAAAGAGGGGAGGAAAAATAAAAAT
This sequence comes from Mustela putorius furo, assembly GCF_011764305.1. NCBI lineage: Eukaryota > Metazoa > Chordata > Mammalia > Carnivora > Mustelidae > Mustela > Mustela putorius. Next base: position 38,240,587 of record NW_025421322.1, on the reverse strand, counting down.
AGAGAGTATTTGACACAAGTGAACATGAGAGCACTGCGCCGTGTCTGTGGGCTGCCGCCAGAGCTGTTTTCTGGGGCGCGTGTCGTACCGGAGGCCTGCGCCGGAGGGGAGGGTGGTCTCAAGTTAGGAGACCTAACTCAAGTTAGGACCCCCACTTCAAATTTAAGAAAATAGGAAAAATGGGAATCAAATCTGCCGTAAACAAGGAAATAAAGATCAGAACACAGAGCAATGAAATCAGAAACAAAAACCAAAAGCTTGTTCATTGAGAAAAGTGAATGAAATTGAGCGACTTGCAGCGAGCTGGATGGGAGAGGAAGGCCCGAGGGCAGCAGGAGAGGTGAGGTCACTGCAGACTCCAGAGAGAAGGGGGAGGGGCAGAGTTGCAAGCACGCGATGCCTGTGAATCTGAACGCCGAGATGAACGCTGGACCGCATATTTGGAAGGCCTGACACTGCGGAACTTGCGGACAGGGCTGTGCTCGGTGGCTATTTCTGTGTCCATTACGAAAGTAGACTTTTTGGTTAAGACCTTCACCATAGAGCATATCCGGGCCCAGGTGGCTTTGCTCCTGCATCTCACCAGACGTTAAAGGAGGATTAATAGGAGTTTTACTTAAACTCTTCTTTGAACCACTTCTTGGAAGTGGAAGTACTGCTGACCCCTCTGTGAGGGCCGCACTGCCCCGTTAGCAAAGGCCGACAGAGTGGAGAAGAGCGACAGGACCCCTGAGCACGGTTCTGGGTACCATGTTGGCATACTGGAGTCCACCACAGGTGAAATACCCAGGACTAGGTTTAGCTGAGGACTGTGAAGTTGGTTTGACGGCAGAGAGTTGACAAATGCAGTTCTTGATGCCAACAACCCAAAAAGAGGAAACCGTGGGAGCATCTTACCAGTGAGGCAGCATCTGACAAGGTCCCACGTCCCTTCCTGACAAAACTCTCAGCAAACTGGAGCTAGAAGGGCCCTTCCTCAGCTGATCACACACTTATGGACCCCCAATCACACGCTTACGGACCCCCGGTCACACGCTTACGGACCCCTTCACCTCCCGCGGTGCTTCGGAAGGCCTCTGAGGGTCATTCCCCGCCAGCAGCCACGCACCTGCCTGGGCTCCACAGCCGTGCCCGCTCGCACGGGTCCTCGCTGGCGCTGGCTGTCCCCTTGGATTGGAGGTTCCCTCTCTGTGCCCTTGATGCCGGGCATGTTCCCGTCCCCTCTTGGGCTATGCTCTGCTGTTGACTTGTCTGTGCAGCCTTCAGCAAGCAGAGCCGGTGCTGCCTCCTGTCCCCACCTCCATGATGGCTCTTGCTTAGGTCCCCAGTTCCTGTAGCTGGAAGCTCTTCCTGGCTGCGGCGTCTCCCCGGGGCCTGGCACCGTGCTCAGCCTTCCGCAGATTTCTCTTGACCCAGGTCGTCTGGGCTGCCGTCCAGCTGTGCCCTCTCCACGGGAATTCTGTTTCCTCTGACGAGATTTTCGTCATGTGGCAAAGCAGGTCTGTAAAATTCATTTCTTCTCAATCATCGTGAGGTTTAACTCTGGGATTCTTCAGAATCGCAGCCCGTTCAGGTGATATCTTACAGCATGTTGAATGTTTCCTATTGTGTTAGCTTTTATAATGAAGAACTGTAGATGTTCATGAAGTTCTTATGTGCTCTTACATTCCGGTAATTATGTTTATAAATGGATTGATGGGAGGAACCTGCTTAAGAAACTTAGTGGTTTTTTTTTTTTTTTTTTTTAACTTGACTATGTGAATGTGAAGAGTGTGTTTTCTTGGGCAGCGTTACCTGTGAGAAAATGTTCCATGAGGCTTTTGGGGGCTGGAGGCAGCATGTTCCCTTCATGTGGGTGGAGAAAGCGTGTCAGGCTACTGGTTCATGGTTAGGTACTCACTCGCTCAAGGATGTGGAGTGTGCTGGCCGGACCGTCTCGGGACGTGGAGCTGGGGAGGGAGCACTCGAAGCGGGACTCACGGATGACTTCCCTCCTGCTCCCAGCCTTGCCATGTGCATGTGGAAACGCCCGAACAGCTCTGGGAGATTAAGTAATGAGCCCAGGGGCAAGCGGTTACACAGAAGTTGAAATGCAAAACCTGTCGAGTCTGAATCCAAAGCTTGGGCTATTTCTACAATATCATGCTGCCTCCCTGTATAATTTCTAAATCTCTGAACTTACTGTGAAGCACAAAACATTCTCTATTGATTTAAGCCATATTTATAGAGCAGGGAGTATAAGCCTTTTGCCTATCTGACCTTCCATTTCAGTCTGTAAAGTGTGGATAATCAGACTTCCTCCTGGGCTGCTGTGAGGGGGAAAGCGTCTGCTGTTAGCCTGGGGGATAAAAGCTTACAAAATGGCCAATCCAATTCAGTTCCAAATTATTCCTAATCTGTCCCAGTAATAGTCAGAAGGAATTTCATTCTACGAAGTGAAGCATAAAAGCTTTAAGGAATCCTTTAATCTGCTCAACTTCTCTAAAACTTCTTAAGAAAGTCTGCAGTAAGAGAAGGGGAAGAGTCCCGCTTGTGGAATTCTGAAACAGGTCAAGGAGAAGTCAGAAGAATGTTCTTGAGGTTCCGCAACACTGTGGGACTTCTGCCTGCCGTGGTGACCCAGTTCACCTGAACCCCTATAACTGTTACTCCACCCTGTTCACTAGATGACTGTTACATGCCCAGCTCTGGATGGCAGAGGGTGCGTGTGCGTGTGCGTGCATGTACACGTACGTGTGTGTGCATGTACACGTACATGTGTGTGCACACATGTACACGGGATGAACTCCTGGAGCTTCCCTTATGAGGGAAGGCACAGACAGCAAACAGATATGTCACGTTATGGACATTGCTCTCCAGAAAGTGACAGTGGCCATGGACTGAGGACTGCCTGCCAGTTCAGGGTAGGGCCGTCAGCGAGGGCCTTTCCGCAGTGTGGCCGTGGATGCTGTCGGAGACATTTCCGTAGTCTGCGCCAGGGACAGTTTGTTGTCCTGAAGTGGGTTGCTCTTTGGAATACAAGCCATTTCCCCTGAAGATGGTTAGTCAGACCCAGAAGGGCAGCCTCTGGCCCTGGTCCCAGCTGTTCAGGAGACAGTGGGGTCTGAGGCCCTGTCCCTTGTGTGGCGGTCGGGAGAGAGGTCACTAACTTTCAGGTGCTCGGCTCCTGCTGGTTATTTGAAAAGCTGCCCGGGGAGAAGCAAGGCGGGAACTTGGGGCTGGAACCTGAAGCTCGGGATGGAATCTGAGTGCGCAGACCTGGGTGTGGGCAGGCTGTCCTGCTCTAGGATGTAGAGACAGCAGCTCGGAGTAGTAGCTTTTCTTACCCTCCAGTCCCGTGAGCCTCAGAAGAGACGGAATGCTGAAGAAGGAACTGACACAAGCTGCCCTGAAATGGTGAGAAGGCGGGGGGCCGTTGGGAGAAGTGGGGAGCATGGAGAAAGGGGCTTGCATCTCGGGCGCTGCTTCTGGGTCCTGTCTGCGCTACTCAGTGACACGCATCAGTGTTGAGAGGGTGAGGGGAAGTCCCAAGCCTGGTTGTGAGGTTTGGCCTGGGGTGTGGGACCTAGGAGGAGTGGGCAGCAGGAGTCACGTTCTGACGGTGACCTGCCAGAGCTTTCTGCTGGGAGGGCCATGCACCAGGTGGGTCAGGGCGCCTGCACAGATTCCTCTTGCTCAGCCGTGTTCTGTCCCTGCACTAGCCCTGTTTGCCCTGAGGTTTAAGTTAGACCACGTTGTGCCCTCAGGGCTTTAAACTCTGATTTCCAAATAGGCCATGAAGTGACAGTCTTAGAATTTAAGTTCTTAATCTTACAATTGCCTCTGGATCACAGCACTTAAATGGTATTCTGTATTAATGAGATTGACATAACCTTCTTTTTATAGATGCTCTTAGCAATGCGTGTTTCTGATCTTTGTAACTGGTGTAGTTTGGGGTTTGTTTTCTCGCATCGACTGTGGCCTTCGGGCTGTGACTTCATGGATTGTGTGATAGAAGCTACTTCCTTTGGGCACTTGTGGTTATCCAGTAACTTCTGTTGTTTCTGATAGTCTTTGTGTTTTCTGAATACGGGTGATACCGTGTTTAAGCCCTGGTGATGCAAAGAATTTTCTAGTCCATGAAATTTTGGCATTGGTCATCGTGACACACTTCACGATTGCTGCTCAGTGCGATCACGTCTGCGTCGAGTGCAAGTGCTGATACACCTTTTCCTTTCCTCCATAGTTGATTTGGAATTTCTCCAACAAGCTCTTTCCATTAGGTTTGATCACGCGCTTCTCCTAAGCCCTTAGCATCTGGCTTAAATTCTCCGCATATCGATGACGACTTTCTGTGGGCTTATCTGAGACTCTGCTGATGAGCTTGAGTCTTCACCGGCTCCTCCCGCTTCCACCTTGTCACCAGACTGAACCCGAGTGGACACCGCACCTTACCCCAGGTGCCTCTTCTCTCTCCTCCTTTGATAGAGATGGGGTAGAGGTCTTCTCGTGTTTCTTTCCATTCCTGGCCTCCCACATGATGCTTCCGTCCCTGCCAGACCCCGGCCAGCCAGGCAGTGTCCCACAGATGCCCCCGCACCGGTGTTTCGCGGCCCGGCGTGCTCTCCCGCGGCCACGCACACCCACTGCCTCAGCAGAGGCTGCGGTCCTTTGTCTTTCTCAGCTGACCTCGTCTGTCGTCCACCTCGCACTTCCCCTTCCCCCAAGCACTGATTTTTTTTCTTAATCTCCTTCTGCGAGAGAATTTAGTTTAATCACATGAAGCCCCAAGTGACCGTTGTCATTTTTGATAGGCCCTCACGGAGGCGAAAGTGGTTAGTGCTGTTGCCGCCCCAATCTCACTGACCAACACCGGGACATCGGTGCAGCATGGGTACACTGAAATGGGCCAGATAGACTTTTTTGTCATTACAGAAACGGTGCCAGCAGAAGGTAACTCGGTCATGCAGTTGAGACCAGCACAAATGAAGGGCCCCGGGAATCTCCAGTGGGAAACCAGAGTGCATATCTTGGGCTGTTCTCACGTTCGTGTGTGGGTATGTGGGGTGTGTTTTCATGACGATGCACGCACAGGTGTTTGGGTGTGTTCTCACGAGCACGTGTACGTGAGCACCTGGCATGTTTGTTCCTGGGATCAGAACTGGGGCACTGTGTTTTATGACTTTGTTCCATCAGTACCATTCCACTTTATATTTCCGTAAATGTTCATTGCCTCCAATATGCAGGAGATATTAAAATTTGTCCCATTTGATCTCCAAGTTCTGTTTTAAATAACTAGTCCGAACCAGAACATACTCCGGGATCACTCACAGTATCTGGTCTGTGTTGTGTGATGTCACTTGTTGTCTTAATCCAGCACTTTCTTTTTTCTTTTAAATGCTTGTTGGAATGACCAGGCCATTCTTCCCACCTCCCGGACTTGTCTACTTGCTGCCCCACAGCATTACTCAGTCTCTCTCTCCCGATTTCCTGAAAACTGCTGGTTGTGAGTAACTGCCTAGTGGATGCAGTGGAAACCTTTCTGGCTAGACGGCTCCGTGGGTGGCCTGGCTACTTCAGATTGTCTCACATCAGAGACACCCTGTAACTGACTTTCAGGACCTCAGTGAGGTTGAGTCTGAGACCTGGAGTGGGTGATGGTGGTCTGAGCCCACCCGTTCCTCCTCTTGCCGCTAGAGAGTATTGTCGCTCCTCGAGCAGTGATACGATGTGTCAGTCACGCATCTGGTGGTTTTAGAATTAGTTCATCATCCTCGCCTGACTTAATGTCATTATGATTTTATGAAATGTTTTTCCTATTATGTCTCTGCTTTGATCATGTGACCTTCTCCTGTACAGTAGCGCTGGTAGCTCCACTGCGGGGCGGGCCTATGGGGACAAACAAGAGGTTCCTGTTTTCTTTTTAATCGTTAATTTCCTGTGAAGGAATTGTGTACAGACTTCTTCAAATGGTGACAAATGAGGGTTTTTAAAAAATTTTTTGAAGGATTTTATTTAGTTGTTTATTTAGAAAGGGTGAGTTGGTAGAGATGCAGAGGGAGGGAGGAAGTGTCTCGAGCAGATTCTGTGCTGCGCGTGGAGCCCGAGGCAGGGCTTGATCTCATGACACTGAGGTCATGACCTGAGCTGAAATCAAGGTTCAGATGCGTCACCGGCTGAGCGACTCGCACCCCTGGTGGGTAGAAGCATCTTTATTTCCCCCAAGGGCAGTTTTGATACTGCGGTGACCCGAGGGAACATACAAAGTCCTACCGAATACAGTTGTCTGTCTTACCAGCATTACAGATCTCGGTGGTCTACGGAGAAGCAGTGCTCAGGAGGACGGACTTCGGTGTCATAACTTACAGCTGTGCCCCCGTAGGCGGGTTACTTAAGCTCTCTGTGCCTCTGTCTCCTCTCTGGCATGGGTGGACACTCCTACTGGTCTCGAGGGGTTGCCGAGAGTTAAGCGCTGATGTGGGCCATCGAGACAGCCCCCAGCATGGGGGAATGCATGGCGTCACTCTCCCTCTGCGACTGAGCAGCAGCCCGGCTCACGCCCACCCGAGACCGCATGCACACGCCTGCCTCAGCGCTCTCAGTAATTCTGTTTTCCCGCGCACAGCTGTGCGGGAGGAGACCCTGGTGACTGAGCCCTGGGTCTGGCGCGGGTGGGGAGGGGCTGTAGACGCCCCGCATCTCTCTCAGCTACACAGCCCAGGATACCAGCTCTCCTGTCCCCAGGGGAGAGCTTGGAGTTGGAAAGGTCACAGAGATGTGGTTTTGTGGTTTGTCTGGGAAACAGCTCAGGGGGTTGAGAGCTGAGACCCGTCCGTGTTGTGACGTGTGCTGGGGGCAGTGACCACCAGCTCCCTGCCGTTTGCAGACACTTGGGAAGAGCAGCGGCGGAAGGACCCTCTGAAGCTTGTTCAGGCTGCCTTTCCCCGGGGAGCTATTAGCTGTGAAGGTCGTGGTAACTTGTCACGCAGCTGCAGAAGACGGCCGCAGCCGAGGAGTGTGGGCGAAGCTTCGCCTCCAGGGTGCTGTTCCTGAGTGGCCAGCGGTGTGGGACCCCTGGCGCTCTCTCCGTGGAACGAGGCTTAGCACATACCCTTCCTAACAGTGCAGCTGTCAGTGGTCTTGTTGGGGTCCAAAGCCAGGCTGTCTGACTCCAGAGTCCTGCCCGCAGTGCTGAAAGCTTCCGTGTTCCGTCCTCTGGGCCCACCTGCTCCACCGAGGCTCTGACCGTGTTCCGTCATGTTTGTCGGGCGCATGCTGTCCCTCGCAGAGGCTCAGAGCGCTGCTGGGGACACAGCTTGATCTCTAACTTCCCGCTGCTGTCCTCCCCGGCTGGGTCCTTGTCCTCTCCCTGCGCCTTGTCTCTGCTGCCTTCCTTCCCCGCCGAGGGGGAGTCCGACGTGATGTGTCACCTGCGTCAGAATGACTCCGCTCGAGTAGGACTGTGTGTTCACGTTCAGCGTCAGGGCCTGTCGTCTGCCGGAAGGTATGAATGACAATGAGATCCGACGTGTGAGATCGGGGCTCTCCCAGGGCGTCTGAGCTGTTCAGAAGCAGCAGCAGACACAGAGGGTATCGGACAAGTGAGGGGCTCACTGCAGTGCTGTTTTCCGGAAGAATACAACATCTGTCAGCTAGCAGTTGAGTGGTAGGAAACACAGTGGCGGAGGCACCCGTAGACGAATCTGGGAGTTCTGTGTCACGTCTGGCCAGAACGTAGGGCAGCAGTGTTCGGCCAGGAAACAGAAAGGAAACTTCCTCAAGAATATGAATGAAAAAACTCAAAAGATGCATGCGGAGACCGCAGGAATGTGCAACCTTCCCGATCGTAACAGGACCCTGCAATCTCCAGCAGCTGTACCTCCATTTGGACGGGGCAAACTGGCACTTGGCGGGCTGGAAAACGCTGCCTGTGGGTTTCTGTGGGCCCCGGCTGTGCTCCCTGAGTGTTTCATGTTGAATGTTCATAGCAGGCGTGTGCTTTCCAGGCCGTAGCGCCCCCTCCCCCGGTGCTGCCCTCCTGCCCGCCGCACGCATTCTTCCTGGCCTCTGGAGGAACCAGAACTTGAGATCCCTTCTGCGGTGTCCTGACAGTGGTCCTCAGGGCGTCCGCCGGGATGTAAGGCTTTACATTTTCATCTCCTTTTTTAAAAAGCACCTATTTCTTTTAGAAGGGATTGAAAGATGCAGAAAAGCTGCAGCAATAGGCACACGTTCCTGTGTCTCTCTGACAATTTCCGCTGATGGTCACCTCCGGTTGCAGCAAGGTCCCAGCCTCTCTGCTGGGAACGAACTCTGCTCCTCGTTCGGCTTTCACTAGTTCAGCCCCTGCTGTCCTTTCTCTGTCCTGGGGCTGCATGCACCGTAGGACAGCAGGTGAAGTCCAGTCCTCGGGTCTCCTCTGGTTTGCGACAGTTTCTGTCATTTGGTGACCTTGAGGGTTTTGAGGAGTAGTGATCAGCTGTTCCTGGATTCGGGGTTCTTGCTGCTTTTCTTAAGAGAAAGCAGTGATGTGCCCTTCTCATCACGTGTCACGGATGCCGTTGATTTTGGTCACCTGGCCAGAGTCATGTTTGGCAGAACAGAGTCTCCATACTGGATCCTCAAGGAGCAAGTCTGCTGCTTCAGCTCTCAGGATGCAGAAGGGGGAGTGGGAGAAAGGCTCCACGCCCGCTGGCAGGGAGCTCTGTAAAGTTGCTGGAATTCTGTAAGAATTTGCCCCGGTGTGGCATTGCTTCTAGGCCCCCTCAGGGCTAGGAAGTGTGTGTGTGTTCATTCTAATCTGTGTATCTACACGTAATTACTCATGGATTTATCCGTCTGCTTGAGGTCACACCCGTTAGCTAGACATGAGCTCCCACAGACGTCTGACTCGGTGCAGGCCTCCTGGGCTTGCTGCAGTGCTCGCTCCTGACTCGCTCCTGACTCGCGTGCTCATGTAACGGTGCTCGCCGACAGAGAGGAGCCTGCCCCACCGTCCCATTGCCCGCCTGTTCCTCGCCCCAGTCTAGGGCCCCCACTGTGGTTGTCCCCACAAGAAGCGTTACCCAGTAGAGCAGAGAGTTTCTGTGCTGTCCTTCCGTCCTTACCGCCCCGCCCGCTTGCGGTTTCCAGCCAAACGTCGCCTTCCGAAGTTACTGTCTCATCTTTTTGAGTATTTTTGTGTGTATTTTGAAGTGTACATGTGAATATTTTAAATGGATGTTAGGTTGCACTCTGAAAAGTTTAACTGAGGCGTGGAACAAAATTAAGATTTACGGATGTGGGCAGCAGTGCACATGGTGCAAATGATACCTTTGATTTTGGGATGAATTCTGTTCATTTGTGTGGCTTTGCCTTCTTAACTGATTGCTTGGAGCAGACGTTTACCGAAAGCAGCCTGGCCGAGGTGGAGTGATGGGGTTCCGGGGGATAGAGTGTGCTGGAGTCCCATTTCTCGGACACCTGCCGTGTGTCGTCAGGTGAGCTGACCCAAAGTTCCAGGTGGAACGAATTCCTCAGAAGTTCACACATGCCTCACAGGATTGTTGGGTGGGTTGGAATGCGTATCTGGAATGCTCCGAGTTCTTGCTACCAGCCGACAGCATCCGTGTCCCCTGGGAGCCCTTTGGAAATAAAGACAGTCTGGCCCCAACCCCAGGTGTCTTGAGTTTGGAAATCTACATTTTACCAGCATCCCCGGGGGACTGGAATGCTCGAAGAACCCCGTCTGTACTGAGCTCTGAGAAGCTGTGATCACACCAGCTCAGTGTTTCCAGCCTCAGCAGCGGTGGCCTCGCCTCCAGGAAGCCTGCAAGCACCCCTGGCCCTGGGCTTTCTGGTGCAGCGTTTAGCCTGCTGTGCCTTCTGTCCTCACTGTCACATCCTGCGTTTCTAGCCGTGTCTGGCGCATCAAATGTGCTCAATAAACATTTGCCGACTACGAGAATGTTCTTGGTTCTCTGCCAACTTCTGTGAACACCAGAGGAGAGAAATGGGCCTTGCCATGCAGGAGCTGTTGCCTGGTGTGGATGGTGGTGCCACGGGGTCAGGCACTTGGTGCCACGATGTCCTGAGGAGAGTGGCGAGCCGCCTTCCCTGGAGGGGCTGGCTTCCGTGGACCAGCCGGCCGACAGACGCAACCGGCTCCCGTCTTGCATAGGCGTGCCGAGGAAAATGCTGTTCTCGTGTCTCTTGAGCATTGATCTCGGGTGCACTAGCAGGAACCGGCCAGTTCACCTCGCGTGTCTAGAAGGTTCCAGGGAATGGCTCTCTTGAGCCCCGATGTTGCCTCGCCTCCTTGTCTTCAGGCTGTCTTTTGGGGTGGTCAGTGTTCCACTAGGCCTTTCGTTTCTCCTCTGCAAAGCGGGAGGGTGATGCAGGCGCCGCTGCCGTCTTCGCAGGCCTTGGGAGGGTTTGCTGCTGTAGCCGCAGGGTGAGGAGGGTGTGTTACCCGGGAGTAGGGCTCAGGGCTGCTTTTCCCAGCTGAGCGCTGCAGGCGGGACTGGACACCGTGTCTTCCTTTTGCAAGATGGCAGAACCAGCCAGCTCTTGTGCGTGGGGAGCCAGCTTTGTCTCTGCGTTGCGCAGGCCCCCTGGAATCCCTGAGCGAGGGCTGCGTGTGCCGTCTTCACTACTGTGGCAGTGCGCCACGGTTGTGCGGCATGGCAGTGGCCCGGTCGCCTGACCGCAGAGCGCTTGCTGTCTGCCCCGGCCCGACTGCACACCTTCCAGCGGGGTGCTCTGGTGGCCCCCGCACGCCTCATAAACAAGCAGTGTTGTCGTCGTCACTCGTTTGCTTGTTTTCTGCAAGTACAAAGATTCTGCTCTTCTGGAGCCTTGTGGAAAAGTCCCATCTTCTCTTTTTCTGGCTCAAATCTGAACTCCCTAAACTTGGCAGTGATCTGAAAAATAGTCCTGGCCTAGATGTTTTAAGTCCACTTTGCAGATTTATATTTAACTGACTCCGGTCGACTTCGCCGTGTCTCCAGGGCAAAGCTGCGGCCTGTCCTGAAGGTAGGTCACTCCTTTGGGGTTAAAATTTGTGTTAATGGTTTTTAAGCTGAGATCTGCAAGAATCCGTGCCTTAGCTCTAAGAGTATAATCGAAATTTACTGGGGTGGGGGGCGGGATAACCAAGATCTCCATGAGGAAGTCGCTTTGGAATCCAGCTTACGTTTCAGATTGCTGAGCCGGGGATTTGAAACATGTTTACTTGGAAAATTCCCTCCAAGCAACTCGAGAATGCAGGTCTGGGTGGCGTTTGAGACCCGTCTTTCCCCAGCAGGACCCTGGGTTTACTGAAACGGCTGTTCTGGGGCATTCGGGAAAAATACCTGATAAACAGTGGCGACTGGTTGTTGTTACTGAAGCAGTTAGTGATGACCACCTATGTGACAAGCACACAGCACATTGTTTCTGGTACCGAAAGCGAACCTCTTTGCCTTAGGGTTTTTAGGTTCTGATGCTGAGTTTCCCATAAAGTTGCTCTAACTTCCTGGAACGGCGTCCTGGGGCTTGGCAGTTTTCCCCGCCTGCTGGCCGCCACTGCTTGGATCCGATTTGCAAATTACAGCCCACTCAGAGAGCCTGGGTTGAACGCTGGCCTTGCAAATGAACACAGTTGATGTAGTCTTTGGATTAACCACAGCTCCAAGATTTCCAGGGAAGAGAAGGGATAATGTATTTCTCTGGTCTCATGAATCCGTGTGTCAGTCCTGAGTGTTCGACACGCGGCTCCCCGCAGGGAGGGAAGCGATGTCTTCGTGTTGTGTGGGGGGAAGTGCGCGAGAGAAGGCTCAGCCCGGGGCTCCTCGCTCTCAGCCTCTGGCCTTTCCACATCTGCCTCTTCCTGGGCAGAGTAGCACCCCTGGTGTGGGACTAGGCAAGCGTGTTTGCTTGAAGTCCTGGCTTCACACTGAGGGGTCTGCCACCGTCTGTCACCCATGGGCCAGTCACTGAGCTTCTGCGAGCCTCCGTTCATTTGTGGAACAGAAATGGGACCTCAGAATTTTCTTTTAAAATTAATTTTAAATTCAGTTAATTAACATAGAGTATATTATTAGTTTCAGAGGTGGAGGGCCTCCGAACTTCTGAGGACAGAGAAAATGCCTGGGAAAGCCCCTAGCCCGCAGGTTGTCCCTCGGGCCTCTCCTCGTCTCCCAGTGCTCGCGGTGGCTGCGGTACTGGCGCGCCGGGTGCGGCAGGTGCTGGGACTTTAGGACCCCCCCCCTTCTCTGCCAGCTGATTGGGCCTCACGAGGAGACTTCTGCTTACTTGAGAGCAGGGGTTTTTGGGGACATGGCTCTGGGACTGGCGAGCCCAGGTGTTGGAGAGCCCCTCACTGTGTATGGGGTCCCGCTCGCCTGCAGGAAGTCCCCCTGCGGGGCTCTGAACCTACCACTTGACCTTCAGCTAATCTGTGTTCTTACCCGTTCGACTTTCCTCCTTGGTGAAGTCTGGGTCGCAGAACCGAGAAAGTTCTGTGCTGAGAGGCAGCTGGGGGCTTCTGCAGGGGCTGCAGATGCAAAACAACAGACTCTGGAGTTGGGTTGGGGCTTTTATTAGTGCGTGATCCTTCTCGCCGCAGAAGGAGTGAGCGCTCCTCGTAGGGAGAACCGGGAACGTCGAGAAGACACACAGGAGGAGAGCCCGGCGTTCCCTGTGATCTCGCCGCCCGGAACCGCGCGCCATCGGTCCCGTGTACTTCCTGCTGGGTTTTCTCTGCATGTCTTCCCGCACCGATGAGATCCTGCCTCCTGCGTGTTCCGGCCTCTGCCATCCCGTCCGGCCCCATCCTCAGCTCCTCTGCGCCGCGCACATGACCTTGGCAAGCACCTGTGCCATCCCTGCCCGTCAGAGCGGCGGTGGGTCCACTCGTCTGATGCGTGGATCGCCAGTTCCTCGTCGTGACCCCTCGGCAACAGGGGCCAGCCCCACGGAACAGGGAGCCTGCGGGACATTGTGATGGGCGGTTACATGTCCGGTCTTTCACCTGTGGCCGTGTGGCCGCATGGCTGTGAAGCGGTGGAGCAGGTGTTGGGGGCAGCGGGAAATGTGACTCATCCCAGCTTGCGTTCAGCAAGCGTGCTAGGTGCGTGTCAGGTCGAACGGAGGCTGCTGCACAGGCCAAGGCCCAGAGGATTCCTGTCTGCGTATGGCAGTTTTGGGAGGGCGGCGAGACGGGATCGGTGTGGGAAGGGTTTGGTTGAAAAGCAGTGTTGTGTGTGGGGGGGTGGGGAGGGGCTGTTCCAGAAGCCGGCGGAGCGTTGCTAGGGACAGGGACAATGGGAGCACACAGGCGGCTCTCTGTCTGTGTCAAATAAATGAAATCTTAAAAAAAAGTCTTAAAATTGTGTGGCTTTGAGCAAATGGCTCACATCCCATCACTTGAGAATTTCCTTTTGAAGGGACACAGAAAGTCTTATGATGAAGCATATGGTCAAGAAGAGGAAGATGATTGCTTGGCTCGTTAGCAGCTGTTAGCAGTAGTAGTATGTTAAATGTAAGCTCTGTAGGCATGTGGGCCGTTCTCTGCGAGAGCGAGGAGTCCCGTAACAGGACGACAGTTGGACAAATTGTGCACAGACGTTCTTCGACAGGCACCGCCCAGTGTCACTTGAGACAGTGTTTCCTTCACTTTTCACCGGTCCTCACATCCTTTGTAATCTTTGGCCTTCGCAGCGGCCCGATGTGGCCAGCCGTGGGGGTCAGCGCCCCCACTTTACGGACGGCGTGCCCGGAGCACGTGGGGCTCTCACCTTTGCCAGCTCTGCTCCTTGGTTTCCTTTTTGTCCGACGGGGCTTCTTACTGTGGGTCAGGCCTCGGATCTCTCCCTCCCAGACTCCAACCAGTCGCCTTGCCGGTGGTCTCCCCTGCCGGAGACGAGCTCACGCGAAGTGCCGCAGCCTGGCACATACGGTGCTCTGCGGCGCGGCCGCCACTGCTCGTCCCGGCTTGTCCTCAGGCGGAGGCTGCTCCTGGCCCTCACTGCCCACTCCCCTTCTTCCTCCACTCACCGCCTCTGGCTGGGCATGGGCTGCCAGGGACCGCGGCCCACGACTCGGTTGCTGCGGAGTGAGGGCATGGGCTGCATTCTGGACAGTGAAAGGTCTGGAGTCCCAGCCGTGCAAATGGAACTCTGCCTCCTCTCTCTGGCTGGAAGGGCACCGGGCCGCGGCCACTCTTGCTGTCCCATGGTGAGGCCACACTCGGGGACGGTGGAGCAGCAAGGCGGGCACCTATGTCCTCGGCCTCCGGGAGCTGCCGAGTTAGCTCTGACCTGCATGGCTGGGCTGTCAAGGGAGCGAGGAATCCAGTCCATTGTCCCAAAGGCCCTGGCACAGTCGTGGCGGTGGTGTGGCCCCCAGGCCTGTGACCGGCCTAGGGTGCCTTCCAGGCTCTTGTGTCTCTGTGAATGCCTCACGCTTGCGTCTGCCAGGACCTGGAGGCCTCGCCCCGCCGCTGCTGTCCCGGGCCAGGGACATGTTCCCGCGTGGTTCGGGGACTCCGTGCATGGAGGCCGGGAGGCCAGCTTGGCCTTGCTGTGTTGTCAGCCGACAGGGATCTGAGTGTGTGCGAGCCGTGCCCCGTGGGGTCAGATGCGCAGGCCGCGTCCTGGCAGGTGTGGGCATTTGCTGTTGGGAAGCCGTGTCACTGCCGAGTCTGACTCTGCTGGGATTGCAGCCGTAACGTCGCTGCGGACTGCCAAACAGCGTGTCGAGAGTGTACTTTCCTGTCCGGGGGTGGGGGGTGAGCTTAGGAGTGACCGTCCCTCCTTCACTCAGTGCTAATCTAAAATTCAGTGCTCGAAGTCAGGACGGAGGTTGCTTTGGGAGAAGGAAGGGTGAGGCGCCCGAGTGTGGGCTGTGTTCTCATTTTCGAGCTGAGCCCTGGATCTTAGAGATCTTAGAGGTGCTTCCTTTGGGATAATTCAAGCTCATCCTTTTTTTTTTTTCTTAAAGAGTTTATTTATTTATTTGAGAGGGGGGGGGGAGAGAGCACACGAGCAGGGCCAGACGGAGGGGGAGAAGCAGACTCCCCACTGAGCGGGGAGCCCGACGAGGGACTCGATCCCAGGACCCTGGGACCGTGACCTGAGCGAAGGCAGACGCTTCACCGACTGAGCCCCCAGGCACCCTCAAGTTTATCTTTAATTTTGTGACTTCTCTGTACGTTGTTGTCACTTTTGCTGAAATAACTGGCATCAGTTTGAGGTGTACAGCTTAACGACGTGTGTGTACATGTTGTGAAATGATCACAGGTTAATTACTGTCCATCTCTGTGGCTAAGCAGTCTTCATTTCTTGTGATGCGAACTTTTGAGATCTGCTCTCCCAGTGGCCGTGTGTTTGTCTGTACCGTCCGGCCCCTTTACCCACCTCTTCTCCCCCACCTCCGACGGTCGCTAGACTTTCTCACTCAGCTCCGTTCTTGAACATTCCGCGTAGAGGCGAGCTCGCACAGTGTTTGTCCTTCTCGGTGCGAATGACTGAGCGCGGTCCCTCTAGGTCCCTCCCTGCTGCCTCGGCGGCAGGGTTGCCGTGCTCACGGCCGAGTAACACTCCCTTGCGCTCACAGCGCATTTTCCTCATGCGTTCCTCTGCCTACGGGCGCTCGGGTGGTTGCTGTATCTTGGCTATTAGAAGGAATGCTGCAGGGAGCGTGGGGTGCCCGGGGCTCTTTGAGGCCCTGTTTTCATTTTCTCTGGGACGTACGCAGCGGTGCACTTACTGGATTACACGGTGGTTCTGTTTTTAACTTTTTGAGGCTCATCCACACTCTTTTCCACAGGGGCTGCCCTGGTTTGCGCTCCCACCAGCCGCGCACCAGGGTTTCCCTTTCTCCACATCCTCTCGCCAACTCTCGCCTCTCCCTTGATGACCCCGTTATAACGGGCGCGACGCGCTGGCTCCTTGTGTTGATTTGCGTTTCCCTGACGGTGAGGGAGGCCGAGCAGCTTTCCAGGCACCTGTTGCCCATTTGCGTGTCTCCTTTGGAAATATGCTTTATTCAGTACCTCTGCCTGCTTTTTATTTGTTTTTTTTTTCTTTTTCTTTTGGACATTCGTGCTTCGTTCGACGATTTGTGGATGTCCCCCCGTCTGCAGGCTGCCCTTTTCTTTTGCTTTCCTTTGCCGTGGGGAGGGTTTTTAGTTTGCTGTTGTCCCGTTTATTCCGGGTTTCACTGCCTTTGTTTATTTTTGGGTGTTAAATCCAAAAGCGCTTTGCTATGACTGTGTCAGGAGCTGACCCCTGTTTTCTTCTAGAAGTTTTGCTGTTTCAGGATTTAAGTTCAAGTCTTTAATCCATTTTGGGTCGATATTTGGTATGTGGTGTGAGATAGAGGTGTAGTTTCATTCTCTGGCCTGTGGCTGTCCGTTTTCCCATCAGTATTTGTTGAAGAGACCGTCCTCCCCATCCTGTATGTTCTTGGCTTCTCCTTTGCACGTTGGCTGTATGTGCCTGGGTTTGTTTCTGGACCGTTCCGTTCTGTTGATCTGTGTCTTTTCATGGTCATTCCATACTGTTGTGGTGAGTATAGCTTTGTAACATAGTGTCAAGTGAGGAAGTGTGGTGTTTCCAGCTTGGTGGTTCTTTTTCAAGACAGTTTTGTCCATGTGGGGTCTACTGCGCAAGGTTTAGGATGGATTTATAGGTCTGTTTTACTACTGATTAAGCATGGTATTTAAGAGGTAGCTAACTTTAATTGTTTCTAAATATAAAAATAGCTTAAAAACACTGCCTCTGCCAGTTGCACAATCAGGGTCTACTTTCGGGAATTTTCTTCCAGGCCTTTCTCTGCTGTATGTTGTCTTTTAAAGTACAATATAGCCCCACACCATGTCACATCTACATGAAACTATGATGCTTACGGATGAGGGATTCTCTTAGAGGACCTGTCATCCAATACGCCCGTCCACCACGGGTACTGTTTCCCTCCATCCTGCTTCCTTCCTGCTGTGGCCACGTCACCACGCCCAACCCGCTGCTGCGGGGCCGCCATCCTGGGGGCCAGTTCTCCAGACCTGGCTGAGAGCCCCAGGGTGAGACCTTGTCCTCGGGTGGGGAAGGCTGGTGCTCAGACACAGCTGACCTGTTTCTTACTGTCAAGAGCTTCCGGCTGGTCACCAGCTAATGTTTTTGGATCCTTCTCAGCTCAGACTTGAACACACAGAGCTGCTGAATGTGGTGGTGCTAAGTGTGCCGAGGAGCTGTGTGGCTAGTTGTTTTAATATTTCTCACCCTCTCCCAAGCTGGTTCCTTTGCTTATGTCACTGGAGTCGGTAGGCCCCCCACATTGAGGAGGAAACTGTCTGCTTCTGGGGATGTGGACACAAAAAAGAGGGAGTATTGTTATGCTTTGTCTGCATGTGTGTCTGCCACGAACCTCCCTGCTCCTCAACCATGTTGTGAGCACGCCTTGGCAGGGACCAGTTCTTTCATTTTCTTCTCTCCTGGGGCCCAGCATAGTGCCTGGCACATCACGGGCCCAGCAAGTGCTCTTTGGACTAAAGAATGAGAGGAGACACAACCTCTCTGAAAGGAACGCTGGCTTGAATGGTGGGGGGAGCTGGAACTGGGAAAAATGTGGCCAAGTATGTCTTCTGACCCTGTGACAGTTCTGTATGAGAACGAGTGAGGGGCTGTGTGTGGACGCTCCGGCTGATAGTGGCAGGTAGCAGGAATTCAGTTATAGTGAAGGAGTCAGAGCCCTCTGAGAGGGAGCGGCTATTGGGCCCTTTGCATGAGCGAGGCTGTACTGGGAGGCTGGGAGCTGAGCCATGCTGCCACCAGACAGAGTGGAGGGTGACTGTGTGACACCTGGTGCAGGTGCCGGGCATCAGGGTGTGCATATGACAGAGGGTATGGCTGAGGAGTGAGAGCAGAGCCAGGTCAAGTAGCTCTCGAATGTCTGTATACTTTTAGAACTTCAAATTTCTTTCTCTTAGGATTTAATGGTCCGTGGGTTTGTTCTGCTCTTGGTATTCATTGTTGGAAAGTAAAATGGAAGGGCTCTGAGCAGGAAGTTGAAGATACACTTAACGAAATGTCACTTTCCAGTGGACCCATGTGCGCTAAATCTCTTAAAAACGAGCGTGAAGGTAGAAAGTGTGTGACTGAAGAATTAGCAGATACCAGTGGATCAGTGAAGCTGTTTTCTGGGTATTGAGAAAGAGCTTGGGGAAACAGCCATTCTCAGGAATATTTGTGACATTGAGTTTAAAGTAGTGGTTAGTTCTTTTTGGAAGCTAGTCTTCCTAAGCCATATTTCTTTTCACTTAGCTAAACTATGTAGAAAAGAGATTAATAGACCAAGTTCTTAGGGAAGGACAGTCTTCTGAAACTCTATTGCTTCGACCCAGAGACTATAAATGATTGAATTTTTTGATCTATGTTACCCTGGAAACCTGGAGAGTATGATTTCCGGGTATCCATAACAAAGAGGAAATTTAAAATCTGACTGTAGCTGAAGGGCCTTCTCGTGATAACGTTAATGAACCAGCCCTGGGCCACCGATGTGGAGAAGGCCTCCCAGGCTGCAGGCCTCTGGTGCTGAACGGGGAGGGCTTCCCAGAAATGGGACCAGGACTGGTTAGGAAGTGTGCCAGGGCCCAGAACTTTGGGTATGCAAAGAAATCCCTTCCCTGAAGCCAGCAGGGAGCAACCAGTTCAGATCCGAGACTGCTGTAGAGATACTCCTTCCTCCTGTAGACCCACAAACTTGGCGCATGAGATGGTTTCTCAGAGGAGGGGTGGACACACAGAGATTACAGACTTCCTGGGAAGATTGCATGACAGGGAATGCACAGGTACAACACAGGAAGGATTTGCATCTTGAGATCTAGAAATAGGAGGATAAACTGAAGGGACTTTTAGATGGTCCCGTTTATAGTAGTCAAGTGGCATTGGAAGAAGGGACGTCACAAGAAGTAGAACCAGCCTGATTGGTGAGGGAACTAGGTGGAAAGTATGAAAACTCTAAAGTTAAAAAATATATATATATGTACATGTATATATATTTATTTATATGTATTTGTATATGGTATATGTAAAAATGTAGTATTTGCTATATTTATATAAATCTATATGCTATATATAAATATAGTATGTGTATATACATACACACACACACACACACGCACAGTAAATATACATAAGTAACAAAAAATATTCCATGCCGTGGGTGGGTGAAGAGGAGACTAGATGCAACCGAAGACTGGGGGAGAACGAGGGAATTGAAGGGTCCTGAGGAGCCCCATGTATCACAGCAGGACGAGTAGAAAGTGTGTAAGAGCTGTTATGAGGGTAGAATCCCTGTATGCCTACTAGGAATTTCAGGAGTTGAGATCAGGGGAAGATCCCAGAGAGGAGATGTTCAGAGATAATGAGTGATGGTGTCAGAAAACCCATGGGCCCTTCAATTAAACTAGTACATCAAGTTTGAGTTTTCACTTTGAGGGAGAATGATAAATCCTTAGATCCAAAAAGCTTAAACCCTAGTTAGGATAAACATAAAGAAAATCACATAATCTAATAGCTGAAAACTGGTTCGACAGAAAAATCTTTACAGCAACCAGAGAAAAAGCATGTTATATGGGAACAAAGATAATGACTGTTGACATTTTGTCATTAAGAATGCTGCCAGAAGACAATGGAATTTTATCTTTCACTTGGCCAAAGGAAACCATTGTTAAACTGGGATTCTATACCCAGCAAAGATATCCTAAAAAAAAAAAAAAAAAAAAAAAAGTGAAGCTGAAATAAAGACTAAGAGACAGGCACATGCTGAGAGAATGAATCTCTGTTGGACTTGCTATGCAAGAGTCTTTACTGGACACTCACAAGTCAGGAGACGGCGGTACCTGAGATCCTGAAATGTGCTGGAAGTGGTAGAAATAGGGTAAATATAATATCATTCGTCCTTGAAATTTAAAAATTTCTTAAAAGAAACTTAAGTACATTTTAAAGTAAAAGCACCAATTCGTTTTTTAAAAACATGTATAAGGAAAAAAATGGCAAAAATAGGGTGGGAGGAAGAAAGGGACCTGTGCAGTGCCGTGTTCTCATGCTCTGTCTGTAGTTACGTAATACCTGAAGGTTGTGATGAGCTCAGTGTGCGCATCACAACCATAGAAAAGCTGCAAAACTAAATGGTACAAAGAGAGTGAAGTCAGTAAGGAAGACAAAATAGACCCCTAAAGCAGGAAAAGAAGAGAAAGGAACAAAGAAAGAGACAGGACAAGTAGCAAGATAGTAGAATAAAGCCAACCACATCTTTAATTACATTAAATGGGTAAATGGTCTAAACATTTCAATTTCATGGTAGAGACGCTGTTGGACAGACGTTATCAGGACCCAACTATATGCTATTTAAGGATATGCATTTTAAATATATAGTTAAATTATATATTTTAAATATTAAAGCAGAGTAAACAGAAGAGGGTTGGAAAAGACCTACTGTGTTAAAGCAGGAATAGCTACGTCAGCATAAAACAGAGTAGATTAAGAATATTATTTGGGGGCGCCTGGGTGGCTCAGTGGATTAAGCTGCTGCCTTCGGCTCAGGTCATGATCTCAGGGTCCTGGGATTGAGTCCCGCATCGGGCTCTCTGCTCAGCAGGGAGCCTGCTTCCCTCTCTCTCTCTCTCTGGCTGCCTCTCTGTCTACTTGTGATCTCTCTCTCTCTGTCAAATAAATAAATCTTAAAAAAAAATTATTTGGTAGAAAGTTGGATATTTCATCATGAGGAAAGGATAAAAAGAAGATGTAACCTTCTTGAATGTGTGCACATACAATAGCAGAGCTTCTAGTATCTGAAGCAAGGACTGAGAAAACTGAAGTGAGAAATGGACAAATCCATAATTATAGTTGGAAATTCCTCTGCTTCTTTCTTGGTAACTGATACATCAAATAGAATATCGCTCAAGATACAGAAGACTTCAATAGCATAACCAACCTAATCTAATTGATGTTTACAGAACACCCAAGAATAAAATAATAAACGTTCCTATCAAGTACATATTGAACGTTTAGCAAGATATAACATGTGCAGACCATAAATCCAGCCTCAATTAATTTAAAAACATTTAAATCATAGAGTATGTTCTCTGCCACAACAGAAACAAATTAGTAAGGAATAACAATGTCTTAACTAGCCCCAGTATTTGAAAATTAACACATTTCTAAATAACCCACACATAAAAGAAGAAATCACAAGAGTAATTGGAAAACTTTGTGAATTGAGTAAAAAGAACATATAATTCCTGGGTACAGCTATTGCCTTGAGGGAAATTTGCAGCTCAAATTTGTCACTCACATTAGGAAAGGAAAAAAGTTTTGTTAATGAACTTTATACTCTACCTTAAGAAACTGAAAAAGAAGAAAAGAATGAGTAAAGCCAAAGTCACCAGAAAGGAGAAAATAAAGACTAGAAATTGGTGAAGTCAAAGACAAATACTAGAGAAAAATCAATGAAACCAAGACCTTGTTCTTTGAAAAGATCAATCAAATGCGTAATTCTCCAGCCCAAACTGATCAAAAGACCTAAATTATCAATAACAGAATGAAAGAGTGACACCAGTCTTCCTTATACACATGAAAAGGATGATACAGGATTTTAATAGATATCTTTAGGTGAATAAATTTGATAGTTTAGAAGAAATGGACACATTTCTGGAAAGACATTACCAAAATTGATTCAGGGTAACTCAGAAGGCCTAAATAGCTCTACTTAGTAAGGTTAACTCCTTGTTTTAAAATAATACGCTAAAGAACACATTAGCTCAGCAGCTTTACTGGTGAATTTTATCACACTACGATGAAGAAATACCATTAAAAAAATTCTCTCAGGGACGTCTGGGTGGCTCAGTGGGTTAAAGCCTCTGCCTTTGGCTCAGGTCATGATCTCAGGGTCCTATGATCAAGCCCTGAATTGGGCTCCCTGCCCAGCAGGGAGCCTCCTCCCCCCAACTCTGCCTACCTCTCTGCCTACTTGTGATCTCTGTCTGTCAAGTAAATAAATAAAAATCTTTAAAAAAAATTCTCTCAGAAAAATAGAGGAGGGTACATTTCACCATTTATTTTGAGGACAGTGTTATCTTGATAACAAAATCAAAGGTGTTACAAGAAAACTAGAGACCAAGGCCCTTCATGAACATGTATGCAAAACCCTTAAAATATTATCAGGTGGACTGTTGTGATATGCTTAGAGCTGGATTTGTTTTCTTTTAATATGTTAAATGGGTAATTCATCATTGATCCAGTGGGATTTATTCTGAGAATGCAAGGTTGGTTAACCATTCAAAATTTAATTAGTATAATTTACCATACTAAAAGAACAAAGGAGAGTAAAAACCATGATCATATCAGTTTTATATATATAAAAGCCTAGGCAAAACACAGCAAACATTAATGATAGGAAAGTACCCAGTATGCTAGACCCAGAAGGAAACTTGCTCAGTTGGCTGACGGGCATTTACCGGAAGGTCTACAGTTAATGTGGTACTAAGTGTAGATGCTTTCCTCCTAGGGCTGGTGAGAAGCAAGGGCGCTGACTCTTACTACCTGTGTTTAACCTTGTACCAGAAAGTCTAGCTAGTGCCATCAGGAATGAACAAGAGGTAAAAGCCCACAGATTGGAAAGGGAAAAGTAAAACTTGATTCACAGAAAACATTATCATGCACATAGAAAATCTTCAGAAATATACAGTGTACTAGAGTAAGGAAGGTAATACAGCAGGGTACAAAGTCAACATACAAAAATGAGTATTATTTCTTTTGTTCTTTTTGAGAGAGAGAGAACAGCGAGGGGAGGGGTAGAGGGAGGGAGCGAATCCTAAGCAGGCTCCACACCCAGCACGGAGCCTGATGTGGGGCTCCATCTCACAGCCCTGAGATCATGAACTGAGCTGAAATCAAGAGGTAAAGGATCCACTGACTGAACCACCCAGGTTCCCCCACAGATCAGTATTATTTCTATGTACTATTAATGGACATTTAGAAAATGGAGTTAAGATATCATGCCAGTTAAAAGACCAAAAAAAAAAAAAAAAAATCCTACGTATACTAGGAGCGTGTTTAAGAAAAGATGTGTAAGAACTCTAAATCAAAAATTACAAATTTATTTTCCTTGAGAAAATAAAGACCCAAATAAATAGAAGGAGGCTGAAAGATACACGTTCGTGGATTGTAATAGCTAATATTAAGATGGCGATTCCTGCCGAGTTGATTCTTAGACTCAGTGTAGTTTGAATCAAATTCCATCAGGCATATTTTCTGAAGAGCTCATGGCTTGGCTCTGAAACTCGTGTGGAAGCGCACAGGACCTGACCTATCCCAGACAAAGCTCTGGTCATCAGGACAGTACGGTGTCGGCATAAGGGTGGGTATGTGATTAGTGGGGACAAAACCGGGAATCTAGCTGTAGACCCATCCATGTGCAATCAGTTGCTTTTGGGCAAATGTGCCAAGGTAATTCAAAGGGGGGAACGGATGAACTTTTGCAATAAACGATCTTGGAACAGTTAATAATCAGTATATGAAAAATGAACTTCTACCCTTACCTCACACAGAAAAATTAATACAGAATGGATCGTAGACCTCTGGATGTTAAGTGTCTAGAAGAAAACATTTGGTCCTGGGACAGGTGGAGATTTCTTAAGTCACAAAAGTCATGAAGCATAAAGGACAAAATAGGAAATTAGACTTGATCAAAATCAAAACCTTCTGCTTGTCGAAAGCCACTCTTCAGGAAATGAGAACACACAAACACACACCTCAGCCGTGGAGTGAGTGAGTGCAGAACCCGTCTGTTGAAGGCCTTGGATGCCGAGTCTGCACATACGACACCTCCAGTTCGGTAAGACCCAGAACCTGATTTTTTATCGTAGGCAAAGGATTGACTGTGTAATCCACCAAGGAAGACACCTGGATGACAAATGAGCCCGTGAGACTCAGTTCCAGTTGTCAGGAGGGCAAAGCAAACTGGAGCCCCAGGGAGACCCTTTACACACCTGTTAGAATGAGGGAAGTCTAAAAAGCGATGGCCCGGAGTGGTGGTAAGGATGTTGAGGAGCCAGAATTTCATTGCTGGTGAGAATGTGAAGTCATCCAGTGACTGGAAGGACTGCTTACCACTTCTCACGGAGTTACCCAAAGCTCAGCAGTCCTGCGTTGGGTATTTGCCCTAGAAAAGGGGAAGCCTAGGTCCACGTGGGGATTTGACTGTGTTCATAGCGGCTGTATTCATAGTAGCCCAAACTGGAAAATCCCAGGAGTGCACGAGCAGGTAGGTAAGGCATGAAGTGTGGTATACCCGTGTGACGGGCTTCCACCTGGCCATGAGATGACACAAGCTCCTGTGCCCAACAACACAGATGCATCCAAAACCATCATGGTCTGGCAAAGAAGCGGACTCAAAGAATACATACCTTATGACTCGATTTACGAGTTCTGGAATGTGTAAAACCAAACTGTAGGGACAGGAAGCAGGTCATTGGTTTCTGGGGGCTGTGGGTGAGGCCGACACTAGTGTCCATGGGGAGGAGAGAAGAAGGAACTTTCAGGGATCATGGAAAGGCACCATCTGTATGTTAATTGCACTGGCGCTTACGGCCGTAAATCCATGTGTTACAGGTGGTGGTTCTGTAACTTAATATGATGGCATTTTGTTGCATGTTGCTTAGAGTAAAATCGATTGAAAGAAACTTCCTGAGTTCGGAGCCGTCTTTGACTGTCTCTTCTCACCTTTCGACCCACTGGTGTGTTTACTGCGCCCGTATTTTTATCACATACTCATCACAGCGAGTTGTGATTTATTCCCTCCCGCTCCCCCGTCAGACCTGCAGCTTCTCGAGAGCGAGCAATGTCTCTTATGTGTGTGTCCCCTGAGCACAGCGCACTGTTTGGCATGGATATTCGTTCCTTAATCTAAGTGTGTATTTATTGTAAGTTTCAGTTTATTAACTGCCTCCCGTGTGCAATCTTCTGGTCTTGTAGATGTTTGTTGTGCAGACAAAGCATCCTCACTCCATTTCAGAAGCCATGGTAGCATGGGTTACCCCATCACAAAGTGTATCTGCTACAAGGCTGAAGCTTAGGTGGCGTAGGTGTTGGCTTCGCATCGTTCAGCTATTTCGTGGCAGCGTCAGGGTTAAAACCCGGAAGTCATTTGGGGTCTTGTTTCAAGTATAGATCTCCAGCTGTTGTCTGCAAGTGTTTAAGAGTCGGCTTGCTTCTGTTTTTTTTTTTTAAGATTTTTTTTTTTTTTATTTGACAGACAGAGATCACAAGTAGATGGAGAGGCAGAGAGAGAGATCACAAGTAGATGGAGAGGCAGAGAGAGAGAGAGAGAGGGAAGCAGGCTCCCCGCTGAGCAGAGAGCCTGATGCGGGACTCGATCCCAGGACCCCGAGATCATGACCTGAGCCGAAGGCAGTGGCTTAACCCACTGAGCCACCCAGGTGCCCTTGCTTCTGTTTTTTAGGTTGGTCTTAGCAGCGAGCAGAATTTACTTTAGGGCTATGAGCCTTTGATCTCTTTGACATCAAATATTTTCCCCCCTGTTTGGGTGACCCGCCCTGCCTACCAGAGCCTGGCCAGGCATATAAGCAGCAGAGCTCTTGCTTCCTTTGGCTGCAGAATGAGTGAAGGCACTCTGCTACCTGAGCCTAAAAGCCTCACGCGACAGCTTCGCCAGTTTCTTCTTGTTCCCTTTCTCTCAAGGAAAAAAAAAATCTCATTACTCTCAGCATAATCGACATTCATGATTCAAACCAGCTATTTTGGAAATGATGGTATGACTTTTTTTTTGGCATCCTTCTGTTGGCTGGTGTCCTGTACGCTGTGTGTGCTGTTTCTCCGTAGAAATGGCGGGGGGGGGGGGTGTCGTTGGAATTCACAGGGTATTGGATGGATTCTGAAACCAGGCAACACCAAAACCACCACTACCACGTTTTTCTCTTCTATGAAACTCTGAAGAGATTTTTAAATGTCCTCGACTTCAGGTCACAGTCAGAAATAACGCCTCCGCATTGGAAAACCCTTTGGCAGTTCTTCAAAAACAAACACAACAACAAAAACACCCCACAACGAAACCGTTATCTTGTGACCCAGCAATTCCACCCCAAGGTATGTACCCCTGAGAGTTGGAGACGTGTTTGCGCACACAAGCGTTGGACAGCAGTGTTTGTTGCAGCTGTATGCACGAGGTCGTAACAGTGGAAACCATCTAGGTGTCCCGTCCGCTGATGCACGGGGACCCGAACTGTCGTGTGTCCGTGCCGTGGAATATCGTTCAGCCATGCGAGAAGCGAAGTGCCGATCCCTGTTACAACATGAAGAATCTTGAAAATACCAGGCTAAGTGAAAAAATGAGTTTCAAAAGGTCACGTGTTGCATGATTTCATTGATAGGAGGTGTCCAGAGCAGGCAAGTGTATAGAAATAGAACAGGTTGGTGGTTGTCAGGGAGTTTCGGGGGGAAGGCAAGGGGGTTCAGAGCGACTGTAAATGGATTTCTTTTGGGGATGATGAAAATATTCTGAAATTAGATCGTGGTGATGGTTGCACAATTCTGTGAATATGCTAAAAGCTGCTGAATTGTACACCTTAAAAGAGGGAATCGTGTGGTGTGTAAGTTACACCTCCATTTCCAAAAGGAAATCATAAAGCGAGGCTCCTTTCTTCTTCTCCAGTTCTCTTCTTGTCCCTCACTCCACCCCACCCCACTCACGTCCTCTGGTGAATAAGTACAATGATGTGCTGCCAGTCGCCAGGCTTCTGCCGCGTGTCATCTGCTGCGCCAGGCCAGGTGCGCCCAGCAACTCCGCTCTCCGGACGCCGGTGTCAGCAGAGGCTCGGGGGGTCAGAGAGTCGAGCCGGAACTGGAAACGTGTGACTTCTAGAGCACCCCCTTCCCTCATAGTCTCCACCTCATGCGAGTGTCCTTTCCTGGTCAAGACTCAGTGAGCGGATAGCTATGTTCACCCCCGATCTACAGACCTCTCCTAGACCGGTGCTGGCAAGTGTGTGCAGGAGGCAAGCGGGTCACCTGCTGGAGTGGTGTGGAAGACGAGTTCGTCAACTGGTTTTTGTAAGACGTCGAAGGGCTGAATGGAACAAATCTGTAACCCGAGGACTCTGGTCTGTGATTTCCCCGATGCACCGTCTCTTCTTGAAATTGTCAAGTATGAACCGGGAGGCTCCTCAGTTAATAGGTTGTGTGTAGGTCGGTATAAACCCACTCACAACTGCGGATCCACAGAATGGTAGCATCATCTTTGCCCTTTGGGGCAGGACGTGACTCTTCAGTAGCTTTGTCTCCATAGCCGCTGTCTCGTGCATGAAGGCTCCGTGATTTTTGGCTTCGACCATTGTGAACTTTTTAACTGCCCCCCACACACCCCCGCTACTGATTTTTGTCTTCCCATCCATTCTCTGCTCAGCTGCCGAAGTGTAGTGGCTCAGACAGCGTTTTGGCAGACTACCAATCAGTCTGTAGCTGTTGACCTTGATCAGATGAATGTTAATCTCCCCAGACCTCAGTCTAGCTGTCGGTAGAACTGGGAATGTCTGTACCTCCCCTGTGGGTTTGTCGGGGACGTGCGTGTTAGTAACCGCAGCAGCTCCCGCTGCGCCCTGCCTGCTGCTGCCGGAGACTTCTCGGCCCCACAGAAAGCACTTAGCATAGTGCTAAGGATTTAGCCAAACGCCCAGGAAATGTCAACTGCTGTTATTATTATAGTATCTCTTATAAAAGTCCAATTTAATTAGGAGATCCCTTTCTTACGTCCCTTCCCGCTGTCTGCTAGAGATGGTTTAAGCTGGCAGGAAAGCTCTTTTTCAACCTGACACAGTTCTGGCTTTCCCTCTCGTTCAAGGAGCACTCCTCCGCGGCCCAGAGCGCCGGCCACGTTCTGCTGTGCGTCCTGTGTGCTCCTGCCTTCAGGTCTAGCCGGGGGCACTTCCCCACCCCGTCCTTCCGTTCCTGACCATGGCAGCCGGGGCTCTCTTGCGCTCTGTGACGCTCTGTGCGCTCGGGGGTAGCGGGCACTGCACCAGGCTCCCGAGACCGCTGGCGGATCCTTCAGACGCCACCTCAGCCTTTCTCTGACTCTGGCTTCAAGCAGTTGTCGTTCTGGAGGCTCTTCTGTCCTCTCCGGCTATCCCGGGTTCTCCCTGAAGGCAGAACCCTTGTGTCCTGCGTCTGCTCCTTAGCACCTCGGGTGGGTGACTCCTGCAGGACCGTGGTGTGGCGAGGTCCCCTACCGCAGCATGTGACTGTTAAGGCAGTAAGAGTTCCTAATCCTAACATTCCTTCCTTCCTACACCAGGATGCCGCATGGGGAGGTCGGGCGTGGGCACTGGGTCCCTGGCTCGCTCCTACAGCTCCCAGGGACCCTGTCTCCCCCTCAGCGGTGGTGTCAGGGTTCATGTGTGTGGTGTCGCCAGGGATGGGGGAGCCTTCGTGGTCAGGACCTCAGCTCCTCTGTGTGCTCTGACGTGGAGACTACTGCTATGCATCGCTCTTCGTACTTCCTGCCGATAATAGCTCCTGAAAGATTACGCAGGACACAGCTGTAAGCGTAATCACAAAGACCCTCAGTGTCTTCCTTTTTTATTATTATAATTTTTTTATTATGTTGCATTAGTCACCATACGTACATTATTAGTTTTGTACGTAGTGTTCCGTGATTCACTGTTTGCAGATAACCACACCCAGCGCTCCATGCACTATGTGCCCTCCTTAATACCCGCCGCCAGGCTCCCCCATTCCGCACGCCCCTGCCCTCCAACACCCTCAGTTCGTTTCTCAGAGGCCACAGTCTCTCATGGTTTGTCTCCCCCTCCAAGTTCCCCCAACTCCCTTCTCCTCTCCATCTCCCCATGTCCTCCATGCTTTTTGTTATGCTCCACAAATAAGTGAAACCATATGATAATTGACTCTAATTGACTCTAATGACGATAATTTCACTCAGCATAATCCTTCCAGTCCCGTCCATGTTGCTACAAAAGTTGGGGATTCATCCTTTCTGATGGAGACATAATACTCCATAGTGTATATGGACCACATCTTCCTTATCCATTCGTCTGTTGAAGGGCATCTTGGCTCTTTCCACAGTTTGGCGACTGTGACCATTACTGCTGTGAACATTGGGGTACAGATGGCCCTTCTTTTCACTACATCTGTATCTTTGGGGTACATACCCATTGTAATTACTGGGTCATAGGGTAGCTCTATTTTTAACTTTCTGAGAAGGCTCCACACTGTTCTCCAAAGTGGCTGCACCAACTTACGTTCCCACCAACAGTGTGAGAGGGCTCCCCTTTCTCCACATCCTCTCCAGCACATGTTTCTTGTCTTGCCAATTTTAGCCATTCTAACTGGTGCAAGGTGGTATCTCAATGTGGTTTTGATTTGAATCTCCCTGATGGCTAGTGATGATGAACATTTTTTCATGTGTCTGTTAGCCATTTACAATAGCACCAAAAACCTTAAGATACTTTGGAATAAACCTAACCAAAGAGGTAAAGGATCTGTACTCTAGAAACTACAGAATACTCATGAAGGAAATTGAAGAAGACACAAAAAGATGGAAAAGCATTCCATGCTCATGGATTGGAAGAGTAAACATTGTTAAAATGTCTGTACTGCCCAGAGCAATCTATACTTTCAATGCCCTCCCAATCAAAATTCCAATGGCGTGGGAGGGAGAGACAAACCATGAGAGACTGTGGACTTGGAGAAAAAGACTCAGGGTTTTGGAGGGGAGTGGGGTGGAGGGTTGGGTGAGCCTGGTGGTGGGTATTAAGGAGGGCATGGATTGCATGGAGCACTGGGTGTGGTGCATAAACAATGAATTCTGGAACATGAAAAGAAATAAAATGAAAAAAAAAAAAACCAATGGCATTTTTCAAGGTGCTGGAACAAACAATCCTAAAATTTCTAGGAAACCAGAAAAGACCCCAAATCGCCAAGAAAGTGTTGAAAAAGAAAAACAAAGCTGGGAGCATCACGTTGCCCGATTTCAAGCTTTACTACGAAGCGCTGATCACCAAGACAGTATGGTACTGGCACAAAAACAGACACACAGACCAGTGGAACAGAGTGGAGAGAAAATATCCAGTGGAGAAAAAGACAGTCTCTTCAATAAATGGTGGTGGGAAAACTGGACAGCTATGTGTGGAAGAATGAAACTCGACCATTCTCTTACGCCATAAACTCGAACTGAATGAAAGACCTCAATGTGAGACAGGAATCCACCAGAATCCTAGAGGAGAACATAGGCAGTAAGCTTTCGACATCGGCCACGGCAGCTTCTTTCAAAACACGGCTCCAAAGACAAAGAGAAACAAAAGTGAAAATGAACTTTTAGGACTTCATCAATATGAAAAGCTTCTGCACAGCAAAGTAAACAGTCAAGAAAACAGAGAGACAACCCACGGAATGGGAGAAGGCACTTGCAAATGACACTACAGATTCAGGGCTGGCATCCAAGATCTATAAAAAACTTCTCAAACTCAATACCCATTGGGCAGAAGACATGAAAAGTCAATTCTCTAAAGAAGAACTAC
The DNA here is from genome assembly GCF_011764305.1 of Mustela putorius furo. Lineage (NCBI taxonomy): Eukaryota > Metazoa > Chordata > Mammalia > Carnivora > Mustelidae > Mustela > Mustela putorius. The sequence goes on along the minus strand of NW_025421322.1, from coordinate 38,210,037 downwards.
AAATGGCTAACAGACACATGAAAGAATCTTCAACGTCATTAGCCATCAGGGAGATTCAAATCAAAATCCCCCGTGCCTTCTAAGTAAAGGTTTTAGTTCTGTTCTTGCAGGGGAATTAATCTTCAGTTGCCGAGTCGACTTGCTATGTACATACGTAGAAAGTCAGTCATGCCGGCAGTGAATAATGTTTGAGCATTTAGTTAGTAATTTTTTCTATGTTCTTTTAAAAGATTATTTCCCTCAGTTGTATACACTACCACCTATTTCTGTTTTTAGTGTTACAGTTTTGTCCCTAGTATTTACGTGTAAGGACTGTAAGAAGAAGCTGCCTAAGAAAGAAGGTCCGGATGGGACTCAGAGTGTCACCTCCCTGGTGGCTGTGTGAAGTCCTGTAAGCTACGGGGTAGAACTCTGGGGAACACAGGCTTGCAGCAGAAGGCTGAGTCCGGAGGGCCCAGTGGGGCCAGCCTCCTTCCCTGCCGCCCCCTCTCCCAGCTCTGGGTCTTACCGCCCTCTCTCTGCTCGCAGTTCTGGAGAAACGAAGCGCTGGGTCTGCGGGTACGATGCTGATTCCTGGTGGGGACAGGAAAACGCCGCGGAAGGATGCAGTGCCATTCTGCCTGCCAGCACATGCCAGCCAGGCTGTCCCACCCAGGCCTCCCGTGCTCACCAGTCGGGGCACAGCCTCTCCTTAGGGGGGTGAAACTGTGGCCGTGTGCGTGCCCCTGCGTGTTGCGTGTGGCCTGCCGTGGACAGCCATGTGCCTAAAGACTTGACTCCCGGGAGCCAGGCTGTCCGTCCACTTCCGCATAGCCACGCACCCATCTCGAATCTGGATTTCTCTCGCAGGATTCTTGGTGCTGCTTGTGGCAGAAACTGCAGCCGTAAGCGGCTGACTGGAGCTGACTGTAGCCGACTGGCTCATTTAGGGGGAAAGTATAGGTGCAGATTTATTTTCGGACTTGGACTTCTTCTCTTGACTCTCTCCTCGGTTTCCTGCAAATTGATAGCTTCCCTGTGGTGGAAATATGGCCAGCCAGAATCAGCAGGCTTCTGTTCCCCTGGGTTTAAGATGAGGGAAAGGGCGTGCGGTTCTCTTTTGGACTGGAAGTCTTGGTCCCGCCTCCGCATCCCCGGCCACCTGCCCAAGACTGCTGGAGGCTGGCATTGGCCAGTCCACCTTGAGTCCGGGTCGTTCCCACCTGGAGCACGTGCCCTTAGTGCTGCAGGGTGGGGTCCTGGTGAGGACAGTGGGGACATGGTTATCAGAAATGGCATGAATGGCTGTTGGGACTGTGAATGACCCGTGTCCTCTGTGTGCTCCTTCAGAGAACCCTTCGCAGTCGGCTTGCAAGGACTCCTGACTGTCGCCAGATTCTCCCTGTGCTCCTTCCTCCTGCCCCGCCGTGTTGCTGGGGTCCCCTGGGAGTCGCTCCGCTGTGTCTCATAGTTGGAGATCTGCTTTCCTAATTGAATTTTTTAAAAAAGATTTTATTTATTTATTTGACAGGGAGAGATCACAGGTAGGCAGAGAGGCAGGCAGAGAGAGGGGGGGAAGCAGGCTTCCCACCAAGAATACAACCTGATGCGGCGCTTGATCCCGGGTTCATGACCTGAGCCAAAGGCAGAGGCTTAACCCACTGAGCCACCCAGAAGCCCCTTATAATTGAACTTTTTTTTTTTTTTAAGATTTTATTTATTTATTTGACAGAGAGAGAGATCACAAGCAGGCAGAGAGGCAGGCAGAGAGAGAGGAGGAAGCAGACTCCCTGCTGAGCAGAGAGCTTGATGCGGGGCTCGATCCCAGGACCCTGGGATCATGACCTGAGCCGAAGGCAGAGGCTTTAACCCACTGAGCCACCCAGGTGCCCCCTAATTGAATGTTTAATCTACTGTTCGATTCAATTAGCTAGTATCTTGGTGAGAATTTTTGCATCCATGTTAATCAGGGATATTGGTCTATAATTCTCCTTTTTAGTGGGGTCTCTGTCTGATTTGGGGATTAAGGGAATGCTGACCTCATGGAATGAGTTTGGAAGTTTTCCTTCCATTTCTGTGTTTTTGGGGAACAGTTTCAGAAGAGTAGGTATTCACTCTTCTTCAAATGTTTGGTAGAATTCTTCTGGGAAGCCATCCGGCCCTGGGCTCTTGTTTGTTGGGAGATTGTTGATGACTGACTCCGTTTCTTGAGTGGTTGCGGGTCTGTTCACATTTTCTCTTCCTGTTTCTGTTTTGGTAGTTCATATGTTTTTAAGAATTTATCCGCTTCTTCCAGATTGCCTAATTTGTTGGCAGATAAATGCTTATTATATTCTCTTATAATTGTTTGTATTTCTTCAGTGTTGGTTGCTACCTGTCCTCTCTCATTTGTGGTTTTATTTATTTATTTTTTTGAGTCCTTTGTCTTTGCTTATTATAAGTCTGGCTAGGGGTTTGTCAGTTTTCTTAGTTCTTTCAAAGAACCAGCTCCTAGTTTCATCGATCTATTCTGTTGTTGTTGCTTTTTAAAAAAAAAATTTCTGTATCATTTATTTTTGCTCTAATCTTATTTCCCTTTTGCTAGTTTTAGGCTTTATCTGATTTTAGTTCTTTATTTAGTTTTTAGTTTCTTTTTAGGCTTTATCTGGTTTTAGTTCTTTTAGTTCTTTAGTTCTTTATTTGTTTTTTAGTTTCTTTTTAGGCTTTTTCTGGTTTTAGTTCTTTTCCCACTTCCTTTAGGTGTAAGGTTTGGTTGTGTATTGGAGACTTTTCTTGTTGCCTTTTTTTTTTTTTTTTTTTTTTTTTTTTTTAAGATTTTGTTTATTTGACAGAGAGGCAGCGAGAGAGGGAACACAAGCAGGAGGAGAGGGAGAGGAAGAAGCAGGCTTCCTGAGCAGGCAGCCTGATGTGGGCTTGATCCCAGGGAACGTGGGATCCCTGGGATTGAGCCCTGAGCCGAAGACAGATGCTAGACTGAGCCACGCAGGTACCCCACTTTTCTTGCTTCTTGAGGAAGGCCTATATTGTATATACGTCCCTCTTAAGATAGTCTTTGCTGCACCCCAAACATTTTGGACTGTCATGTTTTCATTTTTACTTGCTTTCATGTATTTAAAAAAATTTCTTCTTTAATTTCCTGGTTAACTCATTTATTCTTTAGTAGGATGTTCTTTAACCTCCACGCATTTGTGGTCTTCCCAGATTTTTTCTTGTGGTCGACTTCATGCTTCATAGTGTGGTCTAAAAGTGTGCATGGGATGATCTTAGTCTTTTTGTAGGAGTTGAGTCCTGATTTGTGACCCAGTATGTGATCTGTTCTGGAGAACATCCCGTGTTCACTTGAGAAGCATATGTATTCTGCTTTAGGATGAAATCTCGGAATATATCTGTTAAGTCTACCTGGTCCAGTGTGTCATTCAAAGAGCTTGTTACCTTGTTGATCTGCTTAGATGATCTGTCCATTGCTGTGAGTAGGGTGTTAAATTCTCCTACTACTATTGTATTGTTATCAGTGAGTTTAAGTTTATTACTAATTGATTTATATATTTGGGTGCTCCCAAGTTGGGGGCATAAATATTTATAATTGTTAGACCTTCTTGTTGGTCTGTTGTTAGACTCCTTTATTGTGATATCGTGTCCTTCTTCATCTCTTATTATAGTCTTTGGTTTAAAACGAGTTTGTCTGATGGAAGGATAGCTACTCCAGCTGTCTTTTGATGTCCATTAGCATGATAGATGGTTTTCCAGCCCCTCATTTTCAATCTGGAGGCGTCTTTGGGTCAAAATGAGTCTCTTGTAAGCTGCATATCAGTGGGTCTTTTTTTTTTTTTTAAACCCATACTGATACCCTATGCCTTTCGATTGGAGCATTTGGGTCATTCAGAGTAAGTATTGGGAGAAATGAATTAGTGCCATTGTATTACCTATAAAGTCACTGTTCCTGTAGATTGTCTCTGTTCCTTTCTGGTCTTTGTTACCTTTGGGTTCTTTCCCACTGAAAGGGTCCCCTTTAATATTTCTTACAGGACTAGTTTAGTGGTCATGAACTCCATTAGTTTTGCTTGTCTTGGAAACTCTTTATCTTTCCTTTGATTCTGGATGACAGCCTTGCTCGATAAGGTATTCTTGGCTGCACATTTTTCCCTTTTAGCGCATTAAATATATTATGTCAGGCCTGCCAGGTCTCTATGGACAGATCTGCTGCCGGCCTTATGTGCCTACCCTTTAAGGTTAAGGACCTTTTGTCTTGAGCTGCTCAGAATTCTGTCTTTATCTTTGTATTTGCAAGTTTCACTATGATGTGTTGTGGTGTTGACCTGTTTTTGCTGATTTTGAGGGGAGTTCTCTGTGCCTGTTGGACTTGAATGCCTTTTCCCCTCCCCAGATTAGGTAAGTTCTCAGCTATAATTTGTTCAAATAAACCTTCTGCCCCCATTCCCTCTCTCCGGTTCTGTGACTTTTTTGATAGGGATATTATTGTGCTTTGTGGAATCACTGAGTTCCCTAAGACTGCTTTCCTGATCTAATAGTTTCCTTTCCCTGTTCAGCATCAATATTCTCCGTAATTTTCTCTTCCGTATCACTCACACATTCCTCTGTTTCTTCCATCCTCATTGTGATTACATCCAGTCAGTTTTGCCTCTCAGTTACGCTGTTTATTCTTTAGATCTTCTATCTCTGCAGCAAGTGTTTCTCCAGTGTCTTTTATGCCTTTTTCAAGCCCAGCTGGTATTATGACTGTTGTTCTACATTCTTGTTCAGGTATATTGCTTATATCTGTTTTGAGCAAATCCCTGTCTATTATTTCTTCTTGATCTTTCTTTTAGGGTGAATTCCTCCATCTTGTCATTTTGTCTAGGTGTCTACCTTTTGCATATTGTGAAGGCTTGCTGTGTTTCCTGCTCCTGGGAGTCATGCTGTATTAAGAAGAGGCCACACACTGTCCAGGCCCTGGCATGTCAGGAGGTGTTTGTCACGTGTGCTGGGTGCTCCCTGCGCTTTCCCGCAGGTCAGCCCTCTACAGAGTTCCTCCTTGCTTGCCGTGGGGGATGTTTGGATCTTTAAGTAGGTGTGCTTTGATTTATTTATTAAGATAAGTCTAGTTAAAAAGAAATCCTGATCCAAAAAAGAGAAAAGGAATTAAAAACCCAAGCCGACAAACAAAAAGCTGTAAGCCTGATTCCAAAGAAGAAGAAAGGAAAAAAATTGCCTGATCCAAAAAAAGAGAAAAGGAATTGAAAAAAGAAATAAGCAAAAAATTACAAGCCTGATTCCCGAAGTCGGGTAGGCCTGGTTTTTTTTTCTGCCGGATGTGAAGCTGACGCTTTGGAGCAACATATGATCCATAGACTTGGTGTGTGTGGGGGTCCGTGCTGGTCCTCCTGGAGAGAGGCCTGATGTGCTGGCTCAGTCACACTTATCGTGGGCACAGGGGACGGGGTTTGGGCCAAGCGGCTTCAGCCTCCACTGGAGATGCTGTGGTCCTCTCTGCAGCCCCAGCAGGCGGGAGGGTGGGTGTGTGTGGAAGACAGCATCACTCTGCTCTCTGCTCCCCGGGGAGGGAGTCTGGCCTGCTGCTCTTCAGGAGCCCCTGGCAGGGAAGGGAATAATCTCCTCTCCTGTGTTTTGGGCTTTGATGAGATCCCTGCCCTTAGCTTGTCTATGCCTGGCTGTCGGCTCCCTGCCGCTGCAGGTCTGTGTTTTGTCTCTGGCTCATGGCTGGGATTCAAAACTCCAAATCCTAAAGGACCCGGCAAGGTGGGGGCCCACTCCCTCACTCTGGAGGAGAGCCTTGCAGCAATGTGTCTGCTGCCATTTTGTCCCAGAAAAGCCATTGCTGGGCCGTGCAGGTGCTTGGAGTCTGTGTGAAGCGAAGTGAGAAGCTGCGCCCAGGTTGCCCGCCCTTTGTGTGTGCTTTTGTCCCTTGCTGGTGCTGCCTGGTGGGCCTTTTTGTCCTTGGGAGAGGCAATGCAGCCTCTTCCAAGTGGACTCCAAGAGGGGAAGTTTTTGTCCCTGTACCGCGCTGCCTGCTCCTGGGCCGCCTCTCTCCCCAGGAGCACCGCTGCCTGCCTGCTTCCACTCTGAGGAATGGTGTGGACTCTAAAGCCTCAGAATTTGAGCTCCTCTCTTTGAAAAAACCCACCGTAGTTCCTCGTGATTCCCGGGTCAGTGGTTAGGGGGCGGTGTTTTTCTTGCGCTAACCCGATGCTCCGCTCTCTGTCCTCGCCCCTCTCTCTTTCTCAGTCCATGAAAAGTGGTCTCTCCTCTCTGCGGCGCCGCGGCTTTTCTCTCCCCCAGTTCACGTCCATGCCTCGTGCCTGCCGTGTCCTCTCCCTCTAATTGTGCAGGTTGTTCTCTTAATCCGCGGATCGATTTCCTGGGCGTCCAGGATGATTTGCTGGCGGTCTAGCCTCATGAGAGGGATGAGGCAAGCCCAGGGTCCCCCCGTTACTCTGACATCTTAACTCCCTCCTCTCCTAATTGATTTTTAAGTTGAAGTGTAATTGATGTAATAGCCTATTCGTTTCAGGTGTACATCAGAGGGAGTTGATTTTTTAAAAAATATACATTAGCGGGGGCGCCTGGGTGGCTCAGTGGGTTAAGCCGCTGCCTTCGGCTCAGGTCATGATCTCAGGGTCCTGGGATCGAGTCCCGCGTCGGGCTCTCTGCTCAGCAGGGAGCCTGCTTCCTCCTCTCTCTCTCTCTGCCTGCCTCTCTGCCTGCTTGTGATCTCTCTGTCAAATAAATAAATAAAATCTTTAAAAAAATATATACATTAGCGGGTGATCCCCATGATGGGTCTAGTTACCATCTGTCATCACAGTTGGGGCAATGTTACCGTGTTCCCTGTGCATACGTGACATCCTTGTGACTTATTTATCTCACAACTGGAAATTGAGTTCCTGCAGCACCCGGTGAAGACTGTCAACTTTTTTCCCCACAACGCTGGCAAATGACAGATGCTGAACAGATGCTTTGGAGGGCAATAAGCAGGGAGCCTGGGCTCCGCGTCCGACACACCTGGCTTCTAGCCGGGGCTGTGCTGCTGAGTCACCGAGTGGTAAGTGGCCGGAGGTGGATTTTGCTTCTGTGAACTCCGTTCCCTTACCCAGAGAACAGGTATAGCGACGTGTCCTTTTGTAGGGTGAAGTGAGGATTCTTTGGGTGCCTAGCATGGTGTCTGAGGAGAATTAAAGCTGATGGCTCTGACATGTGTGAAGTAGGGGCAGTCCCACTGCAGCTTCACCTGTGTCCCCCGCCCCTGCCACCTCCATCGCGGTTTTTAGACCTCGCAAACTGAGTGTCCTGATACGGCGTCAACTTATTAAAACAGCAACCGAAGAGAATTCATACAGTAAATTGTTTCTAATAAACTGCTTTTAAAAAGTGATATAAAATTCACCTTTGGGTCATTTTTTTGTTTTGGAATCTGTTTGGTTCCATTACTGCTTGGTTCTAGCCTCTTTGCAGAATCTTGCTCTTTGCTGCTGCGTTGGTTCCTCCACTGAAGAGATTTGCCACGTGCTGGTCTTAGCGACTCCCGAGAAGCTCACACAGACGTGCATGTGCGCAGGTGGGGTGCGGGACGGTGCCCTCGGCCTCGGACCTGGGCCCTCGGGAAGCCCGCAGTAAGAGCTGCTGGTGCGAGTTAGGGGGCTCGTGGCCGACTCCGCACTGTGTTTCAGGTTGAGTGTGTATTCTTTTCTGGGGCATTTCTTGCCCCTCTCTCTGGTCCTCCCTGTAAAGCTGGGACAGACCGACTGAGGAGCTGGTCTCCAGAGGAGCAGGCCTGGGGCCAGGTGCATTCACTCTCCTGCCCTGCCTTTCCTTCGGAGCCCTTGACTGTCTGTGGAGTATTGTCCGGTTCGCCGAGTGTCTCCTTCGCTGGCAGTGATGTGCACCTTCTGTCAGGTAAGCATGAGGTTTTGTTCGCTGCTGTGCTGTGCCCTGAGTGTCTTTTTTTTTTTTTTAATTTTATTTATTTATCAGAGAGAGAAAGGGGGAGAGAGCGAGTACAGGCGGACAGAGTGGCAGGCAGAGGCAGAGGGAGAATCAGGCTCCCCGCTGAGCAAGGAGCCCCATGCGGGACTCGATCCCAGGACGCTGGGATCATGACCCGAGCCGAAGGCAGCTGCCCAACCAACTGAGCCACCCAGGTGTCCCACCTGAGTGTCTTTTTATTCAAATGTAATTAATACAAATGTCACGTACAATATAAGGATGCGATGATCCTGTCTCAGCGCTCATCAAGACAGGTGTGCTCTTCCTCCCCATCACCCCCCGCCGGCCCTCTGGCCAGCACCAGTATGTTCTCTGAATTTAAGAGTCTGGTTTTCTCTTGTTTCCTAAATTCCACTTATGAGTAAAATCCTACGGTATTTGTCTTTTTCTGTCTTATTTCACTTAACATAAGATCCGCTGGTCCATCCATGTTGTTGAAAATGGTGAGATTTTATTCTCTCTGACGGCTGGTGTTCCACTGCACACCACTGCCTCTTCTGCATCTGTTCATCTGTGGATGGACCCTTGGGTTGCTTCTGTGTCTTGGCTATTGTGAATAGCTGCAGTAAACATAGGGGTGTTTTTGTTTTCTTTGGGTAAATATCCAGCAATGGAGTTATTGGATCATATGGTGGTATTTGTGTTGATGATTTTTTGCGGAGCCTCAGCACCCCATCCTGTTTCTCAGAGTCGCTGTTTGCATGTGCCAGTTTGCATTCCCATCCACAGCGCCTGAGGGTTCCTTGCTCGCCACATCCTTGCCAACACTTGTTGGCTCTTGTGTTTCTGATTTTAGCCATGCTGACGGGTGTGAGGTGATATCTCATTGTGGTTCTGAACTGTATTTCTCTGATGATTAGTGCTGTTGGGTATTTTTTCATATGTCTTGGCCATCTGGATGTCTTCTTGGAAAAATGTCTATTCATGTCTTTTGCCCATTTTAATTGGGTTGTTTGTTTTTTTGGGGGGAGGTTAAGTTATATTAGTCTTTTGTGTGTTTTGGATATTGACCGCTTACCAGATATATAATTTGCAAATATCTTCTCCCATTCAGTAGGTTACCCTTTTGTCATGGTTTCCTTCATGAAGCCTTTTTATTTTGATGTAGGCCCAATAAATTCAATTTTGCTTTTGTTTCCCTTGCCTTAGGAGACACATCTAGAAAAATGTTCCTATGGCTCATATAAAAAAAAATTAATGTTTTCTTCTAGCTGTTTTTTGCCTATGTTTTATGGTTTCAAGCCTCATAGTTAGGTCTTTGGTCCATTTTGAATTTATTTTTGTGTACGGTGTGAGAAAGTGGTCTAGTTTAATTCTTGTACATGCAGCTGTCCAGCTTTCCCAGTGTACTTGTTGAGGAGACTGTCTTTCCCCCATTGGATGTTCTTTCCTGCTTTGTTGAAAATTAATTAACTGTATAGTTGTGGGTTTATTTCTGGGCTCTCTGTTCTGTTTCATTTATTTATGTGTGTTTTTGTGCCAGTACCATAATGTTTTGATTACTACAGCTTTGTAGTGTATCTTGAAATCTGAGACTGTGGTGTCTCTAGCAAGTTTCTTTTTCAAGATTGCTTTGGCTATTCACGGTCTTTTGCGTTCCATACAAATTTGAGGAAGACTTGTTCTAGTTCTGTGAAATAGGTTGTTGGTATTTTAATAGAGATTGCATTAAATCTTTAGGTTGCTCTGGATGGTACAGGCATTTTAACAATATTGGTTCTTCTAATTCATGAACGTGAAATGTCTTTCCATTTGCTTGTCATGTTCAGTTTCTTTCCTCAAAGTCTTACAGTTTGGGGGGTAGGCCTTTTACCTCCGTGGTTAAGTTTCCTTCTAGGTATTTTATTTTTGGTGTAGTTGTGAGTAGGATTGTTTTTCTTAATTTCTCTTTCTGCTGCTTCATTGTAAGGATAGAAATGCAATAGATTTCTGTGTATTAATTTTGCATCCTACAACCTTACTGAATTCATTTATCAGTTCTAATTTTTTTTGGTGGAGCTCTTAGGGTTTTGTATGTTTAGTATTGTGTCCTCTGCAGATAGCGGAAGTTTTACTTCTTTCTTATTGCTTTCATACTGCTGTGAACTGTCGCCAGGGGTCACAGTCCCCGAGGGAGTGGGCAGACAGACCAGCACTGCGTGAGGTCAGTACAGGTTGAAACACGAGCCCAGAAGGAGTCTTGGAAAATTCATTTATTTTTAAGAGTGGACATTGATTATACTTGTAATCAAAAGTAATTGTTGAACGCAAATCAAAACCACAGTTGGTGCCACCTCACACCCACTAGGACTGCTGTTATCAGGAAGATGGAAAGCGAGTGTTGGGTGAGGATGTGATGTCGGGCCCTCCTTACCTGGCTCGTGGGGGTGTCTGCAGTGCGGACTGCTCTAGAGGACAGTCCGACCGTTCCTCACAGAGTTGGTTACCTGGTCCCCCGCAGCTCCACTCCTGGGTTCACCTGAGAACCGGGAAGAGGCATCCCAGCAGATGCCTGGGCACGCGTGGTCACAGTGGCCAAAACCAAGTGGGCGAGTGGATGAAACTGGTGGGCTGCCTGCACAGGGGACTGTGGACACCTGCTGCAACACAGATGGCCCTTGAAAACATGCTGCGTGAAGGAACAGGACTGCATTTACACGAACTCCCCAGAATAGCTAAATCCCCGAAGACGGGGTGCACATGGGCAGTGTGTGAGGCGCAGGGCCGCTGGCCTGAGGAGCAGCTGCGTAGTGGGTGGGTGGGAGGCTTTGTTTTGGGGTGAGGAGAGGTCGGACGGCGTGTCGGTGGTGCAGTGTACCGTGAATGCGCTAAATGCCCCTGACGCACTCATTTTAAAATGGTTCCTTTTGCATCAAGTCGAATTCACTTCCATAAAAAAGTTACTGAAAATGTTTAAGTCCCCATAACCACTTGGAAGGGCTGGTCTGAATGCTGAGGTCCGCGAGCGCGCAGGCGGCCGCTGTCTTTGTCGGTGAGGCTGCTGGCGGATCTGCTAGCAGGAGCCGAGACGCGCCCCTTCAGGAGCGGGAGTGAGGCCCGCGCTCCTGTCTCCCCTCGTCCCCGCCACCCCGCAGCCCGCGGCCTCCTCTCCTGCACCTGCCGCCTGCGCTTGTGCAAACCCGCCCCCTCCGCTCTGGCCGGGGCAGCCTTCCTGCTGCCACGGGTCTGCCCGGAGCAGAGCGCTGCTGGGAAAGGGAACCTTGGCCTCTCAGCGAGTCACGGAGGGATGGAAGACGTCCCTGTGTGATACAGCTTCCCAGCAGAAGTACTGGGTCAGCCTGTGTGTGGCCTTTCACTTTGGAAAGAAAGAGAAATACGTATCTGTGGTTTCTGGAATATTGCCTTTCATGCCTGGCTTCAGTCCTGATTTTCCACTTTTCTTTGAGGTGGTTCTGTTCCCATACCTTCATGATTCTGTAGATTCAGCGAGCCCGAAATGGAAGCTGCCTTGACACCAGGCAGGCCTAGGTTTGAGGCCCACGAGAGGCTCTGCGGAGCTGGGCCACTGACCACGGCTCAGCACTGTGGTTTCCAGCCACACAGACTGCCAGCTACGAGGCCCGTCCTAGGGGGGCTCTGAGGGTCAGGGAGCTGGTGCAGGCAGAGCGCACGCTGGGTTTTGGTGGGCGGGGGGGTGTGGGTGCAAGGTAGCTCCTGGTCTCTTGCCCATCCCCTTACTAAACCACTCCCCGTGGTCTGTGAAATCTTCAAGAAAACCTTTGATACAACTGTGTGTCCTTCACGTCATCGTGCATGTCACCGTTGGGTCCCTAGAGGCTTAGCTTTCTGCTTGCACCTGTGGGACATTGCTGTTGACCTTGGCCTGTGCCCCACCTTGAACCTGACTTGAGTTCTAAGTCCCAGATTCGTCCCCCAGATGGTGGCCTTGGGTGACCTCGTATCGCTGTGAAAGTAAAGGCGGTTGGGAGCAAACACGTGGTCTGATTGAGTCCCCTGCCTGTACTGTCCTCGGTGGTGTGACGGTGACACGGTGGCCTGGGGTCTATGTGAGCCAAATAGCAGTTATCCTTAACGGGAGACTGGGGACGCGTTGCTGCGCTCTAGCTGTTGAGCGGAGGAGACACCTGCTCCTGGCTGAGCTGGGAGAGGTTTTGGGTGACCTGTCCAGCTCAGGCTCCGTCCCGGGCTCCGTAATGAAAGCCACCGTTCCTTCCCTGGGCAGGAGGCGGTAGGCACATGTGGGGGAAGGCAGACTGGTGGGCGAAGTCCTTGGGGCAGGCCTCGATCTGGCCCTGCTGCCCCGCTGAGCCTGCCCTCCGCCTCACTGCACATGGCCTTCGGGGCCTCAGCCCGACGTCCGTCATTGGAGTGGCTTGTCACCCAGGTCACCAGGCAGCAGAGTCCTGTCCTGGGAACTGTAGCCTCACCGCTCTGGTCTCGTCTGTGCTGCCACTGTGTGTGTTCCTGGGCCTTTCCCTGTGTGTCTGCAGTCCTGCCCTCCCTTCCGCGAACTCTGGGCCCGGAAGGCAAGGACACCGCGATTCTGCAGGTGTCACGCCGGCACATTCTGTTCCCGACTCCGCACGCTGGGCTCTGCCGCCCGCCTGCTGTGACCTCGGGGTGGGGGTGGGGGGTCGCTTCAGCTCCAGGAGCTCGGTGTCCTCATTTGTGCCTCGGGGACTGCAGGACCCGTGCCCCGGAGCGGATGTCAGGACCGGGTCTGCCCATCCTGGCACGGCTCGTGCTCCACCATAAGCACCTGCTGCCGCCGTCCGGAGGGGCGGCCTGCCTCCCTGCGGGGCCGGCTCACCTGCGCTTGGCCTTGCGGCAAGGTGTGGCAGGTCAGGTGTGCGGTGTGGGCTCGCTGTTCTGGGGCTCCCAGGAGACGAGGGGAGGAGCCGGGGCTGCCAGTGGCTGTGCAGGGAGATGGTCATGACCCAGGTGTCAGGCAGGGATGGGAAAGGAGGCGTCCGAAGGAGAAAACAGGCAGGGTGTGGCGGAGGAGGAGACGGATGTGGTAGGTCTGTCCTGGGTTCCCCCAGACACCAAGTCATGTCCCTGGGCCTTGAGGGCAGTAGCTGCTTGTTAGACAAGTCCAGGGCTCGGGACAAGTCTGAGCCAGAGCAGGAGACGTGACCGTGAGCAGCAGGTGGGGGAGAGCACAGGGTATTTGGGGAGCCATCCTGCTGGAGGGGGTGCCGCGGGTCTGGGTCCACAGTGTCTGCAGTGGCGGGGGGGCATGGGGAGCAGCTCAGCGAGGGTTGGATGCGGCGGGGCGGTGTATGGAAACCGAGGGTCATCAGAGCAGACGAAACTGTTAATGGCACGGAGTTCTGGGAGGAGAAATGGGGCGAGTGTCCCCCGAATCTGTCAGCGTGGCAGCTGTGGGCAACCTCGGGAAGTCTGGTACGGGAGGTTTTCGCAGAGCGTACAGGTGGGCAGAAGCCGGATCGTGAGGTGCTTCAGAGCCATGGGGAGACCAGCAGCGAGCGGACACTTGTTGCTCTCTCGCGGGGTCCGGTGATAAGACGTCGGAGAAACGAGGCAGAAGCAGGAAGCGGGTCTTGTGCAGGTTTGTGTCCCCGCGGCCCAGAGCCAGCCCAGCTGCGGGAGGTGCGTGGGACTCGTCTGTCCCACACTCTGAGGGGAGACCAGCGAGTTCCTCTTTCTCACTTGCACTTCTTGTTCTCTCTGGAGGTTAAAGGTAGCAGCTCTTCATCTGAGGTGATTTTATTAGGTGAGGTAGTTTGGGTTTCTCCAGAAATGTCTCTTTGTTAATTAAACCTAAAGTTTCTAATAGGATTTCTAAGTCCATTCCCATTTGACAGTCCTTTTTTTGGGCCTGGAGCTAATGGGCTTTTGCTTGACGTTGCTCCTTGAGCTTGGAACTGCTAATTATAGTCTCATCTCTCTCTCTGTCTCTCCCCCAACCCTTGATTGTCCCTTTAAGATGCAATTTATTGAAACAAAGAGTATGACGTTTAATGGGAATTTTGGTGTGTTTCTAAGTATAGTCAGATTGACGTGATTTTAGGACTTACATGGCCCCTAAAATGTCAGCTTCTGTGTGAGACACACAGCGTGGTTTTCTGAACCCGCTGGTCCCGCTGCCTGCCACCCTTGCCATCGCGAGTGACGTTACTCATTTGGTGTTTCATTCATTCATGTGTTGGCTCATCTGGCCCCGAGATGGTGTCAGGCGTCAGTGTCCCTGTCAGAAAGTGGCCAGAACAGCCTGTAGGAAACCGGAGGCTCGGTCTACCCGCCGACCGGCGGCCGCTGTCCCCATCTGAGTACGCCCCGGGTTCAGGACTCCAGCCTGGGTTCTGGCCTTAGAAGAGGTCAGTCTGTCTCCAAGGAGCTTACCCCCTAAGTTAGAACCTGACGGTTTGACTCAGGGAGTCATGGTCAAGTGGATGGGTGTGGTGTATGGTGGGGGCGGGATGTGGTGAGCGTCTCAGGGCAGGCCGCACCCGTGCCTGCTGTCAGCACGCCGTCCTCGCCTACATAGTTCCGACCCTGTTTAACCGTTTTTACTTAGTTTGAAAGTTAGGGTAACAAATACATAACCTCAAACTCACCATTTTAATCACTTTTCAGTGTGCAATTCAGTGGCATTGAGGTCATTCACAGTGTCGTGCGTCCACTTCCGCCGCCCGTCCCCAGGCCTTTGTGCTTCTGATTCTCCCGTCCTCCCGCAACTGAGTGGCCCGGCAGCGGTGGCCAGGCTGCGTGGAGTGTATGGGTCACTCTTAGTCCTTAACTGTTCTGGGACGCCTGTGCGTGATGCCTGGACTTAGGAGTACAGATCAGAGAAGACGGGTCCAGTGTCTCCAGAAGTCAGATTAATAAGGGGGACCAGGACCGGCCGAGGTGACAGCGTGTGGAAGAGTCTTCTACGCAGGGAAGCGGCAGGGTAGCTGGGGAAAGATGGGCTGAGCGTGGCAGCAGCCGGGGTGGTAGAGGCAGGGGTTGTGGCTGGAAAGAAGATGGCAAGGAAGGCTGGTCCTATAGCCTTTATTCAGGTCTTCCTCCGGGAGCGGACTGAGCGTTCCAGTCCTTCTTGATTATATGTGGGGTCTCCAGGGTACTTGGGGTCCGCAGGCACAGTGGGGTCTACAGATGAGGTGGGGCCCGCAGGTGCACTCAGGTCTGCAGGTGCAGTGCAGTACTTGGGCTCCGCAGGTGCAGTGGGGCCCGCAGGCACACTCGGGTCCACAGGTGCACTCGGGTCCGCAGGTGCAGTGCAGTACTTGGGGTCTGCAGGTGCAGTGTGGTCTGCAGGTGCAGTGCAGTACTTGGGGTCTGCAGGTGCTCTTGGGTCCGCAGGTGCATTCGGTCCGCAGGTACAGTGTAGTAGTTGGCGCCCGCAGGTGCAGTGTGGTCTGCAGGTGCAGCGTGGTAAGTGCTGGCACTTACGGACTGACAGGCGCACTGTCACGTAGTGGGACTGGTATCATGAGGTACGGACATCTGGGAAGGGCTGGAGGGACGCCTCTGTCCAGAACAGGTGAGCTAGGGGGTGTGGAGAGAGCTGTTAAGTCCTCACTGTTGGACCTCCTGCACTTGGCCCAGGGGAGCTGCTGGGGGTCAGGAACCAGGCTTTCTTGGTTCGTGTCTCGGTGTGTGTGCCTGCTCTGGACCATGTCTCATTGTGTCCTGGCTGCCCGTTTGATCCGATCCTGGTCTGTAACCTCCGACCTTGTGCCGCTCAGGTGTGGATCTGGAGCCTGTTGTGGCCTCATGGTGGCCCAGTGGTGGCCCAGTGGCATGGCTGAGTGAACAGTTACGTCTGAGGCAGGAGGACCAGGGACCCTCTGCTCCTTGCTGTGTCTCTGAGCGGCGGCCTCTGCTCGGTGAGCAGGGCTGAGACTGACGCCAAGGGTCGCGTGGGCGGAGCACACTTCTGCAGGTGCCCGGGGCACAGCCCGCAGCCGGTGTGCCTCAGATGGCCCTGAGCCACAGAGGACTTGCTGAACGGAAGAGTCCAGGAGGGCTGAGGCGGCTGGTCTCAGAGGAAGTCCAGCTGGGCTCCCGCGGGCTCCTCAGGTGTGGGCAGTGACATGTTTATGCCGTCCATTGTCAAGCAGGGACGGGATGGCCCGGTGTGACTCAGTGGGACTGCGAACGGGCACGGACACTGCCACGGCGCCCGTGCGCGTGCCGGCACTGGGTGCTCGCACTGCATTGGCAGCAGCCCCCGATGTCCTCTCCCAGCTCGGGACAGCCCGTTTCTCTGGGCTCTGCTCCCGGTCGCTGGCCGGTTCGCCGGGGCTTTAGAAGAAGCGGCCAGTCCGGCAGGCCCCGGCCCGTGTTGCAGTTCCGCGTGTGAGCACACGGGGGTGCCCGTTCCCAGCGGACGCTACTCCCTGCTGGCCCTGGGCTCCTGTAGCGAGGCGGGTTTGGAAATAGCTAGAGGTGCGCTCCCCTTCCCGCGTCTACAGGTAACGCTGCAGTTTCTTTGGATTTGCAGAGCGAGAGACCTGTCTCCTTCTTCCTTTAGCTGAACGGCTTGGGTGAGACGCAGGAGTTCCGGGTTCGCCGGTGAAGTTCTGCTTTATTTAAAGCGCAGGCCCTCCTCTTCCTTGCCCAGTACCCCTAACCGCAGACGGGACTCGGAGGCAGGCGGGGGGCAAGCCAGCCTTTGCGGGGAAGTAGGTCGCCGGGCGGCTGGGAAACGTGTTGTGTAGGGGAGAGGTCGTCTTGGACGAGAACTGGGTGAACACGGAGAGATGCACCGCTGCAAGCGAGCACTGTGCCAGCGGCACCAGCGCACAGAGGAGGCCGAGGTCCCGCCCTCGGGGACGTGCATGCCCTCTAGCAGGCCCGGGGGAGCGGTGATGAGTACAGGCAGGCGTTTTAGATCCTACGTGTCTTGAGATGTATGGGGAAGAAGGAGAAGGACAGGACAGAGAGGCTGGAGAGCTCTGTGTGAAGGGGGCCGGGGGGTTCCCGCCCAGCCTGGCTCCCCACTTCCTGGTTCCGGGGTCCACGGGGCATCAGGCTTCAATGGGGACAGGGACCGGGGCGTGGTCACTGCGGCCTCTCAAGTGCCCGGGACTTCATGCCTGTGCAACAGTAGGTGCTTTTGTGATGTGTGTTGAAGAAATCAGCCAATGAATTTGGGGCAAGTTGCCTGACTTCCATGAGGGGTAGTTTGTTAAGTTGTAAAATCATAGGAAGTGGGAAGGTGGTCCTTGCATAAAGGTTTAGGGGAAGAAATGTAGGAGAACAGCTCAGTACAGTAATTGGCATGTGCTAGATGCTCGCAATGTGACCACCGCTTTCTTGGGACAGTTGGCCTGTGGCAGCTGCAGAGCGGATCAGCTGGCAAGATCGGAGTGGGGGGTCCTGAGTTATCAGCTGTAGTTTCCCTTAGAAGCAAAGTGTTTATCAAAGAAATACTGCATTTAGTAAAAATGTGTATGTCTCTTATTTCTACTGCACCAAAACCCATAAACTCTGACTTAAAACAACACACACTTTTTTTTCTTATTTCATATAATACCTTTAAAAATTTTTTTAATTTTATTTTTTTCAGTGTTCCAAGATTCATTGTTTATGCACCACACCCAGTGCTCCACGCAGTATGTGCCCTCCTGATACCCACCACCAGGCACACCCATCCCTCCTCCCCCTCCAAAACCCTCAGTTCGTTTCTCAGACTTCACTGTCTCCCATGGTTCGTCTCCCCCTCCAACTTCCCCCACCTCACTTCTCCTCTCCATCTCCCCATGTCCTCCGTGTTATGCCTTATGCCCCACAAATAAGTGAAACCATATGATAATTGACTCTCTCTGCTTGACTGATTTCACTCAGCATCATCTCTTCCAGTCCCGTCCATGTTGCTACCAAAGTTGGGTATTCATCCTTTCTGATGGAGGCATCATACTCCATAGTGTATATGGACCACATCTTCCTTATCCATTAATCCATTGAAGGGCATCTTAGTTCTTTCCACAGTTTGGCGACCGTGGCCATTGCTGCTATGAACATTGGGGTATAAGTGGCCCTTCTTTTCACTACATCTGTATCTTTGGGGTAAATACCTAGTAGTGCAATTGGGAAGCTCTATTTTTAATTTCTTAAGGAATCTCCACATTGTTTTGCAGAGTGGCACTCACTTATTGTATTACATTTCTTGGGGCCAGAAGACTCATCAAATGAAACTAAAGGCCTGCCTTCCTTCTGGAGGCTTCCAGGGAAGGTCTGCTTGCCTGCCGGTTCCACCTTCTATACACGGTAACTTTCCGTGGCTCCCAGCTGCCTCCTCCCCCTGGGAAGTCTGTGCTGGTGTCTCTTCAGCGATCTCTGGCCCACCTGCCTCCCTCCTTCCCTTCAGAAGGTCCCTTGTGATCCCTCTGGGTGATCTCCTTATGCCGGGACCCTTAACTGGATCCCATCCGCAAAGGGCTTTTTACCTGTAAGGGACTGCATTGGTAGCTTCTGGGGACAGGCAGTGGGCATAATCTGCCCTATCACACTGTGCAAATGTTTTGACCCCAAAATACCATTTTTACTTTAAGAAACAGAAATGGCCTAGTGCACAAAGATGTGTATATTAGGTCATTTGTCCTGGCATTATTTATAACACCGGACTTATCATGAGCAATACGGACGTCCAGTAACAGGCAGTTAGTTAACAAAATTAGGATATCCGTATGATAGAGGACATTAAAAAAGAAGATCTAGAAGGACCTGTTAACATGCAAAGATACCATGATTAAGTGACTAAAGGTGTTACCAAACCGTATGAACGATAGGATCCCATTCGTAGAGATCCCCGCCGTCGTGCGTGTGTGTGCATAGAAAAGACCCGAAGAATATATGCCAAGATGTGCACAAGGCTTATTTCTGTGTTTGGAGATTACAGGTGATTTCTTTTTACTTTTCCGTGTTTACTCATGTTTTGACAGTGAAATGTTATAAAAAGAACCCATTGGGTTTTTGTTTGTTTGTTTTTTAAGAAAAACTACTGAATTGAGTGAAAAAGAATTTTATGATCTAATGCAGGTTTGGCATCTGAAGTCGGACTTTGAACTGGATTTTTGTTTGAACTGAGCCTTTACACCCAAGTTGGCCGGCGGCCATGTTCCTTGGCTCCCACGTGTCCCGCGGCGTCTAGCTCTTCGCGCGCTCATCCTGTCCTCCACGGACAGGGGCAGCTCAGCCCGTCCCTCATCTGCGCAGAGAGGAGCAGGAAGGCTTTTGAAGAGAAAAGGAGGGCCTTTCCACCCGGGGCCGTGGGATAATGGTTTTATGGCCCTTTTATTGGAGGTGCTTTCCTTCCATAGTGACATTTTTGTCAGTTCTTTCTGCTTTTCACATTTTATTGTTAAAAAAGATTTTATTTATTTATTTGACAGAGAAGACACTGCGAGGGAGGGAACACAAGCAGGGGGAGGGGGAGAAGCAGGCGTCCTGCCGAGCGGGGAGCCCGATGCAGGGCTCGATCCTGGGGCTCTGGGGTCATGACCTGAGCGGAAGGCGGGCACTTAACTGACTGAGCCACCCAGGCACCCCTCATATTTAAAAAAAAAATCTTGACATGTTTTCTCAGCCATGTCTCTGTTCCAGAGGTCTGCGACAGCCCCCACATTGTAGCGGGGGCTGTACTCTGTTCTTGGAAGTACGACGTGAAGATGGCCTCCGTCTGTCCATCCTTCTGAGGCTGCGGCCGCACCCCCTGTGGCGTGCGGAGGGCACGAACCAGCAGAGCCCCGTTCTTCATTGACCTTCCTCTAGGCTCCTGCTGTGGGGATAGGCTGTTTGCAGATTTCTTTAAGAAATTGTGTGTGTGTGTGTGTGTGTGTGTGTGTGTGTTTTCCCTTGCATGCTAGAAGAAAGAAAACAAGTCTTTAATTACAAAATAATTTGACAGTATTTTTGCTTGTGTTGCCAACAGAAGTTTCATGCAGCCCTCGGAGTCTGCCTTTCGTTCAAACCTCTGGTAGGCCCGTGCGGGAAGCCGTACTGTGTCCATATCTCGGGGCAGACGTTGAATTTTAGGCCGTTAGGTGATCGCGCGGGAGTTGCACAGCTGGTGAGTGGCCAGGTTGGACTGCGGGCCCAGGGCTCCTTGCTCTGGGGACAGCGCTGCCGGAGGCTTGGCTATGGGAAACAGGCGATGGCCGGTGTTGAGGGCCTCGTGTTGCCAGGCTGGCTCCCAGGACACCCAACAGACCCTCACAATCATCCTGTTGGTGTCGAGTTTTATTCTTAGGCTTTGGCAAACGATGAGCCAAAGCTCAGAGAGGGAGGGAGAGTGTCGTCCATCACACAGCTGATGATTGATGAATGATGGATGATGATGAATGGGCGGAGAGGGGATTGCTGCTTGGTCCTGGCCAGTGATGGGAGCTCAGGTTCCTCTGTACACGGACATCCGCAGCTTCTGCACCCCGGTCCCTCCTTCTGGGCCTCCCTAGGCGTGCAGTAGAGACCCGAACTCAGAGCAGGCGTCCCCCCTTGTCTCAGCCTTTCTGTCCTTAAGCTAAGTAGTCCCCGTTTAGAAAGCTGTCCTGGTCTTACCACGTGTTTACCAGCGAGAATGTTGGCCCCTGTAAACTGTGGCCCCTGGAACCCACCTCCCAGGGAGGGCGCCCCCATAACGAGGTAACTGCTGCACGCTCCCCACTGAGCAGAGGAGGCCTCCCATCCGTGTGGCGCCCGCAGTCCAGTGGGGGCCATCTGTCAGGGGTCTAAGGACTCCGCTCGGACCTTGGACGTAGAGAGTGGGGCCCGAGAAGGGAGAGCCCTTTCTCCGTGATCGTTGCAACGAGTGGAGACTTCGGGTGTGTCTGTCACTGAAATCCGTACTGAGGCCCTCTCCATGCCGGCCGCACACGAGACAGCTGCCAGCGGAGCACACAGGCCTTCTCTCGGGGCTGGCGGCGCACACACATCGTGCTCCCATTCACGTGAGGGTGTCCTCTTAAACAAAGAAAAAGACTGTGATTCTGTGAGGCTGTAGACGGGGCGTCAGACAAGGCGCTCTCAGGAGGTGCCAAGGTCCGGAAGGAGGAGTGCGAGCCGGAGAAGGCGATCCGGGCCGCGCGCTGAGGGCCGAGCTAGGACGGGCTGGGAAGCTGGAGTGGCGGTTGGGGAGCCCGGGACCTGCAGCCCTGGAGGCCGCTTGAACTTCGGTGCTGGTCATCATGGTAACGGGGAGCCTCTGCAGGGTTGCAGGTGGGGGAGGGAGAGGCCGGCTCCCCAGCTCCTGCGTGGGGTGTGGTGTTTGGAGGGGGCCGGTGTTGACACAGGGATCCATCCGGAGGCTGTTGCACTAGACGGGGGGCATCAGTGGTGGCTTGGGGTGAGGGGAGCAAAGAGCCAGAGAGAAATGCCTGGGTCCCCCTGGTGATGGAGCGTGTGAAGAGAGGAGACGGGTGTTGGGATGATGGTGGGGGTCCTGCTGAGCGGGGGGTCGGAGGAGAGCGATCTTCTCTTTCTCTTGCAGCAGCAGCAGGGTAGACTGTTGTGAGTTCTGGCCTAGACTCGGAGCAGCGGTGCCTTTGACAGCTGTATAAACAGATTTACGCGGAGCTCAAAGGTGATGTTTGAGCTGACTCTTGAAAAAAAGATTGCATGGTTTCCAGGTGAACAGTAGGCAAGGACAGGCAGGGCGGGCCAGTGTGGACAGTGTGTGTAAGGGAGCGTGGGGAGACTGGACGGAGTGCTGGTGTTAGGGGAGCTGTGCCTGGTGGGGGGGGGGGGGTTGAACCGGGTGTGCAGCGGAGATGGGAAAGTAGGCAGGGCGTGGGAACCTTCTATGCCATTTTAGGAAATTGGAACGTCATCCTAAAGGCCATTAGCAGCTAGTAGAGGGCTTTTAGCAATTGTTATAATCAAGTTTATACTTCAGAAAAATCACTGGCAGTCACGTGAAAGGCTGATTTGGTGAGTCATTCGTTGACTCGTTGGTTTCCCTGCGCATCTGTTGCACGCTCTGTGCGCAGCACGTGTTAGAGACTAAGGTCAAGGCAGAGACCATACTTGAATGAGTTGGTTGTCTGTGGGGGAAGAGAGACCCAGAGCATAAAATTATATTCAGTGTGGTAATTGTGAGGATACCCCTGTGTGTAGAGTACTAGCATAGAACAAGGGGAGCTCACCTAGACGTGTTCAGAGATTAGACAAAGTTTTAAACAAATTGTAGGGGACATAGATGGTCATAGAAATTGCATTCCAAGTACGGGATAGAAAGTACAGAATCAAGGAAGAAGTGGCAGAGTACGTTAGGAGACCTCCTGTACTCCTTTTTTTTTTTTTTTTTTGTCAGAAGGTAAAGAGCAAAGGGCAAGTGGTGGGAGGTGAGGATGGCCTGGACGTCGGCGTCTGCTCGACCAAGAAAGCTGTGGCATGGTCACGTTTGCCGGTTGGAACGATCATTCCACAGCTGTGGGGAGAACGGATTTGCAGAAAGGGCCTGTGAGGGCTCCTTCAAAGGACCCACGCTCCCTAGCCCCAAAACCTCATTAGGAGTGGAATGGAGCTCTCTTAAGTGGATAAAGACCATTGGTTGCAAAACCCGCTGACATCATGCCCAGTGGTGAAAGGCTAAAGCCTCTCCCCCTGAGATCTGGAATGAAGTGTGGATGCCCACGCGCCATTCTTACTGAATATTGTGCAAGTAGTTCTAGCTAGTTAATTGGGCCAGGAGGCGAAATCAAAATCATCCACGATAGAAAGGAAGTAAAAACGCACGTCTGTTTGCAGAGAACAGGATGTAGAAGTAAATTCACCAAACTCTCTTAGAACTAGTACGTGCAGTAAGGTTGCAGGATATAAGATCTGTATACAATCAGTTGTATTAGTAAATAATTAAAACGAACAAGAGGAAATTGAGAATATAATTCTTTTCATAATATTAAAACTTAATTAGGAATAAAATAAGCAAAAACGTACAGGGCTTGTGTGCTGAACACTACAAAGCATCCCAGAAGTTCTGGAAGGACCGAGTAATAGAAAGACATCCTGCGTCTACGGGTGGAAGGCTTCGTGCTGTCGGGACGGCAGCACCGCCCAGCCTGGTGCACAGATCCCTTGCAGTCCCATCAAACCCCCTGCTGGGTTCTTTGCAGAAATCGAGCTGATCCCAAAATGCATGTTTTTCTAGCACGAGTTCCTGGGGGAATGGCTTCACTCAGACATAGCTAACTTAATAAGTGGTTGACAGGTGTGAGGCCTGACAGTGTCTCAGGCCTTATTCTAAGCCTCTGACCTATATTCAAGAGGTGATCTTTGTAAGCCTGCAAGTCCACACTGGTGGGTGAGGAAGTGGGAAGGAAGTAGCCCTTGTTAATGTCACATGGCTGGAAGCAGGGGAGCCAGGGTTCCAATCCCATCGTTCTGGTCCTGCAACCCATGGTCTTGACCCTGACTGAATGCTGCTTCTTTCCCCAGTGAGACGGAGGATATGAGAGCATGGGGGACATTCTGGCACGTGGGACATTCTAAGCTAGAGGCTCCTGGGCGTGGAGGAGTCGGTGCTCAGCAGGCGGCTGTCCTCACATCTGGAAGCTGGGGGGGGGGGGGAAGGCTTGGCTCTGATCAGGACCCGAGCTTCATCTCCATGAGGACAGTGTTGTCACTGTGGTTGGGAGAAGGTAGTGAGAAGAGAAGGTGGCTGACGTCAGACTCATGTCACAGGAACGAGAGACTAAAGGGAGCCACGGTCTTACTCTGAGTCCTGTGGAACCCGGAGTTACTTAGAACTCCCTGGGCGGTCAGAATTGGCTTGTCACTGAGGGCCCTGCTGACCAGGCCCGTGACCCCAGTGCTTGCTGTCTGCGTGGAGACCAGAGCAAAGTGGGGGGCCCCCCGGGGGTGACCGCGCCGTTGCTCTCAGGAGTGTGAGCGTGACCGGGCCTGCCCCCAGAAAGTGCCTTCATGTGTTACGTTCTTAGCTCCACCAGACACCCTGGTTTAGCACAGCGAAGTATAGACTGAAAGTGTAAGAGGTTTTCCTCTGTCCTGTGTCTGTCCTGTGTCTGTTCTAGATGCAGGGACTTAGCAAGAGAGCCACTCCCAAATGGGCTAACTACTTCCGGAAACCTCATCAGGAGGACAGGGCTGGAGATGGTGTCTGCAGATTAGCAGTTTGCAGTTCTGACAAGATGTGCACAGATTGCAACAGTAATGGAAGAACTGAGCACAGAATGAGAGTAGCTCTGTCTGTGTGGTTCATTGTGTCATTCGTCGTGGGCTCAGAACTCCAAAGTACCTGTTCCAGGAAGCCCTCGTGCCTTCTGTCGCGAGGAGTGTTGCTGGGTACGCGTCTCTACACAAGTTGTCTCAAGTTTTTCCGAGCTTCAGCAAGAGAGCTGGAGCCCAGGCAGGCCTCCGAAAGGAAGGCTTTTTTGGAGCCCCTTCTGGGGCTGGGGTGAGGGTCGGGGCAGACGTGAGGCTCTCGGTGAGAGCTCGTGGCCGTGGCTGTCAGGCGGCGGGATTCTCACTATGCCGAGGCTCGGTGCGCACGGCTGACGGCGTCACGTGGCATTAAAGGTCTCCAGGCAGAAAGAACTAGGTGATAAAGTCCTCAAGCTTCTTCTTAAGTCCTGAGCCAGGAAGCACATTGGGGTAACTGTTTCCCTGACAACAGAAAACGTGGCATAGAAACCACTGCCGGGTAGTACGGCCGAGTCTGGAAGCCGGGTATGGACGTCTGGTGAAAGTGGATAATTCCTGTGGTTGGTGAGTGGAAGTTAACTGTGGACGTCTGGGGTCCCGAGTGACGTAACTGTTTCATCACCGTGGTCTGGAGCCATAAATATGGCGTACTGGGGGGGTACCTGACCCCCTCGAGCAGTCTGGGTATTTTCTTCTCTCCCTGCCTACACTCCCCTTGTGCAGCTGATGGCGGTGTGGCCCGTTCCTATGCCCACTTGAGGATGAGCTCCCGAGGGCAGGCCTCGGCTGTCTTGTTCATTGCCACACCCCTGAACCAGCACCCGGCACACGGTAGGGTCCCAATGAACAGTCCCGCATGAGTGAGTGAATGCGTGGATGCGTGGCTGCTTTCCCTGCTGATTGAGAGCCCCTCAGCAGAGGTGTGTGCCTTCCTAAATTCCTTCTCCATGGCTGATTTTGAGAATCAAATGAAATAATACATAGAGGATGCTTCTAAAACCGTGCAGCGTTGCTGGCGATCAAGCCATGTGAGTGTGTGTGCACGCACATATACCTTCAATCAGTGTAATTATGCTCATTTAGGACAGAGTGGTGTTTGTGCTTAAGATGAAAATAACTCGGATAATGTTTGAAAGTTCAGATTTATTCTTTGATTCCTCATCATCCTGCCACAAAGTTATCAGGCTATAAATAAATATTATGACTCTTATGACAAAGGAATTGAAACAGTGCTTCTTCCCTGACACTGCCAACTTATCTTCACAGTGTTAGCCCGTGTGACTTGTGTCTCCTTGAATTATTGATTATGCTTTGCTGTCTCCCGCTCAGAATAGGGTATCAGCTGAGAAAGGGAGTTGTTTATGAGATGTGAGCTTCTCTGGGTAGGCTAAGAGCAGACGAGCTGCCCCCGCTAAAGAGAATAATTCAAGTGTGCCTGAGTAAGAGGGGTGCATGGTTGGTGCAGGGGAGGGCTCCCCGTGTTCTTGTCCCAGCAAGCACTTAGGGTTCATGGGGTTTTCTGCTCAAGTTCATACAAACGTGGAGACTTTGCTGTGCAGTATTGCACGGTAGAGCAAAACATGGAACTGAGACCAAGAAGCATCAGTACAGAAAGAGTAACTTGATACCTGAATAGAAACAGAAGGAATCTTGTCTTTACGGAGTCCTTGTGTTACGTGATGGGTCAGCTCGGCACCTGCTGGGTTAGTTACCACAATCACACTGTAAGGTGAGTGTGCCCATCCCCGGGGTTTTCAAAACCGAGGCTTGTAGACCCTAAGTTGCCAAGGTTACAGTTTGGAAATGACAGGGAAGGGGTTTCAGAGCATGCTGTGGGGGAACTCTAAGAAGCCTAATAGGTGTTACTTGTTACAAAGTATAAGAAGCATAGTGATAGGTAAGCACCATACCATTAAGATGGAAATAACAGTTTTGTAGGAATTTAAAAGCTCGAATTAATTACAAAATATCACAGTGCTGTTATTTAAAAATAGTTTTAAGTAGCTGTTGCTAGGAGTGTTCTGTAGTGGAGACCCATTGGCTTGAGTAGAAGTCGAGTTGAAACGTGTGTGGATATGAACATGGTCCTATCCATGTGCCGGCTCTGCCCCTCCTGCACACGCGCCTGGTACCGTGGACACCTGCTGCTGGGCACCGTGGACACCCGCTGCCGGGTACCGTGGATGCCCACTGCCGGGCACCTTGGACGCCGCTGCCAGAGCCTGAGCGTAGCATTTGGTTCTTCACTGAAGCCCATTTGGAGCAGCTGTGATAGGAGTGCGCAGACCAGGAGCCTGGTGCAGCGGCCGCCACAGTGCCTTGTGGCCACAGCTGCTTCCGGCCGTGCGTGCTGCTGTCCACGGGGATGGGGAAGGGGTGCAGGAGTCCAGCACGTAGAAGAATGGGGCTGCTGGTGAATTGACGAAATACAGCCTTGTGAATTCTGCAGAGATATGGTATTTCCGGATACTTTCTCAAAAAAAAAGGTGGTTTGGGTGAAAATTCGCCTACCACGTTGAACAGCCAGCCCCTCATTATTCGGGTTGAACCCACTCTATGGCATGCCGGTGTCGTACGAACTTCCACACACATGGTCTCATTTTAGGTCATAAGTAGTGAGCTTTGGTGGGATTTTCCTTAAGGGAGAGATGGTGAGGACGGAATCCCAGCCGCGATGGTCCAGAGAAGGCCTGCTTTCTCTTTCCTTGCCAGCAAAGGGGCGTGGGCAATACCAGCAAAGATGTACAGGGAGAACGCCAGAAATGCCTCTGTGAGTGAAAAAGTTAGATAAACATTCCATTAAATAGAAAAAAAAATGAAGCAGTTAGCTGGGTTCTAGGTCCAAAAGCTTCACTGGTGGCTACGATTTTAGCACAATGCAAAAAACCTAAATAGAACAGTAGCAAATCAGACTGTGACAGGTATAAAAGGAGTAATATGTTACGACCAAGTAGATTTGTCTCAGAAATGCAGGGATGGCTCTAAGCCAGGAGGTCGTGCGACCTCTATCATACTAGCAAATCAGTTGAAGGGAAAGTACAAAAATTTAATAGTTAAAGAAAAGATAAAACTCAACATATATTCATAATAACTCTTAATAAGCTAAGACTTTGATGGAGTGTTAGCTTGATTAAGGGCGTTTGTGAAAAATCTATAAGAAATATAAAGGTGAAACTTTAGACACATCTTAAGATGTGGTAAGAAAAGATTAAACACATAAGAGTTATGGAATTATATGGGAGAAACAAAACTCCGGATGGGGGATTGTCTATGTGGAAAATTCAGGAGACTGTGGATAGACTATTAGAATCCGGGAGATCGTTTTCTTGAATTAAAGTGAAAAAAAAAAATAGCCTCTCTCTGTAGCAATAAAAGCCCAATCAGAAGATACGACTTGGAATGTTCACATTCATAGTAAAATCCAACAGTGTGTGCAAGACCTTTATGAAGAGTGTCCCAAAACATGCAAGTAGACCCGATGAGAGAGCATGTGACACACGTGCAGGCGGAAGGCTCGATATGCTGAGGGTGTTGGCTGGCCCCCGGCCTGTGGAGTACCTGTGATTCCCGGCAGCGTTCCAGCAGGAGGTTCAGAATCGACTTGACATGCTGATTTTAGAATTCACGGAGAAGGAGGAGCCAAGAGGAGCCAGGAAGAGAGTGACCAAGAGTGGAGTCTTTTACCCTATGAGACAACAAGGCTTGTGACGCTAGAGTAATTAGGAGCACCTGATAGATGTACAGGCAGGAATAGACCGGTGGAGGAAAATAGAAAGCCCCCGGTCAAGTTGGTAGGTATAGGGAAATTGGACATGCCTTACTTCATTAATTCTACGAAATACCTCTGTTTTATGGCTGAACTACAATTTCCTCTTATTTATGATGTTTTATAATTGTTGTCAGCCAGATGGCAGACCTAACATGGTTTTTTAAGAACCTTCTGAGAAGAATTTCAGAACTGATGGAATGCAGAGTGGCAGGGAGACGTCGTAAAGCTGTGGGAGAAAGGAAGACCCTTTTCATAAAGGGCGCTGGCACGTTCGGTCACACATACGGGAGGAGCCCTGGGACACCGTGACCGAGATCAGTCTCGGAACGGATAAGCACTCCAGGAGGAAAAAACCGCATGTTTGCGGTTCTAGAAGATCGTGTTGGGGGCGACCCTGGGGCCAGGCCGGGGTCCTTCATCCAGCCCCCCGGGGCACACACCAGAAGGGCGGAGCCTGGCCAGCTGGATTACAGCCCGGTCTTACAGCATCCTGCAGAGAGGGATGTGAGCGGGAGTTCAAGTCGAGTCCCACGTATCTTATGACATGTTATGCGTTGTTCGGTCTGTACGATAGATCCCAAGTGACGAACAAGTTAAGGAGACAGAGGGAGAGGGAATCCTGAGAGGGGGAGATGCTGTCAGCAGCCTTAACCAAAAAGGACTAGACCGTACGAGGGGTTATCACGGGTGCTTGGCTCCGGAAGCAGCAGTTAGGCACGTGGGCAGTGGAGCCGAGCAGGCCTGGGTCTGGGAGAAGCCTGAGCCCGCTTAGGCGTGCAAACGCTCCTGCTGGGTCCCGCTTTGCCTCACAGGTGCCTGTGCACCGCCCCGTGATCGAACAGTTAGTCACGCTCTCTTCGGTACCGCTGGAGGAAATGCACACATTTGTGGAGTCGCAGCCCCCCCCGCCCCGCCGTGTGCCCGGCTTCATGGCTCCGCGCAGGCCTTCGTGCCCTCCTGACATCACACTCATCGTGCGCTCTGTCTTGGTCCGTTGCCTGCTCTCCAGGAGGTGCTGGTTTGTCTGCTCGCGCGCTCGTGTCTTCAGCGGGTTTAGCACGGTGACTGGCACAGGGTTGTCTGCTGAGTCAGTGGATGGATGGACGGAGGTGACAGGGACAGGTCCACATTCCTAAAACCTGGACTCGTTAGAATGGGAAGATCGAAATCGCAAATACTGTAGTGCCAGAAATGGCACGGCTGTGGCAGGACCAGCGCTCTTGCATCGTTCGGCCCAAGTATAAATCTGGGTGCCGTTTGGCACTCCGTTTGGCACTTGGAGTGAAGTTGAGGTGGGAGTATTTTCCTCTTCCCAGCACCGTTGGGGAAGCCACCGCTGACGAGAGCCCGCATGTGTGCAGACGGGCACCCTTCAATAGAATGTGGCACATCCACGCGCTGCGGTGCCACCCGGGGGTTAGTATGATGGAAGTACATAAAAGCCTATCCGGTGGTTCATTCTTGACAGTAAGTTTCAGAACAAAGGGATTTGCATGACTACATTTCCACCGTGTTTAAAAACATGTAGGACATTTACATGCATGTAATAAGCCTCTGAAAATACATGTGAATAACACACATCAATTTCAGGATGGTTGTTTCCTCTGAGCGGGAAGGCAGGGGCACGTAGGGGCTCTACGCAGGTCAGTACGTAGGCAAATATGTGAGATTTTTCCGGCCCTGCAGGTTTGGGTCCGTGAATGATGGTTACGTGTTTCATCCCACACCTGTCAGCCCATGGATTCTTAACATCCTGTCCTTTTGCCTGTCTTCCTCCTGAGGAAGTCCGACACGAAAGATACAGTTGACTCAGTGCAGTCTCGTCCTGCCTTCCCACTCTGGAGCAAACTGGTCCCTGTCTTGACTGTGGTGTTTGTCGTTCTGAAGCCTTTCAGGTTGGCTGTGCGGTTAGTTGGTTCTGGGGGTGTAGGGTGCTGGGAGGGGCCTGTCTAGAAGTAAGTGTGTGTGTGTAGCATGTATATGGGCACACTGTGCATGATCAGGGTCTACTCACCAGCAGCCACTGCTCAGTGGCACCACGTCCCTGTTGGATTCATCTATGGCGTCAGGGTGAGCTCTGCAAATCCTACACTTGTGTCTGAATTCCTGTAGTGAGTGAGTGAGTTTGGTTCTGGGGGTTTACGAGACTTCTGCTTTCGTGGTTCACCTCTCCCCATCCTAAAAAGGAACATGACCTGAGCTCACTGTATCTGCCAAGCTTCTGAGCACCGTGGAGGTGTGGCTGGACAGGCCTTGGGTATGGGGTGGGGTATCCAGCCCCACTGTGCTGTGGCCCAGAGCGGGTTGGGGGGGCAGATAACTAGACGCAGTACTGCTTCATCTCTTGCCTCAGACTGATGGAATGATGGGGGATTGTGACCGGTGAGACCACAGCTGGAGGCCCCACAGCTGAGCCTGGGCAGCGGATCTACTCTCTGTTTGTGTCTTTGGGTCCCTGACAGAGCTACAGCCACTCAGCCACTCACTGCGCGAACATCTGCTCCTTGGACATGTAGGGGGGTGTCCAAGAGGGGGTGCCGGCCCTGCCTTCCAGAGGGTTCTACTCCGTGGGAACAGGGAGGTGCAGGAGAAAAGCTCAGAAGCTGAGCCCGGCCAGGCATCTGTCTGTGCTCTCTCAGCAGCCCTCTGATCTGGGCACTTCATCACCCCTTCCTGTATAAGTGAGGAGGGGAAGGCTTGGAGAGGTGCATATATTTGTGCGGGTTGAGTAATGTCATGGCCGAGCTGGGATTCAGGACCGCAGCTCTCTGGCTCTGGCCTGTTCCTGTGCAGAAAATCACCTCTGCCCCAGGATTGGCGTGGCCGCAGGTGTGTCTGCAGGCAGGAGTGGCCGCTGTAGGGGGGCTCCAGGCTCAGCAAGAGCAGGGCGAGTGCTCCGTGTTCTCGGAGCTGCTCTCTCGCCTCGCCCACCGGCCTCCCCACGTGGTCATTGCAGGGGCTGCCTTCCTAGCGAGCGCAGCCCGCGGAGCCCGGCGGGGGACTGCCTGGCTGTGTGGGGGTGCCCGGGTGGCTACATGAGCCCTTCGAAGCAGCACCCCCAAGAGGCTGCCCTTTCTGTGCTGGGGGCTTGTTTTTGCAATGTTGCAGGAAAGAGGAAGGTCATAAAATGTCCCAGAGCCTGTTTTGTGCTTCCAGCATCCATTCCTTGGCACTTGGAAAAAAGAAAATTAAAAAGCATTCTGTGCGTGTGTGAATGTGTGCACGAGATGCAGTGTTTCTGAGGACACGTCTCCAAGTGCAAGCGTGTGGATCTATTTTTAGGCATCCTTTCTCCCAACAGTGCTGTTTAAAGATTCAGCTCAGGCTGCTAATAGGTATATTTATAACCATTCTGTCGAGGGCCCCAGCATGGATGCTGCTGCCGATGATGCTATTCTTGGAGGCGGTTGCCATGGTTACCATTAACCCTTTGCCTTGGAAGAGTCTATCTGTCGGGATGCTTTGTTCCCCTAGGGCGCCCGGTAGCATTTGAATGCATACATGTACTCTGAAATGGAAACAGAAGTTGAGTGCATTTAATGCTTAAACAGTGAATAAATTCGATAAATGAATGGGCAGCGCAAGTAATATAAGCAGAGGTTCCTCCCTTGCCCTTAAAAATAGAACAATCAAGTTAGCTTCATGGCCACTGCTGAGCTAAAACCATCCTTTAAATTTGAATATAGACTCACATGTGAGAGAGAGGACTTCCTCTCTTAAGATACATGTTCCTGCTTCACTAGCTAGGATTTCTCCAACTTTGCAGCTTACTGGCTTAAAAGAAAATCCAAGCATCTCTTTCTTCTTCCTTTACGTGGAGCACTGCTGCACAGAGCCCTAACACGGCTCGCCCTTGCGGCCTGAGGTCCGTCCTGGCCTACCTGTGTGGACTTACCAAGCCGTGGGCTTAAGATAAGCAGAAGACAGACATAGTCCAATATGTA
Source organism: Mustela putorius furo (assembly GCF_011764305.1). Classification (NCBI taxonomy): domain Eukaryota; kingdom Metazoa; phylum Chordata; class Mammalia; order Carnivora; family Mustelidae; genus Mustela; species Mustela putorius. Next base: position 38,178,252 of record NW_025421322.1, on the reverse strand, counting down.
GACGTAATCTGCTCATTTCTAACGCACCATGTTGTGAGGCGCGCTGTGGCGGTGGGGGATGGGGGAGCCTGGTGACGGCTATCAAGGAGGGCACGGACTGCGTGGAGCAGTGGGTGTGACGCAAACAATGAATCCTGGCACGCGACATCCGAAACTGATGGTGCACTGTATGGGGACTAACATAGCGTAAGAAAGGCAAAAGGGGGCTTGGTTCTCCTGCCCATAAGTAGCTTATGGTTGGAAGAGGAATTAAACCATTATTGTAGCACGAAGAACAGAACCAGCGTTGCAGAAAGAGAGCAGAAGTGTTCCCCGGAGACACACGAGTGCTGCGTTTGGGCAGCTGGTCAGGGTTAACTTGGGGAGGCGTCCATGGAGAGTGCTTGCTGGCCGAGGCGAACCCGGCCACGGCTGGCCTGTTGGGCAGTGAGCGCTGCGTGAGAAACGTCGGTGGGATCTGGTGGGCTTTGAGGCTGGAAAGGTGCCACAGGGCCGCCCCAGGGGAGAGTCACTGTTGTTGCAGGAGCCACCAGAGGATCTGAGGGACATGGTCTTGGTCTGCCTTCTGTTTCGTGAAGACAGCTCTGCGGATCACGGGTGTTGCAGGCAGCGAGGCAGTAGGACGTGAGGAATCTCTGGGAGGAATTTTGAAATGCACAGATTTTTTCTTAATTGGGATAGAAGAGCATTGCTTGTTGAACTGAATTAGCTTTCATTCATTGATATTTATGCAGAAGACTGTTTTGTGCTCTTGTTGAATGCCAGATGAAGCGCCAGGCATACTGGGGGAAGTAAGGCACTAAATGTATTGCCCCCACCGCCCCCCGGAAATGGAGATGATCCTGGCTATGTAGAACACAGGACTTAGTTGGAAGACTCTGCAGCGGATAGGCTGTCCGAATGAGGTAAATGTAAAAATGCATCGTGTGACATGAGTGGTTTGAGGACACGGTGCAAGGGTCATTGCTGGGGGCCAGATTATGTGAATCCCAGTCCCGCTCCTTGGCTCCCGTTTCCTCGTGTGTAAAATGAAGAGGGCGGAGGGGACATTGCTGATTCATGGAGTGATCCTTCTGAGAGTGTGGTTCCTCTTCCCCAGATTCTCCCTCTTGCCCGCCCCTCTGCCCAGCTCAGCCCTGGTGCCCGCCCTTACAGGTGTGCTCTGATTGTACCATGTCCCTCCCTCTCCCTTCCTTCCTCCCCGGTCTCCCTCGGTCCCCTTCCCCTCTCCCCCTCCGTCTCTCTTCCCTTTCTCCCGCTCTCTCTCATTCTCCATCCCTTCTCTTCCTCCTCCTTCCTCTCCCCTACCCTCTCTTCCCCACCCCCTACCCCCCACATCGGCTGGGCTGTAAGCTCCTTAAGGGCAGGAACTAATCTTAATTATTTATATATTCCCTGTCCCCACAGTGAACAGAGCTTGCCTTAAAATAGGTACCAGTGAGTGTCGAATGAACAAATGAAAATAAAGCTAAGAAATGATTAACGGCTTTTTGGTAGAGTGGGTTTTCAAAAGATTATTAAGAACTATTTGGGATGTAACAGAAAGCTATAAAGAATAATATAATGGTTAGTCATATATCTACTGCGCAGTCTAAGGGCAGTCCAAAGTCCTTTGGTGCCCCTGTGTATGAAGACCCCATCAGAGCCTCACCCTCCACACACGGAAGCCACAGTCCCCAGTTGGATGTTACCAGTTCTGTGTGTTTCTCTATACTTGTCCTGGAAAAGCACCAATACTCAATAGTAACTAGTATTGCTTCCCCTACTTTAATCTTTGTATAAATTGCACATGTGTATTGGAGTGGACTGTAGACATATGCTTATTTGGAGAGAGAGCTCGAGTCTTGGAACTTACCGTAGGTTGGAAGGGATGGGTCCAGGAAGGGACCGTAACCCAGGGTGGACATCCAGAACCAGGGGAGAGGTCACACACGTCCCTGTGATTCAAATGATGGGGGCTCCCCCCCTTGCCTGTGGGCCCTGTGGTTTACAAGCACTTCGACATTTATGTTTTCCTGTTGTCTGTATTTGAGAAATCGGCATGGCAAATGCTGTCCTAATTCCGTAAATGAGGAAACAAAGTTGGGAGTATAATAATGCAGGGATTTCATCAACGACACTTGAGAACATTCCAAAAAACCAGGGATTCCCAAGAAACTGAGGAAATTCTGGGTTTTCCATGGCATCAACTTTGAAACCTAATGCTGTGAGTTCCACTTATTAATGTTTATTTGTAAAAAAAGAAAAAAATTAGGTAGGTCAGACTTTGTAATCTTTTTTTTAACCACAAGAAAAGAATGAGCATGTGGTCCAGGTAGGTCTTTCTCCTCATGGAGTATGCCAGTGGATTGCTGCAGATCAGACACCAAGTATGAGTACAAACCCTAGAGAATCTTCTAGAAGAGAGAGAAATAGAGCGTTTTCTCAAAAATGTTTTATTTAAGAAAAAAAAAAAAAAAGATGCGGCATGAGATGATTTCCATTCTCTCTTTTAAGGGTTGCCAAAATTATTTGGTATCAGTTGCCCAGGAAAAAAGTAACCAAATTGGTAAGTGAATGAAACCATGATGAAATTTTAAGAACATTCTAGCCCCTTCTTATGGTATATAAACATTAGAAGATGCCATTTAAAAAATACCATGTAAGTTCATTTTTTTTTCTCTCGCCTTGACCGCTTTTGATGGTTTTTGTAGCTAGAAGACATGAACAGACACTTCTCCAATGAAGACATATAAATGGCTATCAGACACATGAAAAAATGTTCATCATCACTAGCCATCAGGGAGATTCTAATTAAAACCACATTGAGATACCACCTTACACCAGTTAGAATGGCCAAAATTAGCAAGACAGGAAACAACATGTGTTGGAGAGGACGTGGAGAAAGGGGAACCCTCTTCCACTGTTGGTGGGAATGCAAGTTGGTGCAGCCTCTTTGGAGAACAGTGTGGAGATGCCTCAAGAAATTAAAAATAGAGCTTCCCTATGACCCTGCCATTGCACTACTGGGTATTTACCCCAAAGATACAGATGGAGTGAAAAGAAGGGCCCTCTGTACCCCAATGTTTATAGCAGCAATGGCCATGGTCGCCAAACTATGGAAAGAACCAAGATGCCCTTCAACAGACGAATGGATAAGGAAGCTGTGGTCCATATACACTATGGAGTATGATGCCTCCATCAGAAAGGACGAATACCCAACTTTTATAGCAACATGGCGGGACTGGAAGAGATGATGCTGAGTGAAATAAGTCAAGCAGAGAGAGTCAATTATCATATGGTTTCACTTATTTGTGGAGCATAACAAATAGCATGGAGGACAAGGGGTGTTAGAGAGGAGAAGGGAGTTGGGGTAAATTGGAAGGGGAGGTGAACCATGAGAGACTATGGACTCTGAAAAACAATTCTAGGGGTCTGAAGTGGCGGGGGGTGGAAGGTTGGGGGAACCAGGTGGTGGGTATTAGAGAGGGCACGGATTGCATGGAGCACTGGGTGTGGTGAAAAAATATTGAATACTGTTATGCTGAAAATAAATAAAAAATAAATAAAAAAAAATGCCATGTAGTTGGTAAGGAGACTGTCAATCCACAGTTGAAGTTCTGGGCTTTTGTTGTATCAGCGATCACCCACTTCAAGGTCGATTTAAAACCAAGGTCATGTGTGCCTCCCTTTTGGGGTGGCTTTGGGACTAACCCGTTCGTCCGCTGCGGACGTGCCGAATCGGTGGGAGGAGGCTGGCTCCGTGGCCTGGGGCTTGACGATGCCTCTGCTTTGCCAAGGGCATGTGTGGCAGCAAGGTCCATCATGGCTGAGGGGGCTTCCCTGGGATTTCAGGCTTCAGTGGGGGAGAAGGTGGAATCCGTGTTTACACTATTTGAGAACAATCTCACCGGGGAGCCGCTCCAGGAGGAAGGGACGTCCCGCAGCAAGCAGGGACCCCCAGGTGGGGCGGGGACGGACTTGGGAGGATGTCCTCGTGCACGGTTCCTTCCTTCTTCTGTTCCCGCGTCCACAGATTCGTGTCTCCATGTCATCACCCATAAAGCAGAGGTAATGATAGAGTCCTGATGAGGGACTGAGGGAGAAGCTCGAGGAAAAGTGTGCAGCACAGCGTCTGTCCCTGGTTTAGGGCTTCTGTCACGTGCTCATTCCTCCGTCTAGCCTATGCCAGGCACTGGGCCTGCCGAGCAGAACGCAGGGTCCGCTTTCAGAGAGCTCATGGCCAGTGAAGTCACGGGTGGACAGAGGCTGTCCACAGCAGAGGGAACATATCGTGAAGGCTTTATTGTGGAGGAGCCCGTGGTTTAAATCCTGGTTACGGAGTGACGTAGGCCACATGTCACTGGGGTCTGAGCCCCAGCCCTTCTGGAAAATGAAGATGGTGCCCACCTAGCAGGGTTGGCGGGAGGGTTCAGTGCGATCATGTGTGTGCACTCGGCCCCACCTGGCACTGGCCCCTAATATTTGCTCAGTAAATGTTGGCTACTTTTATGAACTTTTTATTGAATTATGCATAAATCGTAATGCAGCTTAATGAGATACTGACTACCCTTGTGTACCTGTGAAGTTTGGAATCTTCTCCTGTCACACTTCTCGGGTCAGGGCAGATCCCTAGCAGTGCCCCGGGAGCAAGCTGTGCTGCCCTGCTCGCTCTCTTTCCCTCCTTCTTCCCCAGAGTCTGATACCATTGGTCACGTTGCCTGATTTGAACTTGATGTAAATGATTTTATACCACTTGTCCTTTTTTGTGTCTGGCTTTTCATGGACCTCATGTAGGTGACAACCTGTTCATCCCTGTGGTATGCGAGAGGTCTATGGCTGTGCTGTTGGGGTATGGAGTTCTAGAATACACCCCAACTTATTCTATGGGTGGTGGCCCTTTGGGTTATTTTCTGTTTCAGCCTGTCCTATAAGAATTCTGGGTGATAGTGCTGTATATACTCTTAAATTTTTTTTTTTTTTTTTTTTTTTTTTATTAGAGTGGGTAGGGGCAGCGGGAGAGGGAGAGAGAGAATCTTAAGCAGGCCCCATGCCCAGCCCGGAGCCTGACGTGGGAGTGGGGATCTTACAGCCCTGAGACCATGACTTGAGGCAGAATCGAGAGGCGACACATAACGTGCTGAGCTACCCCGGTGCCCCTCGTGTGTCGTTTGCTGCACACGTGCATGGTTCCATCAGAAACCCAAGAGCAGAAGCACTGGGACATTGGCTCTGTAGCTACTTCCACGGAGAGTTCTTAGGAGCACAGTGTAGTGAGGGTGAGCTGGTGCAAAGAGCAGAGAGGCCCTGGCCCTGGCGGAAAGAGCTCCCGGAATCCGAATGGGCCACGTGGTGGGGGTGGGACCAGCGTCCCAGCACAGGGGACAGGAGTCCCAGACGGCCATTGCGCTTTGACTTGCCATCCCCCCCCCCCATCACCCCGAACTCCTGAGTTAAGGAGGCTTTAGCCGCACCCTTCTCTGTTTCTGAAATCTTTGCTTCGGCTGCCCTTCCTAGGATGGGCACACTGTGGCTTCTGTGCCTGACTTGAGAGTCCCCACAGAGCCTATGGCCACTTGCTGTCCTTGAGTGAACACGGGGGGCTCTAGCCAAGGGCTGTGCCGGTCCAGCAAGACCTGCATGGTGCGTGTGCTTTCTTGCCTGCCGCGGCACAGGTGGCTCTGGCTGTAGGCTGTGGACAGCATCACCACGCGGGATGTGGATCCAGGTTGACTCCGCCACCCAGCAAAGGCCAGTGAGCCCCCTCTCCGTCCTTTCCTTTTGTTTGTGGTGCTCCGTAAGCACCCGCTTTTCTCTCTTATTACGGCAGAGCACGCTGGATTCGTTCCTGCTCGCTGGGACTCCGAGTGTACAGGCCCTGGCGTGTCACCGTCCTGAGCTGCTGTTCCCAGACAGGGCAGTGTCAGCTGGGCAGGAGAGGCCGTCTCCCCGGCCCTGTGGGACAGTCAGGCCTGAACCGAACATTACTATTAATTCCACCAAGCACGGAGCGGAACCCAGAGCTGCCCGGAGAGAACATCACGCAGATGTGGAGCTGGCCACGCTGCTGATTTGGAAAGGGGCCTTACCGTGCTCCAAGCAGAGGGAGCGGGTGTCCGGCAGGACCTAGTGCCTGAGGCACGCTGAGTGCGCCCCAAGGGCTGGCAAGTGTAAGTATTGCCTTAATCCCGTGACAGTAACGTTGCCGTGGATGTCCCGTGTGGTGCGTGGAGTGCTGGTGACGCCGCACGAGATGCCAAAGAGTCCGGATTTCAGGATCAGACAGACCTGGATTTGAATGCCAACTCGCTTACAGTCTTAGACGAAATGTGCCTTAAGTTTGTGCACAGAGAGTAGAGATGCCGATGTGTACTTTATAGGATCATAAAGGAAATACCGAAGTGTGAAGCAGGTTTCTCCTCTGATTCTGAAGAGCCTGCGAATCATCTGAGGCTGGCGGTCATTCAGCAGGTCTGGGCCGGAACCCGGGTGGGAGAGCCTGCTTTTCTGACGGGCTCCCCGGAGACGGCTGCTTCGGCCTGCAGACAGCGTGTTGAGGGCTTTGAGGTGAAGAGCTTGGCAGGCAGATGGGTGTGGGCACCCTGGAGATGCTCGGCCGCGCCTTGCGTCCAGGTGTAGACCTCTGCGCTGCTGCGTCCTTTCTCTGAGTGTAGACCTGTGCTCTGCACCTGCTTTTTTCTGAGAAGTTGTTCCCCAGGCCCTAGTGTGGACCCTGTGTCCTTACTTCCACAGCCTGTGTCAAGGCATAGACCCTGGCTCTGTCCCGCTGTAGCCCCTCGGGTCTGAGTGTGGACCCCACGCTCCGTGCCTCTGCACCCCTGCTGCTTAGTATGGGTCCCCGCGCTCGGCGCTGCTGTGTCCTGAGATCTGTGTGTGGACCCCTCACTCTGTACCCTAGGTCCGAGTGCAACCCCACGCTCTGTCCCCTAGGTCCTGGGTTGGGGTGTGGACTCCATGCTCCGTACCTACTGTGTTCCAGGGCCAAGGGCAGACCCCGCTCTTGCATGGTCACACCCTAGGTGTGAATGTTGACTCACCCCCTGCGAGAGTGTAGACCATCTGCTCTGCACAGTGTGAACCCTGCTCTCCTAGGTCCAAGTGTGGACCGCGTGCTCCACACCACTGCGTCCCGCATCCCATTGTGGTCCCAGTACTCTGCACAGCTGCTCCCCAGGTCCGAGTGTGGACTCTGTGCTCCGTATCCTGGGTCCGAGTGTGGACCACACGCTTCACCCTGTGGCACCCTCGGTGTGCGTGTTGCTCCCGGCATCTGCCCCGCTGAAGCTGGGATCTGGGGTAGATTCCGAGCCCGGCCGCCTCCCTGTGTGCGCCGCCTGCACCCGTCGTCTTCCCTCCCTGGGACCTGCGCTCTCTTCGGGACCCAGCCCGAACGGAGCCTCGCCTGCTGCCCTTCCCCCTCCCCCGAGTTCCTTCTCTCCTTTCTGGCTGCTGCTGTTAATGGCCCGGGCCCTAGGTTTTAAGTTCCTGGAGGACCGATTAGAGTCTGTGATTCATCTCAGTCTTCCCAAGGTGTCTCACAGTTCCTTGCCCGTGAATAACGAGCACTGAGTGTGTGTGTGTGCACCGTGAGGAGCCAAGACAGCAGAATTCTGAGCACGGCTGGAGCTGCAGCCAGGAGCCTGGAGCCTGGAGCTGCAGCCTGGAGCCTGGAGCCCTCCTACCCGCCAGCCTACAGCCCCGCCCCTCCTGCAGGCCCCTGCGTTCCCTGGCTTTGTGCAGCCTTGCCTCTTCTGGGGAGCCCGATGGATCCAGAGCAGGGCCTTTCGTTTTCTCTCCCTTTCTCTCCTGCCCTGCCCACGTGTGCCCCCCACCCTTTGTGCCATGGCGTGTTGAATGCACCTGCCTTCTCCAGATTACCAGAAACATCTCGGACAGCAAAAGGGAGAAGGAAGGGCGCCTGGGGGGCTCAGTGGGTTAAGCCTCTGCCTTTGGCTCAGGTCATGATCCCAGGGTCCTCGGATTGAGCCCCGTATCGGGCTCTCTGCTCAGCGGGGAGCCTGCTTCCCCCTCTCTCTCTGCCTGCCTCTCTGCCTACTTGTGATCTCTGTCTGTCGAATAAATAAATAAATCTTAAAAAAACAAAAACAAAAGGCAAGGGCAGGAGGAGACCCACTTCCTTCTCTTCTCCCCATTCCCCCAGTGCAGTGATTTATAACTTTCCTGATTGCAGCTTAGTGATTTGTCACTTTTGTTGTCATGATTTATCTTTCTAAGACAACGGATTCTGTCACTTTGCTCCTTAAAACCCTTGCTTGCAGAATGAAAGCCAGACTCCTCCCTGCGCTATCAGAACCCCCACCTCCTCTCCCCATGTGTGTGCAGCAACGGCTTAGAATTCTCCCTTTAGAAGTTTTACTGTGATATGAATCTATGTCATTTTAACCGTTTTTAGATGTGCCCTTCAGGGGGCATTAATTATAGCCACAGTGGTGTGCAGCTACCACTGTTACTTCCAGACGTTTCCATCACCCTGCTAAGAAGTAACTCATTGCCTCCATGCTCCCGGCCACTGGTCCTCTGCCTCTGTGGATTTGCCTATTCTAGATTTTTCACAAATACAGAATTACACCATATTTGTCCTTTCGTTTTTGATTTAGTTCACGTCGCACCAACGTCTCCAAGGTTTAGGCATTTGCAGCGCGTATCGGACCTGCCGTCCTTTCTCTGGAGGAGTCGCGTGCCCGTGTCCAGCAGCACGGTTCACTCTGCCGCGCTTCTGTGGGTGGACAGGGGGTTTCCCCGTCTCAGCTGTCGCCAGCAGTGCTGCGGTGAGCATGGGTGTACGAGCATCAGAGTCCCTCTTTTCAGGGTCTTTGTTTTGGGGCGAGGGCGGAGTGCACCTGGGAGTGCACCTGTCACTGCTGTGACAGTCGGGAATTCTGCGGTTGGCCGCGTGAGAACCAGCGGACCCTTCCCCACACCGGTGACAGCATCTTGTACTTCCCCAGCCAGGTTCCGGGACCTCCCTCCTCAGCCCCTCGCCAGCTCTGCTGCTTTTCTGCCTGCCGGCCCAGCAGGCTGGAGCGGCGGTGGTGTGTGCTCCCGGAACGACCAATGTGTCCGTTATCTTGTCGTGTGCTTACTGGCTGTTTGCGTGTCTTTCTTGGAAAAGTACCTCCTTTGGTCGCTTGTCCATGTTTTAATTGGGTCGTCTTTCTGTTCTTGTTGTATATTCTTCATGTTAAACCTTGTCAGGTATGGTTTTCTAGTGTTTTCTTACATTCTGCAGATTGTCTTTTCACCCTCTTGGTAATGTCATTTGCATAAAATTTTTTAATTTGGGGGGAGTCCAGATCATGGCTTTTTTTTCTTTTTTTTTGTTCACACGTTTGGTGTCCCTGAAGAATCCATTGCCAAGTCCCGTGTCTTGAAGTTTCACTCCAGTGTTGTCTTCTGAGAGATTTTATGTTTTTACTCATTTTTGGTTTTTTGAGGTTTTATGTTTTTAGTTCTTAAAGTTAGAAGACTGGTCTACTCGGAATAAGTTTTTGTGTGTCACGTGCAGTAGGGGTCAGCCCTGTTCTTCACGTGTAACCAGCTGTCCCGGGATCACTCACGGAAGAAACCGTCCTTTTCCCGCTGAAGGGAGTTTGCTCGCCGCTACAGAAAACCCCTCGGGAACAGGTGTATGCGTTCGTTCCTGGGCTCTCCGTGCTGTTCCGTGGTCTCCGTATGTCCGTCCTCTACAGGTATTGCCCTGATTTGATTGCCGCGGCTTTGTAGTAAGTCTTGAAATTGGGAGATGTGAGTCTTCCAACTTTGCTCTTCTTTTACATACGTTTTCCCTCTTCAAGAGCTTTGACATTTCATAAGACATCGGGGACCAGCGTCTTCATCTCTGACAGAAAAGGTCATTGGCGTTCTGCTGGAGTTTGAATTGTTCTGTATTTTGCGTTGCGTGGCACTACTGTCCTAACAATGATGGATCTTTGAGTTCAAGAACTTGGGGGGAGGTTCCATTCTTTTGGGTGTTTGATTTATGTTAGCGATGTTTCGTAACTGTTGGTGTACGAGTACTCCACCACTTCGGTTCGACTTTTCAAGGTATCCTACCCTTTTCTGTGCTACCGGAAGTGGAACTGCGTTTTTAATTTTCTCCAGGATCGTTCGTTGCTGGCGTGTGAGACACAGCTGATTCTCGTGTGCTGGTCTCATGCCCGGCAGCTTGGCTGCATTGTTTTGTTAGCCGCCGGCTTTCTGACGTATTTTTAAAAAGATTTTACTTATTTATTTGAGGGAGGGGCTGCAGAAAGAGTAGGAATGGGGTGTGGGGTGGGGGCAGAGAGAGAGGGGAGAGCAGGCTCCTCACTGAGCTGGGACCCCGATGTATGCTCCATCCCAGGACCCTGAGATCATGACCTGATCACCCAAGGGTTCCTCCTATGTATTCTGTGATTGGGGTTTCCTAGACACGATATTATGTTGTCTGTGAATAGAGATAGTTTTACTGCCTCCTTTCCAATTGGGATGCTTTTTATTTTTCTTGTCTAATTGCTCTGCAATTAGAAATAAATAGAAATAAATAGAGGTGGTGGAAATAGGCAACTGTTCTTGTTCCTGACCTTAGGGGGAGGTATGATGTTGCCTGTGGAGTTTTCATAAGTATCCTCTATCGTCTTAAGGAAAATCACATGTGCTTCTATCTAGTTTGCTGAGTGTCTTTATTATGAAAGAATATTGAATTTTTTCAAGTGCTTTTTCTGTGTGCGTTGACATGATGTGTTTTACTGTGTATAAAACACTGGTGTTTTTTTTTTTTTTTTTTCATCTGTTGAACCTTCCTTACATTCTAGGAGTCCTTCCAAGTCTGTCATGGTGTATGCTCCTTTCAGTGCACTGTTTAGTTCGGTTTCCTAGTATTTTGTTAGGATTTTGCATTTATATTTGTCAGGAATATGGGCCTGTAGCTTTCTTTTCTTGTGATGGCTCTGTCTGGCTTTGGTGTCAGAGTAGGCATCGCAGAAAGATTTAAGAAGTGTTTTTACCTCTTAAAGTTTTTGGAAGAGTTTGAGAAGGATTGGTCCTCATTCCTTAAATACTTGGTAGAAGTTGTGAGCATGGCTGCCTGGTGTCGCCTTTTTGCGTCTGCGGTTTCAGGGCTTTTGCTGAGAGCTGGAAGCGCTCTCACTCTCACTCGCCTGTCTGCAGGCCCTGCACAGGCTTGGATTCTCACCCGGGTCCCTCCTCCTGCTCTTCTTGGTGTTTATTCTAACCAGTCATCTCCAATTCTGAGGGTGCCCCTCCTGTGGATGTCTAAAGCTTTCCACATTTCCTCTGTCACCATTGGCGCCCAGTCATTTTCTCGTGCCCTGTCTCTCTTGCCCACCAGACCACGGGCTCCCGGGAAGGTCTTTACTGTTCATCTTCGCGGATGCCGCTGCAGGCTCACGGGTGCTCCCCCGGGGCTTGTGGAAGAGGACAGGACTCCCCGTGGGGGTGAGGGCGGCGTTTGTCCACTTTGTGTCCTGCCCCATAGCAGTGAGCTTGATGAAGTCAAGCCCAACAGAAGAAGTAAAGCTCTGGTACCGTTTCTCCGTCTCAGGTCATGATCTCAGGGTCCTGGGATCGAGCCCTGCATCAGGCTCTCTGCTCAGCGGGGAGCCTGCTTCCCTTCCTCTCTCTCTCTCTGCCTGCCTCTCTGCCTACTTGTGATCTCTGTCTGTCAAATAAATAAAATCTTAAGGAAAAAACCCCACCTCCAGTGAATAAAAACATCCTTGGCTTTCAAAATCAGAAACAAAGTCTTACTTGGACTCAGCCCCTTTTTCGTGGCCCCTTTCTTCTGAGACAGAGTGCTGCTTTAAGAGACCGTGAAGAAGGAGACTGCTGTGAAGGGCATGGTGGTCTCCGTGGCTCTGGGCGTGCTGCTCTGGGACACTGGACGCACAGGTGGGAGTGTCCCTGTTGGTCACAGCCTCCCGTAGCTCCTAGGCAGTAGGAAGAGAGTACCTTTCTGGTCCCAGTGTCTTGTGTGGCCAGGACTGGGGAGTAGAGAGTGTGTGGCCCTGTGGGGCCAAGTAGGACTCTGTGGGTGGGGCCGAGTGTGAGAAGACCCGGTGGTGTCACTCAGGACACATGGTCCCCTCTTGCAGACAGAGATCTGGAGAGAAGCTTTGGTCCAGATTATGCAGAGCTACAGTGGCCTTTTTGCTGAAGCCTGAGGCTGGCGAGAAGCTCCTGAACGTGGGTGCGGGTGCACGCTTGTCTGGGACCCTTGGTGTGTCTGGAGGGAGAGGGCCACATAGGGGACCCAACCTCAAGTTTCTGTAAGGAAACAGGTTTCAAGGGCCATCTCTGGGAGAAGGAAAAGTAAGTGCTCCGTTTACAAGAGGCAGGGTTGGCCAGGACAAAGGACGTGTGATCTCCAGCGTGAGGACCCCCAAGTCTGACCCAGCTCCTGATCTTCCCGGCCTGGAGCAGGTCACATAACCCACTGAGCCTGACTTTCTCAGGATGTAGTTAGAGGATCCTATTAATGTCTTTTCTTCCTTAGGACATTGCTGTGGAGGCCAGAGGAGCTGTCTGTCTATGCAAAGCCTTTGAAGTAGCTGAGTGCTGGGCACATGGCTGTTGTGTTCAAACCCAAAGCAGTTTTTAGTAGCGTGTGTAGGATAGTTGGTACAATGTCTCTGGAGGGCGATTTGACAGGCCTCTGTGCATCGAGAACCTTGTAAAAGTCTGCACCCTACCACTGCTTCTACGAATAACCCCGAGGAAGGAAAATCTGACGGGTAAAAGGATTTGCCTGCAAAGAGGGGTATTGTAGTGTTCTCTATAACCAAGAAAAAGTTGGAAACAGTCTGTGTAAAATAACAGGATTGGTTTGTTGAATCACCAGAGACATTTGTAATTCAGCCATTTTTACATGCGACCACAGAGAAGGTCTAGGACGTGCATTATAAGACATTTTTACATAGATTCCGGCGTATGAAAGAAATCTCATGGAGGGAAGCGTGGAAGGCTGCGTGTGGAGTTAATGACTGATGGCTAAAGGAGGGAGTGATGGATTATTTGAATTTTCCATCCTATTTTATAATTTTTTGATGATGAAAATTTACTATGTTTGGCATTTTTTGTGTATATTGTAAAAAGAATTGAAGCTGCAAACTTAGGTTTCCAGGGCAGCACAAGGACAATCTTTCCCTCAGTCACTTGAGAGTAAACCGCCGGCCTCTGACACCCGACCGCGTGTTTCCTGCGAACAGGCCGGCTCTGTGGGCCACTCGTGCGATCGCCCACGCAAGGAGGCTGCCACTTGGTCCATTCGCTTTGGGCCGTGTGTCCCAGTAGTGGCCTTTGTGACAAAAGGGCCCCGCTCTGAATCGTTGGTTTCTTCAGAGTCCCGTGTCCTAGACTCCTGCCGTCCAGGCCACTCCTTAGACCCTCTCGAGCTCTATGACCTTGACAGAGATGTGTCTCACGGAAGTGCGAGCGACACAGCGCTACATCAGTTTCGGGTGTGTGGTGCACTCTGCGATTCTGTGCATTTCTCAGTGCCCTTCCCCTTTGCCTTCCCCAGGCCCCCACCTCTCCTCGGGCATCTACCAGTTTTTTCTCTGTATTCTCCTCATTTTGTCTCTTTTTTCCTTTTCTTTTTTTTGGTTTCTTGAATTCTACATATGAGTGAAATCATATGTCTTTCCTTAATTCGCTGAAGCATTATATGCTCTAGATCCATCCATGTTGTTGCAAATGGCAAGATTTCATTCTTTTTTATGGCTGTGATAGCCATGTGTGTGTGTATGTGTGTGTGTGTGTGTGTGTATCATACACAGAAGTAAACTCAAAATGGATTAAGACCTAGATGTGAGACCTGAAACCATAAAACTTGAAGAAATCATTGACTGTGGTTTCTATGACATCAGCCATAGACACATTTTTGTAGATATGTCTCCTCAACCCAGGGAAACAGAAGCAAAATGAAACTATTGGGATGACACCAAAATAAAAAGCTTTTGCACAGTAAAGGAGACAGTCAACAAAGTGACAAGGCAAGCTACGGACTGGGAGGAGGCATTCGTAAATGACCTACTCAGTCAGGGTTACTACCCAAAACATATAAAGAACTTCAACCAGCTCAACACCAAGATACCCACATAATCTGATTAAAAAGGAGCCGAGGACTGAATAGATGTTTTCCCAAAGAAGACAGACAAGTGGCCAGCAGACACCGAAAGGGAAGGAAGGATGGCCGACATCACGCCTCGGGGAGACGCGAATCAGGACCACAAGGAGACCCCTCCCACCTGTCAGAGTGGCCGGAGTCAAAGCCACAAGAAACACGCGTCGGCGAGGATGCAGGCAAACAGGAGCGCTCGTGCGCTGTCGGTGGGAGTGCAGGCTGGTGCAGCCACGGGGCGAAACCGTACGGAGGTTTTTCACAAATTTACAAAGAGAGTTACCGGTAATTTCAGACTCGCTATTTACTCAAGGAAGCGAGGACCCGAATTCCGGAGGACACACGCACCCTCCCTGCCGCTCACAACAGCCAGCAGCTGGAGGCCGCCCCGCTGTCCCTCCGCGGGCGCAGGCAGGTACCGACTGTGGTTCCGGGACCTTGTGGTGTGTTTCTCCATGTGGGGCTGATGCTTCCCCACGGTTAGATTCAGGCTCCTGGTCTCCGGCAGAAGCGCCACCGAATCGCCGCCGTGCTCAGTGCGTCTGTCAGCGGAGCGTGCGTTCTCTCCGTCCCCGTCTGACCACGTTTGCCACGGCCACGTGGTTCCTGGCGTGTGCCACACTCCGCCGCCGTGGGGCTCCTCGGCGGTGGGTGGGTAGCCTACGGGCGGAGCTGTGACTGGGCAAGGAGCCGGTTTCCTACCTTTCAGTCTGTTCTCATGCGGGCGTCGCAGCACAGGCCGCGGGGGTCGTTCTCCGGCCTGGGCTGTAAGACATGACGGGTGTTTATTTTGATGCTGCATTCTCTCACGTCTGACCAAAGGAATCCCTTCAAGCTGCCTTGTCTTTCTGACATACGTGTATCATTTTTTCCTGTGTTTTCTCAGTTTCTGGAATAAGATGTCCCAGTTGGACATGGGACTTGCCCTGCCCCAGCCGGACAGTTGACCGTTTCTTCAGGAGCCCGCACTCCTGAGAAGTCCGGATCTGGGAGCAGAGTGTTCCCGTAGTTGTGGATGTGTCCCTGCTCTCACGGCCTCTCAGCAGACAGGTTCTGCACATGTGCATGCGTGTGTGTGCGTGCTCTCACACACACTCTTACCTCTCTGTCTCTGTGTCAGTTTACATACGGTGAGAAGCACCACTTTTCTCAGCGAACCCTCTGATTCCAGCCTGATGTCACTGGCTTTGTCCTAATTTCTCTCTCCGTGTTTCTAACTTCCTTTCTCTCGGGGAGAAGCCTGGCTCTCATCGTCTTGAACACACAGACTCACTGCTCAGTCCTCCGGGTGTCGCAGTCTCCCCGGACCCCAGCAGCTCCGTGCCCACGACCTTCTCTTCCCATTCGGGCGCTCCTGCCCCGTGCCAGGCTCTCCTCTGGTCCTGGTGCGGACATCCTTCTCGCCTGCAGACGCTTCATCCCCGGTGCTGGCTTACACCCAGTGTGGAGGCCCTGTGTCCCCCTCTCTGACTTAGGTGACCTGTACCAGAGTGTCCCTCCACCAGGATTCCCTCCTGTCCCAACCTGGCCCTTCCCGTTTAGCTGTTGATGATCCAACGTGCGTGATGGACCGCCCTTCCCCTCAGTGCCACACCCACCCACGGTGTCCCCCTCGGTGCCGGGCTTCGGCTCCTTACTCGCCCTCCTTCACTCGCCCCCCGACGCCACCTCCCCTCCTCGTGGGGGTCTCCCCTGCCCCCCTTCCTCCGCGTACGTCAGGACCAACTTGTTCAGAAAGTGGAGGGGACTGAAGTAGGGAATTGGGATAAGATGTGGAGGTGACTTGAGGCTTAGAAGGAAGGACTTGACCTTCGAACTGAAGATCCCCATGCAGGCCGTCCTCATGGGCAGAGCGACAGATGCACAGAAGGGGAGCCCTTTTGGTTGGGGGGCTCTGGGGGCTGTGGAGTTGCCTGCTCTGGAAACAAGCCCACCCTCCGCCCCCATGCAGGCCTTTCTGGGGTGGCGTCCGCTCGTCACCACAAGGGCAGCGTGGAGGCAGCATCCGGGGGAGGAAGTGCAGGGTATCTGCATCTGGACAGACTCTTTCCAAATCTGAGCTCTGCCCTTCGTCGGCTAAACCACGTTGGCCCCTTGGGCGGTTCCGAACCTTGTGTGACGTGGGTCGCTGATGATCCACACCTCACGGGATTGTCTGCAGAATCTACGGCTTGTGGGCCGTTGCTGGCTTCAGGTCATGCCGGTTCCTGTCCTTCACAGCTTTGAAAGGACACGAATTTGCTTCACCCAGTCTTCCGAGTATGCCCTTGTCGGTGTCTTGTCACTAGCCCGTCAAAGCTGGGACTGTGACGCATTTCCATGAAGACTCTTTATGCTCCAAAGTCAAGGAAGCCATTCTCAGGGTAGCGGGTACCACAGGCCGTCTCGATGGACTGTGTGACAACAGTCTGGGTTAGTGACCCGAGAGCCATGGGCAGGTCGGAGGAGTGCTTCCGGCCTTTAGTGTTGGTAAAAATGAGTCAAAGAAATGGAAAACTCAAATTTTTTTGTATGTCGTTGTCCCGTTTTTATTTTTGGCTAAGGCCAATTTCGATCTTCACTGTGAATCATTTTAGTTAGGCAAATGGATGTTGTCTTGTTGGTTTATGACTCGCCCGGCAAAAGATGCCGTGTTACCTACCCTGACGTCGAGTGAGAATTCGGACTCTGTAGTTTGTGGCTCTAGACTAATCTCGTGAAGTCATCGTATCTCTTCTATTTTGGGAGTCTCGTTTGTGGCGAGGATTTGGCAGAACAACAATGGGAATATCTGTAAAGTTAGCCTTTGTTGACTACCCTGGTGTGGCTCTTACTGGTGCACAAACGGGAGCAGCACTTGTGGGGGTGGGAGGTGATTCCCGTGACGGGACTGACGTCGCAACCAAAACCAGATCTCCTCTAAATTTTCATTGATAAAATGAAATGATTTCTGGAACACATTTTTTTTTTTTTTTTATCTTAAAAAAGAACACATTCTTAAAATGGTTCTTTAAATTAAGGAGGCCAAGAGATCCTTGTTTAACTCACTGGGTGCTTGAGTGCCTGCTGTATACCAGATACTAACAGGACTGCCAGGGAGAGGGTCACACACGGAACATGGCCGTTGCCCTCCAGAGGCTTGATCTGATGGGGGAGAGCTGTGTGAGAGTGCTTTTCTAGGGGATGGTATAGAATTACAGAATGTAGTTTTCCCTCCTCAAAAATTATTCTGATTGTTTCTTCAGTTCGTGTTACGTTCGGTTGTGTGCCTGTCTGCCCAGGATTCTCCGTTTGTTTCTTGTTTGTTCAGTACACATCAGTAAGCACACGCGTATCAAACTGGGGGCCATCCCCCTGGTTCTACGGACCGGGGGAACCAGGGGAACAGAGGTTCGTTCTAAACCTGCACACTCTTCAACAACTAGCAAACCTCTGCTTTGAGAAAAGTGCCCCCTACACCTTGTTTGGCACTGGACCATTTCGTTCTGTTGGCCTCTCAGAAGGAGCATTTCCATCTCTGCTTCCAGGCGGAGAACTGCCGGCCCCACAGGCCTGGGCCTGTGGGACAGGCGCAGCTCAGGTCTGGACCGGCTCCGCCCCAGCTAGCCCGTGCTAGGTTCCTGGCCTGGCCTGCCTGTGCAGGGACCATCTGAGGTTGGGATTTCATCTTGCTGTGCTGTGGCCTGCTGCACGGCCCCCGGGATCTGCAGGGTTTCCCCATGGCGCGCTGCAGCTGGCTGCCTCAGGGACGAGGTTTGGTGAATTGAGCCGGACCGAGCCGCTTCTCCCTGCTTACACTCTGGTGAAACGCACTGTCCTAATTGAATGTTGCGTTTGTGTTTAAGAGTCCGCAGTGCTGTAATTCAAGTGAGAAAGCTACTATTTTGACAGATGATGTCATTTAATTTTAGGATCCTTGTATGTCGTGTATTCAGCCTCAGGCCAATTGGACCCTCTGTTGAAGCTTTTGTGTGCCACGAAATACTACATTTGCACGAATGGCTGATTGACTTGGCTTGACGGGGTGTTAGAGCTCCCTGCCGTGGATGCTCTTTGGCATGGGGGAGGGGGTAGATGACTGAGATCACCTGTTTGGAACCTGGGGCCTTGGGAGCCCAGGTCTGAACAGACCTGTAAGCTGCCTTTTGTCTGGTGGCCCCAGACGTTGCCAGTGCCCCAAACGGACCTGCTGCTTCCCGCCTGTGAGCTGCTTCTCCCAGATACCCTTCCCGGTGGATGGCACTCACCCGTGAGTACAAGGCACTCTCGCTTCCCGCTACTGCCCCCGTCCCCTCTGCCACGTCTTGGAAAGCCACTACTCTGTGTGTAACTTTGGCACAGTGGAGCGCTGCTGTTGTAGTGGAGGGGAGGAGGGTTTTGACGAAGGTACGTACCCCGGGCACAGGCAAGGCCCAGAGCACCTGCAGGGGCCCCCGGGTTCCGGTTCCCCTCCTGCTCCCCCGTGCTCATTCCTGGGCCTCCTGTGATTACGGGCTGCGTCGTTCTTTCCAGAGCTCCACGTAAAGAAACAATCTCGATCAATTGTGGTGTCGGGTCCTGGCTCCCTTGTCGGAGAGCAGGTTCTGGTCGTGGTTTCCTGGGTTATTGCTACCGTCTCCCGCGTGGATTTCCCGCCCCAAGGCCGCCCACTCTTCTGTGTGTCCCCCATGGCATGGAGAGAGCCACTGCAGAGACACGCCAGTGCTGGGGTCCTCTCGAGGACCTCTGCTCGGTGCTCTTGCCGCTCTTGGGGAGCGCCGCGTCCTGCCCTCGGTGCTCACGGCACTGGGGCCTGCAGCTCTCAGCATCCTGCCTTGTGGCACCTGGCACCCCACACAGGGAGCGGCTGCGGGACTCCCTCCCCTCCTCTCTGCTTGTACAGACGAGAACACGGCATCAGGGTCCCTCCGAGTGAACCTCACTGGGGAACAGCGAGTCCTGACTCCTTTTATTGAGCGTATGCCTTCAAAGTACATGGGCTTTTGCTCTAAAAATAGAAGGATTTAAACTGGAGGATTCTGAATGTCTTCCAGCTCCGCAAATTTGTGCATTCCCTGTAGCCAAACAATCCTGTTTTGTCCAAGAGAGCCCCAGGGTGGTGGGTGGCCAGGTCATTACCACCCAGTCACTGCCCCGCCCTGCCCCACGACTGGAGCCCAGGCGGGTGCTGACGGCCTCCTCCCCGGCGGGGTTTCCGCTCCCAGACCTGCGGATGGCAGGCTTGCTCCTGGGATGTGCGTTGGCCCCGGTGAATGGAAGCACCAGGTGGAAATGGAATGGTGACCTCAAGGCTGTCCGTGTCCTAATTCCAGATCCTGTGACTGTCCCCTGACATAGCGGAGGGGGCTTGGCCAGTGTGAGCCGGGCAAGGAGCTTGCGATGTGGAGATCATCCCGGACGGTCCGGGTGGGCCCGGCATAGCGGCAGGGCCTTGTGTGTGTCGGGGCGGGGGAAGCAGACTCAGCAAGAGTCGCGGGGCTGGGGGCGGCCAGGAAGGGGCGGCAAGCCCAGGGGTGTGGGCGGCCTGTGGACGTTGAGAGAGGCGAGGAGACGGGTCTTGGGCTGCAGGAGGAATGCGGGGCTGTGAAGGCCACGGTCGCAGGCCTTCCCGCCTCCCGAACTCAGTAGGGTCAGCAGGCGCGCGCTGCCGTGTCACAACGGCACAGGAATGAGTCCTGGGCCGCCTGAGCCTCTCTTTACGGGCCGTCGCGGGGTGACTCCCTCCTCGTCCCCCGGGGTCGGGCTGGCCGTGTTCCCCACGGGACTGAGGCTTCCGCGCAGGCCTGCAGCCCGTCCAGGCTAAGTCCCCGCGGTTGGGGCCGTGCAGGGCCCCCTCCCAGGGCGAGTTCCAGCCTGCACTCCTCGGAGCGAGGCCTTCCGCTGGCAGCCGCAGGCACTTCCCGCTGTCCCCCGGTGGCCGGACGGCGCCTTAGCCACCCCGAGTCACAGACACCATGCGACGTTGTGCTCATTCCTCCGGAGAAGGCAGAACGTGAGTGACACGCGACGTGACAGGTGACGTGGGCACACACAGGTGCGATGAGAGCGGCGGGCGGGGGGTGCTGGGGAGGGCCTCATGGGAGGCGCCCGGGAGTGGACACCGTTGGGGAGGGCAGCCCGGGCATGCGTAGGTGCGGGGGCCGTGGGGGAGGGCAGCCCGGGCATGCGTAGGTGCGGGGGCCGTGGGGGAGGGCAGCCCGGGTATGCGCAGGTGCGGGGGCCGTGGGGGAGGGCAGTCCGGGCATGCGCAGGTGCGGGGGCCGTGGAGGGGGGGGCAGCCCGGGCATGCGCAGGTGCGGGGGCCGTGGAGGGGGGGGCAGCCCGGGCATGCGCAGGTGCGGGGGCCGTGGCTGCCCAGTCGGAGCGGGGGCGTGGCCGGGCTTCCGGAGACAGGCCAGGCAGGAGCAGTCCTCGATCGTCCCCGCCTCGCGGACCGCGGGGTCAGGGGCTGGACTTGATTAAGGGCGGTGCACGCCGGGGAAGGATCTTTAAGCGGGAAGTCTGGTCGGCGAGGTCATAAGGAGCAGCCGCTTTGGCTGCGGTGCGGAGAAGAGCTCGGAGAGGGCGGCCGCGGCCATGCGAGGGCGGCCGTGTGTGCGGGCGGAGCCGGGCTGTCTTCACGGCCCGTGAGAGTGGCCCCGGGAAGGGAGGGCGTTGCAGTGTGCTTGGGGACCGACGGCCGGATTCTGCTGGGGGCCGTCAGGGCCGCCCCGGAGACGAGGGATCCTGGGAGGGGTCCAGGTCTGGAGGGGGAAGTAAGGAGTTCGGGGGTGGGGGCGCTCACCTGCGGCCCCTGCGGACCGGCCGGGGAGGTCAGGCTGGCCGTCGTGCAGACGAGTCTCGCCCAGCGTGTGAAAGAGACGTGGGCACCCCGAGGGCTCAGCACGCGGCACACCGAAAGTGTGCACTGACTGCGCGCCGACTACTGTACAGCACAGTGCGCACAGCTCAGCTGTCCCCTGGCCTCACGGAGTCGCCCCTGGCCTTCCGGCCAGCTCAGGGGCCCCTTCCTCACAGCTGCGGTGGCGGCGGCCGTGACCGCCCCCGCCTACGTGTGTGGCGCTGGGCGCTTTCCTGCAAGGGGGCGCATCCTTCTCAGATCCTTGAGGGTCTTCTTGTCCGCCCCCTCCCTCCCTGGTTCTAAGTGTTGGAGACTCAGAAGAGGAGTTCCTCTTCGTGCCAGTTCTGGCCACATGCCTCGTGAAAAATTCTTCTAGAAGCGCTGCATGTTGGCCTTATTTCTCCGGAAAACGGGACACTTAGCCCAAGCATGTGGCCGAAAAGGAGCAGATCTAGGAATGGAATCAGGTCTTGCCAAGGCTAACGTTTTTGTTTTTCCATACGACACGTACTAGTAGCCTGTGGCTTTGTAACCACACACCTCGAGCTCTGTGTCACACTGGCACAGGTTTATCACGGGGTTTCGGGGGCAGGACCCAGGGACCTGGCTCAGCTGGGTCTCGCTGGCTGGAGGCGATGTGAGGCCCAGGGCGGCCGTCACCTGGGGCCGCACTGGGGAGGGATGGTTCTGAGCTCACTCAGCTTGTCGGCCTGACCCAGTTCCTTCAGCTTTGTGCTGGCTGCTCCACGGAGGCTGCCTTCAGCTTCCTGGGACTGCTGCCCGAGGGTCTCTGCCACTCCTGTATTTCCTGGAATGTCCTCGCTTCGCTGAAGTTGGCGCAGAGGAGGGCGAGCCTGTAGTTGTAGTTATGTTGCAGTGACATCGTCACGTCTGTGTAATCACATGTGTCCCCTCTCCCTGCCGTGCTCTCTAGGCTGGAAGCAGGCCTGGCGCCCCACCCCCACATAGGTGGGGCCCATCCCAGCAGGGTGTGGACAGCAGAAGGGCATCATGGGATGATGGGAGCCTCTGCAGGACCCCGGGTTGTGGGGCACTGGTCGTACTGATCACTTCAGCCCCTGCTGGAGGGAGAGCAGAGCTTGGGAGAGGAGGCCTTTAGTAAATGTTGGTGAAATTTAGGCCACCGATTTCCTATCAAAGAACTCACAGCGGAATCTGCAGGAGGATAGGCACACGATTTTCTTCTTTGGTGATAACTTCACAGTGTGCCTATATTTATACCCTGGTGAGAAAACCAGGTCCTCCCTTGAACACGGCCTGTCATCCGCGGTGCTGCTGTCGCTGCTGCTGTCCTGCCCGTGCCATTCTTCCCGCACCCCTGGGACGCTCTGTACCTGCCTTTGGTCAGGCCCAGCCAGCCCTTCCTCTCCCTGCCTCCAGAAGATCCTTCTTGAGTGAAGTCTGTGACTTTCCCAGGGCCTCTGGAGGGTAGCCCGAGCTCCCTGGAGACCCCAGTCCTCCACGGCCTTTCCCGCTCTGCCTCCTGCAGCCCTGCCTCTTGGCGGGGTCCCTCTGTGTCTCCAGGTCCCATGACACCGGAGGCCTGGGATGCCTCGGGTGATGGCACCTGTGTTCTCTCCTGAACGGTCCTTTCACGCCTTTCCCTGCTCCAGCCTCCCCATCTGGACGTGGCTTGGCAAACTCAGGTTCTTTGGGATGCGGTGCAAAGCTTCCTCCTCCGCCAGGTCTCTCCGACGTCCTCGGGAACAGCTCGTCCTCCTCTCTGTGCCCCGGAGGGCCGTGTCAATCCCCTTATAGAACCACATGTGTCACAAAATAATCTGATTTTGTTCTTTGACTTTTAAAACAAATACACGTTTGTGCTCTCAGAACCTTGCACAGACTTTGTCGCTGGAACGTGCACTGTCCGTCTGGATTAACAAGACGCGTGAACGGATGACTGAGGGAATTGTGTCTCAGAGACGCCGGGTGGAACTGAACATCTTAGAAAAGCAAAATCTCTTAAAATTCCTTTCTGGAAGAAGCGTGCTGTATTGTATTAATTAAATCAGAAGCTTGCAAATCAGGGAAATGCTAACGATCTCTTTTTCCAGTTAACTGAAGAGAGGAGCTGGCGGAGCCCCTGGTTCCTTCACCATCTTCAGCTCTGGTCTGGCTCGGCTTGGTTTCCTGGTAAACTAGGAAAAGAAACGAGACCATATTTTGAGCTGAAGGGAGTTTCTTCCAGAGGCCACTTTGGCCTTGATTCCTGCTTTGTGGGTGCACATAGACACTATGTAGCTCAGCGTGGGGCCATGGTGCCATGTCTCTGGGCGCAGACCCTCGTACCTAAACAGGCCAGATGTACGCGTACTGAAAACCCACGGGGGCCTTGTAGCAGCAGGATCCTTCAGAATCTTGACCACGTCTCGCTGGTAGATCTGCCTTCACTTGCTGCCTGAGCGTTTACCGAGCACTTACTGGGTGAAGTGCGGCACCTGGGAGTCTGAGCACGACTTGGGACGAGGAACGGGTCTGTGGGGGCGCGGAGACGGGTGTAGGAAGAGCACACCTGGAGCCACACGGGGAGGAATGTCCGGAGGCCCTCAGGTGGGGCTGCCCGAGCCCTTCCTGGCTTAAATGAACTTGGAAGGTTTTAATGGAGGAGGTGACATTTGGGAGACCTCATGCCGAGAGGAGGTGGAAGAATTTGAAGTCGAAACTGGCTAGATTTCCTGCCTCATTCGTGAGTGACCTCTGAGATGGCAGTACTGTCCCCTGAAAGGTGTCCTGGTGACCGTTAGATGCTCGGACAATGTAAGCATGGCTTAAGGGGGTAAATTCATTTAAATTATTTTGTTGGCATTGGACCTCAGAGGCCGGGTAGGGGCAGTGCCTGAGGAAACAGGGGTGGGGGGGATTGGGGGCGGGGCTGCAGGAGCCTGGGGTGGGGCCCGAGAGCCCCCCCCACCCTGCCTCCGATGGAGTTGGCTGCACGGTGGGGGCCCAGGGCAGACAGGAGGTGCAGAGGAGTTATTCTGGGTGCTCCCGCAGGACTCCGGGTTGGACTTATCGTGCGTGGCACTTTTGTGAGCCGATCCATCTCCCCGATCAGGTTTTCTGGGCTGCGGACAAAATTAGCCCGAGTTTCCTGACCTCAGTCCAGATGACAGCCCTCCTGCCACGTGCTTGCTGGCTGCCGCTGACCCTGCCCGGCATCGTCGGCCCAGTCCCCTGCTGTGTGTTCTGGATCTCTGCTTCCCCTTTTCCTTACCCAAAACTTAAAAATGGTCATACCCCCTGCGTGTCCTGGAGACCCCTGCCCTTCCTAAGGCTTTGGTGGGACATGAGGCTGTGCTTCGGAGGGGCCGGTCTGGATTAAGGCTGGAGTTAGCGGAAGAGGAGGGGATGTAGTGGGGAGAAGCTTGGACATGGGGTGGGGTGTGGGGGCACAAGCTGGGCCGGGCCGCCGCTGGGCCCCAGGCTAGGGAGCTCTCAGGCTCCGGCGTGTCCCAGCCCGTGCTCTTTCTCCTGTGCTCGGTGGGCGTGTCCCAGCCCGTGCTCTTTCTCCTGTGCTCGGTGGTCTTTTCCCTCTCTCGTCTCCGGCTGCTCACTCCACACCCCGCGCCTGTCTCCACCCACCGCCACCTGCTGCTTCAACCCCACAGCCCCCGACAATGGTGGCCTCAACCGTGGCTTCACACCTCGTCAGCTGAAGCCAGCAGCTCTGACTCCGGACTTCCAGAAAGAGGCATCTTCTTGGCCCAGCTTCTGTTATGTGTCCTCACCTGGCCCCCTGAGGCTTGAGCCCCTTAGGGACACATACGGCCATGGTGTCCTTGCCTGTGGATGAGAACACAGATGCCCAAGACGGGCTGACTCTGGGCTAGGCGGAGACTTCACACATTCTCCGTGAAGGTCTGTGAGGTAAGCAAATCCTTCGGCAAACAATCTGGAGCCCCGGGGACCCCGTTGGAGGCTGTCACAGTGGTAGGGACGGCCGTTCCTCCATCCAGCATTCATTCGTCGTCTTTATGGCCGGTGCTGGCTGATTCGGAGGGTAATGTGTGCCTGTTTCTTTGGTTACTCCCCAGAAGTCTGGTGGGATCAGACTTAACCTGTCCGAAGCTTTGTCTCGGCTGGGCTGGACGCCCTTCCCGTTGAGCGCTCAGTCCGGCTCTCATGATTTCCGTGGGCATTCTATCCGCCAGCGTCCTGCTCTCTGGGAGGGGGAGGCACCTAAGCCCGGTGTGCAGGGCTTTACCCCAAGCACATCCTTTTTGTAAAATGAGATTAATACTAAGCATCTCATGGAACTGTTGTGAGAAAATAGGTTTTTATGATAATAGAAAATTGTTTTGTAAGCTCTGAAATTATTAGGCAGATGTGATTGCAAATTACTAGCCATCGTAGGCAATGTCTTGCTAGTCTTCACAGGTCTTAATTTTGGGAGGGGAAGGGCGGCGGGGGGGCTCTGTCGGTTAAGCATCTGCCTTCGACTCCGGTGATCCCGGGGTCCTGTGTCTGGCTTCCTGCTCCACAGGGAGCCTGCTTCTCCCTCTCCCTGTTCATTCTCTCTTTTTCTCTCTCCAATAAATAAATAAAAATCTTTAAAAAAAGTTTGGGAGGAATCTATTTTTTACTTTCTAGGCAGTGTACGTTTGATACTGTGTCTCTTAACATGGGCATAGTGCTGAGTCAGAATCTGTTTTCCAGATTCCTTTCGAGAGAGGAACCGAGCTTCCCTTCCCCCCACTGAGTTGTGTGAGGCAGCATGCTGGAGGCTCTTCACTTCCTATGATTTATTTTTTTCACCGCTTAGCGCTCCGTCGAAGCTGCCATCCTATACCTGCTCTGTGCCAAGCATTTCATGCTCATCATTTCATTTTTATCTTTACGCCAACCTACCGAGAACACAGTCTCCTCTCCGTCATACCAACGGAGAAACTGAGTCTTAGCAAGTCCGCGTGACTTGCCCAGGTTAGTAAGACTCAGACCCAAGGACGGGCTTCTGCTCCAGATTCCACTCCGCCTCCCAGTTGAGAGCAAGGACGAGAGCTTCGGGCGGGACGACCTCTCGCCTTTTGCTTTTATCGATCCTGCGTGGAGCAGTTGCCCCGGCAGCATCTGAGCGGCTGGGAGAGCCTCAACTCTGTGGGCTCAGCACCCCTGGTCTCTGCCTCACCTCCAGGGAGCCCCCGAGAGCCCGTGAGCACACTCAGAAGCCGTGGATGTCTTTCCTTGCCCACACAGCAACCTACAGGCTTCCTGCACTAGCAGACCGGGATCCCAGCAGCTGGGCCTGTCCCTGGGAGCCATCTCCGTTGTCCAGTGTTGCCAAGAGCGCGGCCCCAGATCAGAGCCCAGCCTGGGTGGCTTAGCCTTACAGTCACAGCAGGCAGTGGTGGTCTTTAAGGAGCAATAGTGGCATGAGTCAATGTCGTGTTTGAGAGAGAGATGCGACTCAGTGTAATGGTTCCTGCAAGGTTGTAAGTTACGGGTGTCAGCATCAATCACGGAAGGACTGGGCTGGCCGAGTGACTCATTGTCTCCCTCAGGGCTTCCATGATTCTTACCTGCTCTCAGAGGAGAGAGATTGAGTGTTTCGTTGACGGCTTAGCTGGGTTGTTCTGAGCATCTCACAAGGAGAGAACGCGTCATCTGGAGAAATAGCCTGCCTCCTGGGGAGTGACGATCCTTGCTTCTGGGTGTGAATTTCCTGCCTCCGAGAGTTGGCCGGAGTTCCTTCCAGCAGGTGCAGAATAAACTTCTCCATCCTTCACAGAGTTGCCAGCATGATCTCTAAAATTCAGACATGGTCGCACCTCGCCCTGACTTGAAACACCTTCGTTTTTCCTCACGGCCTTCCGACTCTGAGCCCACCCCTTTGCCTGGTGGGTTTGTGCTCTGCCGCTGTCTCTCCACCCCGCCCGGTACCACCATCCGGAGAGCGTGGAGCCCCCAGAACCCCCGTGTTTGTCACGCCTCCTCACCGGGTGCCTGCTGCCCACTCCGTGTGGGGGACCTTCCCTTCGTGTGCCCTGCCAGCTCCCTCCCGTTCTTGCCCGCGCCGCCTTCTGGGCAGTCGTGCCTTCCCTCCAGCAATGTTCCTGGTCTCCCAGGTTCGTCGACACCACGTGCGCTAGGTGGTCTCGTCGGTGTCCGCCCGCCTTCTCCTCTGACCCCTGGTCCCCCCGGCAGCTCCTTGGCATGAGCGCCAGTGGCTGCCCCATGTGCCGCTAGGCTCGCTCCCACGGCGGTGAGCAGTCTGCCTGTCGCTCAGCCCTTTTGGAGGGCTGCGCTCTGTGAGAGGGCGGGCTACCTGCCTCCCAGGGCTTCCTCCCGTTCCTTCTGTCCTTGGCTGTGGGTCTGGCTCTGAGGGGCGGTCAGAAAGCCTCGGCTGGACGGGGTGGAGTGTGCTAAGCCGGCATACCGATCCGCTTCCTTGAGTCCGATGGTATCAGTCACACACCCTGGGAGACAGCCTTGCTTCTGGACCACCGGTCCCATCACCAGTCTTGGCTTTTACTTGCCTCGTGTCCTGGAAGCTTTTTCTGTGTCTCCTGTCATTGTGGGAACTGCTGGGGGGACCCGGTTCTCCCATCTTCGCCCATGGGCTTCTGTTGCCTGTCACTCACTTGACCTCCCAATCACGTCCCCTCTCTCGTTCCTTCCCGCTTTGTCGGTAAGTCTCCAATGTAACGACCCAGCACCTAAAAGCAGTCAGGAAGTGGTTGCCTCTGATGGGTGGTCCCGTCACCATCAGGTCCTGCGCTGGGATTGAAGACCTTGCGGCGCGGGGCTGAGCAGAGCACGTCGGTGCCATCGTTTGATTTGGTGGGACTCGGGTTTGGTCAACGAGCCTAGTCCAGTGAATGACACTGTGATGAGAGATTCCCGCCTCGCGCTATGGGACCCTGATGTACGGTGTGATTTCTGCCATGTCAGCTGCCGCTGTTCGGAACATCTCCGTTTTGGAGAGAGTTTTTACTTTTTAAAGAATCTTTTTATCCTTATTAGCTCCATGCGAGGCACCTTGTGGACGCGCTCTGTGCAATGCTTGCTGGACATGTGGCCGGGAGAGCCCTCCGCGCATCCCCCACCCGGAGCAGCCTGTCCTTCCGCAGTGGGGGCCGGGCCGGGGCCTTACCAGCAGGAGCGCAGAGGAGGACGGGTCTGGCGGGAGCGCGGGGTCCTAGAGCGCGGGAACAAAGGGCCCCAGAGCGCTGCGCAAGAACGGGGAGGTCTGTGCGCTCCGAGGGGAGGTTGCAGGAGGGTTTTGGAAGTGAGAACAACTAACGAGAGATGGTAAAGTGACGCTCACAGAGGGCGGTCTGGATGCCAGCGTCAGCCTGTTGGCAAACGAACCAGGAGCCGGGCAGGTGAGAGGCCTGCCTGGCAGGTGCAGTGGACTTTGCCTGTGAGGGGCTCTGGTGTGGGGGATCAGAAGGTGAAAACAAGGCGGTTCCACTGTGTAATGGTGAGCACTCTGGACTCTGAATCCAGAAGGTGAAAACAACCCCCACATTACCAGTAGTGCCCCAGGGAGCTCTGTGGATTTGGAAAAACTCCTGAGTTGAACTTATCCCTGGGAAGGCAGGCTCCCTCCAAGGACCCGCCTGTTCGGGACCTGAAGCACAGACAGAGTGTGTCCCCTGCAGACAGGCTGCTCCGGGGTCAGCGGCCGAGCTTTTCCTCCTGTCCTCTCTGCTGCTCCCGGAATGCTCTAGGGAAACCAGGGCCCTGCATGTGACCTGGTGTCCCTCGCATGGCACTGCCTCTGAAAACCTGAAGCCGGGGAGGAGGGGGTCTCTATTCTTATCGTCACCGTAGAAATGACTTCCCAGCGTTGCTGCAGTCTTAGACGCAGTCGTCGTCCCCACGCGCTAGTGAGCCTCATGCAAGTTCGTGCTCTAGGCGGGTGCGTCCAGCCAGGCACCGGCGCCCTCCAGCCAGCGGGGACCATGGAGAAGTCCCTGATGTGGGTCTTGCCTGCCCGCCCTGCACCCTCCGCTCACGGGCCTTCCTGCCAGCTCGGCCCGGGAGGGCACCGCTGCCGCCCTGTGTGTTCTCAGCGCCCACCTTCCATGCCTCTCGCTTCCCAGTGTTTTCCCTGTGTTCTCGCTGGAAGTGCCACCTGTGTGCTGTGCCCTCTGAGGGCGGGCATCGGCCTGTACCTGTCTGGTGGTGCTTTTGTGGCCTCCCTGAAGCAGAGGCCCTCTTTGTAGGGGAATCTCCACTGTGCGGATCTCCACGCCAGGCCTGTGGTGGTCTCTTTCCCGAGCCTTCTCTCTGCTCCCCAGAACATGTGGGAATTTCCTCCCCGGCCTGAAACCGCCTCCTGTCTGATATTCGCTGAGCGCTCAGTAAACGCAGGGTAAGTGACTAGTAAATGAGAAGTTATGGGGAGAGTAGTTTTTATTTTTTCAATGTCAGTGGAAGAGGAGGTGTGGGGCAGGGTAGGAAAGACGGAGGCCTTAGGGGTGCATGCACCCTGGGTTGAACCCCACTGGCTGCCTCCCCACAGCGCGACCCCGAAGCCGAATGCCTCGCTGGTGGACGCAGCTTCTTGGTAACAGGGTGTGGGGACTGGGGACGGTGGCAGTGTCCCCCACCTGAGACTGGTTGCCGCCCAGATGCAGATGGGGCACCTGCTGGGCCCGCAGAGGGCATGGCATGAAGCTCATGTCTAAGCCGGTGCACGGCCGCCGGCCTGTGAAGCAGACGTCCAGTGTGGTGGCTGCTGTTGCCGGTAGCTGACCCCTGCCTCGGAGCAGGACAGGCTAGAGCTCCCCAGGACGCGGCAGTCTGACGATTGCTTCTCTGTTTATAAAACGGCCAGCATGAGAAAGGAGAGGGCTACGCGGACACGTTCTTTTCCAGGGAGAGCTCGGAGTGTTTTATGGAACACACCAGAGTCCCAGCTCAGGGGCACCTGATGAAAGTGTCCCCTTTGATGGAGTGTGCTGGCCCGTGCAGGGACGCTCCGTTCTGTTCAGAACCACTTTGAAGTCAGGAACGTTTTAGGGAATTTTTTGTGCTGTTTCTGTGTCTGAATCTATCAAATGCATCACTTCAGGCCAGGGGCCTTGTCTGGGTTCCTGTCAGGGAGCCATGCCTGCTGCTGTCAGTCCACGTCTGCCCTTTCCCGTGTGAAGTAATGCTCCCTGGTGTCTTTCCTGTTCTCCCCAGACGTGTGGGACTCCCGAAGGGGTCACTGTCACCCTGCGGGAACACGGCCATGCACAGTTGGGTTTGTGTCTCGTTTCTCGTGTGTGGCGTTTGGTCCCCATCCCCACGTTCGGGGGCAGCCAGGCTGACGCAGGTGGAGAAGTCACGAGGGACTTTTGAGGGGGTGACCTTTCTGAGGCTCAGTCCCCCCCTGCGCAGGTGCCAAGGGTGGTCCTGTGGCTTCACCTGCCCGTGCCTGTGCCAGGCCTCCTTGTGATTCTTCTTGGAGAAGGGGCCTTCTCATGGGTGTGTCCCTAGGGGGCTAGTGGAGGTGGGGGGAGTGGTGTAAAGGGAGTCTTCAGCGGGGGGGGGGAATCAAGCAGCCAGGGCCAGCCTCTGTGGAAGCCTTTGACCAACCCCAGGAGGGGCCAGGACAGGGCGGTTCAGGAGCCTGCCGTGGGCATGGAGCTGTGCGAGGCAGCTGGCGGGGAGCCCGGCCCCGCGCTCTGCTCATCCCTCCCCTGCCGGTGCTTCCCACGGGCCCTCGCCGCCATCACGTGGGTCAGCCCTTTAGAGCCCCGTGCATGGGGGGGAAGCCGGTCTGGAGGAGTGCCGGGCGCCTGCTTGGCACCGAGGACTTGAGTGTGATCCTGAGCTCCAGGCTTGCACACCGACTCTCCCCAGACTCTGGTGACCTTCCTCAGCATTTGTGAGACCAGGAAATGGGCAGGTGGTACCTGGGACCCTGGGGGAGGACATTGGGCGGTGTCTGTCATCTGTTTTGATGCTGTCAGGTGGAGAAGAAATGGATTTTTTTAGTTTTAGTAATGTGCCCTGCACGGCCTTGCTCATGGAGGGTGGAGTTGGATGCCCCCGGAACGGTGCATGGCTTCTGCCTGTCCTCACTACCCTACGTGCACACGGCCCGAAGTTGGAGTAAATCCCACTACCTTTCTTATTCACTCTTCGGCCCTGGAGGGAAGTAGATTCTGCTCCAGGTCACATGGCTAGTGAGCAGCAGGTCTGGAGTTCAAAGCCACCGTGTTGGTTTCAAAGATGTCTTCAGCACTTTTTGAGGGGCAGCCCCATTTCCCTAGGACCTAACCTTGTCCCTGAGCAGACGATCTCCCTCCTCCGTTTGGGTGGGCGATGACCTTACGTCGAACGAGCTCCATATGCTTGTTACTGGGGTGACTCTGCACCCCGGCTGGTCCGAGACAGGGCCTGTTCACACCCGTTGTCCAGGAGTGCCTCCTTCCTTACTCAGCACTGGTCCAGCGTTGCTCCCAGTGCCTCCCCCCAGCGCTCAGCAGTGAGAGGCCTCAGCCCTGTTCCTGCAGGTGCGGGCACCTGGCCCCTGAGAGACTTGTGCTGACGTCATTTCCGCCCGGCTTGTGTCTTAGAACTTGCGGTGTATAATTTTCATCAGATTTGGGCATGATGTTACTGGAGGCACATTGAAATTCTATTTGCTTCAGAATTGGAAAAGAAAGTATTTTGGGTAGTTATAAATCACCTCTGTTTTGGTTTTAGGAAACTACGTTCAGTAAGTTAGAAAGTTTTCTTGAAACAAGGAAAAGGAAAGAGACAACACGCTGCCCTCTGGAGAGTAGTTTTAGATTATTCTTAGCTGTAGTGTGTTGTGTCAGATGAAGTCTTCATCGGATCCTCGTATACCGAAAGGTCAATGTGGACCTGCTGTCTCTGAAGCAGACTGGGGGGCTCCCTTCTGTGCGTGTCCGGGGCTCGGGAATGTTCATCCGATTAATTCTGGGCGCTAGTAACTATTCCTTTGAACCTAGGCTACGTGCCCGGCACTGTTCCAGGCACTGGGAACACAGGAGAGAACAAAGCAATAACATTGCCGGGAAGATGAGTTCTGAGGTGGGGGAGCCTGAACCCTGCTCCCCCAAGTTCAAAGGGACTTGGCGCCTTCAACTCACCGGTCCTGGTCCCTCAGACGCAGGGAGCATGGAAGCTGGCAGGATGGGCCGGGGTGTGTTCTAGGCCGAGGGCAGGTGCCGGCGCCCGCAGCCTTTCCCTTAGGAGACATGCTCCCAAGTCAGAAGAACACACCCTCTTCAGCGCCCTCTCGGCGCCAGACGCTGGGTGTTTGTCGTCCGTTGTGCAGGGAACGAAAGATGGAACTGCCTGTTAGGATGAGGGAGTGCTGGGCACCCTCTAGCCTCTGAGATGAACACAGGGCTGTGCCCCCGGCACACGAAGGGCTCAGGGCTGGAAATACCCACTTTGGGGTCTAATTCTGGTTTTGCTCATAATCATGCAACTCCTTCGGTAACTGTGTCGTAATTTATCCTCTCTTCCTGGAAGTGGAGGGTTGGACCGGGTACACTCTTGACCCGCACCCTTGCTGCGCCACGCTCAGAGATGGATGAATCTGTGATTTTCCCGGATGATGTGTCACGTTTATACATGTACACGTGCATTTCTTCACACTCGAAGACCCGGAACCCCACACTTGCCCTTCCTGGCCCGGGCCGTGGGCCTTTCCAGGCCCTGCCCATCCGTCCCAACACAAGCTGTGCGCGGTGCTGCCTCAGTGAGCCCTCACTGTGTGCGCGGCCCATCTCGGACCCTGCGGTGTCCCTGTCCCGCTGAAAGTCCTGGCGCTCCGGCAGTCTGGGCGCTTCTCACCGGCCAGGCGTGGCTCTGCTCAGGGTGCTTGTGCGGCCTTGTGCTGGGGTGAAGTTCCCCCCGTTTCCCTGGCCTGGGGACTCTGGCACGTGCATGCCCACCGCCAGGGATGCCCCTCCTCCCCCTGCCGCCACGCTTTGCACTCAGTCACCTCCGTTTTGGTCCTCTAGGGCCAGCTGAGTTGTTGCTGCTCCTGGGAGGCCTTCCCTGAACCGGGCGCTCCTGCCACCACACCGGTCACCCCGAGTCTGTCCTGCGTGGTTCCCTCCCAGAGGCGCATTTTCATCTTCTGCAGTGTGGTCCCTGCAGTCATCTCGAGGTCAGGGACTGACCGCTTTACCTGCCCCTCCTGTCCCAGCACAGGCCGCCCTGTCCGCCACTCGTAGGCGCCAAGCGGAGGGCTTGAGGGGTGAGCCAGCGACTGTGGTGCCCAGTGTGGTTCTGAGGTCGTGTGATGATGGCTAACGTGGGCCGACAGGGATTCCTCTAGGACACGCGGGAGACCATGGGATGGGTGTGAAGTGTCCTTTTCCCAGAAGAAGGCATGCAGGGGCCAAGTCTCCACTGTAATGTCGGGAAGCTCCCGGGCCCCGTGCGGCTCAGGAGAACAGCTTGTTCTGTGAGCTGCCACCCGGCCCTCCCCTGCAGACCTGGCGTTCGGTTTGGGGGACCCGGAGCCTTGGCTGGGCTGGCGCATGGCCTTTGTGTAGGAGCCGAGTGCGGGAGCCGAGGAGCTCTTGCCCAGGGCAGTGCTCACCCTGCCTCTGTTCCGAAGGCTGAGCCGAGCCCTGTGGGATTCATCTCCCGGCGCTTTGTCATTGGCGTTTCTTTTTGATCCGAGCAGTAGACCCTGAAAAATTCATCATTACAAAATCTACATTCCACGTGGTGATTTCACCGGGCTTAGACCTTTCGAGGCTCTTTGCCTTTGTTCCTGCTCTCAAGGAAAGGCGAGGGCTGTACGCTTCTGCCGCGGCAGGTCTGGTGGGATGGAGCGGCTCGGCTGTACGGCAGGCCGCCTGCGGGCTCCTGTCACCCAGCAAAGAGCCTCCAGGTGGCCTGGCTCTTCTGTGGAGCTTCTCCTGCTTCTCCTGCGTTGTGTCATTGACGTCAGCTGAAGGACAGAGAAGCTCGAGATGAGGAAGGGCTCCCCCCAGGGGGTACTGTCCCCCTTGAGTCTGAAGGAAGATGATGGTCTCACCAGGGGGACACAGAAGAGGTAGAGGGAGCGTGTTTTAGGAGGTGGACGAGGAGCTGGTGGGAAGGGAAGGACGTGTGAGCAGTGCTCGTGCGGGAGCTGTTTTCTCTACAAAGCACATAGCTCTCTAAAGTCTCTTAGTCTGTGCGGTGCAGAGGCCGGATGGTTCCAAGGAAGGAAAGACTGGTCTGGTCAACCGGGGATCCTAGCCAGGACCCAGGTGGGGGGCAGTTCCGCAGGGTCAGGCAGGTCTCGGGAGAGGGATCGCTGTTGAGGATAAATGAGTCAATTCATTTGTCGGCTGGCTGAGTGTTTGTGGACTGCGTGAGGCCCCGATGCAGCCTGGCCGCGCCCCTCCGAGACAAGGCCTCTGTGCGGGGCTCCTGACCATCGTGGGATGCCATAGGACAACAGGAGTCAAAGTCTTCGCCATCTTGCATCGGGAAGAGGGAGGCGCTGGTGGCAGTGGTCGAAGTGCGCGAGGACGAAGAAAGGGAGCCCATGGCTGGATCCCACACGGGCAGCGTCCTCCCTGGGTGTGGGTTCCCTGCCCGGCCGCGTGGCCCCTTGCTGTGAGTGGGCTGACACAGGCTCGTGGCAGGGGAGGTCCAGGCCTTTCGGGCACCTGTCCTTCAGACGCTGCACTCGTGTTAGCCCATGAGGCCACTTCCCTGTGGACCTCGTCGCCCCTGCGTCTGCATTCGGTGGGGGGTGTGGCACGCAGCGTAAGTGCTGAGTCAGCGCAGAGTGAAAGACCGAGCATATGACACAGAGGGCTGTCGGGGTCCGAGTCTGAATTTATAGAGGTGCTTGTTAATAAATGATAGTTAGTAAATAGCTTCCTATACCTGCTTTCAAAAGTGCACATGTCTAGCGGGGGAACAAGGAGGGTCTGGGAGGCCTCCGGCTCCTGGGTGGAGGGGTGGGGAGTGCACTGGGTGCAGTCAGCCTGCCGGGTTAGAGAGCCAGGTCTGTCACTTACTCCCTGGTGACCCCAGCAGGCTGTGTTGTCTTGTGGAACCTCCAGACCTTCATCTGTAGAAGAACAGGAGCGTGTCCCAGAGGGTCCTTGGGGTTCCCAGCTGAGCCGGCCCCTGTGTGTGCTCGGTCCCCGTGATGGCATCATTAATTCCACTCCAGCAACTACTTGTCCCTACTCACTAGATCGAGGGGCTGTGATGCTTCCCACCAGAGTCTCTCAACAGCAGCACCGCTGACATTTTCTACCTGACGATTCTTCGATTCTTCGCAGCGTGTGTGGGGGATGGTGGTGGTAGCTGGAGGCCTGGCTAGACGACGTTTAGCAGAATCCCTAACTTCCGCAAGCGGCCTGAATCGATTGTGACAACCACGAGTGCCTACAGATATGCCCGACGTCACGTTCTGGTGGGGGCTGGTGGCTACCTGGAGAGCCTGTGCCTCCCCCCTGCTCTGTCCTTCATGCTGACGTGAGTCTGCTCCAGGGCCTGGCCCACAGGTGAGCACACTGAGGCTCAGGGAGGTGAAGTGACTGCCCCAGTATTGCTGTGTTGACGATGCTTCTAGAAAAAGGCAAGTTCCTAACAGTCCGCCTCGAGGTTCTGGGAGAGTAGAGGGCGTCGTGGGGCTGGACGTGAGGCCTGACGCTTCACACAGCTGCGGCCGTCCCCGCTTCTCTTCTGTGAGACAGGAGAGAAGAGCCCATGTCCCTTCGGGGTCCCTCTCCCAGGGCACTCCTGATGTCCAGCTTCGCAGCCATGCTTCTGTGCGCGGCAGCCGGAAGCAGCTGGTCGCCGGGTCAGTGGGAGCCGCGCCCGGTGTCCTCACGTGGGCGTGTGTCATCTGCGTCGTCCCAGGAAGGTGGGCGGGCCCAGCACTGTGAGGCAGGTGGACAGACCACACGCTCGGAGCTTTCGTTGCTCCGCTGTAAGTCTGTTACCAGTTACTGTTCCTCCTTCACTGTGCCTGGTTCTGGATGGACCTTTGCTCTCCGTGTGCGTGCAGGAGGAGCATGGTGTGTGGGGGCTTCTCCGCAAGCAGGCCCTGTTGCGTGTCGCGCCGGCCTGCTGTCCGCCCCCAGCTCCCTCTCCAGCTTCGCGGCTTCTGGGCTCAGACGTGGGGCTATGGGCAGGCCATCATCGACTGCGTGTGCTGCCAGTGGTCCCCCGGCTGCCCGAGAGGGAGCTTCCGTGCTTCATGGTCCTCTCCGGGTGCGTCAGACCTTTCAGTGAGTTTCCCCCGATGCGTGACAGGAGCTTGTCGTGTGTTTATTTATTGTCCGTGGCACATGGAAGTCAGCAAGCTTTCTTGGGTCTGTCTGGAGGCTTAAGGGACGCTGGGCTCCTCCATCCTACCCTCTACCTCTCCTCCGGCTCATCCCCTTTTCCTCTTGGAAGCTGCTGCTCGGTAAGAACATATCTTCCCGCGGATGGAGGCTCTAGGATCACAGCCGGGCATCAGACTTCTCGCCCGTGCCCCGTCAAGCTCTTGCAGGGTGGGCGCCGCGTGCTCCTCGGCCCAGAGAAGGGCCTCGCTGTCACGTGAGCGTCAGTCGGGAGGTTGGGAAACCGTCACGGTGATCCACTCCTTCAGCGCCCTGCCTTAGCTGAGGGAAAACCCTCAGCTGCTAGAAACCACGGGCCGCAGAGACGAAGACACACTCGGGTCCTGTGGGTATGTCGTGTCTCTGTTGGCGTCTCAGGGTGTCTTAGTACTTGTGGGGTGTGACATGGGCGACTGCAGCTGGTCCCGTGGTTTGGCATTTCAGGGGCGAGACCCCTTGTGGCCTGAGCCCTCGATCTGGCTTCTGGACTCCAGTTCCAGGAGACTTGGTTTGTGCACGCACATACGGGTGGTTCCCAGCAGTCAGTGTTTTGAATACCTCTTACCAGGCCAGGAAAGCACTAGATGCCGTGTAACGTCTTCCTACAAGAGGATCTTGATAAAGAGCCAACTAGGTGATACCATTAACCTACGACAGGGCCAAGGAGACCGAGCTCTGAAAGTGAAGCCGTTACTCCACTTCACGTGCTGCGAAGCGTCGGAACCGGGACTCGGGCGCAGGGAGCAGCTTTGTCCGTTTTGCTGCACCACTGGTGCCTCTGCAAGGCGCTGGGCTCAGCGTTATGACAGACGGGTGTGCCTAGGGGAGGCCGCTTTCCTCCCTGCATGCTGGGAGCGGACGCCAGGCGTGTGGGTGCCGAGGATGCGGAGCTGAGGGAGAGCGGCCCTGCCTCCCAGTGTCCCCGTGTCCCGCTAGCTGGCTGGCTGGCTGCAGGCAGGGCCTTCCTTCCTCGCAGCCCTTCCTTTGGCTGCTCCGGGAGGGGGGGTGGTAGGAGGGGTGAGGGGGCCCGTGCTCTGGGTCTGGAGCGGAAGCCGGCGGCCTCTGGGGCCAGCCTGCCAGGGTCTGTGTCACTGATGCTGGTGGACGCCAAGCCTGGACTCTCCGTCTGAGCAGAGTGGAAGGTAACCACCCACTTGTGCCCCAGGCAGAGGCATGATGGCGCGGGGTCCCAGCGGCCTGCACCCGGGTGCCCCCAAGCAAACACTGCCGTTCCCGGCCCTCGGGCAGTCATGCGGTCTCTTCCCGCGGCAGAGCGGGCAGTTCTAAGTTCAGAGTGGTGGGGCCACCAGAGGGCTCATACACAGTCACCTGGAGACGACGTGGCCCGGGGCGAGTGGGTGGACGCGCCCAGCAGTGAGAGTGGGGCGAACCCTGTGCCCTGTCCATGAGGAGGTCGTGTCACAGAGAGAGTCGTGTGCACCACGTGTGGCCGCTTCCCCAGACTTCAGTCCGTGCAGAAGTGCAGTTCAGAGGGGCTGGTGGGAGGAAAGCTAGATGAGGGACGAAGGGGCGGGGGGTGAGATCCACGGCCAGAGCTGGGCTTCAGAGTCCAGCCCTGCGAGTCTCGTCCAGGCAACATCGGACAGGTTCCTTTGTGTCTGAGGGCTCAGTGGCCACCTCTGCCCACCGAGGGCTGGAGTTTGACCTCCAAGGTCTGTCCAGCAAGAATGACTCAGATTTTGTCTGGAGCCTCGTTACTGGTTATTGGTCTGTGAGGGCTCGTTCTTCAGCTAATAGTCCTGTGCTGGGCATCCTTTGCCCTCCCAAGGCTGGCCGAGGGCAACAGGCTCTGTTCCACCAGTCAGGGACCCAGGGTCACGTCCTGTCGTAATCTCCTTGGGAATGTGAAAGACACAGGGTCCCCGTCTGGAGGGCGTGGGGGGCACGGGCTTGGGACCTGGGCGTAAGGTCCTCATCGCAGTCCTTGGAGGTTCTGAGATGGCGAAGGCACATGGGGCTCTGGGGGTGGCTCACATTTGGGCCGATGACGGAGAAAGATCAACAGGAGGACATTTACCGCAAAAGTGGTACCACCTGTGGAACGATGCTTGTGCTGGACTGTGGACTGTGGGCGATCTGGCACTTCCCAGAGACAAGCAGGACCATGTGGTCTGGAGTGCAGGTTGCCCAGGTTTTCCCAACTACGTGGCAAAGCCAGCGGCCTCGGGTCTTCGGACTCTCAATCCCCTTTGCTTAACCCTCACCCTTCACATTCATCACAAAAATGAGGACAAAGCGGCGGTGGATGCCGTCATTCCCGGCCCCAGAGGGAGAGGAGGTCGTGGCTTGAGCAAAGTCTTCCTCAGCTCTCCGTGTCGGCGGGAGGGCAGGGTGCCGGAAAAGGGACAAGTGGGGGTCAACAGCCCTTTCGACTGCCGGACTTGATCGCTGTGTCTGCCCAGGTCCCCCAGTGTCTCTGCTGGCGATTCTCATCTGTGAAAGAAGGGTGAGGACGTGTGCTGCACTCGGGGCTTCCGGGGGCCGAGGGAGGAATGCGGAGCTGCCGGCAGGGGCCTGGTGCAGACCAGGTATGGCCTTAGGGGTGGCTCTGGTCATTCTGTTAACACAGCCTTTGAGGATGCCTGGAGGGGTGAGCGGCACTGGTGGCAGGGATGCGGAGGGCAGGATCTGGGCGGAGGAGCCGTCAGGGCTCTGAGGCTGAGTGCGGGAGATGGGGCTGCGGGGCCAGGATGGGCCAGATCCTGGAGGACCTTGAAAGCCATGCTGGGGGGTCAGCTTCTGTCCCAAAGCTGCGGGGGGGGCACTCTGAAGAGAGACGGCTGGGGAGAGCAGTCCTGGACTGAGAACAGTTTTTAATTCTGTTATTTTTGTGACTTCGCCGCAGCGGGCGGGACAGTAGATCAGAACCCTTTGAAGCTGACTTCAGAGGCCCCTCGTGCCCCTGCTTCGCCGCTGACTTTCTGCTGTCTTTCATCTCAGTTCTCATCTGGATCGTGGTAGTTAATTATCTCTCCAAATATTAACTCTGTCCATGACTTCGTGATGAGATTTTCCATCATCTTCCAAAGAGAACCTGCTGGTTTCTGCAGGAAACCCCCTCGGTGGTGATATTTCGGTGCCCAAAATAGAGGCAGCGAGTCTACCCATATGCAGTGCTACTACAGGATCCCTCCCTTGGGCAAACTCCCGGCCTGCTGGGGCTCCGGGAGCCTCCGCCTGCCTCTCTGCAGAGCTCGAGCTGGGAGAGCCCCTCTGGGGACTTGGCCTCACCTGTCCCTCCTTCTGCCCAGGCTCTGTCCATGGCACTCAGATTCCAGAGCCAGTGAAGCCGTCGGTGCGTGCGAGGGGTTCTGGTGGGTGGACCCCACAGGCAGGTGTGGCTGAGGGCAGCTGAGCACCAGAAGCAGAGTCCTGTGCCCTGGGCTCCCTGGGCCTGGGGGAGGGATTTCTCCTCACCCGTGCCTCTGTTTTCCTTGGGATGGACAGTCTCTCTTACCTGCCTGTGTCTCTTCTCAGGACTTCTTTCTCTATGTTCATGGTTGACTCTCTTCCGGCCTTGGGCTGTGTCTCCTGTGAATCTTCGGGAGCTAATCTTCAGCTTTTCAGGCTCCGAGTCGTGATCCTCTCCACTGAGCTTACGTGTGTTCCGGGAGGGGCCACGCTGGTCCAGCTCCTAGGGTGGACGGATAACCCAGAAGTCCTGTAATGTGCTCCAGAACTCAGGTTCCATGTCCACCTGATCTTTCCATTGGTTGGCTGGGCTCCTCTCCCCTGTGGCCAGACGTTTGACCTGGGGCAGGGCTGGGTGGGACGCTGCGTGGCTGGTCCTCATTTCAGTGGGTGGCCAATCCCACTGTGATCACTGTATTAATTTAAAGAAATAGACACATTGACCTGAGTTCAGGGCTGTCATGTCTCACGTGCCCCCTTCCTGGGTCATCTGTCCCCCGGAGTGCATTTCTCTGGACTTGGTCTTCCCGCTTGTCAGAGATAATAAGAGATAGTAATCCATCATGGGGACGCCGGGAATGCGGTGGTGTCAGCCTAGTCTGGCCACGGCGGTCCTGCAGAGGGACCTCATGGGAGGGGAAGGCTGAGTCTGCCCGAGAAGTGGACCATCCACATGGATAGGGAGCTCCGTGGCCTGGCCAACTGGCAGGTCCTCAGCTGTGTATACTGAGCTGCACCCCTGCGGGTACGCAGCTGAGCGTGGCCCCGTGAGGGCGGCAGGGGTGGGTGACCGGCTCCCTCCTTCAGTCCATCTAGCAACCCCATCCTTGCCATAGTCCTCTGCCGCGTTCTGCCTCTGTAGGGCTCTCGCCGCCCCTCCCTGTGGCATCCTCAGCTCTCCAGGGGCGACATTTTCCAGGATTAGTTACAAAGTGTGTAAAAGGCCTAGTGCAGAACTTGGCCTGAGCTGGCCCGAGTGTCCAATAAATAGAAAATTATTTGGATTCGTTTCAATCCCCTGGCCTCCCAGAGGCAACTGGGAATGAGTCACAGTGTGCCTGGTAACAGTGCATGGAGATGAGCACAGGGAGAGTGTTTTTTGAAGTGTCAGCTGTTTAACGTCAGGTGAGAAAGCAGAACTTGCCCTTGGGTTCGGGTTTGCTCTGAACAGGGCAGGGGCGGAGCTGACGGTGTCAGTCTTGGTTCCGAGCAGCTGCAGCCACAGCGGGGGGTCTGGTGGGTGATGGAGGCAGTATTCCGGGCAAGGCGGTCGGTGTGTTTACACACGTTATGTGTTGGTGTAAGATCTCTGCATTCCAGGTGTAGCCCGGGTTCTCGTCCGGTAGACTTCGGTACTAGGTTGACCTACGTGTGTTGTACCAGCCAGGAGAAGGCCCAGACTGCTAGAATGTTTGGCTCTGTGTCATTGAACCTCGCCTGCCCTTAGGTTTTTTAGCCCGCACTCCAAAGGCCTCCGAGCCTGCTCATCCGGCAGGAACCTTCCAGCTGCTCGCTGAGAGCCCGCGAGGCTCGGAGGACCGGTGAGGGCGGAGGCTGGGCTCCCGGCCCCGAGCGGCTTCTGTAGATCTGCGGCCCTTCACGCCCCATTCAGAAATCCAAAAAGCTCCCCGAAGAAGGCTTTTCTTTTTATGAGGATGGATCCAACCTATTTGGTGGTGAAGCCTGACCTGAATTTGTACCAGGCCATTCAAGCTCTTTATTTCACTTAGTAGGACCCCTTGTGTGTTTTCCTGCAGACCTAAAGTTTCTGAGTAGAGGGTATTGCGTGGAACCCATTGCCAGTCTAGCATCTGAACAAGTCTCTGTTACAGAACGTCTCGGCCTCACAGGCTCCGGACCCGTGTCCTGACTTCTGAAATGGGGAGGTGGGGGTGGCCGGGTACGTGTGGAGCTGATTTGAGCGGGTACCTCAAGGAGGTGCTGGGGACAGGTGGCCCTGGAGACCGGGCGGGCAGAGGAGAGTTTTCTGGGTGGAGAGGGGAGAAGAGAAGGCTTTGCCAGGACCTCGGTCAGGTGGGGGCCCCGGTAGCATATGCGGAGCCATAGCTGGACCTTGGTCTGGGAAATACTGGCAGAGGGGCTGATGTTCTTGTTTCCAGGTTGGTTTTTAAATGAGGTTTGTTTTCATATAAATAGGACTTTCGGTTTGAAAAATGGAAGCACAAGGAGAGGTTTATTTAGAAGAGAACATTCCATATCCTACCTTCCAGAAATGCTGTTGACAGGAGGTGAGCCCCCCGCAGCGGCCACGGCCTCTGCATTTCTGCACAAACGGGGGGACCTCGCAGTCCCTGACAGCGTTGTGGGGTACACTTGTAATAAAATTAACGCAGCGTTTTTATGCTTCAGTGTAGCAGAGGAAGAAACAAAAGGAAGGAAAACAGAAGCAGCTGCCGAGCCTCTGGTGTGTTTAGTCATGACCAGAGAGAAGATTCCCTAGAATCTCTCTTTAACATGAAGAAAAGAGACTGTGAAAAACCTGAAATCGCATACTCCGGTTCTCAATTTCTTGTTAAGAAAAATGAGATTTAAGGATTTTTAAAAAAAATGTATTTATTTGAGATACTGAGAGAGAACGTGAGACAGAAGGTCAGAGGGGGAAGCAGACTCCCCGCAGAGCAGGGAGCCCGATGCGGGCCTCGATGCCGGGACTCCGGGATCATGACCTGAGCTGAAGGCAGCCGTTTAACCCACGGAGTCCTCCAGATGCCCGCAAACCCGGGAGACGTAGACTTTGCTGTTTCTTCAGCTCCCCGCCCCCGACATTGGCTGTTTCGTCTTTCTGATCCGTGGCCTTCACCA
This sequence comes from Mustela putorius furo, assembly GCF_011764305.1. Classification (NCBI taxonomy): domain Eukaryota; kingdom Metazoa; phylum Chordata; class Mammalia; order Carnivora; family Mustelidae; genus Mustela; species Mustela putorius. The sequence continues at coordinate 38,135,750 of NW_025421322.1, read as the reverse complement.
TCTCTTGCCCCAGCAGGATTTCAGAGGTGCCCGGCGTCCGCGGGGCGGGGGACCGAGCCGAGCTCCCCGCCGCCCTGGCCCCGCCGCCCTGGCCCCGCCGCCCTGGCCCCGCCGCCCTGGCCCCGCCGCCCTGGCCCCGCCGCCCCGCTGAGCGCCGTCTTCCTCCGCGTCCTGCGCTTGGCCGGTCTCATCGGGGAGATTCCGAGCACTGCTGCCCTCGGACGATTTTCATCGTCTGCCCCGTCTGTAGACTCGGACTCGCCACGGTCAGGCGTCGGTCAGCAATCAGAGGCTCGTCCTCCGAGGGCTCGTCCCCTGGTGGGGAGGGCGGCACGGGTGGAGCGTTTCCGAGAGAGGCGGCTCCAGGAAGGAACTTGTCACGGCTGGGCGAGGGACTGCCCTCGGCCGCCGCGACGCTTGTCCCGCGCTCCGAGTGACCGGAGGCAGACGCTGAAGACCCGGGGAGGCTCCGGGTTCCCGAGTGGACGTGACGGCGCATGCGCAGCAGCAGGCCGAGGCCAGCGCGGGTGCGGGGCCAGAGCTGCTCCCGGGGGCTTGTGTCGGCTGCACCGAGATGCGTGCGGATGGGGCCGTGGGCAGCTGTAGGAGCGGCCCGGGGAGGGGGAGGCCCTCTCGCTGTGCTTGAGAAGGGTCGCTGGGCCTGCGGGTTGGACCCGGACTGGGGCCTGGGGTGGGCAGGGCCGCGATGGGAGGCAGTGGCGCACCGGGGACGGGCAGCCGCTGTGGCTCCCGGTGAGGGACGTTTAGACAGGAGTCATGCCCAGGAGGAGCTGACAGCCATCCTGTCAGCGGGTGGCCCGAGCGGCCGGCTTGTGGGCTGGGATGTTCCTCACGGAGGTGGGGACTGGATCCTGGGGACCACTCAGGGATTCTCCCCTAGGCAGCTCCCTCTGCGTGCCCCCAGGGGTCGAGGGTTTGGCTCTGGGCTGGTGCCTGGGAGAGGTCTGGCTGGAGGCAGAGGGGAGCGTACCCACGGCCTGCAACCCTAGGCCTGGATGCTTCCGCTGAGGGGGCAGCTAAGACCCAAAGCGCCTTGGGGCCACGTCAGCACCTATGGAGGGATGGAGCAGGGGCATGTGAGGGAAGGGGGAACCAGCGCCATGTGGCAAGGAAGGCCCTGTGGAGCCTGCGAAGGAGGGTCTTCAGACTAGCACACAGGGAGCCTGAGTCACAGCTGCTGAGGGCATCGCGGGAGACAAGGCCAGAAAACTGCATTGGCTTTGGGGCTAGAGAGAGTCCCTTAGGGGAGGGGAAGGGGGGGGTAGGGGAGATGAGGCTCTGGCTGCCTGTCTTGATGATAACACTCCAGAAAGCCGGCCTCTTTCCCCCGGAGCCGTGCCCCCTCAGAGACCTGCTGGGGCTGTGCATAGGTCACACTGGGGTTTGACCATGGTCTTTCAGTCATAAAGAGGAGGGACAGTCAGGCAACCGGCTGGGCTACCTTGTGTGTCTGACAGGAAGCATCAGGGCTAGAACACTGACCTCCTTGAGTTGTGTGTGCGAGGCCGGACTCCTCGCTTCTGTGTCCTTCTGCGTGCTCGCCCTTGGAGGAAGCCTAGCCCTTCCAGAGCAGGTGGGGGGAAGCATCATGCCGCAGCCTTGGGAGACAGTTTTGGCAGCACTTTGAGGAAGAAATGTTTATTTTTAACAATGAATCAGAACTAAAAGGCGGTTCATTGCCAGAGGCAGGCTGCGGCCCCCCACGGAGAGCGCCGAATCGGGGCATTGCACACCAAAGCGTTTGCTCCTGTCCACTTCCCGGGGCTGCGTGGGGGCTGCTCTGCGCAGGCCTCGCAGGAAATGACTTGTCCCTGTCCCTTCCAAGTGGGTGGGCGGAACGGAGGAGAGATGGCTGCTTTGAAACAGAGCAGAGTTGGCATCTGGTGAAAATCCACAGCTCCGCGCCTGTCTGGTGTGTCGGCTTCCGGAGATGGATGTGCACCGTGCTGGGCCGGGTGAGCTGACCATGCTGTCCTGGTAGTTTTGCTTCAGGAGCCTTCCTGGTGATTCTCAGGGTATGGCACGAAGACCTTCTTCCTGGAAGAGAAAGGATGGTTTGTATTTAAAGCAAGAAATGTTAATCAGGATGCTAAAGATGGAAGTGGAAATTTATATTTTTTAGTCTAGTCTGGTCGAGAGTTTTAACCCCCTCCCCCCACTTGGAGCAGCAGCATCCTTTCTGCGACCACATCACACAGAGGGACGCCTAAGCTGGAAACAGCGGAGCAGGCCCTGGGCTCTTGGAGGAGCCTTCGTCACGTGGTCCGTGTCGGTCCCGAGAGGGTGTGCTCCGGCCCTGGGACATGGGGGAGCCCTCATCTTGAGCAAGCGTGTGCTTGCTGGGAGGTCTCTGCAGACGTTTGGGGGTCCTACTGGCCTGGGCGTGTGTCTGGCCCCAGGACCGAGGTTCTGTAAACGACTTGGCATCAGGTCCCGGAAGTGGACATGGAGCAGACCCGAGGAGGAGGCGGAGGGCTTCGCCTTCAGAGTCCAGCTGAGCCCTGTTCCCGGCCCGTCAGCTTGGGCACGGAGCCTCCCCGGTGTCAGCTGCCGTCTGTGGGATCAGAATGGTGGTGCTCCTCCTCCTGGGATTTACGGTGATCATGACCTGGAAGAGCAGATGCCAGGACAGCACTGCGCTCTGCTTCCGGACCAAGTCGTGCTTGGTAGAGCATCCCCAGGCAGGGACCTTGTGTCTTCCGGTGTCCTGTGAAGTGTCAGCTCCAGACTCAGGGCCGTCCCCTGGACCTTTCCTCTGGCCGCCAAGAACCAGGCAGGACTTGCCTGGATGCCGGTCGCCGCCGTGAGCCTCACGTGGCCCCAGTCCTGCCTGCTGGTCAGAGCAGCCCTGTCCCTGGGCGGTTCTCCTTAGAGCTCAGAAGGCAGAAGTGGCCCGGGGACGTGATGCGTGTTGATTTTCATGGTGGCCTTTGGAGAGGTAGGCTGGGCGAGCTTAGATGATGAGCTTAGATGTTGTCCTGCAGGCCACTAATTGAAGACTATGCTCAGGTCCACCACAGAGTAAGCATTACATCTGGACTGAGAGCTGCTGGGCTCTCATCTACATTAGAGATGAAGCAAAAGCAAGAACACTCCTAATAATTTTAGTATCCCGTTTAGGATATTTTAGTGGACAATTTTACATTTATAGAGATTCATTTTCATTATCATAGTGTAATGTGTTCACTGCAAAAGATGTTACAAATATAAAAATGTTGGAGGAAAAAAAAAAAACCAACTATGTTCTACTGCCCGGTCTCAATCCCTGTCTTTAATTCTGTTTTCTGTGCACCACTGTGATAACAGACCCCATTTACTGAGCAGCTACTTTGTGACAGATGCCATCCTGAGCCATGTGTCCGAACAACGCCTCTGGTGGGTGTTTTCTTTTCTGCTTGACACACGTGGGACCTGAGCATCAGGCCAGTCAGACGGCTGGCCTAGGGCCACAGAGCTGCTGAAGGGTGGAGGCGGGACGGGGGCTATAGCCATTCCGTTTCCATTTTCTCAAGTTTTGTCTACGTCTTTGTGTCCCGCCTTCTTCCTACAGCGTCGGTGCAGAGGCGTTTCCCTATTCAGTCCCCACTGCTGTCGGGGTAGCTAACGGCCATATGAGAGTCCACTGTATGATGCAACCAGAATATTCTAAATATTTTCCCCAAATGTTGGGCATTAAGGTACTATCCTTACTACTATAAATTTCATAAACAGTGCTGTGATGAGCGTTGTTTATCACCGTGGAAAGATTCTGTCTGAAATCCAGATCATATTCTTAGCTCACATTCCCAGAAGAATCATTACTTAGCCAAAAGGTGTGAACATTTTAAGGTCACTTGTTATTTGCTGTCAGATTGCTTTCCAGAGAAGCTGTCCTAATTCAGCATCCCCAGCTGTGTTTGAGGACGTTTATCTGAGCCCAGACTCTCACAGTGGACGCTCTGGTTGTTAGAACCTCAAACAAACGTAAGCCTCATGGAGACATAAATAATTGTGGGCTGCAGGCCCATGATCTTGAATGAAAGTCAGACCAGTTGGGTTTCTTTCGTCAAACAAAAAGAGGAGAGAACATGTTAAACGGTCTTTTGCAGAAGCTTTATTTCTAGCAGAAAAATTAATTTAAGCATCAGATTGGAAAAATAGGAAGTTCCTAACAGTATGTGGAGGGTGGGGCTCTCTGGAGCCGTATGTCAGGGTGAGTAGTTTATAACCCTTAACTTCTACCTTTCGCGTCTCTGTCACCACCGTAATGTTAATTAGGCTGTTAAAATGCATTAAAATACCAAGACGCAGTGACACTTGTTCCCTCTCAGCTGGCTTTATGTGGCAAGTCAGAATGTGTTCCTGGCCAGTGCTTTCGGAGTCCTTCTGCTGCCAGCCAGACCCGGCTCAGGCGCTGCTTGCTCAGGTGTCGCTTGGCTGTCTCCGGGCCAGGGGGCCATGGTGCACCGACCAGCGTGGGCAGCACGGTTCCAGCCCGAGACACACACTGCTGCCCAGTGTTGTTCCAGATTCTTTCTTCCTTCAGGTGGTTGGAAAAAGCTCGCCGCTGGGCCCCAGTCATAAAAACATGTGGCTTTCCCGTGGCTGTCGGGTCCGGTAACAGAGCACGTACGCGGCGTTCATGTGGGCTGATAGAAACTCGACTTTCAGGTAAGGCAGAGGTGCGTCCCAGGATTCTAACGCTTTTCTTCTCACTGACAGCATCTTCAACTTGTTTAACATTCTTCAGTTTCCTTTAGGTTCCCCAGGCTTGTTCTGAGAAGGCTGGGCCCTGAGTGTCCGGGGTGAACAGCAGGGCCCGTGGTCCCCCAGGGAGGCCGTGCTGGTGTCCAGTTCTTGCTAAGTGCAGTGGATGCAAGTAAAAAGATGTTCATTGAGCTCCTCCTGTCGGCCAGGCCTCCGGCTGGATGACCCTGTCCATTTTGGGTGGTTTTAGCAGACAGTGTTGCGTTTATGATATCTTTATCGTACCAGAACAGCAAACTGAAGGCCCGCGTGTGACCATGTTCCCTAGCACCCTTCTTCCGCCAGAAGAATTCCACAAAAAAGTGGTTTGCGGGTGTCCGCGTGAGCCGTCTTGGAGAGGAATCAGTTGTGCGTTGTTGACTGTGTCAGGTTTACTCTTCGCCTCGACTGTGAAGGAGCAAACACGGACAATGAAGGAGGCGGGGGAGGGGCCGGTCTCGTCAGAGGAGGGCACTGAGCTGTACTGTGACGGATGAGGAGCTGAGTAGCTGGCGGCGTGGGCTGGATGGTGAGGGCAGGGGCAGGCGGAGTGTGTGTGTGTTGTGGGGAGGCCTGCAGACTGTCAGCTGGACGGGCATTTGGAAACAGGTGGCAGGAGGCAGTTTTGTCGTGAGAATGACCTTGCAGGTGGTAGGTCGGTGCCTTCTCTGGGACAGTCCAGTCACAGCCGCAGGCCCGGCAGGGTGCCTTTCTGGAGGAAGCAGCTTTTCCGACCAGCGGCCCCAGAGGGGTCTAGGGTTTGTGACTGTGGACACAATGGGTCTAGCCCAACACCTCCCACAGTGCCGACGGGAAGACCCTGGAGATCATGGTCGTACAGCAACTTGAACTCTAACACGTCGGACAGGAGCTTTCTTGTTGGCTGCCTCTTTCTTTGGCGCTTGGGTCAGTAGCCACACGCATGTGGCTCGTGCAGCTCCAGCCCCAGCCCCGGGAATCCCATACCCAGAGTCGGGGTTGTATTCCCAGCTGTCCGGCAGTGCAGGGGAAGGTTTCCGGTCTCCGAGATGCTGAGCGCTAGGTGACAGGACTGCTGAAGACCTTCGCTCGATGCCACATGCTCATCGTCATAGGCCTTCCTGTCTGCGGTTTCCACGGGTCTTCCAGCACCGCTTCCTCTGGGAGTCCGGGCCTTTTCATGAAATAGAAGTGGTTTGTACATGCTGAGATTTCCTCAAGCAGAAGTTAGAGATGCGGCGCCATCTGACCAGATGGAATTGCTGCCGTTCTGTTTCGCTCGGTTGGGTCCTTGGGTCAGCTGCGTCGTGAGGCCTGCACCCCGGTCAGTATAAAGCAGAAAAGGACGGCAGTCCTAGGTGCTCGCTCAGGACCGGTGCTTGGTGCCAACAGGCCGGACTGCTGTCCGTGGGGCTCTCCCTGTGCTGCTCTGGGCCCGACAGCCCCTCACGGGTGGGTGCTCCTTTTCTTCTCTGGGGCTTCTTGAGCTTAAGGAACTTGCCAGACTCCCCACCTGGTGCGGATCAGACCCAGGATTTGTACGAGGATCGGCCATCCGAGCGTAAACTCTCGTCAGATTGGTTTCTGTTGCTTCTGGCCTTTGGTTGTCTCCGGCTGAGGAGCTGGAGACTTGTGCGGGAACCATCGAACAGCGTCGAGCCCTGCGGGTGTCAGAGCGGCAGCTGCTGTTGGGGAGGCCTCCTGTCGACTGGTGGCCACGAGAGCGGACAGGGAGGGGCTCATCTGGGTTTAGGGCACGGGCCTCTGAGCTGGGGCTCTGTTCCCTCGTGCCTGGGTGGAACATCCTCTCCGTGCCCAATGGACTCCTTGGAAGATGGCACATTGGACTCTGAGCTGCTGCTTCCTAACGTGTGTTCAGTCCCTGTGTCAGACCCTTCTTTGTCCTGCGGTTGAGGCTTTTGTCCAGGTGGCCTTGGTTCCTTTCTCTACCTACAACATTCTTTCCGTCACTCGCCCCCAGCCCAGCCCTCTGTCCACGCCCACCACTGAGGCCCAGGACCTCACCTCCATCCAGTGCTACTGTCCCCCCTCCCTCCGGCGCCCGGGACGCTGAGATTGGGGGTTGGCTCAGAGCGTGGAGGCAGCCTTTTCCTCCCAGTGCCGCAGGAGCCGCTGCCACCAAATCCAACACACGTGTGGTTTTCTTCTGGCCTTTTGGTAGAAATTAAAAAAAAAAAACAAAACAAAAAAAACCCAACTTTCAAAATTCCAGAAAACTTTGTACTTTTGCAGGTGACCACATAGAGATAATTATAAGTGAAAAACCAATGAGGAAATCCTCTGGATCTGATTCTTCTTGTATATAAGCTGAAGGAGGGGCAGGTTTTCTTCCTCGAGAGCTTTCCAACTGAGATGAACCTCGTGCTTTGAGACATTTTGTCTCCCGATGGTTCTGCTAGTGTTCCTGGGTTTTACCTGCATCGTTTCTAATTATTTTAACTCCGTGACAAATGCAGGATAAAGTGCTTGCTTTTTGGAGGAGAAAAAGGTATTTTTCTGTAAGGACCAGTATGCTTATACTAGTTAGGCAAATTTTGTTCTCCATCCAGCACTGTCTGGACCCTTAGGTCTTCCTCTGGCTTTTCTGCCTCTCCTTTTCCCACGTAATTCCTTGGCCTTGGTTGCGCTTGCCCCATATCTCACATTTCTAGTCCTTCCAACCCAAGGTCTGGCCTAGCTACCGCGTCATTCAGGAAGGCTCTGGATGTCCAGCAGGAAGAGCCCTCGCCCAGGTCCCGTGTCCTGGCTTCCTTTGTCCCCTCTGGGACAGCACTCACTCTGCTCAGCGGCAGGTAAATGGAAGATAACTAAAAGCACCTTCTCTGGGGGCCACTTTGGCCTTGGGGCTGTCAGTCTCTGACTTGTGGGGTCGGTTCTGAGTAGGGATCCTGTCACACCTCCCTTTGTACATTTTTCTGCAAAGGAGAGTAACAGAAAGCTGTTGGATTATCTGCTTAATTTTTAGCTTCTCCCATTACGCTTCATGTTCCCTAAAAGCAGGGTTAAGTCTGTCCATCCGTCCGCCGGTCCATCCGTCCATCTGTCCAGCTGTGCAGGTGTTTACTGAGTACCCAGTGTTGAGCAAGTGAACCAAGGTCCCTGTCCTCACTGAGTTCTCAGGCTAACAGGGGATGTTCATTCAAGACAAAAATGACGACATATTAGATGAGAATCTATTTTATTGTTGTATTTTGCATTTTATGTTATATACATGGTCACACGCGTGTGGGACCATTATAAATTGTGATTGGTGTCCTGACGCATTCGTGGTGCCCAGGAGCTAGGCAGTGCTGTCCCTGAGTTTCTGATGGGCACCGAGGCTCCCAGAAGGCAGGAGCCAGTGTGGATGGACCCGCACCCGGACCGGGGCAGCCTGGCGCCTCTCCTGTGCTCTTCCTTTGTTGTCACGTTTTTGACGAGTCATTATGGTTAAGTCCTGGCTTTTTCAGAGAGAGAACGGGATGTCTGGGGACGTTTCTACTCTGTAAACTCAGATGGGTAAGGACAAGACCCGAGAATTAGTGTGACTCGAGAGAGCCTGTTATCTGGGCCCCCTGATTAGCTGGACCCACGTGCAGAGCAGCAGGGAAAAGTGCTGGATCTTTCCAGAGGCTCTTGGGAAGCAGCTTTTCCCCCTCCTCCCCACGATGTTATCAAGGGAATGGTTGCAGACTGTTCTCACTGATGCACGTTACTGTCTTCTGGGTTTCAAGTGTTCAGGATGGTGTGGTATGTGCGCCTGGTGCGTGGAAGTGGTTGGACCGCGGACCGCCTGCTCACCCACAGCGCGGGCGCCAAGGTAAAGCCTCCCTCCAGGACGGCGCGGCTGACCGGAACCGCTCAGGCAAGTCTGCGGGGGCAGCGTGCCCCGGTGGCTCCTGGTAGCGCTCTCGTTCCCGTCCCCACCGTCGCGTTGGGGTGGGGGAGCAGAAGGGTTTGCCTCCCCCACTGCTCCGAGTCTGCAGCTAGAAAAGGCAGCTAAGGGGAAGGGCTTCGGGATGTTCTGGCTCGCTTCAGAGGGGCGTGTGCCCGTGGCTGTTGCAGTTTCAGTGAAAACTTGTGCGGCAGGAAGATCACAGACGCGGGGGGCGGGGGGTGACACCGGGCGGGGGAGGTTCTGGGTCAGCTCCTGGGCTCGTGGGTGCTGAAGGTGCGCACTCCGTGTGCGGTTGACAGAGACAGCGCTGGCGAGGATGCCGACTGCTCATGGATGGGGGGGTGCAGTGCTGGAGGTGCCCCCGCCAAGCGCAGCCATGGACTCTGTCTGGCTCCCCAGTCTGTTTCTTCGTCTGTGCAATCAGCTTGCCCCGCAGGATCGCTGCAAGGGTTTAATGAGCTGACAGATGTGGAAGTGCTCCGCGGGCACATATCTGGGGCGCGGTAGGTGATTAAATTCACAGAAATGCTTATTATGGAAAATTTCAAACATATAGAAAGTAAACAGCAGCATATTGAATCCCCACCTAGCACTAACCGGCTTCTGTAACTGTCGGCCCTTCCTCCGCCGGGCCGTGTCCTCGCCGTCGCTGAGCGGTGACAGTGATGGCGGTGGTTGTCGGTTACTTGTTGAGGTTGGACGGACGCACGTTTGATGCCTAGATCCTAACTTTGCTGTCTTGGCAGAGCGCTACCTCCTGCTCATCTTTTCCTTATCGTGGTGGAGGAGCTTCAGCCTCCGCAGAAAGCTCTCTCAGACTCCTCCTTAGGGGGCTGCTTCCGTTCTGCTTTGTTTTGTCATGAGAACGGCATAGGACAGGGGTTGTGTCGCGGACACTCCTGTGCTCGGTGTCTGTGGCTTCGTCTAAGCACTCAGGAGACTCACCTGAGTCGTCGCACGTCGGCGGTGCTGTTTGCTGCCGGGTGAGGCCTCCAGGCGTGCACCTGCCGCACGGCGTTCACTCGTGCCCTCCTGGTCGGTGTGGGAGTCGTGTTCGGTTTCTGGCTGTTATGAGTAAAGGTGTCATGGAGGTTATTACAGAAGGGACTTTATGGACACTGGCTTTTCTTTCTCCTGGAAATAGCGCTAGTATGGAAATACCGGGGTGTAGGTATTAGTCGGAGTGGTCGATGGGGTGTGAAGTGAATGTTTAACCTGGCAAGAGACATTCCCACTGAAAACCTGTAGAAGCTCTGGTTCTGTAACTCTTCTCTGAAACAGTGTTCACGAACTTTAACATTTTAATCATTCTCGTGCTTATCTTCCCACATGCTGTAAGTTGTATTTCCCTGATTCTAATGACATTGGGCACCATTTCATGTGCTTAATGACCACTGATACTTTTCCTTTCGAAATATCTCTTCCAAACTTCTGTTCATTTTATGATTGTCTGTTGATTATTGAGTTGTCAGAGTCCTTTATATATGCTGGGTACAAGTCATTTGTCAGGTACATATATTGTGAATATGTTCTCTTGCCTTCTTATTTAAAAAATTTTTTTTAAAATATTTTATTTATTTATTTGACAGACAGAGATCACAAGTAGGCAGAGAGGCAGGCAGAGAGAGAGGAGGAAGCAGGCTCCCTTCGGAGCTGATGTATAATTTACATGCAATAAAACGCACCCTTTTTTGTATCGGATTATGAATTTTGGCAAAGTCCTGCGTGTAAGCACTGCCACCAAATCAGGATACAGAATAGTTCCTTCACCCTAGAAGGTTCCCTCGTGTCCCTGTGCAGGCAGCCCAGCTTCTGTGGCCAAGCTCTTGGCAGCCCCTGATCTGCTCTGTGTTTTGTGGTTTTGTCTTTCCTGAGTCTTTCCCAATACATGGGGTCATGAAGCAGGTCGCCCGCTGTGTCTGGCTTCTTCCACTTAACAGAATTCCTTCCTTTTGCTGGACGAGTGGGACTCGTCTGTGCGGAAGTGCTGTCGCTCGCGGGGCCGTCCTCCCGTCGAGAACCACCAGTTCTTGGTGGTCACGCGTGAAGCTGCTATAAACATTTTCCGTGTTTTTCCCTTGGGGAAGCACCTGGGCGCAGCCGTGCTGGGTCGTGGGGCGAGCGTGTCTGTGAGGAGCCGCCGACCTGGCCTCCAGGGCCGCCCCACTTTGCGTCCCCACAGCAGGGCGAGAGCCCCTCCGCTCCGCGTCCTTGCCCGCACTCAGTCTCCCGGGTTTGCCTCCCCGTGCGTCAAGCGTGCGTGGTTTTCATCGGTATTTCCCTGATGGCGGGGATGTTAGAGCATCTTTTCACTTGCTTCTTCACCACCGGTAAGTCATCGTTGGGGAAAGGTAAGGTCTTGGCTTTATGACTGTGTTTTGAGCATTTTTGATGCACTTGGGACCCTCTTTATCAGGTAGGTGCTTTAAAAAGTTCTCTTTCCCTGTCACTTGTCTTTTTATTTCCTTTTTTATTATGTTGCCTGAGTCACCACACAGTACATCCTTAGTTTTGGATGTCGTGTTCCATGATTCATTGTTTGTGTGTAACACCCAGTGCTCTGCGCAGTCCCTGCCCTCCTGACACGCGTCCGCGGGCTCACCCATCCCCTCCCCCTCCCCCCAGAACCCGCAGTCTGATTCCTGGAGTCCGTACTCGTGGTTCTTCTCCCCTCTGATTGTTTTCTTAACAGCGTCTTTTAACGAATAGAAGTTTTAAATTTGGACGAAGTATAATTAATCAGTATTTTTCTTTCACGGTTGCATTGAACAAACGTTTGCCTGACCCAGGACAATAAATATTTTCTCCTTTGTTTTCTTCTGAAACTTCACATTCCTAGGTTAGGACCGTGATTCATTTTGATTTGATCTCTCTCTCTCTCTCTTTTTTTTTTTTTTTTCATGCTGAAAACTTTGAGTGGAGAATTTACTTATTTTTGGTGTAATTGGCTTTAAAGACTTTCCTGTCCCCGGGGAACTGCCTGTGCACCTTTGTAGAAGAGCATCTGCTGCACGTTTGTGCTTCTTTTCCTAGGAAGGAGCTGAGGCAGAGGGAGAAGCAGGCTCTGCTCTGAGCAGGGAGCCTGATGCGGGACTTGCTCCCAGGACCTTCAGATCTCGACCTGAGCCGAAGGCAGACGCTTAACTGACTGAGCTCCCCAGGTGTCCCTCCATATTAATTTTAGAATCAACTTACCGATCCCTACCAAATGGCATGTTGGGATTGTGATTGAGATTACATGCATCTATAGATAAATTTGGAGCAAACGGATGTCTTGACTATAGTGAGTCTTTTTAATGGACCCAGAATGCATGTGTCTGTTTATTCAGGTGTTTGGTTACCTCATTGGTGTTCCGGGTTCTCAGCACCACACCTGGCCTGTGTCTACATTTTTCTTGCTTTGGTGCTGTTTTCATCTGTGCGTGGCCATGATCTTCTTTCTTTCTAATGTTTGTCTTTTGTGTTCTTGCCTTCCTGCACTGGTACGTCTTCAGAATGGTGTTCAAGGACAATGGTAGGAGCGTGCGTCCTTGCCTTGCTCTAGACGTCAGGGAAGCACTTCGTCCTTCACTGCTAAGTGAGGTGTTAACCATTGGTTTTTCACAAATGTCCTTCTTCAGGTTGAGAAAGTTCCTTTCTGCTTCTAGTTGGCTGAGAATCTTTTCTTTTTTTATGTGAATGGATCTTGAACTTTAACAAATGCATTTTCTGTATCAGTGGAGATGATCATGTAGTGTTTCTTCATTTTCTGTTCAAATGGTGAATTATTGGGATTAATTAAAAAATTTCAAACCAGTCTTGCATTCCTGGGCTTAGCCCCACTTGGTCATGCCGTGTTCTCCAGATCCCAGCCCCGTCAGTATTTATCTGGCACCTGTCGCAGGGTTTGTAATTGGGTACTGCCGAACTCAATTGGATTATATTTTGTTGAGGGTTTTTGTTTGTTTGTTTTGTTTTGTGTCTAAGTACATGAGTAACCATGGCCCATAACTTTCTTTTCCTGCGGGGCCTTTCCTGGCCTTTGTCTAAGGGAACCTCGCATCATAAAATAGGCCGGGAAGTGGCTGGTGTGTTGTCCTGTAGCCTCGGCTCTCCAAGGAGAAGGGCCACGTTTTGTAGACTATGTGTTCTCTCTGGTTGTTAGAAGGGTGCGAGGCTCTCCCCAGCTTTTCATATTCTGAGTAGAAGATGGATTCTTCATTTTCTAGTGGTCTTTTTTGGTGGGAAGTTTTAACTTTGATGTATCTGTTTTATCAATGATTTCTTTTCCTACATCACTCTTTCTCATTTCTACTTCCTGTGCTCCTTCTGGCAGCGCTGTAGCTTTGGCTACATGTAGACCCAGGACCTGTCTTGAGTAACTTTGTGTAGCTTGTGGGTTAGGAGTTTACGTTTATTTTTGCCCGTCTGGGATACCCAGTTTCCCCACCCCATTGGTGTGAAGCTTCTCCTTTGCCATCAAATGGCTTTGCTGCCTTCAGCAGTCCCGAGCTCGCATCCGGCTCCAGCACTCGCACGGCGGAGGCGCAGCGGGAAAGCGGCAACCTCCACCCTAGCCTCATTTCTTCGTGTGTCAGTTGTCAGAGAAGAGCTCTGGACCCTTTTGGGTACAGACGGTGTAGATCAAGCAGCTGGAGTGGAAACTGGCGTGGAGAAGCCCCATGCGCCTGGGTGACGAGATGTGGACACGTGGTGAGGCGCCGCTTGGGGTCAGGGACCGTGTCGCTGTCTCTTATAGCACGTCTGCTACTAATGCAAGCTGGTGCCCCATGTTCCCTTGGCTTCACGAAAAAACCGGAGGGTCGGAGGTGAACAGGGGCCCACTGGCGTGTCTCAAGGCCCCTGTGCAAGTGTGTGCTAGCACATGGACGGCTTGCATCACCGTGACTCCGTGGAGAGCCAGCGCCTGGGTCTGGCTTCGGGGGACAGCCTTGCTGCTGGGACAGTGAGTGGTGAGCAGCTTGGTCTTTCTGTGTCCCTGGCTGGCGTGCTTTGAGAACCTGGTCTAGTCTCTGACAACCGTGGCTGATTGCACAGTAAGACCCCACTTCTCCTGCCCTCCGGGAGCCCCTTGTGTACCGGTGGAGCAAGGGCAGTTGTCTCTACTTTCCCGTGGCTGATTGCACAGTAAGACCCCACTTCTCCCGCCCTCCGGGAGCTCCTTGTGTCCCGGCGGAGCAAGGGCAGTTGTGTCTACTTTCCCCCCGTTGCAGTTACGAACTGTTGATCACGCACAGAAGAACTCACATATTCACGTGTCTTTGGGTCACCGTTGTGCACACATATGTGTACACGCGCGCGTGTGTGTCTGCTTTCTTGCCGGCGCCGGACTTACAAGTGTGTGAAGGCTGGCGTGTGAATGTCTCTGTTGCCGACATAAGCTGCTGTGATCTCTTAAGAAGGCTACATGTCAATACATAGAAACCGTGCTCTAATGAAGTGCTGTCTTTTACTTGTTAAAATAATTCAGATGTAGGAGAAAGGATGCACGAAGGTGTCCTTCTAAGCTGTATTTGCCAGAGCAAGTACGAGAACAACTTCCAGGCCCATCAGCGCTGGACATCTTCGGTGGCTTGTGGTTTGTTTAGGTGCTAACTTAGGATGCAGTTGTCAGAAGGTCTGTGTGTGTAAGTGACCCACGTGTGCTGACGCTCCGGCCGTTTCTAAACTGTGCGCGTGGGAACACAGCCCACTGGGGACTCTGCGCAGGAGAGCAACGGCAGGTACCTGCACACCCCCTGAGTCTGGTGCTTTATCCGCGTCCACCCAGAACCCCTGCCCAGCCCTTCTGAGGAATTACATTAACTTTAACTTTTCAAAGGAACAGACTGAGGCCTTAAGTTGCTAATTTGCCCATGTTAGGTGGGCAGTGACCCTTGACCCTGGCATCTGACTTAGAATCCTGGCTTTTGTGCATCAGGGCTGCACTGGGCGGGGGGCAGGAGGGGGTAAAATAGCAAACTTGGCTGCATCTTCTTCTCTTGACAATTAAATTAAATTCTGTTGTGTTTACATTATCCACAAGTTTCACGAGAGTGACTTCAGGCGGGGGCTGGGGGCTTGTTGTCTGTTGGCATAAGTGTGTTCAGAGCTCGGAGCCTGTGGGCAGGCCGTGTCCGTGGTTGGCCATGGCCCCTCGGCTTGTGCGTTTCGGAAAGTCATTCCTTCAGCATTATTTTAAACTCTTGTTTTCCTTTCTAGGTGCGTTTTATCCTTTCTTTATTGTGGATACAAGGGAAATTCAATGGCAAATGACTTAATCTAGTAACGCAGATTAAATAATCCTATTCGCATCAACAGTCGGAGGTTCATGCATGATTCAGGTCGTTCCTGCTGCGGTGATTTATTAGGCAAAACGGTATTGCTGCGCCAATGAAGCCTCGTTCCAGTGAGGACCGAACGAGTGGCCAGAGCGGTATTGTTTCTGGTAAACTAATTAGGCTTTGATTGCTGCCTGCAAAATACAAACAGACTAATGAAGCTTTCTTGATTGAAGAATTTCATAATACAGGTGATCGCCGATTCTCGCTCTGTCCCTTGGCCTGGTTTCATTAGGAGGTTGGCTGGGTTTGAATTGCTTTTTTGGGTGTGGAGTTTTGGTGACGGAAAGGTCTTTGGAAATGGAAATTTTGTAATTCATAATTCAAAATTCAAAATTCCTCCGTGAAAATCTCTCCTGAATATAAAACTTTTGTCCCTTGGGTGCCTGCTCCAGAGCCTCGACCAGATAGAGGTGGCAGTTGGGTGTCTTCAGTCTTGCTGGGAGTTGGGTCTTCTGCTTGTGCTCGGTGTCTGTGACTTGAGGACTGCCCGCCGCCCCCAGAAAGCACGACACAGGACGCACACTGTCACGCATGCTGTCTCCCTTGCTGGGAATGGGGCCTGTCCTCTCTCCAGTGCCTGGGCCATCACTGTTCCGTATGTGGCTCAGATGTCCGTCTTCCAGGAAGCCCGTCTGACGAACCCGGGCGGCCCCAGACTGTCACTGAGCGCCTTGTACGGCACTGGAGATGTATGGAGGGACCTGTCTGAGTCCTTGCCTGCAGGAGGAGGTGGACAGTTCCCACCCCAGAGGTGGGCACACCCAGAGCTGTGCAGACCTCACGGAGGGAAGTGGCAAGCTCAGGCGACCCCAAAAGTGAATGGTGGAACTCGTAAACATGTTTTATTTCCCCGGTTAGCTCCCACCTGTGTGTGTACAAACATGCCACCTCAACACTGCGTGGGGCCCGGTTCTCCCTGCTGGTGGGTATGAGGCGTGTCTCTCTCCTCCTGCCACGGCCCTTCAAAGCTGGGGAGTTGGCAGTCACGCTTTCTGGAATTCCTCCCTTCCTTTGCTCAGCCTTTTCTGTCATCGTGTGGGCTCCAGCCTCTCGCCGATGCCGGCCTTCCTCCGCGTGGGCTCTGACTGGTGCGCGGAAGCGCCCGCGGGTGAGAGGAGCCAGAGCTTGGGCGTTTTATGCTCCTCCTTCAGTGCATGCCTGTGGGGCGCACGTCTGTCCTGTGACTTGGGGAAGACACTTCTTTGGATTTTCATCTTCAGAATGGAGAAACCAGGGAAGATGCCCTCCATATCTGCTTTTAGTCCTTCCCTTGCTTGGGTTTGACCAAAGGCCCAGCCCCATCCTCACATTAGCGGACGGTGGGCAGCAGTTTTCTCCCGGGGTTTCAGTGACATCAGAGGCTGAATTCCCAAGACCCAAACTTGACCATTTCCATGCTTAGAAGATTGAGCAGGAAGGAAAGTGTCTTTCCTTATCATTGGTGTTTGTGCGAAGGACTCCTACCTTCTGCTGAAAAGGAGTGTGACCGGGTGTGTGAAGGAGAAGAGGTTTGTTGTACACTCCAGACCCTCTCTCCTGGGGCGCCTGGTGGCTCAGTGGGTTAAGCCTCTGTCTTCGGCTCAGGTCATGGTCGCAGGGTCCTGGGATCGAGCCCCACATTGGGCTCTCTGCTCAGCGGGGAGCCTGCTCCCCCCCAACCCCCGCCTGCCTCTCTGCCTACTTGTGATCTCTCTCTCTCTGTCCAATAAAGAAATAAAATCTTAGAAAAAAAAAAAAAGACCCTCTCTCCTGTCCTTCTGGATGTGCTTTTCCAAACACACACCTGGAACCCGGGAAAGGAGCCGGCTACCAGGCGGGTTGGGGTTCAGGAGCAGGTGCCTTGCGCTTCTCCCACAGGCGCCGCACGGAAGAGCTGGAGCGCCTGCCACGGGCACGCCGGCGCCTGCTGCTCCTGCTCCTGGACAGCCGCCGTGAGCCCCATCACCGCTCCCTCACGCTCCGTGTTTGAGCACGGAGTTTGGATCTCTTTTTAAGGCTTTTAAAAAAATAACCTGATGGTGGTTTAGTGAACTGTCCGCTCCACTCGCTGCTCCCGCCCCTCCCCCGTTGTCCGTGCTGGACTCCTCCCCCAGCGGAGACCTGGGTTGGCTGCTTTCCTAAAGCAAGTATTTTGGGTTGGGAGGAGTCTTGGACTCCCGGAGGACAGAGCACAAGTGCATGATGGTTGTGACTGCTGGTGGACACCACACACACTGGTGCATGCCATGTTCCAAGTGCAGCAGCGGCGGGGCCGGAGAAAGCGGGTGTGTGGAGGATGGGCAGGTGCGGCGGGGGGGGGGCCAGGGGATGGTGGTGTGAGTGGGCGGTGTCTGCGGTCGCCACCTGCTGTCATTTTAGAGAACAGGGAACCAAGGGAACCAAGATGGGGACAGACAGCGTGTCTCACCCTCCCCGACCTCAGAAGGCAGAACTTCGAAGGATTCTGCCCTCCCAATATCCCCCGTATCCCGCATCTCTGAGTTGCTGCCTGTGTCAGAAGATGCCTTGCTGGCCGCTTTTCACAGGCACATTTAATTTGAGGAGGAGCCACGAGTTCACTTAGGAAAGGCAAGGCACGTAAACAGGTGGTGAGGAATATTAATACATGATGTGTTACATACATATGCGGCGTCTTCCTCTTTGTCACGGGGGATGACTGCTTACTGCTAAAATCACCAGCCTTTCTGTTGCACCAAGTCTGTGCTCATTAGGAGGAGAGATGACAGTTGTGGAAAATGACAGGATTGTTCCTTCCCGTCGCGGATAGGATGTACTGTCACTTGCTGTTCCCAGGGCAAACGTCATGCCGTCGGACTTGCATGGGCAGA
The DNA here is from genome assembly GCF_011764305.1 of Mustela putorius furo. Taxonomy (NCBI): domain Eukaryota; kingdom Metazoa; phylum Chordata; class Mammalia; order Carnivora; family Mustelidae; genus Mustela; species Mustela putorius. The sequence goes on along the minus strand of NW_025421322.1, from coordinate 38,117,976 downwards.
GGCCTTTCCAGCCCTGGAGTGTAGCTGTGGGCACTTCCAGAACGTGCTGCTGTGTCCCTCTTCCATAGCCTGATGTCCAGACGAGTCCCAGAGAAACCCCTTCCATGGACCCTCTTGCAACGAAATCAGCTGGGTCCCCAAATGCTTTGACCACGGTTTGCAAAACCCCGGGGCCAGTCCGTGAAGGCCTCTGGTCTCTCACAGCTTCCCACCCATCGTACTTGCGCTCCTTGATTTAGGGCTGTGGTGCGTGCACGGCCGCCCCTTGATCTGTCCGCTCCCCGTTCTGCTGGGACCCTGTGCCGAGCCCGGGGCGACACACAGGTACAACGTGGGTCTTCACGTTCCAGGGCTGCTGCCAGCTGGGCTGATGTGGCCGTCGCTCCTCCTTGCCCTGTGAGCTTTGCCCTTTCATCCGGTGACAAAGCTTCCTTGTCCCTCCTGTGTTTTTCTGCCCTCCTCTTTTATCAGTAGCATTGAAATCTCCCAGTCATGCTGCACAGAATTCTAGGTATATATCAGAAAGTGTCACTTTGTACAACAAGAAAAGGTAAAAAGAAAAGCCGACATTTCACATAATCCATTATTGTGCGAACACAATGACATTCTTCATATTTTTTAGGAAAGGGTCATGTAGGTTAGTGTATAATTGGCATAGGAATTTGTTATCGCTGCCAAATATATCCATTGAGTTGGGAAAGTTAATTATTTGAATATGTCATTGTAGACAGGTGTGCTGTGTTGATGCATAGAGTTGCAAAAACCGCACGAGATAAATGGCTAACTGAAATATAATGACTGCGCGGAGAAAAATGAATCAATTTGCCCAGAAAAGGCTTCCCCGAGTGCCTGCCGCTCCACTGCCATCGCTCTGCAGAGAGAGCCGGAGCTTGGCTGGTAGAGAGGAGGGGCGCGGCGGCGTTCTGGGGCTGCCGGGCGTACCTGGGGGTACAGGGCGCGCTCTGGGCTCAGGCGGTAGGACAGTAGGTGCATGAGCCCAGAGGGCTGCCCCGCACGCCGGCCGCTCGGGACGTACGGGGAGAATCCGGCTTGCACCCAACCCTCTGGGTGGTGCGTCTCACTCCTGCGAAGTCAGGTTCTCCTGCAAGGGTGGAAACCTTCCGGTTACCGCGAGCCGGACCCCTGCTGGGAGAGCGGAGCACACGTGCGCTCGGCGGTGGCGGTCTGGCTGCGACTCTGGCCTCACTGCCCTTCGGTGTCCCCGTCTGCACTTGCTTGTTCCGTCAGCCAGACGTGCAGCACGTGTGTCTCGTGGGCCTCTCGGCCGACAGAGGTAGACCTGGAGTGGCCGAGTGCCGAAGGGAGGCGTGGGGCAAGCAGCCGTGGGGTGACGTCCTGCGGGGGGACCCCTAGAGCTGCCTAAGTGCTCCCTCGATGCGCGTAGGAGGTGAGCACAGGAGGAGAGGCCTCCGTGTGGGGGCGCAGACGGGAAGGAGCCTGCAGGTCCTTCTGCCTCTGATGTTCACTGAGCATCTCCATGTGCCAGGCCCTGTGGGCGCCCTTGCCGAGTCCCGTGACGTGCGGGGCTCCACGGGGGTGTGTGTGGAGGACACGACCATGAACAGGCGAGGAGGCCCGTGACCCCAGGAGGCGAGTCTTCTAGTGGGAGAGTGGGCGGGAAGCAAGTGAGCAGGGAAGGCGCCACGGCCGGGTACATGGGGCGCTCTGCTGCTGATGAGTGGGGTCACGGGGCTGGGGGACGTGCCAGGCAGTGCCGTCACAGCTGCGTCCTCGAGAGTACAGATGCCACGGAAGGCCAGAGGACACCGCAGGGGCAGAGCCGGGGGGCAGAGGCCTCGGGGCAGAGAGGGCTGGGCTGGGTCACAGGGAATGGGAGAGCGAGAGGAGGTATGACAGGAAAGATGGCCGGAGCCAGACGGGCCTGTCCTGCCCGGAGGCCCCCAGACACATTGGTGTTCTGGGTTTGTTCCAAGTTGGAGACGATGCCACCGACTGACCTTGCTGGGTAGCGTGGAGCATGTGGCCATCTTAGATTGAGTGGGGACATACACAGCCCTCTGACGGGGACATGCCATGTGCTGGGAAGGCAGGGTCCCTCTGCCGGCTTCACGCTGGCCCCGTCAGCGCTCAGGCGTTGTTGGCCCAGCCCAGCCTCCTGCTGCTCTGCCCAGCACATTGGACTCGGGGGCTCAGGCTGGCCAGAGCGCTGGCTTTGTCCTCAGGGGAGGAGGGGGAGTCCTGGAGAGGAAGGGGCATGGTTGGGGGTGGAGGCAGGTCCTAGGCACTGGGTTTAGCTTCCTTTATGGTTTGTGAATGTTTAGATGCATGGGACACGCACTCTGTTGGGATTCTGCATGATAGACGCGGTCTCATCTTCAGCCGCTGGTGCGGAGACTGGAGACTGGCCTGGACCCTCAGGGTTTACTGAATCCGTTGCTGTCTTAGGACAGAGAGGTACCCAAAGGCCTCCGTCGCCTGCCCGACGGCTGCCCTCCTCCCCGCCCTCCCCTCCATGCTTCCGTTCTGTGAGGCTTCACGTTTCTCTTGCTGTGGGCTTAGGGCCGGCCCGGGGGGTTCCCACTTGCTTTCCTTCACTCACCTCCTCTCCTTGAGAACCGGGCCGAGACGCCTGTCTGTGGGACAGCTTCGCGGACCGCTGGGGTCGGCCTGCGCTTCGCGCTGGTGCACCGCGCGGTGCTCACGGTGCTGCTGCCGCTTCCTCTCCCCCGTGAGTGTGGGTCCCCGGGAGCAGGGACCAGCCCCCCTCCTGCCCTGCCAGCAGCACCCACATCAGCCCTGGCACACGAGATGTCGGAGCTGTGGTCAGAGCTGAGGAGGGGGCCGGGCCAGCCACAGAGGAGGAGGACACAGGCTGCTGGGTGGCCTTGGGACGTGGCCAACCTTCCGTGGGGAGCTTGCCCCCTTCTGAGGGAGGGAGTCCTTGGAAATCAGAATTACGCCCAGGGCAGAAATCTCAGCAACACCCCCGCCCCCGTGTCCGCAGGTCAGTTTTTCACTTCTAGCCTGACACTGGATTTGGATTATCTGGGGGTATATCTTGAAAAGCCAGGGTCCCGTGTGAGACCCATTGAATCCAGACCTGTGTGAGGGAGGGTTCTGTATGGTCTCCCCGGGCAGTCTCGGTGGGACTGAGAATGCTTCCCCGCCACCCCAAGGAAAGCCCCATGTCTTGGCCTGGCCAGGACTGCCGTCGCCTGGCTGGCCTGCGGGGCCCCTCCCAGAAGTAGGGCTTCAGCTGACCCGGAATGGGGCCTGTGTGTAGAGACTGGTGAAAACACACCTGGAGAGTCTCAGGGCCGAGCCGTTGTCGACAGGCTTGCCCTCGTGCTGTGGACTGCGAGAAAGCCGGGAAAAAATAACTTAAATGGTGTCTGGCAGGGAACAGAAACAGAAACAGGAGCCCAGCGCAGCTCCGTGGCCCCCGAGAGGAGAGGCGGATGTGGTGAACCCTGCGATCGCCTTGGCGTCATGCCAGGCAGTGTGGGGAGCAGAAGCTCGAGCGAAGCCCGGAGACCTACCGTGCTGGGGAAGGCTCAGGTGGCTGAAACCGTGGGGCGAAGGTCCGGAGGAGGGCCTAGCAGAGCGTGGGCTCCAGCAGCTGCATGGGGGCCACCTTGAGCTCGTTGCTGAGTCATAAGGCTCGTGCGTGGAGAGAGAGACCCCAAAAGCCAGGAAAAGAGCTACGGGGTGAGCGCGAGCTGGTCAGCTCCAAGAGTTGGCATGCGCACGGCCGGGAAACCGTCACGCTCTTTCCAGCCTCAGTCCAGAGGCCTCGATGAGCACCTGTGGCCTTCTATGGTGGGAACCACGGGGGCCCCCTCAGTAGTAGGGCCAGCCCCACTCTAGGGGCCAGGCTGCTCTGGCCTCACCCTTAAAGACCTGAAAAACAAGCCTTAAAATGAGGATGCTGATGCACCAGGACCTTAACAGGCAGGCAGAGCCGCCGTCGGGCCTGAACGACACAGGCTGTCGCAGGACAGCAGGGACACGGGGCCTGTCGTGAAGGGGTCCGCTCATCAGCACAGACTCAGAAACGCTACGGGGGGCCTGACGTTGGCGTGCGCAGACTCTGAGGCAGTTAATAGATTTGTGCTCAAGGATTTAACGAAAAATGTAAACATAAGGAAGTGGAGGGAAAAGAACAAAATGGAACCTTTACCGAAAATATAACTGGTGCTGTTCGTGGAATATACGAGGGGATTTTGTAACAATAAGACGGCCCCAACTCAAATGTGCGAAGGAAAATTGGGCCAAATGAAAGCAAGTGTGTGAAAGCCCAGTACACGTTTGTAAGCGCGGCCAAGGTCGCAAAGAATCAGGGAAGAAAACTTCAAACCTAGAGTAGACAGCGCTGCCCACACGGGGCACACTGGGAGGCCTGCTGGGAGCAGAGCCGCGGGGACACGTGTGTGGCTGGTGACCACACAGAGAGGGGCAGCGGCCACTTTGGAGAGCTGTGGCAGCATCCACAAGGGAAGCGGAGCTCCTGCACAGCGAGGACGCCTCCGTCCTCATACTCAGTCCCAGGACCCAAGAGAAGCGGAAACTTGGGTCTACACGAGGCTTCGAGACGAACACTCATTGCACCTTCATTCTGCGTGGCCGAGCACTGGAAATAAGCCTGTGCCGAGGAACGGCTAGATGAGCCGTGTGGGGAGCGAGCACCAGCCCAGCTGGTAACAAGGACCAGACCACCGCGTGGCCGGAAGCTTGGGAGGGGGCATTTACAGGACGTTACCCTGAATGAACGAAGCCAGATGCAGAAAGTACGTGCTGTGTGCTTACGGGTGTGAATTCTAGAATCTAGAATAAGCAGACCTGTCTGAAAGACCGCGCTTCTGCTTTGCAGAGAGTGTGGGCCTATGAGCTGTCAGCACAGGGTCCGGAAGGATTTCAGGGGGTGATGGGGAAGCTTTGCTTTGGTCGGAACTCACAGTCCCTGTGGAGGTGTCAAATTCAATCTGTTGTATAGAAATTATTTCACTGTCATGGATTTTTTAAAAATGACCGTGACAGCAACCACCTGTCCAGGACTTTCGGTCTGCAGCAGAGTTGGAGAGCTGCTGCCCGCGAGGCCCTTCCGAACCCCCTTGCACCTCAGCTCCAAGCTCCTTGTCCGCCCGTCACTCTTCATGCCCTGGCCAGAGGCCTGCAAGGCTCGCGCAGCTCCCTCTCCCACGCCCTCATGGTGACCCACTGCCGTCCTGGCTGTTGCTAAAAGGGCCCCTCCTGCCTCGTCTCTGTGGCCTCTCCTGCACCAGGGGGATGGGTGGGGCCAGACCCGCGTCTCCTTGCCCTCCCGGGGCTTCCGTGAGAGGCTGCGCGGGAGGGTGTGGTGGGGGACGCGCAGGACGGGGCTTGAAGGGGTGAGGGCGGCGTCCGGCACAGGTGGGGAGGAGGGACCTCCTTGATGAGGGCCTCCGGGGACTCACATTCCCACTCACAGGCTCTTGGGTCTACCCGACGCCCTGCCACCGCCACCAGGGAGGGCATTTCGGACCCAGCTGCCCAAGCGACACCACACCCCACCCCTGCACCTTCTATATTAAAGATCTGCAGAGGTGGCGGGAGAAAGGAGATTAATTTTCCGTCCTCGCTGACTGATTTTGATCTCGGCTCATTTAAGGGCTGACCCAAGAGTCTTCTACAGCCAAGCCGGGCATAGTATCCCTGAAATAAGGAGCAGTCATGCCCCCAGGAGCTGTCACATTTGCCGGAAGCTTCCTGTGTGCGATGTGCTTGGAAAGGCAAGAGCTCGCGTGCAGGGGTGGCCACGGTCTCGTGGATGTGGCTGCTGTGGGAGGTGCGCCTCCGCCCGGAGCGCTGCTCTGCACCCCTCGGCCTGTGGTTTGCTAAGCTCTCCCGGGAACCTGGCCAGCACCACCGCGCCCACACGTCTGCCTTCCCCTCTGATGGGGCACGGCCAGACCAGCACTATACCCCCCTCTCCCCAAGGGGGAAACTGAGACCAGAAAGGTGGAGAAGCTTGCCCGCCACTGCACTCCCGTCCTGGGTAGGTGGTGGAGCCCTCAGGGTCCTGCTGACCACCTGGGCTGGTCTTCTCATTGCCTCTAAGCAGTGGTGCTTCTTGCTTTTCGTTGCTTTGTCTGACCCGACCTCCCGCCTGAGATGATAGTGTTGCCTGCGAGCATTTCAAGGAACTGCTGGAAGATCAGCGTGTTTTGTAAGAGCGTTCTCCTAGGCTCGGGGTGGGGTGGAGATGTGGATGCCAGGGCTCTGGGTTCTGCGTGTCTTCAGAAGAGGTGGGGTGAAATGGGGGATGAAGTGGCTTTGGTCAGGCAGAGGTGGTTTCCGGTCGCAGGGCCGGGGACTTTGGTCCCTGACCTTTCCAAGTCTCTATTCTCGTCTGTGGAATACAAAAATAATGACCACCTTGTGAGGCTTTGTGTATGGAAACTTCTAGCAGGATGTCATGTCACCAGACTCGAATGATGGTGTCCTGTCAGCTCTGCTTTGCCCCACACCAGCCTTGTTGTTTTCCGTGGTCCTGGGGCGCTCAGTTTCCAGAGTCTGGGGTGTAAGGGAGTCCCATGTCCCTGTAGTGTGAATGCCCCTCTCTAGTCCCCGTCCTCACTACACGTGAGGTGGTGTCAATGCTCCCAGCAGGGGAGAAGAGGCCTCCACGATTCCCAGTTGGGGTGACGACCCAGAGGCCAGGGGTCCTTAGATGGCGCAGATGGCACATAAAGGTCCCAGGAGGGACATCAAGTGCTTGGGCCTTCTGCTTGGAGGCCTGTGTCTGTGTTTCCAGAGGGCTCTGTTGTCTCTGCTGTTGTTGTCTCTGCTCTGTTGTTGTCTCTGCTCTGTTGTTCCTTGGGGCTTGGCTTGGCCTGAGAAGGCGCTCCCAGAGCTTCCTTCCCGAGGGCTGAGCTGTCACCATTCGGTCTTCACGACGGACTCATATATGGCTGTCCTGTGCTTCGGATGGACCACCTGTAGCGGCCGGAGCTCACCGTTCCTTAGTGGGCGTGCTGGTGTGTGCCAGCTGTGCGAGCTGGGTCAGGGGGAGGCGCTGGTGTGCGCCAGCTGGGTCGGGGGGTGGCACTGGTGTGCGCCAGCTGTGCGAGTTGGGTCAGGGGGAGGCGCTGGTGTGCGCCAACCCTGTTAACTGGCGGGGGGTGGTGGTGCTGGTGTGCGCCAGCTGTGCGAGCTGGGGGGTTGCTGGTGTGTGCCAACCCTATTAGCTGGGGAGGGGAGGCACTGGTGTGCACTAGCCGTGCTGAGGGAGTGACCTCCTCCCCCCTCCTCTGCACCATGACCTGCTGTGTACTACCTGCAGGGCATGAGCTACCCTCTGCCTCAGCTTCTAGTCTGTGACATGGCAATACTGGCCCTGACCTTGGGGGGACACGGATGAGCATGTCTGGGAGCCGCGGTTTGCGTGTGTCGACCACCAAGTGCTCGGTAATCGTTACGGGCTGCTGTGGTTGTCCCTTGCTGGCTGTGAGAAATTGTTTACTTTTAAATGACTTTAATCTTAACTGTTTAGCTATTTTGAGATAGTTTCAGATTGACAAAAAGGAGGCAAAAATAGTTGAGAGGATCTCCTTCCGGCCTCCCCCGGCTCCTCCAAACGAGTGTCTTCTGTACCCACAGCGGAAGGACTAACAGGGAAGGGGCATCGATGCAGGACTGTGGGCTTTCCTCCAGTTGGCCCGGGATTTCCTTTGCTGGCGGTCACTGTCTGGGTCAGGTGCCAGGCCAGGCCTCCCTCATCCCCTTCGGTCGGGGACAGGCCGTCTGTCTTTGTCGTTCATGGTCGTGACGGTAGCAGAGGACTGGCGGTGATTCTCACAGTGCCCTGCGATTTGGGATGGTCTGATCCTTGCTGGGGATGAAAGGGAGGCATTTTCGGCAGGAGTAGCTCCCAGGGTTGTGTGCCACGAGGCCCATGGTGTCCTTCCGGCTCATTCCCGGTGGTGGCAACCTTGATCGTGTGGTTCAGGAGAGGTCTGTCGGATGGCTCAGGAGTTACTGGGCTCGTTCTGTAAGGAGTCACTGCAGTGGGGGGTGCGCGGAGCCCATGTGGGTGGCGCTTCTGTCTCTTCTCCGGCGTGTGTCTCCAGCGGAGAGTCCTCCGCCTTCTGTGGTTGTGACAGAGGATTTGCCGAATGGTTTTTTCTGTGTCCCCCTCCCTCCTGCTTTCATCGGGTGGGGGGTGGAATTTTTCTGGAGGAATCGGACATCCCTTCTCCATCTGCTCGCCGTCAGAAGGAGGTCGGGGACCTCGGTTTTGTTCTGTGGGCTAGAGTCCGCTGGTGCCATTACTCGCTGGGCAGACGCGCTCAGGCTTCTCCGTGGTACTTTCCGCACATCTGAAGGTGTTTTCCTACATTCTGCCCCCCCTCAGCAGCAGTACCACAGCTGATACCTCCGGTGCTCGTCTTCACTGGGATGGTCCTGGTCAGCGTCCCGGAACACCAGGCTGGAGCGCGGCGCTGTTCCCCTGGCATGTACGCGCTCCCAGCCTCATGGACCCTGCCCTGTCCCTCTGGGGACCCCTCGCTTCCCTGCCGGCCGCCAGCCCTCCTCCGTCCCTTGTGTTGAGAAGAGCTGCCAGGGGAGAAGGGTGTCTCTCCGCACCCTGGCCCACCTCCCCCCGTTCTTCTGGTTCTCATGCTCTCGTTACACTGAAAAGACCGCGGCTGATGCCTTTGGGCTGGAAACACCGTTCCGCTCATGCTGTGGTCTTACGTGAGAAGTAGGAGCGTTTGGTTGCTAATACTGACTCTAAACGTGGGCCCTTCTTTGAACTTGTGTCTGCAGCTGCTTCCCCAGATATCTCAGAACCACGAGAGATTCTGTCTTACAGGGGGAGCAGCTGTCCTAATTAATCAACTTTAAATAATTATACGTGTCCTTTCTGTGCTGTTTGGTATAAATCTCTAGTGAACACAACCTCCCTTTTCCTCAGAATATGCTGTTTTATGTTCTTAAAGGCAAAAAAACCACCCCCAAAACAAAAAACCCTCAAAAGCCGTACTTTACCGATCAGGTGCAGGCGGGTGGGAGCTGGCGAGCTCTGCCTCGGGCCGGCCTCGGCTGCTGCGGCCTCCGTGCCTCCCCATCCCCTGCCTTAGGAGCTGACCCTGCTCTGGCAGGGGAGCCTGAATCCCGGGGGGGTTGCAGGGAGGGAGGCCGGCCAGACCACGTGGAGACTGACCGCTGGCCACAGGGGGCCTCCGGGGACCCTAGCCCCCGACGCCAGGCCCGAGCGGCGGCTCCATCCATCTTGGTGGGCCATGTGCTGGTCGGGGGGCCTCCCGCTCCGCTCCGTGGCCCCATTCGGAAGGCCCGCCTGCTCCTTCAGCCCTTGCGGGAGAGCAGGGGAGGGAAGGCTGTGCAATAACTGTCCCGGCCCCGGTCCCCAACTGTCGCTGGTCCCCATACCTCACGCGCTTCAGGGAACGGTCGAGAACCAGAGCTCGGCTTCGTAGTTAGCGGCCCCGGGTGCCTGTCTGAGGCGGCGTGCACCGTCCCGCTGGAGGGCTGAAGAGAGCCACTGGGGGCTGCTCTAGCGGTTTCCAGTCCGTCGGTGAGAGACGGGGTGCGTGTGGGCACCTCCCCCACAGCAGGTGGGGGCTTACGGTGGTCCTGGGGCTACTGGTAGTGTCCTCAGTCCAGTGTGTCCTGGTCAGACCCCAGGCTCGGGACTGATCACTTCCTTTGTCCCCGACCCTCCTTTCTTGTCTCCTCCCCCTACATGGATTTCTAGAGCATTCAGGGTGCCCCAGATGGAATGCGCTGGGGACGTGGGCAGGGGGTGTGAGTCCCTGAGAGAGCCAGCAGGGACCACGAGCCTCAGAGTGGCGCAGGGGAGGGGTCACACACAGTGACAGAGGCAAGTCCCCTTGACACAGGACAGAGGACGGTGGGGCCGGCTGGCTGGCAGGGTGAGCCACAGGTACAGGGGTGAGGGCTGCGGCTGGCAGGCCCTCCTGGGAGCAGAATGTGCGGAGCCCAGGTTTGTGTCCAGATGCAGCCGGCTCCGGTGGGGGCCAGAGTCTTCATCGCGGATGGAGATTTGCTGCGGGGATCCTGGGACGCCGTGTTTGTGGGGCAGCTGGTGGGCTTTCCACACACGCTCCTGCCCTTCCTCCCTGACTTCCCTGCTCTGCACCCGGAGCCCCTGCTGCCCCTAGTGTGGGTGCGGGAGCCTGAGTGCCGCGGGGCCTGGGCGGCTTTGCGAGCAGATTGGATGGGTGCGGGCCGTCGTTTCTCCCTTTCGGTCAATCTTCTGCAATTCCTACTGTGTTCCAGGCCCTGGGGCTTCAGAAGTTCGCTGCCGCCCAGTTCCTGCGCTCGGGGGTGGGGGTGCGGACTCGCTGACGGGAGGCGAGGGAGCGGAGGGTGATCCCTCAGACGCTGAGGACCCAGCAGAAGTGCCACTCGGGCGGCACAGGGGCCCCGGGATTCCCCCCACGCTCGGTTCTGCCACTCTGCTGGCTTTTTGGCTTTGGCGGAGTCCCTACAGCACACAAGCCTCGGTTGCCTGCTCCTACACAGGCCGCTTCCTGCCCCCGATGCAGGGCTGTGTGACGGACAGCAAGGGAGTCGCTTTGCAGGTGGGGGGCCAGCTTCCCCGGCTTGTGCCGGCGGCACCGGGTGCTGGGTGCTGGGTGCTAGGGCACTGTGGTTCAGTGGGGAGAGTCCAATTTGGGAGGTAGGTGGAGGGTTCCTCCTGGGTCACAGATACGTGAGAACTGTCCCTTCACGTGCGAGCTGTACGCAGTGACCTTTCTGAACCTTGGCTTTCTCCTCTGTCGGGTGGAGCCCTGGTCCCCAGTTCCTGGGCAGCTGTGAGAATTTGGTGAGCTGCCCCCTGCCCTGGGTCTGATGGGCCCGGGAGACCAGGCTCTGGGCCCAGAGCCCGTGGTCAGTGGTGCTGGTTTCCTAGTCTTCCCACTGGGCCCCTGAGGGAGGCGCAGAGATGGGCCCACAGCGTCAAAGTGCATTTCTTCCCAGTGAGACTGTGTCTGTGGGTGTAAGCCCTCCTGTGTGGCAGTGGACTTGCCCGTGACCCTGTCCTCTCCTGTGTCATGATGGCTCACTGAACGCTCTGTGTGCCACCGTGTGTGTGTGCCACCGTGTGTGTGCGCCACCGTGTGTGTGCGCCACCACGTGACATTGGGGTGCTTGGCCACCTTTGCCAGACAGGGGCACACGTGTTCAAGCAGAGCTCACCAAAAACTGCTGTGTTGTCTCCAGGAGGGTCACAAGGGGCTTCTTGGTGGGAGGTCCTTCAAGCTCAGCTCCTGCTGGATCATTCGAGAAGATGCAGTTGTCTTATGTGGCCAGGGCTCTCTGTCCATGGCCTTGTTCTGCATTCTGTTTGGGGGGCCTGTGGCTTTGGTTGGGTGTCCCATAGCTAGTCATATGCTTCTGGCCCTTGATGGCCCTTTGATTCCTGGGGTGAACCCCTCACCTCCATGGGAGCTCATTTTAGGACCCCTTCTGCTGGTCTTTTCCTCTCTTGGCCATCTGGGCAGTTAGCACACGGGAAACGGAGTTCCTGACCCCGTGCCCCTGGTGTCCGTGGTGGGGGTGCACCATCACGGGGTGTGTCCCACTGTTCCCGCTGGGGTCTGGTTGGAGTGTGAGGCCCAGATCGCCGGCCAACACGAGAGCGTGTGAACATGCCTCCCGCCAGGTGCGGGGGCAGCGCGGCCGTCAGCATCACCCCTGTTGTTCTCCATTTTTCTCCTGCAGAGACTGTGGCGCCGCCTCGTTGTAGACGGGGAAGGAAGCCGTGCCGTTGGAGCCATCCAGCCACCGTTGCCTCTTCCGTCGGGAACAGGGTGTTTTCTCGCTCCTTCTGGCCCCCAGCAGTGCTAGTCCTCTCCTGCGTCTGAACAGGATGTGACCCACCAGTCCCCTCTGACCGCCACGCCCCAGCTCTGCAGCCAGGCCTCGGGAGGTGGCTTCCCTGCCCATTTCCTCCTCACTCTTCTTCTAGCCTGGTTCTCGGCCGGGCCTTCCGGCCTGACACCGGCCCTGTGGCTCGGCCGGGGTTTATGGAGCACCTGTGGCTTCTGAACCGCGTCTCCACTGAGGACCGTGTGTGCGCCTGCTCGGGCTGTGGGACTCCGCGGCCTCGAGTGCCGCGGCTGGCTGCAGCGGCTGCCTCCACGTGCTCGGTCCCCGGGGCTGTGTGTGTGTGTGTGTGTGTGTGTGTGTGTCTCGCAGTGGTGGGGGCAGCTGCAGGACTCCTCTCCAGGCCGCCGGCTGAGCCAGTCACAGCAGAGCAGGCCCTGCTTTACCACCCGCTCTGCAAGGGAGCAGAGCCCTGGGATGCGGCGGGCGCCTTCCCAGGCTTTTTCTGTACACGTCTCTGTCCTTCGGGGTTAGCCTCCAGAATGGGGGACATTTCCCCTGGTTTACAGAGGCAGAAGCTGGAGCCAAGGGAGCAGCATGGGGCACTCTGGCCAGGCGTGCTGCTGGTGGGGCTCGGACCTGAGCCCAGCCTCTCACCCGCAGCTTAGATGGAAGATTTCGAAAACCATGTATCACTTAGAACTACTGTACCAGCAGTTATAACTTGGAAACGGGCAGGCGAGCATTGAGCAGTAAACCTTTCTGTTCTTTTCTTCATTCCTCAATGCTTTAGAAAGTGAAAAACGGCCAAGTGTCGTTCTCTGAGCGTCTCCCAGCCCTGTGGCCTCCGGCAGACGGGCAGCGCGCCCCGTCCGAAAGCCCTCTGCCGGCCGTTTCCTGAAGGAGGCACGTCGGAAAGGCCTCCCAGGCTGCGGACGGCAGCAGCCCCCGCTGGGACCCCCGGCCTTGCAGCCGGTGCAGCAGAAGCCCCTGGGGGCTTGGCTGGGAGGCTGCGGCTGGCAGCAGGGAGCACAGGGCCCGTGGCTGTGAGGAGCTGGGGGTCCTCTCAGGCCGTCCCCCCGTCTTTCTAGCCTCATCATCCAGCACCTGGAGCGTCTTGTGCTGGTGCTCCCCAGGTAGAGTGTGGGCCTGTCCCATCACGTGAGCCCCACGGACCCTGTCCAGAACCAGTCCTACATTTCTTTCCCTTTTGGTTAAAATCCCACTGTTCTTTTAAGAAGAACAGCCCATCTGTGCCCGTCAGCACGTTAGAATGTTACCTCAGTTCACATTGTAGTCTTGGCGATAACTGCTTTTCATTTTTCCTGGTTAAATAGACCAGTATTGACTCCAAGTGACTGTTCGGTGGGAGGAATGAGGAAAGGAACATAACTGCTCTGAGGCTCCTCGCCATGCCGTGGACACTGTGGGTTTCGTCTCCCGGAAGTCCGGGAGCACCCGCCCTCTTAGGCGGTGAGGTGGAAGCACTGGGGGCGGTGACTATTCAACCCTGCGTTCTCCTTTTCCCATTAATACTCACGCCTGCTCCGCAGGCAGGGAGACGGTCCATGTGTCATCGCACACACGGGGGCCCGAGGCCCCGACGGTGATGCCATCTGCCTGGGTCACCGAGCCTGTGAACCGCAGGGCGAGCGTCTGACCAGCCTCCCCCTTCAGAGGCCTCATCTCTACCGTTGCTTTTTCTTGGCATCTGCGCTGGTGGGGGCTGACCAGGGGCGCGGACTCAAGTGAAGCAGGGGGTCAGGTGCCTCGGTGGCGACTTGGCTCTGGTGCGGTGGGCGAAGGCTCTGCCCACTTTCTGCTTCTTTTGTTTTTAATACGAATGACTTTTTCTGATGACTTACTGGTCGCTCCTCCTAGCTTACCTGGGGCTCTACCGTTCTCAGCGGACAGAGAATGCTGCTCTTCTAGTTTTTATTATTTAGCTCTTCTCAGTCTTCAGAGTGACTACGCCTCAGGTGAGTGTAATTAGGGATGCGTGTTTCTCGCACAAGTGGTAATGTTCTTACACAGTTGTGCGCTAAAAATAGCATCTGCAGGACAGTAAGTTTTCTGCTTATAATAGAGACCGTTCTCCCAGAGGCCAGGAAGCCGTAATCCTCTGAAAGCCCTTCACACCAACGCGGGAGGTGCTCCGTTCACTCGCCGACACGGTGCGCGGTGCCCGGCGCCTTCACAGGGTGTGTGCCCAGCTGCGAGCTGGCTTTGGGGGCACCGCCTTGCCTGGGGGTCTCCTGGGGGAGGGACCCAACATTTAAATGGGTTACCGCGCCTGTTTTTACAGTGGTGCCGGGATCTGCCTGTTGAGGACCTTGGCGCTGGATCCTGCCTCAGGCTTTGGGATGCGTCGCGCCAGTGGCCGTCCATGCAAGGTGCAGCTCCCTTGTTGGCACGGCTCTCCAGGGCCACGGGGAAGGTGGTGTTTTAGGAGTTGTTGTCCAAGGACAAGGCCACACATCCCAGCCGGTGTGACCTTGTTGTCATGTTGCTGCTACTGGGGCTCAGCGGCTTAGGGCACAGCCCTCCACCCTGGCCCTGAGAGTGGGGGCAGTGGGGCCGCCTGGCTGGCCGGCCAAGCTGTCCCGTTGGCCCCACTGCTCTGTTTCCCATCTGCCTCCCTGGCACCTGCCCATGCTCAGCTGCGGTCAGACATCATACTCGCCAGGATCAGCCTGGTCTCTCTCCATTCCCTGGCTCAGGGAATCCCAAGGGCTGAGGGCATATTTTCTTCTGCTGTTGGGGCTGGTCATGCTTGGAGAGTGTACAGACTGTGAGGTCCGCCATGCGGTTGTAGCCAAATTCATACCTGGATGTTGGCTCGACAGGCTATCCACGGAAGATAATCCAGCCCTGGCATCAGAGGTTTCTGCCTTTGAGAGGGTATCTCTGCTACAGTTTCAGGGTTCCTGGGCTTCCTCGTAGCCAGGATGCCTTCCAAGGTCACCTTCAGTACCTGCATCACTGCCTTCTGGACCTCATCCAGTTGGCACCTCTAGGCGGTAGGCCATGTACCACAGGCCGTGTTTGGTGTGGAGGCAAAGAAGGCCTTGCTGGCGCCCGTTCAGCTAGGGATGACCTGGCCCCTTGACCTCTGGCCCTCGTAGTGTCAGTGGATACAGGCATGATGCTCTGAGCAAGGCCATCAAGCTCTACAGTTTGTCAAGGCGGTCGCCCCATCCTCTGGGACGCGCTGTTGGGGTCTGCGCTGAGGTCCTGAGTCTCTCCGCCGTGCCTAACTGTCGTGGGTGATCGTGGCTGGGGGGCTTGCGCGGCAGGCTGTTGGTGGTGGCTTTGGCACTGCTGATGATCTTGAGGGGGCTGCATGCTTTTTGTGACTCCTTCTTGGGAGGGGAAAGAAGAGATGGCCACTCCTTTGGTTCCACTCTGGAGGTGACTCGTACGCTTTCCGAGGCAGCTGTGGGCTCCACAACAAGCTTGGTGTTGGCGTCAGTCCGTTTGACGTTCCCGTTACGGGGTTCCTGCGCCTGGAAGGTGGGTACATGGTCATCTGTTGATTGCAAATGTTCTGTTTGCAACCTAGATGGACCTCTTGGATTTGTGGGGGGCGGAATCCTATTCAATGGGCAGACCATGCAGTTGTTAAATGAAAAGGTCAATGCAGAGATCAATGATGGGCCCTGCGTCCACTTTTCCAGAGTTCAAAGCAGCCGTGGTGAGAGCAGTTGTCTGACATCCCGTCCGTGCACTCTGGCCTTCGTCATCAGGCCCTAGGCATGTGGCTGGCATGGTAGCAAGAAAAAGTGTCGCCTTCCACTAAGCAGAGTGGACCAGGGAGCTTCCACTATGAACCTTCCACACGCACAGACTTCCTTAAGTCTTTTTTCAAAACACGGAAGCGAAGATTAGGGAAGGAAAAGTTGAATGCACTCCGTGCTTTAATGACTGGAATGTAAGTTTTGAATTTAAATACAGCTGGCATTTTAGCTACTTAACTATCGTGCACATTAAATCATTCTGTTTAAGTTTCCTTACCTATAAAAAAGTGGATAATGGTTACAATTTTTTTAAACCTCACTCAGGGAAGTACATAGTTTACTGGGACACCCTCCCACTGTTTATCTGGTAAACTTAAATAAGTTTAAGATAAGAAGCTGGCTACTTAATCCTCACTAACAAAAAAGGATCCTTCCTTCTCTGTGAATTGAGCCTTCCGGATTCTTGAACCTCTCTAGAGTGAAGCCATAATCGCATTCCAGCTGTCTTGAGTAAATGAGCTCCACGTTTTCAGCCTCGGCTAACAGACCACACAGCCTCGTGCCTGTCCGAGCAGCAGCATACGGTGGAAGCGGAGGGATTGGCATCCCATTCTCTAAGGCTAGAAGGCTGCTAGGGACTTCCCGAAGGGGTGGTGGTGTGAGGGAGGGTGCCGGGGCTCCTGAGATCAGAGAGACACTTGTCACAGATACAGTGTTCAGGAGATCTCATAGCACCTTTGGTTTGGGGCCAGGATTCCCAGGTGGGGATTTGAGCGCCCTGTCTCTTCCACACGGAAGTCCTCCGCTTCCCGTGAGTACCAGGTGCCAGAGCCCAGCGTTGGAGTGCTGTGAGCTCCGGCTCTGCGGACCCCAGTTGAGGTGGGAGCAGGCCCGCTCCGAAGCGTGCGCTGTGCGCTGTGCGCTGTGGTGGGGGGCACGGGACACTGCTTGAGGAGGAGGGCGCCCTTCCCCTGACTCTGACGGTGGCAGCTGGTGACGTGATCTGACAGAGTGAGCAGGTACTGGTACATTTGGTTTCCGACCAACACTGCTTTGTGGAGCTCCCTCTCTCCTTCCTTAGTGCTTCCGCTTCACTTTCCCAAGGCCACTGGTGTGCCTGATGCTGGGTGTTTTCGAATAAGCACGGCCGCCTCTCTCTTGAATCAGTTGCTGTGTGTTCTTCCTCTCCTCCTCCTC
This sequence comes from Mustela putorius furo, assembly GCF_011764305.1. Classification (NCBI taxonomy): domain Eukaryota; kingdom Metazoa; phylum Chordata; class Mammalia; order Carnivora; family Mustelidae; genus Mustela; species Mustela putorius. The sequence continues at coordinate 38,101,204 of NW_025421322.1, read as the reverse complement.
CTCCTTCCCTTTCCCTTTCTTCCTCTTCCTCTTCCTCTTCCTCTCCTTCCTCCTCCTCCTCCTTCTTTTGCAGCTGGTCCCCCAGCGGTGACCAGGGTCACAGGTCCGTGTCCTCGCATGCCGGGTGGATCATTGGCTGGAGGTGTTCTGCACACGCACCACTGTCAACCCAGACATGCCTGAGACCTAGCCAGCTGGAAACAATTCATATCCGAAAGAGCTGCACCAGAATAGTCATGATTTGGAAAAACTGACAACACCGAATGCTGGCAAGGGTATAGAGCAACTGGAACTCTCTTATGTTGTTAGCTGGGGTGTAAAATGGTCCACCTAATTGGGAAAACTGCAGATTTTATTAAACACAATCTACAGCTGACCTAATGACCCAGCAGTTTTACTCCTAAGTGTTGATCCAAGAGAAATGAAAATACATACCCACAAAAAACTTATACGAGAATTTTTTTTAATAGTAGCTTGATTTTTGTTATTCTCCAGTTGAGAATAACTCCAATGCCTATGACCTGGAGAGTGGATACGCAGATTGCGGTGCATTTGTACAACGGAGCTGCTGAACAGGGAAAAGTCCATGCTTGCAGCTGCCATTGTCTGTGTCCGTTTGTACGCTGACACGGATGAGGCCGGAAGACACGTCACACAACGGAAGCCACTATAAAAGAGAACACGCTATGTGGCTCTATTTATGTGAAATCCAAGGGAGAGCAAATCTAACCCATGGTAAACAATTTTCAGGAAGATGGTTGCCCATGAGAGTGTCTGTCTTGGATTAGAAGGGGCACAGTTGCCCTGGTTGGTGGAAGTTTCTGTATCTTTATCAGGCTGGCAGTTATAAGAGGAATATGTTTATCAAAATTCAACTGTGCACTTGGCTGTACACTTTCCATGTACATCAGGTGCACCTTACATCAGTAAGGAAGTCTGGCAAGCGTGGGACCCGAGCTGGTAGATGTGCTCTTTGCCCTAGTGTGCATGAGCAGTTAGGACAGCGTACGGGTGAGCCGTTGAGCACACACACTGAAGATGGCGGGCCCCCAGGTCCCACGGCCAGGGAGGGTTGTTACGCATGTGCACGGGGGCGGGGGAGTTCAGATGAATCTGGCCTAAGTTTGGAACTTGAGGTTTCACCATAAACTCCCAGTCTGTGGAACTTTTGTTATCGTCATCCATACACACACACCGGTGTCTATATAAAAATAGATCCGGAGCTAGGCGTCCACGTGCGTGCATGTGCACACGTAGGGACAGGCATATGCACGCACCTCACACTTGTCCACTGAGAAAGCCTCAGAGCAAGAGCGTCTTAGTAGCAATGAGCCCATCTAGGAGCCGATTCTTGTTACCATTGCCTCCCACAATGATCTGATCTTCTCCAAAGAAATGGCTGGTTTCCAGGGCAGGGAAAATAGAGGATGATCCCAGGACATCCTTTTGTTCTGTAAAGTAGGGGTTGCTTAGAGATCCGGGAGGGCATGTCGCAGGGCACAGCAGCCAGCCCAGACGGATGCCAGGCCTGGGGTAGTCACGCGTCAGCAGAGTCATGGCAGTAACAGATTGTAACCCACTGGATGAAACAAGAAGCCATTAATCCATCCGGATATTAACCATGTAAGTGGGGAAGAAAAATCTCTTACAGTAGATTGGCATCTAATAAATATGAAATGAATGATGACGTTAGAAGATGATGGGTGGGCGCCGCGCTCGTGCGTGTGAATTTAGTGAGGAGTGAGGTACTGACCAGTTCTCCAGTGCATTTCCACACAAACTACTGTTAGTAGGGGAAGAAGAGGAACTAAACAGAGGAGGACCCTTGCGGCCATTATCTTATATTTATCTATATATTTATATGAAAGAGGCTGACAGAATTCTAAAACAGTTTGATAAAAAACAGCACCAGAGACAGTGTGCAACTGTGAAAAATATTTGCAGTTTATATCCCAGGCAATGAGTGATTCCCTTAATATATAAATAAAATATAAAACCTGTAAGTCTGGAAGAAAAAGGACTGATAGGACACTTTTTAAAAAAAGGTCAAGTGCTACCAACTAACACTTCACAAAAACAGATATGAAAACGGTGCTTTCTTTACCCAAAATCAGATTTCTGACTTGGTCTTTAACGGCCCCCTCCACGCGAACCTGGTGTCCCAGCCCTTCTCAGCCACTGAGGGGCTCCTGTGGCCGTCGAGTACCACCGTTTCCATAGCTGGTGTTGCTCTAACCCATTCCCGCGTTATCGTGGACGTACGGTTTAATTTGTAGTCACTTGGCATCTTTAAGGCATAATTAACACTGAAGAAAGACTTTGGCTGAAAGTGCTAATTAACTGGAAAGTAATGGTATGGCTTTCATTTGTATGTTTCATTGACCTTAAGTAAACCACAGGGCTGGTCTCTTGGGAATGAGCCCCAGCTGGGACCTCTGGTCCTGAGTGTTTGACTTATTAAGTGGATCATATCACAGCTATTAATCTTACGTCCTATCTCAGAAATAGAGCAGAAGGAAATCTGTGGTGACAGGTCCAATTAAGGTCTTTAAAAATTAGAGATCTGTATCTTAGACATATAAATTAGGATAGTGTACAAGGGTGATGCTTTCTCTCTGGCAAGAGCCTTATTTAGGTTAGAATCATGAGACATTAGTAATACAGAGAAACGATAATAGTTCATTTAGGAACTGGTGAGAACCTTACGTAGTATGTGGCACAACTCTGATTGTACAGCCGAGGATATGGGGACCTGGAAGAGGCGTATGACTTTTCCAGGATCTTGTGACGTTTTAATTGCAGTAAACCATAACTTCACTCAACCATTTTTACTGTAGAACCCGGGAATCCTGGCGCAGCACGTTTGTACGGAGACGCGAGCAGTCCCACATCGGTGTGGCCCACTCTCTCACTTGCAGTCTTTAACTGTTTGCAAGTGCTTGTGTGCTGTTGAGTGGTCAGAAATCAGCTTCGAGTGCAAATCGTTTTCTGCAAAGTGCAGCCACACTCACTGTGCGGCTTGGCAAGTTTGGACAGAAGCATATCCCCTGTAACCATCACCACCAACACCTTCATGATGTAGAGCACTCCCGCTCCCCCTGGAAGTTTCCCGGACCCTGTCATAGCTGATCCTTACTTGCCCCCAACCCCAGGCATCTGCTGATCTGCTTTTTGTCCCTGCAGACTAACCTTTCCCAGCATCTCCTGCACGTGCCAGCATATGGCACAGCAGACACTCTTTACTCGGGGTAATGTCTCTGAGATCTCGCATGGTGTGAGTGTCGGGACTTGGTTCCATCTTCTTGCGGAGTCGCATTCCAGTTTACGGATGCACTATGATTAATCTGGTCACCTGCCTCTTCTTGGACATTGAGGATACTTCCAGTTTGGGATTATTATGAATAAAATTTCCATAGGTATTTACATACATGCCTTCGTGTGGATATGTGTTTTTATTTTTCTTGGTAAGAGTTTTACTGCTGAATAATATGTTAGTTCTTTAAGTCTGTAAGGAATTCTGACTAGTTGTTTTCTAAAGTGACTGTGCTATCTTCGGTTCCCACCAGCAATTTCTGAGCGTTCTAGTAGATTCCTTATAAGATTTTTTTGTTTTGTTTTGGTACATGGTGGTGTTGTCTGTGAGCAGATAGTTTTTACTTCCTTCCTGACATGTATGTCTTTAATTTCCTTTTCTTACTTTATTGAACTTGCTAGGATCTCAAGTACAATGTTAACAAGAATAATGACAGCCATGCCCTTGCCTTAATCTAGTTTACCATGAGATGTGGATTTAAACTGCAGAAGTTTTTCATGGCGCAATTTGTAGGTTGAGGATCTTTCTATGCCTAGTTTGTGGAGATTTAAAAAAAAATCTCAAGTTGGTTTTTAATTTTGTCAGTTCTGTTTTCTGATGCTATTGAGATGATCATAGGGCTTTCCTTTCTTGTCTGGTAGTAGTCTCTTAATAAGATGAATGACATGAATGGATTTTCTGGTGTTATACCAACCTGGCATTGTTGAGATAAAGTTACGGGATCATGATGTGTTTTTCATCGTATCTATTACTGAACTTAAAATTTTTACATCTAAATTCTTGATGAATATAGATCTGTGGTTTTCTTTCCATGAAAACTCTGTGTTATTTTAGTATTTGGGTAAGACTTCCCTCATCAAAAGAAGGGGGAGATTTCCTTTATCTTCTGAAGGTGCTTGTATAAAACTGGTATTGTCTCTAACCCGGGGTTTTGTAGAATTCAGCGGGAAAACCACCTAGCCTTGGGCTTCCTTTAGCAGAGGGCAGTTTTCAGTTGTGAGTCCGTTGTCAGCAGTGGACATGAGGTGCTCAGGTTTTCTATTTCGTCCTGGTTGCATTTGGTAATGTGTTTATTTAAGTTGACTCTATTGGCACTAAATTGTTTGCACTATTTTATTATCCTTTTAATGTGTATAGAATCACAGCTGGCATTCATTTTCAATATTGGTAATTTCTTTTTTTCGATCAGTCTAACTTAAAGGTTGGTGACATTTACTGATATTTTCAAGAATTAGACTTTGTTTTTCTCTATCCACTTTCAATTTAGTAATTCCTAATTTTGCCTTTCTTCTGAAATGTCCTTCCTTCTTACCCAACTCCTGGCCTTCCAGATGTGATAGTCTTCGGTATCTCCATATTCCCTAGGATACTGCTCTATACCATAGAGCAGTTTATCTAAAGATGTCCCCAGGCTTGTGTCTTGAGCTCAACTTGAGTTCCCGTAGGTGGTGTAGTACCTTCTGCCATCTTCCTTTACACAGAGTAGACGTTTGCTTAGGGTCAGGGGGTGAGCGGGTAGATGGATGCATGGATGCTCTTCAGAGCAGTGTGCAAAAATGGCAAGAGAGCAGGCTGCGTAGCCATGTGGCTCTGCATTTAAATCCCTGATATGCTGCTTTCTGGGCATGTGGCCCCGGCTCTTCTCCTAATAGTCCCGAGCCTTGCCTATGCAAACAGGACTTTCCTTGTAGGACTCTCAAGTACGTTGGCGCCAGTGTGAATAGACTTATCATGGTATTTGGTACCTAGTAGGTGCTCAATAAAAGGTAGCCACTGAAAGACCTTTTATTTTAGCTCACATAATAAGTTGTATGCCCAGAAAATTTTTTTCTTTAGCTTCTTACCCGTTACTGATTTCTCAAATAGTATTTTTTCCAGGTAAGGACCACAGCATACTCTGAGAAGGGAAAGTCTTAGGGTACAGTAACACATTGCTTCTCATTATTTTGTGATTGAAAAAAAAGTTGGAGCATCCTGTGTCTTTTACCTTACCAACCCACTTTCTGGTTTTATTAAAATATTCTAATTTTATATTGCCAAGGAGTGTTTTTTGTTTTTTTTTTTAAGGAAGGAAGAAAGGCAGTAATACTCAACAATTATACAAAATCTTTAATTTGCTTGATATTTATAAATTATCTTCCCTGTAATCCTGTCTTTTTCTTGGTTCTTTACAGAGCAAAAGACCTAGAAAGAAAATAGAAACACAGACTATTTCTTCTTTGTTTTATAATGCTTGTGTATCCCCATGAATTTTTTGCTGCCTTCCTAGGTGATTTCTACTACATCACTCCCTGGATGTGACGCTTAAGTTTACCTTAAATAAAAACAAAGTCCGTGTGACATTTGTGTACTTCATGGAGTTGAGCATTTCAGGGCCGTTACTCAGAATGTTTGTTTCCCTGACCACCATGCCTGCAATCTGTGAAAACTACCATGTATATGTTGTTTGTTGGGTGGGCTTTCTGGGTTAGTGACTTAGTTCAGGCATCTGTTAGCTCTCTCCATGTTTACTGAGCTTTCTGAGACCCGGGACCACACCCGACTCGTCTCATTTTAAGCACAGAACCTGGCGCTCAGAGAGTACCCAGAAGTGTCTGAAAGGATGAATGAAAAAAATAGACCAAACAAATAGAAATCAGTTGTATTCAGGAAGCTGTTACAGGAAAGCTTCTTGGGGGCGGTCCTGGGGGCACCTGACCTGCCTTCAGGTCAGGGTCCTGGGGTTTTAGGATCCAGCCCAGCGTCGGACTCCCTACTCAGGGTGGGGGAGTCTGCTTCTCCTGCTCCCTCTCCCCTGACTTGTGCGTGCTCTCTCTCTTGCTCTCTCTCAAATAAGTAAACAAATAAAAATTAAAAAGAAAGGCTTATTGGCTTATTGGGATGTGTGTGTACGGGGGTCTTGTCATTTGCTGATGATGAGGGATTTTTCAAAAAGCATAAGAAACATTCACAAGAAGCCAGCAATCCTTTTGGGTTGATAGAGCAGTACTTTCTGCTACCGAGAAAGGATTTGGGATTTGGGTGAGTCCAAAATATGATCTTTGGGTATTAAAAAATATTCTGTATTTTCTTGAGCCTTTTAAGTGAGGAAGTGTAGGCATCCTCTTGTATAAGACATGGATTTATTTCATGTTTATGTGGGTGGAGAGAATCAGTGGAGGCCTTCCTGGTGGTACAGAAGTTGAAGGGCACCTGTAAACCTCTAGGTGTGAAAGACACCTTGAAGAAGAGGGGTGGGAAGTGTGCTTTTAAAATGACAGCTTTTAAAATGTCCTTGAGCGGACGTTTCTCCAAAGCCAATAACAAAGGGCCCATCAGCGCGTGAGAAGATGCTTGGTATCACTAGTCATTAGGAAAATGTGCCTCAAAACCAAAAAGAGATCCCACTTCACACCCCTTAGGAGAGTTCTTACAAAAAAAAACCTAAGAGACAGAAAATAACAGATGTTGACAAGGATCGGAGAAACTAGAACCCGTAGGCACTGTCGGTGGGGACAGAAGATGTAGCAGCCGTGGAAAACGGCACAGTGATCCCCACGACGATTAAATGTATGTACATAAGTGAGGACGCAGAGGGCCGAGAGTGCATCTCAGGACCGCTGTCTCCCCGTGTTCGTGGCCGTGTCGTCCACGGCAGCTGAAGGGTCAGAGAAACCCAGGTGTCCCTCAGCAGATCCGTAAACACGATGTGGCCTGTATGGGCCGGGGCGTGTTCTCCAGCTTTAAAAACAGACCTTCTGACACCCGTTACACCACGTGCGACCCTTGAAGACATGAAACTGATAGAAACAAACCAGTCCCAAAAGGACAAAAGCTAGGACACTTTTTACATGAGGTTCCGAGAGTCCTCTCATTCGTAGGCACAGAGCGTGGCGGTATCCAGGCCTAGGGGAGGATGGGGGTGGGGGCAGGTTAGCGTTTCTTGGGGATGGAGTTTGGGTTTGGGAAAATGAGGAAAAATTCTGCCTGCAGATGGAGAGCAGTGATGGTTGCCCAGCTGTGTGGGTGTGCATGCCACACAGCTGTATGCTTGGCAGTGGTCGAAAGGGCCCTTTTTATTATATATACATATAATGGTGATAGAAAATGGGGAGGGGGGAGGAATAGCCCTAAAATCCACTTCCGGTTTCTTCCCATTTTAAGCCATGTTGTGTCCGGGTGTGAGACGGCGAGGCTCCAGCGGGAGAAAGGATGTCTCGGAGTTGAGTCTCTTTGCTCTGCTGCTACATTTTCTCATCAGATCTGCGCTGAGCTGGGTGTTCCTTATTGTCCCCGTGTCACAGTGGGGCCGTGGGCTGGGCGCGGAGGGGAGGCATGGCCAGGATCTCGGGGAGCCAGAGGGCTGCCCTGAGCCTAACCCCCACACCCGCTGCCCGCACCCGCGCCCCGCACACGCTCCGTGCTGCCCCGCAAGTCTCTGCAGTCTCTCGGGAGGGTTGCTGTCCTCCCTCGGGTGCCCCGTCACTGATGGCAGGCCCATAGAGGGTGTGTTCTTCATTTTAAAAAAGTCTGTAGCTGGGGCTGCTTCTCCTCTGGGAGGAAGAAATAGGTCAATGAAAGCACAGACCAAAGGCCAAACATCGTCTTACCAGGAAGGTTTATGGGAATAGGCTCTTGAACCTGCAGCGGAAGGCAGGTAGCTCCTCCTCCTATCCTTCTGGAAGCTTGGCTTCCCTTTGCTCTTCCCAGGTGATGGGATACGCACGCCTTACCGGGAGCACGTGGCTTTGCAGCCCTGGCTGGCCGTCGTCCGTGCCGCCCCCGTTTCTCTGGGCTCTGTGTGCTCTGACTTCCACGAGCGTCGTCCGTGCTCAGCTGAGGGCCAGACACGCTACTTTCTCATGCCCTTGCCCACGGCTCGGCCGCGGCAGTGGGCGTTCTCCTGGTCCTCCGGGAGGTCTGCCTGCTCTGGATTGCCGTGACTCTGCCTCTCGTCTCTTGCCGCCAGTGCTCCCTAATCCGCGGTCATGAAGGTCGGCTTGTTTTCTCCTTACAGTTTACCAGGAAGCTTTTGACAGAGAGAACCAGATGGGGAATACTCAGTTTTGCTGGCCACAAATGGTCCATGTCGTCCGTTTATTTGGCATTGCTGTTGCTTTGCAACCTTTGCAAGCTCTAAAAAGTGCTCCCAGGCCCGTAAGACCGGCTGCGGGCCACATGCGGCTCCTGGGCAGACTTTCCTGATGCCTGTGTTGGGGGCTCGCTGTGGAAGGCAGAATCACTCTGGCATGCAGTTGAGCTGGGATTGAGATTCTGGTTGCTATAGTTACGTGGGTGCACCACAGGCTCCAGAATTCCTCGGGTGTTGTCTTGTATGGGGGAGTGGGGGAGCAAAGTAGGGGCTGCCGAGTGCCAGGCGTTTTCCCAGCACGGACCGCCCGCATCCTCTGCCCCCCTGCAGGCCGGCACCCCCAGTGGGCTCTTTCCACACCTTTGCTCCTTCCCCGCTGGTACCGGTGGCGGGAGCAGACAGGCCTCCCTGCTGTCCTCGTCCCGCACTGGGCGCCTGGGTCCGCCGGGTCGGCTCCGTTGGCGCCCCTGCCCCTCCCGCACATAGCGGCCGTCTCCACCGAATATCTGGCGGCGATATTCATCCGTGGCTGAATGGGTTTTCCAGCCCGGCTCAGTGGTGGGAGACCCCCAACAGCGCTGGGGTGGGATTCTGGCTCTCTCGAGCTCCAGCCCTTCGCCCCGCTAGAACGGGTATTTATCTCTGCCTCGGCATTGGCGGCTCGTCCTCCAGAAGCTTAGGGTTTCGCCTCGAAGGAGAAAGAGGGGTCTGATTGGGGATGAGAGGGGAGTGTGGGGCTGGGGCTGGGTTTTGGTTTCTTAATCTTCCTTTAGTGGCCGCTCACCCCCTTCCTCTGTGCCTGGGCTACTGCGGGGCTCCTCCGTTCTCCTGCACCCTGGCCCGTCCTCCGTGTCTCTGCCCAGGGAGGCCCACGGCGAAGAGCCTGCAGGGGTGGGAACTTGTTCTTGTCTGGGCTCCCACGAGGTCTTAGCCATTAGGAGAGCCTTCACTCAGCCTCGAGCAATTCGTTACCCTTGAGCCGGCCCATATGGTGGCAGGCTCTACGCTTGCTCACCAGGTGTCCCTGCCCTTCCCTTCTAGAAGGGCCTTGTACCTCCTTGGTCTTTTGGCTCCGTGGTTGCCCCATGACCCCATCTCTTGCAGGGTTCAAGGAAGTTTCACGGGTTTGTAGCTTGTCGGCTTTACTGACTGTTGGCCTGGGAGCCATACTCTACCGCTCAGAGACAAGCGCCCCCTCCCGCACCCCCCTCATGTTTAAGGGACGCTGACGGGCGGGTGTTTTTCTCTCTCAGATGCTCTATGCACCGCAGAAGACTTGGAGAGCCCTTTCCATTTGTGTGTCTGGGACATGTTAGCGTAGACACGGGGCCATCGGGAGGACGGCACGGGCGCCGGCTAGCAGAGCGGCCCAGCAGGTTCTCCCCAGCCTTACTGAAGTGAAGCCTGCCTCCTGGGAGAACGCTGATCTGATTGTTAACGTATCATCTTTTTTCCATCATTTTAGACCCTGGAAGCTATCCTGAATTTCAAGTACTCTGGAGGGCCGGGCCACGTGGAAGGATATTACAGGAACCTCTCCCTGGGGCTGCACGTGGAGGCCGAGCCGTCTGTTTTCTTCACCCGAGTCAGCACTCTGCCGGCAACCAGGTAAACGGAGCTCGGCTCCATCGGCCTTTCTGTAGCCTCTGGCAGTACTGCCTCTGGAGTTCTGGCCTCTGTTGATCTCGGTGCCGGCGCTAGTCAAATCCAAACCATCGCGCCCCGTTGCTCAGCCGTCCTGGCAGTGGGTTCTGCGTGAGGAAAGCAGGCGTCACACAGAAGTGCCTGTGAGTGGTTGGGCTCTCCGCCTTCTCAGATGGCCTCACGGTGATGGTAGGGCTGCAGCGTGCGGCCTGTGCTTGTCGTTGTATGGGGCGCGTTCCCCACGCATTGCCCTGAGCCGCCCTGGCTTCTTTCCGGTTCAGTCTCCTGTTGGTAGGGGGTTCGGCAGCTAGCCCCATGTTCCGGGCACTCCTGGGGGAGTCCTACGTCTTTTTCTGTCTCACTGCTGGCATCCCAGTAAAACTGGGCCCCTCCAGGTTGTCCAGCATCTCGGCATCTCCGTGCGTGGAGCTCCCCGCCATCTGGAGCACTGGCCGCTTTCTGCCCAGGGAGCCCTTTTTACACCGAAGTTTTCTCTCCTACTTACTTCTCTAGGCCTAATCTTCTTTCAGGGAAGAGAAATCAGACAGAGTATATACTCCAAACCCCAAAGTGGCCAGAGGTCCTAGAGGCGTTTTTCTGGAAGGTGGGAAAAGGCCAGTTTCCCATCTCCAGCTTAGACTTAGGCTGAGCTGGGAGTGATGAGGTCCGAACACAGTGGAGGGTATTCCTGCTGCTCAGATGCTCGAGCCCACGGCCAGCAGCGTGTGGACAGCAGGTGCTGGTTAGCACGGGGTACTCGTCTGTCTTCGTGTCCAGGGGCGCCTTTCCTACGGGCTCAGGACGCAATGGGATAGTGCTGTTTATTCCTAGCAGAGTTGAGGCAGCAGCGGTGACCAGCCCCTCTGGTCTCCAGCTGGGGAAAGAGCATCACTGGCGGCAGCTCCTCCTCTCCAGTGGTTCCTGTCCTCCCCAGGGTAAGACAGACGGGTGTTGCTGCCCCTGTTAAGGTTGATAGAAAACTCCCTTTAAAGTGATACAGCCCCAAATAAGAAGTGTAGTTTTAGTTTATAGGAAAGACTATTTTTCTTCCCAGCCATTGGAGAACGGCTTCACAAGAATTAATGGCTTAGCTCGGGCTTTTTAGCATTACATTTCATCATCTGTCACTTTTTCAGTCCGTGGAGTAATAGCCTTTCTTGCCGAGGCTCGCCTCTGTTTTGAATTTGTTGTATAAAGCATCAAAGCGCTTGGCCCAGGGGGAGCTGTGGCCAAGACTGCTGCCAGACGCTGTTCCTGCTCCAGTGTCTCCGGCCCTTCCTGCGCGTTAGGGCTGCTCTGTGATGTACCTGCCACGCTTCCCTCGCATCCCCGCGCCGCCTGCTGCTGCTGCTCATATAAATAGTTCCTGGAAGCAGCACAAGTTGTCACTGAGTTGGGTTTGTTCCCCACTCTGGATGTCCAGCTTGCACGTCATGGCCCCTGCTGCTCTAAGTGACAATTTAAGATGAGAACAATGGCCCCACGTGGAATGGAGCGGACACACACTTGCAAGAGCCGGTGGTTAGCACAGGGCTGCTTGCCTCCCGAATCCGCACCTGCTGAGCCAACCCTTTCCTGTTGGCTTGCATGGTCGTCTTCCTGCTCTTGGGATGGAGACTGGATTTCTCCTAATCCTTCCTTTCCACCCCTGCCAAACCTAGTCCTCTCCAGATCCTGTGCGTTGAGCCTCTGAAAGGTCTCCAGATCGTCCCCTGCCTTCCATTGCACATCTTTCTCTTAAACCCTTACTCTGGTTTTGCTCCCACATCAACCTGTAATTACAGATGTTTCCACCTCACTGTCTGGCTTAAAGACTTTCCCAGTGCTTAGGAGATAAAGTTTGAGGTCGCTACTGTGATACTGAGGGTACTGAAAAATTTGACCCAGACCTTCCTCTGGAGCTCCAGTTCTGTTTATCCCCCAGTTCTCCCAACATCAAGTGGAGACTCTCCCGCGGTATGTCAGGACAGTTTCCTACAATGTGCCTTTGCATACATCCTTTTCTAAAACTCTTCTTAAACTATCATTCTTTTACTTAACCTTCTGGAAAATGTTTGTTGGCCATTAATGATCTGTGTCATCATTTTTTGTTAAATTTTCCTGAATATAACTATACAGAGTGGGTTGGTCCTTCTCTGGAAGTACTTCTATACTTCTAATAAAGTACTTACCAGACTGTGCACCTTTAAACCATCACCTTCAGTGTCTCATTTATTCTTAATATCAATACCTCCAATGTTTGACATGCTATATAAAGGATTCAGTGGGGTAAGAGATGGATAGAGCTTTGTCCTTGTGTTTCATCAGCCTGATAAAAGCTCATCAAGCAGGAATAATACCAAATGGAAACACGGGTCTATATTAAGGAATGTTGAATCCCAGAAATAGAAATAGCAAGTGAATAAATACCAAAGATTCTTCCCTTTGCTTAATTTCTTTAAGAGACTGTTGACTATTTAAAGAAAAAATAAGAGCATTTAATTTTGTAGTGCATATCATATATAGAAGTAAAACACTCAACAGGAAATAGCACAGAGAAATGGAGGGGAAATGGAGTAGAGGAGAAATGGTAGTTCTTACATGCTGTACATTACCACATTCTAGCTTCAGCCATATCATAAGTTAAAGGCACATATTGCACACCCTTCAGCAACCACATAAAGTGTGAATCGTCAGTCAGAAGACAGAAGATGGGTTACTAAAAATGCTTACTCAGAAAACCAGGCAAGAGGTGACAAGAAAGGAGTAAAGAATTAGGAATGTACAGTCAAATAGGAAACAGATAGCAATGTGGTTGACTTAAATCCAATGTACCAAGAATTATATTAAATGTAAATGGACTGAAGACTGTATTTAAAAGTGGAAGTTGTCAGATTGTATTAAAAAAAGGACTAGAGTCAATTACATGTTTCCTACCAGAAACTCAAAATTACATACAGTTGAAAAGCACAAAGATTGGGGGGAAGATATGCCACGCAAACAGTAATCATGAGAAAGTTGGCGTGGGTATGTGAATATCAAACAAGTAGATTTGTAGTAAAGGAGAAGAAGAGATAGGGTAATGTATATTGATAGATGGATCAAGTCATCACGAGTATGTAAGCCTAAATGCAAATGTACTTATAACTTCAAAATAAAACTGACATCTCAGGGAGAAATGGAAAATGCCACAATTACAGCTGAATATTTTGACCCCCGTATCTCAGTATTTGATAGACAAGCAGGCAGGAAACTAGCACAAATATAGGAGACATGCACAGTTCTGGTAAATAATCCCAGCTAACTGTTATTTATAGGATGCTAAATGCTTTTGTTAGAAAAGTTGAATGGTTCAAAACACAATACAGAGTAGTTATCATTGAAATAGAAAATGAAAAAAATATGTAAAGTCAATGCAACCAAAAGTTGATTCTTTGGGAAGATTAATAAAATTAATAAACCATAGTCAGGACAATCAGAATTAAAAAAGAAAGCACTATTACTAATACTGTGGATGAATCCTACAGATCATGTACACATTTAAAGAATAATAAAAAGTATTTTATGATAAATCATATTCCAATAAAATTTACCAATGGAAAATGCGTTAAATGACAAAAATTACTAAAGTTGACATGAGATGAAATAGAGTCCCTGACGTAGTCACATATCAGTTAGAGTTTAAAGTCTTAATTGACGTTAACTTGAGGCTCAGGTGATTTCACTATGAAATACATCAAGCTTTTAAGAAATAAGTAATACCATTTCTACAAAAATTCTTCCAGAAGTAGGAAGGGAGGGAATACTTCCAGTTTTCATTTTATGATGCTCTCTTCACCCTGATGCCAACCAAATCCAGGGAGAGACATTGTGAGAAAGTAAGTGCTGTGACCAGTGTGCATAACTGAAAAACCCAGAACCAAATGCTAGTAAGTCAGCTCCAGCAGTAGAAGAGAGAACACGGTGTGGACAATTCAGGTTTCATCCAGCAATTCAGGTTTCATTCCATGGTCCTTTGACCATGGAAAAATCAGTCCATGATGTTACTCTACCAACAGAATAAAGGCCAGAAATAAGATGTCAACTGATGGGAAAAGACCCCTCTGACAAAATTCAACAATTCTGATAGAAACTGTCTGTAAACAAGGCTTGGAGAACTTCTGCAACCTAGTCTAGGGTGTCTACAAACCCGTAAATTACATAGTTGATTCTGTACTTAATTATGAAGGCTAGCACTGTTTCTCTAGGCTAGCATCAGTCAAGGTAAGTATGTTTGCTCTTGCCAGTATAGTCATTACTTTTCTGCCAGTTCTATCTAATCAGAGCAACGAGATGAGAAAAGAATGAGCGCTGTAAACATTGGAAACGCTGAATAGTTATTGTTTGTTTGTGTGATACGTGTGATCATTTACATGTAGAGCTACCAGGAGATCTACCATGCCAAAGAGATTACCAGAACTAGTAAGTCAGGTTAGTCAGATTGTAGGATGATGCCATGTTATATTCAGAAACCAATTATAGATTTATGTATTAGCAATTAATTTGAACATGAAATTTTGAAAATATTTATATTGCAGCAACATATAACACATAAGGCTAAATCTTTGTACATATGATCTCTACCTTGAAAATGACAAAACACAGGTCAGGGAAATTAGCACTTAAAAAAATTGGAGCGGTATACCATGCTTATTGATTGGAAGAATCAATTTTTGCTAAGATACTAGTTTTCCCAAATTGATTATAAATTCAGTGCAATTTCAATCAAAATCCCAGCAGGGTTTTTTTTAAAAATATTTTATTTATTTATTTGACACAGAGAGAGCGATCATAAATAGGCAGAGAGGCAGGCAGAGAGAGGAGGGGGAAGCAGGCTCCCGCTGAGCAGAGAGCCCGATGCGGGACTCGATCCCAGGACCCTGAGACCATGACCTGAGCTGAAGGCAGAAGCTTAACCCACTGAGCCACCCAGGTGCCCCCCAGCAGGATTTTTTTTTTTTTTTAGTGCAATTGACATGTTGTTTTAGAAATTATTTCAAAATGGAACAGGCTACTGCCAATGGACTAGACACAGCTTTTGACAAAAAAAGAAGTTGGAAGGTATAGGGTATGATTTTAAGACTTAATATAAAGTTAGAGTAATTAAGAGAGTGCTATTAGATAGACAAGGGGATTGATAGATCATACTAGGTACTGTAGAAATAGACTTTCTCATATACGATCAAATGCCTCTGTTTAAAGACTTACTTATTTGAGAGAGAGCACAGAGGGGAGGGGCAGAGGGAGAGTCCTGATCAGATTCCATGCTGAGCGTGGGGCCCATCATGGGCCTCGATCTCATGACCCTGAGATCAGGACCTGAGCCCAAAGCAAGATTCAGGTGCTTAACCAACTGTGACTGCCACGTACTCCTGATCAACTGACTTTTAGAAGGTATGAGTAGAACTTCTTATGGAATGAAAACATCTTTCAAGAAATCATGCTGGAAGAACTGAGTACACATCACACACAAAAACTCATTTGAGATAGATTCTAGATCTAAATGAAAAAAACTTTATAAACCTTTTAAAAGAAAAAGTAACAAAGTATCTTGGTAACTTTGGTGCAAAGATTTCTCAGATGGGATCAGAACCTACTAACCATAAAACAGAAAGCTGATTAAATGCATTTTATCGAAATTAAAAACTTTACGTCATCAAAAGGCAGGCTCCATGCTGGGAGAAAATGTGTGTTACACACGTGTGCAACAGAAGTCTTCTATCTGACGTACGTAATGAAGTCTTAAAAATAAACCCTAAGAGACAATGGGCTGAAGATTTGAACAGAGACTCACCAAGGAAGGTATACAGACGGCCCACGCTCACCTGAAAGTACTCCGCATCATTCATCATCGGGGAAGTGCGTGGTAAAACCACAATTCGATGCCACCGTCTACCCGGTAGCGCTGCCGAACTTAAGACTGACCACATCTGGTGCCGTTAAGAACGTGGAGGGGCAGGAGCCTTTGTAAATCACAGGAGAGTAGCACAGCACACGTGTCGTCTGGCCATTTCTCGCCAAGTGTGATGTCTGCCTACCCAGTGACCTTGCAGGGGCCTTGCTCAAGAAATATCAACATTTGTCTTCACAGAAAGACTCCTGTAAGAGTTTCCGTAACCGCTTTCTCTGTAGTAACCCCAAACTGGAAGCCGCTCCAGGTGCCAGTCAGCAGGGCACGTGTAAACGCTGCAGTGCATCCTGTGCGGGGGGACATTCCTCCAACAAAGTGAGCCACTGGGACGCGCAGCAACACCGAATAAGCTCAAAATCGTGATGCCAACCGCTGCGCAACCTCATTTATGCCTGTTTCTAGTAGAGCAGGAGCAGAAGTCTGGACCGCGGCGGGCTGCAGGCTGAGGGGGAGCAGGGCAGGGACGGACTTGCAGGGATAGGGTCGCTGTCCCGCTGTGCCTGGGACTTCCCAGGTTTTAGCTTAGAAATGCCCTTGCCCTGGGAGAGCCCTCGGTGCTGGGCAATCCCAAGCAGGTGGTTGCCCTAGAAGGAAGAACATCTTTTGAGTTGTTGAAGCCTTATGTATCTTGGCGGAGGTGAGGTTGCAGGATTGTAGCAAATGCGTACATGTATATGTAACTGGAGAGAACACCTGTTTTGTTTTGTTTTTGTCTTTATCTGGAGAAGGCTGGGAATACAGCCTAGGAGATGAAAGTGTCTTAATGGTTGAAGAATGAGTAGGGTTTTACCAGCCATTCCCTGGGAAGAATGGCAGAGGGTTGCTAACTGTTGTTTCCGTTTCCTTGGCCAGATTTTGAGGCCTGTGCAGCCCACAGTCTGATTACCAGTCCTGGGGCCTCAAAGCTTGGCACCCGTGGCTGTGGTAGGGCCACAGGAAACTTACGGAACGACTGAACGAGCGTAGGGAGTCCTTGATTTAATGGTTTGACTTAGGATTATTCAACCCTGAAATGGTGTGAGAGTGGTCTGAACTTAGTAGAAACTGTTCTTGGAAGTTGGAATTTGGTTTTCCCGGTCCAGTGATATGCAGGTACTTGCTTGTTATGCTGGGCAGTGGTGGGGAGCTGGGGCTCCCAGACAGCCAGTGATTACGAGGGTCAGTACCCTGCAGACTGAGAGCTGTTCTGCACACACACGGCCCTTCTGTTTGTGACTTCCAGCGCAGTGTTCAGTAAATTACGTGAGACGTTATCAAATGGGCACTGTGAGATGTTTTTGCCGAACTGTGGACTAATGTCAGTGTTCTGAACACATATAAGGTAGGCCAGGCTCAGCTGTGATGCTCAGTAGGTTAGTGTATCAAATGCGTTTTGGATTATGATATTTTCAGCCTGGGATGGGTTTATTAGGGTGTTAACTGCGTCATAACTGCAGATCTGAAGATGCAAAATACGAAGACTACACTTATTCCCTTGCCTCTGGTGTAAAAGGCATGACTTAAAAAAAAAATGATTTAAGCTCTTTTTTCCTTAGAGACCCATATAATTGCACGGCCTGGAACTTAGCAGAATTATCATGCATTTAACGCGGGCACTTGGTTTTTCAATATTTGCCCTTCATAGAATTTGATGCGACACGGTGTGTTGTTTTTCATCTTACTCCCAGATGAAGATTTCACTGTTAGCGTCTGTCATTTTCAAGTCAAGTGTCCCCAGAGATGGCTTATTTCAACACACTTGCGTTCTAAATAAGGTCCAGAGAGGGCATGCGGTTCACCCGGTTCCTCCCAGCGTGTGACATGGCTTCGGGGCCTCTGCAGCACACACAGCTGCGTGACCTCCAGTACCTGGAGCCTGGGCGGAGACTCCAGCTGCTCTTGGAGCAAAGGGAAGCCAAGCAGACATCGGAAGAGAACCGTCGCTGGCACAGACCGAGCCTACGCTACTCTACAGCCGAAACGCACAGGGATGGGAAGCTGTTGTGCTCCCTGGGTGGTTTCAGTGTCTGCTGCTGTCATGAACGTTGATGACGTAGGCAGGTTTTCTCACTGGTGGTTTTCAAATGTTAGTGTTTTGGGAGAGAGAGGGAGGGATATTCTATTTACTCAGGGTCTGCTGTATTCTAGAGGGTCCTGGGTCTGGGGCTCAGTGCCCCATAAAGCCCAGAGAACCCTTTGTGGGGGGCATTGTGTCAGGAAGCGTGGCCATAGCCTGAGCCGACTGTCCACAGGGAGGAAGTGTGGGGTGCACTGGGGTCTCTGCCAGCTGGTCTCTGAACTCGGAGCGCTGGGCTCTTCATTCGGCCCCTTACCCCGCCATGTCCTTGGAGGTGGCCGGCTCTCCCAGGTCCGCCTCCTGCCCCGCCGAGCACTCAGCGCGGCCCTGCTCACCTCACCGGGCTGAGGGTACAAGCGCGTTAGGTCCTAGAGGACGCAGATGTGTTCTTGACAGCAAAGCACAGGAGGGCAGGTGGGGTTCCGTGGCTCTTCCCCACAGCCCCCCAAGGCTTTACATAGGTCTCAGCTGACTTCCATTTAAGAGGTCAGTTACGTTGAGATTCACAGAGTTGGCTGGTGTGTTGCCAGGACCAGACTGAAATGGATCAGGCAGCGCCGCTCCTGTCTCCGTGCCCAGCTTTCCTCCTGCCCGAGGAGCAATTTCTTTCTAGCCTGTTAAATAAATGATCCGATCTCCTACATTGCTCCTTGGAGCTGTGTGAAAAATACCGTCCCCTGAGCGGGGCGTGGGGTGTGATCATTATTACATTATTAATAGAAATCATGCCACTTGACACAGCACAGCACTTATCTGTGGCCATTTAGGAAAATTCCGTTTCCTCCCACGGGGTAAGATGGCTCAACTCTGTGGGGAACTTGTGCTCACAGACCCATGGTGTAGGCATTCTTAATGTTGGGTTGTATCATGGTAGGTCTTTCTCACCTTGCTACATTTATTTATTAAGTTGCTTTACGTTTAACCAGACTTTAGAATTTTAACAAGCCCCGGGATTCAGAAGGAAGCGTGCCCGTGTCTGATTTCAGATGTTGATGCCGTTGCTTATTTGCACTGTGGTCTTGAGCAAATCGTTTCTGTTGCTACCGAGATGACACCGATCTCGCAGCGTTGTGGTGAAGTTTTAAACGTGTCCATCAAGTGCTAACATAGTGCCTGTCTGGAGGCAGCGCGCCGCAAAACATGGTTGGCAATGTTCTTGCTTGTGTGTGCCCCTGCGGGTTCCAGCTCTGTGCCAGACTCTGGGGGTGAAGGGGTGAGTCGGGCCTGTGAACGCACACAGACTTGCTGCGACGGGCCCCACGGGCTTCCTTGGGGTGTCCCTCCTCTCAGCATGTTCGAGCGGCAGGTCCGTCTGCCTGTCCCCCACCTTACGGCCAGCTCTCTGAGGGCGAGCACTTGTGGATGTGCTGCTGTCTCGGCAGCATCTCTCCAGTACACCATTCAGTAAATGTCGCTGTGTGGATGGGAGCAGCACGTGGTGGAAGCCGGAGGAGAACAGTTGGACTTGGCTTCGGGGGTTACAGGAGACGTGACACTAGTTCTCGGGGGGCGGTGCAGACAGGACAGTGCCCGACCTCCCCTGTGACAGGGAGTGATTGGGGGGGGGTGCGCACACCGAGAGGTGGGGTGGGCCACGGCCACTGCTGCTGGGGGTGTGTCTTAGCCTGGCTTGGCCCCGCCCACCCAGCATGCCCCAGAGAGCGGCTGCGTCTTTCGTACACACGTCCTTGTGACCAGTTACCCCGAGGGAGCAGAAGGCTCGTTCCTCTTCCTCTCCTGAGCGACAGAAGGTGAGACGGTGTTTGCAGTTCCGTTGGTCTGATTCAGTCCCAGGTCAGGTTTCTTTTTTTTTTTTCAATTTATTTTGAAATAGTTACAGATTCCCAGGAAGTTGCAAAAAAATGTGCAGGGCAGTCCTGTGCAGCCCACACCCCCTTTCCCAGGAGGACAAAAAGTGTGTCTGTGGTTGGGAAATGTAGAAAATAAATACTGAAAAGAAGGACTTTAAGGGCCAAATTAAGACCCTTGTAATATTTACTGAACGTTCCAAGTTTTTTCTAACATCCAGGCAATAGCAAGGTATTTGATGTCAACGAGATGTAATAAGTGTGAGAGGACTGGTCCCCAGATAAAGGGCTCCTGGAGAGAGTATGTTCAGGGCTTGGCGCCGGGGTCCGTGCTCGCGGAGCCCGCTTCGACTTCAGCAGGGACGGCCCTGCTCCCTCTGGGGAGCTCCTGTCCTTCAGATGCTGCTCTCGGTCATTGCTTCCCATCTCACACCCTTCTGGAGGATGGCCAAGCCCAGGGAGGGGGACTCGCCTTCTTGCCCTATGGGAGGTGCAGGGGGCAGTCCAGCCAGGGAACCTATGCCGGTGGGCCACGAGACAGGGCGGCCCACCACTGCCTCGGTGACATCTCTTCGGCAGTCCCCCCAAGCTCGGGCTATGAGGCATGACCAGGGGGACAGGAGGAAGGCTGCCTTGCTTCTTGGAGAACCTGTCTGGCTGGGGTTGCCAGCCACACACAGCCCCCAGCCTCCAGGTGCATGGCCGTCAGCAGTCAGCATGTCGTCTAGCCCACCCCACACGGCGGCTTGTGTCCTCTGAAATGAGGAGCACACCTTCCGTTGTCTTTCCGACTTCTTTTTTTTTTTTTTTTTAATTTTTTTTTCAATTTATTTATTTTCAGAAAAACAGTATTCATTATTTTTTCACCACACCCAGTGCTCCATGCAATCCGTGCCCTCTATAATACCCACCACCTGGTACCCCAACCTCCCACCTCCCCGCCACTTCAAACCCCTCAGATTGTTTTTCAGAGTCCATAGTCTCTCATGGTTCATCTCCCCTTCCAATTTCCCCCAACTCCCTTCTCCTCTCTAACTTCCCATGTCCTCCATGCTATTTGTTATGCTCCACAAATAAGTGAAACCATATGATACTGGACTCTCTCTGCTTGACTTATTTCACTCAGCACAATCTCTTCCAGTCCCGTCCATGTTGCTACAAAAGTTGGGTATTCGTCCTTTCTGATGGAGACCTAATACTCCATAGTGTATATGGACCACATCTTCCTTATCCATTCGTCTGTTGAAGGGCATCTTGGTTCTTTCCATAGTTTGGCGACCGTGGCCATTGCTGCTATAAACATTGGGGTACACATGGCCCTTCTCTTCACTCCATCTGTATCCTTGGGGTAAATACCTAGGAGTGCAATTGCAGGGTCATAGGGAAGCTCTATTTTTAATTTCTTGAGGAATCTCCACACTGTTCTCCAAAGAGGCTGCACCAACTTGCATTCCCACCAACAGTGGAAGAGGGTTCCCCTTTCTCCACATCCTCTCCAACACATGTTGTTTCCTGTTTTGTTAATTTTGGCCATTATAACCGGTGTAAGGTGATATCTCAATGTGGTTTTAATTAGAATCTCCCTAATGGCTAGTGATGATGAACATTTTTTCATGTGTCTGCTAGCCATTTGTATGTCTTGATTGGAGAAATGTCTGTTCATATCTTCTGCCCATTTTTTGATGTTTGCCTGTTTCATGTGTGTTGAGTTTGAGGAGTTCATTATAGATCCTGGATATCAACCTTTTGTCTGTCTTCGATATCAGCCACAGCAACTTCTTTCAAGATATGTTTCCAAAGGCAAAGGAAACAAAAGCGAAAATAAACTTTTGGGACTTCATCAAAATCAAAAGCTTCTACACAGCAAAGGAAACAGT
Source organism: Mustela putorius furo (assembly GCF_011764305.1). Lineage (NCBI taxonomy): Eukaryota > Metazoa > Chordata > Mammalia > Carnivora > Mustelidae > Mustela > Mustela putorius. Next base: position 38,079,506 of record NW_025421322.1, on the reverse strand, counting down.
GAAAAAAACAAAGAGGCAACCCACGGAATGGGAGAAGATATTTGCAAATGACAGTACAGACAAAAGGTTGATATCCAGTATCTTTCCGACTTCTGACATGCTATGCACCTGTAGAGGCCAGCAGGTGGGGCTGAGCCCATCTTGGGCCGGAGCAGCTGGACATTCCTTCCATCTAGACTGGTGTTGGCTCCATGTGTTCACGCTCTCTGGGTCCGGGTGCACTGCCTCCCAGGGACTCCCTCCCAGTGTTGTGTTTCTGCTCACAGGTGTGTCTTCAGGGGACTTTCATATCTTACTGATACGTAGTATTAAACTATTAGTAAAGTCGATAGTTTTAAGTGATCCATATTTTATCAGAGAAGAGTATATCATTAAATGTTGCAAGCTGATATTTGTTTTGTATCAGCATACCTGCTAAAGACAGTTAAAGTTTTCCCATTTAACAAAAAAATACATGAATATATTTTAAAAGTCTCACGTATAAACTTCAGTGAAATATGCCTATGTCATGGAGCACAGGTGGCTCAGTCGGTTACATGTCTGCCTTCGGCTCTGGTTGTGAGCTTGGGGTCCTTGGATGGAGTTCGGTGTCGGGCTCCCTGTTCGGCGGGGGGTCTGCTTCTCTCTCTCTCTCCCTGCTCGTGAGCTCTCTCTCAAATGAATTTAAAAAAAAAATCTTTTTATAAAAGTGCCCGTCATGTTTGATTTAGGGACGGAACACATGCGTCAAGGTAGATTCCATAAAAGCAACAGTTGGCCAAACTTTCTTTGCAACCTTATGTGTAGAATTCTTGCATTTTGCATTTTTTAAGTTTCCTGGTTTGTTCAGTCATTGTGAAGTGAATCTGCACGGTGACGCACGAGGTGACTTCAGGTAGTTATTTGCGAGTGCTTCTCTATAGGCAGTCCTGTTCCCATTCGGCTTGCCGTCATTCCCGGAAAATGAAAAGCCACATTGGACGTGCTCATCATTATGCATTGTCTTCGTGAGGCACAGGTGTCTTGATGTGCCCAGCTCACAAACCTGGTGACAGTCACCTGAGGCTCAGTCACACACTCCCCGGCTCCTGGCTCTTACCCACAATGTCTTCTGCGTACAGGCCAGGTGATAGAACAGACACTGAGTGGAGGGGTCTTCGCAGCCCCTTGGTGCAGTGCCAGTCTGTTAGAGAGGAGCCAGTGCTGTGACCGAGCCCTGAGCACATTTCTCTGAATGGCAGTGGCTCCTCGGCGTGGGCGTCCTGGCCCCTCAGCCTCTTACGAGGGTGCTTCGTATTTGAGCATCTTCACTGAAACGTCATGTACGCCCCATACGGTCCCTGCACTCACACTGTATGTTAGTGTTTTTCGGAGAGTAGAGTTGTTCAGTCATCACTGCAGCCAAATCTAGAACTTTCCATCCTCCCAGAAGAAGCCCCACCCCCATTACCAGTGGCTCCCATCCTCCATCCCAGGCAACTGCAAACCTCTGCTCTGTCTCTGCTTATCTGTTCTCAGTGTTTCATGTAAGTGGAATCATACGGTCTGTGAATGTCTTCTTCCTCTTAGCATAATGTTTTCAAGGGTCACCCATAGTGAAATACTGTCCTGCCATTCGTTTTTACGGCTAAATAGTTTTCCATTACTGGGATACACTCCATTTTGTCCATTGTTCATTTGCTGATGGACACTGGCTTAATTCCTTTTGGGAGCCGATACGAATAATACTGTTTTGATATTTTATGTACCAATTGGTGTGTAGATACTGTTTTCATCTCTCCTGGGAATGCCTGGGGTGGAGTCATTGGATCACACGGTAACCAGATTTCCTCATTAAGGCACTGCCGGGCTGGAAGGCCAAGGGGCCGCACCATTTTGTGCTTGCGCTGAAGGCTCCGGTTTCCGCATTGTCCTGCTGACGTTTGTTGTTTGGTGTCTTTGTAATTACAGCCAACCCAGGTCGCTTCTCCTATAGGGACGTTTTTTGAAACATATTTAAGAACTTACTGACTGGAAAGTTAGAAACAGAGATACTTCCTGCCATCCTCAAACTGGGTATGGATTTTTTTTTCTGGAAAGAAGACAGACTAGGAAAATAGGACGTCTTACAGGATTTTGAGAAAGGGCCACACGAATCTGGCCAGCGGTGTGTGTGGCCATGCCTGCCTGTTTTGGTTTTGTGTTTGCTCACTTGACTGCACTCCCTGGGATGACCGAGCATTAATGCTGGGAGCCTGGGCGGCCCCACGGACACGACTGGATTCTGGGGGTCAAGGAGAGAAAGAGCCCCACTTACTTTCTGGTTGAGGCTCAACAGGTTTTAGATAAGACTCACACCTTGGCGTGGGAAATTCTTGTGCTCGCTTTTAGCTGAGTCACCATGGAATAATTAGCTGCGATTGTGTTGTTGGCAGGGCTGTGTGCCTTCCCTTTGCTGACACCGCTGAGCTGAGAGCAAGCGCCACCTCTCGTGTCTGTGACATCACGTCCAGTCCTTTGTCCTCCTTGGAACTTAACAAGGCACCTTCACCTATTTTTCCATTCACGCCTCCTAATAACCTGATGATAAAGACATTCTTGTCTCCCCCGGGGAAACTGAGGCTCAGAGAAATTCAATGACTCGCTTAAGATGTTACAGCCATCAAGCTACAAAACTGGTATTCACAACAAATTTTATGCACGAAAGCTCATCAGACTTATGATGTTAATTTTTAAATTGCAACAATTAGAAAAATTTAAATTGGCATACAATAAAGTTGACTTTCTGGTGTATAGTTTTTTGAGTTCTAAGTCACTTGTACATTCATTGATTCACCATAATCAGGATAAAAAAACAGTCTATCACCCCCCCCCAAGTTTCTTCATTGTGCTACCCTTTGCTTACCCTGCCCCACCCCTCCACAGGTGTCCATTGATCTGTTCTCCACTGGGGGCTTGACTTTCCCAGATGGTTATGTAAATGTAACCATGCTGTATGTAACCTTTTGAAAGTGAGGTTTTTCACTGACCACATTCACTGACCACATTGAGGTTTTTCACTTTTCCACTGGGTAGGTGTACTGTAGTTTGTGAATTCTCTCACCAGCTGAAGGACATTCTGGATTGTTCCTAGCTCTTTATGATTATGAATAGACCTGCTATAAATACCTTTGAATAGTGCTTTTGTGAACATAGTTCTCATCGGGAATTTTTTTATGGCCTGTGGTCTGTGTGGTCTGTCTCCTGGTCAGTGTTGCCGAATGCTTGAGAGGTGTGTTTTCTGTTGCTGTTGGATGGAATCTTCTCTCAGTGTTAGTCAGACGCAGAGGGCTGATGGGTTGCTTCTTCTGAATCCTTGCTGATTTTGTGTCTGCTTGCTATGTCAAATTGCTAAGAGAGGAGTGAAGTCTTCAACACTGATTTTGTGAGTTTCTGCTTTCAGCTCTCTCAGTTTTTTCTTAATGTATTTTTGGAGCTTCTGTAGCTCGGTGGATTTATGTTAAGAATTATTACGTATTCTTGGTGAATTAATGCTTTTGTCATTGTATGACCTTCCTTTTTATCTCTGCTTATTTTCCTGCTTTTAGCCTGTTCATCATATTTAAAGTGGATTTATTTTAGATAACATATGGTTCAATCTTGTTTTCTTAGTCTATCCTGACAGTCTCTATTAATTACAGTGTTTAGGCCATTTATATTTAATGTAATTCTTCATATGTTTGGATTTAGATTTATCTGTATTTTTCTTCTAAAGGATTTAGACAGTTATATGCTCTATTTGAAATTTTTTCAGCTCTTCAATCTATTTTAAATTTATTTTTGTTTATGGTGTGAGGTAGGGATATCATTTCTTTGTGTGTCTGCCTACACTTGCAGACCAGCAGTATTTATTGAATCTTCCCGTTGATCAGTGCTGCTACTTCAGTCCTTATATCTAGTTTCCTTATATTCATGGATCTGTTTCGGGGCTGTTTTTTCCATTGATGTATTTATAAATCGCTGCCCCCAGCAGTGCCTTCATTGCTACAGTTTTACGACATCTCTTGATGCCTGGTTGGCCAAATCCCTCCCAAACAACTTCCTGACCATTGTTCTCTATGTTCCTGACCCTTTGGTCTTACATATAAATTTTAGAATCAGTGTGTCAACTTTGATCAAAACAAACTGTTTTGAAACTCTGTTGGGATTTTATATTGAGTTTCATTGAATTTATAGACATTTTCAAAAGAGGCAACTTATTTAAAATATTGTCTTCCCACCCTGGAGTATAACGCATTACTGTGTTTATTCTTTATCTTTAACACCATTCTATAAAGCTTCAAAACTATTCTACATAAACATTCTTCAAGCATTTTAAAAAAGATTTATTCCTTTTATCCATTTTGAGTTTATCTTTGTGTACAGTGTAAGAGAATGGTTGAGTTTCATTCTTCTGCATATAGCTGCCCAGTTTTTCCAGCACCATTTATTGAAGAGACTGTCTTTTTTCCACTGTATATTTTTTCCTGTTTTGTCGAAGATTATTTGACCATACAGTTGAGGGTCCATATCTGGGCTCTCTACTCTGTTCCACTGGTCTATGTGTCTGGTTTTATGCCAGTACCATGCTGTCTTGGTGATCACAGCTTTGTAGTAAAGCTTGAAATCAGGTAGCATGATGCCCCCCATTTTATTTTTGTTTTTCAACATTTCCTTAGCGATTTGGGGTCTCTTCTGATTCCATACAAATTTTAGGATTATTTGCTCCACCTCTTTGAAGAATACTGGTGGAATTTTGATCAGAATGGCATTAAAAGTATAGATTGCTCTAGGCAGTATAGACATTTTAACAATGCGCTGCTATTATAAATATTCTTTCTTAAAAATTATTTTGTAACTGTTTCAGTTGATATAGAAGAAAGTTGTTCGTTCTGTGGATGTGTCTTTACCTGCTGTTCAGCAGCCTTTTGAATGTATTTTTCCTCACTTTACAGAATGATTAAACGTTTTATTTTGTAAACTCACCTCCTCTTTCCCGGCCCTCTCTCATCACAATGGTGTGATTTCCGTGAAAGTGAGAGTCACTTTTTTTCGTTGCCGTCCATATTCTCAGAGCCTGGAACAGTGCCTGGCACACAGTGGGGACTCAGCAGACGTTGTATTTGTCAGAGAAAAGTAGCACAGTTCCGAATTCTCAACAGACAAAACAGTGCACACACGCTCGATTGACGCTGGTTCATATGCCCTACCCTCTTTGCCTGGACACCATCGTCCCCTTCCCCGGCAGCTGGACCTGTCCTTCTAAGACTTGCTCCCATCTCGTTCCTCTAGGAAGCTTTCCTGGGTTTTTCTATACTTCGGAAGGGCAGAACTGGAACAAAATAAGACAATATAGAAAAAGCTGGAATTAAAGTAACTATGCTCAGGTGGAGCCTAAAACTTAAGACTATCCAGAGTGACGCAGAGAGATACACAGAGTAAGGACATTGTGGTGGGTACAAAATGCTCCTTTTGGAGGTCAGGGAATGGAATTAATTTGTGAACAATGGACAGAAAGCAGAGACCTGCCAGTACATCACGAGGCTGACAATTAGGAGGAACGGAAACACTGGATCAGGAGGCCCCCACACTCAGTGAGTCAGAAGAAACAGAGGACACAGAAGGGTGATGTTCTGTTGTTCGTGCCCGTGCAGTTTTCTAACTGCTACGTTCTGTGAGTGCAAACAGTATATATCCCAGTCTTTTCTTCCCTGCTTTTAAAAATCACTTCAATTTTCCTCCTCTGATAAATGTCTTACGAATTCCCATTCCTGATGAAAGATTTTGCTGTGATTAAAGATTTCATGAAGTTATGACAAAGGCAGAATAGATCTTCATTCTTGAAAGCTCATTTTTCTGTGAGCCGAGTGAGGAGGCCTTTTGCACGCAGCTGTCAGAGCTAATGAATATTTTCCAAGTGCTGAACCTCTGGGGGAAACACTCCCACTCAGAGAACCTCGAATCAACCAGTGTGAGCCTGCTTTTCTGAGGACACGTGATGTGACTCCTCACAGCGGCGCTCCGCAGAGACGGGAGAGCCGCTCTCTTCCCCGCCCCCACTGCGCACGGGTGCTGCGTGCACCCCTCCAACGGTCGGCGTTTACAGATGCCCCGCGGCCTCTGATGGGGTGATGGGTGTGTGTGCATGGGCACAGGTCTGTGTGCCCACGTCCCTGGCTGGGGCACTGCACGCTTCCCCACCTCAGTTCCCTTCTCTGGACAGAACAGACAGGTTTGGAATATTTGTTTCCAACTACATGGAAAGCACAGGATTTTGAGTTCTAAGTCTGCAGTGTTGGTCACCTTACTGGCGTTGTGGCCATGCGCCAAGCCTCACTCTCCCCACCTGCGCGGGGATCTGGGGACACGGCCTTGAGGGCGTCGAGATGAAATGAAGAGCTGGACGCCCCAGCTAACGGGGCTGTTGGCAATCTGCCCTTCCTTTGCTACCAGAAAAGTCTTGAGAAGTAAATTTGAGAATTGAGATGCCCTTGGGAGGGTCATATTCTGAAGACACAGTAAGCTGAGGGAGAACCAGGGCACAGATCCTTTCCGGAGTCTGTGGTCCTCCCTCACTCCAGAATGACCTCTGCGTCTGTGGCTGACTTCCGTGTCTGCTCCAGCGTGGGTACGGCGGTCCCGTCCAGTTCACACACACGTGACTCCTTGCCGTGCGCCCGCTGGGACACATGGCATTCACCACACCTGTGACGGGAGTCTCACAATGGAGACTAAGGCAGACGATGCATGTGCGGTTGGGTTTTGTTCCTCACGAGTAGCTGATGAGTCCGGAGGGGCAGAGGCTCTGGGTGGCCACTTCAACCACTAAAGGTGCCACAGTGTCCCAGACCCCTCTTGGCCCCACTTGGGTCCACAGCCTCAGTGCCCCCAAGCGGGTGCTGAGCTGCTTGGCATCCTGGTCATCTCGGGGCAGGGAGGGACTAGGGACCCTGAGAGGTGACACCTTCTCTTGGGGACAGGTCTTTCTTGGCCTATCCTTACCGGCTAGACCTTGGTTTCAGGGACCTCTCCTGTGGCAGGGGCCCCTGAGCTTGAGTGTATTAGTGTTTACTTTCTGGACCAGAGAAGTCGAAGGAGGGGAGGTGTCAGGAGGGCGGGGGTGAGTAAACCTACAGCGCCTTCACAGCTCCGAAGGGAAGGCTCGTGGCAGGGGCGCACACGCACAGCAGGGATCCGGTTCTGCGCGTGCCCGCGCCCGGCACCTGGCTCTGTACCTGCGGACGGCGGCACACACCTGACTCGGTCATGACTCAGACGCCAGGTTGGTCGGTCAGCTCTGTGTGCCGCATGCTTTCCCTGGCGGTCCTACTTCCGGGTCCGAGTTCTAGTCCTCACAACCACGAGCCTTGGGCAGCCTTGGTCACCTTCTAGGCCACTTGGTTGGTCAAGGCATGCCAGGCTGTGCACATGTGTCCCCAGGACCAGGGAGGCTTTGATGCCCAAACCCATTTTGCAGACTTCTGTTAGTTCAGAGTGAGCGTCCGGGACACTTTGTGTGCCGTTTTGTCAAATGCACCTCTGCCTTCCTTGAGCGGTAGCAGGTCTTTTGGGAGGAGAAAATGTCTCCATTGTTCTCGTCTGGCTTCCAGAAGATCCTCATTCCTCTCCTGTCTTCTGTGCAGCTCCCGGCAGTGCCACCTGCTCCTGGACGTCTTCAACTCCACGGAGCACGAGCTGACGGTCAGCGCCCGCGGCAACGAGGAGCTCGTCCTGCACGCCGGCGAGTGCCAGCGGTGAGTGTGCCCTCCGTCCACCTGCGGTGCCGCGGTGACCCTCCCTCCGAGACCCCAGAGGGAAGTCAGGTTTGTCTCTCTCTCGGGGGAACCCTGGTCGCGATCAGGGGTCCCGGAAAGATTCTGAAGTGGCTTCAACTTGGAGACAGGTGTGAGGTCAGGGCGAAGCCGAGGGGTGGCCATCTAAGGAACCGGGTGCCTGCTCCGGACCCCCCCCCCACCCGCCTCAGGCCCTGAGGCACCTGGGCAAGATGTCACTTTCACTTCTTAAAGCTGTACCTGGGAAGCATTGGCCTTGACTGTGGGGCCTCTATCAGTATCAGTAGGAAGTGCCTGAGGAATTCCACAGTAGGGCAGGCAAGGCTTAGGTCTCAGGGAGGGGGAGGCGCCACCCAAGCCCAGTCCCCAGAGGGCACAGAGGGGGCTCCACTGGGCCCTGGCATGGAGCCAGGCCCTGGGCCATACCTCACAGGAGGTGAGGTAGAAGTGAGAGCCGTCCAGGAGTGAGGCCAGGCCACACGGCGTGCCCCGAAGGCTGCCGGAGTTCCGCTCTGGGGGCCCCTTCCCAGGCCCCCGCCCCCATCGGCCGGGCCTCTCCCCAGACCCACTGCCGTGTCTCCGTGTCCCGCTTGGATATTGGGGCCTGCCCTTTGAGACAGAATGAGCATTGGGATGAGATGTAGGTGCAATACAATTTTTATTTTTAATTGAAAAATACTTCTCACATGGGGAAAATACTTGAGAAAGCAGCACACACGGGTCCCAGACATAAGCCCTTTGTTCACTTTTATCTGCCCCAGATCTCTCTGTCTCGTTCTGCCTGCCTCCTTCCCTTCTCTGCCTTGTCTGTGTCGTTCTCTTATTTTAAGGAAATAAAACGTTTAAAAAAAATAGCTAACATTAACAGAGTCAGTGGGGGAAATGTAATTTTACTCCACACTCACCAGAAGGAATGTCAGAGAACCGCCTGTGGCGAGCGCCGGTGCAGAGGGGAAGGTTCAGGAACCCGCGTGTTTTGGCGGGTAGGTGAGTGCGTGTGGCCGCTTTGAGGAGGGTCTGTGGTTTCTTACAAAACCAAACATACACCTACTCGGTGCCCAGCAGTTCCAACTCCGGTAATTTATTCAGAAAAAGTTTAAATGTTTATCACAAGAAGACCTACACGAGAATGCTCATGGCCAGAAAATAGAATCCAGATGTCCATGACGGGAGACTGGGTAAGCAAAGGTGGCATTTTTTCTGCAATTGGAATGATACTCAGTGACTAAACGCAGCATATCCCTAAAGCCTCAGCAGGGGGGCTCCAGGAACAGAGCCCCACATGAGGGGAGCCTCCCCGAAAAAAGCAGGTACCACGGGACGCCATTCACCCAAGTCCCAGAACGAGCAGCCAACTCGTCTGCCGTGGAAGGAGCAGAGCGTCACTTGCCTCTGGAGAGCTCGGGTGGGCTTCTAACAGGCCGTGGCACGGGGGTATTCTAGGTAAGGTCTCAGGGTACAACTGGGTGTGTGTGTGTGTGTGTGTGTGTGTGCTACCCGTGTGTTTACGTTGAGAATTCAACATGTGTGTGCTTGGTTTGTGCATTTCGTTCCAAGTCCGTTTTATATCCAGAGACGAACTGTGCACAAGGATTGAGCTCTAGGCGCGGCTTTGCCCCTGGAGGCCGTGGAGGATGGCCTGACCCCGGCAGTGGTCTCTGGAAGGCTGGACAACTAAGATGACTGACGGACAAGGGACGGGAAGTGGAGGGACGTGCGGAGAAGGTACACGGGCTGTAATGTTAGTGGCCAGAGAGCGTGTTCCTGGAAGAATTCTTTCAATGCTGGGTTTGACGTTTTTCATAAGCAAGCACCAGGGGAACGCGGCGCTGGGAAAACAGTAAGTGGCAGAGAGCTGAGCCCTCCTCCCCATCTCCCCGGCTTCCTCCCCTCCCCTCCCTTCTCAGGGGCTTGCGGTCGGAGAGGCGATGGAATCATTCGCACCGTGGTTTGCTACTTCTTTGTCTTTATATCTGCAACCAAACATTATTTTCAGAGTTCTTTTATGACAGGCGGGTCTATATCACATACGTCTTTTAAAAAATATGTCTTTTTATAACTTTAAATCAGCATTATGCTGTGGAGATAAATATATGTCTGGTTCTCTCCTTCCGACTGCTGTTTCTGTTTTGTTGCACGAATACGCTGCTTCATCCCTTTCCGTGCTGATCCGCTCCGAGATGGCTTCACAGTGTTGCCATTTAATGTGATTATTGTTAACGACTCCTGCGAATGTGGGATCGGGCCCCGTGGCCCGTGGTGCAGGACAGCTAGGGTGGAGAGTTGGAAGCTTGAGGCCCTGCGCCTTGGGGGCCTTCCCCCCGGAGATTTCGCTGTCTGGGCCCCTGCAGAGGACTTGCTGAGTGGAGGCACCTGTGCTCCTGCCCACGAGCCACGGAGGCCGAGGCTCAGTGTCCAGCGCCTTGTGCAGGACTGGCTCCTTTTGTAGGGTGCCTGTGTAGCCCCTGGGGTCTCCACTGCTGGCAGGTCTCCAGGCCCTGTGCTGTTCTCCAGATCGTGAAGGAAGCTGCGAGCAGACCCCTCTCTGCCTTTGTCTGATGTGGTTGGAGATCTCAGTGGACCTAAGTCTGGTCGTCTGATGACACCAACGTGAAACCAGTTGTTACAGATTATCAGTCGTCACACTTGGTCTCAGCTGGATCGGTGGCATCGGTGGAAGGCTGGAGGCGTTGGCGGTCCAACTCGCACGCAAGTGATCACAGATTCATCTCGTGCTTCAAGCTTCCTCATTATCGACCTCTCTTAAGTTCTCCGTGCTCCCAGCTCACCCGTTCTTTATTCCTTCATAACACATTCACCCAGTAAATACTGATCCTCGGAGAACTTGCTCTGCGGAGGCTGTGCGGGGCTCCAGGAGTGCCAGGGTGAACAGGGGACCCCCCCAGCCCGGGAGCTGGGTGTGATGAGGGGGACGAGTGTCTCCCATGGCGGGCAACAGCCTGTTGGGGCACCTTATTGGCCTGCGGTGGTACTGGTAAATCAGAAGTCAGCAGTCATCTCTGGCTCTGACCTGCTGTCCCACTAACCGGTGCCGAGTGCCGGGGAGCCCAGTGTTTGTGGGGTCACAGGGACGCACGTCCCTTCCCCTTTTCAAATGTCCCTGGGCTTGCCTGGATCAGGTGAGACACATGCTCTGCCCCTGGAGAGGGCAGCCAGTGCTCATAGACCATGCTGCTGGAGGAAGCAGAGGCGGCTGAACCTTACCTGGCAGCTCCAGGAGGCGTCCTACAGACCCCGGCCACGGATGGCCTTGCTCTGGACGCAGGCCATTTGCTTGGGGCCTGAGACCTTCCCGGAGTCCTGAGCTGAGCCATTCTCCTGCCTCATGCCTTCTGCTGTGGGCAGCCGGCCCCAGCCTGCCTCAGGTGGCACCACTGCTGAAGATGTCTCTGGCTGCTCTGAAGCGGGTGGGGCTGTGCCCCTCGGTGACTCTGGTTTCACCCCCCAACTGTGTGTGCTGTTCCCACTGCTGCTGGGAAACGGGCGGACAGACAGCGCTTGCTGCTGGCGAGGGCGCGGTGTGCTCTGATGAAAGGCTGTGCTCCTGGGACTCGTGTGGCCTTGTTCCGGCTCTTCCCAGCACCCCGGCACCCCTGTGCCTGCAGGCATTTGATTTCCTTTCAAGGATGGTCCCGACTCCAGGAGAGGGACCAGCTCAAGTCCTCTTGGATTACTGGGAAGCCTGCACGGCTCTTCCCCTCCTGGTCGGAAGGGGCAACCTCATTCCACCCGGGACAGGAGCGTGTGCTTCCCAGGCGGAGAAACAGGGAAGGCGGAGTTACCCAGCCCGTGTGTTTGGAAGTGAGGGCCCTTGAGTCCTCGTGCTGCTTTTGCGAGAGGTTTTATCTGCATTTTATGGGTAAGCCCCCGAGCACGGGCAGCACAGCCCCTTGCTAGGCTCCACATCTGTCTGGCTCCTCAGCTCTGCTGGGAATGGTGACTGAAGGTTAAGAACCGACTCCATTCCTCTCCCCTGGCACTGCGTGCAGCCTTCGGCGAGCTGTGACCAGCACTGTGAAGTCCACTGTCAAGTGCGAAGGCCGGCAGAAGGATAGGCGGAGAAGCATCCTGGGTTCTTGGCGTCCATGGTGTTGATGAATTCATTCCCGGAGTGTCGGGCTGGCTCCAGGCCCTGCCAGGAGGGCAGGCGGTGAGCGAAGGTGGGCCTTCTGTGCTGGTGTGGGGCAAACGGGCAGCGGGTGCGCACGGTGAGGGGAGTGGAAAGCACGCGGGGAGGTACCTGGCCCAGGTGGGGTGGAGGCAGCCAGGAAGGCTTCCTGGAGGAAGAGGTGCTGATGTTGAGCAGGACTGAGTAGGAGTGATCTGGGGCTGGTGTACAAGGGGCGGTTGCGGGGTGTGGGGCAGCGTGCCCTCAGGAGTGGCGTGAAAGGGTTCTCGACGGAGTGCTTGTGTTCCTCGCTTGGCAGCTCAGGTGTCAACTTTGTGCCCTTTTGGCCTCTGAGTCAAGAGGTCAGAACTTTCCCAGGGTCATGCAGTGCTGGCCACCGGAGCCCAGGGCCACCTGCCGACCCCTGGGCCTCTCTGCAGGAGCTGTATGCCGTAAAGTCCAGTTTCAAAGGATGACCAAAAACTGTAGAAAGCTTTTATGAGGAAAACGGCATCAACTTTCTTAAGAAAATACAGTGTTGCCCGTGGCAGATTTACTGGGAAATTAAAATGATAATTATTGTGGGGTTTTGTTGTTGTTGTTTTTACTTAATTGTCAAACCACTAAAATCAAATTTCATGACCACCCTCATTTACATATGCATCTTTTTAATCTCTGGTGATAGATGTTATTCTGTGCCTCGAGCTGCCCCATTCTGTTCCGTCCATCACACGGGTGCACGGCCCGTGCCGCGGGCCTGGCAGCCGCGTGTTCGCGCCCCCTCACCTGGGAGGTCGATCGCTGGTGGTCTGCGAGCCCAGCCGCCTGGTTGCGCGCCCCTGAGCGTGGCCTTCACACCCGAGCACACCGCACCTCGGAGGCTCTGGGGCTTGGCCCTGACGCTGTCCCGCTGGCTGGGCGGAGGGGGGCCCTCCGGAGCCGCCCTCCTCTTTCTTACGCCTCTGTGGTGGGGCTGCCGCCTCCCTGATCGCCGTCGTCACTGCTTAGCGGATGAGGGAGTAGGCTCAGAGAGCTCACCCGTGGGGAGCCGGCCAGGGCACCCTCCTCCTCCAGGGCTTTCGGCTGGGGTCGCACGGAAGTCGTCACGGGCACATGGAGGCTGGGGTGGCGATGGCATGGCGAGGCCCCGCGGGATGCCCGTGGCTACTGAGCACTTCACTCTGGGAGCAGGGGACAGTGACGTCCGTGCGCCCTGCCTCCCACTGCGTTGCACGTTCCTGTAGCCCCACGCCTGGAACAGCGCAGACTCAGACTCCTCGTCCCCCCTCAGCCGCCCGGACCCTCATCTGTCCCGTTGAGCTGCTTTGCGTGCTCTGAAGAGCTGCATGAGGCATCCAGGGAGCCCCTCATTGTTGGCGGCCCGCGCTCGTGCTGGGCACCCCTCCTTATTCATACTTACGGCGCACCCTCCGCCCCGGGTGCCGGAGCCCGCGCCTGGCACGGGCGAGCCTGTGCCCTTGACCTGGGCGGTCCCTCCCACCGTGACTCCGAGTCGGAGGGCTTTGGGGATTTTCTCTTCCAATCTGGAAGGAATATGGGAGAGCCCTTCCGAAGCAGCTTCCAGAAGCGAGGAGAAGGCATCCCGACATGTTCTCGTCCTTCCAGTTGACCGATGGGGAAACTGAGGCTCAGGGCTGTTTAGCAGGCGCTGGGCAGTGATGGTGGAGCCCGGAGTGTTCAGTCCACTGTCCAGAGTGGCCTCCACCACTGCACTCTGCCTGCCTCGTAAGGAGCGGTTCTCAAGTTTCCTAACAGACACGCATTGGCGCTTGAATCGCCGGGAGCCCCTGACAGTCGGTGGGCGGCAGGAACAAAGCATGGAGTGCAGCCTGGAGGAGTCGTCGGGCCGCAGTCAGGGCCTGCGACCAGCAGCTGTGTGCTGACTCAGACGGCGCAGAGAGCCTTCTGTGAGAAAGGGAGAAGACGACGGATGGGATCCATACCCCCCGCAGCTCCGCTTTCCTCAGAACCCTCTGACGTGGGGCCTTTTGTGGGCTTCTGTTCCGTGTTCCTCTCCAGAGTCTCCCTCCTGTGCGGGAGGCCGTCTCCTCCCGCACGCCCCAGCCCGGCCGCGGCGCTCTTGAGTGGCTCTGTCCCGAGGCACAGTGAGCCCAGACCTGGGGCCACCCCAGCCCGGGCCCGGGCCCAGCCACTGGCTGACTCAACTGTCCTGGGCAAAGGGCTTGGCCTTAGCGAACTTCCAAGCGCTTTTCAGTTTTTGTTTCACTTGTGCTTAAATTCCAGTGCAGGGAGCGGACCGTGTAAGGTTGGCTTCGGGAGGTAACGCAGTGATTGAGCACTGCCAACGTCACCCAGGTCCGGACGGGGCCGCCTCCGTCCCCGTCACCCGCTCTGCCACCCCCCACCCACCTCCCTCTGGTAACCATGTTTGTTCTCTATAAATGAGGGTCTGTTTCCTGACTTCTCTCTCTCTCTTCTCTTGGCTCATTTGTTTTTTTTTTTTCTTTAAAGCCACATATGAGTGAAATCATACAGAATTTGCCTTTCTGACTTGTTTCACTTAGCATGAAGCCTTCTAGCTCCATCCATCGTCCTGCAAATGGCAGGATTTCCTTCTTTTTTATAGCAGAACAATGTCCCATTATGCACACACAGCATCTGTGGTAAACATATGCGTGCGCGCGCGCGCACACACACACACACACGCCACGTCTTTGTCCATTCATCAGGCGGTGGACACTCGGAATGCTTCCATACTTTGGCTACATAGGTAATGCTGCTGTAAACATCTGGTGGCGGGGGGCGTATATCCCTTAGAATTCGTGTTTTTGTATTCTTTGGGTAAATACCCAGTAGTGTGATTGCTGGGTCGTAGGGTAGCTCTATTTTTAACTTCTTGAGGACCCTCCCACTGTTTTCCAGAGTGGCTGGGCCAGCTCGCCTTCCCACCGGTAGTGCAGGGGCTCCCCTTTCCCACATCCTCGCCAACACCTGTCGCTTCTTACTTTGTTGATTTTAGCCTTTCTACCCCGTGTGAGGGGGGATCTCATTGTGGTTTTGGCTTGTATTTCCGTGACGATGAGGGCTGGTGTGCATCTTTTGATGGGTCTGTTAACTCTCTGGATTTCTTCTTTGCAGAAATATCTGTTCAAAAACTCCATTTTTACATTGGATTATTCATTTTTTTGGCTGTTGGTTTTCTAAGATCTTCGTAGGTGTTGGTTACCCGCCCTTTATCTGGCGTGCCATTTGCAAGCATCCTCTCCCTTCCCTGGGCTGCTTTTTAGTTTTGTTGATTGTTACCTTTTGCTGTGCAGAAGCTTTTTATCTTGATGAAGTCCCGATAGTTTATTTTTGCTGTTTTTTCCCTTGCATCTGGCGACGTGTCTGGGAAGAAGTTACTGCAGCCAAGGCCAAAGAGGTTGCTGCCTGGGTTCTTTTTAGCATTTTTAGTTTTAGATCCAAGCACTTTTCTTTAAAATGGGGCACTAATGCCTGTTATGGGTCGTTACAGATACTGACGTTGAGTCGTGTCTAGGACATGGTGCCCCTGCAACCCACGGCGGGCACGCCCCAGGTGGCAAGTCCTTACTTTTCAGTACGCTTTGTCACACCCTGGGAACGGTCCCCTGGCCTCGCCGCCGTGGCTGGAGCCCGTCTCAGCCATGTGAAGGGCGCGCGCTTCCTTTCTGGGGAGGCTACCAGCCCAGGCTTTGCTGGGGCACTTAGTTGTTCTTTGGACCTTCATGTCCCGGCTTCCCGATGCTGTCTGACGTGCAGGCGGAGTGAGTCCCTCTGTCCGGAGCCCGCAGCCACAGAGACGCTTCCGCGTGAGGAGGTGCTCGCAAGGCACGAGGTGGTAGCCGGGCAGCTGTGCGTGCGGCGTGCACGGGGGACGTTCTGGTGTAGCGGCCATAGGAGGCGTCACCATCCCCAGGGCTGCTGTCCCAGGTAGCTGGTCAGAGTGTCAGTTAGAAGCGGGCACTGTGGGCGTGGAACTGACACTCTGTGCTCTAAGGGGCGCTCGAGCTCTAGGGTCTCGGGGGGAGAAGCATGTTGCTCGGCTGCCCTGGTTGGAACCCGGGGTGGAAGGACATCCGGTCCCTCCTTCCCCCATGTCCCACGTCCTGCTTCCTCCCCTCCGAGGCTTGGAGAGCAGAGCGGACGCCTGCAGGACTCGCACAGATTGCCTTTGCTCCCGATCTCCAGCTACATCTGTCTTGCTCTTCTGCAAGAGTCTCACATGGTGTTAATTTTCTACGGCACGTCTTCACTCCTGCCAGACTAGAGGGCCTCAGGCTGTGCTGCTGCATATTGTAGTTACGGGGACTTGCCTGTCCTCTCCTCGCCTAACCCCACATCTCGGTCTGATGGGTTGGCTGCCTCCAGGACACCAGGATCTGTGACTCTAACACGCGGCCAAGTGCAGGAACCATGGGACCAGACGGTGAAACATTTCTAGCAGTTTGTGTCTTGGTTGTTCTCAAATATCCCCCATCCTTGGCCCAGTGTCCAGCAGTTCGTAGGTGCTCAGGGGACGCTTGGTTGTGAGTGGGTCAGCAGTGGGAAGGCTGCAGGGTCATTGCTAGAGACTCTGCTCTTGGGGTGTCTGAGGTTTTCATTCTCTGGGTGGCTGGCTCCATGATGCAGCCTCAGATGCTGAGGTCGGGGTAGGAAATGCCTTGATCACTTGCTTTCAGTGGAGTCATAAGGGGCTGTGGCGTGTGGTTGCACAGGTGAACCTTGCGTATGTTGTCCTGGCCTGGGGTGGGGGTTGATAATCCCCCCACATTCTACTTGGGAGCTGTGCTAGAGCTGGGGTTCACTGAGAGGAAAGCATGCCCTTTTCTCACTGGTCTACCCAGGGGGAGTGGGCTTTTGCCATGCATCCACCTGAGGGGAGGTGTGTTTGTAACGTACAGAAGGGCACCCCGTGCTCCTCGTAGCCCCGGCCTTGTCCCCTAAAGTGTGACTCTTCTCATTGCGTTAATCTGATGGCAGACCTGTTCCTGTGGGGAAACTTGAGCTTCCCTACAGATCCCTTGTGGGTCCTCGAAGTTGGGGGCTCACCCTCACATCCAAGCTGTGCCATGGTTATTTTAAAAGTAGGTAGAGACAGCCTCACTGTAATGTTTCATTGGAGTCTCTGCAAGTGTCTGGGCGGGGGGTGGGGGGGGTGGGGGTGGCGGTAGGACGTGCATGCCCTGGGACGTGTTCTTCATGCCCAAGGTTTTAAAATCTGTCACAGATAACCTCTGGCTTTCATGCACATTTCCATTCGTACTCCGGCTGGTGCTGTCACAAGAGCTGAGAACCAGACCTAGTGCTTTGGGCCTGGAGCCCAGGATCAGGGCAGACTGCCCACCCCAGTGTGGGGCTCATGGTGGGAATGTGAGGGCAAGGGGCTCATCCCCTAACCAGCCAGTGTGGGGTGGCTGGGGACAGCTTCTCCATGCGAGACTTTCATGGGAGCCTTGGGCCAAGAAGGAGCTGGTGAGGCAAGGGCAAACTGCGTGAGGGGTTGCTTAGGCAGAGGGAATAGCCTGTGACAGCCAGGGGGTCGGGGTCGGGGAGAGCACACGGGGTCCCCAGGCTGGACACCATTCTGAGTTTGAGCTGCAGGCTGGAGAAGAGAGACCAGCGTGAGGCAGGAAGGCACCAGGCCTGTGAGCCGATGCTGGGTTTCTTTCTGGGGGAAAGGGATAGTCATGAGAGCGTTTTAGGTAGGAGAGTGTCTGACTGGTCTCTAGGGAATGTCCGGAAAGGGGTGACAGCTGGTGAGAGCCTGGGTGCTGGTCAGGGGAGGCCATAGTGCCGGCCACTGCGGCTGCCTTTGATGCCACGAGGAGAGGCCAGGTGCCAGAGACGCTCGGCAGGGAGGAGGAGTTGGCAGGATTTGAGGTGTGGGGGTGAGAGGGAAGGGAAGTTTCTAGTTTGGGCAGCTGGGTGGATGGTGTTGCCTTCACTGCCCCGGGGAGTACAGGGCTTGGAGCAGGCTGGGGCAGGTTCCCCAGCGTGCAGAGGCCACAGCCCCAAGGCTGCCTTCCTACAGGCCAGCAAGGCCTGCTGCAACCTTGGCCGAGGAGCCCCGATCGGGAATCGAAGGTCCAGCTTCTGATTGCATCCCAAGAAGATAGAAGTGATAGTGGTGTGACCTGCACGGCCTGTGGGGAATTGGACCATTTTTAGTCTGCTCTCTGCTGTGAGTGAGGGAATAGGTCTTCTTCTGAGAGGCTGGGAGGTTCAGGCTCTCTCCCGTGTCCTGGGATTTTGTAGAGCCCATGGGGGATCTGAGGCTGAGGGCTGCTGGCTGTCCTGCCCTGATGGGGCTTGCTCTCCAGAACGGCCCAGAGAGCCTTCGGGGGCCCAGAGCAGGGGCGTGGATCCCCTGCGGGGCTCCGGGCACCTGCTCGCTCCACTGGGAACTGCTGGCCCTCAGCTTCCTCAGAAGCCTTCCTGCTCGGCCCCACACAGAGCTTTCTGGCCCAGGATGAGGTGCGAATGCCCTTGGGCTGGAGTAGGAAGAGGTTTAAGAGGCTCATCCGGTCTGCGCCTGGGTGTGGGCCCCCTGGATCGACAGGCCTGAAGCCAGCCCAGGGGCTCCACTCTGGGGTGAGGGTCTCGTGGGAGGCACCCGGCCCAGGAAAATCGCAGCCGCCTTCCTCGGACTGTGGCTTCCGTGACCTTTTTCACGTAACGAGGGAGATACTTCAGAGGGGAGCACTGGCTGGGGACGTGAGTCACAAGGCGGGCTCCTGGAGCTGAGCACTGCCTGGAGCCCTTGGCCGCAGAGCCCAAGTGAAATGGGGCGGTCGTTCGTTTTAGTTCAGAAAGTCTCTGCGAAGTGACAGTAACTTGAGGCCCGATTAGCCCCTGGTACCTGCTCGAGGTGGGCACAGTGCAACTAGCCCCGTCAGGGGCTCTCCTGGGCTTCCAGAATGCCAGCCTGGATGCCCATGGCCGCGGCGGAGAACGGGCGTCCGAGGCCCTCCGCCCCGACCTGTGCTCCGCGTGGTCCCGTGGGAGCACCTGGTCCTCAGGCAGACACCTTGGGACCCTCTCTGGCCTCCTCTCCTGCCCCCGCAGAGCCCTGCTTGCCAACTACGGAGACTGAGGCTCGGCGAGATCTCGTGACTCGTTCCAGGCGACACTGGGCTCATGTCCGAGCCAGGCTTTGAGCCGGGTCCTAAGGCGCTTACGGCACTGAGTTCTGTCCACCCATTCATCCTGACTGAGTCAAGAGCTCCCACCGGGAACCAGGCCGCCTGCCAGGCCCTGTGACACCCACAGCAAAGGCCTGCGGCTCCGAGGGCTCACGGTGCGCCGGGAGGGAGGGCCCACGGCGAGACGAGCAGAAGGCGGGCCAGGCCACCACGAGGCCCGGCGTGCTGTCACCCCTGGAGTGCGGGTGCTGAGCTTCCAGGGTGGGACCAGTCCTCTGCCTTGCTGGCTGCCTTCCCGAATCCGTCCGGGGATGCCTGGGGTACACACACGTGTGGGATACATGCATGATGTATGTTCTGTGTGCCTGCATGTGTTCAGAGTTCAGACATACCTGCGACACATGGTGACCTGTGAATGTCATTTGTGACACCTGTGGAATATCGTCACGGCTCATGTCTTTGTCCAAAGTCCGCTCGGGGCTGGCACTCTCTCCAGAAATGATAGGAAGGAGCTCGGGGGCCATGGAGACCTGGGCCAGTGTCGTCCCACATTACTCCGCGCACTGTCAGGTAAAGTGCTCACCCCAGCGTCGGTGCTGAGGTCTGCAGAGCAGGACCGTGAGGACGCCTGCCTGGCGAGGAGGGTGTGGGCTCCGGTCCCTGGCATCAAGGCTGTCCAGCATCTAGTAACGGCTCCGTAAATGAGAGCCTATCTCTGCTTCCTTAGAGAAACTTCGAGTGCTCTCCTGTGTCAGTAGTATGTCATTCTGAAGAGGGGAAGGGGCAGAGGCCCTTGATGATGGGGCTCTGAGGGGTGGACAATGTCTTCTTTGTGAGCGTGTGACCTGGTGTGGACCAGCCGCGTTCCAGGGCCCTGCGGGCCTGCCGCGTCCTCCTCCCTCTGCAGCCTTGTCCTCCCTCCTGGCTTTACGGTCGTCCTGGAGCCTCCCGAGACTCAAGATGGGGCACAAGGTGGGCTTCCCATGCTGGGAAAGAGCTGGTGACTCCTGAGAGGGGAGCCTCTTTCCAGGGCTTGATGGGGACCCGAGGACACGGGTCATAAGCTGCCTCTGAGGAGTGCGGAGGTCCTAGGCCTCCAGGGCAAAGTCTGCGGGTTTCCTATAAAACAACCGAACACGTGCCCATGTCTCTGAACCTCCCCCCCAGCCGCCAGCCCCCACAACAGGGAGACCAGTTGACTGGGGACAGTTTCTTACCCCTGCTCTTACTGTTTGGACAGATGCCCCGCTGTAAAGCCTCCCGCGCGCCCAGCCCTGCGGCCGGGAATCCTTTTACTGTCTCCTTAGCACTCCCTTTCGCAGAACGTCCTAGAGCTGGAATCATCCAGGGCATAGCCTTTCCGACTGGCTCGCGTTAGCCGTCCACGTTCATGTCCCTTCAGCGCCGAGTGGCCCCCGCGGGCTGGGTGGCCCCCCACAGCTCGCGCTGGTGGTGTCCAGATCCTGGCGAGGAGGAGCAGAGCTGCTGTAAACGCCCGTGGACAGACCTTTGCAGCTCCTTCGTGTAAACACCCAAGGAGTGTGGTTTCTGGATCACGTGGTCAGAGTCTGTTTAGTTTGGGAAGACTCATTGAACACTTTTAAAAGCCAAACATCGCATGCTTCATCGGCCTTTCCCCACGCTGTTGCCAGTCACTGTTCCGCTGCGGAAGGAGGTGAATACGGCAGGTGTCGCGTCTGAGCCGTGTGGCAGAGCGGTTCTGGGTGGCCGTGGACTTTCCTCGGGAGTGCCCCATGCCTTGCGGCCTGCCTGGGCATCTCTGCGTTCTCTGAGACTGTGTCCTCACGCCCTCCACCCCCTGCGTGACGTCAGTGTCTGCTTACGGGTGTCTCCGCCCTGGGAGCCTCTCCGCCCGGCTCCCGTGCTCTTCCGCTGTCTAGTCTCCTGGCCACGGAGAAGCAGATCCAAATCCCCTTCGGCCGAGGTTCTTGCAGTAACAGGAGACCCAGAACCTTAGTGCCTTAGCGTGGCGAGTCTCCGGGGCACCCCGGAGTGGTGGCTCTCGCTACTTGTGTTGTTGTCATTCACGACTCAGCGCTGAGATGTGCTGGGTTTGTGGTGGGGGGAAAGGGAAGGGGAGGACCGCACAGCACCGCGGGAGCACGTCACTTCTGCACGTTCTGTTGGCCCCGCACGTCACAGGCAGCCTGGGATCGGGAGGTGCGGGCGGACGGGCCCCTAGGGAGGGACGCCGCGTGTGTGGCTGTCGCTGTGATCTCGTCCCCCTTTGCCGCCTCCAGCCTGAGGCCTCCTGCCCTCACTCTCACCCTCACCCTCTGGGAAGGAGGCTTGCTCTGTCCTTGCTCTACGCGCTTTCCCTCCTTCCGGCGCTCCTTTGGACGGCGTTCCTGGTGCCATGGGGCTGAGGAGGGCACACGGAAGCGTCTGTGTGGTCTGGGTGACACACGTGCGCGTGGTAGCACCTGGGTTTCCTGGGGTTTACTGAGCCCCCGTCAGCCTCCAGCTACGCTGCCTCTTCCGGACACAGGCCCGCTCTTCGCACTTGGGTTTTGTGGTAGCGGGACTGGAAAGGGCTGTGGTACTCGGACACCCAGCGAGTGCCCGCCACTGAGCTCCTGGCTCGTATGCCTCTTGGCCTCTCAGCAACTGAAGGACAGGCAGGCCCGAACCGCAATAACGGGAGAGACGGACTGGCCGCCCTGGCCCCACGGGAGAGCCGCACCCTCACCTCGCCCACTGTCTGTGTACGCCCATGCCATCTGGAAGGTTTTTTCTTTCCAAACTTGGTATCTACCAAGGACGCCTTCCCTGCTAAGCCCCGTCTGTCAGTGAGCACGCGGCCTGTGGTCCTGGAGGCCACAGGGCCCTCCCAGATGCCTGCCTGCCCGCTTCCTTCTGCACTGCTTCCAGGTGATTAGGCCAAAGGGGCTTCTGTTATTTCCAATGAATCGCCCCTCCTGAGCCTGTTCTGCCTTCCGCACACAGCAGCCTCTCTGCTTGACACAGAGCTTCCTCTCTCCCCTCTGGGATTCTTCTCTATTTTTTAAAAAGTAATTGCATTATTTGTGTTTGCTTCTTGTGTTTGGGGATGTTTCTAGAACAAGGAAGCAGAGGGCATGGTTGATGAATGCTAATGGACACCTTGACAGGAAGATCTCAGTTAGCCCGTGCCCGCTGGGGGCTCCCAGAGGCTAGGGAGGAATGCTTCTGTGCTTTGGGAACCTTTGTTCTGGAGAAGTATTTCTAGTAGAAATTCGCAGAGGCATCGCTTTCTGCTTACACAGGACCTCACGAACACCTTGTGCCCTCACCTCCCACAGCTCTGTGCACGCGCCCCATGCTCCCCCTCCTGGCAGGGCTCACGCCGACCCCAGTTTTTTCTGGGGAGGCCGGGGGCCCCCAAGGAGCTGCTGCTGCCTCTCCCAGGCGTTTAGTCTGGAGAAAAGGTGATTTCTCAAGGGCTGTCACATGGGGACAACCTTCCAGAGCCCAGCAAGACCCGGGATCACAGCGGGGACATTTCGGAATATGCAGGAATATTCTCAGTAACCTTCTCCATTAATAGCCCTTTCTGGATGCCTGGGTGTGCGAGGCAGTGGGCCAGGTGTCCGGGTCTGAGAGGCGCAGGCAGGAATAGTCACAGGAGGTGTGGGAGGGGCAGGGCCTCCCCCGGGGGCACCTGCTCTGGGGCATGAAGATGGACCAGGTGATAGTTGCTCAGGACAGACGGCAAGGAGGGCCCTCGGCCTGCCCTCTGCCTTCATGGGGTCAGTGCGGGTGAAGGTTCCCATGAGGGAAGGCGACTGCCGTCGGGCCGGTCTTGAGGACAGCAGCCGTCTGCGGTTCTCACGGGATCTCCTCTCCAGCGCACATGTCAGTACCACGGGGTCATAGTTCTTTGGTAGAAATGTTTACTACTTTAGGAAATTTAAAAATCTAGCCTCTTTCACACACTGCCTTCCTTCAAGCACTCAGAAAGTGTGGGGGAAAACCAGTCTTGCCGTGTTTGATTTCCCTCTTCAACCTCTTAGTGTTCTCTGAGCTGTTCTAGTATCATTTGCAGCTGTTCTGAATACTTGTAATGATTGTCCTGAAAAACACCTGACCCTCGCTCTGAAAGTCGCACAGGGTTTTCCGGATCCCTCGAGTCCACACCCCACATTACCGAAGTGAGTCCTCAAGTTCAGAGAAGGCAAAGTGGCTTTTCCAAGATGTTGGAGCCAGTTGGCGAATGGACCCAGGCTAGACTGGGACTTTGGTTTGCTGGTGCGTGGCTGCTCCCACTGGCCGTGGATCTTGGTGGGGGGTTGGGCCAGGCATCTGGGAGACAGGCTGTCCTGTCCGGGACCCATGTAGGCTGGTTTCTCCTTCTCTCGGCATTCCCGGCTCTTCTCCTCCACCCGGGCCAGGCAGCACTCCTGCCAGAGGCCTTCCCCGACCTCCTGGGACACTCTCCTCTCCACGTCCTGTGGCGCCCGCCACCTGCCCGCTGTCCGCACCTGTGGTTTGCTGTGCTCTGCCGTTACTGAGGTGCATCTCCCAAGCGGGGCGGAGGGGGGGCATCAGGACAGGGGCTGTGCTTAGCTATTTCCTCTGTCCCCGGGGTCCGGGGAGCGGTAAGGGCTTAACCAGTGCGGTGGGCAGAATCATGGCCGCCCCCACATTTACAGAGTTCCGGAACCTGTGCTGTTTCCTTACATGGCGAAAGAAACTTTGTAGATGTGATTAAGTTAAACACCTTGAGATAGGGAGACGATCCTGGCGCCTTAGTCTGCTTGGACTCCTTAACAGGATGGTTTGTAAACAACAGAAACTTGTTTTTCTCAGTCCTGCAGGCTAGAGGCCCAGGATTGGGGCCGGCACGGGCAGGCTCTAGTGAGGGCTCCCTTCCGGGGGGCAGACAACTGCCTGCTCCCTGCATCCCCATGTGGTAGGAAGAGGGTAGATGCTCTCTGGCCTTCTCTTATAAGAGCACTGACCCCATATGTGAGGGCCTGTCCCTCGTGACCGGCTTACCTCCCAGAGGCCCCGCCTCCCAGTGCCATCGTACGGGGATTGGAGACTCGGCTCTGGAATTTTGGAGGGACACAAACATGTGGTTTGCTGCCCCTGAGATGTCGAGGGGAGCCCAGTGTCCTCCCGAGGCTTCTTACGGGAGGAGGGAGGCCCTGGGTCTGAGGCAGGGCCGCTGCGACCAGTGAAGCAGAGGCTGGAGGGAGCCAAGGCACGGAGGGGCCTCTGGCAGCTGGAAAGAGGCAGGAAACCGGTTCCCCCTGGAGCCTCCCGAGCATCAGCCCTTCTGATGCCTTTGCAGGGCTGCAGCTGGGGCCTCATGAAGTGGGCTCTGGGGGCGTGAGCCAGGGTTACCTTTCCCCCGTTCCCCCTCACCCCGGGCAGGCACAGCCCGTGGGGCGCACAGGTGCTCAGGACGTGCCGGGAACTGACCGAGGGCGCTGCAGGGCGGTCCCTCTGCCTTCCTGCCATGAAATGATGAGGTTTTCGTGAAAGCAGACGCACCATCATGCCACAGTTTTGCCCCAAAGCCATTTGATAATCTCTAACACAGTCTGGAAAGCTTTCAAACAAGTGAATGATTCCCTCCTGGAACGCTTTCCTAGTGAAAAAAAGTCCTTAGACCAAGTGTCGAAGCCAGGATTGTATTTCTGTTACTCATAGAAACCAGAATGTCTGACAACAAGGCATGAGTGGTACGTTGTGTACGTTTGGCTAGTGGACGGCTCTGCAGCTATCAGAAATTGTTCGTAACAGAATGTGTAATGGCACACTCCGCGGTCGTGGGGAGACAGTGATGGTACACACGGGTGGGGAGACTCGCCACTTACCTGGCAGGGAGGAAACACGCCCCTGCGTGTGGGATGGCAGGTTCCACCCAGAGCTCGAGGCCCAAAGCTGTCCCCTTAGAGGCCCCGAAGCCTTGGTCTGCAAGGGGCAGGCTGTGCCAGGGCTGCCGCCAGACCCCTGACAGGGCGGGAGCTCTGCCCCTGTGAGAGCTCGGCTATCTCCTTGTCCACCATCTGCTGATGGCGTGGATGCTTCCATGATGCGGCAAATGAAGAGCTCGACCCTCGGGATCACAGGACACAGCCCTGCCGCCTGGGCCCAGACTTCAGGCAGACCTGGCGTTTGTTCCTGCATTCTAGAGATGTGTCCTCTGCTTCATACGTGGAACAGGCAGGAGGCCAGCTGGTATTTATGACACGATACGCGATACCTAGTCCAGGAGCGTAAATGACACGTGTGTACGCTCCTGTGCCTGGAGGGAGTGCGGCAGAATGTTCACAGCAAGGGACCCTCCGGACTTTCTCCTTCTGTGTCCTTCAGCTTCTCTGGTGCGCCTGCCCGGTTACTTGACATACAGACTTTTTTTATACCCTCACCACAGGGCGTTACCAAGTGCTTCGGGGGTTTCCACGTGCCCCACTGGCCCTTTATTCCATGTTTATTGTGTGTGTGCACTGGGCTTTGCCTTCTGTCTACCAGAAATCCCTGGTGTCTCCAGGGACAGAAGCTTCGTGTTTGTTCAGGACGGATCTAAACTCAGCACTGGCCCCTCTTGCTGCCAGCCTGGCACATCCTGGGGTCACTGTCCTGCTGTGGCCGCCCTGTGGGGGAGTGTGGGAGGCTTTGGAGAGCCAGATTGCCATTCCTGACCACGAAAGAAAATCCAGCTTGCTTAGAAAAGCAGCTTTGGGAGTTTCCAAAGCTCTGAAATGATCGCAGTCAGACAGCAGACCGTCTTGTGTTTTCACTTCTCTCTCGGCAACGATGGGGTCTTCCCTCACCTGGGTTCACTTGGCCTCCAGCACCTCCTGAGCGTGGACAGCTGCCGGCTGCTTTCCTGTGTGTCATCTGTGGAGGGAGGGGGTTGCCTACCCGCACATGGCTCCCGAGGACCCTCCAGCTGGCAGTGGCCGGGCCCCTGGGGTGCTGTCCTTTGTGCATCTTGATTCTGCATGCCAGCCTCCTGGGCATCAGTTCCAGCTCTGTGGGGGCCTTCCTCTTGGTTTTGGGTTCCCTTTATCTGCTGGCCTCCTTGGGGTCCCTGCCATCCGGTCTGTCCTCCTGTTTCTGGGTGATCATGTCGATATTCTCTGAGCTTCCGGCTCACTGGGCAGGGAGGCCCAGCCCTCTTCTCCGGCTCCGGCCCTCCTGTTCGTGCTGTGGTGGGTTCCATCCAGAAGATCTCCCCTCTGCTCATGAAAGGTCTCTGTAGCAGGGAGCAGACAGCGGCCAGACCGCAGGGATACAGCTTCATCTCCCATCATCTTGCTACACTCGTCTGCGTTTGCTCATTCGCATGTGCGGGCCTGCCCCCCTCCCCATGTGCTTGCCCCCTCCCCGTGCATGCTTGGTTTTAAGCAGAGTCCTCTGGGCGCACCGCGCTGTTCTACACGTGTTGTTCCTTCTCCTGGAACACGTGCCCCCCCCCCACACTCACTGTGTCCTCCTCCTCCCCACGTTGGATGCGATGGCCTCCCCCCGAGGGGCCCTGCCTGGCGCCCCAGGCGCGGTGCAGCACTGACGCCACTCTTCCTAACGGACACCACTCTTCCTAACGGACGCCGCTCTTCCTAACGGACGCCGCTCTTCCTGACCGACGCCGCTCTTCCTAACGGACGCCGCTCTTCCTGACCGATGCCGCTCTTCCTAACGGACGCCGCTCTTCCTAACGGACGCCGCTCTTCCTGACCGACGCCGCTCTTCCTGACCGACGCCGCTCTTCCTAACGGACGCCGCTCTTCCTGACCGACGCCGCTCTTCCTGACCGACGCCGCTCTTCCGTAACTTGCACACGTCGTTTGCGTTGGCCCTCGCTGTCCATTCACTGGACCGCACACATCACTAGTACCACGCCCTCAGCTTCTCGACGGTAGGATATTCGACACGTTGGTACAGTCTCTGTCTACCTGAAGCCCGCTGGGCTGGGACCGGACCTCAGTCAGTGTCTGCTAAGTGAAGGATCGAAAGAGAATGTACGATGTGTGTTTTCATCTGTCCGTGCCCTTGCCCCCGCT
Source organism: Mustela putorius furo (assembly GCF_011764305.1). Lineage (NCBI taxonomy): Eukaryota > Metazoa > Chordata > Mammalia > Carnivora > Mustelidae > Mustela > Mustela putorius. Next base: position 38,052,445 of record NW_025421322.1, on the reverse strand, counting down.
CTGCTGCTTGAGGAGCGCCTGTAACCTGTATCCCCTCGGTGCTCTCCAGCTCAGGGCGAGAACAGGCGCTGCGGCCCACTCGTGCTCCCAGCTCCACGGGGCGGGTGGATGGTGCACATCTGTGGGTCGTGACTGCACACACGTGCGTGTGGTAGGATTTTGTGTGTCCTGCTGTTCCTGCTGTTGATATGTGGCCTCAGATGTGTGCACAGAGGAAGGCAGCCGTTCCTGACTGGACTCTAACGTCCCCTCATCCGACTTGCTGAGTTTCCTTTTCTCTGGCTTGGCTCTGACTCACAGGACGTGTTGTGTTGTTGTTGGCATGTTTTATAAACTTGGTGTTGGCAGCAGTTGGCCGCAAAAGGCAGATCTCCAGACGCTGGGGGTTAGGCCTCCGGGCGCCCTGGGCTTGGTCTGCCCTCCTCAGGGCACTGCTGGGAGCCCCCAGGAGCACAGTCATGTGGGAGGACTGGGAGCTGTGGCCCTGTGCCTGCCAGGCTCTGCCCAGGCCCCGGCGGTACAGGCTGGCACCAGGTGGAGGCTGGGTTTTCTGGTGCAGCAGACAGTGGCCCCAAAGTGTGGGCCTTTGCCCAGGCTGTAGACACACGTGGTATGTGGAGCCGGCCTGGTCAGGGCCCCACGGCCTGGTCAGGGCCCCACGGCCTAAAGGCATAAACAACCTTGATGGGAATCAGGATGGGAGGCAGGTTTGGAACCCGCCTAGGACAAGAGGAGGCATGGGGGCTGGGTCCCTCTATCAGGTGGCTTCACAAGGGCACGTACGTCCCAGTAGGAGTCTAACCTCGTGTGTTGCTCACTCAGGTCTCCAGGCCCTTGGCAGTTCTGTGTGGTTGGAAGACTGTCCTCACGGATGGGATGGGGCTTGGCCACAGTCCCCTGCTGCCAGCAGCTGGCCATAGGGCAGGGCGCAGAGGAGTCTCACCAGGCCACTGGGCCAGGCAGTTCTACTTGGCTTCCAGCCCTTGCTGGGTGAGATCCTTAACCCCTGACGTCGTGGTTTCTGCATCTGACAGCAGCTTCTTGTGACGAGCACGCGCGCTGCTGTGGACAGGTGTCTGCTGGGGCACCTCCCGTGTGTGCATCCGTGTGTGCACCGCCGGTGTGTCCGCCACCTGTGTGCGTGTCTGTCCGCTCTCCTGCTCCCAGCCCCACAGAGAGTTGACTGCCCCTCGCCCTGGGCCCGTGGTTCTCCTTATCAAAGGGAGCAGCCCTCTGAGAGCAGAGTGTGGGTCTCTGTCCCCAGGCGGAGGGAATTTTCTGAGCTGAGTGTCACTGGGTGTGGAAGTGACTTGGGCATCAGTCAGTCCAGGAGAGGAGACAACAGAAGTCATGTGGGCGGACAGTAGTGAGGGGTGCCATCTTGAAACGGGGAGGCCTGGACTCCCGGGTCCTGACAGGAGAGCCACGGACCCCTGTGGGTGAGAAGCTAGTGGGGGCCTCGGATGTCCCCGAGCCTGGACTTGCAGGACAGCGGGGCTTCGACAGTCTGAGCTGGCAGGGAGAAACTACGCAAAGGCATGAAGGTTTAAAAGGAATGGGAGTATTTAGTTGGAGGAATAAAGACACTCCGGCCAGCTGGAGAAGTGTGAGGGTTTCTACCAGGGAAAGGTGTCATGGGCGGGGTTCTGGGGCTTGGACGACTGAGGGCCTGTGGTGGCCACTCTTCCTGTTCACCTGTCTTAGGCGTGTCGGTCGCCGCTTTCATGTCAAACTGCCTTGTCTTTCCTACCCACACCCCCCACAGTGGCCTGACCCTGTGTGAGCCCCACTGCCATCTGACAGTCTGGATCTTTCCACTCACGGAGCTGCTCCTGGAGGGCTGTGGGAGGGGCTCGGTAATTGGCCGAAAGGTCAGGTGTGTTTGGAAACCGAGAGTAACAGGTTGATTTGATTAGAGCACGGGGGTTTGGGGCGCCTGGGCAGCTCAGTGGGTTGAGCCTCTGCCTTCGGCTCAGGTTATGATCGCAGAGTTTTGGTATTGGGCCCCGCATGGGGCTCTCTGCTCGGCGGGGAGCCTGCTTCCCCCCTGCACTTCTGCCTGCCTCTCTGCCTACTTGTGATCTCTGTCAAATAAATAAATAAAATCTAAAAAAAAAAAAAAAAAAGAACACGGGCATAGGAGGGACGAGGAAGACAGAGGCCGCACAGGCTGGGACAGCCGGCGGCCCCTCGTGCGTCACGCTGACTTCGTCCTGCGGGAGGTTTGAGGGACTTGCTGGGAATGTCCCGCTCGGCCCTTGGCTTCTCCACGCGTCTTTTATCGTACACGCGTGTGCTTCCTGGCGATGACCGAGTTTCCCCTCTGAGAGGGCCCGACGCCAGCCACTCCCCGCCAGGGCGTTTGGCCCTCCGCTCCTGATCTTCCTTCTGACCAGATGCAGCGGCGGTGGACAAGCAGCCCTCGGCGAGCGCCTGCGCGCCTGGCGCCAGGAGGACGCCTCCCGCTGTCACATGACTCCCCGAGGGGCGCTCGTTGCCGGCCCGTCTCGTGCCGCCGTCCGAGCAGCTAGTGTGGGACGGTCCCCGTGAGCCCCGCTCTGTCGGGCTCCACGGTGCGCCTCGCTCTCTCCTCACCTACCGGGCAGGACGGGCCTAGCTCACACCAGAGCGTTAACGTGTCTGCGCTTTCTGCCTGCGACTGGCGTTTGGAGGGAGCAGCCCTGCCAGGTGGCCTCAGTCACCCTGCAGTGCCACGCCCCTGCGGTCACCCAGTCCCGGGACGCCTTGCAGGCGGTGGGGGCCCCTCTTGCCCACGGCCCCGTGCTGTGCGCGCTGTTTCTGTGGCACCTCGCTCGGCCCGGGCTGCTGCGAGTGTCTGCGGGCAAAGGTGGCTGTTGCTGCTCGGGCTGATTTGGGTCGTGTGGCTATTTTGAGTTCCCGCAAGGAACACCTTTTGACCTAGAAATGCTGCGGGATGAAACGTGCTTCTGGAGCACACGCCCCGCGTGGCTGTGAGCGTACTGTCGCGCAGAGAGCGGCCTTCTGTGGCCGTTTTCCCTCGGACTCGGGTGGGTGCCACGAGCACCCTTTGGCTCCCCCGACTCCCTTTCTCTTGCGCTTTTAGCTGAAGCCCGCAGAGCTTCTCGGGGCTAATAAGGCGATGTGGCGGTTCTTTGCCACCTGGAAATGACTGCGTGTGACTCCTTGCGCCCCGCGCCGAGCCCACTAAGAAAGGGCCTGAAAGCAATGAGCTCTCCGTGAGGCCCGCGTCCCTCGACTCCCCGTTAGCCACGCTCTCCCAGCCCAGGAGAGCCAGGCCCGGGCAGGGCAGAGCGGGTGCCTCAGAAGGAGGGCCGTGAGTGGACCCGCTGGCCTGCAGCCTCGCATTTTTGAAGTTTGGGGCCACCATGGTACCCCAGACGTCGGTCCCGGTGCTGTGACTCACCGTCATGGGTTAGCCGGACGCAGAAGGGCCGGCCTCGAATGATTTCCAAAATGCGGTCCAGTTGGATGGCTGATGGTTCCAAGTCCCCTCTGTGCTTTCTTCTCTGACTGTCCTGTGGCCCGCTGGGCAGCAGGGGACCCGGAGATGTGCCCTCCTGGGCAGCGGGGCACCCTCTGCCCGAATTCCCAGGGGCTGGTTCTTGTGCGGCTACAGTGAGAAGATGAACCGGACGAGGTGTCTTGGTCACAGTGAAGAGCTGGTGGGAACGGGGGCCGGTGTGGCAGCTGCCGCAGCTCCTCCAGCACGTGCCGGTGGCCTGGACCCGGCGGATGGCATGGACGGCTCTGTGTGCTCAACATCCGTCCTCACTCAGGACGGGGCAAACCAGCACGGACAGGCATGGTGGTGGTCGAGTGTCAGGTGCTTTGATTTCGTCTGTCCTTGTTCCTTCGGCACCAGCCAGTGTCGGTGACCGTCCCCACTCGAGTCACGCGGCCACAGACACAAGTGCCGGCTTCTCCCTCTCCCAGTCCCCATGCTCAGCATTTTGGACTGGAGGGGACAGGGTGGGCTCCCCTCCTGAGAGGGTCACGGAGACGCCTGGCCTCTGCTTCCACGGACTGGTGACTGCTGTTTCTGTCCACTCGGGCCCCCGTCACAGAGCACCCTAGGCTGAGGGCTTCCGTACCAGGCTCTGGTTTCTCACAGTGCTGGGGGCTGCAGTTGGTGACTGGGGTGCCAGCCGATCCCCTTCCCGGGGAGGACCTTCCCTGGTTTGCTGACAGCTGCCTTCTGCCTGCGTGCACACGGGGCCTGCCCTCTGTGTATGTGTGCAGGGGTGCGGGGAGAGGGTGAGCTCTCTGCTGTTTCTCCTCACGTGGGCGCTGGTCCCATCCTAGGGCCTCCCCCAACATCACCCGACCCGAAGCCCCTCCCAGAAGCCTTGTCTCCAGGTACCGTCACGTCAGGGTGCAGAGCTTCGACACAGGCATTCTGGGAGACAGACGTCCAGATCGTGACTCCAGCTTCATGAAGATGTAGCTGACACACCACACAGCCTACAGTTGGAGAAGTTGTGGCCTACGTTTACCCCCAGGGGGCCGTCCCCATAGTCACAAGAATGAGCGCGTCCTCACGCCCAGAGGTTTCCCTGAGCCCCTCCCCTCCCCTGACCCCAGCCGCTGCCCAGGAGGATCCTGACCTGGTTTTTTCTAGCTGGTGCGTTGGCGCTTTCTCAAGTGTTCTTCCAGTGAGCCTGTAGAGCACACTCCTTCCTCGTCCGGCTCCTCTGACGCAGCCTAAGTATTGTGAGATCCGTCTGTAACGCTGGCCACACCAGCGTGTCTGTGTCTCCCTGATACGTGATGCGCGGTCTCGTTCAGCTTCGCCATCATGACGGGTGCGGAGTCCTGTTGGTGCTGGTGTCACTGAATCTCCCCGATGATCAGTATCTGCTCGCGGACGTGTTTGCCGTCTGTCACTTACCTTGGTGAAGCGTATGTTCTGGTTCTTTATTTTTGAAATTGTTGATTGCCTTTGTGTTGAGTTTTGTGATCTCCAGCGTATATCCATAAGAATCACGTGATCTGGTAAATGATTTGCGAGTGTTTAATTCCAGCACACTGTATCCGCTCACGCGTGAAAGAGTAGTTTTTCCCTCTCATGAAGCGGAGCAGATCCGTTTGTTTGTTTATGAATCAGGTCTTTTGTGTCCTACCCAGGAAATCTTTGTTTATCCCAAGGCCACAAAGATTTTCTCTTACGTTTACTTCTAGAAGTTTTGTCATTTTCATTTTACACTTAGATCTGGGATCCCTTTTGAGTTTGTCATTGTAGGTAGTGCAGAGTGTGGATCATTTTGTTTTTCCCCGGAGCTAAGCAGCTGTCCCAGCACTCTCTGCTTCCTGTCCCCTCACTGCCTGCCGTCTGCAGCGTGGCCTAGGGCCCCGGTGCCAGCCCAGTGGGTTCCGACCGCACTTACCAGCAGCAGGACCTTGGGAAATTGACTGTGGCCTCTTAACCTCCAATCTGCTCACCTGCAAAGTGTGGTTAGTGGCAGAGAGTCCTTGATAGAGTTGACGTGAAAACTTCCTACTCTTCCTGACGAGATAATTTCTGATACTTCAGACGATGTATTTGATGCACTTAGCATGGGGTCTGGTGCATGAGAAGGGCTTGGTTCAGGGTGACGCTGGTGTCTTCACTGCCACTGTCCCCCTATGCGATGAACACGCCTGCCTTACTGGCTCCTTACCTATCTCAGGTGTCCCGGTTGGGCTTACAATAACTTGCTCTCAAATGCAGGCTCCCTTGAACATTCACAGCTGACTTTCTGTCTGTTTCATTTTCGTGGCACAGTGTCCCCTCTGGTCCACCTTCCTGGCTCACTCTCTGTTCATTGTTCCTGGGGGCACGCTCCGACCAGCCTAGCTGCTGGGCACCTGTAATGTCTCAGCATTTTGGACCCAGTCCAGTTCATTCTACCCTAGCCTTCCCAATTTGGTCACTTGTTTAACTGTGGGACTTGGCAAAGTCATTTAAACTCCCGAAGCCAATTATTCCTTGGAAATAAGAAGAATGCCTTCTGGGCCTGTGGCGAAGTTTGGACGGAATGCCACGTACAAAAGCCCGTTGCATACACTTACCGTTCATCCGTTTCTGGAAGTAACACGAACTGGGGCGTGCAGAAAGAAGAAACACAGCAATAGGGGTGCCTGGGGGGCTCAGTCATTAAGCCTCTGCCTTTGGCTCAGGTCATGGTCCTAGGGTCTTGGGATCGAGTCCTGTGTCGGGCTCCCTGCTCAGTGCAGCGCCTGCTTCTCCCTCTCCCACTCCCCATGCTTGTGTTCCCTTTCTCCCTATCTCTTTCTCTGTCAAATAAATAAATAAAATCTTAAAAAAAAAAAAAAAAAGAAGGAAGCAGCAGCAACCATTGTGAGAAAATTTAGTAAGAGATTAAGTAGAGGGAAAGCAAAATATATCCTCAGATTTTCAGGCTGGAGACCTGTGCCTTTCTTGCTTCTTACACCTCAGAAAGAAGGAAATCAGAAGAGAAAATGTGCCCTTTATTCGAATAGAGTTTCTGGGGAGCCTGATGAGCGAGTCCTCAAAATTTAAGGGGGCAGACCGTCTCCTTCCCTGATGGTGCCCAGCAGATGCAGTGACAGCAGTGTACGTCCTCCTCATCAGGGATGGGTCTGCGACCATGTGCCGAGCCCAGGACGAGGGTCTGTTTCCTGTGCATGGAGGAGAGGGAAAGGACCATCACTCAGCATTTGAAAAGTAGCGACTTGGGTCACCGACCATGAAGTGGAGGACCCCGCTGGCATGGGGCCAGGACACCCGCCCATGGTCACCGGCCTGAGAGGCTGGGCGAGTGACGTCCACAACACCCACACGGTCTGTGCAAACTGTCACCACTGAGCACGGACCAAGCTGCCTCTCTAGGCTCAGTCCATGTTGTGGTCACTCTGCAGGGGGGCCTGGCAGGTCCTTAAAGCCGGGGACTTGGCTGCACTTGCCCAGAAGAGTGGTAGTGTGGTGTCCGCGCAGAGAATGTAGTGTGGAGTGAGTGAGAGCCCGTGGCGGGGCTCCGTCTTGTTACACGGGTATGTTCTTGAACTTGAATTCTGCGGAGCGTAACTCCCTCCACTTCTGTAATCTGGCGTCCGCTGAGGATGGAGAAGTACGGACAGGATGCTCTCACATCGGGTAGGGTTCCGGGACGCAGGCAGCACCTGCTGGCAGCCACAGATGAGAGCACATTACTTCTCTTTACCTTACCTTCAAGGCACTGTTACTGCTGTTCTGCAGGTGAAGGCATTAGGATTCAGAGACGTTAGGTCACTCACCTGGGCCCACACAGCAGGTGAGGCAGATGTGGAATTCATTACCTTGGTCTCTCAGGCCTCTTGGGGGAAATGAACGTTGCAACAGGTGCACACGGGAAACTGTGGGCTGAGACGTCACGTGTGTGTGAGTCGATCCCACAGCTTCCTACCTGTGGAGGAGAAACCAGGACGGGGCCCAGCATTGAGCAAATGGGTAAGTGTGGGTGGCAGAGTCTGAGTCTGAGATCTGGCCACCTGTGGTCCTCAGGAGAGACCCCCAGACACAGGTGCCAAGGTGTCCTACTGTGGCCAAGGTGCGGTAGGGGGGAGGCCATCTTGGGGGCTTGGGACTCTGGCCCTGTTGTTCCCATGTGGCCTCTGTGGGCACTGGGGTCCTGCTTTGCCCTGGCATCCAAGGGTTTGTAACGAATTGGTCTACGTTTTTTTTTTTTTTTAAAGATTTTATTTATTTATTTGACAGTCAGAGATCACAAGTAGGCAGAGAAGCAGGCAGAGAGAGAGGAAGAGAAGCAGACTCCCCGCTGAGCAGAGAGCCCCATGTAGGGCTCGATCCCAGGACCCTGGAATCATGACCTGAGCTGAAGGCAGAGGCTTTAACCCACTGAGCCACCCAGGCGCCCCTGCTCTACGTTTTATACTCACCCCACGGGTTAACAGAAGGTAGGAATCACCCCCTGCAGGAGACGCTAGCTCCCCCGTGTGTAGTCCCATTCACAGTACAGATGACTTAGTTGTAATGCAGCGTGTATTCACGATCCTGGGTCCCAGGTCTGAGATTTGGAAGGGAACTTGGCCATGGAGTTAACCTGTTTAGAACAAGAGTCAGGGTGGTACTGCCTGTGGCCTATCTTCAGGGACATTATCCCGTGGCCGGAGAAGGAGAAGTGGGTCCTCAGAGCTGTCCACAGATCGATGGGTAAAGGGCCGGAGTTCTTGAGGGAACAAAGAGGGCTCCGGGCTGAGGAGTCAGGGGAAGCTTCCAGAAGAGCCGGCTGTTGAGCTCTGCCTTGGCGTGCCAGGCGCGAGGGCGTCCTGGGACAGGCGCGGGGGCTCGAGGCCGGGTTGTGCTGCTCCTGACCGTCGGCCACGTCGAGCAGAGCTTGACCCTGTGCCCATGTTATACCGCTGCCTTGCACGCCTGGCCCGTTCCAGAAGTCCCATTCGCCAGCCTTAGCCCGTACTTGTGGCAGGGAAGGAGATATGGCCCAGCCACACCATGTTCCTCGAGGCTGTGGAGCCCGAGTGGGTCTGTCACCGTCCCGGGCCGGGGCCAAGCCTGACTCCGCCGGGCGAGGCGTGCACCCCTTCCACCTCCCAGGTGGTGGGCCAGCCCCCAGACGAGGGCTCTGGGGCTGCCTTGGGGGGCTGCCTGTCCCCTTTGGTTTCTGTGTCCTCACACCTGAGGCCAGTGCTGCCCAGCTCCAAACCATGGACTCCGGAGTCGCCATGGACGTCGGTGTACCCGGCGGACGTCCCGGCCTCGTCTTCGGTCTGAGTCCTGCTGCTGCCGTGAGGGGCTCTGCCGTGCCCGACGGACTGTGAAGAGGGGAGATGAAAGTGTGAATACCAGAGAGGAGCATTTTCTAGTTTGCCGTGCGGCACGGCAGCTCCGGGTGGCTTCTGCCCTTCAGCGTCAGCAGAGCTGCTTCCCCAGGCCGCCCTCATCTGCCCCAGCAGGATATGTCGCTGCCACGTCGCTAGGCTGAAACGGGCTTTGGCTCGCTTGGGGCATGTGGGTTCCCCTTCCTCGTCTGCCGCGCGGGGCTTGTCATCCTTAGTGACTCTCTGATCAGAAGTGCTGGCCAGGGTCTCCGTGTTACCCCAACGGGCGGACAGAGGTTGGAGAGTTGCGCCCTGCACAGACTGGGCCACCCCACGCCGATGGCCATGCGCAGGGCAGGGGCTGTTCATACACACCAGTGGGAGGCCTGGGCCGGAGCTCTGTGGCTGCAGGTGGAGGCTGGGCTCAGATTGTCGACCCTGTGTCCCCTGACCCCGTGGACTTCCCGACACTGACGGCTGGGTTTCAGTGGGCGGCTGCTTTTGCCACGCGTGCAAGAGGTGCGTGTGAGAGTCTAGATTGTTCCTTCTCCCTGGGACTCCGCCAGTAAGATGTCCTGTTGGAAAACTGCTGGTCCCTGTGTTGGCCTCATGGGGGAAGCGCCCCCATCTCCCGTTTCCTCCTCTGTGAAGTGGGGTGTTCTCCCCCGGCTCTGGATGCAGATGTGCTTGTGGAGGTTGGAGGGGAAGGGGTCCCAGGGCACAGGTGATGGTACCTGGCAGTATTGCCCTCACTTTCCTGGTGTTCAGCTCAAAAAGCCAAGCCCCACTGGGACCTCACGCTGCTTGTGGTCGAGGTGGGTTGGAGGCGCGTGTGCTCCCGTCCATGCCCTTGCCGGAGCAGCGGGGAGCTGGGAGCGTAAGCAGCCGCGGCCTTGGACTTGGTTCCTGTGCAGGACAGCACTGGGAGGGAGGAGGCTCTGGTGCCCGAGGGCTGATCCCAGCAGGGGCTTAGCCTGCCCGGCCTCAGTTTCTACACCGGTGAGATGGGGGTGCTTCAGGGTCAGGAGGAGTCTGTGACCTCGTGCACGTGTCTCTGCGTGGTGAACACTCACGGCGTCCCTGTTGTGATCTCCCCACGGTGATAACCCTGGGTGGTCTCCTTCCGCCCGCCTTCCTCTTCTGAGCCTCTCCTGGGGAAGTCGGGGCTTCCAAGACACCGCCACAGGGGTGACCACCACAGTCACTACGATTACTTGAAAATGAAGTGTCTTTGTACAGATTTCTTTTTCCGTGGGGCCGGATGTGGACTGCCTCTTACTGTATTTGACAGGTCTGGAAGGATGGAAATTGTCTCTGAATATTAACCTTGTCACTATTACCTTTTTGTCCTTTTAACGTCTTAGCTGGAAAGGAGACTATAAATCGCTCTAGTCTGTTTCCCTAAAGGCCTGAGTCACGCTCTCTATCCTGAGTGCAAAACAGAGTTCAGAGCTTTGATCAGTCATCGACCCCCTTGTTACCCCGCGCGGTCCTGAGCCGACGGTCCACCTGACCTGCGGGGCTGAGGGTTGCCACAGAGAACTGCTGAGGGAGCATTCGCTGCCTTGCTTTTGCTCACCTGCTGTACCAACGACGGGCTGGATGTGCTTGGCCAACACCTGTCCGTCCGTCCGTGCGGCTGAGTGTTTCGGCGCCGGCACCCGATGCAACAGGAAGGGTTAGACACGCGGTGGTGTCTGGTCGCAGGAGCTGTCGGTCACTCCTGCGGCCTTCTGTGCTGCTCCCAGGCACAGGTGCCCTCCCTTCCCTGCGGGGTGCTGTCCCCTCCCGTTTGGCGGCATGTCATATGAGATTGCCACGTGTGGGGTGCAGAGCTGTGGGCGGGAAGTGACGCTGGAAAGTCAGGTGCCTCCCGGGGTCAACCTGTTCTCAAACCTCCTCAGTGAACCCCACGAGGCCTCGCTGGGGCGCCTTCCACCCACACCTGTGAGTGAGGTGGTGGCTTCGTGTCCCAAGGTGCCAGGACACACGTGGAAGCATGGTCCTAGCAGAGGCACAGGGTTATCCTCCCGAGAGCCTAGGAACCCTGCGGGAGGGGCTGCCTGAGCATGGACGCAGCTGAGCTGTGGGTCTGTCCTTTTTGGCAAATCAGCGGCCAGCACCGTGGTTCAGAACGGCTGTGTTGTAAGGTGACTTAAAGGTGTCTGTCGTAACTAAAATTTACCAGACTTTGTTTTCTCTTGGTGGCTCTAGGTTTTAGGATCTTCACTTGTCGTTCGTGTCCTCCGTGCTACACGGTGCACAGCCTCGGGGATGTTTGTGTCTAAAACATGACAGACACAGTCTTCGCCTGTGTGATTTCTGTTGGAGGAAAACCTCAAAAAGGCACCTAAAATCTAAAGCTGAGGATGTTGCTTATCCATTGTTGTATTTTTAAAGAGAATTGCTTTAAGTTTTGGACGAGCAGAACAAAGGATAATTGTCAGTTTCATCATGTCGTTGCTGGTCACGGATGTGCACAAAATACAGTCGTCCTCGGAGTGTGCAACGGGGTCTGTGCAGCCCCACCCCCGCACACTGTCTTCCTCAGGGGGTTTAAGCGCTTGCTGTTTACACTAGGATGGCAGGAGCACAGAAGACCGTATGTTCCTCCTCCCAGCGAGCCTCCGTTCCCAAGAGCCGTGCAACGTTCCAGCACAAGTGCCGGAGGAAAGCAGATGAGCCCCCCCAAACAGGTTGCATAAGGATTTGGGGACCCCCAAGGGGCGGGTCCTTGCTAGTTAACGAGAAGTGTGGTGTCTGTGCTGGGAGGAGGGCAGGGGCCTTGCACGTGTGGAGTTGTGAGCGTGGCTGAGCCCAGGGTGTGGCCGCAGTGCACATGGCTGCTGGCAGGCACGTCCTGGCCGCCAGCTCCCTCAACTCAATGGCCTGGGGGGAGGCAGACGCCTGGCTGCTTCCACGCGCCACACGAGAAAACCGACTTCCAGGCGGGCAGTCGCTAGCCAGGCCAGGGTTCAAGCCTGGGCGCCGCCGGCTCTGGAAGCCACACGTCCATCAGATGGCCAAGAGCCCACGTCGTGCAGGACTGTGGTTCTGGGCGGAGCCAGCCTTGCCCGTCTCTCGGAAGGAGCTCGCCGCTGGCTGCGTGTCTTCCCCCACGCGACGTTGTCTAGACTCGGCATCCTTCAGGGTCGCGCGTGCCCACCACTCAGAGCCGTGTCCCCCTGCTGGCACATCCCGTGGTGCTCTCACCGCCCACCCACCCGTACGCCCTGACGAGGATGAGCTACTGCTGGTTTATTCGCTCACTTCTGGGCTGTTTCCCCTCTTGGGCTGTTGCAGAGAGCCCAAGCCGCTGGGACCGTTCACGCGCGAGTCTGTGACAGACGCCTGTTTGCCACTCCTGGAAACAGCAGAGTGGCTAACGGGCTCATGGGGCAGGTCTGTTCCAGGAGCTGATTCCCCCCAGGAGCCTCGTACGTGCCCGGCTGCCCCGTGCGTCTGGTCTGGACACACACTTGCCGGGGACCGCGGGTGCCACTGGTTCCCCCGAGACGTCCCACGTGCCTGTCATCCCTTCGTACGCCTCGTGTCGCCCAGCGTCTGTTTCATTCCCTTGCCCGTGCTGGTCGGGCTGTCCCTGGAGGCACCCAGTACGGAGGCGGGGCCCAAGTCCCCCGTGCGTGCGCGTGGCGTGAGGAGTCCTAAACGTTCAGGTTCTGGCGAGGCCCGGTTTATGGGTACTTCATGTCTGCTCAGTCTTCAAGTTCACTCTGTCGTGTCTGTTCTACTGAACTCATTCTGCGAGGTTTCTCAAGAATTTTACTGTATTTTTAAGATAGAGAATTTCCTTTTGCCTCTTTTCAAAAAGATCTTCTGGTGCTTTACTGTCAATTTATTTTCCTTCCTTCCAAGTGCCGCCCTTCGCCCCGGGGAGCAGCCTTTGACCGTCCCAGCATTCGGACGAGCTTGGGGCTCATGTCACTGGTTCCTCCGAGTGGGTTGCAGTCTCCTGGGTCTTCTAAAAAATTTTTTTGCCTGGTAGTTTTAAAAAATTGTATTGGGACACTGTGAATGTCATTTCTGTAGACTTTGAGTGTTACTCTTTATAAGTCTCTGGCTCTCTCCCCTCTTGGGTCCCCTCCACGTATACATGTGCTGACGCTTCTGGGTCCCCTTTTTCTGGTTTTCCATCAGAGTTGCAGTCCTGGGAAAGGGAGAGGGACCGTGGGAGGCCACTCCCCGTGTGGGAGGTTCGTTGCATGCAACTCTTCTCCACGCCCTCCTGCTTGCGTTCTCCCCCCAGAGCTCAGGGGCTATTTTGTATCTGTCTGGACTTTGCTTTTTCATCAGTGGGGGTGACGGGGGGCCATGTCGGGTTCACCTGTGTTCAGGCTTGGAGGGTCAGGGTGGCTTCAGTCCCTGGGCTCTGCCCTCCGTGGCCAAGCAGCGCAAGGCTGCCCCCCTTCTGCTCACGAAGATCGCACAGGTTATCAAAGGCAGTTGACAGTGATTCACTCAGCAAACACCTGTTGAATGCGTCAGTGCCAGGTTTGTAGAAGATGAGGAAAACATCGTTCCCTTGCTCCGTGGAACTCGTGGTCCGGTGGATGGAGGGGTGGTGTCGGAGACTGCCATGTTAACACGGCGGGCACGAACCACCAGCTGGTGTTCCGTGCAGCAAGAACGTGGTTCTCGTGGGGTGGGCATTGGGCACCGGGCAGAGCAGGTCCCCTAGGAAGGAGCCAAGGCCTAGCCCTGTGCCTCTGCCGAAGGTCCCCGGGACTGGTGTGTGTGTGTATGTACGTACACGTGTGCACGTGTGTGATTGTCACAACAGTTGAGGACCAAAGGTGCATAGGCCCCGGCAGTGGGGGTCTTGGACGCCTTCCTGAGGAGCTCTTGCGTGTGCCACGGCTTCCCTCCTGCTCCATGGGGCTGGATTGTGTGCCGGGGTGGGTGCGGTGGGAACTGATGCCAGCTGCTCCCGTCTCCTGAGTGTACCCAGTGCTGGGCACACGGCTGGCAGCTTTTTCAAAGCTCACTGCTGTGCTCTGGGGTTGGCCTCATTATCCATATTTTTACAGCAAGAGAATGCTTCAGAAGGCCAAGTGATTTACCGAGGATGACACAGACTTTACGACAGGGCTGGGTCCCTGCCACCCTGAGAGCGCCGCTCGTCACCCTGCACGGAGCTCCGGGCTTGGGATTGGAGGACAGGCCGCACCCTGGCCGTGGCCCTGTCAGCAGGCCTGGCGCGCACCTTCCATGTGTGCGCGGGGAAATCTGTCTCCTGTTCCTGTGTGTTCTCCTCATCTAATTTAGGAAATAAGAGCTTTAACTTAGAATCAATGAAATGTATAATTATATGCGGTAGCATTTTGTTGTTGTTGTTAACTAATGGCAGTGGATTTAGTATGATTGAGGCATTTTGTTAACAAAATGGGGGCATTTCCTGGCTTTCATACCGATCAGCTCTGTGGGTGGAGAGTAATGTAATAAGACTTTAGGGCTGCTCTTCCTAGAGCCAACATTTTTTTCGGCTCCCACGTGTCAGGCACTGTGCCTTGCGCTGGACAGGTGAGGCCAGGTAGGTCTCTGCTCGTCGCACGGGGAGAAGTACACTCTTGCTGTTGGTCTTTCCAACAGACGCTTTTCAGAGAAACTACTAGAAGCACAGAGAGTGAGAGGGTGACTCTGCCAGTGAGGGTGGACGGGCAAGCAGGGTGTGAGCGCAGGACGACGTGGGGCACCAGGATGGTGGCAGCGTGCCGTGATCCAGGAACAGGCAGTGGGACGCGCCGCGTAGCTCTGTGGCTCGCTCGGGCAGTGGGGAAGGCCTGCGCAGCCATCGCGCCGGCGCCAGGCAGCAGGTGGAGGCTGGTGCAAAGCCTTCCCGGTCTGACCGTGATTCGCCTTGGAGCTTTCCACTTCGCAGCCATGCAGAAGGGACGCACGTGCCGCGCAACTCACTGGGATACGGAGCTTTTCCCGGCTCGTGATGTGCAGGATGGTGGCAGTGGCCGAGGTTCCCAGACCCCAGTGACCATGAGGGCCATCCTGGGCCCACCCGGCCCTCCGGACACTCTGTGAGCAGGACTCCACGTGCTCTGTGCAGCGGTCAGCACTTTGTTCTGATGAGCTTTGTGGGGGGGTTGCCCTCTGCAGGCTCGCGGGGGTGCGGTGAGCACACTGCGGCAGGCATGGCTCTGCTGTGTGGACGGTAGGTTGAGTGTGCGACGTGTTTTGACTTTAAGGTTGTTTGGAATTGGGATGGGTTTACTGGGACGGACCCCCTGTGTGTGTTGCTGCAGTCTTAGTGGCAGGTCCACTGGGAACTCTGTCAGAAGAGCTGCTCGCGGAGGTAGGACTGGTGAAGCCCCCACTTCTTATCTTCCCTCCCACCTGGGTTCAGGGCCAGCGTCTTTCTCAGCATCGCTGCCCCTGCCTCCCCGTGTGCTGGCCCCTCTGGCCTGTCTGACCCCCCCCTCCATGCATCCTGCCCTGTGGCTCTGAGGTCGCCACCTCCTGCCTAGGCCCTTCTGGGGCTGTGTGCGGCTCCCAGGGCCACATTGTACGCCGGGTGTCATTCCGGGGCGTCCATGGAGCTGCCCGGCCCACCCGCAGCTCCCCGGGCACGCGCTCCTAGTCCGGGCTGGGCTCAGCCTCCTGACTCCAGCAGCATCCTGCTGACGTCCGCTCTCAGACCTGGCAGGGCTGGGCCCACACGAGGGCCACATACGTGTTAGGGGTTCCTGGTTTTAAAATCTCGTTTCTCCCTAACAGTTCTGGGCATTAGGGAATGCGTTCTAACTTTCATTTGCTAAGGAATCTCCTTCAACTCTGCATCTCTGCTCTGTGAGACGTTCTGCATTCCTGCTTTTTGTCGATGGCCGTGCAAATGCGACTTTGCACACTGATGGTAATCAGGCAGGTGATGGTTTGCCTGTCACTTTGGGGATTCCACGCCTTGGGAAGTTCACGTCTCCAGTGGCAGTTCTCATCTGGGCCCTGCACTAGTTCCGCACTGGCCTCGTCACCTGCGACTGCCCCCGCCTCCAGCCTTCCATCCGGCTCTTTCAGTAAGCATGGGGATGACTGCTGCTTCCCTTCTGCTGAGCCTCCTTGGTTCCCTTTGTCTAAAGGAAGCCCTGGAAGCTCTCAGAAACCACTGAGAGGGCACGGAGGTCCTCTGGGGTCCGCAGGTTCTTGTCTTGTGCATTGCCATTCCCCCGCCAGGCAAGCGGGAGCACCTGTAGATCCGGGCGGTGTGTGCATGTTGTGATCCGTCTCCTGGGCGCAAGGTCCAGGGCGCTGGGAGAGGGAGGCGGGGCTGGTGCAGCCCATGTGGAAGGAGGCTGAAGACCCGGACAGGGGTGTGGGGAGGAGGCAGGCCGCATGACCTGGCATCTCCCCAGACCCCGGGGCAAAGGGGAAGGAGGAATGCAGCCGTGCGGGAGGCGGTGTGGTGTGCAGGGGGCCGGGAGGAGAGCCGGCTCGGGCAGAGCCGGTGTGTGGTTTGGGCACCGGCGGGAAGGTACAGCTACGATGACAATAGCAACGAAGGAGCTAGAACTTCTCAGAGGCTCCGTATTAAGCATGTGCTGTGCTTGTTAATCCACAGATGGCCTCTCTTTAGACCGGCGTGTGCTCCTTTACAGGTGACAAACCTGGGGTCAGTGTTCAGGACGCTCCTAGGCACAGTGCGAGCGTTCCTAGTAGAGGGAACATGGTCTTCTGGCAAGAGAACAGAGTCCTCAGGGGCAACTCATGCACTCCAGGGCTCTGCCCTGGGGACTGGTTGGCGCCTGCCAGGACACCTGTGGTCTTGTCTGGATCACTGTGATGTGAGGAGGAGATTTAGTCCCTCTCGGGGCTGCTGTGAACACAGAGCTGATGGCCCCCAGGCGGCATGTGCTTGGTGCGCTCCCTGGTGATGTCCTGATTGGATTGTGCTGGGCTTCGATTTTCAGAATCCGCGGTGTCTTTCTCTTCACTTAAAAATAATAAAGAAAGCGGGTGCCCAGGTGGCTTGGTTGGTTGAGTATCTGACTCTCGGTTTTGGCTCAGGTGGTAATCTTAGGGTCGTGGGATTGAGCCCCAGGCTAGGCCCGTGCTCAGTGAGGAATCTGCTGGAGATCATCTCCCTCTCTCCTCTCTCTCTGCCCTGCCCCCGTCTCTAAAATAAATAAATACATCTTTAAAAAAATAATACTAATAGTAAGGAAGGGTTTTTCTTTATTGTAATTGATCTCTGTGGCTTAAGGGGAAAACGATCTTCTTTGGGTTTGATCCAGATGTCAGGGCTCCTGCCATTTCTGCTTTGAGCCCCTCCCCTGTCAGGGTGGGCATCTCCTCAGGGCTGACTTTCCTTTTGCTCGGGTTGTACTTCGTTAGAAGACCCAAGAGGCCGGTCTCGTCAAGCAGACGCCCATGCGATACAGCACCTGAATTTAGAATCCCAGTGCTGTAACGATCAATTATCTCCTAGTGAAAGTTCAATTTAATTATATGTGGCTAGCACTCCTAAACTCAAGTCTCTGATTTGTATTTAAATGTCATCGTCATGACTTCGCTGGTGAGGTTATCTGCTGCTCAAAGACTGAATCACACGATATTTTAAAAATCACCACTTTTATATAGACTTCAGAAACCACAGCATCTTTCTCCAGTGCAAACTCTTGACGATAATGGTCACATTTGGTCATAAAATTAAACATGGGAAATTGGCATTCAGTCGTGGTATTAATTTTCTTGAACTCTGGCCCATCGAGGATGATTGGAAAGGAACCGCGGTGGGGACCGTCTGGCAGGGCTGCACACCAGGATGCCTCCTGGAGACTCACTCATGCGTTTGAATCTAGAGCCTCTGCGGGTCCACGAGCGGCCCGAGGTGATTTCTGCGTCTGTGAGCACCTTGGACGCGGGGCTAACCCCCATGACAACAGCCGCTGCCTATAGTGGGCTGCTGGTGTCGTGGCACTGGGCTGACCATTTTGTGTCTGCTGCCTTATTTGATCCACACATAACCTTTACAAGAGGGGTTTAGCTCATCTGAGGTGAGGAGCTTGGGCTGCCGAGTTCTGCATGCCGGGAGGGACCCGGTAACGGGTACCACTGTTCCGGGATGAGCTGTGCTGGGAGGGTCTGTGCGGCTGGGCCAGCCTTGGGAGGGGCTGACGTTTGGGTGCCGTTGCAGGAGATCTGAAGGAGGCTGTCCCGGCACATGCGTGTGTGGCCTGGGCTTTTCCCCTGATCCGGGATTCAAGCCTGGTCCCTGCGACTAATCCAGACGACCCCTGGCAAAGTGGCAGCACACTTACACACATGCTCAGACTTCTTAGAGGGACCACTGAGCCAGCGGGCGTTCCCCCTACTTTAGAGAACCAGGTTGGCTTTAAAGAAGGCCAGGGGTGTAGGGGAGACACTAAGACTACTACGAACGCCCTTGAGGGGAGCTGGCGGCCTAGCCCTGGAGCTCGCCCCCCGTGCCAGCCAGTGGCTGTGATGAGAGCCAGGTTCTTCGACCCTCTGCCCATCTACTGGGGACCTGTTGCCTCCTGGCGTCACTTGTGGATGTCCTCCCGCTCTGAGACCGCGGTGGACGGGGAGACCAGAGATCAGATTCTGGGCCCAGGTCAGCCACTAACCACTGATCATTCCCTCTGTGCCCACCACCATGCCTTCACTCGATGGCAAATACAGGTCGTGCCGTTCTGGACAGCGCGGACGGATCTAGGAGGGGATCGTGCTAAATGAAGCAAGCCAGACAGAGAGGGACGAACACCACATGATTCCATTTACACACGGAACCTAGACACACACAGAAACGAACAAACGAGGAAACAAACACTCACAGGCACGGAGAACAAACCAGTGGTTGCCAGAGGCGGCGGTGGGGGACGGCAGCAGTGGGGGACGGCGGCGGTGGGGGATGGGGATGATGGGGTGCCGACCTCCAGCTCCAGGAGAAGTCATCTCGGAGACGGGCAGCAGAGCGCAGAGAACACGGTAACGCTGTAGGCCCCTCACTGTGGGGAGCGCTCGGGGTGCGTATGGAAGGGTTGAGTCACTGTTGAACCCCTGAAACTCAAGTGCCAGTTACACTTAGATTAAAAATAAAAAAGTAAAAAGGAGTAGAAACAAACAAGAACGGCAGAAGTGTCCTGAACACAAGGTCTCCTGTGAAGGGGGATTTCCGTGCCGGTCCCAGTCCCCGGAGGGCCGTCACTGCCCTGTGCCGAGTCCTACGGCCGCCTGGAGGGCACGTGTGCTCCCCGGGGGTCCTTGTCCCGCCTCATCTCTCCTCCCTTTATCATTTCTGAACGTTGTGTTTTCCTATTTTTCTGTGATTTGCCCACGGATCAGCCTTGGTTTTGAATTACTCTTGGGACACCTGTGGGGGGTTGCCCAGATACCCTCCGACGTGTGTGGCCTCGCCCCAGGTACCAGAGGTCACATGGGTGTGAGCCCGAGCGAGGAGGGCCATGCTGGGAAGCTGTCCTCCACGTGCGTGTGGCCAGTCCCGCGGCTGCCGTGCCTCCTTACGGCTTGGTGTTCCCTTGTCGTTGGGAAGAAGGCTTGCCTACTGAGAATATGGACGTGACGTCGTCCGGGGTGTGCAGCCCACCCCTGCCGCGGGCGGGTGGTGGCCCATGTGCCCAGATGAGAACTGCAGCCGCCCTTTGCAGAATTGCAGACCGCACTCCAGGCCGCGCGCCCGTTGGGGCGGAGCGGCGTGTGCCTCACGTTGGTGCTCCCATGCACACCCCCACAGTTGTTCCCGTCCCCAATGCGCTGCTGTCCCCAGTCCGGTGGCTTCCTGACAAAAGCAAACCCCGCAAGCCATGATGGCTGAAGCCTGTTGCGTGGCTGGACTCAGACCAGGGCAGCTCCCAGGCACCCAGGCGGAGGGTCCCTCTGCTGCTTCATGGAACGCAGCAGCTTTCAGCAGGCAGAGAGCTCATGCATCCAGACTCAGCTCCAGGAAAACAGGTTACCGGCCACACGTTGCCCTGGAAGGGAGGATGGAGGAGGGGTGGTGACGCCTAGGGGCTGTGCTCTGAGACCGTGTGGAGAGGTCAAGGCCAGCGGTGCTTCCGGTGGTTTGGGGAAGCAATCCTTGGCTTTGGACATGGCATTCTGGCTATGGGATTTTGAGCTGGGTGACCCTAGTGAGTTAGCTTCTTGGTCCCCCAGCATTCTCGTCTGTGGGAAAGGAGGGATACCGCCTTCGGGACACTCGCCGGCCTTGCCTGTCGCAGGCGGTGGGGGTGGGGGCTCTGGTAGATTCAGGGGGCGCTGGTGTGCAGATGAGGCAGCAGGCTTCGCCGTCCCTGGCACTGTGTCCCATGCCATGCCAGCTCTGCACACGGCACGACCAAAAGCCGACTCCCTGTTCGGTGCTCTGCATGCCAGCCGGAGGAAGCTGTAAGCAGAGCGGTAGCGCTGAGTCTGGGCGACGGCTTCGATGCGGGTCGCCGGCCCCTGGCGTGGGGCAGCGGCTGATGAGGAAGGAGATCACGTTCCTCCCCCGGCTGCAATCACTTGGGCGGATGTCCGTGCACAGCGCTTAGCCCGGGGCTCGGCGCGGGGCAGGTGTCTGTGAATGTCCACCTCCTCCCGCCGTCTGTGTTACGGCACAGCCAGGTTATGCTTTCATCCAGGGTGGAGGGAGGTGGTGCGGTTTGGTGCTTCCTTCTCCAGAAATTGTTCAAAAAGCCGTCCGGCGAAGCCCCCACATCTAACCGCACAGGCGCAGCGTTGGGCATATGTCCCGCCCCTGAGGATGTGGGGTGCTGGCCGGGCGCTGCCCCTCTGTGTTCAGCAGCGAGAGCCTGGGATCCAGGATGTTGCCAAACACTTTTCAAAGGTGAAAGTTATTTTGGGTTACCCGGTGAATGGAAATTGGCCTTTTTTAGTGAAAGCTAGGAAATATCCTGACCTTTTGCTTGAAGAGAACACTCGTTTGCCTCGGTCTGCTTTCAAGGTGGGGGCCTGGGGAGAGCCCTTGCTGAGCGGGAAATTAGGGGTGCTCTTGCCGTACGGGTAGACACCTCACGGGGGAAGAAAAGTACATACGAAAGAGCTAATAAGCTTCTGGAAAAATGTCCGGTCTCTGGAGCGACTCAGACCTGCCAATTACAACAACATCAGCGAGGCAGCATTTTGCCTCTTCCTAGTGAAGAGCGAAACTCTGTCCTGGCCAGGATTGCAGGGGCGCGGCGTGCGGGGCACCATCTCGCTGCCCGTGTGCCTCAGGGGGAGCCTGTCTGAGAACGAGCTCAGCGCTCTCAGCCTTGACCTTTTCTGCCCTCTGGATTCAGTTTCTGCTTCGAGACGGGCTCCACACACAGCATAAATGCAGACCGGAAACTGAAGCATGAAGATGTTTAGGATTTTTTCAACAGTAATCTTTTAAAAATTGGGAGAGCTCTGAGTCTGAAAGCAGGGCGATCATTGGGTAAGCAATCATATGGCCGCATGAGGGGATGTCCAGCAGACTGGTTTGTGGTGATTTGGCAGTGTTTGTAGTGCGCTGAAAGTGAAATGGTACAGAGGCCACTGGGGGGCTCAGCCAGGGAAGCAACTGACAGTTGACTTCTGGCTCGAGTCATGATCTCTGTCCTAGGATCGGGCTCCTAATCAGGCTCCTCGCTCAGCGGAGCGTCTGCTGTCTCCCTCTCCCTCTGCCCCTGCCCTGCACTCTCTCTGTCTCTCTCTCAAATAAGTCTGGGAAAAAGCAGGTGTAATGTAGTCTATGTATATATTTATGTGCATGCATGTGAGTAAGACAAGATGTGTAATAAATTGTACACATAGAGTCATTCGAACTGCACTGATGTACAAATACATAGGAGAGAGACTAGCACGAAGGTATCACAGTTAGGGTGTAGGCTTGAGTCCTTCTTTCTTTTTTATGCTCTTTGCTATTTTCCCACCTTTTCCGGTAAGCCCGTCTACTTCCGCCGTCAGAAGGAGGCCGTGTAGCTCTCAGACAGAGTTCTGGCTCCAAAAGCCCCCGCATTCTCTGGGGCAGCTGAGCTCCGGACACCACCTGGCCGAAGGCCCTGTATTTACGGGCAGCTCAGTAGTTTGCTCCAAGCTGCCAGGTGGGGAGTGGAGGCAGGCTGCAGAGTGCCCGGGCCCGGAGCCGAACAAGGGCAAGGTACAAGGTCAGGCAGCCGCGAGGGGGAGGTGAGCACTGGCCCGGTGTGGCGGTGGTGGGAAGGCTTGGTTCCCGCCCTGTTTGTTTGGGGAGTAGCTGGTCACAGCGTGCAGGCATTACCCAGGCCTGGAGACCATGGCATGGCCTTGCAGACCTCTGCCCTCAGGGACCTAAATTCCAGTAGACCCCATACACCCTGAAGCCCACAAGTAAGTGTTTTTACAGCTCCTGATAAATGCCACGGCAGAGATTAATGGTGTCACGCAGGTGGGACGAGGGGGGGTGCCCCGAACACCTTCCTCAAGCTCCAGCCTTGAGAACGGGGGTTCAGGAGGAGAGGGTCCCAGCCTGGGGAGCAGTGAGCACCAAGGCTGAGGCAGGAAGAGCCCAGTGTGTTCTAGAAACTGCCGGAAGTTAGAGAGGGCTGGACACACCAGCAGGTGGGGAGGCTTTGGAGAGGACATGGTAGTGGAGCAGAAACCTGGCAAGGAGGTGTCACAACAGAGGGTCCTGGGTGCGGGGGCAGATGGGGACGGGCGGGGCACGGCTGGTGGGGGGCGACTGAGAGACAAGGGACCGCTGCTGAGGCGGCTCTTGGGGTCCCAAGCATTAAATGATTCCTGTTCCCTCTAAGTGCCCACACCGCATCCTGCCTGCCTCACCCTGGTCCAGAAATGATGTTTTCTCCGGGGCAGTGTGAGTCTCCTCTGAGGTTAGGGTCTCTGACCATGTCTCCAGGTCGAGGCTGTGCATTGAATCACCTCCGGGGCTGGTGCTGCCCGGGGAGTATGCCAGTCCCTTTCCTTGGAATGAACCCATCTGACCTACTGACAGTGATGAGTCCTACGGTCTCCAGCAGGCCTGTGCTTATGCTCCGACAGGCAGCCGCCGACCCTGCCCTGCTCACTCATTCTCTGCTGTTTCCCCTCTCTTAGAATGGCCATTCAAGTGGACAAGTTCAGCTTCGAGAGTTTCCCAGAATCCCCTGGTGAGAAGGGACAGCTTGCAAATCCGAAGCCCCTGGAGGAAGAGAGGCAGGAAGCCCGTGGCCTGGAGATCGACAGCAAGCTGGACGTCCACTGGAGAATCATATCCTTTTCATGGCAGCCACCTTGGCGCGTGGTGCCCCCTACTTGGGGCTTGTGCTCCCCAAGAATTACCCTGGGGGCCTCGCCGCCAGGTGCTCAGCACGCAGAGCTCAGAAAGGGCGTGCCAAGGAGACGCAGGCCGCGGCCGTCCTTCCTTAGCCCCTTCCCTGTCCCGGCTCCCACCGAGAAGGGGTGGATTCAGGGCAAGGGGAGGCCGCCTCCCTGAAATGTCGTGGGTCGTGTGTGTCTTTCCAGCATCGATTGTGTTAGCGACATGTTCTCATGCCGGCCTCCCAATGCTGGGCTTGGGAAGCATCACGGAGTGACAGTTCGACACAGGACAGACGCAGTTGCTGGTCGGCTTGGGGGGTGTGGCACAGGTCCCGAGGCACGAGAGCAGCCCCGCGTGACCTGCCATCACGCCGGAGTCCCGGGTGCACTCACGTTTGCACTCGGCCGTCCTGCAGAACATCTGCTTTGGGGTAGTGTTCCTCAAGGCACCCGAGAGGCGGAGGGGGAGGGAGGAGGCCCCCACGAGGCTTCCTGGCCTCGCTGGGCATGGCTGTGCAGGCTGGGGGTTCGCTGCACCTCAGGGGCCGGGCCAAGCATCATGTCGAGTCTGTGAGGTTCAGGGGAGGAAGCGGTGGGCACAGGGCACTCAGGAAGGCTTCACAGAAGGGGGGACATTAGAGGGGCTTCTGTAGGGTGGGCGATGTCCTAGAGGTCTGCGGTGTTAGAGGATGGTTTGCACAAATGTCCCCCAGGAAGAGGCCACTCTGATGTGCCTGCCTCAGTCTCCTTGTTCGTGCCTGGATCCTGTGCTCTGTAGTGTCAGGTCGTCCTAGACCATCTCCCGGGGTTCTGGAAAGGTCCTCAGTCTGCGGCTGGTGGTTTCCAGGAGTTGAGGCACGTTCCTTTGTGTACACTCCAGAAAATCTGGGGCTGGTAGACCTGCGTCCCCAAGTTGCTGGGACACAATAAGCACTTGCCATGTCACATCGGAGGACTGGGGAACCAGACATTGAAAACCGAGTGCCTGGGGCCCCCATACCACAGCAGCCCACCACGGGGTTCAGGTGTTTGCCTTTGTCCAACGGGATGTGAAAAGGAGGGGTGACTGGAGCCTCCCTCCCCCACTCCCCCCCAACCAGTGCCTGCTGGTGGAATGACAGAGTGACAGAGCCCCAGAGGCAGTGGTGTTCGCCCCGCACACCAGCCCTGCTGTCTCCTATGTTCTTCCTGCCTCTGACTGGTGCTCTTGCTCCCCTGGGGAGAGGTGAGCTGAGCCCCCAGTCAGGAAGTGGTGGGGCCGCCTGCCCAGTGGTGTTGAGGGTATAGCCCTGTTCCCAGCCCTGCTGTCAGGGAGGGTCGGGGGACAGCAGGAGGCCATGGCTCTCCTGTCCTGATATCTGTGGTCACGACGCTGAAGCTCAGGGAGCTGGAGAGGTTCTGCAAACTCCGAGATGCTCGCTCCTGGGCCTCAGGGCCTTTGCTTCACGCCGGGAACTCAGTGCAGAGCCAGGAGGCCTGGCTGTGGGTGAATCCACCTCAGCCCCCTGGAGGCAGAGGCAGTGTGTTTGGCAGGCCCGGCAGGAAGGCATGAGTCGTCTCACTGTGGGTCCAGATAAGAGCAGGAAGCCTCGAAATGGGGGGTTTGCGCCCCTGCCTCCCCGGTGCCAGGGCTACCACGGCACCTGCTAAAGATACGCCTGCCACTCTCTGGTGCCACCACTGGGTGGGCCCAGGTCGTTCACCACAGCGGAGGGCTCTGCCGCCCTGTCTCAGCGGTGACAACCGCCCGCCCAGGTCAGCCTTAGGATGTGGGGTGCAGGCACGTAACGGAAGCCCTCGGCCCGGGATGTGCTCCCTCTGATGGGGTGATGCTGACCCTCAAAGTATTTGTGTTCTCTGAAAACAATGACCAGAACAAGCCAGAGGTGTTTTGGGGTTTCTCTTCTTTCAGCTTTGCCTCTTTCAGGAGGTCGACATCCCCGTTGTCTGTGTTGGCTTAATAACTCCTGCAGCAACTATGTACGTGTGCGGACACGTCGGTCTCCTGGATGTGGCGATTAGAAGTTTGGGGGGGACTGTCCCTCTAGGCGGATCCGATTAGAGAGGAAGAGTATTAAGGGTCTCTCTGTCTCTCCTCTGGCAGCGACATCTGGCGTGGGTGCATAGCAGACTTTTGCTATTGCAAACCTGGATCCAAGCAGATGGAAAGACCAAAGACTGAATTGGCTAATATTTCTATTATGCATTTTAGTAATATTTTCTCAATATTTAGACTTTATACAAAAATTGGAGCCTAATTTGACACTCATCTGCAGTAATAAAAACAGTCCGTCTGTAGCGTGAGAGGCTGCATAGACCCGTTGGTGGGAACTGTGGCTCTTACAGTAGATGCGGACACGCCTGTCTCCACTGTGTCTGCCGTGATCGGACGAGCAGCCCGGGCAGGCCAGCAACTCCAGCCCCACTGTTCACCCGGTGAGGAGCCGGATGCTCGTTTACGCTCGTGTGCTGGGTCCTGGAGATGCCCTTAGTCCAAGGGAGGAGCAGACCCAGAAATGGGGACTTACAGCGCACCCCAGAAGGGCTGAGGCAGGAGCCTTCCTGAGGGAGGGCTGGCACGTCCCGGAGGCTGAGAGCAGCAGCGACCTATGTCATTCCCCGTGACTGGGAACACAGCTTGCAGACCAGAGGGGCAGTGGGAGCCAGGGGCCTCCCCTCCCCCACCCCTCCTTCCTTCCTCTCGCCTCCCGCTTTCCCTCCTGCCAGCCTCAAAAATCTCTCCTGTGGAACTCCCTATCGCCAGTCTGAGCCTGCTCATTTTTAAAGGGACTTTTCCTCTTTGGCAAGAGGAACGGGCTGGTACATAGCGTCTGTGCGGTCTTCTGGGGGTGGGGGTCTGGGCCTGCACAGGCGTCATCAGGCCCAAGAGCCAGGCTCACGTGACCAACACTGATGCCGTCTGGGTGAACACATGCTTGCTTCCTGCTGCTCGGCACTGTCTCCTCACCACCTTCCCTGCCAGCTTCCATGGTTGGGCAGTCTTTGCTGAACTTGGGAAGCCTTGATAGAGCCGATTTTGTGGCCAGCAGGTAATAGCCGTCCACGTGTAAAGGCAGGAAGCACCCATATTTGGCTTTAGGATGGGACCAAGGATCCTGCATGGTTGGGGCCTGAGCCCAGGACCAAAGGCCCAGCTCTGCTGCTTCCGGCGTCCCTGTGGGGAGGCTGTGGTCCAAGGGACACATGTCCCTGTCTGTTCAGTCAAGGTGAGATTACCCCCTCAGGTTTGCTGTAGGATTAGGTCTCACCATCTCTTCTGCTCTTTTGAGCTCAACCAGGATAATCACGTTTTTCTGACCCCAAACTGGCAAAACTGACAGTACTCTGGTTTGAGAACTAAGTGCGTTTTGGAAGTGAACTGATTCACTGGAGGTAACAGCCAGGATCCCAAAACTTGTGTCCTTTTCCTACTACCTGCTTGAAGTAAGGTCCTGCGGCTCTCATGTAAGCCCAGCACCCACCCCTGGAGGGTGTCTGCAAGGGTCGCCCCCTTTCCTGCCAGCAGAACCAGAGCTGCTCCCGTGATCTGGCCTTGGACGGACTCATCCCGCACAGGAAGCAGTGGGCCAGGCCTCGGCTGCGCCCCTACTTCCACCTCTGATCAGACCTGTCGCCGGAGTTTGGGACTGTAGTTCTGAGAACACCTCAGCGTAGCTGGTTCTGGGGTGGTTGGAGATTGGCCAGATCTGTTTCCGCTTTCCATTTGTAACTGGGGAGAGGTGGGCCCACCAGGGTCTGACCAAGTCTTCCTCATCCTTGACGGTTGAGCTCACGCGTCCTGTTTCCCGGAGCCCACTCTGTTGTTGGCCTCTAGTGCTCTCATCTCGCCCGGCCGGAGCTGCTACTTCCCTCGTACTCCTACAACACTCAGTGCCTAGCTCTTTTTGTTACCATCTTTACCAAGTACAGGAAGGTTCATTTTGTTCCCAAGTTCACTGCGTCCTCACCGGGCTGTGCCGTTCCTGGGTCTGTGCGGTGTCCTGTTCCCTTAGCAGCTACTTCCCGCTGACCGGCGCTGTGCTGGGCTTGTGCTAGGCACCGGGGACTTCTGCAATGGGCAGCATGGGGTATGGGCCCTGCCCTGCCGGCGCGTGCTCCTTTCCTGGCCTCTGTGCTGCGTGTAGTCGCCAGCATGTAGGTATTAAAATCATTTGGTAAAATAAAAAAGTTTTAAAAAAATAAAGCCATTTGGTGAATGCATGGCTTGCGTCTCTTTGAAGGCGCAGATGGAAAGGTTCCCGGCTTAGCCGCACTATGCCGAGGGCTGTGGCGGGCATGTGAAGGGAGTTGTAATGAGCACGATTAGTCTTACTGGAGCCGGGCTCTGCTTCCAGAGGGCAGCCGCGCACAGACAGTCTGTGCTGGAAACAGACGAGGGGTGAGCGCGGGGCAAGCTCCGTGTCGTCTCCCGCTCTCGGTGTCCTTGTTTCTGTTGCAAATCCCCCTCCAAGAGCCTCTCGGGTTGGCAGGATACTTGCTGACATAGCAGAGGGTTTCATGGCAAGAGCTGGACGCACACTTCAGCTGATCCCCATAAAAGCCAGTGACCCGGACCATCTGGACAGTGTCTCTGCCAGGTGGTCTGATAAGCACGTGTCTCCTGGGTTCTGTCTGGAGACCCTTTGGAACCATCTGGCTGCTTTGAGGGCCAGGTAGAGACTCAAGGAGCCCAGCTGTAGCCTGGGTTTTAGATGCCAAAGGACTGCCGGCCCAGAGTGGGACCTGGAATATCTTTGCAGCACGCAGAGGTCACTTACACACAGGTAGCCGGCACGTGGAGGGACACAGAGCAGGGCAGCTGCTCCGAGCACAGGGCCATGCGTCTGGACCAGGCAGGGCAGCTGCTCTGAGCACAGGGCCATGCGTCTGGACCAGGCTGTGCGTTACCAAGCAGTGTCTGGCCTTGCCAACACCAGTCAACCTTGTGAACCTGGGAGGCTTCATGAGCTCTGACATTTGTGTTTGGATTTTGCTGGAGTTTCACAAGCATGTGCCTGCAAGACCGTCAGCCCAGTGTCCTCAGTTTGGTTGGTCCTGACCAGGACAGTCGGCCTGGGACACGGCCACGCCTGGCTTCTCAGTTTTCTAGACCACATTCTTCCCAGTAAGCGGAATGTGCCTCCAGCTGACCCCGCCTCCCTTTTAAGGCAGGGCCGGAGATTAAACTGTGGGCAGGGTCTGCCCCAGGTCACCCTTGACCCTTCCTAGTGGGCTTGTCGTTTGTTTTCTGAGATGCTTAATGGAGCCAGGGCTTCCCATCCCCTGAGAAAACAAACAAATGAACTTCTTACAACAAGATCCCTCTAAAACACAGTGCAGTAGGCTTTTCCAGTAGCCATGTCAGGAGAAAGGGTTTAATCTAAATGGATTTCATGCGAACACCTCCTGTCCTCAGTGCAGATTTCTGGATCACCTTAAGCAAAATTCAGGGTTCATTTTGTGTCTGCCTCGAGGGAGTTCAGTGTCTCCAGCTGCTGCCAGTCCCTCGACTCCGAGGCCTTCCAGCTCCCGGCGGAGTAGTGCTCCCAGCCAGAGAGGAGCATAGTGCCTGACCTCTGACCTCTGATCCCGTACCGTTGCCCCGGCTCCTGGGCCCGTGGACCCAGACTTGAGGGCTGTCTCCCCCAAATCCAGACATGGTGGCCAAGCTCACCTTGAGTCCCTCTGAGAGGAGTCAGGGTTTAACACGCAGCATCGATTTCGGAGTTGGCTTGGGGAGTCAGGAGGGGCTTCCTGAGCCGGTGGAGATATTAACGTGAGTGTGTGGTCTGCATGTGTGTGTGCACATGTGAGTGCAGTTCATGTGCACGCACATGTGCTACAGTATGCGTGTGAACTTCACACAGATCGATATGCACCATGTGTCATTAGGTGCGTGTCCCGGTGCAACACCTTCTGTGTCCTTTCGTTTTGACAGTTACTATGGGTGTGTGTCTAACAGACTCCTGCAGTGACCGCTCACGCCTGTCGGGCGCCGGCTAAGGGCTGTACTGTTCTGAGTGATTTACCTGGATGGGCTCGCTTAATTTTCACAAAGAGCCCTAGGAAGTGGTTTTAGGCACATTCCACAGATGGGGAAACTGAGACCCCGTGAGATTCTCCCACTCTCGTCCCAGGTCACCAGCCAGTGAGGCACGGAGCTGGGATTTGCGCCCAGCTGCCTGGCTTCAGGTTGTGGCTCTTGGCTCTGTGCCGGGCATCCGGTCTCTGCCAAGGCCTCTGTGTACCCCCATTTTGCAGAGAAAGTCGAATGAGGTTGCAGCATCCCTCGGACACCCTGCTGGTCAGTGCTTCCCCTGCCCTGGGTTCTCCCCACTTTGCCGGCCCTACCCTCAGCCCGGCAGGACGGGCGGAGCTGTACTATTGCACACTGTCCCTGGGCAGCTCACTGGGCCATGTGGCATTTCCCGTCCAGTTGGGTCTCTGACCACAGGGAGCTGAGCCGAGGTATAGGCCACCCCTGCTGGGGTGAGAACAACCCACATCAGCATTCCCAAAGTTCGTGGTGCAGATTGGAAAACAGTCATGGGAAAGAGGCTCATTAATCACTTAAAGCAGCCTTTCCATTAGTGTAATTTCTATTTATGGCAATCTGCTAATTTATTTGAGCTGAAGTGGGGCTGGGCTAAGTCCCTGCACCTGTCATTTCTCCAGGTCTGGCACGTGGGTGCAGACAGTCCATCTTCCTCGGGGAATGCTCGAGGTGCAGGCCTACCCCCTCCGGCTCCCGCACCTGGAAGCCAGCTTGGAAGTGACTGTTGGCTGCTCCCTGGTGATGGGCTTCCAGATTTGCCCCGTAGGCTGCGGGTAAACTAGGAGTTCAGATCGAGGGGCAGGGCCGGGAGGACTCAGGCCCCTGGGCTCAGCAGGGTCTGGCTGAGCCCTGGGCGGCCGGATCATCCAGGGAGAGTTGGTTGAGCAATCCTTTTTTTTTTTTTTTCTTCCCTAAAATAGAAGACGAGTTCATGGTTAACTTCAGTTCCATGAATAAAGACAAGGTCTCAGAAACTGCTCAGTGTTTTCAAATCGCAGTACGGCACCAGATACTTCAGTGCTAATGGTCTAGCTGAAGATGAGTGGGAAGGTGCGTTATTAGCTTTCTGCATTTTCCTTGCATCTAGCTGTTTTCTAAAGATCTGCAAGTACGCATCCGTGGTTCCCAAGACAGGCAGAAGATTAACTGTGTATCATGAGAATGCTGTAAAGGCTGTGTACAAATACTAAGTTTCCTTAACAACGATGAATGACCCGCAGTCATATGTAAGGCTCACGTAACAGACTGGGCTCCGGAAGAGTAGGAAGGCTCTCATCTAGGCCTTTCATGCCTAGCCCCTACCGCAGTGCACAGAGTGGGTGTTGACAGATACTTGCTGTGAGTCACTGGAATGGGGAAGCGCATGAGGACAGAGGCAGGCCGCAGGGACAGCATAGACACACTACAGGGTGCAGCCGTCACAGACAGGGAAGAAGGAAGGGGTGACTTCTGGGCTGGTGGGTCAGAGGGACATCCCCAGTAAGGTGAGGTTGAGGCTCCAGTCAACAGAATGGCTGAGAAGGTTCCAGGTTGGGGAGAACACAGGAGTAAGGGCACCAGGGCAGGACAGCACCCCCCTGTCTTAAGAAGTGCCCGTAGTTCAACATGGCTGGTACACATTCTTGGGTGCGGGTGTGCGAAGGAAGAGGTCAACAAGCAGAGGAAATCATGGGCACCTGTATGAGGTTCTGGGGAGTTGGGTTTTATCCCAAGAGCTGTGGCCAGCCACTGCAGGTTTCTGGGCAGGGAGCTGTGTCTTCAGACTCTGGCGGGGCTCCTCCCCCCTCACTCCCTGGGGGCCTGCTGTCACCGTGATGGATTTGTGTCTGGTTGCGGGATTGCGCTACCTTTTGGGAATTCAGCACGAGAGTCCAGAGCTGTGCGGGGCAGTGCAGGGCTGTCTCTGCTGTCTCTTTCTGTCTCTTGGTGAGGCCCTTATAAGGTGTTGAGTTGAAATAGAGGCTCACTGCCAGGACTGGGGTTCCTGTTGGGCTCTAGGTATTTGACACCCATTTCTGCTCTCAAGGGTTACAGTGGAAAAGCAGAGTAATGGTGCTGCTCTGAGCCTTGTCTGTGGGAAAGGAATATAGCACAAGGTCTCTCTGAGCGAGGGCTTACCTGTCGTGTTTGGTTGCACATCTTCTGTAAGCACATTTATTGAGGTAGTAGGTGCTCAATAAATGTCCACTCCCTCAAGCTTATGTGGGCAGTGGCTTGTCAACAAACTGTGGCCCTTACGGGTTATAACTTGAAGCTCCTTCTGCGTTATTCCTGGAAAAACTGACCCCCTTAGTTGGCTTTTTCTGCCTCCCAGCTCCGTAGATCTGGAGTTAGGGGCTTGGAGGTAGGAAACCTGGTCTTGCCCCCAGGGTGTTCACCGTGGCTGCGTTGGGGAGTCACTTACGACAATAGATGTTTGTAGCTCATAACCAGTGCTATGTGGGAATTAGGAGGGAGCCTAGGGCTGAGGGACGGCCTGCCGGGTGTTGGGTTGGTGCCAGTATTGGCCAGTCGGGGGCTATGCTTGCCACGCAGGAAGCATCATCTCCCTGCCTCCCACCTTTCTGGGAGAGGACCTCACTTACATATGCCAGGTCCTGCTGGAGCTGAATACCATTATCTTAGCTGTAGGCCACACCAGTGCCCTGCATGGGCTTGAGCCAAAATTGCCGAACACATCTGTGTCCCCACTGCCCTCAGGTCCTACCTCAGAACTTCATGGTCACCTCACACAAGGAAGAATGAGCCTTTTGGTGTCCAAGAGACTTTTGGCCTCAGTGAAGTGCCTTCTGAGGTACCTGTTCTGAGTCTGTTCCTTTAAAGGCATCTTAAAGGTGAGGTCCTGACCTAGTCCTTCTGCTGGGTTAACACTGTGGCATTAAGATTCATCTCACTGGAAACGTGTGGCACGTACAGAGAAAGTCTGGCAGGGGATGTGCAGTGCACTTGGAGTTGAAGAACTGAATGTGAACCTTACACTCCCCCTTCTTGGTTGTGTGATTTTGGAAAAGTTTCTTACCATCCCTAAAGAGGTTTTATTGATCTGACATTGTTATAAGGGCTGTATGAGATGATCTGTAGGTAACTGACACATAACACATGCTCAGGAAAAAGCAGCAGACATTTATTGAGCACCTGCTGTGTGCCAGGCTGGTGACCAGGGGCATCACTCTCCTGTGGCTCACCACCACAGGCGGTCCTCTGAATTCAGCTAAGCAGTTGGGAAGGCATGGCTGCCTGCTCTTTGACCTTGCTGCTTTGGGGAGGGGAGGTCAGAAGAGGTTCATACTGAGCAAGATCCAGTCCCAGACCCTGGGCCTCATGGCTCACCACCTCCAAGGATTTGTGACCCGTAGGAGGAGTGCACAAAGGGCAGTGGCTTCAGGGAACTCAATTGTGTCTTTGAGGCAGAAGTAGCAAGCATGGAGGGCACCAAACATGGAATTTGCTGTTCCTTGCTGGGGAGTTAGATGCTCTCTGTGGAAGGCCCCAGAAGCAGAATGAGAGTTGTGCTAACCTGAGCTGGGAGCTTGTGTTCTCTTTTGCCTCAGGCACATGGGTTATTTCGTGATTACTATGGATGTGCCCTAGTACACCTGCAAAGCCTGGTGTGCACCAGCGGAGTTTCCACAGTCTGTTGCAGAGTTACCAGCCCTGCCCTTGTAAGGGAAAGGAGCAGAATCTCAGGATAGTGACTCTCACTACTTGGAGATGGGACTGCTGGGTCCTGGGTGACGGGAAAGGGCTTAAAAGGGAGGGAGCCTTTTCAGCACCACGGACAGGTCCCGCCACTCTCTGTGGCCCCCACCCCCAGGTTTCCTGAGAATGGACACAGGGTTTAGAGAGAACTCTCAGAAAGTGCGTGCACAACATGGGCTCTAGGCTCAGTCTGTTTGAACCTGCCACTTCATAGCTCTGTCGGCTTTCTTACTCTCACCTTGCACCTGAGTTCAAAACAAAACTTTGAACAGAACTAGCAGTCCCTGCCTTATACCCGTCAGGTTCTAAAGTCTTAATTTAAAGATAATAAGAATTGAAAAGATACATATTACACACTTAACAAAGAGCCTCTCTCATGGGAGGCACTTTGGAAATGTTCTAATAGAAGCAGTGGGACTGTGGTCCCCAACACCATTTATCGGTCTCTTGCCCAGACACCAGGATCTGTGTATATAAGGAACAGTAGGGGCTGCCACCTCTACCTTCGTTGTGGGATGTTTGCGGTCTTGCCTGTGATAGTGAGCAGGAAAGGCAGCTGCATGGTGGACTGGTTGGCTGGCTTTGCGTTTGTGTGTCCACACTCAGACACCAGGCTGTTTTTTGGTGGCTTATGGGGCTAAAAGGGAGGGGTGGTACCTGCAGGTAATTAGCTTTATTAGCTCAGCTGTATGATTTTATGGCTCACATCCTAAAGCAAATTAATACAAAAATATGCTACTGGAATGGTTTCCAAAGCCCCAGTGCCATTTGGCAACTTTGTAATTACTCACACGCTAACCTGCCCCGCTAACTAATCATCACAAAGCTCCTCATCCTGGCCACGTTCATTAGGCGCTATTTCTGTTTTGCAAGCACCGTGGTGCGATCTGCTTTGAAAGTCTGGCATATTTTTTTTTCATAAGAGGCAGTAATATGCCATATTCTGAGGTCTTCATTTTACACCCCTGGAAAGACTCAGGGAAGAAAGAAACATGAAAATGTGCATATTAAGCCCAAATCTGCCAGTCCACCTGCATGCTGAGCTCTTCCTTCCGGGTTGGGATGAGGCATGTTGACTTTTCTCAGCCCTGACCTCGGAGCTCCGTCATCGGGCCCACCCTGTATCAGGTCTGCAACTGCTTCCAGCAGAACTGCACTGTTTATTTTTTCTAAAATTTTTATTTTAAATATGTAAAATATGCACATGGTTCAAATTTTTCTTAAAAAAGAGTGTTCCCCTCTTGCCTGTCCTCCCCAAATGCCCATTTTTCTTCATCCCTTCCATGTATTTCAGAATTTCTCTCTGAAACTCTACGTAATATATAGACTTTTGTTTGTTTGTTTTTACACAAAAGTATGTGCTGTTTCGCATCATGGTTTTTTCACTGAACTGTATGCCTCGGAAAACTTTGCATACTCATAACTAACTTTCTCCCTTTCCAGTAGTGGAGTGTGGTCTTGTGCCTGTATTCACATGGCTTTGCCATCATGGGGGGTTTCAAGCTTCGGGACTTTTGCTGATCCGGTCACAGTGTCATTGAGCACGTCATCTTTCCCTTCTGGAGGCATGCTGTGGGGAAGCCCCAGCATGCCAGAGTTGGGGGGCGCTCTGGGAGGATCCCCACTCCATCCTCCTCCTCTGTCTACATGGCACAACTGTTGCCTCCCACCAGGTGAAGGGAACACGGAAAGTGCTTGCCACAGAGCCCGCCCAACAGGAGTGTTCCCGACATTTATACCCTTCTGTGTCCCGCTCTCCAGGACCCCAATGTGTGTCTTTTAGTCTGAGACTTGGAATTCACCTGGGAGCCTTCCCTGTACTAGGAATTGGTCACCACTCTGCCGGTGAATTTCTGTGTGCCTGTGAGTCATGTGGCCCATCAGATCCTAGACGAAACCCAAACCGAAGAAAGGAAAGCTGCCTCCTTTTGCTGGTACCGTGTACGCAATCCCACTTCCCTCCAGCTCTTTGATGCCAATGAATCACAGAGAGCTTTGCCAGGACCCGGCTATGAGCTAAGGAAGGGGGCTTGGTACCTTTTCTTTGAAAGAGAAATTACCTCTTCACATGGTGGTCACAAAGGGAGAGAAGGCAAACACAACTGCTTGTCTCCACTGCCCAGCCAGTCCCTGGGCTCTAGGTCTTCATCAGACTCCCCAGGGGATGTGTTTCCCCAGCAGGAGGTTCCCTCTGGGTGTTGCTGGGGCCATGGCAGCAGGGGGATGCTGGCCTAAGTGGGTGGTAGGCAGAAGGCTTGGGACTGACTCAGCACAGGTGCTGGCTCCCAGGAAGGTCACCACTTCTCCCAATCACAGTGTCTGTGCTCTCACTGGGGCTGGCCGTGGCCTGATCCTGGGTCACTCCCCTCAGGAGGGAGAAGAGCCCTTCCTTACCCTGCTCCCCATGGATCTTGTTGGCTCAGGGACTGGAAGAGTGGAGTCCCAGCCTGGGGCTGACAGGAGACGTCCCCTCTCAGAGACTCACCCCAAGTGAGAGGCTTCTGAGTCCTCCTGGAACGGATGGCGCCTGTGTGCCCCGCGGGGGCGGGCTGTGCTGCTGCAGCCGATTAAGCAACAAGGATGAGAGCCGAGCAGCCGCACGTGGCCGCGGCAGGCTTGCAGTGTTGAGCGATGGCCACAGAGGAGTCCACAGAACTGGACCGGCGTAGCCTGGGAGTGTCTGCAACCAGGTGGGCTCACGTTGGCCAAGAACCCCAGCCACACTCCCCGGTAGTCCCCTGTGTTGCTGGGCAATGGGCCAGGCCTCGTGGCCATTGGTCACTCGCAGCAGGCAACCCACCAACCTTTCTGAGACTCTGTCCTCACGTGTTGGACAGTAATAGCCACACGTGCCTGGCCCTGTGCCGAGGGCTCCGGCGGCTGTCCCCTGGTGATGCTGGACTCATCCCATCGGAGGGTCCTACTCTCCTCACTCTAGCAGCGACTATGCTGGGCCACCCGTAGCAGTGGAGGTCTGTCTCTGACGAACAGCACCCATTTCCCCACGCCCGTCGTCATGCAAATACGCACACAGGCTTCGTTCGTGAAGTGATTTCCACACTCAGCAAGCCTCCCCTGGGTCCTGGGCATTGTGCAGGATGCTGACGCTTGAAAGATGAGGAAAGGTGCTCCGGAGGCAGCCAGGGAGATGGACATCGAGGCACCAATGGCTGTAATCCTTGAAGCAGAGCCACGAAGAGCCCTGTTGAGATGTTGTGTGCGCATGTGTGTGCAGGGTGTTCCACGTAGGGGCACGGGCGCTGGTCTGCAAGCCAGGGTAGGAGTCTGCCGGGCGGGAGGGGAAGGGGGTTCGGGTGCAGTGAGGTGCCTGTCCCTCCTGGGGTGGGTCTCTGTGTGCGTATGTGTGTGGGACACTGCGCTCCCTTCTCCCTCCGGGAAAGCCGCGCGCTCTTCCCCGAGGAGTTTCTCTCCCTGTCCTGCTCCTCACCTTGAGAAGTCACTTAATATGGAGTGTCGTATGTTAAAATTAGGATATTCAGATCTGTGGGTGGAAAGGAAGAAAAACAATCATTCAGTCATTATCCATGGAAATTAAACTCCGTACGGTGCTGTGTTCATAAAAGACCGAGAACTTCCCAGCCAATAAATTCTTAATATGAAGCAATTCCTCTTGAGAAAATTAAATTTCTGGGAACCGAGGGTGGGTTGCCATTTACTCGGAAGAGTGGCTGTTTGCACAGTTAATGTTACCTGGTGCTGGGGTTGAGAAAGCCCATTGTCTTCAGCTGCTGTGAACACAGGTGGCCCGGCTGGCGGGCTGAGCCCCTGTTCCTCCCGGGGAGCCAGGCAGCCAATCACAGGTAGCTGCAGGCGTCGCTGAACCGCACTGTGGGCCCTAATGTCTGGTTCTGGGGAGAATCACCTTCTAGGAGCTCAGAGTCGTATCGAAGACAAGATCTCCCCCATTGTCTTAAAGTAGAGCCAATAGGCGCAGGCGGCTTCGGGCCCCCCTCCCCACCCACCAGGCATCCAGCTCAACCTGTGAGTCTGATCAGGGCCAAGTGGACAGGAGTAGGCAGGAAGATGTGGGAAGAGACTTGACCAGAATTAGTCTCCGCATGAGGCCCAGGCCTGCCTTTGCACGCCTCCTCCCTCCCCATGTCAGCCCATCACTGGCTGTGTCAGCACCCCCGGCTCCCAGCAGTGGGGGCGGGTCCCGAGGCCTGGGTGCCTGCCCAGTCCTGCCCGTGACGTGGGCGTGCCTGTAGGGAGTGACTGCCCCTGTCCCGACCTGGATTGGACAGGGCCGTGCAAGCACCCCTGGGGTCCAGCACATCCCGGATGCCGGTTACTACCGTGCAGGTTCCGCATGAGGAACACCAGATTCGGTTTGTCAAGGTGATGGAGCCGAGGGCGCCGTCTCCCCGAGGGGCGTAGCTGCCCTTGGGAGGACGGAAACCGGCAGGTCCCTCCCCCGCCGGTTACTACGCCCCACCCCCCGTGCCGAGGGGTAGGCACCCCTCACCGAGCTGTGGTGACACACCAGGTGACGGAGTGTCTTCGGGGTTGGGCGGGAAAGCTGCCCCGTGGCCCCTCTCGGGGGGCAAGGCCAGTGGTGTCTTGGGGTCAGCTGTGGGTGCTGTGGCTCACTCACTGTGCGGTCAGCTGTGGGTGCTGTGGCTCACTCACTGTGCGGTCAGCTGTGGGTGCTGTGGCTCACTCACTGTGCGGTCAGCTGTGGGTGCTGTGGCTCACTCACTGTGCGGCCAGCTGTGGGTGCTGTGGCTCACTCACTGTGCGGCCAGCTGTGGGTGCTGTGGCTCACTCACTGTGCGGCCAGCTGTGGGTGCTGTGGCTCACTCACTGTGCGGCCAGCTGTGGGTGCTGTGGCTCACTCACTGTGCGGCCAGCTGTGGGTGCTGTGGCTCACTCACTGTGCGGCCAGCTGTGGGTGCTGTGGCTCACTCACTGTGCGGCCAGCTGTGGGTGCTGTGGCTCACTCACTGTGCGGCCAGCTGTGGGTGCTGTGGCTCACTCACTGTGCGGCCTCGGTGTCCCCAGAGCGGAGGAACAAGCGCCTACGCTGCGGCCTTCGCCGTCCTCCTTTCTGTGTCCGTGAGCGTGCGGCCGGCAGGTCCTCGACGAAGTGGGAGCCCGCGGCCGGGGCGTCCAGCAAGCGACATCTCAGGGTCATGTCTTCAGGTCTCCTCCGCTCTGCGGTGTGGCTGGCATTTCCTTCCTTTCGATGCGGTATAAGACTCCATTGTGTGTCCAGATGGCTTGTTGCTTGTCTGTCCCTGTGACCTCGGACCCTCGGGTTCCCTCCACTTTTGGCTCCTGTGATGCATGTCGCTATACACACATGCTGCAAGTATCTGTTTGAGTCCCTGCTGTCACTTGTTTTGGGTGCCCCCCCCAACCCAGGAAGGGATTGCCGGAGGCCAGCATCGTCTGTTCGCAGGCTTGTCTTCCCCCAAGCCTGTGAGCTTGAGTCTCGGGTCAGTCCTCGCCGGGATCCCCAGACACGTAGGGCCTTACCCTCAGGGTCCGTGCCCGCAGCGCCTCGTTGACCCAGTGAACGAAGGAGGTAAACGCACGCGTCCTAATGCCCTGGGTGTCCCAGGACCGCGCGTGGTCATTGCAGGGGCCGCGCGGAGTCTCTAGCAATCCCGCTCTCACTCCGGCACCCGTAGACTGCGTAGCGGGATGGCGAAGACTGCATTTGGGGAATTCTCCTCAGGGAGCAAATTAGCCCGGAAGCTTTTTGGTAAGTTGCCTGTGGTGGGGTAGGATCCCCGAAGGGGCCTGAGGTGCCAGCAGGGGCGGCGAGTCCCTGAGACGAGGGAAGGAGAGTAGGAGAGCGGGGCGAGCCCTCACAGTAGGGCCCTTTGTGCTGTGCTTCCGGTGGCCAGGACTGCTGGTCCGTTGATTCTCGGGACAGTCCTGTGACGTTCGTGTGAAGTTCGTGTTGCTCTGGAGCTCGTGGACATTAACAGATGGTGGACCAGGCCCGGAGAATGTAGGCAGACGGCCCGGCGCTCCTCAGCGGCTGTGGCGGACCCAGATCTCCGTAGAGAGCATCTGGACACCGCCGTTCCAGCGACAGAGGCAGCCACCCTTACTCGGGGCTGCAGGGCTGCCGCGTGGCTCCCAGTCTGCCAGAGAGCTCAGTGTGGCTAGAATGAGCCTGCTCCCCCTTCTGCCCCGCTGCTGTCAGGTTGGCATGGACTAGAGCAAGCAGCGCGAGTACCTGGGAGCTTGGCACGGAGGAAGCCCCAGTGTCTGCAGGGGCCACAGCAAGAGGCAGGCGCTGGGCTCGGGGGAGAGAAGATTCCAGGTCCCAGCATCTGAGCTGCATGTTGAGGGCTGTGGGCTCTGGAGGGCATGAAGCGGGACTCCTCTCCCGCTTGTCCAGGATGTTTATCCCTCCTGAGTCTGTTTATTCATGACACAGAGTGCACTGAGCAGCTCTGTGAAGCAGGCGCTGGTGCGGGCTCCGGGCACAGGGCTGGGCCCTTGTGCAGATGTCAGGCTGGTGGCCAGGCTGAGCACTGGAGGAGGGGGACACCTGGGGGCCTTCGGGGCAGGGACGGGGCTCAGGGAAGGCTGGGCAGCCAAAGGATGAACAAAGACAGGAGGGAACAGGGCAGGGAAAAGCATTCTGAGGCAGGGAGCACAGATGTGGGCGGTTCAGAGTCCAGAGAGAGCACATGGCCTTTGGGAGGATTGACAGAACCCAAAAGAGCCAAGAAGGACTTTGGGGTGCAGAGGGGGGCAGGGATTCTAGCAGGTCACTGTGCTCTGCGGCCGGCCCTGCCCTCGCTAGCTTGCCTGGATGTTTGGGGGCTGTGCCCACACTCCACAGAGCCCCCTGTGATCCTGTATCCACCCTGCCCCATGCCTGAGAGACTAGGGCCTCTGGTCCCCATTCCCCTGGGGCCCTGTGCCCCCAGCCTTAGCCCTGAGCTACTCTGCCCACATGGCTTCATCCCCATACAGCTGTCCTCGGGCTTGGTGAGTGCGGGCCCCCGTTCCCGGCCGTCATCCTCGCCAGGAAGAGGCCCCTCGGGTTCAAGTTTGTGTGTGAGCCATTCCGTGTCCTTCTCGTGTCTCCTTCCCTGTCTGGGTCAGACACGCCGTGTGCTCGTTGAATGCAGTTAACTTGCTAAAGGCAGAAAGAAGCAGGTTTCCTCCTCACTTCCTTGATCGGGGAAGAATGTCAGGGACTAAATTCTTCCCTTGGATGGCTACTTAAATTCTGTGGCCTTAATTTATGTAGGGAAAGGGAAAGAGGCTTGCAGATCTGTTTCTGAGAGCCACATTGACTGTTTAATATTAGTGCCCAGGAGACATCTGTTTTCTGCATTTCTAAACCCAGTTTCTTCATCCGCTGATACTTGCTGAGAGACTGTGACTTCCTCCATTATGAACCTGCCTAAGTGAGCCCATTCGTAATAATATGTGTAATTACATCAAGATGTGTAACACGACAGACGTGAAGCCAGCACGGAGCCGACACATGTCCAGAAATGTATTTGGTTACATGGAGCAATGAGCCATATTTTATTAAGGAAAAGCCAACTTCCGTTTCTTGTATTTCCACCTGCCTCCCCCTGCCCAAGAACTCCTGCTGGATGAAAATCGTCCTGACGGCTTCCCCTTCTTTATGCGACAGTGGCAGTAGCGCGGTTTACCTGATTAGGGTTGAGGGAGGGGGGCGCCGGGCATGTTCACGTGCCTGTTTTCCACGCCCAGCTCAGGTCTCAGTGGTGGGCTAGACTTCATTTGGGAGGAGGGGTCCTAGACCTGCTGTGGGAGGTTTGCTGTCCGGGCATCTGTAGAAGCTTCCAGAAGACCTCCCCCTGCCCCCGGGGCCCAGCGGGAGCCGAGTTTTCCTTGACCAGCCCTCACCCCTCTCTCAAGCGCACAGGGGAGGCGAGCGTGGAAGGCCTCCTGAACCAGCTGGTCCTGGAGCACCTGCAGCTGGCCCCCTTGCAGTGGGGTGAGTACGCGCGCGTCGTCTCGGGCCGGGCACGCGCCTTCTCCCGCGGGTGGCTGGGGCGGCGGGGCCGGCTGGGGTGGCCGGGGCAGGTCAGCGTCTGCCCTGAGCACGGCCCTTCAGGCGCACCCCGGCAGCAGCCTCAGATGCACACCTGGTGGTGGGCGCCGAGACGCCCTCACCTTCCAGCCATGGCAGTCTGACATGGCCCTTGGCAGCCAGTGCCCTGGTCCCCGCGCCGTGCCTTCTGCCTGTGTGTCTGGACCTGGAGTGGGTGGTGGGGAGGAAGCCCAGGGGGCGGCCTCCTCCCTGGAGGAGCTCCGACAGCCTCTCACGGGGTCAGCACGGAGGAGCACGTGCTTGGTAAGCGCCTGACCTCGGTCCTCAGCCTGGAGCGCTCCCTGCGGCGAGCAGCCAGACCCGTGCAGCCCAGTGTCTGCTGCCCGTCGCACGGCAGCGTGGGCCCTGCTCTGCGCCTTCCTGAGACCCGCAGAAGTATCTTGTTGAGCAACAAAGCAAGCGTGCAGTCGTTGAAGGGAGAGGCTGTGTTACTTTCTGGAAGTCATTTCAGTATCTCCTCTGCTTTGGGTCTGATGCCGGCAGTCAGCTGTGTTTTACCCCAGGTGTCACTGTAAATCAGTGTCAAGTCTTTCCTCTGGTTCCTTAGTGTATCCTCTCCCTTCTGTGCGCGACAAACACAGGGGAATTGTCCCAGGGCCATGGGTCCTTCTGCAGGCCTTACCCTGCTTTCCATCAGTTTGTGGGACCCCCTTGCCACATGGGAGACCCCATTCCCCGCCGGTCTCCCTGCTCCTTTGCATGAAGCCCGGCAGGAGTCCCGTGAGTGGCCGATGCGGCAGCACCGAGGGGACCACACTTGGGCTGGAAGGAAGGGGGGGCCGTCTCTGGGGTCAGTGTTTGCGCCTCTGGAGGCTTTTCTGGGCCTCCAGACACTTGCCTGGGTTGGAGTGTCCTAGCTCTCAGGTACGGCTAGCTACGTCCCCCAGATGTGGACAGCCGAGCAGGGTCAGACGCCCAGATCCTCCCGCCTCCAGAGCTGGCACAGGCCCAAGACCCGTGCAACAAAATAAAATAAACCATGTGTTCCCGCATTCTGTCGCTCAGAAGAACTTCCCCGAGGCCGGACAGTCAGTGGCAGCCACCCCCTGGGGTGAGCCCAGGAGGGTCCAGACTCCCTGCAGAGCCCAGCAGGAGGCCCTGCATATGCGCTGGAGTCTTTATGGGCATTTAGCTCTTCTGTTTGTTAACAGCATTTGGGTCTGCTGTCCTACATGCCTCGTGGGCATGCCGGTATATTGGTTGATGACACAGGGGTTAATAACATTTTCCTGGAGGGGTACGTGGCTTTAAAAAAAATAATCCTAGGACCCTCGAGGCATTTGTGCCCAGAGGCCTTACTGGGAGGGCGTGAGCTGCCTCATGTTGTCACTTCTGATGCCTCTGCACACTGTGCCTGTCCTTCTCCAGAGGAGGACGCTGCGGCTCAGCTGGGTCAGGGATTCTGTCCAGCACCTGCCCCACTGGGAGGTGATCCATCCAGGTTCAACGGCAGATGCCCTCACACTGGAATCTTGACCTTTCCACCAGGTCACTTGATCAAAGTAATATATTCTCGCTGTGGAAAATCAGAAAAGTTGGAGAGAGAAGAATCACCCTTTCCCACTCCCCTAGAGAACCTCTATTTCACTGAATTTTTGTGTACTTCTAAGCCTTTTTGCTGCCCTCAAAATTTAAATTTTGTCCGTAGAGGTGTTCATGCCAGGTTTGTGTTTGGTGCCCTTTCCTCCCCCCTTACTTGACACAACACAAGGATTCCTCATGTTATGGGCATGTCTCGTGCGTGCTGTTAGAGGCCACGTAATAATTTCATCCAGCGGATGCAAGGTAGCTTAGCCCTTGTGCTGCTCTTGGAGGTCTTGGTTGTTCTGAGATGTTCATTGTTGCGTAAATCACACACACACACACTGGCTTGCATGGGCTCCTACCTGGCACACATAAGGCTGCATGCTCGTGGTCTGCTAAGGGACCACCACCTGCATCAGACCGGGCGCGTCTGGAAGGCAGGACTGGAGTTTAACTCACATGTGGGTCCCCAGCACCTGGGACAGTGTCTGGCACGGAGCAGAGTCAGGAGACACGTATCTATGGAATGAATGGACAAAACCCTCAGTCCAAAAATCCACATTTTCCATGTAACCTTAGGGA
The DNA here is from genome assembly GCF_011764305.1 of Mustela putorius furo. Lineage (NCBI taxonomy): Eukaryota > Metazoa > Chordata > Mammalia > Carnivora > Mustelidae > Mustela > Mustela putorius. Next base: position 38,009,438 of record NW_025421322.1, on the reverse strand, counting down.
ACAGAAACTCCTGAATATTTCCTACTTTATAAACGGGGAATAGCGGTGAGGACCTCCCAGACTTGCGTGGGCTGGACACTGTGTCCTGCTCCCCACATGTGAGGGCGTGCTGCTCCCCGAGGCAGGGCAGCGGGTGTCCCCACAGCCGTCTCATGTGTCTGCTGCTTCCTAGACCTGCCACCCTCGTGTGCGCGCACATGGCCTGCTCACCACAGCTCAGGGCCAGAGCTTACAGCGGGGCTCGCGGGATGCTGCCTGGCGGGTGTGCACGGAAAAATGCCCCCATGTAACGTAGCCAACACTTAATCTGCCTTTGCGGGCAGTCCAGGAAAGCACAGCCCATCACTGATGTACCTAGGAAGCTACGAAAGCTGTGGTAGAAGCAGTGGTAGAAGGGCGCACGGGGACCCTGGAATCAGCCTCATTAGTCACCACGGCCGGTACCGATGGAGGGGACTGGAACCAGCCCCTAGACAGATGGTCGAGGAACATGCTGGACTCTGCAACCTGCCTTGTCCTCCTGACCAGAGGGGCAGCCTGCACCCCACCAGTTCACAGGACAGTTCCCAGCTGGAGACGAGAGGCACATGGGAAGCCGCAGCCCCGACCACGCTGACCTGGGGTCCCATCCCAGGCCTTCAGGCCTTGCCCCAGCCCTGCCCCTGTCCCCTCGTGCCCTTGGATGCACCCCAGAATCTCCACTTCTCCTCTCCACACCGACTGGCACGCAGCGACCCCCGCAGCCCCCGGCCACTCCAATGGACAGAGGAACTCACTTTATTTCTCTCTTGTTTTTCTCTCTTGTTTCTTTATTTAAAATTGTGATAAAAACACATAAATGAGCCATCCTGACCATACAGCCCGGCCATGTTAACTGTATTCATTTTGTTGCACAGCTGATCTCTACCTTTTCGGTCTTGCAAAGTCAGAACTCTGTGCCTGTGGAATAGCTTTCTGATTTTTATTTATTTTTTAAAAGATTTTGCTTATTTATTTGTTAGAGACGTCGAGAGAAAGAATGAGAAAGAGCACAAGGGGAAGTGGAAGCTGGAGGGAGAAGCAGGTTCTCCGCTGAGGACGGAGCCTGATGGAGGGCTCGATCCCAGGACCCTGGGATCATGACCTGAGCCAAAGGCAGACACTTAATGGGCTGAGCCACCCAGGCATCCCAGCTTTCATATTTTTATAGAACTTCAGAAAGGGTAAATTTTCTAAAAATTAAATTTCCAATGATATCTGACTGCCTCTTCTCCTGGAGTCATTTCTCCACTTCTGTTTCTTTTCTATAATTTTGTTTCCTCTTCTCTTTCTTGATTTGGCTGGCTAGTATATGGTTGACTCCGATGGTCGGTTCTCATCTCATCTCATCTCTTCTCTCTAATTCTGTCCCCATCTTCTTTCTGCTTTATGGGGGCTCACCATGTTAATTGTCCTCTCTGAATTAGCTGGATATTTCATCTATTTACTTAAAATTTCCTACTATTTCTATAATTATTTAAGACTATGAATTTTCCTGCAATTACTGCATTACCTGTGTTCCTGTGTTCTGATATTTAACACTTTCATGGATGATTTTTTTAGGAATTTTGCAATTTTAGTTGGTTTCATTTTTGTCCCAAGAGTTGTTTAAAATCTACATGTTTTGTTTTGTTTTGTTTCCTGCATTCATTCTGGCTTTCTAATGTAATGGCCTTGTAATCAGTTTAGTGATATTTTCACCTCCGAGAGTTTACCGAGGTTTCTTTGTCATTTTGTGTGACCACTTCACAGACATTTAAAAGGACGGCATATGCCTTGTTTTAAATATGGTGAGTTACAAGATGTATCTGTTAACCTCCCCTCATTGATTACATTGCTGAGGTCTTTAGGACCCTCACTTATTTGACCCGCCATAGACTTTCAGAGGTGAATTACCCCCACTGGTCTGCGGGTTCTCTTTAGCCTGAGGGGACTTCTGTCCATTTACTTGGTGGCCCTGTGTCCTGTAGTTCATGCAGCATGAGTATGGGTCATCCTTGGTGCATAGATGTCCCCCTTGCGCTCATTCTGAAGTACCCTTCTCTGTCTCCTTCTGTGTTTGTTGCTTCGTCTGATACTGTAACTCTCGACCCTGCTTGCATCTTGTTTGGCTGGTGTGCCTTTGCCTATCATTCTATCTTAAACATTTCAGATTTCCTTTTTTCCCCATGCGGTTCTCTTAGATGAAGCCTGGAGTTGAACTTGGGTTGTGATCCAACTGTAGAGTGTGTTGCATTAGTAGATGAGTGTAGGCCATTTGCCTTCCCTGATATGGCATGTATGTTGGTCTTTTCTCTACATTCTGTTACACATTTTGTTTTTACAGCCTTTTATCTTGACTTTTGTGGTCTTTGTTTTGTTTTCTGTGATGATTTTATTCTTCTGCCACTTTCTTCCTAAAATCTCCTACTTCTCTTGTCTGACCACCCCCCCCACCACCTTCTAAGGCCTTACCTGCTGTATTCTTGCTTGTGGTCCTTACCATTCTCTGAGAGCTCATTATATACGCAGCTTTTTGTCCTTGTGCGTCTCTCCATGCCTGCCAGGCTATCCGCCCCATTGAGGAAGGATCTGTTCTTCACTGTATTTCCAGATCGGTAACCGGAACATTTAGTGCCTCCTGAATAAACATCGCCAAAGGCACAGATGAGGTAGTCCTCATGGCGTCTCTGAAGTGGGTAGTGTTATTCCTGTGTTTCAGGTCAGAGGAAATGGAAAGCATGTGCGAACCATTCAGCCTGTGAGTGGCAAAGTGTCCCAGTCTCGAAATCTTGAAATCCATATCTCTCCCATCACATCACACTTCCCAGGATCCCACAGCGAGCTAGTGGCCCACAGCTGGATTTCAGGCCTGGCTGTGATGACTTCTAACCAGACATTCCACGGCACCACACCCCTGTTGAAAGAAAAAGAAAGAGGTAATTTTGTAATTGTGCCCAGACTTGCAGAACAGTTCAGAGGCGGTAGTGAGAGTTTTTCCTGCACCATTTTAGAGTAAGTGGCCCAATCTGCCATCATCCCCAGATTCACTGATAGGCATTTCCCACAGACAAGGGTTCTGTGGTGTGACCATGTCTTGGACCTGTTGATACTGTTTTCAGCATCCCACACTGCTGGTGTCTGCCACTCCCCCTGGCTTGTGGACACCAAGAGTGCTTCACCGAGAAGAACAACTACCGGCATGTGTCACCCTTGTCACCAGTACATGGGGGCAGGCCCCTGGGGGACGGGGTCCATGACCCGCCCCCACCCAGGTTGGAGGCCACGAGTGTTAGTTATACTGGACTTGGCATCCAAAGCCCTTGCCATCTGCCTAGAATTTTTGCTCCAGTACCAGAACCCTGGCAGCGGGGATCTTTCCAGTGCTGTGGTGAGAAAGCTCCTGGCGGAGGGAGGATGGGGAGGCAGTGCTGGTGCTCAGCACCTCAGGGCTCACAGGCTCACCCTCTGCCGCCCACCTTGCCCACACGTGCTGGGCCTGTGGGCAGAGTGACCCCCAACACACACACACACACACACACACACACACACACAGGTGGGGCCGGGGGCTGTGCAGTCTCTGGCCGAGGAGTCACAGAGCTGGCATTGGCTCACTGTCTAGGGCCAGCCACGGGGCGTGGACTCTGCGGCATTGCCCTAGGTGTTTGCTGCACCTTAAATAAGACGGTGAATTTCAGGATCCGGGTTGTGCTAAAGCCAGGAGGGGCATTTCAGTCTGCCTCTCTAGCTTCCCACTTTGTGGGAGAGCGCGCCCAACACCAGCACCCACGTCCTCAGTCCCTGGGGGTGGGGGCCCGTGCACCCTGTGCGCCGCTGGTGAAGGCCTTCCATGTCCGTGTTGCGTCAGAGCCTTGCAAGGGCCCTGCTGGGGGACACTGTCCCTATTTTACAAATGGCAACCCCGGGGCAGCCAGCCAGGTGAGGTGACTCGCCCAAGGTCTCCCGGCCAGGTCTGCTCCAGGCCTCCAAGTCCCTGTCGCGCAGCTGGGCTCCTGCAGCTGCTCCCTGAGAACTCACGCCCGGGCCTTGGGCCTGCTGAGCTCCAGTGAGCACAGTGTGGCTTCCACAGGGAAGGGAGCAAGGACACCTGCCGATATCTGACGCGAGGTGGTGCCCAGTCGCATGGAGAAGCGTAGGGGATAGCAGTACGCCGGAGCCATCCCCGTGCTCAGCCTTGGGGCGGGAGACCAGCAGTGCCAGCTCCTCCCGGACTGTGGCCCCAGCTCCCCCACCTCCACCTCCCCGTGGACTCTGCGACCTTAGCAACTGTCTTGGTGTAAGCCCCGGAGACGGCTGTGAGGATCAGCAGCCAGCCTGGGAAAAAATGTGTCTATGTACGACCTGCTTTTCTCCGGGGACCCTACAAGGCATTTTTAGGGGAAGAAGACTTGTCCTTCAGTAGCTCAAATGCAGGCCCCATGTGCCCTGTGCAGAGGGGCGGAGCCTGGACTGATGGCTGCTCAGGGTAGGCACGGCATTTAGGGTCCCACCAGCAGGTGACACTGTCCCCGGGCCTCTGATGATTGAGTCCCGGCTGGGAAGCACAGGGCTTTCTGGCAGTCCTGGGCAAAGCAAAGTGGCTGTGGCCCCTCATCTGAATCTGTGGGAGCACCAGGCCTGTGGCCGAGCTCAGACAGGCCCCTCCCAGGCTCCTTGGTCGTGTGCATATTTTTAGCGGCAGCCTTCAAACCAAGGCTGCTCAGGTGACGGGGAGCCTGGGGTATGTGCAGTGGTGGTTGGGGTGGTCCTCCCTCCTCTGCATTGACGAGTTTGCCCCCTCAGCCTTTTGCAAAGGAGGAAGCATCTTCTGCAGGCGTGGAAGTCGAGGGCGCGTTCAGAACAGGCCTGACCCGGATGCCGGAATGGGGAGCAGGTGCCGTGCCTGCCCTGCTCTCTGGCTCCTGATGTTGGCTCTGCCCCACACAGGCTGAGTCCCACTAGGGCCTGGCGCGTCACTGCCCTCAGGCCATGCTCAAGGCGCAGATCCGCCTGGGGCTTCCCCTGCAGAGGACGGGGAGCCTATCGCTGTGGGAGGTGCTTCTCCTGGGGCGCCCTGTACACCCCTTCTGTGGAGGCGAGGCCACGGGCAGCAGCTTTCCTCACGCATACCGGTTCCTTTATCGCAGGGAGGAGCATCAGGAGGGCCAGTGCTGGGCGCAGCCAGGCATGGGACTCAGAGCTGAAGGGGACTTGGGAGCCTTGTCCCTTGCTGGCTCCACAGCTTGCTGTTAAGCTCAACTCCTGCGGCTCTTTCTCGTGGAAAAGATGAGCCACAAGATGAGCCACGGGGTACTTTGCCAGTAGTTTTGTCTGCTGAGACGGGAGCAGGGCTTGGCCTCCGGGCTCCTGGCCTCAGGCGGGGTGTCGGGAGCTTCCTGGTCAGCGGAGGGGGTGTCCTTGCTCCTGGCACCTGCCGGGAGGTTGGGGAGGTCCCTTGTCCCTGCCGTGGGGGTTTCCTGGCCCAGATGAGACCAAGTCAGGCCGGCAAACTGGGTTGTGGGAGGAGGACAGGCCAGCAGAAAGGGCCATCCTCACGTGGCCGCATCTCAGTGGGGCCCTGGGGGTGTTGGATGGTCTGGAGACGGGGTTTAGGGGGCAGCCTCTAGCCCTCCCTGTAGCCTCTGGGGCTAGCATTTGGGAACCCTCCAGAGGCAGAGCCATTTCCCCTTTGGCCAGCAGAGAAGCTCACATTTGACAACTTGCCCCGCATCGGACACCATGAAGTTGGCGGGATCTGGGCCATTTTCCCAGAACTGCTGCACACGGGGCTGCCCACCAGCTGGGGGAGGAGAATGGGCTGTGCTCGCTCGAGGTGGGCATAGCTGAGCCGGTGGGGGGCCAGGCAGGCCAGGTGGCCTGACAGTCTCACTCAGGTGATGTCACTCACAGGCACTTGTGTCTGAGCCGTCCCCACCCCAGCTGAGAGCCATCAGGTCTGCGTGGTCTGGATGGAGAAGCTGTGGCTTCCAGATCTGAGTGACCTTGGCTCAGGCCTCCTGTTCTGGGGTTCATTCTCTTGTGCCTCCAATGACAGTCTTGCCGGAGGCGTTCTGTGCAGGGAGACACTCCGGGCCGAGCGCTCTCATGGGGTCCCCGTGTGAGCGGGCCTCAAGGTTGACTTGCCTCCTGCATGGCGCGCCGGGTTCCCATGCTGGCGGACCGGACCCCGGCGGCTTCCCCCTGACCTGCCCCTGTTCCTAGGCCCCCGCCTCGCAGGGGTAGGGCATCGGCCTTGCCGTGCTTTACCCTCAGTGTTTGTCTTAACCGTGTTGTTCTGCGTGTGCTAAAGAAACACAGAGCACATGCTCAGAGGAAAGTGTTTGGAATGAAGCTGTTTCATTTCGTGGGAAGTAAGAATGTCTGGAAGCGAATGTGGGTCAGCTTCGGCTGCAGTACCGAGGTTTGGGGAAAAATAGCTCCTTCCCGTTTGCGGACCCGAGAAGGAAGCGATCCTTAACGAGGCGCTGGCCTCCGGGCCACTTTGAAGCCAGACCTCGAACAGCGAAGCCAACTTCAAAGACGCAGCCTCCTGACCTTCCTCGGGCAGCTCCCGACAACACCCTTCCTTCTCCGCAAGGCCCTTCGCTGGCGAGTCCCCCCTGGTCTGTTGATGCCTGCTCCCGCAGACGGCAGTTACACCCGAGGACGGGCTCCTGGGCTTGTAGCGGGTCCGCCTCCTCTCCCTGCAGGCCGCGGGAGTCCTCCGGGTGGAGCCGAAAAATGCACATTTCCAAAATCATAGCAGACCACGGGAGCTCAGCCCTGGGGGTCAAGCGCCTGGTGTCTCCTCCCCACCTAACCTTCCCTCCCCCTCCATCGTGAGTGTGGGTTTGTGGTTTCGCCTGCAGAACCTGGTCCCGGTCTCCGCGGGGGGGCCTGAACCGGCCAAGCACGTGGCCTCTGTGCCATTGCGCTCCCCGGAGGGAGATGTGCTCGGACACAGCGGTGGGGATCGCTGTCTTGGGCTGGGGATGCCTCTGAGGGGCTAGCGGCAAAGCTGCGTGCCGGCGAGGTTCGGCATTCCCTTTTCTAGAGAGTTGACCCCTTCCTACCGACTCTTCACCCTGGTATGTCCAGGGTTCATCGCTGGTTCTCTATGAAGAACGTGCCATGCAAGAGGGGGAGAGCAGAGCGCCATGGTGACGCGGTAGCCGTGGGCTGGATGGCGAGGTCGGCGAGAGCCCGTCCACTCTGTCACGTTGGGAACCCAGGGCTCAGAGCCATGAGGCGTCTATGTGCTATAGGACTCCAGGCACCCCTACACCTCTCTGGTCTAGGAGGGGTGCTCACGGGGACCCACCCTTCTCTCTGTACGTGTGTCTTGACAGCAGGAACAGGTGCAGCCACAGAAGGTGCCACAAGCCCGGCCCTGCCCGCTGCCAAGGCCCGCGCTGCCGTGAGCTACGTGGTTCCCGGGACCTGCGGGCTGTTAGGCTGGTTTGTGGCGGCCTTGTCCGGTGGGTGGCCAGGGTGGGCTGCAGGCCCGTCAGCAAGAACCTGCGGGTCTCCTGCCCTCTGTGCCTTCAGCACTTGATTCTGGAGCTCTGGGCCAGAAACGGGGGACAAGGAGGTGGCTGGTAGGAACACCGAAGGCAGTGTCGCCCGGTGTGATGGAAGGACCTGGGTTTGGGCCTCAGCCCTTAGCGCCAGTCCTGACTTACTGGACGGCCATGAGCGTGTCACCAGGATTGTCAAAACCTCCTTGTGTTTGGGGCTGGGGACACAGTAGCACGCAGGAGAGGCTCAGAGCCTGGGTCCCCAGGGAGCCGACCGCCTTTTCCAGGAGGCCCTGGTGTGAGGAGGAGGCTGTGTCCCTGCTTCTGCAGGTGATGAAGGCTCTAGAGGAATCTAGTTACCGTCGGAGCATGGACTTTGTTGCAGGCAGATGCTGGGGTCTCCCGGTGGCCTGTGCTTTCTCCACGAAGCGGGAAGTGAGATCACGTCGGGGAATGGGGCAATGTCCGCAGATCTGGGACATCTGAGGATACGGAGACTTCCCTATGGCACTGAGCACAGAGCAAACTTGGCCTTGGTCAGAATTCACTGGAAGGAGGAAGGGAGGGAGGAATATGGTCAAGACAGAGGCAGATTCCGTTCCAAGGAGAGCTCTGTGGCGGGGAGTTCCGGCACGAGCGGAGGTGGTTAAGTGCCGTGCCGGTCAGATGGAAGGTTCTCAGTGCGTATCCATGAGGGAATTACTGAAGGGCCCCGTGTGGGCAGGACGGGGTCAGGGGCAGGGCAGAGGCGGGTCGCCTGCGGTAGGAGGAAGGCTCGTCCCCCAGCCGCAGGGGTTTCTGGCCCGGATTGTGTTCGCAGGGTTTGAGCGCATTTGTCTTCCTTTGCCGATTTTACTTCCCTTGCCACCTCAACGGATGGCAGTACAGACGAGTCAGCACAGGCCTGTCCCCGCGTCGGGGCACACCTGCACGCAGCTGGCATCTGGCAGGCGGGGGGCCTGTGGTTCTGCAGTGCAGGACAGAGGTCGGCCCGCGTGCGGGGGCACGAGACCATCCCGGCACCGGAGTGGGTGGGTCCCCCGGAGAACAGGCCGCTCCGAAGTGGAGGTCGGAGGGGGCGGGGCTGGGAAGGGGGCAGGTGGTGACAACAGCAGGAGGAAGTAGAGGGCTGTGGGCCAAGGCTTCTGGGTCACCACCCGCTGCGGAGATGTGAAGCAGCAAGCCAGCGCTGCCTGCCGGCTTGCCCAGGGCTCGCCCCTCCCCGCCCGCTCAGCCGGCGCTCCTGTACCCCGGCCCCTCGCAGCCGAGGTTCCCGAGCTCCCGCGCACAGGCCCTCCCCGCCACCCTCCCCGAGTCTCTTCCCACTCTGGTGGCACTTGCTCAACTGCGGTTTTTGTGCTCTGTGACCTTCCTGGGGCCCGAATCCATCCGTCCTCTGGCTTCCCAGCCCCTGGAAGGGCGTTTTGCATGAGACTCTGGACACACGCTGACATGGTACGTAATTTCTGGAAGGCTGTGTCCTCAGCAGCTCGGGCACCTTGCTGGCTGCATGGGGACAGAGCTAGCGTCGGTACCTGCTCTCCGGGCGCAAGGACGAGAGCTGCAGGCAGAATGGTCTCTGCTTGGTGGTGGCCTGCTTCAGACACGGGACCCGCCACGCTGTCCTTACGAGGAAGGGCTCATCTCCCTCCTTTCTGGAGCCCGTCGCACACTGTTGCCGGCACCCACACGCCCTTTCCACCCCTGGAGTGTGCGCTGTGTGTGCAGAAACGCAGCTTTGCTCGGTAAGCACCGGAGAGCCCTGCTTTCACTACCTGTCTCTGTGGGTCGTTAGGACAGTGAGCAGTGTCGCGTGCTGCTACTAAAACTGGAAACAGGATGGACTTGACGATCGAGGAAGGCAGGGCGTAAGGACGCTCCCCTGTGCCGAGAACCAGCCCTCAAGGAAGCCTTCCAGCTCCACCTGGGGCATCTCCGTTCAAGTCAGGGTCCCTTCCTATACTTCACGGGGGCCAGGCACTGGGGGACAGGGCAGGGGAGACGACACGGTTCCAGCCCCTCTAGGGTTGGAACACGCATCCCTGGTGTGGCGTTGCAGACGGGTGACGCCCTCGGTACCTCGTGTGGGGCTGAGCAGAGAGAACTCATAGAGGAAGCAGTGTGTGGGCGAGGGCTCAGATTTGGGCTAGAAGTTCCGCAGGAACAGGAGAGCGTCCTAGGGAGACAGCAGGCTGAGCCAGGGCTGCGAGGGGGGCTGCGGGCAGCGTGCTGGAGGGGTGAGGCGGCGGCAGCCGTGTTCTGGTCTGTGTGCCCACATGAGCAGACCCGGATTGTGGCTCTGCTCACTGGCTCTGCTGGGCAGAACTCCTGGTGCTTCCAGAAGGTTCCGTGCATCATCCTTCGGCGTTCAGGGCCCTCCCGGTGCGGGTCGTGTGACAGGTGATGATCACAGCGGCATGGGCTCCCACGCGCGTCCCTCCCCACCCCCTCCCCGGGCAGCCGCCGTTCCTTCCAGGGCCTTCCCAGCTGTCCACTGCTTACAAACATCTGACGACAGAGCGCAGGGAAGATGTAAATCAGTTGCAAAGCTCATTACGAATCTTGGCGAAGCCGCAGTTCTTGAAGCGGGTGAAAGCCACGCGGGAGCGCGAGAGCTGCCTTCCGACCCCCGACCCCAGCTCTGGGCAGAGGAGGCCCCGGGGGGCGGAGCTTGCAGGGGCCTGAGAAGGCTCCAGGCTCCGGGGACAGCCGAGACCTCAGGGCCGGCTGCAGAGCTGGGGGGCACGGCCCCTCCCCCGTGCTGTGGCTGCCGCCCCCCCGCCGATCTCACGCACAGAGCCTGGGGAAGGCCAGGAAGCCCTCACAGCCCGCCTCTCTGCTCTTTAAAGAAGGGCTCCTTACGGTGAGTAGAACTGGATTTCATTACCTCACCTCCAGGAAACTTGTTTTCACCATTTCTTCCTTTTCACTTTCACAGTGAGGCCCAGTCACAGCGTACCTGCCCCACGGGCCGTGATGGTTCGGTGCCATTGTGTGTGGATCTATTTGAATGTAGCCTTTTGGGAGCAGTTCTGAGATGGCCAGGCCTCCCTCCCTTGGGATAGCTGTGTGTTCGGTGGCCGGTTGAGGACGCTGAGAGGCAGGGGCCCTCGGGGCAGGTCACTCGGGCCCCTCGCACCATCGCCATCGCAGGGGCTGGCCATGCCCCCCCGCCACAGGCTGTGTGGGAGCGGCTCACGGGCAGCCCACAGCACCCATGTCATTTTCCTGACGGGACAGGGCCTTCACCTCTAGCTGGGAGGTGCAGATGGCCAGAGGGACCCTGTGCCCTGCTCCTGACTCCTGGGGGACACTCCCTAGCTGCTGTGTGCCTGCACACGGCCATCAGTGGCTGTGAGACCCCAGGGCGCTGGGTTGGCGTTAGCGGGCAGCCTGGGGTTCCTGCTGCCTCCCCGCTCCCCACGAGCTGCTCCATCTCCTGGGCCGTGGAGCGGAGGTGAAAGGGGGACCACCTCTCAGAGCTCCTGTCGGGCTGCCCCGTGAAGCGTCTGCCTTGTTCCGTGTGAACAGCCCTGCCTGGGTTGCTGAGGACCTGCCCACTTCAGATCCCCGTGGGTGCCTGTTGTCCTCGGAGTACAAGCGTGCTGGTGGGGCCTCTGGCCAGGCCTGGTCACCCCCTGCTGGCCTCTGGCCTCTCCTCCTGCCTTCCCGACGCAGGGAGACGCCACACGCAGCTTCTCACACGCCTGTGCCTTGGCACCTGCCCTCACTTCTGCCTGGACTGTCCCACGCACCTTCCCGCTTGCCTTTCAGAAGGCGGCATCGGCGCCCCCCGTCTGTCCAAGTCAGCCACCGGCACCCCTGCCCCGTGCTCCGTGGGCCTCTCCGCTGACCTTCTCCCACACTCTGTTGCCCTGGTGCCGCAGATGGCAGATGTGGAGGAGACCAGGAGCCTCCTGGAGGGCAGAGGTGTGGCCGCGCGGCTCCTCTGTCCCCATGCTGAGTCCTCATGGGCAGGCAGCCTCCCGATGGGAGGGGAGTGCGTGGTGAGCCCCGGCGAGAAAGCGAGAGCGCTCTCCCCTCGCCCGGCGTTGCCTGCTGCCTGTAGCGAGGCTGTCACGTTTACTAGCGGAGGCTGTGCTCAGATGCGGCCGTTGCAACTGCTTGCAGGGAAAGGAAGTCATCAGTCTCTTGGCCAGCCCCTCCTCCCCCGTCTGCCCACCTTGCTGTGTTCCAGGTGCGTCTAGGGGAGAGCAGCGGCTCGGGCTGCGGTTGGGAGTGGGGGTGCTCACTTCCCTGTGTCCTGGTCGCAGAGGCTGGGGACTGAGAGGGAGGAGCACCGAGGGCTCTCCGGGGTCTGCCTGCGACTCTGGCACACAGCTGGGAGGGTCGGCTCTGGTCCTGAGAATGTTCCAGCTCAGGGTGGTAACAACCAGAACAGGCATGTTGAAGTTAGGCTTTTCTGCCCCCAGGTTGCACTCCCCCAGCTCTGTCTGTGCCCCTCCTTCCCACAGACCGCCCCCCCAAGTTCCCAGCTCCCTGAGGTGCCCAGGATGGGGTGGGAGAGATTTCCACACGGGAGCGAGGACGGAGGTCAGAGGTGAGGCCGGGAGGGAGCGGCCGCGCGCCGGGTGTGTACTGAGCCCTTCCTGCTTGTCCGCCGCCCCCCATCCTTGACGCGGCCCAGGGAGCGGAGAACATCCTCAGCTTTACCGAGAAGTTCCCTGTGCTCCCACAAGCAGCCCGCCTGCAGGGCCTGATTCTGTGGGAGGCCCGGGCTGGTTGCGCCTGCTGACCGGCAGGGGGCCTGGGGGTCGTCCCAGGACCGTGGGTTTTCTCTGCTGTATGAGCCACGTGGCACATGGCTCCCATCACCAGGTGGCCCCCAGGTCCCAGGGCCAAGCTCCTTCCCAGCAGAAGGGGGCTCTCCTTCTCCTGCAGCTCTGGGGGGCCCTGCACCCCGTGGGGGGCACAGGGGCTGGGCTGGCTGTGTCCCAGGCACAGGAAGAATAGACGGATCCTTGGCCCTTTGCCTCGTAAGGGCTTTTACTCAGTTTGGCGGCTCAGGGCTCAGAATCTGCACGGTCAGTGAGCACACCCACAGCCAGGTTGGGAATTCCTGCTGCTCATTGTCTGGGGTCCCCCCTGGACCAGGGACTGGTGACACCGTTGTCCTCTGAAGCTGTGGAACCCGAGGCTGCCGGTCCCAGAGTCTGAATTTTCGGGCCTGTTTTAAGTGTTTCTCTTTCGATCTGCAGCCGGCTTCCGGTTCTGGAGTAACCAGGTAGGCTTGATTGTCTTGGCGGCGTGTTTGCGGAGAAGGTAGGGTGTCTCTGAGACTTGAGCAAATAATGGTTTAATGATTGTCATGTCTCCCTTGGGAGCCCCACACCAGCCGCAGACAGGGAGGACTGAGCCGGGAGCCCGTGCCGAGGCCTGCCTTCAAGCCGGCAAGGGCAGTGACCAGGCTGGTGTCATTTGCAGAGGGAAAGTGGAGGCCAGCGTGCTTCCTAGTGCTGGTCTCGGGGCCCGCTTGGCACACCCTTTGCTTAGCTCCTGTAAGAACTCCCCACTGCCCGCGAGTCTCCTGGGAGATTCGACCAGAAGGCGGAAAGCCTGGGAGTTCTTCAGGGTCGTGCTTAGTAACGATTTCCCGTGTGCCTGGCATTATGCTGGGCGCTCCGCAGAAGGTAGCTGCTGTGATCTTTGTGACTCCTGCCATCCCCTGAGTTCCGCAGAGGCTGAGTGCCCTCCCCCCAGCCACAGAGCCAGGGAGCAGGGGGGCCAGGTTTGGGTCTGGGCGCCTGGACAGGCTACCCTTTATTGAGGCCACTGTGCCCCGTGCCCCACACACCGTCCCTCACCCCCACCCTGGGTGCAGATGAGCTGCCGAGGGTGGGATCCTTGCCCCGGTGGAATGGGACCCCGGCCCAGGCCTGGCTCTGAGCTGAGCTGCAGGCATTGTCCGTGGCGGCATCCGTGGACTGAGCCCCGGAAACTGAGTTGACCCTGTCGATTCTGATTCAGAAGGAGGTGGTTTTAGGTCCTGATGTCCCAGAGTCATGCAGGAGCACAGAAAATTTCCAGGCGTCAGAAGAGCTCAGCCCATGGAGGTTCCTGACTGCAGGGAGCCCTCTAAGCACCCCAGGCTCGGACGAGCTGCTGGACAGGGACGAGTGGTCCGCGCCAGGACGCTCACGGCAGAGCAGGAGCAGACACGCTCCTTTTCCTGGAGCTGTGCTTCATCCAGATGACCCTCATGGCGAGACCGCTTGCCCTGAGAGTCCCCACAGAGCAAAGATTGGGTGTTTGCATATTTGTTACATAATGACGTATAGTGTGCATGTGTGTATGTGTATATATAACAATTGGACATGACTGCAATAATCACATGAAATCTGCAGTATAAAAGTATTAACTATTTACAGATTCATTTACAAGTGAAAATAAGCAAAATCAGAAGAACTCTTTGTCTCCTGTTTAACATTGCCCCACACTGGTGCCCCGCTCCGCCGTCATGCACCCGCCACGGAGAGCCACCTGTGGCTGAGGCTCGGCTCAGGCCCCCAGAGTGAGCGCACCATGCCCTGTCCCAGCCCCCGTTCTCCACTTCTCGCCGGGTGTGCTCTTGACCCTGCTCCCAGTTCCCACGACTGCAGACCCCGAAGGACGCAGTCACAGCCTTGTGGGGCCACCTGGGAGTAAATCATGCCCTTGGGGAGGTCAGTGGTTAGAGACCTCGGTCATTCCCTCGCTCCTCCGTCTGTTCATTCAGTGAGTAGCTGCCTCGTGTTCATCGTTCTGGAAACATCACGCCCTGGGTTCTGCCCTTCCTTCCCAGCCTCTGCTAGCGGCGGGACAGCCAGCCTGAGTCACAGACTCGGTGCTGCGCGATGAGTTCGATGGAAGGAAGCACAGGTGTACATTCTCTAGCACTTTCCAAAACAGGAGAGGTTTGGAAGGTGCTCCTGAGTGACCGTGTGCTGTCCTCTGGATGGCCCCTGCTGCTCTCCCCACGGGGACCCAGGCTGCAAATGGAAAGCGGGTTGTTCAGGTTGCCAGGAAGAAGGTAGCCTGCCACCCGTGGTCCGTGCTCTTGCCCGCAGTGGCTTGACTGCCAGGTGCCAGCTTTGGGGCCCCCTGGCCGGCTCAGGGTGTGACCAGCAGGTCTCTGGGCCAGGGGCTGTCCCAGAATGGAGGGAGGCACTTCCATGTGCTGATGGGACAGGGACATGGACACTGTACTGCCAGGCCTTGTCACCTAAGAAAGAATATTTCACAGGTGGCTGGACTCCCCTGGGCCTGGAACGGAAGCTGCAGAGATCAGTCTTGGACAAGGAACAACGCGTGGCGTTTACGCTCTGGCTCAGAGGGCGGGGCGGGCATGGCGGCCTCCTCGCGCACCGCCGAGGGACCTTTGTTCTCAGCCTCCTTCCCCTCCGTCCACCTGTATTTTACGATGGTGTCCCAGCCTGTCCAGTGGAGGGTGATGCATCCATTTCCTTGTCTCATTGGTCGAGACCACGTCTGGGACAGCCCAGACCTCACAGAGTGTCTGTGACTAGTGTCACCTCACCGAGCTGAGCGCTGCTCGCCCCCGGTACAGGGGCACATGTGATGTCCTTGGTTTGTGCTGCCTGATCGGGGGGCAAATACACACTGTTTGAAATACCGAAAAATCTGTACCATAAAACCATCAGCACCTCCAGGAGCTCAGGCGGGAGCGAGGGGCGAGACTCGTCTGTGTCATCTTCCACATTTGGGAGGTCCCCGCGAGGGTCGGGCGGGGGGCCAGGGCCGGGAGCTGATGCTGGCTGAGTGCTCACTGCCCAGTAGGGGCCTGGTGCGAGCAGGTCCCTTTGTGATCGGGGCCCAGCAGTGAGGTGCGTGTGTCGAGGACCACAGGGATGGGGTGCTCTCTGCCCCGCAGACCGTCCATGTTCCGGAACATCTGCAGAGTGCGTGCTTGGTGACCTAAACCACCGTCCTTTCTCCGCGGCCCTGTGCACCGGCGTGAGCCCACTCAGGCCCCTCAGGGTGGCTGGCCTGTTTGCGGCCTCAAGACTCCTGGTGCCCTCTGAGCAACTCCTTTATGTGGCCCCGACATACGCGCCCAAGTCGTTAAATAGACACTCCCAGTAAGTCCGTGGGACCCTGGTCCCTTACCAGTTGGTTTCCTTTTGAAGGTCTCTGGTTTCTGGCATCCTCCAGGCTTCCCGGACTGCATCCCTATGTCTGTGAGGCCGCTCTCGCTCTGCTTCCTCTGCGGGACCAGTCGTGGTCCATGACAGAGCCTCTGGGTTCCAAAGCTGCATGTTCAGGAGACCCGGCATTGGTCAGCCGCCCTCATGCTGCTCCTGCGGTCAGGAGTGGGGAGCAGCTGGTAGCACCCAGGGCTCAGGCTTTCTGCCTTCCGAGTGGCCCTGGGCCTAAGCTGCTGACCGCTTTTTGCAAACACCCGGGAAGGGGGTGAGCTTTCGAATCACACGGACTTGGGTTTGAATCAGTCAAGCTCAGGTAACGCACAGTGTTCTCTGACTCTGGTATGGTGTTCCTCCTGCCCCCGTGGTCCCTTTTCTGTGCCTCTCGTTAGAGCCCAGTGTGTGCCTCTCCTTAGAACCCAGTGTATTGTTATGTGGAAGTTCCTCTACCGCCCAACAGGCTGGGCTCTGCAAGTCGGTTAGCTCACCTTTCTGTCTGAATGTCCAGAAGGAACGCCACCTCTGTGACCAACAGCCTCACCGGCCCGATGGGGCCAATGCCTCAGGAGAGGCGCAGAGTGAGAGTCTGTGGACGGAGGAACCTCTGTTCTTCGTCCTCACCATCATGGTGCCCTGTCCAGACCACGGCTTCCTTCTAAGCAGGCGGATGTCATCTTCGTTTCAGTGCTCCAGTGTCTGGAATGGTCCTTGGCATGCGCCGGGGCTTGGAGAGGCATTGATGGTGGTGTGGACGGTGAGGAGGGTGGGGAGGGTGCATGAGAGCACGCCCAGGGAGCGGGTGGATGGCTGCGCGCATTGGCGGACGGATGGATGGTTTGATCGTCCGGCTCACAGACATACAGAACAGTGTTCTTTGCAGGCCTTGAAGTCCTCCAAATGGCACGTTCTAGGCTCAGCATTTGCAGAGGTTTGGGACATGTGTCCAAGTCCCCTAGCTGCTTTGACAGTTCGGTGACTTGTGATTGAAGTGTTGTCACAAGGCATCTTGCTAAGATGGCGGTGGCAAGATAACCTCTGGGAGCTCCTACGGCGGGAGGACGCTGCTGCCCTGGGCCACGGGGGCAGAGCTCTGAACTGGGGTGCAGAGCGGGGGCTGTTCCTCATGAGACCTGCCCGCTTTGCAGATCTGAGCATTGCTGGGGGTCACGCGTGTAAAATGTAACCCCTGTGACTGACCCATAGTGACCACTCAGAAGTCTTCCCCGTGTGTAATGTGTACAGCGAGATCACGGATGCCGGGGCACTTTGACAACAGTCCAGCCCCTGGGGGTTCCGGGCCCCAGACAGCTGGGCAGGGGCACAGGGCTCGGCCCAGGTCTAGCTGGGGCAGTGATACGGGAGCCGGGAAGCAGAGCCAGAAAGTGTCAGAGGCCGGGGCACGTGCGGGCAGGGGGAGCGAGAGCCCAGGCCCTCAGACCACGGGTGGCAGACCTCTCCAGACCCTCTCCCCTGAGGTCAGGGGTCACTGGTGCAGAGCCAGGGTTCACGCTCAGTGAGGCGCTCCGGGAGTGCTGGCCTTGACTCAGGCGGACTCAGACAGGAGTCCTGCTCTGGTGACCTGAAGCCAGAAGGTGAGACGACCTCGCGGGGTGGCGGGAGGGCTCTGTGAGGCGGAGGGCGGGGAGCGGTCTGCGCAGTTCCCAGCACGGGATGTGCTGTTCACTCTCGTGGCGGTAGCACCATGGCCATGCTCGCTGCCGGAGGTCGTGCCGTCAGAGGTCGTATTGTCGAACGTCAGCCGTGTGCTGCAGTGCACAGCCCGGGATATGTCATCCACTTAACATGGGAAGTAGGTGCCTTTGTATCATAAAATCGTAAGAATTATTGTGTAGTGCCCTTGTGATTATTAAGAAATTCCTAATGAGGAACATAATGAAGATGCAGAACCAGAGGGGGGGAGTGAGGAGAGGTAGCCACTGGTTTCCGTTTCTTCCTGGGCCCGGGCACCCTTTCTGTGGTGGTAGCTTGGGCTGCTGTGGACGCCGGAGGCAGCGAGGCACGCAGGAGCCAGCAGTGACGATGTCTTCCCGGCCCGTGGAGCCGCGTCCCGACGGCCCACACCGGGCCGTATGTTGCCCATTCGTCCCGTGGTCTGCACTGTGGCTCCGTGCACGTGTTCTTGGAGGCCCCAGAAGATTTGCCTTGCTCTCAGGTGCCTTCGGCAAAGGCAGGAGGAAAGAGCAGGGTCCAGGCAGGCGTGGCCTCGCCTGAGACCTGCGGGAGACACGTTGTCCGCGAGCACAGAGTGTGGGGGCTGGCGGGCAGCTAGCGCTCGACATGGGGACTGGGCAGGTGTGCCCTGACGTCACCTGTGTGGAAAGCTTTTCAGGAGGTTGCCATTTGATATTTGATGTCTATAGAGACTTCGGTGCTGAGCTGGCCTGCCCCTGGGCCAGCCTGCCAGTCAGTGTGGACCACCAGCCCACAGCGGGCTGAGCCCCCTCGCCCAGAGTCAGACGCACATGCTGTGCCAGGGTAAGGCTGCCTGAGAAGAAAACAGCTCAGGCACGTTTGGTCGGGAACATAGGCACTTGGCTCTGGCGTCTTCCTTTTGCAGGGCTCAGACGCGTCTAAGTATGTAGATCTCTATTTCGAGGGCCGGGAGATATATATGCACACATCCATATTTATACGGAGGGCTGTATCTGTGCACGCTTCCGTCTATATATAGAGCGGGTTCCAACTTGAGACATGCACACACGGGTTTTGCATACACACACACGTACGTGTACTCCCTGCGGCCCACCCCAGTGCTCTCGTAAACACTGGAGGTTGCCTCTGGGTGATCCGCCATCGTGTGACGCCCCCTGAGTGCGTGCGCACATGTGTGTCTCACGTACCCTGTGGGTGCCGGGCTCAGGGAGCGCAGCGGCCAGTGTCTCCTCGGCAAGGTGGCGGGGTGGCCTGGGCGATGTGCGCCCAGCTCGGGGATGGCAGCTCCCCGTGTGACGGAGGTCTGGCTGCCGCCCCACGGGCCCGCCGTCTAGAGCGCGGCTGTCATCCCCAGCAGTGCTCCGTCCCCTGCTCCGGTTACTTCCCTGCCCCCTCTAAGGCCTCTTGGGAAAGCCATGAAACAGAGCCATCTGCCCCAGGGTGGCGGCTGTGGGGGTTCCCAGCACAGCCCTGTCCGGGGACTCCCAATTCTCCAGTTCCTGGAGACCAAACTGCAGGCCTGTGGTGGTGCTGGGAGCACGCTAGTGGGCTGAGGGGCCGGTGGCTTTGTGGGCGCTGGTGCTCGCGTCTCGGGGGCTCTTGACATGGCTCCTCTCCCTGCCCCTCCGGTGGGAGCGGGACTGCTGGGGCCTCCCGGGCTGGGCGCAGGCTTCCGTTTCTCATTTTCCACGTCTGTCTTGAAGCATTACATGGGGCTAAGCAAATGCGCTCAGCTTGGCCCCAGAAACCCCCGTGTGTGTATGTGCGTGTGTGTCCCTCTGACAGAGTTACCCAGACCGATTTCATTCCTCATCTTGGATAAACACTGGTCCCAGTTTTTCCTCGCTTTACCACTTCTGGGTCTGGATAGGTCAGTGTTTGTAGTGTGCGTGAGTGTGTGTGTGTGTGCGCGCGCGCGCGCTGTGTTTCCCTTTTTCGGAAATCTCATGCGCCAGCATTCCGCTTTCTTGGCAGAAGTCCTTGGCTTTGGAAAACTGGTGTGTTTGTTCCCCAAGGACCCTTTGGTTCTGAAGGGTCTCACAGCTTCTCCCCTCCCCGGTGCGTGGAACTTCAGGCTCCTGGGTGCCCTCAGGTGGCTGGCATGTGGGGACCCTGGTGGGGCAGGGCAGTTGCAAGCCCAGATCCTGGCACAGCTCGGCTCTTGCTTAATAAAGTGATCTCTGAGCAGCGATGGAAGGAAGGAGTGTTGTTGGGCTTGATCGGAGGGTTTCAGCCTCTTAATGAATTTGGGTCCTCAGTGTGATGGAGACCGTGCTGGTATGCTGTGGTGTTGAGCTCACAGATTGGTGTTACTGCCACAAGTCTAGTAGTGTGTTGTGCTCGGGGGCGGGGGGTCCCCAGGAGGGAGTGCTGGGCACCGTCCTGGCGGCAGCAAGTGCCCAAGGGAAGGGGGCGGAAGTCCCTCATCCGTGTACGGTCTGTGCCTGCCCAGGAGGCTGTGGGACCTTGTAGCCTTGCATCGGTCAGACTTCTGAAACCTTCAGTCAGCTCCCAGCGTGAAGATCTGTGTTTCTCGGCCAGATGAACCAGAACTCCGTGAGACGGTTCACAGTGTCTTTCAGAGACTGGTATCAGAACAGGAGCGTGAGAGCTCATTCGTTTCAAGTGGTTTGTGAATATCCTCATCATTCAGTTTCTTCCTAAAATGTTGGGTTCATTGGGTCTCCTGTGCCAAGGTCCTTCAGCTGGAGCAGGCAGAGCCCGAGGTTTGTGGGCTGGGAGAATGTGGTGGGCTGGAACTGGGCTGCGGATCCCGGTCCCAGCCTCCCACGCTGCCGGCTGCCAGGTTACTCTGGGGCTGGTGGTGGGCTCTGATGGGGGGCGGGGGGCTTCATCGCTTCCAGCCCCGGCTGTTTCAGCAGCCTCTGCTGCTTCTCTCCCAGCCAGAGCCGTCCCTCTGACACGCAGGTCCTACCATGTGTCCTCTGCCTCCTTCCCAGACACACCGAACCCCTTCAGCCACCCTCCATGCCCACCTCAGCCGGGCCACCTGTCTCCACCCATGCCTGTCCCCACATCCCCTGCTCGCCTTTCAAATGGCACGTCCGCCCCCTCCCTGCCCCCCATGATGAGCCCTCCTGCATCCCCTGGCCCTCGACACCTCCTGGCCCCAGCACTCCTTCCCCCAGCTGCGGTCCGGGGCTGACTCACTGGCTCCCATACTGGCGGTGGGTGCTTGGAGAACGGGGATGTGCCTGCGATGCAGGAGGGTGTCTGGGGTGGCAGAAACCTCCGAATAACAGTGGCTCAAGTCAAGTCAAATGTCGTAGTCCCAGAAAAACCTGGCGGCGGGCAGGCCGGTTCTCGTAGGACATGCAGAGTGCCAGGCCCTGGGTGTCTGAGTGGTGGCTCCTGGGCCAGGCGGCATGCGGGACACACAGCCAGCGGAGGAAGGAAGGGGACAGAGGCATTCCCCCAGCTGAGGGCCACGCGCTGGCCTTCGTAACGCCCAGGGCCACCCTTGACGGCAGGGCAGCCGGGAAGTTGGCTTTCTTAACGGTGGCCAAATGCCCAGCTCGGTGTCGGGACGCCTCCCTGTAGCGGGAAGCGTATTGGGAGGCCACGAGCAGCCCCTGCTGCGGGGATGTGTTTCGATTCTGCGACTGTGATGGAGCACCGCGTGTGCGCGTCCTGCGGCGGGAGGATTGGGAGCAGGTGTTTCTAAATACAAGCCAGCGCATTGTGTGCCGGAGGATGGGGGGCCGCTGTTGAAGTCTGGAGAACCCCACGGCCAGGCCGTGCCTTCCAGAGGCTGGGCTCGGGGGTGAGGGCGGGGCAGAATGCCCCATCCTCAGGCCGTGCGCAGAGTAAGTAGCCAGCGCCGAGGTCTGGCGTCCATGCTGTGCCAGGGTCCCAGGGCGGCGGTCACAAACGGACGCGAACCCGCCAGTTTAGAGCAGCACGGATTTGTCGTCTCACAGTGCTGGAGATCAGAAGTCAGCAATGGGTCTTACCGGGCTAAGGTCAAGGTGTCGACTGCACTGTGTTCTTCCCGGAGGCCCCAAGAAAAACTTCCTCTAGTGCCTGCGTGAGAGGGGGCACCTGCGTTCCTCGGCCCAAGGCCAACTTGCTTCCAGAGCCAGTGCTGGGGGCTGGACCTCTGTCCTTGGGCCATCTCTGGGCCTCTGACCTTTCTGCCCCTCTTTTCACATTTGCAGACCCCGGTGATTGCGCGGGACTCACCAGACAATGCAGGTCAATCTCCCCATCTTGAAGTCAGTTGAGTCACAACCGTAATTCCATCCACAGCCTGAACTCCCCTCTGCCCCGCGACCTGTCATGTTCCCGGGCTCTGGGGGCGGGGCTTCCTCTGCCCCCCACACCTGCTAACAATTCCAGAAATCCTCCGGAGTTTAACTGAACCCAGTGCTCCGTGGAGCTTTCTGGCTCTTTCCGCCTCATGCCACCGAAAGACCAGACAGCCAGATCGAGTCCCGGCCCTGCCACCACCCAGTCCCACTGGCTCACTTCTGTGAGCCTCGGGCTTTCATTTCTGCCCTGAGGACGCCCGTCTCTGCCCTCTTTGTCCCACGGGCCGTTGCCTGCACAGACATGACAGTCCCTGCAGCGTGTTGCTTCCTCCTCCCCTGACTTGGTATCCACGTAGTTCTGGGCACCGGGCACGACCCTGGGAGGCGACAGACCGACCCGTCTCCAGCTGCTGCAGTTGAGCCTTGGGCCAGGGCGGGCCCGGCCAGCTGGGCGTCCTCAGCCATAAAATGAAAATGGTCGCTCCCACTGCTGGGCGGTAGGACACCGGCTTGTGGGGCCTGTGCCAGGGCCGGTCCCGGGGCTAGTACAGGGACCAGTCCGCCGGCTCACACGTCTCCCAGAGGCAGCGACTTTGACACACGGATGCACCAGGCTGTGAACTCTAGGCTGGCGGCGGTGTGGCCTCTGTGCTGCACCCTGGGAGGACCCTGCAGGGCGGCCGGGCCCAGCTCCGACTGCCCCCTTGCGTCCCCCGCCGGCCCCCTGCCTCCTAGGGGAGCTGCGATCATGGCCCTGGCAAGAAGGCAAGAGGTGTTGATTCCATTTACAAATGTGATGGAACACCTGCCGGTCGTGTTTATTCGTCAAGGCTGCCGTGAAGCCGGTGTCCGTGGGGGGTGTCTGTGCGATGGAAGCCAGTCTCAGCTCCTACAGGCGGGAGAAGCGGTTTGTTTCCTCCCTCAGACTTGTGCCGCTCACTCTACGTGGCCTGGCCAGAGGGTTCTCTCCGCTCAGAGCTGGACGGTACAGAGGGTCAGAGCAAGTCGCTGCAGACCGGATGCCCCCAGCCCGGGCTCCTCCTCCCCCGGGAGGAGGAGGAAGAGCTCCGAGGCCAAGCAGGGCCCTGTTCTAAGAGCCGTAACACAAGTTCTCCCTGCAGCTGCCTGGAGAGGCTGCGGCCTGGCCAGGTCAATGCCACAACAGGCTTCTCAGAGCATGAACCCAGAGGCCAGACAGATCCAGTCCAGACTTCTCGTTTCCAGTACAAGGCCTCATATGGACCCGCCTCCGTGAACCCGGGCCAGGCTCCCCTTCCCCGGTGCCTCTGCTTGCCTGCCCCCGCCTCCGCAGCGTCTCCTGGCTCTTGCTGTCCAGGCTCTAGGGTCCCCAGTGCTACGAAGCCTTCCCTGGTTGCCCCAGCAGGCTTCTCTGTGCCAACAGACCCTCCTCTGCGCCTGATTCTGTTCTAGAACTTGCCCTGTTGCCTTGCCGTGGTGCAGGGCCTGGATCCCCCGTTGGCCTGTGAGCTCCTGGTGGGCTGGCCCGGCCTACTGTGTGTATCTCCCCGGGGCTGCACGGGGATTCCTTCCCTGAACTCCCTGCTATGAGCGAGGTGAATTCTGGGGCTTCTGCCTACAACTATGAGGTGCCCATGGCCTGGCAGGGAAGGGACGGCCTGTGCACAGCACTCTGGGATGTGTGAGGTAGAGGACACCGGATTACAGCCCACCGTCAGCACGCAGCGATTCTTCGTGCAGTCACTTGTGTGCAGACTTCATGGGTAAGCCTCCCCTGCAGGCAAGCAGGCATCTTGGGAGGAACGGGGTAGAAACAGGGCCCAGCAAGGGCGGGGGACCAGGGAAGGCGTGCCAGCCCATGTGGTTGGCAGAAGCTGCCCCACGTTCATAGCCTGGTCCCTTGAACCTGTGGCTAGGTCACCGTACGTGATGGGGGAAATCAAGGTTGCACACGGAATTGTCGATCTGCTGATGTTCAGGTACAGCTGGAAGATCCGGGTGGACCCAAAACAAACACGAGGACTGTTAAAGGCGGATGAGGGAGGCCCACGAGGAGGGCAGAAAGACAGAGATGAGAAGGGTTTGACCCACGTTGCAGACTTCGGAGCCTGGAGCTGCGGAATGTGAGAGGCCCCCAGAAGCTGGAAAAGGCCAGGAAGGGATGCTGCCCCAGGGCCCCAGAAGGGGCACAGCCCTGCCGATACCTTGACCTCAGCCCAATGAGACTCACTCCCGCTTCTGCACTCCAGGACTCTAGGAACGTATGTTTGTGTTGCTTTAAGCCACAGTGGCAGGAAAGGGAGACCCCCACCCCCCTCCCCGCCACCCCGTACCCTCCAGCTGCAAGCACAGCACCCGGTGGCTGCACCCGCCTCTGCTGGAGTCAAGTAGGAGCCTCAGCGTCTGAGGACGGCAGCAGAAGCGGCAGGAATCTCTGTGCGCCGGCACGAGGGAGGCAGGCGGAGAAGAGCGGCCGCTCCAGGAGTGTCCGTGGGGAGGGCAGGGCAGGCTCCCCTGTGCCTCCTCCCTGCTGCCGTGAGGGGTCCCCGGAGCCTTGTCGGCCCACATCATCCTCTTGCCGGGAATGCTCCTGTAGAGACCGGGAGCGGTTCCCCAGCCGGAACGTCGGGGAGGGCAGGCCCCGGCAGACTGAGCACCCCCTGCCTTTCCTGTCTGCCTGCCCTTCCCACCGCCCTGCTCCCAGGCCCGCTGCTGCTTCACCTGTGCCGGCCCCTGCAAAGCCGGCTCTCTCGCACCCTCCCGGGCCCTGCTCGAGTGTCACCTGGGGAGACCTAGTCACTTGTGTCCAGACTGACGGTACACACTGTATTTAAGGCAGCTTTGCATGTCCAGCACCCAGGGTCACGCCTGTTGCAGAGCAGATGCTGAGCCCCGGCTGCTGGACTGTGGCAAGAGTGAGCGAACAGGGTGTGTGTTTGTGTCCTCCTGCCGCAGCCTCTGGGAGGAGGGCCTGTGGGGAGCCGTCTCCTCACAGTGAGCTGCGTGAACAGGCCAGAGGGGCCCACGATGCCAAGGCATCAGCCTGTCGGTGAGGACGGGGCAGCAGGGCCTGCGTGTGTGGTGTGCGTCTGCCGGATTCTGCTCCGTGCCAGGAGAGGCTCGTGCTGCCCCTCGGACGGCTCCAGGACGGTGGGTGGGAGTTTCTCACGGCTGCTGTAAGGAGACATCGCAGACTGGCCCAGGGGCTTAGACAATAGAAATTCCTTCTGGAGGCTCAGAGTCCGGAGTCCGGCTGTCAGCAGGGCTGTGCTCCCTGACGTCGCTGCGAGGGGGCTTTCCTTGCCTCTCCCAGCGGCGCTGGCGTGCGTGGCTGGGAGCCACGTCCCCGGTCTCTGCGGCATGGCCCTGTGGCCGCCGTCTTGGTGTCTCTGTGGTTCTCTTCCTGAAGGAGACCGCCTGTTGGATTTAGGTCCGCCCTGCACCCACGATGACCTTACCCCAAGTTCCCTAACTGTATCTGTGACCTTGTGCCCGAGGATGTCACCGTGTAAGGTTCCGGGTAGATATAAAGCTGTTTGGCACAGCCCAGGCTTGTGATGGTGCACAGGTCCTGTGACCTTTCTTTGGCCCACAGCCTGAGGTCCCCCAGGTGAGGGCTGCTGTGGGCGCGTGTCATGCTCTCTCTGGGTGCAGGTGGTCTAGATTGGCTGCCACTTCCACGTCCGTGAGTCCTGATAGAAGAGCAGCCGCGTGTGGCAGCTGCTGCCGTGACGTGACGGAGGCAGCCACACGTCCTCCGGCACAGAGCTCCCGAGAAAAAGACGACTGCTGGAGATGACAGCACGGACGCCACCGGGGAAGCTTTGGGTCCTAGAAGGGAGAGCCATTTACTCTCACCCCAGTCCCAGAGCTGGCACAGGACTGGCCCTTTCCATTTCTGGAAACTACGGTGCTCACTTCTCCAATACACTGGCCGTTTGCCGCCCTTGGAACGTTTCTGCCTTCCCTCATCTTGTTAATTAAACAGGGGAGGCACCCAGCAGAGTTGGAGTCATCCTGGGGAAGTGGCATTTCAGCAGTGACTGGGGGGAAGGGTGACAGCCCCCCAACCCCCGGCCTGGTCCCAAGGAGTGGGAAGAAGGAAGGCACATGGCGTCCGATGGGGCTGCCACTGGTGGTGGGCATGGGGCAGGAGCTCCTAGGAGGGGCATAGACTCCCCTCTCGAATCCTGTCTCAATGGACAAAGACGGAATCCCTTTGACACCAGCCCTCGGCATGTGACGGACCTGCCCCGTCCCCAGTGTCAGCCCCCTGCGGCCTGGCCGGTCCCTCCTTCAGCCCGCAGGGACACCCGTCACGCCTCCCTTGGGCCCTGCTCTCACGGCACTCCTTGCCTGGCTGCGTGTCCCAGGAGGGCAGGGCCATGATGCCGACGTCCCCGATAACATCCGCAGCCCCGAGCACAGTGCCAGGCACCTAGTGGGTACTCTGCTGAACGCACCAAGGAGCAGGTGCCCAAAGCCATGCCCACCTCGCATCCCCTGCAGGGGGTGGGCAGGCAGCAGGCGGGCAGAGACGGCACAGCATCTGGAGCCAAGGGAGCGACCCAACCAAAGCCTGGGGGGTGGGGGGGACAGGTCGCTGCTACTTACCTGTCTCAGGATGCGTTCGGGATTATTTGGTAGAGGTTTCAAGCAGACAGGCCCCCCGCTGTCGAATGGGAGAAATTGTCGGTGGACAGCGTGGCGGTGCATATTTTTACCCGTGGGCCCAAGGGTGCCCAGCCCCAGACTGGATGAAGGCCTTAGATTCCCCATGGAAGGGGCTGGAGAGGGTGGCTAGAGAGAGAAGACGCTGATGGTCAAGTTTCCAGGCAACCCCTCGACATGGTTCACAGGGACCATCTGTCAGAAGCAGCCATAAAAATGCCTTTAACGGGCCGAGAGCAGCTGGTGGGCCCCAGCTGGGCGGCAGCCAGCAGGTGGAGACAGCCGTGGCCGCCTGGGTAGCGCCGGCACATCCCGTCCTCCCGGCCTGCCGTCTGGCCCTGGGGAGTCCGGCCACCAAAGGGGAGGGGCCGACCTAGTCCAGCCATGACGCCAGCACCCGGGGGTGTGCGGAGCTCCCTGCTCAGGGGCAGCGGGGAGAGAAGGAGGTTGCCTTGGGTGGCTTTGAGCCCTGACGGAGAAGGCACAGACCCAATAGATCCCTTCCATGGCCCACGACGCCGTCCACAGGCCCCTAAGGCCAGGGCTTCACACACTCGCATGCTTATGTCCACTTCGTGAGCGCTCCGGCCGCAGCAGGAAGCAGATACACGGTCCCCGCGGTCACAGAGCTTGGTCTGTGGTCTGTGGTCCCCAGGGAAGAAAAGCAGTTCTGGGCATAAAACATCAATGAAGCATCGTGAGGGCTGCACGGGAGAGCAGGTGAAGGCAGAAGCCAGCTGTGCTCGGCGTCCTTGTCTGTGGCTGGGGACGACGCCCCTTCCTGCCCTCCCCCTTCCGGCTCCACGAGCGCGGGAGCAGAGGAGCAGCCCTTCCAAGCCGTCCCTGTGGCCAGCGGGGGTTCCTGCACTTACAGCATGGTGATGATAAGGACTATGGCCTCGCTGGTGACCTTGAACAGACCTTTTTATACAGATGGGTTCTCTTGAGCCTTCAAGTTTACAAAATATTTTTCTGTCCATTTTCATATTGGTTCTGAGCCCTAAGCTCACAGCAGGGTCGACTCTCTGGACCCCGCTGTGAAGCTCTTTGCTTCTTGCTCAAGGTTTCAGAACCAAGGCTGGACTTGAACCCGACTCTCCAGGCTTCAAGTCCTCCTCTCTCTTTTTGAGAGAAAGAAAAGAAAGAGTGCGAAGCAGCAGCAGGCTTCCTGTCAAGCCTCAGCCGCCCAGAAGGGAGCCGCATCTTCCTGCAGGCGCCGGAGTAGAAAACGCTGGAGTGTTTGCAAGATCGTCTTCCGCAGCTTACACAGTAGCCCGTCGCCAGTCGGAAGCATCCTCCTGAAGAAAACTGTTTCTTCTCAGAACAGAGAACATGTGTGCCGAGATTTCTAGAGCCTTGGGGTCTGCTCATGGGAATTTAGCAGAGCATCCGGGTGACTTTCGGGAAGCCGAGCCTGTTTCTCTTCCCCGCTCTCCCGGCTTCCAGATGCAGAACTGCCGTCCTGAGGGCTGTGGCTGCGGGGTCCGACGGCCTGGGGCCAGGTCCTGGGGCCTGACGCTGCCGAGCTCTGTCCCTGCCAGTCCATCTGTGAAAGAGCCCAGCGGCCTCCGGTGCCTCGGGCGCGGGGAGGATCCCAGGAGGCGGGCACAGGCCCAGCCCGGGTCAGAACCAGAGCGGCCGTCCTTTGAAGCCTGAGAAGCAAGGATGCGCTCTTTCTCTGGGAGCCTTTGCTCTGTGCGGCTCCAACTTCCTTTGATGAAAAACACTATTTATATATATAAAAAAGATACAGTTTGTCCAAGCAACTAGCAAGATCTGGCCTCATCCACAGGCTCTGCGGGAGGCTGGGGTGCGTCCTCCGGCACCACTACAGTCTTCTTGCTGCCCCTGCTTCTGGGGGCTTTCCGGGGAAACATTCGCGTCTTCAGTCATGCCTTTCACATCGTAGCAAACCAGGGGGGCTTAGAGTCTCTTCATTTCGCACTGACAGCTCTTAGCAGTCTCCCCCTTAATTAAAGCAAGCAGATTTGGGGACGGGGTCCCTTACCTGCCACTGGCCGGGCTTGGTCAGCTCACAGCGGCCGTGGCGACCGGCCTTCCTCACGGCCTCCCGCCATCTCCCCAGGGTGATTAGTTCGGCTGTTCGTGGATGTAGAGCAGGTGCCCGCACGGACGGGAGGCTAGGTCCAGAGAGGGCGTGTGTGTATGGACACACTCGTGCACGTGGGCCAGCAGAGAGTGCATAAGGGGTGCCGAGGGCACGAGTCAGAGTGGCAGAGCAGCAGAGCTGGGAAGGCCCTGTGGACCCTCGGGCTCCGTGATCTTCAGAAGTAATCCGATGCGGCGGATCCGCAACCAACAGATAACAGGCAGTTCTGCGGTGGTCGTAGGGAGTGAGGAGGCCAGATGGGCTGTTTGGGCAGGTGGAGGTTTGGGGCGGGCTCATCCCCACGGCCTCTAGTTTAGAAGCCAGTGCTCACCGTCCTCTCGTTAGCAGCAGCCCCTGCAGGAGGGTCACCTAACACTAGACTGTACACTGGGGACCCTCCAGCCAGCCCCATGCCCCTTCGCGGGGCCACCTTTCTCTCTGACCCCTTGGCCCCAGCCACTTTGTCCAAGCTGAAATCCAAGAAGCCGCAGCACTAGGAACGGAAAGGTCCTAGCTGGACGACTGGGGGTGGCGGCCGTCCCTGGACTGGGAGTGGACACAGCTGGCCCCATGCCGCGGGGCCGCCCCTGGGACATATGAGTTGAGCTGTCCACGTGCGGCCCCCCGTCATGACGTCAGGTGCTGCTGAAAGAGGCTGTGTCTCTCAGGTGTGACCCCCTCGCACTTCTGCACCGACGGAGGGACGAGATGTCAACCTGTAGGGCTGCTTATAACCCAGGATTGGTGCGGACAGAGGACCTCCGCAGCCTCCCA
The DNA here is from genome assembly GCF_011764305.1 of Mustela putorius furo. Lineage (NCBI taxonomy): Eukaryota > Metazoa > Chordata > Mammalia > Carnivora > Mustelidae > Mustela > Mustela putorius. Next base: position 37,980,283 of record NW_025421322.1, on the reverse strand, counting down.
GACCGGAGTCCAAGTTCAGGCTGTTCTGCCCGCTCCGGGCGGCTGGACAAGTGGATGCCTCTGGGCTTCGGCTGCGTCAGCTGGAGGCTCGGATGACCGGTACGCAGACCTGCTGCTCCATACGGTCCTCGAGGGCTCCGTCCTGGACGACAGCTTCCCTGGCACCCGCCACACAGCCCCACTGTCTCGTTGGCGGGGAGTTCCCCACACGTGCTTTGGCTCTCGCTCTCCATCTTCATAGAAAAGCTGCTTTCAGTCTGTACCTCACAAAACGAACACGTAATTGGCCCAGGTTAGAAGAATCTTTGCCTCATTATGCCCGGTCTAGCTCTTGGCTGTCCTTGGAGCTTTTACTAGATTGGCGTTTGTAGCCGCAGAGTCGCCCAGCACTTCCGCTGGTGGTGAGAGCAGGTGCACCGTGACCGGAGCCCCCTGACCTTAGCCGAGGGTATTGCCCAGCAGAACCTCGAGAAGAGTGTGAACCATGGCCCCGGCAACCGCGGAGAGGGCAGAGTGGTCCGGAGTTATCAAGCACCTACGCTTGCCAGGCTCATTAGGGTCTGGGCTCCCTTCCTAGCCCTGAGGTGGCTGTTTTATCCCCAGTGTACGTCACAGGCCCACAGGGTCTCATGGGCTGCCTGGGGGCACGAGCCTGGCCGGTGTTGGGGCAGGGATGTAAAGCCAGGTCACTCCAAATGAGAACCTGAACGGTCTCCAGTGCTGGACACCTCGTTGCAGACGTCACATTTCTGATCCCTGTTGAATTAGGGCACCTCCGCCTACAGATAACCTGCTGTGTGGCCCCGCTCCCCTCCCCCACGTTCAAGTTCCTTCTCTCCCTCCCACCTGTGAAGACAGCAGGAAGCTAAAATCACTCGTTCTAGGGACAGGGAACACCTCATGAGTCAGTGGTGTCCTTTAAATGGGTCTCTCCGGTTTGGTACCACTTTTTCGCCTATTCTGAGGGGAGAACAGAACCTTCCGGGGAGCCCTAGGCTTCGTGTGAGGAGGGGACTTGGGTCCGCGGCCTAGCTACCCTCTACAGTCGACTGGTGCCAGTGGCCAGATTTTTGTGACCAGTTCCCTCTAAGCCTGCGTGGAGGAGGCTGGATGGTCCTGAGGGGAGAGGGTCTGGGCTGGGCAGGGAACGGGTCGGCAGCCTACCCAGAAGCACTCCTTAACCAGCAGGCGGTAGGAGAGTTCTCTGGGGAAACCCAAGCAGGTGGCCCCCGCTGCTGGCAGGACCTTGAACATTACAGAGATGTCCTCCCCGGTAAGGGGGCTGCAGGCTTCAGGAAGGGTCTCCGCTCAGGGTACTATGGGGCCGACATCAACGGGTTTTTTTGGGCAGAATTCTTGCCTTCAAGCTCTGGGGAGGAATTGGCTCCCAAGCTCATTCTTGTTCTGGGCAGAATTTAGGACTGTGGCTTTAGGACAGAGACCTGTTTCCTTGCTGTCAGCTGGAAGCCACTGTCACCTCTAGACATGCAGCCCATCACAGACCAGCTAGGGCCCATCAAATCCTGTTCCTGCTCTGCATCTCCGACTTCTTCTGAGAGCAGTGGAGAAAATCCTCTGCTTTTAAAGGACTCGCCGGATTAGGTGAGGCCCACCCAGATAATGTCCCCTTTACCATTTAAGGTCACGTTCTCACTGCAGTGAGATATCCGAGTTGCAGGTTCTACCCAGGCTCAAGGAGATGACCCAAGGGTGTGGGTCACTGGGGTCATCTTAGAATTCTGCCTGGAGGGACGGACAGCTGGTCGAGCTTAGAGGCCAAAACTGCTTCCTGGAGGAGGCTGTTCTGGGCAGAATGGTGAACACTTGAGTAGAGGTCAGCCAAGGTAAGGTGCTCCCAGCAGAGGGGACCCCTTTGCTCACGCTGATGGAGCTCATTTATGTACTTCTCCCCGGAATATGACACGTGCCGGTAGCTAGAGCTCACTGTGCTCAGGATGGTGATGCTAAGGCCCGGGGCAGGGGAGCAGGCCGGGGAAAGGGTGCGATCGGACCCTTCACCCCTACCCCTCCACCTCCCACGAGAAATGACTAGAAGCCCGGATGGCACATCTCACAGCTGTAGTGCCAGATGTCCTGGACACCTCGGGTCCATGTTGCACGAGCCTGGTCCTCGTGCAAGGGCTGCCCTCTTCACAGGAGGGACAAGGAGGAAAGGGTTGTTTTGCCCTTTGATGAGAAATGTCCTCCAGGGGCCTCATATTCCATCGAGGAGGCCGGTGAGTCCGGCAGGGCAGAGGACACCTTCCTGACGAAACTCAAGAGCCCCAGAATGGGTCACCCAGAGGGGCTCACCCCTTCTGAGGAAGGCAGGATCCCAGCACGGGCACCGTGCGAGAGGAGGCAGGACCTGGGGACACAGAGAAAAAGGGGCCGCTGAGTGTGGACATGAAGCCGGGACAAGGGCCATCCAGGTTGGGGTGGGGGGCTCCTGCTGTGTGGCGCGTGCCGGCTCTCCCACTCGGCCCAGACACCCCAGCAAGTGGTTTAATCCTCCAGAACCTCCGATTCCCACACTAAAGTGACGACAGCATTGACCTTGCTGCCACAGACCTGCTTGGTGTAACAGTGAGGCTGTGTTCCCTGTCTCCTAACTGCAGTGGCTGTGAACGGAGGGGTGTAGGGTGTGTGTGCGTGTCAGTGTGAGAGTCCCTGCTGGTGCAGGGGTGGTGGTGGGTGGGCTGTCTATGTGAGGATGCCGTGGGGGTGCGCCCCCGGCTGGGGGCTCCGGGGTGCTTGAATTTGCTGGAAACCCAAGGCTATCAGTTCCTTATACGAGAGCGCATGTTATAATTGAGATGATTTGACTATGAGTTTTATGTTGTGTATTGGGGTATTTGCACATGCGTGTGAGTGTACATATGTCTGTATTACTGTGTGTGTGTGTGTGACCTGGTGCACGCAGTGGTGTACCTGAGTGTATGTGGGTGTTCGTGTGGACACACACATCTGCATGAGTGTATCAGTACACCGGTGCACACGCGTGCAGGCACGTCATTACGTGCATGTTTGTGCGTATTAGTGTGCACGCACGTGCCAATGCACGTGTGTGCATACGTGTGTGTGCTGTGTTCACGTGCGTGTGCTGTGCATTCACGTGTATGTGCGCCTGTGTGTGCCTGTGCATAGTGGTGCATGCCTGTGTGGTGTGTGCGTGTGTGCAACTACGCTTGTGAGTGCAATGGTGTGTTCGTGTGTACACAAGCGCATGCGTGTGTGCGTATATTAATGTGTGCATGTGTATCTGGGGATGCACTTGTGCGTGTGTGTGCCCGTGTGTAAGCATGCGTGTGCATCGCAGTGATTTGTGTGTGCCTGCACACGTGTGTCTATGTATATATTTGCCTGAGTGTGCATCTTTGTGTGGGCCCATGTGCACACGTGTGTATGTATGTGGGTGCACATGTGCGTGATCTGTGTGCATGTACACACATGTGTTTATAGATACATTAGCACGTGCATGCATGTGTATGAGCGATTTGTGTGTACATGTGTACACATGTGTATACGAGTGTGTGTAAGTGCACCTGGTTGTGTAGCGTGTGCACACGTGTATGTGTGCCTACATTAGTGTGAGTGCGTGTGGGTGGGGGCAGTCTTCTTTCTCTGGCCCCTGTCCGGTAGGACCAGCTACCGGGGAAACGTGGTCTCTGGGAGTCCCTGAGGGATTCTTCCGACCTGTGTCCCCATCCCTCTGTGATAACTTCACGTTGGTTCTGTTTCTGGAGTGTCTTGAATCTGCCATGTCTCCCCTGCCTGTGCTGTGGCTTTGGTGCAGACCCTCCCCACGTTGTGCCCTGGCCACTGCCATCACCAGCCCCTCTCCCCACGTGGTGTGGGGGCCCTACTCAGAGGTCCTGGTGCCCTGACTTCCCACCGTGTCTTCTCGCCACAGAGCACTCGCTTCCTCGTCTGCAGCCACCAGGCTTCCTGGGGAGCCAGCGCCTGGTACGTGCCTGGCACCCCACAGCTGGCATGTCCACGAATGGAGGCACACCCCCAACCCGTCTCCTGTACTCACTCCAGAGTGATCTTTCTAAACACAGCACGTCAGCCGGCGTGTGACCTCTCTCGGTGGCTTCCCCATCCTGGACTCCTTGGTTTGGGCCACTCGGTGACCCAGAATCCACCGCTCTGTACAGAGGGGACACTCAGCACCTGTTTGTAAATGGTGAAGACACGGGGGGCTGCACCCCTGGCTCTGTGTGACCTGTGGCCCCGCCTTTGGCCGCCTGCAGCACAGGCACACGGGCTGCTGCGCTGGCGAGGCCTGGGGACTGGGTGACGAGGCCCGAGGGCCGCCCCCACGGCCGGTGCTCAGGGGCGCCAGCTTTTGCTTTGTCCCTTCTCCCTGTTCTCCCCTTTGCCCTGGGACCCCGGGCGCCCGGCTGCGGGCCCCAGCTGATGTGCCACCCACACTCTTGCTGCACCACGAGTCACAGCGGGCGCAGTGTAATGACCCAGGTGCTACAGAGCTGCGTCCCTGGGCCGCCTCCAGTCTGGGGGGTGAGGTCTGGGGGTGGTGGGAAACCCAAGACATGGGGTAGAAAGGGGCCCTCGGCCCTGCCGGTTCCCTGATGGCTCTCAACCCCAGGGTTCCACTTGGTGACGACGGAAGCACATGCACGGGCTTCGGACACTGGCGGGGGTCCCTCAGCCGGCTCACCTTGGCCCGGTTGGGATGCAGGGCCGCTGCGGCTCTGCCTCTCACAGCGGGGTCAGGGCCGGGGAGTGTGCTTCTCGGGGCACTGCCGCTTGAGCTACAGAGGGGGTGGCCCTCTCGCTCCGAGCGAAGTCCTGGCATTGAAGCGGCAGCAGGGACAACGTGCCTGGCACACCGAGGCCTGTGCGCCATCTCTCCTTTGCTCCTGCCCCCGAACGTTTCATAATTGCTTCTCCTTCCCGGAGGTCTGTCCCCTGCCTCCTATTGCCATGTGCCCAGGAACGTCCCCCAGGATGGCCTGCCTTGGCCTGTCACGGACAGATTGCCTCCTGATGGACCGTCTGTGCGCCATTCGGCGTGTCCTTCACGAGCACCTGGCTCGGGCTCCTCCAGCCTTTTCTCCCAGCGCGCCGTCTCTCCCGCGGTCCCTGAGTCCTCCTGTGGCCTTGTCCTCCTGTGTCGTGTCTCCCGGTCCCGCCCAGGACTCTGGCAGGGTCCCTTCCAAGGCTGCTCCTCCCCAGCGCCCTCCCCAACCTCCACCCCAACCACTCCCTCACTAACCACCTGGGTTCAGGTGCGCCTTACCCGTGGCTGACCGTTCTCTCGCGACTGCTGCCCCCCAAGGATGGGGACCGCAGCATCAGCTGCCCAGGCACTGAGTCTGCTGGTCCAGCCTCGTCCCGGCCTTTCAACCCCACGTCCACATTGCCGGAGCAGATCCCAGATCTCTGAGGGGTCTCCGGTGGCCCCAGAATTTGTTCCCAGCCCCAAGGCTGGGTTTCTGGCTGCCTCTGGCCCCACCGCTCTCCAGCCTGCCCACCCCAGCAAGGAGTAGGACACCGGGAGAACCTTCCCCTGGGCCCTCCCACCGCCCCGCCCGCCCGCCCGCCCCAGCCAGCTCCTGTCGCCATGGTCTCATCCTCACCTCAACCCCGCAGCCTGGCCCTGCCCTTGCACGAGGCATTCTGAGGCTCAGGAACGTGGGGGGCACCGCTGCAAGTGGTTCAGCGCCAAAACGCAGTTCTGCGGTCGTCTGGCAGGTGCAGCTGCTCTGAGACCACCGGCTTCTCTGCCTGGGTGAGCTGCTCCTCCGTCCCCCGTGGGGGCGCGGCATCGATCCCGTCCCACTGAGCGCCGGGCGGGAAACCAGCCAACCAAGGAATGCGATTTCCCGGGGCTGGAAGTGACCTTTTCCTTGGAACTGATTATGGAAATTAAATTTCCATTTTTATCGGGAACATTAATTGATCCCACAGGGATGAAGGCAGAGACTCGTGGGTCGGAGTGTCAGCTCGGGAGCCCTGCGACCGCGCTCGCTGCCCCTGCAGCCCTGCCCTCCGTCCTGCCCCCTGTGGCCTTCGTCCAGCCAGTTGGCATGGCCAGCACCCCTGGGCATAGCTCTGAGTTCTATGCTGAGTCGCAGGGTGGGCCGGACTGCCAGCCTTGAGGGAATCCCACACCAGCCCATTCGGGACCCAGTGCAGCCATGGGCCCCACAGGGGAGGCTGCTGGCGTGCTGGAGCTGCCCCTCCCGCTGGCCCCGTCCGGGCTGCTGCCCACTGTAAGACCGTTTCAGTGCCCTCCTGTTTGGGCCGGCGTTCCTCCAGCACTCAGCTGTCCCGTCCCGGGGGCCGCCCCACCTGGCCCGGTGATCCGGGACAGTCGTCAGTAGCCACTGCATCACCCACTGGTCCTTACCTGCAGCTTAATGGCCAAATTTTGCTTAGAAACAAAGGAAGACAATCCAATACCACAGTGTTCCAAGTAGCCCTCGGGAGGGCGGGGAGCTGTGCTGTGGGTGCACATCTGCCTTCCTGAGTCCCCCACGTGACAGAACAGCTAGCCCCTGAGGTCTGGAGAGCACGTCACCGGCCACAGATTTCTGGCATAGCCTTCGATCTTTGCTGTGACCCTTTGTTTGGGGTTATTGAAGGAGAAGACTGGCCTCAGCTCACATCTTCTCGCTAGCAGAACCAGGGCTGGGCCCGCCGACCTCCTGCCCCCAAAGCTGATGGGACCTGGAGGACAACAGACTTACTCCCTGTGCCCACCTGCCCCGCGCTCTCCCTCTCTGGCCACAGTGGTGTCTCTCTGCACCCCCACACCCTGCTCGGTCTGCCTCCGCTCCCCAGGTGACCGTGCTCCCTGTCCGGCACCCACGCGAGCCCCCGCCGGGAGCCCTGGTTCCTTGTGATGCTCTGTGTAAGGGAAGGAAGTCTGCCCTCGGCACGCCGGCATCCCTGTTGGAGAGGCTCTAAGACCCAGAGTACAGACGTCTGAATGACAGCGAGCCCGGCCAGCCCGAAACTTAGGTCACAGGACACTTGGGAAAGGAAAAAGCCCTCGGCTCCCTTCACGGCCCCTGTCCCTGAGCGTACTTGTGGAGGCCAGCGCCCACCAGCAGTGAGGGCCCCTCGGCGGTCCCGGTGTCTGTGGCCACGACACACGGCGGATATCCCACAGGCCCCGCCTGCAGCAGTTCCACAAACCGGGTCCCTGTTGACGTGGTCGCCTCCTGCCATTAAGGTGGCAGTGGTCGGGGAGGGGGTATTGTTGCATAATCTGTCTACGCTGCCCGGCTTATTCCGACCTCTAAAGGCCGTGCTCGTCCCAAACCCCAGGAGAACGTTTCATCGAGCTCGGGCACAGCCCTTCCCGGCAGCCTCTGGCCTCCTCGCGTCCCTCCAGGTTGGCCTTCCTCCTCGGGCTGCTCCGGCATAGGGCTCCCTCCAACACCCGCTGACCCCCGGGCTGTGCCGTGTTGTCCCTGTCCCCCTCACCCGCAGGGGAGATCGGCGGAGGCCGGGAGCCGGGCGCGTCCCTTCCCCGCACGTGGCAGCACCTGCCGTGGGGCTAGAAGCCCGGATGTGCGAGCCGCGCTGGAGAAATTGTCATAGTCCCTGATCTCACTGGGCTGCCTGGCCCCCCTGCTGGGGCCTCTGGTGGTTTTGGGGGGCTGCGGATGACATTCTTGGCCTGGCGTCCACGTTCCACCCCACCCCCCAACACCCCTATACCTTGTGCTCTTCTCCACACACCCTCTGCCGCGGCGGGCACCAGGACTGTCCTCACTCGGACCCCTTAGCCTGACGCCCACTTGGCGCCCCACCCGCTCCGACCCCCCACCCCATGACGTCATCCGCACCGTTCTTTCTGTGCCACATTTACCCTGGGTCCCAGCTCAAGTTCCGCCTTGTCTGTGACACCTGGGCCCCTCCCCTCTTTAGGCCTTTCAGGTGACCAGGCCCTGGGGAGGGGAGGGATGGAGTGAATGTCTCTGTCCCCCCAGACTCCTGTTTGGAGATAGAGTCTCTATGGAGAGAAGGTCAAAGCAGGTCATAAGGGCGAGGTCCTGGCCTCGCAGGACCGGTGTCTCTGTAAGAAGAGAGATCAGAGGGCGCTCACGGGCTCCCCAGACTCTCACACTGAGGGGCGGCCATCAGCAGGCTAAGGGCAAGCCCTCGCCAGGCCCCCAGCTTCCCTGCGTGTTGGTCTTGGCCTTCGTCTTCCAGAGCTGCAGGAAAGCAGAGCGGTCTGAGCCCCTGGCCTGTGGCTTGTCGCCGCAGCAGCCCGAGCCGACCAAGACCATCGGAGCCAGGCTCTGTCTGCCTTCCTGTCAGCAGAGCCTCCGTCTGCACGTGGTCCCAGCCCCTGACCAGCCTGCGCTGCTGGGGGGGGGGGGGGGACACGAGTATGCACCACCCCCACCCCAGTGTTCCTCCAAGTGCCAGCCCCCTGCCTCCTTCCTGGAAAGCCCTGGAAAGGCCCCAGCTGCTGCTCTTGGCTCTGCGGGCTCTTCTGCAGGGGCTTCTTAACACGCACTTGCCCAGGCCTGTGGCCCCAGATGCTGTCCCCTGTCCCGTGTGCTCTCTTCTAGCAACGACAGTCTGTGAACCTGTGCCCCTCTTGTCACCGAGGCCCTGAGCCTGGGTCTGTCTGTCCTCAAGGGTCTGGCCCAGGCGTCCTCGGGCCATATGTGGGTTCAACCCCTTCCGCTCACAGTTGAGAAGGCCATTGCAGTTGTGACCTGCAAGCACCTCAGGCCCTGTCTGATTCCTTGGTGCCTGGCACGTGGCATGGACTGAGGCACACACGGAGAAAGGCACCCATGCACCCGATGCCTGGCCCAAGTCCGGCCTGGCTCAACCCAAGTTGGAGAGGCTGGCTTGCAGATGTCTCAAGGCCGCAGAGCTGCTTGGGCAGCCGGGGGAGGGGGCAGGCGCGTGGGCTCCTGAGTCCCCATCTGGGACTCTTTGTAGTGCGCTCGAGCCCCTGATGAAGCCGTGCAGACTGGAAGGGCAGTTGTGCTGAGAAAGAACTCTCAAATCTCTCCGTTTTATTGCTCAGCCACTTAACTAATTCTCAGAGTAGGGACAATTTAGGCCCAGCCAATAGCGAGCCAGGCGCTGTGATTCATTTTCTCTCACCGAGCTCCGCGGGGAGAGCTCCCGCTGCTGCCTCTCTGATTCCTGCTTACCCGGCGGTTGCGAGGTGGGGGTCCGTGGTCGCTCTCCTCCGAAGCCCTAACAAGCTCACGGAGTCCGTAAGCAATAACGAACGTTAGGCCAATTATGAGGCCTTGCCACTGGCCTGGGTTTGCGGTCTGGAAAGCGCTTAAAAACCATTTATTACATTTTTTTTTTTTTTAATGATAAAGTAATCCCTGTTTCTGTTAACCAGTGAAGTAATGCACAGGGGTTGAAAGGCACTGCTCGTTCCCGTCCTTCCGAGGAGAAACCCGGGGACACACGGGGGCTTCTATCTCCCCCGACACGCTCCAGGCCCAGGCCACCGCATGTCGGTCTAGTTACATGCGTACGAGATGTACTTGGTTTTCACACGTGGGCCCGACTCTGTGTGGAGTCCTCCAAGGCCCATGGACCTGACATTTCAGGGCGGCCCGAGCCTGCTGCCCAGGCAGGTGCTGCCAGGATGGTCCCCGTGTCGTTGGCCCCTGTCCTCGTATTCGCTGCTGGGTAACCGGTGCCATTTCTGCTCGGACTTCCCTTGCCCCGGCCGCCGGCGAGCTGGGGGAGCTCCTGTCCGTGGGTCCTGTGGATTCCGCTCCTTCGGTCCCCTGTGCATCCCCTCTGCACGACACTTGCTTTCTCTCGGGCGTTGGTAGAACGCCGCGGCCCGGGCGTAGGAACCGACGGTCAGATGGGGCGCGGGTGCCTTTTCCTGCTCTGGTGTTTCTTCTGGTTTTGTCCTGGTGGCTTTTGCTGGACAAAGTCCACTTTCGGCGGCCGGGTTCCTGCGGTTTGGATTGCCTCCCACGCTTCTGCGATCCAACTTTCTCTTCATTTCTTCTCTGTTCTGATTCCAAGCGTCCGTCTGTCTGGAGCTTGTGTGTGGACGATGAGGTGGACCCTGACTTGTGTGTTCCGAGAGGCTTAGTCTGTTGTGCCAGGACTGGTTTATTTTATTTTTTAAAAGAGTTACCCATTTACAGGAGCATCGGGGGGCTCAGGCTGTTGAGCATCCGAATCTGGATTTCGGCTCAGGCCGTGATCTCAGGGTCATGAGATCGAGCCCCACGTTGGGCTCTGTGCTCAGTGGAGTCGCTTCTCTCGCTCTTGCTCCGGCACCCGCGAGGGGAGAAGCGGAGCGAGACAGAGAATCTCGACCCGACCCCCGCCCAGCGTGGAGCCCAGTGCAAAGGCTTCATCTCAGCCTCTGAGATCATAACCTTGGCTGAAATCAAGAGTCGGAAACTTAACCCACTGAGCCACCGAGGTGCCCCAGGACTAATTCATCATAAAAACCACTCTTTCTCCTCCTAATTAACATGGCACCTGTGTGGTACGTTTCATTCTTTATGAACGTGGATCTGTCCAGAGCCTCCTAACTGCCGTATTGAAGAGACCTGCCTGTTCCTGCGAGAGACGCTCCCTGTCACCGTGGCGGCGTGCGGTTGTGTTGGTATCTGCGAGGCAGGTCCCTCCTTGCTGTTCTTGTCCGTACACTTTCCGTAGTCACACGTCCGTGCGAACTTTAAGAACGTTGTTCAGTTGAAAATTCATATTATAGTTAGAAATCGGAAACACATGTATATGTCAGTCGAGCCTTGAACACGGGTTTGCCCTGCAGAGGTCAACCTACAGATTTTTTCCAGTATGTACAGCACTTTCCTGTAAACATGTTTCTCCTTATGATCTTCTTGGCAGTTCCTTTTGTTTTTGTGAAAATACTGCACACGGACCATGTAACGTACAGAATACGTGTTAACCGACTGTCAGACTATCAGTGAGGCGTCTGGTCGACAGCAGGTTGTTAGTAGTTAAGTTTAGGGAAGGAAAAAATTATACACAGATTTTTGACTGCACAGGGTTGGGGGGTTGATACCCCTATGAACCCTGTGCTGTTCAAGGGTCAGCTGTGTGGGTAAGAGATGTGCTTTTTTAAATAAAAATGTCTTGTATAATTTTGTCTTCTTCTGTTCCTGTTTTTTCCAGAAGTCTTCTGAATTTTTATTTTCATCAACCGACTTTTGGTGTTTATTAATACAGGCTTAAAGTCTTTCTCATTTTAAATGTGATGATTCTGGCTGATCGATTTCTGGGCCGAAACCACCCTTAGTCGTGGTGGCTTGTTCTATTGGTGTGCCCTGCTGGATCTGGTCTGCTCATATTTTATTTAGACTTTTTTGCCTGTGTGCTCATAAGTGGAGTTTAACCCTAATTACGCCCGGAGCACTGTCTCCCGGTGCCCCCTCTGGGACTGGGAAGGCGGTCCCTCTCTGGGGCTTCCCCACACACGATGTCCCGGGGAGTAGCCGTTGTGACCACCAAGTGCGCGAGGGGCTGAGGCGTCGGGGACATGGTGTGGTTCGTGCTGGGCGGTCACAGAAGGCTTTCTCAAGGTGCTGACGCTTGGATGGACCCTTTGGGAATGAGTGAGACAGCACAGGAGCACATCTCGTCCAGGCATGTGCCGAGTGCACACGGGCTGGCTCACGTTTGCAGGACCTGTGTGACTCTAGTTAACATCACACTGGAAGCTGGGCATCAGCTGGTGGGAAGTGTTTATGTCATGGAAATGGGCAGCTATGACGGGCCGGTTTTTGTTGTTGTTGCTGTTTTCCAAGCAGCAGGCTGCTGAGCATTTTGCCACCGTCTGTCTTCTTACCTTATCCTGAGCTCCTGGCCAGGGCGACGGTGAGGGCCTGGCGCCTGGAAGGGGGAGCGCGGCGAACGGTGGAGGCACAGAAGCTGGGGCTGGGGGCAGGTTGCCTGGGCGCTCCCCTGTGAAATGAGGCTGATGAGCCCCACATGCGTGTGATCAACGTGTTTGTCTCCGAGTGTGCATTGGTACCATGGCAGCCTGAGAACACAGTCGTGAACTTCTACGTTAATTCCTCATGTTGTTGGGATCTCCCTGATTGTACGGGGGACTCTGACACGGCTCTGTAGGACACAGGGAAGGCCCCTCCCCTCCGGGACCCAGTTCCTAACGTCGCCAGGCTCTGTGCTGTTCACGCAGCACGGGGTCGTCCCTGGAATTCCTTCCCTGAGCCACGGCCAGTCCATTGCACTGTGGAGGCGCTGGGCCTCGCGGCCGGTGCCCTCCAGCAGCGGCAGACGGGAAAATAACTTGCACCCTCACAAAGGAAAAGCCTTCTAAAGTGAAGGCTGCCCGTCGCTCTGCCCTCAGCCTTGTGGCCACAGTGGACAGAGGGCAGCCCCAGGGGACAGGTCGGGAACAAAAAGGGAGGTCCCACCAAGCCCGGCTGAGGGCTGAGGGGGCCTTTCCCACTCTCTTCAGCTGCTCTTGGGGCAGCACGCGGGGAGGAGGCAGGGGGACAGGATGTGTCACAGTTCTGCCCAACAGCCCCGGAGCTGTTCTGCGCATCCTTTTCCACTGATCATCTCAGTGGTTCACTAACCACTCCGCTGGCAAGGGAAGGGGAGCTTCTCAGATGCCGCAGCCATAAGTAAGGTTCTAAGACCCCATCTTCAGAGAAGACAGAGCCGTCCTGGCCCTTGCGTCATGATGGAGACGCCCGAGACTTTGAGCGTCAGCGGCTGCCCGCACTGGACGGAAGGACGCCTCTCGGAGCCACCCTGACAGGGTGCCCGGCTGGGCACACGGTGTCCGCTCGGAGGCGGGATGTGTGGAAGGCCCAGGTGTGGGTTTGGAGCCCAGCAGCGGTTGGCACGCACACCCGTTCACATCCAATCTGACCAAAGACAGGACACCGGTGATTTATAAAGATTCATAAAAGAACAAGAGAACAGACATTTAGACTGGGGTGAAGGGAAAGCCAGAGCACGTGTGGGGGTGGCCCGGGGCTGCAGGAGGGCGCTGAGCCACGGGCGGAGTGGGAGGGAAGCCCCAGGGGCACCCCCGTTCCCAGCAGGGCAAGGGCCCATGACTGCAGCCTCATCCAGAACCTTAGCCTGGCGATGACCGTGCTCCCTTCTCTGAAACGTGACTGTTACCTACAGAGGAAGCGATCCGCTCAAAGGGCCTTTCCTTCCCGCTCGGAGGCACCATCGAAGGCAAGTCCGAGGACAGCAGCCAGATCAGAGGGAACTCCTGGTGACCTCGGGACACTCGTGGAGGCAGTGTTAGGACCAGAAGGAAGCAGAGTGCTCCGTCGCTCCCCTGCACCCGCGACCACACGTCCAGGGCGGGGTGGGCCCGTCGTCCCAGGTCCAGGCGGGCCCCTTGCAGCTGCAGTGTGTCCCTCACTGTCCGAAGTGTGCTTGCTGGGCAGAATGGGACATCTCCTGGGGTCACCTTACATCCTTCCCAAACCCCAGGTGCGCCGAGCTGCTTTGGGTCTAGAAGGGGCTCCTGGCATTCCCTCCTGCTCTCTGAACAACCGGCTCTCCCTGCACCCTGCTTTGCCTGAGTGACGCCTTTCATCTCTCGGTCTGGCCTTCCAGAAGTTTCCGTGGTTGGCCAGTCTGCCCCGAGCGCTCTGTAGGTTGTCCGCTGGATGTTCACTAGCCGTGATGGTTCTTGCAGGTGTTGGCCCATCGTAGAGAACTCGGGCTCGGGAGTCAGGCTGCCGGGCTCATCTCCGGGCTCCGACACCTGTTCCCAGGGATGCCTTGTGCAGGGCCCTCAGCCTCCCAGGGCCTCGGCCTGTCCATCTTGTCTGGAAGGTGGTGATGGTGGTTCAAGGTGTGAACGGGAGTAGTGGTTAGACGTGTCTTCCGTGTGCTCATGGCCCAGGCCGGCCACCTCTGCTGGGAGCCCCTGCAGGCAGCACGGTGCCCAGGCCTCGGTAAACAGCAGAGGGACGGACAGCAGGTGAATGAGGGAATGTCGGGTGTGCGTGAGCTCCAGGGAGTCCCAGGGACGTAGAAACAGCAAGAATTTGAATCTCAGGGCAGCTGTGTGACCTTGAGCCGGTTACCTACCATCCCCCACCCCAGCATCGAGTCTGACCCAGGCTGCTGATGTTGGCCTTCGGCCGCTGGAGGACGAGAGCCCCGAGATGCAGGGGGCACCTGAGGCCCAACAGCCCCGGAGCTGTTCTTCTCCTCCTCCTCTTTCGGGCGGGAGGCTGAAGTGATGGTCCGCAGCACCTCTCCCCAGCCTGGCCCCGGAGTGCAGCTGCCCCAGGTGGAGAAGTGGGGAGCTGCTGGGTTCCCGGCTGGGTGCCTGTTGCTTGGCCGTGCACGGCGCTGGTGGCAGCAGAGGGCACGTGGGTTTCCAGGAGCCGGGGTGGCCCTGCTATGTCTGTCCTCCCGAGCTCCGCAGGCATGGGGTCCTGATGCGGCTCCACCTCTGTCTGTCCTTGGCATTCTTGCCAGCATTTTCCAGCATCGGGACACAGCCGTCCTTTTGCTTCTAGGCCAGCCAGCGGCATCTGGGGGGCGCTCTGCAGGCAGGCCTGGATTCGGAGTCTGGCCCTGCCGCTTGTTAGCCAGTAAGCGCTGGAGAAGGAGTGTTTGTTCAGAGGATCAGTTTCACGTCTCCCTGCGAACTGAGCCCAGGAACGTGAAGCTTGTCTCCCCTGATGAGCCCCAGGTCACGGGTCCCTCTCGGTGTCCTCCTGTTGGCCACGGGCCCCATCTCTCACCTGTGGGTCTCTTCTTCCTCCTGCTGACCACAGGCAACTCTGGGGCAGTTCTCTCCCACGTCCTGACAGCCAAGAGGTTCTAGAACCTTCTTGGTTTCTTGTCCTCTACTCTCTGTTCGAAACTCACTGGCCTGGACACAGGTCCGCTGCCGGACTGCGTTCTACCACCACGTCGCCCGGGGGCCACTCCTCCCCTCTGACATCCCCGTTGGGCCCAGGCCCCAGACCAGAGACGTCCAGTGGGACTGCCCGGCTGTAGCAGGTGCTGGAGCATCGTGCTTCTTTCCCGGCCTCCACGCGTGGAGGGTGGAGGCGGCGGCTGGAGGAAGAGGCAGGGAGGAGAGAGCTTCGGGGCCAGGTTGTCGTGGGTTCATTCTGGTGTCATCTCCCCCAGGAACCTTCTGACCCCTTCCCAGCCGGGTTGAGCTCTCCCTCCTCTGGGCTGCAGTTGCAACCGCAGCCCCCTTTCCGTGCGGTCACTGTGGGCTCCTGGAGGCCTGTGACATCGGCTTCACTCTCTGTCACTGGAGCAGGCCCCCAGGAACCGAGGCCCCCGCCCGCTCTGAGCAGGCGCTAGGCCCAGGAGGCCCCTCGGACCCCGCGTGGACTGTTGGCCTCGCCGCCTCCAGGCCACTCCAGTGCCCGGCGCTCACTCTCCACCAAGCCTGGGCCCGTGTGGCTCAGCACCCTCACTGGCCCGCGCTGCACTGAGGGCTGGCATCAGCCAGCCTCCTAAGGGGAGGCCTGGAGGCAGCCCTCCCTGGAGCTCTGCGGGAAAGAGAGGTCTTCACTTAGACCCTGGGGCAGCGGGAGGCCTGGCTTGGCTCTCACACTGCTCACACCGTCACCCCATCAGCCCTGCAGAGGATGCATCCTTGAGGTGGACCTTGTAGAGGACACAGAGGCTCAGAGGTTACGTGGCTTCCTCAAGGTCAGGCAAACTCGAAGTCCCCTCCGTGTGGGTCGCAAGTCCTCCTGCTTTCTTACCCTTTCCGAGATGGCTGGGCCTCTCTGCTCTTACCCCCTTCCCCAAGAGACTTGGGAGAGCCTGGAAGACAGCCTGGAGGAGGGGGCAGAAGGGGGAAGGAACTGCCTTCCCCAGGACCTGCCAGGGGTCGGGCGCAGAGCTCGCTTTCCATGGGATCACACAACCCATGTTTGTACGTGTCCATTACGGCCTCGTCTGACCTGCGGATTGCTTTTGTCCTCCCGTCGCCGAGCACTGGGCCCACTTCCCAGCCAAGGGGACCGAGCGCAGGCCCGCTCTGTGCAGGACCCAGACTCCGGGCTGCAGTTCGTGTGCTCCCCAACACCGATGTGTACGGGGCTCCGAATGCCAGCTCATTTTAACACTGCTCTTTGATGATTAGTTTTCTGCAAGAATATTTTTTATTTACGTGAATACACACACAGGGCCAAAAAAGCTGGCTAGTTGTAGGAGACCCGCGATGAAACCTACAGTCCAGTCTCCCTGCGTGGCTGAGCCCTGACCCCGAGCCCCCACCGGTGTCCATTGCTCAGAGCCCACCTGAAGGAAGTGACCGAGGTCAGGCCAACAGTACCCACCGGTCTCCGTCTCCGGAGTCCCCGGGCCAGACATCTGCTGACTTCCTGCCTCTACCCTCTGGCTGTAGGCGGGTCGCGGTTTTAGGTTAAATTCCCCTGAGTTGCTTCTGGGAGGTGTGATTCGGCGAGGTGAGCGCTCTCACGGTGGTGCCACTTATCTGCTGTGGGCTGCACTTCCTTCTTTGTATAATTTTTTGCTTTTCCTGCAGTTAATGATGCCCCTTTTTCTTTCTTAATTTTTCTGTGACCCTACTTAGTGTTCTCGAGCTCTCCGCCGGAGCGCTAAAGCCTCTCTGCCACTAGCCCCGTCGGCTAACCTGCAGGGTTTGCCTTGTTCCTGGTGGCCTCCCGTCTCTGCCCGTCTGGGCTGTGCCCTGCAGGCTGCCCGGCTGCGCCCGCCTCTCCTCCCCCTGCCTTTCTCTTGCTGGGCCTTCCCCTGCAGCCGGCAGAGCACGTCCTCTAGCACTGTCCCAGGAAAGACCGTAGAGGGAAAATGCTCTGAAATATCACACAGCTGAAAATTATCTTCATTCTCCTAAAAACCTAATTGATGATTCGTTTGGATTTAGAATTTGGATTTCTTTTTCCTTTGGCATTTTGAAGGCATTTCTGCTGTCTTCCAGCTTCCAGAAGCTTGCGTGTCTGAGACGTGAACCTCCAAGGTCCTGTTGAGTTGTCTCAACAGGAATTCCGAATTCCCGACTTTGGTGAATCAGCAGCGTCCCTCTGTGGGGAACCTCTGGGTCCTCTCTTCCTCCTCCAGCCTCTCATGTAATCTGGTGTGGTTCTTTTGGAAATCCTTTGTACGGTACCCTTAGTGGGCCGTGTCCTTGTGGAATAAAACCAGCAGGACAGTTTCTTCTGCGATTGCTATAATTCTCGCCCTTCTGTTCGCTTGGTTTTCTCTTCCAGGACGCTCGCTCGCCGGAGGTCGGGCCTCCGGAGCTGGTCCTTTAATTTCCTTTCTTCCCACCTTGCATCTCAGAATTTTCACTCTGCTGCCCGGGAGGTGTCCCGGGTTTATCTCCCGCCCGTGTATGGGATCTCTGTGACTGTTCCAGTGACGTTGTTAGTCCCCGGGGCTCGTCGTTGCTCTGCCTCTGCCCCCTTTGTTCCTCGCAGACAGACCGCCGCCTCTGGTCTCGGAGTGTCAGGCCCAGCTTCCCGTGAAGGAGCCGGCTTCTCCTTCTCTTGTTCTCCGTTATTTCTCCCAGGCGCCTTCGCCGTGGAGGTGTCCGCCCAGTGACTGTGTCCCGCAGTCATCATTCCTGTCGAAGAGGGACCCCCAAGCTGGTGGAGAGGAGCAGGGGCCCCTCCAGGGACCCGAAGCCTTCGGTTTTTACTCTGGACCGACCTCCCGGGTCTGCTGGTGGGGGCCTCAGGTCAGGGGAGGGGCTGCTCATCTCAACAGTTGGTGTCTGGACCCCACGGGGTCTTGGGTCCAGAGGCTCCCTGGGTCGAGGTCACGCCCTCTGTTCTGTCTGACCGAGGTCCACCGAAGCCCCGGCCGTCTCGGGGGGAGGAGTTTGGGTAGCGCTGTGCGGTAAGTGTGCAACAGCCAGCTCTCCGGGGGAGGCGTGGGGGCAGCCCCGCTCTATAGCGTCTGCTGGGTTCCGAGATGCCCGTAGTCCTACGGTGGCCGATCTCAAACGACCAGCACGATGTCAGCCACCTGAGAAGGTCCGAACTGTGTAGCTGTGCCGACGTCCTGCCCCCACCTCCCGCCCCGCTCCCTGCTCCCGGCACCTGCTGCTCACCTCCTCGCTTCTTCCCAGGGTTCACTGCCTTCCCTCCTCCGGCTTCAGGCCTCACTTATCCCACCGCTATCCTGTTGGCGGGTGTCAGGAGGCCGTGGAGATGGTCACGTGCGTGCCGTCCGCCTGTCTCCCCGAATCCCCCCCTACCGGAGTCCTTCCAGGTCCCCGGTGATCCTGTCCCCAGGCAGGTGCACCCACAGCAACCCCTGCTCCGGGGGCCCTCGGGGAGCAAGGTGGGGGCGGGGCTGCAGGGACTGTGGGAGGGACTGTGGGTTCCGGCGCTGGGGAAGCGCGGCTGACCTCGGGGCTGGCCCATCCCTGTTGGGGGTTGTCTTGTGGTGACCTGGCCGGGGGGCACGTGTCCGTCGCTGGTGTGGGTCGGGGTGTGACGTTGCTGACGGGGGCTGGGCCGAGACACAGTGGAGGCTGCGGTGGGGGGCGGGGGAGGGGCGGTGTGGGGTGGGCAGGAGACCGCGGAGGAACAAGGGCCCAGGACGGGTTCCTTGGGGAGACCCCTGTCTGCTGGCGCCGTCCCCACGGGGCACTTCCCCCACCACCCCTCCTGGAGTGGGCCGTCGCCCAGCGGCCTCGGGAGGCTTCCTGCCGCTCCCGGCTCCCGGTTGGCCAGCCCGTGGGCGTCCTCGAAGAGGACATTTCGCTGCCTGTCACGGTGCCGGAGTCCGTGCCGCTGGTGTGCCTCTCCACGGGTGAAACAGCTTCTGAGCAGGTCCAGGGCACACTTTCTCCTCATGAGGTAAAGGCTGAGGAGGTCAAGGTGAGGGTGACCTTCTCTCGGCATTTGCTGCCCTGTCCTCAGACGGGCTGTCGCGGGAGCTGCTCTCGGTGCCGAGACGCTCCAGTCCTCAGGGAGCCATCCTGGCCGCGGACCTCGGTCAGGTGCCGGAGCACAGGGCCAGTCAGCATATCCTCTGCTCAGGCGGGAGACACAGGAGCCTGCCCACGATCCGCAGAAGCCCGCACGAGGGTGCCCGCAGCCACACCGCTGGGACAGCCCCGAGGGGCAGCGGCCGACCTAGATGCCCGTCCGGTGATGGACGGACGCACAGATGTGTCTGTCCGCACAGTGCGGTACTGCTCATTTGTGCGCAGGAAGGAAGCGCCGATAGACGCTGGTCACGAATGACGAACGTGACAAGGGTCGTGCTGAGGAAGAGAAGCCAGACGTGAGACGGTGTGTGTCATGCGATTCTGTTCATGGGAGACGTCCAGAGCAGGTAAACCGACAGAGACAGAAAGCAGACGCGTGGCTGTGGGGCGGCGGGGGAGAGTGACAGTGGACCGTGACAGGGATCCTGGCGAGAGGGATGGAACTGTCCCAGAGTCGGGGTGGCAGTGGTTATGTGGCAGTGAATGTGCTAAACCCGTTGAATCGTGCGACGTAAATGCATGAGCTGCTCCGTGACGTCTGGCGGGACCTGACCCTGCTTCTGCCGCCGCTGGGTCCGCTGTGGCCGAGCTCCCGAGATGTCCGGGGTCTTGGCCTCCTCTTGTGCGAAACGAGACTGTGACACAGCTAGAGGGACACTCATCACGTCTGTGCCCGCCCCATCTTGCAAATACCCTTCCCGTGCGTGGGGAGCGTCCCACACGGTGGGTCCTGCCCATCCAGGGTGAAGCGAGCACTCGGGTCCTGCCCCCAGGCACCGCTGTTGGCTGCCTGCATGTGTCACTGTCTCGTCGGGCCGGCGTCTAGACCAGGTCTCCCCGAGGCCCTTGGCAAGTGCTTGGTAGGTAACTGAATGCTTGTTAATAGTAGATAGTGCATCTTGTAATATGGTTCGGCACATTTACTAAAGAAGGTGATGGATAGCTTGCTTCTGAGGAAACTGTGTCTCCGTAAAACTGCCCAAACCCCACAGTGTGCCAGGAAGATACTTGTCATTCCCTCTACCCCAGGGCCCTATGGCCCGCAGTGCCACCAAGCGTGTCCTGATAGCCTCCATGTTGTTCCTGTGGAGTCTGGGACACCTGCAGTGCCACAGACAGGCCTACTGTGGAAGCCTCCCTTGGGGAGGAGCCCCACAGGGTGTGGGGACAAGCCTGCACCCCCCACCTTGCCCCAGGAGATGAGGAGTCCCCAGAGGGGCCCCAGCCTCTTTATAGTGCAGCCCATCTGGCTCTGCGTGGAAGGAAAGTGAGTTATCCCTTTTCCCAGACCCTCTGGCCCAACCCTGGATGCACATGAGGGAACAGAGGCCCAGACTAGGGGGGTTGGGGGGGGGCTTACCTCAAGGTCACAGCTGAGCTGTGATCCCCGCCCAGAGCCCCTGCCTGGGTGAGGGTGAGCACATGCCTGAGGCCGCATCTGTGGGGCACTGGCCACCCAGTCCACAGATGGCAGAGCAAGAGGTTACGAGGGGACAGAGGCGTACGGGCAACAGTGACACACTCGGGCCCCCACAGCGCAGAACACACAGGCGGCAATGGGTGCGGGACAGGCAGGGTTTGCATCTCAAGGGCAGCTGCGATGGCCTCCGGGTCCCTGCGCCCAGCACAGAGCCAGGCTTGGTCAGCATTTAACGCGGGACTGCCGGGAGGCTTCCTGGCCCCAGCTCCCTGCCTTGGCAGTCCTAGAGGGCGTTCTCGCTGCTCCTCTACAGACGAACTCACAGGAGCCCCGTGTGTGCTTGCCCAGGGGCCCAGCATGGACAGTGGAGACCGGGCATCGAGTTTCCGCGGCAATGATCTGGCTCAGAGTACAGTTGCCACCAGAGCCCTCTGCAGTCAGACAGAAAACGTGGTTGCGAGGCAGTGGGCCCTTTTGGAAGCCAGTAAGGAGGGACAATTTGGGTAGATTGAGCATCAGCATTTGACAGTGGGGGTATGGGGATTCCGCTTGTCTGCACAGTTCTCCCCACCTGCACGAAGGGCAGTAAGGTAGGCAAGCAGTGGCCCTCCGAAAGATGTCCAAGCCTTTGTCCCCGGGACCTTGGGAATGTGAGCATGGATGGCAAAAAAGGTGGTCTTTGCAGATGTGATTAAGGGAAGGAGCTTGAGATGAGATCATCCTAGATTATCTCTCTGCAGGGGCCCTAAATGCAATCACATCTGTCATGCCAGGGGAGGCTGTGGCCCTGTGACTCTGGAGGCAGAGGTCGGTGATGGGACCACAAGCCAAGGAGTGCCGGCCACTGCCAAGAGCTGGAGAAAATGAGGAACAGAATCTCTCCAGGGCCGCCGCCAGAGGGAGTGCTGCCCTGCCAACACCTTGATTTTGGTCTAGTGATACTAATTTCAGACTTCAGGATCTAGAACTGTAAAAGAATAAATTTCCATTGTTTTAAGCCACAAAGGTCAACATCTCCAGGATCTCCAGAAGCTTATCTTTAAGGTAGTATTTCTAAATAAGGTAGTATTTCTAAAGCCCAGCTCTGATGAAAAGTCTTTGTTCCCACGCAAGTTGGTATACCCAGTGTTTATACATGCTAGCAAGAAACAACCCAAAAATGAATTAAGAACACAATTCTTCCTACAATAGCAGGAAAGAGAATAAAATACTTAGGAATAAACCTAACCTAAGAAGTTTATGGTGTATATGTACCCTAAAAATTATAAAATGTCCTTGCAGGAAACTGATGAAAATGTTTAAAAACCCAAGTAAATAGAAAGATGTCCTTTGTTCATGGATTGGACTGCTAATTTTGCTGAGGTATCACTAGTCCCCAAACTGGTCTGCAGATTCAACACAATTCTGATCAAAATCAAAAGCTAGCTTCTCAGCAGAAAATAACAAGCTGATCCTAGATTCTTAGGAAAATACAAGTGACCCAGAATAGCCAAAATATATTGAGGGTGAAAAGAAGAACAAAGCTGGAAAGTTTCAAACTTACCATAAAGCTATAATAATCATGAGCCGCCTGGGTGGCAGTCAGCTCCGTCCAACTCTTGATCTCAGCTCAGGTCTTGATCTCGGGGTCATAAGTTCAAGCCCCACATTGGGCTCCACAATGGGCATGGAGCCTACGTTCAAGAAAATGCTATTATAATCATCAAGACAGTGTGGTTCTGGCACAAGACATGTAGGTCAATGGAATAAAATTGAGTGTCCAGAAATAAACCTTCACATTAATGAATTGATTTTCAACAAAGTGGCAAGACAGTTCAATAGAGAAAGAAGAGTCTTTTCAACAAATGGCACGGGAACGACTGAATATCCATGTGCAAAAGAACAAAATTGGACCCCTACCTCACACCATATGTAAAGATTATCTCTAAATGAATCAAATACCTAACTTGTAAAAGCTGAAATTGTCAAACACTTAGAAGAAAACAATGGAGTAAATCTTCATGACTTTGGATTGGGCAGTATTTTCCCAGATTGGACACCAAAGTACAACAACAAAACCAAAAGATAATCTGGTTTTCATCACAATGAGAAACTCTGGTGCTCCTAATTTGGGACACCATCAAGAAACTGAAAAGGCAACCCACAGAATAGAAGAAAATATTTGTAAGTCATGTGTCTGATAAGGGGCTGGTGTCCAGAATATATAAAAGACTCTTTCAACTAAGCAATGAAGACAGTCTCATCTAAGAACTGGCAAAGGACTTGACTGGATGCTTCTTCAAGGAAAAAGCCAACGGCCAGCAAGCACATGAATGGATGTTCAACATTATTAGTCCTTCGGGGAATACAGATTGGAAACACAGTCAACTCCACTTCTCCCCACGAGGATGGCTGGTGTTGGCGACGATGTGGAGAAATGGGAACCTCATATGTGGCCAGTGGGACCGTGAGCTAGCACAGCTGGTCTGGAAGCCAGTCTGGTGGTTCCTTACAAAGTTAAACATAAAGTCACCATGCGGCCGCGTGGGCCATTCCACTCCCAGGTACATGTACCCACACAGAAGTTCATGCATGACAGCGGCGTTGCTCATCAGAGCCGACCAGGAGAGACAGCACCAGCGTCTGCCCCGACAGACAGATGGACACGGCGTGGATCGTCTGTGTCGCAGGCATTATCCGCCCACGGAAAGAAATGAAGACCTGTTCGTGCCACGTGGATGAGTCTTGGAAACATGACGCCGGCTAAGGGAAGGCCAACACGGGCTCACCTATTGTTGGATTCCATTTATACGAAACGGCCACAAGAAGCAAATGCGGACCTAGTGGTTGCCAGGCTGGGAGGGGTGCGGGAGAGGGTGGGCGGGAACAGACCCACTGGGGGTCAGGGATGCACGCCTCTGTCTGAGTCCCAGCATCGTGTGGTGACCTTCAGGGCCCCTCCCCCCACAGTGCACAGCTGGGCTCCGAGCACCCGGAAGAGTCCAGGACAGTGCTCAGGGGCTGACCTGTGGGCACTGCTGTGAGCAGCGCAGAAAGGAAAGGAAGCCTCTCGAGCACGCGCCCTCCCCACACTCCCATCACCACAACTGCTGAGCCCAAGCCCGGCTCGCGCTGTACTAAAGAGGTCGGGTTTTCTTACAGCAGCCTGAGCCTGGCCGCCACCTTCCAAGCCAGGTTTGCTCAGGGACTGTTCACCACGGGCTGATGACCCCGAGCATTCCCTCACTGGGGTCCCTGTTCCCTCCCGTGCCATTTCGAGGATTGATCTCAGGGTGGTAATTGGCTCATGCTTGGCTGGTTTTCAATTCCAAAGTTCTGCCTCCCTCCTCCAGAGCCTCACAAGGGGCCTGGGCGAACGCTGTGATCTCGGGTCGCTTCCTGCACGCGAACTGCGTGCTCTGTGTTTCAGGTTAGTGCGGGGTTGTCTTTCAGATAGATGGAGAGGACGTTTCAGATGCGGAGTGATGGCCGTAAGTGCTCATCAAAGTATCCACTTACTCATGACGTCACCTCCTCCGCCGCCCCCACCGCCGGCTTGATTACAGATCCTATCAGCTGCATTGCCTGGCAATTAAGCCATGCGGGGCCAGGGAGAGCTGATTCTGAGTCACAGAAGCACCGACTTCTGGGGCTGGAAGGTTTCCGGGGATTATCGGACCATGTCCCCGACCCCTGGGAGTGTTTGAGGGCTCTGTGTCCAGGAGAAGCACGGGGTCTTGCTGAGGGGCCCATGGAGAGGTCAGCGGAGATGCCCAGCGGCAGCCTGCCTCCCCCGCCTCATTGGCAGGGACCTTGCTTGCGCTGTGGTCGTTGGAGGATGGGTCATGGGCAGGGTACAAACCTGTGTCTGCGGCAGCCAGGACACTGGGTCCCCACGCCTGACCTGCCACGGCCTGAGGGGACCTGGGCCAGCCCGCTTCAGCCCCTGAGCCTCGGGTGTAAAGAGCCCACCTCGACTCAAAGAACCAACTTCTGTCCTCAGTCTGCGCGCGGGAACCCGCCACGACCCGGCTCCCCAGGGAGCGGAGAGGACTAAGTGACGGAGGCATGAGGAGTGCCCCGCACTCAGTCGGCACCGCGTAAATCCTGGCCCTGCCTTTCTCTTCCCTTGCCGTCTTGCCCCAGGCTTAGGAGAGAAGTAGATGGGCCTTCTCAGGCCATAGGTCTGTCGCCGGGTCCCCTTCAGGACACACGCAGCCTCCGTCAGAAGAACAGCCTTAGAGGTCCGGGGACTCTCAGCAACCCTGTACCGATAGTTCAGAACACGAGGTTGCAGAGTCTGCTTGTGTGTCTTCCTCTGACACCTGTCCCTGCCAGCCTCTGAGAGCTCCCGGGCAGGCACGGTGTCCATGCCACCATTTGCACGAGGACAGCCTCTGCTGGTGCCGGCCATGGACCTGACAGAGAATGCAGGGGAAGGCTCCGTGTGCACGGAATGGGGGCTCTGTGGCCGGCGCCGTGCCAGGAACGGGACCAGAAAGGAGACAGGTCACTGTCTGGCTCCTGGAGCGTGCGTGTTCCCGCCTGGGTCTCCCGAGTGCCTCCCCGAGCCCCTTGTGGGGACCACTGCCTCTGGCACAGTCGAGGCTCCCTGAAACCCCCCACGTGATGAGAATACACTAGTCTGCTGACAGCAACTTTGGGCAATGCTCTTCGAGTCCTACAGTAGTTTGGCAAATGCTAGAGGGGCGTTCTTATGGATGTGCCAGGTGCGTTCTGAGCTCCTGGGCAGAGCTAGGACGAAAGCCTGGGGGCACCAGGACACAAGGGAAGTCCGTCCATGGGCACCAAGTGCAATGTGGAGGAGCTAAGTGGAAAGGGTCAAGGAGGTGGCAGAGGTAAGGACAGCTGTCAAGGAAGACCTCTCACGGGACATCTGCAGGAAGGGAGAGGGCAGGGGTGCAGGGGCCCCTGAGCTCCATATGCAAGAAGCTGTCCTGCAAGGGGGAGTCTGAGTGTCCTGGGCAGGGTCAGGAACAGGGAGGAAGGGAATGGGCCCCCTGCACCCCTGCCACAGCCTAGTCTTCACAGCAGCCCTGCGAGGTAGTAGTTCTGTCCCGTTGTACAGAGGGAGAAAGTGAGGCTCAGAGAGGTTGAGCATCCCGCCTAGGACACACAGCCCCATAAGTGGCAGAGGCTCCCCTGCCCCTGAGAGCTGGGCCCCTTTGACCTCCCAGTGGAATGTGCCAGACCAGTGAGTCCTCTGTCTTGGGGAACAAACAAATCCTGTGGGCTCTGAGACTGCCGGGAGCTCTGCTGTGCAGCTGCCCTGCGGGCCCCAGCCCCTGTCCTGCAGACGGGTGGCTGCCCCGCGAGCCCTCGGTCACTCCACTTTCCTCTGAACAAAGCTGGTTCTCAGCTGCTGTTGGGCAGCGTCTCTGCAGGAAAGGACTGCAAGTCCATCTAGATAGGGGCACAGTGCCCCAGAGACGGTGCTGCCCGGCAACCCCCTGGTTGGCCCATGGATGCCCGCCCTGCCGTGCTCAGGCCTGCTTCCCGTGAGCTGCTGCTGCCTCCCCGGTGGGTGCAGATGGTCGGAAGCCTTGCGCTCTCTGGGAGCTGCCAGGGGCTTATACTCACAGAAAGGAGAAGTGGGGCCCCTAGGCCTGGCCCCAGGTGTGCTCAGGCTCCTGGCAGCAGGCTGGGGTTCTGCTCAGGGGGAGCAGTGATGCCTCGCTCTCCCGCATACGGGACAGGGGCGCCCGAGTGTGCGTGTGTGCACAGCCCCCCCAGGCTGCAGAGGCTGCCCGTGGCCAGTGACCTGAACAAACGAGCTGTCCATCTGACCAGGAGGTGTGTGTGGTCCCAGTAAGCCCCGTGTCCTCCTCCTGCCTCAGGTGCGCTCCCCTGCAGCCCCGTGGAGGCGTGGGGCTGCTTGCTTCTTTGTCAGGGGCCATCCGGTGCCCGGTACGATGTCTGGCAGCCCCCTGGCTTCTGCCCGCTAGATGCCAAGGGCATGCTTACCCAGATGTGACAACCAAAGTTGTCTGCAGACATGAGCAAGTGTCCTGGCGTGGGAAGAGGCAGAATTGCCCCCGCCTAGAACGCCAGCTCTGCACCCACACCCTTTGCCGTGCTGCCCCCACCCAGGTCCCGGGCCGGGTCTCTGGCTGGAGGGCGCGGTGTGGGCCGGGTTGTGCCCAGTGATCAGGGACCGCTGGGCCTTTGCGCCCTACACCTTCAGCCCCGCTCCCCATCCCCAGCGTGGCACTTGCTGGAGAGCAAAGCTGCCCTCCTGGGGTCATTTATTCTCAGATGACAGTTGTGAGAATCTGGGCGGTCGATTCGGAACTCGTGAATTCGATTAGCTGAGCTGAGCTCTTTGGCGCCAGTGTTAGCAGAGCACTTGGGCTCCCGGTTCAAACAGAGCTAAACTTATCTTTGGGAAAATAGACTGTGTTTGAGGCCTAATCATAGGCATTAAAGCCATTAATTAGTAATAAGATTCAATTTTCCGGTGTCCTTGTCCGCGTGTGTGTCCTGATGCCGGGATTGTGCCGAGAGCGTGTTCCGCAGATGCACGGGCAGACACCTGCTGTCCCAGCTCCGCAGTCACACGTCGTCATGTTCCCCAGCCCAGCCAGGCCCCAGATAACCCCATTACCGAGGGAGATGAGCCGCACCACATGTCCTGCCCGCGGCGGGGAGGGGCGGCGGCCGGGCGGTGGCTGGAGACGGCAGCCCGCGAAACCCTCCTTAATCACATTACCGATTTCGCCTGTTCCATCAAGGCTCTTAATGAAATGGATGTGCTCAGCCCAGTGTGGAGCTTTCGCTCAGTAAGCCTGCCTTTTTGTCCTCCCCAATAACGCGCTTGCCTCAATCTTGCCAAAGTCCCCCCCCCCCCACCAATCCCCTGCCTCCCTCTGGGGCAGGATCAGGGTGCCCTGGAGACTCAGGAGCAAATATGTGGGAGCAGGTGCTCCCTCAGGGCGGGAGGCCACATGGGTGTCGGAAGAGGGAGGTCTGGGCGCCGCAGGCTCCAGGTGCCCCCAGCTCTGGCCACCGCAGAGGGGCACCGGGATTGTGACCATGCACGCGTGTTTCCAGGTTCCACGAGGTGATGGCCACGATGCTTGGAGCCTCTAGGAAGCTCTGCTCCAGGCAGATAGCCCTCCCCGATTTTAAAGTGTGGCTCAGCAGGGCTAAAATCGAGACCGCCTGGGGGACGATGAGGCCACTGTAAACAAGCACATGAAGGCAGGTCAGGTGAGGCCGCAGTGAGGAGCGGAGCCGAGCAGAGGGCCCCCTCGGCGGGGTTCCAGCGCGCACCTGAGGCCCTGCCCGGTGCTGTGTGGGCCCCTGCGACCGTTGAGGGTTGAGCATGTGTGGGGGGTGCGCGGTGCTCAAGTGGGTGCTGCATTTCCCCAGACGAGAGTTCCAGACTTGGTATTTCTGGTGCAGTTTTATAATTTTACGATGTTTAGATTAACATTCATGCTGATTTTAGCTGCGCTGGGTTCTTTCTTAACTCCCACGATTTACATCTTAGTGTATAGAAATTTCTCCTATCGGAGAGACCCAAGTGTGCTGTGTTTTGGCTCTTTTAAAACAGAGTGCTTTCATTTGGACTTTTCTTCCAAATGCCTCCGGTCTGACCTGAAGAGTGTTGACAGAGGGCCTCCGGCCCAGTCCCCACATGTGATTTTGTCTGTGGCACTCACTGAGGCCAGTGCACCTGGAATCCCCCCGAAGACAGGCAGCCTCAGTGCGGTGTGGGGGTTAAGCTGCTTAGACACGTGGTGGGTTGACCTTGTGGGCCGTGGGCCACGAGTTCTGTTCCCTCGGGGTCGGTGGTCTGAAACCATGTCAGGGCTCCTTCCCTGTCCTCGCACACACTTCTCTGCTGGGTCTGTTTCTTCCCTGGAGAGGAACGGACGTTGCAGTGGAGCCCAGGCCAGGCCCAGACCCTGTGTGCACACAGCCGCTGCCGCTGCCCCTGGGTGGCCACCGCAGGACCCATGGGAAGGGAGCCAGAATCCATCCCCACTAGCTCCAGGGGGCCCTGGTGCACGGGAGGCATCCTCGCCGGTGACCTCAGGCCCCATGGATAGGCGCTATGGGTTTCGGGCCTTCGGCCTCAGACCATCGAGGTGGCCTGGGAGAGGTTCCCACCGTCTCTGACCCTCCGTCTGCTCTGATGAAGACGGGGCCATTGCAGGTGCGCGAGAGGCAGAGACAGGAAGTGTGACCCCGGTGGTCACCACCGTTAATCCCATGGTGGCAACTGTCGGGAGGTACCTGTTTCCGGTTCTGATGGCGTTGCCTGGGAGGCAGTCATGGCCCCAGGATGCGGACTGCCCACTGGCCACGGAGCCTGGTGCGTGGGGCCGCAGGAGCTCCTCCCCGAGCAGCCCTGTCTTTGCCCTGCCTGATGGTTACCAGTTTTGACAGGCCGGGCTATTTTTAGAAACCTGTTCCCACTCCTTCTCCCTGTGGGAAAAGGAGAGCAAGTTAAATTTTAAATTAACCCACCACCTCTCCTCCTCCCGCACACACCAGCACACACAGCGGCCACTCTGGGTGCGAAGTCTTGTGGGCAGGGCTGGGAAGGGAGGGGCTGCCTCTGGCCAGGCTTGGCGGGGGGCGGCTCTGTCCGTGATCTGGGCAGCTGTCCTGTTCCGTGTCACAGTCAGCACCATTGCACTCAGCAGGAACAAGTTCAGGGAGAAGGGGCTGGTCACGGCCGCACGGCCAGGAGGGCCAGCACCTGTCCACATGCCCTCTGGCATACATGGGAATGGGCTGGGGACAAGGGAGGCCCCCTCGGGGCAAGGGTACATCCCTCCAGTGCACAGGGGGCCCTCTCATCTCCAAGCAGCCCGCTGTGCCTTCCAGAGCTCGTCTGTGCCCAGGCTTGTTTCACGCTGACAGCCCTTGGGAGCACGGCGGCATCACGGTTGTCACCACCCGACCTGAGAGGCCTTCAGCCTCCACAAATCACATCGCTCCAGGTCACTCCCCAGAGCCGCTGTGTGTGCTGTTTCCAGCCACCGCCAGGCAGAGACCTGCCCTGTGCAGACGGGTAGATAGCACCTGGCCAAGGGCAGGGACACATTAGATTCACAGCTTGAAGAACAGGGACGTCAATCTGAAAAACAAAAGTGCAGTCCAAGCTAAATTGTCATCAGTTTTTAACGATTAACCTGATAAAGACACGGGAGGAATTCAAACATACATCCAGGTCTTGGACTGGACCCGTTCATGCTGAAGCTCTGCTGCGGCCTTTTTCTCATGTGGGAAAGGAGACCCCAGGGAAGAAGGCACCCCCCGGGCTGAGGTTCTCCCCCATTCCGGGCGGGCGCGACAGCTCTGCTTCCAGGCTGTGAGGAGGAGGGAGGGTTCTGGACGACTGATGGGTTACTGATCTCTGCGTCTGGAACTCATGATGTACTAGATGTTGGCTAATTGAATATTAGTTTTTTTTTTAAAAAAAAGAGGAGGATGGAGGAAGATCCTAGATGGCCCCTCGAGCTTGGGCAGCGTGACACAGAGTGTGATTCCCGGGAAGGCATTGGTGGCACCACTGTCCCCCCCGGGGGCACGTGCTGCCTCAGTGACAGCTCACTGCAGAATGAACACAGAGCTCTATTTTTGCTTTACGCCTTTGTTATTTTTATTTTTTATAAAAGAGAAATCCTCTTCAGATGTCCTTTGGTTAGCAAAAGTTCAGGTATCGATGTAGGTCTTCCATAAAAGCCTCATGAACCTACGAAAAGCAGGGGCACCTGTCCTTGGCAAAGCCACTGTCCCTGGGCCTCCTCCTCGCAGTGTCTTCCCCCTACCCGGGCCTCCCCTCCAGTCCCCAGTCTGCCTCCTGGACGGCAGGTCACGCCACACTTCCTGGAGTTTTAGATCCGTGACACTTACACTATGTACCCTTTCTCGGACCCACTTCTTTCATCCAGAATAGAGACTTAGTCCCGTTGTGGCCTGTGTCGGTAGCCTGTTCCTTCCTGGGGCTGAGTAGAGTCCATCGTATGCACACGCCACGTGTCCCTTACCTATGCACGTGTCGGTCGACGTGTGGCCGGCTTCCATTTAGAAACAAAGCAGCTACAACCATTTCTGTAAAAGTCTCTATGTGAGGGGCGCCTGCGTGGCTCAGTGGGTTAAGCCTCTGCCTTCAGCTCAGGTCATGGTCTCAGGGTCCCGGGATCAAGTCCCGCATCGGGCTCTCTGCTCAGCGGGGAGCCTGCTTCCCCCTCTCTCTGCCCGCCTCTCTGCCTACTTGTGATCTCTGTCTGTCAAATAAATAAGTAAAATCTTAAAAAAAAAAAAAAAAGTCTCTGTGTGACCTGGGCTTTCATTCGTTTGTAGTCACCACCCAGGACTGGGATCTCTGGGCTGCAGGACAGGATGTCTTCTGCCCATCACTTCCCACTGTTGGATGGGTCGTGCCTCCCCCCTTCTGTCCCCGTCAGCGTGGCTAAAGGTGCACCAACTCTGTGAGCTGCTCAAAGAGCCCACTCTGGCGTCACCGCTCTTCACTACTGCTTTTCTCTTTTCTAGTGCAGCAGCTTCTGCTAGACTGTTGGCCGCTTCCTCTTGTTTTTTCTTCTTTTTGTACTTTGGGTTTAATTTGTTCCTCTATTCCTGATTTTTTAATGTCGAAGCTAAAATCATAAATTTGAGATTTTTCTTTTTTTTTTTTCAGTAGGTGTTTGGTGTTATAAATTTCCCAATAAGCATCGCTTTATTAGCATCTCACGAATTTTGATATGTGGTTTTCATTTTCCCTCCATTCAAAATCATTTCTAATTTCCCATTTAGTTTCTTCTTTGACCCGAGGGTTATTGGGAAGCGTGTTGTTCAATTTCTAAATATTTGGACATTTTCCAGATCTCTTCCTGAAGAGTGATTGCTAATATAATACCCTTGTTGTCAGAGAATATACTTTCTTTTGTCACAGACTCTCTTTAAAATTATAGTCGACAATATGGTCTGTATTGGTAAATATTTCATGTGTACTTGAAAATATTGTCTGTTCTGCCGTTTGAGTAACACATTCTGTAAATGTTAAGTAGACCAACTTATTTGAATGTGTCGTTCGTCTTTTATGCCCTGGTCGGTTTCCTATTCACTCGTGTCACTGTTGAGGGAGGCTTATTGAAATATGCACCTGTAATTGTGGCTATCTCTGTTTGCATTGGCAGCTCTACCAGACTCTACTTTACAAATCTGAAAGCTCTGTCATCAGGTACATAAGTGTTGAGAATTATGTCCTTTGATGAATCGGCTCCTTTGTAATTACGAGAGCACATCCGTAATTTCTGGTTACCGGTCGCTCTGGTGTTCATGCGTCCACTCCAGCCTTCTTTGCCCTAGGATTTGCGCGATGTACCTTTCTCTTACTTTCAGTTTTAACCTCTTTGTTTCTTTATATTTAAAGTGCATTTCTTGTAAGCAACATACTGTTTGTGGGTCTTTTAAAATGTTACTTTGTTTTTAACCTGACGATCTCTGCCTTTTATTTGGGCCTATTTACACGTAGTCTGTTAACTTTTAACATAATTATTAACATGCTCAGGTTTGAGTCTGTGAGCTTTGATTTTTTTCTCTGTCCCAACTGTTCTTTTTCCATTTTCTTCTTTTACTGCCTTCTTGGGGATTTAAGTATTTTTGTGATTCCATTTTTACAAAATAGACTATTTTTTTACAGCGGTTTTAGGTTTACAGCAAAATTGAATGGAAAGTACAGAAAGTTCCTACACACCCTCTATCCCCATCTTCTCATAGCCTCCCCCACTGTCAGGACTTGCCCCCATCCCCAGGGTGGCACATTTGTTGCAATCACTGAACCTACATGTACACATCACCCAACGTTCGTAGTTTACATTAGGGTTCATTTCTGGTGTTGCAAATTCTGTGGCTTGGGGTAAATGTATGATGACATATTTCCATATTACAGTATCCCACAGAGGAGTCCCGCGGTCCTATAAATCCCCTGTGCTCTGCCTTCTCATTGTCCTTTCCCCCAATCCTTGACAACCATTGATCTTTTTACTGTCTCCATAGTGCTGCCTTTTCCAGAACACCACATAGTTGAGTTACACAGTGAGCAGCCTTTCAGACTGACTTCTTTCACTTGGCAGTATGCGTTTAAGGTTCCTCCACGTCTTTTCATGGCTGGTAGTTCATTTCTTTTTAGTCTAATATTTCATTGTCTGTCTGGACCACTGTTGATTTATCCATTCATCGACTGAAGAATGTTTTGGTTGCTTCTAAGTTTCAGCAGTTGTGAAGAAGCTGCTAGTTCTTGTGCAGGTTTTGTGTGGTCTTAAGTTTTCAGATCACTTGGATCGACAGCAAAGAGCATGATTGCTGGATTCTGTGGTACGAGTCTGTTAGGTTTTATAAGAAACCACCAAACTGTCTTCCAAAATGTACCATTTTGCACTCCCACCAGCAATGAATGAGAGTTCCTGTTGCTTCATATACTCACCAGCATTTCCTGTTGTAAGTAAGTTTGGAATTTGGTTACTTTGTAAAGGGTCCACAGTGCTATCCCATTGTTTTAAACCGCAATTCCCTGATGACATATGGGCATCTTTTTACTTGTTTGCCATCTGTTTGTCTGCCTTGGTGAGGTATCTGTTCAGGTCTTTTTCCCATTTTTAGTTGGGTTGTCTCTTTCCTTACCATTGAGTTTTAAGGGTTCTGTGTATATTTTAGGTAACAGTCTTTTACCAAATCTGTGTTTTGCAAATATTTTCTCCCAGACTAGTCTTCTCATTCCCTTGACAATGTCTTTTGCAGAATAGACGTTTTTTATTTTAATGAATTCCAGCTTACCAAATCTTTTATGGGTAGTGCCTTAGATGTCATATTTTGAAAGTCGTTATCATACTCCAGGTTATCTAGATTGTTCTTATGGTATCTTCCAGGACTTTTGCAGTTTTACATTTTACATTTAGGTCTGTGATACATTTTAAGCTAATTTTTGTGAAGGGTTTTAACGTCTGTGTGTACAAGTGGTTGTTCCAATATCATTTGTTGGAGAGGCCATCTTTTCTCCCCTGGATCGCCTCTATTCTTCTGTCAGAGGTTGGTTGGCTCCATTTACCTGGATCTGTTTCTGGCCCCTTTTTTCTCTCCTCCACTGATCTATGTGTTCTCTCACCAATATCACACTGTCTTGATTACTGTAGCTTTATAGGAAGTCTTGAAGTCAGATAGTGTCATTTCCTTTAATATTGTGTTAGCTGTTTGGGGTCTTTTTTCTTTTCTTTTCTTTTCTTTCTTTCTTTCTTTTTTTTTTTTTTTTTGTTGTTGTTGTTGTTCTGTTTGTTTATTTTTCTTTTTCTGCTCCCTGTAAAACTTAGAACTAGTTTGTCAATGACCAAAAAATTACTTCTGGGAATTTTACTTTGATCGCATTGACTCTGTAAATGAAATTAGGAAGAATTGACGTCTTGCCAATACCCAGCCCTCCTGTTCATGAGCATGGACTATCTCTCTATATACTTAGTACTGCTCTGATTACTTACATCAGAGTTTTGTTGATTCCCTCATGTAGATCTTACACATAGTTGGTTATATTTATACCTAAGTATTTCATTTGGGGGCAGGATGCTGGTTGACTTTTTTGTATATTTACCTTATGTCTGGCAATGTAGCTGTAATCACTTAGTTCTGAGACTTTTTTTTCTCCGTTTTTAAAAATTTTCTACATAGATGATCATGTCATCCTCGAACAAAGACAGTTTATCTTCTTTGTTGGTTTTTAACTCTAACTCTTTCATTTTATTATTTTAGGGGCTTTTTTAGGGTTTATAGTATACATCTTGATCTTATCACAGTCTCTGTAGAAGTGACAATATACAACTTTATGTATACTTCAAGAACCTCATAGTAGTATAGTTCCAATTCTTCTTTCTGAACTTTAGTATTATTGTCACACATTTTAGTTCTATATTCATGGCAAATCCCACAAAACATTGTTATTGTGCAGGGGTTTAAATAAGAAAAAAAAATCTTCTGTATTTACCCGTCTAGTTACCATTCCTGTGCCCACATTGCTGCTTCTTGATCTGTGTCTTCACTTGGTGTCATTTTCTTTGTGCCTAAAAGATTTTAACATTTCGGAATGTTCAGGTCTCTTTCTGCTAAATTCTTTTTGCTTTTTATATTTCTAAAAAAAAAAAAATCTTTATGTCACCTAGTTTTTGAAGTTCTTTTTTGCCTGGTTTCAATTTCTAGGCTAGCTGTCCTCCACCCCCTGCCCCACCAAGTAGTTTAGATGGCCTCCACGGTCTCCCGTCTAACCTTGTTTCTGATGAGAAGCTGCTGTCATTCTCTTTGTTTCTCTGTACGTCATGCATATTCCCCCCACCAGCCCTCCTTCTTAGCTGCTTTTAATACCACCAGGTTTGAGCCATGTGATTAGAGTGTGTCGTGGTTTAGTTTACTTAGTATTTCTTGTGCTTAGGGTTAGACTGGCTTTGCGGATCCAGAAATTTATAGTTTCTATCAATTTCAGAAACATGTTGGCCGTTATTTCTCGATCATTTTCTTCTCTCTCCCTCCGTTCTCCTCTGTTTCAGGGGACTTCAGTTGCGGATACGTTGGGCCACTTAAAATGATCAAAGAGCTCACGAATGGTCTTTTTATAAAATATTTTATCTGTGCATTTCACTTTGGATAGTTTTTTCTGCTGTGTCTTCAAATACACTCCTTTTTCTTCTGTAGTGTAAAATCTGCTGTTAACCCACCCAGTGTGTTTTCATCTCAGATATTGTACAGTTCACGGATAGAAGTTTGAATCGGGTCTTCTTTGTGCCTTCTGTGTCATTGCTTAACTTCTGGAACATCTGGGAGAGATGTAATTGCTTTAATGTTCTCATTTGCTAATTCTGACATTTGTGTCAGTTCTGGGCCTGTTTTGATTGGTGGTTTCTTCCCTCCTCATTGTGAGTCATGTTTTTCTGTACCTTTGCTTGCCTGGTGATCTTTCGCTGGATGCCAGACATTATCAATTTGATCTTGTTGCGTACTGGATATAAATATCCTTGAGATTCTAGGACACGGTTTTATTACTTAGGAAAAGCTATATCATTTTGGTTTTTGCTTTCAGGATTTTTGGGGCAGGACCAGCGCAGTGTTTAGTCTAGGGCTAATTATGCCCCACTAGGAAGGAGAGAGCTTTCTAAGTAGGCTAGCACCTTACAGATGCCGATGTTTGTCCGCCGCTGGGAGCAGGCACTGTTCTGGGTCTGTGGGTGCCCCCAGAAACATTTCCCTCCAGTCCTTTGAGGCAGCCCCTGCCCGCCCTGGCCTTGAATCTTTCTAGTACTCCGCTGAGTACATGAGGGGGATCTTCTGTGGTCCCCCTCTTGCTCTCATTTTTTGGGTTTTCTATCTTAGGAGCTGTAGCCGTGTTCATCTCTTGGTCTCTCTGTCTGCTCAACCCACAGACATGTGGGGGCCCTTCTGCCTGCGTTACGACCCCAAAGCTCTCAAGGCAGCGAGCTGAGGTGTCCCAGGGCTCCCCTCTCTTGGGTCACTGTACTTTGCTGCCTGGTGACCAACCTCTTGAAAGCCATGTTCTCTGCGTTTTGTCTCTGTTTGTCTTGTGCCGGAAGGAGGGTAAATCCGTCCTTCACCTTCTTGGTGAGAAGTGAAAGTCCTCCACTGTAGATGTGGTGACGTGATTTTGTTCCACCAAAGTGCCCATTTTTATGGAAGAAGTCTCACGGCCAGGAGGAGTAACTTATGCATTATTGTCAAGAAGAAAGCCATTTATTCATTTATTTGCTCATTCAGGAAATGTTTTCCTAGCCCCTACAAGGCCAGGAGGAGAACGCTAGGAATCAAACAGGCACACTCTGTTTCCTATGTGGCTAATTTGGAACCAGATTCAAGGAATTTTAAGAGCTCGCCTGGGAAAACTTCAGTAAAATAAAGCCCTCCGTCCTTCTTGCGGCAGACATTTACTAAGCACCTGGCGCCTGCCAGGCCCCGCTCGGCACCACCCCGAGGAGGACACGGCCTGGGAGCAGCACAGGGATGGGGAGTCCAGAAGACTATCTCCTGAATGCTAGAACAGATCCATAGAAAAGACGAGTGTGTTTCATTTTGACCGTGAGGTAGAAAGTACCAGAGAGGGTGCCAGTGGAACTGAGTTTTGAAAGATGGTCAAGGCACAGGGTCACGGAAGGCAAAGGATCAAGGTGTGTTGGGAGAAGTGAGAGAGCCTTGGGGTGGCCGGCGGGGGCTCCAGGCGGGGTCACACAGGAGCCGAGGAGTACGGAAGCCACAGAGGGGTTAAGGCACAATTTTAGGAACAGATGATGATATGGTCATTTTACATGAATTCAGAGGCATGGAGGACTTTTGCTTTTATGGTCTCCAAATCCTTTTTGTTTTCCCAAAGGAACTTTATTGTCATTTCTCAAGTGAAATGTATTTGTTGACTTGGGAGCTCTTGAAGCCGCACACGCGTGTGTCTTGTCGTGACACAGCTGTGTTCCCTTCCACGTGTACACGCATGTGCACACACACACACGCGCGTGCTCACAGGTAGACAGATGGAGACAGAGCTCCTGGCGTGCCTGGGGCCCATTCACAGGCGGCGCTCCGGAGGCTGCGTTCAGGGCCTGGTGCTGCGGGGAATCGGGCCGTCGGTTCGGAATCACACTTCTTGAGTGCGTTGCGAGCATCTCCTTTCCGCGGACAAGCCGTGCTAATCCGTGGTCTCAGTCCCACCCCTGTGCCATCCAGCCTTTCCGAGGAGGCCGCTTCTCTCTGAAGCCCAGAGGACAGACGGTCAGTGCTGAGGCATAAACAGAAGGACTCCCACGGCCGCTCACGTCCCCCGTTAGTGCACTGGCCTCGCGGACCAGGTTCTGCTTGAGCCGCTGGGGGACTCTGGGCTCCCAGTCGTCTGGCGGGGCCGGGCCTGGCACTGGTGTGCGGGCCAGTGTCCTTATAGGGTACTGTGTCTGGGTCCCGATTCCCTCCGACCCGTGTGGGCCGGTGAAGCCTGCCCAGCCCTGTGCTCTAGTCTTTGCTAGGGTTGGAACTGGGCTGGAGGCGACCACCCATGACTCCGGGAGTGACCAGGGAGAGGAGAGAGACAGCCCAGCTGCAGGGGCACCGTGAGCCACCAGGCCGGGCTGCCCCTGTGCCCGGCACCTGTCCTCAAGACATCACAGCAGTCAGGGGTTGCGAGGGGACCTGCCTTCCGATAGGCCCCAAAGGCAGAGTCGGATTTCAGCAGCTGAAGTGGAGAGCGAGGGGCTCCCTGTGGGCACAGCTACAGGCCCGGGCCCCGAGATGGAAGGACAGGTGTCCTGGTGGTCAGGACGGGGCACTTGGTTCTGGCTGGGGTCAGGCAGGCTTCGCCTTGGGGCCCCGGGGAAAGAGAGAAGCGTGCTCTCCCAGGGCCCTGTAGCCAACGGGGCAGAGGGCAGCGGAGACCCAGACTCAGTGCTCACACCTGGCTGCGGCCGTGTCTGTGCTGGGCGTGACCCCGTGCCTCACGCCGGCCCACAGCCCTCCCTCCCGGACCTGGCCTCAGCCCCTCAACTTGCTGGTGCTCCCGGAGAGCGGCTGGTGATTTTTCGCCCTGAAAGACACGCTCTGTGCCTGGCCTGGGCCAAAGGCCCTCTTCTCAGTTTCTGGGAAAAGCGAATTTATCAGCTTGTGGAAAGGGGAAACGTTTATAGGAAAGGAAGACACAAAAGGAATGACTGATCACAGCCTGGCTCTCGGTCTCCAGAGACCAGCGCTCTAGTCTCTTGCATTTGTTAGGAAAAGGAGCCAAAGAGAGCTCATCTGGAGAGCTGGGGGCGCCCTGAGGGCCTCCTGCAGCGTCCCTCCCTGTGTCGACGGGAGGCCACATGCAGGACGCACACGGTGCATGAGGGGCAGGTAGGAGAGACCCGTGCTCCCCCGGGGGTCTGGCCCCAGGCTCCGCAGCTGCCGAGAAGGGCCCGCTCTGGGTGTGTTGGGGAGCCCTGGAGTCACGGCTTTCCAAGAGCCGCTTTGTCGCGTGTCACCGCAAGGTAAACCGCACTGGGTCATGTCTGTCTGTGACTGGCCCGCTGTGTGCCCTGCTGCTCCCGGACTTCCAGAAGTGTGTGCTGGGGTTGGGGCTGGGCCCGGGCAGCTGAGGCCAGTTCTAGCTCTGCCCTCACTTGTCAGCCAGACGCGTGCCCTCCCCTCGCCCAGCCTTCCTGTCCTTATCTGGACGTGATCGTCTCCATAGTGAATGGCAGTGAGGTGCTCTCGGGTTGGCAGGGAGACACCCGCATTCCCTTGGGGAATGTTAGCAAGTGCCTCTTCCCTGCCGGAGGCTGCTTCTGGCCTGGGGAGCACGGTGCCTGCCCCCGGGCGAGGCAGGGCCCGGGAGCACGGGGAGCATCTGCCCTTGCTGAGTGGTCGGCAGGAGCGGAAGGTCTGCCCTTGCCCACCCACCCAGCCTGGAGAGCTCTGCTTCCCCTCCCCCACCCCTCCCGAGTGCCCGCTGTGCTGTTTGCTCATCCTGCACCTGCCCCGCCCCCAGAGGGGCCCCTTCTCAGGACCCATCCCTGCCAACAAGGCACGTCCTCTTGGCCGGTTTTCTGCTTTCCCCATCAGAATATGGGCTTCTTGAAAGCAGGTAGTTCTTTGAGGTTCCATTTCTTTCTAGAAACTTGTCTCTTTTCTGGAAGAGTGCCTGACACACAGGAGGGATTGAATGAAGGGTCACGGGGTGAAAGATGCATTGACTCACTTTGCGACTGGTTTCGGACACCAGGGCTGCCGCGCACAGAGGCCCGTGGAGATGGTGCGGCTTGTGTGAGCGGCTGGCCAGGGTCCTCCGGGGCAGTGGGCCCCAGCGCCGGGCAGCAGGTGCCCGGGAGGCCTTGGTGGCAATGGAATGGGGGCCACGAAGCCGTGGGGGCCATGGCGTGGGCACAGAGGGAGCGGTTGCCCCTCTGACCCCTGAATCCTGTCCTTTGGAGAGGGCCCTCCCATCACCACCTTGGTCACCCTAGAGGCAGTCTGCCTTTCGGACTGATGTGCTGCTTTTCTGGCTATCGGAGGGGGGCGGATTTTAGCCTCAGGAATGACCCCAGAGCAGGCACGGCTTCTGGTAGCCACAGGGAGCTTTATCTTCCCTTACTGTGGTTTTAATGATCCCAATTAGCACTAAGTACCGTCTCACTTTGCCTTTGGATTTTATTTAAAACCTATTAAAGTGCCCAGGGTGAGGAAAGACAGAGGGAGGGACCTCGGCGCACCTGGCATTCTGCTGGTCGGGCCCTGCCGAACAGTGCTTCTGGGAAGGTGAGCACTTGCTTGGGAGCATGGCTCCCTGCTGAGAGGCAGCCCGGGTGTGAGGCCCCTGCCTTATGGGGCCCCTGTGAGGTGCCACAGTGGGGAGAGCAGGCTGTAGGCTGGACGGGGACGTGGCAGCCCAGCCAGGCCCCACCCCGCGCCTCCATGCCCAGCCCTGCAGAGACACGATAGGGCTGCACTGGGGACTCCCTGTGTCCCCAGGAGATGAGCAGGACTCCAGGCGGCCGGGGTCGGGGGGCGTCAGCTGGGGTGCATTGGAACAGGGAGCTGACAGGCAGAGTGTAGGATTTCTTGGTGACCCTGGGGCCTTGGGGTGTGGGGCTGTGACAGGGTTGCCGTGGAGACAGCTGGGGCGGGTGGGTGCGGGGCCTGTGGGAGGCGCCCTCCTGAGGCCCTGGCCTGGGCTGCTGCGTCGTCTTTGCTGATGCTCACCTTCCCCAAGTGAGTCAGCAGCCCCTGGGAGCAAGGGGCCCCACATGGGTGCCTAGTCCCTGTCCTTCACCCTACCAGCAAGGACTCTGCGGCGCCTGTGGGCCCCAGGCCGCTCCTAAAGCACAGAGTGGTCGGCCCTCACCAGCAAGGGGCTGTTGGCCCTAAGGCTCGGCCCCTTGCCACTGTGGGTGTTCATGGGCAGGCGGCTTCTGTGTCCTCATTCCAGACCGAGGGGATACCCTTGTCTTGGTGGGGTCCCTGCGGTGGGGACAGGAGGGCGCTCTGTCTGGTCCTCTTCCTCCGCACCCGTGTGCATGGGCCATGTGAGAGTGGGCTCACCTGTGCACACACCTGGGCCGTTTGGCGTGATGAACGATCACTTCCCGTTTGGATCCCGAGTGAGTTAGTACTCGGGCTGTGGGCCACACCTGCGCCTTGGAGACTGGCAGGACTGGCCAGTAGTCATTGCATTGTGGATTCCTGGCCAGGAGTGGCATTGGGCCGTTGGGGTTTCTCCTGGGACCATGGGCCATCACATCTGCTGTCCCTCTGGCCCCAGCAGATCTGGACCCAGTGGGAAAGCTGCCTGCTCTGGCTCATACCCACCTTCCCTTCTCTGCACTAGGCCCCTCAGTGTCCTCCATCTGGATGCTTCTCCCCTCCCTGCCCACACTTGCCTGACTTCCCTATGGGGTCCTGTGTCACCCAGCACTCAAGGGCCCCCAGTGAGGACAGGGCCCTTCCTAGCCAGCCCGGCAGTGCCCTTGCTGTGTGAGTAGGGAAATTTGACTCTCCTCTCACAGCACTTTGCGTTTTCTCCTTGTGTCGTGCTCAACTCAGCCCCAAACCCAGAACATTTGGCCAGAGCTGGAGGAGCAGGACTTGGGCATCAGAGCTGGCCCAGCCATGTGGTATGGTCCCTTGGCTTCTTTGGGGGGCTGTCTTCATGTCTATAGTGTGAGGAGGGGCCATTCCTGTGTCATTGGCTATCGTGGGAATTAAGTCAGGTGGCGCATACAAAGGCCCTGGGGTCAGCAGAGGCTGGCAGCCATGGCTGTGGTCATCGCCAAGGGGAGCGATGGTGGCAGGTGTAGTGCAGCAGTTCTTGACCAGGGCTGTGCAAGGCTGGGCCTGGGGCTCACAGATGCATAGAATGTGTGATGGATACAGTTACAGCAGAAGTGTGGAAGCAGCAGGCAGTTCCCTCTGGAGAACAGGATGCTCCCCAGAGATGTGACATCTGCTTAGCTTTGCCCCTGAAAAAGGGTCTTTAAGGAGAAGCCAGGCCAGAGTGGGGCTGTTGAATGCAGAGCCGAAAGCCTGTGACCTACTCGTGTCCTCCCTCCTGTGGGTATAGCCCTGGGATTGTGACCCTAAAAGCAAACCCCACTGGTAGCCTGTTGTGTCCCTACCTGTTGCTGGTTAGGAATGTCACAGATAAGGAAATGGAAATGTCCCAGAGTGGTGTGTCCTGTCCAAGGTCCATTGGTGGCAAGCGTCAGAGCCCTGATTTGAACGATTATCAGGTTCCAGAGACCCTGGTGCAGAGATCGATATGTGTTTGCAGAAGGAAGGTTTATCAATGGATCACAACTTGCGTTTGGAGAATGCGTGTGAACCTCTGCAGGAACTCACACTGGGGCGGGGATACAGAGCACGGGCTGGGGAGGAGGCCTGGCCCAGCCTGGGACCACGGGGCCTGCGGGCCACCCAGTAAGCTGGAGTGGGGACCTCAGGATGACCAGGTTGGGCCGCGTCTGAGCAGGGTTCCACCGAAGACACACGTCCTGCGAGGGCTGCCAGAGCCTGAGGCAGCGCCCAGTCTTTGAAACTTACTTTCCGTCTCTGTTTGTCTGTGTTGGGGCCAAAGGGATTTGACAGGTTCCCTGAGGACTAGTGAGAAAGCTGTTGAATTGCTTTTTGTGTTAGATGTTTTGTCTATGAAAATTGCTCGGTGATTATTTTTGTGCCTGTAACCCTTCTGGGGATAAAGCTCTCCAGACTGGATCTGTGTCCTTAAAAGGGGCCACAGGCAGTTTCTGAGCTCCGGGTCCAGCGTGGAGAAGCCCAGTGAAGCAGCCTGGGCCCAGGGGCCACCCCCTGGCCCCAGCAAAGGTCCCCAGCAGGGAGCAGCACAGGGACACAGAGTGGTCGGTGTGATTGGCTGGGCTGTTCGTTTCCGTGTGTGGAGTTCGGCTGTGGGAGAAGCGTTGTCTGTGTGACCAAGACGCAGATTGGTGTAGGCTCTGCATTCCCGGATCTGCATTCCCAGACCATGTGTCTCTCATACCCATTCCGGCCACCACTGGGGCTTGCCGAGAGCCCAGATCTCTGCCTGCTCGGGGCCATCTGCCCCCGAGCCTCTGCCTCCCGCACAGGGCACGGTCCGGACCCATGAGCGGGTCATGAGCGCTCCCTCGTTTTCCGTTCTTAGACTGACTCTTCTCCTGCCTGGGCCCAGCGCCTCCTTTGAAATCCTGGCTCTTCACCTTCTGGGGCATCAACACGTCCCAAAGCTTAGACGGAAGTGGCCGTCTGCTCGGGGGAGCGCAGACCGGGGCAGGAGCACGTGGCTGTGCGTCCTCTGGGCGGGACCCTGTGGAGGCGGGCTCGAAGCTTGGGCT
Organism: Mustela putorius furo; assembly: GCF_011764305.1. Taxonomy (NCBI): domain Eukaryota; kingdom Metazoa; phylum Chordata; class Mammalia; order Carnivora; family Mustelidae; genus Mustela; species Mustela putorius. The sequence goes on along the minus strand of NW_025421322.1, from coordinate 37,937,592 downwards.
CCCCTTCTTCCCGCTCCCAAACAGGGCCACACACGCCCAGGTCCTTCTGGTGGGGCCGCTTCTGAGCAAGGTCTGTGAGCAAGGAGCCACGGGACGGAGAAGATGAACTGACCGGGGCGGGTAGGGAGCAAATGAAACCAGCCGATGCTCTGGCCACTGTCTGGGACGCACCTCTGCATGGTGTCCGGGGCCGTGGTGTGGCTCTGCTCCCACGTCCAGCTCCGCGGTCCGCCTGGGCTCCCTCCACCAGCAGCTCAGGCCCCTCTGCGGAGCTGCCAGGGCCTCCTGTGACCCTGCCCTCCTCTGGGAACCCCCCCCCCGTTCCCGCCCCCTTTACAGCCCGTTGTCCGGACGGCTCCAGCGCTGCCTTCTCGGCGTCTCAGGCCGCCACCCGCGGTCCTGCTGATCTCCCTTCCTTCAGGGAGCCTCCCTCACTGGCCCCCCGGGACGCAGCGCCCTGCGGGCCTGCCCTTGCTCTCACCGCGCCGGGTGCGCGGATGCCCACATCTCTGCCCGCTCACCGAGCCCCAGGGCTTCTCTCCTGTGCCGAAGCTTCCCTCCGTCCCCACTGGGCCTGGAAGTCCGCACAGTTTACCCTGGAACGTGTGTAATTCGGTGGCTTCAGAATCTGCATGCAACTGTGCCCCTGTCGCCACCATCTCATTTGGGAGCATTTTTGTAGTCCTGAGCAGGAGCTGTAGACCGTGGGCCATCGCTCCCCAGTCCTCCCAGTAGCCCTGGCCGGCCCACACCCACTTCCTGTCTCCACAGCCAGTCTGGACATCTTGCGTCCACAGGAGGGGGTCACACCATGGGTGCCCTTGTGTCTGGCACTCGCTTAGGTGGTGCTGTTGGATTTCTCAGTGCTGCGGCGTGTGTCTGCCTGCCGCTCCCCCACACAACCCCTGCCTGCTCGGACAGCTAACGGGCACCTCAGCGCCACGAGGCCAGACAGACTCTGTAGTCCCCCGGGCTCCCAAATCCCCGTTGTTGGCCGTTCCCCCTCCAGGCCCCTCACTCACCCCCTGAGCACGCTGCCCCTGACCACTTCTTACCATACCCCCCATTCACCTGGGCTGAGCACCCCCCACTGCCCCGTCATTCTGCCCTGCTGGCGACAGGCCCAGGGAGCTCGTCAGCTCCCACATCTCTGCTACAAGCCCCCCGGGGGCTTCCGTTGCACTTGGTGGAAAGCTGTGCGCATCTCATACTGTAGAGGCCTTCCCCGACTCAGCCCCCCGTGCCCTGGTCTCGTCTCTGCCTAGGCTCGCTGTGTGCTCAGGCCTTCCCACCCGCTCGGCCTTGGCCTGACATGCGTTCCCACGGGTGTCTGCATGTCCAGCTCCTTCCAGGCTCGGCGTCAATGTCACGTCCTTACAGAGACCGTCATGGACAGCCTTGCATCTCTCCGTCACTGATGAATGTAGAGACGTGTGTGCGTGTGGTAGGGGGCTGCTTGCTGGTGTCCTCTCTTACCTCTCCCACGGGTGACCCCGGAAGTCAGGGACCTCACTGGGTTCCCAGCGGGGAGCCAGTGCCAGTGCCTGGTGGATGCCCATGAAAGGGTTTGCAGGGAGAGGGACGGACAGATGGACGGACGGACAGATGAGAGGGCCAGCTGGCTGGGAAGACAAGCCGGAGGTTCCGTCGGATTTTCGGAGTTTTGGAGTTCCCGTGACTCAGGAAAGGCATTTCGGTAATGATCTGTTCTCCCAGATGAATCCACGGGTTCGTGGCCCACTCTCTCCAAAGACCCGCCATAGCGTGGCCGTGGCAGACAATCGCGAGCTCTGTCGTCAGACCGGGCGTGTCCTGACCCTGGGTCCCCGCAGGGCTTTGATCAAGTCACTGAACCACCTGAGCGGGTCTTCTTCTCCCGAAAGCCCAGCTTACAGGGTTACTAAGAAGACAAAACCGAGTTGCTTGAAACACGCCTGGTGCACGCAGTACCTCACGCTGTTAAGGTCCTCAGTCAATACGAGTCTTCCCCGCTCCCTCGTAGCACGAACAAAGCTGTGAGCCGGTCCCGTTAGAGGGACCCATCTCCACTGTCGGGAAGCCGTGAGCCGGGACGGCCCGCGTGGACTCGGGGCTCGGAGGGGAGGTGCGAGCCGGGACGGGCCGTGTTGGAGCTTCCGTCTCTCTCCAGCTAGGGCCTGCTGTGCCCACAGGGCCCTGGCCGCTGCCTTGCCCCATCCCACAGCCCCAGGAGCCTCAGAGCTGGGGTTCTGATTCCCGCTCTCTGGGGGACAGAGTGCAGCTCAGGGCTACGATGGAGGCCTAAATCTCATCGCTGAGAGTGGTGACCTGGGGGCCCCTGTTCCCAGGCCTGCACCCCTTTGCTGAGCAAGCCCAGGCTGCTCAGAAGAGGTGGAGAGGACCAAATGATTTAGGAGAACGAACTGTTCCCAGCAGTCCGATCCACATGCTGGCTTCTCAGATGCGCACGACACACCACTCCTCTGGGTCCCCCGATGCCACAGCCCTTAACAAGCCCTCTGCTGGGTGCCCCGAGTGCGGGGGGAGCCCCACACAGGTGCTTCTTGCTCGTGAGTCCATCTGTCGGGAGCCAGGCCTCCCTGGCCTCTGCCCAGGTGTAGCAGGGCCCGTGCTCAGGGGTCAAGAGGGAGTGTCCCTGCCCTGTCGAGGCCGCTGTCCCAGTGTGGAGCGTGCAGAGGAGGGAGGTGTGGGGGGGACAGAGCACAGGAGGGGAACGTGCACCGTGGGCAGCCGGGGAGAGGAGAGCAGGAGGGCGCTGGAGCCCCAGAAAGGGGTGAGGGCACCGGCTTTGGAGAGCGAGTGGGCGTGTGGCCCTGAGTTCAGGCTGACAGTCAGGGGCCGTTTCTGTGGGGGCCCTGCAGCCCGGCGAGCAGAGAGGGGTGGGAGTGCGTGCGTGTCGACGCCACATGCCCGAGGGGCTGGCACGCGCAGGGCCCGTCACGTGTCCTGCCGTCAGAGGGGACGTCTCAGCCTCGAGATCGTCGAAGGTGCGGCAGACTGAAGTGTGAGAGGGGAGGAAGGGGGGAGAGCCGGCCAGGGCCGGAGCGCCCTGAGTCCTCTCTCTCCTGCCCTGAACCCTGGGGGCCCAAAGATTCTAGAGTGATTTGAACTTGGCCCTCCCTGTCCTTTTGAAGGTGTCGTTGTCAAGTTAGGAGGAGGGATAAAACGAACCCGACGTCGGGTTTGTTAGCTCCACGTCCAGCTTGGGAACGTGTGGACACTGAGTAGGCGGGTCTCCGCTGGTGCTCCTGCCCGAGCCCCACAGACGGTGTGGGTGGGCCCAGCTGGCCTGCATCGCTCCCCGCCTGTACCAGCAAAGGCCGGGGCTGCCAACCCCCCGGGCCAGGAGCCTGGTGCCCTGCCCGGGAGGCCCCTCTGGGACTGCAGTCACTTTCCTGCTAAAAGCAGGCCCAGAAAGCAGTGGTTTCAGTCTCGCCGAGGCCGTGGCCTTGACCCGGAGAGGTGCGTGATGCTTGTCAGCAATGGCCAGGAGGGGCCGATCCGCCAGAGCAGGAGGAGCAGGAAGGCTGATTCTGACCTCCACAGCCCGCCTGCAGGCTGCCGGCGTCTGCTCCTCCGCAGGCTTCCCCGAGCTGGAAATGGCCTCCTCGGCCCACGTTTGTGCGTCCCACGGCCCGTGCCCCAGGCTGCTCCCCCAGCCCACCAGGGTCCCAGCCATGGGGTTCGTTGTGTCGGAGTGAGTCCTTACTACGGGTGGACGCCAGGAACCCGCAGCTCTGCCTGCAGAACTGTCCCCCTGGGGCAGATGGTGTTTTCTTTGGACGCGACTACAGTGGTTTCCCGGTGCGGCCGTGTGTTCCCCCATCAACAGGATGGGCCTCTTTCGGACCTGGTTGGATCAGGGGAGGCCCTGTGGCTGCTTTGACCCCCCAGATTATGGCAGAGGGTCCCGAAACCTTCCACTGGCCTGACGACTCCCTCACCGCCCCTCAGACGTCAGCAGCACGTACGCTGTGTGACCACACCGAGACCACAGTGCCATGTGGGGCCACGCAGGCCTCCGGGATGGGGCAGGAAGGAGCGAGGGCCCTGTGGACATCACACGGGTCAGAGCAGATGGACGGCCCTGCCGAGCCTTCTCTCAACCCCTGACCTTAGCTCAGAACCAGGAGCCAAATCCAATGGCTGTTTGAGCCACTGTGTTTCTGGGGCATTTGCCATGCCCTGTGATAACCAGCACCCCCTGCTCCCCGTACTCCCCTTGTAAGCCCTCTCCACAGTGGGTGGGGGCCACCTTGCTCCTCCCCCGAGGCCACCCCAACAAGGTCCAAGCTGAATGGCCCAGACAATGGAACTTTCTGGTCTCCCAGGCCTGGTGGCCAGAAGCCCGAGACCAAGGTGTTGGCAGGGCTGGTTCTTTCTGCGGCTGTGAGGGAGAGTCTGTTCCGTCCTCTCCTGACTTCTGCTAGGAGACAGATGGTCCACAGAGACCCACACACGAAGACTGTTCACTCGGTGCTGCGCTGCTAAGATACGAAACAGGGCCTGTAACTGAGGGCCAGTGGGGTCCGGGAAGGATCTCTCTGGGGGCAGACCTTGAGTTGGGAGCCCAATGATGGGCCAGGTGCAATCACATGCCGATCTGGAGCAGTGTTCCAGGCGCAGCAGCACGTGCAAAGGCCCTGAGGTGGCGGCGAGCATGGTGTCTTTGAGGAACAGAAGGAGGCCCTGTGGGCTGCGGGGATGATGGGGGTGGGCAGGAGCCAGGCTCCAGAGGGTCCTGGGGCGGCTGCTACAGTGTGTGGGTTTTTATTCTAAGTGAACTAGAGAACCACTGGTGGTTTTTCAGCAGGGGAGTTATGCAACATGACTTGTGCCGCTCTGTGGAGAATGAGAATAGCAGCCAGGAGGCCAGGTAGGTGGAGCTGGTGGGGCTGGCAGAGTGGATGGAGGGGACGCGGAAAGGGGGGCGTGGAGGTGTCACTGGGCCTTTCTTGAGCTGCGGTGGAGGCGGGAGTGAAAGGCAGGGTCCGCTGGGCCCCCGCGTGGGCTGCTGGGGAGACGGCTGGCTGTGTGGGCTGGGGCAGAGCGAGCATGGGACTTGGAAGAGACTTGGGGTCGGGGCCAGGCCTGGGAGGTGAGGGGCTGTGGCAGCTCGCAGCCCGGGGGAGGGGTTCTCCATGGGCATGGCCACCCTGTCACCCTCCGAGCCCGTGGGAGGGAGCTACAGGCCAGGTCCCACCACCCAGAGGAGGAGCCTGTGCTGCGATTGGGGGGCGGCAGGCAAAGCAGGACTGTCAGAGGCTACAGAGCTGCCCCAGGCGTGGGCTGTGAGCCGAGTGAAGACAGTGTCCCTGAACTGCCCTGGGCCCCTGCTGTCGGGCCCCCAGCCATCGGGCTTCCCGGCCCTCCGCAGCTGCTGCAGGACTGGGGTGCGTGGGGGGGGGCGCTTGCCCCATGCCCAGCCCTCACGGGCCCGTGCCCAGCCCTCACGGGCCAACAGCAGAAGCCCTGCACTACCGTTCAGGAGAAGAGAGTACCAGAACTAGCACATATGGTCCATGAAGTCACCCCGGGACCTCCGGGCCCTGCTGAGCTCCCCAGGGCAGTTGTCGCATTGCTGGCGCCCACCCTGTGTAAAGCACCTGGGCCCAGGGGCTCCATGTCCCCAACACCTGGTGTCCAGCTGGGGTGTCTCACATGGTAGTTGAAGAGCACAAGGGCCTCCTTGTCCCGGGCTGTGGGGTGTAGGGTGTGGGATTTACCCACGGCAGGGCCCCCCAGCTTTCAGGAGTAAGGGGGGCCACAGCCACTTTTGCCCTATTTACAGTGGGCATCTCAGAGCTCGCAGGGGCCCTTAGGTGGGCACCTGGAACCCTGTGAAGGAGTGTCTTCAGGGGCAGCCTGCTGGCCATCAGACACTCAGGCAGGCAGGTTCCATGGGATGATGGCTGGGCCGACCCCTGGCCAGGCAGGTGCAGGCTCTGCCCCTCCCCCATCTGCCTTTGCAGTGGGTCTGCCTCCTTGTGCCGGGGCGTGAGAACATAGTCTGTGCTCGGCAGGGGACGGCTCCCAGGCACGCTGGGTGGACCCCAGGCCCAGGGCATGCATGGGGGCGGGGCCTGCTGCTGGGGCTCAACCAGAGCCCACTGAGGGTCTCCCGCTGGCACCCGGACCAGAGATGACCCAGGGAGACTGGGAGCTATCGGCAGCCCCCAAGGGTGGGATGGGGTACCCTGTGACTGCCCGAGGAGACCAACAGGAGCTTGGAGCCCTAATAAAATCTCCTGGTTGTCAGGTTAAGAGCCCCCCACCCCAAGTCCCAGCTCCCCAAGGAACAGACTGTGTCTGCAAACAGCCGCCTGCCTCCTAAGCCTCGTTAGGGAAGGCTAAGTGGCCCTGGGCAGATGGCAGCCCCCAGGAAGGCTGGTTTGTGTCACCTCCTAGACAGCCCATTCTGGGCCTCCTCCATAGTGTGGGGGGTTCCGGGCCGCACCTCTGCCCACACAACTGCCGGGCAGACCTGCCTTGTCCTCGCTGCCACTATGCAGTCAACCTCTGGGGGCCCAGTCAGGGGCCCGTAACCCAAGAAACTTCCTGAAAAAAACAGGCCCTGCCCAGTGCTGAGCAGGAGCGTGATGACGGACGTGAGCACAGCAATCTGTCTGGACACCTCCCTGCCCGCTGAGTGCCCCCTGGGGCCTTGGGGAGCCATGTGGGAAGGGCCAGGGGGAGCAACGGGGCTGGGTCTCCCCCGACCCTGCCTCCTGTGGCCCAGGACCACAGAGAGTGGCAGACGGGATAACCTAGGGCCTCCCCTTGGGCTGGGGGGCCAGGAGTGAAGTTCAATGTCACCATTCCCTGTCCCAACACAGTTGGAGGCAGATGGCTCTGGGCCCATTTTGGGAAACATAGGATTAAGGGGAGCATAGCTAAGGGGTCATGGGTGCCTCTGCCCTGTTTCCCTCTCACTGACCGGCCACAGCCTGGCCAGTGGCCCCAAAGTGGACGAGGACCTGGACTGAGCCCCTCCCCCACCCTAATGGTGCCACACAGGTGCCGCCAGAGCCATCGCCGGGCAGTTCTCAGGACTCTCAGCCCCAAGGAGCACAGGCCACCCGGGCCACCTTGGCCCGATACTCAGAGCTGCCTGCCAGCCCCTTGAAGCCCGTGCTCTGTGTCCTCCAGGGCCCAGGACTCGTCTAGCTCAGAAGGCCGGTCCCCCAGCCCCGGGCCAGCCGGGGAAGCAGGGTGCACGTGGGCCGGCTGACACGCGCTCACCGCCCCTTTGTGCCTGTCTCTCCTCAGCCAAACTACGGCCCCGTCCCAGCTGTCCCTGCAGCAGGCGGAGGCCACCCCATCACCCCTGCTCCGCTGGCCCCTGAAAGCCAAAGCAGGTGGCCCTGCCGGCCCTTTCTGGGACCCCAGGCAGTGACCATGCCATGCAAGGTGGAGCTCCTGTGGTTCACCTCGTGGGATCGTCAGGGGTGCTGTGTGCACTTAGTGCTATGGCCTATTTTACAGATGGGGTAACAGAGGCTTGGAAGGATGTCCAGCCAGGGTTTAGTCTCTGAGCCAAAACGGAAGGCTGGTTTTATGAGAGCAGGAGGGAAGGTAGTTGTACCTGCGGCTTGTGTCCCGTACCAGGGGGGAGACTGGCTCGTGGGGTCCTGCGGGACACAGGGAGGGAGCACGCCTGGTGCAGGGAGAAGCTGGGCTGAGGTGCCGTCCCAAGAAGTTTCTGCTGATCCCATGAGAGCTCTGGAGAAGAGGTGGTGGCTCCTTGGGGTGAAGGGTCTGGGTCTCAGTACCTCATGTCAGCCAGGCACGGGACGTGGGCCACCTGGAGAGGGGCTGGAAGAACGCCCCAAAGTCGAGGCTGCCTCCGGTGGGGGCTGTGTGCAGGGAGCACTGCCAGCCCCTGGGGGACGAAGGCCGCACCCCAGAGCAGCGCCTGTGGGGGTGACAGCAGCCGCCACAGACTGCCCGAGCTCCTGGGGGCATCAGTGCTGTCTCTCTTGCGGGTGCTGTAGGCGTCTGGGGTTGAGGCCGTCTGTGAGTCTATGGTGGCGAGTGCTGGTGAGCAGGTGGCTGAGACCAGCCAGTCAGAAAGGGCTCTGGGGGTCGCTGGTGACCGCCTCATCTCACAGCAGACCCTGAGGCCCAGAGAGCCGGGGAAGCCTTGGCTGTGCCGCCCGCAGGGTTGCTGCCCACATGGGCCCCCGAGCCAGATGAACTGGAGCGTTCCAGAGTGGCTCTCTCTGCAGGTCTCCGCTCAAGGGTTCATACTTGGCGTGATGAAGTCAGTTCAGTGCAGCAAATATTTGTTGAATGCCTATTAAGTGCCAAGAAATGGGGTTGGGAGGTGCAAACAATGCGACTGTGTTCCACCCACGGTGATGGACCGACCAGCAGACGACCAGCACCCTGTGAGCCACTATGACATAGCGTAAGGGAAGGGGCTGACGCGGTCCAGCTCGGTGGCGAGCCAGCCGCAGGCACGCTCCGTCCTCCCTAGGACCGCCTTCAGTCTGTGTTCCAAGTGAGGATTCTGGATCGCCTAAAACCAGAGGCTTGCCACAGGGCCAAGGACAGAGAGATGTCAGAGGTAAGTCAGTGTGGTCTGTTTGATTCAGACAGCCCAGTAAACGCACGATCGAGGCCCCAGGGAAGCGTGGAGGAGTCTGGAAGGAATAGGAAAGGCTTGTGTTGGAGACCTTTGTGGGTTTAGGCCCTAAAGAGTTCATGAGGGTTCAGCAGGCACTGGGGGCGCCTTCCTGAAGGAAGAACAGAATAAATTAGTAAAGGAGAAAAACGAAATCGAGAAATACGGTGGAAAGTGGATGAGAGACGGAGGGAGAAAGGGATGGACGGACGGACGGATGGCGGATAGAGCGACGGACGGTAGGTAGACGGCTAGGCGGCGGGTGGCGGACGGGTGGTGGACGGGTAGACGGGTGGGGGCTGGGAGGGCGGCGGATGGAAAAGTGAGTAGGCGGGTGATGAGGGGGGGTGTGTGGGTACCTGGTTGGGTGGGGGCTGGGGGGTGGGTCGGGACAGACAGACGACGTGTAGTCTAGTGTTGGTTGAGTCTGTGGAGATGGAGGATGAAGTATCCAGACTGTGGACCCGGGAGCCCCAAAGCTAGGCAGGTTAGAGAAGCTGTGAGGGTCACGTTAGCTGAGGGTGCCACAAAGCCATGGTCAGCAGCTTTGGAAAGCAAAGAAGCAGAAGCCCAGGCCTGTGCCGGGGGCTCCACACTGTTGTTGGAAGCAGGTGGGCAGTGCGCGGAGACCGAGAAATGAGCAAGAGCCAGTGGAGGCCCTGAGGCCCGGAGCAAGGGTGCTTCCGGGTGACCCGGCTTCTGGAAGGGCCGGGCTTGTCTGAGAGCCACACTGTGGTCAGGGCCAGGGGCTGTGGTCTTGACCCCGGAGCATCTATGGCCTCTGGACCCCTACAAAGATGTGTTCTGTTTAGTTGGGCTCCTGGTCATTCACAGCTGAGAAACGCCATGGTTTTCAGACTGACATCTGACAGAATCGGGCCAGACTTCTCAAATGCAAGGCCAGGTCACAGAGTGGGTGGGCAGCCTGTAACCTTTCGCGGGGCGGACAGGCTGGACTCATTTCCAGTGGTGTATCGGTCAGGTCTGTGTTCCTCAGGCCCCTGCAGCCCTGCAGGCCTGGGCCAGGCCTGCTCTTGACAAGGCCGCCCCCCTCCCCACCCAGTCTGGCTCCCTGCAAGCCTCCAAGCGGGCAGGGCCCCAGCCGGGCCGCCCGGCGGAGGGGCTCTAGGCTCTTGTGCTGGCGGTACACTCACTTCCTCTGTGTCCACGGGGCAATCTGTCCAGTCTGTGTTCCCGGCCGCTGCTGCAGGGCACAGGTGAACTCACACGGAAGCAAGGCGTGCGAGCTCGGCGGCTGAATCTCGGCTCGGGCAGGTGACCTAACCTCTGTGCACCTCATCCGTAAAACGGCGGCAGCAAGACGGACGGTGCCGTGGGTGGGTTGTCCCATGAAGCCTCAGAGGGCCCTTGTGAGGCTTCATGGGGTAATCCGTCCACGGCAATGAGAACAGTGCCAAGTGCACCGGGAGCCTCGGAAGAGTGGGTGTTCATATCCTGTTGTGGTGGCGGAGGCAGCGGCTGCAGGGAGCCGGGGAGCGGGGAGGCGGACAGCGGCTCCGGAAGGAACCGGCCCCTTCCCTCTCACACACGCCCTCATTCACAGGCGTTTGCTGGCCAAGAGAGGAGCACGCCTCGGGCCCTGTCTCTGGGGCTCCCAGTGTGTGGGGACACAGCAGGGACTGGCAGTGACAGCCGGGTGGCCAGGCTGCAGTGGGCAGGGCTTTCCGGGGAGGGACCCAGCCCTGGGAGCCACGGCGCGCTCACACGGGCCTGCACGCACACAGCATCCTGAAGCCCCATAGCCCTTCTCTTTATCTAGAGGGTGGGCAGGGCCAGAGCCAGAGAGAATCTTGAGTGGGCGCCGCCACGCCCAGCACAGAGCCCAAGCAGGGCTCGATCTCACAACCCCGAGACCGTGTCCTGAGCCGAAACGACCGCCGGATGCTCACCCAGCTGAGCCACCGGCGCCCAGCTCTGGGGCCCTCTGTTGTCCAGCTTCCTCCGGCAGGCCCCCCACCCCGTCCTACAGACAGGGAGACCGAGGCGGGGTGACGGCCGCCCCGCAGGGCTCGTGGGCCCCGCCCCAGGGCAGCCCTGGCGCGCACCAGCCCTGCTCAGGTGTGTTGTCTGTGGTCGCAGGACCAGTCTCCGCCAGGCCAGTCTTGACATCTCTGCACAGCGCTCACCCGGGGAGCGCTGGTCCTGCTGGTCATGGTCTTGCTGGAGGGGCAGAGCGCTCTTGCGTTGTTGGCCTGAGGACAGGTGGGAGGAGCAGGTGCTTGTGTGACGTACGGCAGCCACTGACGCTTAGAAGGGCACCTTCCAGGGCATGCCACCTGCTTGTGCTGGGGCTGGCCACCCTGTGGACAGCTGTGGTCCCAGTGACCCCCCAGGACACATCCCTCAGGCCCTTGGGGTGATCCTGGGGCCCCTAGATCCTGGGGCCCCTAGATGAGGCGGGTCCGTGCACCGCGTGACAAGGAGCTGGTTTGGCCTAGGTGTAGAACAGGTGGTTTTCCTGGAGGAGGTGCTGCATGAGCTGAGTTTTGAAGAGACCAGCAGGAGTCGGCAAGGAGCAGGGTTTGAGGGGCATCGCGCATGGCTGCGGAGGCTGCGGCGGGCCGGGTGGGGTCACAGGGCACCGGGGGAGGGCGACACAGACCTGGAGAGGCAGGCGGCCTTCAGCTCGGTCTGGAATACTCTGGAATCATCGCTTCTCTCTTGAAACCCTTCTTTTTCTGCTTTGCCGTCTCCCCCACTGCACGTCGAGTCCAGAGTCCTGTCTCCTCAGCGCGGCCCGGGGCAGGCCCCACGTACACAGGCCATGCTGGGCCCTGGGGAATGGTGGGGGCGCCCAGCCCCAGGCTCCAGGAGCTGCATCCCCCAGGCCAGTGCAGAGTGCCAGGTGCAGGGACCCTGGCACTGGACCGGGTGGGCAGCTTCCCTGGGGAGGGAGGCCGAGCTGGAAGGTGAGCCAGGCGGGCTCCCAGGCAGAGAGCCCGTGTCGACCGTTTGCTGCACCGCCTGACCTCGTTGTGCCCGGTCACCAGAGAGGAGGGCCTGCAGGTTGCTGGCGTGTGACCCAGCCTGCCGGAGAGCAGGTCCTGGGCTTGGCGCTGCGTCAGGGAGGTAGTGTGGGGGCTCCCTGGGTCGGGGGGACCTGCTTTATGTAGAAAGGCTTGCAACGAGATGAAAACTGAGCGATCGAAAAGGTGCAGACGTTGCCGGCGGACAGAGGAGTCCGTTTAAATTCTCCGCTGTGCTCAGAAAGAGGGCTCTGCCCAACGCCACCGGCCAGCAGGCAGATTGCCCATTTTCCTGTCCCGCTTTCCTCCCAGTATATCTCCCGTGGGCTGACGCGCGGGTCTTAGTCGAGGCGTCGGAAGGGGGAGGCTTTACCAGGGGTTGTCCCTGGTGAGCCACGGTGGTCCCTGTCCCAGTGGGCAGGAGCAGGGACCCAGGGCCCGTCAGCTCCAAGCCGCGCTCCCACGTTTCCTTCCGAGTGCTGGGAGCTTGGTCCCGGGGCCGCTCGAGGCCTGTACTGGTCACCTCTCGGCGTGGTGAGAAACAGCCGGATTTCAGGGACCGAACACCAGTCTTCCTATGTTTGGGTTTTGTGCTGTTTTTGGTGGGGGGGGCCTTTCTGGAACTCATGGGGGATCCAGTTCTGCCCATTCTAGGGCCCCGCCTTTCCCGTGGCCTCCCCCGGCTCCGCCCCCACCCTCCGTCTCGATGGGAGGAAGGGGACGGTAGGAGGCACGGGTTTGTGCGCCGAGTTCGGGGGCATTGTTCCCCTCCTGTGCCCCAGCCCGACCCCGTCCCTGTTCACACTCGCCCCCGGGCTGCTGTGGTCTGGCGGTGGGCCCGGCCGGAAGAGAACAGGCTGGCGACCCCCTGGAAGGCTCCCTTGGTGAAGGGGACGTGTGAGCAGGGCCTTGTGACGCAGGGCGGGGGTTGTGTGCCCGGGAGAGGGCCCCAGGAGCCCAGCACAGAAGGCAGGGGGACACAGACAGCTGCGAACGCCCCCGTCGGCACGGAGCCCTCAGGGAAGGGGCCTGTGCCCGCTTTGGTGGCGGGGAGACCTGGGTTCAAATCTCTGGGACTGAAGGGGCCGTGGCAGTACGTTCGGATCTGCTGGCCCCTCATCCCAGCCCCCCTGCCTGGCGGGCTCCCAGCTCAGCCCTGCTGGGCGCATCCCCTCTACTCGGCATGCCAAACCTCTGGCTCGGTGCAGGGCATTGTGCCCGCCTTCCGATGAGAGAGCAGACGCTCTGGGGTCTGAAGGGCTCAGCCCAGCCCTCCACTCGGCGTCTGAGCTCAGCCAAGAAGCCCAGCCCCCAAGCTGTGGAGGGTGTCAGTGGGACCCCAGACCCAAGCGTCTCTGCCCATGTTCACCACGGTGCACAGACAGGCACGAGCCACGCCAGGATGCAGCCCAGGGCAGTCTTCGGGGGTGTGGGCGCCCTCTGTGCCCCTCCTGTGCTAGCGACGCCCTGTGCCGGGCTGGCAGTGGTGCTCGGGGCCAGAGTCTCTCCACGAGTGCTCCAAGCCGCGCCGGCCTCCCTGCGATTCCAGCTCGCCTCAGTTTTGATTTAATTCCCTTTAATCTTCAATGAAAAGTTGTAAAAGTAAGTTACTTACCCAGGAGAGCCGCACGGCTCCTCGGGAGCTGCCCTCCACCTGCGGGGGATTGCGCGTGTGGCCTCGGACGGGCTCCCTCCCTGGGTGCGGGGAGGGGGGATTCCGCTTTATGAACTAATTAGCTACCTCAGTAAGTGCTTAAACACGCGCCATTCGGTGGATTGAGAGCAGAGCCCCGGCCTCACGCGGCGCACACCCTGGACGGTCGCCGACCCGGCAGATAGAGCCGCGTTCTGACCCTGCGACCCGCGGACGCCTGGTGGCTGCGCTGGGCTCCCCAGAAACCGCACGGTGGTCCTGGGGCACACAGAGCCAGACCTCATCCTGCCAGTCATTGTCACCTCTGCCTGTCTCTGAGCCTGCTTCCCCGAGGGCGTGGCCTTGTGAGCAGGGGAGGGGGGTGGGGGTGGGCTCACGGAGGGGGCGCAGGGGCTGGGCCTGCGAGGTCTTGCCCAGAGCCGTGACCCTACCTCCTGAGCATGCTCAGGCTTCTGGTCTCTTCTCCAAATTCACCCAATATGCAGAAAAGTAGCCAAATTAAAACTAAAATGTCCAGACTAAGGGAAACTGCATTTGGTGTAATCGGTCAAGACCTGCAAAAGAGGGTGTGTGTGAGAGTGTGTGTGTGTGAGAGTGTGTGAGAGAGAGAGTGTGTGTGTGCGCGCGCACGTGCGTGGAGGCCGCAAGGCGGCTTGCGGAGGGCCGGAGTAGGGCTCTGGTTTGCTGCCCCATCGGCGCTGGGCTTCCCGTCAGCCAGAGAGAAAAGATCGGTTACCGGCTCTCATTGGTAAAGAAGGAAACACGTCGGTTACGGTCATGTTGGCGTTCGAGAAGGTTCTCCACTTTTTACCGGATGCTTGGACATTGCAGGGGCTCCTACCGGATCTGCCTGTGACTTCTCCCAAGGGACGGGCTGCCAGCTGGTGCCGTCACCAGGGAGGCCGGGTGCCGGGTGCCGGGTCCCCTCGCTGTACAACTCTCCTCACGTCCCTGGCTTTGCTTGTTTTCCCGCTTGAATTTCTTTTGCTTCAAAAGTGACAGAGCTGCTCTAGTAATCCCCAGCCTCACCTGAATCCAATGGGACTCTCCAGTTTAGGCCCGCCCCACATTTATGTTGGCCAGAAAAATGCATGTGTCCCGTGAGGTTTGACGTTTACAGGTGCTTTCCCTGAAGGTGGCTGGGCAGAGCCCAGAGCCTCTCACACGAGGCTCAGTGGGGCTGTTCCTGGGTCTTCGCTGGATGAATTTCTCCTGCGTGGTTCTCACATCTTTAGGACGCTTTATCCAAAATCAGACACTTGCTCCGGAAGTCTGTTTGGCTGCCGGTTTCTTACATTCGCCAAAGGGAGGAGGGTTGGGCTGGGGCGGAGGCAGGGCAGTGTCCGCAAGCCAAGTCTGGGCTCAGCTGGCCTTGGGAATCTTGACCTAAGGGAGAAGCGCACAGCTTGTCTGATAAGCCAGAGGCGCAAAAACCCCGCCCTCTTTGCCGCTGAAGGCGATTTGCACGTGACCTTGGGGCAGGCTGGTATTTTAGGTGTTCCTTCACCTTCGGTGGAGCGCGCTGTGCCGCTGTGCGGACCGGCTCCAGCAGGGGGTCCTGCCCCAGCTTCTGACCCTGCTCTCTCTGCTGCCCCCGCTGAGCGCGGCTGTGGGCACACACGCGTCCACACTGGATGCTGAGCCCATCCCGGGCCCAGAAAAGCAGACGCTCAGGGTACAGCCAGGCCGGGAAGTTCTCCTGGGAGAAGTCTCCTGGAGGTTAGAACCTCCCGGGCTGTTCACAGCTGGTTAGCAGCATCTCCTGATTGCCGGGGGCTCGCACCCGCCCCTGACCCCTCGCCTACCCTCTGCACAGAGCAGGCTGGGCAGACACCTGTTGGCCTGCTGGCCCCACAGGCGCAGCCGGACAGGCCCAGCCGGACCGTCTGACCTCCTCGTCCTCAGGAGCGGCTCCTCTCGGGCCACCCCCACACCGGCCCCGTAAACCCTGCCTCGGCCCTGCCTCCCACCCGCAGCCATGCTCTCGCCCTTGGTTGTCCCAGAGTCTGGCCCCGCGATCACGGGTGGCCTCAGACTTGCCAGGCCCCTCGTCTCTGCTATGCGTGGGAGAAGAGGATCCCACACTAAGCCCCAGCCATCTGGTCCTGAGCTCCAGACGCAGCGGAAGCTAAGGGCTTGGGATTCCAGAAGGTTCTCACAGCTATGGATCCAGGCATCCTCCTCCGGGAAGCCCCTGCTGGGGACACGGGAGCAGCCCATGCTTACCTCACTGGCCCACAGCAAGCTCTCTGGGGTGAGGCTCCCACGGAGCCGGGTAGCAGGGGCAGGCCCTGGGCCTGGGCCCTGGCAGCTCCATCGGCTCCCCACATCTCCGTGTCCCTACGCCACAGCCCCACCTGTCGTGTGTGGCCTCCAGGAGGGACATGAGGCTGCCCGTCGGCTTGGCCGATGAGTGAGACACCGGCAGGAGGGTTCAGCACAAGACCCCTACCCCCGCCCAGGGCGTATCCCTGTCCCCAGTCCTCATGGCTGGCTCCCACCCGAGCCCCCACCCAACAGTGGCTGCCCTTGGCCAAAACGCAGGCAGCTCGGGCGGCTTCTGCCTCCTCGGCCTCTCCAGGGCGGCCCCCAGGGCCCTTCCTCCTCTCTGTTCTATTTTTAGCAGGTGCTTCTGCCAGAGCCCAGGGACGTGCTGTAGCATAAACAGGGCAGCGGCTTCAGGAGGAATTCTGAGCCAGACAAAATTAAGTCCGTGACTCTGGCTGGTATTAAAAGTGAAGGAGAAGCAGGCCTGGGGCGGAGGGAGAAGGCGGACCGGCCCGATTTAATGCTCTGAGGGAAGAGACTAATCTGCTCCCGGGAGAATTCTCACGACGTGAGATTCTTCGCATAAATGACATCTTCCACGGGAAGCCTGGCCTGCAGGTCGTGGACCCAGAGCCGGGCAGTGGCAGGTTGGTCCTAACGTCCTCCCTGCGTGGGGCGCGTCAGCCTTGGCCCGGTCCCTCCGAGACGCAGGTTGAAGACAAGTGACCTGGGGCCAGAAGGGGGGCCGGGCACAGCCAGTGAACGGGGGTGGAGTTCAAGTGCAGCCCAGAGCACACCCACGCTCTCGTTCAGCCGCTTGGTCATCTAGCGGGTACCAAACGGAGCAAGTGCCTACCGGGCCTGGTGTTGGGGACCCAGGCAAGTGCCAGTTCTCCTGGAGCATCCAGGGATGAAGGAACACAGCTGGTAGCTAAGCAGTTGGGTAAACAAGAGATACGATGTCAAAAACCGGGAGAAAACAGAGGGTGTGGAAGAGTAACGGGGTAGGTGGGATCTTCCCTGGGTGGTCAGAAATGGCCTCTCAGAGGAGAGGGCCAAGGTGGCAAGAATAGCAGGAGCAAAGGCCCTGGGGCAGGTATGCACTGGGCAGGCGCAGGCTAGAGGGACAGGAGGGAGGTCACGTGGTTAGAGCAAGAAGTGGGGGGAAACAGCAGCCTGTGTGATCGGGGGAGCCCGACTGGGGCTGTGCAGGGCCCTGGAAGCCAGGCTCAGTGGCCAAAATCTGATCGAACCTCCCTTTTGTTCTGAGTGAAAGAGAAGCCGTAGCCCGGTGAGCAGCAAGCAAGGAAGTAACCCAGTTGAGTGGCATGTTTACACCATCCCTGTGACTGCTGGATGGCAAGGGCAGGTCAGGAAGCGTGGACGTAGGGAGGTCTGCTAGGAAGCTGGCCCCTGCTCAGCTGGAGGCGGGAATGCTGACTGCTGACCCCGGGGCGCCCATGGACTGGGCGTGGGCGCCAAGCAGGAGTGACTTCGGTGTGACCTTCAGGTGTGGGGCGGGGCCTCTGAGACGCGGTCGCCTCCTCCCTTTCAACCGGCTACTCCAGGACACCCTCCCCTCATCACAGCTGCCGAGTCCCTTTTGTCAAGGGAAGGGACATGTCCCACAGGTTCCAGGGGTGAGGACACAGACATCCTTTAGGGGGCATGAGTCTGTCTACCTCACCGTCTTCTGTGGCAGTAAAGCAGACTCAGGGTTCTGGAAGGTTCCAGGGGAAAGGTTTGACCCTCCAGAGTCTGAGCTCTGTGTGTCCTGCTCTCCACTCCTGAGCAGCCCCCAGGAGGAGGTCCCCTGCGCACAGCTCCCTGGCAGCTGTGGGACCTCATCCACCACCACTCTTGGGGTCCCGGTCTTGCTGTGGGCACGTGGACAAGGCACCCACCTTCCCCATATAGAGGGCAGGAGGCCGCCTCGGACGGGGCTCCAACCGGGAAGCAGTTAAGGGGAGGCTGTCCTCCGTCAGGCACAGCAGGAATGACTCCCAAACAGCTCGCCTCTGAGAAGAGTTTAATTCTTCATTCCCAGCTCCTGCTGCTCCCCGCCCCTCCCCAGGGCCCTCTGCCCAGGATGGGACACGGCTGGTCCGGTCCAGAACCAGAGAAGGGAATTGGTTCCAGCAGGGGGTGCCGAGCCCCCCCACCTCGAGCACAGCTAGCCTCTCCAGCAGCCCCGGCACCCGGAGGCACGTCTTCCCCCGATTTCTGAGCCAGCACCCTGCGGGTCCCAGGAGAGACCCCCGCGGCATTCTCCTCGCTTCAGGGAGCCCGCCGTGGTTCGCGCAGGGAGCAGCAGACCCGCGCTCCACTTGGCTGGGAGAGGAGTGATGTGGGGCGTTCTGGGCCCTTGGACCTGATCTGAGATGTTGGCCTGCAGAAAGGGAGGAAGCGGCTGCTTTCTGGGCACAGAAATGCTCCCGTGTGGTGGGCGGTCGTTCTGGGCGCCGGGTCCTGGGGCGGCATGCCCTGCTGTCCCGTTTGCCTGGGACCCAGGGCTTCCTGGATGCAGGACTTCCAGCACTCGTGCCAGGCTGACCTGGGACAGTTGTCACCCTGTGCGTGAAGACACGGCAGGTGGCAGGTGGGGTTGGTTCTGCCACTCTAGAGAGCTGCCCCTCTTCTTCCCCTGGGGGGCAAGCCGTCACAGCTCCAAGGAAGAGCCAGCGGTCTGGGGGCCCGAGGGGAGTGCTCCCCTCAGACCAGGGCAGGGAAGGCCTGGTTGCGTCCCATGCCCTCTCTCTGGTCCTCTAGCCCTACCCCAGGCCTCTGAGGTAGGATCATGGGACCCCCCTGCTTAGCTGGGGGCGTGTCCACCACCCCTTCCGCCCTGGCCTGGCCTCAAGGCCACAGATCCCTCAGATCCCTGCTCCTTCAAGAGAGAGCCCAGGGAAGATGACCGCCCGTCGCTGCGCACACAGCACTGTCTCCCTCCCCCTTGCCCGGGAGCTGGGGGCCAGGGAAGGGTTAACCAACAGGTGGGCTGGGAGCCACTCCGCTGCGAGCCAGAGGCCAGTCCTCAGCTGCCCGAGCAAGCAAGTAATGTGCAGTTCTCTGTAAGGAGAAAAATGAGCGGAGACGTAATGAGCCAGCCACCCTTCGCTGATCTGCACATAATCGTATCTTTCCCGTAATGGAACCAGCAGCCGAGGCGCCCTGACACCTGCTCCCTTCATTCTCCCGTCTGACTCAAGAGGCTTAGACGGTGCCTGGTCGTGTTCACTGTTCAGCAGACGTGACCGAGGCCCACTGTGCCCGCCAGCCCGTGCCTGCGCTTCGTGGAGGGCCCCCGTCCGGGCCAGGAGGGAAGCACCCCGTTGCGCCCCTATGGCCGCAGCCTGCTTGTAGCGCGGGACGGAGATGCATTTCCGGGGTCCTGTGACCTCGGCTGCAGGCACTGGCAGGGGGTGAGAGTCGGCAGAGGACTCTGGAGTGGATGGCTGTTACCCTGTGGTGGCCCAGCGTCCACACAGCCCGTGGGCGGGGGTAGGAGCCCGGGGGAGGTGATGCGGGGCCGCCGGGGAGTATTCCCTCCTGGGAAGGTGGAGATGCGGCGAGGGGCAGGCGGCCCTGGAAGCAGACCCTCTCAGAAACGCTCTTACTCTGTGCCAGGGGTTCCGTTCGTGCCTCCGTGTCCGCGGGACGCAAGGGAGGAATGTAGACGGAGCTCGGCGTAAAAACCCGCACGCTGGGGTCATTTAAATACGGAAACAGTGCACACGACCTCCCGGGGCTCAGGTGGTAAATTGCCGTTTGTTCCTCTAACGGGATCCTCTGCCGCCTTTGCAAACATTCTCGCTAAAATGTGCGCGTGTGGACCGTGCTTCTGTTCTCGTGGTCCCAGAGCGCCAGCCGCCAGGCCACGGCGGTGAACGCACGGGGTGGGGGTGTGGGGGACGCGAAGGGAGAGGCGTCGCCAAGATGCCAAACGTTGGCGGGGGGAAGGGCTGGCCAGCGGGGGGCACTTAGAAAATTAGCTTTATCTCAATGAACTTTCCAAACTTTCTATATAACGTGTTATAAAAGCTTGTGATTTTAAAGAAACAAAATCTGGTGGGGAGAGACTTGATCTCAGGCCTTCCTGGAAGAATGGACTTGGGGGCACACGTGCCGGGTGGTTCTGGACCCGCAGCCCCTCCCCACCCCCCGCCCAGCGGCATCCAGAGCCGTCCCCAGGTGCCTCCTCGGGCCTCTGCCCGCCCGCAGTTCCCGGTGTGCCCCACCCCATCTACACGCATGCACGCTCCTGCTCCCACACACGTGTACCCTACACATGCTCTCAATCACACACACGTGTTCTCACACATGCACACCACACACTCCCACTTACACACATGCTCACCCACACTCCCTGTCTCACGCAGTCACACACACACACACATCTCCCGTGTACGCACTCTCACCCCATCTCTCTTGTGCGTGCGCGCGCGCACACACACACACACATACACTCTGACTCCCGTCCCTGGCCTGGCTGCGCAAGGTCAGCTGGAGAGAGCAAGCCCCCGTCCCGCCCTGAGAGAGCACGTCCCTGCATGACCCCCCAAGGCAGGCCACCCCCCACTTTCCTCCAATCCTGTGCCTCCAGGACCCCAGTGAGGAATCAGCCTCCTCCCACGGGCTCCAGGGCGCCCCCAGTGGCCGGGTGGGAGGGTCTTCCCTGCCGTCTCCTGATGGAAGCGTCTGCCAGGCAGGAGGAGGTGTCCCCTGGTCCGCCTGTGGACACAACACCTAGAGGGCAGCCGAGGCAGGCTGGCGGGGCTCACGTCAGCCCCTTGCAGCCTCACAGCTAGCAGCAGGTGACGCAAAGTCACAACGTGGCCGTGGGCCCCCCTCCCTGACCTCCACGGTCGGGTCCATGAGCTGGAGGCCTCCTGCCTGGCCATGTTGGTGGTAGAGCCGCCATGAGAAGGGGACTGCGGACTGTGACGGGCACTGGCACCCCCCCCCCCCGGTCTGCAGGCCAGGTGTTGGCTGGGCTTGGCCCCCTACAGAGGCTGGCGGGCCTGGCGGAGCGGGGGGGCTGCTGCTTCCTGCTCTTTCAGCTCTGGGCCTCCACTGTCTGCCCCTGACCTCATGTGGCCTCTCCTCCAAGTCAGCTTCCCCTCGTCTGCCTCTCCCAAGGGTGCATCTCATTCTCAAATCCTACCCAGGCCTCCAAGTGGGTCCCCCAGACCTCCCCTTCCACCATCCTGCAGAGACGTCCTGGGAGGTTGAGGGGAGTGGGGGTCCGGGCACAGCACCTTCCAGTCCACCGACCCCCACCCCCATCTCCTCCAGCCCTCCTCCCCCCATCCCCGCTCTGCTCCTCAAGTTCCAGACCTCTCCCCAGCTAGCGTCCTGTCACCTCTCTGGTGCCCCAGGGAGGGCCCAGCCTTCCCCAGGGACTCTGGGCGGGCCACTGTGCAAGTGTGTGTGGCAGAGGCCCAGCCAGGTCCCAGGCACGCCACGACAGCCCCTGCCACCTTCTTGCCTTCTGGTTCTGAGTCTCTTTCCTGGCTTTTCTCTCCGCCGTGGGCCGTGGCCACAGCCAGCCCTCTCGGACAGGAGCATGGGAGACCCCAGCTGACCCCAGGTCCCTCCAGCATGGCACAGACCCTCTGGGGAACAGCTCTGGTGTCTACACCTGTCTTCTCCAGCCTGCACAGCAGCACAGCAGGGACTGGGCCACGCGTCTGTGCCCAGCACCCAGCCTGCACAGACGGGGCGGCTGCCTTGGTGTGGGAAGGAGGAGGGAGTGAACGGGACAATGAACGGGAGACAGACAGACAGGGGTGCAAGGCCAGCGGGGCAGTGACCTTGACAGTTCCGTGTCCTGTCCCTTGCAGATGTGCTGGTGGACGGACAGCCCTGTGACTGTGAGGCCGCGGCCTGCCGAGTGGGCGACCCCGTGCGTCTGGAGGTGCGGCTGACCAACCGGAGCCCGCGCAGCGTGGGGCCCTTTGCGCTCACTGTGGCGCCCTTCCAGGACCACCAGAATGGGGCGCGCAACTACGACCTGCACGGCGCCGTCTCCTTCGTGGGCTCTGGCACCCTCCACCTGGACGCGGTGCGTGGCAGTCTGCAAGATCCGTGCAGCCCCTGTGGTCACTGTCTCTTTGTCCCCAGGCCCCCCTAGGTGGAGGGCTCAGCGGTGGGTGAGCCCAGGCTTGTCTGTGCTGACCCTCATTCACCCAAGTTGCCGCAGGACATCACAGGTCCTGGCTGGGACCCGGGATGGTGGGACCAGCCTAGAAGCTTGCTAAGGAGACACAGCGGCTGCAGGTGGCCAAGGATGGTGTCAGACCTGCTGCCAGCCCCGCCCCGGCGCCCTCAGTCCGTGCTCCTGGCCTGCCGTGGCGTGGCCCGCGGTGATGCCCGCACAGCACAGCCCTCAGCCAAGCCCGGATCACCCGCAGAAACGACATCTCATCCCAGCCACGCCCCGGCCTGCCTCAACCCCGACGTGGCCCGGGGAGGGACGTGCTGTGCTCCTTCCGATGCTGGGAGCGACGGCTCAGAGAGGGGCACAGCAGGGAAGCCCTGGGCGGGCCTCCCCTCCCCTGTTGCCCCTGTGTCCAGGCAGGCCCACGGGTCTCCTGGGGGCTTTGGGGCTGCTCTGCTCGGGGCTGACCTCTGTCCCTCCTCCCATAGGTGCAGCCCGCAGGCCAGTCGTCCTGCCTGGGAGCCCTCCTCTTCCTCTACACGGGCGACTTCTTCCTCCACATCCGTTTCCACCAGGACAGCGCGAGCAAGGAGCTGCCGCCCTCCTGGTTCTGCCTGCCCAGCGTGCACGTGCGCGCCCTGGAGGCACCAGCCTGAGCCCCAGGGCAGCCCCAGGGGCCCGGCCTGGCCCCCACCTTCCCACCATGCGGCCCCTGCCCTCGAACCCACCCTTCCTCCCCTTTCTCCTGTGAGCACCCCAGACGCGGCAGCCTCACCCCTCCCGGACTGGCCAGCAGGGCCCCCTACTGCCGCTTGATACTAACCGGACCCCAGCGGGCAGCACCCACCCAGCCCAGGCCTCCCCAGCCCCGCCCCCCACCCGGTCCCTGGACTGTCCCTGTGCCCCGGGGATCGCGGCCCAGCCAGGAGAGAGGAAAGGCAAGCATGAGGGAGGGCCACGGCCTGGTGGGGCCTGGGAGCCTCCCCTGAGCCCCCTCAGACCTTGGGCTCCCCCACGCACCGTCCCCCCCCCCCCCGCACAGGGCTGGCTCTGCTCCCGAGGGCGCCGAGGCGGCCCCAGCCGGAGGGGTGGTGCTGGTCGATGCCGGGCGGGTCCACCGTTTCCCCGGCAGGCAGACCTTGGGCCGCGCCAGCTGCTGTTTCTGGGCCAGGCTGGGGTTGCCGGGGGCTGCATGTGTCCGTGTGTCTGTGACAAGTTCTCCAATAAAGGGCCCGCCTTGCTTCTCTGCGGTCCGCCCACGTCCCTGCATCTGTTTGCCGGCGTGGCCCGGGGCCCGCCCACCCACCCCGTCAGCCCCGGCTCGGGCAGGGCTTCCCATGCATGCAGGACGGCACACAGAAGCCCCGGGACACCCACGGCTGGCACCTGCAGGGTCGGGCCTGTCCGTCCATCCCTTTGACCCCACAGCCCCCCACCCCGTGCCTGCGCTTTTCCGGCCTGGCTCCCCGGCTGCGATCGGAGCCCTGACTCGAGCCCCACTGTGGGCCTCAGCCCCTATGACGGCTCTGGCCATCTTGGGCTCCTGGTTTCTCTCATGAGGTCCACGAATCATCTGCTGCTCTTTTCCATCCCCACAAACATGGGGAGACCGTCCATCCCACTCAAACACTCGGGGAGACTTTGGGCATGACAGCTGCTCCCCCCACCCCGGGCCTCCTCCTCCCTGCTCTCTTCAGGGCCACCTGCCCGCTGGTCCCTGCAGCAGCGGCTGCCCTTCCAGTGGGCATCTGTCCCCACAGCATCAGTGTGTCTGGCACACATCACTCCTGGGTCAGGACCTGGGGCCTTCCCGTTTCCACAAGGTTGCCTGGGCAGCAGGGGTGGCAGTGACTTGCTCTCACGGTCTGTCATCAGGCTGTAGTGGGGCCTGGGTGATCTCCATGAGACCTGTGGGCTCCAGGCAGGGGAGAACTTTCCTGGCCCCACCTCGCAAGTGGCCGCAGGTGTCCACGGGGGGCAGCACCTCCCAGTGCCAGGCGTGGCTGGGACACTCAGCTCCTGCCGTGTGTTCCCCAACTGCTCTGGGCCCAGGGGCACCACCTCCCTCCTAGCAGGGAGGGAAGCAGGGTCTCCAAGTGCCTGGAGCACAGAGTAGGGGACAGTGGGGCGGGACCAGAATCCGGCAGCGTCCACCCCGCTGCTCCAGCCTGTGTCCCCCAGGGGACGTCAGGAGGGGCTGCCTGCTCCCACACGTCCCTCTTCTGAGGATGTGTGTCCAGGCCCCAGGGCCAAGCTGCCCCCTGGGGTTTTGCAGAGGCTCCGGCTGGGAGGGTGAGCAGGGTGGGAGTCTAGCCTCGCCTGGCAAGGCTGAGCCGCCCCAGGGAGGGGCACCATTTTTGGGTGGCACCGAGCTTCTGTGGGGGCTGTGGTGGCCCGGCGCCCCCGGCTCCCTCAGGCTGGGCTCACAGGCTGTGCTCCTCCCAGTGCCCCGCCCTGAGCAGCCTTCCCCGGCCCGCCCGGCCCGGCCCGGCCCGGCCCGGCCCCAGGCCAGGAGGAAGGAGGAGAGCATGGAGCGTCTTGGCAGAGGCCATCCTGGGAGGGTCTTGGTCTCAGTGCCCCCTAGCGAACCCGGAGATGTAATTCTGAGCCCAAGCAGCATATCTGGGAGGAGGGGGGACCCCTCAGGGGGGTGGGGGACCAGAGGTAAGGGAACGAGCAAGCAAGGGAGCATCACAGTGAGAGAACAGCTGCCTCGGCCCCCCGGTCCGGAGGTGGGAGCACGCGATCCCGCCTGCCAGCCAGACCCTAGGGTCCTGGGAGGGAGCAGATGCTGGCCTTGGTGGTCCCGGGGGCCATGGGGCGGTCTAGGGGGTTCTTGTCGGGGCAGATGGGTGTGGAGGCTTGCCCAAAGCCATTTCTGAGACAGGCTGAGTGTCCTGCAGTAAAAATAGACATTCGATCTGCGTCCACACTTCCCGACACGGAGCCCCTGCGTCGCTGGGATTTCCTGGGCGATAGCGGTGTCTTGTGTTCTAACGAGAGGTGGTGGCCAGGAAGACCCAGAATGACCAGATGCTTGGAACTCTCAGCCCTGCCCCCATCATCCAGGGGTGGTTGGGGAGAAAGGGGCCGACGGTTGAGTTAGTGGCTAGTTAGTCGTACCGCTGTGGTGGGCGTCTCTGCAAAATTCCTGAACCGCGGGGTTCAGAGAGCTGAACACACCCACGGCCTAGAGGGTGGTCTCCCCAGGTCCGGGAGACAGACCCTTCCAGAACTCCCCTGTGCACCTCTTCCCTGGGCCGTTCACCTGCATCCTTTGTAACAACCTTTGTAACCAGCTGGTGAGCGCAAGTAGCATTTTCCCGAGTTCGGCGAGCCGTCCTCACAGACCATCAAACCTGAGAACGGGACCCCCAGTTACAGCTGGTGGGCTAGAGGTACAGGTGTCCGCGACTTTCGAAGCGTGTCTTCCGCAGGGGCAGTTTTGTGGGACTGAGCCCTTCACCTAACTCCAGGTAGTTCTTCTCAGAACCGAGTTGACCTGCAGGACACCAGCCAGGATCCAGGTGGGGAACTGGCCGGGGTGGGGACCCCACACTTGGCATCTGCAGGTATTGTGAGCAGAGGACAGGTTCCCTCACTAAGCTAGGAAGGGAACAGGCCTCTGACCCGGGATCCGCTCTCTGGGCCACCGCCCGCAGCCTCCCCCGGTGCAATCAGGGTGGGCGCCGGGGGTGGTGTGTGGTGCCCTGGTGCTCTTTGTCAGCCGCCCGACGCTCGCGGCTCCGTAGGGGAAGCGAGCCCAGGGGGCCCACCGTGGCCGGGGCTGGGAGGGCTGGGACTCAGAGCAGGAGGGACAGCAGAGCCCTTTGCTCAGGCACAGAAGACTGCTACCAGGGCCGCGACACCCTCTGTCCGAGGCTCCTCCGGACAGGGCCAGGCCTGCCTCATCCCCCTTCCTGGACGCGCATCCACGGAGACCGGGTGGGCAAGCCCGCTGCTGGGGGGGCCGCGTCCGGGGACAAGTGCTGGCCCGGCCGCTTCCTCGGCTCATCGCCTGGGGCGTCTGGGTTCTCAGGAGCTGAGGCAGGTGCTTACTCAATGGCCAGTCGGCCCCTTGGCCACAGTCTGTGCCTTGTGTCCCCAGGCAGCAGGAGGTCCCGTCTGTGGTGTCCGTTCCGTGCATCTGTTCCAGGTGAGTCACCCTGACAGGTAGGGGCCACGTGAGGCTGTTCATCCTCAGCTCGTGTCCAGAGACGCTTCCAGAAGGACACGAAACAATGCCCCGGCTGCCACTGCTGACGCTGGGGGCCGCTTGCCCCGGGCCAGGCAAACAGGAGGTAAAGAAGGGCCTGGCCTCGGGCCCAGTCCGAGGAAGGAGCCCAGGAGCCTACCGGGCTTGACTGGGTTCCACTGGAGGCCGCGTTGCCAGCCGGGAGAGTGGCACCTGCCCCAGCCGGCCCGCTGTGAGGGCCGTGGGGCCTGTAGGTGGGCCCGTGGGCCGGCGCGTGGGCCCATCAGTGGGAGCCAAGCCGCGGAGCCCACGGTCGCGGTGGAGGCCCCTGGGGAAACTAAAGGGCTGGCTGGCTGGGTCTGTGGGGCAGGAGGATCAAGGAGGGCTTCCTAGAGGAGGTGGCCTGGAGGTGCGGGGCAGGAGGAAGGGATCCTAGCAGTGCGGAGGGCTGAGCACTGGGGCAGAGACCAGACCGCTCCTCTCAGCTACGGGGGACTCACGGGCCTGTGCTCTGCTGGGCCAGGACCCAGGAAAAGGTGATGGATGACCGTGGTGGGGGGGGCGTGGAGGAAGGGGTTGGGCTCTGCTTGGGGTCAGATGGGGGACATGACCCTGACCTTGCCTCGGTTCACCGGGGAGCAGATGCAGGAAGAGGGCGCAGAAGGAACAGCGCGTCCCGGGAGGCCCGGCCCAGAGCAGCGGGCAGATGCGTGTGCACACTTAGTGTGACAGAAAGTGCATGGCCTCAGGGCCTGAGGGGGGCAGGGACTGCCCAGGAGGCATGTGGGGGCCCCGGGGCAGGTGAGGTGCTCCCGGAGAGGAGCCGCTGGAGCCCAGCAGAGAGGCCAGGCCAGGAGACGAGAGTCTGGAACCAGATGGCCCAGGAGGGAGAGCAGGGGGGCTGTGGCGGGGGGTGTTTAGGGCTGGAGCCTGGTGGGCCCGGGGGCCGGGGCTGTCGGCCACTGCCCGCTGCTCCTCGTGGCCCCGCAGCCCGCCCCGCAGCGCACAGCCTGTGCTCCAGCCGCCCGGCATTTTCTTCTCAGTCCCCACGCCTGTTCGGCCTTGGGGCCCAACTGTCCTCTCTTCCCGGATGGCCGCTCTGCCCACGGGCCTCCCGGGGCCCCTTGCCCCTCGCTCTCAGCCCCACATCGCCTCCCCTGAGGGGCCTGTCCCGACAACCTCCTCTCGGCGGAGGAAGTGGCCCCGTCTGGAGTGAACTCTGCTCACTTGTGTCGTGTGTTCCGTCCTCTGCGGGAATGCGAGCCCCTGGGGAGTGGCTGGCAGGTGGGGGGCCCTGGGTGGGAATCGGCCGTGAGCCAGCCCCAGCCTGGGGGCCATGCGGTGCAGAATGGGCCGAGCATGAAGCCCGGAGATCAAACAAAGCTCCAGCGTCTCCTTGCTGTGTGACCACGGGCTGGCCACTCCACTTCTCTGAGCCTGGCTCTCTCTCCTGTACCGGGGCGGTGACAATGCCTCCTTCAGTGGGGGGTTGAAGGTTGCATCTAAAGATGCTGGAACAGTGGGGGTGGGGCTGGGTGCCCAGCAGACATTTGTTGAATGAAAGAATGAGCACAGCCACTCACCAGCCCTCTCAGCCCTGCCCCCGTGACATGTGTGGCCTTGGCGATGCCCCGTCACCTCCCTTGGCCCCAGTGTCCTGCTCTGCAAAGTGGGATCTACCCCATTTCAGCCTCCTAATCCATCGCCCACAGGCACAGAAGACGTGGGGCTCTTCCAAGGGTCTCCCGGCCTCCTGGATGCTCTGTGTCATCCGGGGGCCTCTGCAGCAGGCGGGACCCCACACGGCCCCCGCATGAAGAATGTCGAGCAAAATCAGAGGGGATGCTCTTTGGTCTGTATTTATCTAACTCCCTCCCCCACCCCACACACACATAGTCAGTAAAGAGGCCACAGGAGGGGGAAGGGGAAGTTAGGGCACGATGCTGGGCCTGGGTCATCGGGGCCCTCAAGACAAGTAGACCCCAGGCCATGCATCTGCGCTCTGTAGTATCCTGAGTGGACTGGGCTGCGGGCTCCCAAGGACCCACGCGCCCCAATGGAGCGGGGCAGACGGGAAGTCGGGAGAGAGGAACCAGGACAAAGTGCTCGCTCGAGCCCACAGCAGGCGAGGCGTGTCTTCCTGCAGCAGCCCTTGTTGAACAGAAATTCGCAACAACCTAAATGACCATTAGTGGGGCTGCACAGGTCCCGTGCACCTGCTGGGACGAGGCCAGCCGCGCCTGGAGGTCCCTGCGCAGGCGGCGTGGCCCTGGTGGCTGACGCCGATGTCTGCGGCCGCCCCCCCCCACCCCGGGCCAGGCAGACAGTCCACCGCCCACCCACGAACCATGACTTCTGTGCATCAAAAACGCTCTAGAAAAACATGTTTCAGAGGTGGAAGGGATACGTGCCTCCCTTAGAATCGTGGCCTCCTTTGGGGTCGGAAGAGACTTTCGGAATGGGGTGCGGGTTGGGGCACTTTAGTCCCCTTGCACACGCTTCACGAGGATATGGGGGGGAGACAGAGGTGTGACAGAGACAGAGATGATGGTGTTAAAGGACAAGATGTGAGAGGGACGGGGAGAGACGGTGGGGATATGAAGACGGACATGAGAGAGGCGAGACTGAAGCCCAGGAGAGTCATTCCAAAGAACAGACAGCGCCGGCGTCCCACCGGCGGGCGTACTGGCAACTGTCATTCTTCTTTGACTTTCTCTGCGTTTTCAGTGTCCATCAACAAACCAAAACTTCACAGCAGTTGCCGGGGAAGATACTGAAGAGAGACACCTTGAAGGGCAGGAGACGATGATGTGTTTTTGGAGGAGGGGACGTCAGAGATAACCAGGCACCCTGAAAAGTGGCCCAGCCAGAGCCTGTGCTCCCATGCCCCCGCCCCTCCCACCGTCAGAATGCCCCCCACGGTAAGAAGTCAGAGCTTTGTCGTGGGGTCCGTGGGAGCCAGGGAGCCCTGGGAGGCAGGTTGCTGCTTGCTGGTCTTCACATGGCCGAGTCATTCCAGTCGTGGAGCTCCGTTACCCATCGATTCCCACCCAGACTGGCCCTCCCACGAATCGGCAGTTCCAAGTCTCACTCCCTAAATGCCTTCCTCAAACCTCAAGTCATTGCTAAGTTTGAAAGTTGTCCTACATAGCTAGCACCGCTGCTACCCCATACCCGGCACCTTACACGAGTAAACACATCCTTTCTGAAGGAATTCATGTTTGTCCCACAAATTCCCAAGGGTTCCTACGAGGAAAAAGAATAAGTCAGTGTTAAAGTTGTCATGTACAAAAGGAATTGTAGCATCAGGTATGAGAGCCAGAAGAAATAAAACTTAGACTTGATGAAAGAAATCAATGATTGGTTTTATCACACAGAGACTATAAAGTAAGTATGTTTAATATGTTATGAAAAGTAAAAAAAGATTAAAATGAATAAAGATTGAAAGCATCATAAAATAGTCAAATGGAGCTCCTATAACTGAAAAATAGAATTAAAATGAAATGCTTGATGAATAGGTTGAAGAGCAGATTAAACCCAGCTCAGAGGAGAACAGGTGAATGAAAGAGCTGAGCACATTATAAAACATGGAGCCACAGGGGCGCCTGGGTGGCTCAGTGGGTTAAGCCGCTGCCTTCGGCTCAGGTCATGATCCCAGGGTCCTGGGATCGAGCCCCACATCGGGCTCTCTGCTCCGCAGGGAGCCTGCTTCCCTTCCTCTCTCTCTGCCTGCCTCTCTGCCTGCTTGTGATCTCTGTCAAATAAATAAATAAAATCTTAAAAAAAAAAAAAAACAACAACAAAAACAGAAAACAGGCAGCCACAAGGACCAGAAAGCATGAAAGAGACTGAAGAAAACACGGAGACCTAAGAAAGCAGAGAGAGAAGCTCTCACATATGTCTAATCAGAGTTTCTGGAGAAGGCAGTAAAGAAAGTAGAGAAAAGGCAGTATTCAAAGAGATCATGACTGAGAACTCAAAATGAGGAAGACAAAAATTCCACATATTGAAGAATCTCAACAAAATCCAAGGAGCATAACATTTAAAATATACAATAGGCACATCGTAATACAACTTCAAAGACCAGACGCCAAGGGATAATTTAACAGGAGCCACAAAGACAAGACAAATTACCTTAAAAAAAAAAATTTACCTGATAGCGGACTTCTCATTAGCAAAATCAAAGTTCAGAAGTCAGTGGAATAATACCTGAGAATGTGTGAAGTAGCACAAATACTTTTCAATGGGTGAAATAATATTTTCATATTAAAAAAAATAGGGCTTTCCAGCACCAAAACCTCATTAAAGGGAGCTCTGAAGAATGAACTCCAAGCAGAAATTGACACCAGAACAAAGTCAGAGATGCCATAAAGAAACAATAGATGAGGGGCGCCTGGGTGGCTCAGTGGGTTAAGCCGCTGCCTTCGGCTCAGGTCATGATCTCAGGGTCCTGGGATCGAGTCCTGCATCGGGCTCTCTGCTCAGTGGGGAGCCTGCTTCTCTCTCTCTCTCTCTCTGCCTGCCTCTCCGACTACTTGTGATTTCTCTCTGTCAAATAAATAAATAAAATCTTAAAAAAAAAAAAAAAGAAAGAAAAGAAACAATAGATGAAGTGGCCCAAACATGAGTATATCTAAGTAAGCATCTACTGTGTGAATAATAATCATGGGTGTGGAGTTCACTCATAATAGAATTAACATATACAGCAAAATAATACACAAATGTTGGGAAGGGGATGATCACAATCAAAGTGTTCTAAGGTGTTTTAACTTCAATTTCAAGGATTTAGGATGAGGGTAAATATACTGCTTAACTTAGATTTAAGCTTTGGTGTTTTAAACATGGAAATTCTGGGGTAACCTTTGGGAAAACGAGAAATACTATGGGCAATTTCTAAGCAGGACACTCTAAAAGGAATTTAGAAAGCACAAGTATTCAGTCCAAAAGGAGGCAAAAAGGGAACGAAAAAGGGCCCCAGAAAGAAACGAAAGTGGCACCACAAAACCACAACAATGATAGTATCCTCATATTACAGTTGGGAAAAATGAGACACACAGCAGTTAGGTAACAGAAGTGATTATAAGGTAAGTTACAGAAATAAAGTACAACTATACCCCAGATAAAAGGCTACACAAAAAGGAAAAGGAAGAGAAGTACTAGAAAAATACCAATAAAAGAAAATTTAAAGCCAAAAATAAATTACTTCTAGAGATAAAGACAATGACATCATGATGATAAAAGTGATAACTCACCAGGAAGCTATAATAACTCTAAATGCAACCAATAATATAGCCTCAAATACATAAAGCAAAATGTGATAGAACAACAAGAAGTTGTTGTTCTATACGAACATCTGTCTGTAATGGAAAGATCAAGAAAACAAAGTGTTAAATGTAGAAAATTTGAAAAATTCAATCAATAGACTTTATTTAATAGATTTATGTAGAACACTTCACTCAACAGATATAGAGAAACCTTTTTTATCAAGCATGTGTGTCAAAATTTGCTTTATGGCCCAGTATACAGTTGAAGGACTGTTATCACATTAAGACATTCTCTGAACCCAATATACTTAACTTAGAAATCAATTACCAAAAGATGATCATAAAAGTCTCGTGTATTTGGAAATTAGGATACTTACAGTTATCTCAGAGCTGAAAGAAGGAATTACACAGAAAAGTAAGAAGTATTAAGTTGAACAATAATGAAAGTATATACCAAAAGTTCTGTGATAGAGATAACCTAGGGATGTTTTATAAACTTAGTGCTTGTATTCTAAAGAGGGAAGCGTACAACTTAATGAACTAAGCACCATTCCTAGGAGCTGAAAATGATGGTGGAAAAGATCAAAGAAGATAAAGACAAAAAAAAAGACAAAAAAGATAAGATCATAAATTAATAAAAGAAGAAACACATAATAACAAAAAGCCAAATGTTGCTTCTTTTTTTTTAAAGATTTCATTTATTTATTTGACAGAGAGAGATCACAAGTAGGCAGAGAGGCAGGCAGAGAGAGGGGGAAGCAGGCTCTCCACTGAGCAGAGAGCCCGATGCGGGATTCAATCCCAGGACCCTGGGATCATGACCTGAGCCAAAGGCAGAGACCTTAACGCACTGAGCCACCCAGGTGCCCCCCAAATGTTGTTTCTTGAAAAGGCTAATAAAATTGAGAAATCCCTGGCTAGATTAATTTTTTAAAAAGGCACAAATAACCACCTTACAAATAAGAGGAGACATCAGATACTTCAGACAAAAATAGGATATTACATTATGAAAAGCTTCATACCAATGAACTTGAAAACATAAATGAAATATACATTTTGTAGAGAAATGTAATAAGAATTGAAATTTATGATAATAATAATTAGGCTGAATAATCCTAAAGCCATTAAGAAAGCAAATTCGTAGCTTAAAAAACTGTCCCAAAATGAAAATCCAGGCCCAGATGGTTTTTACCAATAAATTCTAGTTCAAGGAACAAAACATTCCAAAGATACACAAAATATTTCTGAATGTGGGGAAAGAGGAAAAACACTCATATATTTTTTATGAGGCTTGTATAACCTTGATACCCAAATCTGACAAAGATAGCATGAGAAAAGAACATTTCAGCCTCAATCACACATCGACGCAGATGCAAAAATTGAAATCTAAATGTTAGCAAGCAGATTAGTGATAATATGAAGAAGATAAGCATATTATGACCCAAGTTGCATCTACCAGAGAATGCAAGGTTGGTTTTGCATTGGTGAAGATATTATGAATTCACCACATTAAATGAAAGAAGGAAAATCATACGATCATTTGTATAGATGTGGGAAAAATGTTTGATAAACGTTAACATTCTTTCATGACTTTAAAAAAAAAAAAAAAAAACCCCAAGCCCTTCCAAAACCTCTTAGCAATTTAGGTCTAGAAGACAGTTTCCCTAACCTGATAAAAGGATACCTAAAAAAGCTATACAGACAGCAAGCCTTACTCCTAATGCTGAAGTATTGCACGCACCCTGTGGTCAGAAACAAAACAAGGATGCCCATTATTGCCACTTCTGTTCGACACTGTGTAAGTGGTCCGTGTCGGCACAGTCATGTGAACAAAAGAACGGAGTAAGGGGCATAAAGACTAGAAAGGAAACAAAACTGCCACCATCGGCACATTGTATCATTGGTCACACAAAAAATCCTAAAGGATATTCAGATTTATCAGAATTAATAAGTGCTTAGCAAAGATGTCAGATATGAAGTCAATATAGAAAAATCCACAGCATTTTTGTACCATAGCAACAAACAGCTAGAAAATGAAGTGATCAAATTTACCATTGGTAGAACTACAACAATATATAGAGAATCTATGGCAGGCAGGATAGTGGCCTTCCATGATGTCCATGTCCTACTTCCCAGAATTATGTGAATATATTGGGTTATATGACAAAGAGGAGTCATGGGTACAGATCAAATTAAAGTCTCTAATCACTCAACCTGAAAATAGGGAGATTATCTTGAAATATCCAGGTGGGCCCAATGTATTCAGAAGGATCCTTAAAAGGGGAAGAGGGACACGAAAGACAACCAGAGAGCTGGTGTCTTGAGAAGAATTTAGCCTGATGTTCCCGGCATTGAAGATGGAGGAAAGAGCCAAGAGCCAAGAGGTGCCTCAGTCTTAGAAGCAAGGAAACGGATTCTGCCCTAGAGCCTTCACAAAGGACACAGTCCTCCAATAGCTTGCTTTTTGCCCACTGAGACTCAGTTTTGAATTCTGACCTCCAGACTATAAGATAATAAATTAGTTTTGTTTAAAGCACTACGTTTGCAGTAACCTGCTACAGGAGCAACAGGAAAATAATTTTTTAAAAAAGATAAAAAGATAAGAGAGAAAAATAAAAAGAGTAAATCATTTCTTTTATGTGCAAGACCATTATGGAGAGAAGAAATTTATTAGAAGATCTAAATAAATGTGGAACCCTCTGGCTCATAAAGATATAAATTCTCATTAAATTGATTTATAGGACCAACATAAGCCCAATAAAAATATTCACAACATTTTTTGGTGAAACTTAGCAAGTTGATTTTGAAATTTATTTAGAAATGCAAAGGCCCAGTAATAACCAACATACTTTTGAAGAATACGGCAAAATGTATTATGATACAAAATAAATAGAGACTGCAGAAAAGAAAAATGGATGAACGGAAATCCCCAGAAACAGACCTATGCACATACGGACACATGATGTGTGAAATGTTGCTGCCACATACCACTAGAAAGAGACAGACTTTTCCTTTAATTGTGCTGGGAGAACTGAGTAGCCACAGCGAGAGACATCAGACCCTACTACAAACCATACACAAGAATCTGTTGCAGGTTAAGACCTAAATGTGAAAGGCCAGGGATAAAATATTTAGAAGACATTATAGATATCTTTATGATGTTAGGGTAGAGATGGATATCCTAAATAAGCCACGGATATTACAAGCCATAAAAGTGATAAATGTTACTATATTAACATTAAGAACTTTTGTTCATAAAGTGGAAAGACATGTCACAAACTGGGAGAAGTATGAGGAGGTCTGACACCGTAAGGAGATTTTTCAACCTGGACATAATATAAGTCACTTATGCTCACAACCCATTGAGAAGAACAAGTTATATGGCCCCACCTGACGGCATCTGGGGCACATCTCCGCTAGGGAGGAGGGCAGAATGGGATAGAGTGGACACCAGAAGTCTCTACCACTCCCAGTAAAGCTGGACTGGTCATACCAGATGACCCAATGATGCTGCTAGCAGGTTCCCCTATTAATGAATATTCAGTGGCTTGTTCAACATGAGCCATGTGCCAGAATGTTTATAGTGGGTTTGTTCGTAATAAGAAAGAGGGACATAGATCCATATGTCACATTAAGAATGGAATGTGTCAGTGTGTTGTGGCCTGTTTGGACGGCGGGATATGTGCGATGGTGAGTACGCAGCAGCAGAGACACACTTCGACAACGTGTTGATGGAAGGAAGAGAGCAACCGAAGAACACACGCATTCTTATTCTAATTACACGACGTCCCCAAAGCAAGTAAAACCCTGTATTTATTGAGGAAACATACATAAATTGTTAAAAAAAAAAAAAAAGACAAGTGAATAATTGACACCAAATTTAGTATAGATTCTGTCTGGATAAGGAAGAAGGATGAGGTTTGGGGGGCAAACG
The DNA here is from genome assembly GCF_011764305.1 of Mustela putorius furo. Classification (NCBI taxonomy): domain Eukaryota; kingdom Metazoa; phylum Chordata; class Mammalia; order Carnivora; family Mustelidae; genus Mustela; species Mustela putorius. The sequence continues at coordinate 37,902,504 of NW_025421322.1, read as the reverse complement.
GGGGCTGGGGGGTCAGGTATGCTCCATTTCTTCACCTGGGCAGTGGACACTTAACTATATGCCTCTCTCCAAAAATTGAGATGTTCAATTCAGGCCTGCGTGACGAGAATTGTCAAAGACATGGCTTTCGGTTAAAAAAAAAAAGGAAGATCCTTTGGCACCGATTCAGCAAACCAATAAAGAATTCTTCCCTTCTTCCACCTTTAGAATTGAGTTTCCCATTTCTAACCTGCTGATTAATCACCGTATGTGCCTGGCAACCGCCCAGGCCAGCTCCCTGAACACGGGTGAAGCCGGAGCCGTAGGACAGGAGTGCCTTCAGCACTGTGGACAGCGACCAACCGCGGGCCCCGCACGGAGCGGCAGAAGGAAGGTCTTCCAAGTCAAGACTCAGCCGACCCCCCAGCTGGTGGCCACGCCTTAAATGGAACCCAGGCCTCCTGGTGCCTAATCCAGTGTTTGCTCCGCTGCCCCTGGCTTTGGAGAAAAGGACTGGGGAAAAGGACTCCTCCGCGAACCAGAAAGTCACTGGGGGGACAACCACATGTGACTTCCATGTATGCCACTGAGACCTTGGGCTTAGCAGTCAGTCCAGCAGGAGTTCGGTCCAGATGCCCTCCGAGTGCTCTGCAAGTCACTGCAGCCGTCCAGGCTTCCATGTCCGTCAGTCCCCACCCCACAGCAGTGCTCGGAGCATTCAACGCTATTAAACGTATCACACACTCAGTCATGCAGTCTCGTGTGCACCGGTGCTCACTTAAACGCAAGAAAATTTCCTTAACCTTTCCCCCTCGGTAGATTTCAAATCAGAAAGGAACTGATTTTATGGTGAAACAACACTACTCTTCAGAGTCTGTTTCGGAAATAAGCCCCATAAATTTCCATATAAAATCTTGGCATCTGCTAACAATGTCTTACTTCTCTTAGTTTTGTCCAGTCCTATTTACTTTACTCTGTCACACCAAGAGGTGCTCGGAGAAGAGGGAACCAGATGCCTGCAACATGTCACTGGTGCGAAGGGTCCTCAACCATACATCTGATTTCCAAAAGAAACCCGAAGGGTAACATACTCTACTTCCTACTAATCGCTAGATTCTATCTGCTGGTGTTTTATTTCGAAATTTTTACCTGTACTCTTAAAAGGCCATTGGCCTTTAGTTCCCCTTATTTTGTATTATTTGATTTGAAGTTATTCTAGATGCATGGAATGGGTAAAGGTTTTCCCTTCTATCTTTTTATATGGCCTGAGATAGTTTAAACAGCACTGAAATCATTAGTTCTTCAGGAATTAGATACCACTCAGCTGTGAGCCCAGCTGCTTGTGGTGCGTTTTTACTGAGAGACTGCCAGTCACCTTCTAATCTCTTATATGGTAATTGGTCTATTAGAATTTCCCATTTTTTTCTTGGACTGATTTTAGTAATTTACTTTTACCAGGAAATCACCCATTTCCCGAAGGTTTTCAATTTGTTATCACAGAGTTGCATAAAATATTCTCTCGTAATTATTTTGATCTCCCTGTACCTGTAGTCATCCTGGTATGTCTGCCGGCTCCTTCCGAATCTGGCCCAACTTCACTTTCTCTCTTTATTCTCCATTATTGGACTCACGAATGCTTTCAGAAAAATTTCATTAGCCATTTCAAAGAACAAGCTTTCGCATTTACATAGTCTTTCCACTATTTAAAAATGTTTCCTATTTTGTCAATTTCGGTTCTTATCCTTATGAATTGCCTCTTTGTTGTTTCTTTTCCTGGTTTCTAAACATGTTGCTGTATTCAGACTTCCGGTTCTAGTGAAGACGTCTCGGGCTGTGTGCGTCTCAGCTTGGTTTCTGCCACTTGTCTGCTTTAGTGTGAAGTGTCTTTGTCTTTGCTTTCCAGATAGTGTGCGATTTTTCCTTCAACTTGCTCTTTGATCCAAGAGTTCTATAGGAACGTTTTAAATCTGCAAGTAAAGTGTTTTCCAGTCCCTTTTGATCACTTACTTCTACTTGTATTGGATATAATCAGAGCATGAGGTGAAAAACTGTTCGTATGTTCTTAAGTTAGGTAAAATTTTCTTGGTGGCCTATTATATACTGGTTTTAAAAAAAAATACATACTGATTTTTATTAGTGGCCTTTGACAATGTATGAAAATGCATTCACTATTTGAGAACATGTGTCCATATATATGATTTATATCTCATTAACATTATAAATAATTTTAACATAGCATATATTAATTATAGAATATATAATAATTATATAATTATGCAATATTATAATTCTATATTATATATATTTGCATTTATTTATCTGGTGTTATTAGTCTGTCATTTTAAAATTCCTCATGTACAGGAAAACAGAGAGACAAATATATACTATATACCCATCACTATTGAATAACTGTGCATTCTACCATATTTGTTTTATTTGCCATATTTGCACTGGGGTGTTTAAAGTATGGGTTTCATGGCATTTCACCCCTGGATAGCTGAATTTGCCTCTTTAATAAAGACCGAGTCTTCTCCAAATAATCATGGCACCATTCCTGCACATGAGAAAATTATAGTGATGTTCTCTGACCTTCTAAAATTCCATCTACACTCAAATTTCCCTAATTGTTCCTCAAATGACTTTTTAAAATCTAATTTGTTCAGACTAGGATCTAATCAGGGGCCATATAATACGTTAGACTTCTCCTTAATTTCCAACACTTTTGTCCATTTCTAATAGAGATGTGCCAGTATCTCTCACTCCAGGAGCCTGTTCCTAATGGGCTTTGCTATGTATACTCCGCTTTATACCTTTTTTTCTGATATAGGCTCATGGCTATATATATCACGTTATTGTATAATATTCTACCGTATCACATATAACTATTTTTAACTTTTTTGAGATTAACATCTGCCAGTCCTACTTTATTTTAATTTGTTTTATCCTTGCAAATATTTTCCCAACAGTTCATTTAAACCATTTAACGTATGCTTTCGTTTCAGGTGTACGTCTAATAAACCACGCGTGACTGACTCGGTTCCTTCCCTCTGCTCTTTGTTGAGTCCGGTGTGACAGTGCCTTTCTTTTACTGGGAGCCTTCAGTCCTTTCTAGTCAAGAAATAACTCTTGCACTTAATGTAATTTTACGGTAGTCTGTTGGTTATTTCTTCTGCAACACGGTTTCTCATTTTTGACGCTTTGATCAAGCTCCTGTTCCTCCCGTTTTTCCCCTTATTAATTTGCAAGTCCCTACATATGCCTTCTGTTCGGCTCTGCACTGAACTTTGTGCCCCCTCGAAACTCCTGCGTAGAAGCCCAACTACTTACTGTGGCTGCATTTGGAGCGGGTCCCTGAGAGCACAACTAAGTTTAACTGAAGTCTTGAGGGCGGGGCCCCGATCAGACAGGGTCAGTTTCCTGGTAAGAAGAGACGCAGAGTGCTCTCTCCCCCTTGCCTCCCCTCAGCGCCTGCGCAAAGAAGAGGTCCATGAGCACACAGCAAGATGGCGGGCATCTGCAAGCCAAGAGACAAAACCCAAGTCCGTGTGAGCTCTACCTCGCCAGCCCCTTGATCATGAACTTCCAACCTCCAGAACTGTCTGTTGTTCACACCCCCCAGTCTTGGTATCTCGTCACGGTGGCCTGAGCAGACACTGAGACCCCTTCCCTTGCCCCGGTGGCCACCTTATCTTCCCTGATTGTACAACCAGACACAGATTTCTCTACCAGTAGCTAAATATAAGACGACAGCTATTTCACACAATCAGATGTTCTATTTTTCCCCTAATTACTTGTCCTCGGTCCAATAAGATGACACTTCTAGAATTCTTTTATTTTCTTCCTCTCCTGTCCCCGTCAAAGATGAGATCCTCGGAAAGTTTATTCTTTCCCCCGCCCATAACTTGCAGAGGTTGCTGAGCTGGGACTTTTATAAATAGACTGCCGTTAGGGTTTTTGCTCCCAGTAGGGACCTTCTATTCCAGGAACCCTCATTAAGCACTTGGACGACACAGTCCAAGACGGGGCTACCCTTATTCGTGTTGATCTAAGGGACCCACATGTCACGGTCCACTGCTCACCACCGTGTCTTTCCCTTTTCCTGTTTCTTCATTTTGTGGGCTCTGCGCTTTCTCACTTTCTTTTGGGTTCCAGTCTTCGTTGAGTCTTTTCCTTGCATGAGGGACGAACACGGACTCAGGAAGCGCTCTCAGACGCCTTCCTTTTGCGAGCGTCAGTGAACACCGGTCTGGGGGCAGGGTTCTCGGGCAAAGGTCTTTTCTGGGCATGAGGTTGGCCTGAACCCCCAGGCTTGGCCATGTGGCATGCCTCGGTCAACAAAACATGTTCAGAAATGATGTGGGGCATTTCTGGGCAGAATTTTTTGGGACCACGGCAAGGTCTGTCGGAATCCCATCCCCGTCGGGGATCTTGGAGGCCCCTGGCAGGGGAGAACGTCTGTCGGCCGGGGTCTCAGAGGGACCTCAGTGAGTGGTTACCTGTCGACTCACCTGAGCTAGAAACAAGCCACTGATTTCTTAATTAAAAAAAATTTCTTGGCACGGCTATGTTTTAGTCAACTCAAGCTGGTACAAAATTCCCCAGACTGGGGCACTTAAGCCAGACATTTACTCTCACATCTGGGGAGGCTGGAAGTCCGTGATCAGGATGCCAGCAGATTCAGTTCCTGGAGGGTTCTGTCCCTGGCAGTGGTGTCCTCACATGTCAGGGAGAGAGTGACTCTGGTCCCTTCGTCTCTTCACGAGGTGTCTAATCCCATTGTGGGGCCCTGCCCTCCTGGGCTCGTCTAAATCTGATTACTTCCCAAAGGTCCCACCTCCCAATACCATCACACCTGGCAGGGGCTGCTTAGGGCTTCAACACGGAATTGGGGGAGACAGAAACATCCAGTCCATTCCACGCTGTGTGATCCATCCCATCCAGATAGGTCCAGAGACGGCTAGGACAGGGGCACGCTCTCTCCTGGGGTATAACCTTTCCTTCCTGTCTGGCTCCGAGTCCCCTTAGATGCTCTCATTTTCCTTTGTCAGCTCTTTGGGGGCTCAGATACGACTGCAGATGCCCCTGTGCTCATCTGAAGCCCCCCCACCCCCAAGAAGCAGATGCCGAGATGCACTTGAACACACAGGACAGTTGTTACTGGGCAGGACGCCTGTGAGCAGAAATGGGGAGACATCGGAGAGAGTCAGCCCCAGGCAGAGCTGACCCCGAGGGAAAGAGGAAAGAGGGAAGGAAGGGGGGACAGGAGGCCAAAGATCCAGCATCCTGCCCAGAAGCGGCAACAGACTGGAGGTGGCGAGAGGCCTGACCCCAGGCCATGGCCCAGACACTCTCCCGCATGCTCCCCGTGACAGCTGAGAGACGCACCCGCTGGACACGCTGCAGGTCAGGGGGGCCGAGCATGGGCCGCACGAGAACGGAAGAGGGTGGACGCGTTCGGGGCTGAGCCGGCGACAGTGTTGCTGGCGATGACCCAGGGATGCCGGCAGGAGCCCAGCGCCTCGGTCTGTGACATGGGAAGGCCCGGACCTCACCTTGGCAACCTCCAGGACCCGGACCAGGAACTGGCCCAGCAGATGCTCCGTGGAGCTTTGTGTCCAGAAAGAACGAACAAATCTAGCTCTGTTCTGTTCCCGATCATCTCAGACTCTAGGGTCAAGGCTAGAAGAGACAAGACTCTGGGGTGGACACCAAGGAGGGCTCCCCAGGACCCACCCGGCCATCGCCCCCCACCTTCTCGCTGACCTCCCCCGGGCTCTCTTTCCGCGTGGCCTCCCCCCCCCTCTCCTTCTGTTCGCTGCCTGGGTCTCCTGCTGCTGCCTGCCCCCTGCATGGTTCCGGAGCCCCCAGGACGGTCATGTGGGAGCCCTCGTGCCCCTGTGCTTGAAGAAGAAGCAATAGCTTATGAGCGAGGGATGTTCAAGAGGAGAAACAGAGACACAATCAGCCCCGCGTCCTCCAGGGCTCACCTGGGCCGGGCACCCTGCCAAGAAGACCTCATCCCCATCTCACGGTCGGGGCAACAGACTCACGGAAGGGAGAGATCCGAGGGCAGACAGCCGGGAGATGGTGAAGCCAGGATTCCAGTCCGGGGTCATCAGACTCCAAAGCTCACGTGTTTTGCACTAGCTCTGCGTAAGTTCGGAGACGGCGCCCATCACCCTCGCACGGACCGGCCAGGAGCCTTCGCTCCGCCCATTCGTCAAGGGAAGGGCCCAGGGGTCAGAGCGCAGGCAGTGCTGGTCGTACCACTGCCTCCGCCCCCCACCCACTCCCTTCGACTGGCACCAGCCTCGGGGGGCAGCTGTCCGTGTTTCCCAGGCCTCAGTGCCGAGATGCTGCTGACGTCCCTGCCGGGGAAATCCTTAGGATTTGGGGATTTGGTCTTCTTTGGTTTTATTCTATTTTCTATTTCTACTTTTTAGAGTTTGTGCAACAAGTATTATCCGTGATCAAGAATAAGTAAATAAATAAAGGGGCGCCTGGGTGGCTCCGTCAGTTCAGGGTTTGCCTTCAGCTCAGGTCCTGATCCCAGGGTCCTGGGATCAATCCCCCATTGGGATCCCTGCTCAGAGGGGACCCTGCTTCTACCTCTGCCCCTTCCCCCTGCTCGTGCTCTCTCTCTCTCTCTGCCTATGACAAATAAATAAATAAATAAATGAAATCTTAAAAACAAACAAACAAAAAGAATAAATAGGGCTCCTGGGTGGCTCAGTCATTAAGCGTCCGTCTTTGGCTTGGATCATGGTCCCAGGGTCCTGGGATTGAGCTTGAATCGGGCTCCCTGCTCTGCGGGGAACCTGCCTCTCCCTCTCGCATTCCCTCTGCTGTGTTCCTTCTTTCACGGTGTCTCTCTCTGTCAAGTAAATAAATAAAATCTTCAAAAAAAGAATAAATAAATAAATAAAAGGGACAGAATGATTTTGAAAAAATAGTGATTCAACCCGCACCGTTGACGAGATGAGGGCGTCAGCACAGGGGCAGGGGCAGGGATGTTGGGAGCCGGGACTCTGCAGGAACCACCGTGTGTCTGCAACGCTTGCCGGTGCTGCAGGAACCACCGTGTGTCTGCAACACTTGCCGGTGCTGCAGGAACCACCGTGTGTCTGCAACCCGTGCCGGAGGCCCGACAGCACCGGACCCTGCAGTGACTGCGCTCCCGCCCTCCGCTTACCCCCAGACACTCCCGGTGCCCTGTGAGCAAGAGAGGCTCGGCAGTGGCCTCTGACGGGCGGGGGACGCAGCTGGGCTCCCCAGCCCCAGTCTGCCGCCTTCAGAGTCATCAGAGCTGGACTCATGATTGCGTTAATTGGCCGTCCTTTTCCTGAGGTCCTTTCCCCCTCCAGGTCAGAGAGCTCCCCAGGCCCGGGGACCCTGTGCTGACGATGCCCCCCACCCACCCAGTGGGGAGTTAACATGGCTCCGTTCTGTCCACACAGTGCATGTGAGGCTTCTGAGTCACTTCCACAGCCCACGAGAATCCTCATGGTCTGGCCCTGTCTCCCATCCTGTTGGGGGCCTCGGAGTCATCATCTCTGATCTCATCTGGGCCACCTTCCCCCAGGGACCACATTCTAGCTATGCTCATTTTCTTGCTCTTCCCCAAAGAAGCCAAACCCCTTCCACTGACCCCAGGGCCTTTGCATCAGCTGTTTCCTCTGCCAGGATGCCCTCCCCTGAATAGCAGCACGTCATTCCGTGTCTCAGTTCAAATGGTGTCTGCTCAGGGAGGACATACTTGACCCCCACAACCAAGTGTCCTCTGCCCACCCCACACGGTGCTGTCGCATGTTTTCTCATCGTCCTCCAGCTTCACCCGGCTGCTTCCCCAGGTTTGTGGTGGTTCACTCTCCCTGTAGGACATGCTCCAGGACAGTAGGGGCCTTGCTGTTGGCTCTCCCACCCCCTAGAAGGCTCTGGAGACAAGACTGGATCGCTGAGCTGTGTAGACTGCCCTAGGCTCAGGGACCCAGGAAGTAGATCGTGTCCGAGCTCTGCTGACGATGGATCATGGACATGTCATCTGTCAAAGGAGGAAAGAGGTCTAATTGCCAGTACTCCTTCCAGCCCTGGGTGATGCAGGGACAGACTTAAGTCCTAGACTGGAGCCTACTATGTGCGCATCAAGATCAACGAAGCCTTCTCCATGTTCAGCTGTGGGAGCTGGGAGTAGCCTGTCCCATGGCCTGGGGACTGGAAGGCTAAGTCCGCCTGCTGGGAAGCCCTCTGAGGTCCCCCAGTCAGGCTGACCTTGACTATCACGGGCCCCATGGGACCGCTGGGTCTCCGACTCCAGACCACACTGTCTCCCCTCCACCTGGCAGAGCCCCGCACCCTCCGGTACAGAGAGCCCAGGCTGGCAGGTGGCGTTGGGGCGTAGAGAGCAGGTCAGAGGCAGAGAAAGTTTCTCAGAGGCACCCAGGAGCTTGTACCCAGAGCGCCTGGCACTAGTTCAACCCAGTGAAAGTTTAGTCAGCCCTCTCTGTGCGGGGGACTCAGAGGGGATCCTGTCCTTAGGAAGCTCCAGGCCTAGAGCAGGGGACAGAGCAGAGAGCTGGGCGGGGAGGTCCATGCCCAGACCCAGCCTGGGGCCAGGAAGCTTTTTTGGAGTGGGGCCAGCTGAGCCCGAAGGGCCCCGCCCGCTTCCTCCTCCCCGAAAGTAGGCCTGCAATGATCCGAACAGTGCACCTGCCAGGCCCCAAAATAGCGGCCGTGTGCCTGGGGACCCGCATCGCTCTGTGAAGCCGCAGCCACTGCGGCTGTGTTTGAAAAATACCTTCTGCCACACAAAGGTGAAAACAGCAGAGGCCAGCGCCAGGCTTCTGAGAAGGGAAAACACTGAGACGCTTTCCACGGGGATCGGGAAACTGTCCGTGCAGGCACCGCACACCCGGGGGAGGGGCTCGAGTCTGCTCCCGCCAGGAGGGCCTGGCGGCGTGGCAGGGTCCCGGGGCCGGAACACGGTCCCGGGCGGGCAGGGCTCTGCAGGCAGCAGTGCGGCGCGGACAGGGGGTCCACTGGGTGGGCGCCGGCCTCCGCCAGGAGCCACCGCTCCCCGGGGCCCTTGATCCGTTGGGCCGGCCCTTCTCTTGCTCACCCCCTGAGAAGGTAACACCTGCGGGTTTGGACCACGGTGGCCTGACTCCCACGGACGCGTCCCACAGCCTGAGTACGACCGACCGAGGCCCCCGACCCCCAGAGGCGCCCCCGGGACAGAGGGCAGGCAGCCTGGTCCCACTGGGTGTGGACAGAGTCCCCCACCTGCCTCTGGCTCTGCCCCTCCTCCGGGTGCCCCCCCCCCCAAGTGCAGGCCGCATCCCACCGTGGAGCTCAGGTCCCCCTCTGGAACCCCGGGGAAGCGAGCTGCTGCCCCACGTCCTGTGGGACCCGCGCCACAACGAAGCGTTGTTCTCATTTATTTTCAGGAGCAGAGGGTTTTGATTTTTTCTTTTGCTTTATTTAGTATTATTATGGTGTTATTTATTTTAAGGAGGCAGGGGGCTGGGTTCCACACACGTCTCCTCCCTGTGAACATCAGATCATTCCAGGCACTGGGTGGTGGGAAACCGCCCAAGAGAGAGGTCGCCAGGGCCATTTCCGGGCCGTGTGGGGTTGTTGTTCCCGGATCCATTTCATTAATCCAGTCAGCAAACACCCGGAGCCTCTGTCCTGCCAAGTCCCAGGGACCCGGGAGCGGAGGTGGGGCGCCGGGCCCTCCTGCTGCCCTGGGGGCTCGGCTGAGCCCGGGTTTAGAACAGCCAGCTGCCTGGGGCACCCTGCCGCCGAGGCCCCGGTTCGGGAGACCCTCCCCGGGGGCCCAGGTTCTGGCGGCCCCGGGGGCCCCTCGCGGCAGCTGCAGGCTGGGAAGACTCCGGGATTCCCGCACTGACCCTGGCAGCACCTGGGCTCCCCGGGAAGGCGGTGGAGCTCTTCGCGGGCCAGGCCCACGTGGGGATGGGCCCCATTAAGACACCTGAAGTCCACTAACCACCCATCCTCTAATAAAGTGTGTGTGTGTGTGTGTGTGCGCGCGCGCACCTGGAGCTTTGGAGGTGTCCTCGGCTTGAAAGACGGGCACCTTAGCCTGGCTTTGCCTCCCAGTGCTTCCTTCGTCCGCCACGTGCCCCTGAGTCTGGGAGGACTGGCTGCTTTGCCGTCTGTGAAATAAAGTTCCTGCTCTTAAACGTCCCCTCGCTCCGGGAGCGGGTCGGAGCCCTCCTGAGCCCCGACTCCCCACACCTTCCGTCCCTGCAGCAGTGTCGCGTGTGGACTCCCCGGGTGATTGTGCCCTCCTGGCCACAGTGGGACACCTCGCTGAAGTCTCTGAGACCCAAGAAATGCCGAGAAGGGCCCACCTGGGCTTGACGCCCTGGGAGGAGCCCGGGGCAGTTTGCAGCTCATGTACCCAGGTCGCTTGTCAACAGGTATCCGGGGAAGCTGGAGGTCTGACAACCCACGGGCCACAGGCTCTGACTGTCCACTCTCAGAACCACTTTCCCTGCCCCCTGACATAACGTTCTGGACCCCTGTGGGCAGACCAAGGCAGTTTCCCTTCTCCATCACTGGCTCTGCCTCTGGTATCTTAGGAGCCCATCTGCCTCCAGTCTGACCCTCACTACGTGTCACCGAACCCTGGGACTTATCTCGGCATCTTCTGGATTCAATCATGGAATCCACAAAATAACTTCTGACACCTGCTGTGTACCAGGGACTGGGCTCACTCTGTCTCTTCCTTCTTGTCCTTCCTGCCACCTTACTGGTCCGGCCCCTTGTTGCCTGTGCCTGGAGAGGCCAGGGCACAGCGCCCTAACTCCCACCCCACCCCCACCCCAAGGGCAGTGGCGCCATGGCTACTGTCCTAAGCTTGGACGACTGTCCTGAGTGGGGATGATGATGAGTCTTGCAGAGCCGTCATGAGGACACAACACCCAACTCGGGCCCAGCATCCAGCAGGCGTTCAAGAAGCACGTACCCAGGATCAGCACAGCAGAGGGACGTACGCCACTATCACGGCACCACTCTCCTGCTCAGGAACCGACCATGGCTCCCTGTGTCCTCTCACGTTGTGTGCAGGCTCTTCTTTGTCATCTCAGCGGAGGCCAGACTGGTGATGGCCTTGAAGGGAAACAGGTCAGTGCTGGGCCCAGGATGAGCCCTGTGTATATGCCTGTGTTCAAGATCCTCTCGGCCAAAGACAGGGCTGGGATCGATTAGCAATGTCTGCCATGGGCCGAGGCCCAGGGAAGGTCACCCATCTACTCGTTCCAGTCCTGGGGGCCCTTGACCGCCCCCCCCTCAGACCCCGTCCCCACTTCTTCCTCTGCCTGAGCCTCTCCCATAGCATCTTCTCCCTCTCCCTCTACGTCTTTCTTGCTCTTTCTCCTCTTCCTTCTCTGCACCGGACCCCCAGTGACATCAGAGTCACGGCCTAAAGTGTGGGGACCTACAGGATCCTGGCCGGCAGCCACATCTGTCATCTGCACAGCACGCTTCCCTCTCTGTTCTGCGCATCTACGTCTTCCTGCTTTCCTAAGAGAGACCTCATGTGGGGCGATGACCTCAGACCTGCGGGTGAGTGAACCTGACCCTGCCCTTTCATTGCCATCAAGCAGTGCACCTGCTGGCTACCTGCCAAGCGGCAGGCCCTGCTCGACCAAGACGAGGCAGGCACAGCCCTCACTCGAGGAGCTGAGTCCGGCAGGGGAGATGGGACAGGAGTATGTGCAGGGACACGGGAGCCTCGGCCAGCCTGGGGACCGGGGAAGCTCCTGGAGGACGTGCTGTCGCAGCTGAATCTTGAAAGATGAGGAGATGAGAGCCCGAAGAGGACAGGGAAAAGCACGCAGGCAGAGGGAACAGCATGAACAAGGCACAGAGGTGCTGGGTGCTGTGAGGACCGTTGTGCTGAAGGCTGCCCCGCAGGACGGGGGAAGGAGGCAGGGGCTGAGGGTGCCGACACCGAGGGTGGGCCGAGGTTTGGCCAGGAGCTCCTGGAGGGTTTTCAGCAGGGGAGTGCAAGAGCCCGCGTGCTCAGAGGTAGTTGCAGGCAGAGGAGAGAGGGGGATGGACTGACTGCAGGCTGCCAGGACCTGAGCTGGAGGAGGGTTTGCCTGTGTGCGTCCAGAAGTGGGATCCAGGCTTCCTGCCCCTCTATGCCCAGCAACCCGGGCTGGGGCTGTGGTTCCCAAAGAGTGGCTTGGGACCTGGCTCTGAGGTCAGCTCTGTGCCCAGAGGCAGATTCCGTGATCCAACCAATCTGGGAAATGCTGTTCACAGCACTCCTGTCTGGGCCCATGGTGCCTGCTGGCAGACTGAGGGCTCTGAGAAATCCTGAATTTTCCTGTTGAACCAGCATCCCCAGTGCGGCCAGAGACACTTCCCCGGGGACATGCTTATTCATATCCCAAAGAGCCTGGCAGACCTGGTGGACCTGGCTGCTGCTTACAGAGAGCTTCCCTCTGGCATTAGCCCCTGCTGGGGGCTTCAAGTGCAGACATGGCCCATGAGCCATCAGTGAGGGCTGGTAACCCTAGGGCTGGAGGGAGGAACCCAGAGTGCTGGCAGTGGCCCCCAGGGAAAGGGGAGGATCCCATCACAGCTTTCTCTTCTCTCTATTTGTGACTGGGGCCCAAGGGGCTTACTGCCTCACCTTTCTCATCTGCAAAATGGGGGCAACGGTTCTGCCTCCTCTGCCTCTTTTCAAAGATGGGGGCGTTAACATGTCAAGGCGTGAGCAGCACCACAGAGATGTGATGATCTGGAAGCCTCGGCCGTCAGTCCTGGGCCAGCACTGGTGAGTATGCCCAGAGGCACGCGGGCACCAGCCCCGGAGCCCAGCCAGCACACTGTAGCTCCCTGCCTTCGGCCAGCAGCAGGATGGGTTTCACGGAGTGCTGCTGCGGAAGGGCTGGGCTGAGAGTCGATTCCACTCCAGCTCACTAAGTGGGGCCAGAAAACACTGCTTGGCTTCTCTGGATAAGATGGGGTCATACTCCTCAGCCCCTAGAGGCTAAGAATATGCCCAACGCATGTAGAGAACCTAGCGAACGAGTAGGCAGGAGAGAGAGAGTTATGAACCATGATGTTCTTTAGTATCTGATCAAAGACAACTGTTTTTACTAAAGACGACACTGAGGTCCAGGGAGGCCCAGTGACAGACCACTGGAGGAGCACAGACAGGACCCCAGCGGCACTGGTCAGCCCTGAGTGGCCTAAGCCGCACAGAGAATGCATTGCTGCCCCAAATCAGGCATCTCTTTCTTGGGTGCGGAGGTGCTTTCCTGCCCCCCCGCCCCAGGCCCCTACTTCGCTCTAGCTCCTCTTAGAGATGCTTTCCCAGGGAGCTCCTCATTGGTTGGGAGCTGAGCCCCGCCCAGCCAATCTGTGGGGCCAGGGGGAATCCTGGGCTCTCATTGGCCACAGCGGAGCTCCAGATCCACTCCTATCTGGGCTGGAGCTGGTGCTCCCAGAACCGTGGAAGTAGAGAGAGGCTTGGGCTCCCCAGAGGCATGGTCACTGCTCTAACCTCTTTGTGGCCTGTCAGTGGTATCAGCCACACTGCTAGCTGAGCGAGTGAGGCGGAGAGCGCTGGGGACACAGTGCTGGGAAGACTCGCCAGAGCCAGGTTCTGCTTCACGGAGCTCGCGTCCACCTGTAGGTCAAGACCATGGGAGGGATGTGGGGTGCAGAGAGGGCTGTGTGGGAGCCTGTGTGTGTCCTCCTCCAGCCCTCAGGATCCCTCCCCGAAGTCTGGCTCTCTGGGCTTCTTTTGAGTCCAAAGGCCATATTTTGGGAAAAAAGGAAGAACCAAGGTTTTTGTTTTGTTTTGTTTTTGGAGAGGTTGAGCTGTGGCTATCCAAGGCGCTGTGACTTTGGGGTCAGAAGGGAGCTGGAGCTGTTGAAGGAGGTGCTGGACGGAAGCCGGCAGAGGCTCAGGAGTGGTTTCTGGATGGTAACTGTCCGGTGTCCCCGGGCCCGTGTTCCCATCTGCAAGACAAGCAGTTGGGACGAGTTACTCTCCCAAGTCCCTTCCAGGAGCTCACAAACGGTGCCGTTTTCCAGCAAGGCTGTGTGGAAGCCGAAAGAGAGTGGCTCTCCACAGAGCTTGGGGTCTGTCTCTGGGGAGCATCCCGGCGCGCCTGCCCCCCTCCCCGGCCCCGCGGGCAGGACAGCCGGGACTCCCCTGCGGAGTCGGCTCTGAGCGGGGACACCTGTGGGTCGGAGTCCAGTGCCCCCTGGCGGCGCCGGGGCGGGCGGGCGGCTTCCGGACGGCCGAGGCCCGAGGGTTGTGACTCAGGGGTGGCGCAGGGCGGCAGGAGGCCCAACTGGGGTTCCGTCGTGGGCCGAACAACGGCGCGATTAATTACCAGCTGCAGGAATCCTTGTCGCCCGCTCACGGTGACTCACCGGGAGGCCAGGCGCATTCGCCTAGCGCAGGGGCCTCGGTTTCCAACCTGAATTCCAGGGGAGCACCTGCCTCGGGGGGACCTCCCGTTCCCTGTGCCTAACGGCGCCGGCTGACCCAACGTCAACCCGACAGCCCGGATGTGGCCCCCAGCTCGGGCACACTTTTCCGTAGGGCCGGGGGCGCAAGCACCCACGAGTCCCAGAAACAGGGTGGAGAGCGCCCCAGCAGGGGAGCCTCCGTGAGGCATAGGGTTCCCAGACTCGCCTGGCCCCCAGTGCCTGCGGATGGGGAGCCCGGAGCAGCGCCCGAGGGGGCGACCCAGAGGGGTCAGGCTCCGGAGCCGGCGAGCTGCGCAAGGCTCGGTCCATTCCCTGGCCTACTCCGTCGTGCCCTCAGCCACTCCTGCTGTCTTGGTCAGCCGCCGGGGGGCGTCCCTTTCCCCAAGTCGCCACCTCTTCTTGGCTGGAGTCCAAGGGAGGTCGCCAGACCCAGAGAAGGGGAGCCCTGGGTCTCGGCACCTTCAGCCTACCCATTGGGAGCTCCACCGCTCAGGTGAGGGTTAAGGGGGTCGGTGATCCAGGGAAACTCCTCGACGACCTGAGGGGGACTGAGGGAAGCGGGCAAAGGTGGCTGATGTGGGAAGGGGATAAAGCCCGTCTTCCGACTCAAAGAATAGCTGCGCCCCTGCCGGAGCCTGGGCTTCCCTCCCTGGGCTGGTCGGGAGTGGGGCCATCGCGAGGCGCCATGTGCAGGAGGAGGGGCCAGGCTCATGTTCTGGATACACCCGGCGCCCAGCCTCGGGGAACCGAGGAATGTTTCTGGGAAAAGCATCGCGGAGGGGACCAGGAAGGGGGAATGCGGCAACCTTCCCTGAGGCCCGGACCCCAAGAGTGCGGCCGGTGCCAGGCTCAGCACTCTCCGGATAAGGGCTCTGGATCAGCAGGTGCTGGGCCACCTGTCCAGCGACCCGCGCGGGGGCTGAGGCGGCCCTCGGGACCCCAGCGCGCGATGAGGAGGTGCGCCCCGGCAGGGACACGCGGCCGCGCCAGGTGGCTGGCCCCGGGGCACGCCCTCCCCTCGTGCTCTCGCCACCCCCCCACCCCCCGCCTCGCCCGCCGCGATCTCCCCTCTCCCTCGAGCTGCTGGGCGGCCTTCTCCGGCTGAGTCCCGTCTCCTCCCCCAGGCTCGGTTCTCCCAAACTGTCCGCCTCGCGTGGCAGCAGGCGCTCTCGGGGAGCTGGGCGACAGGGACCGGAGCAGCCTCATTTATCCTCCCATCCCCCGCCGAAACCTGCTGGTGGCTCCGCCTCCCGCCCCCACTCGGGCAACACCCAGGCCTCGGCCCGCCTCCGCCCCCTCCCCAGCGGCCCCGGCAGCCCCTCCCTGGCTCCCTCCGCGTGCGCCGCGCGCCGCGCTCGGTCTGCAGCGGAGCCGCCGCGGCCGCCTCGCCAGCTGGCTGGGGACCAGGCGGGAGGTGGCGCGCCCGGGAGGCTGCGGGAGGGAGGGAAGAAGGGAGGGAGGGAGGCCTGGCCTCCGCGTAGCCCGGCCCCCGCCCCCCGCGGCCCTCCCGCCGGAGCGAGGTGCCACGCGCGCGCGCGGGCGCGCGCACACACACACACACACACACACACACACACACAGGCACACACACACGGGCACACACGGACACACATACGCACAGACACACGCACACACACTCGGCTCCCTCCGGCGCGCACGCACGCAGCGCCCCTGACAGACCAGCGCAGCGGCCGCCTCCCCGGACGCCCGGACGCCGGAGGGCCCCGACCCCGGCGCGGCTCATGCGCCCGCGCCCATCCCGCAGCTCCGCGAGGCCCGCGGGACCCCTCCCGCCGCCGCCGCCGCCGCCGCCTCGCCCGCCGCCCCCGGAGGAGCGGGCTGGCCGACCGCCGCCGCGCCGTCCCCCGGCCGCCCCCGAGGCCGCTCTGCCGCGGGCCCTGCCGCCCTGGGGCCGCGCCCCGCTCCCGCGCCTCGGGGGCTGAGCCGAGCAAACTTCACGGACCGGCCGACGCCCGGCGGGGACCCCGCCGCGCCCTTGCGCGGCCGGGTGGGCGCGGGGCGCTCGGACCTTCGGGCATCGGGCTGCCCCGCCCGCTGCACCTGCTCGGCCCCCTCCCCGCCTGCTGGGGACTCCGGAGACGCCGCCACTTCGCAAACTTTTCCACCCCCCCTCGAGGGGGGGGGCGAGGAGGGCCGAAGGGGAAGGAGGTCCCGCGAGGCGCGCGCAGACCTGCGGGCTCCTAGCTGGGCGCCGCCGCCCGGGAGCCGGACCCGGAGGGGCGCGGGCCCCGGCGGCCGCCCTCCGGCCGCGCTCCGGCTCCCGCTCCCGCCCCTGCTTTTCCGGCGGGAGCGGGGGGCGGGGTGCGGAGGGCAGCGCGGCCCGCGCGGTGCCCAGCGGGGCCGCCGTGCATGGCCCTGCGCAGTGGGGCGGGCTGCTTCGGCCGGGTCTGGCGCAGGGTGTCGGGGCTCCCGGACGCCTGGCCCCGGCGCTCGAGCAGCCTCCTGTGCCTGTCCGCCTTCTCGCCCGAGCCCGGGCCCGCGCCGCCCCTGCCCCGCCAGCCGCCTCGCGGTGGCGGCGGCTGTGGCGGCCCCGGCGGAGGGGGGCCCCCCCAGCCTCCCCGCCCCCCGCCTCCCCGCTGCTGCTGCTGCTGCTGCTGCTGCTGCTGCCGCCGCCGCTTACAACTTGGAGGCGGCGGCGGCGGCGGCGGAGGAGGCGGCGGCGGCCGCCGGGCGCTGCAGTGGGACGCGCGCGGCTGCGAGCCTGCGGGACATGCCCCCCGCGCCGGCTCCTTGCTGGCGGCCATGAAGAGGCAGAACGTGCGGACTCTGTCCCTCATCGTCTGCACCTTCACCTACCTGCTGGTGGGCGCCGCCGTCTTCGACGCCCTCGAGTCGGACCACGAGATGCGCGAGGAGGAGAAACTCAAAGCCGAGGAGATCCGGATCAAGGGGAAGTACAACATCAGCGCCGAGGACTACCGGCAGCTGGAGCTGGTGATCCTGCAGTCGGAGCCGCACCGCGCCGGCGTCCAGTGGAAATTCGCCGGCTCCTTCTACTTTGCCATCACGGTCATCACCACTATAGGTAAGGGCTGGGCGCGCCGCCGCCGGGCTCCCCGCGCCCCGGGAGGAGTCCGGGGAGGCGGCTGAGCGCGCGGCGCAGGGCTGGGTGCGGGGCGCCGAGGGTTAAACGCAGCCTGTCGCGGGGGGGGGGGCCTCCCGCCGCGCCCCCTCCTCTCTCCGGAGCCCCCGCCTCTCCTGCGCCTCCGAGCCTCTCCCCTCGCGGACCCCACCCGGAGCTGCGCTCCGCGCCGGTGTCTGGGCCGGGCGTGCGAGCCCCGAGCGAGCGTGCCGGAGCCTGGAGGGCGGAGGCGCCACTTTTGCGAAGAGAGTGGAGCGCTAAGAATAATCCCAGAGCAGACACCCACCCACCCACCGCCCCAGCGCGGGCTGGGCTGCGCGGGGTTCCAAGCCTTACACTTACTACCTCTCCGGGACTTGGAGAGGGCCGGCCTGGCTCCGCGGCACGGAGAGGGACTCCGGCGGCGGCGGGGGACCCTCGCAAGGCTCGTCTTGTCTGAGCCCAGATTTCAGCTTTCCTCCCTCCTGGCTCCTCTTGGAATTCTGGAGCCTAGTCGTGCCAGGACCCCGGGGGTGGGGGGTGGGGAGGAGAGTTTGTTCTCTGGTGATTGGGGTGGGGGTGGCAGCCAGGTGAACGGCTCTGAGAGGGCAGTGGAGGGCGGCAGGAGGGCAGAACCTGTCCACCCCCGGGCCGTGCTGGTGGGGAAGGCAAGTGTGCCTGCTGCCCGGAAATTGGGAAGGTTCAGCCCTGGTCTGGGGACGGAGTCCGGTTGGTGCACCCTGGGACTCCTGTGGCTCCCTCTCCCAGGGCACTTCCACCGTGCAAAGCCTCTGAGAGGTGCCTAGGGCAGTGCCCCCACTGAGGTCAGGGGGTTTGGAGAGCCTGCAGGTGTGACACTTTGAGACCCTTGGGAACTGGATCAGGTCACTTCGCCCCTGTGGATGTGGCAGTAGGGAGGGTGGCATCTCTGTGGTTTCCGTGGTTTGCAACTTGTCCCCCCTGCTCACCCCCCCCCCCGTGGCACCCTCCTTCTGCAGGGACATCTCTGTGGACCTGTCAGGGCCACTGTGTTGGCTCCCGTGGCCTCTTTTCTGGGCCAGTCCAGTTCCCTGTGCCCCCTCGCTGTGAGACGAGGCCTCCTCCTGCTCACACTTCTCTCCTTCCTGCGCCCTGAGTCCTCTGGACCTCCTTCTCTAATTTCCCCCTTGCTATTTTTCTTTGTCTGGAAAGCTCTGCCTGCTGAAAAAGCAGGATTGCTCAGTACCATATGCAACAGGAAGCGCCAACACAGGACGGCCTGTCTCGGCTTCTTGGTGGAGAAGACTTTGTAGGGAGTCATCTTGTCTGAAATGTTTAATTCATTGGTGCAGGTTTTTATGTTTTCGGAAGGAAACCACTCTTCTGTTGTCTACGTAACCAGCTCTGGGCCCGCCGGCCTCACGCGCTTGCCCCCCCCCAACACGCAGAAAAGCCCTTCCTCCCCCACCCGTGCTTCCAGCCTCTGGAAGGGCCGGGCAGTCCTCGCCGTCATGCTTGTCTTCCAACTTGCAGCCCGAGCCGTGGTCACAATGTCCGGGTGCATGTGGCGGTGATCCTGGGGGTACAGGGTCCCACTGGCTGTGAGCCCGAGGGCGAGACATATGCCTCCAGCACTGACGGCCCTAAACATGCCTTTAGTGATCTAGCCCCAGAGCAGGTGACATCTGCGGGCAAACCAGCCCCAGGACTGACATGAGCCCTTGAGACCCGTGGCTGGTCTCACGTGCTGAGCTACAACACCGAGGAGAGGACTGGAGGGAAAACCAAACCTCAAGATGCTCCCATTTACCTGAAAAAGGAACTAGGGAGACTGACAAGGTTCCCATCAGGGGGTGTTTATTAATCCTTATTGGTAGTTCCAGGCACGTGCTTCCAACACTCAAGGCTCCAAAGAGAAAAGTCAAGGAACGTGTGGCCAGATGGAGGCTGTTAGTTCAGCGGGGCGCGCGGCTGGGACTCCCGCCGTCCCGGACCGGAGCGGCACCTGACGGCTGTGGGTCCTTCTCCCTCCCTTCCTTGAGTTTCCACCCGGGTTTCTGGAAAGAAAGCTGGGAATGCGTGTGTAAGGACAAGGAAGACAACGCTGCCTTTACTTAGCTTCCCCGACCTGAGCTTGGAGCCCAGGGAGCTGGCTTGCAGCCCAAGTCTGGTCACCCTGGAGGACCCAGACAGGTCATTTCTCTTTTCCCAGTGCGTTTTCCGCACCTGTGGAAGGAGCCGGGGACAGTGCTCACCTGCCAGGTAGAAGCTGAGGGCTGGTGGGCCCTGTGGTGCTCACCACTGCCTGCAGGGCGCCCTGCGCGCAGTAGGTGTGAGTCCACGCTCCCCTACAGAGGCCAAGTGCATGCCGGCTGCCTTAGGAAAATGTTTAGCAGGAGAGCTCAGATTTACAGGAAACAAAGCACCTTTCTAGCTAATTCTGTTTGTTTTCTTCTTTTTTAATATAAATGCAAATTAAGGTCCTCCTAGGCCTAGAACAAAAACCAGCCCCAAGCCAGGCCCTCCGAGGAGCTGTCTCCTATTGGACAGGGATATTAATGAGTCCGGTGAATCTTCACGGGTGTTCTTATTTTTAATCTAACCTTGAGCGATTTCTTGAGCACGCTGCAACTTTGAGCCCAGTCAGCGAGGCAGGCGGGCTCCGGTGGCACTCGTGGTCCGTAAGTGAACTCCGCTTCTCGGATGCAGTTATTAGCTCACTCTCGGAAATGGATTTTAAAAACGATATAATTAGCACTTTGCACTGGATCCGTGGCCGCACCTCCCCGCGAGGGAGAGCACGCAGCCCCCCCCCCCCCCCGCTGTCAGGCACTGTGGGCGGAGGGGGGGGACACAGGTCCAGCGGGCCCAGAAAGGGCAGGCTCCGCACAGCCGGCCGTGGCTTCCAGGCGCTGCTCCTCTGAACCTGTGGCTTCTGACATTAGGGGCGTTTGAAGCCACCTGCGGGGCTGCAGCCCCTGTTGAAGATGGGAGCCCCCCCCCAACACACACACACACACACACAACGCCATACCCTAATCTGCTTAGCGGGATGGTTGGAAGTCGCTGCCCCCAGGCCCAGGGCCTGGCTGGAATCCCCCTGCCCAGGGCAAAGTCCGAAAGGACCGCTCTGCCCCAGGGGCAAACCAGTAACCTTCCTAGAGGAGGTGCCCTGGGCCCCAGCTGCCCCAAGGCCAGCGCTCCTCTGACTGCAGAAGGGACCTCCGTGACGCTTCTGTGTTGACTCTAACATCTGTGACCTCGGTTGTCGGCCCCTTGAGGACCATGAAAGATGGAGAAGCCCCACTCAAATTCACATCCCATCTGCAGGGCCCGGAGGACCAAGGACACTGGTCTGAGTAGGGGGATGGAGGTGGGGAAGGAGATGGGGGGTTTTGGTTTTGGCTACAGTTTGGAGGAGCAGTGTCTCTCCGGGTCCTTGGGGAGCATCCAAAGCCGGGCCGGTGGCCCTGGGGCGCCGGGGTGACTGGCTCAGGAGGCAGGGTCTGCGGGCTGGGAGTGGGGCAGACTCTGGGAATAAGTTCTGGGGCTCCAGTCCGTTCCTTGCTTAAGGTCCCCTGCCGGCAGCAAGTGGGAGCCCAGAGGGGCATCTCCAGGTTCTCACTGGCATGTGGAACCTGAATGGGGCTTCCCCGTGGTGGAGAGCGGGTCGCGGTGTTTTCTGGCACTCCTGGGTGTAGTTTCCAGTGCAGAGTTTACGCTCTCGCTGTGCGCCTGCCCTTGCCTTGTCTGCGTTGCCTCTGAGACTCTGGGGACAGGCTAGATGACAAGATAAGGCCTGGCCTTGAGGCAAGAGAGGAGCTGGAAACCCAGACTGCTGGTCGTGCTCCAGCGTGAGGAGTAGGGAGAGCGGAACCCAGTTCACCCGTCTGCACCCTGGGTGCGGGATGCCCAGCGGGAGTGCTCCCCCCGGGGAGGGCCCTTTGCGTCCTCCGGGCAGGTCCTCACCCTCCAGGGAGGCTTGGCCTTCCCCTCTGCCACCTGCTGCCTCCCTGAGCTGCGCCCCAGCTCCTGCGCCTCCCCCTCTGTCAGCACGGGAAAGGGGACCCCAGGAGAACTGTGTCTGGACCCCCATGCCCCCCGCGCCTGCAGACCCGGCCCAAGGTGGGCATCCGGCGAGGGGACGTGAAGTGGACGCAGGCCCTGAGGGCCAGAGCAGCAGGTGCCGCAGGCAGCAGCGCACACACGCGTGAGCTCGTCTCCCCACCAGCCCGCCAGGACCATTGCGGCACTTGCTGGATGAGAAAACTGAGGTGCAGATTCAGCAGCACAGGGAGGCAGAGGGCCGTGAACTCCGTGATACCCCGTGGGCTCCTGCCGTGGCTCTGTCCCAGGAGCCCAGGGTGGGCCTGTGGAACATTCCGTCTGCACCTTTCTGCCTCTCCCTGTCACTGCACCGCTCAGGAGATCTGCGGGGCGAGACCCCGGTGAAGGGCCTGCGCTGGCACACGGGGGGCCTGGACCCGAGGGGTGGCGCTCCCTTGGCCTTTCCTGCGTGGCCACCGTCCATGGGCAGGAGCCCTGCAAGCCTGTGGCTCCTCCTCCTCCTCGTCCCCCAGGCCCTGCCTGGACCCGGCCTCGCTCGAGGTGGCACTGGCCCTCCAGTAAACACTGCCTATTTATAGTTGTGGTGGAGGCAGAGACCTGAGGGCCCTTCTGACTCCGGGGGACATGAAAGAGACGGCGGAAGTGTATGCAGGCTCCTAGGGAGGGCTCGGAGCAGGGAGCTGTCCGAGGGGACCAGGGTTCCAGCTCTCGCTGCCAGGACCTGCTCTTCCCTGCGTCGTCCCCACAGCTCGTCCGGGGGCAGAGCAGCAGCAGGGGGGAAGCAGGCCTCAGGAGCGGCTCTCCTCCTCCTCCCCAGGCCCCTGGGCTCACACCTCCCGCCACCCGTTCCCGTGCCCTGACTCCCTGGGTCCTCCAGGCACCTGTTCGGCCCTGCTCTGCGCACCCTTGCGTGCGTACCGCTGTCCTTGCGACACTCACCCTCTCGCTCAGTCCCTCATTGACTGCTCCGAGCCTCCCCGGGTCCTCCGTCCCGGCCTGGGGCCTGCTCACTCCTGCGTCACGCGGGTTTGTCCCTCTCCCGCTCCGGTCTGGGCGGGGGGAGGAGGCACGCGGCCGTGAGTGGGCGCAGGGCCCCCACCAGCATCTCCATCAGTGCCAGAGCTTTGACGCTGGATCTCCAGGGCCTGCCGGCCCCATGTCCCTCCTCAGAAGCTCTCAGCCAATCCCAGGCGCTTTCGATTTTTAAAAATGCTTATCGAGGGGCATCTGCGTGGCTCAGTGGGTTAAGCGTGCGACTCTCGGTTTCGGCTCAGGTTATGATCTCGGGGTCATCAGGGTGAGCCCCAGGTCGGGCTCTGTGCTAAGGGGGTGTCTGTTTGGGACCCTCCCTTGCCCCCTACCTCGCCCTCTGCACACGCACTCCCCCCCTTTCGAACAAATAAATGAAAATCTTTAAGAAATATTTATTAAATTATAATGTTCGCACAGAAAAATACACTTAAACGACAAGTATATTGCTCAGTAATTCTTTTTTAATTTTTTTTTTTTTTTAAATTTCAGGGTAGGATCTAGTGATTCACCAGATGCATGCCGTGCCCGGAGCTCGCTTCCTCACGCGCCTCCTTCTCGCCCGTCCCTCGGTCTCCCTGGTTCCCCAGCCTCCGTCCCCTCCAGCAACCCTCACTTGCTCTCCAACTCTAGCGTCTCCTACGGTTCGCCTCCCTGTTTTTGTTTTTTTTTCCCCTCCCTTCCCCATGTTCATCTGTTTTGTTTCTTAAATTTCACGTATCGGTGAAATCATAAGCCGTGTGTCTTTTTCTGACGGACTTACTTCGCTTAGCGTCCTACCCTCTAGTCCCATCCACGTGGCTGCCAATGACAAGGTTTCATTCTTTTTGATGGCCGAGTAATATTCCCTTCTACATGCATGGCGATATATATGGCGATCTTGTTTCTCCATTCCTCTGTCGATGGGCATCTGGGCTCTGTCCACAGGGTGGCTGTTGTGGACACGGCTGCTCTAAATATTGGGATACAAGTGACTCTTTGAATCAGTATTTTCATATCCTTTGGATAAATACCTTGGTTGTAGGGTAACTCCATTTAACTCCAGGCTGTTTTCCAGAGAGGCCGCACCCACTCGCATTCCCCCCGGGCGTGCCGGAGGTTCCCCTTTCTCCGTGTCCTCGCCAGCATCTGTCGTTCCTGATTTGTCCGTTTCAGCCGACCTGACTGGTGTGAGGTAGTGTCTCACTGTGGTTCTGATCTGTATTGCCCTGATGCCGACTGACGCTGTATTGCTCAGTAATTCTCACAGACAAGCCATGTCCTTGTCACCAGCACTCAGGTCAAGACATAGGATTACCAACAGCCCAGAGCATCCCTCGCCAGTCAGCTTCTTTTTGAATGTCTCAAGCGACAAGGAGCTCATTACCTTGCATGTAAGGCAGTGGTGTGTATGTAGATGAAAGACGAGGTTATTGCGTGCGGTTCTGATGTGGTGGGGCACCATGTGGAGAAGGGGGGTGTGCCTGTCAGGGGGGTGGTCTTTCAAAGGGGTGACCAGTTTCATGGTCACGTGAAGAGGGGTGAGAAAATCTGCATCCAGATACTGGAAGTTGGGAGGCCAGGCCCAAAAGAGGAGAGGGAACTCAGCCCGTGCATGTGGAGGTGCAGGTGAGTGGGGGAGGGTGTGTTGAGGTAGTCCAGGGTAGGACGCGCACAGGGAGCCCCGAGAGACAGGCCACGGCCCCAGGGACCTGCCCCTCTGAGCTAGAGCACATGCGGCCCTGTCCTCTGTTTCCACCAGCCTTGCCAGAGCCCCAGGAATTTGGGGGCGAGGGCACCGGGTGGGCCTGGCTGATAAAGGAGGGGCAGCCCGCACTGTGGAGAGAGTCGCACGGGCAGCAGTGCAGTTCAGATGAGGGTCCGCCTCACCCAGGGGATGTTCTCCTCCATGCCAGCTTTGGGGGCCGGGGGCTTGGTGTTCATTTCATCAAGGGATTTTGCTCGAAGACCCCTTTTCCTGCCTGTCCCAGCCCTGGGATCTCTGCCTGTAGAAGGTTCTCCCTTTCCAGCTAAGGGCACCCAACCTGTAAGCTTACAGGCCTCCGAAGAAGGGGTGATCAAAGCTTGGTCTGCCTTCTGTCCCTAACCGATTTCAGGGACTCGGAGGTGGTCCTAAGCCCCTGAGTTTCTCCCAGTCACCCCTCCATAAGCCTGGTCCTTCTCCTCTGAGCCACTTGGGTCTGTGTGTGTGCTCTCCAGGTCTGGTCGGACCGCCAGGGAGAGCAGACCGTCGCCCCTGCCATTGTCAAGGGGGAGGACCTTCTTTTCATGCCCCCGCCAGGCGTGCTCACGGTCGCCTTCCTGGGCAGCCCCTCTCTGGGCTGACGGGGCCGGAGCTTCTAGTTCGTGCAGACTTCTCTGTCCTCCTCAGCGGCAGGCTCTCCGTCCTTGTGCTGGTGTGAACCCAGGTACAGTCTCTGAATAAAAAAGTAGAATCCTGCACTGCGGACCCAGAGAAGAGGGGATGGTTGGTGGGAGAGTGGGCAGCGGTGGGGAGAGAGAAGAAAATTCTGGAGCGAGCCCGAGAGTGTTGGCCCGGCCGGGCAGCACGTCGTGAGCAGCAGTCGGCGCCGAGCGTTCCCCGGACCGTCTTTCCAGGCTGGGGGCCGCTGCCCCACCCCTGCTCTTGCCTGGGTTTTCGGGGGTCAGCCGGACCTCCAGCAGTGAGGAGACCTGCCCCGGGGGATAGCCACTTGCACGGGCCAGCCCTGAACTGTCCTCGCCCTCCTCGTGGGCCGGGCCCTGCGAGGAACCAGCGGGGGGCCCTGGTGAAGGGTGGGGTCAGACTGGAGGAGGGGGCAGTGTGACCAGGGGCGGTGGTGGAGGTGGGCACACCTTTGGTGTGGCAGGGGGGATGCTGGGCCTGGCATTCTGAGGCTGGGGGAGGCGGGTCTGTGCCGCACCTGTGACCGCAGCCTCCCGGTCCAGGTGACCCCACATGCTTCCTGGGACTGAGCCCAGAGGGGGTCGGGGAACGGGGAGATCCTGGGGTCCTGTGGCCCCAGTCCTGGTCATGTCCATTAGGCCTCAGCTCCCTCCTCTGTGAAGCGGAACCACAGAACTTGGCGTGTGTTGCTGTGAACCCTGAGCACACACCTGGGAAAGGCCTGACCTGCACCTGGGGCTTTGGGTCCTTAGGAGGACATCCAGGTGGATGCCAAGCTGTCATGTGCGTGAAGCGGGGAAGTTGTCAGGTGCGGCCCATGCCCTTGGGGACATCCGTCTTTAGCCGTCGGATGGATGACATCGTGACGCTGGCCCTCACGAGGGGTCTCGCCAGCTGCAGAAGGAGGTCATCAGCGCGGGGGGCCAGGCTCGTGGGCTTTCGGGGCCCGGTGTGCAAGCCCAGCGGTTCAATCCCCAGCCTGTCCCTGTTGAGAAAGGGTGGCTTCCTGGGATGTCTGCCGCCACGACCCGCTTTGGGAAAGCCCATGGCTCCCGGCTTCCCCTGCTGGTAGCCTGTCCCCTCTGGGCCCAGAGCCCGGTCCTCAGGCCAGAGCCCCTTCCAGTCCTCCACTTCCTGCCGTGTCTGCCCAGCCCAGAGCTCTCGCCTGCTGCCCGCTCTCCAGCTGTGCCTTGCCCTCCCCCAGCTGTCCTTCCCCGGCTTGGCAGAGGACTTGTGGCTCTGCCCCCAGCCCACTGCAGCCCGCCGTCCTGGGACACCTCGCCGTCCCGGGACACCTCACTCACGCTGCCCTAGTTTTGTGTCTGCCAAAGCATCCCGGGTAGACTCCTAAGCCCCCAGGGCGGGACTGGGCTCGGGGTCCCCAGAAGGTGTTTGGGGCGGGCCTGCTAGACCCTGAGCCACACCCCTGGCCCCTGACGGCAGGACGCCTTAGGGCTGAGTGGCTCAGGGCACCATCATCCCACTCGGTTACGTGCCTGGGGGGCCCCTGGGTCGGAGGCGGCCTCAGCCTTTTGAACTTGAGCTCTTGGTTTTAACGGAACACGGCAAGTTAGGGGCCCGTCTTGCCACATGGGGAGCGTCCCACTCCTCAGACTTCGATGTGTGATGTTGGTCTCCAGCACCACCACTAGTGACAGACCCACGTGAGAAAGCTGGGCGCCCGGTGGGAAGAGACGACTGTCTGCGAAATGGCCTTTGACTGTCCCTGGGCCGCGGCCCGGGCTCTCCCCTCCACGCAGCCTGGCACGGTGCTCTCAAGGCGCTGAGACTGTCCTCGTGTCTGTCCCCTGCACACCCGTCAGAAGGTGACAGTGAGTGCTTGGGCTGTGCTGGCTCTGTGCACCTGAAGCCACTCGGTCCTCAAAAGGGTTGGTTGATGGACTGTCCGATGAAATGTCGGGAACAAGACACCGCGTCAGGGCCCTGGAACGGTGGTGAGCGTGTGCAGCCGGTGGCGGTGGGGTCTTTGGATCCTGTCGACCATTTGTCAGAGGTGTGGGGTGTAGGCATGTATCTGGGGTGCTGTGAGTTCCAGGGGTGGGCGAGGCCTGCCGGGGGGAGGGGCAGAGCCTGGGGGCCCGCAGCCAGCAGGGGAGCCGTCCACATGGAGGTGGTGGCTGCAGCCCTGCCGTGGTTGTGCCCTGGGCCCCCAGAGTCCCCTGTGTTTGTGCACCTGTCCCTCCTGCTGCCCGGCCCGCATCTTCGAGCCCAGGAGGAGCTGGGCGAGGTGACTCTGCCGGTCACTGTCGGAGCTCCCGTCAGGCACTGCTCTGGCTGTGTCCCTACGTCTGTGGGCCAGAGACCGTGACTTCTTGGGGACCCCAAAGAGGATGCTGGCGCGAGCGCGGCAGAGGGCACGGAGCTGTGCACAGGGCCCAGCTCCGGCCTGTCGTGCGCTGGGCTCTGACCCCTCCCCCCAGGTGACTTTGGGCGAAGGCGGCCTTCACCCCGCCCCCCACTGCCCACTTTGGGGCTGGGGACTCCTCGGCAGTCAGGGCTCCCGGGGACTGTCGGATGTTCGGCTGCATCCCTGCCTCCGCCGACTCGCTCCCGGTGACGCCCTCAGCCAACTGTGACAGGCAGAATCGTCTCCGACGTGGCCGCGTGGCCCCCCCGCCTGGGGACTTCTCTTCACTGAGCCTCTCCTGTGGGATTGGAGGAGAAGCTGCCTCCCGCCGATCGTGGGGGGTGGGGGCCGAGGGGCGTGTGTGCGAGTGTGTCTGCGCATCCTGTGCATGTGTGTGTGCGTGCGTGTGCGTGTATGATCACGCGAACCGTGTGTCTCATTCTCACGTGCGCGCCGGAAAGGGAGCTCCTTCCCTCGGCTCGGAGGAGGCCACGCAGGAGAGGCCAGTCCAGGTGTGGGGCTTGTCAAGGGACGGAGACAGGCAGGGAGAGCCTCCGGAGGGGCTGAGGTGAGCTGCTCCTGTGGGGTGGGGGGAGCCACTCGGGGACCACGGTGAGTGTCACTCGGGTAGGGGTGAGTCACTCGGGTAGGGGTGAGTCATGCAGGTGGGACTGTGGTGAGTCACACAGGGGGATGGGGGGAGCCGCTCAGGTAAAGTTTGGGGAAGTTACCCAGGTGGGATTGGGGTGAGTCATTTGGGGGTGGGTGTGAGTCACCCAGATGGAACTGGGGGGAGTCACGCAGGTGTCGGGGAGCACCCCTGGTGGACCCCTGGCTTCCACCGCTCAAGCGGAAGCTGAAGGCGGCATTGTGGTGGGGCACCGTGGCCCCTGTTGCAACTGGGTTATATGGCCCTCGGTCTGTCTGGAGACAGCTCTGGGCCCCGTGGCTTGCCGGGTGGTCTTGGGACTTTATGTCTCTTAGATTTGGTGTAAAAATTGTGCTGCTGACATGGGCCGTCCTTGGCTTTGGGCCACAGGTCTTGTGTGGGGCCCAGGAGACGACCGGGCTCCAGGATGCCACGGGGGGCTGGGGAGATGTTCCTGCAGGGTCTGGTTGTTATGACAGGGCTCCCAGCAAGAGGGCCGTTTCTGGAAGCTCGCAGACTGTGTGCCCTGAGTACTGAGGAGCCCTGCAGTGGTCAGAACGGGTCTCTCACTGATTAGGGACAGTGTGCAGGCCAGAGGGACGCAGACTGTGGCAGAGTGGATGCTGGTGTGGGTTGATTCACAGAAAAGCTCCCACGTCACTGAACACTAGTAAGCAATGGCAGAACATATTTTATAACGAGTGGGGAAGGCCCAGAACTCCCCTGTGGGTCTGTGGTCTAGTACAAAATGGCTTTAGTGTTTCATGTTCACATGTTCGTTGTTGCCCACACGTGCCCACTGTTTTGTTCACTTTATCAGAATGAATGTGTTA
Organism: Mustela putorius furo; assembly: GCF_011764305.1. Taxonomy (NCBI): domain Eukaryota; kingdom Metazoa; phylum Chordata; class Mammalia; order Carnivora; family Mustelidae; genus Mustela; species Mustela putorius. Next base: position 37,873,647 of record NW_025421322.1, on the reverse strand, counting down.
GAGATTGTGTTCAGCTGCCTGCAGCAGAAAACCCAATTAATGGTGACTTGACCGGACAACAGTCTCATCTTCCTCAGTTGAGGTGTCTGGGCCAGGTAGACGGGCTGGTAGGTGGCTCTGTGGTGTCCTCAGAGACTCCACCTCCTACTGACGTTCTGCTCAGCCACCTCAGCTTGGCTTTTGTGCTCAGGCCAATGCCTCATGTTTCCAAGATGGCTGCGTCACCACCAGCATCACCTCCAGCATCCTCCTGGGAGCAAGAAGCCAAAGAACAAATGAGAAAGGCATGTACCATGTGGGCTTTCTTCTATCTAAAGAGCTTTCCTGGATGGCCCACCCAAGGTTTCTGCTCACACCTCATTGGCCAAGACTGGGTCTCATGACCAATCTTAGCTACAGGGAAGTCTGGAAAAGGGGCATGTTGTTCTCAAACCTCACTGGGGTTCTGATGGTGAGGAAGGAGTGGAGAGAGGTGCTGGTGGGCACCCCCAGTGTCTGTCGGGGATGCCGAGCCCTTTCCTTCCTAAGTTTACATCCAGCTTTGCCTTGTGTTTCTGCTGTCTTAAGGGAGATTTATTTTTACAGTTCTGCATCCTCTGAAGGAATGTACTATTGTCTCTTTACTCCCCTGTTTATAGCAATGGAATGTACCTTTTTTATTTTCATTTTTTGCTGTTATAGGTAGTGCTTTCCCGAACATCTGTGCACTCGCGTGCACACGTGTGTGTAGATTCTGCTGGGTTCTTACTTGAAGGTTTGGTGGTGGTGGGATCCCCAGGTCAGGGGCACTTACGTTCTTACTGTTCCAGAAGGTTTTCTTAGTATTCTCTGTGTAGCCTGGACCAGGTTGTACAGGGTTGGAAGGCTGGTGTCCACCACTGGGAAAATCTGCCCTCGTCCCAGACATGGCGGGTCCCAGGGCATCCGTGGACGCATTTGTAGATCTGAAACCTACAACCTTGTGAACACCATGGAACAAGGCAGGAGCAGATGCATCCCTGGACTGTGGTCTGGCCTGGGGACAGGAAGTTCTGCGTGGTCAGTCTGGTCTGGCCTATTGGCGTGGTCACTGGAACCCTGAGCCTCTGCCCCAGTGGGGAGGAGTACCTTCTGTGATTGATTAGTCATGCCTGCCGTGGGGATAGAATGGACCACAGTAGCATGCTTGGTACACCCTGGCCCGTCCTGGCCCCGTGAACGGGAGGACTTCAGAGATGGAAGGCTTTCCCACTGCTGTGCCCAGAGTGCCGTCCGTCCCTGTGGCTGGCTCTGTGGTTGTTGCTTGTCCCTGGGACGTCTGCTTTACAAGGCAGGTTCCCATCCTCTGCCATCTCCATCCGCACAGCGACCCTGTGACATAGGTAGGGTTGAGTATTAACCCCGTTGTGCTGATGAGGGTCACAGAGATCCAGGGACTCGCCCAAGGTGACACAGTGGAGTTGGGACTTGAACTCCGGCTGTGGGCCCTGAAACCCTGCATTCTTGCTGTCTCACCCCTGCCTTCTTTCTGCTCCCAGACCGTGGGCTGGGACGGGAAAGTCAGCCTCGGTGATTGTTGTCTGAGACGAGGACTCAGAGGCCATCTGGTCCCGCCCTTTTCAGATAGGATGAGGCCATGGCTGAGCCTTCTAGCAACAGGAAGCTCACCACTTCCCTAAATTAGTAGGGAAGGGCAGATGTGACGTCAACGTTCAAACAAACAAGAGGCCCAAGATCTCCCAACTGCTTGTTCTGGTTGTGCCGACCAGAGCTTCCCAGGGCAAGTTAAACCTCTCTTGTCTTGCTTCAACAATCATGATCAGTCGCAGGGTGTCTAGAGGGTTCTGGTTCCTTACAGACACCATCTCAATGAGTCCCACCCTCTCTGCAACCTTACCAGCTAGACACTTGCACGCATTCCCATTTTAAGCGGATGTGGAAGATCAGGGAGGTTAAGCCACGTGCCCGAGGTCACACGGCTCCACGGGGGTGGGGGCAGGGCTAAGACCCAGGCAGTGTGACCTCAGAGTCTGTGCTTGTAACAGTATTGTTTTATGCTGCTGCTGGCGACCTTCTGTATCAGTTAGCTAGTGACGCGTAACAAATCACCCACCACTGCGGGGGCTTGAAACAACAGCCATTCGTTACTGCTCACAGTCTGGCTCAGCTGGGTGCTCCTCGTCAGTGCTGGCCTGCAGGCTGACTGGGACAGCTCCGTGCACCACCACTGTGCGTTTTCCTCTGGCAGACGGCAGAGGCACACGAGGGCAGGGAAAGCAGGTGCGGTCCTTCCGGCCACGCCCCCGCCGTGACTGTCATTTCACCCACATGGCTTTGGCTGCGGCAAGTCACAGGAGTCCAAGGGCAGCTGGTGCACCTGCCCTCGAGGAGGCTGGGTTGGAGGTACGGTCTGCTTATCCTGCCAGCTGACCGTGAGCCCGCCACACCCCTGGCCAACCCCTCCCTGCTATCTGTAATCAGCTGCCGGGTACGGTGGAGAGAGCACGGCTTAGGGCTCTAATCTGGGTTCGAATGGTGCCCAGGTCACAGCTCTAAGCTGACGTGCTCTTTCTCATTTGTCAAGTAGATGGCATACCGTCTCTCTCTGCGGGGGGCAGCTCGGCTGTCGTGACAAAGCACCATGCACTGGGGGCTGATGCAACAGAAACTTGATGTCTCCCAGCTCTGGACTGCAGAAGTCAGAGGTCAAGGTGTCTGCAGTTTGGGCTCCTTCTGAGGCGATTCTCCCTGGCAGGTAGGTGGCGTGTTCTCCCCGTGGCCTCCTGTGGTCGTCCCTCTGTGCGCGCCTGCATCCTCCCCTCCTCGTACAAGGACATCAGTCGCTTTGGAGGGGGCCCCCACGTATGACCTCGGTTTACCTTGATCCCTTCTGTAAAAAGCCATCTCCAAATGCAGTCACATTCTGACATCCTGGGCAGTAGGACTTCAGCATAGGAATTTGGGGGGATGCAGCCTAGCCCATCACCCACTCCTGGGCTGAACATTAAGTGATAAAAATCGAGAGGAAAGCACGTCATCCAGGGCCTGCCCTGGAGGAGTGGCTCAGCAGAGGTTGGTCCTGTGCTGTGTCATGTGTAGGAGTAGGAGCCTGTCTCATGACGGTCATGGAGATTTTGTGGCTTCAACGTGTTAACCAGTCCGTTGTTACTCTCAGAATCTGCTTGTATGTTGGTGGTAGTGTGGAGCCAGGGCAGGCTGTGTCATGAGGAGACCTGACGCAAGCCCTGTGCCTGGTCCCAGCCTCAGTGTCCCTGTGTGTGGACTCGGGGTGTCCTGCCTCCTTCAGCACATCTGGGGCTGGGATACATGAAGCCTCCCGGGGTTCTCTTAAACCAGATTGTCATTGGATTTTTAAGCAGGTAGCATGCAGTACTTCTGTAATCCACACACATGCATGGTTGTGGTACGTTTTTGGTGTGATCGTCTTATGATGGTTCTCCATCAGAAACAAGTCCTTATCTTTTGGAGATAAACACAGAAACACTTAGAGATGGAATGCAGGGTCTGGGATTGGCTTCAAAAAATCTGAATTGCAGGAGAAGTTGGGGTGCCTGGGTTTGGGTCGAACAGGATTGGCCTTGAGCTAATTACAGAATCTCAGCTCTTTGTATCTGGGCGTCTGTTATGCTGTTTTCTTGCTTTAGTATATATTTGAAAATATGCACAGTGAAAACTCCAAACACTTGAACAGAAAGCAGGGCAGGAGTGGCGGTGCCCGGTCAGGTCCAGCCCCTCGGCCCCACTCCCGGGAGGTGGCGGCTGCCAGCAGCTTGCTGTGCAGAAGAGGATGCAGCACTTCCTTGGGTCCCACGCCAGCCCTGGCCTGCTCACAAACTTTCTTTGGCCCGTACATTGCCTGAAAATATTTGGAATTCGTTGCCGACATATATTGATCTTTTAAAAGAGACAGCTGTTGTTTTTATTTATTTATTTATTTATTTTTTAAAGATTTTATTTATTTATTTGACAGACAGAGATCACAAGTAGGCAGAGAGACAGGCAGAGAGAGAGAGAGAGAGAGAGGGAAGCAGGCTTCCTGCGGAGCAGAGAGCCCGATGCGGGGCTCAATCCCAGGACCCTGAGATCATGACCCGAGCCGAAGGCAGCAGCCCAAACCACTGAGCCACCCAGGCGCCCCGACAGCTGTTGTTTTTAGTTGTTACTTAAGTTTGTCTGTCTTCCTCGTTGTCGTGGCTGCATTGTGAAACACCTATTTTAGCTTCTTGAGGTAGGATTCTCTTTCCTCATCTTCAAGCACTGAGCATTACTAAGCTGCTTTTTTTTTTTAAGTAAATGCATTAAAGGCTACACATGTTCCTCTTTGTGCTGCCATGGCTGTCTCCCATCGATCTGTTATGGGCACTTATTTGTAAAGAATTCACCAGAGAGTGTATTTTTTTTCTTTAATCCAAGAATTAGTTGAAGTGTACTATTTTAATTTTGTGCACTTTGATGGACGTACATTTTTGTCAGCATAGCTATTACAGACGTGAGCTTTGTGGCCAGATTGCCTAGCTGTTATACCTGCCGTGGCCATTTACTAGCTGTGTGACCTTGGGTGTGAAATGCAACCTCTCTGTGCTTTTGCCACCTGTAAAATGGACATATTAGTGGCAATGACCATAGCCGCAGCCATCAAGTTTGTCAGGATGTCGAAGTGAGCTGTTGTGGTCACATATTTAAAAGAGCTCACGGTCTTCGGACATTCACTATCTGGGGATGCATTTATGATGTACAGCTTCTACATTTTAAAATTTATTGGACTTCTTCCTTGGAATAAAAGGATTACTTTTGGTAAAGTTCCATGGGTTTTGGAAAAGAACATCTATCTCCCCAGTGTGCATACAGTTCTCCCTAAACCGAAAAAAAATCAGACTTGCTTATTATGTTATTCAGATCCTTTTCAGGGGTAGAAAATGAGCGAACGCTGGCTAAGTCAGCCTGTGTGCAGGTTGGATGACGCACACAGAGGGTTTTAAATGATCACTATTTTGTGGCCCTTCATGCCCAGAGTGGTGCCTGTGCTCCCGGCTGGTCCTCATGGCACCCCCACCATCACAGTTCCACGGGGTCTCCTGTGCCCTCGCTTCCACGGCCAGACCCCACTGGCGTCCACCCTGCGCCCAGGTTTATGGTTACTTGATTACCATCATTATGGAGGGCTCCATAATTTTGGAGGGACGTCTGTCAGTGTCTCCTTCAGCACTTGGCCTTTGGGGTTTGCCCACGTCCCCTTGTGTTTCTGGAATTTTAGTTTCGTGGATTTCGAAGCTTAGACATAGGAAGGTTTGTGTTTGCTGTTTCTTCTTGGTGGAGAATCTTTACAAAGCAAGCTTTCTTTATCGTTTTTGATACTTCTTACTGTACATTCTTCCTTATCCTGAGCTTACGTCCATGCCTGATGGCTTTTATTAACATTTGTGGCATAGGTGTCTGTGTTTTTAACTTCTACTTGATACTTTCCTTTCAGGAAGATTGAGGCATGGCTTATAACAAAAAGCATAAAAGTAAGGTATAAAGCAAGGTCAGAAATCTGGTGTGTGTGCCTGAGATTTGTACACAGTAACCCTCACCATGGCTCTGAGGGAAGCTCCTATGTGTTTGGGGCTTTGGAGGAGGACAGAAGGAGAGCCTGTCAGACGCTGGACACAAAGTTGCAGAAGAGTGTGTTCTCGTGCCTTCCCTGAGGGCTGGCCCAGTGAGGCGCTGGGGTTGGGAGCATCCAGAGGGGCCCTGCCGAGGCGCGGCCGGGCTGGAGGCCCCCGGAGGGTGTGAGTGCCCGGGGGTGTCTGGCTGGACTGTTGAGCGAGCGGCTGTGCTGGTCCCCGGGGTCCGCTTTCTGGGGCCGTGGGTGCCCAGGCTCCTTTGATTTCCTCCTCCCTCTTCCTTCTGTCCTTTGTGGTCATGCTGGTGGCATCGTCTCTGTTCCAAGCGGTTGAATCAGGATGGGACAAGAGGCAGAGGCCTGTGACCGCTGAGGCTGCTCTCTGAGCACAGTATCCTGGAGGCCCCCGGCAAACTTCTGCTTCTACTCATCGGCCAGGGTGGGTCTCGGGGCCACACATGGACCACGAGCGGGGTGAGGCCTCGTGCCCCATCTCACACCTGCCTCCAGGCCCCAGGGCAAGTGGAGCCTGGAACCCTGGGTGGAAGGGACTCCTGGCCTCCTGTTCGGTGGCTCTGCAAGATTCTGCGCCCACACACCGCCGTGGCAGGGCCAACCCTCTGCGCCCTCAGCCATGGCCGGTGGCTGCACGTCCTGATAGGGATAGGGGACCTGGTGCCTCCTGGTCAGCAGCAAGCCCGCAGGGCGATCTGCTGTCCCCTGTGTGGGAAGGGAGCCTGCAGTCCGGGTTGGTTCTGGGTCTCCTGCTGCTGCAGACATGGGTCTCAGTGGCTTTATTTGGCATCCTGGGGTTCCTCAAGAATCCCTTGTTGGAGGAATCAGCAGAGAAGATGGGGCTGAAATGGGAAAGGCTTTCACAGGGAGACCCCACTCCCCCGAGTGAGAAGGGCAGGGCTGTAGGGGTGAGCGGGAAGGAGCTGCCTGATTTCCAGACTCCGGCTCTCCGCCCTCTGCCGGGGGACTCGGTCACTGGCGGGACATCGTTCTCCATGTCAGAAGCATTTCTTCCCGGGCCCAGGGGCGACCTTGCAAGGAGGGGGTGTTCAGGATCCTGGGACAGTTTTCTCTCCCTCTTTCCTGTCAGGGGGCTGTTGGCCACCAGCCAGGACCTTGCCGTCATGTGTTTTAGAAGAGCCCAGTCGGAGACCCCTGCCCCAGCCCCCAATGCCCCTGGCTGAAAGCCACCCTCCCCCGCCACACCCGGGAGACCTGGCCATTCGAGGTGTTCTGGGTTTTTTCCTTAGGGTTTTGTTTTCCAGCCCAGCCTGGGTCCTTTCTGGGCATGGAGAGGAACCCTCTAATTTTTGGCTTCCTCTGGGGATGACCTAAGCATTTGTTGTTAAAGGGCTGGCTGGCGGGGGCCACCGGGCGTTACGCAACACGGCACTGAGACCATGTTCCCTGCTGGCCTTCTCCCCGGGCGTGCATTTCTGAGATGGCTCAAGGCCTGTGCTGATGTGCATTGCCCTGGCCACCGGCCATCAAATCAGATCGAGTCACTCCCTTGCTGAAAAGCCAGTGATGGCTCCCAGCAGCCTACAGCAGGTGGCATGTCTTCTCAGGGCCCTCGAAGTCTGAGCTCTTGCTTGCGACTCAGCCCTGTGCCGCGTGACCCCTGTGCCCTGCAGACCGAGTTACCGAGCACTAACGCCCCTTCCTCCATGAAGCCCTCTCTGGCTGGTTAGGTGCCCTACCTGTGTGTCCTGCAGCCCCAAGGCCCCCTGCCTGCTTGACACCTGTCACCCTGTGTGCGGCTCAGCCCGTTCTGAGCCTGGAAGGGCTGTCTTCACCCCACTGTGGCCGAGGCACTTGTCCACCAGCCTCTGGCCCAGAGCAGACCCTCAGAGGATGTTTGTTGAATGCACATAGGCATGTAAATGGAACAGCTTCCACAGAAGCTATATTTAATTGTTCTAGAATATTCTCCACGCCTTTCAGAAAAGCAAATTCTTGAAAAACAACAGCTGAGTGGCAGGTGTTCGCATGGCGCGGTGGGTTGTGGGGGGGCAGTCTCGCTTTCTGCGGGATCAGGCTTCTCCCTGTACCCCTTGGCCTCTCTGCTCACTCGGAGCTGCCTCTGACTTTGCTGCTTTTCTGCCAAATCCCCGGGTACCTGCAGGGCCTGGCGTGGTGTCTGTGGGGCTGCCAGGAGCTTGGGAAGGGAGCCCTCTTCCCACTGGGGGCAGGGCCCCTCTTCCAGCTGGTGCACACCCCGCTCAGCTGGTGCACACCCGCTCTCCGAGCTCCAGGCCGGACCACCTGCTGGTGAGCTCAGTACTGCTCCCCAGGGATGCTCCCGGCACAGGTCCTCACTCCGGACTCCAGGCCGCCGGCCTGTCCACTCTGGGTGGTCAGTCCCCACCCCTTGAGCTGGGGCTGACCCCCTGCCAGCCCTGCTGGGTAAGATTCTGGACTCTCCCCCCGTCTGGCAGAGGGAGCGCCTAGCCTTTGCACTGCTGGGCCGTCCCCAGCCCTGGGCCACGGCGAGCCTCCTCCAGCGGGCAGCCCCTGTCCCAGCTCCCAACCCCCGCAGGGGCTCCGGGCAGCCTGCATGGTCAAGAGCGGACTTCTGAGATGCGCAGACTCCCTCTGTGCCGTCCGCCTCTCGCCTTCACCCGGAGCCGGCTCCTTCAGGGAGATCTGTGCTCCTGCCTCCTCACTGTGCGCGGGTTGGTACCTCTGCCGGGCATCTTCGCAGGCCACTGCGCGGGTCCTTCCGCTCGGTGCGCCCGTGTGGAGCGGCCCATTCGAGGGGGAGCGTGCCCCGGGGTCAGAGCCGCTGCGGGCGCACACTCTGCTGGGGGCATGTCCGGCCTGGCCCGCCTCTCTCCAGCTGGGAAACCTCGCCTGGTCTGCCCAGCGCGGTGTCCGCTGGTGGGCTGGGTACAGCAGACTCGGCGAGGGTTCGGGGCCTGGCACCCGGCATGTGGTGAACCAAGGTGCGTGCAGACACGAGGAGGTCGCGCGACGTGCAGATGTGAGGCGCGTGTCCGGGGACGCACTTGCCGGAGGGTCTGCAGGTGTGGGATGGGCGGAGGAAGGGGGAGCCGGCGATGGGGCTGAGTTCTGATTGGGCTTGGGTGTGCCCTGAGCCCTAGTGAAGGCAGGGGTGAGGCTGGGGGTGCCCTGGGCTGGACCTCAGCTCTGGAGCCAGAGACTGAGACCGGCGGGCTCTGCCATCCTCCGCAGGGTGGCCCCCGATGCGGCAGGGAACCCGTGTCCTCGCTGTGTCTGCTGTGGCCTGGGGCTCGCCGGAGTCGCAGCCTCAGAGGGCTGGCGGGGGGTGCCTAGAGGGAGCACGGATGGCGGGGCTAGCACGCGGTGGGTGCTCCCTTTGCCCAGGACGCGTCCTCCCTCCGTAACCCACAGCGGCTGGGATGCGGGGCAGGTTGTCCCTGAGGGGGAGCCCTGACTGCAGGGGAGAGGCGGTGTGGGGCCCGGCGGGGAGGTGGGGACAATGGCAGGGACCACACCCTTCAGCCCTCCTTCCCGGGAGCACAGATGCAGTCTCCGCAGGGTGGTGGCTGTGAGAGGCAGGAAGGCGGACCGGGAGCCTGAAGTCACCGGGCAGCGCGGCCTTGGCCCCGTCCGCTCACCTCCCGCCCCACTTCCCGCCCTGGGCTGTCCCTCAAGGGGCCCCTGGTGGGTGCTGGCCAGCCTCGGCCCCTCTGGAGGTGTGCAGGACCCTGCTGGCCTCAGGCGCAGCCCCCTGCTCCTTCCGGGGAGTGGCCCTCACTGTGGCCCTCACTGTGATGCCTCAGGAAGCATCAGAAGATTGGGGTAGGGCTGCCGGTCTCTGTGGCCCCGGTGAAGGCTCCTTCCTGGAGCTGGGTCCTTCCCTGCGCCCCGTGCACCCCCCCACACCCCACCCCAAGGACCAGGCCCGGAACTTCCGGTCCCCCCACTTCTGCTGCTGCTGCTGGCCAAGGCGGAGCCAGGAGCCCACACTTGGCTCGCGCTGGGCGGAGGCTGTGCCAGCAGGAAGAGAAGGTGCCAGCACCGGCTGGCCGCAGGGACAACTCCCAAGTCCCCACAGGCACAGGGTGGGGCCAGGTGGCTCAGGGGCAGGGTCACCATGGCGTGATGATGGCATGGAGTCTGGCCCACGGGCCTGGCTCGCCGCACCTGGGACGCCGGGCAGGGTACAAGTTGAGAAAGAGCCCCCGGCTAAGTGCAGGCTGCGGGGTCAGAAGAGAGGCGCGGGCCCCCGGTCGTGGGCCGTCGTCCTGGCTTCCTTCTTGTGCCTGTGCCCTCACTCAGTGTCCATGACATGGACTAGGGCTTCGTAAGGGCCTCTTCATTCATGAGCGGATGCACGTGCTCCTGCTCTGCCCGGGCCGTGCCACTGCTCCCCTTCCTGACTTCTCCCCTGCTGGGAGGGGGAACCCCCGAATCTCTGAAAAGACCTGGTTCGAATCCCTGCCTTTGTTCTCACAGGCTATGTGGCCTTGAGTGAGCTCACTGACCTCTCTGAGCAGCATGTGCTCTGCAAAGTGGGCCCCCCAGGGTGGCATGCGGTAGGGTCTCAGGGACAGCCGCTGGTCTGCAGCTCACCCCTCGGGGTCACCCGGGATGTCCACACTGTCCACCACTGTTCTGGATTGACGGTTTACTACCTGCGTCAGTAAAGACTGTGTTGATGTAAGAAAAGTCTGACCCCAGTGGGTCTAACAGTTTGGGATTTTTCCCAGAAGGTTGGGTTAGGGTTTCAGCAGGCCTGGCTAGGACTGGTTCTTGGGTGGTCATCAGGGTCCCAGCCCCTCTGCCTTCTCTGCCCACATCTTTAGTAAGCGGCTCTTTTTGGCCGTCCCTGACCCTGCCACCAGGGATGGCCACTGCCACCAGGGATGGCCACTGTCACTGGCCAGATCAGGGTTCTGTGACCACCCCTCGTATTTCTAGGTGGGCCCATGGACATTCAAACAAAACTAGGGTTCCTGTAGTGAGGAAGAGGGGTGCGGTATCTGGGGGACGATCTACATGCAGCCCCTGATCAGATGCTTATCACTCTGAAATGTGCTTTAAAACCAAACCTGCAAACCCATCACGGTACTCTTCTGGGCCCTTGGTAGTGGCTGCCTGGTCTCGGCCAGCACGTGGATGTCAGCACTGGGTATCGCTGGCCTGGGGAGGGACGGTGCAGCTTTTCGGCCCATGTGAACTCTGGGGGGAGAGGCCACTCGTTGTCATGTCCGAGAGCAAGGCCCTTGGTTGGAAAGTGGGAGCCTGTATGTTGGCAAGGGCCCGGCGATGGCCCAGCCTGGCCATGTGAGGGCAGGGGCCAGCTTGTTGGGCCCTGGCCAGCAGCCCCCAGCCTCAGGCCCTCAAAGGGAGCAGAGTCTGCAGCCGTCAGACCTGGCCACACAGCAGAGCCAGGGACCTGGCCTCAGAACCTCAGCCCTGAGGACGGCCCAGGTGCATGAGGACCGGGTTCCCAGGAGCCTCCCCTCAGCAGAGCTGGGACGTCCCTGCGTCTGGCTGCAGACCTGGCAGCAAGAACAGAGAGGGTGGCCCCGAGCGGAGGTCCGGACGCCCTTTGAAGTGACCTGGAGAAGCGTGTTGTGAGAGTGCAGGTAAACACAGGGCAGTGGTCCCTGAGGGACAGTGACCTCGGTGCTCTTGGTCCACAGAGCAGGGTGGGTTCAGCGCCTGAACCTGAGAGCAAAGAGCCGGAGGACCAGGAAAGACCTCTCTGAGTCATCCTGGAGCCTTTTACCCTGAAGGGGGGTGACCCATGCCATGCGTGGGGTCTTGATTCCAGAGCTTCCCCTGACCCTGAGGTGCTGGGGAAGGCAGGCGGCGCTTCGGAGGCCAGCAGTGTGCAGGCGCGGGGGGCGGGGGGTGATTGGTGTGGGCCCTGGGGGGCTGGGCTGCCGGTCCTGCCCCCACCACAGAGGCTTGGGAGCCCCTGGTGTTCTCTTCTCCTTTGTGAAGTGGTCCAGCCCACTGTCACCTTCCAGCGTGCTTGGTCATTCGAGAAATCATTCTCTCACTTGGCCTTGAGCTGCTTTTTGGGGTTTGCACAGGACAGCAGCTGCGGCGGGCCGGTGAAGAGCACGTCTTGACATTCGGGGTCAGCCCAGCCCACAGGACAAGCGTTGTGGAAAGAGCCACAGGCCTTGGGATCAGGCAGGCCCCCTTCTCCTTGGTGTGACTCTGTGTCTCGGCCTCAGTTTTCCCATCGGCTGCCGGAGGCTTTGTGCACCCAGAGGTGACCGCGGAATCATGTGACGTGGGGCAAGGCACAGCTGCGGCAGGATGCGGGGGCCGCCATCCACCTGGCTGGCAGATGTGAGGGCCGGGTGGCTGGGTGGTGACAAGCAGGGGATGGTGTTTACCAACCGCCACAGAGAGCTTTTGCGTTTTAGCAACACGGTGTTCGGACGTTGGCGAGCACCTCAGCTGACAGGGTGCCCGTCTTGCAGCGGACCACAGTGTCTATGAGGCATCTTGTGTGCGGACGGCAGGCCCTGGAAGTCTGGTTTGGTCTCCAAGCCCCCAGGCTGGGGTCCGTACCCTCAACCCCCGCTGGAGCTCCTGGACGGGGAAACCCAGACCTGAGTGTCCACCGTTCACTTCTTGGTGGGACTCACACCCGACTGGTTTGGGGGGCAGCATCGGTTCCCACTTCCTTTCCTTGCCCTGAGTTCCCGGGACTGGCCCTCAACCGAGCTGGGGCTGAGCAGCTCGTGAAGATGGCTCTGCGGGGGCACCTGGGTGGCTCATTGGGTTAGGCCTCTGCCTTCGTCTCAGGTCATGATCTCAGGGTCCTGGGATCGAGCCCCGCATCGGGCTCTCTGCTCAGCAGGAAGCCTGCTTCCTCCCCTCTCTCTGCCTATCTCTCTGCCTCCTTGTGATCTCTATCTGTCAAATAAATAAATAAATAATCTTAGAAAAAAAAAAACAAAAGATGACTCTGCAGACAGTTGACACCTGGGCCGGACCATGATGGCCTGAATATGTGTCCTCAGCAGGAAGCGGGGCTGCCCGGGGGACAAGCCCATGCTGGATGGCTTCCCAGGGAAGCGTGTGTGTCCCTGAGCCCCACAGCCTGGGCCTTCTCCTGCCTTCGTGGCCTGCCCTCCTTGGGCTGTGGAGATGCGTGCCTCCTTTGGTGAAGGGAAAAGTGAACCCATCCTTGGGAGGAGCCGAGCACGGTGCCTGGCGCGTGGCTGATATGTGCTCATCGCTCGCTGTCACAGAATTGGGGCGAGCGAAGGCTGGAGACGCACTGCGGACACACCTCGCGGTCTGGTGGCCCAGCTCTGAGGAATCTCCGCGCATTCATCGGGCACGAGTTATGAGTGCCCGCGGTGCACAGCCCCGGCTAGGAACAGAAAGGAGGAGTCGTAGGTCTCGGTTCTCAGACGGCTCACAGAACAGGGCGGAGAGAGACGAGGCCTGGCTGATGCTGGTCGGGACACCAAGGGTTAGGAGGCAGGCGAGCGGTCAGGGACATGTACTCGTCCGCGTGCTCTCGCTGCTGTGACCAACGACCCCTGAGGTCAGTGCCTTGGCACAGTCCAAGTTTATTTTGCTCTCGAGAATGCGGGCTAGAGGCTCGGCTCCACTAGGTCCCGCAGGGCCCCAGGCTCTGTTCAGCTTGTGGCTCTGCTGTCCTCAGGTCCTCCGTGGCCCCTCTGTTCAGCTAACTGGTGGGGAAAGAGTCTGGAGGCATGGGCAGGGCTTGTTCACGGGACGGATCTGGAAGTGCTGTGTCTCGCCCCTCCCGTCCCAGGGCTTGGCACGCGGTCACGTGGTCCTGCCTCACTGCAAAGGAGTCTGGCACACGTAGGCTAGCTGCGAGCCCAGGAGGGAGCCGAGGTTTGCAAGGTTTGGCGAGCCCAGCGGGGTCTGCTGCAGAGGCTTCTGGGAGAAGCTTAGTTTGGCTCAGGCTGTGGAAGGTGCCTGGAAGCGGGGAGCGGTCAGCCTGGGCAAGGGCTGAGCGGGCCCAGCTCATTTTGGGGGCACAAGATGCCCGGGGGACGGGAGGCATGGAAGAGAGTGCGGGAGGCTTTACGATGTCTCCTGACTCTCCTCCCCGGGCCCCCCATCCTTGAGACCCTGAGTGGCCTTTGTTTCCAGTTCAGGGACCGCCTGTGCCCCCCGGCAGGGCCTTCCCAGGGGCGCGCTTACCTCACTCAGTCCTTCCACCTCTGCTCTTTCGGGGCTGGTGGACAGCCGGGCTCCGGGAGATGAAGTAATTTTCCTGCAGCTCACACAGCCAAATAGCGTGGGGCCCGGATTTGAATCCTGGTGTGTCTGACTCGACGGCCAGTGCTATTTCTAGAACCCCACACGGCTTTATTCCAGCAAGGCTGTGAGGACGTCGGGGGCGGGGACCCAGTGTGGGGGAAGCTGTAGGGAGAGGAACTGCCGTGTCCCTGGGCTGCCCTGCCAGGGGACGCGGCCCTCGGGAGCGGCTTCCCGAGAAGCACGGGCTGCACGTGCCGGCCTCGGCCGGCTCTGCCTGGGGCTGGAGCCCCGGTTTGCTGCCGTTGCTCAGGGCCAACGCGAGTTTGAGCTCGGGTGACCCCGGCGGCATTGGTGCTGTTCGTTCCCATAGAGACGTCAGCCGAGGCGGAGGGAGGGCCTGAGGCGGAGCCCGGGCAGTAGGCGGGGGCTGTCTGGCCAGGTGAGGATGGCCCAGGTGTTCTGGGCAGAGCCAGCCTTGTGGGGTCTGGGGCTCCCAGTCCTGGCTCCTCCCTCTGTTGCTATGTCCCCAGGTATGAGAAAGAACCTCAGGTTCCTCCTCTGTGAACTGGGCATGCTAGGCCCCTCCCTCAGAAACAGATGGTACTGGGGACCCCGCCATCAGTCTGGCCCGTGCCCTGTCTTGGTCAGTTCAGGTGGCCGTAATAAAATGCCACAGATCGGTGGCTTAGAGAACACAGATTTATTTCTCACAGCTCTGGAGGCTGGGACGTTTGCTACCAGGGCCGTGGCTGGGTGGGGGCCCCGTTCCTGGCTTGTAGGCGGCCACCTTCTGCTGTCAGAGAGCGCTCTGCTTTCTTCCTTCCCCTAAGGACACTCACTATTCCTGTTACGGGGCCCTGCCCTCGTGATCGAATCTACACCACATTACCTCCAAATGCCCTCCCACTGGGGTTAGGTTTCCAGATTCAGTATGAATTTTGGGGGACACAAAACATTCAGTCCAGAGCAGCCCCCTAGAAGGGCCGGCTGTGGGATTTGGACTGGGGGCTTCTGTCTTTCCGGCCTGCTGCAGTGGTCTCAAGCCCAACGAGCCCAGAGAGAGGGGCAAGCCCGGAGCTGCTGGGCGGCAGAGCTCCTTGGGTGGGAGCAGCTGGGTCTGGCTCTGGGAGGAAGGGGCCCCGAGCCTAGCCTTGGTGGAGGGCTGGCCCAGGGGGTAGGTGTGTGCTCAGTGTGATGCTGGGGTGAGTTCTTTCCTCTCTGTTGGGCACTGAGGCTCCCCCCTGCCCCCCCCCCATCAAAGGGAGGCCAGGCCATGTCTTGGGTGGCATTTTTGCAACTTGCCAAGGCACTTAACCGGTCTCCGAAATACTTATCACTGACACTTTGCTCACATACGTATATATGCGTCCTCTTTCCAGGCTGGTGTTTGCCACTTGTGCAACCCTGGCGAGCTCTTGAAGCTTTCCGAACCTGATTGTCCCCATCTGTGAAATGGGCTGGTGGTACCAGGTCAGCCCGTCAGGACCTTTAACGGACACGCTGACTGCAGAGGTGATAGGTGGAATGCACGGGGTCTCCACTGCTCCCCTGTCCCCTGCCTGGTGCTGCTAGGGTGGGGTGTCCCGTCGTGACTGCTGGCACAGGCCCGGCCAGGCCTTCCTCTTTGTCCGGCTTCGTTGGGAAGTAGTTCGTGTGTCCTCCAGCTCCTTCCCAAGTGTGCGATCCATGGGTGTTAGCATTTTCACAGATCATGCAATGCCCCCGCCCCGGCCGGTGTTAGCACCTGCGCGTCTCCCCCGAGAGAGGCCCGAGCTCTTCAGGCCTCCCTCCTGCCCCTCTGCGCCCCCCATTCCCCCAGCTCGAAGCACCCGCCGGTCTCCTCCCGTCACCGCCGGGCACGGTTTGGAGCCAGTTTTCTGGGTGTTGGTTTGGCCACTCAGAGGGGAATCAGGTCGCTGGACCCAAGGTCCCAGAGCGTCCTGCCTGTCATTCTCTGTCCCCACACCCCGTTCTAAAGTGGGGCGGGTGGGGGCGCTGTCCGTGGTGCGCGGCTTGAACATGTTGACATCTCTGCCTTTGGCTCGTCCGGCTCCTGGACCCCCCAGCTGCCCGGGCTGCCTACTCCCCAGCTCCCCTGCTCTGGAAGGCCTGGCACCTCGCCTCCTGCCCCGTGACTCTGGGAAGACAGGCCTGGTGAGGAGTCTGAGAGGGTCTGGGCTGCTTCTCCGCATGGGCCCCCGGCCCATACATTCTAGGATGTTGCTGGACCCTCAAGTCTTTCCCCACACGGTCCCTTGGAGAAGGCATGGGCCTTGAAGGGGGGTTGGACCCCCTCCGTCCTGCTCCAGGCCATGTCCTGGAGAACCGGGGCCCACCCTGCCCCATGTCCCCTCTGCTCCACACTCCCCGGAGACGGTCCTCAGGCGTGGGGCCGTTGCCATGGGAATTGTGTATTGGGATCTATTTTGAGACCGTTTTGTAGTGTGATTTTTAATACTGCCTGGTGTTGGCTGTTGGTTTTTCTACGTTTGCCCAAGTGAGTGGATTTCGACTAGCCACTGAGGTTTGGCCATTGTAGTTCCTGGATGTGGCATTGCCCAGAGCACTGAGCAAAAAGTAGGAGGTGACAGGGGCCTTGCAGTGACCCCCTTGAAAGCCTGGGCTCCCCACTGGGCCACTGCCGGGTGCAGAGGGGCTGACACAGTGTCCTGCCCCCAGCTTCTGCCTCCGATCAGCTGCTGATGTCAGTGGGCGGGGCTGTGCCCGCTGCGACAGAGGAACCCGGGGAGCACCTCCTGGGATCCTGGGAATTAAATAAATGCTTGGGGATGGGGGCTGGCCACTGAGCCTTGGCAGGTCCCACGACGAGTGGCTGCTGTTGGCATTGGCTCCCACTCCCACCCGGCCTGATGCAGGTTTCCCTGCTCTTGGCCCCCAGTGTCCCCTTCACGGCATTCATCAGAGCGTGAACGGAGTATGCTCATACACTTGCCGTCTGCCTGTCCCACCGGACTGTGGACCCCATAGGGTCCGGGCCAGTGTGGTTCCTGCCGTGCCCCTTGTGGGCCTGGCACAAGGGGGCTGTGACTAATCACACACTTGGGAACAGAGAAGGAATGTAAGCACGTGGCCCTAGGGGTGGGCTCAGCGCCACTGTGCAGGGACAGAGCCACAAGCCTCCTGCCCGTCAGAGCTTCTGGAGGCATCTCTCACCTCCCCCTGGCAGTCTCCAGGGTCCTGCTGCTGGGGCCACAGAGCAAAGAAGTGAGGGCGGTGCCCCTGGGGGTCTGGGGCAGCATCACCTGGGAGGCATCAGCCAGGAAAGGGAGGGACAGAGGCGCTGAACATGGGGTGTCCGTCTCTGGGGCCAGGACACTGGGGTCTGGGAACCCTCTGCGAAGGGGTTAGCTTTGCCGCCTCTGCTCCAGGAAGAGAATGGCAGGGCCCGTGCCTGCGCCCCTGCGAGCTGGCTTTCGCTGTGTGCTTCCTTCTCTTTACCGATGGTGTTCTCAGAACGGATGTGGCTGTGCGAAGGGGCCCAGGTGATGAGCGAGATCTAGAGGCCGAGCTGAGCAGGGCCCCTAACACTCCGGCTCCCTGTGGCTCTGTGGCAGTGGGAGTGAGGGTGATGCCGCCACAGGTGGTTGTCGTGGGTGGGCTCTGGGCCCCGCCGCGGCCCCAGGGTGGGGACGTCTCCGAGAAGGCTGGAGGAGGGGAGGTCAGGCTGCCTGCACTTGCCCCCACCGGGATGGTTTTCACCCTAAAAACCAAAACCTCAGTGGCACCGATCCTACGTGGTCCTTGTCAGACCAGTAAGAAGCGTGCGGAGGAAGACCTGCTCCCTCTCCCCGCAGCTGTGGTTCAGACTCCAGATGTGGCCCGTCCACACTTACC
The DNA here is from genome assembly GCF_011764305.1 of Mustela putorius furo. Classification (NCBI taxonomy): domain Eukaryota; kingdom Metazoa; phylum Chordata; class Mammalia; order Carnivora; family Mustelidae; genus Mustela; species Mustela putorius. The sequence continues at coordinate 37,855,970 of NW_025421322.1, read as the reverse complement.
AGACACGCATACAGCTGCCGCCTGCTTCTCCGGCGTGTTTGTTCTACAAAAACGGCTCGTTCTACCCCGGCCATCCCTGTACCGTTGGTGTTTTCCCTCCCGTGTCTCCAGAACCGCTTTCACGACATAAATAGAGCGCCGCAGCTCTGCAGGGCCGTCGGAGCGGTCTGTGTGTGCCGTGGATCTTCACAGGCCGTGAGGAACCCTTCTGAGCTGGAGGCCTGGAGGACGTCAGGTTTGGTCGCCCTGAGGTGTGCCGTGACGACCGTGCCGGGCGCCTTCCCCTGCGCACCTGTCCACAAGCCCTCGGTGCGCCCCTAGACGGGCAGCTCGGTGTCACGTGTGCGACCACATTCCATCCCATCTTCCGTCTTCGTCCGAAGGGTTTTGGGGCCGGAGGAGCTGCCTGGGCTGTGCGGGGGGCGCCCGTGCCAGGGGTCCCCCAGCATGGCGGGCACGGGGAGCAGCCGATGGAGGGGGCTGCGCTTCCCTCCTCCTGGCCGTTGCCGAGGCTCCTTCGTTTCCAGGCATTTGTGCCAGACACCAAGGGCCACGGGTTAATGTGACGCTGAGCCTCAGTGTTCTCATCTGTACAAGGAGGTGACTGTGTGTCTGCCTTGCAAGGGCCACGTCCGGGGGCCGGGCCGTGGTGTCAGCCGCTGGCCTTTCTAAGGAAGGGCACAGGGGGCTGCTAGGTGGGCGGCGTCCCAGGCCAGCCTCAAGGGTGGAAACGTGTTCGCTCCTTCCACTCCACAGCCCGCCGGGGACCCTGGCCCACGGCAGCAGAACCCACCTGGGAGTGGACCGTTTCACTCCATGCCCTGTGTTGTTTGATCGAGGGGAAGTGGCCTACAGGGGTGACAGATGGGGGAGGGTGTGGACAAGGGGGTGAGGCAGTGCCCTCCTCTGTCGGCCGGGGGCCGCCTGGCGCTCCTGCACAGCATTCGGGGAGGAGAGAAAACAGGCACCTGCTTGAGTGATGGGTGTTGCTGAGGTGGGGGGTCCGAGGCCCCAGGAGTCTAAGGGACTTGGTGGGTCCGGGGTATCTGGGCAGCCCCCTGAGGAGGGGAAGGTGGGCTGTTGAGGGCTGGGCTGGCAAAGGCACGGTTAGCCCAGAGATTCCCAAAAAGAAGGGAGCAGAAGCAGGCCTGTGGCTGTCCCTCTGGGCGCTGTGGCCCCGGGGCCCCGGAAGTTGTACGAGGTCCTGCTCAGGGCGCCTGGGCCCTCGAGGCCTGAGCCCGCACTTCTGCCCACCCAGCTCCCCTTGGGGTCCTGGGATGCCACTGCCCTCTCTGGCCACTCCGGAGGGGTGGGGTGGCTGGACGCCGTGGTCTGTGTTCATTGAGCTGTCGAGGTGTGGCCCCGTGGGTGCTAGGAGACTGCCTGCTCCCGTGGGCCCCCCGTTTCCCCCACAGGAGCAGGGCAGCATGGGGAGGGTGCGGGCAGGTGCCGGGGTCTGGGAGTTGGCCAGGTTCCAGCGCCCCTGGGCTGTGTGTTCTCTGCTGCTTCTGGGAAGGCCCAGCTGGATGGCGGCTGTCGGGGCCTTCGGGCCAGGGCTGGTCGGCCAGCCCCTGTGCGCGTGTGAAACTGTAAGAGTTCATGGAGCAGGAGCTGTGCCCGGCTCCTCCTGAGGCTGCTTCCGCTCCCCGACCTCCCCCCACTCCCCTCCCCTCTCTGCTCCCCACCATCAGAAAAAGGTGAGGATCCCGGTTTTGTGAAATCGATTCTCTACCTGCTGCTGGGGCCTGTGGGTCTCTGGTGCTCAGGCTTGGGCCTAGGCTCGGGCTGGTGGGTCGAGCGGGCCTGAGGGCTGCAGGGACCCTGCCGCGCCGAGCGTTCTGGCCCCAGCCGCCTCTCGCACCTTCCCCATGGCCCGGGAAACAGCAGCAGCCCTGGGAAGAGACCCCCTAAGAGTGGGGCATGTGTGTGCGTATTATCTGAGTCAGCCGACACGGTCAAGGGGCCAGTCCCGAGGGCCAGGCTCTCCTGGAGGTCCTGCCTTGACCTTGCACTCAGGCGGCTTTGAACCCCAGATGAGCTCATACTTATCACAGGGCCTTGGATGACTCCCTTTAGCCTCGTGAGGCCGCAGCTTTCCTCCATCTGTGGGGTGTGCTTGGGGGCCCTGGGCTCACGGGTTCCTACCAGGATACAGGGATGAGGGACATCCTGTGTGGGGCACCGGCCGGTGCACCTCAGTTCCAGGAGCTGTCGTCCTCGACCTCGGCTCCTCCCCTGCCTTCTGGTCTCAGACCCCACATCTGCCGGTGGAGGTCTGGGGCCCCGGGGAGAGGAGCCAGCCTGGGGCTACGTGGCGGAACCCCGGCTGAGCCCCCTCACCTGTGATGGTGACAGGTGTGAGGGTCTCTCCCTGCGGGGGGAGGTACGGAGTGCCTGGCCCGTGGGAAGCTTTTAACCAGCCGTGAGCGGCGACCGTGTGTGGACAAGCCGCGCGGAGACGTTTCAGGGCGTGGCTGGTTGCCGTTGAGCGCACGGGCGCTTCTCTCTCGGGCGTGAGCTCGTCGTTCCCGCACGTCCTGCTCTCACGGCGCCTGCCGTGCTGGGACCATCTGTGTGCGGAGCCCCGCGCTGTGTTCTCTCGCAGCACAGAGTTGCTTGTACACAGATTCGCGTGCTGCCTCGTTTCACAAATGCGGGGACGGCAGCCCGACTCCTGTCCCCACTTGGGCAGCTTGGAGGCCGTGTGGCCTTGGCCACACTGTGACCCAGGCATCGGGGTCCCTCCGCCGCGGGGCACGCTGGTGCCGACCGGGGGGTGGTGGTGCCCCTGATGAGCGTGGCCTCAGGCGTGACCACGTTGTTGCAGAGGACAGGGCTGCGGAGGACAGGCTGGCGCCTTTGCTCTAGGACGAGACCCGGCCCTCCGGGGCCAGGACAAGGCCATAGGTCACAGGTCTCTGAAGAGGTGCTGAGCTGCCAGTTAAAGATGCGGATCGGGGTCTTTCCAGGTACGGCTCTCCACTTGGCAGGTACACGGGCACCCGCGGTGTGCCATGCTGCGGTGGCTGGGAGCAGACTCGGCGGCGGCAGGGTGTGAGTCCTGGCTGTGCCCCCACTAGCCTCAAGAGCTGGGTGACTAACGACTGGACCCTCTCCGGCGTCAGCTTCCGCATCTGTGAAACGGGATGAACGTGCTGTCCGTAGAGCTCGTGGAGAGAGCCGGACTCAGGTAAACCGGCTACAAGCTGAAAGGTTGGGGCTCACGTGTGCCTATTTCTTTAGCAGTTGATGGATGGAAAGGCCCAGCGCAGCACTGAGTACCGTGGGGCTTAGCCCCCAGCAAAAGCATCGTGCGTGATTTCACCTGTGCCAGGCAGCAGTGCAGGGAGGGAAACTGAGGCTCAGGAATCTCAGGAACGGGCCTCTGGTCCCCCGCCGGAGCAGGGTAAAAGCAGGTTTGCACCTTTATCCATCAGGTGGTTACTCTGATTCCCTCCTCAATCGAGGTGCTTGGTTGACCCGGGACGACGCCTGGCAGCCAGGCTTGGGTCCCAGGTGGGTCCTGAGTTCTCCCTCGAAAGCCCGAGCTTTTTTCAGTGCCCCCCTGGGGGCACTTGGTAAATGAATGAGCACTTTCTGCGTCCCAGGTATGGTGCCGGGGGAGTGAACGGGGGCGTTGGTGGTCTGAGCCCCCATGGAGTGGTTTAAGCTGAGCGTCTCTCATGCAGCCTGGGGCCTCCCCTGGCCTCTGGGTAGACACGTGGAGACTTGGTGTTCTTCAGACCTGACAAGGCCCCCAGGCTGTACGTCACCGTGGCCCGGCTGTTTTGAGGCAGATCTTTTGGGTAATGACACCCCCCGTTTGTGGGGGCAGGGAGCTAAGCTCCATGGGGACCCCCTGTGCAGTGCTCCGGGCAGGTGGGAACCTGGCAGTCGCTCACCTGCTAAGCGGAGTAATGCCCCCCCCAGGAAGCCCACAGCCCGGGAGTAGGTGCTCTTGCCCCACAAGAGAAAATGAAGGGGCAGATGGGATTAGGGCTGCGGATCAGCTGACCTGAAGACAGGGAGCACGCGCTGGGTTCTTGTGGGGCCAGGTGGGGTCACGGGGTCCTTGAAAGAGCAGGGCTGAGGGCCAGAGTCAGAGATGGGAGGGGGTGGGAGAGGGTGGGGGTGCTGGGGGATGCGGACATGCTTCCCTCTGGCTCTGAAGGTGGAGGGGGCTGGGCAGCAGAGGGCAGGAGCTCCCGGGAGGAGTGAGATCCCCCGAAACGCCCATCTTAGCTGGGTGAGACCCCGTTGGGCTTCTGCGCTCTGGAAGTGTAAGAGAATAAAGCTGCGTTGTCTTCAGCTACCAAGTTCACGGCCCTTTGTTAGAGAAGCTCCGAGAAACCAGTGCAGTCAGTAGATGTCAGCCTGATTGCCTCATGTCAAGGATATCTGTCCATCCTCGTTTTGGGAAGCAAGTGTCCCCCCAAACCTTTCAGGTAGGACTACCAAAGACCTGGGGAGGGGTCCTTTGTGGGGGTGGGGCGCTGCCCTGGTGACAGGCAGGGGCAGGGGAGCTCCCTTGTGAGCTCCTACACACGGAAGGGGTCACCCCACTCACGTTGGTGCTACTCCTGGCCTGAGGTTTGTCCCCAGGCTTCTCCACTCCCACCACACCCCAGGAGGGCCAGAGGCTGGTTGGAGACCTGCCCTGTGGGGGATGTCCGCGGAGGCTGACGGCCAGACCTCTCATCTGTTTGCACTCACCTGCCTTAGGAGCCGTAACAGCTGGCGGAGAGCAGGGCCGGCTGCCCGGAAGCTCGGTGCGAGGGGCTTAGTGAGCCCCTACCCTTCCCTCCTGCCATCCCTGCCCGTGTCCTGTCCTGCGGCCACACCTGTGCCTCCTGCAAGACACCCCCTGCCCCCCAGCCCTCCCATAACTTCACTTCCTGAGCCCCCCACAGGGAGGGTAGGGCCACTGGCCTCCCCACTTGCCTCTGGCTCCGTGCTGCCCTCCTGGGCATCCGTGCCCCAGCAGAGTGGGCGTGTGGGCGGGAGGCCAGGCCTGGAGGCTGGCCGGGCACGTGGGACCTCAGGAGCAAAGGGACTGAGGGAGGCCAGGGCTGGAGGAGGAGGCGGAGGAGGCGGGGCGGAGGAGGCAGTGGCGGGGCAGCGGTGGCCAGGACACAGGCCCCCGGGCACGGACAGCTCCGAGGTCCTGAACCGAAGCCGTGGCTCTTGAGGTGGGCCTTTGAGCATGTGCCAGGCCCTGGGGGGGTGCTGGAGGGGCAGGCACAGCGTCTGCCTGGCTCCACACTCTCAGGCTCTGAGCAGCTTCCAGCGCAGCCCAGACACTCCCAACGCTGTCCACCTCGCCACCTCGCGCGGGGCAGCAGGGCCCTTTAAGGCAGTTGCCATGGCAATGGGGGATGCTCTGGAGGGCAGGAGTAGGTGGACTTGGTGTTCTTGGGCGGTGGCTCTCCCCTGGGGGTCGCGGGGTCCGGGCCTCATTCTTCCTTGGGAGCGGGAGCTGGGCCAGGTTTCCACTCGGAGCCTCAGTTTCCCCACAAAATGAGAGGTAGTACGAAAACCTTGAGAGCACCCCTGTAGGCCTGGGTTGTCTCCCCTTCATGTCCAGCCCAGGAAGCAGGAAGGCGGGGCCCGTCTGCCTGCCGTTCCATGAACGCCACCCGGGACAGTGTCTCCCTCTAGCCGACATGCTTTTTTCTAAGATCTGTCTTCTCTTCCCGCCACCGTCGGCTCCAGGCCCACCTGGCCATGCAGTCCTAGCCCTTTTCCAGTCCTGTGTTATGTACCTGTGCCCCGGCCTGCCTTATTCCGTCCCACAAACGAAGTCGCGGAGATACATGCCCCCCATTCAGGGTCCTCTTTGGTGGCTAAAACGGGGCCGGCAAACAGTAGGCGCTCATTCCATGTTTGTGGCCTGCACACAGGGGGCCCGACGGTGCCGCTCGAGGCCTGGAGATGGTTGGGGAGCTGGAGCTCCGAACCCACCATGACTGTTTGAGTCCTGGCTCTGCTCCAGGAAAGTATCCAGAATTGCACATTTTTGTTTCATTTTACCGTTTTACCGAAGTTGCAGGACAGGTGCGGGTGCCCGGGAGGAGCTGGAGTTGGGAGCGGGGCTTGATGGTGCTCCCTGGGAGCGGGGAGGGGGCAGCCGTCAGGACTCTGACGCTACCGACAGTCGCTGAGCCCTCCCTGGGCAGACGGTGTCTCTGTGCCTCAGTTTCCCACCTGGACTGTGGGAACAGTCACAGACGGGTCTGAGTGTGGGGGTGGCTGTTTCGTGGGCTAAGTGAGCCCCTTGAGGACGAGGCAATGTGTGGTTCTGAACGTCAGTAAGGGTTCGTTGACCGGAGGAAGGGTGGATCCGGCACACGGGTTTTACCGGCGTTTCTGATTTGTGCGGCGGAGGAGGGCGTGGAGCCCCGGCTTCCCGTGAGCGGTTATCGCTGCGGGTGTGCGGCCTGCGTTGGGTGGTCTGTGCTTCGTCAGCACCCTGATGTTCCAGACAGGCGGAGGCTGGTTCACTGTGCGGAAGGGGACTTCTGCAGAGGGATCCTGGCCCCGGGCCACGTCCCCGCCAGCACACCGGACGGCGCTGACGGCTGCGGATAGAGCAGACCGAGCGCTCTCGTAGCCCAGGGACGAAGACAAAACACAAAGGGTTCCCTGAAGCGGCTCGCTCCTGTCCGGGGCCATGGGCCCGATAACCCGCACATGCGCACCACACCCACCCTCCCTGCCGGCTGCTGGGGGCCTCTGGGGGCTCCAGCTCCCGGGGGACAGTCCCAGGGCTCCCGATGCGGCCAAGGGACCTGATCTTGTCCTGACACCTCCAGCTGGCCCAGGGAGGTGGCAGCTTCTGCGTGCCCCGCTCGGGACTGCCTTGGCTTTCCTTGTCACCTCTGCGACCAGGGCTCTAGGTCGAATTCTCTCTGTTCCAAAGTCTTTAGGCGGCCCCTCCTTTCCCGGCAGAACCCGGAGAGGTGAGGCTCAGAGAGGTCTAGCAACACTCCCAAGGTCACACGGCCAGTTAGGGGCCCCAGGATGCCTGAGTTCTGCCCCGGCTCAAGCCAGCACCTGCCTTCCCACCACTCTGTGGCCTGGCTTCCCTGGGGAGACAAGACAGCACCCTGGGGGCCGCCAGAGGGGAGCTGAGCCCCAGGGGACAGGCAGGACCCAGCTGGGAGGCCCGTGCAGGTGGAAGACAGAACATGCTGTGGTGGGTGTGGGGGCACCCTGGGGGCCGGGCTCTGTGGGAAGACATGGCTGGGAGCTCAGGCTGTGCTGGGGTGGGCCGGGAGGCACGCAGGGAGTATGGGGGTGCTGGGGCACAGTGTGGTCTGTGGGGAAGCTCGCTGTGGCCACGTCTGCTCTGGCCCTTGGGGGTGGGGAAGGGAGGTGTTGGGGGCTCGTATCAGGGACGGGTCCTGGAGAGGACCACGGTCGTTCAGCAAGTGTTTGCGGCAGAATACCCAGCGTCGCGTGCTCCTGAGCCCTGCCGAAATTTGACCTAGAAGAGAAAGTGGTCAGCCGTTTGCAGGGAGCTGGTGAGGGGCTGTGGACAGGGTCTTGGAGGAGTGGCCGTCTGAGCGGGCTCATGTGTCTGGAGGGTTCCTGCTGGCATTCTGGGGGAGAGGGGAGGCCGGCGGGAGGATGGGCAGGGCCTGGGCAGCAGGGGGAAGCGCGTGGCCCAAGGTCCGCAGGGAACCCGGTGCTGTGCTATCTGGACAGAGGCGGGGGCGGGGGGCAGAGCTGTCGTGTCCTGGGCTGGGCTGCCTCGGGCTCCCGCCTCAGGCCGCTGGTTCTTGCCTTCTTCCTGTGCTCCTCTCAGCTCAGGTCTGGTTCCCTGGCATCGGGGGACTCAGCCTGCGCCCATCCGGGCTCAGCCCAACCTCCCTGGCTCTGCGCATGAGAAGGGTCAGGCCCTGTGCCTCCTGAGTGCCCCCAAGTGTTTTGGCTCAGCACCTGTTAGAGGCGCCTCTCCTCTTGGGTTCCAGCCCCGCACCGGGCCTCCCGGGCGCGGCTCCCTCTGCGCGGGCGAGGGAGCAGAAGCTCACGGCCCTCCGGCAACGACCGTTGGCTCTAGGCAGGGCGGCTCTCTTGAATCCTGCCTTCTCCCTCAGGAAGCCTCCCTGACTGCTCAGGACCAGCTTTCTCCCCCTGACACTGGTTGGCAGAGCCCAGGATGAGGAGGCCCAGGGTCGTGGGAAGAGCTGCTTATGTGGCCTGAAGGCTTCACTCCCCATGTCTGGGCCTCGGTTTACTCGTACGTGAAATGGGGTAGCGATGCCTTCCCTGTAGGGTGCACTGGGTAGTGGAGGATCAGCAAGACCCTGGCACGGGGCTTGGCCTGGCTCTGCTCCTAGCTGCCCCGCCGGGTGGTGCTGCCCGGGTCATTCTTGCCCCGGACCCCGTGGAAGTCTCAGCCTCTCCCAGCCTCCCCCCCTCCCCCCAGCTCAGGGCTCTAGAAAATCTGCCTAGTCAGGTCTGAATGAGGGAGAGCCAGCCAGCCAGCGTGTCTGGGTGGCGAGAGAGGCTATTTTGGGAACGAGCCGGGGAAGGAGTGTTTTGTTGTGTTTGCTCCTCGTGATTACAAGCGGTGGTAGAGGCCTGCCTCCCCTCTCCGCTCTCGGACACCGAGGGAGCCGAGCGGGGCTCGGGGACGACAAGGAGGGATGCGGTTCTCTGTGAGACCGACTGTCAGACTTCCTGACAACCGGAGGCCACCTGGGTCTGCAGCCCCTGTCACTTGTCACTGTCAGCTTGTAGCTGAGCCATGTCTGGGAAAGGGGAGTGGGGGGGAGGGTTGGAAAGGCAGGGAACTCGGATCCTGATACACCAGACTTTTATTTCCAGCCCTGCCATCTGCCCGTGTGTCCACCCATCCACCCACTGACCTGTCCGTTTCCAACAGCCGTCCTCCTGCTTGTTCGTCCACCCACCCCTCTGTCCCCAGCCACCATCGTCCGTTTGTCCATTTGGACCATCTGTTCCCCGAGCCATCAACCGTCCATCATCCACCCACCCATCCTCTCATTACTCGTATTCATCTACACGATTTTCCATCCGTCCATCCGTCCATCCACCCGTCTGTCCATCCATCCATCCGTCCGTTCACCCATCTGTCCACCCGTCCGTCCATCCGTCCGTCCATCCGTCTGCCCATCCGTCCACCTGTCCGTCCATCCGTCCGTCCATCCATCCACCTGTCTGTCCATCCGTCTGTCCATCCGTCCATCCATCTGTCCATCCATCCTTTTGCAGGGGCCCCCGTAGGTGCTCCATAGATCTGTGCTTGGTGCTATACGAGGCCCCAGGATAGAATGGAAAACAAGACGCCCGCCTTCCCTTTCGAGGCCATGATTCAACAAGGAATGCGGCGTTTAATGCTTATCTTCCCAGACCTTCCAGTATCCCCAGGGCTTTGGAAAGAGCGGAGCGAGGTGCAGTGTGAGGGAACCACACGGGGACCAAAATGAGAGACTCCTGGAGGATGTGATCGCTCAGCTGGGACAAAGGAGAGTCCGGGTGTCTGTCCAGCCCACGTCTCCAGGGCCGTGGCCTTAGCTGAGGGATGTGGGGGTAGGGAGGAGGCCCTGAAAGGGCATGGGGGTCGGGGGGGTCAGACAGCGCTCGGCCCTGAGTGCTGGAGAGGGCCTGTCCGGCCACCTGCCCCCTGGGTAGAATCCACGGGGATCCTGGCAGGCCCTGGCCATGTGGGGGGTGCTCTGAGACTGGTTTCCTGTTCCAAAGCTCCCTCTCGCTGACCAGGCAGAGCTGTCCCCAGGTGAAGGGGGTCGGGGCGGCGGGACATAGCACCCAAGGGGCCTGATGGCTTGTGTTTTACGAGTGAGCGTTAGAAATACTCCCCAGGGCCTTCCTGGCTGTGCGAGCAGAAAATTGAGATAAAGCTCTGTTATTCTTCAGCGATGCTTGGTTTTATCTGGAGTTTTCTTTTTCTTCAACAAAGACTTACCCTTTTCCTCCCCAAGAGTATTAAGCTGGAAAGCTCTGTTCTTGAGGGAATTGAGTGGACAAGGCTTTAAGGCTCAGCGTCCTGCCCTGGGCACTGACTTGCTGTGTGGCATCCCCACAGTAGCTTGTCCACTCTGGGCCTCTGCTACTCCTCGCCCCCAGGGTGAAAGGAACATGACCCCTTCTGCTCCCGGGGACGAGAGAGGCGAGGTCCCTGGTAGTCTGGAGCAGAAGCTTTTGGGGGGTGCCTCCCAGGAGCTGAGGAGAGCTGGCCGGGGGAGAGAGCCCGGGGGCCTCCGGAGGGCTTGGAGGACAGGCGCTTCTTGAGCTGGTAAAACCACCTCGTGTTTGTAGAGCGATTTACTGGTTTTGAAAGCACTTCCCCTGTGTCGTCTGATTTGAGATTTTGAGTATCTGTTAAACAAGTGTGTAAATATGGTGACACTCCAGAAATATCTGGAGAGAAGAGGAAGAGGGGTCTCTGCGGGGTGTTCTGAATGTGGGCCACTGGACTGATGAGTCCTGACGTTGGGAGGAGAGTCCCCTGTAGGGGCAGGCGGGTGGCTAGAGTGCGCAGAAGCTCTGGGTGGGGGACCGGCATTCGATCCGAAGTAAGTACGGCACAAAGACTTAGAACATTCCAGGTGCTCTTTTTATTACGAGAAAGCCAAACGTGTGTAAAACGCGGTTCATCGCATCTTTCCTTCTCGGCCATGAATTTGCAAACTCTTAGAATAAAATACTTCTCAAAAGAGTGGTCTCTGTCCCTTGAAAACCTGGGATGGAATCAGCAGCCCAGGGGGCTGGTGGCTTTCGGGATTACTGTGGGTCCCTTCAGGCTGCGAACACTGGGCAGCTGGGCTGTGCCGGGCCCCGTCGGGTCCACGCGGAAAACTATCTGTGCAGAGACTGAGCGTGGGTGGGGCAGAGAAGGGGCAGAGAAGGGGCTCCTGGTGGCCCCCAGGGCACAGCGGCTGAGTTATTGGGCTGTGGGCAGCTCCCCAGGCGCTGAGTTCCAACCGCAGAGCAAAGGTGAGGAGTGGCCTGGCCCAGGAGCCCCTGCCTGGACCCTGTGTCTCAGAGGGACCCTCAGCGGCTGCCAACGAGGAACCTGGATATCAGCCGTGGCCCGAGTGTGCCACCTGCCAGCTGGGTTCCTGGCAGCAGGGTCTGACCGTGTTTGGCTACATGGCACTTAGTGTATTTATGGGCCCATAAAATATTAACTAATCATCACGTAGCACTTTTCTCCCGAATGCTCTCTAGGGTCCATATTCCCCCCTCTGACTTGGAAGGCAAAACAAATAACCATTTAATCAACCTCCAGCTCCTGGCTCCAGAATCCTGCCCTGGAAGGATGCCTGGGCGGGCAGCAACCCTGTCCTCTGAGTGTCAGAGGAAGCCCCCACACTGAACACAGAGGGGTTAGAGCAGGAGGACGTGGTGGGCAGGTGGGCTCCTTCCTGGGCCCAGGCCAGAGCATCGGCCCCAACCAGTGACTCCACAGCAAAGAGCCGGCGTCCTCGTGCACACTGCCAGGGAAAGACCCCAGCGAGGGGCTGGGTGGGGTTGTGGTTGGCCGTCCCCTCTAGGACCAAGGGTTGGGGGTGTGCAGAGGGCTGCTGCCGTTCTTAGAGGTGGACCAGACACCTGTGTCTCTGACCGTGGGGTGTCGGCATGCCCTCGGGGGTGAGGACAGGGAGCAAGATGGACAGGGAAGAGGAGGACCAGCCACCCAGAGCTCGCTCGGCTCGGTCCCTTCCTCTATCCTAAACGAACCCCTGCCTCTGCGGGCCTGCCCTCCAGCTTGAGTGCTCTGTCCATAATCATTAACGCTTACTAAACTGTTGTGTGGGCCAGGCTGTCTGTGTTCAGCCGGAGACGTGATGCAGGCTTGGCTGGGTGGGGAAATTACTAGTCATACTAGTAATCCCGTAGAGTTGGTGACGTGCATGCACTCAGGCTTACTAGTGTGAAGATGCCCCATGTTCGCCCCCAAGGTCTACCCAGACAGCAACCAGAATGATAAATCGAAAATCAAACAGATTCGCTCCTTTGGTGGTTATTCTGGTTGAAACGAGGAGCTGCTCAGGAGTTTGGAGCCAGGTTCTTCCTGTGGACACAGGCCCCATTTGATCTGCTATGGGTAGGCTGCTCCTGCCACCGGACCTTTGCACATGCTACTCCCTCTGCCTGGAACGCTCTTCCCCCAGGTGTCTACCTGGCTTACCCTCTCCCTGCCTTTTGGGAGATGAGAAAAGAGGACCCTTTCCTGGCAGCCGCTCCTTACCCCTTCCTCTTTCCTTGGTGGATGTAGAGTTCCCACTCCGTTCCCATGGGGTCTCCATTCCGGTGGGGGAGTGTTCTTACCGCTTGCTGGGGGGAGCTATGTAGTTCTCTGCTCTGTCTCCAGACTTAGAGCATGCTGGCTGCTCGGTTAAGTCTTCTCTTAATGACGGATTGAGACGAGAGATTAAGTCATTCCCCCCAAGTTATACAGGTAAGAGGTGGTAGCGCTGGGATTGGAAGCCCTAGAACCAGATCCCATTTATCTTGCAGCTGCTGGGGAGCCATGGAAGGCGCTAGAGTGGGGTCATGCCCCTGCCTGCATAGTGCAGAAGGATCAGGCGTCATGGGCCAGGCCATGGAAAGGCCACCTGCCGGGCTGGGGCTGTCCTGGGTGGGACAGTGGGGAGCCCAGTGAGGGATGGCAGGCTCGTGGGACTCACTTGGGCGTGACTGTGGCCCAACCTAGCCACTCTTTGTTTCTGTCCATCCTTGCTGTCCACCCACAATATCCACTTGCTGCCCACCCCCCAATCAAAGGGCCAGCGCTCCCCGAGCTGCCTCCCGTGCCCCGGGCTTCAGTGTCTGCGTAATTAAACACACACTTCTAGGGTGCTACCAGGGCCAACTTTCCAGATCGTGTCTACTGGAAAATCCTGCCGTTTCCACCGGCTGAGCTGGAGTGAGAAAGGATCATGTAAGGGCAGCACATCGATCTTCAGTGGACAGGAGCCGCGTGGCCCCAGCTCAGGCTGAAGGTGTGGGAGGGGGACTGCGGTGTTGGGGAGGGCACAGAACGCTTCTTGGAGGGGCAATATTAGCTCTGCTTCCTTTGGCTATTTTGGGGAGGACGTTCACAGGAGGGGATTATGAAAATCAGTGGACCGAATTCTTTTGGCCCCCAGTGGCTTCTTTCCCCTTCTTCGTCGTGACCTCCTGCCACAGGGCACATGGGAGGTGGACACTGGAATCGGAAGGACAGTGACCTCCTGGGCCAGCTCCCAAGCTGGAGTGGCAGGCAGTCGCACGTGCCCGTGCGTACGCGTTGCGGCCGGCCCCGCGGTCAGAGACCCTCCAAGGGCACCACAGGCTGGCGGTGGCCTCCTGGCAGGCACGGGCCAGGCCCTCCCAGTCTGCAGGCTGGGAAGATCCTTACCCTGGTTTGTGCCTCTGGGCTCAAGGCTGAGACACAGCTGCTCAGGGCTGGGCTGGGCCCGCCGGGGTTTGCAGTCGGCGTTGGCAGCGGTCAGCCGTTGGCGACAACCAGCTCCCGAATTTGTGTGCTGAGCTAGCGGCCGCCCCCTGCATCAGGGGTGGGAGGCAGGCACCTCTCACATGGGCGGCCAGCACGGCCTTCAGTGTGGATTACTGGGGTAGGCCGGCCTGGAGGTCAGATGCATATCCGAAAATGAGTAACTTTACCGTCACTCGGCCTTCTGTGCGTCCCGTGTTACGCGGCCATGGCCTGTCTCCTTCGGGTTTCATCACCCTCCACGGAGACCCTGCACCCACAAAGCCTCGTGCCCCGTCCCCTCCCTCCGGACCTGGCTGCCACGCATCACTGCTCTCTGTCTCCGGGGATCGGCCTCTCCTGGACACCGCGCAGAAACGGAACCAGACACCGTGCGGTTTCCTCACTCAGAGTCCTGTGTTCATGGTCCCCGCGTGCCGTAGCCCGTCGCAGACCTTCCTTCCTGTCTGGGGCAGAACCATACCCCGCCGGGGCTGGCGGCGCTCTGCTTCCGTCCACGGACACAGGGGCTGGAGCCACCTGTTGCTGCCGCGACCATAGGTACACGGGGACGTGTCTGCGTCCGCTTCGCAGGCCCTCTGGGTGTGCGCGGAGGAGAGGGACCGCTGGCTCCTGCAGAAGCTCCGTGTTTGACGAGCTGAGGGACGGCCTGGCTCCCGCAGTGGCCGCACAAGCGTGTGAGCTCCCCTCCCTGCAGAGGGGGCAGGCGACCCTGGGGACCTGCGCGTGTCCTTTCAAGGGAGAGTCGGGGCAGGTCATTGTGGGACGCTCTAGAGGCTTCCTCCAGAAGCTCCCTGTCTCTCTCAGAGTAAGAGCCAGCGTCCCTCCGGTGCTGTGCAGGCCCCCACCCATCCCTGTGATGGCCTTGCCTCCTCCCCCTCCCCAGTGACCCCAGTCACCCTGTCCATTGCTGTCCTCCTACGGGTTGGTGTGCCTCTGTCTCAGAGCCTTTGCACGGCTGCCCCTTAGTCATGGGGGTGGGGGTTGCAGCAGAACATGAACTCAGCACGCTCTCATCCCACTGTATAGTGCACTTTCTTACTGGGTTTGCTGTTCATTTTCTCCTTCCTTTTGCCTTCCCCAAAGTGTCTAAACATGCTCTTTAAATGCGTATTAAATGTCTGAATGCAGATGAAGGGCCCCGATCAGCTTCTCCCTTAAACCTCCCACAGCTTGTCGGAGGCCAGTGGTATGGGGCGGCCTGGACCTTCCTAGGCCCCATCTCGGGGCCGATCCGCTGTGTGGCGCTCATAGCCCTCTGCTCGTGCCCTTGAACCTCGCACACGCGGGGAGAGGGGCCGAGGCTGTGGCGTGGCTGTGCTGGGGCTGCTGCTCAGGGTCGGCCCACTGGCCAGCAGCCCCTGTGAGAGCCGTGAGAGACGCAGGAAGTCATCTCTGCTGGGGCAGCCGCACCCGTTACCGTGTGAGTTAAGCTGTACCAGTTAGTGTTCAGGCGTAGACTTACACCCGTTTCTAGGACTTTGTGTTTATCATTATCAGTCTTATCTTGTTAAGATTCTAAAAGTCTGGAAAGACGGCCAGAGCGGCCAGGCGCCTACCGTTCATTGGGCTGGTCGTTCAGCCGATCTGTGAGCAAATGAACCCGGAGCACCTGTGACTCTCGCGTGTCGGACCCGCCTGGACGCAGACACAGCTCCGTCTTCGAGGACACCAGCGTTTACGGCTGGGCCGCCCCTCACTGTTCTTGAGAGGCTTCTTCTGGATCCAAATCTGGGTCATTCATGAACAATACCGCCCAGGCCGACGCAGAGCCCCCTGGCTGGCCGCTAGAGACCTCCCTCCCCGTTGACCTGGCGCTGGAGTCCCCGTGGTTCTTACTAACAGAAGTTCAGCAGCCGTTGACCTGCCATCTGCCCGTCTGCCTGCGTCCCCCTGTCTTCTCCACAGGAGGCCGGGAGGGATTCAGAAACTGACGAATTTGGCAAAATGTCAGTTGTTGTTGGTCTCGGGCGTTGCACGCTGAACCAGGGCCGTCCATCTGCGGGGGCTGGCGCAGGGCTGGGCGGGCGCGTGGAGCCCGTGGGTCGGGGCGCGGCGTGTCGCGGGACGCAGATGCCCCATGCGGAGCTGTCAGAGGCAGAAGCAGCCTGCTCATGGCTTTTCCTGAGGGGTGCTGCCCCTGGGGCTCCCCCGTTCCCTAGACCCAGGCCTCGAACCCCAGGGATGGTTCCAACCTGAGGAGGGGAGTGTTAGGGGTCTCCACAGGGGCAGGTCTGAGGTTCGGGGGACCCCTCTGGCTGCCTTGGGGGTGGAGGCTGGAGAGCAGGTGTGAGCCGCTGGGAGGCCCCGGGCACGGACGATGGACCGACCCCTCCCGTCTACCTCTGGGGGACTTCAGCAGGTAGGTGCCCAAGAAACCTGACTCATTGGCCCCACGTGATGTGAGGGACCTTCCGGCTACGGCTGACCCTGAGACACAGGTGTGCTGGGCTGGCGGCGGGTCCCAGGTGCTGGGAGTGTGGGGGATGGGCAGGGAAGCAGTGCAAGGGCTTCTAACCAAACACCGACTCGGGGCCTCACGTCGAGCTCTGTGCTTCCAGAGGTGGTGAGCTTCCCATACTCTGAGCCAGGAGGGGTTCAGGCCTTGATCAGCAGCGGGAAACCCAGGGCTGCGGAGGGTCCCAGTTCTTCTGCTTGGCCTGGCCGCCGCCCAGCCTCCCAGCCTGCTCCTTGAAGGTCCCTGTCTTGTCCATGCTGGGGGTAGGCACTTCTGGCTTTTTGAACTGAATCCTTGAGGTGGATGAGCGCCGGCCTTTGGAAGGTTAAAGAATCCAGCCTCTTCTTGTAGGTGGTACCACGGGGACCCAGAGAGGGTGCGTGAGGTCACCAGAGTAGCACGGCATGAGTCTTCCCACAACATCCATGCCCAGGGCCTCGCAGGCACCCTCCAGGGATGCTCTGGTGGGAGTCCTTGCCAAGGGGGCAGTGGTCCGTGGTTCCCATCTTAATTCTGAGGTGACTGAAGTATGCGCAGCGCAGGGAGGGAAGCGTCCTGGTGTTCGGACCCGATGCCAGCCTTCCTTCCTCCTGCTGCGCACTCAGGTGGGTTTGGCTGCAACCCCCCGTGCCACTGGGGCTGCAGAGCAGGCCTCTCGAGCTTTGCTTTCCTCAGCCCTGCATGGGGGGCAGCGATGCTCACCTTACAGGAATGTCGCATCGAAGCCTCAGGACCCACGTGTATGGTCCAAGCCCACTCACTCCCAGGCCCTCCCCGATCCGCCTCTGGCTGCAGATCCCTGCCCAGGAATGTTGTCTAAACCGTGGGCTATGATCCATTAGTGGGTCATGAAATCGAGTTAGTGGGTCACAGCTAGAATATTAAAAAATGAAATAGAATAATGGAATGGAACAGAATAACAGAACAGCAAGAGAGGGGGCCGCGCTGGAAGGGGAGATCCGTCCTCAGACGGGCTCTAGGCACCAGCGGCTGGGACGCCCTGTGGCACCCAGTCGGTCCTGGGCTCCGGTCAGCCCTCCCGCTGCCTGGGCCTGACTGTCGGCTGTGACACCTGAGAGCTGGGGGTGGGGGTCAGGCCTGACCTGGGGACAGGGGCAGCGCCAGCGCCCACAGCTCAGTGCCAATATTCCTCATCTGCAAAAGGCTTTGCACGGCCCCGGCCCCGCAGAATAAGAGTCTTAAGGCTGGATTCCTTTATGTGAGTAATAGTTACCAGAGGAGGCCAGAGTTGGTGTCAGGGAGCCCTCACGAGTGCCTCTGCTTCCCGCCCTGGCCTTTCCGGGGCTTGCCTTAGAAGCCCAGATGGTCCTATGTGGGCCGCCGCGCCTGGGACTTGGTGTAGCTGCAGCCAAGTCCTGATGGGAGATGGGTTTGCCGTCTCCTCCAGGGAGCCCTCTCTGGAGGGTCTGGGGGTTTGGGCAAGGGACTCCTCTGCTAGCTCCCTGCCTCTCCTCCATGTCTGCTCCCACAGTCTAGGGACTGAGCAGGGCCGCCTTGAACCTGGCGGCCAGCAAGCATATGAATGGGTGAGAGACGGACGCTTCTTTCTCACCTTCTCGAGTGCTTCCCGTTGGAGCAGGACGGAGGCTTCCTGTAAGGGGGAGCCGTATGGAAAGACAGGATAGAACGAGGGGGCATTAGCATCCCCCACGCGACAAATGAGAAAACCTGTGGCCTTGGCTGGTTGGTTCACAGTACACGTGGGAGGCAGGAGGCTGGGGCCGAGGGCATGGGGACGGCAGGGGGCACGGGGGTCTCGCTGGGTTCAGGGCAGGTGAGGAGAGGCCTCGATGACCAGACCCAGGGTCTGGGCCTCTTTGGCAGGCCTGGGAAGGGGTGGTCCTTGGGTGTGTTTGAGCAGGGGGATGGAGCACAGCTGTCCCCTCTCCGACCCCAGGGCACAGGTCATGTACTTGGGCTGTCTGACCCCCAAACCTGCTCCCCTGCCAGACAGATGCGTCCTGGTCTCTGGGCTGGATTAAACCCTCCCCAGGGCCAGGAACCAGCCAACTGGAGGCCCCCGCATGCACGGGGTGGCGTTTGGAGTGGCATGTTTGTTCCTTTGGGGGAATGGCACGGCAGGGAGGAGGCCGGGGAGCTGTCCGTGTTGATGGAGAGGGGCTTGAAAAGTGGGCTTGGTATCAACCAATTTGGAAACCAAACCATGGCTGGGGTTCTGGGTCCACGTTCTAGAATCTTCTTTATTCTCACCCCAGCACCCTATCTCTGCAACGTCCCTCCGTCATGGGCTCTGGCTCCGGGCTAACTACCTCCCGCCCACCCACCTACCCACTCGGCAGCAGGGTCCCCTGGCCAGGTCCTCATTTGAAGACAGAACGAGGAGGGGCAGTGGGCCAGCACAGCCGTGCTCACCCCCCAATCCCACCCCCATTCTAGAATGTTCTGGAGAGGAGGGTGTTGCTGCCAAGAGAAAGGAGTTTCTCTCCCAAGGGCCGTAGTGCCCCCTGAGCTCGCTCGTGGCTGGCGGCCCCGTCTTGTGCCCCGTGCTCTGGGCACATAGCGGTTTGGCGGGGACGGGTGTGGAGAGACCCCAGTTAATGCACGACACGGCTGAGGGGAACAGAGGATCCCAGAGCCGGGCCCGGCGTCCCCCCGCCCCCTTCACTCCCCTCCCCCGCCCCGTAAGGAGCTGCAGCTCTGTGGTCTGCGCCAGTGCTGACGGGGTGGGCAGGCTAGCTGGCCGACAGGGGGCAGGGGTGGGGAGGGAAGCTCCCTGAGGGCCCTGTGCATCCAGGGGACCCTGCGGAGGGCCCAGCGGGCACTGTTCCACTGTTCCTCGGCCATCCGGAAACCTATGGGTCACAGGGTCACTTGACCCAGCAGGAGGGACGGAGCCCCTGCCTGGTGCCGGGCCCTGGGCAGGCGGACTCCCCCGCTCTCGCTCAATCCCCTGCCAGAGACGGGTTGCTCCGGCCCCAGGTAGGAAGGTCATTTTTACAAACGGCGACCCAGGGCGACGTGTGATTCCTGACCCATGCGTTCAGTCAGAGGAGCGGCCGTGTGCTCTAGTGACCGGGCGTCTGTCACGTGTTCCGGGGTCCCCAGACGTGAACGCGGCACAGAGGTACGTCTGGTTTCTGTGGCTGCTGCTGTGACAGCTGCCGCTGGCCCCCTGCAGTTGCGCGTGCGTGAGGGAAGGAGCTGCTCAGTGCCAGCTAGGGCTTTAGTCCCCGCTCCGAGTTCCCGGGGCCTCAGTCCTACCCGCAGAGCTCCGGGCAAAGGGCCGCGACGCCGGCCGGTACAGGGTCTGCAGGAGCTCAGGGGGACAAGCCGGCCACTGTCTCGGGGAAGGGAGCGTGGAGTCACGGGCTGAGGAAGGACGAGTGCACCCCGTCCTGGCGGCCGTCGGCAATGTGGCTTGTTCTGTGAATGGAACAGTGCAGTGTGGCGGGAGCAGGGGCATTTTTTACGGCGGGCTGAGGACAGTTAAGGAGGTGGGTCAGGGGACAGACTAGGGTTCCAGTCACCAGCTTGACCGCTGGCACACCTGGGGAGGGTACTCTGTGGCTGAGCTGACCACAGCATTGTTTAGGTCCACCACAACATGGGCACGGTGATGTGGTGCCCGTGGACCCTTCTGGAAGAGTCTGACTCTTCTGGGGCTGGAAGGAGCCCTGAGCCTAGGAGCCCCGTGATCTGAGCCTTGCTCAGAAGCCCAGAGGAGAGACGGGGATCGGGTGGTGGGAGGTGTGT
This sequence comes from Mustela putorius furo, assembly GCF_011764305.1. NCBI lineage: Eukaryota > Metazoa > Chordata > Mammalia > Carnivora > Mustelidae > Mustela > Mustela putorius. Next base: position 37,836,288 of record NW_025421322.1, on the reverse strand, counting down.
GTTCGTGGATTCACTAGAGGTGAGCAGACTGACCAGGCCAGACTCGAGACAGCGGCTCGGCCCCGGCCCAGGTCTGGTTGCCCCCGATGGTCTCTGTGAGCTGATGGGGCAGATCTGGGGTCCTCACCTTCTCTCTCAGGTTTGGACGCTATTCTCAGGAGCCGATGTCTGGGGCCCAGCTGGGCAATCCTGGCAGCCGGGCTGGGGGCTGGTAGGTTTGGGGTCTCAGCTGGGCTGGCCACTCTCTGCTCCGTGGAGTCTCCCTCCGTAGGGCTGGGGTCTCGTTGTGCGGAGAGGCCAGGCCTGGAAGGCGGGCAGCGGGGCTGAGCCCCAAACCTAAAGGGCCTCCCGCCTTCCCTTCCTCACGTCGGCTACGGTCCCTTCGCCTAAAACAAGCCACACAACGAGGCCCAGATTCCAGCCCCGCAGAGTGGTGCAGACGGAGCCCCTGGCCGGCGCCGGGCAAACGGTCTTGTGATTCGTTGTCCTCTTTCGCCTGCTTGCTTGGCTCGGGGCATCGATTCAGTGGGTGGGCCTCGGGGTCCGCTGGCACTTGTGGGCAGAGAAGAGAGAGCACTAGCATTTCTTGGTCACCTACGAGACGCCAGGCGCTGTAGGACACATGTGCAAAATGGTCACGTGCATGTGGGCCCTTCACCTTCTCTGTGCCTCCACTTACACTTCTGCAAAGTGGGCTCAAGCCAGCAGCTGCCGAGGGGACCGTGGTGAGGGTCACTGGGCCTAGCCACTTGGCATCACTTGGCAGCGAGTAAGCGCTCAGCGAACGCCAGCAGCCTGTTTTATATGGAGGAAAGCAGAGCTCAGAGAGGTGAAGGAACTTGCCTAAGGGAGCACAGTTGGCTTCCAGGCTCCAAAGCTCAGATCCTCTCTGTGCGCCTCCCATTTATTGAATTCACATGGCACCGGACCGGGCCTGTGAGCTGCAGGCCTCCGTGTGGACAACGCTGCTTCCATTCGGTACAGTTAACCTGGCGGTGGATGCCCAGGAGTTACGGCTGGGCGTCCCTGTCCTAGGGAGCACGAGGCTCTCTTGGATCCAGCTGACCCTGCAGAGGGGGAGTGGCTGCTGCCTGGGCTGAGGGAACCCCAGGGCCAGGAGGGGGGTGCTTTGGGGACCACCTCCTCTGAAAGCCACCTGAGAACCCAGGCACAGGTCCACAGCAGTGCCCGCCCTTGGCCGCTCCGGGGCAGAATTGGCAAAGAGGGAGCACCAGGCGGACAAGGAGAGGACTCTGCTCCTTTTTGGGGTCTGTCCCTGATGCCATAGGAGGCAGGCCTGTGGGGAATGGGCAGGGGGTACCCCAGCCCGACTGGGGTCCTCTCACGTCCCTCACCGTCCCCATTCACACCCTGGCCCCGTTCCGTCCTCGGGTCAGCGGAGGAGACAAGACCCAACCCGAGTTCGAGAGGACGCTTGGGCTTTGCTGAGGTCTGATGACTGAAAGGGTGGCGGGGGTTATGGGCTCTTCTCCGGAGGACCTGAACAGCCGAGGGGACAGGTGGGACTCATAGGGCAGCGCTGAGAGCAGTGACGGGGTGGGGTGGGGTGGGGCGGGGGGCGGAATCTAACCAGTCATTGCCGTGGTGAAGTTCAGGTCACGAATTCTGGGCTCTGCTGTTAGGTGCGTTACTATCCTGATGCCTTGATGATAGATTGAAGCTTTGACCATTATAAAACCTCCTTCTCGGGCTCTGGTAGAAATTTTTGTCTGACTCTGTTCTGTCTGATAGCAAAATAGCTCCTCAAGCTCTTTTGGATGGTTTGCCTGATATTTCTTTTCCGTCCGTCTTTTTTGCTTTAAACCTGGCGTGTCTTTCCATCTGAAGTGTGTCTTTCATAGACGGCATGCCGTCCGGTCATGTTTTTGTGCGTTCTGCCAATCCTGCCTGTTGCATCGTAGTATGTCATCGGTTGCTATTCAGTTACCAATAAGGTAGGATTTAGCTCTGCCATCTTGCTGTTTGCTCTCTCTCTGTCTTTTTTTTTTTTTTTTTGGTGCCTTGATTTCTCCATTCTTGCATTTTGTTTTTAAATAGCTATTTTCAAGTATAGAATTTTGATTCCTTTGTTGTTTCTTTTACTATTATATGGGGTTTTTTGAAATTATTTTTTTAGTAGTTGCCTTGGGGCTTATAATTTAACATCTTAGCTTTAAAAAGTATAGTTTGGATTGATACCAACTTAATTCCAGTGCTGTGCTGAATGCCCTGTGAGCTCTGCTTCCCCTCTCTTCTGTACTATTATTATCCTACAAATTACATCTCTATATGTTATAAGCTTTTCAACACTGCTTTATTATTATGGCTGTATTCACTTGTTACCATTTAGTGAGACATCATTCTCATACTCGCCTGTAAGTCGGTAGATGTGGTTTCTTTTATTCTTTGAACATATTTGCAACAGCCAATGTCATATATTTACTAATCTCTGGATTCCTCAGGGGGAGTTTCTACTGGCTGTGGATGGACCATACTTTCCTGTGTCTTTGTGCATCTTAGAATTTCCTGTTCAAAACTAGGTATTTAGAATGATGTTGTATGGCGGCTCCGGAAATGAAATTCTCCCTCCCCTCCAGGGTTGAATGTTCTTATTGCTGCTGCCTATGTCTGCTTGCCTTGTGATGTTCTTGGATGACTTCTGTAGAGTCTGTATTCTTCATCGCACATGGCTGTGATGTCTCTGCTTGGGTCGCTTTGCCGTCAGCTAATCACTGGATAGAGATTTCCTTAAATGCCTTGAGCCAGTAAGTCTCCCGGTCTTTGCCAAGAGAATCTATGTGTGTTTTGGGGTACACAGTGCTCTGGCAGGAGGTATAGAGTCCCATCTTAGCCTCTGCTTTCCGCTGGTACAGTCTCAAGGTCACCCAGGAGTGAGATTGGGCCATCCCAAGTGTTTCCTGGGACTGTACACAGTCCTGTGTACATGTGGGGCCTTTTAGATTCCCAGGAGTATATCTAGGTGTTTCACAGTCTCCTATTTCCCAGTTTTTTCCTCTCTAGTTTTATGGTCATCCTCTTGTTAGCTCCACCTGGTAGTGCCCATTGGGCAACCGCAACATTAAAAAAATGGCTTGTGATTGTTTTCAACAAATGCCCTGAGGTTATGGTTTGTCACTGAGCAAGCTGTGAGTCAGATCAAATAAAGACAAGCCACAGGAATAGAACTCTTCAGGGAGCTGCCAGACAGGCCAAATAATGGCCGTTTGGGGGAAGGGAAAGCTCCAAACCTATTCTGCCCTCTCCTGCAGCTGCTGGATGCTGTTTTCCAGAGTTATCATGACTGCTGGGCTGTTGGTTAATGCTTCCATGGGGCTGGGGACAGGGAGAAGGGAATAACCTAAGTTAAAACACCATGAAGCTTTCCTTTCTTACTGAAATTTAGTCTTTTTTTTTTTTTTTGAATAAACAGTTCTTGGATTATTGCAAGTCTGCAGTTAATTTCCAGATTTCAAAACAGCTGATTTTGACACTTCTGGGAGCGTTCTCATTGTTTGGAGGAGCAGATTTTCTGGGGTCCTTACTCTGCCGTTCTGGAAGTTGTCTGCCCAGCAGTGAGGTTCTATGACCTCAGAAAGCCCATTACGGCTTGGGTTCATCATCAGTAGCTGGGACCCACATGACCTCTGAAGCATGTTTCTGCATCCAGGAGAATGGGAGCAATCATCTCTAGCAGCTGGGGGAAGAAGCTTCTTTTTAGACCGTTCCCTTAGGAAAGGGGAGGATGAATGACCTCTATTTTTTAATTTTTCACAGTGCTCACCCCAAGGCTGGCATTTCATTGGTTTCTGGTCTTTTTATGTGGTAAGAATAAAATACCCAGGGCCAGAAGTGGTGTGCTTTTGGCTAAAACACAGATGATTATTAGCAACAGACACAAACTGGAGACTGCTGGAGTCCCTATTTAGAATATTTAGGTGAAGAAATTATGGCATGTCTACTTGAAGCTTAGGAGGAATTAAATACGATGTTGATGAAGAATTTTTGCCGGCAATATAATGGCCCACATATTTTCTTGGCTTTTTTTTTTTTTTTTTTTTTTTTAAGAATTTATTTAAGAGAGAGTGAGAAAGAGCTCAAGGGGGCAAGGAGAGGGAGAAGCAGAAGAGCGCCCGCTGAGCAGGGAGCCCAATGTGGGGTTTGATCCCAGGACCCAGAGATCATGACCTGAGCCTAAAGCAGATGCTTTCTGGACTAAGCCACGCAGGCGCCCCTCCTATTTTCTTGTAAGTAGAGAAAAGAAGGCAACACAACTGCTTTCGTGTTGTTTGCTCTCAGCCCTGGAAGGTGTGTTCAGCGGAAGGACTTGGAGGAAACACGACCAGATGCTCACAGGGCTGCCTTTTGAAGTGCTGGAATTGTGGGTAATTTGTTCCTGTGTCCGTAGCATTTTTAGAAAACTTGGTGATTGGCCACAGCGAGCAAGTATTATTCCCATGATTAGCCAGTTACAAAATGGGAGAAGCTAAGAAGTAGGAAATAAAATCAAGGGTAGTTGTAAGCCTAGGAGAGAAGTTAAGAAGGATTAGATCTCTGGGGACTTTTCCATTTCTGGTTTGGCGTTTCTGTTTTTGATCTCTGCAAGGTTAGGTGACTGGCCCAAGGTGGCGCAGCCAAGACACGGAGGAGGTGGTGCGAGAACCTGGGTCTTCTCTAATAGTTATGACAGGGTCACTATGAACACAAAGTGTCCCCCTTGGAGCTGTCAGTCTGCACCCTTCACTGGTGGTGGTCAGTGCCGGACAGTGGTGGACACTGGACAGTGATGGATATTGGTGGTGACAGATTCAGGAGAGAGTTCACCCAAGCAACTGTCCCCTTGGCTTTTTTCAGGAAGGGTATCAAGGGTGATGCTCTGGTCAGGAATGATTTTCGCCCTGTGGGGCTAGTAGAAGGAAACTTTCTTTGGTGGGCTTTTGCTCAGGGGACCCCGTGGACTCCTGTACATCCTGCCGGGGCCCTGGGGGCCCGTCCACTCTTCTGTCTCACACCAGGCCCAGAAAGGACCATCAAGCCCAGGGCTCTGCTCATGTCTGGGCTGTGGCTCCCAGACCATGGTCTGGGTGGTTCCATAATGCTGATGCCAGGCTCGCTCCCTGGGTCCCCGTTCTGGAGGTCTGGGCCAGGAATCTGCATTTTGGTCAGCACCCTGGGGTTCCTGTGAATAGTTTGTGGCCATGCTTCGAGAAGTGAGCCAGGGAGTGCCGTGTGATGAGCTCCTCTAAAGGAAGAGCTTTGGGATTTGCAGAGAGATGTGGGGGTAGCCTGGGTCTGGCTTGCGACTCTCTCCCACTGTTGGGACATGCGTGTGCCTGGGGCTGGCTATGTGCATCATACACGACGCCCATCTTGCTGGGCTGCTGAGGATGTGGCAGCGGCTTTCCCTGGGACACTGGAGGAGACCCGGGCTCAGCCAGGCAACCGTGATGAGAATGGCAAGTCCAGCGAGGCCATCGGGGCAGGGCTCCCTGAACGTCCGCCCCATCCGGTCGGTGACGATGGCTTCCCACTCCCACACGGACCTGGATCTTACAGCAGACTGTCCTGGGAAGACTGTGCTCTGGGGACAGGTTTGGGGGGTGGGGCGGGGAGGGTGGCAGAGGAGATTAAGTTTCTGCTAACATTTGCTGAGGACCTACTGTGTGCTACAGGTCTGTAATGTCCTTTCTGGCCACTCATGGTGCTCCGGGGAGGAAGCTCAGAGCCGACGGGCATCTGGTGCCACTTCCGGTGTCTGTGTGACTGTGGCCGTGTACCTGGGGCTCCTTTGTCACAGTTCAGGGGCTTGGCCAGGTTCCTCCTTGTAGCCCTTATGGCCACCCTGGGTGGCCCGACCCATCTTACTCCCAAGTGACAGAGGGGACGTGGAGACCCAGAGGCGACCTCTGTCACCTGAGCCCAGTGCTCTCCCCAAGCCCGTCCCTCAAGGCCACCTTCTCCAGCAGAGCCTCTGGGTGGCCAGCATCTGTGCGCTCCAGAGGCTCCGTGGGGCCCCCCCACTGGCCACAGCCACAGAAACTGAGCCAGGTCCTCATTATCCCCAGGGTTTAGCAGGGACAGCCTGGCCCCCAGGCTGGGGTGGCCCTCTCTGTGTGGCCTCCTGGGCCGACGCTGTCCCCCTGGCCTGCACAGGCAGTTCCAGGACACCGGGCCACTAACGAGACAGATGCCGGCCACTCTCACGGTCCAGGGCCATCCCTCATCCACAGACAGCTGGGCAGCTGCTTTAATTAAAAGGGCTCCATGGCTCTGGGGAGATGAATTGAGGACAGCTTCTGTCTGTAAACGCTTCCCGCAGTGTGCACGGAGGTGTCTGGGCAGGCCCTTCCGTGCGGGGCCGGGTCCCTTACTCAGGCTGGGGCTGGGCGTGGGCGGGGCTCGGCAGGTGTCACCGGGAGTCAGCACAGCTTCTCTGGAAACTGGGGATCTCGGCGGCACACCCCAGAATTCTCTCCTCACACCCTCCTGATGATTGTGCCTCTGCGAGCCCAGCAGCTGACTTAGAGGTTTCAGAATGGGGCTCCACGTAGAGTGTTGTCCTCGTGCTCGTCCTTACGCTGTGGTCATTCCCGTGGTCCCCGTCCCCGTGGCCACTGCGGTCACAGGCTCCCGGGCGGCTGGCATGGTGCCCGACACACGCTAGGTGTTTGGTAGTCCGCTGTGGAAAGAAGGAAGGAATTAAACAAGGTGCCCCCTGTGCCGGGCGCGGGGAAGGGAGAAATGACACAATGCTTTCATCCTCTGAGATGGGATGGAGGGAGAGGTCCCTGTCCCGGACGGCGACGGTCTGTTCCTATGGACGCAGGCGGACACCCTGACGTCAGCCCACCTCTTACCCCCTCCCCAGCCCCCATGCCCCTTGGCTAGCTTCCCTCCTCCCCTGGGACCCAGAGCATTGCTCTTTCATGTGTGGACAGCCTGACCTTGCTCTGACAGCAGGTCGCTCAAGGGACAAGAGTTTGGGGCAGGTGGGGTCTGGATTCGAGTCTCCACTTTGCCAGCTGGTCAGCCGAGCGACCTTGGCGGAACCCCTAAGCCTCAGTTTCCTGGTTTAAAATGCATTTGTAGTGGTTGTACCCACTGTGCGCGCTTTGGGGTTTGGGGGCACCCGGTACCTGGCTGACATCGGTATGCTTCTGGTGGTCTTGTTTTCACGGAGTCTCTCTTTGCACGAATTTACACTGTAGCTCCACTCTGTTCGGGATGCTGGGGACACGTAGGGCGGTGGATAGCACGGTCTAGAGTGCTCCACGCGGGGTCCCGCGTGCGTGACTCTGCCCACCCCGGCTTCCGGGGTCTGCATGCGGCAGAGGAATGATGCAGGCGGTGACTGACCTGGAGACCAGCAGGGCAGCCCCTGGCCACTCGGTCTGGATAGGCAGATCACGCCTATGTCCTTGGCAGTGCCCCTTGCACAAAGTCCTTGGAGGTTTCTGGCAAAACACAGGTCTTATACACACCGGGAGAGGGGCCCCTCACTGAGGAGTCCCACGTGGGCCTGGCCTGCCTAGTGAACCTATTTATTTACAAACTACCTACTGCTCCCCCTGCTCAAGGATGCAATTTACTCAAACTTTCCATCCCGTGCGAAACGGTGCCAGGGAGACAGACCTCACAAGGGACCTTCCTGGTCCTGCCCTTTGGCGAGCTGCCGCCCCCTGTGTGCCAGGCATGGCCCCCAGGCTCCAGAAACAAGCTGGGGTTGGAGCCGGCTCTTGAGGTGTCCCTACTGGTCTGAGGGGGGTAGACAGGCTCCCCTGTGCAGATAACCCAGGCAGCTTTTATAAAGCGCCCTTTAGAGGGGACAGAAGGGTGTGGGGCTTCTCAAGAGACGGCTGGTGACAGTGGACTCGTAGTCCCTGTGACGGGCAGACCCGTAGGGAATGGGGGCTCCAGGGAGGGCCAGGGCAGCCACTGGCCCACAGACACAAGTGCCTCTTTCTGAGATGATGAGGACTTAGCTGTATGGGAGGGCCTTTGCAAACACGGTCTGTGCCTCTTGTCAGATGCACCGGGATGCTGGCCTTTCAGAGAAGGGGAAGGTCAGACGCCCCCATGCCTTTTTCCCATGCCACCCTGCTGGAGCGCCCTGGTGGCTCGCTACCTCCGTCTGACCTCTCAGACAAGTCCCACTTCCTCGTGGGAAGCATTTTCTTGGTTCCCAAAGCCATTTGAGCTTGAAACCACCAGCCAAAGGGAGCCAAGAAGCAGGAGTGCTTTGACTCAGCACCGTGGGTCCCCTCTACTGAGCCATTCCAGCCCGAGGCTGAGGGGGAAGGGGATGAGCCTGTAGGCAGGGTGTGGAGCAGAGGAGGGGTGCTCAAGGTCAGCAGCACAGCATGTGCCAAGGTCCTGAGGCGTAAGGCAGAGCAATAAGAATAGTGTGCACCTGGGACAAGCCCATGGACAACATTTACAGGGCATCTTAAGAACTGAAAGGCAAAATCAAAGCACCAGGGCGTCCTGGGAGAGGACCTTGACCTTAGGGAAGCCCGTGTCTGGTACTAGTGTCTGTATGTCAGCCACTCACAGGAAGCCTCGGGGGAAGGCATGCTGTGTGCTTGGTCTCTAGGACAGAGCAGTGGAAGCCTGGTCCTGAAGTCGGGCAGATGAACAGGAGTCGGGCCAAGCAGGTCTGCCTTGGAGCCCAAGTTTTTCCACTCTGCCTTGAGACTGGGGGACACCTTGGGTTCCTCTTATGTAAGGGAGGTCCAGGCTGCGTGTGTCTGTGCGAGTGCACGTAGGTTTCTCACAGGTGCTGGAGGCAGACTTTCCGGATGAACTTGGCGTGGGGTTTTGTGGTGATGGAGGCTTGTCCACCATGGGGTCGTACTTGCTTAGGCAGGCGACTCGGCTGAAATAGTTAATCCTCGCAACTTCAAGGGGCTGGCAGTATTATTATTCCTGATTTGCCAACATGGAAACTGAGACAGAAAGGCTACGCGCCAAACATTGTTCTAGGTTTTCATGTGCCCTCACATTTAGTGCGTGTTTACTATTAAAAATGAGGGAAGTGGGGAAGCGGGCATGTAACATTCTTCAGTTTTTATCTTGCTCCTTTTTTTGTTATTCTCAACAAAGTGCCCAGGGACACAGAGGGGTGTGTGTGTATGTGTGTATGTGTGCATCTATGCACGCCTATCTGCATGGGTGTGTGCATGTGCCGCAGGTGGTGGGCACGTCTTTGCATGTGCGTGTCTATGCATGCACAGGGTCTGAGATCCAGTTTTCTCCCCTGTGAGATGGACAGGAGCATCCCAGTGCCGGCCACCTGGCAGAAGGGAAGCCAGGACGCACAAGGGCTTGTCCGGGGCTGTCTGTGTCTGCACCGAAGGCCGGGTTCTCCTCGGGTCTGGTGGGCAGTGTCTGTCTGCACCGATCTGCTTTTGGGGTTCGGCCTCTAAGCTGGTGAAAGGGAACATCTACGAATTTCTTACTGTAAGCCGTGCTGCGGTGCGTCCCCATGTCTCGGGGGCTCAGCGTGGTACATGGGGTGTTTCCTCTCCGTGTAGTTGCTGCGGGCCAGGAGGGCGCTGTTCCCGGTGGTCACTCAGGAGCTCCTGCCAGCCAGAGGCTCTGTCCTCCCGAGATCCTGAGTCCTCTGCATCTTTCGGGAGGGAGGGGCGGGGAGAGGGAGAGGGGGTGGACAGAGAGGGAAGGGGAGAGACACAGGAAAGGGGGGTGGAGAGAATCGTGAGGCCGCTGCTGATGGGCCAGGCCGGAACCCCGCCGCTAGCACTGAGTCATACGGCCGTGTCTGTGTGCAGGGGACAGTGTGGGCCGCTGTGTGTGCAGGCGCAGGAAGAGGTCACGAATGTGGGTGGCGCCCGCCGTCGGGGCTGGAACCCACCCGCGTCTGTTGCTTCTTGACAAAATGAGCATCTCTCCACTCTCGAGGCCCTGGAAGCGGGTTTGCTGCCGTCAGGCTCCCGCAGGTGCTGAGCAGGGAACGAGTTCGGCTCTTCCGGCTCTGCGGTGCCCTGGTCTCTGCGGTGCCCTGGTCTCTGCAGGCCCTTCCTGCACGGCGGGAGCTCCACGGAGCAGCCCTGCACCAAGGACCCAGTTAGAGAGGCAGAGTCCCAGGCCCTCAACCCTCCTGGCTCAGGACCCACAGGGTCCTGAGATCCCAGGCCGTCCAGTCCCTGTGAACACTAGAGCTCAAGAAGCCTCGTTTGAAAAGACACATGTGCAACATTGCTTACCTTCAGTCAGCTCAGGAGGTGTCCCAGGGGCACAGATGTTCAGCTCTAGACGTGCACCCTTGTCTTTGCTCCAGGCCCTGGTGGCTCCAGGGGCTTGAATCATGTCCATTTCACAGATGAGGGACGAGGGTCTTGGCATCAGGCTCTGTAATTCCGTGTCACTTGGAGCCCTGTGTGTCCCGAGGTCCTTTTGGGATTCAAGCTGAGGAGGAGAGACCCCTCCCAGAGAAGGTGGCCTTTGCACGAAGGGCCTTTGGAGAGGGCAGGTCTCCATCCGGTGGAGGGCAGGAATGTCTGAACAGAGTGGTGGACCTGCCAGCACAAGGGGTGGTGGCCGCCCGCTTTGATCCCCTGCACTTAGAGCCAAGGGCAATTCAGCTTTCCAGGCTTTGCCTCTTCCTCCCCAATGTTCTTTCCGGTGTGAACGGTGTGAGCTCCACTCGTTCCCGCCCTCTCGTGCACTCCAGCGTGCATCAGCCCTGGGAGACCCTCTCCGTCAAACAGAGGATGTATCAGTTGTTACTTAGCGAATGGGCGTGAGGCCTTGCTTGATCTCACGTTTTCTCATTCGGCCCCAGACTTTCAAAAGTCAGCTACATTTTGTGTCCTTTTCTCCGTGAACTTCATTTTTTAAATGTGGGCTTGTTTTACCACATTTTCTTCTAGTTTCTGTTTTTGAGGGGGTGGTTTGTACTGGGTGGGGAGGAGCTTTCACTGGGAAGGGTCACAAGAGGCAGGAAGGAAAAGGCGGGCTTCCAGCATGTTCTGGAAGGTGCCAGTGCCATCATCCCTGCAGTGGGACTGGGGCTGCCTTGTGGTTTCAGGGGCCTGTGGCAGGGGCTCAGGTCGGGGGAGATAGAGACCTCTCCTCACCTAAGCGGGGGAGTAACAGCGGCGTCCGCACACCGGAGCCGGGTAGGGTGGGGGGTAACAGCGGTCACCGGCAGAGGGCAGCCCCTCCCCCAGAGTGAGGGGGTTTTTAAGGCACTTAGCTCAGTTCCTGGCTGAGCCAGTGCCCGTCCACTGCCGTGGTGGTTGTGGTCAGCGGCTCCTCTGCCATGGACGGGTGGGGACTTCTGATGAGAGACTCAGCCCAGGACCGGTGTCCCTTCGGGAAAGCATTAATGGCTCTTCCGTCTGCTGCTCCGGCTCTGGACGGGCCCAGGGAGACCCCGGCTGCGGCAGGACCGGGTCCCTGTGGCCCGAGAGCGCCCGCCAGAGGGCGCCCGTGCCTCTTCGGTCGCTGCGGGCTGTCCGCGGAGCAGACGCCGGAGGCTGACTGTGCGGACACGGGAGAATGGCCGGAGGGACGGACGGAGGCGTCCAGCCAGTCTCAGCCCCTCACACGCTTCCCTGTCCCGAGGCAGAGGCAAAGTGGTCTGGAGGGTGCTGGCTGGGCCACCACCTGCTGCCCCCAGCCTGGTCTTCACCACTGGGCCGGAGGGTGCCAGTGTGCGCGGACTCTGCCCCTGCAGCCCGTGCTCCCCGAGCTGCGCGCCGGGGGCCTTCTGCTGGCCGAGGTCCCCCGTGGCTGCTTCAGGGCTGATGTCTGTCACCCGTGTCCCCAGGACCCAGCGGGGGTTGGTTAAGGGAGCCCAGGCACCGTGGGTGCCGACAGGGGAGCGGTCCTCCGATGGAGGGCCAGTGTCCAGTCTGCGTGCCCCACCCCGCCCCTCCCGAGCAGCCCACGGGGAGGGCGATGCCACCGAGAACCTCGACTTCCCCAGAGCGGCCTCCATACCCGCCACCCCCCGAGCCCCTGTGGCCGGCCTGTGGCCAGCTCAGCGCCGCCTCCCAGAACCGCACGGACCCCAGACCTCCGCCACGCCCCCTTCCCTCACGCCCCGGTAGAAAGAAGGAAGAGCTTTGCTTTAAAAACAGTGGCTTCTTTACTCTTTTCATTGAAGGAAAATTCATACAACAAAGCTCACTCGTTAGCACCTTCAGTCCAGGGCGTTTCGTACATCCGCGGACGTGTACAACCACCTCCTCCGCCTGGTTCCCAGACGATTTCCTCTTCCCCAGAGAGGACTCTGGACCCCGCAGGCGTCCACCTGGTACCCCACCCCCCTCCCGCCCCCAGCCTCGGGCCCCCCTCGTCTGCCTCCTGCCTCTCTGGATTTGCCTGTTCTGGGCCCTGCCGGGGATGGAGTCCGGCTGGATGCGTCCTTCGTGTCTGGCGCCTTCCCCCCAGCGCAGCATTTCCGGACCCACGCACGTCCTTCCCTGGTCGGGACAGCCTCCCTCCTCAGGGCCGAGCAATACTCCGTCGCAGGGAGGGACACCCATTCATCCATCCCTGGGTGGACATGTGGGTCGCCGCTCCCTCTGGGCCGCTGGGAGGAGCGCCGCTGTGAACGCGGGGTTCAAGTATTTGAATGCTTGCTTTCAGCTCTGTGGGCTCTAGACCTCAGAACTGCTAAAAATAATTTTTAAAGAATGTATTTCTCTGCACTGAGAGCAGAGAAGGCCGCCGAGCCACCACGAAGCCCAGCTTCGTGTCCCACTGACGTCCAGGTGGGCACCTCCGGTCCGGAGCAGCGTCCCCTGCATACACCTGTCCCCACCGCGCCCCGGCTGCCCGATTCCCGCCTTGCAGGGACGTTTTACGGAGACACACGGGGCTGCCCAGGCTGCGTCCTCATTCATAAATTGGGATGATAACACTTCATTGGACTGGGTCCTCCCGTCATGAAGGAAGAGCCTGGGCTGGGGTTTCTGGGCGTCCGCAGTCTGAGAGGCGCTCCTGGGGCGACCACAGAGCAGCGAGAGGACGCGGTGTCCGCTGAGCTGCGGGAGTGGGCGCCAGGGAGCGGTGCTGAGTGACGGGCTCCCCGTGGCCAGCTCGGGCTGTGTCCCCCCCGGGCACCCCGCGTCCCGTCCGCCCGCCCTCGCACAGCGCAGAGGAGGAGGAAGGCCGGTCCGGAGCTCCTGTCAGAAATCCACGCCTTATAAGCTTGTCTGTTTTTCAAAAATAAATTTTTAGGTTCCCTTCCCCCCTTAAGACATAAAATGAAGGGAAACCAAAAGGGAACTATTTGGAAGATCAATAATAATTTTAAAAGCATATGAGGGAACTGTGCTTTCATTAAAGAAAACCCCCCATCTGCCAGGTTTTCCTCCAGAGAACACGGGGTGCCAAACCTGTGAATAAGCAAGTCTCAGGGGCTGCCTCATGGCTCCAAGAAGGGCTGAGGGCTTGGCACCTGGAGAGCGAGGGCCCTGGGTGAAGAGCCTCTGTGTTCTCATCTGTGGAATGGGACCCGGCGTGCGGGAGTGGAGCTCCCCACAGGGCATTATAGGAGGGGCTGCGGCCACCCGGCAGGTCTGTGCGGGCCTCGGTGTGGCTCTCCCGTCTGTGTGGGGGCAGGGCTGGCCCCAGCCCACGTGGGGAGGTGCCGCCACGGGCAACGGCACCTCTTGCTGCCTCGGTCTGTGCATCTGCGAAGTGGACCGACTGGTGGTCACTGCCCCAGCGGGCTCACGGCCACGGAGGGAGGGGGGCAGTGACGTGTGGTGGGGCTCACTGACCTTCACTGGCCCTCCCGCCTCCCCTTTCCTGCCTTCTGTTCTCTGGTTCTTGTCTCCTTTCCCCCCATTTCTGGAGCATCACGACCTTGGTTTTAGACAGACAGATGGTCTGTTTTATTTTGTTTAATTTTGTTTGGCCTATGCCACGTTTTAAAATGCCTAATTAGATACCAATTAGATTCCACATTAAAAAAAAATTGGTATTTCCAGCTTCTCCTTAAAAGTCAGGAAGTTGAGTCGCCCTGGCCTCTGCCCTGTGGACGGGTTGGGGCGCAGCTTCCTTCTCAGAGGCCCGAGCTGTCCCCTGGGCCATGCACCCTCCCCCTGGTTTGCTCACCCCCTCCCCACCATCTCCCTGCAGATGACCCAAAGCGCTTGTAAGAGAAGCCACTTTAGGTGCAGGGCGTGTGGGCGGCAGAGGGCTGTGTTGTCCATACAAAACCCCTCTTCATTGTTTGCAGTCGTGCTAAAGTGTAGAGCAGGTGAGAGTTCACCAGTCATGATCAAAACACTGGCTGAAGCCCGAAGACTTATTGGGGAACAGACCGACTGTAAGTAGGGCTGACTGGGCTGGGCGCAGACACGGGCGTAGACACGGGCGGAAGGATACACCCCATCCCTCAGGTTAGGGAATTCTCCTCTGTGGTTGTGCTCGTCCTCAGGGTGCTGAAATGACTTCAGTGGCTCCGGACATCACACTCTAGCACCCTCCTACTCTGTCAGGAAAGTGCAAAAGGCTTATAGGTTCAGGGCTTGGCTGGCGACCTAGTCAGAGCCCACAAGAAGCATCGGCCCCTCTTGGTTTGAAAGGGAGACCTGCACATAAGTCCAAGGTCATGTGGTGGGACTCAGTTCTGTTACATTGCAAGAAGGGTGACCCCACCTGGGGCAGCTGCACCAAAGGGCATCCCTCTCTGATGAACGTGGACAAGCTTTGTAGTATCAGGGAGGGACTGCTTTACTCCGTAGTCCAGAGAGAAAGCCCTGGCTTAGAGGGTCGAGGTGGCTTTCCCAAGGTCATGGTCAGTAAGTGGCAGATGGCGCCTGATACAGACCTTGGGAGTTACAGACCCTACCCAGGAACTCCCGAGAACTCTTCCTGCCCGCTCTCCACCTCTCCGTCCCCCATGGGCCCCATGAGTCATTTTCCTTTTTGGTGTTTGCAGACACCTGGGTCTTAATAATCATGTGGCGCTCGTTGGGCGCAAGACCAGGGCCGTGGGAGGGAGGATGAGTGGGTTGCTTGTTGCATTCTGAGGTGGGGAGCCAGCCAGGAAGCACACGGGGCTGAGGGCAGCTCCCCTCCCTGCTCAGAGCCACCCTGAGTCACTCTTTAATGGAAAATGCGCCTATTTTAATTCCTATCAGCACAAAAACCTTGTGTGTCCTTTATAAATATTTCATTCTCTGCCAGCAGCGAGTTCCCACTGCCCAGTGCCTGGGTACAGCCACCTCCCTCCCTCCGCAGGGCGATCCGTCCCTGCCCCAGGGGACTCTGGGCCAGAGCTGACGGCCACGACCACCCTCACTCAGCCCCGGCTGGGATGGCTGCTGTCACTCAGGCAGCAGCCCAGCAACCCCTGCACTTGACAAAAGAGAATGAGGGTGCCTGAGGAGAGAGGTGACCACCCAGGGCCCCTGAAGGGCAGAATCAGGTCTCCAGCCTAAGCTAGCCTCATGCTGGGGGCCAGTCTTGTCCCCTTCAGTGCGGTGTCCTGGAGTGGGAATTCAGAGGTAGGTTGATCTCTTCTGGCCGGGGAATCAGGGCGGGCTTCAGGGAGGGGTGGTCCATATCAGGGAAGCTTGGCCAGCTGTGCCGTGCTAAGCTTGGGGAGGTCATTTAGGCTCGCTGTTGATGGGCCCAGGTTCCCAGGGAGCTCTAGGGAGCCACAGACAGTTCTTGAGCACTGGCGTGTCAGGAGCGAGGCTGGTCCGTGCCTTACTTATTTTTCCCAGTGCAGAGCGCCTGCTGGACACTCACGGCATCTTTAATGAAACACTGCCCAGAACAGGAGCAAGGGCTGGGTAACTTCTCATACCTACCTGGTGGCTGTCAACTCTGGGAAAGTCTAGTAGGAGCCAGCCAAGACCACAAGGCGTCTCTTGCAAGGGAGGGCTGCCTTCTAGCCATGGCTGGCTCTTCGGGGAGCCCCAGACCCAATAGAAATGCTTAGTTTTCTGACGCTCCGTCCCTGTATCGCTCCCCTCTAGAAAGCTGGGGCCTCTTCGTTTTATCTGTCACCCAGCTGCGGTGAGGAGACGTGGGCCTTCTCAGCAAGCCTCTCCCAGGACAGGTCAGGGAGGCCCGCCAAGTATACTGATGGGGCCATGAAACCAGCTGGATGAGACAGTATCTTGGACAGAGCTGCCCCCCCCCCAATTCCAGGCACCCTGGGCTCAGTGGTGGGCTCGGGACTGGCCATACTTCCCAGACAGAGCCCGGAAGGCAGAAACCATTGGCCGGTGATGCTTCCATCTTGGTTCCGCACACCTCCCCTGTGCCGTACTCCGGGATCTCAGAGGTGCGTCGGGCGTGGGCAGTCCTGCCCTCAGAGCTCACGATCTGGCCAAAATGCAGTGGGAGGAAGGAAGGGGAGGGCCCCCTGCCAACGGCCTGGCCCATGGTGGCCTCAGCTGGGATCCTCATGCAGGGTTGCTTCGTGTCTGTGGGTCAGAGCAGTGCGGTCTGGGGGTGGGGCTGCCCTGGAGGGCCCCGGGCCCCACCCTGGCCCCCGGCCCCGCTCAGTGCTCACCTCTAGGTATCATCACCAGGGGTTGAGGGTCCCCCCAGGAGTTTGGGGACACAGCTGCTCGCAGGCCGGGGACCTGGGGATCTGACGAGAGCCCGCTGCTCATTCCAGCCTCATCTCTCTGCTGTTTCACAGATGGGGAAACTGAGGCATCTTGGGACGGGGCAGGGGCAGAGCGGAGTCCACAGACAGCTTTTCAAAGCGGGGTTTATTGGTTTTATAGTCCGTTGGCCCTTTTCAGATGTGAAGTTTCGAAAGCCCGTGGCTGGCCTGCTGTGTGGCGTTGGGGTGGCGTGGCTGCCTCGGGGCCTCACTTTGCCCCTCTGAGCATGGGGAGGCCGGCCTTCTCCAGCACTGACTTCACGCCTCCTCATGACGAATAACCTTGCAGCTCTTAGAATGCGCCAGCCCCTCCTGGGCTTAGCTCATGGGCACCGTCCTGGAGTGGGGGTTCATGTGCTGGAACCTGGGGGACAGGGCCCAGGGCCTTCTTTCAATTCTCCTAAAGCTTCTTCCCCATAAGCACCCGCACCAGCTCCACCTTCCCGCTCTGCCTGCCCTGCTCTTAGCGCTCCTGGTGGGGGGGGGCCAGGATCCTGGGGCTCAGGACTGGTTCTGGGCCCTGCCCCCTTCTGACAGAGAGGGTCCAGGCCCAGGGAGAGGGGCTGATTGGTAAGAGCAAGACGGGGCCTGACGCACAGAGCAATGTCCAAACATCCGATTTCTAGCCGGGGTGGGCAGCCTGAGCAAACTCCTGTTCATCCATCAAAACCCCAAAGGCTCCTTAGAGGCAGTAACCCCAAGCTGATGTCCCAGGCCGAGCTGGGTGCTCCTCTGTTCTTCCCTGGCCTCTGGCATGTACCCGGCAAAGCAAAGGATTCGGACACTGTGCTTTGCCTCCCTGGGAGCTGGTGGTCAGGTCTCTTCCTGATTCTCCAGCAACCCACACAGGGCCTGGCCTGGGGAGGGCTGTAGGTGGCATTCAAGCCCTGGTCCCACCTTGCACACTTCCTGGGCTCCAAGCTCTGGATGTACCACTCAGGGGAGCGAAGCCGGGTCTCAGGAGCTGGGGTCCCTCCAACAAGGACTCTGCTGCCTCAGGGCACCATGGGCCCTTGAATTTGATTCAGACCTGCGTCCTTATCAGCTCCGGTGCGGGGCCATGAACCTGTGAGCATCTCTAGGGCGGGGCCTTCACTTGACCCAGTGCCACTCCAGTCCCTCGCGGCCAGCCCCACGGCCCTGTGCAGACACTGCTGGGGGGAAGGATGGGGGCCAGAGCCTGCCCGGGCTTGGGAGGCTGGGGTGACACCCGGCGCTCAGGGGTGAGGGAAGCAAGCTGGGGAAGGTGGCATGATGGGGCAGCCCCTCAGACAGACTCCGGGGTGCTTTGTCTGAGCTCCCGTGTCCTGGATGTTGGGGAGCATGGTGTTGGGGTGCAGCACTGAGGGCTGCTTTTCAGACTGTCCGTGCAGTCACCATCCTGGTCAGCAGTCCCCATCCCCGGGGACCTGGCCCCTTGTGGCCACCCAAGCAGCCTATCAGGGCCAGCACTGAGGCCCGTGAGCAAGTCTGTCTGTGACCCTGCACATGCAGAAAAACCAGCAGGAAGCGGGGCAGGGGACACAGCTTGGTGTGGATGGACGCTGCGAGCTGCTGCGTCCCCTGGCTGCAGGGAGCTTTGCACACAGTGGCCCAGCTGGTGGGGCTTGGGGGTGATGCTCGTGCTGGTCAGTGCTGGTCGCCTGCAGGACTGGCAGGCCCAGGGCTGGGGAAGGACGGCCCCAGCCCCTGCAGGGCGACGACAAGGTGCTCTCCTCTCCCTTTCCCAACCTCATCCCCCGCATCCAGCCTGTGAGTTGAGGGACGCTGCCGAGGTCCCACGGCAGCGGTCCAGAGGCCTCCGTCGGGGATGATGTGGTTTCGGTGCCCGGTACATGCCTTCTGAACGCTGTGGAAATCATGGTTAGACATTGCTTTGCCAAAAGGATGAGTTACTCATTTGCAGTGGTGGAAGGACCAACGGTCTTGTCCTAGGTGGGATTCCTGAGGTTACGTTGCCCCTGTAGGGCTCGGAGGTGGAGGAAGAACTTGTTCTGGTGCCTGGGGGGCCTGGAGACTTAGTGGGAAGACCGGAATGGGGAGGTAGCTATAGCTTCTGGGCTCCCAGGACTGGTCCTAAGTGGGGTTTAGGGATACAGATGATCAAGAACAGGCAGGTCTGCCTGGGGGTCCGCCCTGGCCTCGACACCCATGCCCTCAACCTCCGTCTAAGGCCCCCTCATCCTGGGCACTGGGAGGGCCCTCATCATGGGCTGGCTGGCTGGAGGCCCTTGAGAAGATTTTGGGGGAAAGGAGTCCTTGTGGATCCCCCGTGACAAGCACAGGGCCTGGGACGCAGTCAGTGGTCTAGACACGTCTGAATGGAAAACGTTGGAGCAGATGAATACGGCTCCCAACCCAGGGAGGCCAGAGTGCGTCCACCCAGCCAGTCGCAGACGAAAAGCTTCATCTTTTCAGGACCTGAGTTGTCACACAGGTTCTGTGAGAACACTGGAGATCTGTACCGCTGTCCTCTGGGGAAGGAGAGGCAGTCCTCCCCGAGTCTGGGGTGGGTACATTTTAGCAGCTCTCCTCTGACCCCAGTACCTTGTAGGCAGGATGTACACTCGTGGATGATAAGTATGTTCCAGCATTCCCTGCAGCTCACCATCAGGGTGCACACCCTGTGCCTCGAGTATTGTCTGCGTGCATACACACATGTACTACATGCAAACCATCCGTCCGCAAAGGTCGGTGCGCTGTGGCTGTATTGTGTATGTGGTTTAGGTACTGGTGTCATGTACATGGTGTGTGTGCCTGTATGTTCCCGGTGCAGGTGTCCCTCTACCTGCTCATATACTGTTACGTTCCAAAGGCATGTGTATATATTCTGTGGAAAGTACCCATAGACGCGACGTCTGTGTATCACACAATTTAGGCATACTCTGTGTGTACATGTGATAGATGTAGACCCGTCCACATGCAGTGCCCGCTGCGTTGTATCTGAGCAGAGACAGTGAGCAGATCCAGTGTACAGTAACATGGAGTGTATCCGTTAGGGCCTTTGCAGGAAGTAGCACTCTCAATCTGAGAATTCAGCAGGCTATTTATAGACTCTTCTGGAAAGTGTGGGTCTGGCGGAGGGAAAGCAATCCAGGAGGGTGTGGCATTCTGGATGAGCGATGACACAGAGCTGTCTGTGTGTCCGGGAGCAGTCACTGAACTGTGGGCCGCAGCTGTGAGCCTGCTGGCAGGGGTGGCTTGTTGCCAAGGTCCTCACCTTCCTCTCTTCCTCTGACCTCCTGACCAACTAACTGGAAACCAGAGAGCAGGGAGGAGGTGGGTGCGTCCGGCCGGGGAACTTGAAGACATCCCGCCTGGCTATCTCTTTCCGGGAAGCATTGCACACTTAGCAAATGGTCTGCCATTGTGGCGAGAATGCTCCAGGGCCCAAACCATGGGGCCATAGATATATTCATGTGGAAGGCCTGGAACTTTGGGGTGTTCACCTCCCACACTCTGTCACGCACACACCTACTAAGGCATGACCCCACTGTAATGGAGCAGTGAGATATACCACGGGGCGTCAGAATGATGGAGTCCGTTCATTCTGCAGAAAGACAGATGGCAGGCGACCGGACGCGGGGTTTACAGACATACCACTGTCCAGCCATGGGAAGGAAACTGCTTCTGACCATCACTGCTGGCAGGAATGGGTGGGGTCTGGGCACCCCATGGGCAGGTTTGGGCCTGGTCAACGCCATGTTGGTTTCCTCTAGAAAATGTATCACATCTGGAGCCGCCAGGTAATATTACCACCTGGAGCCGCTAGCTAATATTACCACCTTCGTCAGTTTCCAACCACCTGCCGGTTGCCACCCTCCATCTGGCTTTTGTGTGAGCTATGCAGGTGAGCTCTCTGGAGATACAGTGGGATCCCCACCCCTGCATTTTGTATAAATATAAACCCTCTTGTTTACCAAGATGTGCTTCTTTCTTTCCTGAAGACCTAAGCCTCCATCTGGCATCATTTCCCTCTAGGAAGAAGAACTTCTTTGGTAATTATTCTGTGCAGATCTACCGGTAACGGGTTTTCTTGAATGTAAAAATGTATTTTGACTTCATTCTTAAAGGATATTTCCTTTGGATGGACAATTCCGGGGACACAGTCTTTTTTTTTAAAATTTTTATTTATTTATTCATTCATTCATTCATTCATTCATTTATTTATTTATTTTAAAAAGCTCCTTGAAGATGTTATTCTACCATTTCCTGGCCCCCATTGTTTATGATTAGAAGGAAGAGGTATTCGAATTGTTCTCCAGGGGATACCTTGTTTCTCTCTGGCTGCCTTTAGGATCTCTTGGTTTTCAACAGTTTGACTCTGATGTGTGGTTTTGTGTTTATCCTACTTGGAGTTCACTGGGCTTCTTGAATCTGTAAATCTGTGTCTTTCACCAAATTTGGTTAATTTTGGCTATTCAAATTTCTTTGGTCTTTTCTCTTTTCCTTCTGGGATGCCTTTTGATGCTCTCCTGAAGGTGTCTGAGGCTCTCAGAATTTATGATGATTTGTATTGCTCTCTGTTCTTCAGCTTGGACTTCTATTGCTGCATTAGTCACTCTCCCATTACCTTTCTGTTTCCCTCTTCTATCCTACCTGGCCTGACTACAACTTCATTTTTCCTTTTTTTGCGAGGATTATGGGGTTTTTGAGGGGCTGGAGGTCAGTGATGGCTCAGGAGGATTGAGGACCAGAGAAGATGAAGAGAAGGCATCTCGGAGGCAAACAAATGATGTCTTCTCTCTAGTAAGAGTATGGACCCTGGGGCAGGTAGGACATGGCACAGATTCCTGCCAGGGGAGGGACAGACAGACCATAAGTGATAAAGACTTGGTAGAGAGGTGTGGCCTTGGGCAGTCAGATGAAGTTTCCTGTGGGAGACTGTAGGGACCAACCAGACCCCAAGACCTCTACCCCCTTGCCCACTGAGTACCAGGCCCTGGACTAGGTGCCGTCTGACTCAGCAGATCTGCACAACCCCACCTGGGAAGTATTATCCCATGTAACAGAACTTAGGGTTGGAATAGGTTGCCTGGTGTCCAAGATAATACAGCTGGTTAAAGGACTAGGAGCCTGTGAGCATATGGCCTAGGGTAACGCCAGGGAAGCCTTTCTTGATGGGGCAGGATTTGAGATGTTGGAAGGCCATGTTCATCCTCCAACCTCTTGGTCCCAATACTGCCTATGATTTGAGGTCCAGTTCCTTCCTTCCTTCCTTTCTTACTTTCTCTTTCTGGGCAGTATTAGTCCCAGAAGTTGAACTAGAGCCTACTCTGAGTCTCATGTTCTTCCAGCCATGTTGTACAGACCTTGTCCTCGCTCTGATATTATTACTAAGTAGCTGAAGGATTCCTGGGGGGTAACTGCACCTTTCTAGCACCCCATCCTCATTCTGAATGGGCAAGAATATGGACTCAACTTTGCACAGTTGACATAGGGGATTGATGAAGTGATGTGCTTCGAAGTTTCATGAAGAATTTCAAAAGCACTTACACCTGTGTGGTTCTTAGAGGATTACTTGCTCTCTCTTTCCTAAGAAGCACAGTGGTGCAACTGTATTCCTTCATTTATTAAAGAAATAATCTACAAGCTACATGTTACTCCAGGTGTGGGGGATCCAGCAATGAACAAAACAGATACAAGTCTTTGCCCTCATGGTGTTTATATTACATACTCTGTGGTTACTCCTCTTGATTCTAAGCCTCATTCTTGGTGCTTGAAAAGTCTGGGTTCAAATCCCAGCTCTGAAGGACTCAAGTTATCCTAGTATTAAGTAACTAACTCAGTTTTCTTGCTGTTGGTGTCAGACCTATTATGCCTCCTTTGTAGGGTTGTTAGGAGGTCAGAATAAGGCCCTGTAGGACCAGGACCCCACACAGAGCCTAGTATGCAACAGTAATGTCCATCCGCGGTGGACATACTTAATTTTCTCCCTTGGACTCACTACTTTTGCAGCTTATTAGTGAGTATGCTGCTTTTCCTTTTAAAACCTCAGTTTTGCTCTGAGAAGAACGTGTCGCTCCTCTGATCTGAACTGCCCCCAAATGAAATGCCCCAGAGCACCCCTCCCACCCCTAAACTGCCTTGTTCTTCTCTTCCCAGGATACGGGCAGTCCCCGACGCCTTGCCCATGGAAACGCCCGGCCCCTTTCCCACCCCAGCCTCCCTCCCTCCCAGCTCACCGGCATGCCCAAGCGCTGTCCCTGCGGAGATGCCAAGTCCATGGCAGCGCGCGCCTCCCGGAGCGCTCCTCACTCCTTCTCCGTTTCTCTCCCCCTCCCCTCAGGTTACGGGCACGCAGCCCCCGGCACCGACGCGGGCAAGGCCTTCTGCATGTTCTACGCCGTGCTGGGCATCCCGCTGACGCTGGTCATGTTCCAGAGCCTGGGCGAGCGGATGAACACCTTTGTGCGCTACCTGCTGAAGCGCATCAAGCGGTGCTGCGGCATGCGCAGCACGGAGGTGTCCATGGAGAACATGGTGACCGTGGGCTTCTTCTCCTGCATGGGGACGCTGTGCATCGGGGCGGCCGCCTTCTCCCAGTGCGAGGAGTGGAGCTTCTTCCACGCCTACTACTACTGCTTCATCACGCTGACTACCATCGGGTTCGGGGACTATGTGGCCCTGCAGACCAAGGGCGCCCTGCAGAAGAAGCCGCTCTACGTGGCCTTTAGCTTTATGTACATCCTGGTGGGGCTGACGGTCATCGGGGCCTTCCTCAACCTGGTGGTCCTCAGGTTCTTGACCATGAACAGCGAGGACGAGCGGCGGGACGCCGAGGAGAGGGCGTCGCTGGCCGGGACGCGCAACAGCATGGTCATCCACATCCCCGAGGACGCGCGGCCCGGCCGGCCCCGCTGCAAGGCCGACGCGCAGGACCTGCCGTCCGTGTGCTCCTGCACCTGCTACCGGCCGCAGGACCACGGCGGCCGCGCGGCCGCGCAGCACAACTCCTTCAGCGCCAAGCTCGCGCCCCACTACTTCCACTCCATCTCCTACAAGATCGAGGAGATCTCGCCAAGCACACTGAGAAACAGCCTCTTCCCCTCCCCCATCAGCTCCATCTCCCCCGGGTTACATAGCTTTACCGACAACCACAGGCTGATGCGGCGGCGGAAGTCCGTGTAGGGTGCGGGGCGGGCGGCGCAGGCAGAAGCGGTCGCTCGTCCGACTTGACCTCGAGCTCCACCGGCCCACCTCGTCCGTTCCTTCGTGTTTATTATCAGTATCCTTTACCGTGGTCCTCATTCTCTGTGTTACTTTCTCTCCCGCCCTTCTCCGTGGTTCCGCCCCGCTCCCCCAGGACCCCCCGCCCCCGCTGCCCCCCACCCGCTCGCCCACCTCTCCGCGAGAGACAGAGCTGGCCCAAGGGAAGAGAAAGACCCGTCCTCCTCTGGAACTCGCGTCTGAGCATGAAGCATGGATTCCTTCCTTCCTTCCCAGCGAAGTATGCCTTACACTTCTCCGCAGCCTGCCCCATCTCTGGGGTGGCTTTCCCAGGACAGGGGGGACACCAACACCACCAGGCAGAGCCGAGAGGATACCCAGCCCAAAGCTGCACACCAGGCTGCCAGCCCGCGAGTGCCCACCCACGTGCCGTCCGACCTAAGTCCTCTGCGTCCTGTCCCCCAGCGGTGGGTGGTTGTGGGTGTGTGTGTGTGTGTGCGCGGACTACGAGTGAGTGAGGGCGTGCACACGCCGTGTGCTTCTTTCTGTGTGTGCGTGTGTGTGCGCGCTCTGTGTGACAAAACGGAAAGTTTAGGTATGCACAGATTTCTTTCTCCGTGGCTCAGTTCTGTTACTAACCTGCTTTCAGCGGCTTCCAAACAAAACGGGGAAACCAAACCCATGGGGTTTTTGATTTATCATTCTGCCAAATCAAGCATGTTCCACAAGCGGTCTTTCTCCCAGACGTGTCATGACCATATTTTTTAAATGCTACGTTCTAAATTATATTAAACTTCTTTTTAAGGGGACGGGCGGGAAAGAAGACGGGGCTCCTCTTCGCTTGCCAGTTCAAAAATTTTTTAGAAGCATGCACTTTGTTCAACTGGTGTGCATTATCCGCGCAAGACAACAAAACTAGCAATGAGCAGTCCAAAGCCAGTAATAATATTAATTTATTCAAGGCATTTCTGTCACCTGCAGCCCCAACGATTTACCATGCAACTGGGAGTGTCAGGGGAAACTGGAAAATTGCTGGAGCCACAGAATGTTCTGTTACTTCCCTCTCGTTTATACGAAGGCGGCGGCCATGGTGGGGGGTTGGACATCTACCTGTGTAAGTGAGAATTCTGGTTTGGGATGCTTGGGGATGCTTGGATGACAATGGGTATCAGGTGGATGTGGCTTATTTTCTTAATTTAAAAAAAAAACTGACAGGGCATTCCTTGTTTAAAAATATATATATTTCTGTATTTCGAGAAAGACAGTCTCTAATCGCATTTGATTTGTGAATAAGGGCGACAAGTCTGTGCTGGTCTCAAGAAGTGTTTAGAGGCAAAGGCACGGTGTCTTGGCTTGCTGGGAACTTGCCAGTCTCAGGGGACAGTTTTCCTGAGAAGTGGATGAATTCCTCCCCATCGTCCCCCAAGGGAAGGCCTGTTAATCTCCTAGGGGAGGGCTAGGCCATAGCGTAGGGTACCCCGGGGGCCTCATCGATGACAGGAATCAGGAAAGATCTGCAACTAAATTCACAGAGGTGACTTTCACTTCCCTTGACACACCCCCCCACTGCCATTTCTAGAAGCCACCCGTCTTCTCATGCCTTTTTCATAAACTGAACATCCATGGCTCTTGGATAGAAACAGGCTTTGGCTTTGGCCCAGAAGGAGCAGTGGGAGCCCCCATGGGAATCTCCCAGAATGGAGGGTCTGCTCCCTAGAAAGGGACTGTCAAGATTTCTGAAAGAAAAAGGCACCAGTGCCACAGGCCATGAGCATTCAGGCCATTGGACTGAAACGCAGCCGTCCAGACTCCTCCAAAGTGGAGGGCCCTGTAAGGTGTGTGGGCCCCGGGCCTGTGGAAGTGGGGGGCGGGGGGAGTCTGCGAACCGCCATTCTCAACCTTCAAGGTTGTCTCGAGTCACTCATTTTTAAGTATATATATTTTTCATTTTAAGGCTCTAAAATATGTCCAGAGAAGGACATTTTTTCCCCCTTGGAAGAAATTTTTCTTTTCTTTCTTTCTTTCCTTTTTTTTTTTTTTTTTTTTTTTTTGCGGGGTTGTCGTAAGTACGAAAGCAGTGGATCTTTGCAGAATGTCTCATGCTTTGGAGGAGAGTGCTGGGAAGCCATGTGGGGTTGCTCGGGAAAACCTTTGCAAGGTTTGTCCTCAAATGGGGTGTATGATCACCTTTGATTTGTAAGGGCAAGTGAGGTACAAGAGGCTGAGAGATTTGCTCAGAGCCGGTCCTGGTCTAAGCTGCCCCCTGATGCAGGCACCTGCTTCTCTCTGTCCACGGGCAGAAGCCCCAGGCCTCTGGGGTCAGCCCTTCATTCAGAGCCGATTCCTTGACAAAAAGATCTGTTTAAAGTGGTCTTGTCCTGTTTAAATGCTTCCGGTGGCAGGGAGATCCTCCTTTCCTAGGGAAATGGAGAAAACATTCCATATTCTGTATTTTCACAGACCAGACTGATCTGTGTAGCTTTAAGGGATGCAGGATGAAGATTTTTCTGTTCAGTGATGACCATCAACTTAAGCATTGGAAGCAAGGTGGACTCGGTCTGGCCTCCACCCTTCTCTGAAGTTAAATATCCTTGTTCATGCTTGGAGTACTCAGGGCACAGTGGGGCAGCTTGGTTTGCTTCCTTTTCAATGTGCATCTTTTTCTCAGATGGCCTGGGGTGGGCTCTGGCTGAGGGGCCCTCCATGTACACCAGTGAGATGCTTTTGTGGGGGACTGAGTCAGGGGCATCCAGGGACCTTCCCTCCTGAAAAAAATGGGACTGGAGCATCTCCATCCGGAGAGCTTGGCCGTCTGAGACGGCCCAGTCAGTAGGATGATCTTCAAAAGCCAACAGGTTGCTTGGTCTGGGGCACCTCACCGAGCTCCCTCATCTTCAGAGGAGGAAACTGAGGACCCGGAACGGGGAACCAGCAGCTCAGATCAGCTGGCCAGCCCCTTGGTCTCCCCGGGCATCTCTCCTCTTGCTGTCTTCGCGGCTGCTGGGTCACTGCTGTTGCTTATACCTCAAAGGTCCCTCTGCGCCTCGGGCCGAGTCTGTTCCTCCCTCCCGCCACAGGTGACTTTCCTAAGTCTGGCTTCTTGGCCCATCTTTCCAGGCGGCAGTGCCCGCTCAGCCAGGGGGAGAAGACACATGAGGCTGTTTGGAGACAGGTTTCCGCTTCCTCCAGGACGAGCGGAGGCAGGGCCATGTTCCCCCAGAATCGCAGAGCGCTGGCTGGCCACCCAGTTCTAGAGGTTGGGTCTAGGAAATGTGCTTCTTGGGTCCTTAAAGAGCTTCGGACTTGCTTGAATGCCTTTCCAGCGGAGCGGTCTCAGTCCGTGCACTCCACCAAAGACAGGAGGAAGGCGGGTCGTGCGCGGCGCAGGTCTGGGCTCCTCCGGAGACCTCCCTGCTCTGCTCTTGACCACACCCACGCCGGGTGGAAGAGGCTGTCGTACGGCGAGACGGTTAGACTCTTACTTACCTAGGTGAACCCATGGTCCAGGTTTTGAGATGTCTGCTTAGCATCAGACCTGGGATCAGGTCTCTTCTTCCAGCCACAACGCTCTGGTCTTAAAACCCAGGCAGCAGACCCTTAAGCACGACGGGCTGCTGGGGCTCCCTGAGCACCCTCACGCCTCTGCTGTACGTCACTGACCCGCCCTCGGGCACGATCTCAGCAGGTCATTTGCGGTCCAGAAATCCAGAGAGGGCCCACCCTGCTGCCCGAGAGGCCCGCCTTTGCAGGGGCTCCAGCCCCGTCTCTAAGAAGGAGAGAGTGACTGCAGGATTTGGCGTACCGCTTCTTCCCTGCACACGGGGCCTTAAGTGGGGGAACGTCTGGACAGTAACTCAGAGGCCTGCAGAGAAATCTAGGAGGTCACTTTTCTCTGCCCCACCTCGATCTGAAAGCCTCATGGATTTCTGATTCCTGGCAGGGATCGCAGCAGCTGGAAGCTGGAGGGCACGGGGTAGAGGCGTGCGTGGTCTCTGCGTGGAGCCGGAGAGGGAGGTCGGAGAGAAAAGACAATCAGAGGAGAGAGCCACCTGCCACTGAGGTCTGTAGCCCTGTCTCTTTCTGTGGTTTCTAAAAACAATCGGGCCTAATTAGCTTCCACGGAGGTTTAAGGCCTGAGGCCTGTGCCGGAATGTGTCCCTTCTGGTTGTGTGATAAGATGACATTCCCTCAAGCGCTCTTGTGCGTGTGGGTTCGCTCCTGAAGGGGGAGGGGGTCGGACTGGGGGCCTGTCCTGTGCGGACCTGCTGCTGGGGCTCCAACGTCGGTTTCTTCCAGCGTCATGGCTTGTCTGGGACCCTGGATACATCCCGGGTGAGGAAGGGGGGTGCTGGGGCAGAGCCCACGCTTCCTGCTTCACTGGGCCCGCAGAAGCCATGTCACCTCCCCGGGCCTCTGTTGCTGTCTGGCAACACAATGGGATGGGGCCGGTGGGTCCTGAACCCAGACCACCTCCCACAGAATGAGTCTGACCCATGAAGACGTTTGGCCTGGAGGTTCTGGTCAGTGGGCATATTGGAAGGTTGGGACACCAAAAAGAATACAAGAGACCGTGTTGTTCGACAGGGTGCTGGGGAGACGGTGCCACCGCTTGTCCCCTCTCTGAGAACAGAATGCCCTCACACGAGCCAGGCCCCATGAATTCCAGGCCCCCCAAACCCTGGGCGTAAGGCTGTTTGATGTGGCTCTTTCTTGACCACACCTTGGTAAACGGTGCTGTTTTGGGGGAAAATCTATTTCCATGTGATTCTCCCACCGACTTTGTTTGGAAAATTCCAGATCAAAGAAGAGTTGAAAGAAGAGTGTGCGCGGCCGCGGTATGCACATCGCCCAGACCCGCCAGCCTGCAGTGTCTTAGGACAGTCGCTCGACCCTCTTCTACCCCAACCCCGACATATGTGGAGAAGGAAGTGAGGTCTGCCATGTTTAGGTGGCTCACCCCCCCTCCAAAAAAAAAAGATGTGGGAACAAGAGTGTTCTCCTGGAGACATTGCCCCTAGTATCCTAGGATATTTAGTCTTCGTGCAATATTATTATCTAAAATACAGCCCACATTCACATTTTCCCAACTGTCCCCAAAACGTCCCCCAGAGCTTTCTGGTGAGTCCGAGAGAGAAGGTCACATCCCACATCGCCTGTCCGGTTGCCCCAGATTATCCCAATCCAGGGCGTTTTTCCTCCTCCCCATTTTTGTCTTCCGTGATGTTGCCCTTCTGAGGAACCTGGGCCTGTTGTGGGGGATGCCCCATGATCTGCTGCTGTCTCCTGCTTTCCTTATTTAGGAAATTTCGGGAAGACGGTGACATTGCTGTGTCGTGTCGCCATGATGAATGCCTTTGATATGCTCGGCTCTCTCGAGACCTCTGTGATTACCTCTCTCATTGGAGATAAACAAGTCACATTGAATGTTGCTCTCCCCTGTTGGAGAAACCAGTGGAAGCTTCTAGAGAGGTGTCCACGAGTCCCTGGATGCGGGGTCTCATTCCCAAGCCGAACACCACTCTGCTCCTTCTGACCCCTGACATGGGTCTCTCTGCAGTGCGAATGCCAGCGATCTTTACCCTAAATGCCTGTGGGGGAGGTCCAGCTAGAAATGGACAGCCCAGAGATGGGCTTCCATTGGCTACAAAGCTGGCTGGCAGGTGTAACCCAGTGGGATCCTTGAAAGGATCCCTGGGCACCCAGAAGCCACTCAGGTGGGCAGTAACGATCACCGAGACTGTCCTAGTACAAATGTCACAAAGCCAGACGGGCTGCTGTGGAGATCTCGGCCATTAAGGACCGTAATCGGGACCTCTGTCTTGGAGATCTTTGCACTGGCAAGCTCTGTAGCATGGATTTTTCAGTGTTGATAACATAAAGCGGTCCAACTGCTGTGGCTCAGTAACCTTTCATTTGATCAAGAACATACGGTCACGCAGGTTCTCTGAGCCTTTGCCCGGGCTGTTCCTGCTACCTGGGAGGCCTCCCTGCTGTGCTCCGACACCGTGGCGAGGAGGGGCGCCTCCCACGCATCCTTCAGAGGCCCCTGTTGCACTCAAGGATCCCCTCCCGTGGGCGCCCTTGTTCTGTCTGCCACGCAAGAACATCCTGGGAAGTCCAGTCTGTTGGCCTTGGCCTTGAGAGCTCTCAGGCCTGAGCAGCGCCCACAGAGGGTCGTAAAGACGATCAGATTTCCTGCCGCTTGCCTAAGTGGCCGTTCATCCCCGTTATCAAGGCAGATCTTACCTTCTGTGTGGACAGTGGCTCCATCCCTGGAAATCGATGCCCAGCCACATGCTGAAGATCCGTCACCTGTGCTTGGCCATTCAGTGGCACCTGCCGGCCTGAGTGGCAGGGGCTGCCAGCTGCCTGCGGCTGGCCATTTCCCGGGAGCGGGTGGTCGTTACACCTTCAGTCTCTAGAAGCATGCTTGGGACGTCTCACCTTACAGCGGGGATGGGGCCCTGTTACGCCAATGTCAGGAGCCGGGTCAGTGCCCCGGGAGAACCGCTAGTAGAGAGTGAGCAGCGGGGGACGCACGCACTGAGTGACAGGGACCTCGGGCCTTGGCCGCGCACCTGCCTGGCATGGCTCTGGGACCCTGGGGCAGAGGCCAGGGCAGACCCTTTCTGCCTCAGACCTTGGGGCAGAAGCTGTTCAGGTCGGGCACTCACAGGCGGTGGTACTTTGCCCGTCTGAGCCTCAGTTTCCCTAGCTTTGGAGTGGAGATGAGACATAAACGACACGGAGCAGCTGTGGGAGCTGCAGGAGTGACCTTGACTGGGCCCCTGGTCCGTGCCAGGCGCCATGCGGGGGTTCTCTCGCACGCCAGCTCCTGGGCTCCTACGGGTCGCTCCTGGCGTTGGACCTGAAATGAAAATGGAAAGGCAGTGACGGAGCCCGGCCGGGGAGCTCAGGTCGGGCTTTGCGGAGGAAGGAGCTTCTGGAAATCTCTGAGCGGAAGCTTGAAGAAGCAAGTCGGGGCTGGTGTAGGCAGAGGCAGAGCCTGGGCCAAGGCTCCGAGTGTGGACATGCTGGGAGCACAGATGACCATTAACCCTGCCACAGAGCCGCAGCGGACAGGCAGGAGGCAGCCTCACTGCCCAGGCCCTTTGGAGCTGGTCACATCCTAAGTCGTTCAAGCCTTCCTCATGCTCAGGAACCTTCCCTGGCTCCCCGGTGCCCACAGAGTTTTATGTCAAGGCCCTTTCCTCTCACATCTGGCGTCCACGAGGGACCTGTCCCTGCTCATGTCCCTGCTTGGGCATCCTCTTGTGACAGATGCCCTGCTGTTTAGGTGGAGTGGACGTCTGTGTTTTGTTTTTCTGAGTCTCGTGGGCACTTGCTGTAGTTTGCTTGGGGAACATTTCTGGAGACCGTCTGCTTGGCCTTTCACTTAAGCCTTTGGGGGGACTCGCCAAACGGCTCTTTGTCCACTTGTGGCTGTGGTGCTGAGGGCAGGGTCCTTCAAGTAGGGGTTTCAGAAGGCAGGGGTGTCTGCTGTCGTGGTGAGCGCTGGCAGCTCAGGTCTCTTCTTCGGACCTTTCTCCCTACCAGTGTGTCTAGGGGACGCGCCGGGACGTGTAGGCAAGTGGCGTCCTGGTACGGAGCCCCCTTCCCCCGGCAATGCAGAGTGGACTTTGGTTTGGACTTGAGCCCCCCGGGGAATGGAGGCTGAGGGGCACCGGCTGCGGGGAAGGAAGTCTGGCCTAGAGAACGTGGGCTGAGCCAGGATTCAGACCTTGCCTTTGGGATCTGCTGTGTGACCCAGGGCAAGTCACGTCACTTCTCTGGGCCCGAGTTTCTTCTTTTTCTAGACTAAGGGGTTTGCTAAGGTCCTAAATATCATCCCCCCCTCCCCCAAGTCTGCCTTATTCGGTTTGCCACCAGCTCCAGCCTGCGGAGGATGGGCGGGGCCGCGGTCAGCCGGCGTCCGGACGTTTTCACCGAGCACCCTCTGTGGCAGGGGACGCTCTCCCGGTCAGGGCTGTCGTTCTTGACCAGGATGTGGGTCTGTAATTAACCAACAGCTCCTCGCAGGTGCGTCTCCGCTTTGTTCCCTCGACTGTGCAAGGCTCCCTGGTGGCACAAGGTGCGTGTTCTAATGAGAGCGAGCCCGGACTCTGGGCTCTTGTGTCCGCAGCGCTCACCGCACTTACGAGGAGACGGGGAGGCCCCCCGGGATCGGCCTTCCTGTCCGTCCTGAAACCCCGGTCCCGCCCTCCATCTACCTCTGCTCTCAGCGTGCTGCAGGCTCAGCCCACCCTTACGTCACGGTTCTCTTTGCTTCCCGGGAGGCTGTGTCCCCCACCCACAGAAGCCACTGGCTCAGTACGAGGCCTTGTGGCAGGCCCCACCTGACTCAGGTCAACTGTATTTGCTCCGCCGGGATGGAGCCACCAGGGCTCATGGCACTGACTTCGCATCTCCCGCTGGGCAGGGGTGGAGCTACCAGACCTAGGGGACATCGCTGGAAGGGGAAATGGCCCCGAGTGCACACTTCTGGCTCTTCTTCTCCAGGCTCAGTGCTCAGGCTCACAGGGAGGGCTGGGTCCCCTGCTCACCCCAAGAAAGGGACGTGGGGGACTGCGCCAGGACGAGGCAGAAGCGGGTCCGTTCCAGGTGAACGCGGAGGCTTCACGGGACCAGAGAAAGTTCCCAGCCCTCGGGAAGAGTATTTGCTGACTCTCCCAGTTCCTTTAGAGGCCCGGCTCTGTGCCGGTCACTAGGGACGAAAGCCTGAGCGGAGAGCTGGGCTCTGACCAAGTCTTTGATTGTTCTTATCAGTCATGCAGAACCTTGGCCTCTGGTGTCTGTTCTTAGCAGCAGTGGCCCCAGAGGGAAGGGCCCAGGCCCGCAGCGTGAGTTCTCTGCTGCAGAGGGCCGGCTGGTGGACCCAGGCAGGATGCAGCGTGAATCCCGCTGTGACTCCCAGAACAGCCGCAGGGTCTCTGGCACACAGCCCAGCCATGGCGGAGGGCGGCACACCAGTTGAACCCCTTCCGTAGTCTGCTCTGTGTTCCCTGGGGGGATCACCCTCTCTGGGAGGTAGACCGGAGAGTGGTTTGCAGGAGGTCCTCCCGGCGGACATGTCCTCTCTCTCTGGGCCTTTGTTTCCCCAAAGCAAAGGAAGGAAGGGTCTGGAAGGGGGGAATTGTTCCAGAAGACCTGCGGGTGCAAACCCCAGTGTTGTAGATGCGGCCTAGGTTCTTTCTGAAGCTTCATGGGACACACGGACATGGCCTTCCTGTCACCTCCCTGCCTGCTGACTGTGGGTTCCAGCACGAGAGGAATCGGGGCGGGAGGAGGGCGAGGAAGACGTGCCCATGGGTGAGGGAACTCTACTTGGGGAGGCTTCCGTTCTTCATGTTTTCTTGTCACTTCTGGACCCCAATGGCAGCCCCTCCAGAGGTCCCAGATCAGGTCCTCGGAAGCCTTGAGCCTCCAGAGAACGGGTCTTGGGTTTGTGAAATCGAGCCATGGGCCTCGGCCGGAGAAACTGAGCCCCAGCTTCACCTTTTCCAGCTCTTCAGCTCCGGGAGTGGGGGGCGGCCTCAGGGGTCTTGGTTAGCACGTGGCCCTGGGGCCCTGCCTTCCCCTTTGGAATCAGGCCACATGGCCTTGGGCGAGTCACCTCTTACCCTCTTCTGTGAAGGACGAGATGGCCAGGTGAGAAGCAGGCGTCCCCCAGAGAGGTGCAGGGGGACATGAAGGCCTTGTGTGGGGGGGACTGGGGGGGCTCTTGGCTGATATTTCAGTGGCATCAAGTCTGGAGGAAAGGCAGGGCCACGTGCTCCCAACGAGGGGTCCCTGACCTGGGCCATCTCCCCTCTCGTGCGGACCAGCACACTTTCCAGGTGCAGCTCCTCGGACCTCCTCACCCTGCTGAATCCTGCCTCCACCCGCTCACTCCAGCCCCCCTGTTGACGGGTTCTCCCTGGTGGACCCCTCTCGGCTCCCAGTGGACCAGGTGCTTGGTGATGGTCTGGGTGGGAGATCTTCCGGGAACCCAAAGCCCACCGCCCCTCCCCCCCCCACCCCCTAACAAACCTTGTGGAAAGGCTTGCCGTTCCTTAACCCGAGAGGATGGAACAATTCCTAGGCGTGAGCTGCAGCCGCGTTGGGCCCAGGGGCTCCTTGGGGCCCCCCCATGGGGTGCGATCTGCTACTCTTTGCAGAGCACGTGGGGCATCTGCTGGGAGCCAGCCCCGGCCAGGAGGCCTGTGCTGAACCGTCACGGTCTCCAGCCTCAGAAGGCTAACCTCCAACCTACCACGTGCCTCCAAGTGCCCGAGGTCCAGAAGCCGAGCCAGGGGAGCAGGTGTGGGGATCCGAACATACCTCAGCGATCACTTGATTCTTGAGCGGAATTTTAGGCCTAGGGTAGAAAAAATCAAAATCCAATGAAAGGGGAAATGTGATGTTGGGAACCCAGGGAAGCAGAACCCCAGTTACCAAGATTTCTCTAGAATTCCGTGGCTCCTTGGAGAATAACACTCTCGACAAAGGCTCATTATGCATTTGCTTATGCAGCCTACACACAGCACTGTGACGGACACTGGGGGCTGGAACGACCTCCAGAGGTCATCTCGGTCCACTCTCTGCTTTATCAGAAATCCCCGTGAAATGCAGATAATGCACTGGCTTAGGGGAAACTGAGGAAACTTGGAGGAGGAAAACTGGCTTTCCCCAACCAGAAGGGTCGAGGCCGTCTCCTGTGCCCGTGAATGTGGATGGGGGGGTGGGGGTGGGGAGAGCGGGGAGCCTGGTTTGCAACTAAACAGACAGCCAGAGACTTCAAGGGGGAGGAGTAGGTTTTAAACCACTGATCTGGCTAACGAGGAGGAAGAATTTCTAGTCTGTTCCCAGCAGGCCAGGAGATTGCAGATGCTCCCTCTAGGATGTACAATTTTTAATGTCAGCCAACTGTGCGCCCTTGTACCTCAAAACTTTAACAAGAAAAAAAGCATCATTTGTGACCCCGCACACGGAATAGTTAAGCTTGAATTCGTTCCACACTCACGTGCATTGAAACGATGGGTGTATCCCCCTGGGGGGCACTCCATGGGGGGGGCACGGAGATGTGGATCCTCGTGTGTTCATTTGGGGTGCGTGTGTGTGTGTGCGCTGACTGGGTATCTGGGTTATCGGGGGGGGGCACTGCTGGACATTTTCATGTCTGTGTGGTAAGAGGACGTGGGTCTGGTTCCGATGGCGCGGATGTGGTTGGAGGCCCTCCAGAGCGCCCCCAGGGGAGGGTGTTGGAAATCGGATGTTTCCACCAGAAGCTTGGCCACATTGCGGGCAGATGGGATGGTTGGCTCCAAGCCCCTCAGCTGGAACCTCCCTTCCTACCCTGGGGGGTGTTTGGGATTGGACCTCAAGTCTCCCTGCGGTCCAGGCATCGGACCTGTGCTGGGAAGCCATACCAGATTCGGCAAAAACCAGTGATTCCAACCGGACCACAGTGTACCAAATTCAAAGCAGCCTACTGTTTCCTTTTCTTGTGTTTCCCTTTTGTTGATCTTCTCCGGCCCTCTCCGCCTGTGGGGAGGGCACCTTCACAAATGGCCTTAGCATGCCGTTCTGAAGTTTAACAGAATGAGACAACCATCAGATGAAATCAGAGGTATTTATTATCACAGCTTACTGAAGAATGACAAACAAACAAAACTGTATCACCAATGTTTACAAGTCCAAGTAGACATCCAGCCCGTGTAAAATATGTAATTTATGCAAGGGATTGCATCTTTCTTTTGTAACGAATGCACTAAGGCAACCCTGTATATATTTTACAATGTCTTTACAGAAAAAAAAAAGAATCATTTACTGTAGTGTTGTAAAATAATGCACTTTTCTAATTTTTTCATTAAAATCTCTATGGCACGTTTGCAAATGTGTCTTGGTCTTCCTTCACTAAGAAAGGTCCAGAGCACCCTGATACAGCTCCCCCCGCCCCCCCATCAGCCCCCTTCTGATGGCTTTCTGGACCGAGGTGGACAGGGCTTGAATGGGGGCAGCCCGTTTGCACGTGGTCCTCCCCACTCCGAAGCCTTTTCCCTAAAAGCCCTGACAAAGACCTCAATGGAACAGAGACCTGATTTGCCTGCTTCTGTTGATCTTTTTTGGTGGAGGAACCTGAGTTCAAAACACAAGACAACCCCTTTGCTCTTTTCACCTGCTGGGTGAGCGTGGAAGGGAGAAGGGAAATGGTCGGGTAACAGGTACCCAGGATTCGCTCTAGAGCGGAGGCAAAATTTGCTTCCGGCAATCTGCGGCAGCTGCCCGGGGGTGAGGGGCTTCCTGGCTTCACACGTGTTCCAGTGTCATGGACATCGTGGAACTTGACCTGGAATGCCAGGGTCAGAGCTTCCTGGGGGTGGGGGGCTTGGCTCTCAGATTTGAGCATCACACTCACTGTGTGATTGCCAGGTCCCACCCTCCGTGGGGGTCTGGGATGGGGCCCCGAGAGATTGTGCTTTTAGCACGACCTCAGGGGGTGTTGCTGCCCCTGGGATGGGGGCCCCACCTTGACCCCAGACCATGGTCTCCCTTCTGTCTCAACTCTGAGATTTCAGAGAAGATTCCGGGGGCGAGCACATCCTGGGAACCCTTTAGACCCAGGCTGCCTCCTGCCAGTCTTGTAGGAAAGGGACTCGTCCTTGGGACCCCAGCTGCCCTCCCAGCTGTTTTGCTTCCTCCGGGGCTTGCTGGAGGTGCATCCAGGAAACAGACCCCAGCGAGGACCTGAGTTCTCGGTGGCTTACACCACTACGGTCTGTCCCCCAAACACCTTGTTTCAGGAGCTGGGTCTTCAGAGTCGGGGTCGGCAGACTTTCTGCGAAGAGCCAACTCGTGTGTAGTTTACACTTAATGCAAGAACCCGACTTCGCCGGCTGGCAGGGAAGTGGTCTGAGGTGGTGCACACGGGAGCGAACGGGACCGTGTCCAATCCAACTTCATTTACGGAGACTGAAATTTGAATTTCAGGGCGTTTTCATGGTCACAAAACATCGTTCTCCTCTTGGTACCCCACCTGTTTAATAATGAAAATCTTTGAGCTGGGGGCCCAGCAAAGACCCCTGTTGATAAACCCTCAGGGATCTCCTGTGTAAAATGTCGGGGTGGGGGAGCCAGGGCCAGACAGTGGTCAGGCAGGTACAAGCTTCTCTCAATAGTGCAGGGGATGAAGGTATTCATGGCTTGGAGGAATTTTATCCTTCTTGGGAAGGTTTGGAGAGATTGCTAGTCCAGCCCGACCCAGACTAGCCTCCCCTGACCCTCACCTGGCGTTTTCTTTCCCTTTCTCTGCACCACCCACACCTTCTACTCCAACAAGAGCCAAGAAATGCCAGAACCCAGCAGTTAGAGGTAAGGGTCAGATACAGCAACCTTCACCCTGGAGGTAGGGCAGGGGCCAGGGGGCAATTGTCCCACATCTGGTACCCACACAGACTACTTGCTCATGTCTGGTCTCCACATCCTGCTTTCACAGGGCTCTTGAGAAGATGGGATGCAGCCCCTGTCAGACGGTTCTGCTGTACGTGTCTCCGACATTTTAGAGATGGGGAGCTTACCCCCCCCCCCCAGGGGCTCAGTTTGAAGCCTCCACTGAGTGCGGACCCAAGCAGCTGCTGGCACACGGGTGGTTTCGGACAGGAAAATGGTTTGCTGGGGCTTCTTCCTGCTTCCTTTGTCCCTACTTCCCTCCCATCCAACAGCGGTCGTAAAACGCCCCAGCCTGCATTCCTGCTCGCCCATTCCGGTGGCCATGCAGATTTCAGGAAGCATCTCAGACAGGAGGTGTGCAACGAGGAGCTCCTGACCGCCCCCTCCTGACCTCTCAGGTCCCTGCTTCTCTGGTGATGTTCCTGTAGGTCAACTGCATCCTTCTGGCTCTTCAGGCCAAAGAACTCTGCACTTATCCTTCCCTCCTCTTCCCCCCCCCCCCACCCCCTAAGTCCAATCCCCTAGAAAATCCTGCTGGCTCTTCCTTCAGCATTGGTCCGGAAGCTGGCTCCTTCTCACCACCACCAAAGTCCTGGTCCACAGTGCTAGCGGCACCTGGATTACCGTGTCATCCTCACGTCCTCCGCCCTTCACCTCCCCTCTGTTCTCTGCTCCGTTATGCCTCTTCTGGCCCCGCGCTCCAGCTTGCTTTCTTCCCACAGCCAGCTCACCACCTGCCGTTTTCCAGTATATATTTTGCACCTTTGCTATATATCCCCTCCCTGTAAGCCCACGTACTAAAAATGCCCAGCAGGCAGGGATAGTCGCTGATGTGCTTCAGCACCAGGACAGCGTCTGTATCTGCTCTGAAGTACTTGCAGAACGCCGAACTGATGAGTAAGGTCAGAACCTGAGCCCCCACCCATGTTCCACAGGGCCAGGCGAACGCCCGAACCCCCGCATCCTTCCTCTCTCCTTCCACTCCTCCTGAAGGACAAGCTCATGGCCAGGGATGACCTGGAGCGGCTTAGACATCCAAACAGAGGCTCAGGTATGGGGACCATCGTAGGTCATGAGACAGAGAGCCTGTGCACAGAGGGACAGCCTAGGGAAGGAACCATCAGAGGACTTCGTAGTGGGGATCATGTGGCTCCAAGTGCATGGACTGGGGACCCAGGGCAGGCCTCTTAGCCCATGGCCCAGGGCAAAGCTCTCCGGGAGGCATTTCCTACCCTCAGTGAATGAGGTGGTTAGTGCTTCCTGAGATGGGTGTGTGTGCATGTGTGTGTGCGTGTGTGTGTGTGTGTGTGCAATGTACGTGCATGTGCGTGCCAGTGTCCTGAAGACAGCTTGTAATAGGGGCAGGGCCCCTTTCCTATCTTTACTCTTTCAGCCGATCCCTTCACAGCTCAGAGGGATGCCCAGGGCAGTGGCAGCTGAGGAAGGTTTCTTGAGTCGTGGTTAAGAAGTGGAGGACTCTTTTACATTCCTGCTTGGACTTGAGGTTCAGTGACAACACTGGGGTTCCAGCTCCCACTTCAGGTGTCCCCTGCTTTGGTCCCAGCCACTCAGGAGTAGGGTATTTTGCCGCTGGCTTTGCTCCAATCCAGGTGTAGCTCTCACAGGTGCCAGGGACCTCGGAGCCTACTCAGGGACTCTGTTCATCAGCACTCATTATAATTATCATGGTGCATTTGTTAACAAAAATAACGACCACTTAAATGATACTTAAGTTCATGTATTTTTCTGTTCATTACTGTATCACACTGTTAGATTTTCACCAAGTTATAGGGCACATTTATGATCGCCTGATGTTAAATATAGATATACAGAATATTCACTTTGGGGGTCTCTGAAGAGGACCCTGAAGGAAAAGCAGTTATACTCCAGGGGGGTGGAGAACAAGGTGACAAAGAGGTCCTGTGACTCCTGACTGGGGCAGCGTCCACAGCATAAAGAACAGGACATTCTGAAGGTTTTTTCTCTCTTGCCACAAATGAAAAATCCCATAATCAAAAGCCACAGGGTAGATGTTCCTGTGTGCAGGGGCTGGGTTTCAGATTGAGTGGCCTCTGTGGACGCCTCTGTGTCCTCCAGAATGAGTAGAAACAGGAACTTTATTTTATGATGATTAATAATTCTTTCAAGCAGCCTGGATAAGTCAGCTCTTTCATTTAATATCTCCATGGCCTTGGATACTTTCCTTACCTGCACGCGGACAGGGAGACACTATTAACTAAGAACATAGTAGTCACCACTTAATAAACTCGAGCAATGACTCTTCTGTGCTAAGGGCTTTTTCTATTTGGGGGGGGGGCTCCAATACTTTTTCACTTGTATCCTTCCCTTCTTAATATTTGTCATCCTTTTTAAAAAATTTAATTTTATTTTTTCAGTGATCCAAGATTCATTGTTGATGCACCACACCCAATGCTCCATGCAATACGTGTCCTCCTGAATACCCACCACCAGGCTCACCAAACCTCCCACCCCTTCCCCTCCAAAACCCTCACTTTGTTTCTCAGAGTCCGCAGTCTCTCATGGTTCATCTCCCACTCCTAATTTTCCCCAACTCCCTTCTCCTCTCCATCTCCCCATGTCCTCCATGTTATTCCTTATGCTCCACAAGTAAGAGAAACCACGTGTAATTGACTCTCTCTGTTTGACTTATTTCACTCAGCATAATCTCCTCCAGTCCCGTCCATGTTGCTACAAAAGTTGGGTATTCGTCCTTTCTGATGGAGGCATCATACCCCATAGTGTATATGGACCACATCTTCCTTATCCATTTGTCCCTTGAAGGGCATTTTGGCTCTCTCCACAGTGTGGTGACCATGGCCATTGCTGCTATGGACTTTGGGGTACAGATGGCCCTTCTTTTCACTACATCTGTATCTTTGGGGTAAATACCCAGTAGTGCAATGGCAGGGTCATAGGGAAGCTCTATTTTTAATTTCTTAAGGAATCTCCACACTGTTCTCCAAAGAGGCTGCACCAGCTTGCATTCCCACCAACAGTGTAAGAGGGTTCCCCTTTCTCCACATCCTCTCCAACACATGTTGTTTCCTGTCTTGCTAATTTTGGCCATTCTGACTGGTGTAAGGTGATATCTCAATGTGATTTTAATTTGAATCTCCCTGATGGCTAGTGATGATGAACATTTCTTCATGTGTCATCTTTAAAAAAATTTTTTTTTTTTAAGAAAAGCTTGAGGTTCTCAGCAAAATGGAGAGGAAGTTAGGGAGAGGTCCTGCATGTGCTTGCACCCCCTCCCCAAGCCTTTCCTGTATCCACAAGCACCACCCCCCCAGGGGGCCATTCATGACAGGGAATGAGTTTACCTGGAAACGTCAATTAATGCCCGGAGCCCATAGTTCATGGCAGACTCGCTCTCATTGGTGGACACTGTATGGGTTTGGACAAATGTGATGACACATATCCGTCGTTAGAGTGTCACACCCACGTCTTGCCCTAAAACCCACTGGGCTCCACCTCATCATCTGTTAAGTGCTTTTCATTTCTCAAAGTGTTGCACAGAATGTTCGCTCTGTAGCATTGCTCCCCCATCCGTCCCCCCAAAAAGTTTATGTGCCTTGCTAGGTTTTATGTCCCTTTCCCAGATTTGCAGCCCAGCACGCCCCAACTTCTCCCACTTTGCGGTCCTGGAGGAACTTTTGAGCCCTGGTGCCCCAGCAACTCCGGAGCACCTCTGTCCGATGAACGCCCTGCCCCCAGCACACCTCACGGGCATCCCGGCCCCACACGTACATGCACACACTCCTTCCAGACCCCTGCCCTCCAGGCTCACAGTGGGGGTGGGCGCTCCTCCAGGGCCCCTGGGTGAGTGGATTCCTGGAACCAGCTCTGGCCAACGCACTGGGAAGGGACACAGATCACTTCAGGGCTGGACCATTAACTGTCAGTGTGAGAACTTCCAGAACTTTCTTTCCTTCTGCTCTGCTGACAGGTCTCAAGAGAGGTCTCAAGAGTGTGGTTCCTGAGGTGAGGAGGTGGGACACAGAGTTCCCGGGTGGCCAACGGGAGATGTGATCTGGGGAAAAATACATTTTCATCATGAAGACGCTGGGTTGTCGTCACAGCTGGTCCCACAACTCTCCCCACGGGTCCAAGTCTTTCAGGACACTGGTTCCACGTGGTTGTGTTTGGAAGAAAAATTCATTGAATTAGTGAGTGGCCCACAGTTCCTTGGCGGGGGGGGGGGGTGGGGTACAGGTGCAGGTGCAGGCAACAAACTCCCACTCTGGGTTCTACAGGTCCGGGTCAGGCGCCGCCCGCTCCAGGCCCATCCTCATTCCAGAGACTCATTTCTTTTTTTGTACGCGTTCCCCTGGGCACGTCCAGCACCGCCTTCCAGCTGGGAGGGGCTACCTCAGGGGCTGGCGACTCTCCGAAAAGGAAGAAGTCGAGAAGCCACTTCCTTCCACCACCAGCAGGAGCAGAAGGCGACTAGGGTACCCTGGCTCTGGATGAAAATCCAGACCGTGTTGGTGGAGAAGCAGAGAACCTGAGTCATTCATCCGAGTCCCACGGCCGAGTTCAAGGTCTATCCGCTTGGTAGTTGTGCTGCCCAAGGAGCTCAAGTCCATGGTCCCGGCAGCCCCTGGCCACTCAGCCCTGGCCAGACCCAGAAAGGCATGGATAAACCCAAAGAGCCCCTAGGGCAGGCTTCCCTCCTTCCCTCCCCTGGCCCGCCTGCAGGGGGAACCCCCGGTGGGACAGGGTCGGCCTCCCTGTGCCATGCCCAGTGTCGGGGGAAAGGCTGCTTACCCCCACCACGCTGCAGGTTCCTAGTGTGTAGACCTGGGCTCTTTTGAGGAATTCTTTACAGCTCCCTGTGCACCGAGATGCCCACTGAGATAATGTACGGAATGCTCGTAAGAAGCCCTAGCCGTGTGCTGGGCACTGTTCTGAGACACCGCTCTCCGTGTCTGAGCTCGGCTCGGCTGTGCGCATTCCAGACACGTTCCCGGGGCCGTCTGTCTGCTGGGTGCTGTCTGTCTGCCGTGCACAGTGGCTTCTGGAGCGTTCACTGGCCAGGTGCCCCCTTTGGCCCCTTATTTCGGTAATAGTCCGGACGTGAGCCAGGTTAGTGACGCAGAACCGCTGAA
Organism: Mustela putorius furo; assembly: GCF_011764305.1. NCBI lineage: Eukaryota > Metazoa > Chordata > Mammalia > Carnivora > Mustelidae > Mustela > Mustela putorius. Next base: position 37,793,937 of record NW_025421322.1, on the reverse strand, counting down.
GGAGAGAGAGGCCAGATCCCCTTGAGGAAAGATCCAGCCACACTGCCAAAAGCTGATACTATTAACCTTCCTCCCAGCCTTCCCTGAAGGGACGTAGGGCCATTTACCAGGGCGACTGCGGGAGCGGGGATTATCAGACTTTGGGGGGATTCCTGGCCCTTGGCTCGAAGCTGACACTAATTCCAGAGGATGCAAAACGTCACAGGGTCTGCCACCGAGTAGGGCTTGTGGAGGTCAGGTGGTCAACCCGGTTCGGCTCAGGTCAGTCTCACAGTGGGCTTCTCAAGTTCCGGAACCCACGGGTGGGACAGCCGTGCTCAGCAGCAGGCCGAATCCCCGCCCTGGAAACAGACCTTGTCCGCCAGCCAAGGTCTGGCTCATCACCCCGGCTGCGCCTGTTAGAGAGCACCCCGTCCCCTGCCCACCAGGGTCCCTGCTCCAGGAACAAACACGTGAGCCGGAGCAGCCAGTCAGAGCCCTCCTTTCTGCCTACTAAGCAGGAGCTGGTGGGGAAGAGTGGGACCTGCCCAGCTGTGGCGCGCGGCCTCTGGAGGCAGGGAGGCTCAGAGCACGACGCCAGCATCCGGGCTCAGCTTGCAAAGCCTGAGCGTCTAAGTCCTGAATTGAGTCAGGCCTGAGGCCAGCCACACCCCTGCCCTTTCTCCTGGCTGATGAGGTCATCGGTTTTCAATAAGCCGTGACAGCAGGACACTGTGACACAGGCTCTAGCATCGCAAGTCAGACGTTTAGCTGGGGGGCTTCAGGCTGTCTCTCCAGAGCTGTCTCCACCTCCATTCACGCTGTTCTGTGTCCATGGAAACAAACCTGTGACTTCCATTTGGATTTGGCCAGTAAGGAGTCATCTGGTGTGAGTATGTGGTCTCTCTTGCAGTAGACCCTAACTGCTGCACACACGACAGGATCAGGACACTCCGACAACTCAGCCTCAGTGGCCAGAGTATCAGCAGATCATCTCATTGTGAGAGCTGGACACACAGCTCTGCCCCAGCAAGGGTATTGGGAGAGCTAACTTGGGTTTTCTAGGAAAGGAAAGCAATCGCTTAGGACGGGAGCCCTCATGGGTCCTGTTGCCATGCACGGTGCTGGGTACTTCTGATGCCAGGTTTCCCACTGGAAGCTTCCCGGGAACTGGCACCCTTCATAAGTGAGGACGGCCCTCCCTCTAGGCAGAACTCTTGTGTCCATGTATCTTTAATGGTTTGCTCTGGGTGCAATGTGTCTCCCCCAAATTTGTATGTTCAAACCCAGCCCCTGCGCGATGGTATCAGGAGGCGAGGCCATTGGGAGGTGATTAGGCCACGAGGGAGGAGCCCTCATGCATGAACTTGAGGTGACTTTGTAAAGGTCTTGCCTGTTCTGTTGTGTGAGGACTAGTGAGAAGACAGCTGTCTGTGAACTGGGGATTGGGCTCTTGATCTTGGACTTCCAGCCTCTGGAAGCATGAAAATAAACTTGTATGGCTGGTAATCCCCCCAGGCTTTGGTGTCCTGTGATAAACACCTGACGGACTGACACAGGCCATCTAACAGCAACTCAACCTCTGCTAGAAACACAGCTAAGATTCTTTTTTTTGATTTAAGTGTTCTTGAAGCATGGCCGGCATTACCGAAAAACGCACCCGTCTTATGTCATACACAGAAGTACAATGCAAATCGAACCCACAGCCCCTGGGTCTGCCCCGTGCCATGAGTGTGACCCCCGGCCTCCCAAGCTACCCCAGGTACCTGGTCCCTCACTCTGGGGAACTTCCTGTAATTATTCCCAGTCTCTGGATCTGCATTCCACTTCTAGGAGAGAGCATCGGTCGGGCCACACTTGGTTTGTGCTTACCCATCCGTGGCTGGCACTGTGGTGCCCACGGGGGTCGCCAGAGTGGCCTCTGGCAGAGAACATTTCTGCTCCAGGAAAAACGTTCCAGATTTGCAGGGATTACCACCGTCGCCCGCCTCCTCTGTGCGCTGTTCACCCTTCATTTCCAGGGCCCCTTATTCCCGTTAATAATCACGTTCACCCCGTCTTCAGGTTTTCCGCTTGGTGCCCGCCTCCTTCCTGTGCCCTTCTTCCCTCCTCCAAGATTTCGTTCCTAACGTGTGACCCTCTGTCCAGGTCATGGGGACACGTCTCCTGCAAAGTGACATCCAGCCTCTGGTGTGACGGAGGCGAAGAGGCCGAGCCTGGGAGTGGGGGAGGGGGCGGCAGAGCAGGTGGGGAGGACTTGGGGGTTCCCACTGGTCACATCAGTAGTCACCTGCAAATGGAAATAATGTTTCCCTGGCCGGCGTAGCATGTCTGTTAAACCGAGATGCGGCCCTGTGGGCAGAGGATCTGATGAGCAGATGGTCCCTTCATTAAAGACAAAGTCACCCTTCTTTTTGCATGGATACAGTCTCTGGCCCTAGAAGCCCAGCTGGGTGAGGGTCAGCCTTCTTCCCATTCCCATGCACCACCTTGGCCCGGCTTGCTGTGCAGTGCTCAACAGGTACAACCATATAGGGAAGCCTTCATGGTTTTGTATACCAGATAAGTTAAAATAGATCATGCCAAGAGTCACGCAGAGAAGAGCTACATCAGAGACTAGTGCAAACTAAGTGTTCAATCCCAGATACATCACATTATTCGTTAAAGGTCGATTCTATTCTGCAGGTATGCTTAGCACAGGCTTAGTCCCTCACACATGAAACCATGTATTTATTGAGTAGTAAGGTGAGCTCAGTTTTGAGCCATATATTTTTTCCACTTAATTCATTCAAGAAATAGCTACCCGGAGCCTATTGCAATGCCAGGCAGGCACTCCAAGTGCCTGGGAGCCGTAAGTGTGTCTTAGCTACAAAAACGCCTTCAAGGAGCTTCTGTCTGCCGCTAGATGAGAAATAATGATCCGCAGAGTCATGACGCCGTCGTTGGAAGGTGTGGTCATGGAACGGAGGAGGGGAGGGCCAGAGTGAGGGGACCTGGAGCCCAGCAGGAGGCGGCACCCTGTGCAAGTGGCACTCAGGGCTGATCTCACTGAAAGGGTGAACTTGAATGAAGACTTCAGGGAGGACAGGAGCCATCCGGGCCAGCTAGAGAGTCCCGAGGGAGGGGGTAAGGACAGCAGACTCAGGGGACACACATTACCCTGAAGAGGCACGAGAGCCCTGCACACCCTCCCCAGAGGTCTAGCTGTCTGTCTGCTAACTGCGAGGTCAGCCTTTGCCTCTGACCTCTCCCCTAAGAAGCACTGTCCACCCAGCAGGTGGCTTAGGGGCACCCGGTGGATTTTTGCACCGGTGGGGCCGTTCCACTCCTGGCTTCAGAGCTGGGGTGGACTTGTGTCTTCTGCTTCTGTCAGCCGGTGGAGAAGAGCCCTTCTCTGCTGGCTGGGCTTCTACCCCCCTCTGCCAGGGTCTTGGGGTCCGAGGGTCCCAGGCCTGGGTTGAGGCAGAGCCCAGTGAGGAGGGAGGGGAGAGAGGAGAGGGAGGCCTTGGAGTCCCAGCTCAGAGCAGATGGCACTGACTGGCACAGCCGCTCTGCCTACCATGAGGTCCCCACAGAACCATCAGAGAAACAAGCCTGCTTGCCCGGCCTCCTGCGTTGTCCTGTTGCCATAGCAATGCCCCAGTGCAGCACCAGGAATAGATGGCTTCTGAAGGGGAGTGGGTGGCATCTTGTAGAATGTGTGAGCAGGTGGGGGGAGGGCATTTCCCCAGAGGGATTCTCTGAGTGGGCACAGGGCCTGGGCTTCTCCCCGGGGTTGCAGGGCTCTCCCTTCCAACCCCGTCTTGCCAGAGTGGCTCCTCCTCTCATTCTTGACATGAATGTTCACCGCCTGCACAGTATCTGTTGCAGCGCTGGGTGTGATGGGGGAGCTAAGTATGAAGTCCCTGGGGTACACAGGGGCCATAACCAGGGCTCATTCATCCCTGGCTTTGCAACCTTTCCCAGTTAAATAGGAAGCATAGGGCCCGGGGGCAGGTGGTCCTGGGTCTCAATCCAGGGTCTCTGCCTCCTGCCCAGAGAGCCCCAGGTGAGTCCTTCGACCTCTCAAAGGCTCTGATGCTCAACCAGAGCAGAACCAGGAGGATTTGGCACGAAGAGATGCATTTCAAGGAGTCGGTTTACACAGTTGTGGGATCACAACTGCAGCTCAGCAAGTGTAGAATCCATAGGGAAAACCTCCAGGAAAGGCAGCCTGGGACTCTCAATCACAGGCGGAAGCCACCGTCCACGGCCCCATGGGTGGTGCCACTTCCTCCTTGGGGAAGTCACCTGATTATGGTCTTTCATCACACCTGCAAAGTCCCTTCCCAGCTGCACCTGGATTAGGTTTATCTGAGTAACTGGGGACTGTAAGCAGGTACACACACACACACACACACACCACTGCAGGTGGCTCCTCCGTAGAAGGGGCTAGTGGGGTTTTTGGAGCTTGCTACATGGTGTATGGGAGACTTTCATTTCCTCCCCACACCAACAATAAGGACAGGCATGCAACCGCCTCAGTCCTTGTGGAAGGCTCCCCAGTACCAGGCACCTGCTCAGCCCCTCCGATCCCCACCGTGACCCCGTCTGGCACATGAAGATCAGAAGCCACCTGCCAAGGACCAGAGCGCGTCAAGTTCCCGAACTCCATCCCTTCCAGGAAACAGCAGGGTCCAGAAGTCAGGGGAAATGTTATTTTATAACCAGGTGCTCGGCTGGAGGCTCTCCGTTGAGGACAGTGGGACGGGTGGGAGAGGGGGAGGTCCAGGTGATGAGAGGGAAGAAGTGCTCTCATTGATGCATTCACTCATACCATTCATTCCCTTGACCACGTCCTGCCTGGCCATGGAATGGCGGTGGTCCGTCTGGGTCTGGTCTCCAGCAGCACCCTTCCCCCTCTTCTCGCCCTCCCAGGCCCCAGAATGGAAAAGATGCCACATAGTCAGACTGTGCACGCCTCACCATCCCTTCCTGCTCCACCTCCGTTAACGGTTCCTTCGTTGGACTCTGTCCAGGGCAACCATTCAACTGTTCGGTCTGTTTCCTGCTAGAGCCCCCATGGACAGAAGGAGTTGGGGCCAAGTGGGCAGGAGCCCACCTAGAAAGACAAAATGTGTGGGATCAGGGGACAGAGAGCAGGCAGTGGGAAACCAGAGACCTCTCCAGCCTCTGTAGAAGGTGGTGAGCCTTTGAGAGGATTGTCAGGTCTGGCCCCGCTTGAGGTTGTGCGAGACAGTGGAGTGCCACAGTCGTCCCAGTTTGACTGCCACTTTCCTAGTTTTTACACTGGCTGCCCCTCCTCCGGGCACTCCCCAGGCCTCAGCAGTTATGCTCCTGGGGTACCTCAGAGTGATGTCACCTTGGTTTGCCAGGTGGGGTCCTCAGTGGCCTCCCCACCCTAGACGATGCCCAAATATGTCACCAGGTCCAGACTCCACAGACGAGGAGAGGGCAGCTTTACCCTCTTGCCTGGGGGCCTCTTGTCCCTGCAGGAAGTGAGGCAGGCCCTTTCCCCTGCCTCACTTTGGGGAACTTGCAGCCTGGAAACGTCACTGCCCCCAGTGACTCCCTCAGAAGGCCTGGCTGGGTCTAATTGCCTGGCAGATTGCACCCCTAGGGCCCAGTACAATTACTGAGTGTTTAATAATAATTAAAATAGATAAACGTTCCTCCTCTGTACCTCCCAGTAGGGTCTGTATTTCCCCAGGCATGCTTAATTGTTAATAATGACAATGTCAACTCACAAGCCATCTCCTCTTCAAGTCCTGGCAGGAAAGAGTGAGCAAAAGCCTATATTTAATCAGTGAGGCCAGGCAGGGATTGGGGCTATGGTCCTGCCTTTGCACACACTGTTCCCTTTGCCTAGACATCCTTCACCGCCCTGACAATAAATCTGGTGCCTGCTTTCACTGGCTCAACAAACAACCCCTCGAGTATCACTCTGTACCAGGCGTCCCTCATGAGCTGGGTAGATGGCACGGAACCAAATCAGCGCACAGAGTAGGGCCAGGGCCCACCCTGTGCCTGTCCTCCTCCCCATGCCTCTAGTAGAACCACAGCCATGAGGACAAGGTCACATGGGTAAACCTCTCCCAGGGGCTCAGTCCCTGGGGCCAAAAGTGGACTTTGAGGTGACTGTCAAACTCTGGTCTCACCTATCACTGGCTCTCCTGAATTTGTGAGATGAGTGATCATGGACTGCTCTGAATGAAATCGAATCTCCTTGAGTCAGATGGAGGGCATACTTCTCTGGCTGATGGAATGCCCCACTGCCAAGATACTGTTATCCTCAGCCAATGAGAAGCTGTGAATAGGTTTTCAGCAGAGGAAGTCCATTATCCGAATCCCCTGCTGTGAACCCTGTAAGGTCTGGCCCAGCTTCCAGTATGCTCCTCCTGGTTCTCTGCTCTCCAGCCATCATCTTCTCTTGGCATCTCCTAGACACCTGGTGTGCTCCTGATATGGGACCTGGACCCTGCTCTTTGGTCCACATGGAAGTCACCCTTCTGGACACCCCCTACCCATCCTTCAGCTCTCACAGGGCTTCCTCAATCAAACCCTCCCACTCCCTCAGTGTAAATTCTGTTTTCCTCTTGTACTGTTATGCCCTGATCTTCTCTTTCATAGCACTTACGAATGTTTGTAAGAAGATATTAGCCAAATAAGTGGTCAACATGCCCCATCCTCCAAGAGCAGAATCTAGGACTTGTTGTCATCTCTAGGTCTCTGTGCTTAGCCTTACAGTGCCCAAAACACAGTGGGCACTGCGCAAATGTTTGTGGATTTAAATGGATAAATAAATGAACCAAGTCAGACTTCCTGTTGGAAGAGAAAATAGGTATTTGGGGAATCATCCTTTATGGAAAACCAGTTTCTCTTGCTCTTCCATCATCCATCCCTGAACCTGCACAGCAAAAATGTCTGTGGCACTAACTAGGTGTCGGGTCTGTTCCAAGTGCTTTATATACATTATCTGCTTTAATTGTCACCACTTGACGAAGCGGGAACTCTTAATCATCCCCAATCTGGAGCACAGGAAGCTTAAATAATCCTCAATAACAGAAGGCTGCAGAACAGTCGAGAGGCAGAAAGACAGTAGGGAGTTTTAGATCTTCAGTTCAGGGACTATATAATAATGGAGAGAAACTTTGAGTCTGTAGACAGTCAGGAATCCATCGAGCATTGTTCGGGTACCTGAAATCTTCAGGAGTTCAGATGTCTTTATAGACACCAATCTGTTAATGTGTTTGTTTGCAAAAAACCAGACCAAAAATAATTGTTGTAGAGCTTATGTGTTTGCTTGTGGTAGAAATAGATCATCATAAGCCCTAGGTTTCTTTGATTGTATCTTAATTAAGACAGCATTGAAACTAGAGACCACAATATTCGCCTCAGTTAATGAGAAAACCTTCAATAAAGTTTTTATAATAAAGCTGTTGACACAAATACTTTGAGAATGAAGAGCACTGGGTTAGCCTGTCCATAGCTTTAGTCTAGAAAGAAGGAGTCTGAAAATATTTGCATAAGAGTGTCCATAACATTTAAACTATCCTTGCTCTGTATTTTATAAGATTTTGAAGGAAAATTATATACAACTTAGAAAGTTATACCCAGCAAGACTAACAATCTTATGGGACAATATAGAATAAAAATATTTTCAGACAAAATGAGCCCAGGATCTTCCTAACAGTGGAAGTAGGTCTCCTGTAAGGACTGTGCTCGAGATTTTGTCTGACTCATCCTTATCCAATCCAGACTGCTTGGGACACAGTAGTCATTTGGATCTTCAGCTTTGTTTAACATGTGTCACGGCTGGTGTCCTTGATCCCACTTCCACTATGTGCTCCATTGCTTTGTTGGAGCAGATCCTGTGGAAGCTTTCTGCAAAATTGTTCCATGGGAGGTAAGTTTTTGGAGACCTCATTCTTTGTATAAAACAGTCTTGACTTTACCATATTTTGATTCATATGTTGAATAGAAATAGAATTTTGATTTGGAAATTATTTTCCTGGAATTCTTAAAGTTGTTGCTCTCTTCAATTTTGCTATTAGGAATTCTAAAGAAGTTTTAGCATTGAATTCTGTGTATGTGGGTTTGTTTTCCTCTTGAAATGTATAATTTCTGCTTTATCTGTTGTTCTATAGTCTCACGATGATGTGTAGGGATAGGTGTGTGCAGGGGACTTGGAAAACCCTGTACGTCTAGAAAGCATGTCCTTCATTTCTGGGAAAACATTTTTAAAAACTTATTTAAAATATTTTTTTTCCTGGCTTCCCTTCCTGGGACTCTTGTTGTTCACATTTTCTATTTTCTGGGATGGTCTTTTACAGTTTGAGTAACTCATCTATTATGCATCTCTTTTGTTCTTTGCTTATTTCCTGGAAATTTCCTTGAAAACCATCTTAAAGCTCCAGACATGGAGATCGTCCATGTCTGAATTTTTTCAAATTCCAAAAGTTTATCTTTGCTTTCTAACATTTTTCCTTAAAAAATAGCATCTTGTTTCATGTCATGAATATAGTATCTTTGAAAATATTAATTTCCCCCTTATTTCTTCCTCCTTTGGCTCAGTGATTTCAATGTTGTCTTTTTCTGGCTTATTTGTTTTGGCCTCTGCTTTTTGTTAGAGTTGCCCTCAGATTTCTGGTAGCCTCTGGTTGTCTGCTAATGTTTAAGAGTTGAGAATGATGAGCTGCTGGGATCTCTAAGCACAGGGTGGGATGTTGACTGTGACCTTCAGTGTGGGCAGACCTAGCAGGGCCCCTTTATTGAGGGATCCCTGAGGCTGGTCAGAGCTCCTAGAGTGTACTCTTCCAGCTCCTGTCTGGGGTTGAAGGTTAGGCTGCTGGTCCTTGGGAGCAGAGAAGGGAAATGGGCAGAAACAGCTTGCATTCCATGTGCACAAGACCACTCTTGCCCTGGTTTTCTAACAGTACTTCTGTCCCTATGTGTTCAGGTGTCCTCTAGGCTAGAGATTCTGTTTGACTCACTTGCTCCAGCAAATAAACCTCCTGTCTTCTGCCAGGGAGAGGGGAGGGAGGCCATAAGGGGCCAGAGAGGTTTTCCAGCGCTGCTTCTAAATCGCAGTCACTGAATCCTCCATATTTGAGCCTCTATTTCCACCTCCACCTCTAGATGTACCCGATGCCACTGATCTCAGAGTCTTCTGTGGATTCTGTGGTGTGCATCTGGCTGGTTCCTGGCTTTGCCCACTGTCCAGGAGCATCCAGCCTCCTTACAGAAGGAAGTACTACCATCCTGGCTGCTTCCGGAGACTCGTGGTTGTCCACTCCTCCTCCTGTTTGTCTGAATTTAGAGCTTAAAAAAGTACCTTTTTTTGCAGTTTTACTGGAGAATTATGGAAGAAAGAAATCAGATTTTCTGTGTAATACACCGTCTTTAGGAGGGACACAAGGTCTCAGGTGAAAGATCCTCAGAACACACATCTACTGCCTTGTCTTCCTCCCACAGCCGGCTGTGTGACTTGTCCTTGTCCCGTCTCTTCTCTAGGCCTCAGAAGACCTTATTTTTACTCCTTCTTTGTCCACGTGGGGAGATGAATATTAGGGCACTCTGAGTCTCTCACAAATCCATGCTGATAAAAGCTGATGGGAATCAAGACCACAGAGATATGTAGAGGAAGGGCTAAGCCATGCAAGGGACCTTAAAAATGTGGCAGAAAGAAAACAGCAGGCGTGGTTTGTGCTGAGTGCCAAAGTCATCTTGGAGTATGGAAGTCAGTGGTATTTTGTCAGCACATGGTGAGTAAAGCTTTCTGAGTAAGGTCTCCTGGTGGGGCCAGGCCCAGGGATGACCAAACTCAAAGCCTAGAGCTCAGCAAGACCAGCCCCTCTGTGTCCAGGCTGGGGCACTGGGCCTTCAGGGACAGCATCTTCCTCAGATGAATCCAAGATGCCGTGGGCTGAGGGACGGTTTGGCAGAGACCTGCAGGAAACGGACCATGAGACAAAAATAGGATTTCAGGAGGTGTATTTGGGGGACAGGTTTATTTTGGGGACAAGGAAGCAGGTTTGGATAAGGAAAACCTTAAGATCATGAGTAGATCTGATCAAGTGTTGGTTCACTCAGGAAGGAGACTTGGGACAAAGATGGCTGTTGGAGAATCAGTGTCGGACAGACACAGTCAGGCCATAGTACCTCCCTTGCTTAGTCATGGGCTGCTGGCTGCCTGGGAAGAGTGCAGCCTCAGACCAAAAGAGAAATGGATCCTAAAAGCACTGACACCTGGGGGCTTCTGGGGAACAACACTCTTTGTAGCTGGCTCTCAAGTTCCTCCTTGAAGGGAGAGCCAGGGCGGCATCTCCATGGCTCAGGAGACAGCCTCAATCCTCCTTCCCTGACTATGCCTCAGGGGAGGGTTGGAGGGTGTGGGTAAGGCTTCCCAAAGCCCTGCATGTTCACTCTGTAGGGACTGGGATAGCACAGGGCAAAGGCTTAAGGACCATTCAAGGAGGGCGAGGTTAGTGGGGGTGAGGGGTACCGCCCGACTGATGATCCTCGTTTACGCTGGTGGTCGTTCCTCTCAGGCAAACCAATCCCAAGTTCAAGAGAGCATTCATGGAGGTCCTGGAAATAATAGCCGAGAAAAGGTATTTTTATAGACCTGCAAAGGAAATGAAGCAGGGCCTGGGTTGGAGAAGGCCTCAAGGGATCCATGGTCCCTCTATTCTTCTCCAATGGCAAATGTCCTGTGTGTAAGGAGCTTTTTCTGTGTCTTACCATGCACTGTCTCCACAATAATAAATATCACCCTTACTCCCACGTGGTTTGGCAGAAACCCAGACCAACTTGGGCATCAGAAAGACAAAAGCTGGGATGGATTTTCAGTAAGATGCTGAGGCAGGAACTATGAAGGTCCACACGTGGATGGAATGCATCCTGCAGCTCCCTTTCTGCTAGACCCCTTGCCAGAGTAAACCTCCCTCCACCCCTGCCCTGTCCAGTGCTCCTGGAAAATTCCAAAGTCAGAAGACAGCCCCTGGAGAGACATGGGACTTTCTTCTGCTCTGACAGGTTGTACTTGAATGTATGGTCTACATGGTATCATCCACAGCTTCTCTTGAGTTGAGACATGGTAGCAGGTCTTATGCCCACTGAGCACAGACCATGCTCGGCCAGTAACTGACCCCAGTAGTCTCTTCCACTCACTATAGGAGGCCTTAAGGGTACTTGGATGCTCAGTGCTCCCTATCCCCAGGGAGCTCAGTCTTCCTGGGGTGGAGTGTCTACTCTGGCTCTTTCTGGGATGGATTTTCCATGAGTACCCCCAGCCATCCCTTGGGGGATTAAAAAAAAAAAAAGATTTGAGAGAGAGAGGGATTGAGAGAGGGAGAAAAGCAGGGAAGAGGAGGAAAGGGAGACAGAGAAGCCCCGTTGAGATATCTGACCATTTTTGGTGGGCGTAGCTCCCAGGGTAGGAGATAGGGGGCTGCTAACTGGCATCTAGGGGGAAGAGATCAGGGATGCCGCTGTGCCTCCTGCAATGCACAGCACAGTCTCTTCCACCCCTCCCCCTCATAATGTTCTACAATGTCAATACTACGAAACTGTGACACCATGTCTGGAAGATTCCTGAGCAATGGGTCTACATACAGCTATAATTTACCGAGCATCTACGTACATCTTAACCTCCACAAGCTTCTGAGTCTGGAACTGCCTGTGCTCTGGAGAGGAGAAAACCATGCAAAGAGGGTAAGCAATTTAATTCTTCTTCTTCTTCTTTTTTTAGTTTTTGTTTATTTTTTAAATTTTTTTCAGTGTTCCAGAATTCATTGTTTATGCACCACACCCAGTGCTCCATGCAATCCGTGGGTAATACCACCACCAGGCTCACCCATCCCCCGCCCCCCTCCCCTCCCAAACCCTCAGATTGTTTCTCAGAGTCCACAATCTCTCATGGTGCCTTCTGCTAAGGACCTAGGGCACAGATTCAGAGTGAGGTCAGGCTGATGCCAAAGCCCATGCCCCGCTCTTTATTTTTTTTTTTACTTTTTAAATTAAATATATTTTTAATTTTTTATTATACTAGTCATCATACAGTATGTCATTATTTTTTGATGTAGTGTTCCATGAATCATTGTTTGCATAGAAGCCTTTGACGCCCACATGCCTGGGCACACGAGCCACACAGACTTGCTTGCCGTGCTGTGGGGTGGGCTGTGTTAGGGACCTGGTAGCATGGGGCAGCTGCTGGGGGAGACAGGAGCAGGCAACTTGGGTGCCTAACACACTGGGGGGGAGGGGCCTGCTCTTGGGACAGGACGAATCACCTGTAATTCCTTCCATTCACGTGATCCAACATTCAAAAAGCTACAAAGAGAAGTCAGGGAGAAGTTTTCCCTCCACGCCTGTCCCCCACCAACCCAGGCTCCAGCCACACAGGCAGTCAGTTCAGCTGGTTTCTTATGCCACCTTCTAGAAATAAGGCATTTTAAAATTCTTAGATTTCTTTTGCAGTTTTTCTACAATGAACACCTAGTGCTTGCTTATTGAGGATAAACAGAACCCAAGAGAGAATTAAGCCGCCCATAAGCCCCAGAAAAAGTCTCCATGCGTGCTTCGGTCTTTCTGTTCATTAGCTATAGAGAGAGCTCTGTCTATGTATGGATAGGGAAAGGAATCATTTACTGTGGTAGAGACCTTCCCTAGCAAGACAGGAAACCCAGAACCTGTATGGTAAGAACAATTTGACTCAAGAGTTAAAAATTTTGAGTAACAATAAGCATTTGAAAGTTAAAACAAAAGTAGTAGCCTGGGGGAATGTTCGTCCTTTTAATACCCATGAGCAAGAGTCTTCTGTAACCCATGGGAAAGTAGAAAGTTAGCATCCTTAATAGGCAGGTGGCTCACTTTCCTGTCCTGCTTTGGAAGATCTCCAGCACACCACCCTTATTAGAACTTTTCCTAAATGTTCTCCTAGCACGTTCATTATTCATTATTACTGTTATGCTTAAATTTCTGCATTTTCACATTTGTGCATTTATATCTTTAACCCAGACAGAGCTTGTTTTCGAATACGGTGTGCTCTAGGAGGCCTCAAGTGTGCTCCTCCAGGTTGGAGCCCATTTCACCAGCAACAGTCCCAGACCAGGTAGTCCTCCCCAACCTGAACTGAAATGCAGCCTTCATCCTAGGGGAGACTTCCCAAGTACACAAGTCAGGACATGACAACGGTGTCAGTACAATTTCCGGAAAACGGAGGTCCTGACACTCATACAGATGTAAGGATGAAACATTAAATATTTTAATAATGAGAAAAATGGGGGGGTTATGACCAGTTCCAGAAGAATTCAAAGAACACACCCATTTATAGATCAGAAATATTACAATGAACAGGCACAGGTTGTGGAAGTGGCATTTTTTAGGGGAGGGCGGGGGTTCGTTTGCATTTCACAGCAGGAATTACTTTGTGATTTTATCAGTTGGCCACTTAGAGCTGTCAAACAGATCCCATGAAGTCAGAATCCAACTCAGAGAGAGCACTGTAGTACAGCCTTCCATTTTCCACCAAGGCAAACATTTTTCCTTAGTGTCTCCCCACTTTTACTCAAAGTGAATCTTTTTTTTTAAATTTTTTATTTTTTATAAACATATATTTTTATCCCCAGGGGTACAGGTCTGTGAATCACCAGGTTTACACACTTCACAGCACTCACCAAAGCACATACCCTCCCCAATGTCCATAATCCCACCCCCTTCTCCCAAACCCCCTCCCCACAGCAACCCTCAGTTTGTTTTGTGAGATTAAGAGTCACTTATGGTTTGTCTCCCTCCCAATCCCATCTTGTTTCATTGATTCTTCTCCTACCCACTTAAGCCCCCATGTTGCATCACCACTTCCTCATATCAGGGAGATCATATGATAGTTGTCTTTCTCCGCTTGACTTATTTCGCTAAGCATGACACGCTCTAGTTCCATCCATGTTGTCGCAAATGGCAAGATTTCATTTCTTTTGATGGCTGCATAGTATTCCATTGTGTATATATACCACATCTTCTTTATCCATTCATCTGTTGATAGACATCTAGGTTCTTAACAAAGGATTCTTGATTACACAGTCAGGCTGGTCTCAGTTCCGGCCCGATGACACACATGGGTGCCCGGACGGAGTTCATCTACCCCAGAGGCCTGGTGTTTGCTTTCCTACCAAGTTCACAAGAGAAGTCTCAGGTTGGACATTTAACAAACGAGTCCTCCAGAACTTTGAAGGGCAAACGGGGGTTTGAAGGACAAAGAAATTACCCTGGAAGTTGTGCTCTGGGACAAAACCACTCTAGTTGACCAAACAGGGCACACGCATAGCTGTGTTTCTCTGAGACCATCACTCCCAAGTGCAGTCTCAAAGACTAGTCACTTTAGAGCAAAGTAGTTAGTGCATTCAGAGACAGCTAGACAGAGAGTAACTGAAAACTGTCGGGCATATGCCAGCATTTTATCTATCAAAGCTCATGAATACACATAACACAGCTTTTGCCATATTCCTTATACAACTTCACAGTGTCAAAAATGGAAGTATTTTTAATAGATCCGAAGATATAGCCTCTCTGTAGCATATAAAAATAAGCTTCATAATCTCTGTGTCAGGATTCTATTTTACTTAGAAAGCATCTAGGCACTCAGGGAGCTCATAAACTCAATAGCAGTCCAAGATTTTACGTTATCTGAAGATCTTGAAATCATCTTCAAGTTGACAAATGACAAAATATAATGTTAAAATAAATACAAGTTCTACATCACCATGATTTAGGTTAGTTAAAAGTATATATTTTTATTCTACTTGGGTATGTTCTTAAACTGATATAGGTTTACTGCTCAAAAGAGCCAACATTATTCCTATAGGATTAAGACTATGAAAAATGTAACATGTATTACACTTGACACTAATAAATCAAAAATCTAGCATTTTGTTGAACTAAAAATATTAGTCTTGCTTGCCAAAGATTTACCTAAATTATGTGAACTTGAATTCTTAAAGTATTTGAGTTGGCTTTTAAAAAGTAACTTTGAGATATGCATATAATAAAATTCAGTGTTACATGTATAATGCAATGCTTTTGGCGTATTTATAGTTATGTAAAAATCACCACAAATTTTGGAAAATTTCCATCACCCCTAAAAGCAATCACTTGCATCAGGCCTAAGCAACCACTAATCTACTTTATTTCCATTGCTTTGCCCATAATGGACAGTTCATATTAATAGAAGCATATAAGTATGTTGTCTTTGGGTTTGGCTTCCTTCACTGAGCACAGTGTTTTCTTAGGTTCACCAAGTCATGGAATGGATCAATATATTGTTCCTCTTTATTGCTTATGGCATTCCATTGTGTGGGTAACCGCGGAGTGTATTACGTATTCATTGGGTGACAACACCTGGGTCACTGGGGTCTCCTTTAGGGCTGTTATATTATGAATATACTATGAACATTCATGTAAAAGTTCTTGTGTGGGTAGAGGTGCTCATGTCTTTTAGGTAGTAGACACCTAGAAGTAGAATTGCTGAGTCACAGGTAACTCTGGAAAAAAGTTTGTGTTGAAGATAGAGAACTCTGCCAATGTGGTCTGCCGTTTTACTTTCCCACCAGCATGTAGGAGGGTTCCAGGGTCTTCCCACGATCATCTGACTTCTTGAATTACAGTGCTCTGGTGAGTGAAGTGGTATCTCTGTGGCTTTGTTTTGCATTTCTCTAATGACTGATGATTGAACATATATTCATGTGTTTCTTGGCCACATGAACATATGCTTTGGAGAACTGTCCAAGTCCATTGTACATTTTTAACTGGGTCATCTTTTTGTTGTTGAATTGTAAGTTCTTTATATATTCTGGGTACAGGTCCCTTCCCAGACAGATGGTTTGCAATTATCTTTTCCTAATCTATGGATTATCTTCTCACTGAGTTAGTTTTGTAAGGAATGGTTTAAGGAATTTTTTTTTCCATTTAGTATATTTGAAGTATTACATCGTAATTTCCTTATTTTCTCAGAATTAGGAATATTCTATTCATGAGTGCTTATTTAGCTCTAGGAGATTATCAGAAAAGAGCTCATTTCCTTTAATAGATGTTATAACCTAATCATTTGGACATAGGAAAAACATTACTATCTAGAGGTAAAAGGCTTTCTGAATTTCAGACACAGACATACAGAGAGCTTATAGCTTCATTGCTGGAATCTAGGTCATGGGTCAAGTGTAAACACGGATCCACAAAACTCACTAGCCCAGATATTAAAGAGATGTTCTCCTTCCTGATGGGCACGCAGCTACTAATTGAGGGCAAAATAGACAAAGATGAATATATCAGTTTCTTGGTCTTTCACTCAATAGAGAATAATCCCTAAGAAAGTATTTGTCAACTAGCAGAGATCACTTGATGGGGAGATCGTAAAACCAAATTTCTAATCATCGTTGCCATTGGTAAGACATTACTTAAAGGCCACCAGTAAGCCAAAAAAGCAAAAACACAGAATTAGTAGAGAGGAAAATTAAAATTAGCAAACAGAGTCAGCAATGTTTTATTGCTGCTTTGGATTTAACCGTGTGACCCGAGACAGACGCAGATGGGCTAAAATGGCCTATGAGGGGCACTTCTCTGGTGAGGAAGTTTAGTTGACGCTGTGTGGTGCATCCACTGGGTATCCCAGGGCAAGACCTTCCAAATTGCTTAAGTTTTTAATCTGAATCATGATTCTCACAAAACGACACAGTATGATTTTCGTCTAATTGATGGGAAACGGGTGAGGCATTACAACCTGTTCAAAAGAGAAGCCAAAGGAAAAAAGAAAACCCCAGACCTATTTGCAGATCAGGATATTGAAACAAATGTATAAATGGAGACAAAGGTCTTGCCCAAGCCTGGGGGCTGGCGACAGAGAGGAGTTGAGTCCTTTCTCGCAGAGCCATTAGTTATTTATAACTCACAGTGCCATAAAGTATCTCCCCTAGACTCAGCAGCAGACAAAGCGTGTGCTGGAGAGTGTTCAGGTGTGTTCTTTCGACAACACGGTGCTGCTTTCTTGTAGTAGCTTTGTGATAAATCTTAACATCTGGCAGGGCGAATTCTCCAGGAGTCTGTTTTTGAACACACACTTTGAATTTGAACGTTCATTTGAACATTTCCTCATAAAAATTTCAGTATTTTGATTAAATTTAAGACTTGTCCTTAGGCTATTTTGTTCCATTAATCTATGGGTCTTTTTGTGTCACTACCACACTGTCTTGTTGATCACAGCTTTGTAATAGAGCTTGAAGTCAGGTATTGTGATGCCCCCAGCTTTGGTTTTGTTTTTCAACATTCCCTTGCTGATTTGGGGTCCTTTCTGGTTCCATACGGATTTTAGGGTTGTTTGTTTCAGCTCTATGGAAAATGTTGACGGTATTTTGATAAGGATTGCACTGAATGTGGATATTGTTAAAACGTCTGTGCTGCCCAGAGCAGTGTTTAGCCTTCCAATCCGCAAGCATGGAATGCTTTTCCATCTCTTTGTGTCTTCCTCACTTTCTTTCATAAGTGTTCTGTAGTTTTTAGAGTACGGCTCTTTTACCTCTTTGGTTAGGTTTATTCCTAGGTATCTTATGGTTTTTGGTGCAATTGCAAATGGGATCGTTCCTTAATTTCTCTTTCTACAGTCACATTGTTAGTGTATAGAAATGCAACAGATTTCTGTGCATTGATTTTTGTATCCTGCCATGTTACTAAATTCCTATAGGAGTTCTAGGGACTTGGGGGTGGAGTCCTTTGGGTTTGCCACATAAAGTATCAGGTCATCTGTGAAGAGTGAGAGCTTGACTTCTTTGCCCATTTGAATGTCTTTTATTTCTTCTTGTTGTCTGATTGCTGAGGCTAGGACTTCTGTACTATGTAGAACAGTAGTGGTGAGAGTGGGCATCCCTGTTGTGTTCCTGTCCTTAAGGGAAAAGCTCTCAGTTTTCCTCCATTGAGAATGATATTCACTGTGGGCTTTTCATAGATGGCTTTTATGATATTGAAGTAGGTTTCCTCTATCTCTACACTTTGAAGAGCTTTAATCCAGAAAGGATGCTGTATTTTGTCAAATACTTTTTACAATAGAACATTACTCAACCATCAGAAAGGATGAATACTTGCCATTTACATCGATGTGGATGGAACTGGAGGGTATTAGGCTAAGTGAAATAAGTCAGTTACAGAGTGACAATTGTCATATGGTTTCACTTATATAGAATATAAGAAACAGCACAGAGGATCATGGGGGGAGGACTGAATAGGAAGAAGTCAGAGAGGGAGACAAACCTGGAGAGATTCGACTCTGGGAAACAAACTGGGGGTTGTGGGAGGGGAGGTGTATGAGGGAATGGGGTCAATGGGGGATGGGCATGAAGGAGGGCACGTGACTGATGAGCACCGGGTGTTACATGCAACTGAGGAGTCATTGGATACTACATCAAAACTAATGATGTACTATATGTTGGCTAATTGAATTTAAATAATTATCCTTGGAGTGCTGGTTGAAAACACATTATGTTTCTATGTTTATATTATATTGCATTGATAGCAATTAGAGTTTGATAATTTTGAAAAATTATAATTTGTAATTGCTATACATAAGTTACATAATTCTACATATTTCTATCTAGGGACATAATAGGTTTTTCATTGGTTCATGTCTAGTTTTATATCCTCCCATATGATTTAGTAATACTTTCCATACTAATCCTGGAAAATTTCAGACAAATTTCTAGATATCTTGCAGATTTATTGCAACTGTGAATGGGATTTTATTTCATTTTCATTTCTAGCTTTTTGTTAATATAGAGAAAGCTATTTACTTTTGGATACAAATGTGAGGGATGTCCCTCACCATGAGACATTAAGTTAGGTAAAAAATCCAGAAACTGGGGCACCTGGGTGGCTCAGTGGGTTAAAGCCTCTGCCTTTGGCTCAGGTCATGATCTCAGGGTCCTGGGATGGAGCCCCACATCGGGCTCTCTGCTCAGAAGGGAGCCTGCTTCCTCCTCTCTCTCTGCCTGCCCCTCTGCCTACTTGTGATCTCTGCCTGTCAAATAAATAAATAAAATCTTTAAAAAAATCCAGAAACAAAATGAAACAAAACCCCCCAAATTTTCAGTGAAGTCTCCAGGGTTTTTGGTTTTATAGTTATGCAGCTACAGCATCTATAAAGATTGTCTCTTTTTCAAATATTTGTACTAAGTATTTACTTTTTTTCTATAAAATTGGCGAATTGTATTTTTTTTAAAGATTTTATTTATATATTTGACACACACACAGAGAGAGAGAGAGAGAGAGAGAGAGAGATCACAAGCAGGCAGAGAGGCAGGCAGAGAGAGAGGGGGAAGCAGGCTCCTGCTGAGTGGAAAGCCCGATGCTGGACTCGATCCCAGAACCCTGGGATCATGACTTGAGCCAAAGGTAGAGGCTTAACCCATTGAGCCACCCAGACACCCCCTAAGTATTTACCTTTTGTACCTTATGCTTGTCAATATTTCCCATAGTCCTTATAATGTGTAAGGCAAGCACTATCTACCAGAACTTCTCATATTTTCAGATATTAAGAGTAGTTTCATTAAAACCCAGGACCAGAAGGAGTTTTAATCCTGGTTTATACACAATTTTTATTAAGAGTTATTGCTGGTTTGTATGAAATGCCAATTTGATAGCCATTAATATAATTCTTTACATCCTTTGTCATATAATTCATTATACTAATAGGTTAGAATTCCTGATGTTGGATTTTTGCATTCTTGGTCTAAAACAGACTTGGTCATGCCTAGGATGTTGCAGGTTGGCTTCCATGGAAATGGGCTCCAAGATGGAGATTTACGTGTAGCAAGAACTCTGATCCATCTAGGTCCAGAGTTTCCCATGGGGCCAGCAGGCCAACCTGTCTTTCAGTTTTATCCTTGGTCTTGGCTCCATCAGACTTGTCTTGGTTTGAGGCAAGGGGGCTGGCTTGCACCCCTACATCCCCAGGGAAGGGACATAACCTTGGACCTTGGTGAGGTGGCACTCTTCATCCAAGGTCAACGCAGAGAGGAACACAGCTGAGAGCGAATCTCCACCAAACCTCCCATCAGCTGGCGCAATCCATCAATGCAAGAGGTGGGTACGGGCTGCATGGAGATTATGTCACTATTGCAAATGGCGTTTTGATATGCTACCACGTCCCATCATTTACATTTATAGTCCTAATACGATCTATACTTATGGCTCTATTTTAATTAGACTGAAAGTTTCTCATTATTTTCTGTATCTCATGGAACCTTACTATCCAAGTCTGCTTCTGGTATTTGAGGTCCTAAGAGAGCTCACCTAGGGGCTGCATGTAAATAAAGACCAAGGAACAGAGCTTGGGACTAACATGTGAAGGGTGAGGAAAGAGAGAGGATAGAGTGAGGAGGTGGGGAGGGAGGAGGAAGCCAGGAGTGCAGTGTGGAGTTCCAGATGTGCTACCATCGTGATCATTTGATTTTCCCCATGGGAGAGGAGCATGGGGAAATTTGTGGGGGAATTTTCTTCCCCACTCCAGATGTCTCCTTCTAGGCAGAGAGTTTAATGAGGGTTTATTCCTGGTTTTGTCCCTGGTCATGCATTTTGAATCAGTAAGAGTAGCTTGACTAAATGGTAAACTTGGGAAGAATAACACGGGCACACTCAGCTGGCTCTTTCCTTTACTCCTCTGGGGGCCACCCTGCCAGGGAGAGAACACCAGTCTCCGTCTCCTCTGCACTTTCAGGATGGAGTGTGTGTGTTTAATTAACTGGGAGCTGTGAAGTAGTAGCTTTGTCAGTGACTGAGACAAAGCTAGAGGTTGTAACTTCTTGTGAGAGCCAGAAGGGTTTGCTGAACAGCCATCTTCTGTGCTGGAAACATCTGAAAGGGGTAGGCAACCAGGACGGGATATTTATTATCAGGTGTTCCATCAGACGGCTACCTACAGATCAAGTTTGCTTTTTCTACTCTTACTGTGAAACTCATACTTCAAGCTTTTGTGGCAGTTAACTCAGATTTTTTTAGTTTAGTAATGGTAATCTGGGATCTAGCATATCTGACGTTCTCTTCTCTGCACAGTGAATTAGTTTTTAAACAATATCCCAGTATTAAAACTATGATATATAGATATAGATACAGATTACGTGCATGATCAGATTTACTACTTGCAACAATACTATGATTTACGTGCTATAATTAACCCATTAGTAGCAACATAATTGGCTTAAATTTGGTCATTTTTAAAAAAGATTTTATTTATTTGACAGACAGACCACAAGTAGGCAGAGAGGCAGAGAGAGGAGGAAGCAGGCTCCCCACTGAGCAGAGAACCTGATGTGGGGCTCCATCCCAGGACCCTGAGATCATGACCTGAACTGAAGACAGAGGCTTAACCCACTGAGCCACCCGAGTATGGTCATTTTTAAATAGTACTAGTTCCCTGTTTGGGAGGAAGCTTTCCAGGAGACCATTTCTAAGCCATACATGACTGCACTGGTCTCGTCCCAGTCTGACTATGAACAGTCAGAATTGAGAGCACCACAGGCTACTGTGAAAGACAATATTAGCAAAGACAAAGGATAAAGGACTTAAACCCATTATATCCTTCTGTTTTTAACCTTCTGTTTTTATTTCAGAGCCTTAAACCCATTGAAAACAAAACAAATGCCTGACTCTCAGATTGGGTTAAAAAACCACTTCCGCTACATGTTCCTCTATAAGGAACTCACTTAAAGTGGTTTATATCCTTTATGTCTTTAACCTTCTGTTTTTATTTCAGGGCAGTACAAACAAACAGAAAGGTGGCATGGAGATTGATTCCAGGCATGGAATAAAATGAAATGAAGGGCTATTTTATATTGATAAATGATCCAACTTGCAGTGGAGAGAAAATAGCTCATGCTAATTAATGTATTCGGTATACCTAGATCCACAATAAAAATATATAGGAGCATAGTTAGGCATTCTTAGAGCTCTGAATTTGTGGCTGCCTTTCCCGAATTCTGCTGAAGTAAGTCTGATTCCATAGTGACAATTCTCTAGTGCTAGCGTCCTCTTGGGAAGTCCCATGGTTGCAGCCGTAATCACTGCAGAATCTGTTGAAAGGGACTTTCCCTTCTCACCCTTATGGATGGAGATGCTCCAGACATTTGAAGGACTTAGGAGGTTAACAAAGTGAATTCACCTGAAGAGACAAAGCAAATATTCTAAGCCCTCATAGAGAAAACTTAAAAGACATTTGTGAAGTCTTTTCAGTTGGGAGCAAAAAGACCCATGTTTGCTTACTGCTTATCTGTTGCTGTGTAACCAGCCATCCCAATGCTCAGTGGCTTAAAACAAGAAGGCATTCTCTCTCATGGGCTCACTGGGCTCGGCTGGGTGCCCTTGCTTGGGGATGCTTGGGAGTTGCTATTCTATCTGTTTCGTTAGTGTGACTGTAAACCACAGAGGTCAGCATAACTGAAGAGTCCATAGGAACCAGGGTTCTCATCCCCACAGATGGCACTGGGCCAGAGAAGTCTTTGTAATGGGGCTGTCCTGTGCAGGACAGGTTCATCAGCAGCATCCCTGGCCTCTACCCACAAGAGGCCAGTAGTGATCTCCTCCCCCAACCTTGTACATGACAAACAGGACTGTCTCTGGACATAGGCAAATGGCCTGTGTTAGAGATACCTCTCCCACCTATTTTCCATCCCAATTAACCACAAGAAGAATCTTAGTAATGGGACATCCAGTCTGCCAGACATTGTAACAATCCACTTAGAATCACTAGCAAGCAGCCAACTAGGATTTAAGCTAGAGCCAATCAAATAACTTGCCTTCTTTGCTTCCACATCTTCCCCTAGAAGTGTCTTTCCCCTGGCTCCTGTCTGCAGAGCACTCCTAATTGCTTCTGGGTTGGTGCTGCCCCATTCAAGGAGATTTTTGTTCCTATGAAGTGTTCATTTTAGTGTGCCTCAGTTTATCTGACACTGGGTTTCCATTCTGAGCATCTGTTTTCTGAGGCCATTTGCAGTAACAAGCATCTTAATGTCCTCCCAGAGGTAAACCTGGAGATCCTGCTGCCTTTTCCTCCCTTACTTCCCCATTCCTTTGCCAGCGTTTCCTGGGATCATCTTCCAAATAAATGGTACAACTTATCAATCAAGCACATGAACCCTTTGGGTAACCGGGACTTACTATCATTGGACAACTCTGGGAGCCAATACAGAACATGAGCTTAGGATTATCCCACCTAAGTAGCCAGGGCAGTGGGGGTATATGTGCCCGATTTTGTCAGCTCCAGGCTAGGGCAGCTTAGGGTGTGAATTCTCAGGCACATCAGGCATGTGTACAAGCAGAGTGGCTTCCAGTGGCTGAAAAAGCCATCAGATGAAGACAGGAGTGTGGTGGCCACCACCATGTTCACCACCATGGCAAGGACCCCTAGGGGAACTGATGGCATCTGCTGTGGTGAAATCTGGGGTCCTCATCCCTGCTGGAAACTGGGGCTAACTAACATTTCTGGAAACCTAGGAGGAACTATGTAGAAGGTACCATAAAAAGCATAGGGGAGTATAATTCTACAATATTCCATCATGCTTTGGCCAGATGGTAGCTACTTTGCAAGTCTAGATCAGTGTCTGAGCCAAAGTGGAGCAGTGGGCCCCAACAGGTACTCATGGGGCAGAAACAGAGCCAACCTGGGGCAGAAAGCAAGGCAGATGTGCAGCGGGAGTGAGCAGTTGTTGGACTACATTTAGATAGCTGCTGTGGCAACCTTAGAGAAGGGCAGCCAGGAGCTTGTGAGGTGGGACAGAGACTACAAAATCCACACGTTGACACATCCATCTTTCAAAGTCTTTGGGTTCTTTCTCCATGAGAGAGAGTCTGGCATCTTGACTTCACTAAATATAGGCCAACATTGAATTCTTGTTTGGACCAACAACTGATTTACTCCTGCTTGTTTGAGACCACACACTTCCCCTGGACCCTTGTGGCAAGAGCTCTATCACTGATAATTTTGAACCAATGCAGTTCATTTCTTCTTCCCTAGCCGAGCAACCATATGATCTATTCCCACACACATACCCAGGTTTCAGCTGGTCTAATAAACCGAAGTTGCAATTCTGACTCCGTATAAGCTATTGCTTATGTCAACTTCTGTCTACTGGGTATGTTGGAATGTAATGGTCTGGTCTGGAGGGAGTGAATAGTGATGGGGATGCAGAGTCCCCATAAAGGTAGCTTCCCC
This sequence comes from Mustela putorius furo, assembly GCF_011764305.1. Taxonomy (NCBI): domain Eukaryota; kingdom Metazoa; phylum Chordata; class Mammalia; order Carnivora; family Mustelidae; genus Mustela; species Mustela putorius. The sequence goes on along the minus strand of NW_025421322.1, from coordinate 37,769,714 downwards.
AGGTCAAGTCAGTACAGCAGCTCTAGCCAAGGTGAGTTCTGGGTCCTCAGACAGGAGAGGAGGAGCTACTTTGGTAGAAGTGGGACTCCATGAGATTTGGAAGTTTGTGATTGAGAATAGGATCCTGGAAATCGGAAAGGGGGTTATTTGAGTGCATTGGATTTCCACCATGTTTATGAAGCTAAGTTTTGTTGTTATTTTGCCACTTGAAGGACTAAAATTTGGGTTTTTCTTATATACTGACCCTATAGCTATAAGAGAGGATACATTTTTTTAGGGAAGTCTTGGAAACTCTGATTTTCTGATGATACCTTGCACTAAAAAATGTCTGAACATGCCACTTTTGTTCTGTAAGCTCTATCAGGACAAATGGAAACAGCCACCTCATTTTTTTTTGGCATCAAATACCACATGATTAAAGGTACAGGAAAACATCATTCTGGTGATTTTCTAAGTGTGTGAGTCTGGATCCAATATGTATTTCTTGAAATACCTACGGTGAGGCTTTTAAGAAACAAGAGTTAGAAGGACAAAAATCTAACTTTCAGGTTCTCTGCTACAGAGTTGACAGGTGCTTCTCGCCAGAATTCAGGTCCCCACAAATATCACACCAAATGTCACAGCCCTTCCACAGGGTAATGGGGGATCAGGAGGGTGCTGCTCAAGCTTGTATATGGCAAGCACATGCGTTAGAGGTAAAGAAATGGGTTCTGTTTCTGTTCTACTTTTCTAGGCTTGCAGGAACAGATTTGTCAGAGTCCCTTGCCCCTAGGGTTCTAGATTTATATTCTATTAACAAGAAATAGTTACTAGATATCTAAGCCCCAAGACACAGGGGAGAGCAAAATAAATAACCACCAGCACAAATGTAGTTTCCTTGTTTTGGGGAAAGACAAACCAATGAATATGTTCCTGCCTTTGTTGGCTTTAAAATGTGGAAGTTGTATAGTGGTGGGTGTGAGGGAGGAGGCAGATGTCCCAATTTAGCAAGGGAATAGGATAGGAAAAGAACTGTTTTTACCAAAGAACTTTGATCTTGAACTTTGATTTGTGCAAAATGTATGTAGAGATAATTGGGTTAAAATTAGTGCTCAGCAATTGTGAAGTTTCGAAAGTAATTGTTTGGAAAGATGCCTTCTCAACAATCAATTACAATACTTAATTGGAGACACGAAATTTCCATTGCTAAATTTGTCAGACACTTATTTTAGAATCCTTTATTTATGATACGTTTGATACTTTTGTGACTTGGCCAAGTTGGATGTTGGAGAAATCTTAGAGTTTCTTCACTATTTACTTAGATCAGCGATTCATGGCTTCTAAGTATCCTAGCATGAATACAATGATAATCCACTATTAAATATAAAGGTATAGGCTTTAGCTTAAATTTTAATTTTTCTTTTAGGAATTCTTTCCTAGAACAATCAGACTTGGGCTTAGAAAGAAAAGCTTTGGGAACTCAGTAGAACCAACAAAAGTAAGTAAAAATATTTCTAAGGTTTAAGCTTGCTTGAGGCTATTGTCTCGCAGTACAAAGGAGGTGGAGGCCAATTGGCTAGCTCAGTTCTCTTTACCTTTCAGAAGTCCCATATTAAAGTAGATTTGTACTGTTTAGTATTTCTCTAATTAATTGGAAAGTGAAAATATGTAGTGTAATACAAGTAGGAAATTTAAAATTTCACTTTGACAGTTGTCAAGTTTGGCAGATGTTGCTAACTGCATTGGGGAAATTTTTTCTAGTAAAGCACTAACAGGCTTTAAAAATTGAATGGTAATTCTGGTTTCTTCTCTAATTCCTACAAAAGTGCTATTAATGCAAAAGTGAATTATAGGTATAACCAATATGTGCACTAGAAGTAAATTTTAGATATTTGCAATAAAGTTGAAATAACTGCCTATGATGTAGATTTCAGATTTTTTGTGGATTTCTATAGAAACCCAAGTTTATAGGACATTACTTCATTTGTTATAAGAATATGTTAATACACCTTTTGTACATGGTCATACCAGAAAAGGCTATTGGATTATAGTATTTTTGTGGGCTTTATTATAAATAGTAAACAAGTCTAGTTCATATGAACTTTGAGTATTTTTTTAAAAATGGCAGTATTTGTCATTTTTCCCCTAAATGCTTTTGCTAGTAATTAAATACCTTGATTCTCCATCTCTCCATCAGGACACTAAGAATTGTGGTTTAACACCCAGCATTTCCTGTGAAAAAACAATTGAGATAGTGGATGGATTTTTGTCCACAATATGGGATAATCTTTAGATAACTGGTCCAGAAACTTAAGAAACACCGATGTCATTTTTTAAAAAAATTTTTTCAGGTTCATACGTAGCTTTTTAAAAATTTTATTTTATTTTTTCAGTGAACCAAGATTCATTGTTCACGCACCACACCCAGTGCTCCATGCAATACATGCCCTCCTTAATACCCACCACCAGGCTCACCCAACCCCGCACCCCACTCCCCTCCAGAACCCTCAGTTTGTTTCTCAGAGTTCACAGTCTCTCATGCTTCCTCTCTCCCTCCAATTTCTCCCAATTCACTTTTCCTTTCCTTCTCCCCATGTCCTCCATATTATTCATTATGCTCCACAAGTAAGTGAAACCATATGATAATTGACTCTCTCTGCTTGACTTATTTCACTCAGCATAATCTCCTCTAGTCCCGTCCATGTTGACACAGAAGTTGGCTATTCATCCTTTCTGATGGAGGCATAATACTCTATTGCAAAAATGGACCATATTTTCCTTATCCATTTGTCTGTTGAAGGGCATCTGGGTTCTTTCCACAGTTTGGTGACCGTGGCCATTGCTGCTATGAGCTCTGGGCTACAGATGACCCTTCTTTTCACTACATCTTTGGGGTAAATACCCAGTGGTGCAATTGCAGGGTCATAGGGAAGCTCTATTTTTAATTTCTTAAGGAAATCTCCACACTGTTTTCCAAAGTGGCTGCACCAACTTTCATTCTCACCAACAGTGTGAGAGGGTTCCCCTTTCTTCATATCCTATCCAACACTTTTTGTTTACTGTCTTGTTAAGTTTTGGCCATTCTAACCAGTGTCATTTTTAAAAATGAAGGAGACTTTTGAGACCAAAAACAGCCATTGCAGGAGCTCCTCTCGTTAGTTTTGAGGAACAACCTCTGAAAATTTACTCTTCTAGAAGAACAGGGAGAGCACTGGGAAAAATCTGTCAGAAATCTTGCCCCCTGCAGTTTTTTAAGAACTCTTGAGATTAGTCAGATGCTTCCAAGAATCTGAGGAGCATTTCTTCATGGAAAAAAATGCCTCAATCTCTGTTATAGCAGTGAGCTTCAGTGCATTTTCCCATCCCCTTCTCCCAAACACTACAACAGCTTTGCAACTATGGTGGCTGTGAGAACTAGCAACCCAGAAGCCAGTGGAAGAAACAGAATGATTTGGAGTTTGAAGTGTCCTCATAACCCCATCCACAGAGAATTTTCACCATTTGGCCTGAAACACCACCAGAAAGCTCCATTCTCAGGATTAATTGTGACCAGTCCTATGCCAGGGTGTTTGTTGAAAATAATCAGCAGCAATTATGATCATCAGTGATGTCCGAGGCATCATTACTAGTTGGAGATAACTTTTTTTGCTTTAGCCTTTATTAAGAGAAAAAATGGGAAATGAGAGGTCTATACAAGGATTCAAAAGGCTCCAACATATTCCTGGGAATGTAGATGGTTACACAGAGATGAGAGCCATGGTGTACCAGGGAAGACCTGAGAAGGGTCCCAATCTCTCACCTTTAGCTGATCTTGGCCCTGTGCTAACAGGAAGTAAAGGCTGAAGGAAAGTCATATTCTATGTCTTCCAGGGCACTGATAGCTTGATCCACCACATGAAGATTCACTTAGAAAAAGCTAGAAACGTATAGGCTCAGGCATTTAAAGAAATCTGTCCAATTATTAACTGGTTCATGGTTGTACATGACAGCTTAGTGAAGCCTCTCTTCAAATAGTACTTCTTTTACAAGTTTAATCCAAGGAAGCAAAAACAGGAGGAACAGCAACAAAAAGCAACAACAAAGATCGGGGGAGAGGAAGATCTGCCTTCCAGTTAACATGCCCAATGTAACAAATTACAGAACTCACAAATAAGTAGTATGAACCAAAGCCCCCCCCAACTCCCCAGAAAAGAAGGTAGCTGATTAACTGTCCCAGAGGAAGCAAAGAGGTTGGACATATTAGGTGTAGGCTTTAAACCAGCTGTTATAAATATATTAGAAGAACAAAAGACCTGTCTAAAAACTAGACGAGAACAATGTCTTGCCAAATATTGCTAAGAGATAAAAGTTATAGGAAAACCAAATTATGGAGTGGAAAAATAACTGAAAAAGATTGCCTGCTGCTGGGTTCTTGTAAAGTGGCAGAAGCATCAGCAAACTTGAAAAACACAGAATTTGAAATTATCCAGTTTAATTCACTCAGTGGGACTATAAGGTCTCCAACTGCTACTGTCAAGATGTCTATTTCTTCCCTGAATTCCATCAGTTTAGTATATTTTGTCCTCAGATGCCTAAATGTTTACATTTTCACATTGAACTTTTAATTAACATGTTGTATCCTTGTCTTTTATAACCTTTGATTTAAACCTATTTTGTCTGCTATTAGTATAGCCATTCCTGCTCTATTTTGATTACTATTTGAAAGTGAAAGGAGAGAAACCGATTTCATGCAGTCTATTTAGGTCTTTGGATTTAAGGTGAATCTCTTGTGGACACCATATAGTTGGATTTAAAAAAAAAAAGATTTATTCTGTCAATCCATCTTTTCATTGGGAAGTTTAAGATCTGAAAGTGTGCATGAGTGTATGAGCAGGGGGAGGGGCATGAATTAATGAATTAATCTTTTAATCTTTAAAAGATTAATTCATTTATACCTTTATGTAGAAAAAGTGGAGTCAACATGTTTATAATGCTGGCTTTCATAATTGCCCATTTAACTTTATAGAGATCTTTGTTTCTTTATATGGGCTCTAGTTACTGTCTAGTGCCCTTCCATTTAATCTTGCAGGACTACCTTGAACATTTCTTAGAGGACATTTCTTGGTTGTTAACTCCCCAGCTTTTGTTTTTCTGAGAATGTCTTAATTTATGCCTTATTTTTAGAGGATAGTTTTGTCAGATATAGAATTCTTAGTTGACATATCCAGAGAGCTAAGAGAAGGGGGGAAAAAGCAAAAAACTAATCAGCCCACCACTTTTATCTTCCAAAGTTTCCAATGAAAAATCTGCTGTTAATCTTATTAAGGCCTCCTTGTATGTGGTAAGTCATTTCTCTTGTCACTTAAGATTCTCTAGTTCTTTTACAGATTTTATTTACTTTAGAGAGTGGAAGAAGGGACAGAGGGAGAGGAAGAGAATCCCAAGCAGACTTGATGTGGTGCTTGATCTCATGACCCTGAGATCATGATCTGAGCTGAAACTAAGAGTTGGATGCTTATCAAGCTGAGCCACCCTGGTGTCCCGAGATCCTTTCTTATGAAAATTTATAATATATGACTAGTTCAAAGAGGCCCACACTAAGACACATATGAACATCCAGGAAGCTTCATAAAGTCTAACCATATCAAATTTGGGAAGACTTTAGGCATTTTTTCAAATATTCTCTGTGCCCCTTTATTACTCTTGTCCTACTGGAATTCTCAGGGCACATCTTGGCCCACTTGGTATTCCAGAGATTCCCTTAGGATCCAAGTCTGACAAAAAAAGAATAAAGGTAAATTTTCATAGTCCTATCTTTAAGTTCAGATTCTTCTGCCAGCTCAAATACGTATTTGAATCTCTCTAGTGAGTTTACTTCTGTTACTATACTTTCCAGCTCCAGAAAATGTTGGTTTCTTTTTAGGTTTTATATTTCCTTATTGATATTTCTATTTTGCACACACTTTTTTTTTTCCAACAGGAAAAGGAGGAGCTTAAATAATAGAGTGAGGTACAACAATAGCTATTTGCCTCTGTCCACCCCTCTATGCAAATACCAGGGATCTGTTGCTTCTGGTCAGAGACCAAGAGCATAGATCCTTGATATTTGGAGGACAGAGTACTTTTTGTCCCCAAAGGCTGTGTGTGAGCTGCCCAAATCTCAGTGAGTCCTTTGAGGATATGAACAAATGGGTTCTAAAAGCAAATACAGACAGAAATTCAGAATAGTCAACACAATACTGAAGAATGAACAAAAGTTGGAGATCTAACATTACCCACTTTCAAGACAACATAGTTACTGTGATCAAGACAGTGTGGTATTTGTGAAAAAGTAGACAGATTGAGGGCAGTGAACAGAAAGCCCAGAAAGAGATATACACAAATATAGCTTATCCTTTCTCCTTTGTCTTTGTTTTGTTGTGAAAGGTCTTTTCAACAGATGGTGCTGAACAATCGGATGTCCACACGTTAAAAAAATATTTGTGTATATGAATCTAGACACAGACCCTACACCTTCCACAAATCCAATATGGGTCACAGACCTAACTGTAAAATATAGGACTATAAGATTTTTAGAGGATAACACAGAAGAACTATCGGGCTGATTTGCAGCTTGGTGATAAGTTTTTCATGGATTGTGCTTTTGATGTAATATCTAAAAAATTCAGCAAATTGGACTTTGTTAAGATGAAAACTATGTGGCTATCTTTCATTTTCTTAACAGTTCTCACAGTCTTGGAAGATGTTGAGTTTTAAGAAGATTTTTATATTTTGGATACAAGTCCTTTACCAGATGTGTTTTTGCAAATAAAAAAGGCAACCAAATTTAAAAAAAATGGTTAAAAGAACTGAACAGATATCTCAGCAAGGAAGATCTACAAATGACAAATAAGCGTATGAAAGGATGTTCAGCATTATTGGTTATTGGGGAATTGCAAATTGAATCAATGAGATACTGCTACAAACATATTAGGTTAAAAAGAAACCTGAAAAATAAGATTTCAGCAAGGATGCAGAGCAGAACCTTGAATGTATCATTGCTGGGGCAAGGGGCTCCAGGGGATGAAAATGGTGTGATCACTTTGAAAGACAGTTTGATAGCTTCTTACAAATGTTAATGTCCTAACGCAGAATCCAGCAATTGTGCTCTTAGATATTCTACCCCCATTTTTTTGATTTCACACAAAATTCTACACATGTGAAGGTTCCTCAAGAAATTAATAGAATTATCATATGATCCAGTAATTCTACTATTTACCCAAAGAAAATGAGAATATTAGTTCAAAAAGATAGGCACCCCTATGTTCATTGCAGCATTATTTACAATAGCCAAGATACAGAAGCAGTCCAAATGTCCATTGGTAGCTAAATGGATAAAGATGTGGTATATATATACACACACAATGAAAATGTTACTCATCCATAAAAAGAATGAAATCTTGCTATTTGCAACAAGGATGGAACTAGAGGGTATTATGCTAAGTGAAATAAGTCAGGGAAAGAAATACTACATGATTTTATTCATGTGTGGAATTTATGAAACAAAAGACCCCAAAAAATAATGATCAGGATTTTTAAATACAGAGAATAAACTGGTGTTTGCTAGAGGAGGGGTGGGTCGGTGGGTGAAAAAAAGGGGATTAACAGTACATTTATTATGATGAGCGCTGAGAAACCTATAGAATGGATTTGTCAAGACCTGTAAAACTTTAAAACATACAGAATAAATCTTAATGTACACTAACTAGAAAGTCACTTAGTAGGTTAGGAAAGCCTAGGCAAGAAGGCAAACTGACAAGAATCTCATTATAGTGTATGTGTATGAAGTCCTTTCTGGAGAAGACAAGGGGAAAGGTCATGATCTGAATAACATCAATGGAGGCTTTACAGATCAAGGTAAAAGGAACAGCATAAGAACACACTGTAGTCAAGGAAGTGTTTTCCCATGGGGGTATATGTAACAATCCTAACAGTGCTATACATGTACGAGAAGTGAGCAGTTAAGTAAATGGAACAGTGAGTCATGGGAGGCAGACTTCATGGATTCCTGGCCACCAGGTTATACAAGACCAAGGAGTGGTGAGGATAGGCAAGAATGGCATGGACCCTACATCTCATGGTATATTTGGTCATGACCGGGATGTTGGAATGTGATGAAATAAAGCACGGAGGAAAGCTGAAGGAGTTTGAGGAAAATAAACATGTAGTCCTGGGGTGAGGGGAAGTTACCAAAGTATGTGAGAACCATCCATCATGTAGGGGCAAAGTTTCAGTTGTCTAGGAGACCAATGGAAAGGGCAACATGTTGTATATACTGAATGAAGGCTTAGGAAAATTGAAGATGCTCCAGTTACCAAAAAGTAAGAGGCCTCCAGGTGATGTCTCTGGTCCTAGGATGCATCCCAGGGCCTGAATCTCTACATTGCTGTAGATGTTTACAGCTGGAGTAATGAGCCAGTACTTTGTAGTCCAGGGTGGTCTTGGCCATCCATGGGACCAGTGCCAATTTGGCAGAGGATTACAGTTTCTGGGGTGTCAGACTTATCTGAATCCCTCCCCTGTGCTGGAGCATAGAAGCCAGCCATGGAGTTCCCATCTGTTACCATAACCTCTGACCCCAGGATCTTGTTCACACCTAGAGCCATAAATCTATCTGGCTTTGAGTTAGGTAGAAGATACTAAAATATTAGGATATTGGCTTGAGGAAAACACTGTGTGAAGACCTATAAAAATATTGGATGCAAAGTTTAAATGAGAGAAGTGACTTATTAGCCTGATTATCTTCCATGCAATATTTGGGATATACTTCTACTAAAACAGGTTTTTCTGTAATGTAAATTTAACTGGGTACCCTATGTTTTATCTGGCAATCCTCTTGAAAGGGGAAGGCTATAAAATACGTAAGTATGTAAGGTGGAAGGTTTTATTTCAGAACAACAGTGTCCTTAGGAGCAAAACAAGCAAAAACTCCTATTACCCTCTCCGAGTCCAAAGGGCTATACTAAATTGGACCCTTCTATTTATTTAGCACCAACTAAGTAGACTGGAGAGTTTATTAATGTGGACCAAAATTCAAACTGAAATGAATAGGAAGAAAACGTAATATCGCCAGTAAGGTATAACACATGATTTGGTGACCAATTATATCCCGTCAATCAGAAATCGCCACTTAGAAAGGGCTTTTTCACCCTATTAGTCTCTTTCTAGCTTTTAAGTTGGGCTTGGAGTCACTGTCAGGCGAGATATCCAGCTCTCTGTTATTATTTATTTATTTATTAAATTTTTAAAAAAATTATTTTCAGCATAACAGTATCATTATTTTTTTCACCACACCCAGTGCTCCATGCAATCCGTGCCCTCTATAATACCCACCACCTGGTACCCCGACCTCCCCGCCCCCCGCCACTTCAAACCCCTCAGATTGTTTTTCAGAGTCCATAGTCTCTCATGATTCACTTCCCCTTCCAATTTACCCCAACTCCCTTCTCTCTAACTCCCCATGTTCTCCATGCTTTTTTGTTATGCTCCACAAATAAGTGAAACCATATGATAATTGACTCTCTCTGCTTGACTTATTTCACTCAGCATAATCTCTTCCAGTCCCATCCACATTGCTACAAAAGTTGGGTATTCGTCCTTTCTGATGGAGGCATAATACTCCATAGTGTATATGGACCACATCTTCCTTATCCATTCATCCGTTGAAGGGCATCTTGGTTCTTTCCAGTTTGGCGACCGTGGCCATTGCTGCTATAAACATTGGGGTACAGATGGCCCTTCTTTTCACTACATCTGTATCTTTGGTGTAAATACCCAGTAGTGCAATGGCAGGGTCATAGGGAAGTTCTATTTTTAATTTCTTGAGGAATCTCCACACTGTTCTCCAAAGAGGCTGCACCAACTTGCATTCCCACCAACAGTGTAAGAGGGTTCCCCTTTCTCCACATCCTCTCCAACACATGTTGTTTCCTGTCTTGCTAATTTTGGCCATTCTAACTGGTGTAAGGTGATATCTCAATGTGGTTTTAATTTGAATCTCCCTGATGGCTAGTGATCAACATTTTTTCATGTGTCTGATAGCCATTTGTATGTCTTTATTGGAGAAGTGTCTGTCCATATCTTCTGCCCATTTTTTGATATGATTGTTTTGTGTGTGTTGAGTTTGAGGAGTTCATTATAGATCCTGGATATCAACCTTTTGTCTATACTGTCACTTGCAAATATCTTCTCCTATTCCGTGGGTTGCCTCTTTGTTTTCTTGACTGTTTCCTTTGCTGTGCAGAAGCTTTTGATTTTGATGAAGTCCCAAAAGTTCACCCCCAAACTACTAGAACTCATAGAGCAATTCAGCAATGTGACAGGATACAAAGTCAATGTACAGAAATCAGTGGCTTTCTTATACACTAACAATGAAAATACAGAAAGGGAAATTAGAGAATTGATTCCATTTACTATAGCACCAAGAACCATAAGATACCTGGGAATAAACCTAACCAAAGAGGAAAAGGATCTGTACTCGAGGAACTACAGAACACTCATGAAAGAAATTGAAGAAGACACAAAAAGATGGAAGACCATTCCATGCTCTTGGATCGGAAGAATAAACATTGTTAAAATGTCTATACTGCCTAGAGCAATCTATACTTTTAATGCTATTCCGATCAAAATTCCACCGGTATTCTTCAAAGAGCGGAGCAAATAATCCTAAAATTTGTATGGAAACAGAAGAGACCCTGAATCGCTAAGGAAATGTTGAAAAACAAAAATAAAATTGGGGACATCACGTTACCTGATTTCAAGCTTTACTACAAAGCTGTGATCACCAAGACAGCATGGTACTGGCATAAAAACAGACACATAGACCAGTGGAACAGAGTAGAGAGCCCAGATATGGACCCTCAACTCTATGGTCAAATAATCTTTGACAAAACAGGAAAAAATATACAGTGGAAAAAAGACAGTCTCTTCAATAAATGGTGCTGGGAAAACTGGGCAGTTGTATGTAGAAGAATGAAACTCGACCATTCTCTTACACCGTACACAAAGATAAACTCAAAATGGATAAAAGAACTCAATGTGAGACAGGAATCCATCAGAATCCTAGAGGAGAACATAGCCAGTAACCTCTTCGATATCAGCCACAGCAACTTCTTTCAAGATATGTCTCCAAAGGCAAAGGAAACAAAAGCGAAGATGAACTTTTGGGACTTCATCAAAATCTGTTATTTATTTTTTAAACAGATTCCAAACAGTCAACATGTATGGTTAGTACATTCTGTACAAGTGATATAGCCACATGCAAAAAGCTGGGGATAAAGCTGTGTCCTGCTAAGTGTTAAGTTTGGAAATAGCAAATGGTAGCCAGGATTCTGAAGTCTGTAGATAATGGGCCTTAAACTCTGCAATAAAATCCTATAACCTGGGCTCACTGCATGAAACCAGGGCTGTAGGAGAAGTGGATTTTTAAAACTATTACTGTGGGGCCCCCAGTCATACTCAACCAGTTCCAGTCCTAATTCACTCAAGCCATTTTCCCCATTCTTTCTCACATGCTCAGTGTTATACAAAACAGTGCATCTCCTTCCACCATCCAAGTTCAGAGGTGGAAGTCCGCCTTCTACAAGGCTTAGTACAACTGACTAAGCTACACCCTCAGAGTTTGATTCGATAGGTCTGGGATAGGGCCCATGAGTTTGCACTTCTAGAACATTCCCAGAAGATATTGATGTGGCTGGTATGGCAACCACCCTTGGAGAATCACCAGTCTAGCTTTAACATTACTACCAATAATCCGCTTATCTCCAGCAATGGGATCCTTATCTGGCTGGTAAGTGATCCACCTTCAAAGATCCCATTCTGAAACTCTGCTTCCCAAGAGGACTTCTGGTAACCACTGTCTTGTATAGAATATTCCAGAAACATGGAAGGAAGATGCATGCAAGTGGCTTAGGAAGGGAAATGCTTCCAGAAGGAATTAGCAAGGGAGTGGGGATGAGCAGCGTAAGGAAGTGGAAGCCAAGCAAGGATAAAATTTCACATAAAACCCCATTGTGGGGGCACCTGTGGGTGGCTCAGTGGGTTAAGCCTCTGCCTTCAGCTCAGGTCATGATCTCAGGGTCCTGGGATTGAGCTCCTCATTAGGCTCTCTGCTTAGTGGGGAGGCTGTTTCCCCCTCTCTGTCTGCTGTTCTGCCTACTTGTGATCTCCCTCTCTATGTTAAATAAATAAATAAAATCTTAAAAAATAAACCCATTGTGGGATTGGGAGGGAGACAAACCATAAGTGACTCTTAATCTCACAAAACAAACTGAGGGTTGCTGGGGGGAGAGGGTTTGGGAGAAGGGGGTGGGATTATGGACATTGGGGAGGGTATGTGCTTTGGTGAGTGCTGTGAAGTGTGTAAACCTGGTGATTCACAGACCTGTACCCCTGGGGATAAAAATATATGTTTATAAAAAAAAATAAACCCATTGTGGTAGCTGCTACTCATGCTGCCCCTCGCTGTGCATGAAGGGCAGAGTCCAGGAGAGATCAAGCACAGTTCCCAGCTATCCTCTCCCATTAGGGTCAGATACTTGGCTCTCGCAGCAATGATGTGTGAACTCTCACATGGAACCAGGGAAGCTCATGTGAGCCTAGTGTCCAGAGTTTTTATTGGAGGTAGGCATGGGATGGCCACACATGTGTGGGACCTTAGTACTCAGACTTTCCAGAGGTCAAGTTGTTATTTATGGCCCAAGGCCCCCACCACAAAACTCACTGTTAGCATAGATTATCTAGTATGACTCATGGCCCCTAAGTAAACAAAAACACATTCATCAGGCAGGATTTCCCAAGATGTTAGAGATTGTCTTGCAGAAGCCAGGCTGGGGCCAAACCCCTCTTTAGAATATGTAGGGTGTAGACAACTCAGAAGTACTGGGTTAGTCCTTTAGTACATATGCACAATTCTTCCTTCAAAGTTGAAGCACCAGTTTGTAGGCAATACTTTGATTCCTGGGTTCATGGCAGTATCAATCACAGTCCATCCGTTTTACATTTAAAACCCATTTGTTTGGTACTCCATTACAGGAAGGTCTCAGGTTTAAAGTAGACTACCATCAGGAGGTGATCACTCAAAAGGCTTCAGATAGGCATGTCTCCCCTTTGCTATCACTCTCAGTGACCTACTTACGGTTTTGTCTTTCTTCCTGATTCTACAAGTCTAGTACTTCTAGATGTAGGGGCACTGGCTCTCAAAAGGGGCATGTTTGTGTCAAGGGACACAGAAATACCCTATTTAAAAATGAGCAGTGATTACTGCCTGAGCACTCAAAGCTCCTTGAGTTAAGAGGACAGCAGACAAGAGACACCATCTTGGCAGGGGTAATTGGTTTTAATCTGGAGGGAGCAGGGCTGCTCTTATACAGTGGGACAGGAAAGAATATGTTTGGTGCCTAAGCAACCTACTTGTGCATTTCATGGCAATCCCTTCATCTGTTTTGATTACAAAGGGGGTAAGTGCAAAGCATCCATGGCCTCAGAAAAATGAGATTTCAGCTCAGGTCCATGAGAGATGAGGACCTCATTCATGCCACCAAGAAAGCCACCAAGACCAGCTGAGGTATAGAAGGGTAAGAGAAATCTGGAATGTAGAGGAAGGTGACACTACTTATCACTTGAAGCCCCAAAAGTAGCTCTTTCACAGGATTGAATTTGTCTCTAACTTTCTATTCTTTCTTCTATATTTTCCTCTGGAAAAGTCCTATTGGAACTCTACAGGAAATTCCCTGAGAACTTACTCCAAGAAGTGGCTCTGGGTGGTGCAAAGGCAATGGTGGATATGGTCATATTTTGTCCACATTCCTCCTTAGAAACAAAGAACTTCTCCCCCACAGCTACTTGAAGTGCTACAGGAAGAAAATGTTACCACTTAGGGAACTGTCTCAGCTAAAGAGATCTTTGCATAGGGTTGAGCACCATTCCCAGTGATACATTCCAGTGGAGAGTACCACTGATCCTACAGGGAATTTGAAGCTGGGATTATGATTCAGAGTTATCTCAACATGGGGTGAGAGGGACAGACCTGTATGCTCTTAAGTGATAAGTTGGCTTCTCCTCTGCCCAGTCCTGCTGGATCAATCCTTCTCCAGATGTTGCTTCCAATAGCACTCCATGGTACACTTCCTGTGTATTCATCTTTGTCTCAAAAACTGACTTCCTAAAAAACTCCGTCTACAACAGCATTTGCCCTTGAAGACTATGGACAGGCTCATTCAAACTCACAAGCTCAGGCTGTAATAATTTTCACCTGGGTGGAAAATTTGTGTAATCCTAGACATTATATAAATGCAGGTCTCCTCTTCAGGGATGATCCATGACAGAGAAGCCACAGTGATGGCCAGAGAGGCTTCATCCTGGAGGACCTGGCCTAAGAGGGAAAAGGGACCTTGTCTTCAGAGATTCAGGTGTGGAGGAGGAGAGGACTGCTGTTAAGGCGTAGATGGCTCTTCCTGTCAAAGCAACTCCAGCCCCCTACAACTCAAAGAGGGAACAACTGCTTTACTGAAAGTGTTTCCTTCATTCCTGAACCCTGAGATTAATCAGATTTGAAAACATTGACAGCATCTGACATACTTTTCAATGTCCAGGGATTTCAGAGGGAACCTCAGCATGGGTAATAACTGCATCTATCTGATATAGTTATTGAACCAAAACTTTACTATCAGCTCATTAAGGTTGAGGGTTGAAGCCCATTCCACCAAGGTAACCTAATATGCACGCATGGTCTTGCCAAACACCTCTTCCAACATCCTCAGCTATTCTAGAATTAAGATTATGTGCTTCTCACATCTTGGTTTTACTGACATGAGATCCTTTGGGAGTACCATAGTTTAATCAGATGGATTCTAAATAGTTCCTGTTGGTGGTCTCCCAGAAAACATTTTAAAATTGATATAAAATTTATATAACATAAATTCACTAATTTAACCATTTAAAAGTATACAATTCAGTGGCATTTAGCATATCCACAATGTTGTGCAGCTATCACTGCTACCATAATGTTTAGATCACACCAATAGGGAACCCAAACCAATTATTTCTTCACATGGATTTGAGTTAAAATCTAGTGTCCTTTAAGTCTGAAGGACTTGGTTTATCATTTCTCATGTGGTAGATCTAGTAATGATAGACTCCCTCAGTTTTTGTTTATCTGGAAATATCTTAATTTCTCTTTGGTTTTGGAGGATAGTTTCACCAGATATAGAATTCTTTGATGTGTTTTTTTCTTCCCCTTTTGGTACTTTAGTCTATCATCCCACAGCCTTTTGGCTTCCATGATCTGCTGAGAAATCAGTTGCTAATATAACTGGAAGATACCCTTGTACATGATGAGTTGATTCCATTTTTGTCGTTTGCCTTAGACAGTTTGATAATGCATCTTGATATAGAACTCCTTGGAGTTCATTGAAATTTTTGGGTAATAGATTCATGTCTTTTCATCACATTTGGGGATATTTTTGCCCTATTTCTTGAAATTTGTGCTCCTTGCTCACTCTCATATATGTATCTTGGCATGCTTGAACAAAGACAGTGAGCAGGCCTGCAGGTTGACCAGATGTTTATTTTGGTTTCTACATATCTGAGACTGAATTTAGGCTTCCAAGAGATTTCCATGAAGGGCTTGCTTGATTCAAGAGAAAACAAGGCCAATTCTTCTACTCCTCTCTCTCCATCTTAGGAAAATTTTAACACTTGAGGTTTTTTTTTCCCCCTCTAAGATACCATTTTAATGCAAAAGAAGATGGAAAGTCCACTTCTTGCTCTACCATCCACTATTACTAGCTCCCACTCTGCATTATGGGCAATATTTGAAGAAGTCTTCATCTTTATACCTGCTACTCCAACCCTTAGTGGAATACATGGTCAGTCTTCTACCATGCCCCTTGAATCACCATGCCACTAGTTCTATGCACCCTGGGATGACATCCTGGAGGCTGCATATTCTTTGGAGGCAACCCATGGGCTGAAGAACCCACTTTGTAACACAGTAAGCTTAGAATTAACATCTCACCAGAGGTACTATTTAATAAATGACTAGTAAATGTCATGAGTATATATAACTCATATTTCTCAGTCCAGGATAATTCTGAAGTATTTGTTTTATAGCAATTCCTAGAGCTTTTCTGAAGGATTAATCTCTAGTCTATCCCTGTAGCAGCTGGTTTATTAGGACCCCCCACCCCTCTTTACTGGTGAGTCCTTCCTTTCCCTGTATCACCTTCTTAAGTCCTTCTTCAGCACTTCTTCACACTTAAAGTAAACCCTTGTTTCAGGGTCTTATATAAATCTTAGGACCTGATTGTGGGGAATCCAGCAAAGAAAATGGTATAAGCCTAATTCTGCCGAAACTCAGCAAAAGATTTGATCCTGGCTATTGACGTACTTTGCTTTAAGATCAGATTTTAGCTCCTTCTTCAAATGTCATATGTGGAGGGAGAACTAGTAGTGGTAGGAGAATCCAAAGGAAAGTTGCTTCTGCTATAGAGCATCGTCAGAGCATAGGTTTGATTGTAAGTGAATTAGAATGGTATTGGTCACTAGCTGTGGAAGAAGCCAACTTGAAATAGTGACAGACAGGACAACCTCAGCTAAGATTTACTGAGTGTCCAACTTGTATAGAGGCAAAGGGAACAGGAAGTTTTTGAGGGCAAAGATGTTACAGCTAACCAAAGCCCATCAATCCCAACCCTGTTAAGTCATGTTGCCCTCATAAGTTCCCCCTCACACATACCTCTCAAGTCCCTTTACATTAGAAGCCTCTTAACAGCTGAAACCTTGTCCATCTTGCTCACTGATGCATCCCTTATACCTAGTACCTGGTAGATCAGGTCAATTGACTAAAGGGTTAATGAATCTAGAAGTCAATTGTGTAGATAACCACAAGATAGAACTTTCTGGGTGCAGGGGAATGCTGGAATCAGCATGAAGGTTAAGAGGGATATGGCATCTTTTCATAAGCCCATGGCAAACACTCTGCCTTCAGAGGCTCCCCTTGTTCCCTGAAAGGAGAAGAGCACCAATATAAAACAGGTCCATCAGCAGTGTTGCTTTCGGTAACAGCCACAGTGCTTAGCTGATGGTTAGGGAAGGTAACATGCAGGATGCCCTCAGCTTAAGACTTCAACATCACCTTTGCCTCTCTTAGCACATACATGCCTGTTCCCACTCACCTACATGAGATCCTAGTAGAAGCTATTCCCCACAGGAAATAAACTCTAGAACACTGCATCATATTCAAGTCAAATGGCTCATTCTTTGATTAGATGCTTAAGTAACTGGGAAATCTGTTGTCATGATCTTAGAGTCATGTGCTCGTTCTTAAAGCTCATGTGGCAATCAGATCAAGGATCCTATGCAAAAATCTTATGAGTGCTCCTGGCACTGACCCCAGTATTCCACTTTTATTTGTTCTTCCCAATGCTGTACTTTAAGTGAACATGTGCAGTGTTCCCTATCATAGTGGCAGAACCCAACTGTAGGGCCAAGCTTGGTTGCTCCCCAAAATGGTATTGGTCTGCATTCATTCATTGTCCTGGAAATAATCTTAGGAGTCCATTAGCACCATCAACCCTATAATACAGCACAGCATACTGGACTCAGACCTCAGAAACCTAAATGTTACTAAAAATTTTAATTCCCAGAGATATACATGCTCTTAAGTGGCCTGAAACCTAGATTTTTAAAGCCAAAAGTGTTTTTAATCTGAGATGACGCTGGGTTATAGACTTTTTGATAAGACTAAAATATTACCCATTCAACACTTCAGAATAAGAATGCCAAAACCATTAAATATGATATTGTCCTATTCAAGAGTCACAATAGCCCTATTTTCCATTTTGCAGAGTAGCAGGGAGACTGTAGCATGCTGGCAGAGAGTTGTATACTGTTGTTTGAGAACCACCATTTTGGCAAACATCTCCTGATGTCATCCTTGTGGACACTGATAATTCTAAAGCACTACTGCAAAGATGATAAAACTAGAACAGGATCCAGGCTGTGACCATCATAAAAGGAGTTTTAGAAACGTCCTCCAATTAAGCTACAGACAAGGTTTTAGACCATAGTGTTTTCTGCTCCATGAGAGGGCTTTAGTGTATAGTATTTAACTGTATGATCTGTTATGTAAGAGGAACACTACATTAACTTATCTCTAAGATCTGTACTTACGGGCCATTTTCTACTGCTTTTTAGTTCAAGTTTTCAACTAAGAACACAGAACCTCATTTAGAATATTTAAAGACAGTTGGCACGTGTGATGGTTAGTTTTATGTGTCCCCTTAACTGGATTACTGGGTCCCTAGATATTTGGTCAAGCATTATTCTGGGAGTGCCTGTGGGAACATTTTTGGATGAGATTAACACAAATGAGTAGACTGAGTAAATCAGTAGATGGGGGCCACCCACACTGCAGAAGGCAGCTGAAGAGCTGAGTAGAACAGACTGACCTTCTCCCAGGACAGAATTCTTACTGCCTGCCTGCCTTCACACAGGGACATCCGTTTTCCTGCTTTGGGAAGCGGAACACTGGCTCTCTTTGGATCTCAAGCCTGATGGCCCTTGGATAGGAACCACGCAGTTGGCTGTCCTGGGTCTAGAGCCTGCTGAGTCACTCTGCAGATCTTGGGATTTGCCCATCTCCATAACTGCATGACCCAACTTCTTTTCTGATCTATCCTTCCCTCTTCTCACCCTCCAGACAACCCGGACTAACAGAGCATGTCTGATCAGTGGCATTTCCCTTCAGTCCAGTTAGCATTCCAACAGGATATCTATCACATCATCAGCTCTCAGTTACTTAGTATCCTCAACATCTACTCGATCATCCACGGATGAGCCCTGATAAAACCCCGGGAGATCATCCTTGTGTACAGAGGCAGAAAACCTAGTATCACATCATTTGGGAGATTAGCACAAGGGTGCCAGTTCTGTGGTAATTCTAGGGCTATAGCTCAACTCCTCTTATCCCCAGCATCAGGTAATAAAGGCCTTCAGCCTAATTGGAAGGCCACAGACTCCGTTCCTTCTCCACCAGCAACTAGTTGTGTTATTTTGATCGAGTCAAGCACCACACCCACTTCCCCTTCCTAAAGTGGGAGGATGGCTTCTGTATACTTCAGAGTAGAGAGGACACATTCTACATTATCCTTGCTGCCCTGCCCTGCACCCCGCCCCCTGGCAAGTAGTCTAGAACCGTAGTACTCCTCACCATGAATCACATGGAAACATTCTGCATAAAGAGAAGAGATGGACTAACCAGAATTCAGTTTGCCAAATTGAATCTTAATGGACCAATAACATTTACTTAGGTTACATGAGCAAATACTCGAAGTCTATAGTTAAGAATTTATCTTATAATAGCACTGAAGTCTGATACCTGGTTAGTACTTGAACATATTTATTAAGGTTAGTTGCGGGTTTCCTGGGATCAGCAGGGTGTACTAATGGGCTCCTAGGTTTTGCTGAAGCTCCATCCACCTCTTACATCCCAGGCATAGTTCATAGAGTTGTGTTACTCTAGAGGGATTTGGAGACAAAGACTTCATGTTTATTCAGTCACTGCTAAGAACCAGTGTCAAGAATTTCAGACCTTGTTTTACTGGAAGCATCCTGCTTTTCTCAATCCCAGGGAGCAACTATAACAATATAGGTTTATTTGAATCAAGCAAGTGATACACTGAAGCTTTACATAGAGCTCTACTGGTTGATAAGGGAGGGTCTATACCCATTACCATTCAATTCTCAGAGACCGCAAGAACTATTGAATTACTAACATCCTAGGACAGAGCTTGGCTCTCCACTGGCACTGTGAGGGAAACTATTTTCCCTCACTTTGAATCACTAGTTGAATAGAATCACTAATTAAAGACCGTTCTGTATCTCCCCATTTAGGGATCGACATGACTACTTATAATCGATGGAGAAAGACACAGGGCTTTGCTGTCTAACAGCTGCCAGGTTAAAGTGGAAATTAATGAGGAGTTCAACAAAGATCATGAAGAGTTTCACTGCTTGGCTCTCCTACATGTGCACAATCCTCCACTCCTCCAGGATTTAGCAGCTCTCCACTGCTTCCCCACCAAACTCCTCACCAAGTACGAGTTTCCATGGTGACGATGTCAAATCACCTCCATCCCTCTGCTTGTTTTCCTTGTCCTATCCTTTTGAATTGGTAACCCAACCTTCCTGCTGGCTTCCTGAGCTGGAGATAACTTCATCCAAGATCCCTTTCTGAAGGACATGAAAAGCTTTCAACAGAAAAGAAGACTCCTAGAAGGGGCATGGTTCTAGCAGGACCCTCTTCCAGTCTCCTCTGGATCCCCTTAGGAACCAGCATTCCTGTAGCTCTGTCATCCCCTTGATGGGTAGAAGAGCTGATTAGGGAAGGAAGGCAGACAGAGAGGTTGGAAGACAGGTTTCCAGAGGAAAACCAAACATTGCTTTTGTGCTCTGCCCTATATTGTCACTCAATGTTAGATATAGGACAAATACAAGGCAATTAAGTGAAACATAGCTATGACTATGTAGAATCCAGTGTTGGAAGGAGCTAAGCCTAGAAGGGAAGATGGAGTTAGGATGCTACTGGAGTGAGCAGGGAGAAAAATAATGGAGACCAGTTCAAACCAAACTTTCACCTGCTCCTTAAATCCAAAGTCAGGAGAAGATTAGAATCTAGACTTGGATTAGGTTTGTGTTCATGGCAAAGTAGAAAGAGGAATCAGGCAGAATGGTTCTGACATGGCCATCTGGGTACAGAGTGCTAGCAGAAAGGGAGGAAAATAGGCCGGTTTGGGGAGTGGAGCTGGGAGAGATAATCAGACAAGCAGTTGAATACATGGGTCTGAAGCTCTGCTTACATTCAGGCTGGAATTCTGAAAGGTGAAGACGTCTGTAGTTATCATTACACTGGGGTTTCCATTTCTGTCACCCAGTGAGAAAACGCTCAGGCTGCACAGCCTAGAAGCCCATGGAACAGAACTATTAAAGAGAACACGGTAGAAAAAAGGAGACAGCAAGGAGATGAAGCAACAGCAGAGGGGTGGGGGTGGGGAACAGTCACGGGGAGAGTGAGCAGAGCCTGGGGTGAGGAAGAAGCACAAGGATCACTCGAAGTGTAGGAGAACATCAAGCAGACGTGGTGTCTCAGCTTTTGGTGGAGAAGCCCATGATGACACGGAGGAACGTGGACATTTACAACCCTCAGAAGGTTCTCCTTGAAATCCTGTGGTGCTCTAGCCTCTTGATTTGAGAAAAGTCGAGAGACCCAGGAGTCGAGAAGGGAGAAGCTCCAACCCAGGGTAAGAAAACAGACAAGGAAAAGCATCAGAAATAAAGTGAAAGACCAAAAGATAGTCTATTCTAAAAATATTCAGAAATGCTGGCAACATAGCCTCCTGGAGGGCTTCTCTGGAATGGTGTGCTCTACATAGAATTCAGCATGCCTTCTGGTTATTAACAAGCAAGCCCACCTGGGTTCTGTCTTCCTACAGGTGACAGCTATCAAGAGACCTGCCTGGGGCCACATGAGATTTCAGCGTGTACCTGACCTACATCAGCCGAGGAGCTCAATGTGGGCTTGATCTGCAGTTGGGTTTTGAACTAGGTTCCTCAGCAAGCAATCAAAAAACCAATTGCTTCTGTAGCACTCAGCAGAGTCCTAAGAACAAGTATAGAGCTCTTTTAGGCCTTCCAGCTTTCTGAAGCACCACTAACTAGATAGAAATCATAGCTGGACCCAACGGCCAGCTGGGCTGTGGAGTGAGAGGTGTCCAGCTATCACCGTGGCTCCCACCAGTTATATTGGAAGCTGGACCACCTCATCCTCCACAGCCCTACCTTAGAGTCTTGTGCCTTTTTGTCTTCATGACTGGGAAAGAATCTGGCGCTTCAGATATAAAGACGTCCAGCTTAACTTCCTACACAGGACCTCAAACATACTGTTCTGCCTCTCTAGGGTCCAAAGAAGTCTGAGAAAGATTTTCCCCATGTTCCCTGGGAAGAGTCACTCCCCTCCCAGGACCTGCTTTCTTCCTCCTGTGAGGGAAGTAACTTGAACTGAGAGGGTTTTGAGGTAGGATATTCTTTCCTGCCCCTCAAGCTTTACTGGGGACCAGGAATGTGACAAGGGGCAACAATGCAGTAGGAAGCAGGATCTATCCTCTGTAGCTGGGGATTCCATGCTTCTAGACTGGCCCACATTCTTCTGGTAGCTCATGGAACTGTGAATACTGGGAACATTTTAATAGATTCAGGTTCTGTTTTTATTAATAGCATTATTGTATATTTGAAATAGGAGTTATTATAGCCTATAACACAGTGGCAAAGGGAATTATAACTTCAAACGTGTTTCAAGAAAACATTAATTTTGAATAAATGAGATATCACTTAATCTTTTGTGTTTCAAAGGATACATTCCTCTCCTACACCTACATCAGCACAAAGGGACCCGTCAGAAACTGAAAGCAGGTGGGATGGATTGAAGAAAGACCATGAGTTAGTCACAAAGAGACTGACAGTCAATTTCTTCAACTTCTGTTAGAGAATATGGTTAGTGTCACCAAATTAGGGCCATCTAGGAATAGATGATCAGTCTCACAACGGGTCAGAAGTATCCTGGGGCCCTCCATTGTGATCATGTGAAGCAGATAAAGGGGAGGGGGCCTCACAGCACAGCTGGATCAGCCTGCATCTCAGGAGCCCAGAATATCCTAAGTATCCAATTCCAAGGTGGGGGGGGCCCTTCCCTCCAAGTGGGCTTCCCTTCTACTTCACCCTAACATCAGTGGTCAGATTCAAGGATTTCAAGCAAGCAGTTTTAGAGCTCAAGTGTTAGTGAGAACTGCAGAAGAATGTCAATTAAGGACACTACCCTTGTGCAGAGGACACCTCTCAAAAGAGCCCCATCAGGTTTATCCATGGCAGTGTTTTCATTGTTTCTTAAGGTCTGACTCTTTCTCAGAGCATCTCTGCTCCATCAGATGGTTTACTGCATTTGGAGACAGGATCCCTTGTACCATTTGATTTGGATGAAGATATTGTCTAGAAGTTCAAACAGTAGTTAAGGACTATGGCCAAGGTGCACTGGTTGAGAGATCATCGGTTTGGGAAGCCAGTAGAACCACTCCCAGGGATAGAGTCGTCATCCTGGAACCAGTCCTCCTGGGCTTTATTCTTAGTGCACATGAACTCACTCCCATCCACGGAAGCCTCAGTCACCCACTGTGGCCTGGCAGCCTTTCTGTCATGGTCTCTTTACCATCAACAGGTCAATATTTCTGTATCCTAAGAAAGAACCTCTGGTCCAGTCTTAATTGGAACTAGAGGAGCTGCTCCTAGCCTCCTAGAACCATCCTGTGGCTGACTGCAAGAGTAGGATTTCAGAGGAGATGACACCATCAGGCCTCTTTCTTGCTGTTCCCAAATCAGACGCTCATCAACAGTCAGAACCTCTGAGTCAGAATCTATTGGGGACACCATGTAAAAATACAGAACCTTCCTGGGGACACTTAGTACTTTTTGTGATCTAAGACCGGTTCTTCTGGACTGTGGTATAACAAAGGCCTTTCATTGGAAGTTCCAAAAACTTGTGCTTTCCATCCCTGGACATCAATTGGCAATGGGAAGATGGGTCAGTGTTTTGAGTAACAAATAAAGGTTCTGTCATGGTAATATTTTGTCCTTGAAGGATACCCAAAGTTGGCCAAGGTCACAGACTCAGTTGGATATATTTGGAGGAAAGTTTCACAGCTGAGAAAGGAGCTGGCTCTGTGAGCCTTTTGTGCTTTAGTTATGGGACATGGGGAAAAAAAGCACTTCTTGCTTAAAAGCCACCATCAACCACAGAAATGAAGCATTTGGAGGGGCAGAGGTAGGGCATATGTGGCAAAACCTCGATTTTATGCTAACATCAGAGGCTGAACAAGGAATTCTGGTGGCAGCATGGTGATACGGGTCAAGGAGCCCCTGCTAAGACCAGGAGAGACTGTGGGTGGCTGGACTGCCAGCGATAGAGAAGAGAGCTCTACCACTGTCTAGCAGCTTTCAGATTCTTCAGTCCAGCAGTTCTACCATGGCCCTTCTGGGATCCATTTACAACTCAGACCTCAGACACTGGACGCAAGTTACATGAAGCAGAGAGAACCATTCTCTGCAAGCCCATGGTTCCTTCTCCAGACGAAGAGCAGCTTTCTTGTGCACAATATTGAAATATTGTGAGCTACCTTGGGGGCTTGGCTCTAAGGCTTCTTCTGTGGTGGACAATGCTGGGCAGACAATCCTGGGATCTAGTGACTGTATCTTAGTACTATGCCTTTCAGAGGGTGCTGGCCTGATGGAGCATGGGGATAGCCTCCTGAAAGCACAGCTAAAGCACCAACTCAGAGGCAGTCCTCTGCAAGGACAGGCACCATACTCCTGGATGCACAGGAATAGGTCTCTAGGGTGCTATTTCACAAAAGGAAGGGACATATGGTTTGGAAACCAAGAGGTAGAAACAGCAGAGTCCCCCCACCCCTTGCCATAACTCACAATGGTTCACTGGGGAGCTTTGTGCTTCCTGTCCCTGCAACTCTTGCCTCTGCAGGGTTAGACTAGGTTCTATTTAAGGACCCTACACTCCTGCCAAAGGGTCCTGTTGGCTTTCCAGTCACAACTGTTACTGGGTGTTTTGGGTTCCTTGTTATTGCTGGTCCAGAGTCAGCAAGAAGGGCCACCATCTTTCATCTATCAAGGGGCATTGCCATGATGATCAAAATGTAATAGGGTTTCTATGACACCAGGAAGCAGAGTAAAGGATCTAGGTCTTTGAATAGTCCTCTTGGACACATTATCCATTCACTCAACCAAGTGTGACTAGTCCAGCAACACCAGCCAGAGAAGGGAGGAGTATCTGTGGCTCAGACCCCTTAGGAATGAGAGTTTGAGTCAAGTCAGTCACTGAGACCAGGAGTGGTGTGGGCAGAGAAGAGAATTTAGGATGGATAGTGGAGGAATGAAAGCCCATGTGCCAGTTATGCCCTGAGGCTTCCTGCAGTGATGGGCACTAGTTCACTTTTCTAACCTCTCCCTTCTCAGTTTGCCCACCAGGAGCTGGAAAGTTGTTCCTCTACCCAGGTCAGGTAGGCTTATGTGGCACAGGTGAGGCCTAGGTCAGCCATGAAGTATATGCCTTGGGTCTTTAAGAAAGAAGGTGTTCACCTCCAAGGGGAATCCTTGTTTGACAGGCTCCAGGGGTCTGGGATTTCAGAAGTCATCCCAGCATTCCATTGGACCATGTATTCTTCCTAGACAGCCCCTTCAAGTGACTCTGCAGCTCTACCCTACAGTAGACCTCTATTGGCAATACCCTAGAGTTCCCCCATTTGGTAGAAGTGACCAAATCTGTATGTGGCTGAGCCCTGCAAGGGGGAGGAAGTGGAGGAGGAAATGATGTGAAGTGATGGGAGATCATGCACTCCCCCTCTGGCTACCTTGTCACAAAGAACTACAAGCTAACATAGTGTTACTTAGCAGGTTTGTTCACTGGGCCCAGAAGGGTAAGAAAGAGATCATACTTTGAATTGCCCATGGAAGAGAGATAAAGGAGAGTTTAGCAGACTGCTGTCTCATCTTTCTTGTAGGTCAGACTTTATCCCCTGTGGAGCTGGGTCCCATACTTCAGGCACCCCCAGTATCTTCCTAGGAACCCAAATACTATACCCATGTCATGAGGTTTCAACTAGTGGTGAATGTAGGTCAACTTTCAACAGTACAGCTTGTCAAAGTAATAAGGAGAGGGTCAAAAAAATCCTGGAGTATGTACAAGATTATCACCAACACACACTGCATCCCTAGAATAAGCCATTCTGTTAGAGTCAAGTAGAAAGCGTTCCCATTGGGAATAATCGCCCATGAAGTAGCTTTCCCTTCAGAAGAGAGTTAACCCTGCTTGCCACAGGGTCTAGCTGATGTGCTTACAGTGGTAGCCATGGATATGGCTCTGGAAGTGTTGACACCCCCTAGCATGGGATTCTGGACAGCTCTTGGGGTAGTCATAAGACGTGCCATGTGGACACTTAACTCTGAGCTGCCCCAGTCAGAGGTAATGAGTAGTGGAACGGGGACAGGGCCCTGATACAAAGGGGAACGTGGGCTTTCAAGATGTAGTATACAGCAAGACTGGGAAACGGGTACACAGATTTTCCATACAACTCCTGCCCAAGTGTGCAAAGACACCTCCATTATGAACATCCTCCAAAGCGGTTGTATACTTCTAATATCCAGTGATGTTAGAAGTTCATTAATAGTTCATAGTTTACTTCAGGGGGCCCACTTTTGGTGGAGCACAGAGCATTTCTAAGGTAGTGAAAACATCCTATCATGCTGTATTAAGTACAGTCATTGGACTTCTGTCAGACACCTAGGATACGATGTCAAGTTTCCCATTTTAATTTCCTCTGAGCAGTCTATGTACAATGGTACTATGGTACTATGCCAATGTCATCTACCAAGTTCCACTGGTCCTTTTCTGTCTGGAGGGCTGGACCCCGAGAATCTTTAGTACTGACCTTGGGGCTCTTTTGTCTATGCCCAGGGAACCTAGGCTATATATTGTTCCAGGATAAGGAGATCTGGCAATGCAAGAGTCAGGAAACCCCGCCCTCAGCTGGTGGCAGGGGAGTCATTGAATACCTACTCCCACAAAGGGTCATCTAACAATCACAGGGGACCTTCCCCTCCCACTGTAAGGCTACTCACATTCTGAGGCATGTGCTCTTCTCTATGGGCTCTTTATGTTTAGTAATGCTAAAATTCAGGGGAGACAATGTAGTTTAGGAGACTTGTTTCCTTGGATTACTGTTCTCATGAGAATGAACAATTCAAAACTACTCATTGGTAGCTTCCATATTTGATTCCTATTATAGCTCAGTCTCCGATCAGATGCTCAGATGCACAGATGCCACAGGAAAGCAGCTCTTTAAATTCTAGGATGTCTGAGAAAAGCAACTCTAAATCTGGGAAGTTGACCTATTTGACATTTCCTCCAGAACCCCGCCTTTCAGAATTCCATCAATCCACTTCATTGGTGGGGCCAATGAGTCATCTTTCAATGGAAGCACCTCTTCCAATCCTCTCCAAGAAACACTGACATACATTCTGCTAAATGCTGTGTTAAGACTCTGGATTGGCAGCCTTTCTGTGAATCAGGTAAGGGATAGACATTTTGCTGAGGGGGAACCAGGAGCTTCCAGATTCCCTAGACTGGCTCAAAACCCTTCCAAGGCAGAAATGAGCATCATCTCTGGAGAACTCGTGGACTGTTAGGCGGGAGTTCTAGAAATGAGTCATATTGGCTATTGATCTGCCTGAAACAGATCAAGCAGAAGGCAGAGTAACACCTCTTTGGTCTGAGTTTTGGGGAGCAGCTCTTTCTGGGCCCTGGAGGGCCCCTTCTCCTTCCTGAGCTCACAAAAAGCCTAGCAGGATGATACACAGCCAGTGTCACTGCATCTGGTCCCAGGATTTTATCTCCACTCATCTCTAGTCAAAGAAGTCCCTGACTCTCAGCCACCACCCTTGTTTGCTGCCCTCACTGGCTTAGAGGGGAAAACTGAACCTCATTCCTGAGGATCTGAGCCTCCAGTAGACAAACTGTTCTCAGGGGGTGTTACACTTCTCCACTCATAGTCACAGCTGGGAAAGGGAATACCAGTGTCCAAGAGCATCACATCAGTACACACACTTTGCCCACTGCTCTCCTGTATACTGGCAGCTCCATAACATTATCTGACCAGCCAGGATCAGCCACTCCTGTTGTAATCATGACTTTTCTTGCCAGTGGGTCCTGGACAAAAGGAATCCAAATTGCCTGGGCTGTAGTCACATCCTATGTTTCAATGGGACTCTTGTTCTGTTCCCAGTCAAGAGTGAATACTCCCTCCCACCCTTTCTCCCAAACTCTTCTCTTGGGACTAGACCTCCAATTCTGCAGAGCTGAGCTTGAAATAAATACAAAGTGCTCCATGGTCACTGGGAATGACGGTAAGAGGGTCATACCTACTCGGTTCCTGGATTTGTGTTCTTTCTGTTGGGGTAGAACACCAAAGAAGAGTTCTGTTTAGTGTGTATTCCAAATCCTGAAGGATGGCACTCACCCTCACAGATCATTGCTAAGGCGGTGCTTCATCTGCACAAGCAGTAACCAATACTTTGCTTCATTAGGACATTTCTCTGTGGGACTACACATGGATGGTATACATTTAGAGCCCTAGGGACCTGCAATGTGATTTACTCTGGAGTTTGTTGTGAACTGCATGTGCCCTTTCCCTACCGCTGTCATCTCCCCATCACCCTGGGCTTTGCCTGATTATGTGGCCCAAGTGTCATGTTAAGGACATTTGGTCCATAACCTGGATCTGTTGTAGAACCCTTTCCTGTTCTCAACTGCATACAGAGCTGGCAGCCTCTTTCATGTCATCCAGTAAATGGGTTAGAATAATACACCTAGATCTGGAGCAATATATTTAATACTCAGCAGTACACTTGGCTGACCTGTTCTTAATCATTTCCACTATTCTTTGAAAGTCATGGCTCCTTGACTATGGTAGTCCAGTGTTGTTCTCTGACCTCTATCAGCTGGGTAAGTATAGAGGTGTGAAATAATTCCCTTGTTAATCAGGGAGTTAGGATCCATGAATACCTCTACTGCCTTCAGCTCTGTCCTGCAGGAGGCCATTGTTGTACTTAGGGTTGCTGTGTCCATCTCACCAGTGGGTTTCTGATGGCATTTACATGGGTGTGATCTTCCATTCAACTTCTGGACTCCTCTAATACATGCTCCCCAGCATGTCCACTCCATTGGGCCCCTTTGTTCCTTTCCCTGCTGCCAAGGTAATGTCAGCATTTCACTTGGAAGTTCAAGGAAGTCCATGTTGAACAAGTTTCTACTGTCCCATGAAGTCCTGGAGTATATTCTAAGAAACTGACTCCAAGTTGAAAAACTCTCTCGTTCCATGTTTTTTCAAGCCCCTTTGATCAAACATCTTTACCATCTGGTCCTAAACATACTGCCCTCACACCTACAGTCACAGGTTAGCTAATTTTTGCAGTGACCAGCTCTGGTTCCCCTGCCTCACCTTCTCCTGGACCCATACCGTAGAAACCCAATAATTCCCATCAGAAGAATGGGATGCTTGTTTTCTTGTCTGTGAAGACACTACCAAGGAAGCCAAAACAGTCCCACCTGAGCAGCCGAGGTAGGTGAGATTCAGCACTGTGTTCCAGGAAAACCTGCTACAACTTCTCCAGGAGATACTGGCTTCTGGATTCAGCTGCACATCAAGGGCAGAAGGGATTAAAGATCCTATGGCCTGCTCCACCAAGGAGGACACAAACTCTTGGGAAGAGCTCAGTTTTCAAAGCTCGGTGCTGTGACCACACAGCTGACTTTCTTACCAGAACACGGATCTTGGTCTTCGGTAACCATAGGTAGAGGTGTCCAACTAGTGTCATGCAGGCATAGAGGAACCTCAGGAATAGAGTTGCTGCAGCCAGACTGACCATTCACATGCTCCCTCTCCCGCCCTGGTCCAGGGACTGACACGGTCTCATCTCATCTGTCGGAGTAAGATTCAGGCTCAGTCTAACCCTGGCTATGTCAGGGGCCTTAGAGTCTAGCTGGAAGGCAAGAGCCAGGCTTTTGGCCAGGGTTGAGTATCTAGCCCCTGCATATTTCACAGAACCAAGGAATGCCTGTATATTGGTTTTCTCAGACCCAAACCTAGGCAGGATATGGAGAGTGTGTAGCATTCAGAATGTGCAGGCATTTCAGAAGCCTTAGGATCATTTCATTAGGATGAACGTGAATTATGGAGATGACCACATGGACAGGTCTCCTCCACCAGCTCTGGTTTTCTCAGATCCTTGAGACCTTTTGGAAATTTCTCAGCTATAAAGAACACAGGTTCCTAGAGGTTCGGCCAAAGCTATACACAGAGGCTCTACTTTTATAGTGAAAGGACTCCTTTCAACACTAATCAGAATACTGGAGGAAAGCCCGCAGACACAGAAGCCCCATTTAAGTTTAGGAAATTAGGTAGGAGCTTCAGCTAGGCTGGTAGAGCCCTTACCTTGGGTCCTTGTGCAAGACCCTGTCACGCCAGCCCCACTAGACCACTCACCCCTGGCTTTCACTTCCAGTCTGTCCTCAGGGTTCCCCAGCTTTTCTCCTTTGGCAATTTAGAGTTTCAGTTCACTGTTGTGCAATACCAGTTTCTACCAGAACGTATACACGCCAGTTATTTTGTTTAGCACTATACTGAATTTTCCTTTTTGCTACATAGCGTAATCACATCTGAGATGTTTACAGAAAAATAGTATACGCTCACACTCTTGGCGGGAACACAAGCTGGTACAGCCTCTCTGGATAACAGTATGGAGGGTCCTCAAGAAGTTAAAAAATAGAGCTACCCTATGGCCCAGCATTTGCACTACTAGTATTTACCCCAAAGATACAGATATAATGGAAAAAAAGGCACCTGCACCCCAATGTTCATAGCAACAATGTCCATAATAGCCAAACTGTGGAAGGAACCCAGATGTCCTTTAGCAGATGAATGGATAAAGATATGGTTCATATATACAACAGAATACTACTCGTCCACTAGAAAGGATGAATACCTACATCTTACATTGACGTGGATGGAACTGGAGGGTATTAACCTAAGTGCAATAAGTCAAGCAGAGAAAGATAATTATGTTTTCACTCATATTTGAAATAGAAGAAGCAAGGCAGAGGACAATAAGCGAAGGGAGGGAAACCTAAATGGGAAGAAATCAGAGGCAGACAAGCCACGGGACACTTGACTCTGGGAAACAAACAGACGATTACAGAGAGGGAAGTACGGGAGGAGGGGGTAACTGGGTGATGAGCTTTAAGGAAGGCACATGATTTGGTAAGCATGGGTGTTATACTGAACCAATGAATCACTGAACATTATATCAAAAACCAATGATGTACTATACCTCAGCTAATAGAATGTAATAGTTAAAAAATGAACTGCATAGAATTACAGGAACTTACTACATTGTGGCCATAATGAACCTATAGTAGTTCTCTATTTCATGAAGTTATACCAATCTGAAATTTTATTTGTATTTGCAAAGAGTATTTTGATCAATTGAGCGGGTCTGAGCAAACACTTTAAGTCGGGAAAATCTGTTACCAAGACAAAGTTGCACCTAACTCCAGGTTTACTGAGTAAATCCTACAGACTGAGTTTTAGCTGGAGTCATTAGTGTCTTATTTAGACTTAATTTAAGGCTTAACCTAAATGTCCACACGAGTAAGGTGCTGTTTGGTAGAAGCTGCCTATAGGTCTGTGGGAATTAAGACGCAAGGACTTACAGTCCTTGCCAGGTGAGTGGCTTCTGTTTGTTTTATCTGCAAGGTCCTGTGGTCATTGAGGATTCTGGTTTTCTTGTACAAACTAGTTCCCTATTTCCAGCAATAGAATAGTGAAGTATGGCTTAATACAGTCAGTAGGAAAAGAGCTATGGGATGGCCTGCAAGGCCTTTTTTCCCTCCCTATAAGTGAATACTAATGCCTAAGGACTTAAGCTATCAGCTTTTGACTTTAACTTCCAGGTTTGTCTTTACCCCCTTACTATTGTGAAAAAATTTAAATGTATGGAAAAGTTGAAATTTTATAGTGTTCCGCCACTTAGTTACTACATTGACGTTTGATTTGTTGCATTTTTATTTTACCGTACATTGGCTAATTGAAAATAAGTGTTCATCTTACAAACAGCCAAAAAAAAAATCTAATTTTTGATGCATTTGTTACAGTCATCAGATGCCTTTGCCCTAAATACATCAGATTAGTTAATATGCATGCTCTAGTTCAATACTGGTTAACAGATTCTTCCCTTGGAAATAGAAGACAGACTTGTGATGAGATGCATGGATCTTAAATGCACCACCCAAGCCAACCCTTGCACTGGTAATCCAAACCTGGAAATCTTCCTTTAAGTCTTCTCTCCTCCACTTTCTGCCCCCCACACAGCTCAGGACACTGAAGACCAAGAGTAGAATTTATATTCTTCCTGGATCATTTATCATCTCACACAGCTTCTCTTGCCTTCACTCTCCTCTTTTTTTTTTTTTTTTCTTGGTATTACTTTTTATTGAATATGGACTTATGGTCTTTAAATATTTTGAATATAGTGCTTTCAATATACAGTTCTTTAGTCATACATATTTCTTTTTTTTTCTCCTTATTTTTATTTATTTATTTTTTTAAAATTTTTTATTTTTGATAAACATATATTTTTATCCCCAGGGGTAACCTTTCCACCAATGGATTCATAGTCATTCACCAATGCTTCTAGCCCTTTAACCTTATAAATGTAATGGGAGTTATTACTCCAAGGCTTGGCTGTTCCTGAGGGAGTCTGGGTCTCATGGAAGACTGGCACCTTGGAGCGTCCCTGGTCTTGGTGCACTGCTTCGGCCCTAATGTGTTACTAGCTCAGGTAAGTCTTCTTGCAGGGATTATCTTGAGACCCTGAACTAAGACAACACAAAATGGAAACCTCTTCATAAAGCTGGGCATGTAGATTGGTTGGTCTTTGAGGATGACAGAGGTGATATGCATATAATAATCCTGGAGTTTCTCAGATTGGTAACTCCTAAGAAGCTCTTCTCCAGCCCATGCAGACTGGTCAGCTCCATCCATGAGCTCAAGCATCATCATGGATATAGAGGGGTCACATTAAATAGGATCTTGCTTCCTACCTGTGGCAGGTGAGGTAACAAGTCATTTCAGCTTCCAGCTCCTTCCGGTTGCCTCATTTGAGCCACTTTCCCCCACGATCATCCCCTTCTTAGTGTTCAACACTCAGTGACCAACAGGTGGGGGTATAGAAGTCCTGGCTGTTTTGATCTAAAGGTTTTGTTGGACTTGGATTCAAGTTCAAGTTCAAGTTCAATGTTTCCTTTGCCCTGTCCTGTGTCTAACAAACAACTATGCTGTGAGATGCGTTGTAAGATGTTGAGAAACTGTGAAAGAGGACAGAAATACAAGATTCAGAGAAAAACCATGCTTGTTCCACATACCTGGTCATTGGCATTTTGTACCTGTTTTTGTGTAGGCAACTACAGAGGGATCTTGTTAATGCTTCATTCTATCATTGTTGTAAAGTGACACATTTAATATTGAAAGCTAGCTGCTTTATAGAATACCAACAGGTAGCCGGACCACACATATCAGGATTCTTTCTATCCCTTTCGTGCTTGTTGTCCTCTTTTGGTCAATGCAGAAGAAAAAGAACCATCCAGATCTTAACCATTGTAGCAGTTCCAATTAGAGAGTTTTCCTGGGAATGTAGTCTGTAGTCAGACTAAAGTTACTCCTACTCCTTTAATTGCTTAAGATGTAGAAACATCTGACTTAACAGATGTACAGTTGAATTCTAACCAGAGTCTTTAAAGCATCATCCAACTCTAATAGGAAGTTACTGAAAACAGAAGGCTTGTTAGTTCTTATGAACAGACCTAGTAGTTAGGGACCTAGTCTACTCTTAGTCGTGCATGTGGAAAACAGGTCCAGAAATCCAGCTGGGACTGTTTTGGGGAGCAAGATAGTTCCTTTTTATTCTATGGACTTGCTCTTGATCATATTTATGTAGTTCCAGCAAGAAATGTTTGTGCTGGCCCCAAATCCTCCTTGCCTAGCTAAGAGATAAAGCAAATATGAGGTAATTATTCATCACAACCACGGCTAGTGAATTTAACCTAGATTTTTGGAAGAGCGTGTGTTACAAGTAGCTTTTACTTGGGTGATAGAAGTTACTGACCACTTTCCATTGGTATTATTCCTACTGTGGGAATCAACGCTTGCATAGCATGCAAGACGGAGGTATTGCTTGGAAGTTCTTCTGTGTAGTCCATTCTTGCCTTGTTTTGGAGGTTTTTGGATATCCCTGGGCAAGAAAAGTCCACTGGAGGTGAGGGGATTTTAAATATCTGGAGGTCTGACAATTAACCCCAATGCAGTGTTAGAATGGGGCAGATGTAAGTCTGGTATTGCATAGCAGTAAGTACCTGCATTGGACACATATTGTGTTGAGAGTACCAGTATGGTTTATCATAGCCTTAGCCTGGATCTTGACATTCCAGGTGGGCAGACTGAGTGGATTGCATCATTTTTGCAAGGCAAGAAGAACTCTCTCTGCAACAGTCAGATTCCTTCAAACATAGTCCACCGCTAGTGCATATTCCTTATGAGCTGGCTTTTGCCAATAGGGTTGGAATGAACTCAGCAGCAATCCTGATTGTTGTTAAGAGGTTTATAACTGGAAATAGTATTAATGATGTGAGAAGGAATCTGTAGAAGACCACTTTCTGAAATGTTTAAAGGAGGAACTGTATCATTAGTCTGCAGCATAAGGATAGAGACAGAGGTTCCTCCAGAGTGGCTTAAGGTCTAAAATGGAGGCCCAGTGTTAAGTGCTGCCTTGTTCTCTGGGGAAGTCAGGAGGGACATACCACAAATTCCCCACCAGACTCTGCTCCAGTGGAGAACCCTCAACCTGCAGCCAAACAACCCTCCTTGTTAAGGGGCCAGATACAGCTTCTGCTTATCCTTGAGTGGCAGGTTTCAGTTCCCAGCCAGCCCATGGCATTATTTGGACAAGACAATGACCTCCTCCATGGGAACTAGGGGACAACCCCTCCCCCCATCACTATAGAGCCTGCCTTCTGCAACTTCTGGTTGTTCACCATCCCCCCATGTGGCCCCATGTGGCATGTATCCTCACCTAGGTTGCATGTAGGACAAGCTTCTGATCTCCTCTGTCTAGTTATATCCCTATAGAGTGGTAATTGCTCACTTGCTCATTCATGGGTGAATAGGAGGTAATTAAAAACAATTCTATTCACAGTAGTGGTCTTGGTCTGAGAAAACACATCCAAGATTGCTTTGTTTTTGCTTAAGTGTCAGAAGAGGAGCATAGGAGTCAGAGGGATGAAGACAAGCAAACAGAAGAGTTTAGTTTGCTCCTAGGTGTTACCAAAGTACAATAGCTGGGAGTAAGGTGAGGGGCTGGGGACGTCCATAAACCAGTGTTCTTTCATGGTCTTGAGAGAAGTCTATTCCCTATAGTCAGCGTGTTAATTTCATGGTTGTGGCTGGAAGTGGTTTCCTCCCTGAATATATCACCCTTCAGAAGATTCTGGAAGTAACAGAGAAGGCAGCATACTGGCTAGGGACCTTGGGATAGGAGCAACAACCCAGCAGAGAGTTTCCTAGGTTGTTATCTAAGTTCCTAGATGCCCTTGCCTGGACACTGGGGAAGTCTGCAGCCAGGAAGTACAAAGAGGCGCAGACAAGAAATAGCCCCCAAGAAATAGTTCTCTCCAGCCAGAAGCCTGGGAAAAGGATACCCAAAGGGACCAGAATGCTTTCCTGGCACCTGCCCATTCTTAGGGTGATAAAAAAACAACAACGACAAACAAAACCCAAACAACTAACGTCTACCTAACATCAATGGCACTACTGCAGAATTCACAGTACAAAACTTCTCTTCTCTGATGAGGAGGGAACCCTCTCCCAGAGTCTGTGGGCAACATCACACCCCCCTCCCCAGCTAACACAAAGGGAATGCCCGGGAGAGTCTTGTTATTTGGGCAACACACATGGGATTAACAGGAACAGTTCTGCAGGTGATTCATTAATGGAATTGATGTTGGATCCACAGCACATGAAAGTGATGTACATCCTGAACAGACAGATAGACTACCTGCTCAAATTGGAGCATAGGCTTTTATTTTATAAGCTTGGTTTTTCAGAATACAGACCCAAATTTCTCCTATCAAGAGCCAGGAAAAATTCAGCTTGAAGGGAAAGACAGACAAGAGATGAACACTGAGAACAGATTAGAATGATCAGAGAAGGATTGTCAGATGCTCCAGTGAACAGTTATGAACACTTGAAACAAGTGGAAAAAATAGAAAATCTTGAAATAGAAGACATGCATTTCAGCTGGAGAACTTCTATTTGACTTTACCAAGTTATAACTCACTGGATGGACTCTAACAGAATGGAGAAGACAGGATAGACTCCATGAACTTGAGGAAGATCAGTAGAAATAATCTATTCCCTGTTCAGACTGGATCAACAGAACAGCATGGTCAGTGGAACCAGGCCCACCTTGGCATTGTTGAGGTGCCCCTACTCTAACAACATGCAGGAAATTGAACTTGAGATTTGAACTTCAGATTCTATTCTCACTACTAATTCTGATTCTACAGAAAACTTCTGTCAAAGGAATATTTGTACAACAGGCTGGCTAGGCAATTTCCTTTGGGAGAGTGTAGACTGACTGTCCCAAGGGCACTCTAGTAAGAGGAGGGTCATTGGGAATAACATCTTCCCTGAGCTCTGGCATCTGTGTCCTGATCTTGGTTATAGCCCCAAAGAAAAGTAGATGGATGTAGTATAGCACTGTCCCCTCCTCAGGAGAAAGGACAGAACAGTGCCAGGCAGAATAGCCAGGGAGGAAGGCCCAAGAGGCAGTCTTGATCACTAGCCCATCTCTAGTCAAAGGCCTTCCCAAGCTGACCTAGTTCATGGAGTTGACACCTCTGACTAGTGAGAGGTCAGAGCTCTGCTTGGTCCATGTTGAGAAGCCAGGGGAACACCGTTTCTCAGGATGGGTGTGGTGGTGCTAAGAATCTGGGTGTGCTTCAAGCACATGCAATGAAGTTGCTCTAGGGAGAGGTGTGGCTCAGGGTCACTACTGTGTTCAGTGATTTGGAACTTGTCCCCAGCACATTTGGGGATACTGCTCAGATCCATGAGGCAGTTTATCCTTACAGCTGCTATTTTGGGGTAGGATGCAAAGCAATAAGGCTTTTTGCTTCACCTAGGACAGGATAGGAGCTACCTTGCCACTTGGTCTGCATTTCAACAGGTAAAACATGGGAAGACCTATGGCAGAATTGCAATATGGAACCACCAAAGAGCCCCATTTGGAGAATCACAACAGATTCCTGGAGAAGCATCCTGCCTATGAATATGAATAGTTTGAAAGTTAATTCCTCACTTGTGCCTGGGTCCTGGGAGCAATATATGCCTAGAGAGGGGTCACTAAATACCTAGAACTTTCCAGGGACCAAACTGTTAGAAGCTGGAGGTCATTTGACGTAGAAGTAGTCACAAGACTATATTGCACAACAAAATGTCAGTACAAATATTTGAGAACAAGCTAGTTCAGGTCTGGAAGACTCAATTAAGCTTCGCCAGGTTATTGTCTTGAGTCTGAATTATTCCTATTTAATTCTCTGGTCCTGGTTTGAACCTTGATCATAAGGATAATGATGGCTTTTCTTAATTTGTGCATGACCATCAGGACTCAGTGGCTCAGCCTGACTGGAAGGAGTTTGAAAAGCTTATGTCAGACTCCATCCTCCATGCATATTGTGCTGGGGTCTACCCCTGGGGAGACCCAGCAATGTCCCTCGGACTTGAGGGGCTAATAGAAGGGCATTCTTTAGAAGAACACTAATGTGGAATTCTGGGGCCCTGAAATCTCAGCAGTGTTGGGTGCCCATCTAGGGGCTCACTGAGGATCCAGTTTCACTTGACAACAATGGTGGTGGCAGTGCCCTGGGAGTGAAGTCTAGTCTGGTGGTAACCCTAGAGGAGGTGGCCTTTGTCCTGACTAGAAGGCCCTCTTTATCATACTTGATTTGCAGACATAAACTTCCCAACCTCAATACTTCCGAGTTTTTCTGTGCCTCTGGCTAAGAGATAGGGGATGGCTTATAGTATGAGCAGCTTCCTCTCCCTCACCCCAGGAGTACAGTCATAGATCATGTTCTCTGCATAACTTTCCCTTGCCTTGGTTCCCTGTAGGAGCCTATCAATGGTTTCTGGTATATGTGCACTTAAAATACTCTTGCCTTGATCATGGTAATGCTATACATTAGTCCAAAAACAATGTATACTTTAAGCATGGGTAGTTTTTATAGAAGATACACCTGGATAAAGAAAAACATAAAACAAAAGAAACAAAAACAAAACAAAAAACCTTATTCCTGACTCTTAAGACCCAACTATCTCAAATTCTAAGGCACTTTTCACATTGTTAGCCAGCTAAAGGCAACATAGGGCTTGAAAAGCACAATCCCCTGGACGTTGTCAAGGAAACCAAGGGTTCTTACAGGAACATAGGACTTCCCCTAGCTAAGATGCTACTTCAACCCCAGAAGATTCTAGCAGAATCCTTTTAGTGAACACAGTGTGTTGTATGGAGGTCAATGCCTACACCACAGGCTCAGAGGGGGATTGACCAAGCCTGAGTAAAAGATGGCTCTCAGCTCCATCTGCTTAATCTTTGGAGTACTGTCATATTTGATTCTAACAAACACTGGGCATTTGTGGCCAAAGTTCTTGTTCCCTGGACACACATCCATTTCCTTGGTTAATTTTGAGGCCCTCAAGGTGGTCAGTGATGGTGTTCTAGGACAAGATGATCTAGCATGAAAGGGGAAGAAAGGAGAAACCCCAGGAGCATGGTGGAGACCAATTCCAGGATTCTGAAGAATGAGCTCTCCTTTCTAGAGGAGATATGCAATGAATTACAAGGATGAGAACCTAGGAATGCACCTCTTTGGGGAAATCAAGTTTCAGGTCAACTAGGTAATTTGAAGATAAAGTCAGGTAATTAGAGTCTGAGAAATTCTTTATGATGAATAAGAACACTTATATGAGAAGGGATCTAGAACTCCAGGCTCTAGACAAGCCTCAGGAGAGTCTGAAGGTCAGAAGGTGGTGAAGAGAAATGAAGATTGAGAATTTAAAGTTGTGGTGGTTAAGTAGGTAGTCTGAAGAGGTTAATATGTCTAGTCTTTACCATTTATTGCCTGGACTCTTAATCCCAAACACAGTGCCCCAAAACATTTGATTGTTTTGGGATTCCTGGTATTCCTCTGGTAGATCTGCCTCTATCTTCAATCTCCTCTGGAGGTTTGTTTGTTTTGGTGAAACAAATATGGCTGCCCCTTAGAAAGTATCACATCTGCTTCTGATGCCTTCACATCTCCAAAGTTACAAAGCTTAGAGATGGGCGTGAGTTTTCTTAACTCTAGAACTCTCCTCACTTCTCCCTCAAACTCCATATCTAAAACTCAAGCATCATTTTCCACCCATTTTACCGACTTGTTGCAAGTATCTTCTGACCCTATAGTGACACCTCCCCCCACCATTCATTGATTGCCTGCTCCTTGCTCTCCTCTTCCCTTCAGCACTGCGGGTCACACATGGTTACTTCAACAGACATAAAGATGATACAGAGCCTTTGGCCTCCTTGATTTGACCTCACTGCTAAAGATCTGTCCTTCTATTCTGCCTTAATTTAGTCAATATCCATGGCTGCCTGTAGATGCCATCTTGAACTTTAAAAGGTACTACCTTCAAGTTTTGACACAATTCTACTGATATCATTGCAGGTCCTATCCTACCCCTTTAATAGCCAGTTGTTACTTGCCAGTGATCCTTTCTGAATTTACTTTGGGTGACCCATCCTCCATAATGATTTGCTTGCAAACCCTCAACTCTGTTGTATTCTTTCTCCCTCAGTTTACTTGATATGGAAAAAAACTCATCTTTCACTACTCTCTGGCTGGTGTAGAATATGGGGAAGATTTAATAATTTAAGCTTTAAGCAGTTCACTTTCCACAGCTATTTGTGCTTATGGATCTCAAACTTATATAGAACTTATGACTTTCTCCTTGAATGTATTCCTTACACTGGCCTCCCTAGATAGAGCATCCACCAGATTTCCAGTCTTCCTGAAAGTTCTTTTCATCCCATTCCTACCTCTACTACCATGCACACCCTGGATTGAGCTGTGACTCCACATCTTGATCTCTGCATGATACTCTAACTGACCTCTTTCTCTCCTACCACCTATTCTCCATAATGAGGACTTTAGGGCTCTCAATGGCTCTCATTTAGAAATGGGAATGTGGTCATGAACTTTTTTTTTTCTTTTCAGTGTAACAAAATTGTTTTTGCATCACACCCAGTGCTCCATGCAATCTGTGCCCTCTCCAATACCCACCCCCTGGCTTCCTAAACCTCCCACCACCCGCTCCTTCAAAACCCTCACATCGTTTTTCAGAGTCCATAGTCTCTCACGGTTCATCTTCCCTTCCAATTTCCCTCAACTGCCTTCTCCTCTCCATCTCCCCATGTCCTCCATGTTATTTGTTATGCTCCACAAGTAAGTGAAACCATATGATAATTGACTCTCTCTGCTTGACTTATTTATTTCTTTTTTTAAGATTTTATTTATTTATTTGACAGAGAGAGAGATCACAAATAGGCAGAGAGACAGACAGAGAGAGAGATGAGGAGAAGCAGGCTCCCTGCTGAGCAGAGAGCCCAATGCGGGACTCGATCCCAGGCCCCTGGGATCATGACCTGAGCTGAAGGCAGAGGCTTAACCCACTGAGCCACCCAGGTGCCCCTCTGCTTGACTTATTTCACTCAGCATAATCTCTTCAAGTCCTGTCCATGTTGATACAAAAGTTGGGTATTCATCCTTTCTGATTAGGGCAGAACCAAAAGCCACCAGGGATGATGGTCATGAGCTTTAAGTAGAAGACAAAGTCCTTGAAATCCTTACATGATTTCTGCCCTAAAACATTGTACTCATTTGACTACTTTGTTGACCCAACTGACTAGGGCATGGGCTCCTTGCAGGCAGAGACACACTTGTTCCCTTAAGACCACTATATATTATAGGTACTCTGTATTTGAATAAACTAGCATTTGTAAGCTATAGGCCACATTGTTTTTCACATAAATGTTCTATAAAATACAATGGTTATGTTTCCACTCCTAAAGTGCTTACTATTCAAGTGGACAGAATACAATCAGAAAAGTAGACCAATGGGAAACACTGGTGGCTTTAGCTCTGCTGGTTTAGAGGTATGAAAAAATTTTTTACTGGTATGAAAAAAGTCTAACAAGTTACCTGCCCAAATATGTTTGTTAGGGAACCGAGCTGGGTTGAGACCCAAGAATCACACACAGAAACCTGCCTGAATAGGTAGGAGAAGCGACATTCCTAGTTGAATTGATCGGAGGCCCCATCTTGCCAGACTTCCTAGAGCTCCAACCCCATCAATCAGATAGGTGCTGACTTGCTACTCAACATAGGAGGTGATTTTTGGGCCTTGGGGGTACTGGGTCTTCTAGGAATGATCTATTAGGCAATTCCTGAGAAGGTACCATTCTTAAAGGGATTCTTTGAACCAACCATAGACCTAGGAGCCAGAATCAGCCTGGGGAGTGAGGTCTAGAGGAAAATGAGCTGAGTGTGAAGTGTACTGGCTGTAGCTTTCCCTGCACATCTTCTGCCCATTTCCTAGGGCCATCTGAGGCCCTAGCCACCTTAAGCTCTATAGGAGACTGTGGAAGAAGTAGACTTCTAGAGTGCTCTACTATGGTTTTCTTGAACTACACATATCTCCAAGTATCCAGAGAGCCACTAATGTGTTTTCCTTGCCCATGCAGCACATTGTGGGGAGTGGAGTCCTACTCAGGAGATGGGAGAAAGCAGGATCCTATATGCTCAGGTTCCTTTGGCAGTAACAAAAGTTCATACAGCAATCTCATTCTCCATGGTCTATATTAGGACATCACCAGTTTAAACCTTTTCTTTCAGTCTCTGAACACCCTTGTCTCATCAGGCTGCCAGTGAGGGGGGAGAATACTTGCCATTGTCTTACTCTATAGGAAGCGGTGACATCTATGAGGAATGAAATGGGTAGAACAATAGATTTACGCCCTTGATCTTAGACATTTATCTTCAGAGGAGGTGGGGACATGTTGAGCTGGGAAGGGGGTGGCCTCATTTTCCTTTGAGTATCCTGGGAACCCCCCTGTTTAGCACACCTGTTTAGCATGAATTTATGTAAGAAGCACCCACCTCTCCAATAATGTATCTATCTAGAAAGGAACCAGAGACTGCTCCCCTCTCCCCCAGTCCCCAGTTGATTCACTGTAGTTAATTCAGCTAAAAACCAATATTCCCAATACTCTCAACTACCCCCAGGAGTCCATAGGTCTAGGTTTGACATTTGAGTTTTCAGATAATAGAAGCAGACAAGCTAGTGAAGCACCCACATGGCTTGACGTTCTTCCCCACCTAAAAATATTGTGTGTCATGTGACAATACCTTATATGTTCTAGAAACCCAGAATGGGAGATACAATTAGGACACAAGTTCAGTAATTCAAAGTACTACAAGATAC
The DNA here is from genome assembly GCF_011764305.1 of Mustela putorius furo. Taxonomy (NCBI): domain Eukaryota; kingdom Metazoa; phylum Chordata; class Mammalia; order Carnivora; family Mustelidae; genus Mustela; species Mustela putorius. The sequence goes on along the minus strand of NW_025421322.1, from coordinate 37,727,412 downwards.
CACTACTGAGTCACCAGCACAGCAGAATTATAGATCTCACTAAGCCCTGGCAAGTATATAGAACAACAGGAACATTCCTATATCAATTATGCAAAATGAGTTACCTTTTGGAAGATGATTCTAGTGTGTTCCCCTCCTCACTTCAAAACCAAGTACATAAAGCCTAGGATGCAGAGATTTTTAGTGCAGAGTACATAAACAGGAGGGTGCATTTATGTATACTAGTCCCCATATCCAGTATCATGACAGCAGGGGGATGGTTACAATTAGAGCTACCTCCTTAGTGCGGAACACTGGAATGGATAAGCCAGAATATACTTAAATGAAATACTGTACAGCAGTAGAGGGGAACTACTGTACATATAGCTTACATGAATCTCCAACAAGTGAAAAATAGGAGTATATAGAAATAGAATCATAGCATGTAAGGTTCAATATGATTTGTTTTTTTCCACTTCTATCACTGTTGGTTAATTTTGCCTCTGATAATGATCAGAGGTAGCACACGGAAAGTGGCTGGTTTGTTGGTAATGTACTTCATCTTCCTGGGTCATGGTTCTGTGCAGATGTTCCCTTTAACGTTTCATTAATGCAGTAAAGTAAGATTAGCGGAACATCGAAAAGGACAGTTCAGACTGGTGAATTCAGATCGTCCAAACTCTACAAGTTTGCCTCACACTGTTTTTACCCAATTCTCCGTAATAGGGATCTTTATGATGGGGTCCTGGAGAACATGGCTGGAGACTCCGATTTCCCTGTGAACATGCTGGTCACTATGGAAAGCACCCTTGGCTGGGTGGTGCTCAAGAAAGTGTGGTAGAATTTTTCTTTCTTCCTTTTTTTTTTTTAAAGAAACACTGAGTTTATTTATGTTCAATTATCCAACATCTTAACGCAGCCGGAGTAACTGTTTCACAGTGGACTCCCTAACACCACACATTTGTTTTATCAGCTTGAAGGAAGACTTGACCAGTCTTCTGGGAACAGTGGCCTTGTTTTCTGGCTACTGATTTGCTGAAGTCTTGTATTCAGCAATATTGTGACCTCCAGGAATTGTTGCTAGCTGTAAGAATACGAACATAAAGACATCCTGTGTGACCACATAGCCAGCCAATCTTATTGACATAATGGGACATTGTTTCCTGGACTGTGCTTTGGACACCCACAAGGAGCAACAGTGATGACTTGTGCTCTACTCATGTCATCAGGCCTGGTGACCCTACTTCCTCTGGCTCTGAAGGCCTGCAAGAGGGGACTTTTTAACCTTAGTTAAAAGTTGTTCCAAATTCAAGGCCTATTGGAGCCCTGAGGATAGAGAATGCTACTCATGGCCCCCATCCCAGTTATAGTCAGCAGGTTGCACTCACTTCCTCTCCAGTCCATGCAAGACCTAGCTTCTGGCCACCATTCTGTTTAACTCTGCTCTGAACTTTACCTCCATCCTTTAGCACAGACTACAAGATACCAGTTTTACCTCTGGCACACACTTCCTTCCCACCTGTCTCGTCCCCTTGTATCATGCACTTCAAGGTTTATGAGCCTCTGCTCATCCCATAGATCATGGTAACAGTGTAAAGGGCCTGTATGGGCCAAAGTCTTGTCATACACTAATGAACTCAGAAGTTCACCAAGACCCCCTCAACATATTAAGTTTGCTTTAGAAAAAAAAGACTCCATATTCCTAGGGCAGTAATATATTGTGATACTATAATGGTGGGTAGGTCATATATTTGCCTAAGCCCATAATAATGTACACCAAGAATTAGCCCTGTTAACTATGGGCTTTGTAGGAGAATGGTGGGTCCATGATGGTTTATTGATGGACAAGTATACCAACTGGTGGGAGAGGTTCATAGCAAGGGAAGTTGTGTATGTGAGGTGAGGACACATATGGGAAGTCTCAGTTTCCTTTCAATTTTTCTGTGAACTAAAACTTAAGGTTAAAAATAAGCAACACCCAGACTGGTCCCAAACTATATTCACAGAACTAGGCATCTGGAAGATCCTATCAAATGCTCAGAGGACAGGCCTCACAGCATTATCTAGACTCATCTTATTCAACCTTCACAGTCACTTTAATAGACCATTCTCTGGTCTATTAAAGACCAGAGAATGTTGGCATAGTGTCCTGAGCCAGAATTGCCTTAATGTCAGGGCATACAGAATACCACCACTGTCCTCAGTTTTGATCAAGGGTTGTGCCAGATCTGCTCACCACTATCCAGCCCTTCAACCAGGTGAGTCCCAGAACTGAAGGCCCTTGCCCTTGTGTGCCCTGTGCCAACTTCCTCCTTGAGTTACCAGTCCTATGGCAGGGAGCCACCAAGCCATCCCTTAGCCTATGCACTGGGCATATTAGCAAAGTCTGACTAAGGCATACAGACACCCAAGATGGGATCTCTTCTGATGACAAGAGTTAGCTCTATATTTTTCTAAAGCAAAGTGGCAATAATTCTACAGAGACTACCTATTTGACCAAATAGCATTAAAGTCCTTGGTTATCTGATAGTCCCTTGCTAAAGTTAGAAACATTGAGAACTTTTTGTAGGAAGAAGGGCAATTGGAAATATTAAGTTTCAGTAGCAAAGTGGTATTCAGAAAAGTCTATGCAGAACATCTGGGTGCCACTGAAGGGGCACTGCCAGTAGCCATTCTTGACAGGTGGAGCTTTGTAGATACAGGCAAGAGGATGCCAAGGTAGATGCTTTCCTGGTACCAAAAATCCTGGTTTCTACTCTAATCTCAGGTTTCATGGTTTTAAGTGCTTCACTTGGATATACCCAGCCTTTTTTTTTTTTTTTTAAGGTGTTATACCCAAGAAACTAGTAGATCAAAGATTGCCCTCCTTATAAGTCAGTATCAGGAGCAAGAGTACTACTTGTCAAGGTTGTTCCTTTAGTACAAGTCACCATGGGCTTAAGTTCATACACGGGCCTAACCTTCCTCAACACCCTGATGATCTCATTTCCAGGGCCCTCGGTCAGTCAGACATGGATATCAGAGGGTTTACAGAAAGGAATGGGGGACCACTAGGAGCTGCCACAGCACTTAGAAGCCACAGTAGCAACACCATGGTAGGATTTAGAACCCAACATGAAGGAAGCTCTCCCTTAGCCCCTCTTCACTAAAACTTCAGGATAGCAGCTCAAATCCCTGAGACCAATAAAGCCATCCAGACATCTGGAAACTATGTGTCATTTTATGCTCCTTCCAAACATCAGAATGGGATGGGGAATTGTGGAGACATATCTGGTTTAGGGCAAGTGGTGACTTCTATGGAGAACAACCCAAGTTTGAAGCACCTAGGAGACTCTAGTAGGGATGAGTAGTAAGTATTTGTGCTGGGAGGGAGCTCAGAAGAGCTCTACTAGAGGAGAGCAGAGGGAGGAAATAAGCATGGGCAACAGTTGAAGCCATGAAGTCCCAAGACCAAACCCAGAGCAGAAGCGATGGGAACCAGTCAAAGAACAGCTTTCAAAGAAGATACCAACAAAATGGCTAGAGACTGGTAAACCTCTGGACAAGGTGGTATCTGTGCTGCCACCCCTTCAGACCAAATATCCTTGGCAGATCTAGAAAAGGTTGGAATCTGTTTGGAACATTCAGATGCCAGAAATCTGGGAAGGTCTTACAAACATGCTAAGTCACTAGTATTTGTGGGAAAATGGTTTTCAGGATAGAGATCCTGGTTGGGTGAGAAGATACAAGTCTGTAAGGAGTAAGGTGATTTCCAGAGGATGGTGGGGTGGAGAAAGTCCTGGAGGATGGGGAGAAGATACATTCTTCCAGGGCAGAGAACCCCAAAGAGTGACAGATATAACATGCCTTCTACAACTAAGTCAGCCTTGAGGAGCCAGGAGAACCACAGAGGTACTGGCAAAGAGAGGATATGTCCTAGCAGGATTCCCAGACCTCCAAGGCAGGCAACCAAGGGATAAGTGCTCATCCAACCCAGAAAGCCACCCTTTAAAGGGCCAGACACTGGAAGGTTTCCAGGCTCACCATGACCTGTACAATCAGAAGTCCTGTCAGCAACATTGGACAGATTTCCCAAGGCACACTAGAACACAGAGGCCTTGTTGAACCTCTGGCTTCCTGGCCCCAGGTTCTCTGGAGGGAAGAGAGAGAATTCAGGAAGATAATAAGGAAAGAAGAGCCAAGATTTGTCTGGGTCACTAGGGTAGAAACCATGGATCCCCTAGGAACACTGAGACCTCAGCCTTGAGGACCATAAGCACACAGCACAGACTTATCCAGATTTTTCCCCCAAAGGAGAATGAAACCCAGGTGTATAGAAGGGTCCAGCCCTCCAGTCATAGGCAAGGACAAAATTTAGGGCAGGATGCAACAAGCCCTGTTCTGCCACAATTTTACCCCAAACCCTTCCTTCAGGCAAGTTGTCTATGGTGAAGATAATCCTCCCAGGCTTCCAATCTTTCTAGTGATTTCAGAGGACAATTTTTCTGGTGCATTTATTTATTTATTTATTTATTTTATTTATTTATTTTTAATTTGAAGGCTTTATTTATTTGACAGAGATCCCACGTAGACAGAGAGGCAGAGAGGCAGAGAGAGAGGGGGAAGCAGGCTCCCCACTGAGCAGAGAGCCCCATGCGGGGCTCGATCCCAGGACCCCAGGATCATGACCCGAGCGGAAGGCAGAGGCTCAACCCACTGAACCCCCCAGGCGCCCCTTTCTGGTGCATTTAGATGAGGACCTAGTTCTTGATTCTGAAAGAGGGGGAAAAATACATACAATTTTTATTGGGGGGGATGGGCTTGACCTTTACAGACAAGTACAAAGTTTAGACCTTTTTGCTCTTCCTACCATAGAATTGTTAGAGCTCCTGAGGGTCAGATGTACAGATTCTGCTTTTGGTTCATTCAGGTTGAGCAATCTTACTTCATAGCAATATTGTCTGTCTCCTTACTCCTTAAAATACAAGAAGTTAAAGCCACCCATGGTTCTCAATAGAACCCAAAAACAATCCTTTCCCAGCCATGCTGGGTATGGATGAATCTATCATAACTGGTGGGTCTGCTTCAAAGTTCTTTCCTGACCTTCTTTTTCCCATTTTCAGAACTTTCCATCATGATCAATGCTGCACAACTTTGCCAGTACTTTGGGCCCCATTAGTGTGACCACCTCCCTCAGGGACCCTCTTATGTTGGGGTCTACCCTTTCACTCAATTCTCAGTAAAAGCATGCATATCCTGGGAAATGATTCCCCATGACTACTTGGCTATAGGGAGCTTGGTTTCCTTATAGTCTTGAGAACTGGGTACTTTAACCCCCTCCCAAGAATGGGTAACAGTCCATCTGAAAGTTCCTGATCAGCACTTGTGATGTAATCTGGATGATAAACAACTTGCTGTTCACATCTCCCCCAATCCCCCTCCAGAAGATGGACTGGCCTGAAACAATCCTTTCTTCTGGTTTCCTTGCCCCACGTTCCTGCCTGAAAGAAGGTTCCATGTTGTACAACTCCTCAGCATTGCTCTACTTGTACATAATGCTGCTGACTCATGAATGGCTTAATAAAGCCAATCAGATAAAAAACAAAACAAAGATAAACTGGGGTATTTTACTCTCAATGGCTCTCATTTAGAAAGAGCCAGCTCCAGAAGTCAGCTATCAGAGAGGATAGAAGGCTCAACAAGGAGCCTTTTGTTCATTCTGAAGCATTTTCCTGATCCACCACTCATTGCAAAAGGTGTGTTTCAGGAGCACCCAGGAGGACCCTATGCTCATGAAGAGTCTCTTTTTCAGAGCCTTCCTGGGATGGCACCAGAGGTCTACTGGGCTAATGTTCATTTTTGATGACTTGAATGGGTCTCAAGAAGGGAAGTGTAGGGGCCTACTTAGCCATAGCAACTCCATCTCGGTTAAAACTGCCCCCCCCCCCCCCGAGGAACTTACTTTAAAGCAAGTCCAGGAAACCAGTAAAATATGGTCGACCAGTCCCTGATAACAGAGCCCAAATACAAGGATGGGTCAGGTCAGATGGAGATAACAGAACCCAAATACAAGGACGGGTCAGGTCAGATGGAGATAACAGAACCCAAATACAAGGACGGGTCAGGTCAGATGGAGATAACAGAACCCAAATACAAGGACGGGTCAGGTCAGATGGAGATAACAGAACCCAAATACAAGGACGGGTCAGGTCAGATGGAGATAACAGAACCCAAATACAAGGATGGGTCAGGTCAGATGGAGATAACAGAACCCAAATACAAGGACGGGTCAGGTCAGGTGGAGACAATCTCATTGGCCAGGCTCAACCACATGGCCTTTGCTCTATAAAAGCTAGTCTGTGAAGCTGGGGGTGGTCACTCTCTCCATAACAGATGGCCCCAGCCAGTCAGTTTGATTCTCTGTGCTGGTGCGAAATAAAGCTTTGCTTGACCTTCACTTTGTATCAGTCTCACTCCTTTGATCGTGGACTCCATCATTTGGGTGCTCGTCCGGGATAAAACAACGAGAACTGAGCCAGCATTAGAATTTCTGAGAAAAGCCTCCGGAGGTAAGATTGCGAGACCCAGTTCTGCGAAATCCTGTTCTGTCTGCGTGTTTGCGGAGCTCCAGGGGTATAGCCCACTGGGGAGAAACTGGACGCAGTATTGCTCCACAGTGCTGGAGTGGATGCGGGGATGCCCCATACCTCCACTGGTAGATTGCCAGGGGGTTCAAGTCCCCCTAGGCAGTCAGGGGACCGAGAAAATCCCCACCAGTGGAAGGTTGGGTCTTTGAGTTGGGATTATATCTTGCACACCCTTAGACTTGATATCTGGTTGAGGAAGGGCCGCTGGGTCTGCCGTTGTCTTTGTCTTGTCTTTTTGTTGTCTGTTGTGTTGTTTGTTGTGTTTGAAGAAATGCAGCAAGTGGGGAGTAAGGGACCTGTGTCACCCCTAAGGCTTGTTCTCCAGCATTTCAAGGATTTTCAAGTAAAACCACCCAGTCGGATGACAAGGTTTACTCAGGAAAACTAAAAACACTCTGCCTGTTAGAGTGGCCCACTTTCTCCACAGGGTGGTCGCCAGAAGGAATGTTTGCCTTGGCTCAAATCTACTCGACCCAGAGTAAGGTCTTCAATCTCCATCAAGACCAACTTCTGTACATTGTGGCCTGGTGATTGATATCTGGTGGAAGAGCCACCATCATGGCTCAAGTCTCACCTTTCCCCTACTAACAAAACAATTTCTCTCCCTCTAAGGCAGGTCAGATCACCAAAACCAGAACCAGGGAAGACCGTCCTGCCTCCATCAGATGTGGAGGATGTGGAATATCCCCCTCCTTAAGGCCTGACATAAATCCTTCTCTGTCCACCCTCAGGCTTTCTTACCCACCAGCCCACCTGGGTGGATAGGAAACTTCCGAAGACTGAAGGATTTGAAGGGAAGAATCTGACTGAGTTAGTGGGAATGGCAGAAAAGGTGTTTAACAGGGATGCACAAGATGAAAAACAGACCAAAAAAATAGTTAAGGTTTCGGCATTACATGAGGCGAGAAGGAGACAGGGGGAAAGAGGTCAGTGGAGAGGGAAAAGGCAGGTAGGGGATGGTCAGTGGAAAGAAAAGCCTAAGTATAGAGAAAGCAGGTGGGAAGGCTTAGATTCAGATCAGTGTGCTTACTGCAAGGAAAAAGGACACTGGGCCAAGGAGTGCCCCCAAAAGAAGACGGCAATGCTGGCCACCAGAGACTGACGGGGCCCCTTGTTCAGAGCCCCTCCCCAAACCTCGGGTCAAAATTGAGGTGGAGGGGAAATCAATTGATATTTTTGTGGATACAGGAGCCCAATTTTCATCATTACTTATACCTATGGAAAACTATCTGGAGAGGAAGTCTGGGTACAAGGGGCAAATGTCACAGAAGGACATAAATGGACAACAGAAAGGACTTTAAATTTGGTCTTGGGAGTAGTCAAACATTGATTCTTGGTCCTCCCTAATGCCCTGTATAACTTGATGGGAAGAGATCTCCTCCACAAACTATAAGCTGGCACTCAGTTCTCAGGAGGAGACATGACTGTAACCTTGAGACAACCCACTGTGCAGATGCTTGTGGCAGCAGTAGATGAATACCTCCTTTACAAGCCAGTCTCAAAACCAGGAGACAAGGGGTGGGGAGCCTTCTCCCAACCCTACAGGTCAAGTTTCCCGAAGTCTGGGCAGAAGGGAAGCCCCCTGGCTTGGCCAAGGGACAGCCTCCAGTGGTGGCACAATGAAAAGTGATGGCTATGGCTATTTGTGCCCTGCAGTAACCCCTCCCCTGGGAAGCAAAGGAAGGGATTAGAAAACACATTAACTGCCTCTGAGGAGACGGGATCCTAGTTCCTTGCAAGTCTCCATGGAACACACCTTTGCTGCCTATCAAAAGGCAGAGACTGGGGAGTACTGTCCCATTCAGGGCTTGTGGGAAGTTAATAAATGGGCTGAAGATATCCATCTAAGGGTGCCTAACACCTATACCCTACTCTCCCTCCTGCCCCCAAAGAACTGCGTATACCATTTTAGATCTCAAGGATGCGTTTTTCTGCATCCTTGAGATTATCTGCATCCTTGAGAACCATTTTCCCTTTAGCAAGGGAGTCTTAGCCCCTTTTTGCTTTTGAGTGGTCTGACCCACAGGAAGGGTTCCAAGGCCAGCTCACCTGGACAAGACTTCCCCAAGGATTCCGGACTCCACCAGACTGTTGGATGACAAACACCCGAGTGACAGGGTATCAGGCCCTCCTCCTCAACGAGCCAAAAGTGACTTTCTGGCCCCTGGCAGTGCTAAATCCAGCCCCGTTACTGCCAGAGGAGCTGGCTGACCACCCACATGACTGCAGGGAGGTCCTAACCCAGGTCACAGGAATAAGGCCAGATCTCAGAGACACTCCGCTCCAGGATGCAGAGATGACTCTGTTCACAGATGGGAGTAGCTACATGGTCGATGGAAAGAGGTATGCAGGGGCGGCGGTGGTTTCTCCTGAGTAGGAACTCTGGACGGCAGCCCTGCCACGCAGAACCTCAGTGCAAAAAGCGGAGCTGACTGCACTCACCAAGGCACTGCAAATGGCCAAGGGTAAGACCTCCAACATCTATAACAGCAGAAGGAAAAGGAATTAAAAACAGGAGAAATATTGGCTCTCCTCTAGGCTATTTGGGACCTAAAAGAGGTGGCCATTATGTATTGCCTGGGGCACCAAAAGGGAACTGACCTGATGTCAAAAGGAAACCAATTAGCAGATTGAGTTGCAAAGCAAGCAGCCGGAGAAACTGCGCAAGAGCTGGTTACACTTCCGGCTCCAGCCCTACCAGAAAAACCAGACTATTCAGAGGAAGATTTAAAATATTTACAATAATGGGCTAAATTAGACCATGAAGGGGACTGGGCTAAGACTAGAACAGGAAAGTTGATTCTTCCTTGAAGACGAGGAAAAGAATTAGTGAGCCAAATACATCAGGGCACTCATTTGGGGACACACAAGCTTAAGAAGCTTATGGTCAAGCAGTTCCAGGTTTCTAACTTAGGGCGTATGGCTCAGGATGTGGTTGATAGATGCTCTCAATGTCAGGCGGTAAATGCAGGAGGAACTAGAAAGGGAAGAGGGAAAAGAGAAAGAGGTAAGGAACCAGGAGTTTATTGGGAAATGGATTTTACAGAGATGAAACTGGGAAAGTATGGACACAAGTATATGTTAGTTTCTGTGTATACCTGGGTAGAGGCTTTTCCCGCCAAACATGAGACGGCAGGAGTGATAGCCAAAAAGCTACTAGAAGAAATAATTCCTAGGTTTGGGTTGCCTCTCGCGGTCGGGTCAGACAAACGGCCCTGCATTTGTGAGTTCAGTCTCACAGGCATTGGCCAAGGCCGTGGGCACTAATTGGAAACTACATTGTGCCTACTGGCCCCAGAGCTCCAGGCAAGTAGAGACAATGAACTGGACTCCTAAAGAGACCTTGACAAAGCTAATTGTGGAGACTGGTGGTGGATGGGTGGATCTCCTTTTCGCCCTCCTCAGGGCACGAGGTCAATAATGCTCAGGAGACACCCCCCCCCCCCCCGCCCCTGCTCTGTCCTTGGCTACAAGAGGTTGCCCTAGCAGAAATGACTGATCAGTCTGTACTCCAGTCACTGCAGGGACTACAGCCTGTCTTAAAAAGAGCCCACGCAGGGATCCAAACTGCCCACACTGGGACGGAGACGGAGGTGGAACCACATACTTACTAACCTGGGGACTTGGTTTGGATATGCCACCACCAAGTGGGAAACTTGGAGTCTCGCTGGAAGGGACCATTTACTGTCATCCTGACCACCCCCACGGCAATAAAAGTAGAAGGCATCAGGGCCTGGATTCACATGGGTCATGTCAAATGAGCCGAGGACAAGGATGCCCCCCAGAGATGGATGCCATTGCCGATGGGCCCCGCCAATCATGGACTAAAGCTAAGACGCAAAAAACAATGAGTTCATGGAGTTCATTGTTGCTCCTATTGCTAAAGTATAGGTGGGAAATATAGACAATTGCAAAATAGAAGAGGGCTTGACATACTATTTCTAGAAAAAGGGAGGGCTCTGTGTAGCCCTAGGAGAGGAATGCTGCTTCTGGGTAAATCACACCAGAGTCATTAAAAACAGACTGGCAGCCATTAAAAAGAGACTAGATGAGCATGAACAACAATGCAGGAACTCCCAGGGATGGTTTGAAAGTTTGTTCAACTGGTCTCCGTGGATGACTTCCCTAATATCAGCAATTGCAAGTCCCCTGGTTTTACTGTTACTAATGTTACTTTTTGGCCCCTGCATTATAAACTCCTTAATGTCATTTGTCTCAACATAGCCCCTTACAACAGGAGGACATAGAACTGGCTGAAAAGTCAAGGATTTGACTAATCTCCAAAGAAAGAAAAGGGGGGAATGTAGGGGCCTACTTAACCAGAGCGATTCCATCTCTGTTAAAACTGACCCTACCCCCTACCCCCGCCCCGAGGAACTTACTTAAAAGCAAGTCTGGGAAACCAGTAAAATATGGTCGACCAGTCCCTGATAACAGAGCCCAAATACAAGGACGGATCAGGTCAGGTGGAGACAATCTCATTGGCCAGGCTCAACCACATGGCCTTTGCTCTATAAAAGCTAGTCTGTGAAGCTGGGGGTGGTCGCTCTCTCCATAAGAGACCGCCCCAGCCAGTAGGTTTGATTCTCAGTGCTGGCGTAGAATAAAGCTTTGCTTGACCTTTGCTTTGTATCATTCTCACTCCTTCAATCACAGACCCCGTCAGGAAGGTATGGTCATATCCTCCATTTTCCAGCCACAGGGATAGGCTTCATTGGAGGGCAGGTCGCCTGGGACCCAAACCAAAGGCCCAGAGGGACCTTCTACCTATTTGAGTAGATCTTGATTCACTATATCATCTGAACAGTTGCTGCTAATACTGCTTGGGGCCAGATTTGTCAAGCCTTTATGCCATGGCAGAAAGACGGGTTAGGAGTCTGATCTCGGGACCCTGGTATTGGAGAAAAGTCCCTAGATGTGGATGTAGTTGCTCTCAGATGGAGAACACCCAGGATTCAGAGCTCCCATGTTATTTTTGTTTACTGCAAGCAGGCAGTTGCCCACCCAGCACACATGCTGGTCACTGAGGTACAACTGACCCCAAGTTCAGTTTAGTCAACACCTGTAGCTTCACACCGCTGGTGTATTTGTTGTGTACATTATGGGAATACTAATTCTCAGGTCAGGAATCTAGGAGAGCTCCCCACCTCCCTCCTTCTCCCAAGGGGATCTTGATGCCAAGACAGAGCCTGGCTCATTATCAGCAGCTTGTGTCCCTAACTCTGGTCAACTTCATTAGACAGTGGACCAATACCAACAGCAGCATCTGGTAGCATGAAACTGACAGGCATCCCACTTACACAGCTCAACAGTAGTTTAGCATAAGCAAGGACAAACCCTGTAGAGCTCCAAGTTCAGTGTTCTCTACTTGGCTTCAAATTCTGTTGCCAACCTCCAACCACACCGGTCATGTGGAACAAAGATATTCCTATCTGGAGACTTTTCCATAGGCTTCTGACCCCTGATGGAGCCTCTTTCTTGCAGAACTAGACCAGAGCAGCAGTTGCTAACTTTTCTGCAACAACTGCTCACTTTGTATTTCTTGCTGCACCACAATCCCAGCCTAGGGTCCAGCATTTGGTATTTGGGCCAAGCTTTGCTAGTTCTTAACCACTTGATTTCAGTAAAAAAAAACTTCCCCCCTACAAAGGGAATTCTTATTAGGTACAAGGCTATACTCAAGTTCAGAATCATCGAGCCAGAGGAACATAACTCCTAGGAGGTCCATGAGATCTTAGTCTAAACAAACAAACAAACAAACAAACAACAAACCAAACACACACACACACACACACACACACACACACAACCTCAAGACCAAATAAACCATGGGTAAGGGGAAGAAAGGAGAAACAATGGAGCCTGAAACTTCAGGCAAAACAAACTGATGGGGACCTGATCCACAACTAAGGGGCCTGCCCCAAATGCAAACTTGCTCAGTCCAGTCTACTTGGCTCCCATTTGGATTCCATTTTGGGGCCTTCAGAACCTGACCAGGTATGTAAGCTAGGGTTCACTCTCCAGGAGTTGGGTAGAATGGATTCCTCTGCAAAGCTGCCACCATCCCCAAAACTAGGTACAGTTCAGGATAGATCCTGGTGCCTAGAGGTCCTCAGCAAAACCATGTACCTATGGGCTTCGGTCAACCCTCAGTTGGGATGCTCAATATTCTTACCAACCTGACAGGGGACTTGCTGTCCAAATACTTTGAAAAAAGTTCTCTCCTGCAGGAGAAAACGGCCACAGAAAATGCTCTACATCTGAGCCTGCGCGGGCATCCTTTGTGCTATTATGCTTTTAAAAACACAAATTGAAAGTTTGTGGCACCCCTGCACTGAGCAAGTCTACCTATACATTCCCCCATCCTCAGCGTTTTACCCCCGTGGTCCCTGTATTGCATTTTGGTAGATCACAGCAGCTTAGAGTTCATTATTGTATTTGTTACGGTGGTTTGTATTCAGAGATCTTGGAGTTTAGGACTGTAATGGTTTTAGGGCACCAGGAACCACAACCATAAGGCCCCAAACTCAACAGGAGTGTTCAGACTGCTCCAAGAACCTGCCACTCCCATCACTTGCCTGCTCTTCAGGTCTCACTAAGACAATATTGAATTAAACCAGCTAATCATCTACAATGGTCTCAGAGATAGACCCCTTCTTTCCACTTAAATACAGAAAGTGGAAAACTAAAGCTCAGTGAAGGACAGACATGGAAGGTCAATAGCCTAAAAGTTAGGTCTCGTGACCACTGACCAAGTTGTGAGCATAAAGGGAAAGTTTGTGAAGGAAATGAGAAGTGCTTCTCTGGTGAACACAGGGATGATAAGAAAGCCAAGCAACCTTATTGTGGATATGGAGCATGAGTGGTCCAGATAGAAGGTCAAGCCAGGCACAACATTCTCTCAAGCCAAAGCTTAATCTAGAGCAAGGCCCTAACTCTCCCCAATTCTGTGAAGATGGAGGGACATGGGGAAGCTGAAGTTTGAAGCTGGCAGAGGTCAGCTCTTGTGGTTCAAGAAACTGTCTCTATAACAGAAGTGCAAGTTGATATAGCAAATTATTCAGAAGATCTAGCTAAGATAGTGAAGATTTTCTCTCTAGCAAGAACAGCCTTATATTGTAAGATGATACCATCAAGGACTTCTATTAGATCTAAGTTTGAAGCCAGAATTTTTTTTTTAAGATTTTATTTATTTATTTGACACAGAGAGAGAGATCACAAGTAGGCAGAGAGAGAGAGAGAGAGAGAGGAGGAAGCAGGCTCCCCGTTGAGCTGGCAGCCTGATGCGGGGCTTGATCCCAGGACCCTGAGATCATGACCTGAGCTTAAGGCAGAGGCTCAACCCACTGAGCCAACCAGGCGCCCCTGAAGCCAGGAATTTTAAGAACAGGCTGCCTCTCTTGTTAGGGGCAAATGCAGCTGGCGACCTAGTGGAAGCCAATGCTTACTGACCAGTCCCAAAATCCCAGGGCCCTTAGGAATTAGGTTAGATCTACTCTGCCTGTGCTCTATCAGTGGAACAACTAAGCCTAGATGACTTAACATGGTTTACAGAGTATTTCAAGCTTACTGTTGAGACCTGGTGCTCAAAGTACTCTTTCTAATTAACTGGTCATGGACTATGCACCTGGTCAGCCAAGACCTGATGAAGACCTACAGGGAGATTAATGGGTTCATGCCTTCTAAAAAAAAAAAAAAAAACACTGTCCTGCAGCCCATAGATCAGGGAGTAATTTGGAAATACATTTATTTAGGAAATATGGATATAGCTTCTGTAGACAGGGGGTCCTTGGATATATCTGGGCAGAGAAAGATGAAACCTCTGGGAAAGGATTCAGTCCTCCAGATGCCATGAAGAACATTCATGATTCCTGGGAAGAGGCTGAAATGTCAACATTAAGAGTTTGGAAGAAGGGGATCCAACCCTCATGGATCATGGAGGGGCTCAGGACATCAACAGAGGATGTCCCCTCAGATATGATTCAAACAGCAGGAGAACCAGAATCTGAAGTGAAACTAGAGTGCGGGACTGTGCTGCCATGATCTCAGGCTAGAGCTCGTGGGTGAGGAGGTGCTGCTTGGGGAGGAGCAAGAAACGTGCTTCCCGGAGATGGAGCTGCTCCTGGCGAGGAGGCTGAAAACTGTCATTTAGAATATTCCATAAGCTTAAGTTGATAAGGCAGTGGCAGGGTTTGTGAGGACCCCAGTTCTGAAATTTCTGTGGGTAAAAATGCCATCAAACGGCATCACATAGCTATAGAGAAATCGTTTGGGGGAAAGTCCATGTGGCAAACTTCACTGTTGCCTTAAGAACTTGCCACAGCCCCCCCTCCCCACCCCTCACCTCCCCCAGCTTCAGCAGCCACCACACGAATCAGTCAGCAGCCACCAGCCTTGGGGCAGACCCTCCAACAAAAAGATGCAGACTTGCTGGATGCTCAGACAACTGGTTAGCATCTTT
This sequence comes from Mustela putorius furo, assembly GCF_011764305.1. NCBI lineage: Eukaryota > Metazoa > Chordata > Mammalia > Carnivora > Mustelidae > Mustela > Mustela putorius. The sequence goes on along the minus strand of NW_025421322.1, from coordinate 37,712,346 downwards.
CGGAATTATTTAGTTCAGCTATGTATTTTAAAACCACGCCATTGTACACTTAATGGACTACAGCACAGCATAAACATAACTTTTATAGGCATTGGGAAACCAAGAAGTTCATCTGACCACTTTATTGTGGTGTCTGGAAGAACCCCCAGTATCAGAGGCATGCCGAGATGACCAGTCCTTTCATCTAGGAAAGCAAGCTTTCTCCCCTGGAGGCTAAGGAGTCTGTCTACCAAATACCTAGAGCCTCTCCAGCTCCATCACGGGGACCTGGGCTCAGCAGCCCTTCACAGGATGGGATCTAAGTGGCTTCTGTACAGACCTCATGGGACAGTGTGTAAGTTGCCAGGTGCACACAACCTATTTCAGAGAACGACCTCAACACGCATACTCCATGTACCTTTGATTGTAGCAGGCGCGGAGGGTGTGGCAGTGGCGAGGAGAATGGAAGAGGTTACAAACCGACAGACTAGACCAGCCTCCTTCTACTCCGCATTTCCTAAGGCGAGGTTAATGCCCTACCCCAAAGGCACTTAGGGACTCAGCTTTGCAGTCATCTTCACATGGTTCCCTTATGGAGACTCCCACACTGTCCCCACCCACCTACTCTTTGGAAGGGAGGACTTTTGATGGGAAAGACAGGTTGGACATACTAGAGCGGAAAGCCTGGTGTGGCTGGGAGCAAGGCAGGAAGATCCGTGTTGGCTTCTCTAAGCACATAGGAGGGAGACTGCAGGGTTTTTTGCACCATAAGGGGGACTTAAAGACGTAGCAATATTTACACGGGACAGCCAAAGCTAGGCAACGCTCCATGTCCTTTCACTCACGGAACTGTGGGCTTACAGACGCTTCCGAGTCCTCCGCATTCCCCCATTTCCCTCCAGAAACGCCAACATCACCTGCATTTAGAACAAGTGGTGTTTGCTGGCCATTTGTGGCGGCGCTGTGGGCTGCCTCTCGCGATCCAGCCAGCATCCCACTTCCAGCTGGAGGCCGGCTCCACCAGGGACGGGAGTGGTGCAGCTGGCGTCCCCCGCCCTGCTTCAGGCACACTCTGCATGCAAGCGGGGTCGGTGAAAACCTCAGGAGCTGTTCCCTACTCCTGCTTTTGCAGGGGAGGGCCCCAACTCCCAAGCAATCAAGAAAGCCCAGGTTTACCGGGGTAGGGAGAAGTCAGGCCACAAGTAGGTGCACGTGGTTGTCTATGAAATAAGCCAAAGACTGGAAAAGAACTGGATCCAAATTGCTTTTCCAACAGGGATTTGCGGTGGTTTGACAGCCCCAGCGGACAAGACTTTCCCTTCCCTCCGGGGTAGGGATGATGGATTCTGCAGGGGAGTGGAAGGGTGCAAGCAGGTCTCTAGGAAAGTTGGGAACTAGGATCAGGGTCCCCTCCTCTTCGGGACATGAATGCCGGCCAGAGAAGCAGAGCTGGCCGGGAATGTAGAGGCTCTGCTGGGGTAAGGGGTGGTCGGGGGAGGTTTGGGTGCATTTCCGCTCATGCCACACCTGTTTTGATGCAGGAATGACTTCTAAACTTTAAACAAAGTTGCATTCTGCAGCTCTTCCCTAGCCGTCCGGCACCCAGACAGCACTTTAGGGACGGGGGTGGAGGTCCCCCTACTTCACAAGTCAGGGAGGCAGTCCTAAGGTTTTCTGGGGGACACCCACAGCCAGTGATGGTCCCCCTGCTACCGCTCACTCCAGGACGAGGCAGTCTGACAGCGTATTAGAGAGGTCGGAGGAAGAGAGCTCGTTTCAGTCACTGCCTAGAAAAGGCACCAACTTCCTAAATCTCAGGCAAAACTGGGGGCAAGATCCTTGCTCATCTCCACGTTGCTGAGCAACTTCTCAGTCTGGAGCTGGGGGGAATGAATCAGCACCTACAGGGGTCAGGAGTTCTTGACCATCAGGAACTCAGATCCCAGAAGCCACTTAGACCTCCAGGACCCCAGTCGAGGCTGGGTGGGGGGGGGGTCTAGGAGACAATGGCTGGTGCTCTAAGTGAGTGGCCAGTCCTGTTGCTCAGAGGAAGCTGCTGGAATGTAAGAACAGCCCAGCTCACAGCTCGGACTCCTCTACTCGAGGCTGCGCCGTGGCTAGTTCTCTACTCTGACCCAGTTAATAACCCAGCTCATGAAACACGGGCATGGAGGGCCGGAAGCTGCTGGACTACAGACCCCGGGGCTTCCCAGCTTCTGATTCGGGGATTTTTGTGGGGCCTTTCTAGAATTGCCCTCAAGATGGATTCCCTGTAACGGGGGCAGCCTTTGAAAGCCGGCTCTAGTATTCCCCCTGAGGGGCCCAGCCAGCGCCTTCTTGCCCGGTTCTGTTGGAGGCAAGAACCCAAGCTTTGCTTTAGCTCAAGGAGCAAGGACGTCCTCCTCGAATCCTCTTCCGAGGTGGAAAGAAAGATCTCAGAGCAAAGGAGAGCCCTTGTTGTAGAGAGCAGACCTCAAATGTGGAGGTGGGCTTTGGTGGGCTGGAGCGTCTCTTCGGGCTTTAGCAGGATGAAAGAAAGAGAAGACAGAGCTGCCCCAGGAGGGAGGAGCCCAGAGAAAGAGCCGAGCTTGCCAGCTTGAAAACAAACTGATAGCCACACCACCATCCATCCCCCTCTTCCCAGCAGAGAGCTCTAGGGCAGCGCGGCTGGGACTGGTGGGACCAACAGCTCATGCCGGCCAAGACCCTCTGTAGGGGGAGGTGGCCACAACCTACATCTTTATAAGCCTGCTCTCTCCCCACCCCATCCCCCCGTTGGCTGGAACAACAGCCACCTGTGCCAGCAGCCCCTCACCAGCAGCCCCGCACCAGCCTCCTGCTGCGTTTTGGGGGCCGACGAGGGGCAGCTGGGGTCTTCAGGGTCAGAGCCCTGAACACTGTTAAGCAGGGTGGAGGGGAGAGGCTTACAGTGGTTCTGCGGGGCCCCACTGCTTACTGTGAGCGAGAAAACCACCCATGGGAGGTCCTCCCTGGCACTGGGGACTGCTGTCGGCAGGTAGGGCATTTTCCTGGGAGAGCTGAGGGTTCATTTGGGGCAACCAACACATCCTTGTCTTCCTTCCATCGTCTGAGTTTTAGCACTGATAATTCTGTGTGTCTAGGGAGACCCCCTAGTCTGGGGCAAACTGGAGGTCAGTCACCCTCGTAGAGGAAGATACAGTCACTTTCTCTTGTCTCTGGTCTGCAGCGGGTGGGGCTTGGGCTGGGAGCTGTAAGGGAGCACTTCGCTTTATTTAAACGCCCTTGAGTGTTTCTAAACTACTTAGATTTACAAATCACCGTAGACTTATTCCAACTCTGCCTATTTAAAGACCCGGAGCCTTTCCTATTACTCTCAATGCAAACTGCTTTAATTTGGGGGTAGAAAGGCTAGGAGTTCTGTGAGATTTGTTAACTGCGTACCTCTGCATCTTAGTTAGGAACCAGCTCACCAGCTGCCGGCGGAGACTTTTTTTTTAGAAGTTGGATTATCCCCTATTTGAGGAATTAAATGTCAGGTTTCCACTGTTAGGGCCCCAGAAGAGACGGGAAGTAGTCACAAAGGTGAATGTACTTGCTCAGATTTAGGAATTGGGAGTCAAATCTAAGCATTCGACGGTGGTTGTGGGTTTATTTCACTGTATTTGTCCTCAGGACCAGTCAGTCCAGGGAGGTTATGAATTAGAGTTTTGGGTTCCGTTGCCAGCTTTGCTGTTAAAGCCTCTTGAAACGATTTCCTTTGTAGTGCTTACCTTAATTGATACATGTGTTGATGATTTGAGTTAACATATTTTATTTTTTAATTTTTTAAGATTTTGTTTATATATTTGACAGACAGAGGTCACAAGTAGGCAGAGAGGCAGGCAGAGAGAGAGAGAGAGGAGGAAACAGGCTCTCTGTGGAGCAGAGAGCCCGATGCGGGGCTCGATCCCAGAACCCTGGGATCATGATCTGGGCTAAAGGCAGAGGCTTTAATCCACTGAGCCACCCAGGCACCCCTGATCTAACACATTTTAAAGTTAATATACAGACATTTGTCAAATGGTCTATGTGTCGTTTACATAAAAATATTTCGGTATAAACAACGTAAGGTATTGTATAAACAGCGTAAGTTTACATCCTAGGGGCCTTTGGTTCATTTTGAAGTCACTTCTTAAGATTCTAATCCCTAGAGAGGACAGCCGAGCTCCATAAATGCCTCTTCTGTTTCTAGGGGACATTAGCAGGAACTTCCCTTCGGCACAACGCACCATGGCAAGCCATGTGGCTGGCTTGGAAGAGCACGTGGGGCAGCCACCCTCGGAAGAACAGGCTCCAAGACCCTCAGGACTGAGCCGTCCATCAGCCCAGCATCTTCCCTGTATCCTGTGTGAGAAGCAGTTTGTGGGGCCGAGTTCTTCCTCCCCCTGCCTCTCTGCTTTCACGGAAGTCTCAAATCCCCTGGAGAGATGAAAGGCTCGGCCCATCCTGCTTTACAGTGACTGCATTTGCTCCGAGTGAAATTTTCATGCCATGCCGTCTTTGGAATGCTCGGGGACAAAGTGTAGGGAACTCTCTGAACTCACAAAAATAGAGTATAGGGCTGCTTGGGGCTGATTGCTAATGCACGCTTTCATGTTTGTTTGAAGGGCTCTAAGCCTCATCCTTGTGATGCTATCTGGCGGTGGGTTGTGGGGGAGGGGACATACCTCCCACCTGCCGCTTTGGTCCGATTATTCCTTTAGAAATAGCAACAGTTAGCAATCGTGGCAGTTGTGGACCGGTCAGATGGCTTGAAGGCATTTTGCAATGGCATTTTTTTTAAAGTCGTCTTCCCCCTCCCCACACACTGGGATGACTTAGTCTACTCATTTGCAAAGAACCTACTTTCGGCGGGTGGATCTTTGTGCCTTGGACTCAGGGTGATTTCATTCCAGCGTTCACAGAATGAAAGATCCCGGTGCCCGGCGGTGTCTGGTTAGGGCATCTCCCTGTCTTTAATGTCCCACCCCGCACATGTGTCGAGCCCCTCTTCTGTGCTGGGAAAGGATATCCCCACTGGGACTAGAAGTGCGGAAAATCCGCACTAATCTCTGTGTTCGAGGAACTTCCAGTGCAGTGGGACGAGGTGGATAATAAGCCATGGTTTCTCTTCCCACTCGTGGGATGGAGACTGTGCTGCCAAGACGAACATCCCAGAGCAGGTCGGCGGGGTGGGCGGTGCCCGGTGCGATTCAAAATCGGGTCAGAGGTAGAATTAAGCGAAGGTAGGAGGAGGGGATGCTAGGCCCTGCATCCGGTAGGGGAGAATCATTTAATCAGGGGGAATATTCATGCAAAGGTCCTGGGGTTGGACTCTGGTTTGCTCCAGAAACGGCCAAGTGGCCAGTTTCTCTGCAGTGGTGAGGGATGGAGCTAGGAAATTGTTAAGAGCGGTTATTGCCAGGGGCCTTAAAAGCCTTTGTCAGGACTTTGGCTTTTCCTTTAGGGGAATGCAAAGGCCTGGAAGGGTTTGAGCAACCCAGTCTGATTCACATTCTTAAAGTATATACTATGAACGGCGTTTTTAACGTGGGTGTCCTCCCTGGATCCGCAGAATCAGCTGAACCCGGGAGTTTCTTGGAAGGGCGCACTCGCAGACCTCACCCCTGACCTCCCGAATCAGGAGAACAGCCTGTTCTTCACCAAGCCCTCTGGGGAGCAGATAAAACACAGCACACCCGGGTAAATTTGAATATGTTTGATAAACAATGAATAATTTTTTTACGTAACTATGTCCCATGTCTACTAAGAAGTACTTATTTATCTGAAATTCAGATTTACCTGAGTGTCCTGTATTTATATCTGCTAAACCTGGCAGCCCTCCTCCTCAGGTGATTCTCATGCCCGCTGACATCCGAGAACCGCTGTTCTAGAAGCTGTTGATGACCCGCCGAAGGGCCCTTCTCCCGGATGGCCGGGTAACGGTCCCCTGCGAGGTGAGTGCCGATGGCTGGTGGCTCCCAGCGGCCTCCTGTGCAGTGTTGCCCCACAGTGCACAGCTGACCAGAACCACCCTTGGTCCAGAGCTAGTGACTGAGACTGTTCTTGTGTCACAAGCTGACAGCCCTGTCCGGGGAGTCCTCCCCGCTGGGGATCAAGCTAAGACCAGACTTCACGGAGACCCCATCCCGGCTCTGGTCCGTCTCCTTGCATATTCTGTCCCCCATTCCCTGCAGGTTTTCCCCCCGAGAGAACTCCTTCAGTATGTGGTGAGCCTCCAGATTCCTCTTGCGGGCTCTGCTTCTAGGAGCCACGCCCGAGATAAGGGGTCAGTCCATCTGCTACCTCGAGGATAGCCTCTTGAAGTGAGCAGGAAGCAGTGAGATGTTAGCTTCTTTTTGTGCGACCCAGTGGCCTTAGCGGGGTGCTGACAGCGGAGGGGTCGGGTTTGGAGTAAGTTCGCAAGTACAGTCAACCAGACCCGCTGGGGAGTGGGAGGGAGTCTGAGAGCAGGAAGCCAAGGTGACCCGGGGGTTTTTGCTACTTACCCTTACCCAAGGTGGGTAAGACCAGGAGAGAAGATTTCTAGGGGAAAGACCCAGACTTCATTTTTTTTTTCTTAACATGATACATTTCAAATGTCTTTAACCCGTGCAAGCAGGTGTTTTGGAGAGTCACGTGGGGTGACCAGGTTGAAGACAGGAGAATTTGAGCACTCTCATGGGCAAACAGCCATTAACGCCATGTTGTGGGTCAAGGTCACCCCTGCGCAGAGTCCAATGGGGAGTGTGCATAGAGCGGTCCAAAGACTGCCCCTGGGAGCTTTGTTACTAAGAATCATGACAGTAAAAATAGATTGAAGGAAGTGGAGGAATTGCTGGGAAGGAGGAAGCAGGACGTCAGGGATGCGTGCTGTCCAGCTGGAAGGCGGGCAGACATCTTTGCTGATGGAGAGCGGCGTCTTGTCGGCTGGTTTCTTTCTCTATGGAGAGCAGGCTTGCTGCGGTCAGCTCGCTCTGCTGTGGGCACTAGGATGCGCCCACCCACACGTTCACACACCCTCACACTCCTGCGTACTGTGCTCACGCACTCACCTGCCACACGCGCACACTCATACTCTCGCCAGACGACACTCATGCTCTCACACACACTTCCTCATGCTTTCACACTCGGCCACCTACCATGCTGCACACTCACACCCTTTACACACGTGTGCCGCACTACGCGCATGCCCGCATGCTCTCACATCTCTCAGGGCTGAGGGCCACACCACGCCCGAGACCGTGTTCTCCGCTGACCAGGGTGGAGGAGGGACGGTAAGAGGAGACACGGGAAGGGACGGAAGGAGCAGAGAGATTCGGAGACGCTGCGCTGCGGCTTGAAGACCTGGGAAGAAGCCACCAGCCGAGAAATGCAGATGGCCTCCCAAATCGGAAGGAGACAAGGACACGGATTTGACCCCAAAGCCTGCCACGGGAGGACAGCAGGTGTATCAGAGTCGGAGCAGAGCTGTGCTGTCAGAAGTGCAAATTAGGGTGTTGGGGCCCGGAGCCAGGGAAAGCAGGTGCCTTTAAAAACTGAGAAAGGGAGCTGACTCTCCCCGGCGCCTCCAGAAGGAAGACCGTCTGCCCACACCACGATTCCAGCCCCCACAAGGTGCGTAATAAGACTTCCGGCCCCCCAGAACTGTGGGAGAACAATTTTGTTTTGTTTTAGGGCACTAAATTTAGAGTTGTTACAATAACAAAAGGAAACGGCTCCCGGAGGAGCAGCCCGTCTCAGAGTGTCTTTCCTATCTGAGGGGAGAGCAAAGCAGACGCACAGACCCGGGCATAGGGCCCGCCTCCCGCCTTGCTCCCCGGGGGCCCTCCGCCAGAGGTGAGGGCCGCCCCGCGTCCGAGATGCCGCTCCTTCCCTGTGCACCAGCTGCCTGGCAGCCGGCCTGACCCACAGGCGGTCCTGGACTCTCCAGGCTCATGGCCCTCTGCGTCCCCCCAGAGGGGCCATGACTGTGATGTGCTTTGTTGTCTCAGGAGGTCGCTCTCCTGCTTCTAAGTGGGTGCCCTTCCGTGGCTGTGGGACGAGTCCCTGTGCTCCTAACTCTGCTTTAGGTACTACAAAGTGGCACTACTTCACCTCTGAGGAATTCAGCCTCGGAAAAAACAGCCAGAATATGAATCATCACCGATGACCGAGGAAGGTTTTCTGCAAAACAACCCGAGAGGGCTTGGCCTTCATTAATGCGTTGTTTCCTCAAACTTCCAGTAGCTCCGCAGCAGGCAGACAGATGTTTTAAGGGGCAGACCTGTTCACTTATGGGCTTGTGTCTACAGGGACAAAGGGCCTGACAGGGAGCCCCGGAGGACTCTGTACACGGCGGAACACGGGCCATGGGGAGGACACGAAGGCAGGACCAAAGAGGACTGAGGCTGGGAATCTGCACTGTGGAGACTCCCCGCGTCGGGGCCTGTGTGGGTGGCCCTTGTCTCTAAATCCCGCTTCTCTCGTATGCAAGCGGGAGGCCTGGAGACTCCCCAAGCATCCTGCACGGTCGGTCTGGGGCGGCTCTGGTGTGCGCCGGACAGCCCTCCCTGGAAGACGGACTCTGCCATGGACAGCATCGCTGTGGTCAGCCTCCAGCCTCTGCCCCTCGGGGACCTGCCCCCGAACTGCTCCCAGGGCAACTGAACAGAGCAGGGCGGCCAGAGCTAACCCGTTTCTCGCCCTGTGCTGATGGGATGCTCTAGGTCTGCTGAAGGCCCTGTGGAGCCTCTCCCAGAGCCGCGTGGGGCTGTCTTTCTAGTTAGTGTCCTTTTCTTCCCTGTCTCTTTCCACAGAGGTCAGCCCATCCTGCGATCTGAAAGCCCTGCCCACCTGGGGCGGGGCTCCTGTCCCCATCACCCCTCACAGACACCTCCCGCCCCCTAGAAAGCCCCGGGCGTCCCTTGTCAGTGTCTGCTTCCTACAGACCTGGCCAGTCTCATCTGCCTGTTTCTTTGGCGTGTGAATCCGTGAGTCTTCGTGTGTCGGCAGCACACAGGTCGAGAGAAAGCCAGGACCAGTGCGGGGAAGTCCCCTAGCACATCCGACCGTTTCTCCCCCCACTCGAGAAGGACCACCCGCCGGAGTGTTGTTGGCAGAATCCTGAAACTGAAGCCCAAGAAAGAGAAAAGCAACTAGAAGCCGCTCCCGTGAAACGGATGCGGACCCCTTACCAAGTATGAGCGGCTTGAATCCAGCCGTACAGCGCCTTCCCCCGCCCTTTTTTGGTAAATAGTAATACATCTGGAAGCTTGGCCTCTCTTGAAACTGTTCTTTCCTTATAAACAAAATTTGGAAGCGTTGCTATGGCCTTGGAGCTCTCTCTCACCAGGGATCCGCGATGGCTGTGATCGGCCCATCCCCTTGGTGGGGCCCAACAAGTCACCCATCCCTCAGGAAAGCGCCCGACTAGAGACTGCTGTGAAAGAACCGACCCTGAGAACTGACCCTGGGCCCAGGGTCATCCCTAACCAGCGGAAGAGTGCTTACACTGTTCCTGGGGGGAGGGAGGGAGGCTTCTGTCTGTGCACAGGCCTTGGGGCTCCAGCCTGCCTGTGACCCCCAAAGCCTGCCCCGCAGCCTCCACACCTGCTCGAGGGGCCCCTGCAGTAGTGCAAGGACTCTCTTCTCCCTCTCCCCCTTCTTCTCCCCTCCCCCTCCCTCTCCCCCCTCTCTCTTTCCCTCCCCCCCCCCCAGTCTCCTTCCCCCATGCTCTCCTGCTCCCCGCTCCCCCATCCTAACCGGCTCTGTTTCTCTGATGGAACCTTGACGGATACAATGACAGTTGTGGTTGCCAAGTCAATGATTCCTCCTGCAATTTTTCCAAAGCCTTTGAACAGACACTTTTATTTTAGACAAAGTCATACTCTGAGTTGCTCGATTCACAACCTGGAGCTGTGGAAAGCACCAGCGCCGGCAGACCGGAGTTCCCAGGCCACCGATTTTACCAGCTGAATGTGCCATCACAGGTTGCTTCAGTTCTCCGGTCTGTCTGTCAGGGCGGGGGCACCGAGCGAGGTGGTGTTGGCTGAGCTGCTCTCGGGCCGTGCCTCTCCCCCCCCGGCCCCTGCCCAACCCCGTCAGAGCCTGTCAGAGGACAGAGATGCAGTTTCGCAAGTTTACTTGCTCAGTTCAAGGCTTCTCTTTTCTTCGATGAGCTCTTCCATTCATCATGTCATTTTGGACTTTTGGCTTTTTTCCCAAGCTGGAAAAAAAAGTATTTTTACAAAGACGAGTATAGTAGGGATCAGTCTGGGGACGCGAAGGGCGCGTCCATGGCTGGTGACAAATAGCACGTTCCGTGACAATCGATGACAAAGCTCTCGATCTTATTATTTCATACTTTGGATTCACTTCACTTGCTCGGTCTCCAGAACATGAATAATGACCCTTTTGCAGTTTAAGTGTCTAACATTTATTTGCTAAATGAGAATACATGAAAAACCTTAAGGATAATAAGGGACAAAATGGAAATTTTGCCCTCGAGCTGGCGGCCCAGGAAGGGGACAAGGTCACCACTGCACGCTCCAGTCCTGTGCGACTCCCTGGATTTCCAGGAAACTTTTCCATCTGGGGTTTTCCTCAAGCTGTTCCTTTCCCTTTCCCTCCAAGCCCCTGAGTCTGGCCAGGTGAGCTAATGCCCCCAGCCTCTGATTCCTCCTCCGCAAGACGCAGCGAGGTCTGGGGTGGATGATCCCTGTGGCCCCTTCGTGCCGGCTGGGAAACGGGCTGAGCATGAAATCTGGATATGAAATTTCCGCATCACCTTTCTTTGAAAAGTGGAAAACAGAGTAATGAGAAAAGTGCTTGGGTTATTATTTGAAAATGAGGGATTGGGAAGATTGATGTGTTTGCCCAGAAGGAAAATAAGCTTGGATGTCGGGTCTGTAAAGTGTAGCCTTTATGAAATTGTGAATTTTTCAAGAGGAAGGAGTGATGTGCTCTGGGCTGGTTGCTTGACTTGAGGCATAGGTTGTATTTCTAGCCCACGGCAGGACTGAGAGAGCGGGGAGGCAGGGCGGCCCGCAGTCCTGTGTTCACCATTCCAACACACACACACACACACACACACACACACTCACACACTCACACACACACACACTCTCTCTCTCACACACACACACACACTCACACACACACACTCTCTCTCACACATACACACTCACTCTCTCACACACACAGACACACACACTCTCACACACACACACTCACACACACTCTCTCTCACACACACAGACACACACACTCTCTCACACACACACTCTCTCACACATACACACTCACTCTCTCACACACACACTCTCTCACACACACACACACTCACACACACACACACACACACTCTCTCTCTCTCACACAGACACACACACTCTCTCACACACACACTCACACACACTCTCTCACACATACACACTCACTCTCACACACACAGACACACACACACACACTCTCACACATACACACTCACTCTCACACACACAGACACACACACTCTCTCTCACACACACTCACACACTCTCTCTCACACACACTCACACACACTCTCTCACACACACTCACACACATACTCACACACACTCACACATTCTCTCTCTCTCTCACACACACACAGACACACACACACACACTCTCTCTCACACACACTCACACACACACTCACACACACACTCACACATTCTCTCTCTCTCTCTCACACACACACACACACACACACACACACACACTGCGCCCCCGCTGTCACGGCCATCTTGTTCCTTCTCCTGGCCATCTGGGTCAACCTGCTCACCCCGTCTTTGACTCCGCATCCCAGCTCTCCCCTTTGCTCGGTTGGCTCGCGGGCTTCGTGTGCAGGCCAGGTGGATGCTGCCTTCTGCCAGCAACCCCAGGAGGAATGGCGTCGGGAGTGAGTAAGACGCCAGCTGAGTCTGCCACGATGGAGAAATGGGTTTACATTCAACCGCTTTTATCACATACTCACGGGGGGCTGCACTGCCTGGAAGCTTTTAAATATTCCGCATCGCAACAGCCCCATGGTTCAGTGTAGTGGGCTGAAGGGTGACCCCCTCCCCTCCCCCAAAAAGGTAAAACCCCATCCCAGTCCCCACAGCCCGCAAGTCCTTCTTGGAAAAGGGTTGTTGCTGCAGATGGAGCGAAATTAAGGAGCTGGGGATGAAATCATCTTGGATTATCCTGGGGGCCCTAAATCCAATAAGCATGTCCTCAGGAGAGAGAGGCAGGGGGAGAGTGGACAGGGCATAGGGCGGTGAGGTGGCCACCAGTCCGGAAACGTCAGGAGCCTCCAGAAGCCAAGAGAGGCAAGCAACAAGTTCTCCACCACAGCCTTTGGAGGAAGCGTGGCTCTGATTGGGCTTTCATTTTTTTCCTCTGGCCTCAGAATGGTGATAAGATAAATTCTGTTGTTTTGTGCCGCGCGGCTGTGGTAAACTATCACAGCAGCCCTCGAAAACTAATCCACAGACGCCCTACACGGACGCCATAACCAACAAGAACTTGGATGCCACTGGGGTCGGGGGTCTCCTGATACTCATGGCAATAGGGTCACTTTTCGAAGCCCCACTGCTTTCTTCCTACTGGAAGTCTGTTTCTGGTGTGTGCGTGTGTGTGGCCGTCCACCCCCACGCAGCGCTCTGCCTCCGGGAAAGCTAACCCCACCACAGGCCCTGGGTTTTGCCTTGTTTCTTGCGAACCAGCCTCGGGCCTGCTCTGGCTGATGAGTTACCAGGAAAGAGTCGGTGTGCCTTCAGGGAAAGTGGTCTTTGAGCCTAGTAGTGAAGCAGGAGGTGACACTTTTCTTCCACAAGGCGTCAGGGGATCATATGTGAAGCCGAGAAGATTATAAGCGATCGTCCCCCGGGCTTGAGGGGAAAGTGGACCCTGAGGAGGAGAGAAGGAACATGCTGCAAAGACCTGGTCCTCGGGGCTATCTTTGAGGCACTGAAGGTGTGTTACCACTGGACTTGATCCTGAGTTGACAAACGTCTTTACTTTTCATGCTGGTTTGACCAGAGATTCCTTTATGGGCTGCCAGAATCTTCCTGCCTGGCCGAAGGCTCCCCCGGTCTCCTGCCTCCTGTCCTGCTCCTGCCGCTCTTCACATCAGCCCCTGGAAAGACTTAAAGGATCACTGAGGCTCCAAGTAAGATAGCTTGAAAGCAGGCATCAAAGGCACCTCTTTTTTAGAGCTGCAACAAGATGGGGAAGAAATTAGCCTCCGGGTCCAGAGAACAGTGCAAATTATCCGGCCATATTTTATAGAACTTTTAAAGGCAGGATGTTTTGTTTCATTCAGAGGAGAGGACCAATGTCTTTAGCCAATGATACGCAGGTTTTACTCACGACGGTCTCTGTGTGGAATTGTACAGAAACCACTTAATCTCCCTCATTGCCCAACAAGGCATTAGCAGTTCAACCTGTGGGAAGACTTCGGTTCGGCACTGCAGTGTCTTGTGCAAGTTCACACAGCTGACGACTCGTGGGGCCTGGAGTCAAGGCCAGGTCTCGGATTCCCAGGGCTGCCTGCGACTTAGCTGAATTAGATAAGGTCGGTGCTCCTCAGTCTCTCATCAGACACTTGCAGTTTATCCAATGTTTATATCTTTCTAAGTATTACTTTACGGGAAAACATTTCAAAAGAACTGAAAGTTTTCAACCTAGTTCCATATTCTGTTGAGAAGAGCCAAAAAGAAAACTAATTCAGTATGTAGCTCAGGCCGTGACCTTAAAACAAAATAGTGGCTGACCCATCTTGAAAAGGTGTATCTGATGAGGAGCGAAGTTGAATCCTGGCAATAGTTAGGACTGGATTCTGAGAAACTTGCTGTTTTTATCTCAGGAAGGAGGAACTGCCTTTCGACATTGCTCTGAGGAAACAAATTCCTGCAAAAGTGCTTTGCAAATGACAGATGACAAGGGTAGTCATCATGCTGGGGCTTGAGATCTTCATCGACCTGGGACCGGTCAGGAGATGATTCCTCAAAAAGTTAAAAATAGAACTATCCTACAGCCCAGAATGGGCAGCACTAGGTATTTACCCAAAGGCTATGAAGATAAGATTCTAATGGTACATCCCCCTGTGTGTACAGCAGCATCATCCACAATGGCCAAGTTAGGGACACAGCCCAAGTGTCCATCGACAGAGAAGTGGGTAAAGAAGAGGTGGTGTGTGCGCACGCACGCACACGCCCACGCGCACACACACTCACATGGTAGAGTATTACTCAGCCATCCAAAAGCATGAAATCTTGCCATTTGCAATGACGCGGACAGAGCTAGAACATTATTATGTTAAGTGGAATAAGTCAGGCAGAGAAAGACAAAGACCATATGATCTCACACATATGTGGAATTAAGAAAGAAAACAGATGAGCATGTGGGAAAGGGGAAAAGAAAAAAAGGAGAGAAGAAAATAAACCACACGAAACTCCTTATGATAGAGAACAAACTGACGGTTGATGGAAGGGGGTGGTGGGGGATGGGCCCATGGGGGCTGGGGATTAGGGAGGGCCCCGGCTCTGATGAGCACTGGGTGTTGTATGTAAGCCATGAGTCACTGAATTCTACTTCTGAAACCAGTATTGCCCGTATGTTAACCAACCACATTTACATTAAAAAAAATAATAATAATAAGTAAAGGGCTCCAGGGTGTCTCAGTGGGTTAAGCATCTGCCTTTGGCTCAGGTCATGATCCCAGGGTCCTGGGATCGCGTCCAGGATTGGGGTCCCTGCTCCGTGGGAACCTGCTTCTCCCTCTGCCTCTCCTCCTCCTCCTGCCTGTGCTTGCTGTCTCTCTCTCTGTCAAATAAATAGACAAAATCTTGTAAAAAATAAGGAAGAAAAGGAGATAGTAACCACACAAGATAGTTAGAGATTTTAATAGAATTGCTAGGTAGGTAAGCAAAAGGACAGAAAGGAAACTCTAAGGCGGACAGAGGTGGCAATTGCAGAGCTCCGGGACCAAGGGGAGAAGGCTAGAATGACCTCCACTGAAGTTTAGACATTTCCAAGAGGGTTAGCACTGCTCAGAAACGTCCGAGGAAGGGGTTGCCCCGCTGGTGCTGGGGTGTTAGAAGGGCCCTGAAGAAGCTGCTTTTCTGAGTATTGGAAAAGCTGCAAAGTGCATCCAATCACCCCTAAGGGAAGGGAGAGTCTGTTAAGGGGGGGGGGGAGGGGGAACCTGGAGCTGCCCTGGTCACGGAATAGGAGGTAAACAGGAAGTGTGTGGGGAGCAAACAGGAGGGAGCAGGCATCCTCCCTCTCCCCTGACTTGACATTCTTTTCTAGTGTCCCTCTCACCTTTGGCAGCTCTTGACAGGGAACCAGCAGAAATGTGGTTTGTGGTCCCAGCCCCAGCATCACAGAGCAGAGCACTGAGTAGTTGGCCCTGGTAGGACGTGGCACTTGTGTGATGTCCTCATTGCCACGTCCTGCAAGGTCCTTGCAAAGTAGCTGTTGTCTACTTTCCTACAGTGTTTTACGTTGTAGGAAATTGTCGTGAGAGACATTATACTTTCCTGGAGTTCAGCCAGAATGTTCTAGAACCAGGATTATAATCCACTTGTGTTTGGTTCTACAGAAGTCTCTTACAGTGAGCTTCTGACTCATTTTACTTCGTATTCAATGACAATATTCAGTGAATATTTATCGTGTTCCTAGATGTCAAGCACTATTGTATGGGATGGGGATATGGTAGTGAATAAATCATCATCCTTCTCCTCCTGGAATTTAGCGTCTCTATTAGCATTACAAACACAACAGAGGCCCACTATTTATGGTATGAGTCTCGATTTTAGGAATTTAACAACATTTTTTGAATGTGTATATAGAAATAAAAGTAACAATATTTTACAAATGGTAGCAAATAGGAAGGGAATTTTAGAACAAAACATGAGTGGACTGTAAACTCCAAATTTTCAGCAGGCTTCTCTTATGAGCTCATTCCTATAATCTATTTTTTTTCTAAGTTCTTGAACACTTAACTTGCACATCTTTACTCTTTCTTATTTTTTCCCTCTGATTTCAAAGTACTCATGGGGGGGGGTGTTTCTATTTGTTCTGCTCTTAAACTGCTGATTTCTAACTTAATTATATACATCCAGAGATGGTAAACTATCAACTCAAATTTGTTGAAACATTTTTATGAGGTTTGTGAGACGGAGACTGTGTGCTATCTTTTACATTAAAACACAGCATTATTGTGTCTTTGTCCATTTTTTTCTTTAATTTTTTTTGCATATACTTTGAAGTTATGTTTTATGCCCAAAAATGTGAGCAACGTCCTGCATATGATATGTTTTGATGGGTATTTTATCCTTTTGTTGGGATGATCATTTTTATTCTTTTACTATCTTTTCTTTTGGTTCCTTTTTAAAAAAAAATCTGATACTAAATATTAGTGAAATAACTTTCTGGGTTATAGGACTGGAAAGCTGTTTTCCATATTCATTCTCAAATTATCTCTCTTGAATTAGTAACTGACTCGTAAATAGCGCTTCTATGTGCCACTCACATATGTGGCACATATGTGCCACTTCTGAGCACCATTACATACATGCCCACACCCACTTACCGCCCACGGCGCCCTATGTGGTGGTCATGTCCATGTGGCAGGGCAGGACACTTAGGCAGACTATGCCCAAGGCCACAGAGATAACATGAAGCAGAGCGGGGTTTCACCTGCCCGTTCTGGTTCCAGAGTCATGCATTTATGCACAACTTTTCATTGCACACCATGATGACTTAGTGAGAATTTGGGGTGGAAGATTACTTTCCTTTGGCACCGTGAGGATACTATTCTATTTCTAAGTCTCTCTCCCTCTTTTTTTTCCTGATGAAAAATCTGTCCTCAAAAGGATTTCTTTGTAGGTGAACTACTCTTTTTGGAAAGCTTCTAGGACTTGTTTATTTTCTTTATGTTTCAAGTCAAGATAGCTAACCCTTTTGCTTAGAACTTAGTATATCATGTTTTAATGGGAGCGTGTGTCTTGGAAAAAAAACTTCACTTCTGGAATATTCTTGGTTATTATTTCCATTGTCCACATCCATTTACTGGCTTCTTCTGGCATAGTCATCACGTGGATGTCGGAGGCTCCCAATCCTGCCTTCGTGCTTCTTGCCAGATCTGTCTCTTTGTAGTTCCACATTGCCTTCTGGGCAATTTCCTTAGTGCTGTCTTTCCTGGTACCTCCTCTTTATTCTACCAGGTCTGGCCAAGAGCTCATCCTAATGGAATAGCTAAAAGCCACTTTTTTATGATATAATGCACATACCATAAATTCAACCCCTTTCCAGCATTTTCAATGTGTTCTGGTAGAGTTGTGTAACCACCACAATTTAACTGGGGGACTGTTTCATCATGCCAAAAGGAAATCCCATCTTCATCAGCTCCCATTTCTCCATGTCTCTGTTCCCGTCAGCCCTCCAGTTCCCTTGAGGGGAACTGATCTTTCTGTCTCTGTACATTTGCTTGTTCTGAACATTTCGAATAGGGGAACCATATACTATGTGGCCTTCTGTGTCTGGATCGTTTTACTTAGCATAATGTTTTGAAGGTTCATTTGTACTGTAACATGAGTTAGTACTTCATTCTTCCTGGCAGAATAGCTTCCATTGTCTAAATGTATCACACATTGTTTATCCATTCATCAGTTGATACACATTTGGGCTTTTTCCACTTTTTGACTGTTATGAATAATGCTGCTACAAACATTCAGGCGCACATTTTTTTGTGGACCAATTTCAAGTCTTTTGGGCATAGACGTAGCAGCGGAAATGCTGGGTCAGACGGTAACTCTGTGTTTAACCGTTCGAGCCCATGTTCCAAAGTGGCTGCACTATTTTTATTCCCACCAGCCATGCCTGTGTCACCCAGGGTCATACAATCTCACTGTGACTGTGATTTGCGTTTCTGTAATGACTAACGAGGCTGAGCATCATTCCATGTGGTTGTTGGCCATGGGTATGTCTTCTTTAGAGAAATATCTATTCAAATTTTTTTGGACTGCTTGAAGGGCCGCCCTTTATTATTGTATGAGTTTAAAAAAGTATTCTAGATAAAAGTCCCTTATTGCCACATGATTTACAAATCCCTCCCCCCCCATTCTGTCTTTTTACTTTGTGGACAGTATCATTTTCACCACAAAAGTTTTTAATTGTATCGAAATCCAGTGCATTTTTTTTCTTGGTGCTTTTCTTGGATGCTGTATCTAAGAAACCACTGTCAACCCCCAGGCCATGAAGACTAACTCTTGCTTTTATTCTAAGAGTGTCATAGTTTTAGTGCTTACATGTAGATCTCTGACCCATTTAGAATTTTGTTTTTAAAGGGTACGAGGGAGGGGTCATTATGGCTACAGTTTTGATGGTGCCGTTCGTTGAAAATACAATCTTTGCCCATTGAATTTTTCTGACACCTTTGTTGCGAATTAGTTAACTGTGAATGTAAGTAAATGCATTTATTCCTGGGATTCCTGTTCCATTGACTGATCTGCATGTCTCCCCTTCTGTCAGTATAACATCGCCTTCATGACTGTACCTCTGTAGGAAGTTTCAAAACTGTGAATCATCTAACTTTGTTCTTTTTCAATATTGTTTTGGCTATTGTAGGTCCCTGGCACTTCCAAATGAATTTTGGAATCTTCTTACCAATTTCTGCAGAACAGAGCCAGCTGGGGTTTTGAAAAGGTTGAAATGAAATCTATAGATTTCTTTGGGGATTATTGTTGTCCTGCCAATGTTATGTCTTCTGGTCCATGAACACGGGCTTTTGCTACATTGATATTGATCTCTACTTATTGGCAAACACATTTTATACTTTTCAGTGTGTGAGTCTTGTACTTCTTTTTAAAAATCATTTTTAAACAATTTTAATCTTTTTAATGCTATTATGAATGGAATTGCTTTCTCGGCTTCACTTTAGGGTTGTTCATTGCTGATGTATAGAAATAATTGAAGTTTGTTTATTGATCTTGCATCTTGCAAAGTCCCTGACGTCATCCATTAGTTCTAGTGGGAGCACTGGTGGATTCCTTCAGATGTTCTATACACAAGATAAGGTTGTCTACAAACCGAGGCAGTTTCATGTCTGCCTTTTTCTCTTTTTCTGGTTTAATTGTCCTGACTAGAACCTCCAGTAAAATGTTGAATAACAGTGGCAAGAGCAGACGTGCTTGTCTTGGTCCTGATCTCAGAGGCTGAACATTCCATCTTTCAGCCTTAAGGATGGTGATAGTGGGTTTCTTATAGAGGTACTTCTGTCTGGTTGAGAGGTCTCCTTTGTATTCCTAGTATATTGGGGGTTTTACCATGAAAGGGCATTGTATTTTTTTAATTTTAATTTTTTAAATAACATATAATGTATTATTTGTTTCAGGGGTACAGGTCTGCGAATCAGTCTTACATGGCTCACAGCACTCGTCCTAGCACATACCCTCCCCAGTGTCCATCACCACTCCAGCAAACCTCTATTTGTTTCCTGAGCTTAAGAGTCTCTTATGTTTTGTCTCCCTCTCTGGTTTTGTCTTGTTTCATTTTCCCCTCCTTTCCCCTATGATCCTCTGTTTTGTTTCCCAAATTCCTCAGATCAGTGAGATCCTAGAATTGTCTTTCTCTAATTGACTTATTTCACTTAGCATAATACCCTCTGGTTCCATCCATGTCATTGCAAATGGCAAGATTTCATTTTTTTATGGCTGCC
This sequence comes from Mustela putorius furo, assembly GCF_011764305.1. Classification (NCBI taxonomy): domain Eukaryota; kingdom Metazoa; phylum Chordata; class Mammalia; order Carnivora; family Mustelidae; genus Mustela; species Mustela putorius. Next base: position 37,692,653 of record NW_025421322.1, on the reverse strand, counting down.
TAATATTGCATATATATATATAATATTGCATATATATATATGTATATATATACATGTGATATATATATCACATCTTCTTTATCCATTCATCAGTTGATGGACATCTAGGCTCATCCCAGAGTTCAGCTATTGTGGACTTTGCTGCTGTGAATATTGGGGTGCATATGGAAACGGCCTTGGATTTTTGTCAAATGCTTTTTCTGCATCAATTGAGATGACCATGTGGTTTTTGTTCTCTATTCTATTAATACAGTGTGTTACAGCGATTGACAAATCATAGTGTCGGCCATAGTTGTATCAGCAGGATTCATGGCCTGGATTTCCCAAACCCAACTGTGGATCTGAGCCATGAATGTCTTCCTGCCTTCCTAGGGAACTTGGAACTTCTTGTTTTTGTAAGAGTAGTATTTTATTTTTCAGAGTAGTATTTGTATTATTTATTTTATTTAAACATTTTTTAATTTAAGTTCAATGTAGTTACCATATAGCGTAATATTAGTTTCAGAGGTAGAATTTAGTGATTCATCAGTTGCAGACGACACCCAGAGCTCATTCCGTCCTTCATGCCCATCCCCCAGCAACCTCAACCCCCAACCCACCTCCCCTCCAATTTCCTCAGTTTCTCTTTTCTTGGTGATATCTAAGAACAGGTTCATGTGTCATAATATTTAACCAGAGAGAAGAAGGATATTTGTTCATTTTTTAAAGGATGTATTCTAGTTGCCTAGAATAATAAAGAAATGCTCAAACAAATCAATGAAAAACTGAAACTGGGAAAAAAATATGTTAATGTAGATCAGCTACGCATGAGCTGCTCACTCAGACCTCCTTATCCTCAGGCTGGAGCTTCTTCCTTTGAGCCAAGGAACATTCCTGTAATGGGCTGGCACTCTCAGCCCGCTTGTGCTTCCTAGCTCTTGTTTCTGCAGCGACATTGGGTCTGTTGTAGCTAACTTGGGTTCCCATAGACTCAAGGTTTCAAATTGCTGGGTCTGCTCTAGACCCCCTGGACACATGGAGAATTTATTTATATGCACAGAAGGGAAGGGATCCTCCTGCGGCAGGGGGCACCGTGTAGCACAGTGGTTCTCAAAGTGAGTCCTTACACCAGCGCCAGGGAACCCGTGAGAGATGTAATGTTGTGAGCCCCACCCTAGACCTACAGAATCTCAGAATCTCTAGATCTAAGTCTCAAAAAGCCCTCCAGGTACCTTTTGTGTGGGCCGGCATGGGAGCGCCCTGGGGAGAGGAAGAGAGTGCCCAGAGTGGCCAGGGAGCTGTTGGAGTTGGAGGCTCTATTTAAGTCCAGGGAGATGAAACCAGAGAGGAGGAAGACAAGTTTAGGAGATGAAGAAGGAGGCCGTGGTGACGACGCATGTGGGTGGGGAGAAAGGAGACAAGAATCGAGATGGTTCTGGTTCTCAGCGGGGGTGACTTGGCGGTGCCATGGACCAAAATAGGGAGCAAGGAAAGGAAGAGGAACAGGTTAGAGCAAGAACAGGATGGGCTTGTACCTGACTCACCCGTATATTTTGGAGTCAAGGGAGCTTGTTGAAAATCCCCAGCAAGGCACTCTGGAGCCCTGTGACTCGGCAGTGAGTCACTTAAGCTCTCCAAGCCTCTGTTGCTTCAGCTGCGGAGAGACTATTAATAGTAACGTCTTTGTGTTGTCTTGAAAATAAAAAAATAAAAAAATAAAAAAAGCTAACTGCTGTCTGCAAGAGGTCACATTAGGTCTAGAGCACCATCGGTATTTGCCGGGTCTCCAGAGTCAGAAGCAGTGGAGGATAATCCCCCGACCGGCCACTTGTTATCCGGAGCCTCGGTAAGTGTGTGAGCCCTCCTGGCCTCGGCTTCCTCTTAGGTTACCCGAGGATACTAGACTCTACCTCCCTCGTTGTTAGAATGAAAAGAGGTCACATGTGCACATGTGCGAGCCGCTTAGCACAGAGCCAGGTGCTGGGATAAATACTAGCCATTATTATGATGACTGGAAGTAACATGGAAGACAGCTTACTTTTAAGTGTACCAGACACATTTCCAGAGCTCTACTTCTAACTGAGGACTCAAGTTTAAGTTCAAGTCAGCTTGCCACTGGAGTTTTCTTTGGAGTGTATTAAGGCCGGCACACAGAGAAAATGCCTCAGAGCCCATACTGGGGCCTTGGCGAACTGTGGGAGTCTTCTCTTTTGAGGTGAGTACGGTTTGGATCCTGTGAAATGGGAATGATAGTGCGAATGCTTGAGTTCTATTTTGGGAGGGTATCCAAAACATAACCCTCAAATTAATTATAATTATTTTTGCCAGGAAGAGGTACAAGAGGGGTCAGATCGAGGGTCTGCCTTGCTGTGGTAGGAACAGCTTTTCTGCAGACCTCTGCCCAGAAATCATGCTACCCCCTGGCATCTGTCATGGAAACATTCTGTATCTCTCTCCCTTTCACTGTCACGGCACCCAGAGAGCAAAGATAGAACCCCTTGTGTGAGCCTCTAGTGAGACCCTAATTGGGTCTGCAGCCCTGAAATTTTCATCTAAGCCCGTTATTGACCTGCGTTCGAACCATGCACCATGAACACAGCACTCTAATATTCCCATGCTCCTGCTGCCCCCTGATCCGGAAGAAGCAGGTGACAAGGGCTCCCAGTTGCCCCGCTGGGGAGCACGGAGTTCCGCTGCGGTTTCTTGTCACCATCCCCCTCCATCCTGTCCGTCCTGCTGCAACTGCTGGAGACTGTGGCTCTTCTCTCCTGGGCCCCCAGCAGCCTCCTTCTGCCCTGCCGAACGCTCTTTCGCCTCCCACCCCCGTCCCTGTCCCCATGAGATGCAGAGAGGCTGCCTGCTGGCTCTGAATCCGGTACTCATGACCCCCTGCAGGTGGTCTGTTCTCCACGGGGCATCAAAGCTGCGCTTCCCAGAGAGTGTCCTGGGCCCGGCATGTAACTTCTCCAACCCCACTGCCCTACTTCTTTTCTTTTTTCCTCTCCTTCTACCGTCTGGATGACTCCATCCTCCCTGGACATCTGCAGCCAGAGGCCGCTCTGCCCCCTTTCCGTGGGCTTCCAGCGTCCGGATCCCCACCTTGTCTCTGGGGAACATGGCGTTCCTACCGACCTTGGAGACTTGGCTTAAGTGCAGCCTCATGCCTGAGGTCTCTCTCCTCATTCCCATCCCCGCCACGGGTTCACATGCCCTTCTCTGCCTCTCCGATGCCAGGAAGAAGCCAGGCAGACCACGAAACAGCTGCACGCGCAGGGTCTCAGCCGCTTGCCGAGGGAACTGGAAACAAGAACCCTATTTCCTTCCGCTTCTAGGGCTCGTAGCTCTGGTGGCGCAGGACCCATTTGCCTGCACAGAGTGGTTCAGACCCATTATAGGCACATCCCGTTCGTGGCCGCATTTGTCTGCATTGAGCTGATGAAAGTATCGTCACCATGAAGAGCAGCAATAAAACGAGCCTGACACCCACGGCCTCGGATGTTCCTCTGCGGAGCAGGGAGGTTCTGATGCAGAGCGAGGCTATGCCAGGAAAGCCTGAACCCCTCCCCAGCCCCCCAGCCCCAAGCATTTCTCGAAGAGACTGAGCTTGGGGATATAAGCAAAAGAGCTCCGGGCTGCAGGACTGCGGCCCAGGTGAGCATCAGAGGGAAGAGGGTCATCCTTTCGAGAAGAGCCAAGTGTGCCTGGGCTGGACCGCGATGGCGGGAACATCAAGGAATCAAAGCTTAAGGAGAGGGCCTCTCAGGTAAGCCCTGATCCAGCAGTGGCACCCCAGTGGGGTTACTGTGTGGGGTGGAGGGTCTCCCCACTCTTCCCACCTTATTTAGAAGCTGTTAGATCAACGGAACCCCTGGACAAGTAAGAGATGTTGGGTGTACAGGGAAGGCTGCTTCATGCGCCTCTGGGGCCAGCCTTACTCATCCACCCCGGCTCGTGGGAAAGGATCCCGGCACTGTCCACCTGCTTTCATTTAATCTCATAAGGATCCCATAAGCAGGTGCTCTTAGCCACCAATGTCTTTCTAAATCCAGGCCCCGAGTCTCCCCAGATTCCAGCTCCAACTTCAGGCAAGGACAGGGGTTACAGGCAGAAAATTAAGGAAGGTATAGATGAAACAATAGGCATCTTTCGTGCCCTGACGACTATGAAATAGTTAGGGGTGAGTAGGCCCAACTGCCCGAAACGCAAATAAACAAGCGGAGGCCCGAAGACCGGCCATTTGGTCAGTGCGGTGGGAGCCAGGGGGGGGCTCTCCTGCTCTCGGGAAGCAACTTCCTGACTCCAGCGTGGCACTCGTCGCGCGAATCAGCCAACCACAGACGCACCAGAAGGGCTGCAATCTGGCCCTGACGTGGCAGGGGTAACTGGCACTTCGTTCGCCACTGGCAAGGAGACGCGTGTTTGCAGGAAAGCGGTCCCTTTGCTAACACTCAGTACTTTTCAAAGTCATTTCTCAATCTTCGGAGCCTTATGGCTACTTTTGCTCTGAGTGGAGTGCTGCGTCTGCCTTACCCACGCCTTCTGGCCTCCGGAAGCGGACTTTCTGGGTTGGCGTCTGCCTTCTGCCCATTCCCAAATGGGAGGCCTTGAACAAAATACTGAAACTCTTCTTGCCTCAGTTTTCTCATCAATACAATGGGTTTGTTTTTGAGGATTAAATGGAAAGCAAAAAAAGGCAGGGTAAGTGCTCACTGTTGGTCTATTGTCCGTTTTCAGTAAATATCAGTTTTTATCAATAAGGTCCGGTGGATATGAGTCCACTGGGAAGATGTATTTGGAAACGTCGTGTGAACACAAGTATGTCATGAATCCGCTCTTACGATTTGTCCTGCATTCTTCGTCTCTGGAACTAGCACAGAGAAGATAGGTGCTGTTTTCCAGGACACCCGAGATTCCTGGACGTGGAGAAATGCAGGACTGTGCGCCAGGTCACCGGGTGTCGGACGGAAGGGTGATTCCCATATTACGGAAGCTTCTTTTAACACATGGTTATGGGGCCCGGGCATGACACGGGGCCTCCCAAGGGCCTGGATCCCCAATGTCAGAGCCTGGGTTTGGGGGCCTCCCCCCAACATCTCTCACGTCTTACTTTCTCGTGGCCTCTTCTGTGCCCACCTGCTCACGTCTGGGGCAACAGACCCCGGCCCTTTACCATTTTTCTCCATAAATGAATTTCACTCAGGAGATGGATTGTGGAAAACTCTCCTGCGGGTCTGAGGAGTCACTGGGAGCGACCCTACAGAACAGCTCACAGTCTCCCCCATCTCCCTGCTCTTCCACCCTGAACGGGGCTGCCTTGGCAATGGCTGACAGCACATCAGTGACTTTCCTGCCTCCTGCAGCCCCCTGGGAAATGGAGTCCAGCCCCACCACCTCGCCTGGTTAGAGGTGTTCAAGAAAGTCAGGCCCACGGACCCAAGCTCTGCTTCTGCCGTCTCTGGGTTCAAATCCAGGGTCTTCAGCTTCCTAACAATCTTGACCAAGACACTGAAGTTTTCTGCACATCTGTTTCCTCCTCTGAAAAAGGGAAGTGTTTTCCTCTGAAAATGGAACCGAAACCTAGGATACAGATGAGAACTCTGCTCTCCTGGTTCCTCCTGCCTGACCCTGCACCTCTGCTTTTTATCAGAGATGAGCTGAAACCCCTTCATAATCTGCTGTCATCTTACAAACAGAATTCCATCTCTTCTGCATAGCAGACTAGGAAAGCAGACGTAGTCCCATGTTAGGGTAAGTGTGATTAAATTCAAAGAGTTTGTAACCTGTTCTCAATCACAGAAGTGTCTCGTGTGGCAGCCACAGCCAGAAATCTCCATGTCTGCCTCCTGACTCCAAGGCTAGTGCTCTTTCTGCTGGAGAATACAGCACAACAAGCACACTCCCCTGCAGCTATTAGATAATGACGAAGATAGACACACACACAGAGACACATGTACAGACATATGCGTGTACGTACACCCACCATTCACTTCTACAGGGGATGAGAGGGACCAGTTCTGAGTGTAACAGTTTACTCAGGGTAATAATTCTTACCTCGTGAAGTATCTCATTTACAAGGTAAAGGTTTTGCTTTTAGAGTCCTAAGATTCCATCTGGCTCACTCTAGGTCTCAAAGACGTGTTTCTCACTCCTTTTTCTGTGAGAAACTTCTCAACTGCCTTTTTCCATGTGTGATAATCTCAGGACAATAACCCACATTTACTGGACCCATTGGAACCGGGACGAGTTTGAGTGTTCTAACACAAACCAAATTAGTCCTCTGCTTTGAGTAGGTCTTTTCATTATCCTGATTTTGCATATTTGGAAAATAAGGCCAAGGACTTTCATATTCTTGCTTAGGGTCCCAGAGCCAGTCAGTGATGGAACCAGATTTCAAATCCATGAAGTCTGGCCTCGATTGCTAAGCAGTCCATCCATGATCAGCACCTGAGCGTCAGCTGGGGAGCGGGCATCCTCGTAGATAACGTTCTTCTATTAACTTTGTAGCTATGCTGAACTCCAGAAGGGTAAGGCTCCAGCTAGGACAAAAATCAGGAAAAAAGACACCATTCAGCATGGGAGAAGGTGATGGAGAGGCTGTGACCACCAGCTGGCCAGTGAGACCCTCCTTTGGGATGTGTTCTCTGTCCCCCCACTCTGGTCCCATAGCAGGAGCCATTTTCAAGGACTCCACCTTGAGACAGCACACCGTTGTGGAGACCACCTGGCCAGCAGACGTGGCTGGACCCCGTCAGGCCTCTCTACAAATGGAAGATCCTGGCGGGTGGATGCAGAGACCTCCTCGCTGGGTGGTACCCAAGGCAAGCCTGGCAAGTAAGTCCCCTTGCTTCTTGAACTTGGCACCTACTGATCTGGAGTGGCCCACCTCTTCCCTCCATCTTTCCCTGTTCTCCATGTGTGGGGTCTGGTTTGGGAACCAGCAATTCCGAGTATTTGAGAGAGAGGGAATCTAATGTAATGCATTGGTCCAACAGGTCACAGGAAGGTAGATAAGTCAGTAGGCAATGTTGAGCTAGTCAAGACCTAGTAACAACAGAAACCCATTTCTTTTCAGGTTTTGGAGTGACAAGGCACTGTTACTGGATCCCAGTGGCCAGGGCTCCTTGACAAGAGCGGGAACCAGCATGGAGCCAGCTGGTGGCAGGCGTGTCCGTGTAAGAGGCCAGGCTGATACGGAAACACTGCCCGAGCCACATCACAGGGGAAGAGAAATGTGTGGGATAAGACTGAGTTTTTGGAGTCAAAGTTTCTCATCTTTGTTACATTACAAAGGAACCAGGAGCACCTTCTTTATGGATTACACTGGGCCAAGGACGGGCTGTCTGGAAATCAGTGCCGTGACTTTCACCCCTGCTGGTCTTTGACTCTGGAGAAGAGTCAGGCGTGCAGCTGGCAAGAGATGTGCCTCTGCATGTGTTTGCAGGCTGAGCTCTTGACGGAATGTGTGTGGGGCTGCATTACAAAGCGCTAAGCAAGCAGATCGCCCTTTGAGCACATTTACGTAGCTTCTGTTTCTACCTTTGATAAAGCACAGATTAATTCCATTTGCATACCTCCTCCTTCACTCGGAACATTTGCCAGCATTCATTAAGACCATGTTAGCAAAACATCCTCTACTGAACCATCAAAGCCTACAAATGACTTGTTACTAGGTAAGAGGGTCTAGTGGTTCCTCCTCCATCCTTAGTAACAACCCAGCTTAGGCATTGTGTTTACATACATGTTGTTTGGGTGAGCACTGGAGCCGCTGTGTGTGCGTGGCCCACATGGCAGGGGACAGCTCCCTGCTCCTACGCTCCGTAGAAGATGAGCTCTAGCTCTATGTTGCGTACTCAGGAAGCCCTGTACTTAATATTCTGTGCATTTGTAATGGTGAGGAGGGGAGTGTGGCTGTGTCATACGTTTATCCATTTCTCTGGCTCAAGACTCCAGCTTCGGCGGAGTTAGTCAAGTCGATGCACCGCCTGCTGTGTTCTTCCTCTGCCCGTTACCACATGCACACGTGCACACACATAACAGCATAGGTAGTCAAACCTGGTGGCAACTTTCCTGGGAGTTTGGGAAGAAGGAGGCAGCTTGGTTACCCCTTGGTTACAATATAATCATGACCCAATTCCATGAGTGTAGGGCGTGCAGGGGCTGGTCAGCCTTATGTCCCTGTCCCTCCTTGTGTCTCTTCCTTCTAGATGCCCCCACAGGGGTTAAGCCCTTCCCGGGATTAAGCATGTTTACTTCCTCATGTGCTTCCTGGACTCCGCACCCCAAGACTCTGTGTCTGAGTGTTGACTTCGGGCAGATTTTCAAGGTTTCTATCAGGACAGAGATCCTTTAATTTGGGGTGCCAGCTCGAGGTCCGTCCTCTCACAGATGTTTACAATCCAGTCGGGGAAGGGGAAGCGGAGGGAAGCAGGAGGGACAGGAGTATCCGCAGATACTATGGAAGCATTTTCTCACCGAGGGGAACGGGGACTCAGAACACCAGAGGAAGTTCTGGGACGGGTTGGGTGCAGAGGAGGGAGAGACAACCGCCGAAGGTTGAGATGGGTTGACGCTGGGGTGGAAGACATGATCTTTCTGAACCCTATTCCATTTATTTTAAGGGAGCTTAATTCTGGTGGAGGTGGAGAAGGAAGGAAGAGTAGAGATGGATGTGAGATAGCGCACGTGTGCTTACGTACATGCTGAGCGCGCTCGCTGGCCTCCGTTCAAAGACGAGAACATCTCTCTGAGGACGATCATGGTTGACGGGGCGAGAAGTGCAATGTTTTCGGATTAATTTTGAAAACAGAGCTGGCCAGACCTGCTGACAGATTGTACACAGGTAAGGAGAAGCGAGCAGTTAAGGGAATCACCTAAGTGTGGAGCTGAAGTTGACCAGTGGTGCCCACGACTGAGTGGCTGAACTTTTGGGAGAAAGGGATCAGAACTTTGTTTCGACTACGAGCTATCACAGTAGAGGTTGAGTAGACACGTGCAGAAACCGGAGCCTGTGACTTAGCGTGTAGATAAATACAAAGGTCGAGCCCCGGGGCACCACCATTTATAGGAGGAAGATAACAAGCGAAGGAGAGACCAGAAAGGCAGGAGGAGATTTCAGGAGTGCGTGGCCTCCCAGCAAGTAAACTGAAGCCACATTCAGCCAGGTGGAATGCTGACCAGAGACGGAGTCTGATGAGTCTACAGAGTTGGCCACAGGTCTTTGTAAGGTGGAGGACAGGTTCCATCGGGGTGCTGGGGGCAGAAGTTTGAGAAGAGACTCAGAAGTAAAGAAGTGGAGAAATGGTCAGAACAGACAATAATGCTGAGTTTTACCACAAAAAGAATGTAAAAATTATCTGTCTCTTCCAGAAATGGTAAAAATATTAACGATCATTAAGAATCTATCCTTTCATTCTGAAATAATACTTTATTACTTTAATTTTATTTTACTGCTGGGTTTTATTTGCCTGGAATTTATGATGGGCTTTTATAGCAATGTTTCAAAGTGAGACTTTGGTTTTTTTCTTATGCTCTCTTCATCTGGGTTATATACTGGGTTTAGAGCATTTTTGTATTTCTGTGTTTAAGCCCGTTTATAAAGGATAAGAATTCTGAAAAAATAAAATCACTTACAGAACTGTCTTGGCAGAGCACCTTCCCAGAAGTAATTCCTTAACTATTTCCCTGTCCCCCAGTTTGGTCCATGGCTACTTTCCCATGCAACTTTTCTAATTATTTCATTTAATTTATGACATTTTTGTATTATAAAAATGTTTGTATTCAGATTTCCTAATAAAGCAACATTTTTCTATTGTAGTCTCCCCCGAGTCCATTGGTATGTCTTTGTTTTAAGGTCCTAATTTATATTCCTTTGAATTTTTGTGTTTTCTTCTTTATACTTTTTGTCTGCAATGTGGGATGGCTTTGAAAATTTGTGATGCCCATCACTTATGTTGTTCACTCCCTTTTTATATTCACTTAAAGAAGATTTTAGAGACTCTGTTGTGATTCTGAAGACGCTTGTTGCTGGTTTTCCGATTTCATCTTATCTTTCCATGTTTCCTCATTTATTCAACTTGTTTTATCTTTACCGCTTTCTGGTACTCTCTGCAAAGGAATATATTTCACTGTAACTTCTGATAATTCCAAACAACATTCTTGAATTTCCTATGTCCCTGAACTAGATGATTTTCAGGGGAATACTCTGTAGATAACCTTGACCCTCCCTGCTCATGCCATAGCTCATAGAACTAACATATATATATTTTTCTCCATATTCATGATGGAATGAGGTTGATTTTTTTTTTTAATTACATTTTTTTTTTTTTTTTTTTTTGCCAAAAAGGTGTTCACGCTGTGCTCCTCTGGGTAAACTGACGTGATGGTCAGAAACATCCCAGATCTGCAGCTGGTGTTGAGGTCACCTATTTCTAGCAAGTAGGTTCTCGGGATACTCTCTGGGGCACTCAAACTCCTCTGCCTGACCCTCTCTGCTTCTCTTGGCCAGGACCCTGTCTCCACGCAGGACCCCTGTCTCTCTCTTTAAGTGGGACATCTGGTCCATCTTGTGGCTGCCCTAATTACCCTCAACTCCTGTCGAATCATCCCTCATCTACCAGTACGGTCCTGAAAAATCAAAGTTCCAGGGGTCTGCCTAGATCCATGTACTATCAGTTCTGACCACCCCTTGTACCCCAAACTGACCAGGCTGAGCTGTGTCCCTGATCAATTTCCTGGATAGAGGAGCTGCTATTTCAGTAAAGCTAACTGTATTACAAAAAGAAAACTAAATCAATATTTGACGATAATATCCCAGTACGGCGGTCCCTTCCACTGACGAAATCCCCAGTGGAGATATCTTACTACTTACTACTCTGTTGTGGAGACTTGAATCATGTCATTTAGGACTAGGGCTTCAAAAGTCACATATACATACCAATTCATATCCTACCTCCTACAAGAAGCTCTCCAAGATTACCCTATTCTAATTGCTATTCCTTGACCCTCTAAATATCTACAGTTTTATCCCCTTAGAGGTGATATTTAAATTGGACATACTAACTTTTGTTTGGCATTCTGTGATTTTCAGAGTAGATTTTGCACATGTTATTTATCCTAACACAGCAACTCTTTTAAGTCAATAGTGTAAATCATATTTTGCATTTGAAGGAACTAGTAACAAAGAAATGGCCCACGTTTACCCAGTAAGTAAATAGCTGAGAGGACAGAAAGAAATAACAGGTCCCGTGTTATTGACATTTCTGTTCTGTAAATGAGGCCATCAAGGCTCACGGAAGTTAAATAAATCACTCAAATGAACACAGATATTTAGTGGGAAAGCCAGCTTTTGAATCGTAGTCTGTGTGCGTCTAATACCCGTTGTCTGTTCTCGTGTTGACAAGAACTTGGTCACACACAGAGCAGGGCTGGTTTGTCTGTCTCTCATGGGCCTATCTTTTTTTCTCAAAAAAAAAAAAAAAAATCATACCAACACAAAGAGTAGATGTTGTGGTTTTGTTATTATTATTGTTATCACCACCTTCAAGACTTAACTGAAAATGTGCCCACTCTGGATTTTGTGTGATTCTCTGGGTCAGATAGAAACACTTGCTCGTGGGGCCTCAGGCCCTTTGCACTTACACAACTTCTGTCTCTCTAGGCTGGGTTTGTGTGTGATTGCACACCTGTCTCCTCCAGCAGGCTCCTAGAGATTGGGTTCTGTGACTATTAATAGAATACCTCAAATATCTTTAGTGCTTCTTAAATATATATCAAGAGGATTTTTATTTATAACGTGCAAAGGAGACTTGCCTACTCACCCTGTCTTTATTTATTTTTTAAGATTTCATTTATTTATTTGACAGAGAGATCACAAGCAGGCAGAGAGGCAGGCAGAGAGAGAGGGGGAAGCAGGCTCCCAGCTGAGCAGAGCTCAATCCCAGGACCCTGGGATCATGACCTGAACCAAGGGCAGAGGCCCAACCCACTGAGCCACCCAGGTGCCCCTGTCCCTGTCTTTTATTTTTTTTTTTAATTATTATTTTTTAAATTTATTTATTTTTTAATTTTCAGCATAACAGTATTCATTATTTTTTCACCACACCCAGTGCTCCATGCAATCCGTGCCCTCTCTAGTACCCACCACCTGGTACCCCAACCTCCCACCCACCCGCCAATTCAAACCCCTCAGATTGTTTTTCAGAGTCCATAGTCTCTCATGGTTCACCACCCCTTCCAATTTCCCCTAACTCCCTTCTCCTCTCCATCTCCCCATGTCCTCCATGCTATTTGTTATGCTCCACAAATAAGTGAAACCATATGATAACTGACTCTCTCTGCTTGACTTATTTCACTCAGCATAATCTCTTCCAGTCCCGTCCATGTTGCTACAAAAGTTGGGTATTCGTCCTTTCTGATGGAGGCATAATACTCCATAGTGTATATGGACCACAGCTTCCTTATCCATTCGTCTGTTGAAGGGCATCTTGGTTCTTTCCACGGTTTGGCGACTGTGGCCATTGCTGCTATAAATATTGGGGTATAAGTGGCCCTTCTTTTCACTACATCTGTATCTTTGGGGTAAATACCCAGGAGTGCAATTGCAGGGTCATAGGGGAGTTCTGTTTTTAATTTCTTGAGGAATCTCCACACTGTTCTCCAAAGAGGCTGCACCAACTTGCATTCCCACCAACAGTGTAAGAGGATTCCCCTTTCTCCACATCCTCTCCAACACATGTTGTTTCCTGTTTGTTAATTTTTGGCCCTGTCTTTTAAATGCCAGACTTAAACCTGTTGATTGATGCTATGCTATATTGGATTTCTGACCACCGATATGATTTTGTGTAAATGAGAGTATTTTAATTTTTCTCAACTTAAGATTGCTATTAACAGTTAATGAATTGGCAAAGTTCTTGTAAGAAAAAATAAACTCAGGTATTGGCCAAATAAATGTGTTACACAATTTGACCTCAGAATATCTTGGGCCATTTTTCTTTGATGTTAAAAGAGTCTCTTTGCTTGACCCAGGCTACTAACCTCAGTGGGTAAGGAACTCTTCCTGTTTTAAGGCTAAAATCCTTTATTCCAGCTTCTGAATGGTGAACGATCTATCATGTCTTTTGAGGAGGGGGCATCCTCAGAAAACACAGTTTTTCTTCTCAAGGAGGAACCCTCTGCTGCTTTGCTCAGGTCCTTCCTTCCCTGTTCTGGCGGTGGGGCTCCCAGCAAATGCCCTGGGACCCTCCATGGATGGGAAATACTTTTAACCCCTATGCTGGGTTATGTGCCTCCTGTAGACTCCCACTCTGGCCAGGGAAGATCTTTGCCGAAGTCTCAACACCCATGTCTGCTTACCAACGAGCATGTGTGCGTGTCTGTGTGTGTCCGTGTGAGTGTGTGTGATGCATGTTACATACATACAGTAAAATTCCCTTTGCCCGGGACCATGCACCATATGCAATAGATCAATAAATACTTGTGTGTGTGAACAAGAGCCTGGGCTGATGAGAATGTGGGGGTCTGAGTGGGCCCCCTACACGTCCAGGTCCTGATTCCCAGAACATGTGAAAGTCCCCTCTCAGCTGCAGGGGTGATGAGGGTAGGGGTCTTGAGACGGGGCACTGTCTGGACTGTCCAGGCGGGCCCCATGTCATCCCAGCATCCTAACAAAAGGATCACAGTGAGACATCACGGTCAGGTGCGGTCACGTGCTGATGGAAATGTGAGGACCTGGTGGCATGAGGAAGGGGTCACAAGACGAGCTGTGGAGGTGCCAGTGGAATTCCCCCCTTGCAGTCTCCAGAAGGAGTGGGGCCTTACCAACAGTTTGCTTTTAACCCAGTAAAGCTCATCTCTGACTGCCCTCCAGCACCGTGAGAGGTCGAAGCTGTGTTGCTTTAAACCTCTGCTTCCACTGTCTTGGTTATGGCGACGGTGGTCGGACGGGAGCACAGGCAGGGAACTGCGCCTATGGTGCTCAGACTTTTTACTCCCCAGGCCCCTCTCCTGGACGTACTGATCGCTCCATCCTTCATGGTCTCTCCATCTACCTTCCTCTGTCAGGACTGACTCGGGGAGCACTGCTCAGTCCCCTGTCTCTTCTGAGCTCTCCAAAAACACCCTCTCCACCAGGTTCCCCATAAACTGTAATAAATGTTTGTGGGATTGTCCTAATCTAGAAATAATTTATTTCTTTTGTATCCTCTCTTGTTGAGAGTCATGGTCATGGCATCTCCCACGCCATCCTGCATAGAGAACTGTGAGCATGGCAGGCCTGGGACCGCTACCCCGCAAAGGAATTCTTACAAGGTTGGTCCTTGGCCGGAGGCGGGAACGTGAATTTCGGGAGGGTCTGCACCATTCCCAGAAAGGAGAAGAGTGACTCCCGAACCCAGGCTGCCTGTGCAATGTGGTTTATGCTGAACAGGTTTCTCCTTCTGGGCGTCTACAGCTTGCAGAGTGTCCATACCCCCAGCTCCCGGGGGGAACTGAGGGCACAGAGCCTGCCGTGAGCTTCCCTGGTGGACGCTTCACATGTGTTCACACCGCACTGCTGTGGAACGAGGTGCCACCTCCACGTCTCCACTGAGAGAAGAACCTTGAAGCTTCAGCCTGGTTTCCTCAGGATTTTGCCCTGTGTACCCGCCCCCTGTGCTGACTTGGCTTTGGATCCTTTCACTGTAGTAAACCTTAGCCATGGGTCCAACTGTAACCTGGGTCTGATGAGCGCCCCTGGGAATTGTCTCTGGGGCTTCAGCTCCGTCCCCGTTAAGGAGCAAAGTCACTGACGGGGAATGCATTTGGGGCACCGCTACTTACCCTACAGCATAGGCTACGTAGGTGACCTATCCCCTGTACTTCCTCCCTGTACTGTCCAGAGAGTGACGTGTTGTTTACTGATGGAGGGAAAGGCTGCGGCCACTGCGGGGACCGGAGGGGGCACTCAGAACCTCGGCGTGCTCAGCCTCCTTCCGTGGCACCTCGCAGAGTCAACATGAGGAGAACGGTCTGTCTCATCACTACACACCAAGCACGCCATGCATATTCATGTGCCCTCACTTTTGCTTATGCAGTTCTTCTGCCTCAAATGCTTTCCTCTTTTGGCTTCCATCCTCAGCACTACACCAGAACAGAGCTCACGGGCGCCTCACCCTCCTCCCCACGGAGGAACACATGACGAAAAACCCAGAGGCTTCGGCCTGGGTTGTGTTTAGAGCATTTGTTGATCCTCAGCATTAATGGATCGCATTTTCCTGGGGGCTGAGAAGTCATAGGGGGTGAGGCCAGGGCAGAGTCTGGATGTGGGGGAGCGGGAAACCCGCCAGGTCTGCGTGAAGGTAGCTCAGGGGCCTGGGATGAGCAGTCACCTCCTTGAGAAAAATATTTAAAATCATACTGAAGGCATTAAAAGTGTATGAGGCTAAGCCCAGGAATAAAATGTTTGGGCTCATTTTAGACGAAAGGGGACATATTTTTGCATCTGTTCTTTCCAACTCATTATACTATCTCCCACAAGTTCAACAAATTAAAACCTGGCTTGTTTCCATCTCATTAGGGATCAATTTGCATGAATTATAGGTTTGCATTATTCAAGACTTGTGTTTAATTACAAGAATTGGGAAAGAAAAAGAAAAGGAAAAGAACTAATGGAAGAAGTAAACTTCACCCTGAAGTTCTTGATGCCGGGTTCCAATCTGGCTTTATTACCAAAGCACGGAGAGTCCCTCAGGGTTCAAAGCAGCCGAAAGGCAGAGCCGATCCTTGCCGCTGACTGCAGGCTTCTCCCTTCTCCATTTCCTGTCCCATCCACCTCTGGAGGCCTGGGTCGAGCACCTCGTCCTCAGTGGGGAGCAGACTGATAAGCAAGAGCTTATGGATTAAGGGGACTTGAGTCTGACCCCCAGCCGTGCCCCTCTTCTGACGACCCCCACTCTAGATGTTTCCCCGCACGCCACACTTTCTCATCCTCCCCACAAGCTGGAGCATACACACTGTTACTCCCGCCTCATGCGTGGGGACCTGGAAGCTCCACATGTGAAATGATTTCCCCAAAGTCCCCAGGACCCAGGTGGAAACCCTTGTCCATGCGACCGAAGGTGAGCTTTCAGGTGGAGCCACCGGGAGACAGATGGGGGAGCCTCGTTCTTGGGACTACAGTCCCCTTTCCCCTCTTGTTCCCGAGTTGCCCCTGGCTTCCCTCCTGTCCTCTGCGGCCCTATCCCCATTCTCTGCGCCAATGTCACCTTTTTTCTCCCTCCTTTCAGACTTGCCCTTATCAGTAAGGAGAATAAGATAAAGGCTGTCATCTGTCCACTGGTTACCGGCCAGATGGAAGCAGCAACAAGTTAGCAGTGGCAAGTAAGCATTCCCTAGCTTGCTTGCCCTTCAACCTCGAACAAATCAATTATTGCAACTCTCTTAAGCCTCAGAGTTCCCATCTGTACCTTAGCGTCATGAAACCAACTTCACAGGGTTTTTGTAAGCAGCGATGGAAATGATTATCGAAGTAGTTAGCATAGGAACTGCTCAATAAATTACAGTCAGAGCTGATAATTATAGGATTTGAGCTTATCACTCAAACATTACTGGTAAATGGTACTATCACGCCCGTCTTACAGAATGAGAAAAGGAAGCTGAAGTGATCCAGTATCATGCCGTGAGCAGATGGTGGGGCAGAGATACAAGGTCAGGCCCGTGAGGCTTTGCAGCCTCTGCTTTTCCCATTATACTTGCTCCACGGGCTTCTGCACTAGGTTTCTTTTCTTTCTTTCTTTCTTTTTTTTTTTTTTAAGATTTTATTTATTTATTTGACAGACAGAGATCACAAGTAGGCAGAGAGGCAGGCAGAGAGAGAGGCTCTCTGCTCAGCAGGGAGCCTGATGCAGGGCTGGATCCCAGGACCCTGAGATCATGACCTGAGCTGAAGGCAGAGGCTTAACCCACTGAGCCACCCAGGCGCCCCTGCACTAGGTTTCTAACAAGACCCACCTCCTCCTCCTTGTGCTGCAATGTAAACCTGACTTTATCATCCCTTTCCTCTCTGGACACCCTTTGGCATAAGGACTAAGGCTTAAGACTTCATGCCATCTCAACTCTGAATTTGGAACAATGGCATGGTGTGTGTGTACACTTATATAAGTAGACTTAGTCCCACTGAAAGTAAACAAACATCTCCATGGGTCAGAAATCAGGGATTTCCTCCTGTAAATAAGGACTTGCTAGGCCAACTACTGCACACATGGCGATCATGTGTTCAAACTCTGCAGTGGACACTGATGTGGGGGACTCGGGTTTAGTGATCATGGGGGCTCCCGGATCATTCATGAAATAAGGGGCTCATAGTAGGGGGGGCTTTTGCTGTTGGAAAGAGGAAGATAGAAGTTGGGATCAAGGTCTAAGGCCGTGGCCAGAGGATGCTGCTTTCCCAGAGGAGCAGAAATGAAGAGAGGCAGCCCACATGAAGGACTGGGAGGAACACCATCCTGACCCACAGACTGGATCTAGAACATCCCTGTGAGATGACAGTATCCCATGTAGTTGCAATGGGAACCCTAGGAGATCATATAGAGGTAAACTGCTTGGGATAGGTAATATACTTTTACACAAAAATTTCAAAACTCTAAAAAAAAAACAAAACCCCAAAATGAAAGTGTTCTTGTTTGGAAGTAAAATGAGAGGAAATCAAAAAGGAAAAGTTCTATAAAATTATGGAGCATTGTATGACAAAAACAACAGAAAATTAGGAACAGGTGGATAAGGAACTAAAGCCTTTAGAAATTCTAGGGAAAAAAATTCAATTTAATCAAATTAAAAGTCAACAGGTGGGACGACTCTAAAATGGACACAATCAAAGAGACTAAGAACTGGAGGGTGATTGCAACAAACTCACCCAGACCGTGGCTCGTGAGTATAGAATGGCGGGTCATGAAGCAGGTGTTACAGGATTTGGGGGGCAGATTATGGCATCGTATTAAATGCCTCAGACTAGTTCCAGAACTAGAAAGGAGGTGGAGTTTCTTCTAAGAGAAACCATGTCCAAAGTGAAGAGAGGCATTAGTCCTGCTGCGTAGAATACAGAGTCCACACCTAATAACACTGCGGTAAGTCTTGAGGACATCAGGAATAAAGGGAAACTCTTACAGGTCACCGGACAGAGAAGCAAAGATTAGGCACAAAAGAACAACAGTGAGACTTGCTACAGAAACTTTCATTGGCTCTCCTAGACACTAGATGAACATCCTCAAAATGTGAAGGGTAAATAAAGATCAGCCTGGAATATTAAACCCAATCTACATTATCATTCCAAAGTGAGGTGAAATGAAGTTGTTTTCAGATGTACAAAGATGGTTTACCTCAGTCTGACTCTCACTAAAGAACCCAGCTCCTAAAGGATGTGTTTGAGCTGGAAGAGAGATGAATGTATAAATTTGGCTAGGATACAAGTTAAAAGAAGAAGAAAGAGAAAAACCATTAAACTACGTGGGTAAGTCTAATTAAATCTTATCTTTCAAAAAATATAACAACAAGTAAAACTATTAGTTATTTGTTTTTATAGAACAGAGGAAAATGCTGGACAGTGGTAATAACAGGTGCATTAAGGCAGCGGGGTCTGTGGGGTAATTACGACATGCCAGAGTTCTAGCACTTTTCATGTGGGGAGAAAGATGGTGAAAAAAGTGACTTTGAATAACTTCATAAGTAGTTAGAAAAATGTATATATCTAAAAATGTTAACAGTAACCACTAATGGAAGACAAATGGAATAAATAATCTGTGAGAGCAAAGGAAATCTCTATTAACCCCAGAGAAAGCAGGGAAAGAAAAAGCAAACTGGTAAAAATAATCAAATGTTATTGGTAATTATAATAAAAATAAACACATTATGCTTATGTATTAAAAGACAAAGTATATTAGATTTGATAAAGCAAAATTTTAAAAAATGCATCTATGCTGCTTACAAAAGTCACATCTACAACAAAGGCAGCACATATAAATAAGACAAAGAAGTTGAAATTAAAATGATGGGAAATAGTATAAAAAATGAATGTATCTATGCTTTTATCAAGTAATGTGAAAAGGGATGCTTGATGATGATAAAAGGAATAACTTGTCAAAATACAATAATGAATGAGTATGTACATAATAACACAGTCTCCAAATACATATGGCACACTAAGAGTCAAGGCTTTACTATGGCCCACATTATCCTCTGTGCTCTGGGTAGCTAGAACTTGTCCAGTTTATGTCTTCATGCATGCTGTATACTCCATACACATAAATGCTTGAACACATCAGGCAGATGTTTCTGCCCGTCCCTTAGTGTTCTAGGCTTCTAAACTGCCCGGTTACCAACAATGCTCAAATCACGTCCTTTGTGGGAAACTTCCTTTAGCCAAAGAACTCTCTCCTCTAAGTAAAAACTTGTTTAGAAGTTGATTTTTTTAAATGGACAATTATGGACTTGCCCATTTTGGGCAGGAGAGAGATTGACCCCAGGTCTCTGGCACTTTAAGTTGCCTGGGAAGTTCCTCCTGGGCAGGATTGTCCAGAGCCAAACAAAGAACTATTGCTCTAGTTCACATCTCTTACTCCACTCATGGTGAAACCAAGACCCTTAGAGGGAAAGTGAATTTCCCAAGTTTACATGATGATGTAGATACCAACATGAGGATTACAACTCCCATTTCTTGTGGCTCAAGGTTCTTTCCTGCCTGCTGTTCTGAACCCAGCCTTTGGAGAATGTGGAATGTAGATATTTATAAATGGAAAAGTCCTTGAGCTTCATCTCAGCCAGACCCTCATTCTGGACCCACTAAGTCCTGAGAAAGGGATCCTCATACCACCCATCACTTAGTTGTAATCAATGATTGCCATTGGTTTTGATCTGAAACTTCACCACCTTCAAGTCTGTATAACCTTGTTTACATACCGAAGGGCAAAGTGACCTTTGCTGTATATTCCTCCTTCCTTTATTGTTTCAAGACATCCATTATTTTCAACACAAACTAATATATTTTCATTGTAAGAAATCAAGAATGAAGACTTGGAGCAAAAGTTCCTCTTTATAGCTTATCTCCAAAATAATTCTCCAACCCAAAGGCAAATGCTATTAATTTTTTGTATACTCTCCAAACATCGCCGTCTGTGTTTATGAATACCCTACACATCTTACAAACACCCATGCACACACAAATGGACTTTTCATACAAATGTAATGTTGATGTCTGCTGAATGTGAACCCCAAATTCATATTTTGAGGTCCTAACCCCCAATATGTTGGAGCGTGGCTGACTGCATTTGGAGACAGGACCTTCAAAGAGATGATTAAGTTATAGTGTGAACATTAGCGTAGGCCCTGAACATTAGCGTGGCCCCTATTCTTACAAGAAGAGGAAATTTAGATACAGGTCCACAGCAGAGGGAAGACCATTTGAAGACATGGGGAGAAGACATCCATCCATAAGCCAAGAAAAGCAGCCACAGAAAGGAGTTGGCCTTGCCAACAGCTTGATCTTGGATTTGTAGCCTCCAGACCATGAGACAATAACTTCTGTTGTGTGAGCTGCCTGTCCTGTGGCAGCCTAAGCTGACTAAGACACTGGGTTTGAGTTATCCTGCCTTTTTCTTTTTAAAACAATATTTTATTTCTTTATTTGACAGAGGGATAGAAAGCATAAGTAGGCAGAGCGAGAGGGAGAAGAAGGCTCTCCATTGAGCAGAGAGCCCAATGCGGAGCTCCATCCCAGGACCCTGGGATTACAACCTGAGCCAAAGGGAGCTGTTTAACCAACCAAGCCACCCAGGTGCCCTTATGTTGGCTTTTTCAACACAAGACAAGTTACTAAGCTTGAGTTTCCCCATCTGTAAAATGGAGCGTTGATACCTACTTCTTGAGTTTTTGTGAAGTCTTAAACCAGACATTGGCGAGTTCCTTGCATGTTGGAAGTATACGGTCTAGCTGTGAACTCTTCCCCCGCGCCACCCCGAGCAAAACTTATCCCTCCCATCAGACGTTAAGCCTCCTGAACACAAGGAATGTGTACGAAGATGCTTTTACATCCCTTAGTAGGGACATCAAACACTAACCTGCATTTCCAGATTTTTCCTTCTAGTACCTAACTGCACACCATGGCACTGTTATTTACACTCCTCCTTAATATGCTGGTTCCTGAAAAATCATTACAAGAACTCTCTTTCTATGTAACCCCCAGCTTTCTTGCCCTTTCTTTTTCTGCAGTACTCTCTTGTAAAAGACCCAAACCTGTAAAAGAGTTTTTCCCTACTCTGTCCTTGCATAAATACAGCAGGAGGAACCCAGAACACCATGGTCTTACTTAAATTTGTGACTGAGTCTCTGTGGTGTGATCCTTTGTGCAATACCATGATGGTCCCCCCTTCCCTGGTCCTGTCTCCCCAACTTGGGACAATGGCATGCCGTGCTTCTCTCTTCAGACCTCCAACACTCCCTCTACCCCATCTTCACTCTCAGGTGATGGCCTTGCTTCTTGTTCAAAAAATAGAAGTGATAAGAAAAGAAACTCCACACGTTTCTGCTCCCACACGTCCCCACCTGTCAGCGTCTGTACCTGCACTTCCTGCCTTCTCTACCAGTACTGTAGATAAACTCCTTAAGAAACATTTGGGAGCCAGCCCCTTTCCCCCCCCACAGGGAGGTACCTGCTCTCTCCTCCTCAAGGACATGGCAGCAGTAACTTTCCACTCCTTTTTGCAGTGTCAATTTCTCCCTGTACCAAGTCATTTTCATGCACACGGAAGCATGCAGTTACTTCTCCCATCTTAAAAACCTAGCATTGGTTTCACTTTTGCTTCCCTGCTCTGCTCCATTTTCTGTGACTGTTTACAGCAGAACTCCCTAAAATAGTTGTGTACTCTTGCTTTTCCAAGTTCTTCCCCTTTTCTTCTCTCTTACACTCCAACCACCCCGTTGTCACCACCTGCTAAAGACTTCGCTTTTGAGAACATCAGCACTTGTTTGGACTGTGAGATCTTGTGGCCATGTTTGCAGTCCAGAGTTTAGTGAAATGATGGGAAACACTTGATGGAGGTGACATCACTTTATTCCAGGACAACACATACATTAGTCAGGGTCTTGGCAGATGCTGATGAAATGCTCATCAGGGATTTTTAAAGAAACATTTTAATGAATGGACTTTTTGGAGACATGTGACAGGGTAAAGGGATATAGATTCACCTGGAGAATAACCATTCCAGGAAGCTGTCAGCAGGCCTACACCCCACAGGGCAGAAGGTGGAAATGTTGTTAACAGCACCTGGTTGAGAGTTGGGGCCACGGGGAGATAGACACAGCGCTCGCTCATAGAGGGATGCAGTAGCCCCCAGAACTGCTTTGAGGAAGGATGGCATGGGAGGAATGAGTACCTCTTCATCTCTCCCAGCACCCTCTGATGTCCTGACAGTGACTCCCACTGGCTAAGTCTAAAGGGAAGCCAGAGGGCAAGGAAGCCCATGAGATGCATCAAGTAGATAACAGCCTTCCAGGGCACATAACATCTGGAGAAGATAAAGAATGGCAAAGGCTGGTGGTAGCAATCAGAGAACTAGGCAACACACTAAACGTTCTCACTTCTTTTGTCATTGACCGCCCCTTCTCCATCTTCTTTGCTGGGTCTCCCCCACCCAAGAGTTGGACCTCCCCATGATTCAGTGCTCAGACCTCTTCTCTTCCGTCTCCATGTTTCCTCCATGACCTTTTCCAATTTGACAGCATCTAATAACATCTACCTTTTAACAGCCCTACACTTACATCCCAAATGGATCTTCTTGCAGAAACCCACCCTGGTATATTCAACCACTTGCCTGACATTTGTCCTTGAGTGTTTACTAGGCACCTCCTATTAAACATATCCAAAATTAAACTCCTGAGCAGCACCCCAAATTCTGTTCCTACAATTGTCTTCCCCATCTCAGTTAATGGCAACATGATCTTTCTAGTGGCTAGGTCAACAGTCTTGGCACCGTTCAGGGTGAAGTTTTTAATCCCACACCAAAAATATCCAATGTGTCAGCTCCTTGACTGCTAAGACCGTTGGCCAAGCACCATTACCGGTTGCATGGGTTACTGCAGTAGCCTCTGTGGGGGCTGCTCTGGGTGTGTAGCCAAGACCTCTGACCCCTTGGAATTGAACCTACATTTCCAGCTGCTGGAAGAGTTGGTGGCTAAAGGCTCTCAGGGATCCCTCTCTGGGAAGTGTTCTCCATGAGTGAGAACTGCTCACTCCCAGTCACATCTTCACTGTGGAGTCAGCATGCATCCCGTGATCAGCCACTGTTGGGCAGGAAGCCATAGCCGTCTCATGCTGTGGTTGGGTAACACTCAAGGGCCATCCCTGCTTCCCAGTGACACGGATCAGATGAGCTTTGTTTGCTCCTGCCCCTCTGTTCAAATGCTCCTTCTGCCAAACCCTACTTTCTCCCCTCCCTGTGCATCCCTCCCCTCAAACGTAATCCCTGGTATACTTTCTTCATGCAAGTTTCCATCTTGAAGTCCAGTAGGGAAACATATCTAAGGCAACCTCCTCTGTGACTTCCTGCTATCATTCTCACCTGCCTATAGTGTATCCCTAAACACTGCAGCGAGAGTGCCCTTTCAGGGCACCTGAGTGGCTCAGTGGGTTAAGCCTCTGTCTTCAGCTCAGGTCATGATCTCAGGGTCCTGGGATTGAATCCCGCATCTGGCTCTCTGCTCAGGGGAGAGCCTGTTCCCGCCTCTCTTTGCCTGCCTCTCTGCCTACTTGTGATTCCTCTCTCTGTCTGTCAAATAAATAAATAAAATCTTAAAAAAAAAAAAAAGAGTGTCCTTTTAGAGCTCAGGTAGACACTATGTAAGAAAGTAGGGCAGTTCCTCAAAACACAACAACAAATAAATCCCAAAAAAACAAAAAAACAAAAAGCATAATCATATACAGCAATTCCATTTCTGGATCTATACCCAAAAGAATTGAAAGCAGCATCTTTTTTTTTTTTTTTTTTTTTTTTTTTAAAGATTGGCGAGAGGAGCAGGGCAAGACAAGGAGGGGAGGGGAGAGAGGGAGAGAGAATCTTAAGCAGGCTCTATGCCCGGGGCTGAGCCCGATGCAGGGCTTGATTCCACAACTCTGAGATCATGACCTGAGCTTAAATCAAAAGTCAGACGCTCAGCTGACCCAAGCAACCTTGAAAGCAGAGTCTTGAAGAGACACTTACACACCCGTGTCCACAGCAGCATTATTCACAACAGCTGAAAGGTAGAACCAACCTAAGTGTCCATTTATAGATTAATAAACAAAATATGGTTTATCCATACGATGGAAAATATCTCAGTCTTAAAAAGGGATCATATTCTGACTCATACTACAATAAGGACAAACCTTGAGGACATTATGCTTTGTAGAATAAGCCAGTCGGGGAAAACGCAAAGACTGAATGATTCCACGAGAGCGAGGCACCTGCTGTAGTCAAACTGGTAGAGGCAGAAAGTGGAATGGGGTTGCCAGGGGCTGGGGGAGGGGAACATGGGGAGTTGTTTCATAGTCACAGAGTTTTAGTTCTGCAGGATGAAATGCCTTCTGGAGATGAGTTGCACAACCGCATGAACGTACTTCACCACGTCACCATACTGCACACTGACAAGTGGTTACCAAGGCAAAGTTTATGCTATGTGTATTTTACCACAATTAAAAAAAACATGAAAACACCATAGAAATACCTAAGTTGGATTATGTCATCCCTGCTCAAAACGTTTTACCGATTCCTCCTTTCATTCAGAGCATGACCGAAGTCCTTATAGCCAAGACCCTTGGTGATCTGGCTCCATTCACCTGGACGCTGGTGTCCTCCTCGACCTCGTGGGCCTCCATGAAGGCCGTTCAACATGGCTGGCCTGCGGCTGCTGCTTCTGCACACTGCCCTTCCCTTCCCTCTGCGTGGCTCCCCTCCTCACCTGCTTCAAACCCATGCTCAAGTTCACCTTTTCATCCGTGTGGGCGTTCCTTCTCTATTTGATTACAGCTGGCCCTTCCCCGGCACTCCCTGACCCCATCTCCTACTTTGCTCACCTCGTAAACCTGAGGATTTTCTCCTACACGTTAACACTTACTCTCTGTGAGTATTACAGGTCAGCTCTGCCCCTCTAGAACGTCCTCTGGAAGGACAGCCGTGTTGGCCGCCTCTGCCATGGCTATATCACCAGTGCTGCAAACGTAACCAGCATGTAGCAGGGAGTCAACAAATACGTGTAGAATGAGCGGGATAGGACTGGCCAACGTATTTTGTTAACGCAATACAATTTGTTTGGCCCTCCTCCATATTTCGGATAGTTAAGGAGGAATTTCTAAAAACACAATAGTGTTTGGAATATGTTTTTCTTTCATGGATTCAGTTTCAGGAAGGGTTGAATAAACGAGTCGTTGATGTTCAAGAGGGAATGATCCCGAGGATGGAGACCTCTGCGCCCAGGGTGAAGACGCGCTTTGATAATGCTTCATGGGATTGAAAGAACACAGCTCGCAATGTTTTTGTCCCACTTTTGGATGCATTTAGGCTAAGTTCCTGGAAAGGGAGATGTCCTAGTTAGAAAGGCATGAGTGATGTATCTAGCAACATGGCAAGGTTTCCAAAATGAGTGATCCAAGTAGGTCCCCATGAGGTAGAGCGAAGGGAATTGGTGGCAGGGACGGAGAGCTTCCCCACTCACCCCTGGGCCTTTGCAGTACATAAATCTACTCTTACCCTTTTATTCGGCAAATACGAGCACACAGCGGACGACTGCTAATTAGGAACCATTCCAGTCACGCCTTTAAGACTGGAATTCAGTAAAAGGACCCACTGAAGATAGCCCCATGGTTTCAGCTCATTATATATTTTCTAAGCTGTAGGGCTGAGGGAGCAAGGAAGATGAATTATTTATTTTAACTTCAAATTATTGGACCATTTATTAAAATAACTGTAAAGTCATGATCCATTATGCATTCCGGTTTATTGCAAGCAAAGGTATTAATTGCTTTTCCTGGATTCAGGGAACTTCTCCTCTGTTGGCTCCAGCGTTCACCCCACGGTTCTGCAGTGAAACATCTGCACTGAGGCTTCCGCCGGCCGACCCACGCGAACAAGACCGCCATTTGCTGAAGTGGGCTACCTTCGGAGTGTGAAGCTTTTCAAGTGTGTTGAGTGACAAAATATCACAGTTTCATAATTTGCCCCAAATTTGCCCCTCTATAATTTTTCCTCAAACTCAGATAAAAGAGAAATTAATCTTTTCTTTTTTTCTCGTTTTTACTCATGAGGACATCCAGTTTCATTTATCAGCGTTTCAGACCATTCTGTTGTAGTCAATAAGATGATGAACGAATCCATCACACCCCAAAGCTTCCTTGCGTGTCCCCGAGTGAGCTCTCCTTACATTCCGCCTCATTGGCTCAGGTTCCCAGGCAACCACCAAACTGCTCTGTCATTAGAGAGTAGCGCGTTTTGAGAATGGACTCCCACAGCATGCGCTTCTTTCCTTGGGCTTTCTTCATTCAGTAGAACTACTCTGAGATTCCTGCACATTGTCCGACGTCCCGACGGCCTATTTCTCTTTGTTCTAAGTGGTATTACACTGTATGGACCTACCGAAGTGAGTCTATCCGTTCGTCTGTGGGTGGACATTTGGACTGTTTCTCAGTGTTGGTCTACTACAAACAAGGTGGTTAGGGCATCTGTGTACGAGTCTTGGTGTGGACATAAGCCTCCATTTACTTGGGGCAGTGACCTGTGAGTATGATGGCTGGATCCTAAGGCAGGTGAATGTGGATCTTTTAAAGAAACCTCCAGACCGTCTTCTACAATGATCACACCATTTACGTTCTCACCTCCTGCTTCACTGCCCAGTAGAGGTACACGTGTACCTCAGCCTCTCTGATGACACTCAGGTTGGGGTCTCAGACTTCTTGCAGGGTGGCGTTGGGAGCTCTGGCATCAACGGTCTCCACTGACCACAGAAGAGAAGCCTGTGCCTTGTTGCAGGCAGGAAGGCTGTGCCTCCCTACTTGGCCTTCTCTGAGCCACCACGAGAAGGAGGGCAGATCATTAGTGCCTCCAAGGGACAGAAGAGATCCAGCCCTATAAGTTGGTGTGGGCGTGGGTGGGGCCCCAGTGTTTTTTCCTATGGCATTTGCACAGAGCCAAGTGGTTATTGTTTAGAGGTTTTTGGCTGGGCTGCTTCTCTGCTGTCCCTTCAGCTAGAGAGAAAAGACTTTCACTGGGGCCATTTTGGCTATAGCCATTGGTGTGTTTGACTTGCCTTTTTTTTTGGCTCCAAGTCTGGGACAACTGAGGCAAAAAGAAAACCCAGGGAACTTACCACCCCTTGAATTCTTGGTTTCTGAGTTTTCTGGGTGTTCTGTTTTCTTGCCTCTACTACTTAGAATCTTGCTAACATATAAGGTCCAAGATCTTCAGGTGTCCTAGGCAGAAGGATAGGGTAAAGCACATATTCTCCATCTGCCTGAAAGTGTAAGACCCCAGAGTGCTACTTCATACCCTCATGGTTTTAAGTTATAAGTTTTGATGTTTTCTTACTAGTATATAGAAATGTAATAGTTAAATACTGATCAGGTATCCTATAACCTCAGTACACATATATTAATTCTCAGGTTGAAAAAGCAATCCTGGGGCATCGGGGTGGCTCAGTCGTGCTGAGTGTCTGCCTTTGGCTTGGGTCATGATCCCACTGGGATCGGCCCCACATCAGGCTCCCTGCTCGGCAGGAAGCCTGCTTCTCTGAACTCTCCCACTCCCCCTGCTCATGTTCCCTCTCTTGCTGTGTCTCTCTCTGTCAAATACATGAATAAAAAATCTTTAAAAAAAGAAAAAGAAAGAAAAAGCACTCCTATATTTGTGGTTCATTGAATGTTTTCATCATGAAAGAGTGCTGGGTTTTGTGTGATGCTTTTCTTGTATCTGTTGAGGTGATCACACGGTTTTTGTCCTTTGTTCTATTAATATGGTATTTTGTATGTTGAATCTTGTATTTGGGAGATAAATCCTATTTGGTCATGCTCTGTAATCATTTTTATATGTTGGTGGACTCAGTTGGACAGTTTGCTAGGATTTTGCAATTATATTCATAAAAGATATTGTCTATTGTTTTCTCGTCATGTCGTTTGATTTTCGTATTCAGACAAAACTGGCTTCATAGAACGACATGGGGAGTGTTCTTTCTTCAATTTTTTGGTAAGAGTTTAGGAAGAGTTGGTTTTCCCTCTGAAATGATTGGTAGCATTCACCAAGAAAGCGGTCTTGTCCTGGCTTCTCTCGGTTGGGAGTTTCTGATGCCTGATATAGTCTCTTGTTCTGGGCCTGTTCTGATTTCTGTCTGCTGGAGTCAGTTGTAGAAACGTGTCCATTGAGAACTTAGAACGTCTTTTTGGAAATTTGTCCTTCTCATGTGGGATGGTCCACGTGTTAGCAGAAACCTTTCATAGTATTTCCTGATCACCTTTATTTCTCTCAAGCCCACGGCGACACCCCCGCTTCTCTCCTGATTCCAGTTATTTGAGTCTCCCGGATTTTCCTGGATGTACATGAAAGCCGGTCAATGTCGTTGATCTTTTCAAAGAGCCAGGCCTTGGTTTTCTGTCATTTTTGTATTCTGCATTTCCTTTATTTCTGCTCTAATCTTGTCTCCTCCCTTCTTCTGGGTTCGGGCTTAGTCTTCTCTTTCTTTGCGTTGTTAGGTGGGAAGTTAGCTTGTGCTTGAGATCTCTCCTCGTAAAGACAGCAGTGACGGGAATAAATTCCCCCCAAGCACTCTTCGGTTGAGTCCTATAAGCTTTGGTACGTTGTTGTTTTTCTTTTCATTTGTCTCCAGGTATTTCCTAATTTCCCTCGGGATCTTTTTGGACACATTGGTCACTTGGGCTTGTATTGTTTAATTTCCACATGTTTGTGAAATTTCCCAAATTTCCTTCCGTAACTGATTTCTAACTACATACTGTTGTGGCCAGAACACCTACTTGGCACGATTTCACTTCTTCTAAATTTATTCAGCTTTGCTTTGTGGTCTGAATAGGGCCTATCTTGGACAGCAGGCCCTGGAGAGGATGGTGCTCTCTGCTGCGGGTGGAGGGAATGCTCGACAGATGCCAGTAGGTCTGGCTCTGGTCTATTGCCTCGAGCCTTCTCTTCTCTCATTGATCTTCTGTCTAGCTGTTCTGTACATCACTGGAAGTCTGCTATTAAAATAGTCAATGCTTCTTGTTGGATTGCCAAGTTCTACCTTATATTCCGTCCATTTTTCTTGTCTTTTTTTTTTTTTTTTTTTTTGGTTTGTATTGGTCCTTGTCCGACTCTCCAGTCTTAATGAGATTTTTCTAGAGATGAGGCTCCTAACTATCCACTTTTAACATGTTCACTGAAGTCTGAGAACCTAGTTCAAGTGAAAAACCTCATTTCAGATGTTGACTGGAACGCAGAGAAGGGAGGGGACTTCCAGGCTGACCGTTAATCCTGGGCTCTCCCGGGGACCTGCATCAGCGGCGAGTCAGTCAGGCGAGGGCTCTGCCCTGACCTTGAGAGGATGACCAAACTCCCTGCCACAGCAGCGGAAACAGAGAAGAATCATAATGGAGACACAACAAAACCACAAGAAAACAATAAAACTCAAAATGACAACACGAACATGATGCAGGACGGTATTTGGCAGAAACGAAGTGTCTGGTTGTAGCGTGGAGGACGGTGGCCGCGACTGGACCCCGTCTGATGGCTTGCGTGTTCTTACTTCTCATTGCTATACGGACACTGAACTTCCCTCACATCTCATTCCGAACGACTGAAAAACTTGATATGGGACAGCTCGCTATACTATCATTTTCTTTAACTTGTCCGGACACAAACACATCATTGACGTGTCAATCTCTTTTATTCTTCTCTCGTTAGCCTGAGACAATTCAGGCAGTATTACTAGCCTCCTGGTGCCAATAAGGTCATAAACAAAAATGATTATGCCTTGATGATAGGTTCTAGCAGAATAGATATTTCAAATGTAAGCCTGCATTCCCATAGTGTTTAAAGATTTTATTTATTTATTTGGCAGACACAGATCTCAAATAGGCAGAGAGGCAGGCAGAGAGAGAAGGGGAAGCAGGCGCCCCACAGAGCAGAGAGCCCAATGAGGGGCTTGATCCCAGGACCCTGAGATCGTGACCTGAGCCAAAGGCAGAGGCTTAACCCACTGAGCCACCCAGGTGCCCCTCTCCCATAGTATTTAATAAGAAGAAGCTAATCTTAAATATATTCATCCGATCCATTCTGAAATCAAAACAGAAGAACGTAGCTGAGCCAAGAGGTCTTAACAACAAATGGATAAATGAAAATATAGTTGATTTACTAATTGTTTTTCCCTCTGGAAAGTCCACATCATAAAATAAGTTTGTTTCACATGTTTAAAGGCCAGAATGGCTTTTTTGGGTGTGTGTCCATTTTCTTTCCTTATTTTTTAAAATTTAAATTCCATTAGCCAACGTATCGTACATCATTAGTTTTTGACACAGTGTTCATTGATTCATTAGGTGCAGAATGGTTTTGATGAACATTTGCTATGTACACATCATCCCCCAATGCAGCGGATTAACAGGACGTCTTCTGTTGACTTTATGAGTCCATTGGTCAGTAACTCCCCCTGCTCAGGCGGGCGGTTCTGCTTATCTAGCCAGGCTTAGCTGATCTTGGCTGGGGCTTGTGAATCTCTTCGGCATCCAGAAGCTCAGCTAAGGCCTCAGAGTCCTCCTCCACATAGAGTCCCATCCTCTCGCCAAGGAAACCAGGCCCATTACTGTCCCCAAGTTTGGGAGGACCCTTGCATCTCCTCCGGGGGCCCAGGCTCCAGATAACATGACATTACAGCATTGGACTGACCAAAGCAAGCCAGAAGGTGGGAACACAGCCTTCAGCCTTGATGGGAGAGCTGTGAAGAAGTGTGACTTTTTTTCTCCCCGGTCTACTACAGAGGTCTGCATGAGACGTCTGAACGGTTCTAAGTTCCAGCATGATTTATACATGTACGTTTTGAATTCTAGATTCTGGACAACGATCGTAAAGATCAGAGTTGACAAACATCGGCCACGGGTCAACTAAGCACGCTGCCTGTTTTTGTCAAGTACGGGCGTATCCGAACACAGACCTCAACTTCTCTCGTCCATCGCGGCTTTCACGCTAAAGCAGCAGAGGTCACTTGTCGAGCCTGCGATGGGGTGCCTCCCCCCCACACACAGTCTAAACATTTATTATCAGACCCTTGATGGAAATAAAAGGCTGACCCCTGTTCAAAGCCATCCTGCGATATTAGGGCCTCGTGCACATTTTTTGCTCCTGACTCATTGGCACCAAGCGGCCGTCAGACGGCATCCCACACTATTTAAACTATTTCTGGTTTATTCTAGTTTCTATGTGGAAGGGTAAGTCCTGCCCAGTATTCCTTTTCAGAGCGATGCTGGCTAGTATCCCGTGTTTGCCTACTTCCAGATTTGTGAGATGCCCCAATATCACACTAAGATTTAGCTTGGAGTTGCACAAAGCTAAGTCGGTTGGAAAAGAATGAATCGCCGTACGACACTGAGAGGGCCTACCTGGGAAGAAGTACACTTCTCCCCTCAAGTGTGCTGTAGGCCCATCGAGAAACCCTTGTCGGATTTTAGTGTGTGGGGATGTTTCTTTTAGTTTTCACGACTTTGTTTGTTTTCAGAGAAGTTGTGTTAATTTATTTTAAGCTTGTTGAGGTAGTTTATCCTTTTTATTGCTCTTATGAGAGAAAAATGTTTTAATGTACTTAATAGTGAATGTTCAGGCTCATTAGAAGAAACCATTAAGAAGCCCTTAATGGGGTAATTTAATTAAAGCCAGTTCTCTGAGGCTCTTCAATGCAGCCCTGTATAGTTGTCTTTGCATATCTGCATGCCTTTGAAAGTCGAAAGCTATATACCTCTTAAAAGTATTTACAAACGCACATTTTCCACGGGTCTTGGCATCAAACAGCCGCGATGAATGCCATCTCCCCAAACAGCTGCCCAGACCTCAGGCAGCCCTCTCCTTCCTGCCCCGCGCTGTCAGCCATTCTCGGTGTATCCTGACGGCCAGGGCCGCACCTTCTGGTCTTTTTCCTGCAGCCTCTCAAAATCCTTCAGTGACTTTTACGGAAACCCTGTGGCCACTGGTCCCTGTTTGGGCTCCAACTTGGCAGGGATCTCGATGTGGCCTTGACAATGATTTAGGATGACTGGAACCTTGGGGTGGAGGGGACGGCAGCCAGGGAAAGGGAGAGACGGGGAGGGTACCACATGTCCCTCCCCACTGCTCTCGCAGGCCGGCCGGAGCCAGCGTCCCCAGGAGCTCCAGCTCCCCGTCGCAAGCTTCCCCGTCCGCACGGCGTGCTGGGGCGTACAGTAGGGACGGAGCTTCCCACTGGACTCTTCCTTCCTCGCAGCTTTGCTTGGAGACAAGATGCCGTCTCTGGGTTCCTCTCAGGTATGCTCATTTCCATTTAGCAGATGGTGGTTTCCACTTCGCTGCTTTGTGCATTGGCAGCCCGAGTCCATGCTTGGGCCACTCCCCGTGTGTCTTTGGCTCAGGAAGAAGGCAAACTGTTGGAGGATAATTTCCTGTGCCTATGAACTGGTGAAGACGCCAAGTTATAGTCATTCCAAATCATGCTTGTCCATTTTTAAAGGATGGTTTTACTAATTGGACCAGGCAACTCTGTTAACCTAATTTTAGTGTAATAAGGAAGGAAATTAGAATTATTTTCATATAAAGATGGTTTTCATGATATTGTTTCTTTTTTTTTTTTTAAGATCTTATTCATTTATTTGAGAGAGAGAGAGAGCGAGCACGAGTGGGGTGAGGGGCAGAGGGAGAAGCAGACTCCCCACTGAGCAGGGATCCGGATGCAGGATTCCATCCTGAGTCTCCGGGATCATGACCTCAGCTGAAGGCAGATGCCCAACCAACTGAGCCACCCAGGTGCCCCTAGTTGCTCTGTCTTGAGAAAGTGCACTATGGAGGCGCTTGTCCTCTAACAGAACTTGAAGGACATTCTGAGGATGCAAAGAATGACCTCTCCCACGCTGCTCCAATGACAAGACTGTAAAGAACCGAATGAATATTCTAAAACAACACTTGGTTTCCACGTGAAGAAGACTTATTTTTCCAAACTCAGATGCTCAGAAATGGCAATGGCTCATTTGAAAGGGAGTGAGCTCACCGGCTGTGGAGGTATTTAAGCAGGGAATAAGAGGCTTGCTGAGAGAATAATTTGCTTGGGATTCCCTGTTGTTATCTCCTAGTGTTGAGCATGGAATTTTGCATTAAGACACAGTGCAGAAGGGCAGAACTAACACAGGAGCTGTGCAGTCAGACTCACCTGGTTAAAATCTTCCATCATTTACGTTGGGGCCAGTCACTTTAATCTCACCAAGGCGTGGGCTCCCCTTCTGTAAAATAGAGGTCCTCCAGATGTCGCTTCTCCACGTCTGTTTGTGCTGCCAGAACAAAATACCAAAGAGTGGGTTGCTTACACAACAGAAATTAATTTTCTCATAATTCTGGAAGCTAGGAGTCCAAGACCAAGGTATCAGCAGAGCTGACTTCCTCCGAAACCACTCTCCTTGAGTTAGAGATGCTGACTTCTCCCGGTGTCCTCCACACGGCCTCTCCTCACTGTGTCCCGATCACCTCCTCTTAGGACACGGGTTAGATTGGGTCAGGGCCCCCTCCACTCGCCTCACCTCTTTCCAAATACAGTCACCTTTGGAGGGCTTGGGGGTTAGGGCTTCAACACATGGATTTTAGGGGGACACGATTCGGCCCATGACATGTGCTATTGTCGGTTATTTTCTGTCCACGTGCACAGTCCTGGTGTCGCATTACTGACCGGGATACGGAACTAGGTGCGTATCCCGTTAAATTCAAATAATCCACCTGCCCCAAAAGGTGAAGATTTCATAGGATAGAAGAGGGCTTTCAGGCTACACCCCCTCCCCCACAGCACGCAACTTAAGATCATGAGCCTCCTTTTCTCCTTGTAAACCAGGGGAACACAAGCTGGCCATTCCGCCGTCGAGACCAGCGTCCCCTCCCTGCACGAACTCCCACCTTTGAACGCGGGAGGGTGTAAAGACCAGTCTCTCTTGGATGGCAGACGTCACCTTAGAAGTTTTAGCCGCTGCTCGCAGCCTGCGGTCGGGGCCCCATGGAAGGAGCGTTTCCTTCTAGCACCGGTGCCTCTTCTGGGACTGCTGAGCTGTTGTGCTTTTCCCCTGTTCTCCCCCACCTGCCGCCGCAGGAGCAGCTTCCACACCGTTCTTTCTCTGCAGGTCCCATCACCGAAGGCGCCCCTTGCATTAGGCAGAGAGGAGCATGTCTCCCATACTCGCCGCGCCCACCCTCCTGTGCTCTGCAAACAAAGGGGCCGTGTCTCAGCAGCGCGCCCCCTTCTTAGAAGGCAATTTCCAGGGATCTTCGGAGACTCCTTGGCTGTCCTCCCGTCCCCTCCCAGGAGGCTTGGATTTCTCCTGATCACACACAGTGCTGCACGCTCTTACCGCCAGGGATTCTGCTGAAGGAACTTCTCCATCTCCGATCAGCAGGCTTGTCACTGTGCGTGTCTCAGGTGGGCAGAGGGAGGTGCCGGCGCCTGAACCGTGCTCCTACAGGCTTTTGTTGTTGTTGTTGTTGTTGTTGTTTTAAATGAATGTATGAATAGATGAACACCATAAAAGAAATCCAAGGATTCAAACGGGTACTGTGCTCTGTGAGCGGGCCCTGAGATTCCTTTGATGTTCTTTTCTCAAAGGGTTGTAGGATTCACAACTGCTAATTCCCACTTGCTTTCTTCCCCTTTCTCCGAGTCCTAAATAGCGAGCCTTTACCGAATGCTCGCTCTGGGCCAGACGCTGCTCCAAGGGCTTTGGTTCTGTTGACTCATGAATGCTCCCAGATACCCTGTGAGGAGACACTCTTCCTATTGTCCCTTTTATTAGGGGGAAACTGAGGCAAAGAGCGGTTCTTCACCCATCCCGGGTCACGCAGCTGGTTAGTTAGAGGCACAACTGGTTCACATTCAGGACTTCCAGGTCTAGAGCCTACAGGGGAAGCCCCACCCCCTTCTTCCAACAATAGTGTGTAGCCAAGAGGAAGCAAGGCCATGGGGGAACTGATCATAGGTGGGAGCCGGTTGGTAGTGCCGTCTACAGACGCAGGGAGCCCAAAAAGCACCTTTTGGTTCCTTAGTCCAGCCTCCCACTGACCACTTGCCTCTTTGCTCAGCACGTCTCTGCAGACCGTGCCCACTCAAACATCCTGCATTCCCTCCAGCTGACCGCGGGACACGACGTGCGGCTCCAAGCCTCAGCTCCCCATCTCATCGTTCATACGGCCAGACGAATGCCTGGCTAAGAGTCATGGTGAGATCGCGGAGTAAAGCTATTAGCACAACGTCCAGAATACATTATGTGCGTGATAACCGTTCGCTGTGGTTAGCATCATCATCCGCAACGTGTGGCCGGCGCGTCTCAGTCAACAAGAGCATCCTCATATCCCAGTCTCGGAGGAGGGAGAAAATACATGGGTCTGTTATTCTCCCGGTCAAGGTAAGCTATCGGAGTCTTAGGAAAGGGCTCAAGGTAATACCTGCTTAGAGAACACGGATGAAGAACGTAGGCTTGGGGACGGACACTGCCCCTCCACTCCGAAATCAAATCCATCAACCAATCAAAGAACTCTGCTGTGCGGGAATGTTTTCCCGTTGCAGGTGGGGATACCGAGTCTCAGAAAATGACTTATTTTTTCCCAAGGAAAACTAAGCTTGTAAGTGGTAGAGCTTGTATGTGATTTAGGTCATCGGTCTCCGTACCCAAGCCCTCTGCTCTGTGCTCTTCCTTCAGCCGTCACTTTGCTCATTCATTCCCTGGACTCCCTGCCCGGGCGTCTCCTAGAGGTGGGAGACACAGCGGGGAAGCGAGCTGAGGGGAGACCTGGGCAGAGAGGCTGAGCTGAATGGGGAAGGCCTGTGAGAGTCCTGAGGCACTTTGGGACCAGCGGGGGGGGGGGGGGATGCGTTTTAGCTTTGGGTGAGCACGGGGAGCTAAGAGGGGTGGGAGAGCGCAGAGGACCCAGAGCCTTTCAACTAAACAACAGGGACACATTTAGCTACTTAGCTCTTGATACGTTTGTCACACATTTATTTTCAAGGGTCAGAACCCCAAATCCAACGGACTTACATTTTTTTTAAAAGGAATTTATGGGGCGCCTGGGTGGCTCAGTGGGTTAAGCCTCTGCCTTCGGCTCTGGTCGTGATCCCAGGGTCCTGGGATCGAGCCCCTCATCAGGCTCTCTGCTCGGCGGGGAACTGCTTCCCCCTCTCTCTCTGCCTACTGACTGTCAAATAAATAAATAAAATCTAAAAAAAAAAAAAAAGGAATTTACTAGTCTCCTTTTTGGAAAGCTGCGGGGGGAAGCTCAGAGAACCTAGAAAGGAGTCACCTGAGGACTTCACCCTCCGCGGACTCTCCTCTCCATGCACTTCGGAAGCTCGGCTTCTCTACGCTGGTGGTCTGTGGCCCCTGCTTGCCCCTCTGGTGGGAAAGCAGCTCCTCTCTCCTGCACCCAGCGGCGCACCCCCAGGGAGGAATCCTGGGCCACCTGGGTCCTGTGACCTGTCCTCTGGCAAAGCTGGTTCAGGGCTGTGAGGTAAGAAACCCAGATACTCTGCACCATGGCCTGTCCACCAGAGGGCCGGTTTGCCTGTCCTGGAAGGGAGGAGCCAGGCCCCCCAGTTCCCTGTCCTGCACTTGAAGCAGCACCTGAGAGGCTACATGCAGAAGGCTGTGAAAGGAGACTATGCAGAATGAGAATGGAAGTCACTCTGCCCCTTTCCCGGAGCTCATTTCCTAGTCTTTAATATGTAAATGCGTCTGCTGGAGCTCCCAGAAGGAGTCTGGGCTTCCTAAGGGGTGTGGGAAGGGGTGAGCCCCTCAGACAGGAAGTAGGAAGAAAGGCACAGCGTGCTCAGGAAATCAGAAATAACCAGGGAGGGTGTGCAGGCCCAGTGCCAGGGGTGGAATTTCAGGGGGTGGGGGGTGGGGAGTGAGTAGATCTGGCCTGTGGGGGTGCCCTCCACCAGCCCATTCTAGGGATGCTCTATGCTCTGTCTTCTGGCAGGTGAGACCTTGGGCAGGCCTGTGGGTTACAACCTGATTTGATTTGTGGTCTGCAGTGTTATTAAATAATGTTTTCTCTCCCTTGATCAATATCGTTTATGCCGATTTCTTAATTCTCTGTATTTTCATGGTGCATGATTTTCCTTAAAGTAGAAGGGGAACATTTAAACGTCCATCAGTGGTCAAGAAAAAGCCACACTATGGGACGGGTAGTGCATATCCAATAACAGAGGGCGGCTGCGGACACAGGCACACGGGCAGATGTGTTGTAAAGGGCAGAGAACACAGCAAGTACAGGAACAGGCATTTCCCCCCTACTATTCTGGAAAAGAAAAGAAAATTTGGAAATAAGGAATGGTGTGGAAGGGAACGGAGACATCACGTGGGCTGAGGTTCTGGGCCCCAGACTGGGGCAGGGCCTAACCTGCTCAGCCACGGAGGAGACACGGAGGGCGGAGGGTCCAGGATGGTCTCCAAGGGGCCATGACCTCTGGAAACTGGATATGAATCAAGACACACGTGTGCATTTTTCTGGGAAAGAGATGTTTACATCCACCCCATGTTCAAAGGTACCAAGAGAGGCACAGACCTGCAGAAGCGCTCAGAGGGAAGGCCATCGGGGGAGGTGACCTCCAGCCCTGTCCTGTTCCAGGAGGCTGACCCCTTAGAATGCAAGGGGGGTTGATTTTCTTTTCTCTGGAGATCTGGGGACAAGGATTTGATGGTGACAGTCTGTGGCTGCTATGCAGCACCCAATAATCGGATTATTTTGGCAGAAGGATACTTCACTGCTAATTGGCGCAAGGGAGGGTGCCAGGAGCCAAGGTGTCCAGCTAGAGGAGGGAGGGGAAAATTAGAGAACGCTTGAATGCTGAGAGGTGCCTTTGGAGGCTATTAAATGGGCCTGAGCTGGAGCCTGTCACATCTGGTTGTTGTGATAATTAGATTAGGAAGCACAGAGAAGCAGAGAGCAGGGGCCCAATGTAATCTGCGCAGACTCTGCCAGAGGCCCGGGGGTGGATCTGAAAATAGATGGTCTGCAGAGGTGACCTCCAGCCCAGCAGCAGCCCAGAGCCCAGGCTCGCAGGCCCCAGGCCTGGAGGGCATCTGGTACAGCCACGGCCACTTCCAACCTTGTCCTGGAGCCATCTGAGGGTCTGAGTCCCCCCAGACCCACGCATTTCTTCGCAAACCCAGGTTCCCAGTTTGGGCCCCGCGCACTCCAGGCTGGGAGGCCTGGGCTTGGCCCCGGGGGTCTCCCTTTTATATAAGGTCCTGGGTGACCTTGATGCACGTTCAGTTCAGTTGTCACTGACCTGGTTCAACCTCTGCGTTGGAGAAGACCTGGAGAGGGGGCGAGGGCGTTTGCCCAGATCCACAGCATAAGCACCTGGGCACCCACGCCTCGCTGTGCACTCGACACGGGTTCTGTCTTACCTGTTCTTCCCGGATGGCCCTGCAACGGTGGCTTTACTCACTGCAGTTGACAGA
Source organism: Mustela putorius furo (assembly GCF_011764305.1). Taxonomy (NCBI): domain Eukaryota; kingdom Metazoa; phylum Chordata; class Mammalia; order Carnivora; family Mustelidae; genus Mustela; species Mustela putorius. The sequence goes on along the minus strand of NW_025421322.1, from coordinate 37,653,979 downwards.
CAAGGGCACCGAGGTTTGGGGAGGACCAGAGACTTGCTCAAGGTCGTGTGGCCGGGGAGTGAGGAACAGGAGATGGCATGGCTGTCCCCAAGGACCCCACCGGGCACGGTTGTAAGGGTTCCCTGCCACGGTCCACAGATCCCCCACCTGTGAAATGGCAGGGTGCCCCTCACTGACTGAGGATGTCCCAGCTGGTCATCCACGATGGCCCTGTGAAGGAGGGCCAGCCGGGATTATGTGCTGCCCCCCCAGGGTCTAGGCTCTTGGACCCAGCTTCGGCCTCCCCCCATCCACTCCCCCATGATGCTTGTGGAAAGAAGTCGGAAACTCAAACTCTTAATTCTTACTTCATGACTCTCCCCGTGAAATCACGTGGCTTCCCAGCAACAGCATTTTGACCCAACGTCTGCACACTTGAAGAGTGGTTTCTCATTTCGGGTCAGTTTTCCCGACTAAACCAAGATGGGGATGCATGTATTGGTTCACCATCGAGAGCGCTTTTTCTTTCTGGGGCTGATATCCAGGAATTCTAGCTTTGATACTTCACTATGGCTAGGTGACATTAAAAATTATCAAAAATTATTTTAAATAATTTTAAAATTATTAAATTTAACTCTGCCTCGTAGTACAGCTGAGAAGTTACAGTCTACCCTTTAAAACATGCTTTTTTGTTCCCATGAAGTTCATGATGTATGATGTCGTGATCGGGACCGACTCCTGTGGGTGAAACCAGATTTTACAATAAAAGAGGCGGAGGCATCTGGTATTTCAGCGTTTGGCGGTCAGGGTACCCACAGAAGAAGATGGCTCGCTTAGTTTTTCTAAACAGCAGGTTTACCAAGATGTAATTTACATCCCGTAACATTCAGTCTCCTAAAGTGTGTAATTCGGCAGATCTTAGTGTATTCACACAGCTGCATAGCCGTCACTACTATTTAAAAAGAAATCCCACACCCATTAACAATCTTTTCCCGTTTCCCCTCCTTCCAGTCCCTGGCAAGCACTGTATGTATTGATCTGTCTGGACATTTCGTTTAAATTGAATCGTATAACCTGCGGTCTTTTATGGCTGGCTTCTTCATGTAGCCTGATGCTTATGAACTGGTCTACAGCACGGCGTGTATCGTCCGTCCCCACTTATGGCCAATATTCTGTGGTAGGGCCACATCCCTTCTGCTCATTCACTCATCAGGACGCACCTTTGGACTGTTTCTACTGTCTGAATTTGACGAATAATATGGTGATGAACATCACGTACAAATTCTTGTGTGGCTCTAAGTTTCCATTTCCCCGGGGCACGAGTAGAAGAGAGGAACTACTGGATTCTAGAGTATAGCTGTGCTGAGACTCTGGAGGAATGGCCACACTGTGTCACTCTATGTGCCCCAGTAGTGTACCAGCTCTCCGGTTTCCCCACCTCTTCATCCATACTCAGTATCATCCTTCTGTTTTACTTCATCTACCTTTGTGAGTGTAAAGTGCTATCCCAGAAGGGGGTCATTTTGAAATTCCCTGATGACTTAATGACGTGGAACACCTTTTCACGTGCTTATGGATGGTCTATAGACCGTCATTAGAGAAATGCCTATTCAAATGTTTTGCCTATTTTTAATTAGGTTGCTTGTCTTTTTAATGTTGAGTGGTAAGATTTAAAAAATATATACTGGGTGCTAGACCCTTATCAGATATGTGATGTGCAAATATTTTCTATTCCATGAGTTGTAGTTTCACATTCTTAGTAGTGTCTTTTGGAGCATCAAAGTCTTACATTTTAAAGTCTGGTTGTGTTTTGGTTATTCACCTCTAAGTGGCCATCACCTGACCCAAAGTCACAAAGGTTGTCTTTTTTTGTGTTCTTTAAAGACTTATATAGTTTTAGCCCTTTCATTGAGGTCCATGAGGCATGCTTAAAATTCAAGAGATTTGCTGCAGTGAATTCTTACAAAGGTGTGGGCAAGGTGAGGGGAAGCCAGCAGGGTGGGACAGGGTCCCAGGGCTGTAGATGAAGGTTTGACTATCCCAACACCTACGGGCAATTGCAGGAAGTAGAACGTGGAGGAGCTCTGAGGAGAGGCTGACCCATGGGAACTATGACTGTAAGTTGGGTGATGGGGGGTGACTCGGCAGGACATGGGGAGAACCAGGGAATGCATTCCCTGACCCATCCTTCCCTCCTTATTCTGGTCTCATCAGCTTCTCCCCTTTGGCTGACCCCATCCAGAAGCTAGAATTCATTCAGGGGAGCAGAGTCACCATGAGTCAGGGAATAAAGGATTCGGGAATTAGGCCTGTCATCTATTGGGGCAGGTGTGCAATGCCAGTCTAGAAGTCTTGCATTGCACACCTGCCCCAATAGATGACAAGGCCTACTTGTGATCTTGACCATTGCAAGGAGGCACTCACTACTCAACCTGGGACTTGTTTGTCCAGCTTTCAAAGTGGTGCTGAAGGAAGGAGTCCATAGAATGGTCTGTGTGTGACCACATCTAAGCTTCTCCTGGTTGCCTTGGAGCCACTGCAGGTCAGCACAGTGGGAGGAAGAGCTGGGCAGAGCGGAGGAGAGTGTGGATGGCCTGGAACCCAGAGGGCATCCTTGCATCTCTCTGTCATAGCCACAATATCTTCAGAGATTTATGGCAGCACGAGCTTCTCCTTCCAGACCTTGAATTTGTTCCTCTCTTGGACAACTCTAACGAGGCATCATCCAGGGAAGAAAATTATGGGGAGTCCAATCCCCAGCTCAGGCAAATCAGCACAGTGCAATTCAACACTGTCCATTCCTGGTCAGCATGGCATCCCCCTTGACAGCTACAGTTTCCCTGCAAGTGAAAACACAAGCAAAATCCTGCCCCCTCCTAACACCAAGCAACTAACCTTGTACAAATGAAAACACTAACTCTCTCCCCAAAGGAGAACTCCAAGTCCCACATGTTCACTTAATCCATCTGATGGTATTCATTGTCATTTTAGCTGAGTCACACTCCCCTTTGATAGCCTGTATCTCACTTCCCGAGATACAAGGTTAACCACTAATAATATAACTTGTGCAAAGTAGTTGGAAAATGGCAGGAAGAGAGAGAGAGAGAGAGCGAGCTGGTTAATATCACACAAATATGTTTATATAAGAGCAAGAAAGAAGCTACTCAGAACTATAGCAGTCTTCATTTCTGCAACTGGCCATGTGCTTGTTGCTGGCATTTACAACCTTCTGTCATCTACAGCCTATTACATCTTCCCTTTCCCCTCAGCAAGGACCTCAGATGGTTATGATTCCTTAGTTGGTGGGATGGTCCAAACCTTAATTCTTTAAACAGCAATGCTACTTACTGGTTTGTCATTGTGTTTTGCAGTTTTTTTAATTGACTTTCATGATGGGATATGGGAATGCTAAGAGGTACCCAGAAGTCTTGCATTCCAGACATACTTCTCCTTGTCCCGGCTGATTAGTAGCACCCTCCAGTCCCCCTCGTAGACAGGGTCAAGCAATCCAGCCAGTCCAGTAGCCCAGATTTGCTAGTGTTCTGGTGGCAACCTAATTTCCAGGTCAACGGAATGAAAGGTTGCTGTGTCCCCTGGTAGAGACTCTCCTCTCTTGGGAACTAAACCCTTTAAGCAGAAACGTGGAAAACTGCGGGGATCAGTTACAGAAATGTTGCTGGTAGCTCGTGGGTCACTAAGGGAAAATACGAAGAACTACTCCTATCTCCATCTTGATCCCCGGACCTGGCAGTCCTGGCAGGGAAGATAGCACTTGATTCCGAGCTTACACCTTATCCCTTCAAAGTGTGGCCCACCCCCCCAGCATCAAAACTGAGCCTTCAAAAGGCCACACCACCATTCTATGGAGCCAGCTGATCCACGGGGCCATGGTAACACCGGCCAATTACATACCTATGAGCTCCTTGCTATACTCCATTTGCTATAAAATCTTTCTTGGTTAGAAGTAATGAAGTGTGGATTACCATGATGGTCAATGAGGCATCTAATAAGTCCAAAGATGATGGTTTTGGCAGAAGCACTGTAGACAAAAAGAGCAAATTCCCATCCAAGAAGTCTCTCAGAGAGAACAAAGCACAGCTTCTTCGCGATGGACGCAGTTCTGTCGGTCAACAACCAGGTATTGTGCCTTCTCCTAGTGGTAGGAAGGACCAGAAAGTGCAGCATGTAGTTTACCTTGGAAGGAATATATCGATACAACACACACCACTGGCCCCTTGAGACAGCGCTGAGTTTTCCTGGACGGTAAGATTCTGTAGGTCAGCAGTTTGGAAGGGACTCAACTGTCCAGTTTTCTGCTGGTTCCACCCAAGTTTGCTTACGTGGCTGCCGTCATCCGGCAGCTCACCTGGATTGGGATAGTTTCTGCTGGACCACAGTTGGATCTCAGTTGAGGCTCTCTTCCTATACTGCGGCCCCCCTCAGAGAGTCCTTTCCTACAGTATCCGTTCTTGTCGGCTTCCAACATTCTCCTCCCTTCTTTCACTGACCACACCCCCCCCCCCCCCGCCCATGACTTCTGCCCATCGTCTGTACCTGGTTTTCCACAAGCCTTCCTCCACCTTTGTGGACAGGCTCCTTTCTCCACGATTTTCAATCTTCCCTCCTGAGGTGAGTCGCCGTGCCTCCTGTTCCACCGTGATTGACCTAGGGATCCGTAAACCTAAAAATCCTATAGTGATGAAAGTTCATGTTCTCCAAGGATACACATTCAAACCTTGAAATCCAATTGTCTGGGAGGAAAAAAACTGGTTTTGTTTGTTCTGTGTGCATATTTCTGCTTCTTCTCCCTTTCTGCGGTTTGTATGAGTGGTTTCTGTGCCGTTTCTCCTCATTTTGATCTCCTCTGGTGATTTTATTCTTTCTGTTTCCTCTGACACAGTGAGGATGGCTTCTGGACTCCCTGCTCACCCCAGGAGAGCAGATTCTGCCTACTTCGGTGACATGGAATTGTTGGAGGTCAAGTCGTCTGAGATGGATTGCAGGTCAGTGTTAGAAAAAACTCAGTTCAGCCCTTTCTTTTGGGATTTGATTAAATGTCTGGTGCCAGGTATCACTGCACCTGGTTGGAGATGGTAACTAATTCCTCAGAGAGTGCTTCAGGCTTCCTATTTCCCTCTCAGTGTAGCTTTGATATCCCAATTTCTATCAGAGAGAGACAAGAGCGAGTCACCTCTGTGGCAGATTAAAGATGGGCATGAAGTATTTTACACTCTTCCCATTGAAAATGGGATCTATTTCTATCTTCCTGAGCCCATCTGGCCTGGTACTGCTTTTGCCAATAGAGTGCAGGAGAGGTAATCTAATGCTTGCTCTGAGGCTACTTTTTAAGAAGACTGACAGCTTCTGCCTTGCTCTTCTGGAAGACAGCTGTCATCTAAGGACAACTCTCCTGAGGTCACCATGCTGTGGGAAGCCCGAGCCACAGGCAAAGCTCTGGCAGATGAAAGGTCCTGTGGAGACACAGCGGCCACAGAATACAGAGATGCTGAATGTGCACAGGAAGAAGACACCCTGGAAGGGGTCCTCCCATCCAGCTGCACCCACCTGATGCCCCAGGGATCAGAGTCAAAGTGCAGAACCCTGGCCTTCCTGAATTCCTGACCCACAAAGTCATGAGAAAACCAAGATGGTTCTTTTAAAACACCAAGTTTGGGGGTGATTCGTGATACATCAATAGGTAACCACAGCAACCTCTTTCAACAATTTTGCCTCATTAATTATTTCCACTAACATGGGAAGAAAGACTAGAATTCCCATTCAGTTTGGTTTCTCTCTGGATTTGGGGTTGATTCACCAGCCCTGCTTTATGGATGAGGGGTAGAACCGGGAGTGGTGCTCTGCTGTACTTTTTCCTATAGGACAGGTCTGGGGGACATGGCAGGAAGTTAAGGCTGGGAACCATGGCTACCCCAAGAAGGGAAGGAAGATCTTTTACCAACGCCTTTCTTAGCTGGCCAACATTTCTGTACCACCGGTCATGTGCTAGACAATGTAGAGGCATATCTCGTTTCACTGTGCTTCACTCCACTGCATTTCACAGATATAGCAATTTTTTTTTTTTAAACAATTGAAGGTTTATGGTACCTCTGTGTCAAGCAAGTCTATCCATGTCATTTTTCCAAGACTGTTTGCTTTTTCCAAGACTGTTTGCTTTTTTGGGGTCTTTGTGTTATGTCTTGGTAATGCTTTCATTATTTCAGACTTTTTCTTTTCTTTTTCTTTTTTAAATTTCAGACGTTTTTATTATTATATTTGTCATGGTGATCTGTGATCAGTGACTGCAACATGCTAAAAGCTTACGGGATGGCTAGCTTTTTTTGTTTTTTTAGCAATAAAGTATTTTAAAAATAAAGTATGTACATTTTTTAGATACAATGTTATTACATATTTAATAGACTATAGCACAGAATCAATGTAACTTGTAGATGTACGGGGGAGGGGGATTTCGTTTGACTCACTTATTGCAATATTCCATTTGTTGCAGGGGTCTGGAAGGGAAACGCTGATATCTCTGACGTGTATGTGTACTAACCACAGGGAATAATAGATGAATAATGACAGATGCGTGCTTTCAGAAGCTCGCAGATTAAGGAGTACACAGAGAAACCAATGACAAGGCATCATGTACTAAAACCTTTTTGTAGAGGTACAGGGAAGAGGGATCCTGTGTTTCCTTAGGTGATTAACACTGAACTGAGTCTAGGCAGTGATGCGTATAGCCTGCAGAAAGGGAATACTTTACAACCAGAAGGAAGACAGTGCAAAATCAAAGAGGTATAAAACCTCTTGGAGCTGCAGTTTGACTAGGGCATAGGTAGAGAGAAACTTGATTATGGGCTATGGTCTTCATCTCACGAGTAAAGGGTATATGCAGCACTGTGCTGGAAAACTGGTTTTCAAAAACAAAATTCACTCATTTGTAGAATATGCCCTTTTATTTCCTAGAGTAAATAATCCCACCAGCGTCATTTTCAAGCTAACAACAGCTTAATAATTGGCTTGTGAGATTCCTGAGTATTAACAACAATTCACTCAGAAGCCAGTATGAACAGACTACAGCACACCAGTGGGCCAACTGAAGGATTTGGGAGTGACATAAAACAATTTGTATTTTACAATATCACTCTGGGTGACTGCTTAGAAGCCTATTGTGATAATCTGGATGAAAGATTCTTGGGGTCAAACTGAACTATATATATAGTATATACAATACATATTTATTAAATATTATTAACTATATTTAAGTAACTATTATTATGCAATATAATAAATATATTTTAAGGAATTGATAACAGAACAGGCACAATGAACAAAGAAAAGAGGCCAGAGATAAGCAGAGAATTTGCAAGTTAAGGATCATGTCATGAAAACCTTGCATCAACATTAAAAGATCTTATCTTTAGTAGGCAACAGAGAGTCCCTGAAAGATTTTAAATAAGGGATGGAAATGTTTGGATGTGTGGTTTTATTCTGAAGACAAGTGATATCTCTTAAGAAACATTTATAAAGAAAGGCTCTTGGCATTACCCTATGTTATAAGAGGTTAGGGTCATTGGTTTTACTTTTTAAAAAATCATTTTCAAACGAGAACATCTTATCCCAGAAATGAAAAGACAGTGATACATACTATGTTCATGGAAGAGTAGATTCACTATAAGATTCTGATTGTATTTAATCTAAAGATTTAGTGCCAAATAGCATTTTCCCCCTCTCCAAACTTAATCTTATTCTAAAATACATACAGAGAGAAAAGGACCAACAAATGTCAGATGATCAATCCTAATACAAAGATGGGGCGATCAGAACAGGATAGGAAAATAGACTAACAATACACATCTCATACAACTAAGTGAGATAACACAGGTAAGTGCTTAGAAGAACAACTTGACAAGGGGGACTTAAAGCACAAGTGGTCTATCTGTCCATCTATCAGTCCATCCATTCCCTACCCATCTATCCATCATCCCTCCATCTCTCACCCATCCATCCATCCGTCCATCCGTCCATCTGTCTCTCCGTCTCCGTTGCATAGTTAATACAATCTTTAGGCTTCCCACCTACATGTCTCCTTTTGATGATATCCACCATTTCTCCTTCACCAGCTCCTGGGACCACTGTAACTGGGTGTCTGTCCTCACTAAGGTTCTGAGGAAGGTTGCCCATCACTTCTTCTCTCCAGCCCCATCCTGCCTGACATCTGTGCCTGCTTGCTTTTCAGACTCCTGTTGAAAACCTTCCCCTCCTGGCTCTGCGACTGTTACCCTTACCTGTCTTCCTCACACCTGCCCAGCCTCCTTTCCCTTCTCAGCCAGGGGCTGCTCTTCCCCTGCCTCAACACTCTTAAAATGTCAGCATCCCCATGGTTCCTTCTTCAGTCCTTTTCTCTTCGGAAGCTCCATTTTGATTACATGCTTAATTATTTGATGGGTCATCCCTCTGGGTGGCCGCATACATCCTTTTGGTGTAGTTCCTTCCAAGACACTGTTGACTTTCAGATCCCTCCCATCTCCATCCTCACCTGGACAGTGGACCCAGAACTGTGTACCTTCTGGGAGAACCTCCTCCTCTTCCTGCACACCTGCTGTTTGGCTCCCCCACCAGGTCTCTACAAATGGCCCCAGCATCCTCCTCACCATATGTCCAACCTGTTACCATAGCCTCTTGATTAGATGACAGACGCCTGTAAATAGAATGAAAACAAGAAGTCTAATAAGGTTTCGTGACAAGGTAGTAATCGTCAGGTGTAGTGCTAAGCATTGCACATACTTCAACGCTTCACTGACGTAAGAACCCTGTAAAGTGGGTACTGTTACGACACACACGTTTCCAGACGTGGATAGTGGGGTTAAGTAACTTGTTGCACAAGTGCCAGGGGGTGAGCCCCTGACTAAGGCGGCCTCTGCGGTTGCCTGCATCCCTCCCCGCAGGTGGAGGGAGTATCCTAAACCCAGCAAACGCCAGCACGTGCAGTAGCAGCACCTGGAAAGCTCTTTGCTGCCCCCTACTGGCCAGAGACTCTAGGTGGGCCAAGAAAACCTCAGAACCACCGGGATTTCCTATCATGATCTGTGTGGGTTTTCTACGTGGTTCCTGTTGTGGACGCTGTGGCACAGGCCACTCCAGCACTAAAGAATCTATTTTGCCCGCTGCTGGGGAGTCTGTTGGCTGACGGTTCTCCATTTCTGAAGTTTTGGGAACTGCCTCTGCTGAAGACTACTTCCTGGCCATGGCACCCCTCCCCCTGCCCCCCGCAGTGACTGCTCCTGCGCTGGTGGGAAGTCTGCCCCCCCTGTCCAGCTCAGCCCAGTTCTGATGGTTTGTGCCAGCTCCAGAGTTTCCAGTATTTTCCACTGAAGACTTTCTCAGTCTGACCTGAACCCTTTGTTTCCCACAGGTGAGGATCCTGAGGGCCCCCCCTCATAAGTGTTCTGCCTCAGAGCCTGCGTGTGGGGACCTAGGCCTGGGGCCACTACTCTGGGGCAGATGGGGCGTGCTGATCACTCCTAGCCTTGAGTCAGACGTGGAGGGGCCCTGCAGAGCCTGCATTTTTGGTGTGCACCTCGGTGGTCCTTGTGTTCCGGAAGGTTTGTGAAAACCTCCTGGGAAGAGATGCCGAGGTGGATGTCAGCTAGGCCTGGGTCCCGGTTCCAGTCCTGCCACTGCCTTGCCGGCCCTGGCAAGTGGTCTAACCACAACGCTCCCTCCTTCTCTGGAAAACAAAAAAACAGAAAACAAAGAAACAAAGAAAAAGAAAACAACCCCCTCTCTGAGATTTCTTAACACTTGGCTTAGAGGCTTGTAAAATTTGCACAAGATAACGCTTGCTAATCATATATGTTTAGAAGCTTAGCAACGTGCTGCATGTAGAGACCCTAGTCCCCTGCATCTCGCCCTCCCGAGAGGCAGTGAGGAGGCCGTGCAGAGAAATTTTGATCTGAGAAATACAAAGCAGAACAGGCCAACCTCCTTGTCCCACAGGACAGGGGCTTGGGCTGCTTGAAATTCCTTCCTTTGGCTTAAGACCTTGTCTTCTACCCTTGTTAACATGCGCACACCCTCTGGGTGAGATCCGCTGTCATTCAGAAAATTCCTGAAACTTGAGCCTCAACTGTGCATGATCAGACTCTCTCCAAGGCTGGTCTGAGGGGAGCTGGGACCAAAGGCACTAAGTACTGGGGAGAGAAGGGAATCTGGGAACTCTCAAGGCACTAGCGGGGCCTGGGGGAAAGCTTAGGGAGAGGAGATGTGACAATACTGTGGCCAAAGTTCTACACCGGCTTTGGTCCTTGGCCCTGGGAGCGCCTGGCTGCCAAGACTGGAAGGTCCTGTCCACTCACCTCCTCCAGACTCCCTGACCAAGTCCGTCCTAGGGACTCCGTGGTCCAGATGAGAGTCTGAGGGAATGACTGAGGTGTCTGAGATGCCTTCAGCACCTTGAATGGAGAATGGCGTCCGCAAAGCAGGACAGCAGCAACCTCTCGCCGCTCAGAGCACCACCACCCGCTTGGTGTTTTCAATGCTGACATGACGTCGCTGTAGCTCCTGAGGTCCCAGCTGGCCAGCCCTTCCCTCACAGATGGTGTCACTGATCTGCCCGCTGGGGGTGCCTGACCTACACCTGTGCTGAACACCACAGCTGATGTCCAATAAGAGGAGAAGGAAGGAGAGCAGGCGGCGGAGGAAAACAGCTCAGTTCAGCAAACAGACACGGAGAAGGCGTTAGGCACCCGAGGCGCTTGTGGGCAAGGACCCATGAGAGGTGAATGGGGCTGGGAAGGAAAGCCTCCAGACCCCGGTGCAGGTCTCACACCTGAGACAGCAAAGCAAGGAGCATGCAGACCTGAGCAGAGAGCATCTGAAGGGGGCCCTGAGGGGTGCACACGGAGGTCTGGTACAAAGTCGAGCCAGGGGAGTGGCCCCACCTTGGGTGGAAATGGCCAGACCCCACAGTCCTACCATGCTCAGTCACGACCATCTGGAGGTGCCGCAGCTGGAGGCTGCCAGATGACCACCGCCCTTGGGGTGGATGGGAAGTCCCCCAGGCTGTGCATCTTGAGGACAGCCACAGAGCAGAAGGATGAGGAGGAAGGAGGCGAAGTGGTAAATACGGAAGTGGAGGAGGGACAAAGAGGAAGGCGTGGGGAACGGGGTTAGGACTGGTGCAGGAGCACAGCAACGCTGAAAGACGCTCTCTGTCATATTTCAAAAGGATCAAGTCTGATTTTTACCTTCAGGAGTCAAAACTCTCATTGCCCACTCAGCAACATTGTGCCCCCCAGGAAGAGGCAACCAATGCTTTCCAGGGCTTCTAATCCTAGTAAGACCCAATGGATATACAACGTCTTCATTTTCCCAGCAATCTCTGCTTACCTTTTCATACTTCATAACCATTATGTCGCTGGGTCAGGTTTGAGGGTCCCTTGTGAGGTTCTTCTTATATGCTGTGGTATTTGAAATCGATCAGCACTTGCGGATGCTAATGGTACCGTCGTGTTTATCCATTTTGGGGTCAGTAAATTTTAACCACAGAAACGAAGGGATTTGCCAAATGCCACACGGAGGTGAAGTGGCAGAGCTGGGACCTGAACACAGGTTCTCTGACTATGAATCTTGAGTTTCGGTTTGTGGATGCAACAGCAGAGGGTTCCCCAGCATGGTCCCGCTCCTTCGGCCAGCCTGTCTGTGCCAAGCTGGATCTCATGATTGTCAGGGGCTGCCCCTTCCCACCAACATGCACTGAAACCACTGAAAGAGATTTATCTTAAGTCTTGTGTCTGAGTAACATAAAAACTAGATTTCTTTCTTTTTCTTTTTTTTTTTCCCCAAGTAGCAAATGTTGTATTTCTAGTTCCACATGAAAAGAAAAACCGTAATAAAGCCATGGTGAAAAAGATACCTAAGGTATCAGATCAGCACAAATCAGCAAAGAAACTCAAAATAAAAACAGCTCCTTAGTGGGGAATCTTTAACAAAGTCTCCTGTCTTTATTGTACTTCACTCTTTCCAAAAAAGAAAGAAGACAGCACCTGATGTGCCTAGAATAAATTTGTGAAAAACACGTGTTTCTGTTTCCTTCCACCCTAGTAGGATGCCACCTTCCAGAAGGCGCCTATCCTTCCGTCCCCATCCAGAGGTACTGTCCGCCTCTGTCATGTCGTCCTCTGCCCTGGTGAGCACAAAGCATTCATTTACCCCCCCTTCCTGAGCCAGACATCCAGAATCTCACTGGTTCTTGGCTGGAGACACCCGTTCCTCACTGTGTTGGCTCTCTGTGGGGCGGCCCACAGCCGGGCCGCTGGCTTCCCCCAGACTGAGGACCCAGACAATGCGGGCATGGGAAAGTCAAGCAAGAACAGAAGGCACAGTCTTTTTATAATCCAACAGTGCAAGTTCCATCCCTTTTGTCCTGTTGGTTCATCAGAGGTGAGTTGCTAAGTTCAGACCACACTCCAAGGGAAGAGACTGTACCAGGGTGTAAATGTGGAGATGCCGAGGTCATTGGGAATCATCCTAGAGACTGCCCCATACTCTGAGTCCTGACCTGAGGAGATCAGTGGAGCCCAGCTGAGTTCGAGTAGACCCAGAACTGAAACTGACCCAGAGACCCATAAAGGAGAGACAACTGGTTGCTCTCTTAAGTCAGTGAGATCTGGCCGTTGGTTGGTTCTCACTGTAGAGAAAGGTGGCTAAAGCCGTCAGTCAGGTGAACATCTGCTCTCCGTTCAGAACTTCCTGTCTGCCTTCTCTGGTGTATTATCCTCCACGGAACCCATGCGATGTCATATACACAATATCATCTATGCTATACAAAATATACCATGTATTTCCCCAGTTTGGGGGTTGTTTATTGTTTGGCTTTCCCTTCCAGAATGTACATCCTTTGAGGGCTGGGATTGCGGACCATTTTGTCTGCTGCTCTATCCCTAGCGGTTTCCAGCATTTAGGAAAGTGTCTGGAATACACTATCCTCCTGATAAATATTTGTTGAATGAATGAATGACTAAATGCTGAGGGAGGAGACAGGCCTGGGGGATTCATCATATCAAAGAGAATCTATTCTCAGAAAGAACGATGTTTGTGTAGATTGTTTGGGACTGATGAGGCAAGTGCTTTGGGGGAAATTCTGGGAATTTTGTCCCACTTGAGTGAGATGCTCTTTGTCTTCCCAGGCTGTGGGTTATTACCGGTCAACTCAGGGCAGGTGAGAAGTTTACATCAATGGTCCGACATGCTAGAAGTTTCCATCCAGGAGGAGCAACTTGACATTTGGTTGGAGCAGTCACAAAAGACGGAAGAAGAAGCCCCTGGAAGCCAGGCTGCGGTTACAAGGTCAGCAGCGAACCACCCTTGATTCCTGATGTTCCTGAGGTGCTGAAGATCACGAGCTGGTGTATCCTGTACTCCGCTCCTACCTAGGCATAAACAAAGTGCCATGACTGGGGGGCTTGTAACAACAGAAATTTATTCTCATAGTTCTGGAGGCAAATGACCAAAGTCCAGGTGTCGACAACATTCATGTCTTCCAAAGTGCTCTAAGTTCCATTCCACACCACTCTCATAGCTTCTGGTGGTTGCGGCAATGTGTGGCTGTCCTTGGCTTGTAGACACGCCACTGCAGTCTCTGCCTCTGCAGTTACATGGTGTTTTCCCCATGTGTCTCTGTGTCTCTTTTCCTCTTTTTAGACGGGTGTGAGTCATTGTGTGGGGACCCATCCTAATGACTTCACCTTAACCTGATATTATCAGCAAAGACCTTAATTTCCAAGGAAGATCACAGTCATAGTTACTAGGGGCTGGCACGTCAGTATATCATCTGGGAGACACACATCACAATTCTGCTGTCCTGAAGCTCAAGTGTGGTTGGCGAGGCAGAAGCAGGAAGGGAAATCTCCATGCTGTGGGCCACAGGCAGCATACAGTGTGTGCACGCACATACACGCGTGCCTGTGTGGGCACACACACATGCACACACATACATATACACACATGCACACACATACAAGCACACACAAGAACACACACTATAACTGAACATTAGCTCCTATTCCTGGGTTCAGGTCCAACATCGTGAAGACATCATGTTCACCATGTTCTAGAACAGACTTTTCCAAACACAAGTCCTGGATTACCCTTTAGGTCAGTCTTCAGGAAATGAGGGGAGAAGTTGAGGGCAGAGAGCTCGTTCTGCATCTAGCTTGATCTGATCTCAAGGACACCGGGGTTTAATTAGCAGAGCACATAACTGGGTGTGACGTGGGTAAGGTATTGGGGATGGACTGAAATCAATATGGCACCTGTGCAGAGACCATTGCCGACAGTGTGTTGTTAGCACACTCCAGTGAGACGAGGCAGCTGAGTGGCTGTGTGGACAAACTTCACTTGGCTTTCTGGGCAAGTGTCCTCACAAGGTGCTCACAAACAGCACCCACAAATGACCGCTTGGAAGAGGAGGCTGCCTTATGGTGGAGAGAAAGCCTTGTCAAAGGGGCAGGAAGTGGAATGACTGAGAAGACCCGCCCCTCCCCCACAGGGAAAGAGTTCATTATGAGTAACAAGTGTAGTGTAATGCGATTGTTCTTTATGCTATTGCTCAAGTACCCAAATACACTGTGTCCTTCCAAACAGGGCCCTTAGAACACTCAGCCCTTATTCCAATGAAGGGGCTTTGGCGTGGAAAGCTGGGAACCCCTCTCCAGCCCTGTGCCCCCTCCTCTGGTCTCCTCTTGGTCCCACTTCCTCTCAGAAGCTTCTCTGGATGGCTCCAGTGCCTACTGTCCTCTTCTTCTTATAAAATCTTATGAAATACAAAGTCTACAATTCAGAATTTGTTTTCAAAGAGATATTTAATTTGTATGTTAGCCCTTGATTCTGTTAGAAACCATGGGGATTTGGTGAAGGGAAGAGTCAGGGCTTTCAAGGCTGTAGCACTCTCCTGCCTAACACCTACCAGAGCCTTAATAATGGCCTGACCCTGTTCTGCTCACTTGGACTAACTCAAGCAATCACCTCAAATACTCTCTGGAGCAGCCAGAGGCCAGTTACGTAACTTGTTCAAAGTCACAAAGCTGGTGAGTGACACAGCCAGGATTTGAACACGCACCGGGCCACCCAAGAGCCCAGATTCTGAAACCCTTCATGCGTCTGGGTTGCAACCTGCCGCAGTCCATCCTGCCTGTCTGACTTGGACTGGCTCCTTCATGTCTTTAAGCCACAGACCTATATCAGGCATGTCTCTCTGCCTGTGTGAAAACTTCTTGTAGAGTAGTTGTCTCTGGCCCTCTACTGGGCTGGCAGTGGCTGGTGAAGAGCTGATAGATTGAAGGGCTCTGCCCAAACAAAATCAGAACGAGTTCCATGTGAAGGCACATGATCTAAGACATAGGGTGGTTGATGCTCCCACCTGTTCCCTCGGTCTCTAACCTGGGCTGAGACTGAAGGGATGGAGAACCAGTCTGGGAACTAGAGGCCCAACCTCCCTGCTTTCTGGTACAAATTCAGAGGAATCTGTAAGTTCTAAATTTAAACTTAGCCTGGTAGGTGGTTATGACTGCATATTTGTCAATGTAGGAGAATAGAAAACATCTCACTAACAGCTTGCCAGCTTGACTTGTAAATAATCGGATACGTGGGTCTCTGTTTGCATCCTTGCTCTGGGTCTTGTGTATGTTGGGGGCTGGTCTGTGTGTGAGCCAGGAGCAAAAATAAACCAGGTAGGGCAGAGAATAGTAGAAAGAAGTGGCTATTTTAAGACATGCTGGACTGGAAGGGTGTCGCTCTCTGGCTAGAGACCTAGGGGAAGGGAGGAGTGAGCCATGGAGTGATCTGTAGGGAGAGACCCTGGCAGAGCAAGTACCAAGACTCTGAGATAAGAGAATGCTAGGCAGGTTTGAAAGGAAAAAAGTGAAACCCAAACTAGTGAGTGTGGCCAGGAAACAGGGACACAGGGAGGGGGCAGGAGATCAGGAGAGAAATGTACTCAGGGGCCAGCATGGCATTCCGTGGTAAGAAGGCAGTTTCTGCATTTATTCTGAGTGAGGTGGGCAGTTGAGGGAGTGGTTTTTCCCATTGAGTTTTCCAGTCTGAAGTCAGTGAAGAGAGGTGAGCAAAGTAACAACAACCCGACACAACAAAAAACCAATTAAAGAATCACAAAGGGCTTTTGAAACTGTGGCTTCAGCAGACCAGTTTCTCAGTGGTTGGAATAGAAATGACTCCTACACGCATTATGAATTCAATTTCTTATATCGCATTTGCTAAGTGAGATGCAAGATCTCCAGGGCAAGACGGTTTGGGGATTTTTAGATACACCTCGATGTGGATTTAGAACCAGGGGTTGACCTCTGTCTGCAGTGAACAGCTAAATGACCTTGGGCACTGGGTCCAGGTAGAGACTTGACTCATGAACATGGTCTCTGACTCTTAAATTGTTTTTCTTGTAAAATATTTTAAACGTGCTGGAAAGAACAGCAAACAGCATAAAAAACAGGTAAGCACTTAGCACTTAGTTCTACCTTCTACCATTCCACCATACTTGATACTAAGAATCACTACAGATACAATGGAGACCTGAGCTGTTAACTGTGGTAACAGTGGGTAGCCCCAAATCACTTCACATCTGTCAGCTCATCCTGATCTCACCACAGTCCTCTGAGGTGGCCACTAAGGCTCCTCCTTTTATAAAGGGGGACAGTGAGGCACACAGAAATCACGTGATTAACAAGGTCTCACTTATTGGGAGGGAAGCCAATGTCTGAACCAGATTCCAAGTTTTACCCACCACACTCTACTGACTTTAAAATACAGAGTAGATTTGGGGGCTCTTTCTAAACTTTATAAAATTGGTGTCATACTGGACTTATCATATTGCAAGTTGTTCTTCTTGCTCTATTTTTGAGATTCCTCCATGTCAACATATTTGGGCATTCATTCATTTGTCTGAAAATGAATTGAACAATATACCAGTACTGAAAATTTCCAGATTCATTATTAATGTTTCTGTTGATGAATGTTTATAGTTTCCTTTTTAATTTCTCTCATACAGATAGGACAAAGAATATCTTTATCTCTGTGTAAACATGTCTCCTATGAATATTTATATGTGTTTCCCCTGGGAAATGGTTCTCAGCTCTGGTTGTACATTAAGGAGAATATAAAACTGAGAGCATTTTTAAAATGGGAGAGTACATGAGCACTCCAGCTCTGGATATTCCAATTTCAATAGTGTGTCTGCTTGGTTTGCTTTGATTTGCAGCTTGCCAGACGATTCTAACATTTGTACAGACTTCAGAAGCACCACCTTCACCCACATCCCTCCATGCAGAATTACAGGATCTTCAAATTTTCTACATACCAATTCATTGTTCACCATGGTTTTCCCAATTTACACCTCCATCAGTGATGTGTGAGGATGTGTAGAAATTTCCCCCTTTTGTTGCCTGGTGTTGGTAATATGTGTTTATTCCCTCTCTCTTTTTTGATGAATATTGCTAGAGAATTACCACTGTTACAAATATTTTCAAAGAATAAATTTGTGTCTCTGATGATTTTCTTTATTTTAACATTTTCTTTCTAATCCATTGAGTTCTATCTTTTTATTATTTTGTTTCCTCCTCTGAGCTTCCTTTTAATTCTTTTTTTTTTCTTCTAGTTTTGTGAGACAGAATTAGGTCAGTGCTTTTTATCTTCTTTTCCTTTCTAATGTTTGGACTTGAGGGCATGCATTTCTCTCTAGGAACTGCTTTGGCTGCACTGCAAAAGTTTTGTTACATTGTATCTTCACTGTTCTGTTCAAAACATTTGTACTTCCTATTGTGATTTTTTTCTTTGAATGGTATATTATTTTAAAATGTATTGCTTAACTTACAAAAAGATAATTTTTAAATTATCTTCTGACATATATTTCTAGCCTAATTTCACTGTGATCGGAGAATATAAGCTGAATAATTGCAATACTTTGACTTTTTAAGGCTTGTTTTCAATCCGATATATGTTCAACTTTGGGAAGTGGTCAAGTCTACTTGCAGAGAATGTATATATGGTCAGTGTGGGCCCAGTGTTCAATATGTGTCAAATAATTTTAGTTTAGTGTTTTCTTTTGATTTCTTTATCTGTATGGAGTTTTCTCTTGGATAACCTAACACCTACTGTGAGATGTGTGATGTTACTTCCTGGGTCAAGTGAATTTCTTCTTTTAGTTTTGTCAGGTTTTGACACACAAGTTTTGAAGTTACACACAGGTTTAGCATTGCTATTTTTTCCTGATGGTTTGGCCCGTTTTTCATTAAGGAAAGGTGGTTTTTCTTTAGTAATGTTTTTGTCTTAAAGTCTATTTTGTCTGAATCCACATGAACTGATATTAGTATAGATAGGCCAGTTTGTGGGGTTTTTTCCCCCTTGGTTTGTGTTTGCATGATATGCATGTTCTACCCTTTGCTTTGTATATCTCTGTGTTTTCATAATAAAGGTGTGGCTCCTGTATGCAAAAATATTGTTGCATTTGTTTTTGTATCTATTTTGATAATCTCAGTGTTTTAATTGAAATAGTAATCATTTAAAAGTAAAATAAGCACTAATATATGTAAAGTTCTGTTTCTCTTCTTACTAATTGTTCTCTACTGGATCCATCCATTTAGTGTATGTTTCCATTTCTCTTATTTCTTGCTTTCTTTTAAATTAAAAATATTATTATTCCCTGTGTCCCACCGTTAAATTAATTATACATCTGTTACTGTTCTTTTAGTGGTTACCTAGCGATTAGAATGTGGTACCTTGATCTTTTGTAGTCTAAAATAATAGAAAAACATGAATATAATCATTAGAATCTGAATATTCTAATGTCCTAGCATTATGAGAGAACTGGTAAGACTAACACTCTGTGTTTGATTTGTAATAAATCAAAGACGCACAGGTAGCCACTAAAATGCTGAAAGGAAATGAAGATCATCCTATAATTCCACAGCTAGCAAAAGTAGCTTCAAAAATGAAGCAAAATAAAAATGCTTCAAAATGGAATAAGAGATAATTCAATATCAGCATATGTATACCAGATACCAAACACAGAGAAAAAGAAGAAAGCAAAATAAAAATATTTCAGAAGGGAATAAGAAATAATTTAATTTCAGCACATCTACACTGGACACCAAAGACAGAGAAAATGAACCCATACAAAAATAAAGAAATGAGGGGTGCCCAGGGGGCTCAGTTGGTTATACGTGTTCCTTCAGCTCAGGTCATGATCTCAAGGTTCTGGGACTGGGCTCCCAGCTCCGTGGGGAGTCTGTTTCTCCCTCTCTCTCTGCCCCTCTATCCATTTGTGCTCCCTCACTCTAATAAAGAAATCTTTTTTGAAAAATAAAAAGTAAAGAAATGAGAGAAGGAATGGATAGTCGAAATGTGATCTATACTTGGAACTGAAATTCATAAAAACAATGCAAAAGATGGGAGGGGTAAAAAGAATTAGAGAATTTTAGATTTCCATGATTATGGTGAAGTGGAATACAAATAATTTAGCATTTAACCTCTCGTTCCATGCAGCTTCAAAACTCAACAAATGTCTTAGGCAGGGATTGGCCAGTGTTTTCTGTAAAGGGTCAATGAGCGGTTACCTGATTTAGGCTTTGTGGTCCAAACAGCCTCCGCTGCATCTGATAGGCACAGCCCGAAAGCAACAGCTGCGACCTATACATGGCCATCTTCCAGTGAAACTTGAAACGCCATTTGGAGCATATATAGCTTGGAAAATGCATAGAGACTTCTTATATGAGTGTCTATTTCTGGAATTTATAACTACGCCCTCAGACCATTTATGTCTTCATTACTATGATTTTAAAATTAATCTTCTATCTGTTCGATCAGATCCTCCACATGCTGTTCCTCAACATTGTCTAAACTCTCCTTGACCTTTTGCTCTACAGTGTGTGTTTGCAGATCAGTCTGCCAAGTTCCTGAAAAGCCTCATGAGACTTTTTGGGCTAATGGAGATATTCCAAGTCTCTAGTTGGGCAGTGGTCACACTGATGGAGATGATCGTCAAAACTCATCAACCTGGACACTTAGAAATAAATGCATTGTGTTTAATGGAAATTATAGCACAAACATTGATTTAAAAAGAAAAGCCAACCAACCAAGGGACATTGTCAAGATTTTTCCTGGGATGCCAATGACTGTGTGCTTCACACCGTGAGGAGGACTGACTTATTCCTAGTGAGTTCACTCCAGCCTGGGTGTATGGAGTATCTACAATATGGCAGTTCATTCTGTACATCTTTATGGTAAATCTTTCCATTCTCGACCATGATATACAGATCTTCATTGCTGTAGGTCTTATTTCATATTTGAAACTTTTTGCATGTATTCTTTGCGATGATCTTATATACACTCTCCAGTAGTGAACCAAAGTTGTATTGCTATTAATAACTGAAACTATTTAAAAATGTAAATGTCTAAGTGGTTTTTATTGTTGTTTAGAAATGCTCTTGATTATTGAGTGGTTTTCTCTTTGAAGTAATGTCTCTCGGAGCATCATTTCCTGCAGTTGTAAAATACACGAGCTGGGTTGTTTGACGTGTAAGGTCCTTTTTGGCAACATGATTCTACTTTTTTTTTCCTTTTCTTTGGGCTTTCTGAAACCTTTAAGAATGTCAAGGACACTTTTAAAATTACATCATCAAAAGACCTTTCTATTTATGTTTAAAGCATGCCCAGTCCCAGTCTGGGTCACATTAGGGCAATTTCCTTTGCAATTTATTCCTATTGTCTAAAAAAGGCATTGTCTACATTTTGCCTTTTAACGAAGGAAAACAAAACAAACAATTTTCTTTTCAGAAAGGCAAAATGTACTGATGTAAAATACTTGCAAGATACAGAAATATATAATAGGAAAAGCAAAATCCTGAAATCCCATCTCATTTAGATGAACATTCTAATCAGTTTGTTACCCATTTCTTGCAGGGTTTGGTGCTTACACTATTAATACATATTTACACATTCAACAAGCATTGTTGATTTCCTGCCTTGAGACTCAGATTTCTTTCTCATTTCACACCACAGAGCACATCACTGTTATTCTTGCCTAATGCCTCCAGTGCCCTCCCATGATGTAGGATGAAGGAAGACCCAGCACTCATCTCTCCAGCCTCATCATGTCCTGCCTGTCTGCTCCCTCGCTCTCACTCTAGTCTCCCTGGCATCCTCTTAATCCCTTGGAAGCACCATGGTCCATCCCAGCACTGGGCTTCTGCATATGCTGCTCCTGTCCCCTAGTGACCTCCCTTTTCCACTTCTACCTTTAACTCATGCCAGTCCTTCAAATCTCAGCTCGGTTCCCCCAGAATATGTTCTGGTATCCATCTCCCTGAAGACGTGCTATTTGACTTCTGGACTCTGTTGGGATCTCTGCTCCCCTTCCCTCTGCCATCATCAGCCTCAGCCCTACACTTCCTTCGTGTAGACACATGCCCTGACACCTATCTGAGTGTCATCGCTGTGTAGACTGCCCACTGCTTCAGCCTCTCCTGGAGTAGGATGTCTGGTTTCTTCATGCAATCACTTGCCTATTAGCACCGTCATCAATTATTTCCTCCCATCAGATTGGGCTGCCACCTTTTGTGGATTATGTACAGGATCAGGGGTCAGCCCTTGCTAGGTCAGCCTCTTTTGTTAGTTCTATAGCCTTCCATAATGGGATGTATCATCCAAAATCCAGGTGATCCCAGACATTGGCAATGGGGATTTGCATGTGGTACTGGCTATGGGAAGAGGTACAAGACACTTCTCTTCAGGAGGCAGAATGACAAAGTGGGGGTGTCTGGGAGTTGACAGATCATGGAATCATTTTTATATGTTCTGGTGACTTTGGAGAAAGTCTGTAGCCTGCACACAGTCCTGGAGTTTGAAAAACAACTCTAATTGATTTCAGGGGCAAGGCGAAAGATGAAATTAAATGCATTGCCAAGCCCTTGAGATATTTCTGGGTCTGTGTCCATTCTGCAATGACAAGGGCTTCTGAGGTCCGTGAGGCAGCACTGATCCCCTGCCTGTAGAGTGGAGGCTGGGCTGAGAAGCAGGTTGGGGAAGTGAGAACCATGCTCAGGAAGGTCTGGGTTCCAATCCTTAGGCCATTAGGGACATCCAACCCATTTAGAGACAGATTCTTCAAAGCCACGGGAAGTCATCTCAATGTATGCTCTCACTCCTTGTAAAGAATGGTTTGAGAAACAACAGGACCAAGACGGCTGGACATTTCATTAAAACCCTGCAGATCACTGCGCTGGAAGAGCAGTGGGGAAAGTATTTAAACGTAGACTTGAAGGTGAAAACTCTGCATTAGGTATCTTCACCGAATTGTAGCTGTGTGATTTTTTTTTTTCTTACACTTATCCAGCTCTTCCTGCCCCACTTATAAAAATGTATTCTTTTCTCCAGTGAAATCAGTGAAATGTCAAATAACAAGTTACTTGTGGGACTTGGTCTGGGCCTTGGATCCATTCACCTGTTTGTCCTCGTTACCCCAGTACCACAGTCTCTTGGAGACTGTAGGATTCTACGAGCGTTCGATGTCAACTCGTGTGAGTGCTTCAGATTTTTCTTCTTCAGGATCATTTCATCTATTATAGGTCCTTTACATTCCTGTTTAATTTCAGATACGAGTGGTCTCAACAGTAAACTTAGTAGCACCAGGTATGGGTAACCAGCATCCACTGGACACACCATGTGTGGAGCCATGTCGCAAGCACTTCAAATGCATGAACACATTCAGTCTTCAACACAGTCCTGAAGAATAAAGGGGGAAGGGGTGGCCTGGGTGGCTCAGTCGGCTTAGTCTCTGACTTTTGGTATTGGCTCAGGTCATAATCTCAGGGTCGTGGGATCGAGCCCTGGGTTGAGCTCTGCGCCCAGAGCAGAGTCTGCTTGTCCTCTTGCTCTGCTTCTCCACCTGCTCTCTTCCTGTCTCATAAATAAATAAAATCCTTTAAAAAAGAATAAAGGGCATGAAGAGGTACAAACTTCCAGTTATGAAATAAATAAGTCACAGAGATGAAACATACACTGTAGGGACGAGTGTCCATAATTGTAGTAACTGTGTGGTGACAGACGGTGACTACACTTACTGTGGGGAACACGGTGTCATGTTGAATCAATATGGTGCACCCCTCAAACTATATTGTATGTTGATTATACTTCAATTTTAAAAAAAAGTGAATAATTTTAAAAAGGTAATCTTAAGAATATACCATCATAGATGCAAAAATTGGGAGTTCAGAAGTTTCAATGACTTTGAAGCTTTAAACCCAGTTCTCTTTCCCCAAGCCCAGTGGTCCTGACCTGTTTTGAAGGATGCCTCCAAAATGCTCTATCTTTTCCTTGACTCACTAATTTCATAAGGGCTTGATTGTATTCATCCCACGTAAATGGAGCATCATAGCCATCAGGGGCAGATAAAAAGTTAACCAAATTAAACTCTTTCAAGGATCTTTGAAAGTTAAAATAAGCGAACAGGTATCAGCAGTGGTGGTTAGCACACCCATTGCTGGAGAAGGTCAATGTGATCATTTGTGAACGTCACCTCAAAGATAAGAGGTCTCCTTTTTCTCTCACGATTGGCTCCGTAAGTATCTGCTCCCCCATTGCTGTCCTTTTCCCAGACCTCAAGGCCACAGAGAGAATTCATCTCAGTCCCAAATCGGGGAGAAAGCTTTGGTGATCCTTCTGTGGAAGTTAATGAAGGGTTTGCAGACCAAGCAATGGCAGAGAAACAGAGTTCTTAAAAATGATTTCAAATTAAACCAATATATAAAGATTTGGATCTCGTTGACCCCAAACCCATGGCTCGTACCCAGACCTCTGTTCTGTCCCAAGTGAGAAGTGAGTACGGTTTTTTCGGAGAACCAAGTGCTGGTACCATGAGCATATCTTCTCGTGAGCTATTTTTGTAGGGTGGGGGCGTTCCCTCTCCCAACAGCTGCATGGGGTATTAGAGGCCATATAGTGCTCTGACACGGGACAGACGCTGGGAGCCCCACCAAGGACAAGCTTCACTGAAGCCTGCAGTAGGTGAGGGAAGCCTATTTGTAAACGCACACCTGTTCAGCTCAGTAAGGAAAGGAGCTGTTGACAACCGAGAGCTCCCCTCTACCCCAGGAGGCAGCACCAGAGGCTTTCTGTGCTCCGAACGTCAGTTTTGGGACAGCTTGAATTACGACATGCTCCTTTCCACCACCTAAGATACGCTGCTGCACAAAATTCCTTCCTTATTCTGCCCTTTTGGATGAAAATGACAAACACAACTCCTCTTCTCTGTGGCTGGTCTTCTCCATAAGCGAGGAGCATGATCAGGCTTCTCCGGGATGTTTGTGTAATGCCTCCTTGCGCGGCACACATGGTTGTTTTCCTTGGGCACTTCATTTCATACTGAAAGACTAAAGGCTCTGTAGGAAGTCTAGGAACCCCCTGCTTCTGTATGCAGCCCAAACCTTCTCTGCCAGCTGTATCATTCTCCCCGCATAGATAGGTTGCATGTAGGTGATGTCTGAGAAAAATTTTGGGCTAAAGATACAGATTTCAGGAACATAGGGTATAGAAGCTACAGGGGTAACTGAGACTCACCCGTGTACATAGACCAAGTGTTCTGAACTCCCTGCAACTGTGGTCTGCATTTCCACATACTTGTTTATGGGACTTTTCTTGGTGAAGGAATCAGCAATTTTCATCAGATTCCCCAAGGGGGGGATCCATGACCCCCAAATGGGAGACAAGAATACAGAGCTTGGAGGTCTGGGGAACCTCAGGACTGAAGGATCAGGTAGACCCAAGGATAACTTATAAAGGGGATTGAAAAGATCAGTCTGACCCCAAAAGGATTTATTAAGATATTTTTCTGTACATGGGAATTGGAGGACACGTGGACATTCCTGCTCCACCCTGATCCACCATTCTCTTTGTCTGAGGAAAACTGGATTCCAGGTAGCGGGGTGCTCCCTCTTACGTGCTCCCTTCCACCTGCTGTCCCTCCCCTCCCTGCCCGCAGCCGTTTCAAGAGGTAGAATCAAAGCTGCCCCTAATAAATAACCCAGACCTGGATGCAGCTCACCCCTCAGCGCTCACAGAGCTGTCTGGCTTCGGAAGATGGAAACCCATCCACCTGCCACGCTGGCTGCTGATTCTGGCCACCAGCGTCCTCTTAATCAGCTGGGGAGAGAATTGGATGCCACTCCATTCTCTTTCCTCTTCACCCCGCACGGCCAGACAGAGATGCGTTCGAGGGAAATGAACGGGCTTCTGAAGGCTTCATTCCGGCTCCGTCTTCGGTACTGGCAGGCTCACCTGAAGAAGAACTGAGCCTGCAGGGCCGGCTGTCTCCACGGGTCCAAGACCGGCTCTCTGCAGCATTGCACGAGTTGCTCAGAATTCAGAGTCCAAGACTTCTGGAATCCGAAGTGATTCCTGGTCCTGTAGGTCAGAAATAGGACTCGATGTTTTCTAAGACTCCGTTTTGCTCTTCAATGCTATCTCTTCGAGCCACATCTCCTTTGAGATAAAAATCAGAGAGGATGAGCCATGAGCTCAAGATCACGCAGTAAATGAGTCGGGAAGCCTGTGCTGGAATCTAGGTGTATTAATGTTAAGTCTGGCTTCGGCCAAGAAAGGCAGGAGATAAATCACTGTGAGGGTGAATTTTCAAACCACCTGAAGTATTCTGTCTTCATCTGTACCTCCTTGGCGCGTGGAGGAAGAAGAGGTACAGTGAACACAATCTCAGTGAGCCAATGTCAAGGCTGGCTGCCCCCAGATGGCCTTTCCCCGTGAGATGGGCTCAACAGCGTCGTTTCGTTAGTCGAAAGTCCTTTCTTTAGGTGAGAGTGTCTTTAGGGGAGTTTCTTCCCGCCCACCTGCCTCTCGCTCCGTTATTAAAGGGAAACACCCTTAGAACCCAAAGGCCTTTGGGATCGTCATCGTCTCTGTCGGCGGCAACATTGTGAGTCACCCACAATCAGTCGTTCCTTGACAGAGCGGGTCCGTGCTGGGTTCTGTGATAGGGGTGCCCCATGCTTTGCCTTGTTTTGTCCTTGTAACGGCTCCCAGGGACACTCCTCAAAGCACGGAAACCCTGAACCTGCGCGCTAACTAGTCGGAACGGGTGCCAGACACAAGCCTCAGGCCTTCCTGGGCGGGAGGGGGACAGGTGCAACACCAGGCCTCCTCATCCCCGTCTCGCAGATGAGGGAACAGGGTCAGAACGGGAGCAAACTCTGCCAAGCTCCCACCAAGACGCAGAGGCGAGCTCCAGGTCAGGGGGCCCAGGCTAGGTCTGTGCTGTTTGCACAACACCGCAGGCTGCTCTGAGCCGAGAAGGTACCAGTTCCTGTTCAGTTTTGGGGCCAGGCCAGTGCTTTCTGGAGAGTTCAGGGCAGAAGAATGAGCTTGTAAGTCCGCTCTTTAAGAATTGTTCAACCTGATATGGTCTTGCCTTCACTGCTGGGGGACTTTTCAAACAGCACCTGCTTCCTCGCCAAGGGCATAATGAAGAGGGTTTTCCAAGGCAGCTTCCGGAAGCCCTTGGCATTGTTTGTCTTTAGGGGAGAGAAAGCCCTTCTGCAGATTCCCTCGGATCCTGGCCTGGCCTTACGGTGAGGAGCAGGGGCCGAGGGACAGGCAAGGAGCTCCCGGCTTCCAAGATGTGGACAGGACTCCTGAGTGGGACGCGTTCTCAGTAGCTGCTGAAGGAAGACTTCACTGAGAGAGTCCCATGGAACAAAGTCCCGGAGAAGGTGAGAGATGGAGACACCACGTCTGGGGATGTGTGAGGACCGAGGGAGCAGTGCCGGCGGTGGAGGGGGGGGGGCTCTGAGGGGCAGCTGGGAGACTGTGTGCCCGCGGGCACCTGCTGGCGGTGTTGGCGGCCGGGAGGCTATAAATGAACAAGCCAGACACTCTGACGCTTAATCAAGGAGTGTCAATGTGCTGATGCCCCCACACTCTATCTGATGGGGGTGAGGCCTTCCTCCGTCATGTTTCAGACCTACCGTCTTGAATACAGGGCTTGAAGTTCCCACCAGAACGGGAAGCGAAGCCACAAACCCACATCTGCTCCTTAGGGCCTCCACCTGAAGGATAGGGGAGCCCGGATTTGTCTCCAGGCCCTGTGTTGGTCCCTCACCAGCTGTGGCCAACCTCCCCAGGGCTGCTCAGGTGCCCTTAGAGAACTGGCGGATGGCCCCAGGCCTGGTAAGGATTAGTGTCTCTCACCGTAGCAGCTGCTTTCCATCTGTGCCGGATTAGCCGGCCCGCCGTACCGACATACTACACGGACATTGTGAGTTTATAGATGGAGCACGTGGGTGCTGGGCCTGGACGGCGGTCACTGTGGGGCCCTGTGCCTGCTGCCTGCCCACTGGGCTGCAGGTCAGCCAGTTCACCTTCTCAACCTGGAGCCCTCCCCCCACGGCCTATGTTCGCCCCCTGCACACACACCCCTGCCTCCCAGGACGGCTGCCGCTTGGCCTTGAGATCCAGGCCCAGACCAGACAGCAGCTCCAGCTCCGGTGGCTTCTGTTTATCCGTTGTGGCAAACAGCTGTGTGGGTAGCAGCAAATTACAGAAAGCCCAGGAAGGGGTGGTGTGAGAGGGCGACCTGCCCCCCCCATTCCTATGTTGAGGTCCTAACCCCCACTACCTCAGAACATGACTGTTTAGAGACAGGGTCTTTGAAGAGGGGATTCAGGTAAAATGAGGCCACTGGGGTGGGCCCTGACCAGAACGACTGGTGTCCTGGAAGAGATCAAGACACACTGAGGGGACCTCATTGGGGACCCGAGTAGGAGGACCCACCTGCCCACACCTTGACCTCAGACTTGCAGCCTCCAGACTCTGACAACACACCCTTCGGCCGTCTCTGGCCTGTGGCCCATGCGGCCGCAGCCCCAGCAGAGGACCCGTGAGAGCCAACGCAGGCCTAGTCCAATGTGGAGTCCGGTTGTCTGGGGCCACTGTGGCCTCAGGGACCTGGAATAGTTCATTCCGTTTAGCTTTTATTTTCATGTTTGCCTCTGGGCTCTGCTTCTCAGGTGGTCCGGAAAGGGAAAAACCAAGAAGGACTTCTTCCCGTGGGACCCTATCCCCTGGCATTAGGCTTTCCCAAGTAGAACTTTCCAGAAGTGAGTCGCATGGCCCCCCTGTGGTCAGGACCTGGAGGGCTGATTTCGGCTGTGCCCCCCGCCCCCAGATAACATTTCACAAACAGGTAGCAGGCAGACAAGTGTGTAGTCGGAGGATACATTATGGGGTCTCCTGCGGAAACCGAGGGCAGCTGTTAAACCTCAAGTCGTGTGGCAAGACCTCGTCTTGGAGTCTCGGTCACCTTAGCCTGAGGTCCCTCCGCCTGTGAAGCAGGCGCAGGTTCACGAGGCAGGGCCTGTGCTCACCGGGTAGGACTGTCTGCCCACTTGCCAGGACATCTCTTCCTAGAACGTTGTGACTGCCGGACCTTTGTGCAGGATCACAAGCCCCGTTCGTTTGCAGACGAGCACCCCAAGCCCGCGGGAGCGCCCTCCAGACTTGCAGAGAAGAGGCCGGCCGTTCTGTCTGCTCTTTAGAGAACGAGTGTTCCGAGAGGGTTTTTGGCGCTGCATCCATTTCCGGTTTGGTCACTTACCCTGCTGAGGTATAACCCCTCATCTCTGGGGATGGGGGCAGCTGCTGGGGAGCGGGAGTGAGCCCTGGCATCACTGTATCTAGCCCAGGCCCTGGGTGTCCCCAGGACCAGAAAAAGCTCCTTTCTAAGCTCTGGCATCCTGCAGGGCTGATGCAGGGAGATGGCCACTCCAGAGAGAAGAGGCATTCGAGGCTGTGCCTGCTGTTGGCCAGGTGTCCGGGATCTGGCTGGTGAGGAAAGGGGCTGAGTGGAGAGGCTGGGATCCCTCCACGCCAACCTGGAGCCCCGACTTTGGAGGCCTCCTGCTTATTAGCGCAGCTCCTTGTGCTTGGCTAACATCATTCAAGGGGATGTTTGCGCCGAGTGAAGGCAAGTCACTGTTTGCTGGTCTTGACTTCCATTCTGTGACATTTTGTCCCGGCAGCTCGATCAGACTGACACAGGACCTTGATCTTTCCCCCAAGTTCATGAAACATTATCCTACGTCATTACCATCAATGGCGCGTCCAAGACCTCTCTCATCTTTTGTGTGTCAACTGCTGACTCACTCACGCACCATTCACAGTCCCTTCCCCTCCCCACTGCGGTGAGAAGCTGTGTGAATGAGTTTCACACGTATCCCTGAGAAGCCCATTCGTGGGGCCAAGTCTCTTTCCTGCCCTGTAATCAGAAAGCAGGACCATGAGTACGCATTGTGCTCACATGGCTTGAAGAGCAGTGTCCGTGTACCTCCTTGCCCCAAAGCCGTGTTACGTCCATATCCCTCACCACAGAGATATAGACCGTTTGGAAATCCCTTAGAACGTTCCATCATCGATTATATATTGATGACATCCGACCAGTTGGATGCGTGAGTGAGAAGTGGCAAATATGTTGGTGACACTATCTCATGTAAGTTAAGTCAATGATGGTTGGGGGGCTTGCTACATGAGTTAAATTCAGGGTGCAGTGTATGCCCTGAGTCAAGGTTTTCCCCTGTGATGCTATCACAGTCAGGATCCGACCAGTCTCTGTCATGGGGGGTTGTCCTGTACTCAGGACAACCTGTAGGGTATTTAGAAATTTCCAGGGCTTCACCCTGCTGTACACTGGCCATACCTTCTCTCCAAGCTGTGACAGCAAATATCTCTGCAGATGTTTTGTCAAATGTCCCCTGGGGGACACAACAGTCCCTTGTTAAACAACATTTCCCAAATCAACTACCCTTAAACAGTTTTGTGACCCAATGAGTAGATTCAAGAGTCTGGGAGCCAAATGGAGTGGGGGGCATCGCTTTGCTGCCCTTGACCTCGGGTCCAACTCCGAACTGTCCATGTTTAGAGGTCCTGGTTACTGAAGAAGTGCTTCCACTGAGAGGCATTAGGAAGAATCCCATGTTTAAGCTGGCCTTCCTGTTGGTAGGTCCATCTTCATGTATGTACAACCTACACTCTCACAAGGGAAGTGTGCTCGGAAGGACTTGCACGTGGTCTAAAGCTCTTCGGTTGCCATCTTGAATGTAAATACTTCAAGATGTAAATACTTTTAATAAGGGACCCACATTTTTGTCTTGACTGGGTCCCAGAGATTATGTAGTCAGTCCTGCTGTCTGGTCACTTCAAGATCCTTGTGCCAAAAAAAGTTTCTGTTTTCACTACAGCAGTCTTTGATTTGGCTTTAAGAGCATGCGAAGAGCTCTTACCTTCTCTTTGGCTATACTGCATTACACCAAGACCTTTGGAACGAAGAGGGAAATGAAAGATTATGGGATTTAAAGAACTCATGTCACAGATGGAAAATCCAAGTACCAGAAAGGGAAAGTGAGTTGTCCAAAGTCACACACCAGAGCCAGGAGAAGATTTCTATTTTTTTAGGCTTCTTATCAAGGTGAACTTCTCTTCATCCATTCAAATATGTAGGTAAGCATTTTAAACATGACCATGAGGTTCCCCCTCCCCCTTTAGGTGTAGTGATCAGAGACTGGATGGGCTGGTAGCAAAGTGAATGAGACATTATCTCAAGAAACTTAGAGACCCGCGGGAGACACAAACACACACCCAACTAACAGCCCACATAATGTGATATGCCCTGGGGTGATGCCAAAGACAGGCAAGGTTCAAATTCAGAGGCTGTCGTTTAGTGCTAGATGGATGGAGCAGGTTAATTCAACATCCACGAGCCTCAGTGTTTTTCCTCTTAAAATGAGACCAGTAATTGCTGTGCTCATGTAAAGAGATGATGCGAAATAAGGTCATGAAAGGGTTTTATAAAAAACGAGAGGCGCTTCCCAGGGGTGGAACTTAGCGCCAGGGTTCATTCTGAGAGCAGGCTGTAAGTGCTTGGGACCAAGCAGGTGTCCCCCCAGCGGGGAACGCAGCGCTGGAGTCACATGCACCGGAACTGAAGTGAGGTGGTATTTGGTCAGACTTCTGACCCAGGGGCAAGTGCTTCCCGTCCTTTTACAAGTAACCTTATAAAGCTAATTATGAGTTCTTAAAAATCTGCTTATGAGCAAGGTCCTCCTTAGAAAGTCTTGAATACTATTTATTTCTCTATTTATTTATTTATTTGACAGAGAGAGACAGAGAGAGAGAGAGAGAGAGAGAGAGAGGGAGGGAGCGCATGCTCATACAAGTAGGGGGGGGGCAGAGGGAGAGAGAGCATCTGGAGCAGGCTCCCAGCTGAGCAGAGAGCCCCAGGTGGGGCTCGATCCCATGGCCTGGAGTCAAATTTTCCGTGGTGTTTGCTGGCCCTCTTTCCCTCTCAGAGGTCACAGTGGTTTCCTGCACAACGTCCGTGCTTCGCTTTGTGCCCTGGGGTCAGCAGAGGAGGAGGGGCAAACAGGACTCTCTCCAGAACGTCTGTGGCCCCGGCTGCTCTGAGATGGTGGATCAGGCTCCCGCTCCCGCACCTGCACCCGGCAGCCACTGCTCATTCTGTCTGACCTCAGGAGAGCAGCTTCCTTTCAGCCTCTTTGTTTATTTAATTTATAAAATCCCAGCCATGAAGAAGTTAGAGGTTTGGCAGTGGACACAGACACCTTCCAGGCCATTGGGGTGTTGTGGTCTCATTTCATTCACTGACCATCTGTGCAGCCTTGATCCGCGAGGCGCAGAACTCAGAGGCCGTTTGTGGGGTTTCGGAGAAGAACCAGAATGGGTGAGGCAGGTTGGAGGGTGTCTCCTCCTCCCTCGTTGTGGGAATGACAACACCTGTTCTCCACCCCGTGGGCAGGTGTGGCGCCCCGTGCCCCTCCCCCCCGTGCCCCTCCCCTCCTTCCTCCGAGAGGACTTACCCTCCGCCTGGAGGAGCCCCGGGAGTGGAGTGTAGCCCCAGCTCTGCCTCCAGTGACAGTCTTGTCCATCCACGCATCTTCTTGCCTCTTTGGCCTCAGTTTCCCAGATATGCCAGGAAGGGAGCTGGACTCTGTGATCTGTAAAGATACCTTCCACTCTTCCCTCAGGACCAGGCAGCAGAGGGGGCCTTAATCCACACCAGGCCCTAGGCTCGATGCTGGAAATTGCCACCATGGAACCCGTCTTATCCATGGGGAGGCAGAAAGCGTGGGATGGGTCAGTGCGGGAGAACAGCCCGCTTCCAGGGTGAGGCGTGTGCTCTGAGAGAGCTCGAGGAGCCTGGGGAAGACACACCCGACCCTGCTCTCCCTCCCTGTCCTGGCTCCTCTCCGGGAAGCCAGGGGGACCTGGAGCCCGCTCGCTGGACAGAGACCAGGAGGGAGGAGGGAGGGGCGTCAGGTCTGGAGGGACGAGCTCACATCTTCCACATCCTCAAAAGAATGTGAAATGATGTCGAGTTCTTAATTCATTCAAAGAAGAATTTGTCGTCAAAAGTGTCAATATTTTGTACATTGATGATAATGAAATATTGCACGCAGAACCATGGTATTTTATGTGGCGAAAATAAAGACAGCCTTACAGCTGGTAAGTTACGCATCAAGGAATTTGGGAAAAGGACAAGACAACTTTTTCCTGCCCCCTCTTCATATGTAACAAATATCTACATAGAAGACTAGAAAGTAGTGACTAAGAAAACAAACCTGGAACGGGGTAGTGTTTCTTTCTTCAAAGCGCTAATAATTCAGAAAACATCTAATAATATCGATCAAGAGAAAAATACCAGTGGGTAAACATGAATGATAGGAATTACAGTGGGACACACAGCTGCACGTATAAAACATTCAAATAAAACTATTACAGATGCAGTATCTCAATAGATTAGACAAAATGACAAAATGAATATATATATATATATATATATATATATATATATATGATTCCAATTTGGTACCAATGCTGCCGTAAAATAGAACTCATCCCCAGCTCTCCTGTGAGGCACCTGAATGTAACCTCAGTCCCCAAAACAAGAAAGAAAAATTCAGGCCAGGCTACGGAATGTAGATCCCAACCTTATAAGCAAGATATTAGCAAACCGAGTCTAGACAACGGAGAGGCCGGAGAAAAGCCGAGGGCCCTGCCCGAGAGCTTTCGGATCGTGGGTGGCTGAACCAGGACTCGATTCTGGTGCCGGTGGCCTTGGCCTTAGCTTCTGTCTCTAGAGACAGCGTCCCGCTTGACCGTGATTAATAGGACGGTGCTGAGAGGTCTACACTTTTGCAAATCAAGAAGAATCAGTATGTATCGGTAGATGGGATTTTGAGTACGTCCGCGGCTTCTGTCTTGGTTCTGCTCCAGTGCTTTCGCTGGACGGGGTAGGGGGAGCAACGCATCTCGGGGTGCCTGAAACTGTTCCTGTTTTAGAGCCACGAGTCTCCCTTGCTGGGTAATCCCCCCAGTCCTGGGCCGACCGGGGCCATCTGTCACCCCAGATGCGGGCAACCTGGTGTTCTTCCTGTTCCCGAGGACCCCTACAGGGAAGAGGAAGGAGGCGGGCAGAAGGCTCAGCTTGTTTCGTGACAGCGGAAGACAGAGACGCACGACGGTGTGAGCCTAAGGGGTATAAACCACCACAGACACGGGTCTCCAGAGCCCTTTCTGGTGCTGGAACTTGAAAGCCCCACAAACCTGGCCAGTTATCAAGATGACGACGCATCAAGATGGGCCTCCTCGGCCCCCACTTTGAATGGGAAAAGGAAAGGCTAAATGGACATAAGGCGAAAGAGAAGAAAGTGTGAATGAGTTAATCAATTAATAAAGTAATAACGCCATTGCTTCTATTAAAGTGACATCCTTGATTAATACGGTGGCACTTGGCCTTACCCCGGCTCACAGAATCCACTGGAGCTTGACTAAGCCGCCCCAGGTCCCTGCAGCACGGTCCAGGCTCCCTCCCGGGCCCGGCTGTCACCTGAGGCCCCGCCCACAACCTCCCTCTGCTCTCTCCTGAAGCAGGCAGGTGGCCTGGCCTATTACTGGCTGCAAGTCAACAGAGGACAATTCCTTCTCCTTGGACGGGAGAGAGGTGGCCAGGCAGCCTTGGTAAGGCTCCCAAAATACCTGGGACACCTGGCAGGAGGACTTCTGTACTGCAGACTAGAGCTAGCATTCGGAACCCTCCCAAATACTATTTCTAGAAGGACAGGGCTTGGAATTTTCCAAGATCATCAGAATTCCTTGGAAGCTTGGAATGATGTTCTCGGAACACTGCTGGGCACAGAGCAGACGTTTAGTGGAATTCAGGGCTGTCTGCCTCCAAAGACTTTGCTTTCCTAACAAGCCGGTCATTCATCACTTTCTACTTGTAGATGGTGAGCGGTCTCAGCGTAGGAACCGACATCTTAGCATCTCTAGATTCTCTGGGCCCAGCTCGGTGCCGGGCACCCGGGGACATTCAGGAAATGCTTCCCTGCGTTTCTGGCCCCCCTCCCTCCCCCTCCTGGTGTCACTGGCCAGGTGAGCCGCCTCCACACAGTGAGGGCGGGACGTAAACTTGAACTTGAGCTGTCTGTGCAAGCACAGACCCACAGCGCCTGGGTGGGGCTGGGGAAACGGGGAGCATTGGCTTTGAAGCCAAGTGGATGTGGATTCAGTTTCTAGGGATTCATTCCTCAGCTTCATTCTTTTCATCCCTGATAGGGCAGGGCCCTCGTCGAGTACCTTCATAGTTGGAGATTGTGTTGACTCGAACGGACAGGTGGATATTCCACAAACGAGTTTCATCTTCACAGAATCCCGGACCTCAGGGGCACCTGAGTGGCTCAGTCAGTTAAGCGTCTGCCTGCAGCTCAGGTCGTCATCACAGGGTCCTTGGATCGAGCCCCGCATTGGGCTCCCCATTCCCCACTCGGTGGGAAGCCTGCTTCTCCCTCTCCCACTCCCCCTGCTTCTGTTCCCTCTCTCGTTCTGTCTCTCTCTGTCAAATAAATAAATGAAATCTTCAAAAAAAAAAAAAAAGAAGTCTGGGCTTCAGTTACGTTTGTATAAGCTTCAAGACTTGTCAGAGCTTCTCATAGTCCATTGGATATTGTAAGGCTCCGAGAGCAGTCTACACCAGCCCCGTATGCCGAATGCACCGGGTCATTTTGTCAAGGAACATCTTAAAGGATTCATGCTTTTGGAACCCACTTTGGGGAACACTGACAATGCCTTTGGAAGACAATAAAATTAGTATCTGCTCTCAGAATTCTTCTCACAGTTATTACTATTGCGTTATGATTTATTTATAAGTTGGAACAATACAGGGGGCCTGGATCTGAACAAACTAAGATCATGTTGCAAAATTCACAAACGATTTTCCGAACAGAATTTCATGCTGGATTCGGTCTGGCCCGTCCCCTGTGGATTTCACTAGCTTTAGAACATACAAATGGAAAGTGGACAAATCCCTTCTCTCCTTGCTAATTAGGATGACGGATCGTAGAGAAGGGATCATTCCATGTCACAGCAGAGATGATGCTACTGCTTTTAATTAATCATACAGGGACTTGAGTGATGGTCGTCCCAATGCTCGTGTGCTTCCTCACACCCCAAACACACCAAGTCTTCAAGAACTGGTGACCAGGGGACATCGGAGGCAAACACCACTTGGCATTTTCACTTGTCTCTCTTTCTGTGAGACAAGATAAAGAAATGCAGACAGAGAAGTGGCGGATTCACAGCACCGGCCTTTCTCTAAGGCTTCTTGTGGGTATGTTCTCCTTGCTTAGACACTTTCAGTCCCAAATGGTCACTTAAACGATGAATGATTTTCCATTACTTCCACGCACATTCCTGTAGCCAGTGAGAGCCGCTGGTTTTCAAGCCTGTCCAGCGTCCCCAGACCAGTAGCCTACTTCCGGGTTCTGACCCAGGATCTGCCGTTGACTTGCTGGGGGACGTTCGTGAAGGTACTTCCGCTGTTCCCCACCCGCCCCCGCTTCTGAGAGGCTGGGTCCGCCGGGCCCTGAGAGCCTTTGCGCTTGTTGGCTCCGACTGCTTTATCCCACTATAACAAGCGTTTGAGGATTGTCTGCTAGTTCCTGGGCCCTGGTTATACAGAGGAGCCCAAACTCACTTCCCATCTCAAGGATCCAACAGTCTAGTCGGGCAGGGGAGCAGAGACGCTCAAATGTAATGCACGGGCTGTGTAAGTAGCTCAGGAGGGGCTGCAGTCCTGGTGCCCACCCCCGGGGCTTGCTGCCAGCTGAACGCCCCCCTACGGTGGCCCACTGCCCACTGCCCTCTCTCCCTACCCCCTCCTCCCCCCTCCCCTCCCATTCCCCTTCTGACCCTGTCCTTCCCAAGCATAAGCCCCGCTGTGACCCTACATTTCTGCCCATAGACAACGGCGTGGCTGTGGAGGAGAGAAGGTCCCCGTCCACGTCGTTGCTGGGGCTCCGCTTTGCTGGGGCCGAAGGCCACTCACAGAGAGCCACATGGAGGCTCAGAGAAGTTAGAGCTTCGTCTGTGGTCACTCAGCTACCAAGCAGCAGAGATCGGATTTGCTCCCTGCTGGGTCGTCTCCTCTGCAGGGGATGGTCTTGGTGCTTCACCGGGCAGGGGCCCCCAGCCTCCACAACGGCTCTCCGTGTCCCCTTCTCCTGACATTGGTTCTCCACGGAGAGACACACCCCTCCCTGAGGACAGCCTGCAGCCAGTGATTGGCTGAGAGGGAAGCACAGATGGCGAGACCCCTGCCTGCTGGACGTGGGGGAGCCGCTTTGCCAAGACCCTCCCCGACTGGGATCAGGTTTAGCCAAGGCCCCTTTTCTGCTCTGCCTCCCTTGCTCCCCCGTGGGTCACCCCGTCTCCAAGCCACGTGAATCCCACCCCGTCTCAGGCTCTGCTTCTGGGAGACCGACTCAAGTTGTTCTCCAAAACCCAGACCCCTCCCCAGGCCCTGTTCAGATTACAACTCCGTCTTTCTCTGTCCTGTTCTGTGCCCTGAGATGCTGGTGGGTAAGAGTGACGTCAGTCATGACATGTCACTGCCTCCTGGTTTCCAAGCCCTTTGGCCAATGGCTGGCTGGAGGTGAGGTGCAGAAGAGAGAGAGAGGGGTTGGGATTGGGGTGTCTGCTCTTCTGCTGCTGTCCTGCCTTGCTGCACACATCTCTGCCAGGCTCTGGCCTTGATCCCAGCTCCTAACACTGAAGCCTCCCTTCCTCTCTTCTCTAGGGATGGCCATGTCTCCCCACCCTACTGCTGCTGGTCCTGGGGCTTGGCATCCTTTGCTAGGGTCCCAGTCTCTGCACGTCTCAGCAGGGCCCCAAGTTCCAAGTCTCTGGAACATTTCCGGCCAAGGGGGACATCTGTTTCCCTCCAGGAGCACCGACGGCTTCAGCTCTCATTTGACAGGTTGGCTCAGAGTGATTGCCAGCGGCTGCCTGCACTGATGTGTTTTGAAGGATCTGGGTGTTTCTCCAGCAGGGAGAGTGCTGTGATCTATTAGTGATGCCTGTCAGTGTGCAGCAGGGGAGGGTGACATCAGTGCCACACTGTGGCTGTTCTGTCCCTGAGCTACAGGATCAGTCCCCGAGTTGCCCTCCGGCTTGGATCTCTAGACCCAGCGATGGACATGCAGATGAGTTTCCCTGACCAGAGCAGCACAAAGAAGACCCCAGCCAACCGGATGGCAGCCTCTCGTCCCATAAACCATGACACTGTGGGTAACACCTGTTCTGCGTGGCTTGTTCATCTGACCTTGTGGTTTGTGGACTCAGGTGCTGCTGACAGCGACCGACCGCCAGGGGGCGGCCTTTCCCAGGCTGTTGGTGGGCAGGTGGCAGGCGACCAGGTGGTCCAATGGATGCAGACCTTTCCTGCTGCAGGTGAAGCGAGCGCGATGTCATCACAGGGACACCCTCGGAGTCAGGAACTTTTTTTTTTTTTCCCAATTCTTTCCTCCACCCCAATTGTCTTTCATAAATTCATATTTTCATCTAAAATGTTTTTTTGGTCACCTATTTTGGGTCAAATCTTTTGGTATGTTCTAAGGGGAATAAAAATAACCATACACACTGAAAAGAGATTTTAAAAAATAAATAAAAATTAAAAAATACCCTACAGCTTAAGCCTATGAGGGCATGTGGGAAGTCCTAGTCACATAGACCCGTCACCGAATTCGATTTAAAGTATGACGGTGGAGAATGGAGGCTTCCTTGTGGAAGACCTGAGCTGCGTGCAGGTGTGAGTCAGGTCAGGAGCTGGTGGGTGGTTGGTCCAGGCAGCGGAACCAGAGCAGCCAAGACCCTGGGGCAGAAAGACGAAGGGGTTGGAAGCCAGGCTGGGGCATCTGGACTCCACAGGGGCCGAGCGGATCAATGCGGAGGAAGCGGAGAGGGAGACGGGAGTGCTGGGCTGGCTGGGGCTGAGCCAGTGTGTCCGGCCACGCTCCCTGGAGGACGGTGAGTGGGGGCTGGGAGCAGATGGGAGGGGGAGGTACAGCCCTCAGGTCCTCATGTGTGAGATGCAGACACTGTGTGTGTCCCGGGCTGTGTGAGACTCGCGTGTTTGGTGAACTACACCGCAGAGGGCATCCTTCCTGTCTGTTGCTCCCGCTGTCTGTGAGTCAGCACCAGGACTCCGTCTCCTGCGTGGCAGCAGGTGTGCTTCCCCCGATGCCCACCCAGATCCTCTCAGTCCTGCAGGGCAGAGCCCCTGCATTCCCTAAGGGAGTGTCTTCACCCTCGCCCCCCCGCATGCATCCAGCCTTTGATAGCCTATCTCTGTCTCTCTCGAGCTGCCTGCATCTCCCCTTCCTCTTCAGCCCAGCCCTGGCAGCGACTTCAAAACTCCTCTTTGGGACCCTCAGAACCTTCTACGCTCCTTCTTCCCTGAATGCCCAATACTCAACAACTCCGTGTGCAACTGAGGGCCACTTAGGAGGAATGGCAGGTGCTGGAGCCCTGGGGATGCCCTGTCCAGACCCCTAGGCTCTCTTCTGGGGTGACTTTGCCTTCTTCTTTATACTCCAAACTTCCATTTGCCCTTTAGAACTCGGTGGACTGAACCCCCAGGATGCCCTTCTGTGTTCCCAGAGGAGCACCCAAGTCCCCTTCCCATCCAAGGGAACACACGTGTGGCGACAGGGCCCGCTTCTCCCTGGTGCAGTCAGCGCCCCGAGGGCTGGAGGGGTCTTGGGCCCCACAAGGGCTCACCCTTCACGGAGCATCACAAAGCTTCGTCGAGATACGAATATGTTAGCCGAGGAACAATTGGCCGAGCACAAGTCTATGGGGACGCTGCGCCCAGAAATGCACACTGGAAGAAGCCCCTGGCGAACTGCGGCATGAGGAGGACAAGCCCACCACGTTCTAGGAAACTCCTCTCGGGCTGCAGAGAATAACAAATGGATAAAAATATCATTTTGTCTCCAGTTCTCTGTTCCTTTATGAGGCGCCCATAGAGAATAACCCCAGATTCCAATTAGCAGCCCGGGGCCCAGGAGCTGAGGGGAGGCTCTGCTCCCTCCCATTGTGAGCAAGTGAACCAGTAATAAATCCCCAATTAGCAAGAAGGAACATTGATTGAACTTTCTCTTCTTGTCCTCCACTTTTGTTTAGTGCTCCCTGTAAACAAGCTGTGTGGCTGGCGTTCAAGAGGAAAGAAAATTGAATTTAAAGTTATTTTAGTCTTGCCATGATTAATGTCATGCCAGGTAAGCCTTGGAAAGGGATATGAAAAGGCTACAAAAATCATTCCACTCTTAAAGCAGCAGAAGTGATCCTCCTGTATGCAGACGTACCTATCCCATGGACCTGTCTCTTCGTCTGGGCTGTCGTAACCAGACGACCGTGGGCTGGGCAGCTTACCCAGCAAACAGCTGTTTCTCCCAGCTCTGGAGTGTAGGGAATCTGAGGTCAAGGTGGTGACAGATTTGATGTGCGGTGAGGTCCACCTTCCTGGCTCACAGAGAGCTGCCTTCTGGCTGTGTCCTCAGTGCTCCTGGAGAGAAAGCTCTCTCTCCTCTTCACTTTCTTACAAGGGCACTAATCTCAGCATGGGAGCCCCACACTCCTGGCCTCATGCAAAGCTAATTATCTCCCAAAAGCCCGCTTGCAAGTACCATCCATCCCATTGGGGGTTAGGGCCACAGCATATGAATTTTGGAGGGATGTAAAAATTCAGCCAAAAGAGTCCTTTCACAGGAAATGGATATAAACCCGTAAGCCTTCCAATGAGATGGTAGCACACGATCTCTACACACCTGTATGATGAGCTCATAGATAACCTACCCAGGGAGAGCATAAAATACACATGGGTATAGGCCTTCCTCATGGAACACAGCACCTAGACGCATTCTACAGACACAGAACAACAATGGTCAGGTCAACTCTGTGACCTTAGAAGCCCGGTTAGGAGGTTTACTTCACCAAACCCATCGTCTTTGTTTTCAAACGGTAATGCCAATCCTAGATTTGGTAGGACCTCGTGAGATGTTTCTACAAGAAACATTTGCACAAAGACCGACACCTATTGCATATGTACACACACTGAGAGGAATATTATAAGGACATGTGTTTCCACCTTGCATAGAAGGAACAGAGACTGAGTTCTTGTGTGTGTGTGTGTGTGTGTTCAGTGTAGAATACTACTTTCAACAGCTTTCCTCCAAATATTTTTATGTTTATTACCATCTTGCTATGATTCCAAACCAAAGATTCAAGTCTTCGCATGAGTGTCTTTGCAGACCTGCGAGGACTTTGCCTGCCTGAACCAGCCTCCTCCTCCATGAGGTGGGGAAAGTAGCGTAGAGAACTCGGGGACAAAACCAGATAACTTATGAGTTTGTTCATTCATTCTGAAAGCATTGCCTCGGTCCCCTTGTCTCCCAGGGTGAAGAGGCTGGAAGGACAAGTGCAATGGAGCTCCAGCCCCCGGGACTCCCCCCACAGTGGGCAAAGCTGGCTTGGGGAAATGCCATGCCCTGAAGTCTCTTGCGGGTGCAGGGGTTCCCATGAAAGGGGCCCCTAGTTTATGCTGAGTCACAGGGATGGAGGAGGGAGACCAGCCCAGCAGCTCTTCCCTATTAGTTCTTAAAGATGCCTGACTCCCTGTGTCCCTTCTCTGTAACACTAGGGAACAGGTTAAGAATGACCCCACAGGTGGCAGGAGATTCTCATCTTCTGACTACTGTCTCTCCTGCATCCCTGCAACAGCACCTACTGGCCTGTGCTGTGCCTTGCCCCACAGCCTCCTTCAACCCAGCCACCGGAGCAATTTTCATAAAATCAGATACCGCGTAGCTCCTCTGTTCTTACTCCTCTGGGGCTTCTTACTCCTCTCACAGTGGATGCCAGTCCTCTTTCCCTCAGGCTGTCCCATTTCCCCTTCTCTCTTGTTGTCTTCTATCCTTGCTCATTTAGCTCCAGCTACACTGGTTTCCTTCTCATTCCCAGAATAAGCTGGACTCACTGCCTCCCCAGGGGTGATTCTGTCTCCTCTCCTGCTATGTCCTCCATCCAAAGCCCTCTTTCACCCAAGCCCCCAAGGCTTGTTTCTTCTTTTCCTTCAAGTTTTTCCCAGAGTGGAGAATGCCTGTCCTACATCCTGTTCCCAGGAAGAAGGTGGAGACTGCTCTCAGAAGTGGCCCCTCTGTGGTGTGAGGGAGGGTGTGTTAGCAGAATGTGCTTGCAGCAGAGGCTTCATCCTAGAGCAGCATCCAGGATGGTCCTTCCAATTAGGGGCATAGGGCCAGGTCTTTGTGCCCAGGACTAGCCAGTCACTGGGTGTGGGCTGCCGCTGGGGAAGGTGTGTGTCCGAGGGGAGGCAGCTCTCCCTGGGTGAAGGGGAGCAAATACTCCATGATCCTCCTGACAGTGGTTCTGGCCAAGGGAGAATGACCCAACATTCAGTTTCCATAGTGATGATTTATCTGCCTTCCGAGGAGGAAGTGCCCAGTGCAATCTTACCTGACACCCAGCGGATGATTCATCTCTTTGAGAAAAGGTTCCATATCAGAGGCTCAGTCTTGGGCTCAGTCGTTGATAGGATGAGCATTTGTGGCTACAGAACTGAGGTGCTCTTGGAGAGCAGAACCCATGCTCTGACTTCCATCCCGGCGGTCATGGTGACTATGGTGGCCGTGGTTATATTGATGGGAAATTCCAGACACATGGTCATCTGATGCCCTGTGATCAGGTGTTCCTTCTCCACCAGGACCAAGTTTCACCCCAGCGCTGCGACCTGGCGTGGCCTTGCTGCAGACACTGGGGCGCCCTTGGTGACTCTCCTTATTAGCACTTGCCAAAAGCCTCCCATGGCATCGCTTCCTACCACAGATACATCTACTGCCTGGGGTCTGTCACTTCACAGGGCCCAAGTGGCAGTGGTCGGCGCAACAGCCTGGACTTTGTTCCGATCCCGCTCAAAGCTGGCAGCCTCTGTGTCACATAGCAAATAAGTTGGAGCAGAACCCAAAGTGCAGAATATGCTCCTCCTCCAGAACCTGGTGAGGGCTCCAGACATAGTGCTTCCTTCTTACGGGGTGGAGGGGTGTGTGAATGCTTTCCTTTGGCATTTTCTTGGGTGGGAAATTCTCAGAATACCCCAGACCACTGGACCCTTACAATCTTAATATGTTTTCTTTTTCCCACCCTTTGGAGCACATATTTTTTACAGAGAAAGATCCGCTTCCCCTCACCCAGAGAGAGCTGCCTTCCAGACAGCATGTCCTCCCCAGTGGCAGCCCACACCCAATGACTGGCTGGTGCTGGGCACAAAGACCTGGCCCTACGCCCCTAATCGGAAGGACCATTGATAGGCTATTCAACATTCTTGCTGTATCTTGTGCATCTTGGCCGAAAGAGCCAACGTCACTGATGTGTTAAAGCAATGAGATGTTCTGTCATCCAGGCAACGTAGGTCCCTTCAGACTCTCATATTTTAGGGAGGAGAAAGTTAATATAGCCCCGGGCAAGACTGCAATTGCATCCAGGTGCCCTTCTGAAAGGAGAAAGAACTGCCTCGAGCTGCCCGTCCCACTAGGACAGGAAGACAACGGCATAAAGCCGAGGGCTGCACCATGCGCCTGGAGCCCCAAGAGGGATGGAAAAGGGGCAGGACTCGTATCTGGCGTACTAACGAAGAGCTAGAGATCAATGAAAACGGATATGGAACCTAGTAGAAACCTGGAGAAAAGACTTGAGCAGAGAGTTCGCAAATGGCCAATAAATACAAGAAAAGATGGTCAACTTTCCAGAAACAAAAATCAGAGACATGGGACGCCTGGGTGGCTCAGTGGGTTCAACCTCTGTCTTCTGCTAGGCTCATGATCCCGAGGTCCTGGGATGGAGTCCACATA
Source organism: Mustela putorius furo (assembly GCF_011764305.1). Taxonomy (NCBI): domain Eukaryota; kingdom Metazoa; phylum Chordata; class Mammalia; order Carnivora; family Mustelidae; genus Mustela; species Mustela putorius. The sequence goes on along the minus strand of NW_025421322.1, from coordinate 37,610,654 downwards.
AGGCTCCTTGCTCAGGAGGGAGAAGCGCTTCTCCCTCTGCCTCTGCTCCCTCTGCCTGTGTTCTCTCTCTCTCTCTCTCTGTCAAATAAATAAAAATCTTAAAAAGATCAGAGACACTCTGAGATAATACCACACACCCACCTACTGGCAATGCCAGGTGTCGATAAAATGCAGAGCATAGAAGTCTCACACCTCCCTGTGTGGGGATGACCAGTTCAGCCACTTTTTACCCCGGCATACCCTGGTACTCAGCCATTCCATCCTCCTGTATCTTCCTGAGAGGAACGTGCACAAATATTCATCAGCTCATACGAACACTCTTGAGAGCAGTTTCTTAATAGCCCCAAACAGGAAACAGGCCAAACGTCTGTCTAGAGTAGAGAAAATAAGCAGGCCGCGCTCTCAGTTCGGAGGTACGCTAACAATGAGAAGGAGTAACTGCTGCTCTAAACAACGTCGTGGGTGCGTCTCACGAACTATTTTGAAAGGGAGGAAAAGCCAAATACAGAAGAGGACACGCTCTATGATTCCATTTGAATGAAGTTTAAAAAAACATGCAAAAATCACATATGGTGTTTGAAATTAGCCATGTGGTCACTCTCAGGGAGGAGGTAGTGATTGGAAGGGGCACGAGGCATATTTCTTTCTGCGAATGATCTGTTTATTTGGTTGTTAGTAACGTAAGTGTGTCCTGCCTGAAAAAAATATTTCTTTCAGCTGGATAGTTTCACTTTTTTGTATGTATGTTGTACTCATAAACTCTACTGTGCAAAAGTGACCTTCATAAAATTGTCTTGTATTCCCCTGCTCAAAAGTGTTCGGTGACTTGTCTTGCACTCAGACGAATGTCTGAACCCACTGGCCAGTTCTCTTCAGCTCGTGGTCCCGCCTGTTTCTACAGAAGGCGTAGCAAGCAGAGGTCAAGCCTGGAACACACTGTCTGAGGTGGAGCTTAAAGTGTTTTGTTCCCTCTCCTTGGAATTCTCCTGCCCAAAATGCAAACTGCCCAAAATGCAGCTCAAAATGCAAACCTTGAAAGAGAGTAGCTCCTTTTGACAAAGCGTTCCTAGAGGTTAAGTGACTCCCCTCAGATCACATGGTTCATCAGCAGGATAATTCAACCTCGAACCCTTGTCACTGACTCTCGCATCCAGGGTCCTTTCCTGGATAGTCCCATGACAGTTCTTTGAAGGAAAAGACAGATCTAACTTGTTTTTGTAAATTTTCTTGTAGCTTAAAAGGCATAGGAGGAAAGTTGATGAATTGAATGGCTTTCTTGAATTGAAGTGGCTCCCGGATGACTCTCAGTTCCGTTTCGGGGACAATACAGACACATTCAAAATGAAATAACAAATGTGTGTTTCAACATCAGGTGAAGAGTTTTCGCAATGCATGGTTAATTGCCCAGTGGCCAGGGTAGACAATGTTGGAGTTGGAGTTTGAGGGATCTTTACGGGCTGAGCTATGTGGGAAAGTTTCCGAGAGGGGCTGAGGCACTGAGCTGCATGGCTGGGGAGGAGATGGAAAGCCGCACGCGGGGAACCATTCCCACAGGGTGCAGTTGAATGGCGTGATCCAAATACTTCCAGGAGTGCATTGTTGGAACAGTGAAGAAACAAGTTTTCTGGAGGCAGGTATTGGCCAGGAATGAAGAGGAAATGTGATGGTGCAGCTGGGGAGCTACTATGTAGCATGGGCATGGATGGGCAGTAGATAGGCAGTTACTATGTAGCTTTTGGAGACACTTGGATGCTGGAGAAAGAAGTTTAACTTTGTTGCTGATTGAGAACTTTTTTGTTTCATTTTTCTTAAATGAAACTGGATATAGGCTGGCCGGATTACAAATCCTGGTCTGAGCGTCAGCAGCAGAATGGAAACGAACTGTGTTGAGTACTTTTTCTTGATATCACATCTAGACCTGCCCCTGAGCCGTGCAAAGAAGAGGCATAAAACAGCAGCAGCAGATGGTTGATGGGACATCCTACGTGCCATGGACACAATGCTTCCTAGCTTATTGGTTTTTTCGTTTGTTTTGTTTTTTTAAATCCTTGTTACAGCCCTATGGATTAAGTAGTGCAGCTACAAAAAGAATTGAACTGACTCGGGGGCCTGGTTGCTGGGGTCCAATCCTGGCCCTGGCACTTTGGCCATTGCCAGAATCTGCATCCTAGAGCCACCTCTTTGTGTTGGGGCCACATTTCCCTTAAGCCACTTGCAGACTTCATAGGGCCCAAGTGGCTGTTCCCAGACCACCAGCAGATGGGTGTTGCAGGGATCCCGCAGCAGGCGGGCACTCCTGCAGGGGTCCATGCCTCCCTGTGGGCAGTCGGCTGGAGAGCTCCTGCTGCCTGGACCGACCTTTCTCCTTACTGTGCTGCCTTCTGGGAATCCCCTCATCCCAGAAGCAGTGGTGGGGGGCAAGCGAACCCTTGCACTTTCAACAACAAATGACACGAGAGAGAATACAGGATCTAAATATGAAAGATACGCCGTATTCATGATGGGAAAACTCAATGTTGTCAATCCCTAGATGGATCTAGCGATTCAGTGCAGTATCAGGCAAAATCACAATTTAGGTGAAAATGCAAAGGACCTACAATAAACCAAGGCAGACTTGAAGAACAGTACAGTGGAAGGACTTACTCTAATTTATTAAAAAGGCTTCCTTGAAGTCCATAGCAGGGCAGCAGTGGCCCAAGGGAAATCAAATATACAAATGGAGAAGAAAGGAGTGCTAAAAATAGAGCCACATGTACATCGTCACCTGGACTTGCTACAAATTCACTCCAGTAATTCAGTGGGTAAAAGATTATTTCTTTCAAGGAATGGTACTAGAAAAAGTGGGTATCCATATAGAAAACAGTAACCCTTGACTCTTACCTCACACCATACATGAAGATAATTTGAAATACTTCATAAATCTACATGAAGGTGTAAAACATTAAAGTTTTCAGAATAGAACAGAAGAGAGTATCTTCATAACTTTGGGTTTCTTGAACAGGATGCAATAAGGCATTAACCAACACCAAAATTATAAATATGAATATAAGCACATATGTGTGTATATATACACAGATATATATAAAACATATGCATATTATATACATATATAAGATGTAATTAAAAGTAAGAACTTCTGGGGCGCCTGGGTGGTTCAGTAGGTTAAGCATCTGACTCTTGGTTTCAGCTCAGGTCATGACCTCATGGTCATGGGATCGAGCCCCAGATTGGACTTCCCCCTCAGTGCGGCGCCCCTCAGTGCACTTCAGACTCTTTCTCCTTCCCCCCATGCCCCTCCTTGTGCATGCACTCTCTCTCTCTCTCTCAAATAAATAAATAAACTCTTAAAAAATAAATTCTGCTCATCAAAATAAATTGCTAGATGAGAGAAAAGGACAAGTCACAGATCAAGAGAAGGCTTTCATGCTACATAAAGCTGACAGAGACCTCATATTTCAAATAAACAAAGGATGAGTATAAATTAATAAGAAAGACAATAAAAACTTGGCAAAGACTTGAATTAATACTTCACAAAACGGTATGTAAATGACTGATAAGATTATAAAATGTCAAACACCATTATTTTTCAGGAAATGTAAATTAAAACTACAGTGCCAATTAGATCACCCAAAACATATCCAAAAAACGTCTGATAATGCCAGTTGATGGTGAAGATGTGGAGCAACAGGAACTCTCATAGGTTGCTGATGGCAGCATCAACTGGTAAAATCATTTCAGACAATACTTAGGCATTATCAATTAAATATAAGCACATGCCAACCCTAGGATTTAAAAATATTACTTCTAGGCATACACCTAAGAAAAGTAAATGCATATGCTCATATGGGAAGAAATGTGTAAGAATGTTCATGGCTGCTTTATTCATAGCAGCACAAAATTGGAAGCTGTGGAAATGTCCATCCACAATAGAATAAAGAAATAAACTGTGGTGCATTCATGCCTTGGAAAACCACATGGGGGCACTGAGAGCTGGAGGCTGCCTCCTGACCCCAGGCCTGACACTGGATGCCAGGTGGCAGGTCCTCCCCAGAGGCTCTGCTAGTGCAATTCCAGGAGACCAGAAGACATAGGTCATCCCAGTCCCTGGAGACCAGAATATAAGGTTTGTGGAACGGAAGGCAATGTCTGTCATAAGCACTCTGGGCTCATGACCCTACTGCACCCCTGTCTGTGCACTGCGGAGGGAAGTAGGGAAGGTCTGAGGACATCAGGAACAAGCAGAGATCTGGGGTCATGCAAGAAATCCCTTTCTTCTCTCTTTCCTCCCTTCTTTCCTTCCCATTCACCTCTCCTCCTTCCTTCCACTCTTTCTTTTCCCTCCCTCGTGTTGTCCCTTCGTTGAAAGGAACCAATGCCAAGGGTAGAGGTCCCGGGAAGAAGAGTAGGCAGGAGTGGGAGTCATCATGAGATGGAAACATCACAGAAAACAAGCCCTACTGACCGCAGGTGTTCCTGACAGCCCTCCCAGACCATCCAGGGTGGTGGCTCTGTGACTGCATGTCCTGGGGCCCAGGAAGATGACAAAGCTCTTTGGAGAGGCAATGGATTTGAATAATGCCTCATCTAAATGCGGGCAGCAGCATGTGTAGTAATTATCCACCACCTGAGCACTCTTCAGCCCTCAGGCCTTGGAGCGCGGAAGTACCAGGCAGAGGTGCGGAGGCTTCCAGGAGTGACAGCCTGCAAGTGGCCCTGGGTCCCTGAGTGGCCAGTCCAGAGCTGCTGCCTGGAGTTTGGCTTGAAAACTTTTTTGGAAGCATGTCAGAGTGAGGGATGGCTGGTACGGCTGCCAACGCTGCCCATCAGACTGGATACATCCAATGACCTCTGGGCGGCTCAGATGTGGTGGCAGAAGGGCTGGAGCCTTGGAGCAAAATCCTAGTAGTGATGATATAAGCAGGAATCGTCCCTGAGCCCTTGGTCCATGCCAGGCTCTGGACCACACTCATAAAGCTCTCTTGATGACAGCAGTGATGTGAGAGCTGCGAAGATGGAAAATGATTATTTTAAGATGACAAATGACCAATTTATTGAGTGTTTGCTGCTGAGATGCCCTGTGCTTGCACTTGAGATTGATTGTCTCAGTACTCACAGCTCAAGGATGCAGACTGCTATGACCCTATTTTAACAGACAAGAAAACTGAGGCCTAAAAGGAGGAAATATGTATCATTTAGGTGGCGTGTAGAACCAGTTCTCCTGAGTCTGAGTCTGAGCAGTTGGCTGGAACAGCAGGGGTGCAAAGATGTTACCCTAGAATTTGCTATCCTGTGGCTGAGAATGACAGGCAAAGCTTTGCTTTAAAGGGATCCTTGAGGTGACCAGTTCATTCCATGGCCTCCCCCTTCCTTGCATCCTCAGCGGGAGCAATCACACCTGCTCTGATGTCACCAGTGTTACTATGCAGAGAAAGAAAGAAAATACAGCGCGTTCCGAGAGTGACTTTTGGTATTCATGGCAGCGCTGTGAGCTCCTCGAAGGAAGAGAAAACCCAACAAGTAACACTCCAGGAGAGGATGGATCTACAGGGAGACCGATGCTCTAAGGCCTCTTCTGTTGTTCAGCCTAGGTGCAAGGGGGTCTGACACGTTAGTTCCCCACTTAAAGATGGGGAAACCACGGTCAGTTGAGTGACTGGTCCTGGGAACATTTTTGCTGTGAGGCAACCAGGAAAGTAAAGTCTTCACATGCCAAACCATATGAGAAAATGCAGAGGGATCTGGGGTGGTTGCCATTTGTGAGAAAATGGGGATGATATTGATGATGGTGATGAGGTGGTGATGATGGTGGTGATGATGATGATGGAGATGATAGTGATGGTGGTGATGGTGATGGTGGTGATGGAGATGATGGAGATGATGATGATGGTGATGATGGAGATGATGTTGATGGTGGTGATGGTGATGATGGAGATGATGATGATGGTGGTGATGATGATGATGGAGATGATGATGATGGTGGTGATGGTGATGATGGAGATGATGATGATGGTGGTGATGGTGATGATGGAGATGATGATGATGGTGGTGATGGTGGTGATGGAGATGATGGTGAAGATGACTGGTGGTGACATCATGAGCTACCACTTGCAAGGAAGTCATTACATGACCGGAGTGCTGATACACACTACACTGTACATGTGTTATCTAATTGAATCATCACAAAACCTCCCAGATGAGTATTATTATCATCCCAATTTTTCTGATGGAGACATTGAAGCTCAGAGAAGTTTAATGCCTTGCCTAAGGTCACAAGCTATGTTGCTCCTCAGAGAAGGGAGTGGGCGTGGGCAGGTCTCTTGCTATGCACAGACAAAGGGCCATCCTGAAGAGTGTGCAGCAGACGCGCCCTTCAGAGAGAAGCGTGGGGCTAGAACAGACAGAAGCAGCTAGTCCTTGACAAACAGCAGCCATCTATCTCTGCGGCTGCAGTTGTGCAGCAAGGGAATGGCCTTCCACGGAGAATGTGGGCACCCCATGCCTCGGGGAGACATGCGCACAAAATGTAAGCCAACAGGCTAGGATGCTGGAAACGGGCTCCACTGGGGGGAGACCAAATTCTCTGTGCTTCTTGCTCTCTGAAGTTCTGTAATAATGTTTCAGTGTCTTCAATCCAACTTCCCGTGCTTTTTGCAAGAAGCAAAATCGGGGTTAATCTGCTACCAAGTAAAGGCAACCATTTGCAAGTTCTCTTGGGGGAAAATGCAAGATTTGCAAAGTCAAATCTGATTAAGATACACGGACTTCCTTAAGGAACAGTGATTATGCATCACAATGAAAGGATAAACAGAGTCCAGAGTGGTGAATCCAACAATAGGCCTTCACAGCTGGGAGCATCAGTCGCCTTTGATAGGGAGCTTATTGTCTGTGCATAAATTCTCCCAATTCTCCCCCAGTGGCCTGGCCCAACAGTGAAAAAGAACCATTTTTCTAACCTTCTGAAATGAAAAGGAGTCCCAGTCCTCCTATGAATGTTGGCTTAGCAAACACTCCTGTCTAACCACCACATTTGTTGCCCAGGGTCTCCCTGGGGAGCAAGGTTCAGTCTCCAGGAACTCGCTGTCCTCAAGAGAGGAGGAACAGGGTCATCAGCTTAGGTGGGGAATAGCTGTCAAATCAGTTACGCCCCAAATTAGATCATCAGCAACAGAATTCACACGGGGGCACGTTCATCCCAGATCCCTCCCTAGGACAGCATTTCTTTCTTTCTTTCTTTCTTTCTTTCTTTCTTTCTTTCTTTCTTTCTTTTTTTTAAATTTATTTTCAGTGTAACAGTATTCATTGTTTTTGCACCACACCCAGTGCTCCATGCAATCCGTGCCCTCTATAATACCCACCACCTGGTACCCCAACCTCCCACCCCCCGCCCCTTCAAAACCCTCAGGTTGTTTTTCAGAGTCCATAGTCTCTCATGGTTCACCTCCCCTTCCAATTTCCCTCAACTCCCTTCTCATTTCAAAACGCGTTCCACAAGGACAAGGAGCAAGGGAACAGGAAGGACAAAGACATCCCGTATCTTTGCACCATTACTCAGGGCCACAGTGGTTTACATTTCAGCGGAGGTGGGGGGGGGGGATTCTGGGTGCCAGAACATTGCTGAGGAAGTCTTGTGGGCATGGAGCTGGGCCTTGAAGGAAAAGAGGAGTTTGTCGAATGGTGTTTTCTAGGCTGTGTGCAGCGCATTAGTCCTAGCTCCCTTCTAACTTCTGGATCTTAGTTTCCTCATCTATTCAAAGAGATGCTTGTCTTCAAGGGCAGGTTACAAATTCCAGTGGTGAAGAGGTTGGTTGGGTTACAAACATGAGAGAAGCAGCCCTGACTACAGATGCTGACTATCAAGTTCAGGCCCTTGGGGTTGGGAAGGCAAAGAGCTGTGGCCAAAGGGGTTCATCTGCCCCTTCTCCAGTGTGGTCAGTGGCTCCAACCCATGGTGGTCAAGTGGGGAAATACAGAGTGTTCCCAGATGGTCTTGCTTCTAAGATGAGCTTAAAACCTGGATTCTTATGAGAAATATTTTCACTATTAAATACTGGCTGGGACATTAATTTATCTTTAAACCCCAGAACAAATGGGACATAATCTGAGAGGCCAGTCTCATCTTCAGGCTGCTGGTTTTCAGCTTTTATCCTAGAGGATAAAGAATGAGGTTCTATTAAGAAGGTGTTAGGGACGGCACGCTTTGTCTCTGCTACCCCGTATGTGTGTATTAAAATACTAACTCTCGTGTGATGATATCTGGCGGTGAGGGCCCTTGGGAGGGCAGGAGAGCGGAGCCGCCGTGATGGGATCAGTGCTCGTAACAAGAAGAGGAAGGAAACTAGCCCCCCATCTCTCTCCACCATGTGAGGACACAGCAAGAAAGTGGCCATCTATAAACTGGGAAGGGTCCTCACCAAGAACCCAGACTTGCTGGCGCCCTGATCTGCAAAACCTCCAGAACTGTGGGAAATACATGTTTGTTCTGGAAGCCCCCATCGTGCATTCTTTTACAGCAGCCCCTCCCAAGACAGATGAGTCAGCTTTGGGACCAGCAGGTCCCCCTGTGACCACCACTCATCCCCTTGCCCTAGGGGCAAGGGCTCATGCATTTCCTGCTTTTGCCCTTCCGGAATGCTGTGAGCAGGTGCATGCGTGTGTGTGTGTGTGTGTGTGTGTGTGTGCATACATTCTGTGTGGCCTCCCTGGAGGTGGGGGCACAAACTTAAGTTGAAGAGATTTGGGCTCTTCCCTGAGTTTGCTGAAGCTCCACGATGAGGGTCCAAACGGCTGTTGAATCATTCTTCTGGGCAACCCCAGAGGGCGCCTGGCAGAGGTGCAACTCCGGGGGTCTTAGAGAGGGTGATGCACAAGGAGGGCTGATGTGTCCAATCACATGGCGCCTTCAGGATCCCCTGGGCTTGGGCTGTACAGTTAGAGGCCTGGTGTGAGGAGGGAGCGGGCTAGTAACGGAGCGGAGACCTGGGGAAGAGGACAGAAAAATGAGTGCAGGTGGCCTGAGCTACTTGGCCCCAGCTTCCCCTTTTTGTGACCATGATGCCAATAACACCAAAAGGAAGATCAGCATCTTACGTTGGCTGGACACCTCTGTGTGGCAGGACTTGACAAGTTATCATCAATCTTCACAACCGCCCCAAGAACTAGATGGGATCCGTTGCTGGCTTGCAGCCACGTAGGAAGTCCTCTGAGCTATGAACCCAGCGTGGGCGCTTTTCTCCTCCACCAGCTGGTGGAAGGAACAGCCTGTTGCTGCTCCTGGGAGCTGAGGGAGAGGCGCCAGGGGACATCGTCCCAGGCCCTGGCAGCTGCTCCAGCTCCTGGCTCCTGCCTTCAGTCTTGATCATTTCATCTGTCATTTGGTTCAGAACAGGGGTCAGGAACCTGGAGGCCAGGAGAGCTGAGTAACACACCAGTTCACAGTGGGTGCCATGGACCTGCACCCCAGCACACAGGCCTCTGCTAGGACTGGCAGTATGCCTGGAATTGAGCACTTATTGACAGCAGTGCCAGGCAAATGGGGGCCCAGACCTAGAAACAGGCCTGTCCTCTGGATGGACCAGGTTGAAGGAGAAGCAGGCCTTGATGTGGGGCACAGAATAGGGGTCTCCTAGCTAGCGGACTACACAAATTTTGTTTCTGGCTGCCTAATACATGATCTCAAATCCTCAGCGCCTTTGTGCAAATCAAGATTTCTACTTCTCATGCCCCCGACTGAGGGCCAGGTTTAGCTTTGCGCCAATGTCTCTGCTCCCAGGCCAGCAGCTTCCCATGGCTGTGTCTGCTTCTTGAGGAGGTGACACGAAAGGAGCAAAGCAGACAAGGAGACAGGGCATCTCCTAACACTTAGTGTGGAAGTGGGTGGACCTTCAGGGCCCCGTGGTTCCCTGGCTGAAGTCCATATCTGGCCAAGGCTCTTCTCAGGCCCGTGGGACGTGGGGGCAGGTCATATGGTGAAGTGGGGTGGTCAATCAGATCCAGGGAATGCGTGGAGAATCGGGACCAACAGCCACTTCCCTGATATCCTAACATGCAAAAATAATACGCCCACTTCTGAGAGACCTTGTGCCTGCTGTCGGCTCCCTATATGGCCCCTCTCACACCAGTACGAATCTCTGAAGCTCTATTCATCTGGGCTCTTTGAGGCACAAACTGGGTGGCAGTGTTGGTCCCCGTGCCCCCAGAGCCCAGCTCGGTCACTGGAGAGGCCGGTGTCGTGAGTGTTGCCTTCATGCCCTCAGACCAGCTGCTGTATCTGTCTCTTTCTCTATTTCTCCCTCCAAACCATGATTTTTCTTCCTCACACGTATTCCCAATCACCTCCTTGAAAGGAGATTTTCATGCCCAGATCCATGCATCCTTGGATGCTACTTAATTCCAAACAAGCAAAATAGCAACAACCTGCAAGTTTACACTTGCCGTGGCTTGGAGCTCCTGAGAAGAAAGCCCTGGGTATGTACGTCACTGCTGTGCTTCCCAGGCCGGTGCCGCTGATGAGCCGCCAGAGGACGTCATGAGGTCCTGAGGAGCATGACCATGGACAGAGGCAGTGACTCTCAGGGGTGTCACAGCCACTCATGGGCCTTGACCTCCCCATCTGTAAAATATGGAGGCTGTGCGGAACAGAAGGCAAGGAGTGAGCAGAGCACTGAGGAACTGGTCTTGCAATCAGACAGACACTGTGCACCTGGCGGGGCTGGGGGCACTTCTACTTATTCTCTGTGCCTTGACTTCCTCATCTACAAAATGGGCATAAAAGCTCCAACTCCTAAAGTTATCCTGAGGACACAAGCACGTGACAGATTTGGAAGGGATTCTGTAAAGCAGTAAGTGTAAGGCACTTCTGGTAAGGTTTAATGGTGCCAGGATAAATGCCCCTACCAAAAGTTCAGAAATAATAGGAGTGAAACTCAGTCGGAACCAGTAAAAGTTTTGTGCATACACCAAAAGACAGTTTGCAAGCCGGGATCACTCAAACCGAAACACGAAGGGAGGCTCAGGTGTGCAGCATTGTAAAACTGCTTCTATCGTGAGACAGCCTTGACCGTGTATTCTTCACGGTGATGGGTTATGATATTAGAACTTTCTTACATGATAGGGAATTGGTCAGTGGTTACCACCTACAAATCCTGGGAACAGTGTAAGTTTTGCTTATGATTTCTGGAGGCATAAGTAAAAACATGACCCAGTTCAAGTTAGTCTTGCAAAATAAGCTAAAAAAGCTTTGCTTGTAGGACTAAACTGGTTTTGTCTGCTCAGGGAATTCTCAAGGCTTGTCTCCATTTGTTTTTGATTTCAGCATCCCTATTGATTTCTTTAGACCAAACAATAAACTGTGGCTTGCTGATCTGTGGTGAGTGGCGGGGTATTTGTTTTGTCTTTTTTATTGACTCAGCTGCTGGAGCCCCTTGGCACAGGCAGGGACGGGGGTGATGAAGTGTGCAGGGTCCCGATTACCCAGCCCAAAACCTGCTCTCTCTCACTTCACTGCCTTGTGATGCCAGGTTTCTGGAAGTTCACTGGCATCCTAGTGCTGTGGATTATAAAAATGACTGGAAAGTCTCTGGGGCCAGGTCTCTTGTAGCTCTTGGAATCCCACTGCCCAGTGACAAGCAGTGTTAGCCTGCTGGATGAAGGGAGACAGACGGTCCAGTCTCCCTCATTGCCCTGCCCGGCACCCAGCTAAATCTTGACGCAGACCCATAGCTGACTGGGGACTGACCACATGCACGAGTCTAGTTAAGAGCAGAACTGTCTGGCTGAGCCCAATCCACATGGAAACCTATAGAATCATAACAAAGAAAATAGTGGGGTTTTTTTGTTGGTTGTTGCTGGTTTTGTGCGTGTGTTCTTTTAAAAGATTTATTTATTTATTTCAGAGAAAGAGAGAGTGAGCATGGCACAGGGGAGGGGCCAAGGGAGAGGGAGACAAGCAGACTCCCCTCTGAGCAGTGAGCCTGGCCGCCCAGGGTTCAGTCTCAGGACCCCGAGAGCATGACCTGAGCTGAAATCGAGAGTTGGAGGCTTGACCGACTGAGCCACTCAGGAGCCTCCATAAATAGTTGTTTGAGGCCACTAAGTTTGAGTTGATTATACAGCTAAAGCTAACCAACACTCTCAGGACCCTCCGTCCACACCGTGCATTCTCTGTCCTCCCAGGGCGGTCTCAGCGGGCATGGGACACATTGGACATATGGGGGTGTGTCTTGGTCTCCAAGACTACCATTCAACGATTTGCTAGAAGGACTCACAGCACTGAGAAAAGATGTCATGATCATGGTTATAGTTTATTATAGGAAAGGATACAGATTAAAATTGGAAGATGAAAAAGGCACAGGGGAGGGGTCCAGGTAAAACCAGACATACATACACTTCCAGCTGTCCATGCCCGGTGGAGCCCTGTGGAAAGCCATCGGCTCCCTCACGACCATCTGGGACAACATCTACACACACTGTTGAGCCCCGTGAAGGGTACGAGCTCCTTGGTGGTGGGAGGGGAAGAAGCTTAGAAGTCTTGGGTTCAGAGGACGTCAGCCGTGAGCTGTGGGTAGGAGCTTCACGTAGCTGGAGCACAGGCTGCTCTGAACATCACAGAATCCTGTCATTTAGGTGGGGGCTAGGAAACCAGCCTCTCCCCACAGCATTTTTAAACCATTTTTGACTTAGTCTTCTCTCCCCTTGGCCTCAAACGACTCAGGATGGAATGCATAGGGTAGATGAAATCACCTCCAAGGCTTCATTTAATTCCGTGAAGCTACGACCCTCCGAACTTGATAATGCCGCCTGCGGGAGTCATTGACTCAGGGTCTGGATCCCGCCAGCGCCCTTTAAATGTCATCGACCGTATTTTCTTGTCATTATTCCAATGATCCACTTGCCTTCTCGTTCACTCAAAATGGAGATGTAATCTATTTCCAATCCCCCAGATAATCAAGTTTTTAATGTAATTATGGAAGAATGACCCAGTTAGCACAAATGACTCCGCAGCTTGGCCATCCCATGAGAGACGTGGCTGTTGCATTTGTTCACTTAACAACCACAAGGTTCGCTCCCACCGTGTGCCAAACCCAGAGTCGTGTGCAGGCGGTGCCAAGAGACATCACTCCATGGAGCTGACCAGTCAAAGACAGAGCAGTAACAAGAAGCGGCCACAAGGCAGCGAGAGCCGGGCTCAGCTAAAGGAAGCCCAGATGGGCCACCCGCCTCAGGTGGGCCCTAGAGCAACAACCTGAGTGTTGAAGAGGAACAAGGGCTGCCAGCCATGTAGGCGGAGCGTGGAGATGCTCGGACAGGTGCAGCAGGCCCAGGAGGCAGCTTGTGGCAGGGAGAAAGACAACACCACCCACCAAGCTGGATGGGAATTGGGTGCTTACAAGGAGCCACGCATTGCTCTGTGTTCCTTACCTGCACTAATTTCATCCTCAAAAGACCCCTAGGAGACTGGTACCCTTCTCGTCTCCTCACAGAAGCACACCCTGCAGTCAGCGATATGAAGCACATAGCCCAGAAGAGACCAACTTACATTCGTTCTGGGCAGAAAACCTGACCCTGAGACACCATGGGACAGCAAGGGGCATATTTGGGGAAGTTCTTTTTGAGGATAGAAAGGAAGAAGGAAAGCGGGACCCCATGCATCTAGGGAGACCAGGAGGGGCTTGTGAGAGAGGCTGAGTTTGGTTTGTAACTTCATGGAACCAATGAGCGACAGGAATGGGCCTTGGGCGCATGGGTAAGGGGCCTGCGGCAGGAACCCTGCGGTGGAGGCCAGGGCATGGAAGACCACAGGGCGGGGGACAAGGGTGCTGCAGCGAGAGAGCTGGGCTGTGTGAGCTTGGAGTCCCTCAGGCTGGGGCTTGAGTACAGACTCTGGGTCATGGTCTAGAGGGGGTCTCGGACTCTAGTCCTAGCTCACAACGTATTGGCTGTCTGACCTTCACAGAGGTACTTGGACTTTCAGGCCTCGGTGTCCTCCCTGATTAACGAAGCTCATAGGATCTACATAGAGGTTTGGAAGTTCAATTTCTCTAATGCAGATGAAGCTGGAGATCTGTCGAATAGCACAGCGATCATAGAGGACCATGCAGGAGTTAGTAAGCTAACCAGTGAGTGAATGAATCTGGGAATGGAAAATCTTGAAGGGAGAGGACTGAGCTTAGAGCCTGACCCACACCTCTGGACACCTCCCTCCAGTCTGCTGGTGGTGCATTCACCAATATTCTACTTTTAACTTCAGCTGCCAGAGCAAGAGGCTGCCAGCATTCACTCCTAGACTCAAGTGCTCTATGGCTGTGCGGCCTTGGGCAAGACACCACCATGGCTCTAGGACTCAGAGAAGTCAGTGGCAACCATCTCATGGAATCCTGGGGAGGGTTCAATGGTGTAATGTATGTGAAGCACCTAGCACAGTAGAACTGAAAAACTCACAATCCTTTGAAGATTTCAAAATATTTTTCCCAAATATGAGCTCATGTGATCCTTGCAGCTTCTTTTTGGTGTATGTAGGTCAGAAGTTTCCATAGGTGAGAAAACAGAGGGACAAATAGAATGTTATTTTTTTCTGCGGTCAGGAATGCCGGGACTGGACCCGTGGTTCCTTGACCTCGCCTCGTGTGCCGTGCTGGTGGGGCCAGTCCACGCATCCACATGTCGTCTCCGACAAATTCTCACCCGTGCTCCAAGATTAAGTTCTCAGGCCATTAAGTTCTATGGCATTCTGAAAAGAATCACATAATTTGTTCCAAGCTTGCTAAGATGCAATGGGGCATCCAGGTCTAGAATTCTTATCTGCTCCTTCCATAACTGACGCTCTTTTTTTTTTAAAAAAATTTTAAATTTTAAAAATTTCTTCTCAGTGTACCAGAATTCATTGTTTATGCAACATACCCAGTGCTGCATGCAATCCGTGCCCTCCCTAATACCCACCACCTGGTACCCCGACCTCCCACCCCCCGCCCCTTCAAAACCCTCAGTTTGTTTCTCAGAGTCCACAGTCTCTCATGGTTCGTCTCCCCCTCTTATTTCCCCCAACTCACTTCTCCTCTCCATCTCCCCATGTCCTCCGTGTTATTCCTTATGCTCCACAAGTCAGTGAAACCATATGATAATTGACTCTCTTTGCTTGATTTATATCATTCAGCATAATCTCTTCCAGCCCTGTCCATGTTGCTACAAAAGTTGGGGATTCATCCTTTCTGATGGAGGCATAATACTCCATAGTGTATATGGACCACATCTTCCTTATCCATGCGTCTGTTGAAGGGCATCTTGGTTCTTTCCACAATTTGGCGACCATGGCCATTTTGCTGCTATGAACATTGGGGTACCGATGAACCTTCTTTTCACTACATCTGTATCTTTGGGGTAAATACCCAGTATAACAGACACTCTTAATTACACTGCCAGGAAAAATCCTGAAAGATGGGAATCCACAAAAGGGCATGGGGTTATCCTTTGGGTGGAACACCAGGCAGACATCACTAAGCCTTGGGGTAATCTGAGTGCATTGAGTTCTGAGACCTTCAGGGTTTCCACCTGGGCTAGTTTTCAACTCTGTAAGTTATAACAAACAAACTTGAGGTTGAAGACAATGCTTTTTGCCCCATAGAAATGTAAATGATATTTGAATTTTGTCTGGTAGTGATGAGATGGATTTTCCTACCCCACCCAATGGAAGAGCTTATTTCAAACATTACATCTGGTTGGACAGTGACTGGTCTTGCCTCCATTAGCAAATTCATTTCAGCATTCCTGACTTCTAATTATGTGTTTCTTAAGGTTTTTCTCCTGAGAAGTTTTAATACCTTACCAGATTCCCTCATTAACTGATGAACTTAATAAAATCTTTTGATGTGTGTTCATTTTACACCTGCATACAAGTGCTGATTGTCATTACTTTTAAAATTGCCTTTTAACAACGTCATAGTTGGGCCAGAAGAGAGGAAAGGAAATAAGTGTATATTTGAAACAGAGAGGTATAGGTGTATGTGAAGGAGACATATACAAACATGTTTGTAGAATGAATACATACATTTGTGCACGTTTTCAAGCATTTCTTTAGATAAGTACGTGCATATATCTCTACATAAGCACAAGGACTCAGCACCAACTTTGTAAAATGTGCAAAGTTTGTACATTTTAATATTTGATATTTCCACCAAAGACAAAAAAAGCCTTTCCCACTTTACATTTAGATATCAATGGAAGAAATGTTTCCTTATACCTTTCAACATTGATTTTTGTAACTAAATAATGTATTTTATCTGTGGGTGTGTGCATGTGTATATGTGTGTGTGTGTGTGTGTGTGTGTGTGTGTAGAGAGAGAGAGAGAGAGAGAGAGAGAAAGAAAGAGAGGGAAGGAGAGAGAGAGAGAGAGAGAGAAACCTTTATTTCAGGAAATTTTAGCTTTAAGAGCCACCAAGCCAATACCTGGTGGCTCTCTGTATCTATTCACCTACAGATCTATGTAGAAACAAATAGATAGCCATCTCCCACCTGCCAAATTTATTTTCACTCCTTGAAGACCTTGGTACTAACCATCCCTACATTTCAGGTCAAGAGCTGTTCTTTTTTTTTTTTTTAAGATTTTATTTATTTTATTTGACAGACAGAGATCACAAGTAGGCAGAGAGGCAGGCAGAGAGAGAGGAGGAAGCAGACTCCCTGCTGAGCAGAGAGCCTGATGCGGGACTCGATCGCAGGACTCTGGGATCATGACCTGAGCCGAAGGCAGAGGCCTAACCCACTGAGCCACCCAGGTGCCCCAAGAGCTGTTCTTTAAAAAAAATATTTTTTTATTCTTTGAACTTATTGAGATACAATTGACATATAACACTGTGAATTTAAGGTGTACAACGTATTGATATACTTATGTTTTGCAAAGTGCAGGCTCCGTTCTTGACCTGGGGCTGAAGTTTACTGGATCTGAACTTCCATCCCAGCTGCCCCCGACGAAAGCAGCTAAATGTAATTGAAACTGTGGTCGATGAAAACTGTGAGGAACACCATTAAGTAGGAGGAAATGGAGGGAGGGCAGGGAGAGGGTCGCGTCTCCAGTACCATCTGCGTAATGCACCTGCCACTGTTCCGTCTCACCCAGTGGACAAGCTTTTGAGAGTCTTTTTTATACTCAGTATACTTTTTATACTTTTTTTTATAGTTTCATAATCTCTGGCTATTAAAGGTAGGGATCCTAAGTCTCATGGGCACATGCCTTCTGGAAAAGGGCTCAAACTTTCAAGAGCAGCCACATATGTCAGAGAAAGGAGAAGAGGGAGAAAATCACGCATATATATTGCAGCCCTGAGCAAGGTTCTTTTTACACAGTACTTCCACCATCCCTATCCCCATTTAGAGATGAAAAACCTGAATCCTTGATGCATAAATGACAGTGTGCATGTACTAATGTGCCAAACAGCCATAAAGAAATCATGTTTGCAAGGATTTTTAAAAAAGATTTTATTTAAGAGAAAGCATGTAAGCATTTTTTCACATGTATGTGTGGATACGTGTGAGTGTGTGTGTGTGTGTGTGTGTGTGTGTATAGAGAGAGAGAGAGAGAGAGCAGGGAGAGGGGCAGAGGGAGAAGAGAAACAGAATTTCCAAGCTGACTCCCCACTCAGCATGGAGCCCAACGTGGGACTCCATCCCACGACCCTGAGATCAAGACCTAAGCTGAAATCAAGAGTTGGACACTTAGATGACGGAACCACCCAGGTGCCCCTGAAGGATCCTTAGTGACATGGGAAAATGCTCATGAGGTCACGGCACGTTAAAAAAAAAAAGTCATAGTGTCAAAGTGACCACAGTATGGGTTCAGTTTTGTTGAATAGGAATAAAAAATAAATACAGGCAAAACCTCTTTCTTTCTTCTTCCTACTCTGCCTCAGGTGGGGAGGAAGATTTATTTCACACACTCCTTATCTCGTGTTCTTTCTCCTTCTGGCCAAGCCTAAATGGTGGGAAGGAGATGATATTTTAAGAAATTTTAGAACATTTTTTTTAAAGTTTATTTAAGTAATCTCTACACCCAACATAGGACTTGAACTCACGACCCCTCAAATCAAGAGCTGCACATCCCATCGATGAAGCCATCCAGGTGCCCTAGAAGAAGTTTTCAGAGCTAAGTTCTCCATCCTCGGTTACTGAAATGGTAAGAAGGCTTTATAAACATTCGTACGTCACTTTCTCAGGAAAGCAATCTGACGGTGGGGTTAGTATTATTCTGTGTAATCCTCTCCCCAGGTAAAAGCAAATGCTAAACTAAGAGTAGAGGTCATAGTTGGAAAGGAGAAAAGCATATTAACAAGTCTAAAGGAGTATCTTTATTTCAAACACATACTTAGCTTTTTTTTTTTTTTTTTTTTAGCTCAGTGCATATTATCCTGGCACCAGATAGGATGCAGGTGATAAGCTCAGAACTGACAATGCAAGGACAAAACTCACAGTCACTGCTTGTTGTGAGTCTCACAGTCCAGTGGCTGCACAAAACAAAAGAAAATCACAGGACACGTGGTCATGGCTATGACAGTAAGTGCCCTTGCTTTGGGAGCAGAGACAACCTTAACTCACCTGAGAGATGATTCAAAAATCCTCACAGAAGCTGTCATCTCAGCCAGGACCTGGAGAGTGATAGTTTGTAGGTCAAATCGGGGGTGGGGAGAGAAGCTTACAGACCACTGTAAGTACCCAGACCCGAGGAAGCAGGCTCTGTCTCTTAAATCATAGATAAATCCCCGTGGTTGTTAGCATGGATTGTTGTGAGGGGGACAGCAGGGTTGAGGCTGGACATTGAGTAAATTTGTACCAAGAAAGACTAGACAACCCAGTGGGTGTTTCTGGATTTACAGGAGAGTGGGGTTGAGAATGAACATATTTAATTCTTCTGCAAAGGGAGATGGTTACAAAGGGAAGTAACGACATTCAGTGCCATAAGCCCATACGAACGAATGAATTGGACAGGCGGTAGGAAGGGGGACCTCCTGGGAGAGGTGAGTGGAAGTGGGAGTAGCAGGTAGGGAAGCCTGAACTTAGAGTGCCCCTGGGAGGGCTTGCGGTTAAGAAGGGACACAACGCTCCTTCAGAAAACCATGTGGGATCGCTTCTCGGCCTTTTGGCTAAGATCAAGTGTAGTATCTGTTCTTATCAGAAAACCATGTGGGATCGAGGATTCGGGTGACAGATGTGGTAAGGGTCAAGATCTGTTCATTGTGAGCAGATCTGAAGGCAAATGAATCTATTGAAAGTGCATATTCAGAACAGTGTATGTTCGTATTTCATAGGAAGTGAAGGATGTCATCCAGTGAAACTGGAGAGAAAACCAGGAAAGAAGTTGCCCAGGAATCCAGGAAACCATGGACTTGACCCAAGGAAGCAAGAACCTGGAGTAAACAGACAGGTAAACACGGAGATAACTGGGCAAGCATTCCTGGTACTTGATATCAGTAACTAAAATACATGTGGTTTAGAAGATGCAGTCATATGGCAACATAATTGCTGATAAGTTAGCAGGGTTTTATCAGAATCAAGCTGATAAAAGTTTATTTGTATTATTTGGGAAATAAAGATACATTTTTAATTATTCTTAGAATGCATAAAGTAACTTTAATTGTAAAAGGTCAAGGACTGCTTCTAAAAGATTAGAAATAAACAGGAAAAGTGTGAACAAGCTCCAAATTGGGAAATAAAACATATAAAAAAATTAGAGAAAAAAATCTCAAAAGGTTTAGCAGACGTTTCCAGAGCCTACTCCCATCTTCTCAGCATCCCCTGGAGTGAAGCTGCAGAGCTCCCCCGAAAGGACAATGTCTTCATACTTCTCCCTGCTCCATGTGGCAGAGTCAGCCCCCAGAATTCACATGGGGTTATACGCACAGGCACACAAAACAGTGTTGGCAATGTGCCAGCTCTCGTGAGGCTGCTGGGTAAACTGTAACTTTACTATTATATTCTCTGAGTTGAAGGCATGTGTATATAACCCCCCTGTGTTTCATATTGAGTGTTTTTAAATTGTGGTAAAATATAATGTAAAATCTACCATTTTAGCCCATTTAAGTGTCCAGGTCAGTGGCATTAAGCCATTCCCATCAGTATGCTGCCATCCCCACCATCCATCTCCAGAGCTCTCTTCCCCTTCCCCAACAGACACTCTGTCCCCAGGAAACACCAACTCCCCATTCCCCACTCCGCTCCAGTCCTTGGCAGCCACAGTCCTGCTTTCTGTTTCTACGAATTTGGCTACTCTAAGCAGGTTTCTGGTACGAGCGGCTTGGCAGTCATTGTCTTTTTGTGACTGGCCATTTCACCCAGCATCATGTCCTCAGGGTTCATCCATGTTGTAGCAGGTGTCAGCACTTTCTTCCTTCTGGAGGCTGAATAATTTTCCACTGCGTGTATACACCACATTTCGTTTATCGTCCATCTGCTGGTGGACATCTGGGTTGCTTCCACCAATTGGCTATTTTGTGTAGTGTTGCTGTGAAAGTGGATGTGCAAATATCTCATGGAGGTTCTGCATTTCTTTTTTTCAAGATTTATTTATTGGAGAGAGAGAGTGCATGCAAGCAGGGGTAGGGGCAGAGGGAGAGGAGGAGAGAGAGTCTTCAAGCACACTCCCCACTGAGGGCGAAGCCAGCGGCAGGGTTTGATTCCACAGCTACTTCCACAGCCGCTGCTGTACCATTTTGCATTTCCACCAGCAGTGCACAAAATTCCAGCTTCTCTTGCATAATATTCTGAAAGAAGAGGAAGCCATGGTTGACTGGAACCTCCTGCCCCAGACAGAGCAGAAGGAACAGCGGCGCCCACGGGGTGCAAAGCTGACTCGCAGGCGTGACCTGCCTCTGCTGCAGGGAGGGACCCACCAGCTGCCTGTTCAACCGCCAATGGCAACTACCTTCTCAATCTCACTCAGAGCTGGGAAATGAGAACATAATGGACTATGAGATATGACTTCTGACCATCCAATTGACAGAAATTAATAGGATTTGTAAAATTCATGGCTGGCAAGGGATTAAAGGAAAAAGACTTTTTATATATTGCTGATGGGATTCTAAATGACTTTGGTCATGTCGGAAAGTAATCTGTTCTATTAGAATTAAAAATGCATCTAACTTTTGACCCAATAATCCACTTTGGGGAATATATACTACAGAAACAAACCAGCATGGAAGAATATATGGACAAGGATATCTTTGTAGTGTTCTTTGTGGCAGGGGAAGCAACCTGGAAAAAATGCAATTATGGTATGCTTACTCTACTGCAACATACTTAATTCTCTTGATAGAAAGGAGTTACAACTTTGTAAAAGAAAAAAAAATGTGCTTCACAATATAGACAGCTGTGCGATTCTATGAGTGCAGAGAAAAGTCTGGAAGATACATAAAGCTGAGCAAAACTACCATTAAAACTGAGCACCTAGGTAGTGACTAAATCTCGTATGCACTGTTAAGACATGGATACTAATTCCAGGATTCTCCAGCATATGGGGTGATGGGTGGGGTAAAGCTCATGGAACAAATACTTGAATCACATCCTAAGTCAGTGACTCACTCAGATATGCTCCCTTCTCTAACTGGAATGTTCATCACTGGCTTAGCCAATTTTCAAATTCCTGTTCATCCTTGGAATTCCAGCCTGAACATTTCCCATCTCGTGAACACCTCCTCGTTCTTGTTCCACGTGGGAATGACTTCCTGCCTAGGAGCACCTGCCACCTAATGCACAATCCAGTCATAGCACTCGCTGCACTGGGCCATTCCGTGAATGGCCCTGAGATGCTTTATTGGACCATAGATTCCTCAAGAACAGGAGGTGCGATGTCACTCTTCACTCATTGACTCATTCATTCGTTCTACTTTGACTCTCCTGCCCTCTCCTCCTCCCCAGCCAGGATGCAGGCTCTGTAATTAGAGATGAGGGATTGGGAATAGCATCCTTCACAGCTATGTTAATTGACAAGGGATTTATATCATAATGTGAGGCTGGAGAAGGGCAGATACTCTTAATGTTTTAAAGTCTAATAAGTCAAACCTATACAAACTATGAATCTCTTAAGTCTTAGGAGACATTTTGGCAAGAAACTCTGCCTCTCCCATTAGCCCCGACGGGCTTCGGAGCCCTGAGTGCTGATTCTGGGCAAGGAACTGCAGACCCAGGAAGTTGCCTCTTGACAGCCTTTCGCTGGGGCTGAGAAAGAGGCATCCCCCTAGCACACAGGAGGCACCGACTCAGAGACATTGTTGCAATGTTTACTAAGTGCCAGAACTGGATACACGCAGTAGGTTAAAAAGCTACACAGCAAACATTTATTCTATCTCCTCCTCATTTTCAGTCCCAGGTATTAACAGGTGTTACCTCTCCCCTAAATTCCCAGGTCCCTAAAGAGATCCTGACCCCTGTCCCAGCTCTGAGGCAGACCCTGGTTAGTCAGGGCACAACCATGCATTTCACTAGGGATCAATTTAAGAAGAAATGACTCAGGTGGAAGTGATTCTTCTGTTTACAGGATTTGTCAACTACTTAGGAATAATAATCTGTGAGAGGGTGCATTCCTGGGTGCTATTGAGGGAGATAGCACCCAGGATCCTAGTTTTTGAATCCTGGTTTTTGAGGGAGATACCTCAGGGACCGATGGCTGCGCTTTCTTTGGATTCAAGGCCCAGGTCTCCTGTAGCTGCTTTCTACCCCCAAGGGGAAAGTGTCACCTGCAGGAGGACAGAGTTGGGGGGAATCCAAGACCCTGAGCCAAAGCCCTGCCTGACCCAAGCCTGTTCTGTGTTTCTTAAGGAACTGGACCTTTGGCTGGTGCCTTTGTGCCTGGAGACGATTTGGCCTCTGTACAGCTGCTTCCGGGTTGCCCAGGCATGGGAGAGCCGCTCACAGATCGAGCTCTGGGTGGGGGTTGCCCACACTGGTGCAAATGGGGCCTGGCGCCTTCCAACTCTGTCTTCTGGTCTTGGGCAGAAGGGCTGCCAAGTCATTGCAAGCTAAGGTTCCTCTAGGGTCTGCACCAGTGGTCAATGTTTAATGACCATTTAGGAAAAAAGCCCTGATTTGTAGCATTTGCCAATTTTCATGAACTAAATACTCTCAGTGTGGCCAAATTCAAGCTCCTGATGTTGTCACAGGACATGGAGTTAGGGAGAGATACTCACACTTGGCTCTTCCGAGCTGACGCGAGGCTACAGCTCACCCCTGGCTTCCACAGTCCCGTCCCTATTACTCTGTGTGCTCTAAAATGTTTGTCAAGATCCTTTCCCTCTCCTGGCAAAGGTGGGTGCATGAGAACCCAGGCAAGGGATACGAGCTCGTACAATTTGTCAAAATGATTGATACTGCCCGGCCAGAGGACCAGGGCGAAGGATGCTTGCACAGCAGACCAGGAAGGAAGAGTGATACTTATAATACAGAAAGGGACATGCAATTTCGGAAAGTGGATTTATTTTTTTTCTTCAACAAGAGGGATAGGTAATGCCACTCTATAGCCAAGGCTCTCTGGAAACCTCAGACATTATTATTCTGTCCTTGCTTTTCTAACTCTCTCTTTCTAGCCTCTCACTGCAAGAAGGCAGCTCTACAAACTGTCCTTATCCAACTCCCAGCTCGAGCTCCTGCCGTCTGACCTTTCCTGCAGGATGTGGTGACCTCCAGGCAGCAACCCTGCCACTGTTGGGCTGGGCGGGCTAAGCAATGTCTTCATCTCCTTGGCTTTGGGCTTCTCAACTGCAGAATGGGGCTAGCAATACCTACCTCACATTCACTCACTTAGAAATATTTTTGAGGGGTGCCTGGGTGGCTCAGTCAGTTAAATGTCTAACTCTCAGTTGCAGCTCAAGGTCATGATCTCAGGGTTGTGAGACCAAACCCTGTGTCGGGTTCCATGCTTAGCAGGGAATCTGCTTGAGATTCTTTCTCCTTGGGCCCCTCCTGCTGGGGCTCTCTCACGCTCATATAAATAAATAAATCTTTTTAAAAAAATGTTTTTTGATACCCATCTTGTTGCTTCCTGCGAATCCCAGCTGTCAAGAGGAAAACATTTGGCGATCCGTGGAACATGCAAAATACAGTGTGTGCTCCGTACACAGCCGCTTCCTTCATTCCCCATTTTGCTAAGCCCCGCTTCACCAACCACGTCTGTGTTCCTGAGTCCCCGTGAGCGTCTTCCTCTGCCCAGGAGAAAGTCCACATTCCTTTAGTGATTGGACTCTTAACAGTTAAAGTGTACAGGGAAAAAATATATATATCAGAACTGAGGATGTGCTTACTCTCTGACCAAGTAGCTTCATTTGAGGAATTTATCTTACAGACGCACCGTGGAACAATACACACATGGAAGGTGTGTGTTGTGCTATGGATTGTAACAGGAAAAATAAGACAAAAATACCCTTCCATGAGGAAGAGAACAATAAAGAACAGAATATCAAACTGACAGAGAGAGGCTTCCTGGCGCTTAGCACTGCACCTGGCGTGTAACAGGCTTTCGGTAAATATGGAAACCGAAGCTGCAGTGTGGCCGCTTCAAAGAACAGGATGTGAAGAAAGCGAGACGGTTAAGTGAAAAGGCAAGGAGCGGAGTAGTACGCAGGGTTCGTTTCTGGTTTGTATGAAAGGTCCCCTTTCTCTCCCTCTCTCTTTAAATGCATTCAGACGTCCAGGAAAGATCTGGAAAGCTGCGTATGGCATTAACATTATTTTAAATTTATTTTTTATTTTCAGCATAACAGTATTCATTGTTTTTGCACCACACCCAGTGCTCCATGCAATCCGTGCCCTCTCTAATACCCACCACTTGGCTCCCCCAACCTCCCACCCCCCGCCCCTTCAAACCCCTCAGATTGTTTTTCAGAGTCCACAGTCTCTCACGGTTCACCTCCCCTTCCAATTTCCCCCAACTCCCTTCTCCTCTCTAACACCCCATGTCCTCCATGCTATTTGTTATGCTCCACAAATAAGTGAAACCATATGATCATTGACTCTCTCTGCTTGACTTATTTCACTCAGCATAATCCTTCCAGTCCCGTCCATGTTGCTACAAAAGTTGGGTATTCATCCTTTCTGATGGAGGCATCATACTCCATAGTGTATATGGACCACAGCTTCCTTATCCATTCGCCCGTTGAAGGGCATCTTGGTTCTTTCCACAGTCTGGCGACCGTGGCCATTGCTGCTATGAACATTGGGGTACAGATGGCCTTTCTTTTCACTCCATCTGTATCTTTGGGGTAAATACCCAGGAGTGCAATGGCAGGGTCATAGGGAAGCTCTATTTTTAATTTCTTAAGGAATCTCCACACTGTTCTCCAAAGAGGCTGCACCAACTTGCATTCCCACCAACAGTGGAAGAGGGTTCCCCTTATCTATTTAGTTTTAAAAATTTCATTTATTTATTTGCAAGAGAGAGTGAGCGAGTGTGGGAGCATGAGGAGGGACAGAGGGAGAAGCAGACTCCCCACTGAGCGAGGAGCCCAACACAGGGCTGGATCCCAGGACCCCAAGGTCATGACCTGAACCAAAGGCAGAGGCTTCCCTGACTGAGCCCCCCAGGTGCCCTGGCATTAACTTTTAGAGAATGAGACTGGAAGACCTTTTCCAGAATCTGCTTTTCTCATTAACACTATGCATTAGACACATTTACATTAAAATAAACACACTCTGGTGGCCTTGCCTGGACCTCCCAAACCTCACCGCAGAGGGTTCCATCATTTGTTCAGGCTGCCACAGAGGCTACTGCTGATTCTTCACACCCACAAACAGTGCCTGGGGGGAGCATTGTTGTGCCTGTGTCTCCGCTGATACAGACTATGCGCTCTGGTGCTAGAGAAAGGAGGAGTTTCATATGTTGACATGGGACACGCTGTGCTGCTTGATGCATGCTGAAATCACAAAATGACTCCATCCTTAGCAGCTGTGAGACAAACCAGAAAATCTCCCAATGCCAGTTTCCTCATTGTGAAATAGAGGTATCCATCCTGAGGGGCTGTTTCCAGAAGAAGGTAAGATGGATGAATGCCAAGTGTTCAGCTCTCAGAACACACCGCAAGCACACACTGTATGCTCTGTAAGTGGCCGCTGGGAGGATTACTTGAATCATCAGGGACAAGGAGAACAGGGCGATGAGAGCAAGTCGTGCTCGAGGGAGCTGTGAGCTCTGAGAAGGAAAGAGACGGGAAGGGTCTCACATGCAGAGTGTGGGCCTGGAGAAGGGACTCCTTTCTGGAGCAGGTGGCTCCTCTGTTCCTCCTCGTTTTTGGGGACACACCTGTTCCTGGATGCTAAGGAGATGGGCCGGCATCATTGACAGTGAGGATGAGTCTCAAACTCCATGAGGAGCAAAGCCAGGACAGCTTGGTTAGTGAAAGGCATGATATGGCCAGGCTGGTCCCTGTGTGGATTCACGGAGGTCTCACTGTCATGTCCATGGGTGTCGGGAGCAGGGGCTATAGAGGTCTGGGCTGCCAGCTATAGATGTGGGGAGGGGTCACCTGCCAGGTGCCTAGAAATTCTAGAGGGATTCAAGGGCAAGAGTGGGTCGGGGGCTCAGAGGATTTGAGATCCAATCACTAAGCTCAATGGAGCCTTATCTATCCCAAGTACCAGAAGGCCGAGTGAAGAAATGTACCTCAAGTTTGTCCAGGCATCTTAGACAAGGCACTGGACGAGCTAGTGTGCATCTCTTCTGGCTCAATTGTGTGAAATGGGGAACGTGAAAAGACAGTCTTTCAGAAGGAAATTCTGAACTACTGGGAAGCTATCAGCATTCTGTCTCAACCGGCTTTTCCAAATCAAAGAATCTCCAAATAGGAAGAGGGTCTTTAAGACTTTTTTTCTGGTTGGTGCTCTAGGGAAGCTTCTGTCACAGATGAGGGCTAGAATCTGCTTCTGTCCATTTCTAGCTGAGAAACTGGTCAAATTTTTGAAGAACTTGGCTTCAGGGTCCCCTTTTTTAATACGGAGTGACGTTCTCCACCTCCCGTGTGTGCACACTGGACATGGTGTAAGCAAGGGCCCAGAGAGACCCCCAGCATGAGAGATGTGGCCGGATTGTATCACCTTCCTCCAGCACCTTGAGACTCTCAGCAGGAGGCAGCAGAGAGCTAGGTGGACTTCCTTCATTCAGCAAGTACTTGCTGGGGGCCCTGGATGTGCCAGGGGCTGTTCTAGGCACTCGGTACACAGCACCTGCTCTCATGGATTTCATATCCCAGCGTGAGATTTCAGATGATCCAAGCAAGCGATAAGGAGTGATGATCACCCTGAAGAAGGACAGCCAGGGCCAGGAGACCGTGATGTGGGTGCTGGTGTGAGGAGGCTGGTCTGGGAAGGATGGCGCGAGGTGGTGGGTTTGGAGCAGGCGAGGACGCAGGGAGTCTGAAGAGCCACCTGTGACTCCCCACAGCAGGGGAGGGTTCGTGTTTGGGAAGGACGGGGTGGCTGGAGCCCACAGAGTTCCATGCGGTTGGGAAGGGCCAGTGGACAAATTACTAGGAGCTCAAAGGATATGGGAAGAACTTGAGCTTTGATTTTCTGTGTGAAGGAGAGGCTTTGAAGGGTTTCCAGTAAGAGTGATGCAATTTGATTTACTCTTTGATGTGTCCTTCTTGAGGGGACTGTGGGGAGTGTGGCCAGGGGGAGGCTGACCAGAAATTCCTGAGGATCGGTTCCGAATACTCCCCGCCTCCACATGCAGAGGAGATTGAGACGCATGGGTCCTTCATCCCATTAAGCTGAGGGCAGACAAGATTGCTTAGCTCCCTGGGGAAGAGCACTTACTGGATTTGTAGTCATGGCTGCATTGGGATGGACAGCATCTGAAGACAGATGCGTCCACCCTCCTGTGGGGCCTTGCTGGAAACACTGGTGAGGCTCTCCCAGGGCCAGTCTGGGACAATTCCACTGTGGCCTAGTCCCCGTGTGGTGCTGCCCAGGGCCCACATATGAGCATGGACCCAGATGGGGGAGGGTTGGCATCACAGGAGACCAAGGACTGCGGACAACTGATTGTTGGCTCCAGACTGGAAGAGTCCAGGTTCTAAGAGCAAAGAGGCATTGCAAACCCTGCCTTATGTTTTGCTAGGCATACATGTAGCTTCGTAAAAGAAAAGTATGCAATTTTATGGAAAGAAATAAATGGATTCTAACCAAAAAAGTCTCATCTTTATGTGCAATTTTCTCTACTCTCCTTGAAATGAAAGGAAAATGTAGCGGAGGAAGCCGGTATTATCCAGTAAAGTACTGGAATAGTGGGTCTTTGAAAAATTAAAAAAAAAAAAAACTCTCTGTAAAATATCCATTGTTTAAAAATGTAATTACCACCCCCCCAATGCAATTATCTTTGTGGAAATTTCCATACGAAGATCGCCAGGGAAACTGGTGGCCGAAGGGAGGCTTATTATGAGAACCTCTCAGCAGGGTCTCTGGCCTCTCAGGAGAGGGGATGGGTGACGTAGAAGGTTTTCAGGCAAGGCTGAGTCTTACAATCTGTGCACAGATTGTCTGGAATTTGCGACTTAGACAACTAGTTGCTCTATGGGCTTATCTTCAGATGCACAGCAGCTATGCTATGGTCTTACCGTGGACCATATGAGCTGAAGGAAGAACTGATTTTACGGCAATTTATGCTCAGACGCGTTTCGTTGTCATTGATAATTGGATACAGTTCCTCCATCTTGCCAGTTAGGGTAGAGTTTATTTGCAAATTGTAGTTCACATTTCATTCCTCATCATATTAGGGGGACTCATTTTAGTCATTTCTTGGTTTTTCTCTCTTTAAAACAGGTGGGAAGGATGATTTTTTCTGATATTTAAGAAATGTATGCATCATAATAGTCTATAAGTTAGCAAAAAGCAATAAGCCCCAAGCTTTTGTGAAGCACCTGTTGTATTTCTAAGAATTCTGTTACGTGTTCCCAGAAATGAGTGTATGCCTTCTTCGACACAGTTTATAAAATTATTACTGACAATGCTATCTATCTATCCTTTAAGTATTTCCTGTATGGAACTAGTCTAGAAAAATATAATATAAACCCAGGTTATCATTTAGGTTTGGTGTTAGGGTAAAAGGTGTTTATTTCCTTTTTGCTTCTTTACCTACTGCTTCTACTATATTTATCTCTTACCCCTTTTCTGTCTTTTAAAGAAAACTTATTTGTTTAGTTATTAATTTTCCAAGCTGTTTCATTCTATACCCCAGTCCGGAGACTGGGAATCCTCTTGAAATGTAGAGCTTGCGAATTTGGGGCAAGGGATACACCAGCAGGTGACCCCCATGAGGAGGCCTGCCTAGGGCTGACAGCTTCTACAAGATGCTTCCTACTGGGTGAGACCCCTGGTTCTCTTCTCCAAAGAGATAGGCTGGGCCTTTGAAGTCACTCTGTGTCCCCTGTTTGTCCCTATCATCCCAGGCTGACCACACTCCTGAGGTGACCAGTATACACCTCATATGACGTTCACAGGGAGCCCGGTCAGTAGAAATGCACCGTCACTTCGGCTGAGTACCCTAAGAGCGCTGGAGACCTTGGAAAGAACTTTGGGTTGAGTAGATCATTTGAAATATTGAAGCATGTTTGGGAAGCTCCTACTTTAAAAACTGTAACTGAGACCGGTGTTTCTGTACACAAGCATCTTATAAAAATACACATAGGAGTGTCAGTCAGATATACCAGTCTCCTCTGAATTTCTAGTAAGTAATTTGTAGTGGCATGTGAAAAAGGTTGGCCCTTCTAGGTTTCAGATTTCTTTTCTTCTTCTTCTTCTTCTTCTTCTTCTCCTTCTCCTTCTCCTTCTCCTTCTTCTTCTTCTTCTTCTTCTTTTTTAAAGATTTTATTTATTTACTTCATAGACAGAGATCACAAGTAGGCAGAGAGGCAGGCAGAGAGAGAGGAGAAAGCAGGCTCCCCGCTGAGCAGAGAGCCCGATGTGGGACTCCATCCCAGGACCCTGAGATCATGACCTGAGCCGAAGGCAGCGGCCTAACCCACTGAGCCACCCAGGCGCCCTCAGATTTATTTTCGATGTACTTTGCAAACTTTGTCTAAATTGGGAGCTCTTACCTAAAAGACCCTCCCAACTGCATCTAAGCCAGACGGCGTTCTTGAACTATTTCTGTATTGTCTCCACTGTGATCAGAGTCAGTATGATCCTATGTCAAAGGCACAGAGTGCTTGCCCTGCCTCTCTTCTTCCCACTCCTGCTGACACTTGAGTGACCTGTAGGCTCTGGGTGTACCCAGGTCCCCTGGGATGGTGCTGCCTTGCCTGCCTCTCCAGGGCAGAACTTAACTTGGTCACTGTGAAAGCACTTGTGTGCACATTAAACATATAAGCCCCAGTTATCAGACAGGTATAATCTGACCACTCTTCGTCTTTCATTGAAAATTTCTATTCCAGCAGAATTATAGAAAGCCAGGCTTCCACCTCTTAGAACCACCGGGCTTCCTGTTCTGTGGATCTATCCTACTTTAGGTGGAAGAGTTATTTCAGAGACGTTTTAAGTTTTAGGGTTTCTACATTGTACATGTGGCCACAGGTCAGGAGGGTGTAGTCAAATGGGCATGAGTTTGGGTTCCAGCTGGAACATCACCAGTTGCTAGGTTGGGAGCTTACCTTTACTTAATTGAACCTCATTTTCTTCATCTGTGAAATGGAGGTAATGATCCAGTGAGTAGGGGAATTGAAAGTTCTAATAGAGGACACATAGGTGGGGGTATAATAAATGTTATTTCCTTTATGATTAAAAAAGCTGGGAGTTGCCTCACTGAATAGAAAAGATGGCAAATAATCATGTGACAAGATGCGCCACATCGGATGTCATCTGACAATCATGAAGCCACAAGATATCACTCCACACCTATGAGAATGGCTACAACCCAGAGCACTGACAACATCAAATGCTGCCAAGGATGTGGAGCAATAGGAATGCTCATTCATGGCTCCTGAAAATGCGGAATGGTGCAGTCTCTTTGGCAGAAAGCGTAGTGGTTTCTTACAAAACTAAAGATTCTCTTACCATGTGACCCAGCAATTGTGCTCCATGGCGTTTACCCAAATGAGTTGAAAATTTATATCCACATAAAAAGATGGATCTTTGGAGCCCCTCACTGGCCCCATGCACCAATGGAGCATGTGACTCTTGATTTTAGGATAGTGAGTTTGAGTCCCATCTTAGGTATAGAGATTACTTAAAAATAAGATCTAAAAAAACCCCACATAGATATTTAGAGCAGCTTTATTCTTAATTGTTAAAACTTGGGAACAACCAAGGTGTCCTGCAGTAAGTGAATGGATACATGAACTGTGTTCCATCCACATGGTGGAATCTTATCCAGCCCTCAAGAGAAATGAGCTACCAAGCCACAAAAAGAAGCAGAGGAAACTTAGTGGCTTATTACTAATAGAGAGAAGCCAGTCTTAAAAGGGCACACATTCTGAGGCCAAGTGTATGACATTTTAGAAAAATTGAAGCTATGGA
Organism: Mustela putorius furo; assembly: GCF_011764305.1. Taxonomy (NCBI): domain Eukaryota; kingdom Metazoa; phylum Chordata; class Mammalia; order Carnivora; family Mustelidae; genus Mustela; species Mustela putorius. The sequence continues at coordinate 37,579,180 of NW_025421322.1, read as the reverse complement.
GGCAGTAAAAAGACCAGTGGTTTGGGGAATGAGAAGGAAGAACAGGCGGAACATTTTTAGGGCAGTGAAACTACTCTACACAATACCATAATGGTGGAGACATGCTATTACACGTTCACCCAACCAATAGAATACACAACACCAACATGAACCCTGGGGTGAACTATGGATGTGGTGGAGAGAGGTGTATTCTAGTAGGTTCATCGATTTTGACAAAGTTTCCACTTTGGGGGTGATGTTGATGGTAGTTTTGTGGTGGGTGGAAAGCATGTGAGAACTCTTTATTCTTTCCTCTTAATTTTACTCAGAATCTAAAACTGCTCAAAAAATGTCTATTAATTTAAGAAAAAATCTGTTTGTTCAAGCCACCTGATAGGTGTTCAACACTAAAGAGTTTATTTTTTTAAAAAAGAAGGAAAGAAAAGGGTGAAAAGACAAACATTTAGGAAGTATTGACTTAATAAATTAACTTTATATTTAAATTATAAGTGGCAAGTATTTGGAAGTATTGACTTAATAAATTAACTTTCTATTTAGATTATAAGTGGCAGTCATTTCAAAAAAGTCTACCAGTAAGGAGGCAAATTCTACAAGGTCTAACATCAAGAAGAAAGCTGTGAAGTATTTAGAATTTAGAATACCAGACAGGAGATCTGAACTTTAAAACTATACTGTGCTCAAATATCAAATGAAGAATTCATTCATGTAGCTGAGCAAATGGCTTTTTATGGGGTAATTAGTGTTTCTTAACTCTTGGAACTGAATCCAAGATTCAAATGCCAGTGTTTAATATCAGTATCATAAACTCAGAATCAAACCCCAAACCATCCATGTCCTATTGGATGTGTCTTCTTTACCACTGCAGCCTTTTATAGCAGGCGACGCTGCACACGCAGCAACCTACTTACGAGAGGGTTATTATGACCGGGATTTGTGGCTACAAAGAGTCACCTGGTGAAGAGACCAACTGTGGCAATTCATACAACGGGATACGACCTGCCAATACAAAAGAACGGGACCATCGGCATACAGACGCCCTGCATGAATTTCAAAACCATTATGTTGAGCAAAAGAAGACAGACATAAAAGAACACAGACCATATGATTCCATTGACGTGATGCTCTAGGAAAAGCAAATGTTACCTATGGAGACAGAAAGGTATCTTGCCATCTGCTGTTGCCCCGGCTGCAAAAACTGAAGGGTGAGGGTCTTGTAACTGTATCTTGATTTAGGTGAGTTACGTGAGTGTATCCATTTGTCAAGACTTATTAAACTATTCCCTAAAACATACCTCAGTAAAGCTGATTTTGAAATAATAATCTAAGGGTGCCTGAGTGGCTCTGTCCGTTAAACGTCTGTCTTCAGCTCAGGTCATGATTCCAGGGTCCTGGGATGGACTTTGGCACAATTTTGAAAGTGATTTTTCCTCTGGTGATTGTTCAAAGCTTTTTGGGCGAAAGTAGACAGCCTCCCCTGCACCAAAATAAATATTAGACTAAAATTAGAAGTGGTTGATAATTTTACATAGTGTTTTTCTTTTTTTATGAGAAATGTTCTGAATTTTAGATGTTGGCAACTATACTGAAAACTTTTCAATTTCTGACTTCTCTGGAAACATCAGGTTTGCACTGTTGTGCTGTAGTTTTACAAAGGCTACAGCCTTGGAGCTGGGGAGAGCTGCCTATTTTAGTTGAGACCAAGTGCTCTCCAATATTACACAGTCCCCACTCTTCCTTATTGCGTTGCGCCAGGCCACTTTGTTTCTATTATCAGCTTTACACTTTAGGCAATTGAGTTTGCCACCTCTGGACTAGATCGCCTGAGCTACCCTTTCTTTCTGGTGAAGTCATTCCCATGACAGAAGATTTTGGAAGAGAGGGGCCAGGATGTCATGGAGGGTATGAAACCATGACTTTGAGGTGGGTGGGTGAAGTACAGGGAGGAGGAGCCCCAGGGCTCCCTGGATGAGGCTATTATGGAATGGGGTGATTTATCCACTGAGTGGATAAATAAATCACTGGGTGATTTATCCACTGAGTCCCTGTCCGGGGGCAGGGTTTTCCAAAGCTGGGTCTGGGATGGAGACTGTGAAACCGATGATCAGTGGCAGCCAGAGGAGGGATCTACAGATAAGCGAGGACATCAAATGGGACAGAGGCAAAACTAACCCATTACGGCTGAAGTCTATCCTTAGTCTGACATGGGGAGGGAAGGTATGAACCATGAGTGGCATCATGGAGCTGTGCAGTTGTGAGAAGTAGGTGTTTGAACTGCTGTATCACTGCATCATTGGTTGTGAGTCTCTGGCTCCCGTCAGGAGGAGGCATGACTTCCCAGCAACTTCTAAGACAGGTAACTCATGTCCACCAAAGGTGCCCTTAAGAAGGGTATGGTACTCTCAGTAGCCAGACAGATGAGGGCACTGGCCCCATGAGTGGGGTTTGGGCAGAAGGCCCAAAAGAACTTCAATCCCTGAGTGGAACCAGGACCAGTGGTTGGAGTTTATTGGCAACTCACTTCAGCTCAGTAGATAAGAAACTGAAAAGGAGAAGTATCAGTGATGGAAGGGCCAGCCTCACAGGTGGTGAGACCTGGTAACTGTGTGTTCAAACAGAGGCTGTGGGACAGCTCAGTGTCTGAGAGATGGCTCCGTCTCGGGTGTCCTTCCAAAGTTCCTTTGAAAACAGAGGCACTTTGATTCTGCAAAGAGCTCCTGTCCACCCCAGTATTTTCCTCTGCCTTTAATCCAAACGAGGACAATGCAAACAGCCAAAATTGGCCTCACAAAATTATCATGTGCAGGCCCATAGCTCCCTCCCATTTAAGCCCCAATGCGGTCCTATGAGAAAGAAGTTGGGACCCACATTTTTCAGATGTTGTGACCCAAGGTCAGAGAGTTTGAGTGTCTTGCCCAGAAGCACACTGTGAGCACATAGAGGGGCCAGAGGCAGAAGCAGGTTTGAGTGATGCCTGGCTATTTGCCCAGAAAAAGCTAAACAAACAAACAAAATCCAAAAAAGTACAAGGTCATCAAAGAGACTCATGCATAACATGATAGAAAAGACCATGGGGATTCTCAATGGTAAAAGAAGAAAGTGAAAACCAAAGAAAGCAAAAACCCCAACCCAACGTGTAGCTGAGATGAACACCTCCTGGGGAAGGACATCACAGAGAGGAGCCATGAAGGCATCAGTCAGGGCTTTCTAAGAGCTACGGGAGCAGGGGTGGTCATGGTGATTACACTAATTAAATGTAGAGTCCGAATTCTGGACAGGGCAGAGTGGGTCCTCAGGCCTGCGCAGCATGACTGGAAACAAGCCTCCTGTGAATGGGCCAGGAAGGGGTTTTCTGAAAACAATGTTCATTTGATGCCTCTTAGGCAAGTGTAACTGAGAGAGAGAGTTTTCCTGATTTGGAGTCCACTCCATGTCTAAAATCCATGGCACGGGCAGGTGTGTTGGTGTCACTGAGTGCAATAATCAGAAATGCAATAGTTTGATGTGATGGGAAAGTCCAGTCCTGCCATATTAGAGGAGGAAACTGAAGCCCAGAGGGGTGGTTTTCCTGAATCACGTCACAAACAGAACCGCCACCATAGTACAGCGTGCTGAACCCCAAGCATCCCACCTCTGCGGTGCAGGTCCCCGGAATCAGAGGTCAAAATAAACATCCCTCCCATCCGGTTTGCCCAAGACTTAGCAGTTTGTTGAATGGAAAAGAGAATGAATGAATGAATGAATGAATGAATGAATAAAGAATGAATAACATGGCAGAACTGTGTTCTAACCGTTTGCTGGTCCTCAGCCTGTCACAGGACAGCAGGCTTTTTAAGTGGTTTAAGTCGAACAGTTTGAATGCCTTGATGTTGAGGTTTCAAAATGTTTCCTCTCTCAGAAATCACAGTCTTTTGAACATAGTCCCTTCTGACCAAGCTGGAATGATGTTAACTTAGAAGAACTGTTTGATCTTTTATTGCATTTTCCCCCACCTCAGAGACATGTGTTTAATGGTCTTTGTTAGAATGTCTGTGTTGATGGCCTTTTGTTCATTCCTGGACTGAGGACAGAAGGTGAGAGGTCTCCTTCAGTGATGGCCAGGAAAGCTGAATGCATATAGATTTTCACAGTGATTCTGGCTGAGGCAACATTGGGCAATGCCTGGAGATATTTTCGGTTGTCACTGCCATCTGGGGATAGCGGCCAGAGATGCTTCTCAACCTCCCGCATGTGCAGGATGACCCCCACTGCAAGGGATGGTCCAGCCTCAAAAGTCGTTAGTGCTGGATTAGCTGGAGAGCCAGATTAAAGGACCAAGTCTGAATTAGAGGTGGGAAAACAACTTCTTTGTGAATAGTATTCACCTCCATGTGTATCTACTGCTGTCTTACAGTCCACAAACGCAGAAGATATTTAGCAATATATTTTTTTTAAAAATCACATACATTCCCACCACCTTAAGATATCTCTTGGTATAACCTAGACAGCACTAAGGGAGTTAAAATAGGGCTTTGGAGTCAGATGGCCCTGCATTTAAATCCTGTGGCAACCACATGTTAATGGAGAAGCCTTGGAAAAACCATTGCTTCTCTAGTCCTGGGTTTCCCTATCTATGAACCCAATAACTCAGACCTCTGAAATCACGTGGTTCAAACTAATTAGCTTTTTAAAGCACCATGCACATCATAGGAGCTCAAACATTATCTTCCAATTCCTGGCCATAGGTATACACATCTTTAATAGAATTGTCTTCACCTTGTTGCATTTTTCAATACTCTTTATTTTATTATTTTTAAATTTTTTATTTCTTTTCAGCGTAACACTATTTATTGTGTTTGTACCATACCCAGTGCTCTTTGCAATCCGTGCCCTCCCTAATACCTACTACCTGGTTCCCCCAACCTCCCACCCCTCGCCCCTTCAAACCCCTCAGATTGTTTTTCAGAGTCCTTAGTCTCTCATGGTTCACCTCCCCTTCCAATTTCCCTCAACTCCCTTCTCCTCTCCATCTCCCCTTGTCCTCCATGTTATTTGTTATGCTCCACAAATAAGTGAAACCATATGATAATTGACTCTCTCTGCTTGATTTATTTCACTCAGCATAATCTCTTCCAGTCCCGTCGATGTTGCTACAAAAGTTGGGTATTCGTCCTTTCTGATGGAGGCATCATACTCCATAGTGTATATGGACCACATCTTCCTTATCCATTCATCCGTTGAAGGGCATCTTGGTTCTTTCCACAATTTGGTGACCATGGCCATTGCTGCTATAAACATTGGGGTACAGATGGCCCTTCTTTTCACGACATCTGTATCTTTGAAGTAAATACCCAGGAGTGCAATGGCAGGGTCATAGGGAAGCTCTATTTTTAATTTCTTAAGGAATCTCCACACTGTTCTCCAAAGAGGCTGCACCAACTTGCATTCCCACCAACAGTGGAAGAGGGCTCCCCTTTCTCCACATCCTCTCCAACACATGTTGTTTCCTATCTTGCTAATTTTGGCCATTCTAACTGGTGTAAGGTGGTATCTCAATGTGGTTTTTAATTTGAATTTCCCTGATGGCTAGTGATGATGAACATTTTTTTCATGAGTCTGATAGCCATTTATATGTCTTCATTGGAGAAGTGTCTGTTCATATCTTCTCTCCATTTTTTGATATGATTGTCTGTTTTTTTGTGTGTTGGGTTTTATCGGAAGAATTCACATTGTTAAAATGTCTCTACTGCCTAGAGCAATCTATACTTTTAATGCCATTCCGATCAAAATTCCACCAGTATTTTTCAAAGAGCTGGAGCAAATAATCCCAAAATTTGTATGGAATCAAAAGAGACCCTAAATCGCTAAGGAAATGTTGAAAAACAAAAACAAAACTGGGAGCATCATGTTACCTGATTTCAAGGTTTACTACAAAGCTGTGATCATCAAGACAGCATGGTACTGGCATAAAAACAGACACATAGACCAGTGGAACAGAGTAGAGAGCCCAGATATGGACCCTCAACTCTATGGTCAAATAATCTTCGACAAAACAGGAAAAAATATACAGTGGAAAAAAGACAGTCTCTTCAATAAATGGTGCTATATGTAGCACCTATATGCATACAGCTATATGTAGAAGAATGAAACTCGACCATTATCTTACACCGTACACAAAGATAAACTCAAAATGGATAAAAGACCTCAATGTGAGACAGGAATCCATCAGAATCCTAGAGGAGAACATAGGCAGTAACCTCTTCGATATCGTCCACAGCAACTTCTTTCAAGATATGTTTCCAAAGGCAAAGGGAACAAAAGCGAAAATGAACTTTTGGGACTTCATCAAGATCAAAAGCTTCTGACAGCAAAGGAAACAGTCAACAAAACAAAGAGGCAACCCATGGAATGGGAGAAGATATTTGCAAATGACAGTACAGACAAAAGGTTGATATCCAGGATCTATAAAGAGCTACTCAAATTCAATACTCTTTATTTGCCAACATTAATCAGGCTTTTGGGGTGAATAAGCCCTATTTGCAATTGCTTTGTAATTTCCCAACAACCGGATAATCCATACCTTTACTTAGTGAATCTTCTCTTTTTATCATAAGGAATCCTTTGTGCAGACAGCTTTCCCTCAAAACACAATTCTCTCCACCTTTCATATGAGGGTGGTGATTATTGGCTTAAGGGGCACAGACATTATAATGCACTTCAGAGTTTTAGGGCACAACATCCATAAGCAGCCAGAAGCCAGTGTGAGAAGTGCCTCTAGGGGGAATGACCAGGTTTCTGAGGATCTTGGGGAAGACGGATGAGCCTGTGCCATGTCTGTGGTGTGGTTCGTCAAGTTCAATCAAGTTAACATGGACACAATGTTTTAATCTATTGTGTCACCTTCATTCCAATTCCGTAAGTTGACGCAATAATGTCCTTTATAGTAATCAGCCTCTCTAAGGTCCCATCTAGGATAAGGTATCTGCATCTGGCTGTCAGTTCCTGATTTCTCTTGACTTCATGATGAGCAATAGCTTTGTTAGCTGCCTGTCTGTGCTTACCGGTGTTCTAGTAACTGTCTCCATAGCTCTCGGTGGGTCAAAGAGCCAGCTGCCCCTCTACCTGGTGCTTATTGTGATAGTCACCCCCATCTTGCTAATGACAGTTAAGCATTGCCACCTGGCTTCTGTTACGTGGAAATCCTGTTATTCCTTTTCCAATGGAACAGCATTCCAGACATCGTCTTGCCCTTGGAGGACTGTCACAAACTCCTCCGTGACACTGCTGACCAGCACACGTCTCACTGTTGGGTGAACTGGACTGTCCTCCTGCCCTTTCTGCAAATATAGAGAGTTGGAGAGTTTCCCATATTGACATCATACGTCAACTCTAGCATGCCCACTTTTCTTAGGGTCCTATTTCCAAGGTCACTTGTTGAATGCCATGACTTTTCCACTTCTCTGTGGGCATGAGTTTCTTCAAGGTTCCAGGAGCCATCCTTGCAGTGTGTGGGATCCTTGCTAGTGAGTTAAATCCTGATTCAGGAGAGTGTGCTCTCTATCATTTCTTTTTATCCAGGTTTCTGTTTCACTGGTTTGGTACCCTCACCATCCAGTCCCATAATGCTTTGCTCGTTCCTGCCAGTGCATGTTGGCAGGACTGTAGCTCTGTTGGGGTATGGACCTTTTCCTCTAACTGGAAGTTCTCCAGTCATGTTGTACTGTGACCTAACCCTAGTTCTTGGTCTGGCAGCCATAGGGGAAGTAAGTGTGTATATATATTTTGCAATGGAGAGACTCCTGCATCATCTTCACAAAAATGATGGTATTAAGTAAGAAATTAAGTAAGAAGGAATGGGACAAACCCAAATGTTTTGAACAATTTTGAGATTAAAGTTTTTCAAGTGTATCAACCAAGAGTTCCACATCCATGTAACATCGCAGGCCCCCACTTTTTCTCAACCATGGCCAGGCATTGGTGTAAGACATTGGTGACTTTCCAAGGTTGGTGACTTTCCTGCTCTTATAATTAAGATCCTTAGCCTTTTACCCCACTGCTGCAGGAGAAATGTCTCTCTACTTACTGTTGAGAAAGCTCTTGACCTTAGGCTCTGTATGGAGAATAAAAAGGGTAATGACTGTATGGCTTCATGTTGTGAGGATTTAAGACGATTGTGTTTGTAAACAGCTTGTGTGAGAGTTTACGATGTGGTAGATTCTCAGCCAATGTAAAACAAATCTGTTATGATTATGAGAACCCAACTGGGAATAGGTTGAGCGTGGGGAAAGCGTCCTTCCCTCTCAGCAGTGTCACTCTGCTTCCTAGTCACAAGCGGGGATGAGCCCAGCTTCCCCAGCCTCCACCTTCCATCTCACCAGCCAAGTCGCACTTTTCACTCTTACTATAAACCTTGGGCAGATTCTGTGACACTCAGGACAATTTTGGGTATTAAAAAGTCCAGTCTAGGGGCGCCTGGGTGGCTCAGTGGATTAAGCTGCTGCCTTCGGCTCAGGTCATGATCTCAGGGTCCTGGGATCGAGCCCCGCATCGGGCTTTCTGCTCAGCAGGGAGCCTGCTTCCCCCTCTGTCTCTGCTTGCCTCTCTGCCTACTTGTGATCTCTCTCTCTGTCAAATAAAAAAAAAAAAAAAAAAAAGTCCAGTCTAATCCAGTTTAAAGCATAAACTTCTAGCTCGTTCCAATCTCCTTTCTCTTCCTATATTGTCTAGACTTGAACCCCACCCTCTGGGCCAGGATGAGAGGAGCACAAGACTCCTCTAATTCATGACCTTTCTGTTGGTTCCGGCTCCTCAGAGGGAGGAGAGGGTTTGTGGGGAGGCTACAGAGACTGAGTTGTGGCCACTCCTCGTTGTCTCATTTTGAGCACTCTGATATTGCCTCTTTCACAGGACATTTGCGAGGTTTTCTCCAGCTCTTTCAGGAACCCCCTCACTGAATGTTCCCCTGGCCATGGCTTCCATTCTGTTTGAGTCTCCCAACCCCTCCTAGATCCTTTCTCTGGTGGCATGCCTTATCCTTTTATTGCAGAAGAGTCCTTCCTCTGTGAATAGCCATCCTCCCCTAAGATGGCTATTTACAGAATAGCCTGAGACCTGAGAACACTCAGGCCCATCTTCTCTTCACAACCTCCACTGGTGCACGGGGCTATGGTATGCAGACAGTCCCACAGCAGTCCCTTCTCCACCCTGGATCCCTCTCTGGATCTCTGCTGCCCTGGGTCCATGTGGATAAGAAGAAGAGGGGGTGGGTGGCTAGATTAGAAGGTTGGCCAAACCCTGTTTTATAAGATTCCTGGGGGTGCTGTAACAATGTACCACCAACTGGGAGCTAACCAACAGAAAGCTATTCTCCCATGGTTCTGGAGGCTGCAAGTCTTGAGCCAAGGTGTCAGCAGGGTTGATTCCTTCTGTGCTGTGAGGCCATTCTACCTTCTGGTGGTGGGCTGGCATCTTTGGTGTTCCTGGGCTTGTGGATACATCTCTTCAAACCTCCGTCTTCATGCAATGTTTTCCCCGTGTCTTCACATCATCTTTCCTCTATGTGTATCTGCCTCTCTCTCCAAATATCCCCGTCTCTTATAAGGAGATGTCAATCATATTGGGTTGGGGCCCACCCTAATGACCTCATTTTCATCTGGTTACCCCTGTAAAAATCTTACCTCTAAATAAGGTCACATTCTGAGCCACTGGGGGTCAGGGCTTCAACATATTATTTTAGGAGGAATACAAACCTATAACACTGGATTTTTCTGAGCCCAAAGCTCAGATGCTCCTGAGGTAGAAACTAGGGAGTGATGAACTCTATGAAGGGGAAGAAGCCATGAGGTCAGGGAGGCCTTAATGAAGGAGGCAGTCTGAACAGGTGTTTTGCGAGAGTTGGGTACAGGGATCCCCTGGCAGAGAAAGGGAAGGACTCCATTCCTCTCTTCCACGCAGACAGAATTGCAAGTTCTCATCTTTCCCTTCCTCCCCATGAGCCTCTGTATCCTAGGTGAACTTGGGACCCTACAATTCCTTACAAACACCCATCCCAAAGGGCAACTCTGAAAGGAGGCTGATGAACAATCAGCACAAGATTATCTAGTTATACCCAATCCCAAAGCATCATTTTTCTTAAGTGAAATGAAGTGAAAAACTCATGATCACTGGCTTCCCTCTTGAATGTTTCCAAGTATAAATTCATTTCTGCACTTGTTAGAATGACTGAGGGGCTGCTGGGTTGTTTCTATTTCTGGCTGAGACAGAGACCTACCAGGGAACCCAGGGAAACAGACGATGCTATCTTTACCCTGCTCAAACATTGTTCATTACATACGCTCGGTGAATGATGGCCAGGCCACAAAGATGTCTAGCCAGCTTAGTTCCTGTTGCTAATTTGGTTGTATTTCTCAGAATGGTGACAGATTTTATGGCTCAAGAATTCCTGTTTTTCTGTTGTGGCTGTTCATTTAAGGCCATTCATTCATCCAATGCAGCTGTAGACAGTGTGTGCTGAGCAGTGAGTATACTGTCCTACAGACACCTAAAAGTCAAAGTGTTCAATTCAGCGAGGGCTGGGTGAGAACAAAGCTTGCCCCCAGTGACCTTTCTCAGTGCTCTTCCTCCTGGAGACACTCCAGTCTTTAAATGGGTGACATGTGGGAGTATCTGGCTCATACTGGGTGCCAGTTTTGTCTCCTTTCTCTCTTTCCCTGTTCCTCCTTGGGCATTCCAACCTTAGCTCTGTCACTAGATAGCTGTGCGACCTTGAGTGTTTGTTTTCTCAGCTGTAAAGAGAATGATGCTGGCTTTCTTTCCAGAAGACCCCCAAAGCTAATAAATGAAGCTACCTGTGTAAATCACCCTCAGTGATGAGGACTAGGGCCAAGAATTATGGAAATAAAGCTCTACCTGCATCCATAGTTCTCCTCACTATTTTATGTGGGTCCCTACATTATGCAATCCACCACAGTAGTCAGTAGAATATCAGGAAAATAAATAAATGGTGGAGAAGAAATGTGTTCTTTCTTTGGCTTGGTGTGAAAGCATTAGGGAGATAACCCAGAGATGCCTCCCTGGCTTCCATTCCTCCTTTCCTCCTGTTCCTGGACTGTCAGTCATCTGTCCCAGTCTTTATGGGAATAACTCCCCAAACTCTCTTGAGCCAATTGTTTTCCCTGAGCACCACACACAGGGGTTCATACGACCTTGGATACCCTTCCTGGGATGCCCTCAGACACCTCAAAGTCAAGGTTCCAAACCTGAGCTCATTGTTGCCCTCAACCTGCTCCAAGATCATCTTGCATGACTTAGTAACTGGCACATGGTTGCTGAAGCCAGATGCTTCCTAGACATGCTCCTCAGCCTACTTCCACCACCCGACCAGTAACCATGTCTGGAGTCTTCTGCTTGAACAGGTACCTCACACCACCTTTCAAACCACTGTCTTGGGGTAGACTTTCTGGGCCTTTTCTGAAGCCGCTGTACCAGGCCCTGCAAGTCCCACCTCTGCCCCAGCACATCCTCTGTAAAGTTGAGGTGGTTCTCTTCCTGGAAGCAAATCAAAGCAGGCCTCTTTGTGCTGCTTCCATGCACACAGCCTCCCACTGCTCCCCAGGGGTCTGCCTGATAAAGTGTGAGCTCCTTCTCTGTGTCACAAAGGAAGGTTCAGGCTGCCTTTGCAGATGTCTTCTCCTTAAATGTGAATGTCTTCTCTCTCTATGCATTTCAGTTTACTCCTCCAGTCTGGCTTCTTGCCTATCCATCACCCTCCAACTCTGAAAGGCTTTGCTTCCCTCTAGAATACACCTGTGCTCTTACTTGCTCCGTGAGGCACTTAGGCAGGCAGGTTACTCTTGGTGGCCATACTCTCCCACCTGCCCACTCCCCGGCCACCTTTCTGAGCTCAGCTCAAGCATTCCCTCTTCCAGGAAGCCTGTCCTCATCTCCTCGGCCTGGGTTAGATAACCCTTCTCTTGGGTCCCACACACTGACTCTGCCATATTTAATGATCTCTTTGCTCATCTGCTTCTGCCCCTAGACTTCAAGGTCAATGCAAGTGCTTTAGAGGGTGTCCCCGGCACACAGCGAGCACCCATTTCTCACATGAATAAATGAGCGGAAAAAAGGAAGAGCTGAATTCCCCAGCATCACCGTCCATGCCCACAGAGCAGCCCAGACTGATCTTCTTCCCCATGCTGTTCTAGGTAGAATGAGAGCAAACCCTCACAAAATGAATTTTGCTTCATGAAATATCCTCACCTTCATGTGCATCGTGTGATCCGCACAAGCCCGCGAGGCAGGGGCTGCTGGCTGCACGCTGCCAGCGAAGAAAGAGGACTGAGGAAGAATTCAAACAAAGAGACTGAACCCTGACTTGTGCTACGCACCGTCTGGCCTCTTGTCATGTGATGAATCGTCTACTCCTTCCAACAACCCCAAGACGGATCTATTAGGATTCCCATTTTATAGACGAGAGAGCAGAGACACAGACAGGTTCAGTGACTTGCCAGGCAGAGCTGGGATTTGGTTTCATACATACCTTTCTAGCTTCCAAATCAGTAGGTCAAACAGCTTAGAAAAAAAAAAAAATCAGTGTGGCTAGAATGTGGCTTATAGACTCAACAAACCGTTGTTCAATTAAAGTGACTCAAAGTCACACTGAGCCACGTGTTGAATCCAGCCTTCTTGCCTCACTCTCCAGCCTTCCTGAGCAGAGTGGAGCCCGACTGGGAGTGAAGCCCAGCAGCCCAGCCCCCTCATCCCCTCTCAGACATAGCAAGGGCGGCCGTATCGCATGGCTCAGCTGGGCTGGGGCCTAGCTCACAGCTAGGGTCTCAGTGGTCTGGACACAGACACATCCTGCTTCTGTGTGACTCCACATGCTTCCCCGAGCTTCCTCCATCTCCCTAGCAGCACCTCAGGGATGCCTTGTTCCACCAGCACCCCTGCCGTGGGAGCAGCTACACCCTCTGAGCAGACAGCACCTGTGCACTGCCCAGGCTCTCTAGTGATGCACCAAAACTCATCGTCTCTTTCTGAACTGCTCACTGCTCATCACCCCTCCTGTGTTGGTGTCTGAACAGTGAATGCTGGCTACTAGGGTAAGGTGCTAACATCGGAAATAACTATGGAAATGATTTCTGTGCCCTGAGAGGACCAGTGCCAGAGCTCTGCCTCCCAGGAGCCCATCGAGTGTCTGCCTCCACCCTATGGGCTCCTTAGAAATAGCTTGGGCCTGGCTGGAAGGGAATGAAATGTGGTGCAGCCTGAGGATGGGGAGGAGAGAGTTAGGGAGAGAGATTGCCGGTAAAGTCACATTTACTGTTTGTGCCAGGCTTTCAGCTGCATGAGTCATATCCATTATTTCCTTGACCCCTCAACTGTTGCTGAGATGGAGTTGTCTACTGATTCCCATTTCTAGAAGACACGGAGGTGCAAACTCACATCATTCCGTGGTGACGTAGTAGGGCCATTATTCACTGACCAGGCTCCTCTGACTCTGCTTGTGGTCGATATGAATACACTATACACTCTCGAATGTCATGAATCAGCTTCCCATTTCTCCCTCTCCCCAGCCCCTGGCAGTCACCATTCTACTGTCTGCTTCTATGAGTTTGACTATTTTAGATTCCTCATATACATGGAATCCTGCAGTATTTGTCCTCCTGTGACTGGTTATTTAACTTTGCATAATGTTCTCCAGGTCCATGTTGTTGCAAACGGCAAGATTTCCTTCTTCCTGTGGTTGAATAATATTCTACTTTATGTATGTGCCATATTTCCTTAATCCATTCACCTGTTAATGGACATGTAGATTACTTCTACTTCTTGGTCATTGGAAATAGCATCACAATGAACAATGAAGAGACGGTTCTTTCCCCATTGTGTATTCTTGACATTCTTGTCCAAGATCAGTTGGCCACATGTGCCTGGTTTTACTTCTGAGCTTTCTGTCCTTATCATATTGTTCTTTCATATTGTTCTAATTAGTATAACTTTGTAATATATTTTGGAGTTAATCAGTGTGACGACTTCAGCTTTGTTCTTCTTTCTCAAGGTTATTTTGGGTCCTTTGTGGTTCCTTCTGAAATTTAGGATTTTTTTTTCTATTTCTGTGAAAAGTAGAATGCCATTGGGATTTTGGTAGGGATTCCATTGAATCAGTAGACTGCTTTGGGTATGGCTGTTTTAACAATACTTAGTTTTCTAATATATGAACGTGGGATATATTCCCATTTATTTATGTCTTTTTATTTTTATTTTTATTTTTTTAAATATTTTATTTATTTATTTGAGAGAGAGACAGTGAGAGAGAGCATGAGCGAGGAGAAGGTCAGAGGGAGAAGCAGACTCCCCATGGAGCTGGGAGCCCCATGCGGGACTCGATCCCGGGACTCCGGGATCATGACCTGAACCGAAGGCAGTCGTCCAACCAACTGAGCCACCCAGGCGTCCCTATTTATGTCTTTAATGTCTTCCTTCTTATTTGGATATTATCCCTGGCAAATCTTTCTCCATATGACTCTCTTGATATCTCACTCCAGCTACCTGAATTTGTCTTTCCAGTGAACCCCCCTCTGGAAACTCAGATGTACATAATCTGACCATATTCTTCCTGATTGCTGGTGATGTTGAGCATCCTTTTATGTGCTTATTTGCCATCTGTAGATCCTATTTGGTGAAATGTTTCTTCATGTCTTTTGCCCATTTTCTAGTTGAATTGTATGTCTGTTTGTTTTTCCTGTTGAGTTTTGAGAGTTCTTTATTATGAGTCTGTTGTTAGATATGTGCTTGGTAAATATTTTCTCTCAATGTGTAGTTTGTCTTTTTATTCTCTCAACAGGGTCCTTTGCAGAGAAAATGTTTCTAATTTTGATAAGGTCCAATGTATCCATTTTTCTCTTTTATGGATTCTGCCTTGGCTGTTCTGTCTCAGCGCCTTCAGTAAGCCCCTCCCCCAAAAGGAAAGTCTCCCCACACTTCCAAGGGTGATAGAAATCCAGGTGGTAGACTTGTGGTCCCCACTGACACTGTGAGGTGGTCTCCTTACTGCCAAAGTCATGGCTTCCTGTTTGACCTTGACCCTCCCTGGTGGGGAGTGGGGGAAGAAATGGAGGGTTGGGGTGCTTCTTCATAGCCTGTTAGAAGTGGAAGCCTCGGCTCTCCATTTGGACTTTGTTGGTGGGGTGGTGGTAAGGGCCGCAGGTTTGGATTTTTTTTCCCTGTGATTTTGGCCAGACTAGAGCAGATACTGTCTAAAGGTTTTCTGCTTTGCTAGGATGCCCTTGCCTGGTCCTCTGGCTAGAGGTAGCAGGCTATGTTGGGCTTTTGGTGGCTTCTATCTGTCCTATATTCTGGATTGCCAGTCTCTCCAGCATCTAGTCTAGAATTTTGTTGCAAGAAGAAAGCCCATGAACTCACCACCACATCCCTCCTTGGGTCCCAGTGGTCCCAGACTGTCCTTCTCCATGATTTTATAGAGAACGTTCAGGGTTTTCAGCTACACCGGAGGAGGAAAAGGGAAGAAGATGCTTATTCCATCTTCCCAGGAGTGGAAGTCTATCCCACGGTCTGGACATGCAAACTGCGCAAGACACAGTGGTCTGGAAAAAAACATTATCATGTACAATTTTTTAATTCAGGCTTATTCCCTCAGCAAAGAAACCTGTAGTGTAGCCCTATGACAAGAATGTGGGCTTTGGTTTTCAGTTTCCTGGGTTCGAATTGTTTGTCACCTCTCTTTCTTGCTGAGTTTCTTTGGCCTAATTATTTGACCTCACTATGCCTTATTTTCCTCAGCTATCGACTGGGAGTCATGGTAGAACATGCCACACGGTGTGGAGTTGTAGATGAACCAAAGAAAAATACATAGTCCAGCTTCTGGCAAGGCAATTAATAAATATAAACTATTTTTACTAAAAGAAAATATTAAGTCGTGTAGCACAGGACATCTGGAGCCTGGAAGCCCCAAATACCAGGACTTCCCAAGGTCTCCATTTCTCTGAACCACCAAGTTTCCCATCTATTCCCTCCTTTCTCCCCCCACCCCCATCCTCATTCCCTCCTCCCTCCCTTGCCTTCTCTCCCCCCACTCCACCTCCATTACCACAAGTTAGCTGAGGACATGCTCTGTCTTGGTCTCTGGAGATGACAGGTGGAGCACCATCTATACCCTCAAGAACATCAGAGGTTGGGGCACCTGGGTGGCTCAGTGGGTTAAAGCCTCTGCCTTTGGCTCAGGTCATGGTCTCAGGGTCCTGGGATTGAGACCTGCATTGGGCTCTCTGCTCAGCAGGGAGCCTGCTTCCCCCTTGTCTCTGCCTACCTCTCTGCCTACTTGTGATCTTTCTGTCTGTCAAATGAATAAATAAAATCTTAAAAAAAAAGAACATCAGAGGTTAATAGAGGTGACAGAGACATGAGTGGGTCATTGCAACGTGCTGCTAGGAGAACTCCAACAGATGCCTCCACCAGGTGCAACACTGGTTCTTCAAGATACAGAGAAATGCCATGGGAAGTCAGGTCTCAAAGGACTATTTGCATTGGATTTAGTCATCTATTTGTAGGAGGACATTAAGAATAAACCCTCTCTAATGTGGCTTCAATGTTTACAATCAAGCCCAGAAGCATATGGCACCAACCCCACAGAAGCTACTGCCGATGTAGGAAAAGAGGATATTTTCATAGGCTGAATTCAGCCATCTGACTTACAGGGCTGCCAGCCAGATGGGGTGTAGGATAATAGAGGCCATGAGCTTGGATCCATTAGATATTTGATGTACCACCCAGACAATTGTGTGAGTGTGGATTTGGGAAAATGCCTTCAACAAAACACAACCCAAACCAAATGTGCTTTATTAAGGGCTGTGTAACACATTGGAATTTGGCAACACAGAGGTTGGATTCAGGCAGCAAGGCACTCACCTTGTCTGGCAGGCAGAGGTCTTGGGTGGGAGGCACCTCCTGCCGGGAGGAAGGGGCACCTCCCCACACAGGGCAGCCCTGGCATAAAGGGCTGGGAGGGCAGTAGACATGTCTGAGGCTAGACAGGGGCTGGGGGCTGATTTGGAATAATGTACCTGCTGGTACAGGACATCTCTGGGATGGTAGGGGACTTGATAGGTAAGTTGAACCCCAGATCTGCCACTTTGCAGTGTGGCTTTTGGCACCTCTTTTTTATCTGGCTGAGTTTTGCTTCCTCTACTGTGAAACTGGGACAAAACACTGACCTCACAGGGCTACTGCACTAAGCCACTGCAGGAAGAGGAGCTGATGTGCCCTTTGTATTGGATCAGTCATCCCAAGAATAAAGGACAAAGCAAAGTGGTGATGGGAGTATACTGGTTCTGGGCAGGCCACCTGGTGCATTGTGGCTACGGGCTGGGGTCAACTGGAAGAGGAATGGAGCCCTGGCAAGAAGGGTCAAGAAGTCAAAGTGGCTTACTATTCTAAATGCACTTGGTTTTCCCATCCAACACAACCCAGAATGTACTGGGTGAGAAGGAAATAGGGCTGTTTCTGGGTCACCTGCATCACTCATGAGCCCAGCTCTGTTGAGAGCTTCCCCGAAGCTCCTCCAGGTTCCACGAGTGTATTGTCTCTAACTCAGGAACTTTAAATCATTTTAAATTGTGTAAGTGAAAGGTATTTATGATGGATTGAAAAAGGTGACCATGATCTCCCCCCCCCCCCCCTTGAACCTGGGCTGGTTTTATGTTGCTTTCCCGGCAGGGTAGCAGTGAAGCTGTGCTGGTTCTGAGTTCAGCTTGGACAGAACTTGCACATTTCCTCTTATTCTTTCAGAAGCCTGCCCAGCTGTTGTGTGGATAAGCCCAGGCTGGTCTTCTGGAGAATGAGGTACCCTGGAGCAGACACTGACTATTCCTGCTGAGGCCATCCTTGGCCAGGCAAGCTGCAGCCAGCTGTAGAAACAGGGCTTAGCAAAGCTGAAAGCAAAAGAACCACCCAGTGGAACCAGTCCAATTTTTGGAATAAATGATTAGTTGTCTAAATGGTGGTTGTCTAAATCCACTACGTTCTGAGCTAGTTTACTGTGTAGCAAAAGCCTACTGACTCATGAAAAGATACTCAACATCCTTATTTATTAAGGGAATGCAAATTAAACCCTCGGTGAGATACCACTTCACATATGCTAGAATGGCTGTAATCAAAAAGGCACACAATAAGAAGCGTTGGTGTAGATATGGAGAAACTGGAATTCCCTCTGTCTGCGGTGGAATGTGAAACAGTGTAGCCACTTTGGAAAAACAGTGTAACAGTTCCTTAAAAAGGAAATATAGACTTACCATATGACTCAGAGATTCTACTCTTAGATATCTACTCAAGAGAAATTGAGACCTGTGTCCGTCCACACAGAGTTAGACATGAATTGTTTGTAGCATCATTATTCATGGAAACCAAAAAGTAAAATCAATCCAAATGTCCACCGAGTGCTGACTGGATAAGGAGAATGTGGTATGTTCATGCAGTGGAAAGTGACTTACCAACAAGAAGGAACAATGCACTGATATGCACTGCAGCATGGACAGACCTTAGAGCACTGTGCCTAGTGAACAAAGCTAGATTGTATCTCTCTTTCTATGAATGCCCAGAACAGGCAGATTTACAGAGATGGAGAAGAGATTAATGTTGGCCTGCCTCTGGGGATGGAGATGTGGAGTCAGTCATAAAGATTCCTGATGAAGCGGTAAGAAATGATTAAAACAGGAGGATGGAAATAGTTGCCCAACTCTGCAAATTGAATAAACATCATTTAATTGGGTATGCAGAAGAGGTGAATTTTTAAAAATTTCTTTTCAGCATAACAGAATTCATTGTTTTTGCACCACACCCAGTGCTCCATGCAATATGTGCCCTCCTTAATACCCACCACCTGGCTCCCCCAACCTCTCACCCCCCGCCCCTTCAAAACCCTCAGGTTGTTTTTCAGAGTCCATAGTCTCTCATGGTTCACCTCCCCTTCCAATTTCCTTCAACTCCCTTCTCCTCTCCATCTCCCTATGTCCTCCATGTTATTTGTTATGCTCCACAGATAAGTGAAACCATAGAACAGGTGAATTTTATGTCATATTACTTGTGCCTCAATAAAGCTGTTAAATTAAAAAAATGCCTACAGGTTCAGTGACACAACAATAGGATTCCAGAAGATATTACAGAAAGCATGCACACATACATACACACACACCCAAAATGTCCCTCCTGCCGCTCATGGTTTCCATCATCATGTGGTTCATGCAGGCCAAGGCCAGGACCAAGCATGTGCAGTCCTGGCTGCAGTGAGCTCACTGTCTGCAGTTTTCACAGAACACTGCATATTTCTCAACCCCTGATCATTTTTCATGCCAGCATATGAAGAATCATATGCTGTATGATATGCTGTATGCAGCTGTACTCTATAAAAAACATACCAGATATGTGAAGTTTGTTCTTACCCCCTTGCTATCCACTTAATACTGTTTTTAGGAAAATCCTCCAAAATGACTGTATGGATATGGTAAGACAGATTTTAAAGTAAAATAATATTTAGAGATTATCTTTTTATTTTCTTTCCCCAGAATTACATCTCCACCCTTGGAGCAATGTGGGGCTGGAGGTGCTTGAATAATCACACACTCAGTCCTCCATGTCATTCGGGCTGATCTCCGACTGTTTAAGTGTCCTAACTAGAGCTGCAGGTACAGAGAAAGCAGGCTGGGAAGCCCATGTATGTGGGATGGATGAAAAAGCATGTCTCATGCTAATGTGAAGAAAGACCCTCGAAACTGCGGGGAAGACCTGGCTCAGAGGTCTCCTCCCCAGGAAAGTCACTGCTATGGCTGCCTGCCTGGGAGGTCAGCTGGGCTGGAAGGTCCAAGGTGGTGCCCTCCCCCGTTGAGAAGCTGGTGCTGGCGGCTCATCCCCTGGCAGGCTCAACTGGCGTCATCACAAGGTATGTGCCAGGGCCAAGTTTCACGATAATTTCAAGACAGCCAAGCAAAAGCTGCAACATAGTTTCAAGACAGCAAAGCAAAAGCTGCAACACCTCTCCTGACCTAGATGCCAGAAGTTGCACAGACGGCCATCCACCCTGCTCCACTTGCCCAGGGAAGCAGCCCCAATTCACCGGGGGCAGTGGGGGGGCACCCTGCACAGATGTGGGGACTAAGGGGAGCATGGTCACTGGGGCCATTTTTCTAAGAATCTGCAAATATTCTACAACCCACCCCCCCCTTGCCACTCCTGCTGTCCCCGCACTTTCCTGGAATGTAAAAGTAATTAGTAATTTACATAAAGCTACACAGCACACTAGGTAGAGCCCAGGGTAATGCTTCTCCGAGTTCCAGCTGTTTCATGCAAGCCTCAAAACAGAATACAACGTCCTCATACTTATGTACCTTCTACAATTCGTACCATTTTCTGGCAGTGATGATGAGGCTATGACAATGATGAATCTTCCCTGAACTTTGCAAGAAACTAGTTAAATCTAAGTTATGTCACAGATATCTCCCTCTATTAATTGGCTTGGGGTGTTATAACAAAGTGTACCCAAACCGGCTTTAAAGACAGAAATGCAAGGGCTCATGGTTCCGGAAGCTGGATGGCGAAGATGAAGGTACCAGCCAGGCTGGTTCCTTCAAAGGGTGTGAGGAAGAAGCAGTCCCAGGCCTCTCCTTCAGCTTCTCCTGGTTTGCTGTAATCTGTGGCATCCCTCAGCTTATAGAAACATCATCCCCATCTTTGCCTTCACCTGACATAGTGTTGTCCCTATGTGCCTGTCCATGTACAAATTGTCCCTTTGTATCAGGTCGTTCTGGATCAAGGGCCTTCTGTATTCTAGTGTGACCTCATTTTACTTTTGCTAATTACATCTGCAATGACCCCATTTATAAGTAAGGCCATATTTTGAGGTAGTGGGAGTTAAGGTTCCATATATGAATTGGGGGGATTGGTGTTACAGACCGTAACATGAGTACAAAGTGAGATTCCATAACTAGTTTTGCAAGCAAATTGAGAGACCCTACCTTCCGACTTTGATGCATGAGAACAATAGTACATAGTTTTAAGGACTGTGGAGATTGTCTTCTCCAAGTTGTATCACATAGAGGAGAAAATGGAGTCCCAGAGGGGCATGGTGGGTTGTCCAAAGTCACTCATCTCTGAAGCTCAGCACAGGGGCCGGAGGCCAGGGCACATGATGGCTTCTATCAGAATGTTTCTGCCATATCACACTTTATTCTCACTTACTCACCATTTAGTCCATTCCTGGGACTTTAAGAGACAATTTTCAAAAGCTCTACAGGGCTCTTTGGCAAGGCCTCCTGACCTTGTACACCCTTTGCTGCCTTAAAACAAATGTGCTATAGGATGAAAGCCCCCCAAACTGAGCCCTGCCTGTCCACAGCCACAATTATCCTGAAAGCAGTGGAGATGCTGTTACCCCCAAGACAAAATGACAGGCTTTTGTGTCAAGAAGAAAAGTTCCCAGGAAAGATGTCTTGGTCCAACAACTGGGAAAATATATTCAAAACGCTTCCATTTTATTAATGATGAACTCTGCCCAAACAGAGACTAGGCTCAGCTCAGCAGCATGACGATTTTAACGTGGATGGGCAAATAAAGCAGACTTCACGATGACCAAGATAAAGTGAGAGAGACCAAATTCACATCCTGCAGCAAGCAAGTAGAAAAAGAAACTCACATTTCATTTGGAGATACACAATGTCATCTATCTCTAAGGGACCTATGTGTGTTATGGATACATAGAGTGATTTTCAGACATTGGAAACACACAGTAGGGGACTAAGTTCCCGAAGAACTGGAAACAAAGTGCATCCTAGAATTGCCCACTATCACCTAATGGCAGTTTCCTGGGTGCAGCCAAGGGATGGTAATCTAGGAAGAGCCCCACAGGCACACTGAGCTGAAAGCACAGAAGAGTTCAGGGGGGTCATGGGGATAGAATATATGGAGCAAGATGCCAAAAAAAAGAGCACTTGTGAGAGAGAACCCTTGAGATCTGAGGAGTGGGGGGGTAGCCCACTGGTCTTTGACTGGATACCGTTCTGACTTTGTGACACCTGCTGCATTTGCTAGAGTACTCAGAAGGGTGTCGCTTTAACAGGGTGGCTAAATTAGCTCTGGCTGAAGGCTTCTTCGGACCTGCCCTTACAAAGCTGATAAGCAAGCCTCAGAGGATCAAACCAATCTGAGCAACTGGACTGAACAATGTCAACACTACTTAAAGGAGTACAACAAAGTCTTGTACCAGGACAATGTCTGGACTTCAGTCAATTGTATCAAGTAAGCAATAATACAGGAAAATACCACTGAGAACTGGGAGAAAGAGCAATAAATAGAAACACAAAAAGATGGAAGACCATTCCATGCTCATGGATCAGAAGAACAAACATTGTTAAAATGCCTATACTGCCTAGAGCAATCTACACTTTCAATGCCATCCCTATCAAAATTCCACCAGCATTTTTCAAAGTGCTGGAACAAACAATCCTAAAATTTGTGTGGAACTAGAACAGACACTGAATCAACAAGGAGATGTTGAAAAAGAAAAACAAAACTGGGGGTATCACGTTGCCTGATTTCAAGCTTTACTATAAAGCCGCGATCACCAAGACAACATAGTACTGGCACAAAAACAGACACATAGGCCAGTGGAATAGAGTAGAGAGCCCAGATATGGACCCTCAACTCTATGGTCAAATAATCTTCGACAAAGCAGAAAAAAATGTACAATGGAAAAAAAGACAACTCTTCAATAAATGGTGCTGGGAAAATTGGACAGCTATGTGTAGAAAAATGAAACTCGACCATTCTCTTACACCATACACAAAGATAAACTTGAAATGGATAGAAGACCTCAACATGAGGCAAGAATCCATCAAAGTCATATAGGAGAACATAGGCGGTAATCTCTTTGACATCGGCCATAGCAACTTCTTTCAAGATATGTTTCCAAAGGCAAAGGAAAGAAAAGCAAAAATGAACTTTTGGGACTTCATTGAGATCAAAAGCTTCTGCACAGCAAAGGAAACAGTCAACAAAACAAAGAGGCAACCCACGGAACATGAGAAGATATTTGCAAATGACACTACAGACAAAGGGCTAATATCCAAGATATATAAAGAACTCCTCAAACTCAACACACACAAACAGACAATCATGTCCAGAAATGGGCAGAGGACATGAACAGACACTTCCCCAAAGAAGACATACAAATGGCTAACACACACATGAAAAAATGTTCATCATCATTAGCCATCAGGGAGATTCAAATCAAAACCACATTGAAATACCACATAAAACCAGTTAGAATGGTCAAAATAAAAAATCAACAAGACAGGAAAACAACGTGTGTTGGAGAGGATGTGGAGAAAGAGGAACCCTCTTAAACTGTTGGTGGGAATGCAAGTTGGTGCAGCCACTTTGGAAAACAGTGTGGAGATTCCTTAAGAAATTAAATATAAAGCTACCTTATGACCCCCTAATGGACTACTGGGTATTTACTCCAATGATACAGATGTAGTGAAAAGAAAGGCCATCTGTACCCCAATATTCATAGCAGCAATGGCCACAGTCACCAAACTGTGGAAAGAACCAAGATGCCTCTCAACGGATGAATGGATAGAGAAGATATGTTCCATATATACTATGGAGTATTATACCTCCATCAGAAAGGATGAATAACCAACTTTTGTATCAAAATGGACAGGACTGGAAGAGATTATGCTGAGTGAAATAAGTCAAGCATAGAGAGTCAATTAGCAAATTGTTTTGCTCATTTGTGGAGCATAAGGAATAACAGGGTGGACATGGGGAGATGGAGAGGAGAAGTGAGTTGGGGGAAATTGGAGGGGGAGACAAACCACGAGAGACTATGGACTCTGAGAAACAAACTGAGGGTTTTGAAGGGGTGGGGAGTGGGAGGTTGGGTGAGCCTGGTGGTGGGTATTATGGAGGGCACGTATTGCATGGAGCACTGGGTGTGGTGCATCAACAATGAATTCTGTTATGCTGAAAAAAAATTTTAAAAAAATTATAAAAAAAACAGATGCAAGAATGACAGAGATGATGGAAAGCACTGTTACAAGTGTGGGGCACATATTGAAAAAGAGAATGTCATCCATACTGTGAGAGAAGTAGGAGATATAAAAGTGCTTTATTAACATATAGTGTGTTAGGAGTTTCAGAGGTAGAACTCAGTGATTCATCAGTTGTATATAACATCCAGTGCTCATCAAATCCCGTGCCCTTCTTCCTGCCCATCACCCAGTTACACATCCCCCCACACCCTCCCTCTCCACAACCCTGAGATTGTTTCCTATGGTTTAGGGTCTCTCATGGTTTGCCTCCCTCTCTGTTTTTTTTTTTTTTTAAGATTTTATTTATTTGACAGACAAGGATCACAAGTAGGCAGAGAGGGAGGCTGAGAGAGAGGGGGAAGTGGGCTCCCTGCTGAGCAGATCCCAGGTCCCTGGGATCATGACCTGAGCCGAAAGCAGAGGCTTTAACCCACTGAGCCACCCAGGTGCCCGTCTCTGTTTTTATCTTGGTTTTTCTTCCCTTCCCCTATGTTTTGTTTCTTAAATTCCACATATGAGTGAGATCATATAATTGTCTTTCCCTGACTTATTTCACTCAGCATAATACACTCTAGTTCCATCCACATTGTCGCAAATGGTAACATTTCATTTTTTGATGGCTGAGTAATATCCCATTGTATATATAGACCACATCTTCTTTAGTCATATGTTATGGACATCTGGGCTCTTTCCACATTTTGGCTATTGTGGACATTGCTGCTATACACACTGGGGTGCATGTGCTCCTTCAGGTCACCATGTTTGTATCACCTTGGGTAAATACCCAGTAATGGAATTGCTGGGTGGTAGGGTAGCTCTATTTTTAACTTTTTGAGGAAACTCCATACCATTTTCCAGTGTGGTTGCACCAACTTGCATTCCCACCAGCAATATAAGAGGGGTCCCCTTTCTCCACATCCTTGCCAAAATCTGTCATTTCCTGAGTTGTTAATTTTAGCCATTCTGACTGGTGTGAGTTGGTAGCTCATTGTGGTTTATGCCAAGTGATGTGGAGCATTTCTTTTCACATGTCTGTTGGCCATTTGTAGTTCTTCTTTGGAGAAATGTCTGTTCATGTCTTCTGCCCATGTCTTGACTGGATTATTTGTTTTTTGGGTGTCAAGTTTGATATGTTCTTTACAGATCTTTGATACTAGCCTTTTATGTGATGAAACATTTGCAAATATCTTCTCCCATTCTCTCAATTGTCTTTAGTTTTGTCCACTGTTTCCTTTGGTATGCAAAAGCTTTTATCTTGATGAAGTCCCATCTTTTAAATCATACTTCCATAGGTTAAATTTACAACACTGAATTGGAATATATAGGTTGAAATTAACAGAATAGACTCCAAGACAAAAACAATCAGTATGTTTGAACACAGAGGAACAGGGAACTGCAAGCAACTGTTCAAAGGAAGCACAGGGGAGAAGGAAGAGGGAGATGTGTATCGAGAATCAGGGGTTTTCTCATAGGATATGTTATTAAAATACATGCAATTGGAATCCTTAGAAGTGAGGAGCCAGAACAAAGTATTGGAGGAAGTAACGGTTGAAAATTTTCCTAATTGATGAAAATTGTAAATAGAAAGAAGAGAGTTCACACACCCCAAAGAAGAAAAAGTTAGCACCATGTGTATTATATTCAAACTGTTGAAAAAAGCAATGATAAACTGAAAGCCTGAAGGCACCCCCCCCAAAAAAGAGATATCCTTACCCTTCAGCATTAGTATGTAATATAATTCGAGTTTAAAAAAACTAAAATAAATAGGTAAAATGTAAAAACCTAGAAGCTGGGCAAACCCAAAGACAACAGAATGATATCTTGAAGTGTAGGAAGGATAAAGGAAAGAAAAGAAAACAGAAAATCTTGTTAGCCTGGAATCCTGTAACTGGCAAAACAGCTTTCAAAACTGAAAATAAAACAAAGACTTTTTCAGACACTTATCAGGAAAATTGCACTAACATAAATGCTGAAAGGAAGCAACACCAAATGAAATCTGGATCTACACAAAGATCCATATTTTATCCAGATTTTTATAGCTTTTATGAAAGGACCATAAATGATAAATCAGCTGGTGGAGAGAGATTTTCTCATTTATAAAACCTCTGAAAGATAATTGAATTTTTAAAGCAATAGCAATTTCAAGGGTGGGATTTAAACCAAATGTAGATGTTAAATGTATAATATTCTAACAGCCTTGTGTGGTGACAGATGGTGACTGCATGTACAGTGGTGGGCACTGTGTAATGTACAGAATTGCTGAATTGTTGTGCTGCACACCTGAAACTAATATAATATTGTATACAATTGTACTTCAATTAAAAATAGAAAAAAAAAAGAAAGAACTACAGCATAAGGGCTTGGAAAGGAAGAGGGAATGAGCAGCCATAAGGTTTTCAAATTATACATGATGTGCAATATATTTGAAACCCAGACCACCCATCTAAAAGAAACAAAATGAAGTTGTGGAGCTACAAGATATTAGTTGAAATAAAATAAATACATAAATTGATCACAAACCAGGCAGGAAGAAGAAAAAAGGAGTAGAAACAGATGGCACAAGTAGGTAATACGTGGTAAGATGGTAGATGCTCTCGGCTTACCATATTGATAAATATTGTAAATGTATGGCAGCAGATCAGAGGGAACTTTTCACGGTGATGGAGGTGTTCTAGATTACAACGGGGCGGTGGTCACATGACTGTATACATTTGTCAAATCCCATCATGTTGTACAATCATGATCAGTGAACTTCATTTAATGCAAATAATACCACAATAAAGCTGTTAACAAGAGGATGCATGGGGAAGAAGGCAGAGAGGAAGAGGCCCCAGGTCACGTTGGAAGGTGCATTCACACCCATATAGGCATGCCTTGGAGGTGAAGAGCTTTGCTGATTTTTCTTTTTTGAAGTTAATAAACTACTTGCACAATGTATTTAGCAAATTCCAGAGTATGAAGAAATTTTATTCAGATTCAATTAGCCAGCTAATAGTACATGATTAGTTTCAGACGTAGAGTTCAATAACTCTATAACACTCAGCGTTCATCACATCAGGAACCCTCCTTAATTCCCATCACCCAGTTACCTCATCCCCCGACCACCTCCCTTTCTGTAACCCTCAGCCCATTCCCTAGAGTTAGTCTCTCGTGTTTTTTCTGCCTGAAGACTTCCCATCCAGTTTCCCCTCCCTTCTCCTATGGTCCTCTGCACTGTTTTTTATATTCCACATAGGAATGAAACCATATTATAATCATCTTTCTCTGACTGACATTTTTTTTAGCATAATACCCTCTAGTTCCATCCACATCCTTGAAAATGACCAGATTTCATTTTTTTGATAGCTGAATATTCCTCTGTGTGTGTGTGTGTGTGTGTGTGTGTGTATGTACCACATCTTCTTCATCCATTCATTTCTTGATGGACATTTGAGCTCTCTCCATAGTTTGGCTATTGTGGACATTTTTGCTATAAATATTGGGGTGCAGGTGCCCCTTCAAGTCACTACATTTGTCTCTTTGGGGTAAATACCCAGTAGAGCAATTCTTGGGATAAAGCAGCTCTATTTTTAACTTCTTGAGGAACCTTCATACTGTTTTCCAGAGTGGCTGCCCCAGCTTGCATCACCACCAACAGTGCAGGAGGGTTCACCTTTCTCCACATCCTCATCAACACCTGTCATTTCTGGACTTATTTATTAATTTTAGCCATTCTGACTGGTGTGAGGTGGTATCTCACACTAGTGGTTTTGATTTGTATTTACCCAATGCCGAGTGATGTTGAGCATCTTTTCATGTGGCTATTGACCATTTGCATCTTTGGAGAAATGTCTGTTCATGTCTTTTGCTCATTTCTTGACTGGATTATTTGTTTTTTTGTTTTTTGGGTGTTAGTTTGAGAAGCCTTTATAGATCTTAGGTACCGGTCTATTATTATTATTATTATTATTATTATTTTTACTATGTCCTTTGCAAATGTCTTTTCCCATTCCATAGGTGTAGGTTCCCTTTTAGTTTTGTTGACTTGTAAGTTTCCTTTGCTGTGCAGAAGCTTTTTATCTTGATGAAGTCCCAAAAGTTCATTTTTGTTTTTGTTTCCCTTGCCTTTTAGAAATATGTCTAGCAAGAAGTTGCTGCAGTCTAGGTCAAAGAGGTTGCTGCCAGTGCTCTCCTCTAGGATTTTGATGGATTCCTTTCTCACATTTAGGTCTTTCACGCATTTTGAGTTTCTCTTTGTGTACAGTGTAAGAAACTGGTCCAGTTTCATTCTTCTGCATCTGGCTGCCCAATTTCCCAATACCATTTATTGAACAGTCTTTTTTCCACTGGTTGTTCTTTCTTGCTTTGTCCAAGATCTTTACAATCTTATCTGTCTAGACATTTAGCACAGTTCTTTCTTTTGCATATTCTTCCAAGCATAAATACACACATGCTCACAGACACACATTTTTCTTAAGAGTATATTCTGTAAGGCTTCTAATCAATATTCTGGAAGTAGCTTATGTTGATAAATAGAAATACATTTTTTGTAGCCACCATGTTAAGAACTGCCTGGAATCCTATTGTCTGATGTGTGTGTTTATCTACCCATTCACCTTCCTGTAGGATGGCCAGCTAGATTCTGGCATGGTTGGATTTTTGTCCTTGACAGTATTGGAGTGAGCAGATTTATGCTTGCACTTTTTTCATTTGCTTTATTGTCTTCTTAGGATAAATCATAGGACTTGGAGGCATTCAATCAAAGGGAATACATTCCTTTCATTAAGGTCTCTATTACTATCCACCCCCCCCAAGAATGTGCTCACACCCCTTCCTGGCAGAAGGGTTAGATTCAATGGTCCCACCCCATCATGCACCACAAATATTAGACTGTTGATCTTTGCCAACTGGATACATTGACTACATTGTTTCAGTGTGTGCACACGTGTAAGAGCTTTTGCGAGATGTTTCCAGGGGCTTTTCAGCTGCTTTTATGGGGATCTTCAAGCTCAAGGCCCAGGAGAAAGTAAGACTAGAGCTTCTTCATAACCACCCTCTGAAGTGTTTATGTTTGATGCCTTGTGACACATTTTCCACCAGGATAGAATGTGTGAAATGACCGTGAGCGGGTCCACCTCCCAGGGTGGTTGTGCGAATACTGGCAATGAAGTATATAATGTTATATAATGACACATTCTTTCTAATAGAAAAAATTGGAAGCCACTTAAGTGTTCAACAGCTAGGGGTTAGCTCAGTAACTTATACCACCCCTGTAATGAAACACATGACAGTCAGAATAACGGCATTGTAAAAATGAATTTATTGAGCCGGAAAAATGATCAGGATAGCTTGTTAAGTGGAGAAAGAAGCAGGTTATACATAGGTGTATAGGCTATGACTTCATTTTTTTAAATAAATAACTGTATAGCCTCAGATAAATTTCTAAGTGTATGCATATTTATACTTACACTGATTATTTCTGAATAGGTAGGTAAACTTACCCTGTAGGTTTCTTCAGATTCTTCTGTGATGGATAATGTGTTGCTTATAGCAAGAAAAAAGGCAAAGTTTGTAGTCCTTTGACATTCTCAGCATCGTGGAGTGCAAGCAGCAATTGCCCCCTGTGCCACAGGAAGGGTGGGGAAGCCAGGGCTCCAGAGTGGACTGTGGTTACCCAGCCGATGGGGCAGTGCAGCTTTGTAACCAGGAGACAAGCCAGCACCAAGATGGAGACACAGCCAGCCTCTGTTGGGCATGGTAAGTTCTCCAGTGCTGGGAGTGTCCCAAGGGGAGGTAGGCAGGCACTCAGCAGAGAAGCAGTGAGCGGGTTAAAACACAACTGGGGCAGGGTTTGCATCCCCACACTGCTGTCTCAGGGAAGGCAGGGATGGCGGAACTGGCTGGCTCTGGAGACCACAGCTGAGCTTCAGACCAGAATAAAGGACAGCCATGTGTGAGCACGTGCGCCAGCTCCCAGGCTTCCCAGGGCGCATCCGGGCCCCTGCCCTTCCCACTAGAGGTGGGGGGCATTATGACTGAGGGTTGACAGCAGCCCCTGACCTCTGTCTGAATTCCCTGAGTCTCTGCCATACCTAGCTGTGCACCTTGGGTAGGCTGCTTAACCTCTCAGCCTCAGTTTGCCCGTCTGTAGAATGAGGATAATGATACCCATCTGGGAAAGAATTGAAAAATGAATCCCAGCAGGTGGAAAGTGAACTTTGGGAGGGTTGCGGTGGCTGTGTTTTCTGTTCCTGGCTCTCTTCCCAGCAGCAAGAACAGCTGATTACGGTGCATGTTCAGTGCCTGTTTTGGGGACCCAGAGGAGCCTGAAAAGGGTGGGGCGGGTTCTCAGCCTCACGGAACAATGGGCGGAAAGCAATGGAGGACGTTTACTCTAAGCTTAATGACCATCACATCCCAACATGAACAAACATGAATGTGAGGTCTAGCATGGTGTTGCACCTACATCCTCTGGCCACTGGCCAGGGGTTGCAGGGGCTTACGTGCTTCGCCAAGAAATCGGAGCCCCCTCTGACTGTAACCTCTCAGAAAGGGTGCCCCCTGTTGTCCCCTCTGGTTGGAGGGTGGCATTCAGTCTTCCTCTCACAAGGGCTCCGTGTGCACAAATGTGGGGGCTTTGACCATCAGCCAAAGGCCAGCTTGAGTTCTGGGCCCACCAGCTGTGAGTGTATGACCACTGGGTGACTCACAAAACCTCCCTGAGCCTCATTCCCCTGGGAGAGCGGAGCCACTTCACTTTCTTGGCAAGTGTGTGTCCAGAAACCCCTGGGCGAGACAAGGAATTCTGCAGGACCCTCTCCACCAGCAGCCCCCCTGGTGAAAACTTGGGTCAGTCTCTGGTGACACCTGCTGGTGCCTGGTCCGTGGGGAGAAGGAAGCCCTGAGACGTTTGGAATCACAGGGTGTTGGCAGCCGGAACTTCTAATAACCCCTGTTACAGCTAAAGGTCACTATGGCACCATCGTGACCCCATTGCTCACCCACTGCTGAGAGTCCCTGCTGTCAGGCTGCTGTCCACCCCCGTGTGCGCCCAGTGATCCACTCCTCAAAAGGGCCCCCAGCTGCTGAACTCCAAGAACAAATGGGATGAGCGAGGCTGCCTGTTGAAAGACCGCCCTCTGCTTCCCTTTATACTTAGGGTGAATCCAAACTCAGTGCCTGGACGACGAGGCCCCCCACGGGTGCCCCAGGCAGTGAGTGATCTTGCTTCTGTGCCCTCTTTCTGTGCTGAGACTTGCTGAGGCCTTGGAGGGTCCTTCTGTCTTGGATCTTCTCCTGCCAGCTCATTGTCACCCCTCATGCTCAGCTTACATGTGGCCTCCCCTAAGGGCTCCCCTGACAGAATGGACCCAGCGGTGGCCTCTGTTCCAGGCCCACATGTTGCCTTGTCCACTTGGGCCCCCAAACAGCAGCATGTTCCAGAAACAGAGACGCAGGCAAGTGGCAGTTCCCGGCTCACTCTCCCTCCCGCTGGAATGTGAGCCCCAGGAGAGCAGGTGGCCAACTCTTTTGCTTCTGCACTGGTGCACGGGGAATGCAGATTTGTAAACTCAGCCAACTTGGCCTCAGGGAGGGGCAGGCAGGCAGAAATGCAACATGTCTGCCCAGCACCAGGCCCAGAGGCTGCCCAAGGATGTGGTTTGGTTGTTTCAAAGTCATTATATGGCTAAGGTGTGGCCCGGGTAGCCGAGTGATCACCAGAAGCTAAGGGTCAGGTGCTGTTTCTGGATCTTCAAGTCTGACACTGTGGGTAAGGGACCAGAATGTGCTCCTGGAAGCCCCTCAGAGACTACACAGCAAGGCTAGATCCCCCTCCCCCCTTTCTTGTTCTAGATTTTGGACTTTGGAGAAAGGTTTTGTTTTTGTTTTCTTTTTTTTTCCCCTGCAATGCCCATCCTCCAACCCCCCACTATGAAAAAAGAAAAGGATGCTCAAACTGTGCGCCATTACATATCTAGAAAGAGCCCCACACCATGAATCAGCGGTCTTGGCTCAGTTCCCAGTTCTGCCCCACACAGGGGCTGTGATCGTGGGCAAGCCACTCTGCTTCCTGGAAATCATTTTCCTCAACCCCAAACTTGGTGGTTTCGCCTTCCTCTCTGGTGCGTGAGGATTCCATTCAATGTCAGCACTGCTGGGCATCCACTGGCTGGACACTCAGAAGATAGTAGTCTGCTGTTAAGTCGGGCTGGCAAGAGTCAGCTCTAAAGCCAGGAGTCTGGTTCAAAAATTACTCCTGCCCCTTCCGCTGTGTGACATCACATCAATTATTCAACCTCTCTGGGCCTCAAATTGCACCTGTGTAAGAATGCTGAAAGTCAGAATTGCTGTGAAAATCAACTGAGAGGAGGGGGTCGAAGGCACAAGCCCATGGCTGGTGTGTTACTGTGTTGCTTAGATATGGAAGGAAAGAGCATCGCTGAACACTTTCCTGCATGACGCAAGCTCCCTGCAACCACTTCCGGTGGGCAGCCCTCAAAGAGCTCCCAGCAGTCTGGAGTAGGAGCCAGGGAGAAGGCAAAGGGGAAGGGAAGGCATATTTCTGACTCACACACTGGGCTTTTGAAAAGCCAAAGGTCCGCTGTGCGATGGTTCATAGTTCTGACATTGTCCCTCTCAGCCAGGTGAGGACACCCTGCCTTGGCTCCCTGGCCACGGAGTGCCACACCTCTCTGTTCAATTGCTGCTGACCCACGCTGTATACAAGAGGAGGGCAGGAGGGGCTGCTCTTCTGCAAACTAGTTCCTGAGGAAAACCCCACTTTTCCTGCCCAGGAGTCAGTCCTTGCAGAACCGGGTCTCAGGGACCCCGAGCCTGATGGTAACTTCCTTCTATCTCCAGGATCCTGCTGATGGGTCTGCCACCCGTGGGTGGTGAGACGGGATCCAGCCAAAGGGTCCTCCTCCTTTCTGTGGCAAGGTGACGGGGAGGGGAGGCTGCAGAAGTTTTCCCCAAAGAGTTCTGGTATCTGCTGCTGAGAAAACCCCGAATAAGGACGTGGTCGCTCCTTCTTTCTTAGGAATGGAAAGGGAATCAGAACGTCTCTAGGACAAGCCAGTGCTGCGCCAGATCACAATGTCCTTATTTAATTTCCCCCCAGTTCAGCAAATTGTTACTATGATGCTATGCCTTGGGCACTTACCAGCTCCTGGTTAGACATGCAAGCATTATACTTGTCTAGGAGATCATGCAGGTAATTTAAGGCCATGAGCAAGGCTTTTTGAGCAAACTTGAAATGCAGATAAACAAAGAGAAGATAAAATCACCCTAAATGCCAGCACAGTGAGGATCTCTCAGTACCTTCTTCCAGACTTCCTTAGGAGTTCCCAGTATGCAGAGGGGCGTGGTGATTGTGAACCACACTTCTAGAATTACACTGAGTTTGAATCCACTTGCTGGCTTTGGACCCTGAGCCAGCCACCACATGTCCCTCAGCCTCGATTTTCTTAGTGTGAGTTTGCCTGTAACACAAGGGTGCTGTTGGGAGCCGAGCAGGTAGGTGATGCAGGTCAAGCTGGTTCTGAGAGGCAGTGAGAACGTCGCAGGTTTTCATTCAGAATCTTGTGGAGCAGGTCGAATGCACTGGATGTGGCGCTGAGGCGAGTGGGGACGGGTCGAATGCACCAGACGTGGCGCTGAGGTGAGTGGGGACGGGGCGTCTCGATTGCATTTCCCCTTTCCCACTTCGCCTTTCCACAGGTCTGGCTGGGGGAGGAAGCTGCTGGGGGAAGCTCAGCTTGAAGAAGAGGAGACCTTCACGCCAGCGCGGCTAGAGCAGTCTTCCCATTTCCCTCTGAGGGACTGGCTTCTCCGGTGCGGGCCCTGCTCTCACTGGCCACCACCAGGTGCTTAGCAGGGGTACAGAAGAGGAGTGATTGAATGCACGGACCATTCCGAGTGAGGTAGGAGACTGACGGTCTGAAGGAACGGAGGGCTGACTCCAGGTCTCATGCGTCCTGGGCCCTAGCAGAGATGCTCAAGTGTAGAGTGGCAGGTGGGGGACAGTGTGTGGCACAGGATCGCTTTGGGGCCTGTGCTTTCCCATTCCTGTGCCATGCAGCCATTCTGGGGAGCATCCCTGAGCCTTGGTCCTGGGGGTCATCATGTGGTCACTGTGCGTATGATAACTGCTGACCCTCCTGCCCATCCCAGTATTGGCTGGCTAGCCTCAGAGCTGTGGGGGAACTGTACTCTCTGAGTCCGCTGGAGCCTGGTTCCTCACCTCTCACCTCCTCCCCGGCTCCCTTGGAAGACCTCCATCTCGTCTGTGGCTGGCTGCACTCCGCACGGAGGTCTTGTGGCTGAGCAGTGATCACTTCCTGTCTAATACCCCGTGATCACTTCCTGTCTAGTACCTACAAGGTCTAGAAGCATTGGGAAGGTCCCCCAACTTCTTTGCACACAACCCGAGGAGAGAGCGCCCTTCCAAACCAGGTGGGGTGTGTCCATGCACACAGTGGGAGAGCAGACCATGCCTCAGTGGGTCACCTTGGAATGGGGTCTCTCACTACGTCTGAGACACTGGTGCATCCTTCCCTTGCTTCTACTGGGGTTCCTGGTCCCCAGCCAAGTCTCCATCCTGCCTTTGGAATGCAACTGGATTTTAGCATATAACTCTCCACTTGGGAGAATTTACTTAAAACACAGGTCTTTGCTATTTGACCTCCGAACATGTTATCCCTCATTTGCACAATGAGAAAGGATCTTACCCACTCCTCCCTTATCTGGAAAATAGCCATCCCGGTGCCCAGAGGGCATTCTCCTAATGCTGGCACCTTCTCCCACTG
This sequence comes from Mustela putorius furo, assembly GCF_011764305.1. Lineage (NCBI taxonomy): Eukaryota > Metazoa > Chordata > Mammalia > Carnivora > Mustelidae > Mustela > Mustela putorius. Next base: position 37,544,322 of record NW_025421322.1, on the reverse strand, counting down.
CTGTCTGACTTGAAGGAATATCCAGGAAACTGAAAAATGGGGATGGAGAAAGAGCCAAAGGCTGGCCATGGTTGTTGGCTCTGCGGAACGACTAAGGGTGAGAGTGTGGGGAGGTCTTCAGAGACCTGTGCAATTCTGTGCCTCCCCCTCCTCCCACCTACACAACACATACCCTTCCATTTTGCCGCTGAGAAGGAGTCCTGGGGAGTTAAAAGGGCTAGGCACCAGCTACGTGGTTGCTGCTAGATACAGTAGCAGAGCTGTGACTCCGAGCTGCAGAACTGTCCTCAGAGCAGCTTCTGTGAACAACCTGCATTCAACATCTGCTTGCTTGCCTTTACAAACAGGGAGCTCGCTCCTATGTGGAAGCATCTTTTTCACCTCTTGGATTCCAGGAGGAGGAGCTTCCATCATACAAGAACTGAGGAAAATCAAAGTAAATGTGTAGAGAAAAATAAGGACCTAGCAAAAGCTGCTTCCCAGGAGCTCGCCTCATTGTGGCAGACCCTTTCCTGTACCTCTCACATTCAAAGGGAAGACCCACCCAACAAGAACCATTGGATAACAGTCCCAAATCCTGATAACTCACCCTTGTCTTGCCCAAAGGGTCATTTCTCTGACTGAGCCTAAATGATTTGCCAGGTCGACCCAGGACTATGGGATAACAACAATGTTCTGGTCCAACAGTTTGCTCTTTTGCTAGAGAACCAGGCATTTCGCTTTAGCAGACTCATTACTTGGACTCAGAAATACGGGAAACACCCCAGTATACAGAGGCTTTGGAAGTTAAGGGACACAGGACTACAAACGGAGCGAGGGAGAGAGTTTTATTATTATAAAGTCTTCACCCACATGGTTATGGAGGCTGAGAAGCCCCATGGTCTGCCATCTGTTAGCTGAAGCCCCAGGAAAGCCCGGTGGCATAGTGCCAGTCTGAGTCCGAAGGCCTGAGAGCCAGGAGCCCGGATGGTGTAAGTCCCAGGCTGAGGGCAGCAGGAGACAGATGCTCTACTCTAGCCATCAGTCAGAGAACACTCTCCCTTCCTAGCGCTTCTATCTGTCCTGCCCCTCAGTGCATTAAGTGATGCCACCCACACTGGGGAGGGCAATCTGCCTTACTCCATCTGCCAAAACAAATACTAATCTCTTCCAGAAACATCCTCATGAACACATCCAGAAATCATGTTTAACCAGATATCTGGACATCCCATGGCCCAGTCAAGTTGACATATAACATTAGTCATCACAGATGCTATCCGATCTTCCTGCCATATATCAAAACATTCACTCAACTGGACCCCAAAAAGACATCGAGAAAACCTGGTGGAGGGTACATTTCAAGAGCTGTTTGTTCTGACTTATCTTGGTAAACTGAACTGTCTTTCCAGCCAGTCAATGCTACAAAGTTTACCCCAGAAAGGAAGGTGTAGGTTACTTCAGGCACAAGGTCTAGAAGCATTGGGAAGGTTCCCCAACTTTTTTGCACACAACCTGAGGAGAGAGCACCCTTCCAAACCCAGGTGGGGTGTGTCCGTGCACACAGTGGGAGAACAGACCACGCCTCAGTGGGTCACCTTGGAATGGGGTCTCTCACTACGTCTGAGGGCTTCCTTGTGGTCAAGTTGAAGGACCTTGCAATAAAGCAGTTTTGAAATGATGCCTGACCCCAAGTCATTTTCTCTCTCAGGCGGTCAGAGTTAAAGTGATGGATTGTCACAGTGAACATAAAACCAAAGCTGTCGGTTTGCTAGGTCCAGGTTTAAATGGGGCTCCATCTGTCTGGATGAGCAGCTCTCTGCCATTTCCAAGATGTATCAGTTTGCTCAGGCTGCCACAGCAAAGTGCCACTGACCGCAGCTCAAGGAACAGAGGTTTACTGGTGTTCTCCTTGTCTGCTCCTCTGTGCCCGAATCTCTCCTCACATCAGGCCTACCCTGCTCCACAAGGACTGCCTCTGAACTTGACTAATGACAGCTGCAGTGACTCTGTCTCCAAAGAAGATCACATTTTGAGGTAGTAGGAGCTAGGAGTTCCATACAGGAATCTTGGAAAGACACAGTCCAGTCCAGAATCGAGATTAACCCCAGTTTCTTGGGTTTATTACACTTAGTAGTACCTTTTAGAGTAAAGACTGAAGACACCATTCTCAACATGGGAACTGCCTGATTCTGGTCCCCAGTCATATACTTATAATGAAGTCCCAAATAGTTTTCTGATGAAACAATAAAATCCAGAGACACTGGTTATAAAGTGAGGCCACCCCCTGCCCCTGGGATTCCATAGCCCCCAAACCACCATGGTGACTGAAGGAGTCCAAATGACTTCAGGTACATTGGCTTACCCAATTCTCTAAATAATAATGTGAAATGAGTATTTATTTTTTTAATTTTCTAAAATAGTCAATTCATGGATATTAAACCAAGGGATGAAGAGGCTCGTCCTGGCAGCTTACCAATGAGAAGGGCTAACGCTTGAACCCATGACTGAGTCCCGCAGCAAGCACTCCTGGAAAACCACAGGCCACATGAAAGGGACTCACGGACTTCTGATTATTGTCCTTTCCAGGGGAGGAGTCCCAGGAAGAAGGCTTCTGTCCCGGTCGATTGCGTGCTTGGCTGTCATTGCTCGGCTTGGCTCTGTCATTTGGAAACATATGCTACAATGGACATGAGGAAACGAGTTTCGGTGGATTAAAATGCCATTTGTGGCCTTCTGCCTACATGGCTGGTTGTCTGTTCTCCAACTGCAGCACGATTTGCTAATAAAACATTTTATCTAATGAAAATCTCCATCAATTTGGATCGATTTAGCTTACAGCACTTTTCCCTGGGAAGACAGTTGGCATGAATAAGAGTCTGTCTATTTTGAGAATAATGGCGACTGCTCAAACCACCCAAGGTATAAAGTTGCCTCAGCTCTTTCTAAGACTCTAATCGCTATCCTAACTACGATCACGATTTCAATGATTGTTTCCTTCATCTGCTCTTCCAGGACTGTTCCCAGAGCTCCTCCTATGGCATACGAGACAACTATAAGACTTGACTTTTGCTATTCCAGATGAGTGGAAAGGCTCTGTCTATAACTTTTCTTCAACTACGTTCTTCCCCTTCTTTGTCTCCTTCTTCCTTTAAGACAAACTACAAATGTTACCTCCTCCAGGGAGACCTCCCTGTGCTCCCCAGGCTGAGTCAGAGCTTTCTGCGTCTCTGCATGCATTCTCCTTGAAGTTTAATCAGTACATGGGACGTGGGCCATTATCCTTGATTTACGTCATTGGGCCCCTACTACTATGGGTTGAATTAGGACTTCCTCCTCCCCACCCCCCAAAAAGGTTCACATTCTGAGGTGCTGGAGGTTAGGATTTCAACCTATTTGGAAGCAGGGCATTGATAGATATAAGTTAAAACTTGTTCATTAGGGTGGGCTCCAATTCAATAGGACTGGCATCCTTATAGAAAGGGAAAGTCGGACATGGAGAGGCACAGAGGGAGGACAAGGTGTAGAGGAACGGGCAGAAGATGCCATCTACAACCTTAGGCACGCCTGAGGCCACCAGAAGCTTATAGGAGAACCAATCCTTCCCTAGCATCTTCGGAGGGTACACAGGCCTGCCAACACTTTGGCTTCAGAATTCTAGTCTCCAGGACTGTGAGACAGTCAGTTTCTGTCATTCTCAGCCCCCCAGTTGGTGGTGCTCTGTTAGAAGCACCTTAGTTTCCTGGGGCTGCCGTAAGAGAACAGGTGCAGTGAAGGATTTAAATGTGCAGGATGTGGACCACCTGCCAAGTTAAAGAGTGGTTTGACCTTGCCTGGGTCCCAGGAGGTAACTACTGAGCCCCTTGGAACTTCCTGCCTGGTGAGAAGGTCTTCCTTAGCACAGATCATCTTGGTTTGGACTCAGGCCTCTGGGGAGACAACGTGACTTATGGAGGAGACCTCGAGCCACATGCTATCAGCTTGACCTCTGGAGGGGCTGGGGTCTAAGGTCAGTCAGATGGATTGTCTCTGGACCAACCCCACTAAAAACCCTGGGAACCAAGGCTTGGGTGAGCTTCCCTAGTCAGGAATGCTCCATGTGTGCTGTCACATGTGCCTGCTGAGAAGATTAAGTACTGTTCACACAACTCTACTGGGAGAGGACAAATGAAAGCTCGAGCATCATGACTCCTAGACTCTGCCCCATGCACGCTGGCCACTCCTGACTTTATCTGTAAGTTTCACTGTGCTCTAACTAGGAGAAAAATGGCCTTGCTGAGGTCTGGACCTTTCTGGTCATCCATTGTGCTGAACATGGTCTTGTGGATGCTGAAGTTCCACTAGTCTTTGAACAGCACATAGGCTGGCCAGCAGGAGCTCACATTTTGCCCCAATTCTCCATGCATTTGTTAAACATCTGCTGTGGCTCCTCTAGGGGTAGCTATCTCTTTAAGCATCCTGGTGGAGAACCCAAGAAAAGCATGGATAAGAGAAAATTGACAACTCATTTACCATTTACCTTTGCACCATGTATATATTTTTCCAGACATTGGGTTTATCTGGATTTCACATCAATGACCTTTTTATAATCCTCATCTTGGTCAGAATTATAAAAAAGTTTACTTTTTTGTGAAGAGTTTGACTTGTACCACTTTATAGTAATTTCATATTTTGTATTCAGAATTCTGTAAAAGTCTTTGGTCTTCGCACAGATTCCTTAGGTTTTCCTACTCTACAGGAAACACTAATGGTGCTTTGGGATGCTGGGATTAGGGTCCACTTGGAGTCTGTATCCAGGAGTGATTGAAGGGTCTGTATTTCTCTTCCCCAGGGTGTGGTTGCTCAGCACATAGCCCTTGGTCACTTTGGGAAAAGATGAAGAAATCATTCCCGTGACCACCTGGAAGGCCTTGCATAGTAGGACATTTCTTCATGGAGACCCAGCCTCTCCTTCAGTGTTTGGGTGTGGTCTAACCAAACCATTTTGTACATGGCTCAAGTATGAAAACTAGGCAGAAGATTTTGACTTTCCTTTCAGATGGTCAACCCTAGCCTTGTGTGCATCCATTCTTGGTCGATTGTGATGGAGCATATTCAGTAAGAGTTCTGCTGGACATGTGTGTCTTTTTCCCCCCAAGATCAAATGTCCTCATGGCCATGGATTCCTGTCAATGGGGCCACCTGGTGCCATGCCCCCCCTTCACTGTGCTCTAAGGCAATGGTGTCCAGCTGACTTCTGAAGCCCAGTCCCTCCCTGTCCTCTGCTGCACTAGAGTCTTTCCTGTCTATTGGCACAGAAGCCTAGCAGGTCCTGCTGCCTCCCCAGCCTGCGGTGGATGCTATCCCCAAGGCTTTGAGCACTGCTGCTGTCCCTTCACTAGCATATCCTTCTTGCCTTGGTGAAAATGAGGCCCTGACCCCTCCTCAGGAATGCGGTCAGCTTTTGGACTTATTTTTTACATTTTAAAAAAAGATTTATTCAGCAGGGAGCCTGCTTCCCCCCTTTCTGTCTGCCTCTCTGCCTAGCTGTGATCTCTGTCTGTCAAATAAATAAAATCCTTTTTAAAAAGGGGTGGGGGGCACCTGGGTGGCTCAGTGAGTTAAACCTCTGCCTTCAGCTCAGGTCATGATCTCAGGGTCCTGGGATTGAGCTCTGCATCAGACCCTCTGCTCAGGGGGGAGCCAGATCTCTGTCTGTCAAATAAATAAATAAAATCTTTAATAAAAAAGATTTATTTATTAAAAAGAGAGTGGGAACATGCACAAGCAGGGGGAGGGCCAGAGGGGATGGAGACCCAGACTCCCCACCCACTGAGCAAGGATCCTGATGCAGGACCTCAAGATCATGACCCGAGCCAAAGTCAGATGCTTCACTAACTGAGCCACCCAGGCGCCCCAGCTTTTAGTTTCTGAGTTCCACGTAATCCCTCCCTCCCAGTGAGCCCCCTCCCCGGGACATGTTTGGTCCTTTCTTCCTCGTACGCCACAACGGCTTTGGCGTCTTCACATATTTTCTTTTAATTTATTTTTTATTTATTTTCAGCATAACAGTATTCATTGTTTTTGCACCACACTCAGTGCTCCATGCAATCCGTGCCCTCCGTAATACCCACCACCTGGTTCCCCCAACCTTCCATGTCCGCCCCCCACCGCCACCACTTCAAACACCTGTCCTTTCCTCAGACTTCCAAGGGGCATCCTGATGCTCCAAGTTCCCCACAAGGGTGTTAAATTCCATGTGGGCAGTTTCTCTAACTCTCTTTACTATCTGTGCGTCTCTGTCCAGCGCTCCCAGGAATGTCCTTATGGTTCCTGCTGACCTATGGCAGGCACATCCTGCATCCCTCACAGAGTAGAATCTTTGGACAGCATAGCCCACCAGGGCTAACGGAAGAGGCTTCCCCCTCCACGTGGGTCGGGTGGCCAGAAACAGTGGCACAGCCAGTGTGAGGGGGAGTGTCATCCAAGGGGGCATCCTCCTTCCTCATGCCTAAAGAAACGGCCCAGACAGAGAGTTTAGGGGACTCAGGTTTCTTGAATGCATCTGTCCAGGTGTCCCCACTGCAATCCCAGACCCTTCTGCTTCCCCAGCAGGGCCCCGATGTCATCAGACAAGACTTGTCTAGGCTGATCATTGGAAGTAGGATGGCGAGAAGCCATAATTAAGTCTTGTGCCTGATTGTTAGCTTGGCCTGCCCTCCAGCTGGGAGGGATGGAATATCATTGAAGGCTGCCACGACGGCCCTCAGACCCACAGGCCTTCTTTGAAGCGGGTGATTCCATGACCCCATGCCTGTTACGTTGTCTTTCTATCCTATTCCTGACCCTCCCCCCGGCGTGTCACCTGCCCTTGGTGTCCCACCCTACTACACCGTCGGTGAGAGTCGTAGCATAGCTGTCCTTAATGGAGTGACAGGTCCTCTGTTTCACCTCAGTGCGGTGTGACCCAGTTCCAGAGCCCTCTGCTGGCACAAGCATCTTGGGGTGGGTTCTCTAGAAGCAGTGTCCAGGGTAGGGATTTGAGGAAGAGCGCTTTAAGAGAAAACACATGAGCAGAATATGGCAGCAGAAGGTTGAGCAAGAGTATCAAAAAGGATGACGTATTGACCACAAGGAAGAGCCTGGGCTTTTGGCTAAGAGAGCAAAGCCCATTGCAGTGCCCCCCACCCATGGAGAAGTGCATCTGGGAGGTGAAGGGCTGTCACCTCCCCACCTCCACTGCTGTCACGGTCTGTTCCCCCCATGGTGCTCCTAGACAGTTGGCCAGGGTCTGTGCATCCAGTATAATCCTCATCCCAACCTTCCTGCCTGTAGATATGCCACAGAAAACCCTTTCCTAAAACCCTGACTCAACATAAATCTCTCTTAACTTACCAGGACTCTTGGCATCATGCTTACCATGATCCTCAGCCTGGAATAAAAGTTCTACTCCTGCCAGCAAATGTTGTGTCTAGCAGCATTGCAATGCTTCCTGAGTGACCCCTGGTCCTGTACCCTCTGCTGTGTATGCTCTCTTCACTTTGTCTGCCTACTGAACCCTAACTCATTCCTCAGAGTTAGGCTCAAATGCTGCCTCCTCGATGACCCTGATCCTACCACGTCAGGATTGTTTGCTTTCCTGTCTCTGCACCAGCTTGTAAGATGCTCAAGAGCAGCAACTCCTTGGGCGCATGCATCTGTCTCTGCAGTGCATGCATCCATCTCTGCGACCCAAGGACCTCCCAGAGCATCCATCTGGCCCTTCTGCAATGTCTGTGGAACGCATGTGTGATGCGTGAGGATGTGAAAACACAGATGTCGGATGAAAATGGAGCAGACAAACCATGGACTCTTTCATTCACTCACACTTATATGTACGCCTATGGCACCCTTCTGAAGTTTCAAATAGATCACAGATTCCCTACTGCGTTTTCCTAGGATTTGAACATAGTACTAGGCATGTGAAGGGGCCATAAAGAAATGTATATGGTGGCTGGCTGGCCACTTGACACAGTGGATTCTGCATAAGTCACTCCCATTTCTATCCAGATGAGCCCTGAACCCCTGTCCCATCTGTGAGTTCTGAGACTCCCGGGAGATAAATCGCAATGCCCATGGGCAGCCCTGGACATGTGGAGAGCAGACCTGTCCATATAGCTCTGGGCACACAAAATGCCTATCTGGTCCACCATCTACTCTAATGGTAATTGACTAGAGGAAGCTCCACCCAGGTTGGGTCTGGAGCAGTGGCTGAAAGCCTCCTCAGTCAGTTTGCGTACAGCTGAGTAATAGGTCCAGCCTTTATACAGCAAGTGGAATTCTGCCCCTGGATGCTATCATATTTAGTTATTGATGAAGATCAAAGGCTACTAGAATTTAAATGCCCTGGATCATGAAGATGGGAGCCCAATGCTGGAGCAGAGTGGACCCAGGGACTTGGAGAAGCACACTTTGAACTGGCCCTGTGACTCGCCAGCTTCATTCAATGACATGAGGTCAATGAGCCTCAGTTTCCCTATTACCCATTGCCAACTTCATGAGCATGCAAGCTTTCATGTGCCCAGAAGTTCCCATGCCTGGGTTTAATTCAGTTACAAAAACACAGGTTCGAGGAAGGGAAGTCCTAGAAGGCAATAGAACGTAGTTAGCAGAGAAGGTTGGTGGGCATGTGCCTCCACTCTTTCTCACTGTCCCACTGGGATGTAGTGCTCGAAGTGCTTGGGGGCAAAGAATTCCGGGGATCCTCCACAGGTGAGTCCTCAGTAAGACTCAAAGCCAGGACAAGGAGTGAATGTTGTATCTACGGCTGAGTACCTTGAGGCCTGGCAGCCCCTAGAGGTCATGCTTTCCAGGGGGATTGAACTTGCTTGCGTGCCAGGAGGTGACAGAGACCTTCTAAGAAACCATGAACAGCCAGGAGACCCATCATACCCTTTCTTACACGGGTCCCTTTCTTGTTTTAGCCCACCACTTACATGGACAGGAACACCATGACATGGAAGGCCTGGAAAAGACAATCCCTAGTCTTTTTCCTTCTAGCCTTTCCATACTCATCAGTAAACCCAAACTAAAGAGTGTGTTCAGTGTGTGCACAACAAGAAGTGCAGGGAAAACATCTGGGTAGGTTTTCTGCAGCCTTGCCATTGTTCTGCTAAGAACACAATATAGACATGCAGGAGCTACAAAATATAAGTTGTTTCACTTCACTGCTTTTGCATGTGTGTTGAATGCTTGGATCCTTGCATTTAAAACTAGTACTGTGAAGAGTTCTCCAAAGAAGGCATACAAATGGCTAACAGACATGAAAAAATATTCATCATCATTAGCCATCAGGGAGATTCAAATCAAAACCACACTGAGATAAGACATTACACCAGTCAGAATGGCAAAAATTCACAAGGCAAGAAACAACAAGTGTTGGAGAGGATGTGGAGAAAGGGCACCTTCTTACACTGTTGGTGGGAATGTAAGTTGGTGCAACCACTTTGGAAAACAGTGTGGAGATTCCTCAAAAAGTTAAAAATAGAGCTTCCCTATGACCCTGCAATTGTACTACTGGGTATTTACCCCAAAGATACAGATGGAGTGAAAAGAAGGGGCACGTGCACTCAAATGTTCATTCCAGCAATGTCCAAAATAGCCAAACTGTGGAAAGAGCTGAGATGTTCTTCAACAGACGAATGGATAAAGAAGATGTGGTCCACATATACAATGGACTATTACTCAGCCATCAGAAAGGATGAATACCTAAAATTTTCATCAGCATGGATGGGCCTGGAGGAGATGGTACGGAGTGAAATAAGTCACGGAGAGTAAGTCAGTAATTATATGTTTGCACTGACTTGTGGAGCATAAGGAATAACATGGAGGACATTAGGAAAAGGAAAGCAGAAGTGAGTTGGGGGGAATCGGAGGGGGAGACAGCATGAGAGACTGTGGACTCTGAGAAATAAACTGAGGGTTTTAGTGGGGAGGGGAGGAGAGGACGGTGTATCCAGGTGATGGTTTTAAGGAGGACATAGATTGTGTGGAGCACGGGTGTTATATGTAAACAATGAATCATGGAACACTACATCAAAAACCAATGATGTACAGTATGGAGACATAACATAATAAAAAATAAAAAAAATTTAAAAAGTAGAACTAACATTGCATGTTGCAAAGATGAACAGTAAAACTCATGCAAACAACTTTTCTTTACCTAGAACACTAAAAAGCCAGCTTAAAAAAAATCCTTAACATGTGTGGAGGCCTCAGGAGAAAAAAGTTTCATGTTTTAGAGTATTTCCTGGTAGCACCTGTAGCTTACCCAGTTGGTAGAACATGAGGCTCTTCAATATTTATTGGCACTTTTCTTCCAATATATATTTTTTTAACAAGGGGCCCCCTATTTTCTTCTTGTATCAGGCCCTAAAATTATGTAGATTGGATTAGAAGATTCCACTTGAATAATCCCTAATTTTATGACTTTCAGTTGTTAAACATCTCACACAACTTTCACGGAATGCTAATCATTTTAAGTTTGAAAACTAATGTAGACACGGTCCATGTCTGAAATTTAGCCCACACATCCTGGATTCTTCTACCTTTGACCCCGTGCCCCACCCCACAGACCCCACTTCTAATTTCTCTACCTTTACTATCTCCAGTCCACCAGCTCATTTCCAGCCCCTGCCCAGGATGAAGCCACCATCACTGCAGCAGGAACTATTTCAACAGTACCCTAGTGGTCTCTCTGCTTCATCATGCTCTGTGCACACCAAACCTGGCTTGGAGAATGACATCTTAAAATGTCACTCTGATCATGCCTCCTACCCCTCCCCATGCTTAAAATCCTTCCATGGCTCTCCAGTGCCTATGGGGAGGGGGAACCAATCTGGCCGGGACACCCTCTTCTATTCCATCCCGGGCGGGTCTGCCCACTCCTTTCATGTCTCCCTCTCTAGGACCCTCTGCCTTCCTGAAATTCCCACAGGGAACCAGATTCACTCAGCCCTTGGACCTTTACACATATGCTTGCAGCTACATGGTGCACCGCCCGCTTCGCCTGGTCAGTTTTTATCTATTCTTCCAAATTCAAATCACATCAGACCTTGCCTCCTCCAGGAAGTGCTCCCTTGCACACCCAGCATCTCAGCTGGGCAAAGAAAATAACCCTTGTGCTGCTAATAGCCCTAGGACATCCTCCAGCTGAGCGTCTAACCTATCACACTGAAACCACAGCTTTGTGTTCCTGTTTCTCTCCCTAGACACTGAGCTAATGGAGGGAAGAGACTTTTGTCTTACAGATCACTGGAATCGGAGCTAACAGGTCTGAATCTACGGCCGTCTGTTGGATTTCCTTGTTCTGTCCCCGTCTGCTTCTCTTCTCCGTGTCCTTTCAACAAGAACATCTCAAACAAGAACAAAACCGCATGCTTTCAGAAAGGAGTAAACACCCTGGACCTGCTCCCACCTCCAGAGCTCTCCAACCAGCAAGAGGGAGAAAGAGAAATAAGCAGTTATGCTTCTGGGCACCTTGTCCTGAGCCACTGAACATCTAGAGCAACTGATCCTGCCAGGGAGTCCGGAAAGGGGCAGGCAGGAGTGGAGGGGCATGTCGTAGGTGCTGGGGCCCGTGTAGATGCAGCCCATCCCCAAGCAGGAAGGCCACATAACGTGTCTGCCTTTGTGGCCTCAGAGAGTGGCCGCCTCGTTGTTTTTGCATCAAACAATTGCTTCTTCCTCTCGCAGTGGCTTGCATCAGAGCTCCTTTACCTCGGGAGCATTTTTCATCTTCCTGGCCCTTCTTTATTCTGGGCAATTCATCTTTCCTGTCGCTGCCCTTTGCTGCCACCCAGTTAATTGCTTATTCAAAGTTTTCATGTCTGTGCTTCCTCTTACTCAGGATGTAGGGAATGCACCCCCCCAACTGTGGTAGATACTAGAGGTGCGCGGCCTTTCTTCTTACATCTTCTTCCCCTCCCCGTGGAAAGGCTGAGGCGAGATTAGCACAAGGTGGAGCTCTCCAGGGCTGCTGGCTGACACCACGAGAGGGGAGCCCGCTCTGTGATGCCCCTCCCACTGTCCACACCCGGAGCCAGACGGAAAAGAACACAGACCCCCTTGTTTGGGGTCTCTGATGGCCCCAGAGTTATTTGCCATAATGTAACAAGGTCCACTGGGAAATGGAACAATCTAGAAAAAGACTATTTGAAAGGATACTCATAGTCATTTTCAGAGAATCAGAAAATCTGCAGCAGGGAGAGGCCGTGCGACCTCCAGGCCTCCATCCTCCAGCAGTTTCAGACCTCCCTCTGCCGGGGACCCCCTTCCACGGATCGTCACGGCTTGACCTGCCCCTGAGAGGGTCGGACCTCTATGCACAGGTGCCCTCCAGGCAAGTCAGTCCTGACCGTCCTCACCGGATCGATCTCAAAACCCTCCTCCTGCTGAATGATCCCTGCGTGAAATCATCCATGTGTTCCTTACTGAGCTTATTTCTGGTTTCCTCTCAGGGTAAGTTCTCTAAATTCCAGGAAAGCAGGGACTCTGTCCTGCTGCCCAATTCCACTCCACGGCAGGCGCTCAGAAATACCTGAGAAAGGAGGAAGTCCTGGGCCGCAGTCAGCAGTCCATCTGGGAAATGGACAGTGCTATCGATAAACATAAAACCATCATCATTTTAAAAACCGATTTATTGGCTGTTAACTAATGTGCACGGACGACATTCAGGAATGTGTCATCTGACTTCAGAGCTTGGAAGCTCATCGAGTTACCACACCCAAGGGGTGATGGACGTGGGATGTACCCCTACACCCGACTCCGGGGCTGCAGCCTCTCCCCAGCGGCTGCCTGCCTGGAATTTCCCACAGAGTGTTCCCCTGAACTCTGCACCCAGAACAGCCCCAACAAGCCGAGGTCACAGCTCCTGGAACCGTCCTCTGCACAGAGTGCACTGCTCTGTAAAATAATGGGTCTCAAAGGTCTCTATGAAGGACTCTCTCGATACAAGACAATGACAAACACAGACTACATAAGGAGGGCGTTTTGCATGGAGACAGTGCCCTGAAGATGAAGCCGAGGAACCCCGGCTCTCTCAAGACAGGCTGCCCCACCCCCCACCTACCCCGGGGAGGTGGGCCTGGCTGGGCAGGTTCTGTAGCACCTGCCCGTGTGGGCTGAGGGGTGGTGGAAGGACAGTGACTAGGACAGTGAGTTGTGAGAATAACAGTAACAGTGGGGATGGCATTGCCATTTTGACTTGCATAAGGTTCAGTGCTTGGCACGTTTCGTCTCAGTTCATTCACAGGCAGCCCGGGGAGTGGGGGGAGGCATTCTCCGCTCTACATCAGGACGGTCTAGTGAGTTCCGCGGGCTTGCATAACCAGGCTGCGCCTCCCAGTGAGCAGGAGCCAGTGCTTGCCTCCCGACGCCCTCCCTGCCTCTCTGAAGCCCGTGGTGCTCCGATCACTCTGCTCTCCCAATGCACGGCATGTCCTCTATGAAAAAATGTCAAGATTATCTTTCATTTTATGCAGAACTGTGAGTACAGTTCCTTCTCCCATTCCTCTGTTTCTTATAAAATAATGATGCTTAAACTCTGCCAAACAATAAGAGAAAAATTCAAGGGACTTAAAAAAAATACATATATATATGTATTTTTTTTTTTTTATAAAGCAAAGGAAAGCAGGGATAAGAAAGAAAGCCACAGATGGTCATTCTGTTTGCATGACCAACGCATGTGCGGATGTTGACACGGGACCCATTGCCACAGTGGCATGGTCTTGACCCTGACTCACTGCCCAAAACTGGTTGGAAATCTCAGCTTCTGCATTTCCCCCTCATGGCTTCCCAGAGAGAAGTGCTAGTTTCAGGTCATATATTTTTTCCACTGAATGTGCTTTTGAACACATCTATTTTCTTCTTTGATGGCATACTGACAGATAACGATGTACACAGAACCGCATGTAAAGCGTGCCACTTGGGGAGTTGAGACAGATGCAAACACTGACGATGCTATTATGACAGTAAGGTAACATAGAAACAAAGGGACCTAAGGGAAGCTTGGGAGGTGTTGCATATTTCGGTTTGGTTTGGTTTTGGTGGCCAGGGCACTTAACAGAAATCTACCCTCTTCATTTTGAGGTGCACAAAACAGTGGAACGCTGGTGTCGCACGGTACTGCGGGCTTCATTCACTTAGCACAGCTGAAGCTTTATACCCACCGAGCAGTGATCACAGCCCATCCCGCCAGCCCCCGAAGTGGGTCATGCCGAGCTGTCCTGTGACTGGCTTGTTTCACAGAGCAGGACGTGTTCCGTGTTCATCCATCCACCTTGTTGTAAATGGCAGGATGTCCTTGAAGGAAGAATTCTTTTAATTGCCAAATTTCAGGTTTATTCTTTTTATTCAGTCCTATTGTCCAGTGAAATTCTCCAGCTTGTATTTGCGAAACATCATCATTACAGCTCCTTCAAAGACCTCGTCTGGATTCTAGTAATGAAGTCCTCTGAGCCTCCTCCTGTCATCTTGCCGTTCCCCTTTGATGTCATTTCTTGACGTGCCTGGTGAGGTTTCAAAAGAGCTGTCTGACATTGCATGTGGAACACAGAGACTCAGGCTGTCCCGCTCCAGTAGGTGGACAGAGTGGGGTCAATACCCAGGTCTCCCTGCTGAGATTTCTCTGCAGGCTGGTAAGGCTCTCCCAGCCTGAGATTTATCCCAGCCCGTGGGTTTCAGCTGATAACCTGGTGCATTCACCAGAACCCATCTTCCTTCTTGGATGGTGAACCTCGCATGTTGTCTCCTCAGCACCCTGAGATCATGCCCAATGTTATTCCATTTTCCAGTGGCTTTTGATGAACTTGTTAGACCCTTGCCTTGCTCGGTTTAAGAAACCTATGCTCTAAGAGAGAGAGCTGAGTGTTGGTTTCCACAATCCCACAAGAAGCTGGACACAGAGAAATGAGCTTGGCTCCTGGCTGCCTCCACATACTGAAACTGGTTTTGTTTCCTTCCTATGGTTGAGATTTCTCATTCTGCTGGCTTCTCTGCCTGTTCGCAGCGGCCCTCTGCCGGATCCCTTATGTGGGATTCTCATAAGCTTACCCTGAGATGAATCAGCAAATACACTGAAGGAAAGGCAGGTACTGAATGTAGGCCCTCCTCCGTTCCCCTTTACTCAAGAACCTTGCTCCCCAGTTCCTGGGTCCTCTCACAGCTACCCAGCACCTGCAAGTGGATCTCAGCCTCTCGCTCGGCCCCTCTGTTTGCTCCTGGTGCTCGCCCTGCTCTGTTTCCAGCCACCCCGTCAGGGCTGGGGGGCAGCCGTCCTCCTGAAGCTCGCTCCAGGGAGTGGCACTTCTGACGAACTCTGGAAATGGGGCTGACACAAGCAGGTCAGTTGGCAGCTCCAGTAAAAGAGCCATAGGGGAAGGCTGTCGGCAGAGTGAAAATACAAAACACTCGGAGGAAAATGGATAGAACAGAGTCAGGAGCAGAATCATCCCGAGTAGCTGGAGAAACCCAAGAGCAGTGGGAAAAAAAGCTGGAGGAGAGGTTGGTCATCCAGATTCAAGGATCTTGAATCACAAAGCAGAGTTTGGGTTCCTCCTCCCCACCCCGACGATGGAAAATAGCGAAGGTGTTGGACTGGAACTGGCACTTCTGAGACTAGCCCTTTCAGTGGACAGTGCAGACCGTGAAGCAGCCCCATGGCCAGGGGTGGGGGGAAGAGTCTGGAGGGCTTTGGGAAATTGGCAGGAGGTTAACACGAGAGTTTAGAGAGTAGGTGATGACATGTTTTCTGTCTCCTTCCATCGGACCCTGCTGAGACCGCCCACCCCCGAAAAGGCCGCGGAGTCCTGTAGGTTTTTCCTGAGCTGAATGCCACGCTGTTGTTCCCCTCAGCACACAGTCCAGGAATCCTGTGGATCACGGGGCACACAGAGCTTCTCCTGGAGGGAAAGATCTGCCCTATCACCCACGAGTTTATAGAGGGCAGAGGCCCGCGAGGAGCACCATTTCTCATTCCTGCCGTTGCACGGATCTGTCTGTGTTTGCTTTCCTTTGAGACCACAGCCCCAGTGAACAGCAGCTGCCTGGTAAAGGAGCCTTCTACTTAGGGAAGCAGCTTCCCTGTGGGCTGGTGGCAGGAAGCCACACACCAGAAACTGGCAGGTCCACAGAGGATTTCGACAGCAGCAGGGCCTCCTGTCTCTGCTCCCAGGGATGTCCACCTTAGCTGATCAGGCAGGAGGGGGTCAGCGAGCCCAATTCCCCCGGGATTCTGTCATAGTGAGAAGCAGCTCTACCACTGAGGGGAGATGCAGGTCAGTGGGCCAAGCCCAGTCCCTTCCCACAGGCAGACTTACCCACAGCTGTAAGAATCCCCGAAACCTTTGAATACACCCACAGGAGTCCAGGAGTTACAAGTCCAGGATGCTAGTCGGAGAGCAGTGCACTAATAATTAGGATCCCAAGTGTTTCTTACAGTTTAATTGGTGAAGGAAACTGGGAACACTTAAAATGGGGGGGGGGTGGAGCGGGTGAAATAAGCTGCTGTAAGACCACATAGTAGAGTAGCTTGCAAGGACTCAAACTCGTGTTTGGTAAAATAAACAGTAACAGGTGTCATACCGACTATATGTTCATTGTACTAGGCAGATGGAGAAAGTATGACTCAGTTGTGTCCCTGTGTGTGTGTGTGTCCCTGTGTGTGTATGCCCAGAAGGAGACAAACTAGAGAAACACAAGTTTTTAATTTTATTTATCCCAGGGGGATGGTGCCATTATTTGAATTTACTGCTTATTGCATAAGGAACACCTGTTTGTACTTGTGGAAAATGTGTTTGTAGGTCTATACCTGATTGCATGTATGTTTGTACATTACATATTAAAATAGGATTTAAGGATATAAGTTAGAGATGGCTGGGTATCCTAGAAAACACCTATTTTTATTTCTCTTTGTTGTCTGATTGCTGTTGCCAGGACTTCTAATACTATGTTGAACAAGAGTGGTGAGAGTGGGCATCCTTGTCGTGTTCCTGATCTCAAAAAGAAGGCTGTCAGCTTTTTCCCATTAAGGGTGATACTCGCTGTGGGTTTTTCATAGATAGATTTTATGAAGTTGAGGAATGTTCCCTCTATCCCTATACTTTGAAGTGTTTTAATCAGGAACAGATGCTGGATTTTGTCAAATGCTTTTTCTGCATCAATTGAGAAGACCTTGTGGTTCTTCTCTCTTCCCTTATTGATTTGATTGATTGATTTCCAAATGTTGAACCACCCTTGTATCCCAAGGATAAATCCCACCTAGTCATGGTGGATAATCCTTTTTATTGTATTGTACTGTTGGATCCTATTAGCTAGGATCTTGTTGAGATTGACATCCATGTTCATCAGAGATACTGATCTGAAATTCTCCTTTTTGGTGGGGTCTTTGCCTGGTTTGGGGACCAGGGTAATGCTGGCTTCATAAAAAGAGTCTGGAAAATTTCCTTCTGCTTCAATTTTTTGAAAGAGCTTCAGGAGAATAGGTGTTATTTCTTCTTTGAAAGTTTGGTAGAATACCCCAGGGAACCCATCAAGTCCTGGGCTCTTGTTTTTTGGGAGGTTTTTGATCACCGCTTCAACCTCGTTACTAGATATCAGTCTATTCTGATTGTCAGTTTCTTCCTGATTCAGCCTTGGAAGTTTATAGGTTTCCAGAAATGCATCCGTTTCTTCTAGGTTGCTTAACTTATTGGCATATAACTGTTGATACTAATTTCTGAGGATTGTTTCTATTTCCTTGGTGTTATTCATGATCTCTCTCCTTTCACTCATAATTTTATTAATTTGGGTCCTCTCTCTTTTCCTTTGGATTAGTTTGGCCAGTGGTTTACTGATCTTATTGATTCTTTCAAAAAACCAGCTTCTCGTTTCATTGATGTGTTCTACTGTATCTCTAGTTTCTAACTCATTGATCTCTACTCTAATCTTAATTATTTCACTTCTTGTGTGTAGAGTTGGCTTAATTTGTTGTTGATTCTCCAGCACAAAAACAGACACATAGATCAGTGAAACAGAATAGAGAGCCCAGATATGGACCCTCAACAATGGTCAAATAATCTTTGACAAAGCAGGAAAAAATATTCAGTGGAAAAAAGACAGTCTTTATAATAAATGGTGCTGGGAAAATTGGACAGCTATGTGTAGAAGAATGAAACTCGACCATTCTCTTACACCATACACAAAGATAAACTTGAAATGGGTAAAAACCATCAACATGAGGCAGGAATCCATCAGAATCCTAGAGGAGAACATAGGTAGTAATCTCTTCGACATTGGCCCCAGCAACTTCTATCAAGATAGGTCTCCAAAGGCAGAGGAAACAAAAGTGAAAATGAACTTTTAGGACTTCATAAAGATCAAAGGCTTCTGCACAGCAAAGGAAGCGGTCAACAAAACAAAGAGGCAACCCACGAAATGGGAGAAGATATTCTCAAATGACACTACAAAGGGCTGATATCCAAGATCTACAAAGAGCTCCTCAAACTCAACACAAACAAGACAAATAATCAAGTCAAAAAATGGCAAAAGACATGAACAGACACTTCCCCAAAGAAGACACACAAGTGGCTAACAGACACATGAAAAAATGTTGTTTTGAATCAGGGAGATTCAAATCAAAACTACACTGAGATACCACCTTACACCAGTTAGAATGGCCAAAATCAACAATACAGGAAACAACGTGTGTTGGAGGGGATGTGGAGAAAGGGAACCCTCTTATACTGTTGGTGAGAATGCAAGATGGTGCAGCCACTTTGGAAAACAGTGTGGAGATTCCTCAAGAAATTAAAAATAGAGCTTCCCTATGACCCTGCAATTGTACTACTGGGTATTTATCCCAAAGATACAGATATAGTGAAAAGAAGGGCCATCTGTACCCCAATATTCATAGCAGCAATGACCACAGGCAATAAACTGGAAAGAACCAAGATGCCCTTCAATGGACGAATGGATAAGGAAGATGTGGTCCATATACACTATGGAGTATGATGCCTCCATCAGAAAGGATGAATACCCAACTTTTGTATCAACATGGACGGGACTGGAAGGATTATGCTGAGTGAAATAAGTCAAACAGAGAGAGTCAATTATCATATGGTTTCATTTACTTGTGGAGCATAAGGAATAACACGGAGGACATGGGGAGATGGAGAGAGGAGAAGGGAGTTGGAGGAGACGAACTATGAGGGACTATGGACTCTGAGAAACAAACTGAGGGTTTTGGAGGGGCAGGGGGGTGGGTTGGGTGAGCCTGGTGGTGGGTATTATGGAGGGCACGTATTGGATGGAGCACTGGGTGTGGTGCATAAACAATGAATTCTGGAACACTGAAAAGAAATAAATAAAAATGTAAACAAATACCTATTATTTATTTATTATTTTCAGTGTAACAGTATTCATTGTTTTTGCACCATACCCAGTGCTCCATGCAATCCGTGCCCTCTCTAATACCCACCACCTTGTTCCCCTAACCTCCCAAACACCTATTTTTAAAAAGATTTTATTTATGTGAGAGAGAGAGTGCATGCACAGGAGGAGAGGAGGGGGCAGAGGGAGAAAGGATCTGGAGCTGAGTCCGCCCTGAGCTTGGAGCCTGACACGGGGCTCGATCTCACAACTGAGAGATCACGACCTGAGCCAAAACTCAGAATCGGACGCTCAACCGACTAAGCCACCCAGGTGCCTCTGGAAAAACACTTTTAAAGTCAGGTGGACCTTTCTTAAGTCAAGACTCTGCCAATTTTTAGCACTTGGATCTTACCCTTAAAAACACAGTTTATCTCACAAGAATCACGTCAGGTGGTTCTTGTTACCCACATTTCCAATCCACAGGACTCAGAGTGGGGGGTACCCCCCAGGGCATCAGCAGCGCTCAAAATGAGGGAGCTTTGTTATTGTTTAGGAACTGTAGCAACAGTCCAGGTTTCTTTTGTGCAGGTGTGGCCTTGTGACCCAGAGCAAAGGATGCTGACAGCACGGCCTGGCCACAGGGCACGAGGCTGTGGTGTCTTCGGGGTGAGATCTCCGAGGCCTGGGGCGGCACCTGCCAGCACAAGGTTCATCTCTCTCCGTGACTCTCCTCTTTATGTCGTACAAGGACCAGCCCCTCTGGTTCTGTAAGATCTTTCCTGTGCCCGGCCGTGACCAGCCAGGGTGCGGACAGCCATCCCGCCTCCTTCAGAGGAGGGAGAGGTCCCTGCTCCCTCCCGTTCTTTTTTTCATTCTTGGGGCCAACTCCCCGAGGACCTCAGACACTGCTTTATCACCACCTTCAAAACCCAGGCACTCAAACAGGGTGCTACCCTGGCCTCCCAGCACCTGGACACACATTCTGCTCCAAATACTGCAGGGGACACTGGAGCCCAGCAGGCTCTGACTTCCAGCCCGGGCCCCACTGACACTCACTTGCAGTTGGGCATTGTTTTAAGCAACGTTTAAAATCAAGCTCTGCCTAGTCTTAGCTGTATGATGTGGGGTGAGTCACTTCCTCTGGCTGGGCCCCTGCCAGATCTCAGATCTCCCCACCTGGGAGGGCCTTTATGCATCATCTTCTCCAAACACCTCATTTTGTCAGATGAACCATCCCTCCGCCCCCAGCCCAGTCACCCTGTGGTCCGGACGATCCGTCTCGGCCTACCCTCGCCCCTCCTCCAGAGAAGCGGAGGCTGGGGCATCACAGGCCAGCAGAGGCGGCTGGTGACTCATGTGCGTGGAGGGGGCTCCTTGGCTGAATAGTCTGTCAGAGTTGCTGTGTGCTGAGCAAACTCATCAGCATGGAATCTGATGCCCCAAGGCATTGTATTTCTGATTTTAGTTTTCTGTTACCAACATGTCTGTTGCTGGGTTCATCCAGGACTGGTATGGATTAGAGACCTACTCTGTGCTAGACAAGCGCAAAGTACGAGACTGCTTTAAACTCGCTAAATGACAAGATCCTCGTCCTTGAGAGGAGGGTAACAAAGCTTCTGAAGTGTGGACGATATGAATTAGGTAGAAGGATGGCTGGCTGTCAGCTTGTAAGTGGGCTGTGGAAGGCAATGGGTGATGATGACTGAAATAAGAAGCTGGAAAGCTTATGAAATCCCATTTTTTCCCCTTTGCAAGTGAGGACACTGCAGTTTGGGAACGGTGAGGGACAGGCCCAAGGTTTGAACAGCCCAGTTTCAGGCCTAGGACTCAGACCTCCCGCCCCAGCTCCAGGGTTCTGGCTCTCCCTGGCCTCCTTCCTCCTTTGCTCCAAGGCTACTGCTCACTGCCTGTGTCACGGGGCCTTGGTCCCTCGTTTTGGAAACTGATTCCCCCCCTGAGTTCAGAGTTGTCCATAGAGAGGGGCCCCAGGCCCTGTGTTTGGGAGTTACTCTATGTCCTCTGGGGTCCTGAATAGAGCACTTGAAACACTGCTGGTGTGAGGTTTGCCATAGTGTGGGTCAGTCCCCACGTCCGATCAGACTGCGTCTCCATTCTGAGTGGATTGCATGCAGCGAGTATTTACAAAAGCAGGACTGGGAGCGAAGCTGTAGCAATAAAGGCCCATATTAAGAAGAACGATCTCAAATAGCCCAGGGCTGTGGTACCACAGGAGCTAGAAAAAGAATGGAGTGAGCCCAAAGTCAGCAGAAGGAATAAGGCTAGAGCATAAATAAATGAAATAACGACTAGAAAAACCACAGGAAAAGATGGAAATAAGAGCTGTTTAAGGTAAATAAAACGGACAAGAAAAGGAGAATCACATAAGTGTAATCAGAAATGAAAGAGGAGACATTATAGCTGATGACACAGAGATAAGACCGGATTCTCGGAGGACCTTGAGAAGGGAATGGCCAGGAAGAGGAAGAGGGGACGCTTGTTCAATGGGTTTGTTATGCAGAACAATTTTACAGCTCTGCTGTACAACATGGTACCCGTCCTTAGCAATGCAGTGCTGTGTACTGCTTTAAGAAGACAAATCCCACCTTAAGCGTTCTTGCCAAAACAAACACAAAAGCCTACAGAAGGACACAAGGAAATCTTTGGAGGTGATGGGCATGTTTACTACCTTTGTTGTGATGACAGTATCATGGTGTTCACATGAACCCAAACTCATCAAGATGTATACACTAGAGGTATGCAGGTTTTTGTAGAGCAGGTTACCTCAATAAAGCAAACAATTTGCTGAATAAATGAGGCAATGAATGAACATCTCAAGTTCATACATTACACTGTGATCTCAGGGTAGTCAGAGGACCAAAGGCAGCTCAGTGACTCAGTACGGAGGCCAGACTCTGGCACCAAATAGACTTGACTTCAAATGCTGGCTTTGACTCAGATTAACTGTTTTGAGTCTGTTTCCTCTTCTCTAAGGGAGGGTAATAAGGGGTGTCTCGATGGCTCAGTTGGTTAAGCATCCGACTCTTGATTTCAGCTCAGGGCATGACCTAAGGTTGTGGGATCTGGCCCCATGTGGGGCTCTGAGTTCAGTGTTGAGTCTGCTTGAAGATTCTCACTCCCTCTACCCTCCCCCTCCTGCGTGGGCACACGCTCGCACATGAGTGCTCTCTCTAAAATAAGTCTTAAAAACAAGAAGGTAATAATAGTTCTTACATGTTGGGAGGATGAGTGTCAGCTCTTGTTTGTGTGGCTGTTCTGTTAGGATAAATGAGGAGTTAAGATCTGGCCAAGCGTCCTGGCTCAAGTTGCCTGGTCCACTGCAGGGGCAGGGAAAGGGACCACAGGCTGTGATGGCCTTCAGTAGGCCCTTTCCAGATGTTTCGTCTTTGATCATCAGAAATATACTGACTGGGACAAGCACAGGTGGACGTTGGTGTGAGGCTGTCTTGTGGGGGCAGCTGAGTCATTCCTATTTAGATGTGGAGGCTGCATTCCACAGGGATAGGCAATCTAGGAGTAGAAAAAGATGTGGGCTGGTTTTGTTGCATTTTCTAAATTGTGCTATTTCCATTGAGTTCTATTTCAGGGAGTCCTGAGAGACCCTCCGGTCTGGGGGCCAGAGCCAGACTTGGTAGAGAACAGCACTGCCGCCTCTTCCTGGGTGTGCAGCGCCCTCTAGTGGCATGGGGCCCCAGCGTCCACTCCAGGGTCCTTCTTGCGGATGTTCCCATGAAGAGATGCTTGGAGACCGCCGCCATCCTCCAGGCTGTCCTGCTTCCCCTGGGAACCTGGGCTCTCGGAGCAGAGGAGGAAAAGGGGAGCCCCCTGTCATGTTCAAACGTGGGTCCGTGGAATTGATCTGG
Organism: Mustela putorius furo; assembly: GCF_011764305.1. Lineage (NCBI taxonomy): Eukaryota > Metazoa > Chordata > Mammalia > Carnivora > Mustelidae > Mustela > Mustela putorius. Next base: position 37,521,100 of record NW_025421322.1, on the reverse strand, counting down.
GCTGCACCACTAACTTGCTGGGTAATCTGCACTAATTTGCCTAAGCGGTTTGAGTCTATTTCTTCAGAATTAGGTCCTGAGATTCAAGAGGGCAGTGAGACAGGGTGGAAGTACCCTGAGGAAACTCAGTAATTCTGGCATCCAGATTCACGTTAAAGATTCATGTTAAAAAATTAGTCACGTTGACTTCAATATTTTCATTTTTCCACCAGATAAAATTGCTGAAGTCCTCCCCCTCCCCTGAGAGTGAGAGAGCTAACATCTCTTGAGAGAATAGAAGAGTGCTTAGGAGTAATGGGGTCACAGGTCTCCAAAACTTATGTCCTACCCTCCAGGAGCTCACAAACCCAACCAAGAGAAGGAACAATGCAGGAAAATCAGTTTTTTCAAGATGGTTGTATGAAAGTTAACATCCCATGCTTGCTTCACAGATAGGAAAGAAGCAATGATTGTAATAACCAGACCCAGTCCACAGGGCACCTCAGGGAGGGAGGTGGCAGCAATAGGTTATGTGAACAAAGTAGCTTAGGGGTTAACTGGAAAGTTTGTAAGTCTACTGCACCTGGAAAAGAACAGTCAGGAAGTAGAAGTAAGTGTGCCTGACCCGGTATCACATTCCCAAGAAATCATTCTAGCCAAATATTTTAGATAAAGTATTTTTAATTAAAATCCTATCCAAAAAATGTCAACAGGAATTTGTAAAGAACACTAGAAGCTGGAAGTAGTCTAATGGTAAGTAGAATTATATTCATCAGACAGATTATTATGCAGCCACATAGAAGTAGAACTAGGAGGATACTAAAGTTGGAAGAATGTATGCAATTAAGTACAAATATAAGAGCAGAATATAAAGCTGCACCTGTTTACATCTTAAAAAGACACCCATATCTCTATCTACTATATAGATATAATATATATAATATATACCTATAATATAAACCTAATGTATCAGAACAATGGTCTGGGAAGGTAGTGTCTTAGGTGAACAAAAAGATGAATATTATACTTTTATATGAAGATGCATATTTTTTATGTGAAGATCTTAATCCTAATACATGTTGAATAATTTAAAGATACAGTTTATTCTCAGTTGTGCCAGAGCGAGGACAAAATGTGATGTGACTTCAGAATGGCGAGTTCACTTCTAGGTGGGGTGCTTTGTGCTGACATCTCAGAGTTGGTGACATATCTGCTGAATAATTAAAGTAGGAAAGTGTTAGTGGTCACTACAGACAGACAACCCAGGGGTTGGGAACCTGTCTTGTTGTTCAACCTTGGGAAAGTTACTTAAACTTGTGACTCAGTGTCCTCATTGGCAGAGTTAGGTAATGACAGGACTGGTCTTTAATGTAGCCCTAGCAAAAACCATTAGTATTTGTTGATATGCAAGATACTCTGTATAGAATTCAGGGTTAGCATATTTTGAGGTCTTACCATCGCTCTTACAATCATTGTAGTTAGAGTTGGGTGAGGTCCAGAAGAGAGATTTTATAGACCAGAAATGGCATGGGGATAGGACAATTAGTTTCTGAGAAATCCCGATTTTTTTTAGAGTAGAACGTGACAGATAAACCATGAGACTATGGACTCTGAGAAACTAACTGAAGGTTTTGGAGGAGGCGGGTGGAGGAATGGGTGAGCCTGGTGGTGGGTATTAAGGAGGGCATGTATTGCATGGAGCATTGGGTGAGGTGCATAAACAATTAATCTTGGAACACTAAAAAAGAAAAATAAAGTTTAAATATATATATATATATATATATATATATATATATATATATATATATAAAGAAAGTGACAGACAATACTATAGTGTGGGGGAAGTATGTGGAGAGGTATAAGTGCCTGCATAGGTTCTGAAATCCATCCAGAGAGACTTATAGGGAAGATGTGGGGACAAGAAGATGAAATGTCCCACATAAACATGCTTATATCAATGATTAAGAATGCAGAGTTAGGGGCGCCTGGGTGGTTCAGTGGGTTAAAGCCTCTGCCTTTGGCTCAGGTCGTGATCTCAGGGTCCTGGGATCGAGCCCCGCATTGGGCTTTCTGCTTAGCAGGGAGCCTGCTTCCTCCTCTCTCTCTCATTGCCTGCCTCTCTGTCAAATAAATAAAATCTTAAAAAAAAAAAAAAAAAATGCAGATTTAGTTGGAAACAGCATTATCTAGAAGCCACCTCTGCAGCATCTTCTCTGAAATTCATCTGACAATAAATAAAACCTCATATGGATTTTATGCTCCAATTTCATGCTTGTGACACTGGAAAAAGTTCAGTAAGCAAATAAAAAAAATTCAGCTGAATTTTATTGAGTTAGCTGACTCAGCAGCAGACCGAATTTTGGGTTGCACACCCATATGTTGTCTTTATGTTTTTTTTTTTTTTTCAATTTTCTTTGGGTCCATAAACCTGACAGAGTATTATAAGGGTAAAACAACCCAGGCATGGTGTGTGTCCCAGCAGGTACTTCTTTTCCGAGCACTCCAGAAAGTGATCCTGGACGGCCATGGCAGCAGGGGTGGCGCTTCAGTGTTCTGCAGCAGGCACCAAAACTCAGTGCAGTGGCTCAACACATAGGTAAGGGGCAGCTGCTTATGTGGCGAGTAAAGAAAACCCAAGGCTCAATTTAGGATGGTTGTGCAAGACATAGGTTCATATCATCCACTGAGGATGTGTGATCCCACTACTTGGACCTCAGACAAGTCTAGGTCTAGTCCCGTTTGCTCTAAATCAAGGTCCCCTAAAGTCCTAAAAATTTCTTTGTCCAATTCTCAAGTGTTGTTTCAATGCCTTCATGTCATCAGAGGAAAAGTAGGATCCTTCCCACTCTGAAAGATTGCCTGCCTCAAAGTCCATGGCAAAAAGGTCAAGTGGCCCCAGTTCGCTCATTGGCATAGTGACTGAAATGTCCTCACTTCCTGCTGACAGAAGTGCACTCCTCACAGTGGGTGAGAGTCCTGCATTGTCCATGGTTCCAGATGCCTTTTTTATATTTTATTTTTTACCATTAAAGATTGATTAGTAGGAGGACTAAGGGGAGTTATAATCTCCAGATCACTGATTGGGCAAAAATTGATTATCTACTGTGTCAAACCTGTTAGATGTTGTGTAGACCAAAGAAGGTAATTTCTGTTAGTTGATATGATGGCCAGTCTGCATCTGAGGATAAAAGGCAAAAAACCATAAACCAACCAAATAAACAAAAACCAGGACCCAATCCTAGTTCTTTGGAAGAACTAATTTCTCTTCTCTAGAAGAGAAAATAGACAGTGACCGGGTACGGTAGTTAAGTGAATTTAAGGTGATGGGTGCTCTGACAGGCCGCTGGATGACTCTATGGGAGCCCAGAGGAAGGGCAGCCAAGTCGCCTTGGAGAAAAAGATGCAGGCCCAGAATTCCTTGAAGAGAGGACATTTGAGCTCAGAATTTATCTCAGGATTGCTCAATTTTAGCACTGGCAGTTTTGGCTGGATAAACCTTTGTTGTGGGTGTTGTTCTGTGTATTGTAGGGTGTTTACCAGCATCCCTGGCCTCTACCCAGTTGTGGCAACCAAAAGCAGCTCCAGACATCACCTAATCTTGAGAGCCACTGACTGAGCTATGTGAAGGTGGGTGGAAAAGTCTGGACACCACAAGAATTTCAGCTTTCATTGTAAGTAGTCCTTATGAGGTTTTTAAACAAAAGAATTGGGCTTTAGAAAGGTCACCATGCTGCTCTGTGGCTCATAGAGCAGAGGTAGCATCTAATAGTCATGTCCCCACCAACTTAACTTCCGATTAGACAGGAGATCATGGGCCAACCCCTGTCTGATCCTTCTCTGGACAGCATAACCACAAAGCAACCACGGGGAGGCCTTGGGTCTTCTCACTGGTCCTGCTTAGCTGTGTGCATACCATTAGTGTGTCTTACCTCAAGGGAACAGGGGATTCCTTTCACAGTGAGCAGTATGTGAACAAAGGGACTTTGAAAAGCATCAGAGAAAGATCCAGATGCCAGTTCCCATGATCCTCCATTGAAGATCTGACCATCAGGGAGGTTTGGGACCCAGAAGTAGAAGTTGTCTTCTGACCCACTGTATGTGAGGAGGCTGTGAGGAGAAGAGAGGGGCTCAGGTAAGGGAGTATTATCTTCAAAGACTGTCCCCCAGCAGTGCCTAGGTATGGATTGGTTCCATACGCTGGGAGAGGATTTCTATCTCTCTGGAGTGGCAATACAAGTAAAACAAATGATATGGACAACCAGCATCCGTTCCACGTCACCTGTTCGGAATGAATACGGTGTGGGCTTTAACAATAGCAGGACAAAGAGCTGTGGGCCAGGAGGAACCGGTTAGCCAATACTTTGATTTTATGTGGTATAGAATAGTGATTTCTTGCTTAAAAGAAGACAGCAGGCGGCAAGGATCACCATTTCATTGAGTTATCACCATGCGACATTCTAGTCTCTCCGAGCATTAGCAGACCCTCACCCGAGCTCTCTTTAGAGAAGGCACCACTTTCCCAAGGCCACAAGTAGCAGGTGGTGTGAATGGGACTGACTCTAGTCTCCCCAGCTCAGCCTCTGTGCTGCCCAGTGCTGTTCCCTTCCATTCTCCGGAGACATTATTTTTTTTTTTCAAGATCCGGTGAAATTAACAATATTTAAAGCCCTTTTTGAAATAAAACCATGATTCTTAGGTAAAATATCAGAAACATCCCCAAGGATTTGTTCGAACAGATTGCGGGGCTCCACCTTTCAGAATTTCATTCCAGGAGGTGCCGATGTTGCTGGCCCAGGGATTTTAGACAACCTACTGGATGTATTATTTGTTATCTACATCTGGAGTGTGTGTTTGGATAAATAGCTCTCTGAAGCCCCCTCCCCAGCACACACACAGTTTAACCCCTGATCGTGGCTGCTCACGCCGGGCGTAATCAGCAGCCCCATCTCCTATTCTTAGCCTGCGCGTTAATGTGCATTATTCATGGTTATCGAGTTGGATAACTGTAGTTGAAGGCCTTCTATTTTTACAATAATTAAAGGGTTTAGGCAAAATAAGTTTAGTTGCTTATGGTGCCCTCAAGTAGCCTTGTGGGGTTGGGGGTAAAAAGCTGAGATCAGAATAAGGGGCCACAAGCCCTGTCCATGGTGCTGATGGGCGTATCAATTTTCAGTTCGAGGGATCTCACAGCCCCACGCAGGGATAGAATAGGATAGTCGGCATTTTCCCTCCAGTTTCTTTGGATGCTCAGGTGCCAGGCAAGTGAACAGGAGAGGAAGGGAAGGGGAAAAGGAATTGGGCCCATGACAGCAGAAGCAGTGGTGCTTAGGTCTTCATCTTCAAGTGTAGGACACAGAGAGAGGGGACCTGGATATGTCCAGCACTAATGTTAGCCCGAGGTCATTGGTCTCACACTGCACTGTGCAGGTCCCTCTGCTTCTCTCATGGTTATCAAAGTGCTCAATCAGGCTCACCCAAGCCTGGTGGTGGGTGTTGTGGAGGGCATGTATTGCATGGAGCACTAGGTGTGGTACATAAACAATGAATTCTGGAACACTGAAGAGAAATTTTTTTAAAAAGTGCCCAATCAGGGTGGCCAGGACAGCCTAGACTTGTGAACTTTGAACACAATAGGTTTGTTTAAACCTAGTTGTAGAATCTGAGACCATAACCCCATAAGCCTCATCTGTAAGTTGGCAATTACAATAGTCCCTGCCACACAATGGAATACTATGCAGCCATCAAAAGAAATGAAATCTTGCCATTTGCGACAACATGGATGGAACTAGAGCGTATCATGCTTAGCGAAATAAGTCAAGCAGAGAAAGACAACTATCATATGATCTCCCTGATATGAGGAAGTGGTGATGCAACATGGAGGCTTAAGTGGGTAGAAGAAGAATAAATGAAACAAGATGGGATTGGGAGGGAGACAAACCATAAGTGACTCTTAATCTCACAAAACAAACTGAGGGTTGCCGGGGGGAGGGGGTTTGGGAGAAGGGGGTGGGATTATGGACATTGGGGAGGGTATGTGATTTGGTGAGTGCTGTGAAGTGTGTAAACCTGGTGATTCACAGACCTGTACCCCTGGGGATAAAAATATATGTTTATAAAAAATAAAAAATTAAAAAAAAAAAAACAATAGTCCCTGCCTCAGAGAGTTAATGTGAGAATTAAGTAAGATAGCAAATGCAGCTGATCTTGAGTATTTTCACATATTATAGTCCTTTGTCTACTATCCCAGAGAACTATGGGTGTTTGTATGCACATAATGGCATCAGCTGCACCCTGAGAAAATGCCTCTTATTCCCAGAAGCTAGCCCACAGCTTACTACTCTATAGCTCTCAGAGTCATCCTAGAAGTTCCTTCCTTAATGCCCACAGCTTAAGAGATACCATACAGCTTCTCAGACTTTGATGTGCATGCAAATCATGTGGGTATCTTGTTAAAATGCCCTCACTATTCAAAGTGTGGTCCACGGACCAGGGGCACTGGCGTCACCCGGGAGCTTGTTAGAAATGTAGAATCTCAGGGTCCACCTTGACCTGTTGAATCAGACTCTGTCTTCTAACCGGCCCCACAAGTGATTTGTATGCAGGTTCAATCCTGAGAAGCCCTGGCTCAGAGCGCTGCTAGGAAACATGCTCCGGTCCGGGGGGCTGAGAGGCACCTTATTCCTCGGTGCATTGTGAACGTGGTCTGTTCTCCTCCATGATCATTTCATATCTCAGAATACTATTTCTTAGCACTTACTGTCAGATTATTACTTTACCATGATTTTAATTCTTGTGGGACCTCCATGAGATAAATACTTCATTCTCCAGGTCAGCAGATGGGAGTTGGTAACTTTGGCCTTAGACAGGTAGTGTTAGCTTTCCAAATAACAAGGCTGGGATCAGACCCCAGATCTCTCTTCCTAAAGTATGTTAATGTTTCTCTGCCCGCAGTCATCACATGAAGGACCTTCACATCTTCCCAAGTCACTGCTCGGATGACCTACTTTTATCTTCTTCCCAAACAGATGAAACAAGTTCTAGCATAGTATCATTGCAAACTAATAACAAAGTGATTTCTCTGAGCTTTTAATAATGGAAGTGGACACTGAACTGAAGGGAACCAGGGAGTTTCCACATGGCTATTTCCACCCTACTCCACCAGGTCTCACCCCTGAGGTAGCTATGGGTGCAGACATTCCTTGGATCCCAAGAAGCTGAAAAGTAGGGTGGGGGGTGAATTTCTTTCTTGTTGTGAGCCTTCCACAGGGAGGATGGGGGAATATTTAGATGGGTTCTCAGAACCAGGGGGTGCCTGGAAAGATCAGGGGTGTAGACAGAGGAAAGAAGCAAAGTTCTAAACATGCATCCTAGCTGGCTGAGCAATCCTGGTGAAGAGACTCATGAGCTCCTCTTCCCTCCAGGATTAAAGTATTTTCCCTTATACTTGCATAGAACTGTTTAGCTTTCAGAGAGTTTCACATTCGTATCTGGTTCCATCCTCTTACTGACCTCATGAGTAAAGCACATTGGAAATTCTGATTTGTTTTACAGAAGAGAAAATGGGGGTTCAGATATCTCCCCCTTACCATGTTGCCTGATGTCATATACAACACCAGTATCCAAAACATTTTTATAAACAGAGTCTGAAAGCATTACCAATCCCTTTGTTACAAGCATGAACCTGAGTTGCAGAAGGTCAAGGGATTCTTCTACCCAGTTAATTTCTTTAAATTCGGGGCAGTTATGTACTTTTAAAATTAGCTGCATGAGTCAGTTGGACACCACCTTAAATGAAGGTTTGTGTCCAAACTGTTTGTCTTGAGCCACAATCTTCACCAATAGCAAGGACTAACCTAGCCATATAGCCCCTATGAGGCCCTGCCCTACACTCCTACCTGAAGGGTCTGTCCAGACCAGTTTCTAACAGGGGGACAGAGCCAGGACTCCTTCTTTATGGCAAATAGCCAGAATGTTTTTTTGCAAATGCTTTACCAGCCCCCAATAATGTCCACACCCACGACCATGTGACAGCAAAGATAAGTTTTGAGTTTCAGACTTGTCGGTAATAAGGTGCAGATTGAAGTGACTTACTCAAGTTACAAAGTAGGTTAGAGCTCCAAACTGAGCAGAGCTCTTCTGAACCCATGGATCTGTACCAGGGTTTGGCAAGGGTTATATAAACTGATCACCTGAAGGGAATGATTTCAAGCCCTTCTAGAATTACTGATCCTTGGATTCATATAAGATGATGATCAAAAATCTCTGGTGGAGCCCAGGATCTGCATTTTATTATTTTTAGCTATTCTTGAGGTTTCAATACAGTTACTATAGTGTTATATTAGTTTCAGGTGTACAGAACAGTGATTCCACAATTCTGTACATTGCCCAGTGCTTATCATCACAAGTGTGCTCCTGATCCCTTACCTCTAGTCCCCCACCCCCACCCCTTCCTAACCATCAGTTTGTTCTCTATACTTAAGAGACTTTATTTTTCCTTTGTTCACTTGTTTAAGTTCCACAGGAGTGAAATCACATAGTTTCAGTCTCTCTCTGACCGACTTATTTCACTTAGTGTTATACCCTCTAGGTCCACCTGTGTTTTTGCAAATGGCAAGATTTCATTTTTTATGGCTGAGTAATATTTCATTGTGTATATCTGCCACATGTTCTTTGTCCATTCATCTACAAATGGACAGTTGGGCTGCTCCCATAATTTGGCTATTGTAGATAATGCTGCAATTAACGTAGGGGTGGATGTATCTTTTCAAATTAGTGTTTTTGTGTTCTTTGGGTAAACACCCAGTAGTGGAATTACTGGATCATTTGGTAGCTTTATTTTTATTTTTTTTTGAGGAACCTCCATGCTGTTATCCACAGTGACTGCGCCAGCCTGCATTCCCACCAACAGTGCAGGAGGGTTCATTTTTCTCCACATCCCCACCAACATTGGTTTCATCTGTTTTTAATTTTAGTCATTCTGACATATGTGAGATAATATCTCTGTGGTTGATTTGTATTTCCCTGTTGAGTGATAGTAATCATCTTTCCATGTGTCTGTTGGCCAACTGTATGCATCCTTAGAAGAAATGTCTATGTCTTCTGCCCATTTTTAAATTCTTTTTTTTTTTTTTTTTTGGTGTTGAGTTGTAGAAGTTCTTTATATTGCATGTTAACTTCTTAATTGATGTGTCATTTGCAAACATCTTCTCCCATATGGTGGTTTATCTTTTTGTTTTGTTGATGGTTTCCTCTGCTGTGCCAAACTAGTCCCAATAGTTTAATTTTGCTTTTATTTCCCTTGCCAAAGAAGAAATATCTAGAAAAATATTTTTATGACTCATCTCAAAGAGACTACTGACTGTTTTCTTCCAGGAATTTTATGGTTTTTTAGGTCTCACATTTAGGTCTATAATCCATTATAAGTTTATTTTTGCATATGGCATAAGGAAGTGGTATAATTTCCTAGTACCGTTTGTTGAAGAGACTTTTCCCATTGCATATTCTTACTTCCTTTCTTGTAGATTAGCGACCATATAAGCGTGGGTTACTCAGCTCTCTGTTCTATTCTACTGATCTGTGTTTATTTTTTGTGTCAGTGCCATACTTTTTTGAAATCTGAGGTTATGATACCTCCACAGTTTTGTTCTTTTTCAAGGTTTCTTTGGTTATTTAGGGCCATTTGTGGTTCCATAAAAATTTTAGCATTATTTGTACTAGCTCTGGGGAAAATGTTGGTGTTTTGGTTGGATTTGCATTAGATCTAGATCACTTTGAATAATACAGACATTTCAACAATGTAAGTTCTTCTGATCTATTAAGTATGGAATATATTTCCATTTTGTTGTATCATCTTCAATTTCTTTTATTAGTGTTTTATAACTTTTAAAGCATAGGCCTTTTATCTTCTTGGTTAAGTTTATTCCTAGGTATTTTATTATTTCTGGCACATTTGTAAATGGTATGGTTTTCTTAATTTCTCTTTCTGCTACTTCATTGGTATAGAGAATTACAATAGATTTCTGTATATTGATTTTGTATCTAGTAACTTTACTGGATTAATTTATCAGTTCTAGCTATTTTATCAGTTTTTGGTGAAGTCTTTAAGGTTTTTCTTTATATACTATCAGCAAATAGTGAACATTTTACTTGTTATAAATTTGAATGTCTTTTTTTCTTGTCTGCTTGCCATGTCTAGGACTTCCACCACTATGTCAAATTAAAGTCATGAGAATAGATATGCTTATCTTATTCCTGATCTTAGGGGAAAAGCTAGGTTCTGTGTTTTAAAAGCTCATGGACAATCTTCATGCACAATTTTGAAAAACACCATCAGTACCATTTGACTTCCACATAAATGTACCCCATCATGTGTATTTTTCTCAAAAAATTTTCTCTCTCAACTTCCACTGCCTGCAATAATGTTCAAAACAGTAGGTGACCGTCAATGTACTTGGTTATTTTTAACTATGCCATTAGTGTGTGGCTGACATGACTTCACCATAATCTCCTTTGAATACCACAATAATTGTCAAAGACAGGGACTGGTGTGCCAAGTGAGCAGAGGTGATGCTAAGGCATAGGAAGCATAAGGATCTCCCATGCAGGCATCACAGCTATATAAGAGATAGGTAGACCCTGGATTTGAATGCAGAAAAATCAGATTCCAAAGCTCAAAATTTTGGGGCTAAAATGCCCCAAATGACCATGCATTACACAGTGCTTAGTACATGGGTTTGCTTAATAGGTATTTATTGCCTGGCCAAATCACTTCATATTGGGTAACTCACTTATTCTCCACATTAGAACACAGGGAGCATAATACCAGCAGAAGGGATTGTGCACAGAAGGTGCCATGAGGCGTAGAGGACATGCAGTACAGAGTAGCTGCCCATTAAGTGCTAATCCCTCCTGACCTCCTGGTCCTGTATTGTACCTGCCTGTTCAAAAAGGTGTTTGAGCCAAGCAGAACTGCACTCAAGGAGGAGAGGAGAACTTTACACCCCAAGAGATACAGGTATCCTTTCCTGGAACCATCTGGCAGGCCTAGGCAGGTCCTGCCTCCTTTAAGGCCCCTCCCCAAACAGGAAACAGAGTATTGAGGACCCCATGGAGCCTCTGAAGCAGGTGCTGTTCACAGCTCTCCTGCAGGGCTGCACATGCTGGCAGCCTGGCATGGGGCACCTGGTTGGGACAAGCTGTGACTCTGTGAGCCACTAACTACTCTAGCAGTAGCTGCTTGTCAGGGCATCTCCCAGGTGGCTTCTGCATCACAAACAAGACCAGAGGCCAGAAGCTGGTGGTTGCCTGCAATCCTTGGCATCCCTTGGTTTATAGATAATCCCCTCCAATCTCTGCCTTTACCTTTTATGGCTTTCTTCTCTATGCATGCAAACCCTATGCATCTGTGTTTGAGATTCCCCTCTTCTATACAGACACAAGTTCCTGAACCGGGACCTTGAATCGCAGCTCACCGAATCCAACAGGACCTCATCTCAGCTTGATCACTCTTATGAAGGCTGTTTCCAAAGATGGTTATATTCACAAGTACCCACGATTACGGTACTTTGGACATCTTTTTGAGGGACACAATTCATCCTTCTAGTCACTAGGGATCGATTGTTCTTAAGCCTGAATCCTTGGGGAAGGCAAGTAGAGTTCTAGATTTTTTTTTACCTAGCATATGGAAACATATTTAGAGAATTTTAGTTAGATTATATATCATGGATCCCCTGATTTCATAAGAGGATCCACTTCCCACATAAAATCTGGGAAATAGAAAGACATTGAGTATTGATCAAAGATAAAGGGGACCAAGCACCCACACACGGGGGTTGCATATCCTGATTGATTTCCTTAAGGTGGTAATTGTTCCTTAGGTCATGGTTTAGTTCTCTCATAAAACATCCTCAAAGTGACGTGATTGTATAGGGGAGTTTAAAGATGTGATACTATTAACTGATAGAATGTATTTATTTTTATCACAGCAACTAAGTGAAGTGGATATTATCTCTGGGTAATAAACAGCTTGAGGAATACAGATGAAGCAACTAGTTATGGACACACAGCTAATAAACTGTAAGGGGGGATTTAAAATACAGGTCGTTCACCCACTGAACTCGGAGCACATTTAAAGGGATGGGGAGCACCTCTCACTGTATAGCTGGCTGAATGTGTTTGGTTGGGTCACTTCTTCATCCCCAATAGTATGAAGACTAGCGTCACTTGCTCGGACAGGATTTTTAAGGATCATTACCGGTAAAAAGGTCCTGTGAGCTCTGAGCGGATGGATGCATACACTGAGGGGAGAGAGGAGAGATTTTCCAGAGTGACCTGTTGTAGCTATAGCTCTTTTGTCAAGAACTAGAACAGGTGTGGAAGATCACTTACATATAAAGAAAAAAAATCGCCTCTCAGTAGTTCAAGGAAATGCAGTGAAGTTACTCTGAAACATCTCCCAGCTGAATCTGATTAGGAGAAGGTGACGTGGGATGGTTTGATGGAGCCGGATTTTAGTCAGGCTGTGGGTCTTCCTGTGTAGTCAACCCTAAGGAGAGTGGTCATTAGAATTTCTGGAAGTTTCTTCCAAGGAGTAAAAATTTCCTCTTAGCCCCTCAATCAGCTCTTCCTCAATACGTATTTCTGAATTTTTTTTTTAGTAGCTATAGTACTTAAAAATGGCAAAAATAAATGTTAGACCCTTGTGAGCCAGAGAATAATGCCTAACACCTTCCTCCAGCCACATCATACGGCTTCTGTGTATTGGTTCCAGGACATGCTCTTAGGCATTTCAGTTTTTACAGAAGATCATGATACACGTTTAATTTTGTATCTTGTTTTTTCCTGCTTACTCCACAAGTCTTTTTCTACGTTGCTTTAGACTCATTTAGAAGTATCAGTCCGTTGCATGTGTGTACTATAATATACCCATTTCTCTATTATTTAAGGTTTTCCTAGTTTTTCCCCATTAAAAATAATGCCTCAGGAAATTTATATAGATGTTGCTTTTCTTTCTCAGACATAGAATTATATCTCTAGGCTCAGATCCCAGAAGTGAATTATTGGGTGATAGACTATGAGTATTTGTGTGGCTCTGGAAGTGCTTTGTCAAATTGCTTTCCCAAAGAGTCATTACACTAAAGCGAGACTGGCAGAGGGTTTTGTCTCCCCTTCCACCAGCAATCGTGTTGTTTTCTCCTCTAATCATTGATATTTTGAGATTCAGAGAATTCTCATTGTTTCAGTTGGAGGTCGTGCTCATTGGTGAGATTTGCTGCCATAACATATAGATTTGCTTCATAGTTAGGATTCCCTTAAGTCCTATGTTCTTTACATGTGAGACCTCTGAGTGGTATCTGGCATCACGGGAGACCCAAGCACAAGGGAGCCTGGTCACAAGGTGATTATAGTCACAAGGTGATCGCACAGATATGGGGGTCCACATAGTGGGGCAGGGACAGGAGCCTCATGCTCTATGGGGAGGAGGTTCTAGGGAATTGAAAGGTGACAGAGAGGTAGGAGGAGCACCAACACACAGGGTCCATGCAGTGTGGTATGTTCAGTTGTCACATATCCCAAAAGGGAGACAAAAACCTAGGAATGAGGAGTTAGAGTGGCCACCACTTGAAGGTATAGACTTGTCCCCTAAACTGGAGACTGTGGCAGGGACATAGTCACTTGCTCTGTCTGGGATACGTCTCCTGTGCGTCTGGCCCCAACAGCCAGTACCCGCCATGAATGGAGCCCACTGGGGCTGGGGACATGCAGGCCCAGACATCAAGACCCAGTGGCTCAGTGGGAGCAACTGGCGTTCTCAGAGGAGATGCCACAAATAACGTGGGGTCACATCTGAAGCTCCCAGAGCTTAGCACACCCATTGTCCCATGGCACACTCCTGCTAAGGATGTGTCAGATTAGTTAGCTACCTGCTAACAGACAGTAGGGAGGTCAGCACATCTGCAATTGGAAATATCCTGGAATCAGGCCATGTGCCAAGGGTAAGGAGCAGAGGGGCTGGGATCAGATGAGAGGCAAGACACTTGTCAGCTCAGGGAAGCCCTTGAAGAGTGGAAGGCTGATGCTGGCAGCACGTCTAGTGGCTGGAGCCACAAGTTCATTACTGAAGGAAGAGTCAGAGGGACCTCTGGGTGTGTTGTACGTAGAAGGCATGCTTACAGAACTGTCCTTATGTCTCCTCTGGTCTCTCAGCAGGAATCCAGTCTATGTATATAGACTTGGAAAAGCTAAACTAGGATCTTAGAGTCACAAATCTGAGCATGATAAAGCTGATAAGGAGATGAAGAGCCACCCAATTAAAATCCCATGTTTAGAGACGGAGGGACTGAATTTTGCTGCTCAATACCACACTGAGTTAGGAGAGGCAAGCTTGTATGCTCGACATCTCCCATCTCCAGCTCTGGACATGACTTTGGGGGCCAATCCAGCACTCTACCCTCTGAGAGGCCACAGAAGACACCCACCCCCTTGTCAGACTCATTTACCTGCCTTCTTCTGCCACCCACTACATGCCCTTGGTCAGTCCAGGATACTCATTTTCTATATTTAGCCTCCAAATCCACAGTGGCCCTAGGGAGTTGTAGACTCTCTCCAGAAGTAGAGAATCGCTGGAAATGTGTACAGAACAGCCATACCCATTTGTGGTTTGCCCTAATGGCACATGGGCATTTCCAGGTTAGGGGACTCCCAGTCTGTGTCCTGGGAGACAGGGATACATCATGGTGGTGCAGGAGGCCTCACTGCCCCAGCCGGGACACACCCTCAGCTCTGCAGTCAATGTGTCTTGTGATATGAAGGGATCCATCTATCTGCATACCTCAGTTTTCCCATCTGTCTGTCAAATGGGGTGCTTATGCTAGATGCATAGATAGGACAGACAGTAAACAGGTGTTTTCTTGGGAACAGTTTTGGTTTCATTCTTCAGCAAGAATGAAAGTTTCATCTCTTCCTGGAAGAGATAGGGTGTTGGGCAAGTGTTCCTGCGCTACCTTGGCAGAAAGCTGGCTGTCGTCCATCCCTGGATCTGCTTCCCAGCAGCCAGGTAGGGAAGGCACTTCTACCTCCCCAACTCTTAGAGTTTTTTGCCTGCCCTGAGGATTAGATCCACATAAGATGAACCAATGGGAGAAAAAGCATGCATATTTAATACAAGGCTTACTTGATGTGAAGACTTCCTAAGGAAAGGCCCAAAGAAATGGCAAAACTTAAAGGATTTCTATTAGGTTGAACAATGAGGTAATTGTGGAAAGTAACCAAACTCTATGGAGAGGCTAAAGGGAGATCAAAACTGTTCTGACAAGGTCTGTTTTATAGACTTCTCTGAGTCTCAACTTCGCATCTTTGGTCAGAATGGGATTTTCCTTCCCAGATGGTTCAGATGCCTTTTCACATGGGAATTCATCCCCTGCTTTAAAGGAGAGATTGCTGGTTTTCGCTCAAAATGGTCAACATGCCAGAGAGATTTGGGGGCAGCAAGTTCTGAACTCCTTTGGCAGCATTCTAGGAGGTTTGCTGCCAGGAAAGCAGAGTTCAGCGCCCATTTCAGGACATTTAAAAAGATGCAAGTCTGGGCACAGCAAGATGGGCAGGACCTCTCTTTGGGTCAGGGAATCCTGCTTTGGAGGGATCACACGAGCCTGACAGCCAAGGGGAGAGTAGGCTTTGCTGACAAACTGAAATCCCGTGAAAGCTAACTTGACAAATTCCAGAGTATAGCGGATATCACAGCAAAGAATCTACTTGCCAATTTGGCTAAACTTTGTATGCTATGGATCTCTCCTCTTTCTAGGAAAATCTGTTTTGCCTAAAAAAAGTTTTGCTAGTTGGTGACTAATCAGTGTTATAAGGAACAAGGTTTTCTAAGGTGTTCAGCATCTAACTTGGTGGTAGGAAGCTCAGATAATAGGAATCATGTGATAGGAAGTTCTCCTAAAATGCTGAAAGCGTTGGCTTTGGAGTCAAAAAACCTGAACTTGCCCTGACCTGGCCTCTTACAAGAGCTCGCTTTGGACAATCTACTTTAGGCCTCTAGTTGCCCACCTCAAAATTAGAGAGTACTTACTGACCTCTGAGATGGACGGAATGTTAAATCAATAAAGGAGTGGAACAAATAGCATAGCTGGTACCTGGTAGATAGTCCACGGACATTCAGCAAACAGCAGTCTAGGGTTTGGAAGGGCTGTGATCACAGTCCACCTGCTACTGTGGACATCCTCAGGTTTTCTTTTGGTTCCAGCTCTTCCTTATTTGGAAGTGACTGCCCTTCTGAGGACTCTCTCTAGCATCACCCTCTATGTTTTGGTGGGGATTTCAAGTAAGCTCTTATCACAGGCTTTTTGCTGGTTTTCTGGGTGAGGGCCTAGGCGCCGAGGAGACAGATTCCCTTGTTCTGTTCCCTAACTACCTACTGACCCCAAACTCTACAACCCTAAACACTGGATCTCAGAGATCCCTGTACCTTCAGCAAAAGGATTGACATCTTGAGATTTCAGCCTCCTGGTTCTCATGTTGGTAACCAGTGCTGAATTATGAAGTTCTGGCTATGGTTTCAGGAAAGATTATTTTTATGACCTGTTTGTTATATAATTTCAACTGAAAATAAAGCTTTCTTAGGACATGGCATCATTTTTTGGTGCTTTGTTGGTCACAGACATGGTTTGCCTGGTGACATTGGAGAGCAAGGCCATCTAAGGCAACATCATGTAGTTTCTTCTTTAAAAAACACTTTGGATTAAGTTGCAGACTGCCTGGTAAGATTATAGATTTCTTGTTTTCTACATGTGGGATTGCAGTTGGGTTTGTGTGGACTCTGCTTCTAGAGGAGTCCGGAGGTCACTACTGTCATCCCAGCATTCTATGGAACTTGAGTCATTGCCATTTTGTGGGGTGGCAATTAAGTGATTGCATTGGAGTCAGCCAAAGCAATTCATTAGTTTGTTCATTTCTTAAGTGCTCATGTGGACTTTCCTGTCCTTATCAGATAAGGATTGTGCTCTCAGTCTAAAAGAAGGGGCAAGAGATGCCACCTGCAGGGTACAGCGAACTCGGAAACCCAGGAGAACAGATAGAATTGGTATAAAGTATTAGTTGAGAGAGATCATTTCTGGACAAGAGGAGGCATGGTATAAGACAGGTGAACCATGCTCACGGTGGCCGTTGAATTGGGTTGTGACGACATTTATACCATGCCCCGTTGCCTGCATGCCGTGCCCTGCTGTCTGGGTGTCTGGCAATTTTCTGATGGTAGCTTACAAATTCTCGCATCCAGGGGCTGCCCTGCCATTTTACAAGCAAGTTGCTTGGAGATGTTAGCAACTTGTCCCATATCACCATGGAGACAGGGGGTGGGTCAGGGGCTGCAGCACTGATTTAAGCAGGATGGGGACAGAGGCCATAGGGCCTGGGTTAGGACTGGGGTAAGTGCAGCCGATTCTGGGTGAGGGGCTCTGCCCCTAGGCGGTGTTGACCTACTGATTGTTTTGAGCTTAAGGTAGAGAAACAAATTCAAGAAAGCCACCTACTTCTGCCCCAAAGCAGGTCTTAAAAAATGTTCTGCTCTTCCTAAGGGAGAGTGGGCACCTATTTCAAGGGAATTTATCAGCAGGGATGGGGGGGGGACACCACCAATCAGGGCTTATACAAACAAGTCTACTAAAGTAGTCTTTCTGTCCCCAACCCAATCCCAGTCCTTATGTGTTTGTCCATGTGTTTCCTAGTTGTTGTCCCACAGCTTCCCGCGCCCTGGCCAAGCCGCACTGGCAGGTCCCATCCCCATGGTAGATCACCCTGTGTGCAAGAGGGTACAGAAGCTCTGGGGACTGTGTTTTTTTTTTTTTTTTTAAAGATTTATTTTAGAAAGAACATCAACAGGAAGGATGGGGTAGGGGGAGAGAATCCCAAGCAGACTCCCTGCTGAGCACAGAGCCTGACGAGGAGCCCCATCCCAGGACCCTGAGATCATGACCTGAGGTGAAACCAAGAGTTGGTCACTCAACCAAGCCACCCAGATGCCTCAGGATTAACAGCTCTTTGGGTCTTCTTTTTCCTTCTGAAAACTCCACTGTATACGTAGAGATGTTAGATTTGCATGTTTGTCTCCTGTTCATCTGTGTCATAACAGCTTAATTCTTAGAACCTAAGAGGCTAGAAGTTTCTTTCTCCTCCACCTTATTGGGAAACAGACATCAGGCAGGTCTTCATTTTCAGTACTCTAATGGTTGCTAATTTCCCAGTTTTGTTTACAGAGGCTGTATGTGGCAGGAAGTTGAAGAAACAAGCACACAGACCCTCCTGGGCATGAGGTTCACTTACATATACCATTCACACTCCTTCACCCAGGCACAAGACATTCATTTAACCTTCACCCCATGTTCAGGATGTTCAGGAACATGGGGATATTCAAGAATGGAGACAAAGTTGATTGGCTGTCAGTAGAGGGAACTTACCACTCTGAGCCAAGATCCAACCAGTAAACTCAATTGGACTATTCTGGTAGAAGGTACTAGAATGTTTACTACCCAGTCTTGGAATCTAGGGAAGAGAGGGGTCAAACACTATGTTCAAGTCCACACAACCAGTAAGGTGTAGAACCAGGGTCAGTTGTTCTAGTTCTATCACTATTGTTCTGCGAGTTAGGAGTTATTCCTTGAAAGATTTCTATAAGCACTGAAGAATGAGTAAAACTTCTAGTTTAGGAGCTGGCACCTAGCAGGAACAAAAAAGCACAGGAACATAGCTTACTTTACTGTAGAAGTATACACAGCTCCCCAAACAGAATGTTGGGGTCAAGGATACCATAGCAATCTTGTAACCTGACTTCCTTGCTGTACAAGAAACAGTCTCAGTGACGGATGTTGGCAGGGGGCTGTTCTGGTAGGGGTTAGGTATTGACCCAACTTGGGCTAATGCTCAGGTCTCTGGACTGAGGGTCCTTTGTTACTTCTACTACATCATGCTCTCCCCTTCCCCCACCCCCATGTCTTTCCCCCAGCTCCTGCCACACATGACAGCTCTGCAGCTTTTCTGTTCCCCCTCTGTACCACTTCTGCTCTGTGCTCTCCTGTCGCCTACATTGACTCAGTCACTAAACATTGACTAGATACATGTTTGCCATGTGCAGGACATTATGTTGGTACAAGCAAATCAACTGTGATAGCTCAGGCCTTTGCAGAGTTCTGGGTTCTGTGCTACAGGGTAGGATTTCAAACATCCTGGAATTTGAGTGATTTTAGGTGTGGTGTGCTCTGTGTTGGCCTCAGACATCATCATTCCCTCCTCACCCCCGCTGCTGATTCAAGCCATTGCAGGCTCTTCTGCTGATGACTCTGGTCTTTTTCCTTCTCCCCTTCCCCTCCAGATGGTAGTCTCTCAGCATCAATTCCCATGCAGGAAATCAGGGCTCCTTGGAGAAAGAGGATTACTAGTCTGGACAAGGAAAAGTTCAAGAGGAGCCTGGAGCCGTTTGTGCCAGAATTCAAGGAAGCTCTCAAAGAATATCAGATCTTATCAGAGGGACACAAGAACTGACATAAAGGAGCTCCTGTGGCCACAGATGGAAACTCCTTGTAAAATGGGATTTTAAACTGCAAACCACACCCAATAATTATGAATTCATAATGACGCACTCATACACACAATTCCTTAAGCATTTGACTCTAGCGCATTAGAAATTATAAGAAAACATGTAAGCATAATTCTATCATTTCTTTCTTTATTTTTTATTTATTTTTTAAAAATTTCAGTGTTTCACCACCTGGTACCCTGACCTCCCACCCCCCCCGCCACCTCAAACCCCTCAGATTGTGTTTTCAGAGTCCATAGTCTCTCATTTCTATCATTTCTGAACAGATTGTATTTCATGGTAAACAAATAGCCCTAGTTGAGGAAACTAAGATTTTGAATAATTTTGGAAGGAATGGTAGAATCAGATTAAATCAATTATCCATCAATGAAACCATTAGATGCATTGATAAGATATTTTATAATGGAGAATTCAGGCAGACCTGCCTGCACCACCGACCAGCATACTTCGTTATCTTCAGATATTATTTGCCTTCTGATGTGTTGTCATGTGAAGCACAGAAGCACTCAAAGTGTTTATTCCCAAAAGTCAGGCTTCATTAGATTGGAGTTTAGTAGAAACAAGGTTCCCATTGGCCAAATTCTGCCTGTGTCCTGACTGTGTGTATGGCCGGCACACTAAGAGTGGTTTTATTTACAACCTTTCGGTTGCAGAACCTAAGAATGTGTCAGGAGACCACATAGGGCCTCCGAAGTCTGAAACACTTACTTTTGGGGCCTGAAGAGTAAAAGGTGGTCCCGAGGTTTCTGGGAAAATTCAAGGGTTGTCAGTAGTAGGAGGGTAGCACATGGATTCAAGTAGGCAAACTCAGAATGTGGAACACGGATACTTCACCTGTTTCTGTAATGGTCAGTGGAAAGAAAAAGTGGAATAGGGATCTGGATTCCTAGAGATAGAACAACACTTGAAGGATAGAGCATTGTCCTAGGTGGGCATCTGCTTCCTGAGTTTAAAAAATATATATATTTGACAATAGGAAAATGTAAGGATTCTTAATTTTATAGTTGATTATATGGCATATCAAAATTTTACAAAATAGACATTTTTCTTCAAGTTATGTAATGAAGAAGTGACCTATTTGGAATTTGCTTAAAAATACTTCAGTGAAGCAAGAAATAAGAGGGAAAGCGAAAAAAAGAGAAGATGAAGCAAATGTGTGAAAATACTGATTGTTGAGGCTGGGAGAATTTTTTTTTTTTATTACAAAAACTCTAGAACTTTAAATATAGTGGATGGTGTTTCCTTCATTTAACAAATTAGTGTTGCAATGATTAGTTTTATGTGTCCCCTTGATTGGGCCATAGTAGACCCAGTATTTGATTACACATTTCTCGGTCTGTTGAGGGTTTCTGGAAGAGACTGGCATCTGAGTTGGGGACTGTGTAAAGATGGCCACGTGACATACGCCATACAGTCACTGTGCTCCTTGTATCGGTGAAGGGCTGGCTAGCCGGTGACGGGGTTGGAAGTTACACGTGCCTAAACAGCACAGGGTCCTGTTTACCAAGGTTGATTGGATGATTTTGAGCCTCTGACTTATCAGCCTGTTGCTGGCAACAGGGACCAAAGCCAAGCCCTGTAATAGCACCATTACTCTAGGAAACCAACTGGGACATACAGAGTGTGACGAGATTGGTCTATCATAGATGGGGCTGTGGCTTATGCCCGATCCTCTATGTTCTGCGGATGGGTTGGCCATTCCTATGGGTCTTGGGCAGTGTTCCTTACCAAGGTAATTCTGAGTGTCTGCTCCACTGCCTTGGACCTTATACCTCATTAGACCAGGGTACCCACTTCACAAAACAAACAGGACAGTGATCATAGGTAGACAAGTTGTAGGACATATTGTGAGACTGAAGCATGGCCCACCCGATGAAGCATGAATAGCCATGAGTGGGGAGAGCTTTAGTGTAACCCAGCCCCAGTCTCCAGGATGCAGTAGGTGCCCTGAAATGGACATGATAACTATTCCCAGATCTACATGGTTTTCCCTACCAGGGATGTGAATGGGTGGAAGCCAGTGGGACCACACTTAATATCACTCCAAATGTCTCACTTGGCACATTAGTGTTTATTGCCACAGTTGCCACGGTAAGTCTGGGCTTTGCAGGATTAGAGGTCCTGATCACCCACCCAGTGGGGAATAATTTCACTGGGAGGGGGCACAATAGGTAAGCTATGGCTTTCGGGAACTTCAGGCTGCTTAGGCCAAGAGATTGGCAGACAAGAAGAGGGGTCACTGTCTTGCTCAGAATGATGAGTCCCAGTCAGGAGATGGGACAGCTGCTCTGTAAAGGGAGCAGGAAAGAGTATAGTGGCACCCAAGGAACCCATTTGGCTGCTTCCTGGAGTTCCTTTGCTTAGTTGGGATAGCTAATGGTAAGCGCAAATGGATTCAAAGCCTCAGGGTGAGAGTCTGGACCCAACAGAGGTGCCAGGTAAGAATGACAATGTCCAAAATGGAGAGCGGGAAAGAGTCGTATCAGTTGTGGGTTCAAATATGTTCTGTGGTGAGGATGTGGTTCATCCTACTAACCTTCCTTCTCCAACTTTCTTCCAGGAAGACAGGCCCTTGGGATCCTGGAACAGCTGCCCCTGCATCAGTGTGAAGACCATCCTGCTCACACAGCCGCTCACTCACAGGGCAGGGATGGGCAGTGTGCCAGGACTTTCCCTGTCACCCAGCAAGCCCCACTTGCTTCTCCCTCCTGCCAGTGGTGACCCTGAGCCTTCTCTTATGAAGATTCCACATACCACACTGGGCTTGCTTCATGGAGGACACACCCTGATCTGGCCTTCATCCAGTACTGCTGGAGTGCAGAGCATGATCACGTACCCATCATTAGGATTTGTGGCCCCACCTTAGGGAAAAAGTGGTTTAACATAGTAGGTTAGAATCATATTCCCATCTCAGAAGTTACTTGCAAGAACATCATTTCCCTCTAATCTATGAGGAAACGGAGCTCAGAGAGGAGGCAAATCAATGTTTAGTGACGAAGAGCTGTTCCAAGTGACTATCCTAAAAAAGGTTTTGTTTTTTGTTTGTATGCTGAGTGTCTATTAGCTAATAAATCCTTGTGTAGAATTTTACAAGTCATACATCTGATTCATGAGTTCCTTCCTTTGAGCCATATGAAAATCTGGGGAGACCAGCAAGTCTTTCTTCCAGCCTCGTAATGAGGAAATTGTAGCTCATTCTTCTCTCCTACTTTACCTGTTTCCTCCTCCACCTCTTGTAGCCCACACAGTTCCTGAAAAATAATCATGATGTGAGCTCTAAAACCAGACTTAATCCTTAGTGAACCCAAGAAGATGTATGTATCACCACACCATTTGTATATTTTGGCACTTTAAGGGATACATCAATGAATTAGCTAAAGTCTCTAAAACTCAACTAAAGTAATTGCATGTAAAATTTGCAGGCTGTAGAGCACTATGCAGATGAATGGACAACAATGAACCCTAAAAACACAGGGATGTTCCTAAGCATTCTGGAATTCCTAAGTCTTCCCAAGTTTTCAAGGTAACAGAGAAATAAGAATGTACAACAGCATACTCCATGCGTGGTGAGATGCAGCCCTACATTTGAGACCAAGAGAACGATTTCCATCCAGATTCACAGATGGGCACATTAGGAAAGATTCAGCATGGTAGGCTGGAGGGTAGTTTAGAAGCTGAAAGGGTACCGAGAGCAATAGGGCTGACCTAAGATGGGTGGACCAGAGGAGCATCCCTTGAGCAGTGACCTTCACCTGAATTCCAGTGGGACGCTGACTCAGACTAGTTCCCAGCACATGCTGAAAATAAAGCCTGCTTCTGACACTTTTTGGAAGCACACAGGCTAGATGTTATAAACAGTCCATCTGCTCAGAAACCTCAGCTTCAGCAGGAGGACTGGAGATGTTAGCGTTCTCCCGCTCTCCCTCCCCCACCCCACACTGTTCACCTCTGGGGTGTCATGACTGGCTCTCCTTCTAGGTTTTTCAGCGCTGGGTTTATATCACTATTTTAAAAATAGCTCTTAAACCTGAAGATTCAGGATACATCTGCAAACTTGTCAGGATTTTAATGTACTCCACCCTCTACTGGACTAGGGAAGGTGGTGGTAAACCCAAAAATAGAGGTTTCACTTGAAGCCATGTGGTAGTGACTAGATTTCTTATTACTGCTGTTGGGTATGTGTGTATGCATGTGTGCGAGGGAATTAGTGATTGTATTTTTTGCTTAACACACACTTTCCCTTATTTATTGATGTTTACCTCACTCCTGTTTAGGAAACAAGAGAGGGCAGAGATGGGAGTGTGGGGTAGGGGACACTTTTTCCGGGATAGTCATTAAAGTATTAGAAATTCCTTGGGGCACCTGGGTGGATCAGCTGGTTAAGCATCTGCCTTCAGCTCAGGTCATGATCCTGGGATCCTGGGATTGAGCCTCCTATTGGGCTTCCTTCTCAGCAGGGAGTCTGCTTCTCCCTTCCTCTCTCTGGCCCTCCCTTTCATACACTCTATCATAAATGAATAAAATATAAAAAATAAAAAAAGACCTTGTTAATGGGGAAAAAAAACAGAGAGAGAGAGAGAAAGAAAGAGAAAAAAAAAAGCTTGATGTTCACAACATACAGAAAATAGTTTCCTTACCATTAATCTATTCAAATGCTCTTTGTTTGTACTGGTGGGAAGACTGAGGCACTGAAGGTCAAGGGGACTTATCCATGGCTACCTGGCAGATGACTTTAGGGACAAAGGCACAGGACTTAGGTTATCTTCACAGAAGTGAGATGGGCAAGCACAGATCCGAATACTGGGCTGCCCACAACTTTGCGCAGTGTTGGGAAAACACCTCCAGCTAAGTGATCACCATGAAAATTTCACATAGGTAATGGGAATATAAGTAGGAAGAAAAAATTCTGACCTGAAAACTTGCTCACAAGGTCTCTGAAGTACATATTAAGTGACTTGCTCAGTTTCCCCATCTCTGAGACAGAACAATAAAGATTGCACATGCTCTTGCATCCCTCTCCCTCTTTCTCTCCCCCGCCTGAGAGAGAGAGAGTGAGGCCAATACACAGTGATGAACTCACTCAATGCTGAGGGCAGAAAAGCCACCATGCCAGAAGGGGAGATTGCCGTGTGTGGTTGGATTGACGTGCTTTGGGGTCCCACCTGCATGGACTGAAAGCCACACAATGGCTGAAGCAAAATAGGCCAAGGAGGGTGGGACATCCTCCTGAAAGTAAGGAGACTTTCAACTTCCAGCCATGGTTAGTCACTAGCTATGGTCACTGAGGGAGAGGAGAACTTTCAGGCACCCACAGCTACCCGGGATGGAGTCAGAGTTGGCCCAGCAGCAGCCCAAGGAGTTTGCTTTGAGAAAGTCCACTATCATACAGTTACTCACCTGGATTTTGAAGAGGTTATTCGAGGCTACAATGGCCCCAACAGCTCCCTAAATCTTTGAGAGTGGCATTCCCCTCTTCCATTCTGTAGGAGGCTTTATGATGACTATCCTGGCTGAGATGGGTCCATTTTATGCATCCCACTGGGCCTTTCCTACTATAATAGCTCCTAACCCACAGGTCAAAGAACTAGTGGGCCTTTGATCTATTGCTAACTCTGTCTACCCTGATTATACATTTGGGAATTGGGGCAGTGGTCATTGGGTTCTATTCTTGGTCAGAGCTGGGTCAGAACTCCATTTATCACCTGACCTCCATAAGCTGGTACCCTTCAGGGGTCCCAAAGCCCTCCAATGAACCAAGTCAGTTCACATCTATATCCCAAATCTCTACAAACAAGCAAGCGCTCTTTCCCATCCAGTCCTTTGAGAAGGATGGAGAAAAATCCCTATTAGAGGTGTTTCAGATTGTTTAGGTCACTAACTTTAGGTGTTATGACGCTGCTAGGTCCATTCTCAAGGTGAACTTTCCCTTTTGATACATATGCTCTCAGACTAAACTGGCTCAGTTCTAAAAATTGAGAGTGGCTAAGACTTCCCTTTAGCCTCCTGCTCATTCTGCCTTTCTTTTTTAGCATACACATGTATGCCCATATATATTTTCAAACACACATATATACACAATTTCTTTGTTAATTAACTTCCTATCCATCTGGTCCTTATGAACTCCATGGTGTATTGGATTCCTATGAGTAAAGGCCCTTGGTCGTCACTGGGTCTCACCATCTAATATGATTAGGTAGGTCTTGACTTTGATATTTGTAGTCCCTCCATGCCCTCTGCTACTCTGTATCCCACCAACCCGCTAACACCAACTCTGTAACAGCACCTCCTAACATCACCCTCTATCACAAGAGGACAGCTGCCACTGAGTTTCAACAATGCCAGTGCCCTCTCCTAGCAGGCTTAGTTGAGAACAGCATCTTCTGGATCCTTCTAGAAACCAGCTGATGGGCATAGTAGGCTCACACACATCCTTCTAGTGTGCCTTCTTGCCTGAGCCTCTGACCACTTCCTTAAGACTGAGAGAGTTCTATCATCTTTACCTCATTCCACTTGACTCCCCCACCCCCACCACTTTCAGAACCCCTCCCAACATGCAGTAAAGTTGTTCCCAAGGACATTTGCCAAGGCATTAGAGCCCAAGCCATGGGAGAATGCTCTATGTCAACACTCATTCTTCCTCACCTTTTCACCTTTTTCTGGCCCAGCACCCTGATCTACTCTCAGGTGTACCTTCCCAGTTCCTAGTAATACCTTTGGGTCAGATCTTGCAGCTGTTCTGATAAATCTGTTACTCTTTGAACACTGTCAGTATCACCCCGATTGGGTCATGAGGCTTGACCTTTGTTATTGAATCCAGGAGCAGAGACAGGGCAGATATCATGCAGGGAAGATACCATGGTTCTCTCAAGTGCCTGCCTCAGTTGAGCTTCTACATAGACCATCAGTAAAAGGAGGTGGGCTAATGTCCTCCAGAGGAAGGGTGAGTGGCCTCATTCTGCATGCCCAGAGTTCAGGCGATCTAGGTTTTGCATGATGTCATGTCATGCCATGTGGATGTCATGGGCATCCACACAGATCCCCATCATAAGGGTCAGGTTGCCATTCCTCTACTCTCGGGGCCTTGGCTTGGGCAGAGTTAAATTTCCCAGGCTGAAAATCGAGCCTTCTCTGAAATGGTTATTCTTACAACTATACCCTGGGGCTCATCTGTGGTCAGACCATAAGAAATGGAGATCTCTTAGAGAAGGCCATGAAGCCTTTTTAAATTTTCACCTCACACCTTACATTTGTTGTTGGCTGACTTGAACCCTTCATTTTCTCTTGTCTCCTTTTTCTCTACAGTCCTCATTGTTACTACTTACCCTCAATCTTCCAAGTACAGGAGTAATGAACATGCAAAAAAACCCTTCCACATCTAGCTCACCCCAGTTCCCCACAGGTGAGAGCTTTGCTCATCTTGCCATCATGGCAGGAGTTTCCAACATTCCATTTACCACCAGTGATGTGTCTGTTGGTCACCTCATCCATGAGCAACCCGGCTTCTGAATTCCATCCTTCCAATGAAGGTGTACAAGTGGTCATTAAGCATGCAAGGTAAACTGATAATGGAGTCGAGGACATAGAACAGGAAAGGAGAATAATCTAAACAAGGGTGAAGTTCCAGAGAATGTCTTACAAATATGTCTGCCTGGCATGCAACAACATCAATCATAGAGACATCAAGTATGCAGCGAGGAAAGGGTTTATTGGAGAGGCAGCCGAGGGGGGCAAGCCTCAAATCATTCTCCCTACAGGAGGAGAGTCTGGGAAATTTAAAGGCTAAAGGCAAAAGATCTGGGTAAAAAGTTGAAGCTGCATTCTAGCCCTCTTAACACTTTGGTTACCAGTTTTAGTTCCATGGAGTGTTGCTTCTGCTGATCATGTAGAGGAACTCTATAGAGTATCTTTACAGCTCATACTTGCACCTAAGTTTCTGCATTCCAGTACCCATTAGTCAACCAAGCTGACTAAGAGCAACTGGAGTTGGGGGTATATATAAACTCACACTTTCAGTCCTGAGCAAAGTGGCCCCATCAGCCCAAAAGTAGTTCAAGGAAATCTATAATTGCACATTAAAGAACTCCAAAGCTTGGGATGAGGCAAACAGAAAAACAATTATGTAGTGGACCCTACCATGGGTCTGATACATTTTATAGGTTTTATAAACCTTGAGGAAAGAAAATGACAGACTAAGGGCAGCTATGCTTCTCTTAAGGCAAGCATTAAAAGACCGTTAAAAAAAAAAAAGATACACTTTAAATATAAGACTGTTTGCAAATTAAAGAATTACTGCAGAGAGGGTACAGAGAATTCCCATATTCTCTGCATCCAGCTTTCCTGATTAACATCTTACACCAGCACAGTATTTACCACAATTAGCAGACAGACATGTTATTAACTAAAGTTCATACTTTAGAGAAAAAAGATACCTGAATAATGACCTGAATAAGGATGTCACATTACATCACATAGTCATGATTCCTTAGACTCCTCTTGGATCTCATAATTCCTCAGGACTGCCCTGATTTTTTATGGGAGGGGAGACCTCCAGTTTCAGGGACTGCTGGTCAGCTATTTAGTAGAATATTCCTCAGTTAGGATTTCTGAGCTCTTCCTCATAATTAGACTGGGGTTTTAGATTTGGGGAAGAAGAGCTCAAGGGTCATGTACTATTCTCCTATTTTATCAAGCATACATACTATCAATATGACTTGTCACTAGTTGAGAAGGGGGTTATTGTCCATTTTCTTAAGGATGGAGATCTATAGCGACCACTTGGAATTCCCCTGCACGAGAAGTTTGTCTATCCCTGCTGAGCACTTACTTTCAGTCATTTACTTGTATCACAGAATAGACTCAGATTATACCTGATCCCAAAGTATGAAATATCTAATATTACTTTTTTCCCATTAAATTCTTCTTGTTTTGGCCATTGGCTGGGCGAGAGTGGCTTAAGTTGGATCGTGTACCCCTCTAACATACTCCTATACTCCCATACAATGGTGGGTTTTTTTTTTTTTTCTTTCTAAATCTTTAATTTTTTATTTTTTATAAACATATATTTTTATCCCCAGGGGTACAGGTCTGTGAATCACCAGGTTTACACACTTCACAGCACTCACCAAAGCACATACCCTCCCCAATGTCCATAATCCCACCCCCTTCTCCCAAACCCCCTCCCCCCGGCAACCCTCAGTTTGTTTTGTGAGATTAAGAGTCACTTATGTTTTGTCTCCCTCCCAATCCCATCTTGTTTCATTGATTCTTCTTCTACCCACTTAAGCCTCCATGTTGCATCACCACTTCCTCATATCAGGGAGATCATATGATAGTTGTCTTTCTCTGCTTGACTTATTTCGCTAAGCATGATACGCTCTAGTTCCATCCATGTTGTTGCAAATGGCAAGATTTCATTTCTTTTGATGGCTGCATAGTATTCCATTGTGTATATATACCACATCTTCTTGATCCATTCATCTGTTGATGGACATCTAGGTTCTTTCCATAGTTTGGCTATTGTGGACATTGCTGCTATAAACATTCGGGTGCATGTGTCCCTTTGGATCACTACATTTGTATCTTTAGGGTAAATACCCAGTAGTGCAATTGCTGGGTCATAGGGCAGTTCTATTTTCAACATTTTGAGGAACCTCCATGCTGTTTTCCAGAGTGGCTGCACCAGCTTGCATTCCCACCAACAGTGTAGGAGGGTTCCCCTTTCTCCGCATCCTCGCCAGCATCTGTCATTTCCTGACTTGTTGATTTTAGCCATTCTGACTGGTGTGAGGTGATATCTCATTGTGGTTTTGATTTGTATTTCCCTGATGCCGAGTGATATGGAGCACTTTTTCATGTGTCTGTTGGCCATCTGGATGTCTTCTTTGCAGAAATGTCTGTTCATGTCCTCTGCCCATTTCTTGATTGGATTATTTGTTCTTTGGGTGTTGAGTTTGCTAAGTTCTTTATAGATTCTGGACACTAGTCCTTTATCTGATATGTCGTTTGCAAATATCTTCTCCCATTCTGTCAGTTGTCTTTTGATTTTGTTAACTGTTTCCTTTGCTGTGCAAAAGCTTTTGATCTTGATGAAATCCCAGTAGTTCATTTTTTTCCCTTGCTTCCCTTGCCTTTTGCGTTGTTCCTAGGAAGATATTGCTGCGGCAGAGGTCGAAGAGGTTGCTGCCCGTGTTCTCCTCAAGGATTTTGATGGATTCCTTTCGTACATTGAGGTCCTTCATCCATTTTGAGTCTATTTTTGTGTGTGGTGTAAGGAAATGGTCCAATTTCATTTTTCTGCATGTGGCTGTCCAATTTTCCCAGCACCATTTATTGAAAAGGCTGTCTTTTTTTTCCATTGGACATTCTTTCCTGCTTTGTCGAAGATTAGTTGACCATAGATTTGAGGGTCTATTTCTGGGCTCTCTATTCTGTTCCATTGATCTATGTGTCTGTTTTTGTGCCAGTACCATGTTGTCTTGATGATGACAGCTTTGTAATAGAGCTTGAAGTCCGGAATTGTGATGCCACCAACGTTGGCTTTCTTTTTCAATATCCCTTTGGCTATTCGAGGTCTTTTCTGGTTCCATATAAATTTTAGAATTATTTGTTCCATTTCTTTGAAAAAGATGGATGGTACTTTGATAGGAATTGCATTAAATGTGTAGATTGCTTTAGGTAGCATAGACATTTTCACAATATTTATTCTTCCAATCCAGGAGCATGGAACATTTTTCCATTTCTTTGTGTCTTCCTCAATTTCTTTCATGAGTACTTTATAGTTTTCTGAGTATAGATTCTGTGTCTCTTTGGTTAGGTTTATTCCTAGGTATCTTATGGTTTTGGATGCAATTGTAAATGGGATTGACTCCTTAATATCTCTTTCTTCTGTCTTGCTGTTGGTGTAGAGAAATGCAACTGATTTCTGTGCATTGATTTTATATCCTGACACTTTACTGAATTCCTGTATAAGTTCTAGCAGTTTTGGAGTGGAGTCTTTTGGGTTTTCCACATATAGTATCATATCATCTGCGAAGAGTGATAATTTGACTTCTTCTTTGCCGATTTGGATGCCTTTAATTTCCTTTTGTTGTCTGATTGCTGAGGCTAGGACCTCTAGTACGATGTTGAATAGCAGTGGTGATAATGGACATCCCTGCCGTGTTCCTGACCTTAGCGGAAAAGCTTTCAGTTTTTCTCCATTGAGAATGATATTTGCGGTGGGTTTTTCATAGATGGCTTTGATGATATTGAGGTATGTGCCCTCTATCCCTACACTTTGAAGAGTTTTGATCAGGAAGGGATGTTGTACTTTGTCAAATGCTTTTTCAGCATCTATTGAGAGTATCATATGGTTCTTGTTCTTTCTTTTATTGATGTGTTGTATCACATTGACTGATTTGCGGATGTTGAACCAACCTTGCAGCCCTGGAATAAATCCCACTTGGTCGTGGTGAATAATCTTTTTAATGTACTGTTGAATCCTATTGGCTAGTATTTTGTTGAGTATTTTCGCATCTGTGTTCATCAAGGATATCGGTCTATAGCTCTCTTTTTTGGTGGGATCCTTGTCTGGTTTTGGGATCAAGGTGATGCTGGCCTCATAAAATGAGTTTGGAAGTTTTCCTTCCATTTCTATTTTTTGGAACAGTTTCAGGAGAATAGGAATTAGTTCTTCTTTAAATGTTTGGTAGAATTCCCCCGGGAAGCCGTCTGGCCCTGGGCTTTTGTTTGTTTGGAGATTTTTAATGACTGTTTCAATCTCCTTACTGGTTATGGGTCTGTTCAGGCTTTCTATTTCTTCCTGGTTCAGTTGTGGTAGTTTATATGTTTCTAGGAATGCATCCATTTCTTCCAGATTGTCAAATTTATTGCCGTAGAGTTGCTCATAGTATGTTCTTATAATAGTTTGTATTTCTTTGGTGTTAGTTGTGATCTCTCCTCTTTCATTCATGATTTTATTTATTTGGGTCCTTTCTCTTTTCTTTTTGATAAGTCGGGCCAGGGGTTTATCAATTTTATTAATTCTTTCAAAGAACCAGCTCCTAGTTTTGTTGATTTGTTCTATTGTTTTTTGGTTTCTATTTCATTGATTTCTGCTCTGATCTTTATGATTTCTCTTCTCCTGCTGGGCTTAGGGTTTCTTTCTTGTTCTTTCTCCAGCTCCTTTAGGTGTAGGGTTAGGTTGTGTACCTGAGACCTTTCTTGTTTCTTGAGAAAGGCTTGTACCGCTATATATTTTCCTCTCAGGACTGCCTTTGTTGTGTCCCACAGATTTTGAACCGTTGTATTTTCATTATCATTTGTTTCCATGATTTTTTTCAATTCTTCTTTAATTTCCCGGTTGACCCATTCATTCTTTAGAAGGATACTGTTTAGTCTCCATGTATTTGGGTTCTTTCCAAACTTCCTTTTGTGGTTGAGTTCTAGCTTTAGAGCATTGTGGTCTGAAAATATGCAGGGAATGATCCCAATCTTTTGATACCGGTTGAGTCCTGATTTAGGACCGAGGATGTGATCTATTCTGGAGAATGTTCCATGTGCACTAGAGAAGAATGTGTATTCTGTTGCTTTGGGATGAAATATTCTGAATATATCTGTGATGTCCATCTGGTCCAGTGTGTCATTTAAGGCCTTTATTTCCTTGCTGATCTTTTGCTTGGATGACCTGTCCATTTCAGTGAGGGGAGTGTTAAAGTCCCCTACTATCACTGTATTATTGTTGATGTGTTTCTTTTTGATTTTGTTATTAATTGGTTTATATAGTTGGCTGCTCCCACATTGGGGGCATAGATATTTAAAATTGTTAAATCTTCTTGTTGGACAGACCCTTTGAGTATGATATAGTGTCCTTCCTCATCTCTTATTATAGTCTTTGGCTTAAAATCTAATTGATCTGATATAAGGATTGCCACTCCTGCTTTCTTCTGATGTCCATTAGCATGGTAAATTCTTTTCCACCCCCTCACTTTAAATCTGGAGGTGTCTTCGGGCTTAAAATGTGTTTCTTGGAGGCAACATATAGATGGGTTTTGTTTTTTTATCCATTCTGATACCCTGTGTCTTTTGACAGGGGCATTTAGCCCATTCACATTCAGGGTAACTATTGAGAGATATGAATTTAGTGCCATTGTATTGCCTGTAAGGTGACTGTTACTGTATATGGTCTCTGTTCCTTTCTGATCTACCACTTGTAGGCTCTCTCTTTGCTTAGAGGACCCCTTTCAATATTTCCTGTAGAGCTGGTTTGGTATTTGCAAATTCTTTCAGTTGTTGTTTGTCCTGGAAGCTCATAATCTCTCCTTCTATTTTCAATGATAGCCTAGCTGGATATAGTATTCTTGGCTGCATGTTTTTCTCGTTTAGTGCTCTGAAAATATCATGCCAGCTCTTTCTGGCCTGCCAGGTCTCTGTGGATAAGTCAGCTGCCAATCTAATATTTTTACCATTGTATGTTACAGACTTCTTTTCCCGGGCTGCTTTCAGGATTTTTTCTTTGTCATTGAGACTTGTAAATTTTACTATTAGGTGACGGGGTGTGGGCCTATTCTTATTGATTTTGAGGGGCATTCTCTGAACCTCCTGTATTTTGATGCTCGTTCCCTTTGCCATATTGGGGAAATTCTCCCCAATAATTCTCTCCAGTATACCTTCTGCTCCCCTCTCACTTTCTTCTTCTTCTTTCTGGAATCCCAATTATTCTAATGTTGTTTTCGTCTTATGGTGTCACTTATCTCTCGAATTCTCCCCTCGTGGTCCAGTAGCTGTTTGTCCCTCTTTTGCTCAGCTTCTTTATTCTCTGTCATTTGGTCTTCTATATCACTAATTCTTTCTTCTGCCTCATTTATCCTAGCAGTTAGAGCCTCCATTTTTGATTGCACCTCATTAATAGCTTTTTTGATTTCACCTTGGTTAGATTTTAGTTCTTTTATTTCTCCAGAAAGGGCTTTTATATCTCTCGAGAGGGTTTCTCTAATATCTTCCATGCCTTTTTCGAGCCCGGCTAGAACCTTGAGAATTGTCATTCTGAACTCTAGATCTGACATATTACCGATGTCTGTATTGATTAGGTCCCTAGCCTTCGGTACTGCCTCTTGTTCTTTTTTTTGTGTTGAATTTTTACGTCTTGTCATTTTGTCCAGATAAGAGTAAATGAAGGGGCAAGTAAAATACTAAAAGGGTGGCAACAACCCCAGGAAAATATGCTTTAACCAAATTAGAAGAGATCCAAAATCGTGAGTGGGGAGAAAGGGGATAAAAAGAGGTTCAAAAAGGAAAGAAGAAAGAAAGAAAAAAAGCAAAAAGAAAAAGAAAAAAAAAAAAAAAAAAAAAAAGAAAAGAAAGAAAGAATTTTTAAAAAAAGAAAACACCTAAGAAAAATGTAAAATATATATATATATATATATATATATTAGATAAACTAGTAAAAAATCGTTAAAAAAGAAAAAGGTAACAGTTAAAAAAAAAATTTTACCCGAAGGCGAGAAAAAAAAAAAAATGAAAAAGAAAAAATTAAATTAACTGCAAGACTAAAAAAAAAATCACAGGAAAAAAGCCATGAGTTCCGTGCTTGGCTTTCTCCTCCTCTGGAATTCTGCTGCTCTCCTTGGTATTGAAACCGCCCTCCTTGGTAGGTGAACTTGGTCTCGGCTGGATTTCTTGTTGATCTTCTGGGGGAGGGGCCTGTTGTAGTGATTCTCAAGTGTCTTTGCCCCAGGCGGAATTACACCGCCCTTACCCGGGGCCGGGGTGAGTAATCCGCTCGGGTTTGCTTTCAGGAGCTTTTGTTCCCTGAGCGCTTTCCTTAGAGTTCCAGAGGACGGGAATACAAATGGCGGCCTCCTGGTCTCCGGCCCGGAGGAGCCGAGAGCCCAGGGCCGCACTCCTCAGTGCGCGCTCAGAGAACAGCGCCCAGTTACTCCCGTCTGCCTGACCTCCGGCCGCGCTCCGAGCTCACCGAGCCTGCGACCGGTTCAAGGTCACCCCGAGCTGCGAGCTCACTGTCGGCTCTGTCTCTGTAGCCGGCTTTCCCGTTCCAATACCCGCAAGCTCTGCGACACTCAGACACCCCCGATCCTTCTGTGACCCTGCGGGACCTGAGGCCACGCTGACCCCGCGTGGGCTTCGCCCCGGTTTAGCCTCTGGAGCGATGTCCCTCAGCGGAACAGACTTTTAAAAGTCCTGATTTTGTGCGCGGTTGCTCCGCCGCTTGCCGGGAGCCGGCCCCTCCCCCCGGGGTCTATCTTCCCGTCGCTTTGGATTCACTTCTCCGCCGGTCCTACCTTTCAGAAAGTGGTTGTTTTTCTGTTTCCAGAATTGCTGTTCTTCTTCTCTTCGATCTGCCGATGGATTTTCAGGTGTTTGCAATCTTTAGATAAGCTATCTAGCTGATCTCCGGCTAGCTGAAGCAGTCTCAGCTTGCTACTTCTCCGCCATCTTGACTCCGCTCTCCACCTCGCTGCCTTTCTTGGCGGTCGCAGGGTTCCCCATGACGGGGGCGATGGAAAGAAGGGGTCAGGGAGTGGAAAGGGGGCCGGGGCCGTCCCCGCCACTCCACCGGCTGAAGCAAGTCTCGCTTCTGCACGGGTCGAAGCGATGAGTGCTGCCGGCGCTGGCGCCCCGAGAGCGGGCGGGAAGACTGGGCCGGTTCGGAGGGCAGGGCTTCAGCCAACTCCTCAGCCCGGGAGGCAGCAGCAGCTGGAGCACCCGCGGCGGCTCCAATGGTGGGTTTTTAAAAAATAGTGAGCACTTCCTTTTTAACTTGTAAAATGCTCCAGGCTTATCTTATAGGTTGCCCTAGCATCAGCCATCTCTCCAAGGAGCCCTGGTTCCTTTTACTGGAGAAAGATGTCAGTAGCAAGAAGCATGCCTAGCATCCAGATCCTTCTTTCTGAGTGTCATTGCTTCTAGGCCCTTCCAGGCGACAGAGCAAGGAGATGTAAATGTCTATACAAACTTTCATACAAACCTATATAGTCACATAGGTTGTACATCTCTATAAACATTTGTCTCACCATCTGCATAGAAGATGAACAGGAGTTCCTATGGGTGCTTTCAACTCTAATCATTACCACATAGGTCAATCTAGCCTCCTCCCTTTGCATATTTGTAGCCTACTTCAGTGAGAAATCTGGCCTCCATCTGCCATCTGTTTATGTAATTGTTCAGTTTCAGTACAGATGTGCCTTGACTTTGTTAGTTTTGTTACAGCATTGTTACAGTTGCTTGACATGAGCTATACAAGGTAGCTCCTAGAATACAATGTTTATGTGCATTTCCTTCTATCTTTAGTCCTACAGTTTCCCTCATCTTCAGGTG
Source organism: Mustela putorius furo (assembly GCF_011764305.1). Taxonomy (NCBI): domain Eukaryota; kingdom Metazoa; phylum Chordata; class Mammalia; order Carnivora; family Mustelidae; genus Mustela; species Mustela putorius. The sequence continues at coordinate 37,485,213 of NW_025421322.1, read as the reverse complement.
CTTAGTTTGCCATTTTATTCCTTAACCTGTTTTTTTAAAAAAAGATTATTTATTGTTTTAAAAATTTCTTTTCAGTGTTCCAGAATTCATTGTTTATGTACCACACCCAGTGCTCCATGCAGAGAGTTCTAGCATCTCCATACATGCCCTGCATAATACCCACCACCAGGCTCACCCAACCTCCCACCCCTTGCCCCTCCTAAACCCTGATTGTTTTTCATGGCACAGGTGTAGTACATTTCCATTCTTTTGTCACATTAATAGTTCAATTCGGGGGTCTCCCAGACTCCTAAACACAAGTTGTGAACATTAAGGTTTAGTCATGGTTCTTCAAAGTTCTTAGAGGTTTCATAAATGCTTGATGTCTTATATTCGCCATGAAAGTGTCCTACAGGAAAGTTTCACTGTCCAGTAATAACCCTGGTGCTTCACTTAATCCATCCTCCTCCCCAGTAACCACCTTTTCAAGATTGGATTCTTTTGCTCAGTGTTATGCATTTAGGATCCCTCCAGGTCTTTCTTGTGGGTTGATACTTTTTAATAGTCAAATAGTATTCCATTGTATTTGATACCACAATCTGTTTATGCATTCATGTACTGAAGGACACTGTGGTTATTTCCAGTTTTCATGTGTATGCATTGTTGGATTCAATTAGCTATTATTTTACCTTGACATTATGTGGCCAGTAATTCTTAGAACTACAGCACAAATTAAGTGTTACCCGTGCTTCTAGTTTCTGGAATACATTCATGAATTGGTATCCTTTTCCCCCTTAAATGTTGGATAGAATTTTGAAATCTTCTGGGTCTGGTGCATTTTCTGAGGCGTTAGTTGTAGATCTTATTTAATTTAATCTGTTCCTTGTCTGAGTTTTGGTAGTTTCTATTTTTCAGTGAATTTGGTCAGTTTCATCTAAATCATCAAAACTGGGGCCTCACATTGTTAATAGTATTATTTTCTGTCCATGTAGTTAGTAGTGATAATCCATCTTTTATTGGACATTGATAATTTGTGACTTTTATTAGCTTGGATAGGGGGTTATTGATTTTATGGAACTTCAAGGAATCTTTTGGTTTCAGTTGAGTTTCTCTAGTTATCCTGATTCCAACTTTGATGATTTTTATTTTAAAAAAATTAACATTTAGAAGATGTGGTATATATACACAATGGAATACTATGCAGCCATCAAAAGAAATGAAATCTTGCCATTTGCAACAACATGGATGGAACTAGAGCGTATCATGCTTAGTGAAATAAGTCAAGCAGAGAAAGACAACTATCATATGATCTCCCTGATATGAGGAAGTGGTGATGCAACATGGGGGCTTAAGTGGGTAGAAGAATAAATGAAACAAGATGGGATTGGGAGGGAGACAAACCATAAGTGACTCTTAATCTCACAAAACAAACTGAGGGTTGCCGGGGGGAGGGGGTTTGGGAGAAGGGGGTGGGATTATGGACATTGGGGAGGGTATGTGATTTGGTGAGTGCTGTGAAGTGTGTAAACCTGGTGATTCACAGACCTGTACCCCTGGGGATAAAAATATATGTTTATAAAAATAAAAAATTAAAAAAAAAATTAACATTTATGTTGCTCTTATTCCTCTAGCTAAGGTTATTGACTTGAGACCCTCTTTTCTGTTATGTTCCTTTAACACTATATATTTCTGAGCATGGCTTTTGCTTCATTCCACAAATTTGGAGAAGTGGAATTTATTTGGTTCAAAATATTTGAAAAAGGAGACTTCTTTGAGCCAGGTGTTACTTAGAGGTGTTGTGGATTTGCAGATATCGAGATTTTCTACACATTAGTGATTTATAGTCAAATTTAAAATAGAATTCAAAGAATGTTCTTGGATAATAATACAATTAGCTTATAGCCCCAAATGTGGTCTGTTATGGTGACTATATCATGCAAGCCTATGCCAGGGAAAATGTGCACTGTGTTGTTGGGAGGAATGTTCTATAGAGGTCAAATCAACTTGTCAGTGTTGTCATTTCAACTTCAATTGGTATTCTGCTGCTTTGTTGCATCTTTCAGTCCTATCGATCTTAGTCTTAAGTTTATATATTCTTTGGAATATATTTAAGATTGTTAAGACTTCTCAAAAGAATTGGACCCTTTATCATTATTGGGTAAAGAGGGCATTACATGATTTCAGACAAAGCAGATTTCAGAACAAGAATAGATATAGCCTATTCTGCCTTTCTTTTGATCATGTTGACAAGGCGGATCTTCCTCTATCCCTTTACTTTTAAACCTGTCAGAATTTTAGTGGTGGTGGTGGTGTCACTATAGGTTGTCTACAAGAAACATTTTAAGTATACTTTTAATTGGTATATTTATGCCATTTACATTTATAGACATTATTTTACCTATCAATTAATGTGTTAGTCTTTTCAGGCTGTCCTAAGAAGACACCATAGACTGGGTGGCTTAAACAAATTATTTTCTCACAGTTCTGGAGGCTGGGGAGCTCAAAGTCAAGGAGCCCACTGATTTGATCCTTAGTAAAAGGGTGACTGTCTGCAGACCAAGTAGAGATCCTTCATTGTATCCTCATGTCCTCATATAGCAAAGAGATCAAGTGAGTGTTCTGGTGTCTAAGAATGCTGATCCTCTTGGATCAGGCCCCACCTCTATGAGTTCATAGAGCCTTAAGTACTTCCTTAGAAGCTCTATCTCTGAATACAGCCACTTTTATCTCCCCAGGATTCCTATGTTGAAGCCCCAATCCCAAATATTCAGCCCATAACAGAGCCCTTAGTATGATAATCCTAGTTATAAATTCCTTCACAATCCTAAAACCTGTGCCTCATCAGAGTCTAAATATGGTTTTGTCTTTTCAGAACCTCTCTTGCTTTTTGGACTCACTTTTGTTGCTAAAAGTCAGAGGTGTAACAGATCAAAGGACCGGAGGTATGGTTTCTAGTGTGAGAATTTATGTTAACCTGGCCAAAATTTAGGCTGTTTAATGGCTGACTTTGGCACTTCCTCTTCTTCCTAGAAAGTCATCAGGAGACAAAAATAAGGACACAGGAGGAATTTTAAGCTTCTGGCACTTATAGAAACTTCAGCGTTGTGTAATTCTTCTGGCTTTAATCATACTGGAGCCCTGTTCATAGTAGGAAGAAGCATGTGTGGGAGAGAATGTTCTACAATCTTCCAATTAAATTTCAGTCACTTGATGAGCCTGTGACCTCCACACACATTTCTTTTATCCTGTCTGATGAGGGACAGGATAGCTGGAGGGGGCAAGTTTAAGAGGAAGGGGCTTCCCCCCTGACTTTGGGACAGTTTTTAAAGAGTTTTTCCCTCTGGAGAGAGGTTTTTTGTTATTAGAATGTCCTGGGTTTATCTCATAATGACAACTCTTACCCAGCCCCTGCCAGAGCTAGAAGTGAAATCTTTCTTGGATCTTCACTGAGGACCTGGGGGCAAACCCACCAAAGTGTGGCCCCTCGAAGTTTCTCCAGCTCATGCTAGTCCACAGTTGGCTCCCAGAAACTCATCCAGGTTATCGCCTACATCTTCGTACCCCTTATGGCCTCAGAAGCTTCTGCTTTGTGTAAGCAGATCTTGGCTAACATGGTCTGGACTTGTCTGTCTCTGCAGGAGAACTGCCACCCTGAAATTGGATGGGTCCAAAACAAGTCATTTGATTTACAGAGAACGGATTTTCAGTCTGTTGTGAGAAAACGTATGAGGGGTTCCAGGATCTTTACATGTGGGAGCTGACTCTAAAAGTCAGATATTTTAAAATTGAGGTCCTTACTAAAGCAGGTCCCAGCACTAAAGCACTGGGATGAGTGCTCTGGTACCGTGGCTGACTTGGTAAACAGTCTTAGGAAGCAGGAATAGTGAGGGAGGGAGATGAGTATTTGCACGTTTACGGCAAAGATGACCATGCCACAGGCAACAGGGGTCAAGTTCTGCTGTGACCACTTGGAGAGTTATATAAGACCTCACAGAATTTTATTTCAGACAGTTTGAAGTCTGGGTACTTCAGCTCTACAAAGTCTCCTGTATAGCATTGTCTTAGGGCTTCCAAGGGGGCATTGATCCTTGAACCCCCCCGTATGTGTCTGCTTGCCAGACTGGTTGGCCCTACAGCCTGGGAAAGGCCCTGAGGCAGACAGAAAGAAGGTTCATGGCCAGCTCTTGGCATTGGTTACTATCAGCATGAATTTGACCTCCCAGTGTAGGTCTGGGGCAGAGAAGATCAGGTCAACCAAGTGAGTATAGCATAGGGCACCAAAAACATCTTCATGTAGGTGACCATATTTCATCTATTGGACATGCAAGAAACATTATCCACATTGAACAGATGAGGCTATAGTTCCAGATACCCCAAATGACTTTTGAAGCAACACTAGTAGGGCTCAGAGCTGAGATTTTAACTCTAGTCACACTCACCATAGACCCTGCAAACTAAGGTGGCGGTCTCCAACTCCTGGGAGCTGTAGGACAGTCTTTCTTCGCAGTCCCTGTTAGAGTAAAGCCAGGACATACTGGTGTGACTGGTTACAGATCTCAGCCAACAAGAGTTGTGATTCCCTGATACCTCCGCACCCCAAGGTTGGAATTTTTCCTATTCATCCACCCAGATGGTCAGCATTTTCAATTATATCCTCAGAGGAGGTGCCTTTCTAGAATTCCTATGAAGGTAACTGTGATGCTGTATTAACCAAGGGGAAGAACATTTAGGTACCTGATTCTTAAGCCTGAGCCTGATTTCCAGTCTGAGATCTGAACTATAGCTATGTTGTTTAGAACAGGTTGCTGGAATCTAACAGTGGTCTGGTTCACTGACACCGAGTCATTCACATGAATATTAGTTATGAAGGCCAAGCATAAATACTGGATTAGAGATAACTGTGTACATGTGAGTATGGTCAGATCAATTCAGAATGGCTTATAATTGAGAAAATCCATTGTATCAAGATGATCAATAGGGACCAAGACACAACTTTCATGTCATCTATATAGGTTGTGATGAAGGATCCTAAAGGTTAAACCCACAGGAAGCTAAATTTTTGATTTCCATGGGAACTGCCTATGGTTCTGAAGGAGCTCTACAGGCTAGCACTTCACTACAGAACATATCCATATACTGGATTTGAACTTCAAACAGTTAAAAGAATTCTGTTTTTCCAAGGGAAATGTATTGCCAAATTCCATTCATCAAAATATCCTCCAAGAAGCCTGATATAAAGGGGGGTCTATTAGGAACTACATAAGTATGTATTGCTTTTGTGCTCAAGAATTGTAGTTGTGCTCAAACCCATGGCACCTGTTGCATAAGAATTCAACCTAGGCCAATGGTTATATGGGCTTATATAGGACTAGTGGTCCCATCCTGTGGAAACCAGAGGGCATTGTATGGAAGGAAATCTCAACTGCAGTGAGCTCATGAAAAAGATGAGCAGCAAAATGTACTTAGAGCTGAAGATGAGAGGTTCCATGTTCAAGGTCCAGCTACTCCCATTAACAATAGGTCCTTGAACATCATACTTGACCTTCGATTGTTATCCTCATTCTCAACTTTGTTACCATGACAATTACTCATCTTTGCTCCACAGCATTGTTGTGAGAATTGTACAAGGTATAAGAACGTTGCCACGTATGGGCTTTGAGTGTCTTGGAGCACCTCATTCAGAGTCTGTTTTTGACAAGGTGGAGCTCCTTAAGCATCTTTATTGGATTGAATGTGAAGCCAGCATTAGTGACTTCTGTTGGGGGGGGGGGATGTGATCTTGTGTTTGGCAAACCCAGGGAGAAGAAAATGTGAGCCATTCTCTTAATGGAAACTCTGTGCAGCAGTCTGCATTAGGATTCTGGAGGAGTGGAGGAAACCTGCTTCTCTCATTCTGTATCCATCCTGAAACAGTCCATCATGGGCAAAGGGGCTCTGGTGGCTTCATCAGGTAGTTGAGCATAATCAAGTAGGGCTGGATGTGTATTCCAGCACCAGGTGTCTCCTGATGCTCACAGGAAGCTTGCTCATGCAAATTCTTCCTACACGGTGTCTGGAGCTCAATAGAACTCATTCCTCAAGGGGAAGAGGAAACAAAGCTTCATTTATTACCTGACAGCATTAATTCAGTTATTCTGGGTTATGGAGTAAAACCCCATCTGGTTCCAATTCCAGTCCTACTACTGACTTGCTATGTGAGTTCTGAAACCATATGTAACCTTCAAGGACTTGTTGTACTTCATGCTTATCTGGAATGGGACAGAACTGTGGGAGCAGCCCGCACAGCAGTCAGCACATCCTAAAAGGGTAGTTATTGGAACCAGAACTGACCTGTATGAACCTCAACTTTCTCACTGCAAAGATTAAAATCTCTTGAATTTAATGACCAAGAATCATGAGTTTGGCTTATCAAACTCGTAATTTCAAATCTCATTTTAGGCATCATAATTTGGAATATTAAGTCAGTTTGTATCAGGGCTACTTTTTTTATAGTATCCTTGAAGCCATTCAGGATTGCCCCACTCCATACCTGAGATCCAACGCTTCAGAGAAAGTAACCTGCACAGGTTCCACAACTGTAACAGGGGTGGGTGCATCCAGGTAGGATTCTATTCACATACTTAGAGTCGTGCTCCCCCACCCCTGTCCCGGGGCAAAAAAAGTTAGCCAAAATGCAAGGAAATTCTTGAAGATCAAATGGTCAGGCAAATAAACTCGAGCTAGTTCTTTCTGAGCCAGCACACAGAAGGGTACCAAGCTGAGTGTTAGAAGCATCAGCTTGATTCCAGACACCTGCATGCAGGCTCTGTGCGTGAGACAGGATCCAAGTAGCTGGATTCTCTGTGCCCCTTACGTAGGATGGAAATAATGGGGCCTAGGTCTTGAGTTGGGAGAGTTGTGTTAGGTGTGGCAGGTAAGGGTGATTGAAAGGGTCTGAAGACTCTTAGAAATGGGGAAGAATGAAATGCCCTTCTTTTTCTCCTGTTTTCAGTTTTCTCTATTGAGAGTGGGAGTGGTTTTAGGGATCCATTTTGGAGTGATAGTCCGTGAGCAAAGTAAGCATCATTTCCTCCCTCCTCCTTCCTTCCCTCTGACTGCGGGATTCTATTTACCAGTTCACATGTTCAGTCAATCCTCCCAACAATTCATGTAAGAGGTCATGTTATCCTCCATTAGAAGGTGGAGAAACCAAAGCTCAAGCTTTTCTAGGCTAATACAGCTAACAAGTGCTTCTCTGGGATTCAAATCCAGGCAGGCTCTGAGGTCTGAACTCTTCCCTTGTCCGTCCCTCTGAGGATGTACCAGCTGGACACTTACAGTGTGGTTGTTGTCCCTTTAACTGCTTTGAGATGTACTGGGAAGAATCTTTCTACGAAAGTCATACTTTGTTAAAATAACCCTGAGACACATGAATAACTCACACAGCATAGAATCTGCTCGTGGCTTTTAGGGGGTAGGAAAAGAGCTTCGAGAATTCAGAGAACGGTAAACCTTGACCAGGGGGGTGAGAGGGCTGGGGTGGGGAAGGCCCATGGGAGAGGACAGGGACTGGCCTGGCCAGAAGGTACAGATTCCAGGAGGTTCTACCTAGTGAGAAGCAGAGGAGCCACTGGGAGGGAGCGTTCCCCCACTGGAGGCTCCCCGCATGCTTCACTCTAACCAGCTCCACTTTGGGAGACTCAGCCTGCAAAGCAACTCATAAATGAAAGGGGATTGGATGGGTATCAGGACATACAAATTCTGGGTGTCAGGACACCCACCCTCTGCCACTTTTGGGGGGACACAAGAGAGTCCATTTTCCCTCCCTTCCTCACACTTTTCTTCCTCCCTGGCATGACTACAACCTCTGCCTTTCTTCTTCCTCTCCTTCTCCCCCTCCCAAGTTTATCTTCAACAAGAGGTATTCTATGTATGAAACACCAACTGCATGCCAGGACCTCCTCTAGGTACCTGGGATTCTTCAGTGAACAAGATGGGCGAAGATGGCTCATGGAGATTATGTTTTATGAAGATAGGAAATGTGAGCCAGGTAAGGAACACAAGAAGTCTTGTTGCTTGCATGTGGCTTCTCAAGGAGTAGCTGGAAAGTCTTAGAGCTGGTCATGCAGACAACCAGGGAAGAGTTCAGGTGGAGGGACCAGAGCAAAGGCCTGTAGACAGGAGCATGCATGGTTGGACGAAGAACAGGGAGAGGCCAGGGCAGCTGGCCACAGAGAAGCAAAGCTGGAGAGGCCTTACAATGTGCAGGGCCCAGAGGTCACTGCAAACACTGGCTCCAACCCTGAGTGTAACTGGGAGCCAGTGAATTACTTGGATAGAATAAGGACACAGCAGCCACAGAGGTCTGCTAAGAACAAGCCAGCCAGCGGTGGGAGGAGGGCCACTTAGGAGGCTAGTGTGGCGATCTGGGGGTAGGTCAGGTCTGGCAGCTGTGGCGAATTGCTGAGCACTATGAGCCCATTCTGGGTCTGAGCCAGAACTCAGGAGGTCCACCAGAGGCAGAAGTGTCCCTGGCCTGATGCACCTGGAGTGGAGCAAAGCTGGCAGGAAAACAAGGCCAAAGTAGAGACAGGGAGGGAGGCTGCTCACAGGCACTGCCCTGGAGCTGCTTCTCCTTGGTCCCATGTCCTCTTTCCGGAAACTGAGGAAGGTGAGTGCTCATTTATGCTTGGGGATTTATCATGGACTGACGGGGACCCAGGGTCACTGAAGACTGCTCCTTCCTGTGGGAACAGCTAGTCCAGGGACTGCTCCCATGGAAGCCCAGGGCAGGTACAACCCGAAGTGTCCATGTGGGCTCAGAAGCCATGTCGTCTGGGCTGAGTCAGGGACACCAGAGCCAGAGGGGCCTTAGAAAGCAAAATGCCTCCCTCCTCTTTCCAGCCGGCCACTTCTTCCCCCTCAACTTCAGCTGAAGCCTCTCATCCATTCCTGTGGCTCCTGCCTAGACATGACAGTTACTGGGGGGTGACAATGACCATGCACAGGGACCTGGATGGAGGACAGAGATGGAAGCAGTGGGGGGAGGGAGGAGGCCGTGTGGTGTTCACTCATAGCAGACAGACCTTAGAGTTGTTCCCAAGGAAGAACAGGTCATAGCAGTGGAAGCTGGTGTTCTGTTTGTTTTGTTTTGTTTTGTTTTGTTTTAAATTTCCTCTTAATCCAGGACTTTAAAACCTTCTCCAAGAGCTGTGGGGACCCAACCTTGTTCGCCCCACCTGTGGGGCACAGAGAGGACCCACCCATCTGGCACTGAAGGCACATCATCCAAGACCCACAGGTATCTCAAAGGGTCCATGAAGATGTTCATGAAGACTTCAGTTGCTTTGAAAAATCTGAAGAATGCACATAGTGAATTCAGCCTACGTTGTGCTGGTCTTTGTACAACGGGGTCAGAAATACATTCAACAACATTCTAGAGGAAGAGATTCACAAAGGGAAGTGTGTCTCAGGCCCAGCTGAGTCCCTGGGGCATGATCCCTAGCCTGGTCTTCCTGCTGGAAGCCACCTGGTAGGAACGTCTTCAGGGGTGTGTGTGTGGGGGGGGGCGTTCTTCCATGAAGTGACTTTCCTCCCAGAGTCTGATAGGAGAGTTGTTCTAGAAGAGAGCCAACACTTGAAGTGAGCCAGGGTCAAGGTCACACAGGGTCTTGCAATGGGTGCACCCAAGCTTTCTGATTCTAGGCTGGCACTCTCTGTTAATAATGGCGACTAGTTTATCAGCGATCTGAAATAGGGGATGGGTGCTGCCTATTCGACCTCTTACAGCTGATGCACACTCCTTACAGAGTGTGGAGGTGGCTCTTCAATGTTTTAAGGTATTTTTGAAAGCTTTGGGATTTCCCAGAAGGTGCACTTTCCTAGTAGAACCCACCTCTGCAGTGTAGGTAGAGCCAATATCAGGAACAGAGGCAGTAACAGTGACAAGGTCTGTCATACCCTGTAAGTTGGTTTTTGCAAGGTCACCTTCTTTATTCCTCCTGAGGCTGCTGTGCAATGGACAGCACTGGTCCCACCTTGCTACTGGGGGAACACTTAGGAAATGGAGCAATTACCCCATTTCATTGTTGGGTGTAGGCAGATGTGCTGAGATCAGGACCCAGTTGCACTGGGACTAACACCTCTTCTTCCTAGAGGATGCTACCTCTGTAGGGGTACATTTCTTACCCACCCAGACTCTGGCTGAAAGGGATCCATGCTTGCTTAGGAAACCCTGGAGGGATATGGACTGAACAGCTACTGGCAAGGCTGGCTTCCAGTGACATGTTCTGTCTGAGCCAGTTTGGCCTCTAGCTCACTTCTCTCTGCTGCATTAATAGAGAGGGCCAATGGGCTGCTAGCTTTCAACAATGGGACCCTCAACATTGGGTGAGGGTGGGGAGGATGATCAAGGGACTTGTGCCAGTGGAGCCAATGCAGGATGTATTTTACATCTCGAATTTTCAAGCCTTTCTGCTCATATCCTGTTCTACCTGAGGGTAACAGCATTACTGGGATGAATGATGCTCTAATCACTTCATGACAGGTGCAGGATTTTGTGTCAAGATGCTCCAAGTGTTCCAGAGCACATGGCATCAGCTCTGACCAGTAGAACATCATGCTGTTTGACTTGGAGGCATGAAAAATGGGGACCAAGCAGGAGATAGGAAGCATTTTAGATCCTCTTGTGCAAGCAACCTGTTTATTTCAGAATGCTTCTGCACTTGACCATGTGAATGCCCCTGGCTTGGAAAGAATTGCTGTTTTGAATTTATATGATTGCATTTTCTTTGTCCGCAGACAGGCTGCCTTTGCTGGCATGCTAAGTGGAGCTGATAGTTCAATCAGTTTGGAATGAAAAAGAAAACATACCTTCATAATAAATCAGACGTTTAAACCAAACCTTATGTTTGGTTAAACAAGAAGGAAAAATGGCAAGGAATACATGTCTTATCCTCAAAATAGTTCTTTTTCTACAAAGCTTGCATGATGAACAATTTCCAGATACTATAGCCAACTATATGTATGCTTTCAGTCAGTTTCAGTTGCCATAAATATACCACAGCCCTGGGGGTCTCAAGAGTTTATTTTTCCATGGTTCTGGAGGCTGGGAGTTCAAGAGCAAGACATCAGCATGGCTGGGTTGTGGAGCGTGCATTCCTCCTGGCGTGAAGATGGCCACCTTCGTGCTGTGTCCTCCCCATGTGGAAAGTGGGAATGCTGATCTTTTCTTGTAAGACCTCCAATACCACTCCATTGGGGGTTAGGGTTTCACCATGAATTTTAGGGGACATTCAGTTCAAGTGACAACATGAACTTCTTGAGGCTTCGCCAAGACCGATAAAATTCACTTTTGTATCAACATGGGTGGGACTGGGGAGATGATGCTGAGTGAAATAAGTCAAGCAGAGAGAGTCAATTATCATATGGTTTCACTTATTTGTGGAGCATAAGAAATAACACAGAGACATTGGGTGAAGGAGAGGAGAAGTGAGTTGAGGGAAATCGGAATGGAAGATGAAGCATGAGAGACTGTGGACTCTGAGAAAAAAACTGGGGGTTTTGGAGGGGAGGGGATAGGTGATGGGTGAGCTTGGTGGTGGGTATTAAGGAGGGCATGTATTGCGAGGAGCACTGGGTGTGGTGCATAAACAATGAACCTTGGAACACTGAAAAAATAAAATTAAAAAAAATTCCTATCATTATTTCTTTACTGATGAAGAAATTCAAATTTAGAGAAGTATGAGAACTGATCTAGGTTCACACCAGTAAGAGGCTGACCAGAGTTTCAAATCCAGACGACGACATCAGATCTGTGCTGTTGCACACTATAGGAACCCAAAGGGGCCAGAATTCAGATACTGCAAAAACCTTCCTGTCCAGCACTGGCATCTTCCTTTTCTTTGTTGTCCATGTGTAGGATCATGCATTTTTCCTCATGGGATGCTTTCAAAGCATTTTCCTTTTTACTTATGCTCTTAGATAATTTGAATTTCTCCACCTGGAAAATCCTAAGACTCAAAAACATTAAGGGACTTGCTTTTTTCCATCTTTCTAAAATGCCTTTTTTGAACTCGGAACCCTTTTTCTATGGTGCTTGTTTACATAAGGAAAGAAAATACACTGATAATTGCCTCACTCTTAATGAAGTTCTGTAGCCATGTGAATATTCCCTCAGAACTTTAGAAAAGTTACTGCACCAAATTGGGAAAGTTTTTTTTTTAACTTTTCTGAAAAAAAGAATCTTCAAAGTACAACCATAGGTGGTCTTGGGAAAGCAGACTTGTTAAATAATTCAATTCAACACTTACTGAGCATCCCATGTGCCCAGCTGTGAGTGAGATGCTTGGGAAAAGACAAAGGTGAAGCCGGGAAAGTGCTCACTTGTCAGGAGCTAGAACAATAGGAGAAGTGAAGCCAGGAAAGTGCTCACTTGTCAGGAGCCCAGGCAATAGAAGAACACGGGTGAACACATACCCATAGGGCAAAGCAGAGTGGAGCAGGTGTCGTGAGCCTTCTGAGAGCAGCAGGCAATCTCTCAGATCAGCAGTGTGAGGTTTTAGGAACAGGTCTTGTAGCCAGGCAGCCCTGGGTCAAGTCTCAGCCTTAACAACTGCAGGGCTTCCCTAGGCAGGTCCCTTGGTCTGTTTTTACTTTCCTGCCTGTTCAGCAGAGGATACCATATACCCAGCAGCATAATGGGACCAGAACCACAATTCATCCAGCGCTTGTGGTGGGCCAGGTTTGACAAATCACAGATAACAAAGGAGGCCAATAATCACTATTTCCATTATGATGCTGATTATTGGTCACCTGGAGAGACAAAATCTATAGATTTATGTAGTTTTAGGTGCTTCATCCCTAGTGGCTCTGACTCAGTGGCATCAGAGCTTGTTTTATTGCTGAAGTATCATGGGAGAAGGGCACTCAACTTGAGTGGGCATCACCCAGAATAGAATTCCCAGAAGCTGGAAACTCTAAGTCAGTGGGGAAAAGCTGAGCAGTTAAGCAACCTATTTTTGCTGGCATGTAGAGGATGGAATAATGAAAAGTGAGTGGGAATATTGATGCCTGAGGATTTCTCAGTAAGGAACGTAGATACTGGTTTGTGGACAACAGGGAGCCACTGATTAGAGACGGAAAATGACTTGAACAGAGCTGACTTCCACACTTTCAGAAAATCAGCAGGCCATCCCTCCTGTTTCTGGAGGGTCTGGAGGTGAAGAGATAATCATGAGGGCATGTGGGCTCCTATGGCTACCCACCCCCAACGTTAGGATCCTGAGAAGCTACATTCACAGGTTGAGAACCTGTGTTGGGAGGGAGGATGTACAGGCGGGCCCTCCTGCTGCCCAGACAGAACACATCTCTCTGCAGGAGGCTTCTTCGTGGACAGGTCAGTAGAGAATCTGTTCCTTTCTATTTGTGCTGCAAATCATTTCAGACTTCTGTCTTGCTGCCATTTTTGTTTTGTTCTTATTTTTGGCCTTAATGAAAACCAAGGGTTTGTAAGATGTGCTTCCCTGGATCTTTCTTGTACTTGTCCTATGTAATTATTTCCTTTCTTGTCCACATTTCTTCTCTTCCTTCTGCATCTCTCTGGTTTGGGTAGCCATTCCAACCCCATGCTTTTTGCACATTTAATCATCTTAGATGCCCTCTCTCCAAGAACTTCGATAAAAATGTTAAATCAAAGTGCCACACTAGACTTGGGATCCGAGAGTGAGTCTCTGCAGCATATTTCAGAAAGCTGTCAGACAATCTAGGAGATGGGAAAGTGTGCTTCCTGTAACCATTCTGGTGTTTAGTTATTCCTACTCTCCCACAACAGAGTCTCTCTCTCTTAAAAATTTTATATGTATTTTTTTTTAATTTTTTATTTTTTATAAACATATTTTTATCCCCAGGGGTACAGGTCTGTGAATCACCAGGTTTACACACTTCACAGCACTCACCAAAGCACATACCCTCCCCAATGTCCATAATTCCACCCCCTTCTCCCAAACCCCCTCCCCCCAGCAACCCTCAGTTTGTTTTGTGAGATTAAGAGTCACTTATGGTTTGTCTCCCTCCCAATCCCATCTTGTTTCATTTATTCTTCTCCTACCCACTTAAGCCCCCATGTTGCATCACCACTTCCTCATATCAGGGAGATCATATGATAGTTGTCTTTCTCTGCTTGACTTATTTCGCTAAGCATGATACGCTCTAGTTCCATCCATGTTGTCGCAAATGGCAAGATTTCATTTCTTTTGATGGCTGCATAGTATTCCATTGTGTATATATACCACATTTTCTTGATCCATTCATCTGTTGATGGACATCTAGGTTCTTTCCATAGTTTGGCTATTGCGGACATTGCTGCTGTAAACATTCGGGTGCATGTGCCCCTTTGGATCACTACATTTGTATCTTTAGGGTAAATACCCAATAGTGCAATTGCTGAGTCATAGGGCAGTTCTATTTTCAACATTCTGAGGAACCTCCATGCTGTTTTCCAGAGTGGATGCACCAGCTTGCATTCCCACCAACAGTGTAGGAGGGTTCCCCTTTCTCCGCATCCTCGCCAGCATCTGTCATTTCCTGACTTGTTGATTTTAGCCATTCTGACTGGTGTGAGGTGATATCGCATTGTGGTTTTGATTTGTATTTCCCTGATGCCGAGTGATATGGAGCACTTTTTCATGTGTCTGTTGGCCATCTGGATGTCTTCTTTGCAGAAATGTCTGTTCATGTCCTCTGCCCATTTCTTGATTGGATTATTTGTTCTTTGGGTGTTAAGTTTGCTAAGTTCTTTATAGATTCTGGACACTAGTCCTTTATCTGATATGTCGTTTGCAAATATCTTCTCCCATTCTGTCAGTTGTCTTTTGATTTTGTTAACTGTTTCCTTTGCTGTGCAAAAGCTTTTGATCTTGATGAAATCCCAATAGTTCATTTTTGCCCTTGCTTCCCTTGCCTTTTGCGTTGTTCCTAGGAAGATTTGCTGCGGCAGAGGTCGAAGAGGTTGCTGCCTGTGTTCTCCTCAAGGATTTTGATGGATTCCTTTCGCACATTGAGGTCCTTCATCCATTTTGAGTCTATTTTTGTGTGTGGTGTAAGGAAATGGTCCAATTTCATTTTTCTGCATGTGGCTGTCCAATTTTCAAAGCACCATTTATTGAAGAGGCTGTCTTTTTTCCATTGGACATTCTTTCCTGCTTTGTCGAAGATTAGTTGACCATAGATTTGAGGGTCTATTTCTGGGCTCTCTATTTTGTTCCATTGATCTATGTGTCTGTTTTTGTGCCAGTACCATGCTGTCTTGATGATGACAGCTTTGTAATAGAGCTTGAAGTCCGGAATTGTGATTCCACCAACGTTGGCTTTCTTTTTCAATATCCCTTTGGCTATTCGAGGTCTTTTCTGGTTCCATATAAATTTTAGCATTATTTGTTCCATTTCTTTGAAAAAGATGGATGGTACTTTGATAGGAATTGCATTAAATGTGTAGATTGCTTTAGGTAGCATAGACATTTTCACAATATTTATTCTTCCAATCCAGGAGCATGGAACATTTTTCCATTTCTTTGTGTCTTCCTCAATTTCTTTCATGAGTACTTTATGGTTTTCTGAGTATAGATTCTGTGTCTCTTTGGTTAGGTTTATTCCTAGGTATCTTATGGTTTTGGATGCAATTGTAAATGGGATTGACTCCTTAATATCTCTTTCTTCTGTCTTGCTGTTGGTGTAGAGAAATGCAACTGATTTCTGTGCATTGATTTTATATCCTGACACTTTACTGAATTCCTGTATAAGTTCTAGCAGTTTTGGAGTGGAGTCTTTTGGGTTTTCCACATATAGTATCATATCATCTGCGAAGAGTGATAATTTGACTTCTTCTTTGCCGATTTGGATGCCTTTAATTTCCTTTTGTTGTCTGATTGCTGAGGCTAGGACCTCTAGTACGATGTTGAATAGCAGTGGTGATAATGGACATCCCTGCCGTGTTCCTGACCTTAGTGGAAAAGCTTTCAGTTTTTCTCCATTGAGAATGATATTTGCGGTGGGTTTTTTCATAGATGGCTTTGATGATATTGAGGTATGTGCCCTCTATCCCTACACTTTGAAGAGTTTTGATCAGGAAGGGATGTTGTACTTTGTCAAATGCTTTTTCAGCATCTATTGAGAGTATCATATGGTTCTTGTTCTTTCTTTTATTGATGTGTTGTTGTATCACATTGACTGATTTGCGGATGTTGAACCAACCTTGCAGCCCTGGAATAAATCCCACTTGGTCGTGGTGAATAATCCTTTTAATGTACTGTTGAATCCTATTGGCTAGTATTTTGTTTGAGTATTTTCGCATCTGTGTTCATCAAGGATATCGGTCTATAGCTCTCTTTTTTGGTGGGATCCTTGTCTGGTTTTGGGATCAAGGTGATGCTGGCCTCATAAAATGAGTTTGGAAGTTTTCCTTCCATTTCTATTTTTTGGAACAGTTTCAGGAGAATAGGAATTAGTTCTTCTTTAAATGTTTGGTAGAATTCCCCCGGGAAGCCGTCTGGCCCTGGGCTTTTGTTTGTTTGGAGATTTTTAATGACTGTTTCAATCTCCTTACTGGTTATGGGTCTGTTCAGGCTTTCTATTTCTTCCTGGCTCAGTTGTGGTAGTTTATATGTTTCTAGGAATGCATCCATTTCTTCCAGATTGTCAAATTTATTGCCGTAGAGTTGCTCATAGTATGTTCTTATAATAGTTTGTATTTCTTTGGTGTTAGTTGTGATCTCTCCTCTTTCATTCATGATTTTATTTATTTGGGTCCTTTCTCTTTTCTTTTTGATAAGTCGGGCCAGGGGTTTATCAATTTTATTAATTCTTTCAAAGAACCAGCTCCTAGTTTTGTTGATTTGTTCTATTGTTTTTTTGGTTTCTATTTCATTGATTTCTGCTCTGATCTTTATGATTTCTCTTCTCCTGCTGGGCTTAGGGTTTCTTTCTTGTTCTTTCTCCAGCTCCTTTAGGTGTAGGGTTAGGTTGTATACCCGAGACCTTTCTTGTTTCTTGAGAAAGGCTTGTACCGCTATATATTTTCCTCTCAGGACTGCCTTTGTTGTGTCCCACAGATTTTGAACCGTTGTATTTTCATTATCATTTGTTTCCATGATTTTTTTCAATTCTTCTTTAATTTCCCGGTTGACCCATTCATTCTTTAGAAGGATACTGTTTAGTCTCCATGTATTTGGGTTCTTTCCAAACTTCCTTTTGTGGTTGAGTTCTAGCTTTAGAGCATTGTGGTCTGAAAATATGCAGGGAATGATCCCAATCTTTTGATACCGGTTGAGTCCTGATTTAGGACCGAGGATGTGATCTATTCTGGAGAATGTTCCATGTGCACTAGAGAAGAATGTGTATTCTGTTGCTTTGGGATGAAATATTCTGAATATATCTGTGATGTCCATCTGGTCCAGTGTGTCATTTAAGGCCTTTATTTCCTTGCTGATCTTTTGCTTGGATGACCTGTCCATTTCAGTGAGGGGAGTGTTAAAGTCCCCTACTATTATTGTATTATTGTTGATGTGTTTTTCTTTGATTTTGTTATTAATTGGTTTATATAGTTGGCTGCTCCCACGTTGGGGGCATAGATATTTAAAATTGTTAGATCTTCTTGTTGGACAGACCCTTTGAGTATGATATAGTGTCCTTCCTCATCTCTTATTATAGTCTTTGGCTTAAAATCTAATTGATCTGATATAAGGATTGCCACTCCTGCTTTCTTCTGATGTCCATTAGCATGGTAAATTCTTTTCCACCCCCTCACTTTAAATCTGGAGGTGTCTTCGGGCTTAAAATGAGTTTCTTGGAGGCAACATATAGATGGGTTTTGTTTTTTTATCCATTCTGATACCCTGTGTCTTTTGACAGGGGCATTTAGCCCATTCACATTCAGGGTAACTATTGAGAGATATGAATTTAGTGCCATTGTATTGCCTCAAAGGTGACTGTTACTGTATATGGTCTCTGTTCCTTTCTGATCTACCACTTGTAGGCTCTCTCTTTGCTTAGAGGACCCCTTTCAATATTTCCTGTAGAGCTGGTTTGGTATTTGCAAATTCTTTCAGTTTTTGTTTGTCCTGGGAGCTTTTAATCTCTCCTTCTATTTTCAATGATAGCCTAGCTGGATATAGTATTCTTGGCTGCTTTTTTTTCTCGTTTAGTGCTCTGAAAATATCATGCCAGCTCTTTCTGGCCTGCCAGGTCTCTGTGGATAAGTCAGCTGCCAATCTAATATTTTTACCATTGTATGTTACAGACTTCTTTTCCCGGGCTGCTTTCAGGATTTTCTCTTTGTCACTGAGACTTGTAAATTTTACTATTAGGTGACGGGGTGTGGGCCTATTCTTATTGATTTTGAGGGGTGTTCTCTGAACCTCCTGAATTTTGATGCTCGTTCCCTTTGCCATATTGGGGAAATTCTCCCCAATAATTCTCTCCAGTATACCTTCTGCTCCCCTCTCTTTCTTCTTCTTCTGGAATCCCAATTATTCTAATGTTGTTTCGTCTTATGGTGTCACTTATCTCTCGAATTCTCCCCTCGTGGTCCAGTAGCTGTTTGTCCCTCTTTTGCTCAGCTTCTTTATTCTCTGTCATTTGGTCTTCTATATCACTAATTCTTTCTTCTGCCTCATTTATCCTAGCAGTGAGAGCCTCCATTTTTGATTGCACCTCATTAATAGCTTTTTTGATTTCAACTTGGTTAGATTTTAGTTCTTTTATTTCTCCAGAAAGGGCTTTTATGTCTCTCGAGAGGGTTTCTCTAATATCTTCCATGCCCATTTCGAGCCCGGCTAGAACCTTGAGAATTGTCATTCTGAACTCTAGATCTGACATATTACCAATGTCTGTATTGATTAGGTCCCTAGCCTTCGGTACTGCCTCTTGTTCTTTTTTTTGTGTTGAATTTTTACGTCTTGTCATTTTGGCCAGATAAGAGTAAATGAAGGGGCAAGTAAAATACTAAAAGGGTGGCAACAACCCCAGGAAAATATGCTTTAACCAAATTAGAAGAGATCCAAAATCGTGAGTGGGGAGAAAGGGGATAAAAAGAGGTTCAAAAAGGAAGAAAGAAAAAAAAAGAAAAAAGAAAAGAAAAAAAGAAAAGAAAAGAAAAGAATTTTTAAAAAAAGAAAACACCTGAGAAAAATGTAAAAAAGAAAAAATATATATATTAGGTAAACTAGTAAATCGTTAAAGAAAAAGGTAACAGTTAAAAAAAAAATTTTTACCCGAAGGCGAGAAGAAAAAAAAAAAAAAAAAAAATGAAAAAGAAAAAAATCAAATTAACTGCAAGACTAAAAAAAAATCACAGGGAAAAAGCCATGAGTTCCGTGCTTTGCTTTCTCTTCCTCTGGAATTCTGCTGCTCTCCTTGGTATTGAAACCGCACTCCTTGGTAGGTGAACTTGTTCTCGGCTGGATTTCTTGTTGATCTTCTGGGGGAGGGGCCTGTAGTAGTGATTCTCAAGTGTCTTTACCCCAGGCGGAATTGCACGGTCCTTAACAGGGGCCTGGGTGAGTAATCCGCTCGGGTTTGCTTTCAGGAGCTTTTGTTCCCTGAGCGCTTTCAGTAGAGTTCTGGAGGACGGGAATACAAATGGCGGCCTCCTGGTCTCCGGCCCGGAGGAGCCGAGAGCCCAGAGCCCTACTCCTCAGTGCGCCCTCAGAGAACAGCGCCCAGTTACTCCCGTCTGCCTGACCTCCGGCTGCGCTCCGAGCTCACCGAGCCTGCGACCGGTTCAAGGTAACACTGAGCTGTGAGCTCACTGTTGGCTCTGTCTCTGTAGCCGGCTTTCCCGTTCCAATACCCGCAAGCTCTGCGACACTCAGACACCCCCGATCCTTCTGTGACCCTGCGGGACCTGAGGCCACGCTGACCCCGCGTGGGCTTTGCCCCGGTTTAGCCTCTGGAGCGATGTCCCTCAGCGGAACAGACTTTTAAAAGTCCTGATTTTGTGCGCGGTTGCTCCGCCGCTTGCTGGGAGCCGGCCCCTCCCCCCGGGGTCTATCTTCCCGTCGCTTTGGATTCACTTCTCCGCGGGTCCTACCTTTCAGAAAGTGGTTGTTTTTCTCTTCCAGAATTGCTGTTCTTCTTCTCTTCGATCTGCCGATAGATTTTCAGGTGTTTGCAATCTTTAGATAAGCTATCTAGCTGATCTCCGGCTAGCTGAAGCAGTCTCAGCTTGCTACTTCTCCGCCATCTTGACTCCTCCCCCAAATTTTATATGTATTTTTAATTTCTTTTCAGTGTTCCAGAATTCATTGTTTGTGCACCACACCCAGTGCTCCATGCAATCCATGCCCTCCCTAATACCTTCACCTGGTTCCCCCAACCTCCCACCCCCCGCACCTTCAAAACCCTCAGTTTGTTTTTCAGAGTCCATAGTCTCTCATGGTTCACCTCCAATGTGGTTTTTGGTTTTTTTTTTTTTTAATTTTTTATTTTTGATAAACATATATTTTTATCCCCAGGGGTACAGGTCTGTGAATCACCAGGTTTACACACTTCACAGCACTCACCAAATCACATACCCTCCCCAATGTCCATAATCCCACCCCCTTCTCCCAAACCCCCTGCCCCTGGCTCCAATGTGGTTTTGATTTGAATCTCTCTGTGGCTAATGATGATTAAAATTTTTTCATATGTCTGTTAGCCATTTGTATATCTTCATTGGAGAAGTGTCTGTTCATGTCTTCTGCCCATTTTTTGATATGATTGTATATTTTGTGTGTGTTGAGTTTGAGGAGTTCTTTATAGATCTTGGATATCAACCTTTTGTCTGTACTGTCATTTGCAAATATCTTCTCCCATTCCGTGGGTTGCCTCTTTGTTTTGTTGACTGTTTCCTTTGCTGTGCAGAAGCTTTTGATCTTAATGAAGTCCCAAAAGTTCATTTTTACTTTTGTTTCCTTTGCCTTTGGAGACATATCTTGAAAGAATTTGCTGTGGCTGATCTCAAAGAGGTTACTGGCTATGTTCTTCTCTAGGATTCTCCTGGATTCCTGCCTTACATTGGAGTCTTTTATCCATTTTGAGTTTGTCTTTGGGTATGGTGTAAGAGAATGGTCGAGTTTCATTCTTCTACATATAGCTGTCCAATTTTCCCAGCACCATTTATTAGAGAGACTGTCTTTTTTCCCACTGTATATTTTTTTCCTGCTTTGTTGAAGATTATTTGACCATGGAATTGAGGGTCCCTATCTGGGATCTCTACTCTGTTCCACTGGTCTATATGTCTGTTTTTATGACAGTACCATGCTATCTCGGTGATCACAGCTTTATAGTAAAGCTTGAAGTCAGGCAACGTGATGCCCCCAGTTTTGTTTTTTTTCAACATTTCCTTAGCAACTCGGGGTCTCTTCTGATTCCATACAAATTTTAAGATTGTTTGCTCCAGCTCTTTGTTAAAATGTCTATACTGCCTAGAGCAATCTATACTTTCAGTGCCATTTCGATCAAAATTCCACCAGCATTTTTCAAGGTTTATTCTTCCAATCCATGAGCATGGAATGGTCTTCCATCTTTTTGTCTCCTTCAATTTCTTTAATGAGTGTCTGTAGTTCCTCGAGTACAGATCTTGTCCATATTTCTTCCTTCAGAAGCTCTCTGGTTTGGGTAGCCATTCCAACCCCATGCTTTTTGCACATTTAATCATCTTAGATGCCCTCTCTCCAAGAACTTTGATAAAAATGTTAAATCAAAGTGCCACGCCAGACTTGGGAGCTGAGAATGAGTCTCCACAGCATATTTCAGAAAGCTGTCAGATAATACAAGAGATGGTAAAGTGTGCTTCCTATAACCATTCTGGTATTTAGTTACTTCTATTCTTCCACAACATGGAGTCTCTTTTGATTTCATTTTTCATTCCCCAATGAATTCATGGGAACTCTAAATCCCAACTGGTGTTAATTCACAGAAAAGTTATTGTCTGACTTCAAGATTCTGATGATCTACTAGGAATTCCTAAATACCTCAAGACCTCAAGGCAAAGCAGTTCATTTTGTTAGACACTGGGGGTCTTCTGTTGGATGTCCTGGGAACAAGTGGAAGGGAATCTTGTGTAGGTAAAAGGAAAGAGGAGACATGGGCTTTCCATTTTCCTGGGTTGGTGAGCATATGAATCTTACCTCTTTTATGAGAAACTGAATTTTTAAGCAATGAAAGCTGGGAACTACATGGGTCTTTCTTGCAAAGTCCTAATGCTGGAAGTATACCCTACACCCCCATCTGAAAAGAAGTCTAAACTTCCATTAGATGCAGACCTTGCTAAGCTTTCCCCTTTGTGACAGGTCTGTGGCTCAGGGAAAACAGGTACAATAGTATTAAAGCTCAGTGTGGGTCTGTTAAATTCCAAAATTCACACAATCCCCTGTCTAGTTCAGTTTGTTTCCAAGTCCCTATCCTCTCATCTTAATGATTCTTAGGAGGTCCCTGGTCACCATTTCTACTACACAGGCATAATTTCTAACCATGCCTGCTTCATGTGCAGGGACTATTTTTTGGCAGGAGGAGTTGTATGCAGAAATAGACAATTCCTTTCCTGGAGCTTATGGATCTCTCACTGGAATTCATTTAGGCGTTTTCAGTCGGCATGATGGGATAGGGTGATCTCTTGTTTAAAGTGTGGCATAGACATCTTATCAGGTGAGCAAAAATTGGATTGCAGAAATAATTCAGTACAGGTATAGGAAGAGAGAAGTTTCCAGACAGGAACGAATGATGCCAACAACAACAACAATAACAACAACAAACACTTTACCTAAGAATAGGAAGAAAACTAGTATGGCTGAAGCTTCTTAACATCCCTTCCTTTCTCAAGCATGTATTCATGCTTGGGGTGAGGATCGCATAGGACCTCACGGGCTGAGGTTAGAATTACTCCAGTAGAGATCTATGTGTGGTGTGGGGTTGGGATTTATTTTCTGAAATCACCATAGATTTGTGGGAGTAGGGGTCTGCTAGTGGCCAAAGTGTAGCAGGGAGACAGGAAGTGATCACTATAACCCAGGCAAGACATGGTGACTTGGACCAGAACAATAAGCAAGGAATGGTAGGGGTGGCTTGATGGATATCAGAAGAGTGCTCTGAGAGGGGGGTAGAGGAGAGGGAAGGGGTGGTTAAAATACAATTAGCCTTTTAAAAACAAATCAGAACACTATTGGCTACTAGATGTTTTTTACTGGCTCAGTGGCTTTCCATGTCAAAGACACAGCCAAGGTTGTCTGTGGCTATTCCCCATCATCCAGACTTTCCTGCCCTATTTTCAGGGACACCCAATAGTATATATACTGTATAGAATATGGTATATTATATAGAATATGTTATATATGGTATACAGCTCCTTACAGATGATCATATATATATATATATGTATATATATACACATACACATATACATATACATGTGTATGTATGTGTGTATGTGTGTGTGTGTGTGTATATAGGTGTGTGTGTGTGTGTGTGTGTATTAGTTCCCTACAGATATTGTGGTATTTTATATAGTTATACATAAATATATAAATAGTATGGCATAGATGGTATATAGTTCCTTATAGATGTTGTGATCTTAATGTTCAACATTTGCACGTGCTGTTCCCACTAGGTTTGATAATGATTTAAGGAGCTCTGCAAAGTCTTCAGTGATCTAAACCCTCAGAATTCAAATTCACAATTGTAATAGCATGTGTTATAGACTGGAGGTTTGTGTCCCACCAGAATTTTTAAGTTGAAACCTGGGCTTCCAACATGGCTGTGTTTGGAAATGGGGCCTCTAAGGAAGTCTTAGAGTTATTGGAGGTCATACTGGTACAGCCCTGATCAGATGGGGTTAGTGTCCCTATAAGACAGCAGAGGGCTCACACTCTAATGAGGGCAGAGGGATAAGGTGGCCATCTGCAAACCAGCAAGTCTCACCAGAAGCCAGATTGGTCAGAACTGAACTTGGGAGGTCTAGATTGTGAAGAGCAGAGCTATTTCTATTGTGTAAACCACCCAGCATGCTTTGTAATGGCAGCCTCAGCAAACTAATAGCATGTAAGTTGGGGTGAGGGGCACTAATAAGAGGAGTTCATGTTCTAGGACCCTTACATTACCCCATAAGAGGTTTCAAAAAATGCTGATTTGGGGGCACTTGAGTGGCTTAGTCGGTTAAGCAGCTGACTCTTGATTTCAGCTCAGGTCATGATCTCAGAGTCATGAAATGGAGTCCTAGGTCAGGCTCCATGCTCAGTGCAGAATCTGCTTAAGACTCCTTCTCCCTCTTCCTCTGTGCCCACCTCCACTCTGTAAAATAAATCTTTAAAAAAAAAAAAAAAGAGCACAGTTGGCTTAATCACATCTACTCCAGTAAGCCTGCCTCCCTAGAAGATATGGCTTACCATATTACTGCCACTCACCTATCCCTTGGTTGTTTTAGAGACTGGAACTATGGGTTGGGATGGAGGTCCATGCTGTATTTTGTCCCTGCAGAACCACATTTTTGGCAGTCACAACATAGGACCGTTTTGATTACCATGTACCCGGAGAGCCCCAACTTCTAAATTTCAGTCTCCCCTTGTCAAGGGTTCTTTCACTAGCTTTCCCTAATGGTAGGCAGTTAGCATGGCTAGGACAGACAAAACTTTCACATTCATGGAGACTCTTCCTTAGTTATAAGCTCCTGAGCAAATTCCAATGCCTTACTGCCCAGGCTGATACCTGCAGGCTCCCAATTCTTTACGTTGACAAGGCTCCTGGCTTCTGAGGGGAGGCATGGAGGGCACAAAATCTCCTTTGAAATACTCAAATATAATCCAGTGAATTGTATGATAATCTTCCTACTTAGAAAGCCAGACTCGAGTCATGGTTGAGGGGTTTCCTGCCCAACAGGTATCCTGAACCCTAAGAACGTTTTTTCTTCTCAATCTTGACCATGCTAAAATGTTCCTCACCCCTCGGTCTCCCTCAAATAGTGGTTCTATAACCATTAAGATATATCAAGATCCCAATCTAGCACAACAATTTTATAGCCACTTTCAACAAGGGAGGAGGGTCCTATGTTTGCTAATATGCTTTTTCTCAGGATCATTTCTTTCAGGGAAGCACCCAGTCATTCTGCCACAACCTATAAGGGGTCATAGGAAGTCATCAAGTTCAGCCATCCCTGAAAGAAGCAGGGCAGAAATGGATTTCTGGATGAAGTCCTGTGTAGAACATGGGTCATGAGAGTTCTAGGATGAAGATAACTCTGCAAATCCAAACTGAAAGATCTTTGGTGCACACTAGAGCTCCATCTTCTAGAATAGGATACAGGGCTTTTTTTTTTTTTTTTTTTTTTAAGGATTTCTGGAAGAAAGCCTAGGAGAATGACTCTGCACTTTTGGTAGAAATAAATCTTGAGTGATCAACAGTTTTTGAAAATAATTCTGCGGCGGAGAGTAGAGACAGAAGTTGACTTGTCTAAGATTGATTCTCTGAAGTCTGGCCTCCCAGAAGAGGAATGGGCCCCTTGAAGCTTCACAGAAATCATCTACTACTCAGCTCAAGGTCATCAATCCTCAAATACAAGTGTTAGATTCTAATCCCCACAGAATCACAAAGGTTGTTCTTAAAAAAGGGCTCAGAGAGGACAGAGCCTGCTGGGAAGGTAGCATGACAGCAGCAGCTAGGTTTTAATCTATCCCCTTGCCCTTTATGGGGGAGATCTAACTTCCCCCAGCCCATAAATCCTCCCAGGCAGGGTAGTCCTAGAGCCAAGGTCAGTGACACAGCCCTGATCACACCAGAGGAAGGGTTAGTTTTCCCATGTTGTGGGGCTTCAGATTCCCAAATAATAAGCCATAGGGGATCCTCTTCCAGAGTCCTGTTGTCCTGCCACATGTCTCAGTCTTATCCCCAGATTACAAGGAGTACCCTATATACTGATGCTACTCTTAAGCATACCCCACCCCCAGCAATGAACTGTGTTCAAGTAGGTATTATTTCTGCTTGGCTGTGTGTGTTCATTGGAATGAAAACTGGTTTTCTAGCTAGGGCATCTCTGGCATTCATAGTGGATTTCTTACAGTGAATTGGAGTTAGGGACTGTATGTATGTATGTATGTATGTATGTATGTATTCATTCATTCATTTCATTCATTTATTTTAGGGACTGACTACTTCAATGCCTGGCCACACCACCTGCAGCAGACCTTTCTAATAGCAAAATGGGCTTCTGACAGCAGTCTTGGGAAAAAGCCTGACAATGTTCTGAGGAGTGAGAGAAATCGTGAGGGAAGTATGCCTGAATAGGGTAAAATCTCTTGGTTAGTGGTCTTGGAGACCCATGGGTCAGGGGTGAGGAAGTAGTTTTACGAATACAGAAGCAGGACAGGAACCCAAGCCTGGAGGTCTTATTTTTTCATGATAGAAGACAATCCTAAATTGAAAACAAGTTTCATCCAGAAAATAACCTAATTCTATGGAAGCAGAACATCTCAACATGTAGCAGGCTCACACTGAGCCTGCTCAAAACCAAGACAGAGGCAGAGGAAAGTGGTTACATTGAGAGGTCAGTGATGCAACCTCCCACTGTTTTAGAAGAAATCTACCTGGTATGGATAGGAAGAGCATTGAACAACATGAAATCCATACATTACAACTTGGTGAATCCCAGGTTTTAGGCAGTAGAGCACTTACTCAGAGACATTCTTACTCCAGCATAAGGATATAGGTCCCAAGGCAGATCCTGATGGATCAGTTTCAAGGCTGCTGTTATTCCTGGGAAATCAGTATGGGAGCAGAGCAAGGTGTCGGGGGAGATAAGCACTGCTGAGTAATAAAGTCAGGCTGGTTCTATGTGCAGGTGGGCGGAGCAAGGAGACTCGCCTGTAAGCCTGCCCACATGGATGAGTAAGTTGGTTCCCCTTAGGAATAGAAGCCTCAGGACATTACACACCTATAGAGGAGAAATGAATGAATAAAGAGCACAAATCAAATTACATGGTGGCCACTGGATACAGTAGGAAATTCACAGTACCTACAGAAGCCATTTGCCTGGGAGTAAGTGGATGTGAAGTACATTCTTCCTAACATGATCACCTGATAGAGATGGCAACATCCTCCCTCATCACTTCTAAGGATGCTGCTTACTGTACATGGTCATTACTAACCCCAGGTTGGTATCTTAGATGTCCTATACTCCTGGATGGATTCTGGCAATAAAGTTAGTCAAAGACTGGCAGATAGGAGATGGGTTTCTCCTTAATACCCAATTAGTTACCCCTGATATATTTTGCACACCCAATTAAGCAGAGTTACTTAGAATAAACAAGTGAAATGTAAACCTCTAACCAGCTCTACTGAGTCTAGCTCCCCTACACACCTTTGTTCTTGCCAAAATTCAGGAAGTTGGAACACTCCCACATGCTGTCCAGCTTATTCTGTCCTCATTTCAAAATAGCCAGCTTCTAGACCGGTAGACCTCAGATTTCAGCTCCACTCAGTGCCAGTCCATGCAAAGCTGATTAGACCCTTGATTACACGGACCCAGAAGTCATGAGGAGTGAGCAGGAGATGAAAGCATCTACAGGGAAAGTTGTCCCATAATATTTTCCATGTATTTACCCAGACTACAAAAATTTTGTGTCCAGGTATAGTTTGTATGAAACCTTTGAAAATATTGATACCCTGACTGAAAAATAGCTATACTGCCTTGAGCTAAACTGAAGCATATTTCTACAGATCCCATAGGACTAAGTTGGATCAGAATGCTTTGAGTGGTCTTCGCAGTGGCAGAAGCAGGGGAAAGTGCTCTCCATTTTCCTACTGTGGAATGATTCCTCAAGCAAGATTTCCAACCTTGTGGTTATGCCAACGTTGTGTCCCAATGGAGAGCCTGGGAAGGTGTAGAAGCCTTTGGGCTCCTCCCAGCCTCAGTTTCCCTGTCCTTCTAAACAATTGTACTTGCTAGAACTAAAGGCCTGGTTAATTGGTCTTCTGCAGGTCCCTGAGCACTTCCAGGTTTGGAAGCTGAGCACTTCCTAAAGCCACTTTGAACGGATGGGTGAATATGGACCACGCTGCAGCTTAACAGCATACTTGTTCTTTCATGACTTCAGGACTCCTAGTGTTTTCCAAAGACTGCTCCAGCTGGAGGAGAAGCCCCTTCAGAAGACCTAGAGAAAGACAGTTGTTACACAGGCATCAGAGAAAATTAGAAGGCTCATCTCAGAAGACACCTGCATGGGGCTGGAGTTCTGCCTTCCTGTCTCTGGGTTGCGGGACTATAGAAAGGCATCTGAACTCTTAGCACTATGTGGCTTCTGCTTTGGGAATCAGCCTACATGGAGCAAAGACAGGCAAGACTCCATCTGTAGGCACCTCAAGAGTGACAGGACATGGACTGAGTCCCAGCCCCTATATCTAGTCTGGGACAAGCAAAACTGATCACATGGCCAGAACCTCTGACCTAGGGAATAGGGTCCCTTCCACCAGCTGTTTCCTGGAAAGAGCCTCTTCCATCAGCATGACCGTGGTGGGAGGGTCAGGTTGGACAGTTAAGATATTAATATATTAACTGCTTTAAGGCTAACACATTTACTTGGCTTCAGAGAAGGGCCATAGAAGTACCACAAGGTCCTCATCTTGCAATAGCACCTCAACCCTCTCCTTTAAGAGCTACATTGCTTCGACCTTCTGCACTCCTTGTTCACCAAAACCCCATAGTTGGTAGATCCAACCTACTTTGAAATCCCACAGACTGCTAGCCTTGAGGGACAAATGGCTAGACTTTTCTGAAGGTAAGGACTCACCTCACTTGAGAATAAGTGCCACTGACCATGCTATCCCCCAGTAAAAGGCCTGGGACCTCTGATTCCTGGTGCAGGGGAGGAGTCTGGGCATCCTTGCCAGTATGTAGGTTATAGGGCTGCAGGGGAATTTTATTGAAAGACACATAGAAGCCTCATTTCCTGGCAGAATGGAGGAATCTGGAGGCCTTTTCCTGCACATAGCCCTTTCATTATTTCCAGCACCTTCCCCTCTTTAAGCCTCCTGCTTCACCTGGACAGCAAGATGGGTCCTTGGGATATTAGTTTACCATCTTCCTAGGTTGCCAGAAAGCAACCTTCATTTTCCCACCACCACTGGTCTCTTAAGTATGGACTTTAGAGCAGAAATCAGTTAACCTGGGTTTCAGTAACAATCCCATTTGGAGACTATCTCCAAATGCACAATTTGTATAGCTTCTCACATATGTGGATGCAGAGTGCTGTGAGGAGGCTGACCCCATGATCCACATTTATCTTATGTCCATATAAGTCAGCAAAGAAGCCCTTTGAGTAACCAGAGCAAGTTATTTTTCCATACAGTTCTTGGTTAGCCCAGACCTGAGTAGCTTACCAAAATGTTATATGGAGGAAATACCTGAAGACTTAAATCTGTACAGACTAGTCCTGAACAACAGGAGGTCATTTAAATCTTTCATGCATTAAGACTTATTAGTCTAATACTGTCCATCTCAGCAAAGGTTACCAAGTGCTACTCTTCCCCATCCATGGCCAATGGCAGAGCAGTTGGTACATACTTGGGCTTCAACAAATGTGACTCATTCATCCCTTCCTAAAGGTTACCTTTTCCCCAGCTGATCTGCCGTTCTTACTTTCCTGTGTAGTCAAGAAAGGACCTCTTTGCCCTGACTTCTCTCTTCCCATCAGAAAGAAGCAGAATGGAGGACTGAGCTGGCCTCACAGAAGTCCTGAGCCTTTAAAGCAAACCTTGTAATGTGAACAGAGTCCTGAGTAGTGCTTGAGTCAATAACCAACTAAAAGCTTCCAGAGTAGACAGACCTATCTGATTTGTCTGGGAAGATGATATTGTGAGTGTTCTTCCTCTGCAACTAAAGTTTCAGTGCAGGATATAGTCCCTCTCGGGGGGACTTGTTCCCTGCACATGTCTTGGTTTCAGAGAGACATCAAGTTCAATGGACCTGTGTTGGTAGTCTACTGTTACATGAACCCTAACGTGTATAAACTGAAAGCACCGTGGTCATGTTGAGATTTGCCTCCCAGACTTCAGTCCTTTTTAACCTCTACTTTAACCCTTTTTAACCATATTTCTTTCCTACCTGTGTTGTCCCTGGTCTGTCTGCATAACATGGAGCTCCCAGGAAACAATGGAGCATTGGAAGTCCATCCAGGCTGCCCTCCCTGGACCACTCCATCACTGTGGCTAGTTGTAGGTCACGGGCTTGAGAGGTTTGAAGTGAACAAAATTCATCTCTTAGAGAAGACATCTGATGGGTGATTCATCCAAATCCCTTTCACTTCTGGCAAATTCAGACCCTGTTAAACCTGACTTGATTCCTGTCTTTCCATCCCATCGCTTTTATGTGGTTTATTAGCACTTCAGTGAGAACAAGTACTTCCTCCAGTCCTGCAAAGAAACCAGGGCTCATGGGAATAACACATTTCTGGTAAGTATAATAGCTTTGAAAATGAAGCCAGGCACAGAAGCTCACTGGCTTCTGCACAGGGAAAAATTCTAGAACTCAGAAGTCTAAAGAAGCTAAGAAAAATTAATCATTGACCATTAATGCATTAACATGTGCTTAGCGGCAGAGTGCCTGCTGTTCTAACCAAAAGCACTGGATAAGCAGGGGTCTGCAGGAGCAGAGGCTTCAGGTAGTACACAGTGCCTCACACACACTGTGGTGTACACAGAGAGCCTGCAGGACAAGTCTGCGTGACAGGATTTCCATGACCCTCTAGCCACAATGAGCAGAACAGATACTATAAATACACTGATGCAAACTTCAGACATTTCTCAGCTGTTCACCTTCTAGCTGGTCTCCTGGGAATCACAAGCTCCTCTCAGGAGCTTCCCGGGTGAAATCTGAAATTGACCCCCTCTCTCTGCAGAGAGGCAGGGAGAGACTGAAGATGGAGGCCACTCCAAGTTGGTAGGTGGCTTTTTCATAAGCAAAGGGAACCTCCACATGAAGCAGGTCTTGGTGGCAGCAAGGGAGTGGATCCACAGACTGGACCACCAGATCCTAAGAGTTGATAAGGTGAACCCAGCTAAGGTCTCTTTAAGGTGCGTCCCGGGAGTGGGAAAAGGTAAACAGAACCCTCATTCCTCATTCCAAGGACAGGGAGGGGCTGAGGAGCCTCCGAGTGCTCAGGTCCGGCTCACAGGTCAATCAGTATCCTGTCTTTTCTAGGATACTACCAAAGGGCCTTCCTGGGACCCCTCCTCTCATTTCTTGTCTCCTACTTGAATGTCCTCACAGTTGAGAAGCAGGGAAAAGTGTCCCAGGGAAGAGGGGACCCCATCAGAGAAGGGAGACAAGATACAAAGGCATGAATCTTCTAGAACCTCATTATCACACGAGTGTTCCACAAGATCTGGCAAAGTGAGGCATTCCCACAACTTAGAATGGAAGAATCACCAACTGTTTCTATGTAACCAGGAGGCATTGGACAGAAAAGGGTTTCCCGCCCCCACTAGAAATGATCCAAAGCTTCCAGGACCACAGACCACATTCTCCAACTTGAATCTTATCTGGCCTCAAGTCTCCCACCTGTGTGGCTAGGGGGTGTACAACTACAGATGGACCCTACTCTCTAAGCCTTAGGATTAGTACTGGTGTCTTTAGGAGCAGAATCTGCCTCCTGTGCCTAATTAGAGCCAGAGGAGGCCGCCTGTGATTCCCAGGAGACCAGCTAGAAGGTGAACAGCTGAGAAATGTCTGAAGTTTGCATCAGCCCCTCAGGCTGGCTCTTGCTTCAGTAGTTTGTAAAGATGCCCCCATCAGACCTCCTTGCAGGGTGGTTACATATCCCAGTTCAAAAAGGAACACACAAGAGTCAGAATATACAAGATGACAGATGTATCTGGGTATCCTCAATAGACTTTTTTCTAAAGGAAGCTCAGGGAAGTAACACTAGTTTTGGGTCATGGAGTTGCTCCACAGGAAGCACCTCTAGTACAGAGAACACCTCTCCAACAGCCACCTTTGCCTTAGGGATGCACTGGGCAGTGGTGGAATGGTCACTTTGGTTCCAGGAAATCACATTTGACAGGGTCCCATGTTCTGAGGACAAAGCTACTCTGGAAGTCCGTGATTCTGGGAGGGATACTTGGGCAACAGTTGTCTGCCTTGAGTAAGACTGATTCCTGTCGCATCTGAGAAGCTGGGAACAGTTTGCAGCCCAAAAGTATCTAGTCAGTAAAGGGGAAAAGATCAGCATCCAGGCCCAGCAGGCAACAGGGAGACACAAATGTGACCAAGCCATGGGTATGGGTGATGGTTTCCCAGGGCAACATCTAGGAAGATGCTCTAAGCCATAGTCCCGAGCCCCAACTCCCAGACTTCAGCTGATGCCAGCCTAAAATTCTAATAACTCATCTCTTTAACCAAGATCCTCATTCTTGAACATCATCGCCCAAGATTTCCCCATTCTCTAGCTACACTGTAGTAGGAATTTAAAGATACAATGCTGACTCTGCATCAAGCATGAGGATTTTATTTTAGGGACACCCATCATTGGCTGGACTCAGAGACCCAAGAGCAAAGAGGTCCTTCATGGTCAGGCAGTACCATCTTTGATTGGTGAGGGGACATCTCTCCCATCCTTCATTTTGTATGGAGAGTTGGGTTTTCTACATCTCTTTACCTCTGCTGAGAAATAACAGGTCAGTGCTAGAAGGGAAATTTGCCCCTTCATCAACAGAAAGCCACGTTGTGGTGGATTGTCATACCTGACTTTGTTTTATCTATGCCATCCCCTTAGCTGATTGCTAGTTGCCACCTTGTGTCTGTCATCTCTGCCTTTCCACTGAACAAGGGTAGTGTAGGAAAGCATCCCTTCATTCTTCTCTAGGGCCCCTCAGCAAGGACTCTGCTCCCACAGGGCCCCCAGACCTGTCCCTTGGGAAGCCCAGTTTTATAAAGCATTTCCCTTCACCAAACCCATTTCCTGACAAACCAGAGGCTTCTGAAGGCCCCCAAACTCCTTCTGTGGGTGAGAAAATGGAAGGGAATGGTCTCTGGTGCCTGACTCGGGAAGGCCAGCTCCTACAGTGCAGAACTCTTCACATCTACACTGCCTCCAGGAGGTATTGTGACAGTTGTCTTTGTGTATAGGTTTCCCTTAATTCTGAATTAAAACAGATAGGAAGTCCATTTTAATCTCTGTGTACACATCTATTTTTGTGACTATTCATAGCATTTGCCACCCCCGTGTCTACAGGAATGGCAAACCAATTTCTATAATAAAGTTGGCCAGTACCCTCACTAGAGCAAGGTTATTACCAAAATTTAGAGTCCTGAACCCATACTCTACACACCATGGTGCTCTGGTGGGTTATTTACTATTAAGTCCAATTAACAAGGCTGAGAGATGGGCCAGAATCATAGACCAAGGCATTTTACTAAACAACACTCCAAGTGGTCAGACAGGGTCTGTGCTGGGATTTTTTTATTAGTCTTCTGAACCAAGTTTTTCTGGTTGAAAATAATATTCTTTATTCATCTAAAGCCTCTCCAACCCCTGCTCTCCTTGTTGCCCACCTTAGTTAGGCCTACTGAAGCTACAGTCAAGAACATTAGGTGAGAGAATGCCCTATTCTTATTGACAAGAGAAATTAAATACAAGCTTATAAAGGGACATTCCCTATTCTTCAGGGCCACCTACATGAGCAGCAACCAGGCACAGGATCCTGGATTCATAGTCCAGGGAGGTTAATCCATGGACTACAGGATGTACACAGCCCTAGATGTAACCTCAAGTCTCCCATGGTTAGGAAACTGGCTAGTGTCTCTAGAAAGAAACCCAAACCTAGAGCTCCCAATTCTAAGAAGAACACACCCAACAACAGAGGTCTCTTCTCACTAGTGACACTGAAGTAAGACTTTATTTCAATGTTCAATAGAATCCATAGGATCACTAAGGAATTTCACTTTCTAAAACTTGAAGTGGTCTTGATTTC
Organism: Mustela putorius furo; assembly: GCF_011764305.1. Lineage (NCBI taxonomy): Eukaryota > Metazoa > Chordata > Mammalia > Carnivora > Mustelidae > Mustela > Mustela putorius. Next base: position 37,451,271 of record NW_025421322.1, on the reverse strand, counting down.
TTCATTTAACTCCACTCTTGGGGGGATTTCAGAGCTGATCACAGGACAAGGACCAGCTATGTGGAACTCTAAACATTTTTGAGAATTTCATATGAAAAAGGGAAACCGAATACCCCCTCACCTAGTCCTGATTAAAAAATGTAGACAAGATCATGAACTAGGCACCATAGGTCAAGAATCCATGGGGATGCTTAATCATGCAATTGTCTCCAAAACAAGACTTGCTTAGGACCATGCCCAGGCTGAATGGATGACTGGATTAAGTTGTGGGATAAAAGCAAATCATCATCTTGTCTGATGAAGCTGGAGCCATGGAGCCCACTCAGATGTTGCCTGAGGCAGACTTCCACCTCTTCCCATTGGCTGGACACAGTGGGGAGAAACCTTGCACTGTTCAGGATTTGATTCAGGGATTACCTACAAGGTCCCAGTGCTGGTGGGAAGTGGGTAGCAATCCTAAGATTCTCATGGGAAAGAGATTGGGACACAGGACAGGCAAGGAGGCACATGGGTTACACAAGGGTTTTCAGGAGCAAGATGGAAGGAACAAGTATGTTGCAGGGTTACTCAGATTCCACATTAGCTCTAGAGCTCTATGCTAGAAGAGGCCTTGTTATGTCTACAAAATTCAGATCTTTCCATCTGACCAATCCTGTTGCTCCCCCTCCCTTCCCTTCACTGCTGTTTATGCCTCATGTCCCAAACTTTGTCTGGGTATCTGCTTTTTCCTGAGAATCTATACTTACTAAGATTTAGTAATCCATTAAGTAGCTTTAGTGAGACTAGCCTTGTGTAAGTGTCAGCCTTACAAATGGAATTCTTGTTGCACTGTCTGCTGTGAGGACCTACAAGAGATGGCAGACATGATTATTGATCCACTGTTCAAAGGTTTTGATAAGATCTAAATGGCCTTTTCCCCTCTTCTTTGACTTCAGAACAAACTCCCGGTGATCTTGGAAAGGGGCACAGATATCCCAACTTCAACTTTAAGAGCTTATATGGGCCTGAAAGAAAAGTTGGCCTGACCACGAGAAAAGCTCACCCATTGCTGGTTGGTCCCATGGCCACAATCCCATGTTGGATATAAGTTCTTAGGCAGTCTTTCCTCCTGGTTCCTATCAATCTTGGCACCCTCAAACTTATGCTAGAGCCATGTAAGTTCTGGCTTCTATTCAACATTTTGCTATCCCCCATATCTCATCCTTATCTAGACATGACCCTGTGATTTGAGTTTTCAGCTATCCTCACCAACATCCACCATTATCCATCCTTGTAACATGGTTATGCTTTTAAGACCTAGAACATCCTCTCAAACTTGGGTTTTGAGAATAGACCTGTGAACTTGAGATATTGGGACCAAAGCAGACCACAATTATCCACAATCCTGCAATTACCAATCCCCAGATGATTCTAGAAGACCTTTTGATTTGAAATTCAAGGAGACTGTTATAGACCAACATAAAGCTGGAGCTCCTTTACATCAGCTGGCATCTAAATAGGATCTTTTAAAGGGAAAGAGATTTGGATGATAACATCGAGACATACTCTCAGGGGCTCTGAACTAGTCACTCAAAAAAGTGCTCAGGTTCTCCAAAGTGGCTGCACCAACTTGCATTCCCATCAACAGTGTAAGAGGGTTCCCCTTTCTCCACATCCTCTCCAACACCTGTTTCCTGTCTTTGTAGAACAGTGTGGAGATTCCTTAAGAAATTAAAAATAGAGCTTCCCTATGACACTACAATTGCCCTACTGGGTATTTACCCCAAAGATACAGTTGGAGTGAAAAGGGCCATCTGTACCCCAACATTTATAGCAGCAATGGCCATGGTCGCCAAACTTTGGAAAGAACCAAGATGCCCTTCAACGGACGAATGGATAAAGAAGATGTGGTCCATATACACTATGGAGTATTATGCCTCCATCAGAAAGGACGAATACCCAACTTTTGTAGCAACATGGATGGGACTGGAAGAGATTATGCTGAGTGAAATAAGCAGAGAGAGTCAATTATCATATGGTTTCACTTATTTGTGGAGTATCACAAATAACATGGAGGACATGGGGAGATGGAGAGAAGGGAGTTGAGGGAAATTGGAAAGGGAGGTGAACCATGAGAGACTATAGACTCAAAAACAATCTGAGGGTTTTGAAGGGGCGGGGGATGGGAGGTCAGGGGAGCCAGGTGGTGGGTATTAAGGAGGGCACATATTACATGGAGCACTGGGTGTGGTGCATAAACAATGAATACTTTATGCTGAAAAGAAATTAAAAAACCTAAAAAAAGTGCTCAGGTTCATATAAAATAAACAAGTTCCTTGAGTCTGTGTTTTACCTTGTTCCGAGTTGTCTGGGAAATGTAACTGCAAACTGAGTTTGTTCCTAGACATGCTGGGACAGTTATCATCCCTCCTACGTGTTTCTTTTTTTTTTTTAAAGCTCTTCAATTCTCTTCAAATTACCTCTTGGGCAGTGACCAGATCTGTACCAGGTAGACATCTTAAAATCCTTCCATCCCGCCCTTTGAGTCTACTATTAATGCATCTTGAATGGCAATGCACATCGTTGATCTCCTGAAAGTTCTGTAACTTTAAAGCATCATTACCAAAATATAGATTCAAGATTTTAAAGCTAGAGTGAACAAGGTATGCCTAAAGCTAAATTTGGATTGGTAAACTTTTTTGAAGACTCAGGAGGTGGTTGGTTGCCACACATGTTCAAGTGATTTAATAGTTTTTTGTTGGTACCAGAAATTCTTGCATGATTTACCTGGAGAATTTTTGGTCCCTTAGGATTCACACCTGGAGAGAAAAGAGTGACGTATTGCATGGAGCACTGGGTGTGGTACATAAACAATAAACTTTGGAACACTGAAAATAAAATAGCATTTAACAAAAAAGAGTGACTATTAGAGGTCTTCTTTGTACCATAATTATAGATGCTATCCAGCCACAAGCTACATTCCTACTTCATTACCCTATTTCCAGCTTCTCCTTGTTCTAAGGAAAAAAGAATGGCTTAAGATTGTAAAACTCAACAGAAAAGAATTCAAGCTGACCTGGAAAGTCTTGACCTTGTAAAACGCTTATTTCCAGTCTTGCTCTGGCATGAAACCCAGTGGACCTCTTTATCTTAAAGGTGAGTTGAGGTTAAAAAAAAAAAAATCTTGAACCCCCTGTAGACTTTGAGTTCCCATGGCCCAAAGGCAAGTATCTATGTTTCACCCAGGACCCAGTCAATCTTTAGTTTCTCCTATTTTTAGGATTTCTGATTCCTAGGTCTCCTATTCAAGTTCTGGCCTACTACTTCTTATTTCCAACAAATTTTTGCAAAGTTTCTCAGACCTACGATTTTTCACTTGACTTTATAAACTACGGTGCTATTATCTCCCTCTGTGATCCAAAGTAGATTCCCCTTGGGTATGTGAAAACCTTGTTTATTCAGTGCCTGAAGATGTATTCCCACCTCATTTAAAGTCCAAGGGAATGAATAAACTGAACATGTCCACTTTGGGTGATGTGTGTCTTCTTCAGGAGGAATCTTAGCAGTTTTATTTTAATGGCCAGAGCAGCCAAGATTAGCAACTCCTGCCATTGTCGCACCAACTAGGGATATAGGATCAGGAAGGCATTATCCCTTTAAAATTGTGGTGCCCAGTTATGACTGTAAATTTTAAAATGTGACACCAGTTTGGGATTCCTTTCAGATACTTATTCTTGACAGGTTCTCAGGTTATCACTAACATCCTCCAAGATTTTAGAATAAGCAGCAGTCCATGTCATTGGCAGCACGATTCTGTGTAGTAGGAAGATAATCCATTCATAGGACATTCTATAAAATCTCCATTTTTCCATTTCCAGAGTCTCAGGAGACTCTAGAATTATAGTTCCCAGGTTTCCCACTATATACTGAAAACCTTAGCCAATAGGCTGAACAGTTTCAGTTCAGAATAAAAAAATCTCATAATGCACATTCTTAAAGTATGTGATTCAAGATTATCCCTAAGGTTGTTTAGTCCCCCCTCTCCCCATTATCCATGAGACCATCTTGAAGTGGCTACAATTAGAAGCATAAGGACAGCTCCTTCATACTGATGGTGTGTCCATGAAACATGCCTGCCAAGAACATCAGGAACATTGAAATGAAAGTCAGCCATCAGTCTGTTTTTCACTTACTCACCTGGATTACCAAACTGACATCCTACTTTAGCTTTCAAGACTTCTTATAGGTGGTTTTAATCACCTTTGTGGATCATGGGCGATCCAGTTTCTCCTGAAACATCAGAAATTTCTTCCTTATATGGAAGTAGAAGAAACTAACCCTGGGGTTCCTGACATGTCAGGCTCTGTAAGAACCACTAGTTCAAAGTATCCAAAAGATACTTCTAAAGCCAACCCTCCAAGTTCAGTCTCTTCACAGGCACCCTCCTAAGACATTGTGTATGTAGTTGTCCTCTAAACTAGACCCACTTAAATAGTTTCTGTCCGCCACAAGATCAGGGACCCATCCCTCATCTGAGAAACTGTGGCCGTACTTTTATCACAGGCAGAGTTCAATTCCTCTCTCCCTACATGGTCTGTGGGAAACCTATGGACCACCAAATAGACCTGCAGTTCTTTTACTTTCCTACCTTTCCCTGAACTCTTAGGGGGACAGGCACGTGTCCCTCTGAGCTCCACTCTCCCTGTAGGTGTTCTGCCCCATTGGGCTGTCAGTCTTGAAGTTTCATGGCTTCAACTGTTTAGCCGCACTTGGACTTGCACCTGATCCTGTGGCCATCACAGATTGTTGAGGCATTATTCCCTCCCAGGGTGTGTGTGTGTGTGTGTGTGTGTGTGTGTGTGTGTGTGTAGGTGTAGTCTAAATTCTTGGGTTCTGCAAGTGTCCAGCAGCTTTCATGCCTTATGGCACTGCCATTGTCGTAAAGGCAGGTTATACAATATTGCTAACCAGGATCCAAGATCTTCTTGTCATCTTACAAATTAATTCAGAAGATAGAAGAATAGGTACCCTCAAAAGATAAAATAGAGGAGGTAGTAAAAGTAGTCAAGAGAAAATGGAAGATACAGAAGCCGCATAGGAAAAATACATGATGCAGTAGAAGAGGTCCAACATGCATGCATTGTAGGTTAGGAAACTAGAAGAGGCAATTTTAATAGCAGCAAGTTTTTGAAAGAGCTAATACTTATTAACTTCTGCCTTCTGTAAGAACTACTTTGCTTTACATGAATGCTACAAATAAGCCTCTCAGTGTGGTCCACATTCACAGATTAATCAACCCCTATCGGGTACTTAAAGTATACTTGGGTAATTATCAGAATCCAGGGTTTGATTCATGTCATGGGAGTTTGACTCCCTCTAAGTTGTTGTGATATAGCTAGGGAAGTTCTGGGTCTCCATATTTATTGTTCTGGCACCAGCTAAACACAAGCTACACAGCTGGAGAATGCCATCATGGTCCATTGTTCAGCATCTACTCCTTTGGGTAGAACTTCTGGGCAGCCAAGCATCTTGGCATTAAGTTTGGGCAAAGTTACCTGAAGATATTTGAATTGTTCCCAACTCAGGAGTACAGGAAGTAGCCATTACTTTTCAACACAGGGATGACAAAGGACACAGATATTCATCACCCCAGATCTAGTCCTTAATCAGAGAACATTGAGACTTGTGAGATGGAAAGTGGTCAGTTTCAGTTCTAGGTACATGATACCCAGGAATGTTCCTAAAGGAATATTGTGGTACTGATGGGGAAAAACTAGTTGGAATTTCAGGAAGAATTCTTAGAATTTGAAATTTCAAGAGAGTAGGAGAGGGGCTTCCATAAGGTGTATCTCCTTTCAAAATGACACATCCCTTTTCCCTTCACCACACTCACCAGAAACTTGAAGCTTATCCTAACCCAACTATAACCCAATAGAGTATGCCACCTAAGTTTTTCCAGGACATTACAGTCATAGCTATCTAGTAACCAACCCCCATCCCCCACAGTCTTGTCCATCTAGCTCTCATGCCCCTCCATGCCTGTTTCTAATACAACATGTATGGTTATTAAAGGGGTGTGAGAAATGTTGAACCCCAACTTCAACTCCCAGTTACTGGTTTTCAATGTAGATGTGAACCTTCTCTATCTTTTATGTGATCAAATAATTCTGAGAATGAAGACTGTTCCCAGAGTTGAGCTATTTCAGGTCTTTTAAGTAGATTAAAAAGTGAATCAACCTGAGGATATGGGAAGTAGGCGGATCTTCCTATTAATCTGTAATTTGATGGTTTGACTCATCTTTTTAAGTCTGGGAAATGAGACACCACATTTCTTCCAACTGCCATTAACACAAAGATTGGGAACAGTAAGATGTAGCAGGTTTAGAGGACACTCTGAACTACGAGATAGTCCCACTAACTACCTCATTGGGACTTTGAATTCAGACAGCTCATGCTTAAGATAGGTGGCCCAGATAAAAGAAGAGCTCCACTAAAGATGGAGTCAGAGGGAACTAGGAGCAGGCAAGGGACAACTGATGCCATGGCAACGGGTACCATGGAAGGAAAGCACTCTCCATGGAAGTGCCCAGGAGACCAAGGGAAGCAGAGCATGTAAAAAATTATATTGATGCAGCCACAGGTGTTCTGAATTTTGTTGATTTTCATGGGCAAGTCACCCTGAGGACAGATGCCATGTACTAGCAGTCACTGGAAAGTCTGGAATATCGTAGTCAGTCCACTTTTATGTGGAATGGAGGATGGGTACATAAAAAGATAGAGTCTGAATGTCTAAACCCTCTACTTACAGTGGTGGAAAAGCCATATGTGACCATACGTCAAAGCATGGGACATACTGGGATAATTTGTAGGTAAAAATCTGACGAATGGACATTGAGGCTCACCCCCAAATTCATTCCCAAGTATTTCAGAGAATGCCAAATGCTCACTGACAAAAGACACACTCCAGGAACCATGGGGTAAGGGAGAAAGAGATATTGCAGTTACATAAGTGAGGAGGACCAGGAAGGATTTTAGCACTTCAGGGAGCACCCCAGGGATTTGCTTAGAGGGTCACCCATCAGGAAGTATATTTCCAGTTATTCTGTAACCTATAAATTCTTCCCAGAAATTCCAGAGAGAAGACTAACAGTACTAGAAAAGGGAAGAAAATCTCATGTAAGGATACTGGTGACTATAACGGGAATCTTGGGCATAGACCTCCTAGAAAGAGTAGGAGTCCAGGAAAGTCTGAAGTATTTAGGCCGCTCAAATCCAAAAGGCACAGAGTTTAACCTGGAATCAAGAAAAGCTGGATGATAGCCTCCAAGAACAATAGGACTCCACATCAGCCACTGTGGTATCATGATAGAAAAGGTTAACAGGGGAAGCCCCTAATATTGTCAAAGGACTGAAGAAAATTCCTTTAGGTCTTTGGGGAAAAGTTTGGGTAAATTTAGCTGTGGTGACCCCATACTTTGAGGCTTTTGATATTAAGATAGTGAAATTCAGCTCCCAGGGGAGCTACTGGTAAGAAGCCATACCATTGGAAACACCTGGGATCCCCACTCCTCATTCCTCACCAGTGAGCCATTGCTTTGGTTCATTCCCTCAATTCATTACTGTACTGGCACCTCCAATAATGTTGAAGTTAGAAGCTCAGAGCTTTGGGTCTATGGGTTCCAGAGCCTGGGGTCCCATTTATTTCACTAGTCCTCCCGCTACCACATAGCCCAGTACAAGAAATCAAACCACATTCTTGCAGACCCCTTGAACTCAGACTCAGGAAGTAGGAAATGGTGATTTAAAACACATGAACTCATGACTAGCCATTGGAGAGGGTTGTTCTGAGGGCCCCCGTTCTCCTGGCAGGCAGAGAGCTGGTCTGCAAAGATAACTGGAGAACGCAGTTGAATCAGCTCCCTGGCTGAACTCAAGCTCTGTGCATTCTGAAATTACAGGCATACCTTGATTTTGCTTTGCAGATATTTTCCTTTGGGGAAATGAAATTGAAGATTTGTGACAATCTGGCATCGAATGAATGAGTCTATTGGTACCATTTCCCTCCTGGAAGAGCAATTGCTTACTCTAGGTTGGTCTCATTTTGGTAATGCTCACATTTCAAACTTTCATTATTTGTTGTGGGATCTGTGTTGTTACAATTGTAATGGTTTTGGGCACCATGAATCACACTCATGTTAGACAACCAACTTAATGTGTGTTTTAACTGTCCCACTGACTGGCCATCCCCCTCCATCTGCCATCTAGGACTTTCACAGCTAGAGAGAAGTCAATCCTGAAGCTTGGAAGCCAGGCAAACAGGCCAACTCTCTTGCTGGGGGCTCATGCAACTGGTGAGTTTAAGTTGAAGTCAATGCTCATTTACCATTCCAGAAATCCTAGGGCCCTTAGGAATTAAGCTAAATCTACTTTCCCTGTGCTCTATCAGTGGAATAAAGCCTGAGTGACAGCATATCTGTTTATGACATGGTTTACTAAAGATTTAAAACCTACTGAGACCTACTGCTTGGGAGAAAAGATTCCTTTTGAAATATTACTTCTCACTGACAAGGCACCTGGTCACCGAAAAGCTCTGATGGAGACTTATAGCATGATATTTTTCCATGCCAGCTAATATCCATCCACCCTGTAGCCCATGGATCAAGGGGTAATGGACTTAAGCCTTGTTGAAGAGATATGGCTTTATGAAACCTAGCTGCCATTAGATGGGGAGTCCTCTGATAGACCTAAGCAAATTGAAATCCTTAGAGAAAGGATTTGTTCTTATCTATTCTAGATGTCCTTAGGAACTTCCGTGATTCACAGGAAGAGGCCAAGATAGCAAAAACAGGAATTTGGAAGGGATTCCTGCCCTCATGGGGGACTTTGAGGCTTGCAGGATGTCCGTCAAGGAAGTCCCCGCAAATGTGGAACTAACTGGAGAACTAGCATCAGAAGTGGAGCTTGAAGATGGGATTGAAGTGCTGCATCTCATGATAGAACTAGTGGATGAGGAATTACTTCTTACAGAGGAACCAAGAACGTGGTTTTTGAGATGGAATCTGTTCCTGGTAAAGAAGTTGTGAAGACTGTTGAAATGACAAAGGATTTAGAATATTCCATAAACTTAGTTGATAAAGAAGCTGCAAGGGTTTGAGAAGATTGACCCAATCCAGAAGGAACTTCTACTGTGGGTAGAAGGCTACCAAAGAGCATTGCGTATTAGAGAAACCATTAAAAGGAAGAATCTATGTGGCAAGCTTCACAGTCATCATAACTTGCCAGATGCCCCAGCCTTCAGCAACCACCAAGACAAGACCCTCCACCAGCAAAAATATGGGCTCACTAAATGCTCAATGTTTAGCAATTTTCAGTACGTGTTTAGACCCACTATCACACACTTGGACTGCATATGGTATAGACATCACTTCTATGCATGGGGAAGCCAAGGATTATGGTGATACTTGCCTTATTGTGGTGGTCTGGAGTGAAACCTGAAGTGTCAAGAGGTATGCCTATACCTCCTGGCCTGTCCTTGTCTCAGGGACCCAGACGCAGCAAGTTTGCAGTTGAGATCACTCAGGTAACTAGAGAGACCTTCAAGTATGGCATAGGAAAGTCCTTCCAGAGGAACTTAGAGTACTTGCATGAATGCTTAAAAATGAAATATTTAGCATTAGCCTTCCCATCTAACTACCTTGTCCTCTGCATCAAGGACAATGCTGGAGGGGAAAACAGAAGGATAGTCTGTTCTGTTATGAATAGGAGAGTTATGGCCCCATCAAAATATAACTATAGATTCCTCACTGGCTGCTGCTTTGTGCTTTGTTTTCCTGGTGCTGCTCATTTTTCTGAGGGCATATGCTATGGTGTGATAATATTCATGGAAACAGAACATTTCCCTACAGTGCTAGTTGGACCCAACTAGAAGGACCTGGACTGGTGTGTCACCCACCAGCTTGTGGTGGGAGATTTTGGAGGGAGGGGCTGACAAAAACTTTGACAGGACTGGATTGCATACAAAGATGAACAAGAGGGCCCAGATGTGAGAGAAGTGCCCAGAGGACAAAGCTGCTATAATGGGAAAGTAAATCAGGTTTTCATCCTCCCCGCACACATCCTGTCCCTGTTTATTGTTACTATAGAACCACTCCTCACTGGAGGGTCTAGGACAGAGGGGCCTTACACGATTTATGGCTCTATCCTAAGGGCCTAGGGTAGGGCCTGTGTCAGCAGCTGGGAGGAAACTACACTGCAATGCGTGGAAGCGGTAGATGAGAGTAGATGGGCTTGGAGGGCAGCCTACAGAGGAGCTCCACATTCCCAGCTTGGGCTTGACTTCTTTCAGCAAGAATGGGGTTTATAAGCACAGAACCCACATTCTAGCCGGTGGCACCCCCTGTGAAACACCGGATTTCAGGAAAGCCCAGGTTATAGGAAGGGAATATGGGATGGAGGATACACAGGTCCACAGTGGTGGAGTTTCAAGTAGGATCACCTTGAACTCCTGGTTGGCAGGAATCCATCTTCACAATCTAGTTTTTATTTCTTAGAAGGTCAGCTTTAGCAAGGGATCTTATTTGGTGCTGGCCAGAGTGGAATCAGCCACCTGTGGGGGGCAAGCTCCAAACTCCCCAGGTCAACACGTCCTTAGGGTATGTTGAGCCACATGTGAACGGCAGGGTCAGCTGGCAGTAAGAGCCACTGCAAGACCATACATTCATAAGAAAAGGAGTTCACGGTCCTCAAGACAAACTCCATAACATGAGCCCAAGACAGGGGAGGCTTTCAGGATTTCAGAACTATAATTTTAAGTGTCCAGAAAAGTGCAAGGATCATCCAAAAGGGCACATGCACCCCAATGTTTATGGCAGCAATATCCACAATAGCCAAGCTATGGATAAAGATGTGGTAAATATACACAGTGGGATTTTTATGGTTCAGACTAATACATTTTATGTTCAGTTAGCCAACATAGTACACTTTTCAGTGTTCCAGAATTCATTGTTTATGCACCACACTCAGTGCTCCATGCAATATGTCCCCTCCTTAATACCCACCACCAGACTCACCCAACCCCTCACTCTCCCTCCCCTCCCAAACCTTCCGTTTGCTTCTCAGAGTCTAGTCTCTCATGGTTGGTCTCCCCCCCCACCCCGAAAGAATTAAAAATAGAGCTTCCCTATGACCCTGAAATTGCACTACTGGGTATTTACCCCAAAGATACAGATGTAGTGAAAAGAAAGGCCATCTGTACCCCCATGTTCATAGCACCAATGGCCACGGTCGCCAAACTGTGGAAAGAGCCAAGATGCCCTTCGACGGATGCATGGATAAGGAAGATGTGGTCCATATACACTATGGAGTATTAGGCCTCCATCAGAAAGGACGAATACCCAACTTTTGTAGCAACATGGACGGGACTGGAAGAGATTATGCTGAGCGAAATAAGTCAAGCAGAGAGAGTCAATTATCATATGGTCTCACTTACTTGTGGAGAATAAGGAAGAACATGGAGGACATGGGGAGATGGAGAGAAGGGAGTTGGGGAACCCTCTTACACTGTTGGTGGGAATGCAAGTTGGTGCAGCCATTTTGGGAAACAGTGTGGAGATTCCATCATTTTTTTAATAAATCAATTTATTTTCAGCGTAACAGTATTCATTATTTTTTCACCACACCCAGTGCTCCATGCAATACCCACCACCTGGTACCCCAACTCCCACCCCCCACTTCAAACCCCTCAGATTGTTTGAGTCCATAGTCTCTCATGATTCACCTCCCCTTCCAATTTACCCCAACTCCCTTCTCCTAACACCCCTTGTCCTCCATGATATTTGTTATGCTCCACAAATAAGTGAAACCATATGATAGCTGATTCTCTCTGCTTGCCATCATTTGTTTTTGCTGTAGCATTCGACAATTAGTTGTGTGTAACACCCAGTGCTTATCACCACCTGTGCCTTCTTTAATATCCATCACCTGGTTATCTCATCTCCTCACCCCCTTCCTTCTGTAACCCTCAGTTTATTTCCTGGAGTACAGGGTCTCTTATGGTTTGTCTCCCTCTGATTTCTTCCCATTCAATTTTCCTTCCCTTCCCCAATGGCATACAATGGAATAGTACTCAGCCATCAAAAAGAATGAAGTCTTACCATTTGCAATTATATGGATGGAGGGAGAGGGTATTAAGCTCAACAAATAAGTCTGAGAAACAGTTACAGGATTTCACTCACATGTGGAGTTTAAGAAACAAAATGAGAGCCTAGGGGAAGGGAAGGAACGAAACCATCAGAGGGAGACAAATCTAAGTGGAGACTTAACTTTAGGAAACAAACAGCATTGCTGGAGGGGCAGAGATAGGGTGTAATGGGGTGAGGAGCATGAAGGGGGGCACGTGACGGAATGAGCACTGAGGTTATATGCGGCTGATGCATCACTGAACTACCTCTGAAACTCATACACTGTGTTCATTGAATTTAATTTTATTTTTAAAAGGAAATTGATGGGAAGTTTGTTCCTGGAATTTTCTAGAATTCCAGATTGGCCCAGATGGCAGAATAAAGGCATTGTGTCCTCTAGCTGGGAAACGGAACTGATGAACTGAGGCAGCAGCACAGCAACAACCACTGGACTCTGGACGGGGGACTCGTTCATTGGTGGAAGTGCTAGAAGATTCTGCTCTATGATCCGGTACCCTCCACAAGGGGCACCCTGCCTCCTAGGGTCTGGAGGGCGCACGGGCTGCACTTTTGGCATTCTCGCCCACTCCCCTCCACTTCCTCCCTTGGCCTTTCCTCCTTAGGGCCCCAGGGATTCTGGGAGTTGCCCAGACCATCCTGGGTCACCTGTTTCCCAAGGCCACAGTTCCCCAGGATATCCAACTGTCACAGTAGCTGGTGGGGGGACTGTAGCAGGACTAACCATCTGGACTTCATTCTGCCTTGAGCGCATCTCTTCCCCCTTATCATAGGAATGCTATGGAGTTGCAGACGTTTTGCAATATTCCAAAAGAGGACCGTGTGGCTGTCAGATTAACTAAAGTCAAGAGGAGAGGAGACAGTGCTCACCATTGCAAAGAGCTTCCTGCATATTGAACAGAATATGCATGCTTATTTAGGAGATTAAGGTAAATCCAGGGGGATATAAGTTCACAGGAGGAGTCAATGATCACTAACTGGAAATGTGAGCACTAAGAATTAGTCATTTGGTTTAAATAATTTAATCTCAATCATTAGATTCTATCTAGGCTTATTCAAAAATAATTGCCTGCGTGAATGCCTCAGTGTTCTCTGGTCTTTCTGTGGCTTTGGGCCTCACTGCTGAGTGAGAAAGACTAGGTGAAGCCGAGCTACAGTTTGTTGTCCATTTTCCTATGATATAGATAGGTCCCACTCTCTCCCTATTGGAGCCATGAAGAACGGAGTGTTTAATAAATTCTCATGGGTAAAACCTGACATGATCAGGAGGGTAAAAAATGAAGTGTGATTGTTCTCCTCCTCCCCTGAAGAATTATCCCTCTCAGAGGTTATGGAGAGAACAGTCTGTGTAAGAGGTTCCAAAAACTCCACTCCAAGCCAGTGATGGGGCTACATACCTCCACCACTCTGGCTCAGTGGTTTCAAGACTATTCTACCTACCCTTAGCAAAAAACTTGAAGCAGGTTATGAAATCTTAGCACACAAAATTCAAAGATAGAGTTCGTGGTGTCTTCCTGAACCCGGTCTTCCATGAACCCTCTGATCAGCACCCTCCATTCCCACCGTGGAGAGACAGATGGATTTGGCAGGGCCCCAGGTGTCCCCAGTGGTCTGGGCTCCCTCCCTTGCTATTACAGTTTAGATCTGTTGGCACATGGCAAGCCCACAGTGGAACCATTGAGCCTTGGAGCAGGAAGCATAGTTTTTAATGGAGACACTAAACAAAGGCAGAACCTGCTGCATGAAAGCAGTGGACCAGCACCTTCCTTGGCATCAGCTCAAGACCTGACTGCTCAAGCCCAGGGCAGCTGTAGCCGGCTTCTTTCCCTCGGCTTTTCTCCCCCTTTAAAATGCCCCTGCCTGCACAGAGATGGGGAGAGGTTTTCAGGACTGAAGTCAGCCAGCTTCTTGGTCCTCAGTCTCTTTCCTTGCCGGACACCTTGTCTCTCTTGGCGGTGAGCATGTGGTGAGCAGATCAGACTTGGGTACCACAACAGGATAAGGGGCAATTTATACTGACTCAGGCTGGACCCAGAAGGTGCTGGGGTTTCTGCAGTTCAAGGTCAATCCCGATGGGAGGCAGACCTTCTCCATGCTCGAGCTCCCAAGTTGTTGCCCCAGGACAGCACTGGGTCAAGCCCTAACAGTCCAGGTCTCCTGCCACCCCAGCCTGCATACTCCTGGACCCAAACCTTCCTTCTGTCCCTCAGAAACCACTGTCCCTTGCCCACATGGGGGAAACTAGGTGTCTGGAAGAAGCAGCAACACCCCACACACCAGAGAGGCTGCTGTCCTCGGCCAAAAGGAGTCACCCAGACATAGCACATCCCTACAGCCCTAGAGGGCTAATGAGCATTGCCAAAATCACATGAGGAAGAGCTAGCCAAATCCAAGATTGAAGTAGAATTACACAACAGGAGTGTGCCATAGTCCATGTCCTCTCCTCTGTGAGATGCTTAGCTACGGTCTTGAATTAAGGATCCAAGTTCTCAAAGCCTGCAGCTGCCACGTTAGAGGCCACACTGACTGCTGCCACACTGGTGGCTGAAGTGGAGCTCCTGGTCCTCATTAAGGCTTTGTGAAGGTTGGAGAAACTTCCCGTACCAGCCATTTAATCCTCAACTACAACAGGGGTCCCTTAAAGACTCAATCAGAAGACCGCACCTGACACACATTAGGCACTGGGAAGATAGCTACTATCCACCATGCAGAAGAGGAGAGAGCAGGAAGCATAGCCCAGTCTTCCCATTAAGGAGTCAGTTGCTGTTTTCCTTCTAGGTCTACAATTTGGACAGAGCCCAGCCCCGCATGCTTCCTCGCTGAAGACAGGGGAGGAACACTAGGAACCACCTTCCCTGCTGAGACCTTCCCCTTCAGCTGAGGCTTCCCTGCCTGAACTCCCGGTAACCGATTTCCTACGACTGCCTTGTGGTCTCACCCCATGCCTTTGCTTCCAGGGCAAATCCCAGAAGCATCCAGCTGCTACACTCTGGTGGGTAAGGAGAGAGATCTTTTCTCCCTCATTCTTTCTGGTAAGGAGGCTCAACTTCACCCAGGCTCACTAAGCTGAGAACTTGCTATTTTCAAGGTCTTTTGCTGGAAATAAAGTGGGGGGTTTCAGAAGGGAGGCTTCCTCCGGGGAAAGGTCAAGAGCAGACCCTACAGAGACAGAGCCCCTCAGTGAGAGACTGCCAGGAAACCCCCATGTCTGCCCCTCCATTGGTCAGAGTGAGCTCGGAGAACAAAAGAGACCCCTACTTAGAACAGGCTCAGGGAGAAGACAGCCAGAGAAATATCATTAAGAATAAAAAGCAGGGACTTCGCCCTGTTGAAGAGCAAAATCATACAGGCCCACCAGTCCTCTGTCTCCCTGGAGGCCCTTCCCAAGCCAACCTAGTTCCCGTGGCAGGGCCAAGCACCCCACAGCACCCGCCCTTGCTGAACAACAGAGCCACCGAGGAAGACAACTTCACAGCCACAACCAAAATTAGAAAGGTGGTCTTAGGCTTCTCCTTATGTACCCCTTGCTCCTCCCCCGCAACTAAAAGCAACAGTACCCACCTGGGCCTGGGGCACTTGCCCTGACCTCTCTTTGCTAGGATGGCAGTTGGGGCCTTTTAAATGCTCAGAGCATGCTGCTGCAAGCACCTTGGTCTGCGTGGAGTGAGCTGTCAGGGAACAGGTCTTAATAATTGAGCAGGTTATTCATTTGGGAAATCTGTGGCTCTTTCATAGGGCCCATCAACAGAAAAACCATGAGAGACTCTGGACTCTTGGAAACAAACTGAGTGTTCCAGAGGGTCGGGGGTGGGGGAATGGGGGAGCCAGGTGATAGGTATTAAAAAAGGCACGTGTTGAGGTGAGCACTGGGCATTATGTGCAACTAATGAATCGTTGAAGGCTACATCAGAAAC
This sequence comes from Mustela putorius furo, assembly GCF_011764305.1. Taxonomy (NCBI): domain Eukaryota; kingdom Metazoa; phylum Chordata; class Mammalia; order Carnivora; family Mustelidae; genus Mustela; species Mustela putorius. The sequence goes on along the minus strand of NW_025421322.1, from coordinate 37,435,181 downwards.
TAACAATGTACTATATGCTCCTAATTGAACATAATTAAAAAGTAAAAATAAGTAAATAAATACTCAAAAAAAAAAGAGTATTGGTCAGGGGCTAAATAGACAAAGAGTATCACCCAGATTCCAAGGGAAAATACGTAATTTGTGAAGTGGTATATGAACTCGATCTCACTAAGTTAATAGCATTTGATGGTGTTATATGGTCACACTTTACATTCATTAAATTCTCATGAGATTTCCTAAAATGTCTATTACCCTTAGGGAATTATCTTTTTATTTTTTAAGATTTTATTTATTTGTTTGACAGGCAAAGATCACAAGTAGTCAGAGAAGCAGGCAGAGAGAGAGGAGGAAGCAGGCTCCCCGCTGAGCAGAGACCTGGATGTGGGACTCCATCCCAGAACCCTGGGCTCATGACCTGCGTGGAAGGCAAAGGCTAAAATTTAACCCACTGAGCCAGTCAGGCACCCCAGAGAATTACCTTTAAAATGAGGAGAAGGGAGCTGGGGGAAATTGGAAGGGGGGGTGAACCATGGGAGACTATGGACTCTGAAAAACAATCTGAGGGGTTTGAAGGGGCGGGGGGTGGGAGGTTGGGGGAACCAGGTGGTGGGTATTAGAGAGGGCACGGATTGCATGGAGCACTGGGTGCGGTGCAAAAACAAGGAATACTGTTATGCTGAAAATAAAAAATAAAATAAAATAAAAAATTTAATAAAAAATATGCTGTAACCCTTCAAAAATATTAATGAAGGCTGACACCCTTCAATTCCTGTTGTGTTTATCTTGTTAGTAAAATATATGTATACTCATGAAATTTAAATTCAGGAATTTCCTATAAGAAGACAAAGAGCAGACCCTTTTTTGTGTTCTTCAATATCCTTTATTTTAAATGTTATGTTTGTCACCATACAGTACTTCATTAGTTTTTGATGTAGTGTTCCATGATTTATTGTTTGATGTAACGTTCAGTGCTCATTGCAACAGGTGCTGTCTTTAATACCCATCACCAGGCTCACCCATCCCCCACCCCCCTTCCCTCTGAAACTCTCAGTTTGTTTCCTGGAGTCAGACTCTTTTTTTTTTTTTTTAAAGAAAAGGGTGGGATTTAATCTTTATTTACAGGACACTGCAAGAGAGGAGAGTCCACATAGAAATAAGAAACCCACTGGGAGGAGGAGCTTCATACAGTCTGGAACTGGTCAAGTAGAGTTTTGTTATAAAAAGTGCTACAGTAACAAAACACACTTAAAAAGAGTTCTTAGTAGAGAAACAGGAAGACAAACTTCTGCCAAACAAAGCACACCACAAACAACTTTCTGCGTCGGCTGTACAAGCTTAAAAGTTAAAGGTCCCAGCAGTGCCATCCTGAATCTGGAACGTATAGCCTTCAGAGGTAGTTTCCGGCACAACATTCTGATCTTCCTCTTCCTCTACAGAGAAATACTTCTGATCTTCCTCTTCCTCTACAGAGAAGTATTTCTCTGTAGAGGAAGAGGAAGATCAGAATGTTGTGCCGGAGTCAGACTCTTAAGGACAGAGAACAAACTGGTCCTTGTCCGAGGGGACATGGGTGGGGGATGGGTGGAACAGGGGAGGGGATGAAGATGAGCACCGAGAAATGTACAGAACTGTTGAATCGTTACATTGTACCCCTGAAACTAATATAACACTGTATGTTAAGTATACTGGAATTTAAAAACTAAAACTGAGGGGAAAAAAGGAATTTTCCCAGGGAAATAAGATAGTTTGTGGCTGTATAAAATAGTTTAACATGAATTTGATTTTTAATTTAATTTTAGTAAGGTGCTGATATTAATCTACTTTTCTGTCTTTTGCCATTCCATATTATTATGGGACAGTTTACATTGAAAACTGTTTATCTATCCTCATATAATTTCATTTATTCAGAGGATTCACTAAAGAAGGTCATATGGTCACTAGTTCCACCCAAATCCTGGCCAACTACCCGAGAGTCTGTCCTTCCACCTGGGTAACAAGGCCATGCTCCCGCTGGTAACCCAGAACTTCCCACTCTCTAATGCGATCCATATGTTTGTCCTGTGGAGGGGAGGGGAGTGGTCATGCCTCTTTGGCCACCCCAGTTCTGGAAGTTTTTTCCCCTAAAATACAGTAGCCTGCTTCACCTGGATAGCACATCCTACATGATCTGTCCTCAGAGTAGCTGTCTCGGCACGAGGGAGGTTTTATCAGCTCAGAGACTTGGAGGATAACTCCGGGCTAGATTATACAGCTGCTGAGAGAGGGATCTGCAATACCTTTCTAGTGCTCCGCGGTGGCCCTGGCATCACCCTATGACAGGCCAAACACATGTTCAAGAGTATCAGAGTAAAGGCAAGAAGTCCCTCTCAAACCACAAGAAGAGCTGCTCCCTACTCTGGAAAGCCATCACTGATCAGAGGGGATGATATGCTAACCTCTGTCCACACCCAGTAAGGAAGTCCTGAAGTTACAAGGGCCTATCCTCACAGTTTATCCTGAATCTGGGTCAGAACAGGATGTGGGTGTAAAGACGAATCCACTGCTACCTCTGGAGGTTTAGGGGTGGACCAAGTATATCTATGGAGCACATTTGACATCAGAATGACTATACAAGCTTACATTCCCACTGCATAGAGTGGTATGCACACAATTAATGTTCTCATTTGAGAAAAAAATCCATGAAATATTAGCCTAAACATAGAACAGAAACACAAGACCCATTTTTTTTTTTAAGATTTTTATTTATTTAACAGACAGATCACAAGTAGGCAGAGAGGCAGGCAGAGAGAGAGGAGGAGGAGGAGGCAGGCTCCCTGCCGAGCAGAGAGCCCGAAGTGAGGCTCGATCCAGGGACTCTGGGATCATGACCTGAGCCGAAGGCAGAGGCTTTAACCACTGAGCCACCCAGGCACCCCCACAAGACCCATTTTTGATCACACCAGGTCCATGGGTCCAAACTCCATGCATGGTAGAGCTCACCTTGGAAATCATGAGCCTAAAGCAATGTCCCTGGATGTCTTCATTCTGGAAGCTCTAGGGAGAATTCCACACTGGACCTTTCCTCTGAGCCACACTTCCAGTGACTGCCCTGTGGACTCTCCTGGCCTTTCCTGGACTGTGGTGAGACTGTGCCTACAGGCATTGAAGAGACACCTGAGCTCCTTGGTGGTAGTCAGAACATCTGAGGGAGCAAGAGCTGAAAGTGATGTATGATTTTGCAAGACGACTTGAATGATTCAAAGCTACTTCTTTGTGAATTACCATCTTCCATTCTCCTGGTTCTTCGGATGTATTGTATTTGTCCCAACTCAGCAATGTACTCTTAGAAAGATGGACAATTACAGAGAACGTCTTTGAGGGTTGTGCGTACGTATGGATGGAGGGGGGCACAGAACACAGCTGAGACGCCAACAATATCACAAATCTTACTATTTCTTGCTCATTTAGGCTCGTCTGCCAAGTGTCCCCAGAATGTAAAAATGAATCATCTGGGGCCACCTGGGTGGCTCAGTTTTTTAAGCATCTGAGTCTTGATTTTGGCTCAGGTCATAATCTCAGGGTCGTGAGATCGAGCCCTGTGTCAGGCTCCAGGCTCCATGAACAGTCTGCTTGAGATTCTCTCTCCCCCTCTGCCCACCCCCCACCTGCACTCTCTCTCTCTGTCTCTAAAACAAACAAATAAACAAATATCTTTATTGTATGATTATATAATTAAAGTGAATATACTAGCTGAATACAAAAATCTCTAAAAGTGCGGCACCTGGGTGGCTCAATGGGTTAAGCCTCTGCCTTTGGCTTAGGTCATGATCTCAGGGTCCTGGGATCAAGTCCCGCATCGGGCTCTCTGCTCAGCGGGGAGCCTGCTTCCCTCTCCCCCTTTGCCTGCCTCTCTGCCCACTTGTGATCTCTCTCTGTCAAATAAAAAGTAAAATCTTTAAAAAAAAATCTCTAAAAGTGATGTTATCTAATAAAAACTTAAGTCTATGCTAAGGAAATGTTGAAAAACAAAAATAAAATTGGCAGCATCACATTACCTGATTTCAATCTTTACTACAAAGCTGTGATCACCAAGACAGCATGGTACTGGCATAAAAACAGACACATATACCAGTGGAACAGAGTAGAGAGCCCAGATATGGACCCTCAACTCTATGGTCAAATAATTTTTGACAAAACAGGAAAAAATATACAGTGGAAAAAAGATAGTCTTTTCAATAAATGGTGCTGGGAAAACTGGATAGCTATATGTAGAAGAATGAAACTCGACCATTCTCTTATACCACACACAAAGATAAACTGGAAATTGATAAAAGACCTCAACGTGAGACAGGAATAGGCAGTAACCTCTTTGATATCAGCCACAGCAACTTCTTTCAAGATATGTCTCCAAAGGCAAAGGAAACAAAAGCGAAAATGAACTTTTGGGACTTCATCAAGATCAAAAGCTTCTGTACAGCAAAGGAAACAGTCAACAAAACAAAGAATTTTTTTTTTTTCAAATGAAACCTTGAGTGGATACACTTACACACAACCTCACTCACATTGGATTTGTAGGTAAACCAGAAAGCAATTACTCATTCAGTACTAACAGCAATGTGCCTCCATGGAAGGTAACCCTATGCTGTCTGCAGGTATACTGGGAGTATAACCATTTCATGTAGTGAAGGTTGATAGAGGTTTCTGGGGAAAGTTCCTTAATTTCTAGGTGAGAACCCAAACATGAAACACTCTTCCTTCTCACCCTGATTCTGGTGTTTGTATGTGACCCATGGTATCCTTCCAGCAAACTCTCTTTAAGGCTAAGAATGAAGCCACCACAGTTCATGGCAATGTGAAAAGAAAAAAAAAAATAATGCATTGGTCCCTGATGATATCATCAAGTCACTGAATCAAGCAACCATGAAGTCCCACATTGACCATGCACTTAACATTACGGCAATAGTACCCTCTTTTATGTTTCAATCATTTTGAGTTAGAAGTCTATTTCCATGGCATCCAGAACAACATCACATTGAGAAGGGCCCTCCTGGTGATGGTGCTGCTCCTCATGTCAGCCCTGGGGCAACTTTGAAGAACCTGAGGAATAAATACTTCTAAAACAAAATTGGAAAACTTCTGAGATTCCCCAAACCTTCTTAGAAATGTAATAAGATGAAAAACTGATTTATAAGAATTTGTAACTAAGGTGAACAGACCAAACACCATCTTCAGTATGTGCAATTGTAAGGTCATAGGGTAGCTCTATTTATAATTTTTAAGGAATCTCCATACAATGTTTTCCAACCCCCAAAGATACAGATGTAGTGAAAAGAAGGGCCGTCTGCACCCCAATGTTCATAGTAGCAATGACCACAGTCACCAAACTGTGGGAAGAGCAAAGACGCCCTTCAACAGGTGGAATGGATAAAGAAGATGTGGTCCATATATACAATGGAATATTACTCAACAATCAGAAAGGATGAATACCCAACTTTTGTATCAACATGGACGGGACTGGAGGAAATTATGTTGAGTGAAATAAGTCAAGCAGAAAAAGTCAGCTATATGGTTTCACTTACTTGTGGAGCATAAGGAATAACATGGAGGACATTGGGAGATGAGGGGGAGAAGTGAATTGGGGGAAACCAGAGGGGGAGAGGAAGCATGAGAGACTGTGGACTCTGAGAAACAAACTGAGGGTTTTGGAGAGGAGGATGGGGTTTTGGGTGAACCTGGTGGTGGGTATTAAGGAGGGCATGTATTACACGGAGCACTGGGTGTGGTGCATAAACAATCTTGGAACAGTGAAAAAAAATAAAATTAAATAAAAAAATTAAAAAAGAAATATTTATGGTCAGTTTCTATATCTTATAATTAACATATGCATAAATTTTGGAGACCTTTTAAGTCATTTAGTTGTAAGTAGTTTTGCTTTTTTCTTCTAATCTGTAATGGTTATAAGTTATTTTTATGTATTTTATATATTTTTATTTTTTATATATTTTTATATTTTTACTATTAGTATATGATTTTATTATGCTCAGAGAATATGAACTGCATCTCAGTTATTTCAACCTTGTTGAGATTTATTTGTGACCGAGTACAGGTCAAAATTCTGAATGCTTCATGTGTATATACAAAGCACTTTTTAGATTAGGTATATTAACATACTCTCTTTTTTGTATATTTTAGTAATTTATGTCAGCCTGAGAGGAGAATGTAAATCCCTAAATGAATCTTAAAAGTAGTCTGCAATAGCAGAATGCTAAGTCTTCTAGATATATATGTGTATGTCAAAGACTAGATATATATGTATGTATACATATCTAGGACTAGTTTTTTTTTTTTAAGATTTTTTGTTTATTTATTTGACAGAGAGAGATCACAAGTAGATAGAGAGGCAGGCAGAGAGAGAGAGAGGGAATCAGGCTCCCCGCCGAGCAGAAAGCCCGATGCGGGGCTTGATCCCAGGACTCCGGGATCATGACCTGAGCCGAAGGCAGAGGCCCAACCCACTGAGCCACCCAGGCGCCCCATATCTAGGACTAGTTTTAAATATTCAATATTTTTAAGACATTTATGTATTCAACAGTACTGGTCAAACCTTTTTATTATGTGCTTACCCCATAGCAGGGGGCAATGTGGTGGTCAAAATTGTGGTAGCCTCTGGGAGCAGACAGCACTGATTTGAGTTTTAGAGCAGGAGTAGGAAGATCTTCCCAGTATCAGTCTTTGGGGAATGAGGGAAAGGAATTGGGTATCAGGGAAGAGGAAAGCACTTCTGTCTTCCTTCTTTTAGAAAAATGTTTTAATTTCATAAAAGAAAATTGTTAAAGTTAAATAAGAAAGTCTCATTAAGAGAGTATTAAAATACTTCTTATTAGGAGAAATATTTGCAAAGCACATATTTGATAAAGGACTTGTATCCAAAATATCCAGAGAACTCTTAAAACTCAGAAATAAGAAAACAAACATCCAAGTCAAAACATTGGCAAAAAATTTGAGGAAACACCTCACCAAAAAAGATATATAGATGGCAAGTAAGCATATGAAAAAGATGCTAAGTGCCGTATATCTTTAGGGAAATGCAAAGTAAAACAACAAGGAGATACTGTATGTTTATATATATGAATGACTAAAATTAAAAAAAAAATGACAACACCAAATGCTGACAAGGATACAGAGCAAAAGGAACTCTCACTCATTGTGGTGGAAATGCAAAATGGTGCAACCATTTTGAAGACAGTTTGACAGTTTGTTCTTTTTTTGTAAAGCTAAACATAGTCTTATCATATGATTCAGCAATTGTGCATATAGGTATTTTTTCCAGAGAATCTGAATACTTACGTTCATGAAAAAACCTACACACAGATGTTTTTTATCAGCTTTATTTATTAATTACTACAAACTGGAGACAACCAAGATGTCCTTCAATAATTAAGTGGATAAGCTAACTGGGCTACATTCATACATGAAAAGGCAAGACTAAGAAGAGAGTAAAAAGACCAGGGGTGTCCAAGAGTGCTAGAGAAGACACGAAAGACGAATAAATGAAGCAGAGATTTTGGGGGTACAATGCTGTCCTGGTAGATTCATGACATGAAGCATTTGTCAAAACCCATAGAACTGGGGCACCTGGGTGGCTGAGTTGGTTACGCATTTGACTCTTGATTTCGGCTCAGGTCATGTCCTCGGGGTCATAAGACCAAGCCTCACGTTGTGGAGCCTGCTGAAGATGGTATCTCCTCGATCCCTCCTCCTCCTCCTCACACTCAATCTCTCTCTCTTAAAACAAACAAAACAAGAAACCATAGAACTGTACAGCATAAAGAGAGCTATGGTCTTTGGTTAATAAAACTGTAGTGATATTGGCTTTTTAAGTGTCACAAGTGTGCCACACTAGTGTGCCACACTAGTGTAAGATGGTAATAATAAGGGCAATCATGAAGAGGAGAGAGAAAGGAAATTCTGTAGTATCTGCTCAATTTTTCTATAAACCTAAAACCATTGTTTTTTGGTTTTTAAATAAGGTCTATTAACTTGCTAAAGTTAATATATAATCTTACTAGGAAGGGGGTCAGAGTTACTTGGTGAAAAGGCACACAAAAAGACATCACAAAGAGGGGGAACAAAAGTAGAGCAGGAGCTGAGAACTCATTGTGAGTGAGTGTCTCTGTGTGTGTGTGTTTGTTGTGGGGTGATCTTCCTGGGGGTGGTCTGTGGGGAGATCAGGCTCAGGTCAGTGGGAGAGGAGCTCTACTGGCAATTCTGAGTGACTGGCCCATAGATATGGGGCAGAGTGTCATGACTGATGAAGTGGGGAGGCAGGCAGAGACCAATCCATGGCACCATTTTGGAAAATGAAGTTTATCCCATTGGGAGCTGATTTTAAATAGGGACACAGGCAATGTGTCTTCTGAGATGGGTTTGAGAAAGCCTACATGTCTTGCCTCACAAGGCTGTTTTGGAAGCTGCCCAGATCACATGTGGGGAAGTGCCTCCAAATCTACTGAATGTTCCCAGAGCAAGGTGCTAACAAGTGGCCTCTGCTTCTACAGAAGTCTCGGTGTCTCAGTCTCTCAGGTGAGAACCATAAAGTCCTTGCTCTTCTAACTTCCCATGTAGCTTCTGTGTGTGAGAATGTCCACAGTGCTCCCACGGTGCAACCAGCAACGATCAGAGGGCTCCACTCTGGGGGGTGACTGGGCCATCTGATCACAAAGGACACAGGAGAAACACCCACATCCAATGATGTGACATGGACTGGAGCCAGATCCCAGAAAATGAAATTCGCAGCATGGAATTGTGTCATAATCCAACTTTCTGAAGTAAAGATAGAGAAAAGGAATGACAGAGTGTGTGTAAAACCTTGAGAAAAACACACACACACACACACACACACACACAAAATTAGTGAAGAAGAAGCCAGCATGTACTGTGATTATCCTGAGGAAGAATTATTTTCTTCAACATGGCCAACATTGGTTCTCATGAACATCCCTTCAAAAACAATAGACAACTACTCTATTGTAAATGATAATTAATATTTATTGAGTGCTTTCTACATGCCAGGCACTTGGCTATAATTTCTCTCATTTTCTTTTTTAAAAATTTTTATTTATTTTTAAATTTTCTTTTCAGTGTTCCAGAATTCATTGTTTATGCACCACACCCAGGGCTCTATGCAATACGTGCCCTCCTTGATACTCACCACCAGGCCCTCCCAGGCCCCCACTTCTTTCCCCTCCAAACCCCTCAGTTTGTTTCTCAGAGTCCACAGTCTCTCATGGTTTGTCTCCCCCTCTGATTTCCCCCAACACCCTTCTCCTCTCCATCTCCCCATGTCCTGCGTGTTTCATAGTAGAAGCACTTCTGCGGCAAGAGTTGAACTAATTTGCTAATATCAGCCAAGCAGGAAGGAGGGCCAGACTCAGAACCACACCCTGACTTTGGACTCCATGTTCTCAGTCATGGTGCGTTTCTGTCCCCCACTCTGAAAGAATGAAAAATGCCCTTCAATAAAGTTCAACATCTTAATTAGGTAATTCCAAGAAGATTTCAACTGTTCAGAATGGAACATTGTGGAACAGCCTTGGGAACAGACAGAAGTGGGTTCGAGTTCTAACTCTGCCACATGCCCACTCTGGAAATGGTAGAGAAACTGCACGAGCTCAGGTAATTCACCTCACGGGTCCTCATTGAATGAAATGTGATGGTGTAAATAAAATGTCTAACACCTGATATGTTGCGGAGGCTCTGCCCATGTTAGATCGACTATCATCATTTCATGTCTCATGATTTGGTCTCCTGAATAGATTTCCCCAGCATCAGGGAATAAGCTGATTACTCTGGCAGCTCTATCTCCCCATGAAAATGAAGATGTTGATACCCGGTTTCGTGTCATTAGCTTGGTAAGGAGTCGTCTTGCAGAGTGAGACGAGCCCCAGAGAGCCTCTAAGTGCTGTTCTCTAGGTATGTGAGGCTGTGCACCAGAGTTTGAGTTCATTAATCTCACCAAGGTCTTGTCTGGCCCTGCAGTCAGCCTTCCTTCTCTGATGTCAAGGCAAACATGTCAATCCCTCTTGAATGACTTGGTCTGTATGGCTTCTATTGATGACAGTATAACCATATGGTTATTAGTATCCTAAACTTCCTACTGGGGTGGCATATCAATAATAGGCGTCTGAGAGAATAAAGATAAGCTTTCTTGGTTGGCAAGCTCAGAAGAGCACACCTTGTTGAGGTGGTGATCTAGACCCCCGGTCTCAGTGTGACCCCTGGGGCCAGCCTCACCCCCCACCCCCTTACTGCTCCCCATGCCATGAGAGTGGAGTTTCTGACTACTGAAGGGAGCAATGAACGGGAAGCTGTTAATCTAGGCATGATGCAGGGGACGAGCTCAAGAGTTATAGAAAGCAAGGGTCATAATTTTATAGGAGAATGTCCAGATTTCCTCTTCCTGATATTATGGGTTGTTTATTTTTCCATGCAGCTCTTAAGGTATTTGGCACAACTTCTCAGGAAAGAGGATGACAGATACAGATACCTACCTGAAGAAGGCATTTTTATGGTTGTTTGTTTGTCTGTTTATCTCCTGATGTATCCTGAGCATCTAGAATAGTGTTTGGTAACACCTAGGCTATAGGATATATCCCCGATACCTGATATGTCACTGATTCTCTGTCATCATCTATCCCAATACAATCCCCTTCACCAACTCTGGAACCATCACTAAAAACCGATCACAGAACAATGATGCTTCATACTGAATCTCTAATCACACACACACTCTTAATTGGTTTCCGATCCTCAAATGTTTGTTTAAGCATTATTACAATATCCTTATTAACGTCAATCATCAACATATCTTCAATTATTATGCATGCCCTTTGGTTCTACTGCCTAGTCAGGAAGACACAGATACCAAGAGGCTCATATTACCCAGTTGTCGAAAATAGATTTTTCTGATTCTTTCCCCAAATGTCTGTCTTCCCTTCCCTTGTTCCTGCTTCTGCAGGGCTGGTTCAGTTTCTCTTTCTCACTTACACAGACCAGTTCCGAAACTTCCTCGTTGCTTGCACTGGTTTTAATGTATCCCCTCCCCCCAACCCCAGTGCAGGAGAACTTCCTGGTTCTCAATGTTGTGCTGATTGCCCTCCTTCCCCTAGGCTCAGCAGCACCTTCCGAATTCCAACTGAACTCCCTGGGGCCTTGGAAGGTTCCTGGTCATTTGTTCCCATCTCCACTTCCTCCCACCTCCCTCCTCTCTCTCCCCTGCTGTGCCTGCACCACAACCAATGACTCGTCATTCCCAGAACACCCACCTGCCCCCTTTAACCTTCTTCCCTCGGCTGGAATATCAAGTATCTTTATCCTCAATACAATCATCCTTCAAGACAAAGTTCAAATAGGACCACATACATCAAGACTTTCTCTGTTTGTCTCCTTGGTTATTGAAATGTATCCTATGCTCATACCTTCTTGTAATTTTTAAAAAAGATTTTATTTATTCATTTGACAGAAATCACAAGCAGGCCGAGGCAGACAGAGAGAGGAGGAAGCAGACTCCCCGCCAAGCAGAGAGCCCGGGGCAGTGCTCGATCCCAGGACCCTGGGATCATGACCCGAGCCGAAGGCAGAGGCTTAACCCACTGAGCCACCCAGGTGCCCCACCTTCTTGTAATTTTTAAGGATGCAGTGTGTTTATACACGGTGGTAGAGGTATTTTTATTCATGGGTGCCTTAGCCTGCTTCCTATCATATTTTGGAGGGTGTAGCATTGCAAAACAGTCACAATACTTTTTAGCTTTTCCAGTCAAGGACTGAAGCCCAGAACGGTCACCAATAACCAGTGAAAGATGGAACAGTGAGCATGGAGATATTTAAGTACTCATTTTTACTGATGGAGAAAACCAGCTGGTTACCATGATTAACTCAAACTCACTTATAAAGAAATGTAATGGTAACAGATAATTAACTGGATGTCCTACAAGCAACAGTTACCTAAGCTGCAAGTTCCTGGGGCCATGGTCTCTAGCCCTTGTGACATATTTTGATGCACAGCAGCCATATGGTGCTGGCTAGAAACCAAGATTTTCATTTCTCAGTAGCACAAACTACAGACAAGCTAGTGAATGTGGACTCACACCACTATAAGGTCAGATTACCCAATTTCGGAAACAGAAGACTCAGTCTTCATGTCTTTCCATCTCCCTGGACTGGAGAAGTGTGTGCCCCTCCCTAAGGACAAATTCCTGTGCACATGCTGCCGTGTGCTTTCCATTCTCGGACTCACCGGTTGGGTGAGGCACACATCCCGTCATTCAGAGGGTAGTGTGACAGAAGCCTGGTGGATGTCAGGGAGCAGAGAAAGTCAGAGCAAACAGACTAAGTTCATCCACAAAGCCAACAAGATTGTTACTCGAGGTGTGTCCTCTGGGCAATCTGCTTGAAGTTGAAGTTCTATAGTCCCTGGGGGGGGGGGCAGGGGCAGGGATCCAAGCCGAGACCTGGGATCCAGGGTGCTCACCAGCAGTTTCAAATGTTGTGTGCCTGTGAAACTGGGACTCTGAAGGTGCTCTGGCACAAAGGGACCAGAGGGAAGAGAGTCTGACCCAGAGTTCAACAGGCTGTCCCTTAGCCTGCTGGGGACGCTTCTCCATCGTTGGCCCGGCACAAGAAGGGCTTTGTTTCCTTTCTGTTTTTTCACAGGGGGGTTGTGTTGAGGACATAAGTATACACCAAGTAGTTCAAGAGCATGAGGAAGCAGGTCTGTGCCTTGTGTAACACTGGAGAGAGTGGGATTATCTTCACCAGAAAGAAGAAACAAAACCAGAAAACACCTCCAAGTCAGTGTGAGCTGGATGGGCACAGGAGGGCGTCTAGGGCTCTGTACAACATGTCACAACTCGGTGGCTTTAAGCAACAGAAATATGTCCTCTTGCTGTTCTGGAGGCTGGAACTCTGATGAGGTCAAAGTGTTGAGGAGCTACAGTTACTCTGAGGCTCTGGGGGAGAATCTGTTCCATGCTTTCTCTTGGCTTCTGGTGTTCCCAGCAATCCTTAGCATCCCCGTAGATGCCCCTCTTCGGCCTCCCTTGTTCACCACATGGTGTCCCCCCTGTGTCTGAGTCTTTCTGCTCTTCTCACAAGAACACCCATCTGTGTGGATTAGGATTCACCCTAACTCAGTGCAGCCTCCTCCTAACCATATTATACCGGCAAAGACCTCATTCCCAAATAAGCTCACATTTAAAGGTAACCTTTGAACATGATTTAGAACAGGATTTAGGACTTCACTGTGTCTTCCGGGGGGATATGATGTGCCCATAACAGTACCCAAAAAGCAGTGGACAAGACAACATGGTGCAGGGCACCCCCTTAGTCTGCCATGGAAGCTACAGAGATGGAAAAGGAAACATCCCTGGGCTGTGATGTGTTTACTCTTAGTTTTTTTTATCTAATATTGGGAAGTAGGCTGATACCCTGAGACTTGTCATGCCCTTGAGGTTTTTGAATAAGAATGGAATATGGGATTTGCTGGGGTCTGAGTATGCAAAAAATAGAAATGGAGTGACTTTATACCTCAAGCTGTCAGAAGAGATTTCGTGTCTCCTGCCACTTACTTAATTTTATTTCATAACTATCAGGCAAGACTTTCGTGTTTCAGATACGTTTCTAAATCCTGGACTCTTTCCCCAGCCCTGTACATGTATGTAGTTTATACTGACACAGGGAGCACACGGCTGTTGGTTGGTCTGGAAGCCTGACTATCCCCGGGACACAAATGAACAAATGGGCATCTGAAAAACTCTGCCATTTGGTCACTTCTGCAGAACTTTGGAAAACGTCTTCTAGCTCATTTTCAAAGATGAGCTCTGGCTTCCAGCACAGAATTTATCCAGCAAATTTGCCAGCTACAGATGCACCAGGAGGGTTGCAGTTGGCTGGGGCTGTGCTACGGAGACTCGGGCGTTGGCACCCGACGTTGCCACTGGCAGCGAGAGCTGGCTTTGAATGTTAATGACCCTTTTGCCAAGCTCTTAGTGGTTTTCAGATAATTTATCCATCAACAAGCCTACCTGTTATTAGCACTTTATGCATTTATTTTTCTCTAAGTGCATAATGACATCCTTGTCTCTCTACTGGATGAATGAGACATTTCAATCATGGTCTCTATACAAGATTTCCTAGGACAAAATCTATATCTCTATTTACAAGCTGTATGACCTTGGGGGCGTTCATTAATCTTTCTTCGAATCAGGTTCCTCTGGTGTAAAAGGGGCCTGATAAATCTGATAAGAGAATTAAATAAGATAATTCATGGAAAGCATTGGCAAGGGTCTGCCCTTAGCAAGTGCTTAATAAATGAAAGCTTTTGTTAATATAGTGGAACCCCATGATTGCATAGATCAGGATATAATAAAATCAGCAGTAGGGGTCCGTCTTCCATGGCAGGCTCACTCTTGGCATTTGACTAATCTTGAAATAAAGGAACTTCCCTTTGTTAGACAACTGCATCGTTTGTCTTGCCTGTGGGGGCTTAACTATAATATAGTCCTGGTACCATACATGAATGGAGCAGTATGATTGGAAATCTAAAAATTAATGTGGTATAAACATGAAATTTAACTTTATGATTTGTTATATTTTCATTCATATTCTCTCTCCCTCCCCGTCTGTGTCTCCCTGCCCCTTAGCCCCCACCCCATGTGAGGACACAGGCAGAAAGTGACCATTGCAAGCCAGGAAGCCACTGAAACCCAGCCATGCCTTCACCTGATCTCCAGAACTGACAGAAAACAAATGCCATCTATGGGACGTTGTTAGGTCAGCTGACTGATACAGGCTGCTGTGCCACTTCTCCATTAGCTCGCACCTATGCACTTGGGTGCAGCTCCCTCATGGCAGTGAACAGTGGGAAAGCTGTGTGTACGCTCCTATCACAGGGAGCACATGGCCGCTGCGGGCCAGCCCCACATGGGAGTGCCTCGTAGGACAGTCGTGCAACGAGGTGATCCCAGTGAGAAGGAAGTGGGTAGTATTTCTGTATGTTCGTTGTTCCCTGGGATAGACCTGCCCACAGTGATTGCAAGTGGATTGGTCGACTGCTCCGGGATTTTGAAAAAAAGAAAAAAAAAACTACTGGGAATTAGGTGTCCTACAGAGGATCAAAGTATGGATGGACCACTTAGAAAGGCACAGGAAATGAAGATACTATGACAAAACTAAAGGAGCACCAAATACACAGCCTAGGGGGAAAACCCTTAGTAGTTAGAAGGCTGACTTCAACATACTACGTATGGATGCTAGGAGCAGGCCCCTTTTCCATGGGCCTATGCAAAACACATCGACGGCATCAGGAGCGAAGACTGCGCGTGGGTTGGAAAAGCAGGACATCCTTCACTGAGCTGGACTGGCCATCGCTACTGCCGAGCACTGAGAGGGTCATCAGCGGAGACAGGGGCTCGGTACTCAGTTCGTAGGTGATTGTGCGTTCGGATTTGCGCCAGCGTCTTGCGTCATTCCTCGTGTCCCGGCGCCCCATGAGCTCCTCTTTTCATTCTCAGGAGTGTCCTACTTTGGAAAATAAAGTGCATGGTCACCACCAAATGCAATTCCCCTGCCACCAGGTGGGGGGTGGAGCACTTTTCCCTCCCACAGCAGAGTGGACAGCGATTTATTCTAATGGAAACATATACGTATTCTGGATACACATTTGTCTGCCCTGCAGGAAATCGTCTAATGGAACCATCCTTCAGCAATGTGTGGAGATCATTACCATTCTGTCCCACTTTGCACTGACACTAACCAAAGAAATCATTTTACTGTGAAGGAGAATGTATAATAAGCTAAAACTTACCAATTAATGTTTTTACCATGTGCCTTCTAAAATGAAATCACTGGCTTGATGCACAGGTGGATTGAGCTTCTGAGACTCTGCACAAGGAGTTGCAGTGACACTCTTGGAGGTGAGGGTGCTGTA
Source organism: Mustela putorius furo (assembly GCF_011764305.1). Taxonomy (NCBI): domain Eukaryota; kingdom Metazoa; phylum Chordata; class Mammalia; order Carnivora; family Mustelidae; genus Mustela; species Mustela putorius. The sequence goes on along the minus strand of NW_025421322.1, from coordinate 37,419,217 downwards.
CCGCAAAACGAGGGCTGTTCCTTAAACCAACAGCTGTTTCTATGAGTCAAGGGCCTGTGTCCAAACAGGAGACAGAAACCACACAGGATTGTGAAAGTGGGAAGTCTAATATAAAAGATTATTATCTAGGAGATGACCTACCGAGGGACAAAGGGACATCAAAGAATGCAATGGGGACAGATCTGGAGAACAGAGACACTGCCATTAACTTAAGGCAGGCCACCCTTAGGGGGGACAGACTTCAGAGAGCCCCACCCCCTGGCTGGGAATGGGACCCGTGCATGCAGCCCTGTGCTAGGTGGGTTTGGATGTCTAGTGCCCAAAGGTGACTGGTTGGACCAGGATTTATAGTAAAATGTATATTAAATCAGAATGTGAGACTCACTCTAAAGCATTATGGTCTCCTTATGATGTCATACCACCCAAGACATGAAGAGGGTCCCCTGCACTTGCTGGGATGACCAATTCTGATCCCCGATGGGAAGTTCAATCTCTAAAAACCTTTGTCAGGAAACTATAGTGTCAAGAAAGACAGTATGTGGAATCTGAGAAATGCAGTTGACTCTTTCTTAGATACCTCATGCCCCAAAATAACAGCCAATAGGAACTTTTGGCAATCCAATAATGAAAGATCCTGTGTGAATAAAGGCATCAGTGACACCACCAGGAAGAAAATTCCAATTAACTGAGACTGTCAGAGAGGTTGGGGAGGCTGAGTTAGGTGATGGTAGCAGAAGGCTTCAATTTGTTAAATTATTCCTTCGATTAACTCTAGAAGCCGAAGCCGTAACTACCACACATGTTTTATTGATTAATATAATCCCCTCTTTCCTCTTTCCACTACGGGTGGTGCCAACATAAGTTTCAGGGGAGAATTTAAATATATTGACATTCTGTGGATCCTTTACCTTTGAAAACCTCGTAGCAATCTCTAGACTAAGCAGAGTTTAAAAGTAACGTGATATGCTAGCTCAGGTTCTTGTGATGTATTTCCTGCTATTTCTGGAAGGTTCTCCAGGGTATGTCTTGTTCACTGCCATACCAGCTGCCTCCATGGACACAGACCCAGCCACTTACTTCCTTGTGCCCAGGACAAATCCGAGCTCCTGCGACCCCTGGCTTGCCCATCCGTGAAGTAAAGAAGGAAGCCAATCCACTTCCTGGGGTCACTATGAGCCACGTGATGTAAGGTCTATGAAGAAACTGGAAAATATTAAAACAGCATCAAATTGTGTTACTTTTTACTGACTACAAAATTTTGATATCATGCTCTAAGTAGTTAATAGGCTCTTTAAAATCTCTCATCTTGGTGTCTCGATAAAACAAAATCCTAATAAAAAACTAGACAAAAAAGAGAAAAAATATGTACAACCAAAAAGCTAGATGAAAAATAGGGTCAAAAGAAGAGAACAAGGGAGTTGGGGGAAATTGGAAGGGGAGGTGAACCATGAGAGACTATGGGCTCTGAAAAACAATCTGAGGGGTTTGAAGTGGCGGGGGGTGGAAGGTTGGGGGAACCAGGTGGTGAGTATTAGAGAGGGCACGGATTGCATGGAGCACTGGGTGCGGTGCAAAAATAATGAATACTGTTATGCTGAAAATTAAAAAAAAAAAAAAGAAGAGAACATGGTCTTTCTTCAAACACCTAGAAACATGCACTGATACCCTCCTCTCCAGGCCTACTGGAGGCTTCTTGCTGCACTGCCACAGACTTCCCAGGAGCTGGTTCAAAGTCTCCAGTACACAGTAGAGGGGTGTTTGGGTGGCTTGGCTGGTTAAGCAGCTGGCTCTGGATTTCGGCTCAGGTCATGATCTCAGGGCCCTGGGATAGAGCCCCACATTGGGGTCCCCACTCAAGAAGGAGTCTGCTTCGGGATTTTCTCCCTAGGCCCCCTCCCCCTGCTCTCTCTCTCTCTAAAATAACAATCAATGTTTAAATGTTTAAAAGATCAATGTTTAAAAAAATAAAATAAGGGACAGAGTAGACATAAAGCAGAGCCTTCTTTTGGGCAGGGCTCACTTGGAAACTAACAGCCTGTGGGTTACCCAGGAAATGGATTTGAAAAGTATTCCCAAATGTGGCATATAGTTACCTCCAAAATCCGGAGAGAGATCATAAGGTATGTATACACACACCCTATTCTACTTTCTTATATATTTCTTACTGTGTTCTTGGTTCTATTTCTCTGGAGAACCCTGTTTACTACAGTAAACATGATCTGGAATTTGAAACTCTTTTTTTTCTTTTCCACAGATTTTACTTATTTATTTGATAGAGAGAGAGCAAGTAGGGGGAGCAGCAGAGGGAGAAGCAGATTCCCCGCTGAGCAGAGCAGGGAGCCCAGGGAGAGGCTCCATTCCAGGACCGGATGATCCCGGCCTGAGCCGAAGACAGACGCTTAACTGACTGAGGCTCCCAGGTGCCCCGAATCTCTTTTTCTTTATCTGACTCAGTTCAGGGTATATTTCTCTTTGCCATACTTATTTTTTGTTGATCTTAAAATGTAATGGAGCACAGCATGCGTGCTGTGCTTAACACTTGTAGGGCGACCTCTGTGTCCTTCTCAGCAAATGCTTTCTGACCACTACTTACCGTATCTGTCGTGTCCTTTCCCTGATGCCTTATTATCAAGATCTGCGGCCTGGTTCCTCCCTCTCCCACCGTGGGCTCTTCCCCGGTGCCTCCACATTGTCCGAGGGACACTGCTCACCATCCGTGGGAGTCTGCTCCGACTGCCATAGCGACATAGCAGAGGCTGGGTGGCATCAACAGGGAGACCTTATCTTCTCCCAGCTCTGGAGGCTACAGGGGTGGGTGGAGGGGCAGCAGGCTTGTTTCCCCTGGAGGCAGAGGCCTCTCGGCTTGCAGACAGGAGGCTTCTCCCTGCGTCCTCCGGTCCCCTTGCTCTGCACATGCACGTCCGTGTGTCTCCGTCTCTCTCACAAGCACTCTGCTTTTATTGGATCAGTGCCCCACCTTGACGACCTCGCTTGACTTTCCTTACCTCCTTGACGGCTCTCTCCAGATATAATTGCACTGGGGACTAGGGCTCTAACTCAGAACTCAGACTGAACACAATCAGTGTATAAAACCCACTTCCAAATCCATCATTCTCCCTATGTTATTTTTTGTGTTCTATCTACACACACACACACACATACGGGATAAAACCTTTCATTACTTTCCCATTTTTCTGTGAAGACTAAAATCCTTACCCTAGCCTCCAAGATTCTGAATAGTGGGGTTGTGGCCTGTCCCTCCAACCCCCTGCAATGCCCCATCCCTCCAATGTCCAGGATCACGGGACTTCCACTGTGCACCCTTTCCAGGCTCTCCTCACCAGAGCCCCGACACACTTCCCTTTGGCCTGGGGCAGGTTCTTCCCCTATCCCGTTGTTCCTTCTCATGGCATCGTATACCCCTGCTCCCTGGACATCTGCAGAGCGGGACTCTACACTGGCTTGTGCGCGGTGTGGACAGATGGCACCTTTATTTCATCACCTTAACTTTGAGACCCAGCACTGTGTCTGTCACAATGTAGGCTGAGTTAACTCCTGTCCAGCGAATTAACATCCTTGCTGATGGCAGGTGCAGAAATACTTTCTCCCATTTCTGCCCTCCTGCTGACGTCAAAACGGACTCACTCCTGGTAAGCAGAACGATCACCTTCCAGAGATGCTAATGTCCTAACCCATAGAAGCTATGAAAATGTTACTTTACGTGCTAAAAGGGCCTTGAGGATGAGATAAGATTAGCTCTTAGGTGGGGAGGTCGTCCTGCTATTACAGCTGGGTCCTTACAGGTAAGGGTGGGAGGCAGGGACCCCAGGGTTGGACTAGGGGGCACCACACTGCTGGCTCTGAGCAAGGAAAGGCAAGGGCACGGACCTACCCTGGGACCCCCAGAGGGAGCACAACATGCCAACACCTTGCTTTTAGCCCAGGGAGATCCATTTCTGACTTATAACCTTAGGAATAATGCATCTCTCTTAGATGCCATTCAAGTGAGTAGTCTTCTCGTGATCCTCAGCAGGGGTCAGATTCCATCAGGACAGGAAACATAGCTTACTACCTTTCTTTATAGCCAGCATGGTGTTATCCCCCTACAAACGACCTCTCCAATGGTTTAACTTTGGTGGGCTTACTGTGATTTACTTTAGTGGAGACCTTTCTGCCTCCGTGTGAATTATGGATCAGGGGAAGTGAGACTGAGGGATTCTCTGAGTTCTACCTCATATTATATTAATTTGTGAAAAAATCAATACACCATGGAAAGAGAATTCCACCAAGACATTTTCTTCTAAACACACCATGTGCATTTCTTCCTCCAGACCCTCCCCTATGCTACTTCCTCTGCCTCACGACACCTATCACTTCCTGCTCTCCGCTCTTGTCATTGCCACCCAGAACAAAGATGAGGAGTGCATTACTCAACTCGCCTCCTTCGTGGGAACTCATCAGAGAACGCTTCCAGGAAATCCCAAGGCTATCGTCAAGGTTGCATTTAAAGTATTTCTCATCGACTTCAGGAAGTGAGCTCATCCAAGACACTGGGGACTATGAGGTACTGGTGGACCTGCAGATTCCAGAACAGTCACTCAAATTCTGCATCATGAATGATTGTCTCCTAACAGGGTATTAAAAATTGTAATGGAAACATAAATGCTCGCAATTCCGAGCTAATAAAATAAAATATCTAGGGTAAGGAGGGACACATTTTTCACCTGTGCTTGCCTATTCATTATGTCATGTCTTACAAATTCAACACTCTTAAAATCAGCTTTTTCCATCCTACTAAAGACCCATTGATGAATTAGGGCTTTGCATTATTCAAGTACTTAACTTAATCAGGATTTGCTTAAAAAAAGAAAGAAAGAAACGATAAAGCAATTTTGGCCTTTTAACTCTTTATATCAGTTTTCAAATTTGGGTTCGCACCCCTAAGAAAGGAAGAATTGGAGCATTGAAATTCCTGAAATAATCAAGTTTCTCTTGCTTAACAGTTGATACATTTTCTTGCTCTGAAATGGTTCCATATCTTCTTCTGCAGTTCTAAATCATCCTCTACGGAGGCTTGGACAAAATGTCACATTCTTAAAGGGGAGCCCACTGGAGCTATGAAAGAAGCAACAATGTTTTTACATAGACTTCTGCTGTGCCTCTGCAGGGCTGAAGCTACTCAGGGACAGTATTGCTCTTTATGCTTTCATAAATGTTATAAATAACAATTCACTTATTTTCATAAGTGTGATTTATCCAACAATCCTGCAAAGGAATCACTGTTTTTCCCATCATTTTCAAACGCGGGAGTTTGACGCCTGTAAAAATGAAGGGACTTACCCAATCTGAGAACCTGAATTTTTAAAGTTCCAATGATAAGAATTTTTCCAACTTGGAGAGGCAGAGAAGGCTTTTATAAAAAGGGAGCACTTGGCTTGTCTCCTAGTCATATTTTTTGGGGAAAGCATAAATATGGAAAGTGTAAGCATTCAGGGTAGAAGAAATAGTGCTTACAGAGGCACCAAAGAACCAGTGTTCATGAATTTTTAAGGAAATGACTGTAGATTGATGAGTGATTTACCCAGAGAACAAGAGCGTAGATTTGAGCCAGATCATAAAAGGGCATATAGAATACTGTGGACTATTTCATGGGGTCATAGGGAACTACAAAAACTGCCATGGATGAATAATGTGACCAGAGCTATAAAAACTAACTGGAAAGGAAAATTTAGGCAAAGTAGCAGGAAGATCCCAGTAAGGATGATGCCCCAGTAATGTGGGTGAGTGGTCATGCCCCTTGGGGACGAAGAGGAGACGACTAGAAATTACTTACAATACGTAAGGAGCAGTCACTGCTGACGCTAGGAATTTGAACCCTGGTTAGGTGTGAGGTGAGTGACATGCTACTGCCATGTTCCTAGAAATAGACACTTGTCCCATAAACCAGTCCCAACTAAAGCGCTGGCAGTCGTGTTGTACAGAAGTAAGTGTACTTCCCCTTCCCTGTTCTCTACAAATGGAAACCATTATGGAGATTTTTTACACGTTTTCCACCTGCTACTGTGCTTAAAGACACACTCGGAGGGCATTCTTGTCAGAATCCTGTTTTTCTGCTGCTGCTGCTGCTGCTGTGGAGACACTGTGTCTATAGGATATGACAGAAGTTCCTGAAGGGAGCATTGGCAGGCGACAAGAGCCAAGCCAGTGAGGTGCGTCCACATGGTGGAGGCCTTGAAAGTGACTTCTGGCGTTCTGACTTCTAACTTTTCAGTCCGTCCTTTTAGAAAATCCTCTTTGTGCTTGGTGATGACGGCTTTTATCCATAAAGTATCATCCAAGAAAACATGACTGGGTGGGTACCTAGTGGTTGTCACTTAGAATATGTTCGTGATGTGAAATAGATGTGCCATGCAATAAAGAATCCATAGCTTTGCTCAAGTCAAGAGGTACTAGGCCCGTGATGATCTTCATCTCTGAGCACCGTTCCCCTGTCAGCGGAGATGGGATTCATCAGGCGGGAAACATGCCTTTCAAAAACCTTCAGCTTTAAAGTACGACCACCTACACATCTGTGCTCTTCTGTGGCACCACAGTCATTTCAGTAAGCATTTTGTGGCCGGGACAGATACTTGGCTTACGAATAATACAGTTTCTAATATGAGCTGGGCACGTATGATCTGTCTCCTTACATTCTCCACTGAGCCATTCCTCACTTCTTAGCTTGGGAAGGAGGGATGGGTCTCATTCACTCCTTACACGCATTCTGTCTAGTACACATTAGTGTCCTCCTCTTTACAGGTAAAGAAACTGCCACACAAAGTGGTTAAGTAGCCCTTGTGCACAAAGCACCGAAGCTGGTGTGCACAAGAGGATCCAGGATTGGGAGCCGTCATTGCTATCAAATGCTTCTTCTGTCACACAGCAGCATGTTACGGCTTTGGCCAAAGATGTTTGTGCTGCGGCTTCCTTGTATAGACATTAGTTCAGCAAATAGGTATTGGACAAGGGTTACACACTGTGCAAGCAATAGGACGATTGAATGTTTCTGTCCTCAAGGAACTGACACTGTTTAGTGGAATAAACAGACAATTAACGTGAAGTCCAGTAAACTGGGTAGCGGTTGTGGGAAAGGAGATCTGGGGTCTGGAGGACCGTGGGGAGTCAGAGCAGTAAGAAAACCTTACTTTGGGATCTCTGGGAGGGCCTCCTGGAAGAAATGTGCAGTCTTAGAAAATAAGTAGGAATAAGCCAGGTGTACATGGTCACGGCAGCCAATATATGAAATCTAGGTCAGTGAAGAAAGAAACATAGGAGAAGGAGGAGGAAGAGTTTGAGGAGGGGAAGGGAGAAGAAAGTCACTGACTGAAATGCCAGCACAAAGAGGTAATGGCCGAACATGTTTATTATGGTCTCCCAATCATCTTATATGCAAATATGGGACTAATGCGTAGGGCGCTATTGTGTAGACACAGATGTATTCATTGTTCCCCAAACAGCTGCGTATCATGTGCTAGATATACCCTGAAGCCCAGGCAGATGTGTCAGTAGCTCCCGGCCAAACCCTGAGGCACTTCGGTGATTCTGTCTGACAGCTGACAGGCCCATGAGCAGAGTCTCGGCTGCAAGACTGAGACACACTGGTTAGAATTTCGTGTGAAGACTGACCAGGTGACGTTTCTAGTACGGTTGAAATGAACACACAACACACACACACAAGCTCCCACACCCACACACAGACACACAGGCAATCCAGGGCAGAGCCAGGACGGCCCCTGCTCACTCGCAGTGTGAGTAGGAGAGACCTTTCCCGTGAGTGTCTAATTCAGAAACTCCCAGAATCTGGCAGTCTGACTCACATATGTCCTCAGATTTTCCAAGATCTACATGCTGCTGAGCGGTTTTCTAAATAACATATCTTTGGGTCTTTGTAGACATGTGACAGGTCCATGGAAGTGTGCCAACATGACAACCCTCGTGCTTCCTGCCCAGGGTGTGTCTCTCGGGAAAGGGAATGTAGGTTCTTCCCCGCAGCTACCCCAGACCTGTGGAGCGCAAGCACGGAAGCGGGATGATACGGCCATTAAGTGACTATGATTTAATAAAAACGTGAACTATCTTTAGTCAATTAGATGATCTTGTTTTTAGTGTGTTTTGTCTTGTGTTTTGTTTTTCCCATCCCAGCAGTATTAAAAGAAACATGATTTACCCTCTAGGAATGGGGACCAGGTGAGACAGAAAGAGTGAAGGAACCTGCCGCCTACCTTCTCCCCGGCAGTAGAATGTGGTTGGTGGGCTTTTGGTCCAACCCACGTGGGTTCAAATCGTAGCTCTGCTTCTTGCTATCTACAAGACCTGCAATAAATCGTGTTACTTCTATGGAAAATTTCCCCTCATCCATTGCATATGATAAGAAAATTCTACTAACTCATGATTACCTGAGGTGACCTGTCTGATGATAAAGGACTCGGTTTCCCTTCTACCCGTGCATTCCCCTGTTGCTATTGTCCCCCATCATTCTGTCACAGAGGGTCTGATACAACCATCACTGACCTATCTTTCCTGCCTACAACAAACTACTTCCAAACTTTTCTACATTGTTTGTCATCAAAACGCTCCCCTGTCTGCGATTAGTTTTACATGTTAGATGAGCATCTCCCTGATTTTTCCCAATGCGAAATTTAAAATACTATCTAAGAAATAATCAAATAATCATTTTAACTTCACCGTTGAACCACTGCCCTTCCATATAGTAACATTTAAATAATCCATGATGTCTCTTTCTGTTACTCTTTCCCTCTCCTGCACCAGCCCTGCAGGACTCTAAGTATCTCAGGCGTATGGTAAATGTGCCGTCTGGCAGGTTAGAACCCCCTCCAGGGGTCTCCTTTTTTAAAGCTGTCTTGGACACTACCCTACGTTTATTTCCCCAGATTTTCTTCAGAATCACGTTGCCAACTAGCATAACACCACAGTAAGACTGAGGTAGCTCCACGTTCAAGCTACAGACTGACTTCGGACAAGTCATAATTTTCACAAAACCAAGCGAGCCTCTCTGGGAAGATAATACAGCTCTCTACTCATTTTTAAACTTTTGTCTTCAAATAGTGTGCTTTTAAGTTTATCAGTAGGTATTGCAGTGTTTGGCATTGCTCATGGACAGGCCAAAGAGAAAGGCCAAAGAGAAAAATCAGAGGCACCTTCCTGAGTGCATTTTTTTGTTTGTTTGTTTCCATTGCACACATTCGAAAGTAATAAATATCAACATTTCCAAGAATATTTGAAAATCTAGAACTTTCACTCAACTCCACAATCAAACTGCCACACTAGCCCCATTGCCCTTAATGCCAGCATTTCGATGACCCCTTGCTCTTCTTCCCTCCGGAACCCGAAGCCAGTCACAGCCTGTCCTGTGGTCCATGTTGTGCCATCTGGCTCTTCTGTTGAATCCTCTCAAAATTTGTCACTGGCTTTTTTTCTGTCTTCCCCTTGGTCCTTGGCCATAGCCTTTCCTTATGCTCCTTGGCAGGGTACCTGAGCTCACTTTGACAGTGATTCAGTATGACTTGGGACCTTGGCGAGGAAGGGACCACAGCCAGGAAATAAAAAAGATGGTGGTGGTGCCTCTAGTCCTCCTTCCCCCGCCAGACATGCCAACCAACATCCCCAGCCCCGGAATCCCATCATTGCACTGGGCAATGCCACCTCCCCCCTGCAGGCTGCCTTCCTACTTGATTTGTCTTCTCTCTTAATTGTGTGGGAACCAGACCCGTGATGCTCTGTGTAGATGCGCGCTTTCTCCAAGCACCTCTCAGGTGCTCTCTCTCCCACTTACCAGATGGTGGTTTTCACCTCATTGCTCCGTAAGCTGGTATCTCAGGCTCTTCCCCAGGCTCCTGCCAGCATGTCCTTGGCTCAGCAGAAGGCACGTTGCTGGCGATTGATAGCCTGTGCATACACACTGGCTTTTAAAACTGTGCTCGTTTCAGATAATGCTTACCCATTCTCTAGAGGCTGGTTGCTAGCTGGAGCAGGCAACCTTTGGAGAAGGAACTTGGAATCACACAAGAATCCCTTCACAGCATTGTGGTTGCTTAGCCCCGAGGACAAACGGGTCATTGTAGCTGTGACTTCTCCTCTAAGAGTTGGAAAGAGTTTCTGATAGTTTGCTGAAAATACTTCTTTGATGCTACCACACGATTTTGAATTAGGAATAAGAGATGCAGGTTCAAACATGGAAAGTGATAGTTCTTTTTATTTTATAAGATAAATTTATTTACTTTTAGGATATTTATAGGATACATTTTTATAGGATAAATAAATTTTTATAGAATAAATATTTATAGGATATATATATAAATATATTTATAGGATAAAATTTACCCCAAACAATTTAAAAAATTAAACAGCCTCCACGGGAGGGGAAGTGAGCTTTGCAGCACCTTTGGTGTTCAAGCAGGAGAGGGATGGTCACTGTATAACTCTTCAAGGAAAACACTTTCTGTGTGATTCACCGATTTTTACCACCTTATAGCAATTGTCACTTCTCCAGTACTTTGAAACCATTACAGAAGGGTGTAAAGAATTCAATCATTGAAGTCAGACAAATCTGAATTCGACCTTAAGCTCTCTCACTCACAGGTAATGGAACTTTGGACAATGACTCACCAAACCTCAGGCTGCTCTTCTGTAAAACAGAGGCTCTGCAGGTTTCCTTTTGTTCTCCTGCTGACATATGCTGGGCCAGTCTTTATTCTCTGCTAAACTGGGGCAGAACTCATCCTCTTGGACATCCTTGAAATAATCCATCTGCACTGAAGCCTGTGAGCACTGTGGCTTTCCTGAAGTTTCCAAGTCGAGTAGGGTTTGTATCGCATGCCCCACACAAAACACGCATCTCACAACATGGACTGAGTTCCCCAGACTCCCCTCCTGCTCGTGTCTCTGCTCAGGCTGGTTTGTGGTCTTCATTAGTTCCTTCCCTCTCCCTTCTGCCTGTCCCTCCCACCCCGGGGACACCGTCCGTATGGGCCTCCCTTCCTTCCCAGATTCTACCCCAACTCATCTTCTCATCCCCCGTGATGCTGAAAGATACAATCCCCAGTTAGCCTCTCTGACCAGTAGATGCTCTTCAAGGCAGGGCTCGCAGATTTACAGAGGACGAGTCCTTGGGAGAACTTATACCAGGACAGTGGTGTGGCTTCCCTTCTATCTCGAAAATCTCATAAAAACATGTCTCCTTGATAAATATAATACTCTCTTCATAAGAGCAATTTCCTCAGTCCTGATTCGAGGGGTTAGTGCAACGGCTCGGCTGCCTCATTCAGAAGATGATTCATTGCTATGATTCAGGGATGTAGCGCGTGTGGGCCCCATCGTGAGAGCTGCTTCAGAGATGGAAATAAGGAAAAGGAGACGGAGACAATTACAGATCCCCAAAACAAAATGTTTCTAAATACACGGCAGAGTTGATGAGTGCCATAAGGGAATTTCAAGTTCGGTGGAGGTTCTGTGCACTGAACGGTGTACCCGCCCCCCAGGGCCCATTCCTCTGTTGAAGCCGACCCCCGCAGTGTGCTGGCATTTGGAGGCGGGGCCTCTGGAGGTAATTCCATTTTAGGAAGTCATGGGGGGGAAGCTCCCTGATGAGATTAGTGTCCCTATAAGAACAGGAGACATCCAAGCTCTGTCTGCCACTGAAGGGCATCAAGAGAAGAGAGCCATCCGCAAGCTACGAGGAGAACTCCCACCCAGCCTGCTGTGTCTTGGGACAGCAGCTGAGCTGACGGATACACAAGACCTTCTGTCCAGATCTCACACACCACCTCGTACCACCAGCTTGTGGTTCCCGAGGGACCATGACCTCACACTGGTTATTTTTTTTTTTTTTTAAGATTTTATTTATTTATTTGACAGAGAGGGAGATCACAAGTAGGCAGAGAGGCAGGCAGAGAGAGAGGAGGAAACAGGCTCCCCGCTGAGCAGGGAGCCCGATGTGGGGCTCCATCCCAGGACCCTGGGATCATGACCTGAGCCGAAGGCAGAGGCTTTAACCCACGGAGCCCCCCAGGCGCCCCTACACTGGTTACTCTTCATGCAAAGGTCCACTCCCTACTCTTCCCTGCCATTCTCTGGGCTCTGTGAAGCCAGACCCTAAGAGGTGTATCTGCTGCTTCCCTGCCCTCTGACGTTCCTTTGCATCTAGCCATAGAGCAGCACTGGCAGATCAGAGGGTGAGATGGAAGCCTGATGGGGCGTCGTCTGGTGGTGGTTGCCTCCCTCCCCCACTCCAGCCCCCTCTGGGGTCTCATCAGTCCCATCTCCTCCTTGTCCCTGCATGGCTGGGGGAGGGGCTGGCTGCACCCCTCGTGGCTTGTCTGGCGGTGACTCAGCATCCTGTGCCCGTTCCGTCTCTTCTGTAAATATTCCCTTCTTTGCAGGGATTTCGGTTCAGCCTTCTAATTGTAATTCAGTTTCCTAAAGGCAGTGCTGGCCCTGACAGGCACCTTACCCAAAGCCTATTAGAAAATCTTAATGGTTCCCTGTTCCTGGACTCTGAACGGAGCCATAGGTTTGTGAAGGAAACGCAGGGGGGAGGCATAGCTGAGCTGGAGGAAAATGTGTTCCAGAAGCTGCTCTAGCCGGAGGTCCGCGGATCGCGTCCGCAAGTGCAAAGCCTCACCAGAACCTCTGGGCCTAGCAACTGTTCACCACTCAGAATGTTTCCAAGTTTTCGGCCTCATATAAGACAATGCATGTTTCTAATATTGTGAAATGCCCCACAAGGGTCAAGGGCGGGACTCTCATCAAACTCATCGCTGTTTTTGCAGGAAGATATGAATATTCATAAGAACGAAGTAAATGAAAACCATAAAAATGTCATGCCACGTCTAACTAGGTTTTTCTACCTGATGATTTACACAATAATCCTTGGGTTCTCACCTACCTTCCAGGGTTATTTTGAGAGCATATTAATTAATGCATCGCAAGCCAGTAACGCAGTGTCTGGAATATAGTAACTGCACACCCACGAAATGTCCGCTGCTGTCACCCCAAAGACATCATAGGAGCGGCCAGCCCTGCACAGCTGCACAGAGCTTCCCTAGAAACCAATCTTACTCGTGCGGAGGAGCACTCTGGTATATTGGTCCCAGTCCTACCAGGTTATCGGCAGGGTACCAGATCTCCAAGGGTAATTCTTCCAAGTGTAGATGGTTGGTGAGCAGAGCCAAAACACGAGTTCAGGTCCCCCATTTCAAATTCTGGGTCCTTTTCCTATATGTATCTGTTTATTCAAAGGGTGAGGAACAAACTTCCTCTAGTATAATCCCACGTGCCTCAGAAAAGCTCAACACAAGGTAAGGTCCAGAAGGCAACAGTCAGCTGTGCCTGTGAGTAACCAGGGGTGGACTGTCAGCCACCCCACGAGGCCCAGTGGGGTCGGAGCCACCCGTGGATGGAGGTGGTCCGCGGCCACTGGAAATGGGTAAATCAGTTTGCTGTGCACCTTTAATTTCCTGGAGGAAGACACCTTTATATTCATTATATTTTCAGAAATACAATGAGAGGTGGTGGACACATGTAAGTGTTTGGAAATAGGGCCATGGAGGAAAAGGGCGTACCATTCCGGGGGCCGACCCCCCTGAGGTGCTCTCTCCATGTGGGTTTGATCGGGACAGTCTGCAGATGCTCTGGGCCCCAGCAATCAGCTTATTCCGGCAGAAGGACATTTCATTGCTAATTAGCATAAGGAGGCCTTCCAGGCTTCTAGGGTCAGTGCCTGGCAAATGACAAAGGGCCTGGGTCCTGAATGGTGCCCTTGGAGATGTTTAAATGGGTCTGAGCGGGAGCCTGTCACATCTGGTTGCTGTGATAATTAGATTAGGAGGCAGGGGAGGGAGGGAAGCTGTCCCATGGAATCTGCAGAGGCTCTACCAGGGCCCAGGGAGAAAACTGGCAGGGGAGGGAGCTGTTGGTGTCTGAGGGCCCTCTGAAGAGTGTCTTGTCAAGTGGCTTCTGAGCATCAGTCACTGGGTGTAAATACAGCCCCAGGGCTCCATCCTGCAAATTCAAGGTCGGTGGACTTGGGTTTGAGCCAGGATCAGGGTCTGCATTATCAACAAGCTCCTTCATGACCCTGAGGCTCATCAGTTTGGCCATCACTGACCTAGCTCAGTGTCGATGTTTTTGCAGACAGGACACTGGCATGAGGCGTCGTGCCTGAGATGGTGTCCACGGCAGTGCTCACGTGGCACCCAGCACCATGCTCTCTTCATCTTCCCTGGGTGGCTCTGCCATGGTGGCCATGCTTGCCTCCCTTCATAGAGGATACTGAGGTCCTGAGAGGACCAGCACTTGTCTATCGTTACAGGGCTAGTGAGTGATGACCATGAGACTGGATCTGTGGCCCCCCAACCCTCAGTGCTTACCAGGAAGGATTCTTCCCCTGCCCAATCCCTAACCTCAAATTCCCCTTGTCCCATTCATGATGCTCAGACACATTGGCCTTCTTGCAATGCCTCAAAGAAACATACAAAGTTCTTCTGATCTCAGGGCCTTTGCACATGTTATTCTGAGTGCATAGCCAGCTTCCTGCCAATTCTTCCCATGTGTACTCTTTCACACATGCTCTAGGCAGAGTAAACTCTGCGTCTGTTGCAGTGTACACACACACACACACACACAGAGGCATACACGTGCCTAAGGCTCTTTAGTACTTTCCAGTGCTCTAAGGTAACGACAAAAATTCTCACCAGGACCTAGAAAGCCCTGGTCACTGCCTCTTCACTTCCCTCTCTTGTTCCAGCCTCTTCCTCACACTCGGGGCTGGCAGCTCCTTGACTTTTTCATTCATGACCCCTCCAACCCCTTCCCCCCACATGCCTCCTGTATGACCTTGGCACACCTGTGTGCTTTGGCTGTGTTTTTGTTTTGGGTTCCAGAATGCTGTTGCTCCCCTGCCCTTTCCATCGATCGCTGCCCTACCATTTTCTCAGCCTGACCTCTCTCTCCAACTGTGTACCTGCCCCAACCTGGATTCTCAGCCCATCGTGTTGGCTGTGCTCATAGCCTGTGTCATTTCCTAACTTCAGTTGTTACTTATTTTTTAAGATTTTATTTATTTTCCTGAGAGAGAGAGAGAGAGAGAGAGCAGACCAAGGGGTTGGGGAGCAGCAAAGGGAGAGGGAGAAGAAGGTTCCCCAGTGAGCAGGGAGCCCAGTGTGGGGCTTGATCCTAGGACCCTGGGATCATGACCTGAGCCCACTGCACACTTAACCAACTGAGCCCATCAGTTTTTAAAACTGATCACCTCTTTTTTCTACTAAAATATCATAGCAGGTTTTACTCTTTAAGTCCCAGCACACAGCACAGTGCTTGGTACACAGTAGGCACTCAATAAGAACATCAGTTGGTCATTTGGGCATGCACTTAAGTATCACCTCTGCAGAAAAATGTTCCCTGACCACTTCCCAAAGTAGGTTTCCCTGCTAGTACTTACTCGTCTCATTCACAGCAGTAATGACAAATCACAATTATTTGGCTGACTTAATTTTCTGAGTTCCCCTAAGAATGGAGGCCATACGAGGGGAGGAATGACACCTGCCTCATTTGCTTCTAGAACAAGACTTGCACATATTTGGTGTGTGGTGCTCACTTGGTGGGTGAATGGGTAGAAACACAAGTGCCAGATTCTCAGTGCATGATTCTCTTTTTACCTGTAGCCCTTGGCCTCCTGCCCGGAGCATGGAGACCCACTCTCACCGTGATATGGGAAGAGATGCCCCATGTCTGGACCTCAGCGTTCCCATAGAAAGAAAAGACACATGGCGTCACGCAAGCTCTTCCCAGTGTGAATACTCAGGAGTTCTAGAATTTACTATTTCTCTTAATGGACAGATGCCATTATTATAATTTATTACTTCTAAAAGGCTATGTTGGACTCACTTCTGAGGCTGAACTTTATGTCTTAGATGGGTCTTCAGCACCTGACAGATTAGGTCAAGTCCAGACCCTAATTGCACAGTTTTACCCAAATCTTACTGTAAAATATGCTAAAAGGTACATCATCTCCATTTCCTTAACTTCCTGGCAGGAAAGAGGTGATGTACATATAAGCAAGGAAAATTTACATCAGGACAATTTACAAAGGGAACTCTTTAATTCTGTAGACAGGATTTAGAGGGCTCCAGGAGGTAAAGATCTTGTTGCAAAACTAGTAACAGTGGTGAGCCATGGCCCCGTAGATACATGGAGTTGGTGTGGGGACATTACGGACACAGAGGGAGGGTGGGCTATATGGAGATCATCATCTGGGATTGGGCTATGACTGTGAGCCAGGCCATGAGGTCCACCTCCAGATACCTCACAAGGAAAGAGTCAAAAGAATAAAAGGTGATTTTTCTCACTTTCCCTCCTCAGAGTTCTTGCTGATGCCCCACTAGCTAAACCCACCCTAGGAGCTCAGGGCAGAGGAGCCTGTTGATGCATTCCATTTAGGTCAGTATCTGTGAGCCAAAGCCAGGTGAGAAAGGGGTATGAGCAGGACGGAAGAGGGGGTAGGCAGAAAATACACAGCACATGATTTTAAGGGGACATCAAAACACAATCAAGTAGAATTTTACAAAGATAAACTTGAATTGCTCTAAGTTATTTATAACATATATAATTTGTAAACACCAACATTTTAACAGTTATTCGTCTCAGATTGCTGGTGGCACATCTGAACCCTTTGAGGTATGTCCAAGGATCCTTGCCGTGTTGTATGAGGAGTATCAGAGAAGGCACAGAAAATGATCATTTAGCCAGAACATATATGACCGGTTATGTTCCTGACAAATATTTCTAAGATGTAAATATGTCAATATAAAGACTAAAATTATCTTAAAAAATAGGTAATTTATTGCTGTATCATCTGCATATATTCCCTTAGGTTCTTCTTCCATTATAGGAGATAAGAAATGTGGTCTATAACATCTATTAACACAATTTTCAATTCAATGACTCCAAATGCTTGTTACCCGCCAGCCACATAAGCACCTGAGAACAATCACCATCCTTATATTATCAGCAGAACTACCATTATAGTAATGAATTTTATGTGATCTAGCCCACCCCGTCTTTTCTGAATGGTTTGGATTAATGATGCTTAGTGTCCGATTATTTACGATGTTCCCACTGTATCTCTCTTCTATGCCCATCTGCTATGGAAAATTGTTCTTCAAGTACATTTTTACCTCTCTTAATGAACTGAAAAAGTGTTAGACCAAAACTCCTTTCAAGAATCACGGAAGAGGGGCGCCTGGGTGGCTCAGTGGCTTAAGCCTCTGCCTTCAGCTCAGGTCCTGATCCCAGGGTCCTGGGATCGAGCCCCACATCGGGCTCTCTGCTCGGCAGGGAGCCTGCTTCCTCCTCTCTCTCTGCCTGCCTCTCTGCCTACTTGTGACCTCTGTCAAATAAATAAATAAAATCTTTAAAAAAAAAAGAAAGAATCACGGAAGAGCTATTTAGATATATAGATTATAGATTATAGATATCTGTCTATCTAGATACAGATTTAATTTCACAACTCCATGCATGTGTAATAAATCACCCGCAATCTATACATGCCCACATTACATAGATGTATACACTGTATGAATGTATAGAGAACTACCCCCAAATTTAGAGGTTTGAACTAACCCAAATAATTTTCTCAAGATCCTGCAACTAGGTACGTGGGTCCAGCTGCGGAAGCTCAGAGAGGCCTGGAGGACCTATTCCCCAGAAGGCTAGGTGGCCAGTCAACACTGGTTTTCAGCTGGGACCTCAGCCAGGTCTTCAACTCTCTACCCAACCTGTCCAGGTGGCGGGGTTGGGTTTCTCATAGCATGGCATCTAGGCTCTGAAAGGAAGCATCTGGAAAGTGAGTGTTCCCAGAGACCAGACTCAGTGCCCATGATGTTTGCTCCTGTTTCAGGAGCCAAAATTTAGTCACATGGTCAAGCCGAGCCAAGAGTCAACATGAAAAGAGACCACAGAAGGGCACATGTACCAGAAAGTACAGTACACTGTGTGTGTGTGTGTGTGTGTGTGTGTGTGAGTGTGAGTGGGGAGGGGTTGCATAGATAATCTACCAAAGAGGTTAGAACTGGGGGACAAAACTTGTAGAGAAAACAAAGCTACACTGAGGTGAATTCAAAATTGGAATGGCTTTTGCTTCATTTATCTGAGACATTTTTTATGTAAATACAAATGCTCCAAAAATAGCCAAGACTTTGTTGAAGAAGTGGAGCAAACATGGAGAATTTCCATTACCAGATATTAACCTTTACATGAAGTTAAATAATTAAGACAGCACAATAATGGGTGCAAACAGGCAGACACAGGAGTGGAACAGAATAAAATCTCCAGTAATGCAAACATGCACAGGAATGCAATCAATTAATGAATTATTCTGGATGAATTCAATATCCACATTTTGGAAATATGAGTATTGATTCCTTCCTTGTATACATAAAATTCATTCCAGATAGATTATAGATCTAAATGCAAAAGGAAAATTGTTGTAAATTCTGAAAAACAAGATTGAAGAACGGCTTAATGCCATAGCATAGGCAAAGATATTTTAAGATATTTAAGGGGTTCCTTCTGAATTTTCCGTTGTAATTGAGCTCCAGTTTCAAAGCATTGTGATCTGAGAATATGCAGGGAATAATCTCAGTCTTTTGGTATTGGTTGAGTCCTGATTTGTGACCCAGTATGTGATCTATTCTTGAGAAGGTTCCATGTGCACTTGAGAAGAATAAGTATTCTGTTGTTTTAGGGTGGAATGTTCTATATATATCTATGAGGAGTTCTTTATAGATCCTGGATATCAACAGACAAAAGGCTGATATCCAAGATCCATAAAGAACTCTTCAAACTCAACACACACAAAACAGATAATCATATCAAAAAATGGGCAGAAGATATGAACAGACACTTCTCCAATGAAGACATACAAATGGCTATCATACACATGAAAAAAATGTTCATCTTCACTAGCCATTAGGGAGATTCAAATTAAAACCACATTGAGATATCACCTTACACCAGTTAGAATGGCCAAAATTAGCAAGACAGGAAACAACATGTGTTGGAGGGGTTGTGAAGAAAGGGGAGCCTTCTTCCACTGTTGGTGGGAATGCAAGTTGGTGCAGCCTCTTTGGAGAACAGTGTGGAGATATTCCTCAAGAAATTAAGAAGAGAGCTTCCCTATGACCCTGCCATTGCACTCCTGGGTATTTACCCCAAAGATACAGATGTAGTGAAAAGAAGGGCCTTCTGTACCCCAATGTTTATAGCAGCAATGGCCACGGTTGCCAAACTGTGGAAAGAACCAAGACGCCCTTCAACAGACGAATGGATAAGGAAGATGTGGTCCATATACACTATGGAGTATTATGCCTCCATCAGAAAGGACGAATACCCAACTTTTGTAGCAACATGGACGGGACTGGAAGAGATTATGCCAAGTGAAATAAGTCAAGCAGAGAGAGTCAATTATCATATGGTTTCACTTACTTGTGGAGCATAACAAATAGCATGGAGGACATGAGGAGTTCGAGAGGAGAAGGGAGTTGGGGGAAATTGGAAGGGGAGGTGAACCATGAGAGACTATGGACTCTGAAAAACAATCTGAGGGTTTTGAAGTGGCGGGAGGGTGGGAGGTTGGGGGAACCAGGTGGTGGGTATTAGAGAGGGCACGGATTGCATGGAGCACTGGGTGCGGTGCAAAAACAATGAATGTTGTTATGCTGAAAATAAATAAATTAATTAATTAATTTAAAAAGGATATTTAAGGGGAAACATACACTCACCATTCCAGAAGAAGAAGAAAGAGAGAGGGGAGCAGAAGGTATACTGGAGAGAATTATTGGGGAGAATTTCCCCAATATGGCAAAGGGAATGAGCATCAAAATTCAGGAGGTTCAGAGAATGCCCCTCAAAATCAATAAGAATAGGCCAACACCCCGTCACCTAATAGTAAAATTTACAAGTCTCAGTGACAAAGAGAAAATCCTGAAAGCAGCCCGGGAAAAGAAGTCTGTAACATACAATGGTAAAAATATTAGATTGGCAGCTGACTTATCCACAGAGACCTGGCAGGCCAGAAAGAGCTGGCATGATATTTTCAGAGCACTAAACGAGAAAAACATGCAGCCAAGAATACTATATCCAGCTAGGCTATCATTGAAAATAGAAGGAGAGATTAAAAGCTTCCAGGACAAACAACAACTGAAAGAATTTGCAAATACCAAACCAGCTCTACAGGAAATATTGAAAGAGGTCCTCTAAGCAAAGAGAGAGCCTACAAGTGGTAGATCAGAAAGGAACAGAGACCATATACAGTAACAGTCACCTTTGAGGCAATACAATGGCACTAAATTCATATCTCTCAATAGTTACCCTGAATGTGAATGGGCTAAATGCCCCTGTCAAAAGACACAGGGTATCAGAATGGATAAAAAAACAAAACCCATCTATATGTTGCCTCCAAGAAACTCATTTTAAGCCCGAAGACACCTCCAGATTTAAAGTGAGGGGGTGGAAAAGAATTTACCATGCTAATGGACATCAGAAGAAAGCAGGAGTGGCAATCCTTATATCAGATCAATTAGATTTTAAGCCAAAGACTATAATAAGAGATGAGGAAGGACACTATATCATACTCAAAGGGTCTGTCCAACAAGAAGATCTAACAATTTTAAATATCTATGCCCCCAACGTGGGAGCAGCCAACTATATAAACCAATTAATAACAAAATCAAAGAAACACATCAACAATAATACAATAATAGTAGGGGACTTTAACACTCCCCTCACTGAAATGGACAGGTCATCCAAGCAAAAGATCAGCAAGGAAATAAAGGCCTTAAACGACACACTGGACCAGATGGACATCACAGATATATTCAGAATATTTCATCCCAAAGCAACAGAATACACATTCTTCTCTAGTGCACATGGAACATTCTCCAGAATAGATCACATCCTCGGTCCTAAATCAGGACTCAACCGGTATCAAAAGATTGGGATCATTCCCTGCATATTTTCAGACCACAATGCTCTAAAGCTAGAACTCAACCACAAAAGGAAGTTTGGAAAGAACCCAAATACATGGAGACTAAACAGTATCCTTCTAAAGAATGAATGGGTCAACCGGGAAATTAAAGAAGAATTGAAAAAAATCATGGAAACAAATGATAATGAAAATACAACGGTTCAAAATCTGTGGGACACAACAAAGGCAGTCCTGAGAGGAAAATATATAGCGGTACAAGCCTTTCTCAAGAAACAAGAAAGGTCTCGGGTATACAACCTAACCCTACACCTAAAGGAGCTGGAGAAAGAACAAGAAAGAAACCCTAAGCCCAGCAGGAGAAGAGAAATCATAAAGATCAGAGCAGAAATCAATGAAATAGAAACCAAAAAAACAATAGAACAAATCAACAAAACTAGGAGCTGGTTCTTTGAAAGAATTAATAAAATTGATAAACCCCTGGCCCGACTTATCAAAAAGAAAAAAGAAAGGACCCAAATAAATAAAATCATGAATGAAAGAGGAGAGATCACAACTAACACCAAAGAAATACAAACTATTATAAGAACATACTATGAGCAACTCTACGGCAATAAATTTGACAATCTGGAAGAAATGGATGCATTCCTAGAAACATATAAACTACCACAACTGAACCAGGAAGAAATAGAAAGCCTGAACAGACCCATAACCAGTAAGGAGATTGAAACAGTCATTAAAAATCTCCAAACAAACAAAAGCCCAGGGCCAGACGGCTTTCCGGGGGATTTCTACCAAACATTTAAAGAAGAACTAATTCCTATTCTCCTGAAACTGTTCCAAAAAATAGAAATGGAAGGAAAACTTCCAAACTCATTTTATGAGGCCAGCATCACCTTGATCCCAACACCAGACAAGGATCTCACCATTAAGTATTTTTGAAAAGACAATTTGTCTGCGATGTAGTTAAGAATCTGTATTCATCAAAATGCACCCATGAGGCAAGTGTGCAGGCCATAGGTGAGAGAAGACGATTGTGTCTGACAAATTACTCCTACACAGAATAAGTAAAGAAAGCTTTTATATCAGGAAGAAAAAGAAAAATGGGCATGTGGCTGAAAAATCAGTTGGCAACAAATTTTACCCAAAAGGCCAACACATGTGCGTTAATATGTGTTCAGCCTCTTGACTCACGCCAGGTCAGGCTGCGATGGGGTCTCAGGAAGGCCCTGCGACGCCCAGAAAGCTAGAATAAACGGGACTGCTGGGACTCGGTGCTGGTGAGAATGCGTCCTCTGCGACAGCTCGTGCCACGCCAGCAGGAGCAGCGGTTGTCATATGCATCGTGTAAAACAGGTCGGCAATATCTACAGAAACAGAAGGGTACTTCACTGCCCAGAAACCCTCTCCCTCGGGAACAAGATCATGATCTGCTAAGCCCGGTGTGGGGAGCAGCGTGGCGGCGCCCTTGACCACACAACTGGAATAGCCCAGTGTTGTGTCGTGTGGACGTGAGTGCGTCCATGGAGGATGGTCGCGTCCGTGGAATATGAAACAATAAGAGAACTAGATGCAATGGCAGACAAACCACAGAAAGATGGTCCTGAGCGAACCAGCCCTGACATGAGATACACCCCGTGTTGCGTGTGTGTGTGTGTTTGTGTATCATGTTAGCCTGTGTGCGAGGGTACTGTGTGTGTGTGTGTGTGTATGCGTGTATGTATGTGTGTATATGTGTTAGGTCAGTGTGTGGGCACACGTATTGTGTATGCGTGTGGGTGTGTGTGTGCACACATGTGTGTGTATATCGTGTTAGCGTGTGTGCACATGGGCTTGTGCATTGTGCGTGAGCGTGTGCATATGCGTGTGTATTTCAAATACAGGAAAACCCACCTTTGGTGGTAGAAGTCAGGGTCGTGGTTACCATTGAGGGTGGGTGTTGTGACTGAGGGGATCCCTGGGGGCCTTGAGTCAGGGGGTGCCGTTATTTTTTAAATTTTCTCCTTGACCTGGACGGCAGTTACATGGGCAATTTTTACTTAATGAAAAGTCATGCAGCTGTATTTTTTTTTTAATCTGGTCACTCTGGTGTTCAGTTTTATGCTCAAATTATTTCTAGAATGTTCTTTAGTTACTAGATATGTGATCATGGCATTCTGATCTGGAGCTGTTTCTGATGGTTGAACTTCTATGTCATTTCTTCCCTTCGTTATCAAACAATCCCTGAGCTCCTGCCGTGTGCTAGGGCACTGCTCCTGCCCCAGGAAGATTCTGTAAACAAAACCAGCAGAAAGTCCTTTTTTCCAGGAGCTTACATTTGGCTGGAATGGGAGAGGGCCTTGCTAAGCCCGAGGTTGTCTCCTGTAGGAAACAGTCTGAGGATCGTTTATAATACCTCCGTGTACCTTGTGGGTAGGCCGATACCCCGAACAACCCAGTTACTGTGCCCAGAAGTGGCCCCAGGAAACAGACCCCCTCAAGAGCTGCCTTGTGAGACTGAATCGATGACATATTTGACACAGAAACGCAGTCTTTGCAGTGATGGGATGTGTGCTGCCAACTTCTGCAGCCGCCATGATGGGTGCAGGTGGAGGACAAGATGGGGATGCCATTGGTGACTAGACGGCTCCTTGCTGGGTTCCCAGTGGTGTTTGCCAAGATGAGAACATGGGCCGTCAGATTCAGACTGGCCTAGAGAGCCCACCTAGAGAAAACGACAAACTTAAAGCCTTGAGTTCTCAGCTCAGACTACAGGTAGAAAACCAGAAAGTCTCCATGGCAATTGCAAAGTAACCACGTGCCTCCCATAGCAGCAGGACAGAGGTGGGTGTGGGCCAAGCCAGAGCCTGTAAGGGCCACTGATTCAGAGTGACAATGGGTTGGTAATTCTGTTAGGTAAGGATCCAGGACGGATGGCGAGAGGGGCCCTGGGGGAAAGGAACAGTTACACATACGCATGTGAGCCTGGGAACACTGAGCTCTCTTTCCTCTGAACATTGCTTACGCTGAAAGCCGTCCTTTGTCACGTGTGAGGGAGCGGCTTCTCCCCGCATCTACGAATACATTTAAAAAAACCAAAAAATGAAAAACAAAGTCTGATGACTTCACAAAAAGTGGTCGATTCACAGACGATGCCAGCTCTCCTCCAGACAACCCCCAGCATTCTTTGTCTCTGGGCTGATAACAAGAACTTCACTCCAGCCCAGCCAAGTGGGGGAAGGGAAGTCCACTGTAGGAGGACGTGCGCCTCTGGACACCAACCGAGCTGCAGAGTGGGACTGTGCGGTGCTGATGCACAGGCAGGAGCATGTTCTCAGGGCATTAGGTCACAGGAGTTGACTAGGACGTTGGATTGTGCCAAATACATCGAGGTGAGGCTGCGGTCTGCACACCTGTGTCACCCAGCGTTCATTTAGTGAAGCCCGGCCCCCATGGTGAGGGCATCTGGAGGTGATCTGGAAGCCTGTGGCAGGGGATTAGGTCATGGGTCAAGAGCCCTCATGAGTGTCATTAGTGCCCTCATAAGAGTCCAGAGAGCTCCTTACCCCTGCCAGTGTCTGAGGACGCAGTGAGAGGTCTGCAACCTGGAAGAGCTACTCACCTGACCATGCTGCCCTCAACCTGGACTTCTGGCCAACAGAGCTGTGGTTTATAACCACCGGGTCTGTGGTGTTTTGCTACAACAGCTTGAACAGACAGAAGCACTCATGAGGATGGGGATTTAATACGTTGGGTGGCAGTAACACTGTGCTTAGTTAGCTAACTAAGGACCATGCTCAACACTGGCAAATACCCAAAGAGCCCAGTGGGCAGGGACACCCCTGATGGAACCCCAGAGGGCCTGGGGCCAGTTAGAAGGGATTTCAGTGAGCCCATGAAATGCAACCTGTTTAGATACTTTGTAACCATCGTCCCTCCCAAAGGACAATCCCTTCATGAAGACACTAAGAAATGCCTCAGGTGAGGGACACCAGCACCTCTGAACAGCTCTCTGATGATGGAGATGATGGTGAGAGGCACCAGGAAATCAGGCCCCAGATTTCAAAGGAATGGAGGATGGGCAGTGAGGGACTGGGTGGCAGGGCCCTCAGTTCCCAGACATTAGGTAGGCACCAGCACCACAGTAAGTATGGGGAGAAGAGATGTTTTCACACGTGGTGATGCCTCTTTGGACATGGAGATACCTGGATTTAAGTACTTGTGCAGAACTCCTGAAAATATATGCATAACAGAATTCCAGATGCAGCACACGTGCACTGAACTTGAGTCACCAAAGACTTGAGTCTTTCCCCGATTGGATCCCCACATAGAAGTCAGCTCACAGACCCAGACTCCCTTCCCAGAGAGGGAGGGTCTCCATTAGAGGATGGATTTCAAAATGGAACCACAAGTGTGCACGGAGATGTGTGCTGCAGATTGTCCCCTGTCTGCTCAGGGATGTGTGTCCAGGAGACAGAAACATGGCCATGTGGTATTGAAGAGTTCGGCCTTCCCATCTTATGGGGAAGGGGATCCTTCTCAGGATTTTAAACAATGGTGTGACAGAGCACTGTCTATGCCTTATGACAGCTCTTCTGATCCCCAGCCTACAAGGTTCAGGGGCCTGAGCTAAAGAAAGTTTTCTCAACACAGAAAGTGGGGACTGGAGTCAAGACACACTTAAAGATGACAGCTGCCAAGCTCTGTTGGTGGGCTGGGTAGGAGAGTCTTGGGAGAGAAGCCAGGCATAAGGAGATGACTCTGAAGAAGGGATCATGGGACGTGAAGGCCACGGATGCACTCAGAGGAGCTTGAAACTCAGTGAACTAAATAGAGCCGCTGAAGGATTATAAATGGGAATTAGATAATTAGGAATGCTGTCTTACCCTAAAGACACATGGCAGCTCCTACACAGTACGGCTATTGGTCAACTCTAGCAGAAACCTCCATCGGAGTGCATTCAGGTCATTGGCCTTTAAAAATGACTATTTGAAATGGAAACATATTTCTGCAAAAAAAAAAAAAAGAAAAAAGATGGCTCAATTTCAGAAAATCTAGCAATGAGATTCAACACATTTACATGTTAAAGGAGAGGAAAGGAGTGAGCAACTTCACATGGGAAATGAAAAGGATTAACAAACACATATTCATGCAAGACAGCTCTCGCTAAAATAGGAGCATGCGGGGAGGAAAAATAATTTTACCTCCACCCTTCTAGGTTCTTGGCGGAGACATTCCCCCCCCCCGCCCCACCCGCCGCCAGCTCCCCGCTGTAATACACGACAGAATAACAGGAGGAAAGAAAACAGAGGTCCAATAACATGCATACTTCCTGTCTACCAGGGAGAGACCCAAGGAAACTAAGTAATTCCCCAGATGGCTAAAGCCACCACCTTAAATACCACCTTCCACTGAAGACAAAAGCAGATATTGGGCAGGGTGGTCATCAGGTATGGGAGGTTTCCAGGCAAAATTGTGAGGGACGGTATGGCTGTCATGATACCATCTGTGGTTCATGTCTGTGCCTCCATCTTTGATAAGAGTTTCTGGAGATTTGGTCCTCCTTCTCTTCCTGGTACCCGGAGGGAGACGTGCTTGTGAATGGAGACCTCCTTGGAAGTGTAAAAGTCTCTTACAAAAGGTAACTTCCACTCAGTTTTCAGAGCTTCTCCTGCAACTAAAGAACAGAGAAGCTGTTTCTTAAAAATAATCAGCCTAAAATAATCCTTATGCCAAAGAGGCATATTTTGGGGTGACAGATTCTGCTCTCCTTCAAATAAAATGAATGTCCTTACCTTGAAAGACAAAATAGGAGTTATGGAACAAAAATTTAATAGGTTTACAGATTTTATACACATGCCAGTTATTTAAAAATCAGTATAAGAACATCCAGGTGAATGGTAGGCAACTGAGAATAGTGATTCTCTCAAGGTCGGCAGGCCTCAGGACTCTGAAGGTGGCACGTAGGCAGTTGTGGTCTGTCTGCCAACTTCTGTGTGTGTGATTTAAAAAGAGGAAATCTGGGGGTGCCTGGTGGCTCAGTTGGCTAAGTGTCTGCCCTCAGCTTAGGTCATGATCTCAGAGTCCTGGGATCAAGCCCCACATTGGGGTCCCTGCTTAGGGAGGAGTCTGCTTCCCCCTTTCCGTTGCCCCTCTCCCCACTCGTGCACACACTCTCTGTCTCTCAAATAAACAATAAATAAAAAATTTTAAAAAATAAAAAGAAGAAATCTGAAGCAGAATGGCCAAATATCGGGGTGCCTATGTAGCACTGTTGGTTAAGCGTCTAACTCTTGGCTTTGGCTCAGGTCATGATTTCAAGGCTGTGACTGAGCCCTGAGCCAGGCTGTGCACGCAACACGGAGTCTGCTTGAGATTCTTTCTCTCCCTCTCCCTCTGCCTCTCCCCCTAATTGCTCTCTCCCTCTCAAATAAAATAAATAAATTCTTCAAAAAAAAAAAAAAAAAAGAAGAAGAAGAAGAAGAAGAGTCAACTATCCATGATACTGTTTTCTGAAATATTCTACATGTTTAAAATACCTAATAAACAATCAGGAGCACATATACCGCTTTAAAGACTATCTAGACAGCACACAGGTGTTTACAGCCACACGCCAGCGCCCCCCCCACTCCAGCCGTTCCCCGCCCCGCCCCCAGCTCCGACATCCTCTGTACCTGTGTGTGTTTGGCCTCCGCGGAGGCTGACAGTACGCGCGCTTCTGCACCTTGAGGTTTTCCCCCACTCAGCGCGGAGCCTCATGCATCCCGAGGCGGAAGGACACTAGCCAGGCCGCCTGGTGTCCTCCCCAGGGTGACGCGTCCTTGTCTGCAGACCCCCCCCCCCCACCCCCAGGCCTCACCTTCCCAGCAGCAGCTCTCATCACCGCCCCTCCTCTCTTCTGGCCTTTCCCTTGCCCACACCCTTGACCGGCTAGAGCTTCCCCGGTGCGCGATGAACACGTCCCGAGACCTGCGGTGCAACGCAGCCCCCCTGGCCGGGGTGCGTTGTGCAGGGGAGCAAAACCGCCAAGTGCGCGTGTCTCCTCTTAAACGCACTTAGGCCAAAAACAAACAAAAAAGGAAAACAAAGGGACAGAAAGAAACGTTGGGAGGTGGCAGGTGTGCTCGTCACCTTGACGGTGGGAACGGCTTCCCAGCTGTCCGCAGGGGTCATCAGACTGCACCGGGGAATAAGAGCGCGGCCTCCCCAAGGCTGTTACCAAAAATACATTCCCAGGGGCTCCGGGTGAGTCAATGCCTTGAGCGCCCAACTCTAGATTTCCGCCCAGATCGTGGTCTCGGGGCTCAGGCCGGTCCCGCCTCCCCCCAGGCGCTGTCAGTGAGCCCACAGACGTCCCGCGGTGACCGTGAAGACAGCACTAACCACAGCACTAACCGTTAAGCATTGGACAGACGCGCACTTTGGGAGAATTAACTCATTTAGTAACAACCTGTGAAGTGCTCTCGTGCCCCCAGTTCACACATGAAACCGCGGCCTGGAGGTTGCGTGGCGCGCCCCGGGGCAGCAGGTGCAGGAGGAGAAGGCCGCGCGGCGCGCCCCGCATCCCGCAGACACGCGTCTCACAGGGTCCGCCCGCAGCCGCAGCCGCAGCCGCCCGCAGAGCGCAGGCCGCGGAAGCTCTTTGCTGCCCCCTGCTGACTGTCAGGAGCAGTGCGGCGCGGGGCGTGGGGTTGCGGGCCGCCCGCCGGGGATTGCGGGATCTGGTCTGGCAGAGGCTCTCCTGATGCAGCTCCGTTTAGCGGCGGGCGCTCTCTCCCAACTGAAATCAGAATCCCCAGAGGAGGGACCCTGGAACCTGCAACATTAATAAGTGCTTCCGTGGATCTTTATTATCAGGCGTGTCTGGAGAAATCCAGATGCGACAGGGAGCCTGTGTTTGGGACCCAGCCAGAAGGGCTTCGGGGCTCAGCGGGGCCCTCCCTACGGCCCTCCCACCCGCTCCTCCCTCCAACCGCCCGTCGCCCATCACCATCCATCTCTGAGCATCGCCCACTTCCGATCCGTGGTCGTTACTCCTGCAGCTGGAGGGTTCTGTGGCGTGGACGGAGAGGATGCTGGCCACATAATGCTGGCCCCACTCTCTTTTTATGTGTGGGGGGAAAAGGGGGGGAAATAGTACCAAAAAGAGGAGGAGGAGGGGAAGGGGGAGGAGGAGGAGGGAGTTAACTGCTCTTGGCAATTTCTGGGTTTTGCCGAGTCCTTCAGGCTTCTTTCTTGGACTTCAGACTTTGTCTTCCTCCCCTAGGCAGGTGTCCTCAGAAGCGGCCCCGCTGCTCCTCAGACACGCTGGCACCTCTTAAGGCAGTAGCCACGCTGCGTTGTGGGGATCCTCCTAGGACCGGCGTGGTGGAAGGCTGGCATGGAGGGACTGGGTGTCTGGGCTGGAAAGAGAGCAGAGATCCTGAAGGAAGAGGCGAAACCCGAGAAGCGAGTGAGGGGGTGAGGGGCGAGGACTCTCCACCAGAACTCGACGCTTATTCCTTCCACGTGTGACTGATAAATACGAATTGTCTTTATTTCAGGGGCACACAGTGGGGCTTTGATACATGGACATTACGGACTGATGACCTCCGTCGAGCTAATTAGGTCACCGTCACCTCACACGTCTGCCTCTGTGCACCTGCGTGAGGACACCTGAGATCTGCTTTCCGGGGGAGCGCCAAGGACAGAGCCTCCTTAGCCGGGTCCCTCAGGGTCTGCTGTCAGGGTCCTGTGACCCGGGAGCGGGTGTGGCCTCTAGAGCCCCTCCTTCCACCCCTCTCCTCGCCCCGTCACCTGGGCCTCACCATGGCCCGGAACACAAAGGAGAGTCGTTGCTTCGAGAAAGTGCCTTCACCTGCAAGGGGCTCACTATGGCCTTGGGATGAGAGTGGAATGAAGAAGGGAAGGAGGGCCGCGTGCCTTTTCTGAGGCTCGCCCTCCCCACCCCTGGATGCCAGCATCCAGGACTCGCTCATCCTGGCCACAGGCTCTGAGCTAGCCCCAGACCCCGCCGCGCCCCACCCCACCCCTCCTCTCCCCTCCCCTCCCCTCCCCTCCCCTTTCCCTTTGTTCCCACCCCCCCTACCCCCTTACTCTCCCCTGCCTTCCTTTTCTCCCTTTCCTCCCCTTCCAAGCAGGGTAAGGCGCACAGTATAACTTGTTTTTTCCTCAGGAAGACTGGGCTGGGACCCTGTTAGGCTCAAGTCACGGGACAGTCACCTCCCAGGAAATGATGGGCATAGTTCTGGGACGGCTCCAGCTGCGAAGCCCTGCCCCTCTCTCTCCCCTCTCCTGGGGCTCTGGGCTGGGCAATGGCAAAGAACCCTCATGCCCTCTCCTCACTTCTTACGCTTGGTGCCCTAAACCTCTCCCACAGGGTACCCAGTCCCTCTCCTCAAAGACCCAACTTCTGAGCAGTGTGGCATACACCCCCCACACCCCACAGCATGTCTAAGTGCCCTTAGGTGCCTAGGACCTTCTCCATGGTCCACCTTCAGAGCAGGCTGCACCAGACAGGGGTATGTGGGCATCAGGTCTCTAGTCTGTTTTCATTATGACTTATTGCAGCGGCCCTGAGTTCTCATCAAGGGCCGTCAGCTAATACTGTTGTTGCTTTATTATTATTAATATTTTCTAAAAGGGTTGCATAGCTTTTTATCTTCAAACACAAAAGTAGCTACCAACTTCCTCAAAAGGTTTTAGATCAGGACTTAGTTAGTAAATGTTGTACATATGTATCTATCCATGAATGACGACACCCAGCTTCTAAGAGCTTGTTATTATAGTAGTCTACAAAGTATCTCTGCATCGTAGAAATCATTAACCCCGATCTTATAGGTGATCATGGGATAATTACTAACTAAACACACACACACACACACACACACAGCAGAAGACCCCACTGGTTTTTGGTTTGTGCCATCTTCCCACACCAAGGGGTAAAAATCTACGAACACGAGGATTCTGGAGACCGTCCTGGTCAGCAGTCCTCGGAGGTCCCGCCACAAACAGGCATGGCCCAGAGATGGAGGAAGAGGTCACTTACAGTTATTGATTAGATTTTTAGTGAGTGTTCCAGACAGACTTACAAATATATTCAGGACTTGTCACCTTGTCTCATCAGCTCTCAGCGGTGATCTTGGCTCTGACAGTAGCCACTGAATGACAACAGCAGGCTTTTCCATTTCTCTGGAGCTCAGTTTCCCCAACTCTAGAATGGGAGGGTGGGGAGAGACTCAGGAGTTATGGCCCTGAGGCAGAGCCTCTGTCCCTATTTGGCTCTTTGGCCCCGAGACAAGGTGTCTGGTCCAGGAAACACCAGGAAGGCAGTCCCATTGAGCACATTTTCAATATGCATGAAAGTGTGACTCCTGTTTGGTTAAATGATGCCAGTCTCTGCTAACATGGTCACCATTCCAGTTCATGGTGCAGACTGACAGTGAGGACCAGGATGCTCAACGGGCAGGGCAAGTGGACCTGAGGTGGGGGTACGAAGCCGGCTTCCTGCACCCTCCCCACATTGAATGTCAAGATCTTTAAAGAGAAGCATATGCTGGTCAGTTCCCAGGTCTGCCACTTCCAGCTCTGTGACTGAGCAAATCACGTAACCTTTCTGAGCTTCAGTTACTTCACCTACAAGTTCTCAGAGGGAAGAGGAATACTTTTACTTGGAGGTTACCTTGAACATTGACATTTGGAAAGAAGTTAGTAAGAAGTTAGAGCCCATGGTTTGATGGGACAAAGAGGTGACCATCCTTTGGAAAGTATAGCATTGCACACACATAGACTGGATGTTCATTATTATTACTACTCTCTGACACTTTTGGGTCCATAGGACAGTGAGTCTTACAAGATAGTGGGAGTTTTGACTCTTAAAATTATAGAAAAGAATTCAAGTTGGCTTGGAATTGGAACAGTGATTCTGAGATACCTGCTAGAGGCCAGGTCACACCCTCCACACCCTCCGCTCCCATTTCTCTTCTCCCACTTATTTCCATCCTGCCCTCTCTCCTCTTTTGTTCTTCTCCTCTAGCTTTGCCCCCCTGTCTCCCCCCCCCCTTTTTTTTCTGTCTCCCTTTGCAATATAGCACTATAGGGCCAGATATAGGATGAGGGAATGTAAAGTGTTTCCTTTCCCTTAAGACCTTTCCTGCTCCTGTCTCCTCAGGTCACAGAGGGGATGATCAAGAGAGGAGGCAGCATGTGGTCAACCCCAGCGGTCACCTGGGGAGAATACCTTCTACTTCAGCCACAGTGAAGAACAAAGAGTTACTGGGGTGGCAGTACATACCCCCACACTCCACATCAGACCCAGGCATCAGAACATCACACCCATGCATATTTTACAAAACTTTATTTTTTTCCTCAAACTATTTTTAAGGTTATGAATATAACAAGATGCTCTGGGTTAGACTAGATTCTAAAAATTTGAAGATAGGAAACTGTTCTTTAAAAGGTGTAAGTCATTTCTAGACCCAAAGAGTGGACCAAATCGAACATTTTTAAGGAAGACTAAAGTTTGTTCTAGGAAATCTACTACATGGTAGTGCACATGTAGAGAATTTCTTATCCTCATGTCTTGGGGAAAAAATTTAATTCATCAAAGCAACTCAAATGAGTCCTGCGAGACAGGATGAGAAAGGACGTGTTCAGCTTAGTTATGGGAATTAATTGGATGTAGTCATTGGATGTAGACGAAGAATTTCTACAGACGCTGTTGCTTCAGTTGGAGAAATGCCACTTTTCCCTGCATGGCGTTGGACTGCCGTAGTCCTTATTTCATGTTCTTATAGAGTCGGATAGCTTCTCACAAAAGCGATTGTAAGGTGAGATCTTGAGAGCCCAGATAAAAATCAGGACAATTAAGATTCACATCACACTGGCGAAAGAAGTAGGAAAGCAACACAGCAAAGCTGCATGGTGCTCATTCCAGCTGAGCACCAGAGCAGCAGGTCAGTTGGTGTCTAAAGCCATAAATCAAGGCATTTTAAATTTTTAATTATGCACTGGACCTAACCTTAAACCTAACCCAACAAATGAGAGACACAATAGACACCAAGTCTCTTAACATAGAACTTACTATTCATAACTACATGGCCCCAAACAATTTTCCCATCTTTATTTCCCATCTCAGCTGTAATAGGTTTGAAACTGCCCCAGTTAACACCATGACCCTTCAACAGGAGTGTATTTCTCATTGGATCTGCTGGGAATAACCATCTCTTCTATTCCAGTTTCTCCTGGTCATTCAAAGTTTTATGTTAAGTGGACATCTCATGAAGTTTCTTCAGACTCATCTGCTCTGTAGAATGCATACTTCCTCCTATTTCCACATTTCACATACTTTTGTCAAAGCTTATCACATTTTGGAAAACAGCACAGCATGGAATGAGGTAAGTGAGCAAAACAGTTATTAGAACCCACTCTAGAGCAAGGTGCTCACATTAAAATTTAGATTTCACTACTGGCTAGCAAAGAGATTTTGAACAATTTATTTAATCTCTTTAAACCTCTATTAACTCCTCCTAAACATACGAATAATCATGATACCTGCTCAAAGGGTTGTGAGGACTATATACAGTAAAGCATGTAGATATCTGAGCAGTACTTGGCACAGGATATATGCTCAATGCCCATCCACTGTCATCACCAACATCACCATCATTATTATCAAGGGATCACCATCCCCATCAGCAGCAGTGGCACCATCACCACCATGAATAATATTATTATCATGTTCCTCATCATCCTTGTCATTACCAATACCACCCTCAACACCACCAACACCATCATCATCCCCATCAACACCACCACCATCATTATCATATCATCCCCACCCTCACCAACACCATTATCACCACCATCACCACTATTATCATCATCATCTCCATCATCAACACCGTCATCACCATGTCATCACCATCAATACATCATCATCAACACCATCATCATCCCCATCTCCACCACCATCATCATTATGATCAACAATATAATCCTCATCCTCACCAACACCATCATCACCACCATTAACACCATCATCATTCCCATGATGGTCGTCATCCCCAGAGCATCATCATCATCATCATCATCATCATCATCAAGATCAACATCACTATAGTTATCATCTGTGCTCCCAGACCTAGTTTAGTTCTTAGATTTAGGAGCTCCTTGAAAGCAGGCTTATGTTTCATTCACCTGTATGTCTAGCAATAACAGAAAATGTCCAGCCTGGTGGCCAAAAAGTAATCTCATTTTGGGGAATGTAGAACTACTCTAATTTTATTCCATTTTAGAGGTGAACAAATTGAGGCCAGAAATAAACTGGCTTCCCTGAGGGCCACAACTTACTTATAGCAGAGCTGGGCCCAGTAGGCAGGTCCCTCTCATTATGTCATGATTCCTCTTAGGCACTGGCTTAAGAAAACAACAGCAAAACAGAAAGCCTAGAAGCCCAAATCTTCCAGGAAAAAAAAGTTTTAATAACGGGGTTTCAACATTTCAGTGATAATTGGCTACAGTAGGATCAAGGTTTTATTTTCCAGCAGAGAAATAAAATATACAAACAGATCACATAGCATAGCATAACAGAACTGTGTCCTCTAACCTCTACAGCATCTAGCTAGGAAGTCAAACCTCCTCCACGGAAATCCTTCCAGAATACTCAACACTTGGGCAACAACTGCCAGCTTCTCCTTTTTTTTTTTTTTTTCCCTTACTTCTAACTCAAGACCATCCAAACATGCATTTAACCCAAGCACATAAAAGGCCCATTTCTAGTTAACCTTCCAGCTTCCCTATGCCACCCAAAGCCAATCAGGACCCATAAAGTGTTCCCACTCCTTTGCCTGTCTATGAGTCCTCCAAATAGAAGAGATAGTGGCTAAAACTTTTGTTATAGAAAGTTCTGGATAGATAGCCTCTTTTTGTTCTCATTTGGGTGGTCATTGTTATTTTCTTGCACATTTGAGCTGAGTAACACTTTAACAGGGCCAGACTAACTAGATGATTAATGTGAGAGGTAACGTAGCAGAAACGGCAGGAGTTTACCTAATGATCTCCTGCACACCCAGACCTTCACTACCCGGGCTCAGCCCTTCCAGCCAAAGCCACCACAAAGGTTACTATTGACCTCTGTGCTTCTCATCCTTGGGGAGTAGTGACGGGGTCGGGAGGGAGGTGCCTAACTATGTGGTGAAGGAAAACCTACATAAATTCGTAGGTTGAATGGGTCTTGTTCTGTACTGTAGCAAGTAGCTGCACGCAACTACAGACATTTGGGATGGTGCTTATGGGAAAGGAGCTGCGCTATGGTATACACACCAGATTTTAAAGACCTAATTTTTTTTAAAGATTTTATTTATTTATTTGACAGAGAGAGATCACAAGTAGGCATAGAGGCAGGCAGAGAGAGAGAGAGGAGGAAGCAGGCTCCCTGCCGAGCAGAGAGCCCGATGTGGGGCTCGATCCCAGGACCCTGAGATCATGACCTGAGCCAAAGGCAGAGGCTTAACCCACTGAGCCACCCAGGCACCCCCAAAGACCTAATTTTAAAAATGTAAAATACTCATTAATAATTTTATATTAATTACATGTTTAAAATTGTTTGTAAAATATATCATTAACATTAATTTCAGCTTTTCTTTTTTACGCTTTTTAGGTGGTTACAAGAAAATGAAAAATTCCTGTGGCTTACAGTGATGTGTTTCTATCAGACAAGATGGTCTAGACCACGGTGAGTATGAATTCTGAACTTCTCATGGCCATCCAGACTCACCATTCGGTGGGTGAAGGAACCCAGGAGCAAGTCCACCTGTCCAACTTCTAATCGCTCCATGTCGTTCAGACTCGAAACAGGTTTCAGGCCTCCGATCGTGGCCTATACTGGTGGATTTGTTCCAGGACCAGCATCTCCTGGGAACATTTCAGGATGGCAAAGCCCGGGAGCCCGTCTCAGAGCTACTGAGTCTGCACCCCTGTGAGTGGGCCTCCCAGGTGATGGTGATTCCTGCCCAAGGGCTCTGTCTGAAGTACCTGGGCGTAGGTATTGATTTTCCCTGCCATTGGGCCTCCCAGGTGATGGTGATTCCTGCCCAAGGGCTCTGTCTGAAGCACCTGGGGTAGGTATTGATTTTCCCTGCCATTGGGCCTCCCAGGTGATGGTGATTCCTGCCCAAGGGCTCTGTCTGAAGCACCTGGGGTAGGTATTGATTTTCCCTGCCATTGGGCCTCCCAGGTGATGGTGATTCCTGCCCAAGGGCTCTGTCTGAAGCACCTGGGGTAGGTATTGATTTTCCCTGCCATTGGTAACCACCCTTTGTCCCCTTTACTTCAACTAACAGAAACCCAGAGGTCTCTTGGGTGATAAGGACCTCAGTTTGGGGAGGCACCTCTCCCCCTGCAGGGGACGGTCAGCGTGAGTTTAGGCCTATTTCTCCTTTATCTGATGCTGACTTTTCTCACCTGCTTCGAAGCTAAAGCTAGTGGTGGCCTCCTGGCAGGGTTCAAGGCAGCCCATGATGTCTCTCCTGTGATAGCTTTTTCTCTTTAATGAATGCAAAGCCCCCTCTCTTTGTATGACCTTTTCTTTCCTTCTTGAGAAGCTTTTGCATGAGGGCAGGTGCTCCAAGCGGCAATGGCCGCCTTACAAAGTCAAGCAAAAGGCCAAGTGGATGACAGAGGCTGAGCCGGAGCCCGGGGACAGTCCAGCTTCTGCAACAAGCCTGGCACTCCCTGTCATCTGTGCACTTCTGCTGGGTAAGGTAATGGCACGTGCTCTTCCTCAGGCCCTTGTTCCTGAGATGTCCTGTTACTAGCCGCTGAGCACATCCAAAGTTGTAGAAACCTCAGGCCTTTTCCATCTATTGAAATTCTGAGCACCTGCCAGGGCCCACGCCAGTTTCACACTTTAGCTTTCTGTGAGACCACACTATGGCTCCGTCACTGACAATGTCGAATTTTCCCGAAGCCTGTGACCAGAGGCCAGTTAAGAACAGACACCCTCCGTCCTACTGTACCCCTCCCACACCATTTGTGTTACAGGAAGCAGCTCCCTGCAAGAAACCGCTTCCCCATATGACTTAGATAAGACTCACATTGCTCTGTTTACCTGTGGCAAAACCAGACACAGACCCTCCAAGTTCCCATTACTTGCCCCATAAGTGATGTGTGACATACATATTCCCGCCAATGATAAGAAACTGGAACTTTCTCTCCTTCCCCAGATCCTGAATTTGACATACCCTGAGCGTAAGCTTCCCTTAAGGACCTTCTTGAGAAAGGCTGGCCTCAGAGCAAAACTTCCCCACACTGGTGCTTTCCAGACTCCTTTGCTTTTCCCTAAAAAAAGAAAAGTTCTTATTTTTGTCTAATCCTTAAGAGGCTCACAGAGTTCATGGCTCTCCACATTGCAACACTTTCCTCCAGCAGCCGTGTGATGAACTTGGAAGGGACCCCCACCCATCAAACCTCGAGATGTGGCAGCCAGGGGCTTAGGACTCCTTCCTAGAACGCCTTGAGCCAGAGCCCCCCAACCAAGCCACACCCAGGCTCCCAGCCCTCAGAGCTGGAAGGGTTGGCTTCTTTTTCCCTTTTCCGCAGAGACAAAGCAGCCTGGAATTCTCTTACTCTCTGCTGTTTGGAATCCACTGTGCACCTATTCTTTTAGTAAATGCCCTTACTTAAAAATAAATATCTAAATGTATTTTTATTAAGTTCAGCTATCATTATTTCCATATGTTAATTTCTATCCTCCTAAAAACGTGCGCACACTTTAACTTCTCACGGAATACCCTTCCCCCCTCTGAATTCATTGTTTTTCATTTACTTTTATTTTTCAATCTAAATTGCAGTGTGTGGGGTCCTAAATACTCACACGTAAAATATTTTCATACTCTTCCATAGAAATAGCTTAATTGGAATGGGCAGTTTTTACAGACATTCCTGATTTCTCTGGCCCTCCCCTCTTAGTTTTGGTGATCTTCCTTTCTTTACTGTTTGTTTGCCTCTTAATGAGAAGTTTGCTTTACGAAGGAGGAGATCCTTTGATCTAGTCTGTGTTACTTTATAGTTCCTGTGGTCTTCTCTTCCAAAAAGCCAACAAACATAGTTATCCTCTTGTTGGCAGGAATCTGTTCATATTTGTTGTTTTTTGCTTGTCAAGACATAATTAAGCCCTTGATACAGCACACCATTTTCAGCGGGCTGTCTTAATCATAGCCATAATTTTTAGATTATAGATAGGGTCCCTCTCATTTGACACTAACACTAACCCCGAGAGGAAAATAAAACCGTTTTCTTATTCCCAGCTTCTGAGGAGGGAACGGAGGTTCAAAGCAATGACCTAACAGACATAAGATCCCAGGGCCGGCAAGAGGTAGGGGCGCAGGCATCTCTGCAAACCCCTCTCTTCTGTCCATTGAGCACTCAGGAATTCTCATGCCGGTTCACCAGGGAAACTAAGTCATACCCATTTTCATTCCATCACTGGCTTTTCCATTTTTTTTTTCTGGCTCTTTTTTTTTCCTTTTCTTTTTTTTTTTAATTTAATTTTACTTTTTCAGTGGTCCAGGATTCCTTGTTTACGCACCACACCCAGGGCTCCACAGGGTGGGGGTTTCTCTTACTTCCTCTCTGCTTCTGCTTCTCACATCTCCACCCTTGCCCCCTCCCCACCCCCTCGAACTCCAGGTTCCAGTCCCCTTGGGGGCATCCAGCCTGTCTCCGCGGATCCCCAGGCCCTGGCCCGGCTCCTACCCCCGCTGCTGGGCTTTCCTCCTCCCTCTTCCTTGCTAGGAAGATGCAAGCTCAGATAATGTGCTGGTAGCACTTTTGTTCAGCTTAATTCCCTGAGCACCAGGGGAGTGTGTACAGGAGTTGAACTTCCCTTTCAAAGATGCTTGTGCTGCCCCTGGTGGCATTTCCTCGGACCCTCAGATCTCAAGCACACCTGTAGAGACTTGTGAATAGCCACAGGCCTATCTCACTGGCTTTGAGCCTTCTCCTTGTCTGCCTTAGGCCCTTCTCGGAAGCCCTGGGAACTCACTCAGCAGAAAGTGTCTGTGGCTTGTCTTTTCATCATTGATTTTTTTAAGTGTCCTTTTGTATTGTGGATTTAAGACATTTATCAGGTGTGTGTTGCGAGAATTTTTTCCCAGTCTGTAGCTTCTCTATGAATTTACTTCAAGATGTCATTGTTTAAAAATAGAGCTTCCCTGTGACCCTGCCATTGCACTCCTGGGTATTTACCCCAAATGATACAGATGTCGTGAAAAGAAGGGCCCTCTGTACCCCAATGTTCATAGCAGCAATGGCCATGGTCGCCAAACTGTGGAAAGAACCAAGATGCCCTCAACGGATGAATGGATAAGGAAGGTGTGGTCCATATACACTATGGAGTATGATGCCTCCATCAGAAAGGATGAATCCCCAACTTTTGTAGCAACATGGACGGGACTGGAAGAGATTATGCTGAGTGAAATAAGTCAAGCAGAGAGAGTCAATTATCATATGGTTTCACTTATTTGTGGAGCATAACAAATAGCATGGAAGACAAGGGGAGATGGAGAGGAGAAGGGAGTTGAGGGAAATTGGAAGGGGAGGTGAAGCATGAGAGACTATGGACTCTGAAAAACAATCTGAGGGTTTTGAAGGGGCGGGGGGTGGGAGGTTGGGGGAACCAGGTGGTGGGTATTGGGGAGGGCACGGATTGCATGGAGCACTGGGTGTGGTGCAAAAAACAATGAATACTGTTATGTTGAAAAGAAAAAAAATAGATGTCATTGATGGTCATACTGAAACAATGGGTTGGGGTCTGATTTTTCTCTTTATTTTTTTTCAGGATTAGTACTTTTGGGTCCTAAGAATTCTTTGCCTACGTAGATAGATAGATAGATAGATAAATAGATAGATATAAAGCTTTTATCCTTTTATCCTTTTATGACTTTTACGGGACTAGCTTTTAAAACTTAGTCTATGATTCCTTTCAAATGTATACTAACTAAGCTAGTGTGCCTCCAGGATTGAAGGAAAGACGGAGCGTCTTTGAATACGGACACACCATCGTTGTCCAAGTTGACCTCACTAAATCGCTTTCTCAGGTCTACTTTTCTTTATTAGATTCCTTAAGATTTTTTATAATCCTGTCATTGAGAATGCAGAAAATTTGAGTTCCTTCTTTGCAGTGTATATGTCTTCTCCCCACCCCGTGCCTGTTGCCCCAAGACCAGCTCAAGGTGGAACCTAAGTGAGGACAGCGGGCCTCTTTGCCTGGTACCCTGAGCTAGAAGGGAATCGTTCGATATTTTGCGATTAAGTGTGATAATAGCTGTAGATCTTCATAGATGCCCATTATCAGGCTGTGTTACCTTCCTTTTCTGTTTAATGAGGATTGTGGTCATGAATAGTTATAAATTATATCAAATAATTTTTAGTCTTCATTAAGATGGTCATATGGTTTTCCTTCTTTTTTTATTGAGGTATAATTTTATTATTGAGGACACTCTTATTTTGGGGAATTACGTTGGATGATTCTCAAATGCTGAACCTACCTTACCTTCCAGAGATAAACCTCACGTAGTCACATTGAGAGAAGACCGCTGTATGATTTACAGCTTGGCCACCAGCTTTTCCAGTCCCTTTGTTCAACCAGCTTGGTTTGGGGGAAATGCATCTCCGTCCTGCTTCTTCCTCCAAGCTTTAGCCACCTGCTACCCATGCTCAGTGAAGGCCCTCATGTACCTCAGGGCAATCTCTCTCACTCTTCTGCCCTGCCTCTATCCAAGCACAAGCATTTGCCCTTGGGGAAGGCTCTGTCCAGCTTGGAAGATCTCTCTTATCTCTCTCACCTGCCTTCAGCATCCCACCATATGTACATGGTGAGGGTCCTGCGGCAACACGGTGGCAGGTGGCTATAGCTAGATTTGCGATGGGGCACCATCCTATCAGCTCACATGTGGCCATTAAATGTCTACCAAAATGTGTGCTGATGCCTCCTTGTCCCCTTCTGTGTCACATTCACTCTTCCTTTTGCCATGCCCCCAAGGATGAAACCAGGAAAAGGTCATCCCTTTCTAGCATTTTATTTCTTCCACCTATATAGATGTGTGACTTTCTACAAAATTATGATCATTCATTTGATTCAGCTTGTTCTTGTTTTTTGGGGTGGTGGGGACAGTCTCTTGAGGCTTTCTACATCTTAACTGAAAGGAATGATCACATCTTTATCTTCCTTTTTTTACTTCCCTTAAATTCGGAAATAGGGGTTCCCCGTATTTAACCAATGCCTCAGAAAATTCATCTTGGTTATACTTGCAGATACTTAGAAAATGAATAGTCTGGATTTGTTATGCAAAACTTATTTTATTGAGTCATCAAGAGGGACATGGATTGGTATAAATGAATAGATCCTTAGAAGCCAGGAAGACATAACCCCCTATTGTTCAAAGTATAGAAAACTGGCCCAAAAGGGACAGAGGACCAGCCCAAGGTTAGTTATAGAGTCAGGATTCTGACTTACCATACATTTATCTTTCCGCTTTTGAAGTGTCTGTCTCTTGGAGCTTCTGTTCCCTCCCCACTAAAATAAGGGGGTTGGATTAGATTAAAGGCTGGTCCCTCTCAGCACCATGATTCTATTTTTTTCCTCTCATCCTGCCCGCTGGAGCTTTCAAGAATGTCAAGGACATGATCCGTGTGACATCATTGGAGGACCTTTTCTATTTATGCATCAAGGTTTGTCAGACCCTGTCTGGATCACAATTCCGGAAGGAAGAATAGCTTAGTGTTAAAAAAGAAATAATAACCACAACGAAACAATTTTAAAATTTATTCTCACAAAGTCCAAACGCACTCCTGTAAAATATTTATTAGGCATTGTCCAGTATAATCAAAACACCGCAGTTCCCTAGTTCTTCCGTTCCCAGAGATGACCACCATGAAGGGTTTAATAGCCAGCTCTCACGGTCTGAGGGGCTGACACTGGATCAACACTTTAACCCCTCACACAGGTACTTGTTGATTCCCTACTGAGTGCTAGAATATGCCGCCAAAATCCACAGTATGGCAATAACAAGGCAGACACGGTCTCTCCACTCTCACAGGCTTTACATGCCAGGAGTGGAAGCAGACAAGAATTAAACAGGGGAATGAAAAGTGGCCCACAAGGAGAGGTGGCAGAGTGAGTGGGAAGAGGGCTGACCTGGAGAGGATGATCAAAGCATACCTCTTTCACAAACAGAGATCCAAGGAATACGAAAGAATCAGACATTGTAACGCATGAGGTTGGAGTGAGCTGGGGATAAAATGCAAACCCCCAGAAGAGGATCCAGCTTGCTGCACTGGGCCTCTGGGAGCATGGCTGGGTCATGCAGAGAGGGGAGAGTGGAATGAGATGCAGCGGAGAACCAGCTTCCACGCCATGCCGAGCCATGGCAAGGGAACATAGGGTATAGGCTGAGGGCAATGCGCCGTTGCTGGGAGCTCTTAAGCAAAGACTTCAGAGTCTAATTCATAATTTAAAATCAGATAGAGACGCACATGTATAATTCATGCTTATACTAAAATAGATATATATTTGTTCCTATAGGCGCATTATTATTGAGGAGATAGTCCCTTGTTGTTCAAGAAAGATGGGATTTTTCTGTGCAAACTCTCTGACATGTCTTTCAGGTAAGGTGTTCCAAACATCTTCACTTGTCAGCTTCTAGAGATCGCACACAGTTCTTCTCAACAGCACTGCTCACATTTAATCATCTCCTCTCTGAGGACCTTCCTGCTGAGGAGGCAGACCTGTCAGTCAGCAGCCAGGATGCCTGGGCTCCTGACTGGCTTCTTCCACTGACTCTCTGTCTCATCATAGGTGAGACCCTTCCCCTCTCTGTGCCTCTGTATCCACATCTCAGAACCCTTTGGCTTTCATGGCCTGTGACTTTAAGTAGAAATCTGACATAAGCCAGACAACTGGGGAATGGGGGTAGGAATTCTGCTTTGACGCTCCTGAGCTCTGAAATGCTGCCAAGTCTTTTTCCCAGAAGACAAAATTGAAACAATTAATGTAATGAGAATACTTATCTCAGAGAGGGCATCTTCCACAAAACAAGGAGAATAACTAAATAATACTCTAGTTATAGATTCAAAGTAGCAAGGAGGTAATTTGGTCCAACTCCCATTTGAGAATTTGGTGATCCTCAACGTCGCCCCCTACTGGTCATCTGGCTCTGGCTTGATGATGTCCCACGGAGGAAGCCCAGGGTCTGAATCAGAGGTACCTTCTCCCCTGCTGGGTTCAACATCAGACCCCCTCCACGTTAAAGATTTGTTTGTCTAGGTCCTAACACACCCAAAACTTCTGATGGGAACTAATGAGGCTATAATCCTTGCACTGGGGTGTTCATGATCTTTACAGTATGTCCCCTGCCCCTGAGTCTCACCCAGCATCCTGGCCAATATGGGGTCCTTCCTGGGACTGTCAGGCTCGGACTGGTCATAGGCCAGTGGTGCTCGCTGGTGGAAGGGCTCTGCACACACAATGATGGCAACAACTTGAAACAGATTCCTTCTTTGAGGAATTCAGCATGGTCGCATTAGAGATCGTGAGTGTAGGGACAGCAGGTCCCCCACCAGGATGGAGAGTTTGCCCTTCTAATTCCAGTCACCTTGCCGCTGAGATCTGGGGAGAGTTTGCAATACCCCCCTAAGCTCCAAGGGTGTTTAAGCTAGACAGATCAAGTCCATTCTCCTTGCTGTGTTGACTAGAGCAGTTCAATAGATGCCCGATATTCTCCTAGCCACAGGGAGTGCCTTGCAAACTCAGGATTTTGCAGGGAGTTCTGAGAAACAGGCT
This sequence comes from Mustela putorius furo, assembly GCF_011764305.1. Lineage (NCBI taxonomy): Eukaryota > Metazoa > Chordata > Mammalia > Carnivora > Mustelidae > Mustela > Mustela putorius. The sequence goes on along the minus strand of NW_025421322.1, from coordinate 37,375,361 downwards.
TCTCTATCTATGGTTTGAGAATAAAGGCTTGGAACTGGACCTTCTACTGTGTTTCCCTACCGTGAGCAAAGGCAGTGTGAGAAGGAAGCATATGTGCAGAGGTGGGCCAAGCAGGGAAGCTTGCAGAGAGACACCGTGGGTCGAAAGAGCCATCTTACGTCCCACTCTGATCACCTACGCTGGTTTGATTGGAGATCTCTGTCACCCATGGAAAAATGGGGTGTGTCCTCTCAATGACACAGAGGTAGTGTTCGTGTGCTCTGTCACAGTTCAACCTGACATCACTGAGTTCTCTCTGAGTGCGGCTCCATGGTTGGGGCCAGTCCTGAGAGCCAGCACAGGTCCTGATCATCCTGGGCCCCAGACTTCTACACATTGTCTGCCCTCCGAGGTGGGTTTGTTCCACAACATCTTGGAGTTACCGTATTTTACAGCGTACATCTGATAGTATCTCCTGCCTGACTCCTGCTGAAAGCCTTTAATTTGGGTTTTCAGTGGTTCTCAAGTACAGGACGATATTTCTCCTATGGGCTATAAAGACCTAGGAGAGGTTCACTCTCAGGCCGTCTTTTTTTTTTTTTTTAAGATTTTATTCATTTATTTGACAGACAGAAATCACAAGTAGATGGAGAGGCAGGCAGAGAGAGAGAGGAGGAAGCAGGCTCCCCGCTGAGCAGAGAGCCCGATGTGGGGCTCGATCCCAGAACCCTGGGATCATGACCTGAGCTGGAGGCAGAGACTTTAACCCACTGAGCCACCCAGGCGCCCCGAGGCCTTCTTGACCTATGTTACTTCCTTCTAGAAGCTAAATGCTCTGGGCGACCCCCCTCCCCCCCAGATCCTAATACCATCCTCACCTGTCACCAGCTCTTCATCTGTCCTGTTCTGTCCGTGGATGTGTGCGGTGAGCCCATGTTTCCAGAAAGCAGATCTGCTTTCCGTTGCCTTCAGTTCCCCGCACAGAAGACTGGGCAGGAAATGAATGAATGAATGAATGAATGAATACAGTTTTCCTACCATTAGCTGAAGGGGTTAGTTCTTGCCAACCTGACTCTCTACAATTAACCCATCCTGGAAGCTAGCCAATGATATGAAACCCCTAGAGCCGTGAAATCAGATTAGAAAATTTTCTAGATGTTGCGTGCTATCAGAAAGTATGGGAAGGGAACATCCCTTCACCACATAGTTCTCCTGCTCGGTGATGCCTTGGGAATAGGCAGATTGTGGAATTAGTATTATCTGCTGTGCTGGGCTGATGGAGAGACTATAGCTGACCCATTCTTCTAAAGTTTAAGAAATGATTTCAGGGACAGGGAGTGACTTTTATGAAATGCATTCTGGGCGTACCTCAGTGGCTCAGTCAGTTAACCATCCAACTCTTGGTTTCGGCTCAGACCATGATCTCAGAGTTCTGGAATCAAGCCCTGAGTTGAGCTCCAAGATCAGAAGGGAGTATGCTTGGGACTCTCTCTTCCTCTGCCCCTCCCCTCCAAATAAATAAATAAATAAATAAATAAATAAATAAATCTTTAGTGCTGAGCTCTTGAAGTACATATATGTATCATTTTACGTACTGCTTTATTTTGCAGTGTTAGCATCTGCTGTTCTTCCCAAAGAGGCTGTTACCACCTGCCTGGAGAGAGGAAGGTCTGACTGAGGTGCGGTTGGCAGTAATGGTCCCATCCACCACTGAACTTAAGTAATGAGTTATAACCCCAGCTTTACCACATGGGAACATAGATCTTCAAAGTCTAAAGACATGTTAGAAGTTCACGTGTCTTCCTCCTCACCGTTTGAGGGTACAGAGTTGGGAAATTGGATGACCGTCAGCTCAGTGTTGGATCGGCAGTTTCTCCAGATCACAGACCCCAGTGCCAAACTAGCTTGAGACCCTGACTCTGTCCCACGCTAGAGTGTGGCCTGACATTTTGTGCTTAAACTCCAAACCTGCTTCCTGATCTATAAAATAGGGACCATTGAGCATTTTGGACGTGCCTGGGTGGCTCAGTCAGTTAAGTGTCTACCTTGGGCTCAGGTCATGATCTCAGGGTCCTGGGATCGAGCCTCACATCAGGCTCTCTGCTCAGCGGGGAGTCTGCTTCTCCCTCTGCCCCTCCTTCAACTCACGCGCACTCTCTCTCCAAAATAAATGAATAAAATCTTTTCAAAAAGATGAAGAAAAAGCGGTGAGAAGACTACTCAGTATGCAGTATGTTCAATGAATCTGCACTATTATTTTCCCCATGAGGTCAAGATCCACTCAGTACCTTATTACTCAACTCAGGAATTCCAGGTCCCACTGCGTGCAGAAGGTGTGTGGCTGGAAGACCCACAGGAGGTGGAAACCGTGGCAGAAGGAGCGGAGCATGTTGGAATCGCAGGGCAGGAAGGTAGGTCTTGCCAGCAGAAGAGAGGGTTCTGCAATTTGCTGCCACTGGTTCTCTGTAGACGGAAGGGAGCCTCAGAACGAGCCAGGCCTGATTCTGTGTTGTCCAAGCAGAAAGTTCCAGAACCCAGCCCCTCCCTTAAGCTCAGTGGGCACCCCACTGTCAGTGGAAGCAAAAATGGGCCATTGTAGAGCTTGCTCCCATGACCTGAATCAGATAAAGAGGGCACATTTTGTGAGCCTGGAAAAGCAGTTTCTTGGGCGCCCCCTACATGGCAGCATATCAGAGTTGGAGATGGTCTTCAAGAGATTCTGGCACTTTCCTGAGGCCAGAGAGGGAGCGCACCTCCCCCACAGGAAGCTGGAGGATTGGCAGGAGTGCAATGCGCTCCTCTTGGCCCCGAGTTCAGTAATTTCCACTTTGCCTCTGCTCAGATCATGCAAATGGCGGTTCTGTCTGAGAACTGAATCTTAGGGGGAGGTTGCAGAAGGCCTGCAGCCAGAAGGCCCTGTGGCACTGGTGACATGGCCCTAGAGGCAGCAGGTGTGCAGCGGAGTGGCCTCTCCCCTCCCTCCCTCTCAGACTCTGGAGACCCCACCTCCACCCCACCTCCCCTGCCCTCCACCCCTTCCTCTGTAAATCAACAGAGAAGGAAGGGACATTCCGAAGGACCCTGCAGAATCTGAGGTCCCTGTGGTCCACCTTTTCTCGTCAGAGACCAAGTCCACCCACTGTCTCCAAAACATCACACCCTGGATGTAGTAAACACGAGAGAGACCCCTGGGGAGAAGCTGATAGAGGAGAGGGGCTATAAAAGAATTGCACTGAGGGGAAGAAGCCGGTCAGAAAGAACACGTGGTGTGTGATTTCATTTACAAGAAAGGTCCAGAGGGGGGTCCACAGAGGGGAAAGGGGACCGGGGGCTGTACGAGTTGTGTACCGCATGCACGTTTTCACGAAGCAACAGGAAGCCCCAACGGACCTTCACGTGTGCCATCTAACTGAAGCCAAGGAAGGACCGAGCACGAAATGATAATTATCTCTGATTCTTCACCGCAGAACTGAGATCCAGAGGGGAGAAATGATTCGAAAGAGGACTTGGAGAGCCTCCTGGGTGGCAAGGAGGGAGACCCCACCTGCCCCTCTGAGCCTGGTCTCTGCACCTACCCGGGCACAGGGGCACTTACTGAGAAGAGCAGGAAGTCATGACCAAATGCAGAAGGTGATCCAGCCGAATCTCGCAGGACCTTTGAGCCATCTTTCAAATGTTGCTCACTCAGCCCTCCCGGAACTCTGCCTTGGGTGCCAGAGAGCCATGCTTTGCTCTCCCCAGCCCCCTCGCACCCAGGCCTCTGGATTTCCTGGGCAGCTCCCACCTCCATCTGCTTCCAGCCCCACTGACTCAAGACCCCTGCCGTGCAGCATCTTGTTCTTTCTCGTGGTTTCCTCTTCCAAGTGGTGGGCTGTGTCTCCAGATTATTTCCCCTTGTGGTTTCCATCCACCCCTGTCCCTGCACGACCTGAGGTTCCACCGCCTGTGTCCCAGCCCCACCGAACTCAAATCCATCAGTATCTTCTCTGCTAGACCTTCTCTCAGCTCCCATGTTTATTGGAGGGTGAAGAAACCTCAGGCGTGTAGAACCTCAGGAGGGTGTCGAAACCTGAGTTGGTAGAGTCCCTCGGTTGAGGACAGCACAGCATCCTCACCGTGAATCTCGTCCAGCGCATTCTCCCCCTCTCTCTGCTCTGTTTCCGTCTCTCCCTCTCTGCCTCTCTCCATCTCTCTGTGTGTCTCTCCCTCTCCAACTCCCTCTCTGCCACTCTGTCTCTCTCTGTGTCTCTCCATCTCTGACTCCCTTTCTCTCTCTCCATCTCCCTCTCTGCTGCTGTCCATCTCTCTGTGTGTTTCTCCATCTCTCTCTCTCTCTCTCTGCCTCCCTCCATCTCCGTCTGTCTTCCTCACTGTCTTTCCCTCTCTCTGTCTCCCTTTCTATTCCTTATTCCATTTTCATTCCTTTCCCTCTTTTCCTCAGTGGCGTCCCTTGCTTCCTAGATGGGAAACTGATGGAATGTGAGATTACTCCTTGTGTATGTGGGTACCCTTGTGAAATGCTGTTTTCTGTGCTGTATTTTAAGTGTATGCTAGTGGTACGGTGCTGGTATTTCATTCTGAGATGAAGCCACGTGGCTGAATGTTCTTTTGGTTTGTTCCTTCCGCCTGCTTCCCGTCCCATAGTGTGCTCACACGTTTTACTTGTGACCCCACTGGCGGGCACCTGGGCTCTCTTTCTAACACCCATTGCACGAACGGCAGAAATGGGCCACCCTGTGTTTGCTCCCTGTGCAACAGCTTCTCTGTGGGTCATCGGCTGTGCACCTGTTGTCTTTCCTAGGCCGCCTGCATCTCTGTCCGGAGGAAGCAGCGAGCTTGCCGGACCACCAGCATCTCCGTGTCCCTGTTGCCCGTGTCCTCTCTGACATTCTGAGTTGAATTTCCTTGTCATGTGGGTCGGGATAAACATTGTGCCTTTGTTTAAATTAACATTTTTTAAAAGATTTTATTTCTTTATTTGACAGAGAGAGAGACAGAGATCACAAGGAGGCAGAGAGGCAGGCAGAGAGAGAGAGAGGGGGAAGCAGGCTCCCCGCTGAGCAGAGAGCCCGATGCGGGGCTCGATCCCAGAACCCTGGGATCATGACCTGAGCTGGAGGCAGAGGCTTTAGCCCACGGAGCAACCCAGGGCCCCTAAATTAACATTTTAATAATTAAATTTGGACATTTTTAATCAACACATTAGTAAATTAGGCTTCCCCATCCGTCAAGAGCTTCCTTATAGCCTCGGCTCATATTTCTACTCCGTTGAGACCTTTTATTTTTTATAGGCAGGCATCTCCTTTTTTATTACGGATATAAATCATGTATCTGTTTCAGAAGCAAAAGAACCTTTTCCTGGCCTATCATTAATTTAATTTCTATTTCTTTGAACGGGGACCGTTATTTCCTGTGCGGTGAGAATGGTTCCTGCTCCCCCGCAATCGGGGCTTTCTGCCTGTCTGTCCTGTCACTCTTCATCCCAACTGACAGCCCCAGCATACGGCAGCTCAGAGCCCCAATCAGTCCTTGCCCCTAACTGCTCTCCCTGTCTCTCCCGACTGCCAATCACCATCCCCGCTGGTGCTTGAACTCAGCTCCTGCCGGCCCCCTCGCTGCCCTGGCTGCCTCTCTCCGGCTCTCACCTGGACTGTCCCCAGCCTCCTGACTGGTCTCCCTGCCTCCAGCGCAGTCTCCTCCCTCTCCCTGCTCCAGATAGCTCCATGAAAGACTATTCTGGGCGCAGAGCCCAGCTCTGTCCCCCACCTGCCTGAAACCCTGCAGCGCATCCCATCAGCCCGGCAGTCTCCCTTAACAGGGTTGCAGATCAGAATAATCAGGTGAAGCGTTTTTCCCTTTTTAATCAGAATTCCTGGATCCCGACCCAGGGTTAGGAGCTGAGACTACCAGGGCCCAGGCTTGCAGAGCGGTTTTTTTCGGGGCTGGTTCACATGCAGTACTGTCTTCCCAAGATCCTCCTCCCTTGGTGCTGTTTCAGACCCCAGTCCCCAAGGCAGCACGGTCCACAGGAGGCAGCACCAGACCGCCCTGCGAGCGTCTTCCCCCACAGCTGGCCACGAGGGCCGTAGGATAATACTGGGGCACTCGTTCTTTCATGCACTGAACTATTGGTTCTTTCTCTGCCTTTGCAAGGTTCATGCTACCTCCTGGGGGATTCTTTCCTTTGCCTTTCACTAAGCTTGATCCTTCAAGTGCATAAACAATGAGTCTTGGAACTCTGAAAAAATAAAATTCAGTTAAAAAAATAAATTAAAAAAAAAGTGTGCATCAGTCTCTCTCTTCATCAGGAAGCTCTTGTGCTGCTAGCTGCCCTCTGAGATGTCGCCTTTCCTTGGTGTTCCTATGGCATGCATCTGCCTCGACCCTCACATCTTCCAGCAGTTAGTCTATGTGTTTCCTGTTTCTCTAGACCCTGAGCTCCTTGAGACTGAGCAGTGCTCACAATCATTGTACCTGGGACACTGGGAGATGGAGAGGAGAAGGGAGTTGGGAGAAATTGGAGGGGAGAAGAACCATGAGAGACTGTGGACTCTGAGAAACAAAATGAGGGTTTTGGAGGGGATGGGGGAGGAGGGTTGGGTGAGCCTGGTGGTGGGTATTGAGGAGGGCACGCACTACATGGAGCACTGGGTGTGGTGCATAAAGAATGAATCTTGGAACACTGAACAAACAAAATTAAATTTAAAAACAAAAGAAGGAAGATGAAACCAGATGAGCAAAAATCTCAGGGCTGTCTATAGAACGGTGGGAACTGCAAGCAAGAACACAGCCATTAGCTAGAGGCACAATGGCATCTGTTACAATATGACTAAGTGTGAGTTTTGAGCCCAGGGCTTAATGCCCACAAGGTTACTGCAAGACTCGGTTCTCTATGACTACCTAGGAAGCCGCTCCAAGCTTAGTGCGACAACAAAACCCGATGATACACCACTTTCATCATCGTCTGCTAGTACTATCGCTGTTTTTCATGGTCTGGGGGCCACCTGGACTCAGTCACAAGCTCTCACTTATGTCTCTCATTCAAGTGCAATCAAATGTGGCTGAAGTGGACTCTCTGAAGGGACCACTCCCGTGTCTATCCGGTGGGGCTGGTCATTGGCTAGGGCCTTTGCAGGGACTATGGGCAGAAACCCCAGCACACGGGCTCTCCATGTAGCCTGGGTTTTATCACAGCATGGTGGCCGGGTTCCAAGAGCAGGAGTCTCGAGAAAGAGCAAGGAGCGAAATTCATCTTATTTCATAACCCTAAATCACCTGGGGTCCCTCCCCGTACAGTACATTTGTTAAGGCAGCCTCCTCCGAGTTTCAAGAGGAGGGACACATACCCTTCCAAGTACAGGAGAGTGGTGGGTCATACTATCAGAAGAGCATGTTGACTACTGTTACGGCTGCGTTTGGAAACCACAGCCTGCTCCATCTCTAAGCTACTGAACATCTCTGCGATGCCATCTTCCCGTCCGTAAAGTATGGACAACAGTACAGACTGGGGTGCTGGTTGTGAGGTTTAAAGATGATATCCGGCCTCTGTTCAGTACGTATTAAGCATCCACCATGTGAAAGCCGAAATGGGTCGAAAATGCCTGAGGTGCACAGCCATAACGCACCCACAACAACTATTTGCTTCAAATTCCCTGTGGAAAATGGCGACATGCAGTGCTCTATGTTGGAGTCTTCATCTGGGAATGGGCCTTTCTGAAAAACAGCAGAGCCGTAAATGACTGCAAATACTCCCCTCAGCCACCACTGTGCCCCTCCTGCCTGTTCTCACACTCTTTCTGGGCTGCCTTCATCCAGATCTGGGCATATTTCCAGCATCCAACACCCTTCAGTGTTTTGTCCTCAAATATTTCATTTTGGAAAAAGTCCAGGTGTAATTAAATGAACAGCCCAGTCGGTGTAGAGGAAAAGGCAGAATATGCCCATTTATTCTGGAAGATGGTGTGTGAGTCTCTCTCCCTTTTTGTCTTATTATGCCTCTTGTGGCCCCAGATCTCCTCCTACAAGTCACACTCTACAAGATGCACAACTTGTATGGAAGGAAAATGAGACTGCTTAATTTTGTAAAAGATATTTATTTACTTATTTATGTATTGAGAGTGATATGGGGGATGAGGGAGAGAGAATCCCAAACAGACTCCCCACCAAGCGCAAAGCCTGACACGGAGCTCGATCCCTGACCCTGAGATCATGACACAAGCCAAAATCAAGAGTTGGATGCTTACTCGAGCAAGCCACCCAGGTGTCCCTGGAGGGTTAAATTTTTTTTTTTTATCATGCCGTACTTTATACTTTTATACCTAAACTATTGTCTGATACAATGACCAAATTAACGAGTGCATATACATGTGCAAACATGCATGTGAAGGATTTATATAATGCACGTAAACACTAAGGCAGAAAGAAAAAATTAACCATGAGTGTGTTACCCAAATAATACCTACAGCATTACAACACCAATGACTCAACAGGGGTACTACAGCCCAACCCATCCTCTGCCTGAATGAAAGGTAAATTTCATTCTGAATCTTGAACTTACTATCCTCTGGCTCTTTTATTTATTTAATTTTTTATTTATTTTTAAAATTTCTTTTCTTGTTCCAGAATTCATTGTTTATGCATCTCACCCAGTGCTCCATGCAATATGTACCCTCCATAATACCCACCACCAGGCTCACCCAACTCTCCACCTCCCACCTCTCCAAAACTCTCTGTTTCTCAGAGGCCACAGTCTCTCATGGTCTGTCTCCCCCTCCAGTTTCCCCCAACTCACTTCTCCTCTCCATCTCCCCATGTCCTCTGTGTTATTCTTTATGTTCCACCAATAATTGAAACCATGTGATAATTGACTTATGTCACTTGACTTGACTTATTTCACTCAACATGATCTCTTCCAGTCCCATCCATGTTGACACAAAAGTTGGGTATTCATCCTTTCTGATGGAGGTATCATACTCCATAGTATATATGAACCACATCTTCCTATACAGCAAAGGTGGTCCTAAGGGGGAAATACATAGCCATCCAAGCCTCACTCAAAAAAGCTGAAAAAAATCCAGAATATGCCAGCTGTCTTTACACCTTAAAGAACTGGAGAATCAACAACAAATTAAGCCAACTCCACACACAAGAAGGGAAATAATCAAGATTAGAGCAGAGATCAATGAGATAGAAACTAGAGATACAGTAGAATGCATCAATGAAGCTAGAAGCTGGTTTTTTGAAAGAATCAGTAAGATTGATAAGCCATTGGCCAAAATAGTCCAAAAGAAAAGAGAAAGGATCCAAATTAATAAAATTATGAATGAAAAGGGAGAGATCACAACTAACACCAAGGAAATAGAAACAATCATCAGAAATTATTATTAACAGTGTATGCCAATAAGTCAAACAACCTAGATGAAATGGATGCATTCCTGGAAAACTATAAACTTCCAAAACTGAAACAGAAAGAAACTGACAATCTGAATAGACCGATATCTAGTAACGAGATTGAAGCAGTGATCAAAAACCTCCCAAAAAACAAGAGGCCAGGACCTGATGGGTTCCCTGGGGAATTCTACCAAACTTTCAAAGAAGAAATAACACCTACTCTCCTGAAGCTGTTTCAAAAAATTGAAGCAGAAGGAAAACTTCCAGACTCTTTTCATGAAGCCAACATTACCCTGGTCCCCAAACCAAGCAAAGACCTCACCAAAAAGGAGAATTTCAGACCACTGTCCCTGATGAATGTGGATGTGAATCTCAACAAGATCCTAGCTAATAGGATCCAACAGTACAATAACAAGGATTATCCACCATGACTAGGTGGGATTTATCCCTGGGTTGCAAGGATGGTTCATCATTTGGAAATCAGTCAAAGTCATAGAGCAAATCAATAAGGGAAGAGAGAAGAACCACCTGGTCTTCTCAATTGATGCAGAAAAAGCATTTGACAAAATCCAGCATCCATTCTTGATTAAAACACTTCAGAGTATAGGGATAGAGGGAACATTCCTCAACTTCATAAAATCTATCTATGAAAAACCCACAGCGATTATCATCCTCAATGGGAAAAAGCTGACAGCCTTCCCTTTGAGATCAGGAATATGACAAGGATGCTCTCTGGCTCTTTTAAAAATATATATACACTATATATGTACATGTATACCCCCAACAATACAGTATTTAATTTTGCTTAGTTTGGGACTTTAAATGCCTTCAGTAGTGAAGTGGATAATTCTGAGATGTAACCTGGTAAATTATAGAGTATGAGCTATGTTGGAGCACTGTAGAGTGATTTATGCCCAACCTAAGAAATTCAAAGTCAGTTAGAAGTAACAACAGCAACACTCGTACCACCCCAGTTCTTGTGTATAAAGTGTACTTATAGGACTGGACTGTAGTCTCCAACTTAAAACCCTTGGCTTTGAAGGAAAAGTCTGAGCCCTAAAGGCATAGATTCAGGGCTCCCTAAAATCTACCCCCAACTTGCTTAACAGCTTCTTATTTCACTTGTAATAAGGATGTGGAACAATTATGTTATTTATACACTGCCAATAAAATTATAGATTTGTCCAAATGCTATGGAAAATATTTAGTTCTCATTATTAAAGATGGTATAACCCATACTCCCTGACTAAGCCTGCCATTCAACATAATATATACCCAGTGGAAATAAATGCATGTGTGTATAAAAAATATATGCAAGAATATTCTATTTAGACTTATAGTACCTAAGTTAGAAGCAAATGTACATCAGGAATTACCAATATATATTCCATCCCACATACTTTTTCTACAATAAGGCATTGATACTTCTCCATTGAAAGGTGAGGGTTTTAGGCACATCTGGGTAGCTCAGTCAGTTAAGCTCCAACTCTTGATTTCAGCTCAGGTCATGATCTGGGGGTTGTAAGATTGAGCCCCAAGTCAGGCTCCATGCTCAGTGCAGAATCTGCTTGGGATTCTCTCTCTCCCTCTCCCTCTGTTGCTTCCCACACTTGCAATTGATCAACCAATTCTTTTTTAAAAAGAAAGGTGAGGGTTTTATTTTTCTCTTTCCTTGAATCTGGTCAAAGCATTGTATTGTCTTGACTAGTATAATGTAGCGGAAGTTATTTTGTGTGACTTCCCACTTGGAAGCTAGGTCATAAAAGGAAACTTGACCTCTGCTTTGCTCTCTTACTCCCTCATACCACTCAGTTTTGAAACTCAGGCATCATATTTTGAGGCATCCCAGATCACATGGACACCCCCTCACGTGGCAGCTCAAACTCCAGCTGGCAACCAACATCAGCCCCCATACACCTGAGTGTAAAAAAGACTGAGCATACCAGCTGAGCCTTATACCCTGATACACAGATGGCAGACACACCTGCCAGACTGTGCTCTGTCCAAAGTCCTGAATCTGTAAGTGCAGGAAGTGATGGTGTTACAGTACTAAGTCTGGGGATGAGTTGTTATGTGTAGTAACTGGAAAAATTATACACAATAATTAATAGACATCATAAATATCAAAGCTAAGGATGTCAATAGAAGAGAGTACATACTGATGAGTCCCTTGACACCAAGTCCAAAATCATGAAAAATCAGTTTATAGTCGTAGAAGTAGGAAGAGTGGTTAGTTTTCAGGCTGTATTTCCTAGGAGAAGACACGAAAGAGGGTCTTAAGCATGTAAATAATTTCCCACATCGCAAACTGGGTGTTCATTTCATGGCTACACCCACCTGTAAAGATCCATCAAGGCTTACATACCAGATCCCAAACTATTTACCCAAAACAAAGTTCACAAAAGCAAAAACAGAGCTGTCCTTATTTTTTTTTCTTAAGATTTTATTTATTTATTAAAGGGAGAGAGAGTGAGGTAGGGAGAAGAGGGGAAGGGGAAGAGGCAAGGGGAGGAGAAGCAGACTCCCTGCTGAGCAGGGAACCCAGCTCAGGGCTCCATCCCAGGACCCTGGGATCATGACCTGAGCCAAAGGCAGACACTTAACCCACAGAGCTCCTCCCCCAGCACTCCCAGAACTCTGGTAATTGAGGTGGGTATGGAGTCCCTGGGGCCCACAGGTTCCACTCCCTCTTACACTAGATTCTTGGGACTTTGTAGAAATGGGGCTTGAAAATCTTGTGACCAAAGCCTTTCTTGGTTTCTATTCCACTACCTTTAAATATCCAGTACCTACCATAGTGCCTGGTATCCAACAGTGGTTAATAAATGCTGAATTCATGAGCACATGGAAGGCGTGCAAGGAAGCTTTTATTTGTCCGCGGTCCCAGAGGAGTGCTTTCTGTTGAACTGAGAAGAAAAAAATCCTGTGGAAATCTTCTGGAACAGCACAAATTCGTTCAGACATTTAAGAAGTTCTTCCAGATCATTTGACAAATTACTGTCCATTTTTAAAATTACTGCCTATTTCATAGTTTTTGTAATTTTTGTTCTTCCAAGTTGCCACCCTTCTTGTTGGGCACGAGCTTAGCCTGGTCATCTCGTGCCATTTATCCTAATTGGTATTTATACAGTGAGACTTGGGGCCATCTCCTCAGGGGAATGCTCCAAAGAGACATGAGTGGCATTTGGGGTGTTAATAGACAACTATGTTTTGTATGCTTTCTTCTGCTTGTTGAAATTCTGTTCATTCTTTAGAATTTTAATTAAACATTTTATCCTTCTTAATGCCTTTTCTTCACTTTTTAGACAGAATTGGTGGTTCCTATTAGAGATTATTATACTATATATGTTTCCTATATATTATATATAATGTTGTATATATATTCAAACTCTAGTGTGTTATATAATGGGATATACGTGCATGTCTTCACTCTTTCGAGAGGGGAGTGAAGGATATTAATGAGAATATCTACTAAACCCCTCTTATGTCCCAGCAATATATAAAGAGCAATACAGTTTGACCTAGTGGGATTTATTCCAAGAATGAAAGTTTGGATTAATGTTGAAATTCTAATCATTTTAATTTATACATTAATAAAATATAGGTGAAAAGTGGATCAGAACACAAAAAAAGATATCTACTGTCACCACTTTTAATCAGGTTTGTACCAGAGACACTAGCTAGTGCAGTCATGCATAAAAAAAAATTATAAAGGCTATAGAGATTTGGGATGCCTGGTTGGCTCAGTCATTAAGTGTCTGCCTTTGGCTCAGGTCGTGATCTCAGGGATCCTGCTTCTCCCTTTCCCACTTCCCCTGGTTATGTTCCCTCTCTTGGTGTCTCTCTTTCCCTCTCTCTGTCAAATAAATAAATAATAATCTTTAAAAAAATAAATAAAAAACTATAAAGATTTAAAGTGGAATTTAAAAAGCCATACCCCCTCATAACTGACATGATTATGGATGTAGAAATTACCTAAGTCTATAATTAGAATTAATAAGTCAATTTAGCAAAGATGGTTGAAACAAGGAAGTATAAGCTCTATATAAAAACAATTATGAAAATAAAATTTTCTCCTTATTTCACAATCTAATTTGAGGGCAATCATAAGCATAATTCTGAAAGTTAAAATGATCTTTAGAATAAGATGGTAAAATACCTTTAAAATCTTGTTTTTGGAAAAAAAATTCTTAAATGGCTACAAACCCCTAATCAAGTAAGAAAACAAGATGAATAAGAACTTATCAAAACTTGGAAATTCTGATTATCAGCAGCAAGATTGTTCATAAGCGACGGGTTGGGCCATACCTGGAGATAGCATCTAGGATACATGCCATAGCCTGGGCACCTCTGTCGCCCGGACCCACCCCAGAACCCAGCACTCATTACTGCCTGCAAGGGTTGCCTTCTCCCTGCCCCTCCTCCTGCCCCCATCTGGTCGTCTTCTGCCACAAGCACGGTGCCGTACCGGCATGAGTCTCTGGCACTTTGTCTCGCGTGAAGACTTGAATGAAGGTCTGCTATCTAGTAGAGCTGCTTTAATCTGATTTAATCTGAATGGTCCAGTACATGTACCGACCAAGACTCATGTTGCCAAAAAATGCATACATCTAGAAAACACAGACTTTGGAATCAGACAGACACAGGTTCAAAGTCCAGGGTTAGGGTTTACTTACTGGTTTTACTCAAAGCACCTTGCCCCTCTGGATCTCATTTTTCTTAGTAGTTGGATTTAAATGATTATAATATCAATAAATAAAATCTTTTAAAAAGGGGGGTGGTGCCTGGTGGCTCAGTGGGTTAAGCCTCTGCCTTCGGCTCAGGTCATGATCTCAGGATCCTGGGATCGAGTCCCACATTGGGCCACTCAGCAGGGAGCCTGCTTCCCCCTCTCCCTCTGCCTGCCTCTCTGCCTACTTGTGATCTCTATCTCTCTATCAAATAAATTAAATAGTTTAAGAAATGATTATAATATCAAAATCTATTCCTTGAAATATCAACTCCCATGATGCAAATAAATATTCTACATATCAACTCTTCCATTATCAAATATGGTTCAACAACTCTGAATAGAAAGAATGTATCTGTATATGTATATATCTGTATATCTATATCTATCTATCTATCTATCTATCTATCTATTTATTTATTTTAGGAGCACCTGGGTGGTTTAGTCAGTTGAGCATCTGACTCTTGATTTTGGCACAAGTCATGATCTCGAGGTTGTGAGACAGAGCCTCGTGTCTGTCTTCACGCTCAGCAGGGAGTCTGCTTGAGATTCTCTCTCCCTCTGCCCCTCCCCCACTTGCTCACACCAGTGTGCTCATTGTCCCTCCCTCTCTCTCTCTGTCCATCTCTCTTTTTCTCAAATCAATAAACAAATCTTTAAAAAAACATGTTTTTTAACTTGATGATTTCTAAAGAGATTTTTCTGGTGAACATTTTAAATATCTGTGGGAGGACTATGGTATTCCATTTTCCAACACATCTTTGAGCCATGGAAACATTTTCCATGACAAAGGAATAGTGTTCGAGGAACACACATGGGGAAATGATGAGGTAGAACAGAGTAGACATTCCACAATGCTATCTCTTATTGTTATTGTTGTTATCTTGCTCTTGCTGTTGATATACATATTATTATGTTCTTACTACTTTGCAGCAACAAAAATAATGCAAGAGGCAGAAATTTAAATAAATCCAAGTTGCAGCTCAAAATTCATAAAGCATCATTTTCCAAACAAAATTTCGCATGTTGGATTTTGCTTGGTACTTTGCCTCTAAATTCCACTAGTTTAAAATAAACAATTTGAAAATAGACAAATCCCTTCTCTCCTTGCTAATTTGCATGATGGCTTGTTGAGATGGGATTGTTCTATCACAGCCAAGATGATGCCATTGCTTTTAATTAACCCCACAGGGACTCGGATCCATTCAAAAAGAAAGAATATTCTGGAACATGCCCACTTACCTGGGTTAATGACTAAAAAAGAGAAAGAAAGAAAATAGCTGTGGCTTCTATTTTCTATGGAGTTTTGTATGTGACAACGGATATATACGTACCACTTGGAGTATTTGAAATAGTCTGATTTGTAATAACATGGAGCTTATGAGAATGGGTCCAGAGAAAGTGGTAGACTCGTATCATTCTGTAATGCCTGTCTTCCTTCCACTGCCTTCCTGGCTTATTATTATTTCTGTGGAAAGTTTGAATCACAGTAGTTGCTAGGTAATGAGTGATTTTCCATTATTCATAAGTTCATTCTCGTATGCAAACAACAGCCTCTAAGAGCCGGCATTTGTCTTATTTACTGAGACAGAAGCCCCAGACACTGCACTTCTGGCTCTTAGCTCCTCCATCATCCCAAGGTCTCTGGGATGCTTAGATTATAGGAAAGAACTGAGACCTGGGACTCTTACCCAGGCTCTTCTCCTGTGGGAATTTGGGCAATGGCCTTGGTCATTCTTATTCTTTCTCCTGGCAGGGCTTGATCCTGTCCAATTCCAAGACTGCATGACTCTGTGGCTTCAGTTCACATCAAAATGAAACCATTGGTTTGGATGAAGGATATGGGAATATTTGGTTTGATGCTGGCACCAATTATTTTACAACTATCCAGCAGGCATTTACCGACTTACCCGGCTGTGGGAGACTGGAGAAAGAGAGACACTCACAATCAAACTGGGGACATAAACATTTGTCAATAAAACAATTTAGTCTGTAACAATCTCTCCTGATAGGAACATACTACCCAAGAGACTAAAGAGGGTAGAGTGATCGCAGCAGGCCCCCCAGGAGGAAGTTCTGCTAACGCTGAGATCTGAAGTTTGAATTTGAGTTTGGCACCTAATGAAGGTGTAGGGACGGGCACTCTGGGTAGAGAGAACGGCCCACGAACAAGTGCAGTGAGATGGAAATACACAACGGGATGGTGGCCAGGCCATAAGCAAAGACAGAATTCTAACCCATAGTCTGCAGCAACCAGCACAGGACCAACCCACTGTCTTAGCAGACAGTGCAGGGGCTCAAACTACCATCTCTAGTAACCGACCCAGACAGCCAAGCAATAACCCCATAACCTTCAGCCCCAAAGGGCCATTTCTTGGCTAGTAGCTGACAGCTTCCCTAAGTTTCGCCCCTACTTCCAGCTCAGCGCCAACAGGAAAAAGAATGGATATTCACTGACCCTGAACAACCACACAGCCCCTAAACAACCATTGGCCCACTTCTAGCTCCCCAAAAGCCCATGAATCAGGGCACACCTGAAGCCTGCCCTTTCTTGCACTCTACAGTTTTCCCTCTCCTCTGCCTGCCTTTGAGTCTCTGCCAGATGCAAGTGATGGTGACCAGAACCTTTGCCGTAGCCAGCTTGGAATAAATAGCCTTGGCTTGTTCTCTTTCAGGTGATCTCCATTTATATTTATGGCACAGAGGCATGAAACTGAGTGTTTTGAGTAAAGAACTAAAAGTGCATACTTGAAAGTTTGGGGTGTATGTGTGTGCGTGTGTTTCTGTGAATGTGCATATGTGTGAGTGGAGAGGAGGTCAGTAGCAGGTGAGTTTGGATAAATAGGTAAGAACAAAGCCAGATAGCCTGTTACATAATAAATTAGTTAACTATCATTGTATAATAATATTACCACAATATTAGCTGCATAAAACAACACATGTTTATGATCTCAGTAACTGTGGTTCAGGAGAGCAGGCATAGCTTAGCTTCAGTCAAGCTGGGGCTGGTCTCATCTGAGCCTTGACTAAGAAAGCATCTGTTCCTGGCTTCTGTGGCTATTGGCAGCATTTGGTTCCTTGTGGACTGTTAGTCTGAGGGCTTCAATTTCTTCTGGATGTTGGCTGTAGGCAGAATAATGCCTTCCAAAGATGTCCATGTCCTCATCTCCAGAACTTGTGAATATGTTCCCTCCGTGGCAAGACACTCTGCAGGATGACATCATTCCCTATGTAAAAAACCCAAAACACTCCACCAAAAAATTACTAGAATTGAAATAGAAATTCAGCAAAGTGGCAGGAT
The DNA here is from genome assembly GCF_011764305.1 of Mustela putorius furo. NCBI lineage: Eukaryota > Metazoa > Chordata > Mammalia > Carnivora > Mustelidae > Mustela > Mustela putorius. Next base: position 37,357,962 of record NW_025421322.1, on the reverse strand, counting down.
ATAAAATCAATGCACAGAAGTCTGTCGCATTTCTATACACTAACAATGAGGCAGAAGAAAGAGAAGTCAAAGAATTGACTCATTCACAATTGCACTGAAAACCATAAAACACCTAGGAGTAAACCTAACCAAAGAGGTAAAGGATCTGTGCTCTGAAAACTATAGGACACTCATAAAAGGAACTGAGGAAGACACAAAGAAATGGGAAAACATTTCATGCTCATGGACTGGAAGAAGAAATATTGGTAAAACGTCTATGCTGCCCAAAGCCATCTACACAGTCAAAGCAATCCCTATCAAAATATCATCAACATTTTTCACAGAGCTGGAACAAACAACCCTAAAATTTGTGTGGAACCAGAGAAGACTCTGAAGAACAGGAGGAATGTTGAAAAGAAAACCAAAGCTGGAAGCATCACAGTTCTGAACTTTAAGCTGTATACAAGACAGTATGGCACTGGCACAGAAACAGACACATAGATCGATGGAACAGAATAGAGAACCCAGAAGTGGACCCGCAACTCTATGGTCAACTAATCTTCAACAAAGCAGGAAAGAATGTCCACTGGAAAAAAGACAGTCTTTTCAATAAATGGTGCTGGGAAAATTGGACAGCCACATGCAGAAGAATGAAACTGGACCAGTTTCTTACACCACACATGAAAATAAACTCAAAATAGATGAAAGACCTAAATGTGAGATAGGAATCTATTAAAATCCTAGAGGAAAACACAGTCAGCAACCTCTTTGACCTTAGCCACAGCACCTTCTTGTTAAACCCATCTCCAAAGGGAAGGGAAAGGAAAGCAAAAATGAACTATCGGGACTTCAACAAGATAAAAAGCTTCTGCACAGCAAAGGAAACAGTCAACAAAACCAAAGGCAACCTGCAGAATGACAGAAAATATTTGCAAATGTCGTATCCAATAAAGGGCTAGTATCCAAAATCTATAAAGAACTTACCAAACTCAACACCCCAAAACCAAAAAATCCAGTCAGGTAATGGGCAGAAGACATAAATAGACAGTTCTCCTAAGAATATATACAAATGGCTAACAGACACATGAAAAAATGTTAAACATCACTCAGAATCAAGGAGATACAAATCACAATGACAATGTTTGAGATGCCATCTCACACTGGTCAGAATAGCTAAAATTAACAAGTCAGGAAACAACAAATGTTGGCACAAATGCGGAGAAAGGGGAACCCTCCAACACTGTTGGTGGAAATGCAAGCTGGTGCAGTCATTCTGGAAAACAGTGTGGAGCTTCCTTAAGAAGTTAAAAATAGAGCTACCCCATGACCTAGCAATTGTACTGTTAGATATTTATCCAAAGGATACAAAAATCATGATTCAAAGGGGCACGCAGACCCCAATGTTTATAGCAGTAATGTTCATAATAGCCAAAATATGGAAAGAGCCCAGATGATGTCCGTTGACAGATGAATGGGTAAAGATGATGTGGTGTGCATATGTATTGGAATATGACCCAGCCATCAAAAAGAATGAAATCCTTCCACGTAAAAGGATGTGGATGGAACTAAAGGGTATTATGCTAGCAAAATAAGTCAGTCAGAAAAACACATATGCCATAGGATTTCACTCATATGTGAAATTTAAGAAACAAAACAGATGAACATAGGGGAAGGAAAGGAAAAAGAAGACAAAAATGGAGAGAGATGGAGACAAATCGTAGCATCCCCTTAACGCTAGGCAACAAACTGAAGGTTGCTGGATGGGGGTGATGGGGAAACTGTGGGATGGGCGTGGAGGAGTTACATGATGGGATGAGCACTGGGCGTTACATGCGATTGATGAATCACCAATTCTACTTCTGAAACTAATATTATACTATATGCTAACTAAGTTGAATTTAAATTTTTAAAAAAGTTTAATTAAAAAATTACTCTACAGATGTGATCACATGAGGACCTTGGGATGGGGAGTATCCTGGTTTATCCATGTGGGATGGTCTAATCGTGGGAGTCTTTGAAGTGGGAACATCTCCCAGTGACAGCCAGTCAGAGAGAACCCTGACAACAGAACAGTGGTCAGACCATTGCTGGCTCTGAAGATGGAGGAAGAGGTCAAGAGCAAAGACTCGTGGGCAGCCTCCAGAAGCTGGGAGAAGCAGGGAAGAGGTACCACCCTAGAGCCCCTGGAAGGAACCTAGATGTTAGCCCCCTGAGACCTCTGTCAGACTTCTGAACTCTAGACCTGCAAGAGAAGGAATCTGTGTTGTTTTAAGTCTCCAGGTTTGTGGTAACGTGTTACAGCAACAACGGAAACGAACCACCACCTTCAGTCCCTTGCCGTATGATCCCCGTAGCAGCTCCCAACATGGCAGCTGTTTTCTCCAAAGCCAGCAAGGGAGAGTATCTCTTTGCAAGATGGGAGTTATAATTTTATGCAACATAATCACATAGATCCAGATCATCACCTTTGCCAAATGCTACTGGCTAGAAGCAAGTCACTTGTCCCGTCCACACTCAGAAGCGGTGGCTACACAAAGTTTCCAACACAGGTCACAAATACCACATTTTTGTATCTTCTTTCAGGTCAGTGGTTCTCTCTTCTTGCCTCTGCCCATGTGAGGGATGTCTATGACCACATCTTTTGAAACCATGCCCTCTGATCCTGGGGAACCTCACAGTGGAGGAAGCCAGAGCCACAGGGGTCATGAGCAGTGGGAACTGTAGATGCAGATGACCGGGGACAGCACTGGGATGCTTGTAGGTGAAGAGTGTGCTCAGGTTTGTGCTTCCAAATGGACTCTCCGGCCGTAGCATGGGAGATGCTGGGCCTAAACCCAAGCAGTGATGGTGCAGATGGAGAGGAGCTGTTTGATTCAAGAGCTATTCACACAGTGAAATAGGTTTGAATTAAAGACTGACCAGATGAAACCGACTCTGTGTGGGGAGGCTTCTCTCTGCATGTCTGTGCAGGCAGGGTCATGCTGGACAGATACGTGGTTTGCACACGGCACAAAGCTCCCCAGACTGAAGGAGAGACTTACTGAAATCTTGCCACTGCTCTGCTCACAGAGTAGCACCCTACCCAGGCAGCGTCTACTCCTGGAGGGGTCATCTGTCTAACTTGTTCACCTGAAGATGGGGTTACTTTCTAAATCCTTCTAGAAGGAATGTTCTTTTATCCTTGGACAATAGTCCAAATAGCAAGTCCTGTCTTCATTTTTACAAATGTCTCCTAGACACAATGTTTAGAAACAAATGTCATTTTGCTCTTAACTCAAAGGGATCTGGATGTAATTTTCACGTCTTTCCCCCTCCCCTCCTATGGTCAAGCAAGTTCCTTCATTTATGTAATCCCCAGAGCCTATACCAGTGAGAGGTGTGGCTGGTGCATGATAAGTCTGTTGCGTTGAACTGACTGGTTTGCAAAGGGACATGAACAATACCACTCACACCTGGAGCTGGAGTGAGGACAACCCCTCACCACAGCACCTCTTTGATGCTGCCTGCAATGTGGGGTCTATGCTAGGTGATCAACATTTACCACCCTTGCCCTCACAAAAACCCTATCTCTTGGGTATCTTTGTTCTCAATTTCTGAATAAGAAACAAACAAACAAACAAACAAAAAACCAAGACTGAGTGGGTTAACTAACTAGCCTGGGCTTGTGGACTTAGTAAGGACAAACGAGATGGGGCTCCGCCTCCAGACACCAGTCCCACGTGGTTTCCTCGGTGACGCGCCTCTCACCACAAATTGCCCAAAGGAAAAGAGAATCAGGATCACAGGGGCCAGCTTCTGCCAATCTGCTCTTGGAGATTTTTATTTTTCCTCTGGGTTGGGGCAGGGGTTAGTGTCTAATGCTGTATTTTATTTTGGCAACTAGGCTAAGTTATTCACAGTCCTGCAGTGCAAATGTTTACTCGCACAGTTTATCATTATTCACATACGTGACACCCATAATTCAAAAAAGAAAAGTTTCCACAGGAATATAAATTATGAGCGCTGTCAATCTAACTTCACAACCCCAGATGCCTGTGATGTTATGTGTCAGACTCATCCTGTACACACAGATTTCAAGATGATGCATTCTCAAGCTAGTCACTGCTTCAAAACAAAGCCTACCGGATGAGGGCCACATGGAAATACAGTTTTGAACAGTTTGTTCAAGAGGAGGAAGGATGGGAAATTCATCTCCTGGCTCATTCCAGTCTCCTTTCTTCATTGGTCCATTTGACAGCGTGTTAATTCCTTCATGATTCAAGGACTGTTATCTAGACCTTTCAGGAAGCCTTTGGGGCAGCCAGAGCCTCTGGTGGTCCAGCCCTGCCCAGTCACATGTGTGGATTCCTCTCTCTCATCAGGTGATGGTGCACATCAGGGCTCTGTGCCAAGACCTTTTTTTTTTTTTTAAAAATATTTTATTCATGTATTTGACAGAGAAAGAAAGAGTACAAGCAAGGAGAGTGGCAGGTGGAGGGAGAAGCTAAGCTTCTAGAAGCTCTAGAAGCTCTAGAAGCTCTAGAAGCTAAGCTAAGCTAAGCTCCCACTAAGCAGGGAGCCCAATGAGGGACTTGATTCCAGGACCCCGGGATCATGACCTGAGCTGAAGGCAGCTGCTTAACTGACTGACACACCCAGGCATCATGTGCCCAGACCTTTACAACAGCATAGAGTCTGATAGACTTTACCAGGACACCACTTGCAAAGAAATAAGATGTGGAACCAAGAGCTGGAAGGAGGGGCACAGCCGGGCTGATGTAGGCTGGGGTATAATTCAGGCCCCTCTCGGTTGGAAAATAAACTGACCAAATAAATTAGAGAAAAAATGTATCATTTGAAATGTATCAATATAATACAAAATAAGAGTACCTACAAATACTGAGCAAATGGGATCTAGAATCAAGAGACACAACAATCACAAGCATCAAATCTTTCAGAACTTTGGGTAAATAATGCCTGAAGTTTATGAATACGTATACTTCAGATGGATTTTAAAAATGAAAAGTGGAGTGGAAGAAAGAAATAAGAAAATAGTAATATGCCAAGAATAGAACATCCAGGAATCAGAAAAAAGTCATTGGAATTTTAAATAAACTTAGTGAATGGGCAAAAGCACACATTAGAAGGTGACAATACAGTATGGGATGTACACATTAGATGTGATGACATTGCCATATCACCCCAAACATAATCCAGAGAGACGGAGATAGAACAAGAGGAAAGATGAGAATTTAGAAGGATCTCGGGATGTACATGTACATGTAATAGAATAATATGCATGTAACAGTAATAGAAACATGATGTACATATAATACATGTAATACATGATGTACATGTAATGTACAACATATGTACATGTACATATGCACATGTAATGTACAGCAGTGTACAACATAATGTACATGTAATAGAAACAAGAAAATGAATAGAAACAAGAAAATGACAGTATGGATATATAATGGGGTAATGACCAGAAGAATTGAGAACTTCCCAGAATTTCTTAGGGATATAAATTCTCAGGCTCGGGAGGCACACAAGCTCCAATACAGATAAATAACCAGAAAATCACATCTTGGACCCATTGCAGTGATACCGAATAATGCCAAAGGCAAAGAGAAGATGTAAACAACTCAAGAGAAGAGAGACATTGCCTACATTGGTGGTGCATTTAGGCTAAATTAATAAGTTCTAGGAAAGATCTTTTCATTTTTTTATCATTAAGATGGCTCAAGCCACAGGATTTTTTTCATCGTCCAGCCTCCAGAGAGAGTACAGCTGCCATGGACTGGAGGGCCCACCAGGACCAACCTGCCCAATAACACTCCTGGTCTTGGTCCCAGTTAAGTGTTACTCTACTTCGGTCAATGATACTCAAGAAAATACATACAGATGAAGAGCAGCCCACAGGTGGGCCAGGTGACCCAGAGTTGAGCTCTATTTGATTGGGTTTGTTTGAAGGGAAATTGGCATAATTTGCAAAGCAAAGAGTTAGCTACAATGAGGATGCCCTGGCCACACAAAGGATTACACTGAACCTGATGCATGACACTTGCCTGTCCTTTCTTTCCTATCACATAAACGGGCTAAGGGTTTTTAAAATTCAAATGGCTTCCTTTGCACAGTCTTTCACTGTTGGCTCCCACCTGATGAAGGTAGGAGAACCAGGAGCTCCTAGGGTTGAGCCCCAAGTCTCTGCTCTGCATGGGTGCTGAGCTAGGGACTGTGCCAGCTCGAGGTAAGCACTCAGGCAATGCCAGCTTTGGCTTCACCCTGAGATTCCTGGACTCTTCTCTTTACCCCCACACCACTTGTCCAGGTTCAAACATCCAGTCCTCCCTTGTTTCTACACCCATACCCCTTCTGTTTGTTTTAGGCTGGAAGACATGGGGACATCGGACGGAAACACAGCATGGTCATCTAAACAATGGACTCTAAAGAGAGAGAAAGGAAATGCCAGCCTCACTTTAACGCAAGAACATTTTTCATGGCTTTTTAAGCTGTCTTGAGAGTGTTCATCTCAATGTACTTGGGGAATACAAAAACCAAAACAAAAAGCAAGAAAGAAATACATATAAAGAAATAAAATAGGGTGCCAGGGTGGCACAGTCCGTTAAACATCCGACTCTTGGTTTTGGTTCAGGTCGTGATCTCAGGGTCATGAGATCGAGCCCCACGTCAGGTTCGTGCTGAGCGAGGAATCTTTTAGAGTTTCTCTCTCCTTCTCCCTCTGCCCCTCCCACCTCTCTCTCCCTCTCTCTCCCTCTCTCTCTGTCTCTCAAATAAATAAGTAAATCTTTAAAAAGGGAGAGAGAGAAAGAAAGAAAGTCTCTTGGGCAGTGGGTTAAACCGCTGCCTTCGGCTCAGGTCATGATCTCAGGGTCCTGAGATCAAGTCCCGCATGGGGCTCTCTGCTCAGCAGGGAGCCTGCTTCCCTCTCTTTCTCTCTCTCTCTCTCTGCCTGCCTCTCCATCTACTTGTGATCTCTCTCTATCAAATAAATAAATAAAATCTTAAAAAAAAAAAAAGAAAGAAAGTTTCTTATACCTGCAGGCTGACTGCCATCTCTCCAAGAAGGTCCTGTCCTGAGGCAGTTTGGACAAAGTCCATCAGATGAACTGAATCAGGTCAGGTCACACTGGGCCTGTGTTACCAGCTTTAATTCTTCCCCCTCCAGAGTCTCTTTGGTTGCTTATTTTAAAGAAAACAAATGCTTTTTTTTCCCATTTCATTTATTTATTTATTTGTTTGTTTGTTTGTTTATTGGAAGAAGCAGTCAGTGGGGAGAGTCTATCTGGGCAGAAGTACTCTCTAGTTTGAAATGGTCCAGTGGAGCCCATCAAGATATCTGACCTTGAGACCAGGAGGCATATTTGTCTCTCTGGACTTGCACATTTGAACTTGCCCACATCTATCTCCAGTGGAGCAAGTGACTTCAGACATTCAGAGCCCATGACTCTTCCTACGGTCCCCCTTTCGTGTGCAGTCTCAAGTCCAAATGCCTCGGCAAGACCTGCCCCTCATGACTTGCTCTTGCCCATGTCCCCACACCCAGCACCGAGTTGCCACTTGCTTGGAGCCACTGAGTCCCCAGGCAGCCCCGCATGGATGCTGCTCTCCATAGGCCTAGTCTATGCATTTGCTTCCTCCTTTCCTTTGACATTGTCTCTCTACTGAAGCCCCCAAACTAACAACCGCTGTGATCCAGATGTGAACCCAGAGCTGAGGGCAAGAAGGTAGGTAGCCCCTGACATCTGGCAGCTGGCCTGGTGTTTTCTGCTGTCATAGATATTTCCCTGCATACTGAGACAGGCCACTCTGTCTATAATGGATCATGAATAAGGACTTTATCCAAACCACAGAAAGGACCAAACATGCCCCCCTCCTGGCTAAGGGAGTGACAGAAGATTCTTCATAAACACAGCTTGAACCTCCTTCTGACTTCCCTTCCCTGGGAGAGATATTTCTTAGGTAAGACTTAGGTCAGATGCCCACTGCTTCCCCCTCTCTGCCTGCCTTGAGAGAGAGAGATCACAAGTAGGCAGATCTTAGACCTGCTTCTTTCATTGCATCTGAGGCAGAGCACAGACCTGCTTTCTTAAACCCTCTCCAACACCACCTAGCATAGACCCACATCCCATGTGAATCTAGGAACATTTTACTGAGATGCTCCACTGTTCCCCATGGGCTGCTTCTCCCTCATAGCACCTAGCAAACCAACTTGTTCAACACAAATGTACTACTGGCAATGACTGGCCAAAGGCCATGGACCATGGTTATGGTCCAGCACCTTGGCCTTCCATGTTCACCACGTGGGTTACAAGTGGCAGGTTAGGGAAGAGTTTGGGGGCTCTTCTCTTCATTTTCATGGCCCTCAAAGCAAAGTTTTCTCCTATGCTTTATGGTTAATGTTTCATTTTTTCCATGATACACTGTTCTTTCTCCAAATGAGAACACTTACTGGGGCATATGAGTCATTGGAAGAGAGTTTCCCCCCACACAACCTGCCTCCAAGTGGAGGTCCATCCATTTTTTAAAAATTTATTTTTTATTTATTTGCAGCATAACAGTATTCATTATTTTTGCACCACACCCAGTGCTCCATGCAATCCATGCCCTCTATAATACCCACCACCTGGTACCCCATCCATTTTTAAAAGAGTGACAAGGCAGTGCTACAGGCCATGACAATAAGACCTTAGGGAATGTAAGAGTGAAGGCAAGACCACAAGACAAGGGAACACTGATTTGCTTTTTTTTTTTTTTTAAGATTTTATTTATTTATTTGACAGAGAGAGAGAGATCACAAGTAGGCAGAGAGGCAGGCAGAGAGAGAGGGGGAAGCAGGCTCCCCACTGAGCAGAGAGCCCGATGTGGGGCTCGATTCCAGGACTATGAGATCATGACAGGAGCCAAAGGCAGCGACTTAACCCACCGAGCCACACAGGCACCCCAGTGATTTGCTTTTTTGCCTACATGATCACTCTCCAACAAGCCAACATGGCTGTCTGGTGGTCTGGTGGTCTGGAGGTCCTACACCTTGGTACCCACTCCACCAAGGACCTCTCCCATGATCCCGCCTTTGAAGATAGAACCTTCTCCTGGTTCTCTTCCGCTGATTGTATGTTGTCTACACCACCCTCTGTGTGGAGTGCCCACAGCACACAAGGTGCCCATAAATGTGTTTTGGATGATTGGTGAGTGACTGGCCCTGGGGCTCTCCCTGATTAACTGGAAAGTGTTCCCTTCTCCTTTGCTGCCATTGTGTCTCCAACTCAATGCTTTAGGATTCTACTCACCCTTCAGGGTCCAATTCAAGTGACACCTCCTCCTTGGAGCCTGCTCTGGAACTCACCATAAGAGAGAATCACTTATCCCTCTGTATTTCCAGAAGTCAGAAAATGGGTAAGGAGAGATGAGTGTATAGGAATGAGCAAAGACCAAATTCATGGAATGGAGACACGTCTAAAATTCACCTTGATTTTGCCCTTCCGTTCTATCCCATACCATGGGGATAATGGTAAACACGTGAAAATCCCATTTTGTCTTTGGGTTTTGCTTCTTTATGAAGCAGCCATAAATAGTAGCCTCATTACACAATGCAAATTCCAATTAGAAGGTTGCAGCCCAGAAGCAGAAGGATGGGTTTGCTCCCTGCCATTGTGAGCAAACGAACCAGTAATAAATCACCAGTGAGCAAAGAGGAACAGGGCTCACATATCTCTCCTTATTGTTTTTAGCCCTGTAAACAGAGTTATGAGGCTGGCATTCAAGAAGAAAAGATGTAGAATTTGAAGTCATTTTAAATTTGCCATTGATTTCTATCTTGCCAGGTAAATTATTTAAAATTGCTCAAAAGTAAGACTAAGGAAGGTAATTGTAAAATCAAAGAGGCACAGTCATATACATGTGTATATCTGTGTATACATGTCATATATATGTATGCCATATGTATGACTATATGTATGTATGCATTATATGTCTGTCATCTATCCATGACATTATCTCCTTATAGATAACAAATATCTAATATATTGATATGGCTATTTATGGGCCAATTTATACTTTATATAATGGATGTCTTATTTAGAAGTAGTTCTGCTTATATGACTACATATGTATATGTATATATTAGCATAAAACATATGAAAGATGGATTTGTGAATAACATAACCATTTATGATATAAAATAGATTTGAACACATGTTATGTCCATAGAGATATCATACTCTGTAGATCATGATATGATTCATGGCCAATGCCTAATGGCCAAGCATCAGATGAATGTGAATTTGAGCTCAGACCCCTCATAGCTGTGTGATCTTGGGGAGAGGCTAAACTTCCTATATGAGTTGGAGTCACACGAGTTGTTAGAATCCTATGGGATAATGTGCATGAAACCTTATAGAGCCTCAGAGCAAGGGCTTGTAAAACAGCTGTCCCTGTCACACTTCCCTAACTCTTGGCACCTGGGACCACGTAGACCCCACCCTTTGTGTCCTGCCCCCAAACCTACCACATCTGGCTTGGTAAGCCACAAAGGCACAGAATGGGAAAGCGGTCCTCGGGCAGAAGGGCTGTTGGCACTTATTACTGCTGAGCACAGACACCTTCAGCTGACAGTAGGAGGAAGGGCTCAGAAGCACACCGTGGCTCCCTCTTCTCTCAGTTCTATGAGACACAGAAGGAAAGCCCCATCAAAGGGGATGAGGAGACGCTTCTGTGGGATAGGTGGACCTTCATCCCAGGCAGGGCTGGGCTAAGATCAGTTTTCAGTGTTTGTCCCCCACTGCCCCTCATTCAGCACTCTGCCAACCAGTCTTTGCAGGAACTCACATGTTCATTCCCATAACACCTCCCTGTCCATTCTTCTGAACATACACTAACATCCATTTCTCCATCAACACGCTGAGATGTTCCTTTATTTACTCAACTGTTGACTCTCACAGTCATTGAGATACACTTACTACTATTAATTATTTCTCTTACATATCCATCCATTTACCCTTCCACAGATTTACTTATTGATTTATTTGCATGTCTGTTAATGTATTGCACATTCTAATATTTTCGCAACCATCCGTATGCACGGATTCATATTACTGGACCTACTCATTGATCCACTCAACGACACTTTCCTCACGTACGTATCACTCCATTCGCGCACCAGCCCACCCATCTATTCAGCTATTAACTCCTACATTTACCCAGAGATCCTTTCTTTCACTCCTCAATCACATAACCTGCAATCCAACCACATGTCCTACCTTCCATGTGACCACGTATCCATTCATGCATACATCCTCCATCATCCCGTTTGGTCAGAAAGTATCTTGGAGACTCTGTTATCTGCCAGCCTGATGGTCCAGATGTGTAAGAACCCGAATCAATTTCTTAAAATGATGCTTTAGAGGCAACGTGATATCACAGAAAGCTAAGAGCTTCTGGTGTTTATAATTAAATTAATTATAATCAATTCTGCCACTTTTAATTGGGTGTTATCAATTATATCAATTATCCTTTTTGAACTTAATATTCTCATTTGGAAGAGTTGTGAGTATTTATGTAATTATGTATACAATTATATATAAACACATTTTAGGACATACAATGGTATGTGTTCTATGCATTTTGTTTATTATATGTTTGTAAACACTTTTTAGGACAATTTCAGAACACAGTTCCACGCCAGCAAGGAAAGTTCCCCAGCTTCTATCTCCCTGCAGCCAACGGGACCTCATCTCACCTCTCCATCTGGCATCCTAGGTGTGTGTTGGTCTTCCTCCAAGTTCCTCTCTTAACTCTCCAACCTTAAAAAGAGTTGAAGTCTATGAAGATGCCCCCAAAAGCTCCTCTGCGCCTGTGCCACATTACTTCTTCCTGGAATATCTTCTGGGCAGCAGTTGTACTATTCGTTCCCATCCTGGAGGGGCCCAGTCAGAGCTCATTCCTACCTTGGAGCTCTCCCTGATCTCTGCAGTCCCCTAGCTCTCCGTACCCTGGGACCAGAGAGTCGTGTTAGCCATGATAAAGTTCATATCGGGTCACCTTCCGCCTTCTGGGTTGGGGAAGGCAGAAATGTAAATGAATGATCATGGTGAACTGTGAAAATCTTCTAAAGGGAGACGCAGAAGAGCCTTCTGTCTGTGGCCAAAAAAGGAACCACTGACCCTGGGAGTGGACTGGTGCTTGCTGTTCACAAACACAGGATCTACGATGCAATCATGTTGGAAGGTACTGATAGGGAAGACAGATCACCTGCAGGGTGAAGCGGACGGGAAGAAGCAGAGCCTGGGGTTGGTTCAAAACCCACAGACAGCAAGCCCTGGCAGCCTGCGGGATGCCCCAGGGCAGGTCCGGCATCTCCGAACTTTGCACTGGAAAGATGAATGGAGTTTGGTCTGAACATCCTGTCCCCTAAACAGGGGCTGTGGGGAGGGTCCAGTCATGCGACTGTGCTCTCGGCCCCTGGCCTTCTTGCCCAGGGTGGCCTGAGCCGTCCAGGAGGGCCGAGCGGAGCCAGACGGACAGGCAGCCAAAGTGGCTGCAGGCTGCAGGGAGTGAGCAGATGTGACCGGCGTGGTGCTCCCACTGGGCCGGACATTGGCCACTGTCTGGAATTCACTTCAAAACTTTGCTGGAAAAACATCAACACCATCAACCGCACTGCAGTTATGCAATGTCCTACAGATGGCTCAGCTCTCGGAGGGGCGGGGGTGTTAATGGGTAACATCATAGCTAAAGCTTTGAGAATAATAATTACAATAAGGATTATAATAAGGACAGTAATAGGAGCGGCCAGCTTGGGGCCAGCCCTTCGGGCACTAGTGCCTCCAAGTCTCTCTGTCCTGCCACAGCTGGGAGCTGGCTGTGGCTCACCCCACATTACGGATGACAGCAGTCCCGCTGTCTATGGGGTGCTAACCATCCCTGGTGTTGTCCTAAGCACAAGCATGTGCTGCCTCTCTTACCACTCACAGTAGCCCCACAAGAGAAGGCTGCTGTGTTCCCATTTCACAGATGAACGAACCAAGGCTGGGAGACTTTCAGTGTTTGCATATAATCCTACATTGTGAGCTGGGTTGGAACCATATCCAAGTTCCTGCAAATTACCAGCAGAAGGTCTGCAGGGAAGCAGAGAGGCTGGGGACCATGGAGGACAGGGGGACTGGAAGGAAGCGCAGCGTTCCCGAGGGCAGCTTCAGCCCAGGATGGTACCGACTGAGAATCAGAGGAAGGGCTGCACTTTTCATGGAGGCCTCGGGGAACCAGCTCATCACCTAGGCCACCCATTTCCAGGGAGGGAACGGCACCTACTCTGGTTATCATGGTGAATTCTGTTCCTAACACAGCCCGGGAAGTGAAAGAAACCAGACTTAGGCCATCCCACGCCCTCCTTAATGACCACCACCCAGTGACCCCAACCTCCCGCCCCCTCCCCTCCAGCAACCCTCAGGCTGTTCCCTGGTGTTAAGAGTCTCTTGTGGTTAAGGCAGACCATAAGAGGCAGGTGCTGTTCTTACCCTTACATTCCAAACCAGGCCAGAGAAGTTCAGAAACTTACCTGAGGTCACACGGCCACTTGAAACCTGGATGGACTTGTGGTGGCCGTATGCCCAGGAGGGCCCTGGCATCACACATCACTGAGCATGATGGCATGGAAGGGGAGGGGGGAGGCTCAGCAGGTAAAATCATAAGAGCTTCCTTCTCACGAGATGCATCATTTTCTGGAAGCACAAGTTGTTCAGCAAGCAAAAGGCTATGAAGGAAAGTCCTGTGTGTCCTGTTTCTGAAGGTATCCAAACAGAGGCTGCCTGGGGAAGGATGCTGAAGTATGGGGTCCTGAGGAAGGGGTGACAGGTTGAAAGACCCCTTGAGCCCTCTCACAGTCGGGGCTCCTAAGACAGTGTTCAGAAGTCTCCAGGTGTGTTTGTCTCCTGGGACTTGCATAAGTCCCCAGGACCTGTCTTCTGCAGAGGGTAAGACTGGGGTCAGTCAGCTGACATCTGAAGTCAGCCATTTCTCCGTCTTCTTTCAAGGGACGCAAGAATTGCAAGGTCCCATCGGACAAAGAGACACACTCCTTTTAAAGGAAACCATTGGTTGCGCTTCACAGTGAAATGGTGAACAGGTGGGTGGCGGCTTTTCCGATGGCTGATTGTGGCTGCGAACACAGACTCCCCACGTGTCTGGCTACGTCTGTATGTATTTTTACATTTTCCCCAGTGGCTAGATGGGAGAAGAAACTGTAATGACCTTTCTACAACCCAAAGGCAAGTGGGTCTCATCCTTCCCCACACCTTAGCGGGGACATTCTCCTGTCTAACATTTGTTTCCCCCAGATCATTCTGGGGTTTCCAGGGCACCGCTCTGCGTCTTTCATACAGAGAAGGAGCAGGGAGTCTAGCTCATTAAAAATGGCCGTCAAATCCATCCCACTGTGACAGATCAGCCTCTCTGGATTCTTCTCTGATACCGTGTTCATCCGGCGTCCCTCACCTGGACGCCCGTTCACAGCGGATCACAGGGATCACCATGAGAGGAGCACAGGACAGGGCAGTGCCAGTATCTCCTCTCTGCGACTGTTTACCAGGTGATTGTGTCACCTGTATTGGGTCCTTCCATACCTGTATTCTCCGTCACTGTGGCCAGTAGCCACACATCCCTATCCGCATTTAGACAAATAAAAGGGAAATGAAATTTCCGATTCAGTTGCTCCGTGTGGGGAAAGGCAGCCCCATGCTCGCAGATGCCGAGCCCCACTCTGCCACATTCGGAGGAAATCTGGCTCCCGCATCGCTTCCTCTCCAAGAGGTGATGAGCCCACACAGCCTGAGCCAGGCTCATCACCTGCCGTGGGAATCTCTTGCCTCACCTCAGGCTCCGGGAGGCTCCTCCAATCTGTTTCCGCGTGTGGTGTATGCCAAGGGCTCTCAGGCACCACCCCAGCTTGCTGTCGTTCAGACTCCAAGGGAGAGGGGTCCTCCTACTGTGATCCAAAAGGGGTGCTTGTGGGCCCCTTGCAGCCAACCCGCTGTCCCTGAGGGACCAAGGGACACTATAGTGGCTGGACCTGCCCTGTCTCTCTCTTTCTCTCTCTCTCTCGGTGAGAGCTGGTTCCAGACCATGCTTCACTCCCTGTGTTTCTCTTAGTGACTCCAGGACCAGGACACAGGGGACAGAAGGGTTTGGAGCTCCCCCAGGACTGCCCTCTGGTGCCTGGCATTCTGCTCAACAGTCTAGCACACCAGCCACACTGCAGGTGCTCAGTAACCGCAGGTGTTTCTGGGAGAGTGGGGTGGCCACGCAGACAGGCCTCAGCCCACTGTCCCTCTCTGGGCATGTCCTGCTGAGAAAGGCATGCACCTGCTCTGAACCCTGCTGCTGCTTCCGAAACCTGGAGCTGATGCTGGGCTTGTGCTGGGGTGTGTCTGGAGGGGTAACTGAAATCACACAGACGCACACACACCTATACACAGACACCTACACACACAGCCCTACACACACAGCTACACACCTATACACAGACACCTACATGCACACATATACCAGACACCTGCATACACACACACACTTATACACAGACACCTACACACACAACCCTACACACACACCCCTTTACAAAGACACCTACATGCACACATACACCTATACACAGATACCTGCACACACATACACACCTATACATAGACACCAACACGTACACATATCCCTATACACACACACCTACATGCACACACCTATACACAGACAACTTCACACATAAACACATGCACAAACACATATACCTATGCGCACACACACACAGATAGCCACACACTTATACACTTAAGTACTCACATATGCAGGCCTAGAAACACAGACACATAAGAATAAGACCTACATATATGTCACATGTACACGCAAATCCACATATATGTATAAAATCACACACAAACCTATACACGTGTACATACACACAACTACACACATCCATACCTGTGCACACACACCTGCACACATACACAGACACCTACACACACACACACATATACATATACACATACTTGGACAGCTACACACCTATGCACAGATTAGCATTTGCACAGCTACACATACAGACATATACACACATATAAAGTTCCTGGAACAGAACTTGAACTCAGTGAATGGCAAACGCATTTTGGTTGGATTTCCTTAGGCTCTGGCTTTCCCTCAGCTTGACCGGGCTGCTTCCCCTGCCCTGCGCTCCCCACCGCACCGCCCACGAGATGCAGGGCACACACTGCCCGTCCGATTCGGGTAGTTCCCATCAGGAGCCAGAAGGCTCTCCGGGTCTCAGACGGGATCACAGCAGGTGCCGTGGCTTCCAGCCACCGTAGCGAGGTACGGCAGATGGAGCCGCTCCAGCCGCAGACCTGTCTTCTCCCACAGATCTGGTGCCCAGAAGTCCGGGTTCAAGGTGTCCTCGGGGCTGGTCCCTTTTGAGGCACATGAGGGAACATTCGTGTTCCCTCTCTCATGGCTTCGGCTGATTTGCTGGCAAACGCCAGTCTTCCTTGGACGGAATGCAGCGCCCCAGCCTCGGCCTCCACATTCACACGTGTTCTCCGTGTGCGTCTCTGTCCACCTTTCCTCTTTCTGGGGTCCCCCGTCACGCTGGATGAGGAGTTTGCCCTATTAGAGAACAAGCTCTTCTTTAATGACACCCACAGTGACCCTACTTCCAAATAAGGTCACCTTCTGTGGTACAGGGGTTGGGACTGCAGCCTCGGAGTTTTGGGGAGACACAACTCAGTAGGGAATTGTTACACAGGTGAGGGAGGGGCGGAGCTGCCCCACCAAGGAGAAGTCCCCACAGCCAGAAGGCTCTGGCCTCCTCGGTTGGGGAGATGTAGCGACAGGTCCTCAGAACCAGGGTTTGAAGAGGCCGTTAAAGCGGTGCTGATACCGTGGAGCGGGGGCTCTGGGGGCGACACGGGAGCCAGACGACACTCCCCAAATAAGAGAAAGGGGAGCACCCTTGCACCTCTCTTCGGGCTGCCTCGGCTTCCTCTTGGGCTCCTCAGGCTGACCACTCCCACCGGCAAGCCAGGGACCCGGATGTGTGGGGCCACAGTTCCCTGGGGGGCAAAGGGACCGGGGCGGGAGAGCAGGCTGACTGCCGCTGGTGCCGGGCTCTCACCACCACGCCGCTGCACTGGCTCAGCCTGTTGCGTGGCAGGGTGCCGCACGCCCGTGCTTTCTCCCTCCCAGGACCTCAGGCCATGTCTAGCGTCTATGAGACAGCAACAAGGACTGGCAGGACTGCAGACGGCAGGGGACAGGTCATTACTGCAAGAGCAGGAAAGAGGGCAGGCAGGCTGGAGTTTAGAGAAGAGAGGACCATGGCCGCCGAGTGGTTCCTGCCGCAGACCGTGGGCCGGGAGCTGGGTCCTCTGGAGCTGGGGGGGGCACCGGCTCAGAGTCCGAGCTCCGGCTGGGTGGCTGCGCTACGCCCAGCTCAGACGCTGCCTTGACCTCTTCCTCACGTTCCCCTCATCTAATGCATCGGGGTGTATCTAAGCAGAGGGGGTACCCCAGTATGCAAATAGGCCGGGCAAGTATTTAAAGAGGGGGACTGGGAGTCAGAAATCCCAGCCCAAGGGCAGAGACATGATGGTGGGAAGGAGGGGGCACTAAGGTGGCAAAAGGACACCCACCCTTCTGGGGGCACCCCTCACCCACAGCCCGCCAGCACTCCGTGTGGCCTCCTACATCACTTCTTCCAGAGAAGGAGGTACGTGAGCTTGAATGCGAAATTGCCCAGTGTTTAAATGATGGGAATTAATTTCGATTGATTCTTAATACCCCATGGACAGTAATAACAGCAATAATGATGGGAATGATGATCCTAAAGTCCCAGCCCGACAGTCTGACCGCCAGCTCTCAGCTCTGTCCTTCGGCCTGGAGATCTCCGACCTGCAGGCGGCCTCTCCTTGGTCCTTGTCCGGCCAGCATGCTTTGGGAGACACAGGGCCTGGGACATTTTCTTTCTTTCTGCACACCTGCGCTCCCTCCAAGACACTTTTATTGGTGCTGTTTGTAAAAGGCTTTTGCCGTCAGCCCCAAGCTTTGCCTTCCCCATCAGAGACTTTAGCGGCTTTCTGACTCAAGCCCCATGGTGGACAGCACGCCTGGATCTCAAGCTGCTGGGACACAGTGTGACATGCTGGGTGTGGGTTCAGGTGTAAGTCTCTGTCCAGCCCTGGGGAGCAGGTCTCCTGTGGTAGCTGGGCAGAGCCCTGGCTGGTCATAGGGATGTGCGGGCAAGGCCAGCAGACCCCGTGTGCAGCACAGCTCCCATGCCCACGTGTGGCGAAGCCCAGAGTTGGGGGTCGTAAAATCAGAGATCCTGAGAGAGAAGCCCTTAGGGCAAAGAAGTGTGGGCAGCAGGGTTGGGGCAGGAGCCCAGGGGAGATTCCAGAAGAGGAGTGTGAGGGTGTGCGGCACATGCACACAGCTCAGGGTCTCGGGGTCAGGGATGCAGTGTGTGAGCCTCTGATGAGTGTTTGCTCGGGGAGTGCCACCCCTTCTTGCCTTTGGGGGTCTGCATGCCGGAGCCCCTGGCCTCCTGAAGCTGAGGGAACGTACCTGGGAGTGGGGGAGGGTGTAGGATACGGGGGAGGTTGCGGAGGAAACTCCGCTGGAAGTGGGTTAGCTCATATGTGTCACTTGGCTTGCCACCCCAGAGAGGGGGCAGAAAGACAGACAGAGATAGACCCAGAGAGAGACAGAGCCAGAGAGACAGAGGGCCTGAGAGCCTGCTCCCCAGCGGCCTGGGTCGCGCTGCCTGGAGCGAGAGGCTTGTGGAGGTCCTTCCTGTTGGCCTTCCAGCGGCGGCTCACTCGTTCTCTGCGTTGGCTGCAGAGAGCACCCGGCTCTTTGCCAGCTGTCACCTTAGAGGATTTGGACCCGTTCTAACCGTGGCTCCCAAAGGTGGCCTTGGATCGACAAGCTGCCTGCCCTGGTATCCAGGAGGGTCCCGGTCAAGCAGAGAACGTGTGAGAGCTGGGAAAGGCAGGAGAGAAGGACAGGACGTCCGGTGGCACGGCCTCGGCGCCAGCTTCTGCTTCAGACAAGGGCGGCAGCAGAACATGGCAGGCGCGGGACGCAAGCTGCAAGCGTCCTGGTCTGTCCTCACCAGGACCACGCAGGTTAGGCACGGCTGGGCTCCTCCCTCCTCTGTGGAGGATGAAAGCAAAGTGCAGACAGGCTGATGTTTTGCCCGGGGAAACAGTTTTTTCACTGTCAGAGCTGCCAGCTTGAGTCACTTTCTTGACCACCCACGTGGCTCAGAGTCTCAGACCATTTCAGGGCGTGATGATCAGGCGGCTCTATATAGTCCTGCCTTTGTGTGTCCCACCCCCACAGGCTGCATCCCCCAACACCCAGCTGTTTCTCCTCCAGGCTGCAGAACAGGTTCTGGAGGCAGGAGCGAGCCCACACCCTCGCCTCTAGCCTTGGAAGGTCTGGGGTGCGGGCTCCGCCTCTGGCCCACTCTGGGCTGCTCCACTACCCCCTCCCCCCGCCCCGAGCCATCTTTTTACTGGCTCATTGATTTTTTGCTCTTACTTTTATTTCACTTTTACAATTTATTTAGTATTGATTTTTCTCTGAATTTTTGAGCTTCGTAACATGGAAGGTTAGTACTGATTGTACAATGTTCCCCTAATGTTGGCATGAAGGCTGACGGTTGCTCCCCAGGCACAGCCTTGACTGTGTCTCATGACGTGTTTCACGTTGTGTGTTCCTGTGTGGACAGTGTGAACTGTTTTCTGATTTCCGGTGTGACTCCTTTCCTTTTTTGACCATGGGCTACTTAGGAAAGCATTGTCTTGTTTGCAAATATCTGGGGATTTTCCAGATGCCCTGATCTTATTGGAATTTTCTAAATGAATTCCATCTTTGTTCAGAGAACAGCCTGTGTGGTGCGTTCAACACCTCAGAAAATGATTTAGACTTGTCGCATGCCCGAACATATGCTTTGGTGCACGGATTTCAACCGGGGGCGATTTGTGCCTCCTTCAGGGGGTCCTGGGCAGTGTCTGTATACAGTTTTGGTTATCACAGCTTGGGGCAAGCCTGTCCTGAAACCTCACAGGTAGAAGGTCTGCAAAGATGCGAAAATCCTACAATCCACAGAAACTCCCCTGCCCCCAAGAATGACCCAACCGAAAATGTGAATACTGCTGTTTAGAGAAGCCCTGAGATGGATTGTTCTGATAGTCTCTCTTTGCTGATGTTTATGTACTTGTTTTACCGATTACTCCCAGAGAGGCAACCAGATTCCCAACTGTAATAGCAAATCTGTCTCTTTTTCCTTTTGGTTCTGTGTGTTTCACAAAGCTCTCTTCTTTTTGTTTTTAATTTTTTAATTTGTATTTTATTTTATTTTTTTCAGCGTTCCAAGATTCATTGGTTATGCACCACACCCCATGCTCCATGCACTACGTGCCCTCCTGAATACCCACTACCAGGCTCACCCACAGTTTGGCAACTGTGGCCATTGCTGCTCTGAACATTGGGGTACAGATGGCCCTTCTTTTCACTACCTCTGTATCTTTGGGGTAAGTACCCAGTAGTGCAATTGCAGGGTCATATTTTTATAGCTCTATTTTTAATGTCTTAAGGAATCTCCACACCGTTTTCCAAAGTGGCTGTACCAGCTTGCATTCCCACCAATACTGTAAGAGGGTTCCCCTTTCTCCACATCCTTTCCAACACTTGTTTCTTGTCTTATTAATTTTGGCCATTCTAACTGGTGCAAGGTGGTATCTCAATGTGGTTTTGATTTGAATCTCCCCGATGGCTATTGATGATGAACATTTTTTCACATGTCCGTTAGCCATTATTTGCATGTCTTCCTTAGAGAAGTGTCTGTTCATGTCTTCTGCCCATTTTTTTGACATGATTATTTGTTTTTTGGGTGTTAAGTTTGAAGAGTTCTTTATAGATCCTGGATATCAGCTCTTTGTCTGTATTACAAATACAGAACCTCATTTGTGAATATCTTCTCCCATTCCATGGGTTGCCTCTTTGTTTTGTTGACTGTTTCCTTTGCTGTGCAGAAGCTTTTGATCTTGATGAAGTCCCCAAAGTTCGTTTTGGCTTCTGTTTCCTTTGCCTTTGGAGACATATCTTGAAAGAAGTTGCTGTGGCCAGTGTCAAAGGGGTTATTGCCTATGTTCTTCTCCAGGATTTTGATAAAGTCCTTCCTCATGTTCTTTTATCCATTTTGAGTTTATCTTTGTGTATGGTATAAGAGAATGGCCAAGTTTAATTCTTCTATACATAGCTATTCAATTGTCCCAGTCTCTTCATTTATTGAAGAAACTGTTCCCCCACCCCCACCCCACTGGATATTTTCTCCTGCTTTGTCAAAGACTATTTGACCATAGAGTTGAGGGTCCATATCTGGGCTCTCTACTCTGTTCCACTGGTCTATGTGTCTGTTTTTGTGCCAGTACTATGCTGTCGTGGTGATCACAGCTTTATAGTAAAGCTTGAAATCAGGCAACATGATGCCCCCAATTTTGTTTTTCTTTTTCAACCTTTCCTTAGCAATTCAGGGTCTTTTCTGGTTTCATACAAATTTTAGGATTGTTTGCTCCAGAACTTTGAAAAATGCCGGTGGAATTTTGATAGGAATGGCGTTGAAAGTGTAGATTGCTCTGGGCAGTATAGAAATTTGAACAATGTTTGTTCTTCTGATCCATGAGCATGGAATGCTTTTCCATCTTTTTCTGTGTTCTTCAGTTTCTTTCACGAGTGTTCCGTAGTTTCTCAAGTACAGATCCTTTACCTCTTTGGTTAAGACCATCCTGCTCAAGAATGCTTGGATCAACCAGGAAATCAAAGAAGAACTCAAACAATTCATGGAAACCAATGAGAATGAAGACACATCAGTCCAAAAACCTATGGGATGCAGCAAAGGTGGTCCTAAAGGGGAGATAAATAGCCATCCAAGCCTCACTCGAAAAAACTGAAAAATCCCAAATACACAAAGTCTCTTTACACCTTAAAGAACTGGAAAATCAACAACAAATTAAGCCAACCCCATGCATGAGAGGGGAAATAATTAAGATTAGAACGGAGATCAATGAGTTAGAAACTATAGATACAGTAGAACACATCAATGAAACGAGAAGCTGGTTCTTTGAAAGAATTAATAAGATTGAAAACCACTAACCAAACTAATCCAAAAGAAAAGAGAGAGGACCCAAATTAATAAAACTATGAATGAAAGGGGAGAGATCACGACTAACACCAAGGAAATAGAAAAAATCATCAGAAATTATTATGAACAACTATATGCTAATAATTTAAGCAACCTAGAAGAAATGGATGCATTCTTGGAAACTATAAACTTCCAAGACTGAAACAGGAAGAAATTGACAACCTGAATAGACCAATATCTAGTAACAAGATTGAAGCGGTGATCAAAAACCTCCCCAAAACCAAGAACCCAGGACCTGATGGGATCCCTGGAGAGTTCTACCAAACTTTCAAAGAAGAAATAATACCTATTCTCTTGGAGATCTTTCAAAAAAATAGAAACAGAAGGAAACTTCTGGACTATTCTATGAAGCCAGCATCACCCTGATCCCCAAACCTGGCAAAGACCCCATCAAAAAGGATATTTCAGACTCATTTTCCTGATGAATATGGATGCCAAGAATCTCAACAAGATCCTAGCTAATAGGATCCAACAATACATTAAATTTTTTAAAGGATTTTATTTTATTTTACCTAAAAAGATTTTTTAAATTTTTTATAAGATTTTATTTAATTTTTAAAAGATTTTTTTAATATTTTAAAATACTTTATCTTTTAATGTTTTAAAAGATAAAATATTTATCTCACTCTTTATATAAGAGTAAGAGAGGGAGAAGAAGGCTGCCCACTAAGGAGGGAACATGACAAGAGGCTCAATTAATAAGAATTAATTAGAATTAATTAATTCTGCAAAGGCAGATGCTTAACCCACTGAGCTACCCAGATGCCCCTCACAAAGCTATATTCTTAAATACCTACTGAATGTGTGTTTTTGAGAAATGGATACTTCTATCATTATAAAATATCTGTCTTCATCTCTCTGTCCCCAATAAACCACCTTTCCCAACATTTTTGTGGCAACAACTGCTCTCTTAGGCTTACTGTTTGGGTTGTGTACCTTGCCCCATCCTTTAATTTTCAAGGAATCCTGCTTTCGGAGAGCGCATCAGTGACTACAGAGACTAGGAAAGAGCAAGGAGGGTGACAGTTAAGCATCAGCAGGAGGTAACTCCAGACAATGATAGGGATGTTCTGGGTCTGAACTGTAGTGGTGGTTACATAACCATGTGTGTGTGTTTCAGTGAACTGAACACCCACAAGAGTAAATATTACTATGAGTAAATAAAGCATAGTTCAAATAAAGGCAATATGGAAAAAAGTTAAAAAAAGTTTTATCGGGGCACCTCAATTGGTTAAGTAGTTGCCTTCAGCTCAGGTCATGATCTCAGGATCCTGGGGTTGAGCTCCTCATTGGCCTCCCTGCTCAGCAGGGAGCCTGCTTCTCCACCTGTCTGCCACTCTGCCTACTTGTGCTCCCTTTCTGCCAAATAAATAAATAAAATCTTTTAAAAAAGGCCCAAATGCCCATTAAAAACAAAAGTTGCATGAGAAAGTCAAGACATAGAAAGAATCTTAGATAAATGCATTAAAATATTTAAGGAGCAAGGGGTGCGTGGGTGGCTCAGTCAGTTGAGTGCCTGGCTCTTGATTTCAGCTCAGGTCATGGTTTCAGGGCCATGAGATGGAGTCCCATGTGAGGCTCACGTTCAACATGGAGTCTGCTTGAGATTCTCTCTCTCCCTCTCCTCATGCCCCTCCCCCTGCATGTGCTCATTGTCTCTCTCTCTCTCTCTCTCTCAAAAAAAGAAAAAAAATCTCAGGAGGAAGGTTTGCTTTTTTCTTCATCTTAAATACTAAACTTTTAAAATCTAGTTCTTTGTGTTATTTTATAGTAGTTGCTCTAGGAATTAAAAGACACAGACATCTATGGCACATGATGGTTGACCTTCAGATAACATTGCAGAACTTTTAGTGTAATGTAAGAACTTTCTAAGAGTCTGATCCCACTTGGAACACCTGCCACCTTTGTGCTCTTGCTGTCACATTGGTATTTAAATTTCTAACCCATGATATTTAAAACTCATGTTACATTGTTATTACTGTTGCTTTTAACAGCCAATTACTTTTTTGTGTGCATTGCTATGTGTACCCATGTGCACATACAGGCATATACAGACAATTAAAAAAAAACACCTTTGTATTTATCCACAGTTTTGCTTTTCTTCACGTTCCTTATTGCTACTGGTAGATCTGAGTTTCCTTCTGGCATCTATTACCTTCAAGCTGAAGAATTTCTTTCAGTATTACTTACAGTGAAAATCTACTAGATATGAATTATCTCAGGTTTTACCTGTTTGAAAATATCTTTGTTTTGCCTCTGTATAAAGACTATTTTTTGTGAATATGGCAATGTAAATTGGCAGGGTTTTTTTTCCCTTTCTCACTTAAAAAATATTCACAAATAAAAATGAATAAAAACAGTACTCTACGGATTTTTAAAGTGCACACTACTGCGTTGTGAACCATTGGTACTATATTGTAACAGTGTATCCCACTCACAAATCAAACAAACACAAACAAGCAAACAAGAAAGAAAACCACCACCAAAAATATGCACCGAAGGACATTTTGGGAAGTGATAGATGTATTTAGTGACTTGTTTGTGTTGGTGGTCTCATGGATGTATTCACAGGTCCCAACTCATCAAGAGGTATACATTACAAGTGCTTGCAATTTTTCATATTTCACTTATACCTCACTAAACCTAAAAAGAAAAAGATGCTCTGGAGGACAGATCAGGAAAATAATTCACTATTCCATTTTCTTCTGGCTTCTATGTTTCTAATGAGAAATCTGCATTGTTTTGTATCCCTCTTCCCTTATATGAAATCCTATTTTCCTCCACTCTGGTTTATTTTGATATCTTCCCTTTCTAATTCATTTTCAGCATTTTGACTATGATGTGCCCGGGTGGGTTTTTCTGTGTACTTAACCCTGTTCAGAGTTATCCTGCTTCTGTGGGTTGGTAGCTTCCAACAATTCTACAAATCCTCAGCCACTGTCTCTTCAAACACCCGTCAGCTCTGTGCCCTCTCCCCTCCACCACCCCAGTGACGCACATGGCTGACTGCTGGCTACTGTGCTCTCTCTGTCAGGAGCTCTGTGCCTTTCTTCCCTCTCCTTTTCTTCCTCTGCATGTTTAGGCTTGATACTTGACCTTCAGCCCTGTGTACTCACGCTTATGGCTCCTGTCTTCTGCCGTGTTGCTGTTAAGCTCTTTCCACTTCTGATACCACATTTTTCATTTCTGGTATTTCAGTGAAGGCTTTCTTATAGTTTCTGTCTCTCCATTAAAATTTCCCTACTGTCCAATATTATACCATTTTTACTATTTTCAGCCCTTTGGCATACTTTTCATACTTATTTCATACTCAGTATATACTTATTACATACTCTGTCTTATAATTTTGAGAGACCAGTCTGGGCTGTCTCTGGCTCTGTTTCTAGTGATTGTTTCCTCTCTTGACCATGGGTCACCATTTTGTGCTTCTTGGTATGTTTTATAATTTATTATTCTGTGCCAAACATTGTGTATAAAAGAATGGTAGAGATTTAACTTAATAACATATACCTACAGATAATGGCATACCTGTCCTGACAGGCTACCAGTGTGGGGGCAAAAGGAATGCCTAGTCCACTTAACCTGTATTTAAACTGGGATTTTTTTTTTTTTCCTCTTCCCACAATTGGCCTCCATTATTTTTAAAGAGGCAAGAAGACAATTTCCTTGGGATCTAAACACCGAAAAAACTCTGGAAATCTCTTTATGATGCCAGATTTTTTACTGTTAAGTCTCTCTCTCTCCCTCTGTGTAGTGTGTGTGTGTGTGTGTGTCTGTCTGTCTGTCTCCTCAGAACCAGATTTTGGGATCCCTAGGAGTAATTTGCTGCCTCCAGTCCTGCCTCTGGATTTCTAGACCTCAGGAGATCTCCCTCTGCCTTGCTAGGCTGACCTCAGCTCCCATAGTGCCCTGCAGCTAGAGCCCTCGGCTAAGGCTTGGGGGGCCCAAGAAGGGCTTTTCTCAGCTCTCTTTTCTTGCATCCTATCTTTGGATGTCTGGCGTCCCGCCCTCAAACTTCAGAAGGTCTCTGCAGTGCACTGTATGAAGCATTAGTAGGACTCCAAGGGGATTTCTCTTTGCCCCGCTGTCCCATCACTGTGTGATGGAGGAAGGGTTGTTACCACCATTACGGACTGCTGTATCCCTTGGCCATTCTGTGTCCTCTGTCCAGTGCATCCTTGCACCTCCTCCCCTATCCCACTCTATCACTTCAAGACATAACTCAGTCTCCACTACGCTTTACACGTACTGGACACGTACTTTTACAGCCTGGACGGAGTACGTCTTCATACCATCTGATGCTTCTTTTAATGGCTATCTGGACAGTGCAAGTTTTAATGGTTAGTTTCACTCTCTGCTCTTCTGCACGGTGAGCTCTTTGATGACAGAGACCACCTCTCTTCCTTTCTGTGCCCCCTACCCCAAGCCTGGAAGGGTGTCCCGTGCACAACAGGTGCGGAGTACAAGCCTCAGCCCCGTGGCTGGGGCTTGGTGCAAGATGAAGTAATTGAGGGATGTCCAAGCCCCCGATGGAGGTACACTGTTGAATCATCCTTCCAGATCGGCTAACAAATCGGTTTTCTTGAGGGTTTGCAATTAGACTTAATGCCATATATATATATATATTTTTTTATGGAGGAAGTGAGAAAGAGAACTATTATCATAATGACAAAGGAAAGCTTGATGAAGTGACATTTAAAGGGCATGGTCAGGAGTCCAGTTCTCCCCCTTAGAGTCTCCTCGAGTGACATTATCAAATTTCAGTTTGTGGCCTCCTTCTCTAAAAAGGGCTTTGACGCTGGTTTTATCCAATGTCTTCATTTTAAGGAAGAAGAAGACCAAGGCCTGGAGAGGGTCCCCCCGCCTCAAAGAAATACAGCAAGTAAGATTGTAGAAAAGCTAGGGAGCACCTGGAATTCTATCCCTAGTCTGTAAGACAATGATTCATATACTTAGGGTGACAAGCGTCCCCACTGGACCCACATTCCTGGTCATTCCTGCTGCACGTGCACCCTGTGTGGGTCACTCTCCTGCTGTCCCCCTATGCCCGCTCTTCTGTGCAGTCCTCCCCGACACCCCTCTGCCTGGCCCCTCCTTGCAGATCCCACAGCCTCATCCCAGCCCTGGTCCCAGCACTCATCGTGCTGGACCCCAGTGTCTGTTTTCACATCTGTCTGCCCGCTAGAGTGTGAGACTGGGTCCCGGGCTCATTGTTGGTCTCTATGAACACTCCATGGTGCAGTCATCTGGAGTCAGGCCTGTATCAGGCCTTGGTCCAGTCCCTTTTCTTCCGTAATACTCACCCCGGCTACAGGGGAAGATGAAGCTATGACAGTTCAAACAACTTGTCTGCAGGTCCAGCAAATAGTAGTGGAAGACCAAGGTTGTGAGTCCGGTCTTTGATTCTTTATCCAACCTTCTTTAGTTCTCTATTAGGGGGTGGGGGTACCAGCATGACACATAGTGTTTATGCGTAAAGATGCCGACATACAGCCTGTCAGTTACAGGTCACAATTGCTTGCAGAATATCTAGATATATAGACACAGATACACATGAAAATATTATGTGCATCTCTGAATGGGACTATGGGTGCGTATCCGTGTGCTGTAGACACGGATATATTTATGACATTATTTCAACAATCATTTATTTATGTATCTAACATGCCACACTATATAATCCAGATATACATGAAAAACACACACACATATCTACAAATTAAATATCAGCCCTATTTAGGTGCTACAGAGAACTGCATCTTTCTGCTCAGTAGAGACTGCGTGTTTACTTATTTGTGTCTATAGGAGGCATAGAGCAGAAGTCCAATACTTGCCACAATCCACCTGTCTAACCCACTCGCACTGTCCTTACAGGTCTAAGCCACGACCGTCCCCTACTTCCTGGTCAAGAACTGTTTCCAGACAGGGCTGAAGTCATTCTGTCTGACCTTCTGTCCTGGCTGTGGAAAGCCATTAACCATAACTGGAATTAAATCAAATTAATAGTGAGGGAAAGACAGCAAGCAGGGTAGGAAAGAGGTCAGTGGGACAGGCTGGATGTTCCCATTCTGCTCTCTGTGTCATTGCACGAGGAAGATGGGGTGTGGAATCCTTTTTCTTATGGGAGGCAACCCTCCACCCACAGACAGACACCGGCGGCCTTGGGGGGTCACCCACCGAGCCTCGGAAATCTAGGAGCCCACACAAAAGGAAAAAGGGGAGTCTGGGAAGGTTAGTGACCTTACCCCACCCTGACCAGTGTGAAGCAGAAGCATGGAGTTTGGGTTCAAGGCTGTGGGCCCATCTGTCTCCAAGACGTAGTCCTTTCCGGTTCCTTCCCGTCACCTTCAGAGACACCGGAGATTTATTTTAAGGAGCTGGCTTATGCGGCTACGGAGGCCGGTGAGTCCAGACTCTGGAGGACACGCTGGCAGTCTGGACACTGGGGCGAGCCACTGCTGCCGTCCAACAGCCCCTGAAGGGAGAGGGAGGAGGTCAGCCTCTGGGTCTCTTCAGGCCTCAGTTGACTGGATGAGGCCCCGCCCCACCACATTATGGAGGGCAACCTGCCTCATTCTGCTTCCACCAACTTAAATGTAAGTCTCAGACAAAAGCACCCTTACAGAAACTTCCAGAATACTGGTTGGCCACATATCTGGGAGCCATGGCAGCCAAACTGACACACAAAGTTAACCATCACAAGCCAAAGATATAATCAAGCCCATCTCCCCAGGCTTTGGTCCCCTGTGTAGTCCCTTCTCTCTACCTGGCCCATTAGGATTGGTATCAGCGGCCACTGCAGATCCTGGCTGGACCCCTGAGAGAGAGAGAGAGACAGAGAGAAGCTGACGAGTTAGCCACCTATGATGTCAGCCACATGGACCACAGGGGGCCAGCGTCCCAGGAGCAGCCACACCAAGTCCAAACAGGCCAGTCAGCTGTGATCGGGGTGGTGGTTGTGGTGGCTTCACCCCTTGCTCCCCGCTCAGCAGGGCCCAGTGCCAGAAGTGTCCCTGAGGGAGGCCGGTGCAAGCAGATACCCAGGCCTGGGTACGACGGAAAGCAGGTCGTGGTGGGAACTCTCAGAAGGAGAGTAACTGCCAGCTCGTGAGGATATTGGTTCAACCTTCACCTCGTCTTATTAAGACAGTGTGTCCTCGGGGCCCCTGGGCTTCTGCCTTCAGCTCCGATCATGGTCCTGGAGTCCTGGGATCCAGGCCCGCGTCTGGCTCCCTGCTCAGTGGGAAGCCTGCTTCCTCCTTTCCCTCTCCCTTTCTGCCGCACCCCTGCTTGTTTGCCCCTCCCTCTGTCAAATAAAAAAAATAATAAAGTATTTTAATACACACATACATACACACATACGTACGTACATACATGCATGCCATGGCATGTCCGTCCTCAGAAATCCCGTGCCCTACACTCCTGCACGGGCTGTTCACCTGATCGGCCATGCTGGGACCCGTGAGATCCCTGAGCTCGGGCCTGGCTCAGCATCAGAACCCAGGCCCAGGGTGCGAGAGAGCAGGGCTCCCGCAGGAACAGCAGAGACAGGGGAGGGCATTTCTGGGAAGAGTCCAGTCCACAGGGCTTGGGAGAGGCGCGTGTTATCAAGTCAACCTCCCTCCCTCCCTGCCCAGCCCATTCCCCGTGAATGTACCTTCCCTGCTTTGGTGTCCAAGACCATACATGGCTGTCGTCCCCAGTGGGACCTAGGCTGGCTCAGAAAGGGGCTGTAGCCCTGGGTGGGGTCATGTCCCCCTGCAGCCCACCAGAGGACCCATGCTTGGGGGGATCAGCCCTGGCAAGCGGAGCTGGACAGGCCCCTCTTCCGGTGGGCTCACCCTGCAGGCCATCCCTCTCTGCCCCTTTGTCCCATCTCTCGCAGTGAGTCTGCAGGGAGAGCTCCACTCTGGGCCCTGTGCAACCAGGATGTGCGGGGGGGCCTGTTCCCGGCCCCGAGGCTGGAGCCACCTCCTTCCATCCCTCTCGGGGCTCCTCCGACTTGCCTTGGGCAGCTCCCGCAGCCAGAGGAACATCACCCCTTGGGAAGAGGTAGGCATCAAAGTCAGCTCTGCTGGGCCCCCACCATGTCTCGCCCCTGGCATGGGACTTTTGACAGTTCCAACCCTTGTGGGCGGAGCCATTGTCACCTGGCACCTGGCACCTGGCGCTGGGTTACTAGTGCTCCATGTCCTGGGTTACTGGTGCTGGGCGCCCGGGGTTACTAGTGCTCGATGCTCGGGGTTACTCGTACTGGACGCCCAGGGTTATTGGTACTGGACGCCTGGGGTTAATGATGCTGGACGCCCTGGGTTAGTGATGCTGGACGCCCTGGGCTACTAGTGCTCCATGCCCGGGGTTACTGGTGCCGGATGAACCAGCAGGAGAACAGCACCTCAGCTGATTGTGGTCTAACGTTTTACGGACAAGGACCCAAGGCTGAGGGTTGAGTAAGTTGCTTTGGGCCACACAGACAAGGAGGGGGCACTGGAGCCCAGGTGAAGCTTGTCGGATCCCAGCTCAGGACCCCAAGATCATGATCTGGGCTGAAACCAAGAGTCACTTGCTCAACTGACCGAGCCACCCACCGAGCTCCATACTGGTGTGAAGGGGCTGCCGACCTCCCACACTTTCCTGTTTGGCATGGGAACTCCGGCTCAGGGCAGGGCAGCAATCTCACTGAACCACTGGCGGGGGTCTGGCCTCCAACTGGGAGCAAGCAGCTGGGAACACAGAGCACTCCTCCCCGCGGCAGGGCCCTGGGTCCCAGTGAAGGACGGGAGACGGAGTTTCTCCCCTGGGCAATGGGCAAGTAACACAATGGCCAAAATCACTTTTCTGAATGCACCTTTTGGGTTCTTTAATAGTCCCCTCTGAGAGAAGTGGGGTGAGCCAGGTCAGTAACACCGCACCTCACGAGAGAGACGTGGGAATGGCTGGGGTTCGTGGTGGGTCGCCCTGGTTTTGCTCTGGGCGAGGAGGCAGCAGGCTTCTGGAGACGCAGAGCTGGGTCTCAGGAGAGGGGCCCAGAGTTCTGAGGCGCAGCAGGGCTCGGGCGTGGGGGTGAGCTGGGTCTGGACTCCGTCAGGCTGACGTGGGAACTGGATGTGGGCAGGAAAGCTCTACTGACTGACCTCGGTGCTTTGTGCCCCCACCCAGCCGGCTTCCACGGAAGGGTACGACCACCTGCCCCACGGCCGCCCTCCGACGCGGCACCCGCACCGGCACCCGCACCGGCACCCGCACCGGCACCCCGCCCCAGAACAGCTGCATGCACAGCTCCCAACCCCTGCCTCTTCTCTCCTGGGTCCCCCCCAGTGAGCATCAGGAGGAGCCCCCAGCCCATCCCTGCGACCCTGCCTGCGGGCACAGACTCCTGCCCTGAGCACCAGCCTCCTGTGGTCTTCAAGCTTGGGTTGGCCTGTCCTGCAGGCAGGTCGCTGTGTCCTGGGCAGCTCTGGAATGCATTCGTGGTGCTGCCGGTTCCCACTCAAAGAATCTGCTGAAATCTGTTTAACCTGGTACTTCCCGGATCAGGATGCTGTCTGTTCTCTCTCCCCCTCCCCTCTTCCTCTACTTCCTCCTCCCCCTCCCTCTCCTCCTCCCCTGCCCCTCCCCCTCCTGCCCCACCCCCTCCCCCTCCTCTCCCTCCTCTCCTTCTCTTTCTCTTCCTCCCCGCCCACTTTTTCATGAAGCATCTACTTACAGCTCATAGAACCCAATTTTAGAACTAGTCCTTGGAGCCAGTCCTAACAGAGACCAAACTGCTCTCCTGGTGACACTCTCACTGGGAGAAGGATCTGGCAACCAGCTGCCCCCTCCTGGCTGGTATCTGGGTCCTGTCCAGGTGGGGGAGCTCTGGGCATCTGCGTCTAAACCTCCGTGGTCTACAGCCTCTATCTTGGTGAGAAATTGCATTTCTGCCTCCGATTCCTGCTCCGTTCTTGGCTCCTGTCTAGGGCTGCAGGTCATCCCGGGGACCCAGAGTGCTTGCCTGGGATCCTGCAGGCCGGTGGTCCCCTGGAACCCCAACACCTCTCTGATCCTGCTCCAGACCACATATTTAGAACCATGCCCTGCCCTGCCTGACTCCAATCCTTACAGCCCGTGGGCCGACCTGGGAAGATGCTCTTGCTTGTGCTAATTATTAAAGCAGGGGTTGTGGTATGTGCCAGATAGGTTACATCTATTGTTTAATTTCATTCAATCCCTGTAACAACTGTGAGTGTTTCCCACACTGACGCTCCAAGAGGTCTCGCCCCTGGGCCCTAACTCTCAGGATAGTCCCTTACAAAGGCTTCAGTGCCCCATCGCACACGAGTCTCCTAGTGAGGAAACCCTTAGCCTAAGTTCTCCCAGCAGAAGGTGAATACGCGCGTCCCTGCTCCATCCGCCTGCATGGAAGGTTCTGATCCAGGCAGAACTGGACAGCGCCGCCTCCAGGCAAGTGGAGGTGATGGAGGCAGCAGGTGGGCGCACTCTCTGGGTAGGAAACTGTGCCTCACACATCCCAGCTCAGAGGGGCCTCTGCAAAGAGCCATTTTATGCAGCCACCTGACTGGGCCACGAGATCTCAGATTAAATGTCCTTCTGGGTTGGTCTTCAAGGATGTTTCTAGAAAAGATTAACATCTGAATCAGTGGACTAAGATGTCTAAGTTGGGTGAGTTTCATCCCATCCACTGAGGGCCTCAGAACAAAAAGGCTGAGGAAGGCATAACGGTCCCTCTCCCTGACCCCTCGGGCGGGAGCGCTGGTCTGTTCCTGCTCGCGCACTGGAGCGGCACCGGTTTCCTCTGCTGGTCTCCAACTTCATGAAACTCCAACAGATCATGAAACTTCTCAGTGCCTGTCATCGATGAGTGTTCCAGATAGATCAACAGATAGACAGTGAGAGATAGTGATAGAGAGATAAAGAGAGAGAGAGACAGAGATGATAGATAGAAAGATAGAGAGATAGATCATCAGAGACACAGCAGAGAGACGGACAGTTTTATTGGTTCTGCTTCTCTGGAGAACCCTGGTAAAGTACAGCCTCATACTTGGGGTGTTAGCAATTTCATCACAGAACTTGTGTTTTGTAAGTGACGTGTCACAGGACAACGCAGCAAGTTGTAAGCACAGGAGATCTGGTCGTTGCTCCCCACCGCACCCACCCCTGCTTGTCGCGCCACAAGCACAGAGCTTCAGGGGCCCCAGAGCTCCTGGAGCCCAATGAGACTCACGGGGAGCCCAAGGTAAGTAAGTGTTTTACACCGGTGGCTGGGTAAGGGGGTGAGCAGGGGGTGAACCTGCTTTGAACACAAAAGGAAGGCACTGTCGTGCTAAGAAGTGTGAGCAACCAAAGAACTTGCCTATCCTTTCCTAATCCTGTGACTTCTGTGTTGGGATCAAGCACGATGCTGAACACAGTGAAAGGTGAGATGAACCACAGGTGGGTGAACCGTATTTCCTTCTCCTTGGTCTCTGCTCGTCAGTGAGGAGGAGGGAGAGGGTGCTGTGAATATGCATCCTGAACCGTGAAATAAAACAGTCAAGGTACTTTGGGGTAGCATTTCCATTATATGGTAGGATCCAAATTCATATGCATGTAACAAGCTACAAATGTGACTCGTGTAATTTCCATACTCCGTGTCTGAGCTGAACGTGCTTACGTTGGCATGGAACGCTGGCCTCGCCCAAGATAAAGATGGCTGGTAAAATCCATGCCGGCGATGTAAAAGTCTATTCTCCTTTACTTAGAATGGCCATTAAATATCAAATAAAGAACCACCTTGATAACTGGAGAGCGTGATCTTGGAAAAACAAAAACAAAACCAAAAAACTCCAAAACTAGGTTTCAGTACCTTTGACAGCACTTTTTGGAACCAGGCACCCTGTATTTCTGTTCTGCTCTAGGTCCTACATGTTACGTAGATAATCGGGAACAGAAAGTTCTAAAACTGTCAGGTGGAGCTGGGTGGATTTTACTCTAATTCTCGTTCTACAGATGTGGAAAGGGAGCAGGTGTCAAATCAGGAATGTTGCTCCGGCCTCCTGTCTGTCCCGCCCTGACAGCTGCGCCACGTGGCCCTGCCCCAGGCTCCGGGGAGCCCACAAGCTGCCAGGGCAGGGTCTTTTCTCGAAAGCTGCTCTGGGTCCAGGCCCCAGCCAGCCTGGCCTTCTTGAACAGCCTCTACTGAGGGCAGAGGCTGTCTGTTCAGCTGTTTTCTGAGAAAGTCCCAGGAATCCTGGCCCCCTCCCCAAAAAAGTGCCTTTAGCCATGTGAACTCCCATGCTGTGAGGCCCGTGGCTCACCAAAAAACCTCATTATGGCCGACACAATGCATGAATGTCCCAATCGGCCTGGAATCCTGGCCGGGAATGCCGGCCTTATTCACTGTATTGTATCCGGATAAGAAGGGCGCCTTTAGGTACAGAGAGAAGAGGGGGGCATGTCTTGTCTTGGGCATGGGAGGCAGTGTCCACCCCACGGTTGTGGGGCCTCCACTTTCCCACGGCTCCTCCCCTCCGGCTCTGGCTTCATCCCACTGGCTTTGAATCTGAAAGTCTTTTCCAAGGTTGACCTGTTCAGAACATCTTGGATTGGTGGACAAGCAAGGTGCTGGGCTGGGGAGGGGACAGGACTGCACAAACAGAAGGCTGGGCTGGGCGTCGGGGGTGGGGACTCCAGGGGCTGGGAAGGCAGCAGGCCCAGGAAGGGCTCCCCATGGCCTGGGTTTGGGAGCCCTGAAGCTGCCTTTGCTTTAGAAAAGGTGCTCCCAACAGCACTTTTTCTCCTAGGCTGGAAGAATTTCATTGCTCTGTCCCTAACCAGATCTGCTCACTGCTCCCCAAACTCCCCTCTCGTTGCTCCCTCCATCTGGTGGCTGACCAGCCCCCTGCCCCTGGTTGGTGCATGTCCAGCAGGCCCGGCTTCTGTCCCCGCGGATCTCTACTTCCTTCCCCGGGCCCCAAACCCCACCTGCAGCCCGGCTTAGCCCAGGCCCTCAGTCTGCTCCTAACTTGAGACAGGAGGGATTTCGGCAGCCCTAGGGTTGGCCCCCATGGCTCCAGAGCCGGCATGGGCCCCAGCACCAGCCTGGGTCTCCTAGCCTGGCCCCCACCCCCACCCCTTCTTTTTCTTCAAGTGAAACTCCTTCCTGTCTGCATGTCCTGGCCTCCTCCGGTGTGTGAAAGAGACCCAGGTCAGATTCTAAGCTGCTGCTCTAAGGAGGTGGAGGCCTGGGCGAGTGGCCCGGCCTCTCTGAGGTCCCGATTGCTCACAACTCTCCCGGTGGCTGTAGGGTTTAAGCGAATCAAACCTTCTAAATTGGAACTGTGCGGGCTGGAGGTTTTGAATCATTTTTTAAATTTCCCAGGTGATTCTGCAGGCAAGAGAGATTCTGGAACCACTGATAAAGAGAAGCGCAAACATGTAGCAAAGGCGTTCCAAGAAGGGTCAGGGTTGGGGGGTAATTCTCATTTTGGGGTCTCATGAGGCTTCTGTTGCCAAAACATGAATTTTCCAGGAAGAACAGCCTTTTGGTCCTCTGCGAGCCACTCCTGATAGAAGTGGAGAAGAAACTCTGCAGGGCAGAGGACGAGGGGGAGGCAGCTGATGGATGTTCTAGGACCACGGCTCGGAGAAGGAAGGAGCACTGGCCCTTCCCTCTATAAACCCAGGGTCTGAGCCCTGGTTCCCAGTGTCAGCTGCTACTTCCTGGCCCGTGACCTCGGGCAGGCACTCCTCTTTCCATCATCAGCTTCTGCCTGTGGAAGGGTGGAGACAAAAGGTGCGTGTTTCCTCCAAGTTGGTCCAAGGAGTCATGCGTGGAAATCATGCAGGGACTTTTTCAAAGAGCACAGGATGGGGCTTTACCCCCGATATCCGAACCGGAATCTCCCGGGTTTTCTCAGTCAAGTCTGCAGCCCATTAACGTTAGGAAACAAGTTGCCTACAGTCGCTAAGGCCTTTTCTAGCTCTGATGTTCCAGAACAGTGTTCTCTGAAACCCACCCCATTAGTGAAGAAAAACACGGAACATCTATTTCACTAGTGTATTTGATTTTATGAAGTATATGTGTGTCTCTGATTACTAAGGTGTTTTGAATTTCCTAAGACATAACCACAAATACCGATTTTGAAGTTGTTATAAAAACAAACATATCTAACGTTTCTATGAGGAGGCAAAATTCTCCAAAAAGCCAAGAAGACAATGAAGAACAAAGTTGGAGAAACAATACTGCCTAACTTTAAAACTTTCTGAAAGCTACAGGAATCAAAGCAGTGGTCTTGGATGTGGGGAGGACAAGTAGATCAGTGGAACAGAACAGAAGGCCCAGAGAAAGAACCTCATAAATATAGGCAACAGATGTTTGATGCAGGAGCAAAGCAAAGCGAATACAGTGGGTCAGTCATCGTACTGGACAACTGGACAGCCACAGGCAGAAAAATGAATCTTGATACAGACCTGACACCCTTCACAGAAAGTAACTCGGAGTGGATCATCACCTAAATGTATACCTCAAGTTGTAACATTCCCGGAAGGGAACATGGGAGAAAACCTAGAGGACCTTGGGCATGGTGATGCCATTTTAGACACAACCTCAAAGACATGATCCGTGGAAGGAATCATGGATGATCTGGACTTCACTAAAATTAAAAACTTTGATTTTGCAAAGGACACTATCAAGAGAATGAGAAGACATGTACAGAGCAGGAGGAAATATTTACAAAAGGCTCATCTTTTGAGATCATCATCTGATAGAGGACTGTGATCCAAAACACACAGAGAACTCTTACAACCTAACAGTAAGAAAACAAATTATTGATTTTAAAAAAATGGTGAAAGACCTGGGGCGCCTGGGTGGCTCAGTGGGTTAAGCATCCGACTCTTGGTTTTGGCTCAGGTAGTGATCTCGGGATTGTGAGATCAAGTCCAGCATCAGGCTATACACTCAGCGCGAGACCATGAGACTCCTTCTCCTCGGCTCCCCTCACCAAACACAGTGCGGGCTCTCTCTCTCTCTCTCTCTCTAATACATAAATCTTTAAAAACAATTGGCCAAAGACCCTCACAGGTAGCTCGCTAGAGAAGACACACAGGCAGCAAGTAAACACACAGAAAGATGCGCCACGTCCCGTGTCATCCGGAAATTCCAACTGGAACAAGAAGATACCACTATACGCCTACGAGAATGGCCCAAATCCAGGGCACTGACAGCGGGAAATGCCGGTGAGGATGTGGAGCACAGGGATCCTTCACGCATCACTGGTGGGGTCGCAGAACGCTGCGGCCACTCTGGAAGACGGTTTGGCAGGTTCTCACAAAATGAAACATACACTTACCCTATGATCCAATCACACACTTGGCATTTACCCAAAGGAGTTGGCCGTGTATTGCTACACAGAAACCTACACAAGGATGTTCCTAGTACCTTCAATTCATTATTGCTAATACTTGGAGGGAGCCAAGATGTCCTTCAGGATGCGAGCGGATAAATAAATCATGTGCCTCTGGACAATGGGATGTGGTATAGCGCTAGAAAGAAATGCACGTCAAGCCACGACAAGACACGAGGACCCTTAAATGCATATCGCTAGGTGAAAGAAGCCAGTCTGAAAAACCTACGTACCACGTGATTCCAACCACGTGACATTCTGGAGATAGTCAAAGACCCGTGGCTGCCAGGCGTGTGGGGGTGACGGATAGAGGAGCATAGAGGGTCTGTAGGGCCCCTGGATACTCTGTGTGAGATTATAATGCCGGATGCATGCCATTGTGCATCCAAACCCGTAAGATATCTAACACCAAGAGCGAGCCCTGATGTAAATTACAGACTTTGGGCAATAGTGGTGTGTCCATGGAGGTCCATTAATCGTAACAGATTCCCCAGTCTGGTGGGAGATGCTCATCAACAGGGAGGTTGCAGGCGGGTGTGGGGCAGGGGAATGCAGGCAATCTCGGGACTTTTTAGTTTTCTATGAACCTACTAGTCCTTGAAAACCAGGATTTTAAAAACGGACAGAAATTCGGGCATGATTGAAAATCCACTGTAAGAGGGGCACCTGGGTGGCTCAATGGGTTAAACCCTCTGCCTTTGGCTTAGGTCATGATCCCAGGGTCCTGGGATCGAGCCCCATATGGGGCTCTCGGCTCAGTAGGGAGCCTGCTTCCCCCCTCCTCTCTCTCTGCCTGCTTCTCTGCCTGCTTGTGATCTCCATCTGTCGAATAAATAAATAAAATCTCTAAAAATAAAATAAAATAAAATAAAATAAATAAAAATAAAATCCACTGTAAGGAAGTAGGTAGCCTCCACCTCCCCGATTTGACCATGTAAAATATGGGGCCCCAGAAAAGCAAAGTTAAAGAAAAGCAGTGTTTTAAGAGGTCGGGGTGTCATCATAAAGCAAGAACAGGGTCCATGCGACTGAACGAGCACAGACAGAGAAAGTGACCCATCGGGAGGCAGGCAGCTTCCAGGGCACACCTGGCCGTCCCCCCAAGAGGGCAAGGATGCAGGTGCCTCGTGGGGGCCCGGGCCGGGCCAGGCATGCACCCCGTTGCGTAGAGAATCGCCTTCCTCGCGTGTCAGCAAGGGCTGCCCACGTGTTCTCTCTGTGCCGCAGGCATCTTCTCGCTCACTCTCCGTGCGGCAGGCCCCCCTCTTCTAAGACTGCAGGGCTCTCGGAGAGGGCCGTGGCTGACTTTTGTGAGCACCTACTGAGTGCCAGCACGTGTGGCTAACTTCACCACCTGCACTGTACTTACACTTGAACTACGTCCTTGAACTCACGCTGCAGGGACCCAGTTAAAGGCCCAAGCAGGAGGATGGCTATACTGTCCAAGGCGAGGCGGTCACGGCAGTGGCAGGATAGGGATTCAAGGTATAGTGTCTGAACTCTCTGCCCTGTGTCCTTCCAGGGGGGACATTCAGACGTGAATGCCTCTCTCCAGAGATGGGGCCCCTCCCTGCCCCTGGGAAACAAGACGAGGCCCCTCCCAACCCTTCCCTCCTCTGGGTAGCCTGAGGTCTGGGCTGGTCCAGGGTGTGCAACCCCCCAGCCCGCTTAGTGTCACCCTGGAAGTATCTGTCGGAGCCGTTTCCACCCTCAGCAAAGGTGGGTGAGTGCCGAGCCGGGCTGGGCAAGTACTCACAGGCAGTTTGTCGACATAATTGATACTGCCAAGCAGAAGGCAGGCACAATGGATGCCTGCCGAGCAGATGGGGGAGGATGCGGAATCCCTATAATCTAGACAGAGGCGTGTAATTTAGGAAAGTGGATTTGTTTTTCTTGAACAACAGGGCCAGATAACGCCGCTCCAAGTAGTCGGGGCTGTCTTTGGAAAGCACAGACACCCCTTATTTCTCTGTCCTGTGTTTCTAGCTCTTGTTCCAGAGGCATCCAGCACAGCACAGCACGGCAACCCTGTGAGTGGGCCGTCCTCGCTGGTCTCCTGGCTCTGGCTTCCGCCCCCTCCAGGCTGCCCACACGTGGACCCAGATGGCCCGCTGGGCGGCAGCGAGCACTCCCTGGCGGTGGGGCATTGAGCGAGGCTTCGACCTCTCTGTGCTCCCGTTTTCTCCTCTTTGCGGTGGGGATAACCTTATCTTCTGTGTATTCACTTTCATTCACATGGAGTCTGTTTACGGAGCTCTGATCACGTGTCCTCTGAGCAAAGCCAGAGATGACTTACGGGGCGGGGGGGGGGGGGGTCCAACCATGCATGAAAGGGCAGAGCAGAGAGTAGATGCTGCTTACATCTGACCCCCTTCCTTCCCCCCTTTCCTCAAACAGCAGTTATAAATCAGCCTCACATCTGCAAATCCCCTGTGGCTTTTGTCCGGTGCAGGAGAAAATCCGCATTTCCTTTCTAGACTCTGCACATTTAAGCTCTCCAAGAAAAATGTATCTATCAAATTCTTCTATCAAAATTTAAATCATCCTTCAACTCCCGGGCCACTTCTGGAACTGCCCCCAGAAATACACGCAGATGAGAACAGAGCGAGAGATGCATAGAAAAATGTTTATTGCAGCATGTTGTAACTGAAAATAGAAGTGAATGTCACCATTGATCAGCTGAGGAGTTGTGGTCTTTGTATCCAGCAGACTTAGAGACCCTGTCCCTCGCATGCTGTCTGCCTTGTGATGGGTATCTAATACTGATGGGACAGGAGTACGGGCAGATGGAATGCAAGGTGGCCATTCACAGAACGAGGGGAACTAAAGGAACTGACATTGACGGGTGCCCCAGATACAGTGTTAGGCAAAAAAAAAGATTCAAGCAACAGACTAGGATGTGTAAAGAGTATGTTCTCATTTTACAGAGTACAATGTGTCTGTACCAGACAAAACATCTTTAAACCAATAGGAAAAATTAGGAAAGCTACAAGATAATCTCTTCAATAAAGATTTTTGGAGAGAGAAATGGGAGCCCCAGGTGAGCTTTCCTCATCTGTTTTATTTTTCCCATTTAACCACACAGCGCGAGCATCCCCCCTAGTAAGGAACATAGCCCTGTCTCACCATGGGGGCCACTTCCCATCCTGTATTTAACTGATCCCCTACTGTTGGACAGTTGGACCATGGCCAATTTTTCACTTTTATAGACAGTGCTTATTTGAGCTCTTTCGGGACTGTATCTTTGCATTATAAATAATACATTCTTGGACGTATAATTGTTGTCACTTTCACTGGTGCTACTTCTGGTCGTCTTTGATCACTGCATGGCATTTACTGGATTTCAAAGTCAGGGAGAGGCTCAGCCTTTCACTAGTTCTCAGACAGAACAAACTGACCCCTGAAGCCCACTTTCCTCACCTGATAAATGAAAGTATATCCCTTCAGGTGCTGCCAACTAAGGAGAAGATGGCCAGCAGGGAGACTCTGAGGTCGCCGGCAGCTGCTCCCCATCCGCCCTCCGCCAACACACACACACACTGCCCGGGAGTCTTGGGAGAGTTGCTGATGCTGATGTAAGTGATTCTGAGGCAGGTACGCCCAGGGCGCGGGGTTGGCACACAGGGCAGGACACCGCCCCAGGAACGGGCTAAGTGGGCTTGGCAGGGTCACACCATCAGCTAGCGACACGGCCTCTGATTGAATAACTCCAAATGGAGCAGGGAGGCAAGATCCAGTAGGAGGAGATTCGAGTTGCCAGGAAATCAGCATTTGATGTCTTAGCAGAGGATTGCAACTGATGTTCAGAGGTCAGAGAATCTCAGTGCTAGTGGGATACGTTTCAAGTTATCTGCAGGGTGAGCTACAGAAGTCAGTGTAAGTTTTTAGAAGATGGACTGGACCTGAAGTCAGAGGAACAACTGTGGCAAGTTCCTTAAAACCTCCAAGCGTCTGCTTGTGGATTCGTACACCGAGGACGCGAGGACATCCTTGCCGCGTGCCGTCCGTCAGAAACAGGGTACTCGAGTGTCTACAGGTGTGTCTGGCACACAGGTGCTCACTCAATGGCCATTGCTGTCATCATCATCATCATTCTCTCTCCTGGAGAAGCTAGGGAGTTCCTGGAGGAGACAGCAAGTCAAAGAGTGTGTTGACCATTACCAACTCTCCTTGCCCTGGGCCAGGCACTGTCCCAGCCCTACAGATGCAGCGACGACAGAATTTTCTGCCCTCCTGGATCTCATTTCTGGCTGGGAAGACAAAGAATAAATACATGAGTATCAAGTATGCTATCAGACAGGGGCTTTGAAGGGCCACAAACACTGAAGTGGGCAGAGAGAGCTATGGGGCTGGTTTATTATTATCATTTTTTAATGTTATCTTATTGTGGAAATAGTTATCATGAACCTGTCTTCTTAATACATGTGTAAGGGTATGCTGCAGTTTGGTCACTACAAGCACTCGGATCTGTGCTAGGCTCTCCCAAGTTCCCCAGTGCAGACTCTGCCGCAGGGGGTGACACACACTACCCCGTTTTCACAGCCCATTCTGCCCTCCAGAGGTTTATTTCCTTCAAGGTGCTAACCTTAAACATAAAATTTATTATATCAGCAAAAGTCGATTTATTCAGGAATAACAGAGAACTGCAACTCAGGACATGTAGGCTAGGGCAAGCCACGGGCAAGTCCAGCGCACAAAGGAGAGGAAGGTTACCTTGCAGAGAAGGAGAAGCTGGCAGGGGCTGTTCTGAAGGAAGAGTCCACTGGAGAAGAGCTAGAGTTTAGGGTGGTGAGGTTTCCGGCCGGATGAGTTTCTGCCCTGGCGGACCTCTCCTAGGAGAATCGATGTACATCTTTCCCTGGGGGGGGGGGGGGGGGGGGGGCTGTAATTGAGGAGTCTGCCCCTGCCCCGCCTCCTTTTCTGCTGGAGCCTGTAACTGACACATCTAGGATAGGAGTCCCTGCCCCTGTCCTTCACGGCGCTCAGGATCAGTCGGCAATGCAACATGGCAGTCCGCTGCCCGTGCGCCGGCTTTCCGTCCTTCCCCTCCAGCATGCGTGCAGGCAACACGCCTGGGCTCCCACTCCGAGACAGCCAAAC
The DNA here is from genome assembly GCF_011764305.1 of Mustela putorius furo. Classification (NCBI taxonomy): domain Eukaryota; kingdom Metazoa; phylum Chordata; class Mammalia; order Carnivora; family Mustelidae; genus Mustela; species Mustela putorius. The sequence goes on along the minus strand of NW_025421322.1, from coordinate 37,315,245 downwards.
ACCGTGGGGACAAGCCCCAAGCATCACGCACCCCGGGGAAGACTCCCGTGGGCGGTTGCTGTTAAACCACTTGTCTTTGCAGGATCAGGATGTGGCCAAAATGTGACGCCCCTTACAAGCCCCACTTAAAACAGAGGCCCTGGGCTCCAGCAAGCACCAGCCCAGACCAGGCCCTTCCAGCCAATCAGGAGGAGGCCCTCTCTCCCCTTGCCTCATTAGCATATTTGACCCTGGGAACCTGTGCCTGGACTTCATTAAGTGCAGGTCCCTGGTCTGTATGGGTAGGTCTCCCAGAGCACTACCCCTTGGTTCTGTGTCTCCCCGCTTCTACTCGAGTTGTGGGCCCAGGAAAACTTGGCCTGCGCCTTTGACTTCTGGGTTTGGCATGGTTTCTACCATGGTTGGGCCGCAGAACCCCACTCCGGTAACAAATCCCCCTCCCCACCTGGATGGTCCTGGCACACACAGGGCATCTAACAGCTGAGAAGTGAGTGCACCGCTCCCTACCCTACCTTGATTCTGATAAGCAGGGCCCCTGCCTCAGCCCCTCAGCATCCCACAGGAACATCTGTTTTCACCCGCACACCTCCTTGGCTTCCTTTGGAAGACACCTGACACTGCACCAAGGGGTGCCAAGGGGCGCTCAGGAACCAGGTGTGGCGTGGATGGTCACGGGAGAGCTGGGAAAGATCTCAAGAGAAGAAGGAAGCCGCTGGGTTGCCAGGGATTCCCTGGGTGTTCACAAATTTGCCCTCTGCTGTCTATGAAAAGCTACCAAGTAGGCAGCCAGAGACGTCCGACAGTTCAGAAGCCTGTTTGGAAGTGGGGGTGAGGGGATGGAGGAGGTCATCCGGATGAAGACATGCTCTTGTCTAGTTCCAAATACCCCTGCCTGTGCTGTTTTTAGGAACGGAGGTCAGAGAGAGAATATAGAGGAGCCCCCTGGGCCAACGCTTGTTGCTTCTCTGCTGCTGGGGGTTGGGAAGCCCCAGAAAAGGAGGCAGGAGTGTTCTGTGGCTTAAGAAGAAGAGGCGGTAAAACAAAACTGTTTGTTTTCCACCCCAGAGACCCAGTCTACTGAAACTGAACGTGTGCTCCCAGGAGGAGCACGAGCTCAGAAAGGCAAATCCTGCAAAAACAGAGTCCAACTATGGGATGCGGGATTGGCTATTAAACAACAGGTGTTCTATTATCTCTCTTCTGGTCCAGCCTAGAAGGATGCCTCCGGGAAGGTGCTGGACGGGCAACTGACCCAAGCCCGGAGTTCATGGTGTTTCAGGAATTGATACAGGGGAGGTGCGTGGGTCCTGCCTCAATATCCTTCTGACTCTTAGGCAGGACTCTTAGTAATGCTGACTCTAGTTTGAAATCTTTGTTCACTTCTTCTTAGACCTACCTGGCTCCCGGCCCCCCTCTTCTGAGAGACCCCGGCAGGGGACAGCAGCTCTCCAGGCCTTCCAGGTCCTCATCTACTAATAAGGGCCTGGATCCACCCCTCCCCCAGGACGTAGGGAGAGCCGCAAAGGGGGCCACCTGTAGAAAGAGGCAGCTAGGTGCTGGGACGTGTCCGGTCCCTCCTTGCAGGACAAATGGCAAAGTCATCTCCAACCCCTGACCCCTCGGAGCTTGCCAAACTGGCCTGCAGCTGCTGCCCGCGGGGGGCGGGGAGGGGGGCTATTTCAGACCGAGCTGTAAAAGGGACCAAAATATCCGGTGCGGTCTATAACTGGACAGGGAGTGTCAGCCCCTGTCCCGGGCTTCCTAGGGCGGCCTCTCCACTGCCTGGAAGCCAAGCTGCCCCTGCCTCTTCCCGCAGGGGCGCACCCTCCAGCCCGCTCGGCTCCCGCCCCCCGGGGCACAGACCTCGGCCCTCCCGGCGCCGCTGCCCCGCCCGCCGCCCTCCTTGCGGGTCCGCCCACCGCCGGCTCCGCCCTCCTGGCTCCGAGCTGGGGGCTCCCGCTGCCCGGGCCACTTTGCCCCTGGGGGGGACCGAGCAGCTTTGTTCCTGAGCAGCAGCTGGGCTGCCTGCGCCGCTGCTGCTCTCCCGGAGGACCTGTCTCCCCTTTCCTTATGTTTGTGTTTCTCCAGCACTTTCTGTTTTATTTTCCAAGTTGGGAGACTTACCTTTCTACGGTATTTCTGTAGTTACTGGTTTTAAAACTAGCTCTTTCTCGGGACCCCTGGCCTGGGGGAAGCTTATTCCAAGTTTTGTTTGGAGATTGAAATTGCAAAAAAAAATTGGGGGCGGGGGGGCGGGAGGGAGGTGAGCGCATTTGCTGGCCGGTGAACGCCTCCCCGCAGGAGGGGGCTGCCTGGGGCTGGCTGCTTCTCCTGACACTGCTTCTGCGGGATCCCCGCCCTGGACTGCAGCTGGAGCTGCTACCCCTTCGAGCTTCTCCCTTGCCAGGTAAGGCCGGGGTCTCTTCTCTGGAGGCTGTGGAGGTGTCGGGGCTTCAGGCTTGGGCCCGTCTGCCCTGGGTGAGGATGGGGGAGGCCTGAGTGCCTGGAGCTGCGCAGAAGGCCCTCTCCAGACTGAGTGGTGTCCTTCTGGGGCTTGAACTGCGGAAGGACCTCCGTCCTGAGCTGACAGGTCTCTGCTTTGGGAACTTCAGAGTGAAAAGAAGCAGTCGGTAAGGAGCTGCCTGTCTGATTTTAGGTGAGCCGCTGGGAAGGCAGGAGCCCAGGAATGACTGGGGTGTGTCAGAGACAGGGGCGTCTTTCCAAGTTGCTACTTCTCAAAGTTGATGAGATCTCCCAGCCTCTTTCAACCTTCCAGTAAGAAATTTGGAGTAAAAGCCAGAAAGGAGGGGGGAAAGGAAAGAAAAAGAGAAACAGCGGAGGAGAGAGAGAACAGCGTACCTTCAGTTTTGCATTGTTTTCAAGGAACTTTGACTTTTCAGCCTAAATTTAGATCTCTTTCCTTCTGAGCAGTTTATTACTCCTCTCTCAATGGTAGCAAACCCCAGGGCCAGGAGGGGGGTTGTTTTTGCCCCCTTTTTCTGCCCGTCCTCCAATGTAGCAGGCCAGAGGTTCTGGTCGCAGGTGATGAAGTTTAAGTTGATTAGTGGTGTTATCAGACCATGCGTCCCCACTTCTCCCCACTCCCATGGAGACTCCGAGATGCCAGCGGCCAGGCTTACCGGGCATCTCCTGAAGAAGGGGCCCCCTGTGGGCCGGTCCTGGAGCGCTGGGCTGCATCCCTCTCGACGGAACTTCCTCCCGCTACTGGGTCATCGCCCAGAGCTTTCTGCACAAGTGCCTCTGTCCCCTCTGTCCTTGCACAGGCCATTCCAGCCCCCAGTCGCTCTCACTGACAGTGCCAGCAAAATCCCAGACAGCCCGTGAGGACGCCCTGGCTTTGGGAGGAACCCTGGGACCCCTTCTAGTTTCTTTGTTAATTGCTCTGTTTCAGCAAAGTTCTAAATTCCAGGGCTTCGGTGTGGCCCAAGGCCTCTAAGAGGGGCTGGGCTGCTCAGTGAAGGACAGGATCTCTTAACCCTGCCGCTCTATGGGGCTGCCCGAGCTCACAGACTGTCCAGTGATCCCCAGTGTCCTCATCGGCCAAGTGGAGGTGATGGAAAGGGAGCGGAGGCAGGCTTCTGGAAGAGCAGGGCTTCTGGAAGGCACACACCATGTCTCAGAAGCCTGTGCTCCTTAACTCCCCAGAGAGGTGGCACCTGCACCCCATCCTAGATTTCCTTGTCCCTCTGCTGCTGAGGGGCCGACCATGACTTTGGGAAATTGTCGCTCTGTGGTTGTTGGGGCTCTCAGCAGGCAAGAGACTGGACACTAGGAAGGGTTTCTTTCCAGGGGGCTTTTAAAATAATTAGAACAGGGTTTTGTAAGTGGTTTTCCTGGTGCTTCCAAATTTCACCCAGTGTTTGAAAAAGCTTCTCTGCATCTCAGAATGGCTCAATAAGCAAATCACGGACTTATTCAGCCAGAGTTTTAATGTTTCCGGGTTGTGCTATTTTTTTATTTATTTCATCTTTTCTTAAAGATTTTATTCACTTATCTGGCTGAGAGAGAGCACAAGTAGGCAGAGCGGTAGACAGAGGGAAAGGGAGAATCAGGCTCCCCGCTGAGCAGGGATTCCGGCTGCTGGACTTAATCCCAGGACCCTGAGATCATAACCTGAGCTGAAGGCAGACGCTTAATGGAGCCACCCAGGCGCCTCACAGGTTGTTTTAAAACTGATTTCATTACTTGCCAGTAAGCTGTTCAGCAGACTTTTTGCACAAACTGTAAACTTTGGTTTCTCTTGAAAAATGAGAAGACGGGACAGCTTCTTCCTTGCATGAGATCTGCGCGGCCACCCACTTCAGTGAGGGGCGTGTCCTCTGCGCTGGTCCGCGGTTGTCTGTGTGACCATCGAGGGTCTCCTTGGACCCCGGAGTTTGCTAGCTCACACTCGAAGTGCCGGCTTATCTGTCCCCCTCTGATTCCATTCTAGAGGGGTGCAGATAAGTAGAGAGAAAGCAGGATTCCTGGGAGCAGAAGCCGCGACTGAAATGGCAAGATAATTGCTGCCCCAAGAAAGGTCATCGGGTGTGGAGGACAGTAGCTGTGTGGCCGCGGTGGCCTGCAGGAATGTCATGGAGCAGATGCAGCTGACCTGCTCTCTTCCTTCCCAAAGTGGATGTCTGAGGTCCTAGTGAGGGAAGTGTTGTTGGACTCTGGATTCTAGTGCAGGAGGGAGAGCTGTGCAGGGACCAAAGGGATCCACTCATGGTTGGGGGAGAAGGTCCCCCGATACTGGAGGTATTTCAACCAAGCTTGGATGGACATTCCAAATAGCTGGCAGAGGGCTAAGCTGAACTTTGAATGCTTGGGCCTGGTGGACATTTAAAGTCTTTTTCCCAGCTTGAGATATGGCTTGAGATACTAAGGGCTTCCTCTCCAGCCTCAAAATTTGGCTGGTCCCCTCCTGCCTCCTCTCTTCCTTCAGTGCTGCTTCTGCTGCTGAAGGCTAGCACAGGCTGTGTGTGCGGTCACTAGGAGTCAGGACGTGGGTGCTCTAGGTGGCATTCTTATCGAGGATCTATCAGCAAAGAAATGGAAGACCAGGCTTTGAACCACTTACCTGAGGACAGGGAGAGAGGGGATGAGGAGTCAGGATTCAAAGCCACTTCTGGGGGATCAAAGTCCATTGTTATTTCAACAAAGGCCCTTTTCTTCAGGCTGGGAGGACTTGTCCTCAGAATGGAACATTGTTTGGGATGCAGACCTGCAAGGAGAACCAGAAAATAGAAAATGAGAAGAGCCTACAGTCATTTTTAGGTGGGAAAGGTCCCCGAAGTCGTTAGCCAATCCACTACTCAAGAACAGAATACCTGTTGTGATGAGCACTGGGCATTATACGTAACTAATGAATCATTGAGCATGACATCAAAAACTAATGATGTACTATATGTTGGATAACTGAACATAATAATAATAAAAAAAAAGAATTGGATGCGTGTTAGGAGGCATGACAAACATAACTGCAAAATTGAGGAAGACCAAGATAGATAGAAGAGGAAAAGTGTAATTACCCATTGTACAGATAAGGAAACAGAGTCCAGGAAGACATGAGGGACTTGCCTGCTTCCTATCCAGAGAGAGGCAGGTCTCAAACTCAGGTCTCATGAGGTGCCGGGACACAGAGGAAGTAGCCCTCTGTCTTCCTGGCCAGGACTTAGCATTGTGCATGTGTGGGCTTGCACACATATGTGTGTGTGTGCATATGTGGATGTTGGTCAGGGTTGGCACCATTTTATATTGCTTCTTAAAATCCCTTCAAGTGGGTGAGCTTAACAGTCCCACGTGGTAGGGCAGTGAGCCTCTCCGCGCATGCAATTTCCCACGTGTTGCCGTGACATTCTCTGATTATTCCCAAGGAATAGGGTTTCTGGGTCAAAGGAAGTGGGCATGTTCATGTTTTCAGGAGGTCTCAGGACTAAGCATTCATGAGAGGCTGAATGCCAGGTAGTATCATGGTACAAAATACGGGAAGTCTTGATGGATGCCCAGGGAAGATGTGGAGGTTGGACCTGCCAGCGTTGTGGCTGCAAAGATGCCAGAATCCTTCTGTGACACAGTGAGCTGAGGGCTGAGCTCCCTCCCACTGCCCGAGACTGAGGCCAGGTGCCTAAGACAGTATACTCCCGGTTCCTGGAAGCTGGCTCCTTCTAGTTAACTCTGGCTATGTTCTGGTAGAGATGAGAGTATCATTTTAATTTTTATTTAAACTTTGGTTCATTATAAAATATTGTGGAGAAGAGGAATTGACACCATCTTTTGGTTGGAACTAACTCGAGGGAGAGCCTCTGCTGTAATTGCGACTGATCAGAGAACATTGGCGCTGGCCTTGAATGCCTGGCAGCCAAGCTGTTGGGGACAGTATGCTCCTGAGTCCATAAAGACAAGAAAAAGCAAACTGACCTAAACAATAAAAGAATGTGTCATTTAAAAATAAAACAATGGCAAACTTGTTTGTGATTGTGGATTCAGAGTGTCTGTGTATACCAGCCAGATACCTGGTAAATCCCTCCTTCTAAGGGCTCTTTCACCTGAAGAATGTTCTAGAAGCATCCCAGCCACATCGCCCAATCTCCTTATCTGATGACTGCCTCCAGTGTCTCATCTCTAAGGTACTTGGTCACCTTCTCCTGGTCCACCTCAGGGGCAGAGGAGTCGTCACGTACCGGAGCAGCCTCCGATGCCTTGTTGAATATCTGGTGAAAAAGTCTTTCTTTTATTGAAATGGGAGCTGTCTTTACTGCTTCCACTGGCCAGTCCTTATTTCATGTTTTTTGGAGCTATTTAGCATAATTTAAATCCCATTTCTGAGGACATTTTTTGAGCCCTGTAAAAAGTAAAATAATGTGACCCTGAGCCTATCTGAGATTGAAGGCCAACGGGTGCCAGACTGGGTGTTTGGCTTTCTTACATTGTTTATTGCTGCAAATTTAGCTCTGCTCTTCCCTGCTGTGTGGACAGACAAACCAAGGCTTTGGACAGTCCCGCGATGGGTCAGCTGCAGCAGAATTGGGATCCAAACCCATATGTTAGTGGAAAGCTCATGCCCTTACCCAAACTTCCAGACTGAGTATATAAGGTAAATGTATGGAATTGATACAAAGAGGCAAATACACCATTTGGAAGTGGCTTTTACTTGTTAAAAAAAAATATTTCTCATCAAAATAGCTTAAATTATAAAAGTAATAAAAGTGTATTGTTGTACGTGAGGCAGGGTTAGAGAACCCCTGCATTCACCCCTTACCACCCTCCCCTTAACCAATAGTAACATTGTGGCAAATAGCCTTTTGCAACATTATATCCAAACCACACACATCAATCAAAATCCAGTGTTTGAACAGTTTGGGAACAATAATAATGAGCTCTAAAACAAGTTTATGTAGCACAATGTCTGGCTCCTAGGACTGGACTCCATTAATAATTGAAAGGTTGAACTGTATTCTGTTCTGCTTGGTCTGATGTTTGCTGGGAGTGCACTGGGCGGTGGTGCAGTGGTCCCCCCCTTCGCTTTCAGCAAAACTCATGGTCAGAATGAGGCCCTGGGTGGATGGTTTCCAGGCCTCAGGAGAAACGCCTAATGGCAACCTAACCTTCTTCCTTGCTCTGGAGCTGCTGTGGGCAAGTCGCTTGGGCTTTCTGAGCATCTTGGGTTCTTCGACCCCAGCATCCCATGCTGCCGGCAGCTCCACGTCCTCTGCTCCTGTAACCCACGATGGGCTTGTCAGTTTCTGCCACTAGGCAATGAATTCCTTTAGATGACGGGTTTCACATTCTTTATCTATGAACTGCCCGTGTCTACACAATGCTGGACACAGTGGGAACACAACTGATTTTATGGAACAATGTAATTTCAGAATGGTGTTAATTAAGTGCCTGGCACAAAGTAGGTAGTGAATTAAGAAATTACAATTTATTTTATTTTTAGATTTTATTTACTTATTTGACAGAGGGAGAGATCACAAGCAGGCAGAGAGGCAGTCAGAGAGAGAGGGGGAAGCAGCCTCACCACTGAGCAAAGAGCCTGATGCAGGGCTCGATCTGAGGACCCTGGGATCATGACCTGAGCCAAAGGCAGAGGCTTTAACCCACTGAGCCACCCAGGTGCCCCTGCAATTTAGTTTAAATCACAGTTAAGTCAGTGAGTGCAATATCAATATTGGAGAAGTCATAGGCATATTTACGCCACCTGGCATGGTGTCCCCCCCACTGGTGTGCTCAACACCAGCCGCTCAGGAGGGGCTCTGTTTGATGGCCAGGCAGCCCAGGGACCTGCCCATTGTTGAGGCCCACACTGAGCCCGGGGACTGGGCTTACACTAGCAACAGTAGGTCTGGCTCAGGTCTGAATTTGACCCTCCTGTTTGCTAACTACATGGTTTCCAGCACCATTTAGAACATCTCCCGGCAGGGACACCTGGGTGGCTTAGTCCATTGAGCATCTGCCTTGGGTTTGGGTCATGATCCCAGGGTCCTGGGATCAAGCTCCAAGTCAGACTCCTTGCTCAGCAGGAAACCTGTTTCTCCCTCTCTCACTATAGCTCCTCCTGTTTTCTTTCTCTCTCTCAAATAAATACTTTTTTTTTTTTTTTTTTTTTTTAAATAGAACTTCTCTGTGCAGGAGCCCAGAGAGGGAGCTCTGATAGCACCGAGTGTTAGCCTAGGGGTCGGGGATCTCTGGGGATGAGCAGGTCTGACATCCTTAGGTGATCATGGGTCAATTTTCTACCTTTACAAGGTCATTGGGCCCCAGGACTTCCCTTTAGCCACACTAGCTTGTTCTTAGACTAGAAAAGAAAGTTTCTGAACTCACTAGATCATCCCCTTACAAAGTGATTTAGTAGCTGTGTGGATATATGTAAATATAAATATCTATAGCCCCTTGCCTTTTTGGTTAGTCATTTTTTTTTTAAAGATTTTATTTATTCGACAGAGAGAGATCACAAGCAGGCAGAGAGAGAGAGAGAGAGGAGGAAGCAGGCTCCCTGCTGAGCACAGAGCCCGATGCGGGACTCGATCCCAGGACCCTGAGATCATGACCTGAGCCTAAGGTAGGACCCAACCCACTGAGCCACACAGGTGCCCCTGGTTAGTCATTTAACACCAGCTCTTCCTGGAGGGCCTGGGTGGCTCCGTCGGTTAAGCATCTGACTTTGGCTCAGGTGGTGATCTTGGGGTCCTGGGACTGAGCCCCGCATCAGGTTCCTCCTGCTTCTCCCCCTGCTCCTATTTTCTCTCTCTCTCTCAAATAAATAAAATCTTTTTTTTTAAAAAATAGCTTTTCCCACAGGGGTCCATCCTGTTACCATTTATCACGGTCTGAATGTAGGGGTGCTTAGGGACTGAAGGATGGATGCAACACAGCCCTGATGCCAGAATGTTCGGTGCGCTAAGGGTGAGGGTTCAGGCACTCTGTGCTGGGGACGACAGAGGAACACTAAGTAGTTGACCCTGCAGTCAACCACTTAGCAGGCACCAAGGACTCCCACAGTGTAGACGTGGGCACTGAGTGTTTCTGTGCACACCCCACCCCCCCGACTTCTGCAACAGTCCTGGAGCTATGTAGTCATCACCTTATGTAGGAGGGGAGACCTGGAGAAATTTAAAGACCCATCTACAGACAAGATAAATGCAGATGTCCCTGCTCCCCGCTGCTCCCCGCTGCTTCCTTCCCTTCTTCTCATCCCTTCTGTGTCAGAGTGTGACTTGTCAGGGCTGGGCTTTCACGGAGGGCTTCTGAGAGCCAGAACACCTAAGCTGATTCTAGGAGGAAGAGAATTCGCCACATCGTTTTAAATGGCTTGTTTCTCCTTTGGGCCATCCCCCTGCAGGGGAGGGTCCCAGAGGCGACACTCTGCCTTGTTTATCTCTATCTTGGGGACTCTGGCATGGCCTTGGGGTGGGTGGGGCTACAGTGTTTGTGGCATGAGTGAGCATTTGTGTGGGTGGGTTGGGGGGCATGATGCTGTGGGTGAATGAGGAGGCAAACACGCGAGCGGGGTGAAGAATGAGTGAGTGGGCGCGTTCATCCACACGGCCACGTTTCTGTCAGCTATGTCTGGATGGGTTTTCAGGTGAAAAGGAAAGGGGGCGGCTTTGTGATGGTCTTTTGCTCAAACAAAACTTTTCTAGAGGCTTTTCTCCTGTCCCTCTTGTTGCAAACCCCCACCAGGGAATGCCCAGGCTGTGTTTACAAAGCTCGGCTTTGCCGGGTACTGCACGGTGCGGTGGAAATGAATGGAGCTCCTCCCACAGATCCCCTTGATGGGGAGATATCCTGGGGCTTCTCCTCGGCTTGGTTCTGGGGTCTTGGCACTGTGATGCCAAAGCCATGGGCTCCTTTAGGAACAGAGCTGGAGGACCCCACACTGTGACAGCTCAGAGCCCTCTATCGGGAAGAAAGTTGATCCTGCAGAGCCAGTGAGCCTGGTGCGTCCCCATGTATCCCTGACCACCTTCACACACTTGTGGCTGCACAACGACAGGGACGTGGTGGGGTCTGAGGCCGTACCTCGGAAGAACAGAAACACTCTTAATGAATAGGGCAAGACTGTAAGTCCTGTGCGAATCTACAAGTTTACTCTTTTGCAGGGAGTAGCAAGTTCAAGGTTACTTTTTTTTTAAATTAATTTTTTAGAAAATATAAGAGATCTTCCTATTATTATCTAAGTGAAATACACAGTTAAATATAGTTCAGACACTCAACCCACTGATTCATTTGTTTCCGTGACATTCCGTGGGGGGGCCTGCTGTATGCCCGTCACCATCTAGGCACAGAGGAAGAGAGACCAGAGACACAGTCCCTAGGTCTAAAGGAGCTCAGTGGAAAAGATAGGCCAATAAGTAGGTCAGTTTTATTTTTTTTTTTTAAGATTTTTTTTACTTTTAAGTAATGTCTGTTCCCAACGTGGGGCTCAAACTCACAACCCCGAGATCAAGAATCCCATGTTCTACTGACTGAGCTAGCCAGGCACCCCTAAGTAGGTCAATTTAATACCACTTGTGGGGTGCTAGAACTTAAGGGTCTGTGGGAGCCTAAAGAAGATAGTGACACACTTCTTGCCTGGGAAATCAGGGAAGTCTTCCTGGAGGAGAAAGCACATAGGCTGGGTTTTGAAGCCTCAGTAGGAGTCTGCCTGGCAAGGAAAAGAAAGCATCACAGAGGCAATGTCAGAGATTCAGGAAAAGAAAATACTGGGGAGGGGCGCCTGGGTGGCTCAGTGGGTTAAGCCTCTGCCTTAGGCTCAGGTCATGATCCCAGGGTTCTGGGATGGAGCTCCACATCGGACTCTCTGCTCAGCAAGAAGCCTGCTTTCCACCACCCCTACCCCGCCCCCGGCCTGTTTCTCTGCCTGCTTGTGATCTCTCTCTCTCTCTCTCTGTTAAATAAATTTAAAAAAAGAAGAAGAAGAAGAAGAAGAAGAAGAAGAAGAAGAAGAAGAAGAAGAAGAAGAAGAAGAAGAAGAAGATGATACAGGGGTGTGGGAGGAAGAAGGAGAAGTCTTTGAGTTTGGAGAATAAGATTCATGAGGTCAGATGTGGGGGCCATAAACCTGGAAAAGGAGATTGGGGTCCGACTGAGAAGGGCCACAAAGAGAAAACTTTAAGGCGGGAATTGACAGGAACAGACCTGTCTCGTCCGATAAACTCTGTGCTGATGGTGAGAAGCCCTTTGAAAACCCAGAGTATGACATAGGAATTTCTAATTTGGTCCAGGGGTAGGAATCTCCTTCTCAGAAGGGAAACCGTCCTCAGAGCTTATGTGGAGCACACAGCCTCCAGCAGAGTGGGGATCAGAGACTCCAGGGTCTCTAAAGGTGGGGACACTGTAAACCCACGTGCTGGAGCCCATGGGGAGGGAGGAGCATGCTCCCCTGGGAAAGGGGAGTCAAGCATCTGATCCCCCTTGGCAACCGCCCTGTCCCTCAGCTTCCGCATCTGAAGACGGCTAACGCCTGCCTCACTCCCTCTTGTTGCAACAAGCACCCAACCCCTCTGCACGGCCCAGGACTTCATCCTTCTCCCCTAGGAAAGGGGGAGCCTTCATAATCAGTGTGGGGGCTAGAGCACTATTTATACCCATTGCTTCATCAGACCAGACGCTGCTCAAAATAAGTTAAACAGAAATATCTTTCTGTGTCCTTAGGACCCGTAATCTGAGACAGTCTCTTGTGAAATGCCCCGACACAGTGTATTTGGGGGGGGGGTGGAGAAAGAAGCAAAAGAAGAAAATATTGGGACGAATGCAGCACCAAAGGTGCAAAAGACCTAAGGACGGGGTGCGGCATCCCTGAGATGTTAGAATGAACTAGTGGAGTGTTCAAGAGCATTTGCACGGGCTGAAGGGAGGGGCCCTCCTGTCCTGGGCTGCCCTTTTGGCCCCGGAGGGATGCAGGTGGGGGATCTGGATGGGTCTGGGAAGTCCGCCCTGCAGAGGAGTTGAACTGGGGCCTTCTGGGAAAGCCTGTCTAAACTGGGTTGGGAACCAGAGGCAAGACGAAGAGTGAGAACAACATTTGTAGAGTGAGGGACACTGCGTGTGGGAGCCTGGGTGAGCTCCAGAGAGCAGGGGCCCTACCTGAGGGCTTAGCTAAGCACACGCCTGCTCTGTGGTTTATAAGAGAAGAAAGCACAGTGCAAATGGGCTTGAGCTGAAGAAGGGAAGGCCGGGAGGGTTTGCTCTGGGCAGCACGGCTCTGGTGCCTCTGAACTTCGGGCAGCACTGGGTGGGTGCTCAAGTGATGGATGGTATCTCCTCCTCCCCCAGTATGCGGCCTCATTCTCCATCAGGCGCCCCTGTGTCACGATCGCCTTCAGTATCTCTAAACTTGGCACCTGGAGTAGAAGCATACCTCCCTCTGGAAACGCCCGCGGAGGGCCCAGAGACGGCCCAGCTTGCTTACCTGTTTCACCCTCTCCTATTCCAGCATCTGGGGGGATGTGGGGTCTACACTGGTCTAGTCTGGTCTCGGGCCACCCCACCGGCCAGGCGGAAGGTACACGCTCCCGTGAACCACATCAACGGAGCATGGAGAGGAGTTTTTGGCAAAAGCAAGAAGTGAAATCTGCTTCTAGAAGAAAGGAGTCTAGAAGGGTTAAAGCAGAGGTGGGGGCAGGCAGGAGACCTTCCCTGGGGGGGCAGGGGCACAGAGGGGGACAGACAGGAGTGGTCTCAGGGTGCCTAGTTCTATGGCCCTTCTCTTCCCACTGCCCTGAAGCCCTTCAAACTGAGCACCTTTCTGGAACTGGGGAAGTGATTCAAAGTCAATGAGCGTTTCCCTGCGCGTTATTTACAGCAGAAAGCTCCAAGCACTGACATTCCAGGGCCCACAGTCTGCCCTGGGTGGTCCTTCCCACTTATGTCCTGATTTCCTTTAGGAGGCAGCCGGGAACCCCCAAGAGAGTGTGGCCCCGAATGTTGATCCAGCCTCTGCCATGGATAACCACATGGTCCTGAGCAACGTCGTGGCCTGGGGTTTCTGGACAGTGAAAGAGGACAGGGACTCTGAGCACACGAGGCTGTTTGGGGGGCCTTTCAGGCGCGGCTGTGCACCTGCTGTATGGCTGGAGCTCAGTGACTTACCGGAGTCCACGTACAATCAGGTCTGACCCGGACTGCCACCAGCCTTGAGGGGATCGCTGGTGGGCGATGGTTCTCCTAGTCACCGGTCAGGCCTGTCGGTCAGATCCAGGAGGTGGTTAACCGTAATGCTCAGAAGCCGTCCTTGGCAGCAGAAGCTCGGTGGCATATGGGAAGCAAACCCCATAGGTTCCCCATCTTTGCTCTCAGCTGTGTCTGATCAGAGCCCCCTCTCTGGTCCCGTAACACACCATGGCCACATCCCATGCCTTTCTGTTCACTTTCAGGGACTACCAAGCCTAGTCCGTCCATTCCAGCCCTAAAGAGCAATCCCTGCCCCTGTCCCACGTGGTTACCCAAGGGACCTGGTGAGGGTGTGGGCGGTGGTTGACCTTTTCCCTCCCCCTTTCTCCCTCCTTACCTACTTCGGTGGCAGCAGGGGCCTTTCTGCTGGCTGCCTCTGGTGCTGATACTTCACTGCACTCCGGGGACCCAGGGGGTGACTCTAAGGGAGCCCCCCCGGCTTGGAAGAGCTCTTCTGGTCGGGCTCTCCCTTGCCCCTTGCAATTCTGCTCTGCAGCACCTTTGGGGCCGCTTACAGCTGCAGTCTCCTCATGCCAACAGCTCCTCTGGTTGGGTGCCAGCCCGGCAACCCAGGCCTGCCTCCCTTTTGTGGTGTTTCTGTCACTCCTGGGACCTCACTCTCTCGTGCCACATGGAATCATGGGCGTGCACGCGGCCCCTCCCCGATCCCGCGCTGCCTGTTCGCCTGTCCTCTTCCCCTCGGTCACAGAAAGCCGAGCTGACACGCAGTCAGGTGACAGGAGACTGGGTGGGGGGTGGTCCAAGCCAGCCTGGCAGGTCCGTGATGAGACGCTCTGAGCTCTGTCCGGAGGCTGTGAGGGCTTACTGCAGGACTCAGCCACCAGCCTACGGACCAGATTTGTGCAATAGGGGCCTCACTGGGTTCTTGTGAGCACGTGCAGACCATGAGACCCCCCAGTCGGGGGGAGTCTGAGGGCCGGGGCCACTTCCTGAGCTGCTGGTTTCAGGAATCCGGAATCGGAGCGAGACCTCTTACTCCTTGCCATGCCCCTCTTTCTGGACGGCTGCCTCCTTCCCGTTACTCAGATCTCCATCCAGTGTCCCCATGCAGGACACTGTCCTTCTACGAAGTGTGCACCCTGTCCTGCCCCGATCGATACCCGTGACTTCACCTGGCTGTGCTCACATCCGCTCTTCTCCGACACCGTATTCGTGCTCAGGCGCGTCTAGGCCGCGCTCTCTTCCTAGACAGCAGGCTCCGCGGAGCCGGGGGCGGGGGCGTTGCTCTACCCAGTGGTTAGAAAGCGCCTGGCACGCGGTCCGGGACGTGGCACATAGTGGCCGAGTTGATAAATCGACGAGTCCTCGGACCGCGCGGGATAGGGAAGCAGTGCGCGCCGGCTTCAGGGCGAGGGTCGCCGTCCAAGTCCTCCGGGGCCAGTTGAAGGAACACACATCGTTTGAAGACTAGACAGAGCTTGCGTTTCATTCACAAACTGTAGCAGCTGGGAGAGACACGACGGGCATCCTGCCTCTTCTGAGGGAAAAACCAAACCAAACAAAACGGGCAGAGAGGAAATCTTGTTGAATTCCGCGGCGTACAGGAGGAGGCCGCAACCCTCACTCCGTCTCCTCCTCCTTCAGTCCGATGAATCCCGAGCTTGGGCAGTTGGTGTCGGGTTTAAGGGGATTCCATTTTTTTTTTTTAAAGATTTTTATTTATTTATTTGACAGACAGAGATCACAAGTAGGCAGAGAGGCAGGCGGAGAGAGAGAGGGAAGCAGGCTCCCTGCTGAGCAGAGAGCCCGATGTGGGGCTCGATCCCAGGACCCTGAGATCATGACCTGAGCCGAAGGCAGCGGCTTAACCCACTGAGCCACCCAGGCGCCCAAGGGGATTCCATTTTTTTAAAAAAAGAAGATTTTATATATTTGTCAAAGAGAGAGAGAGAGAGGGAGAGGGAGAGGGAGAGCGAGCACAAGCAGGGGCAGCTACAAGCAGAGGGAGGAGCAGGCTGTCCGCTGAGCAGGGAGCCCGACGCGGGACTTGATCCCAGGACCCTGGGTTATGACAGGAACAGAAGGCAGACGCTCAAGCAGATTCCACTTAAGTCTTGCGAGGTGCTAATGAGGAGGACATGGGACTGGATGGAAGTTCTTGCTTGTTAGCAGGACCACAGACTGCGGAAGGTTTGGGCTCCTGCTCTCTCCTCCCCCCTGGGATGTTCTCCAGACAGAGACCAGGGCTTCCTGCTCCAGTGAAACAGACCCCGATTCTAGGCTCACAGGGGCCTGGGCTTGAGCCCCAGACTTGTCACATCCCTGCTATGTGATCGTGGGGGGGGCATATTCTGTAACTCTTCTGAACCTGAAACCCCTTTGACGGCTTGTTATGAAGAGAGAACACGTTGCAAGGGAAACTAGCACGGTTCTGTCTGCGTGAATCACGCTATGCCCTCGTGTGGTTGTTCTGTCGTTCCCACTCAGACGGTTGGATCAGCTGCCGTTCTGCAGGTTTTCACATATATTTTCCTGCCCTAAGAGTCCTCTGTGCTCTGCCTCTCTCTCTCTCCTTCTCACCCCAGCCCCCTGGCAGCTGCGGGTTCCTCTGTGGTCTCCACGATTTAGCTTCTCCAGAACGTCACAGAGTTGGGCTCCTACGGTGTGCAGCCTTTCCAGATTAGACTTCTTTCATGGACTGATAAGTATTTAGGGTCCCTTCATGGCTTTTCATGGCCCAGGAGCTCATTTCTCTTGAGTGCTGAGTAATGTTCCCTTGTCTGGGTGGACCACCGTTTACAGGTCTGTTCACCTACCGAAGGATGTCTTGAATGCCTCCAGGTTTTGGCAATTGTGAATGGGGCTGCTGCACACATCCACGTGCAGATTTTTGTGCAGACATATGTTTCTAGCTCCTTTGGGTAAATACCAAGGAGCATGGTTGCTGGGCAACATGGGAAGAGCATGTTTAAGTTTTCGAGAAGCCACCAAACTGTCTTCCCATGTGGCCGCTCTGTCCTGCGTTCCCTCGAGCCGCAAGTGAGCAGCCCTGCTGCTCGGCGTCCTTGCCGGCATCGGGTGTTGTCTGTGCACTGACTTTGGTCCTTCTCGTAGGTGTGTCATGGATGCAGTTTTAACTTCCAGTTTTCTGATGCCGTGCGGCGTGGAGCATCTCTCTATGGGATGACTTCCTGTCCGTGTATCTTCCTTGGTCCTGAGCCTGTTAAGAACATGGGTCCTTTCTTTAAATCAGGTTGTTTTCTTCTTGTTGAGTCTCAAGGGTTCCTTGTACATCTTGAATCACAGTTCCTCTCTGTGTCTTCTGTAAATATTTTCTCCCACTCTGTGGCTTGTCTTTCCATCCCCTGAGGTTTGTTGTCCTTGACGCTGGTTAGAAGTGCCGCACCCGGAGCTCTCACCGCAGAAGAACACTGGATCAGAGGACAGACTAAAAATATAGGGGTGCCCGGTTGTGCCCGCTTCGTAGCTAGGTGTGACGATGAGAAGGAGCCCATGTAGCATGGGAGGTGGAGAGCTTGGCTTCTGTCCTCCGCCTCTGACTTGCACTCCCTCTGCACATTTCCAGGGGTGTCCCCAGCCCCTCTTCTGAGCTCTAGGCTCAAGTGTCAAGTGTCGATCTTTGACTCCATCTGGCTGCCTTCAGGGTGCTCAGACTCACTCAGTGGGTCTGGCGGGAGCTCCCCATCCCCGCCACCGCCGTGACCGGCTCCGGCTGTTCGGATCGGGACTCTGGGCTCCCCTCTTCCACGCCCTCCTCCTCCCTCCACTGCCAGCCAGGCACGCCTACCACGGCATCCGCGGGCAGCGTAGGCGAGGTGGTCTATGTCTCTTTTCATGCTACCTCCCTCCTCACTCGCCTCTCCGTTCCGTCCATCCTCTCCGCAGGGTTGATGCCACACCCGTGCGTGAGGACACCCACTGGTGTCCGGAGGTCTCAGGGTGCTCTGTCCCCTTTCTCTGGGTCACCACACAAGTCCTAACCTGTCTTTATGAACAGCCTCAAATCTGAATGCCTTCCTCTCCCCTGCGTGCCTCCCTCCTCCTTCAGCCTTTATTTCCTTCTCCAAAACACTGTACTTCCTGCTTATCCCATGCATGTTCCTCAAAGGGAGGCTGCCCACCGCTGGTGAAGGCGACCCTTGTCCTCCTGCCTACTCTCCACTCATCTTCCCAGGCTCAACTCGGATATCCCCTCCTCCAGGAAGCCTTTGGTGACCCCCTAGGACTGAGTGAGGTGCTTGTCCCTCCCTCTATCAGAGTCGGACTGCATGGAATTATAAGCATCCTCTTGCTTCTCTGTCTCCCCCATGGGGCTGCCATCTCTGGACAGAGTGCCCTACCCTCCGTGCCTGGCCCTTAGTCAGTGTTCACATGCACGGAGGGCGTGCTTGAATTAGACAGTGAAACAGCGCGATTCCCGGTGCCCACCGCCGTCACCCTCTGACTTCTGCGTAGCTCAGATGGAGAATCTCCCTCCATGTTGTTTGTGGCCATGTTGGCCAACATCTAACTTTATACAACATTATCACCTCATTCACTGCCTCTTCTCCTCTACAGGTCCATGAAGGAGGGGATATCATTCCCATTTTATAGGTGAGAAAACAGAGGATTCAAAAATCACAAAAAATGTGTGCCTTCCATACTCACTCTGGCCAGGCATCGTTCTAAGCTTTGCACTGGTATCGACCCAGTTAACCCCTCCAGTGAGATAAGTGTTTTATCCCCACTCTCACATGAAAGGGCTGAGGCCCAGAGAGGTGCAGTGACTCCCCTGGTTTGCACAGCTCGGGAGAATTTGAACCCGGGGACTCTGCTTGCAAAGCGTCCTCATGTGCTCGCTGCCCCAGGAGAAGCCAGTGCCCCCGACGGTGCCCAGCATATAGGAGACCCAGGAGACTGGGTCCAGCTCACAAAAAGCCA
Organism: Mustela putorius furo; assembly: GCF_011764305.1. NCBI lineage: Eukaryota > Metazoa > Chordata > Mammalia > Carnivora > Mustelidae > Mustela > Mustela putorius. The sequence continues at coordinate 37,296,663 of NW_025421322.1, read as the reverse complement.
AGTTCGAATCTAGGAAGTAGGCTTTCCAGCACTTTCCTGGCTCCCCAGTTGGGCTTTTGAGCAACCTGGCAGAGAGGAGGCCACCCAGCTCCCTCTTCCCCATCTGACCAACAGGTGCAGCTGACATCACCAAATGCCCAGCAGGTGAGCCTTGGAGGCTCAGAGCTCAGTGGTCGGACGCCCTGCGCCATGCTTTTATGTCTCTACCAGATTCCTGCCCAGAGCATTGCCCGTCACCCTGGCAACATAACAGCAGCCCCTCCCCCCACTCCCACCACACAGTGGGCAGGGGCCAGGCCCTCTGTGCAGACCCAGTGCGCTGTCTGCCTGGGCTGCCTTCCAATGCGCCACATCTCATCTTCTCCCTTTAAACTGCGTTCTGCTGTGTCTTCCCCCTCTCCCCGGGGCCCTGGATGGGGAGCACTGGTTACTATGGCAATGGGCTGGCTTGTGGCAGGAACTCAGCTCAGCAAATTAATTGCTGGACTTTTGGAGACTAATGGCCAAGCTCTGCCTCCCAGGGACAGGGTGTGGCCTGCATCATGCCAGCTGGGCAGCTGAGCTCAGGAAAGTGCTCAGAGCCTGGAGAGAGAGAGAGAGAGAGAGAGCGAGCGCTGGGATCATGGTACCCATGCTTGCTGGGGTTGCCACCAAGGTGGGCTGGGGAAGGCGGGGACATGGGTTCTCCCAAATCTTGCCTTTCCTGCACACTTGGTCTATGCTAGCCTCTGGGCTTTGCACTTCGCTGAAGGCATGTGTAACCCTCATAGCCCTCTCACGCCCTTTTTATGGGGGTGCATTGCTCTTTCCTGTGGCTACGGAAGAAAGCTGGGATTCTGTACCAGTCCTGCCTCCTCAGTGGGCATTTTGTTGTGAACACTCCATGTACATTCCTGGGCAGAAGGTCGTTCTGTCCTCTGCCTCCTCTTCCAGAGGATGGAGGCACAAGGAGCATTTCCTCACTCACCCCACGAAGCTAGCATTAGTCTTCCCCAAAACAGGCAAGGACCTTCCAAGAAAAGAAAAAGACTAATGTCTCTCATGAATATAGATGCAAAAGTCCTCAACAAAATAGTAGAGAATTGAATACAAAAACATGTACAGAAGGAGTTCGATACCATAGACAAGCAGGATTTCTCCCAGGTTCGCAAGGCCGGTTCACCATTTGAAAACTCGATGAATGGACTGATTGCACCAGCTTCTTTTCCCTCTGGTTATTATCGGGTTTCTCCCCCGTCCTTACCCCATGGTAAGGGGTAACTCTCTTCTTTCCTGGGCGATCAGAATTTGGGTATTCGCTATATACTTTGCCTGTTTCCCACATTGTTTCTGTGCTTAGGTAGGAGTGTTGGCCCAGCTGGGTTCCAACACCTGGAGAGAAGCCACATGGCCAACGACGAGGAGCTGGCCTGTGGTTGGATTGCCTGGTACTGTGGCCTGTGGAGTCCCAGGCCAGTTGCTAAGCCCTTTGCACTGAGTTTCTTACTCAGCAAACTGTACCTGCTGATACCCGCTCTTCAGATTCAATGAGTTCTTACCTGGGGAACCCTGGGTGGCTCCCGGTGCTTCGAAGGATGTGGTCCTTGGTAACAGTGACCATGGGAGAGAGTGTGGGCTCTGGTGTCCTACGGGCCTAATGCCAGCCCAGCTCTGCCATTATCAGCCACGGGCACCGAGTGACATTGTGCTGCAGGCACAGGCCAGGCTCACGACTGGTGAGGTGGGGGAACAGGGCAGCTCGCAGGTTTGCTGAGACCTCAGGGAGGAGGTCAGGGAAGGCACCGTGCTTACTGTGCACACTGTCAGCACACTCTCTGCCTGTACTCTAGTAGGGAAAAACAGGACTGTAGATTTTTAACTCCACAAGTCCTTCCTGGGCCCAGTTGGGGTACCTGGCCAGCTGGGGAGAGGGATAGCACAGACACCCTCCAGGAGAGCTTATAGTCAAGGGGGGACTGTCTCCGAGCACCTTGGGTGGGCTTTCACACACCAGCAGGGTGTGCCCGGGGCAGTCTCCCCCACTCTGCGCCTCGGTCATGGGGGATGTCACAGGCCACCCCTTGGGGTTGTTGTAAGGATGAAAAGGTGAGATATGTAGAGCATAGAGGTTCTCTACCAATGCCAGGCTTTACCCCAGGAGAAGGACCCTGTGGATGGCCAGTGACCTCAAGAGATAGGCCTGGGAAGGAGTCTTCTCTGGCTCACGTCAGCCATGTGGCCCTGAGAGTAATTGAGACATTGGGCTAAGGACTGTTTGTTCATTTTAGTGTTCCATCCCTACAACAATCCCTGCCACAATCCAGTATGAGGTAGGGTCTGTTATTATGCTTTTTGGTACATGGCCTTTGTCATGTTGAAACTTTCTTTATCGTCTAGTGTACCAAGTGTTTTTATCGTGAAAGGGAGTAAGATTTTGTCAATGCTTCTGTACCATTGGGTATCACCATGTGTCTACTTTGGCTCTCTTGGTTCAGTGTGACTCCTGGGTTGATTTTTGGATATTGAACCAGCCTTGCATTCCTGACGTGAATCTCACATGGTCACTGAGTATGACCCTTTCAGTGTGCTGCTGAATTCATGTTTCTAGTCTCCTGTTAAGTATGTTCACATCTCATTCATAGGGGATGTAGGTCTGCAGTTTTCTCTTTATTTATGTATGCATTTGGGAAGATGCAGAAACCTGGAGAGTACAGCCCAATTTTGCCCTGCTTCCACCCAGTTTCAGCAATGAGGGAAACAGCCACATTTCTTGAGCCCTGAAATATAATGGATGCAGTCCACATTCTTACTTATTAGTTGGTTAAAAGAAGTGACGGCTCAGTGGTTGTTGTTAATATTTGGATTTGCTGTGTCCACGGAGGTCCTGGAAAGGGGGTGGGCTCAAAGCCCGGGGGATCTGAGTTCAAGTTCTGGTCCCTCCTTGGTGACCTGGGGACGGACAAGTATCCTCTCCATCTTAGTTTCCTCCTTTGCTGAGGGGAGGCGATGATGCCTGCCTTGGAGGTCGTGTGAGTTCACTGGACAATCAGGAAGTGCCCAGCACCGGGCAGATAGTACATAGCCGCTCTTCAGTGACTTTCCCAGCTCTTTGAATATGTCTGTGTTCTTCTGATGAAGGGCCCCTTCCACCTCAGATAATAACCTGACTGTGTCACTGACTGTTAAATCTAGTCTTTCTTTGTCAAATGCCCACCGTGTGCCAGGAACTGGTCTGGGTTCTGGGCAGCAGAATATACAAGACAGACAAGACTGTGCTTTCCTATAGCTTTGAAGGATGAGGGGGTGGGCAGCCCACTGGACTTGCTGACATTCTATGTCTCTCTCCCCTTGGACCCTCCAGTCCTGACCTTGGCCTCTGCCCCTCCATGTACTGTTTTTGGAAAGTGCCTTTCTTCTCACTCCTGTGGCTGCCTCCTGAGTGTGATACTTCCGGAGTGTTGTCAGGTGGGCTGTATATACTCCGTGAGCTTGTATGGGGACCGTTAGTGATGAGGGCAGTTTGCCTAGAGGGTGCTAGGGACCCAGCAAAAATTCAGGCACCTGCCCGGGCAAGAGCCCACATACCTGTCCTGCCTGGGAGAAGTTCTCCTGGTGCCATCATGCCTGGGATCTCCTCTGGGACTTTGCCGATGCTGCTTCCTCTATCTGAAATGATCACCTGCTTTTTTCTGGTTGAGGCTTACTCAGTTTTCCAAAATTGACTCATCCAGGAGGACTGGCCTACCCCTGAAACGGTCACGTGACAACACTGTCCCAGTGTTCCCAGCAACCTTGGAATGTCCTTGTGCTGGTGCCCAGGGTCCATGCCTTACCTGTCTCCCAGGTGTCACTGAGTGTCCTTGAGGGTGGGGGTTCTGTGTCCCTCATCGGCCTGCCCTCAGCACCAAGCACATGAAGGCAACTGGTAAATACCTCAGAATTCTATAACCTGTTGTCCCTCTCTCGGATCTTGGCTTTAACAGTGACAACTACTTTTTGAAATGGACATCCCCGTGAAAATAAGATCTGCAGAAGGAGAAATACACTTTAGCTAATAAACATCCCAGGGCAAAGGAATGCATAGAAAGCCACAAGCAACGTCTCTCCTGTAGAACTGGCAGGTGGGGGGAATGGCGGCGTCCGTGCTGCCGGGGGTGCCGTGAGGGGAGGACCCCGGACACTCCTGTGTGGCCGCGGGCAGCAAGGGCCCGTACAGCCTCTGCAGAAAGAAGGCTGAGAATCTGCATCAGGCTCTTTTTAAAAGATTTCGTACGATGCCCCGAGTGCATCATATGAAACTAGTGCATTCCTGCCCTAGGAAAATAACTAAATATGGGCCACGATTTAGGCACCAAGATGTCCTCTTACAACGTATTAAACAAAGAAACAACCTGTAAGTGCTCAGAAGCAGCGATTAGGATCAGAACACGGTGGTGGCCAAGGAGCGGCCTGCATGGCCGGGAACGGCAGCTCGGAGGCCCTGAGTGTGCATGGGTTGAAGGCAGTTGGGAGGCTGGGGTGCGGCCTTCTCCCACACGGGCCTGGGGCTGCTCCTTTGGGTTCCTGGCCCTGAAGCCCTTCTCTAAAGGTGTGTCCTTCTCTGCACAGGGTATGTTCCAGTAGATCTTACCACCGTCTCTTCCTGGACAACATATGCGCGAGGGAGCCATGGCTGGCCTGCGAGGGGACGCCACGGCCTGTCTCCTGTGGATGCTGCTGCTGTGGCCTGGGGACAGCGGCTGCCAGGCCCAGAGGGCAGGTAGGGCCACCGTAGATTGAGCCGGGGCTGGGCCCCGAGCTGCCAGTGTCTGTGTCCACGCGTGAGCGCGTGCGTGCCTGTGTGAGCAGGGGAGTGGAAGTGAGTGCGAGTGTAAGCGTCTGAGGGGAGTGTGAGTGTGGGAGCGTGTGATGGAGCTGGAGGGAGCACATAAACGTGTGTGTATGAGCGAGAGTCTGAGGGTGTGTGTGACTGCGTGAGTTAGGAAATTGTCAGAGTATGTGTGTAAAAGTGGGAGTGCATGAGTGTGAATCAGCTTGTGGGGGTGTGTGTGAGAACGTGTGTGAATGTGGGAGCTGGAGAGTGTATAAAAGTCAGTGTGTGCGTGTGAACGTCTGAGGAGGAGTGTGTGACTACAACTGTGGGTGTGTATGACAGTGAGCGTGTGTGTATAAGTGAGTACAGGAGTGTGAGAGCGTCTGAGGGTGTGTGTGTGTGACTGAGTGTGGAAGAGAGCGTGTGGGACTGTGTCAGCATGTGTGTGAATGTGAGCGTATGTGGAAGTGCGTGTGGGTGTAAGAGTCTGAGGGTGTGTGTGCGAGCGTGAGCATGTGTGTGCGGGAGAGTGCAGAAGATCCGTGAGCTGTCGAAACCCATGTTCCGAGTGGACCATGCAGTGTGCCGTGAGCTTGGCTCTGTCAAGCGCTTGCAGGCTTCTGGGGACAGAGTGCTGGGCTAGGACCGTGTCACGTTGTCCTGTGAGGGCTTTGAGCACATTCCAGCGGAGATGGACGCACTGGAGGCCTCCGGGAGAGGCTGCCCGGACCCGAGGGAGAACACGCCTCTGGAGTAGATGAGGGAGGGGGAGTTCGTTGGAGAAGAGGCTCCCGGGAAGCAGGGGTGAGGCGTGATGGGACAGTGGTCAGCCCACCTGTCTGAGGGCCTCCTGGAGAAGGGGCGGTCGGTGTGGAGACACGAAGGAGGGCGCAGGTACATGAGCAGGTCACGGCACCCACACAGAGGCTGTGTGCCGGGCTCCTCGGGGCACAGGTGGACGCCTCTCTGGGACGGGCCCAAGGCGGGAGAGGGAGCACCTAGCTGCAAAACCACCCCCTTGTGCAGATGAGGAACCGAGGCTAGGATAGCCCAAAGCCCCCCCGCCCCGCAGCAGGTGAGGAGGGTGCCCCCAAGAAAGCACCCACCTGAGCCCATGCTGTGTTCCCCGAGCCTGCAGAGGAAACAAAACAAGAAACACAGCCTTGTGCTTCTGCCTTGATTTTCCCAAGTCGCCTCCTTGCTTGAGGCTCTCAAAGCACGGCTAGCTGGAGAGACCGTTCTGACCATGCACAGCCTGGTCTTTGCGGGAGGGGAGCGGCATCAGGTTCTGTGTCCACAGAGATGAACCCAAGAGCCCACACAGCCGACACACTGGGAGGACACAGGGACCATCTCTTCCCGGCTCTCCTTTCACAGCCTGGAGAACAGCCGGCCAGAGGAGAGCTATCACCTGCTCTGCCCGTGGGGGAGCCGAGGGCACCCCCACCAAGGTCCGAGCCCTTCCTGCGAGAGCACACCTAATTCTCAGGCACGCATTGTGCAGTCTCCGCAGCCCCCAGCAGAGAACGTGCGGGATTGCAGAAGGGCCCCCGGGTGAGGCCTCGAGCCAATGAACCTTCTGCAGCCTGAACACAAATTTGCTCAAGGATTACAGCCCACAGGCGGGGCCCTGCTTGGCCCACAGCAGCAATTACCTTGCACAGGCTGGGACATCATTGTCCCAAAGACAAAAGGATGACCTTCTGTGTCAAGGAGAAACACTCCCCAGGAATTATCTCTTGAGCCCACACATCTGGGCAAACATACTTGGAAAGTTCTAATCCTGTTAGGGAGCAATCCTGGGAAGGTGAGGATTCACCTACTCCCTACTCCCGAGAGCAGATCGAAACTTGCATTTTAGGAACTCAGGGTAAAAGTAGGTACAGAAAATTCACGAGTGGCACTGGGGTAGGGTGCGATGGGACTGTGTGTGCCTGTGTGTGTGTGTGTGTTTGTAAATACAGCGTTACTGTTTTCTGTGTTAGGAATTACTTCATTGCTTATAAATATAAAATCAGAAACACAAAATAATAACAGTTCTGCTTACCAGAGGTAAGCAAAGTTTCTTTTTGTAGGTCCCCTGATCCGTACAGACACAGTCCCACACACAGACATCACAATGACACACAGCCTTTCAGACCCAGCAAGACACTGGGAGAATGGGTCTGTGTCGGTAACTGAGGATTCCTTCAAGCCAGCAGTCCGCTGCTGCTGATTCCCGAGCCGTGTGAGCTCACGCGGGTGGTCGTGGGAGCTGTTCCGTAGGGGGAGCACAGAGCCAGCTCCAGGATTTTGCTTGCCAGGGCTGCATGAACTTCTCAGATAGCTTTAGAATTTTTTTCTTCGTCTTTATCTGATTGTTTTATTAGTGTAAATCCCTGAATTTGGAAGTGTTGGGTCAAAAACACTGTCCTTAGTAAGGCTCCTAAATTCTGTAAATGGGTGTGACGGAGCCCAGGGCCTGCGGAAGAACAGGTGGCTGCCTTCTCTTGCACACTAGCGGTCGCGGGATTTTTTTTGTACTTTTTCCAACATGACAGCTTAACTAACGGGTTTTGTTTATTTTTTTTATTTTTTTGTAATTGTTGTTCTTATTTTGGTTTTACCAGACAAATGTTTTTGCTCCAGAGGCCTGGTCAGCTGCTGCTGGCGGTACAATCAAGCCTCAGATTCTGTAAAAGTCAAGAGCGAGGCTTCTTGATGGCTACGTTTGTGCAGCTCTCTGGTGTTTGGAAACCCTTTTCCTCACCTCACCAACTGTGAAGTGGGGATGAGCAAGCTTGTGCACAGCGTTGCGCTGAGGATGAGAAATAAATTGTATAGGGTCCTCTTCTGTTCAACCAGAAGTTTTTAAAACTTTTAAACTTACAAAGTTTATAAAAATAGAAGTGTATTATATGTTAAAATATGCAATCTTTATAAAGCATTATAGAAGTTCTGCAAATTTATACTTAAAATATAGGAATGCAGTATATTTTGTATGAATTATAATACTGGAATCCAGGAACTATTTAAACATCTAGCATGAGAGCACTGGCTAAATAAATTATGGGCTCTGAGCAATGTCATCTTGCAGCCATGGAAACTGGCATCGTCACACTGGAAAAGGGTTTCCAGCAACTGCCGGGTGTGGGGGAAACAGCAATGCACCAGTGCGTCTGGTATGGTCCCTAATAATTAGGTTTATACACTGTGGGCTAACAGCGTGACCTCTCTGTAGATGGAAACATAAGCAGTTAAAATATTCTTCCGATGGCCTTTTCTGAAAAGAGCATGTGTTCTTTGCAGTGGGTTTAAAATACAAGTCGCTGGGTGACCAAAACAAAAGCTATTGAAGAAATTGATAGAGCGGCGTTCTGTGAGCGTTGGCTACTTCCATGCAAGAACACATATTGGCAGCCGGACCCCACAGCAGCCGTGGGGACACTCGTCATCAGAAACCAGTTCAGAAAGCGAGGTCCTCCCCCCACTCCACTAGGGTGACCTTTCCGAATCTCTGTGCCCCAGGTCACCCTTCCTCTTCCTCTTCCTCCCCCCACCCCACCCCTGCAGGTTGCAAGACTGTCCACTACGACCTGGTCTTCCTCTTGGACACGTCCTCCAGCGTGGGCAAGGAGGACTTTGAGAAGGTCCGGCAGTGGGTGGCCAACCTGGTGGACACCTTCGAGGTGGGCCCGGATCGCACGCGCGTGGGGGTCGTGCGCTACAGCGACCGGCCGACCACCGCCTTCGAGCTGGGTCTGTTCGGCTCGCGGGAGGCGGTCAAGGCGGCGGCGCGGCATCTGGCCTACCACGGCGGGAACACCAACACCGGCGACGCGCTGCGCTTCATCACGCGCCACAGCTTCTCGCCGCAGGCCGGCGGCCGCCCCGGGGACCGCGCCTTCAAGCAGGTGGCCATCCTCCTGACCGACGGCCGCAGCCAGGACCTGGTGCTGGACGCCGCGGCCGCCGCCCACCGCGCCGGCATCCGCATCTTCGCCGTGGGCGTCGGGGCGGCGCTCAAGGAGGAGCTGGAGGAGATCGCCTCCAAGCCCAAGTCCGCCCACGTCTTCCACGTGTCCGACTTCAACGCCATTGACAAGATCCGGGGCAAGCTGAGGCGTCGCCTGTGCGAAAGTGAGTGTGCGCAGGGCGTGGGGCCCGAGCAGAGGGGAGCCCCCAGCTGCCCGCTGGCAGGTGGCAGGGCTGTGTGGAAGCGCGTGGGCCAGGGGCTCGGTCACCGAGGAAAGCGAGAACCAGTCTGGCATGTAGCCCTGCTGTGCCCAGGAGGGCGCACAGCTGGGTCGGCGCACACCTGGGTCCTCTCTGGGCCCCGCCTCCAGGGCGCCGGCGGGAAGGAAATTAAAGAGGGCTGGCTTCTCGGCCCCACCCACCCCGAGACGCCGAGAGGCTTGAATGCCGGGAGTCTGATCTCCGGTTCTGTAGGTGAACGCATCTGCTCCCCTACAGGCTGCCCAAGTCGGAGCCCCGGCTCGCAGAGCCCTTCGGGAGCACATGGCAGGTGAACGCTAGCAGGCCCCTTTCTTCTTCCAGGGGACCGCGGGGACGGGGTGGTGTAAGGTAGTGGGCACAGATAGGCTTCTGGACTGTAGCCGTGATCCCCAGGGAGCCGTTTGGAGATGGTTGGGCCCAGCTTATCCCAGAGGCCAAGTGCTGTTGACCTGGCGCCCTCTGAGATAACCCGAGGCCGTCTGGAATCTGTGGACTGTGGCTGGTTATGGGCCAGCGGGAAGGTTGGGCCCAGGCAGGGAGCTGACAGCCCCCGGGCTTCTGACCCTGAAGGCTGACCTCCAAGAACCTCGGGTCATTCTCAGGACAGCCTGCTGCACAGGACAGGGAGGGTGAAGTGGGTTTTTGTGCACCAGTCTTTGTCCAGCTTCTGTTCTGTCTGCTTCATGGGGATGACAGTTGTTCCTTCTGGGTCATGAACAATGTTCGGTATCCCCCCCCCCCCCCCCCCCGCTCCAGGGCCAGCAGGTGGGGGCTGGGAGCAGGGTCTCTGCCTCTGTCTTGCCGGCTGCTTCCGGGGACTGAGCCTGAAGCTCAGAGCGTCACAGCTCGCCGGGGACAGGGAAGCCGTGGGGCTGTGGCCGGTGGCGGGAGCAGTGGGGCGTGACTTGGCAGAGCAGCAGGGGGCCTGGTCGCAGGGACAGTCCTGGCTTGCAGCCCTGGGAGAAAATGCCTAAACTGTGTCTAGCACCCGATACCCTCAGGCTCCGGACCACTCCGTGGCTCACTTAATCTCTACTTCTACTTATTTATTCATAGATACTAATTGGGAATCTAGTTTTTTGTGTGGCCTTGTGCTGATTTCTGGGCCTTTTGAAAAAGACAAAACTCTTGCTCTTGGAGTATTCATAGTCCAGATGGCAAAAGAGACACATAAAAAGGGACATAATACTGTGGTTGTGACCTTAATAAAGGTCACAGAATCTCACGGTGTCCTCTTGTGGTTGTGTTTGGTGATGACCCTGAGAATGAGGGAGGGCTTCCTGGAGGAGGACACGCCTGAGCTGTATGTTGAGGGATTGAAGGACGGCAAGACACAGTCAAGGAAGTGTAATGGGCCCATGTGGCTGCGGTCACATTGGGGACTGGGGTTGGTGGCTTTGTATGATCGTCACGTTCTCAACAGAGGAGGGCTTGGGTGCTAAGATCAGGTGTGGAAGGGTTTCGTGTAGGGGTATGACACCATCAGATCTGTGAGAATGGAATGCTGACAGGACAGCAGGACCCAAGGAAACTCTTTACAGGACTGTAGGAGAAATTCAGAGGACGAACAGTGCTGGGGGTGGACGGAGCCCTGAGGGCTAGCCCCCGTTCCACAGATGATGAAATAGATGCCTGAGAGCTAAGGGAAGGAAAGCCTCTGGTAGTGTGCGAGGCATCGGCTGTGAACATTCACTTGACCCTCATTACAACCACATAGATTATGGTGACCTCCTTCTCACAGATACGAGCATGCAGCCTGCTGAGGTCCCGGGAGGGGCAGCTGCTAGGCCCTCTGCAGAAAACCAGAGGGATGCTGTAGCTAAGACGGGAGAGGGCAGGAAGGCAGGAGACAGAAGCTGGGAGGGCCAGGGCTCAGGACTGACCTCTGGGGTGATGAGAGCCAGACCAGACACCGGGCTGTAGGCCAGCCAGGAGGCAGAAGTCCAACATGCCGGTGCAGGGGTCTCTGTACCTGCTGTGATCCCAGAACACTTTAATTCAGGGAGGTCCTCTAGCCCCTGCCCACTGGCATTTTACTATCCTGCCAGCCTTGGGTCAGATGGTTCTAGGTGTTGGCCAGGCAGAATCTAAATTTTAGAGAACTTCTGTGCTCAGGGCGTGGTTCTGGGAATGGTGGGGACAGCTTCCAAGAGGTGAAGTCACGGGACTTGCTGCCCAGGTAATAGACGGGCAGGGCTGGGGACGGAATCTAGGCCGTCAGCCTCCACGTGCAGGCCTCCTGGTGCTCACCGACCTCTGTTCGGAGTCAGGGACTGTGCTTTCCATCATAGGCAGTAGAGGCCCCGCCGTAACTAGCTTGGGGAATAAAGTAAATTCATATCACACACGACAATAAAGGTCAGAGGTTAGGTAGGCTTGAACAATGAGGCTGGGGCTCATTCCACTCCTTCCGTGTGGTTTCTCCTTGGTGTTAACTGTTCCTGGCAGGCTTGTATGTCTGGGTCCTAGCAGGCATGGGCCATGGCAAGGCACTGATGAAGAGACCGGTGAAGTCAAGGAGGGATACTGAGCCCCCAGGAATGGACAGTGGGAAAGGGGGCTGATGGCAAGAGCCCCATGAGATGGAAGGGGCTGGAGTCTCCTCGGCGAGGACAGCTGCTGCCTGGGTGGTGGCCTAGAGGGAGCAGGAAGGAAGCCCCTGCCCTCTCTCCCTCCCCTCATCTCCCCTCTCCCCCAGCCTAAGCCTGTCTGACAGCAGCCCATAAGGGGTCCAAGTGATGGCGTCCCAGGGGCCAGCCTCCTGGGGCGGGAGGGCAGAGGAGGCGAGAACAGGTGTGGGAGGGCACACTGGGAGTCCCTGTTGTGAATCTTAGGGCCAGGAGCCATGAGACCATGGCCCAGAAGGCCTGGATTTGGTCTGACAGACAAGTGTGGGCCTGCGGCTCTCCCCAGACCAACAGTGTGGCTTTGGAGTGGAAAGAAGCTGACTGTTTGGGGCCGAAATCACATGACCCCAACCTTGTCACCATGCCCACTCCACTCCCTCAAGGAAAGGGGTTTGACCCACGCAGAGTCACTGGGGGCCATGACCAAGAAAAGGGGGACCAGATGCCAGCCAGCCGGGGACACCGCATGTCCCCCGTGATAACATTAAGAAAACTCCCTGTAGCCAGGCTCTTCCAAAAACCTAAATAGATGTAAGATGTAAGTTATGCTCAGTCGTCTAGAGGGAATCCGTTTTTGTAAATACAGCTGTAAGCTGACTACAGGCCTGCTCGGTTCTGGTAACAAATGAAACAAAATCCCCTTACAATTGCTTCAATTAGAAAGAAAGCAAAACAAAACAAAATAGCTAACAGTAACATACTGAAATATATATGGTAAGATGAAATCAAGGAGCATCACAAAACCAAAGCTTCACACGACCAGAAATCCCTGCGCACACCCGGGATCTCTCTGGGTGACTTCAGAACCCAAACCGGGGCTCTCTGGAACGGGAGCATTATTCGATGGTCTGGAAAATCACAAACAGCGTGGGGTGCTTGGTGTGGCTGTCCTTCAGTTCCGTCCAGCCTAGTGACTCCCTCATTCAACAGGGGTGCGGGGTCGTAGTCGTCGGACTTGATCAAGTCATTCATTCACGCAGTCTTCAACCCAGCAGACATTGTAGCAATGGCGCATTCATTCACTCATTCATTCACGCAGCAACCGCAGCACACCGAGTGACTCCCTGCTGGGGCCCTTGCTGGGTTTCAGGATGCAGTGAGGGGTCTGACATTCTCCTTCCCTCGAGAAGCTTTTGTCTACTCAGGGCAGCAGGAACGTGGCAGCAGCTAATTACACGACGGCATGTGGACGCTGATTACCACCCGCAGCTTCACGTGTCTAGTTGTTTATCTGCCTGGGGTCTGCCTTCGTACACAAGAACAAGCTTCACGGGGGCCAGGTCTGTTCCTTGCGGTTTCCGGGTGCCCGGAACAGGGCTTGGGGTGTAAAGGAGCCTCTTAAATGTTGCTCAAAGGAAATCGGGTGGGAAGCTGGGTTCGTGCCGTGCTTCTGTTGCTGTGGGCATGTTAGAGGTATGTGTGCAACGATCCAGCCCCTTCCAAACACAGAAGTTAGGAGTATTCCGCAAACCTGAAATCAAACCCGACGTGACCTGAAATATTGAACTTATCTATCTATTGATGAGCGGAGATAAATGGTTCGATTCTGAAGGTGATGAGTGTCTGGAAGAGGCAGGCTGGCTGGGATGGGCAGAATCATGCCGGACATGTCCCCCTGCTCTTCGGGTGGGACAGATGCACAGGGGCGGGACCCTGACGGGGCTCCGCCGGAGTGAACGGAACCAGGAAGTCTGCTGTTCTCCGAGCACCAAACGCTGACAGCACTTCGCATTCCACTCTCTCCCTGCTCCTCACCCAGCCCCAAGGGGATGTTGATGCTGAGTCCTGCACCCAGGGAGTGATGCTCCAGCCCTGTGCCTGCCAGCATGGGTGGGCCTTGACTAGTCAGGTGCTGGTCTAAACCAAGAAGTGCCACAGGGACTGTACACACCAGCTTTTGTAGGCAGGATGACCAAGAACGCGTTTCATGAATAGCTTTGCTATTGATTACGTATTTAAATATAAATATTTGGGGAATTTAGGGATTCATACAATATATTAGTAAAATTAATCTTACCTGTTTCTTCTACTTTTTCAAACTCAGCTGCTAGAAACTTTACTATTAGGTCCGGAGTCCACACGTGTGGCTCCTCCCCCTCCTCCCCCGCCCTCCCCATCGTGCTGTGGCCCCGAGCTGAGCGGAGGTCCAGTTGCATGCAGAGGCAGTGCTTTTCCATCCAGCGCTTGGCTGGAGAAGGGTGGGAGCGGCTCTGAGGGACAGCAGGCTCCCTGGGGCGGCCCTTCCAGGCGAGCGGAACCTCCCGGGTCAGTGCACAGGAAGTGAAGGGCCTGTGTCTGGGGTGGGGTGCAGCAGCCCCCCAGCCATGAGACAGTGTAGGCTGGGGCTCTGGGCAGTGGCTGGTCTGGTCTAGAAGCCCAGCTGAGAGTGACCAGGTGAGCTGAGAAGGGGGCGCTGTGGGAGCAGGAATGGGCCCGAGATCGGACAGATTCCTTGGGGCGGCCATAGTGGAGGTTTCTCTGTCCAAATGCCCCAGGGCCACCCGTGTGGAATGCTCGACCAAGAGCTCCATTCGAATTCTAGCTGCGTAACCTACCACCTGCACGTGGCTGGCAGTAGGATACCCTACTTCTACTGTTTTGGGTTCTGGCCCCTTTGTGACTTAGCCTGTGTGTACCCCCTTTGTCAGAATCCGTGTCAGGTCGGCTAGCACTGGGATTACCGAGCATCAGTGAGGACTGGGTTCGACTCACTCCCCCAGTGGCCCAGCAGGCAAAAGGCAGCCCTGGGAGCTGAACCCTGTCCTGTTTGCCCCAGGTCCTGAGTTCCTTCCAGTAAGTTGGGGTATTTAGGGAGCATTTTTCAACCCTCCATGTCGGGGGTGTCTCCCCAAATTCCCAACACGGGGTTCCTGGTTCCTCCTGTTCTGTGGATGGCCCTGAGGCACAGGGGGTCTACACAGCTTGCCCGGGATCCCAGGGAGACAGGGGTTCTGTGTCCATTCGCTTCAGCGCCCACCGCTGGGAGTCAGGCTGCTCAGGCTGTCCCGCTGCCATCCTTTGGAGTTTTGATACTGAACCGAGCTGGTGCCCCACACCGGCCTGGCTCACACGGTGAGCAGCGGCTGCGTGCTGAGTCCTTGACTGGAGCTCACAGTATGTGGCTCACTGGTGCCCGGCCTCAGGCTCCTGCAGGGAGGGGCCCCTGTGTCATAACATCGGCTCCTGCCTCTGTGGCCTGAGCGGGTGCCCAGGGGCCGCAGTCTCAGCCTGGCTTCCTGCAGTGCATGGGGCGGAGGCTGGGACGGGCCCAGCCCCAGAGCCCTGGCTGTAATTAAGAACCTTCTCCACCCCAGCCTGGGTCGTGGCCACAAAACAACCTTTATATAGCGTATCGGGTGGCCGTGAGTGAGCCTGTGGAGCGCCGGCCGGCCACAGCTGAGACCTCCGCCTCCTTCTATTTCGGGGATGCCCGGCGGTGGTCCTCCCTCCCCTCTCCCCACGAGCAGGGGCACCATCCTGGGTTCCTGTCTTCCGGCTTTCGGACAGCTGCGCTGCGATGCAGGCGTGGGTTAGCGCCGAGGGGCCTGCCCCGTGCTCTGCGGTGCTCTGTCGTGTGACACGTGGGCACCCCCCTCCGTCTGCCTCTCTTGCTGGTGTGTTGGTGCTTAGCTGTGCTGCTGTCCCAGAGGGCGTCCAGGCAGCTGGAAGCTCTGTGTACCAGTATGGCAGAAGTGGGGGAGAGGGTGTGGGCAGAGGGGGACTGGCTTACCTCCTGTGGCAGGATGATTAGTTTTACTGTTCACCTGTGGCTCTTGCTAGAAAAAGGTCGGCATCCACACCCCAGCTCTGCATTTAATTAGTGGGCGCCTGCGTTCATTCGGCCCCCCTCCCCAAGTCTCCAGTCCCTGTTGTGAGGGGGAGCACCTCCTCACGACCCTCATCTGCTGTGACAGCACTGGGGCAGCCCAGCCCGGGGCGTTCTGGCCATCGAGGCCTTGCTGTGCTCTCAGGGGTGGTGATCAATGGGTATTTTCACCTTCTAAATGAATGAGTAATTAGGTTCACTTGAAAATGTGTCCTTTTTTTTTTTTCTTTTAGTAGTGTATTATTGGTAAATAACACAACTTGTTGATATAATTGGGGACGGACAGCATAGACCTTTAAAGATAGCGTGTCGCAAGTGTGGGTGTTTGAAGGACTGTCTATAGTACTGGGCTATTTCTTCCAACACATTTTCACCAGTGCCCTGTTCTATCCCAGACGTGGTTCTGAGGCACGGGCTCCTCCTTGAGTGAGACATCTGCGATTCTGCTTTTAGAGTGACATTCCCAGAGGCCTCTTGTGAAGAACTGAGCTGAGCTTGGGGTGACAGGCAGCAACAGTCCACATCCCAAGTTCCAGGCAGAGGCAGCGGTGCAAGCCAAGGGCCTGGGGTAGGCGTGTGCTCTGAGTGCTGGGAGGGGAGCGTGACAGGACAGAGTTGGTATCCTCCACTTCGGGAGGTGGACACTGAGGCTTGGTTTGCTGGCTTCACGTTCCCAAGTTTGTGGAGAAGAAGGAATCCAGCCACGAGTCTTTTTTTTTTTGCCGGAAGCTGAGTCCACCTCAAACCCCTAGAATAAACGGTCCCCTTGAAGACCCAGCAATAAGGCCCAAGGGAAGGGCTTTGGGGCCGTCTGTTGGCACACCGGGTGGCACCGCCAGCCTCAGAATTTCTTTGGAGCCCATCTCCTCTGAACCGGAGTCTTACAGCCATCCAAGAAGGCACAGCCGATAGCTGGTCTTGTCCCCAGTGACCAGTTCTTCCTGCGTCTGCCTCCATTCCACGTCCCTCTGCCTGCCCAGAGGCTAGTGGTGAGGTCCGGACACACACACACACACACACACACACACCTGGGAATGCGTGTGTGGCCACCAGACCCAGCTTGTCCTCCATGTGGACCCAAAGGCCCGGGAGGAGTCTGTGGCAGCCTGAGCTGTGGGTTGGGAGCTGCCACGTGGATGCCTGTGGCTGGGTCCTTGGACCGCATCAGCCTCAAGAAGCAATTCCGCCCGGGGCCCGCCCTTTGCCTAAAGGTCACCAGGAGTTCCTCCTGGGAAAACTTGTTATGATCGAGCTCACCCCCTCGAAATAGTAACTGGGCTACTTAATTCTGATTATGTGCTAGCAAATGTTATTAGACAGTGACTAAAATGATGAAAAACTGAAAGCCACCCATCAGTTGCGCATAATTGGCCGACATCGGGGAGAGGGGCTGTCTCCCAGCTGTGCCCAGCCAGGCCCGTGGCTGGAGAGGATCCCTGGGAGCTGTTTGGAGCATGTACCTGCCCGATTCCTGTCTCCTCCTCAACCCGAGGAACTCCTGTGTCAAAACCACCATTCTGGTGGGGCATGAAATGGGGGCACCATTCTGCCCCCGCTGTCCTGCTGCAGTGGGAGGGGTGTGTGCCCGCATACCCTCCACTCTCTGAACAGAGCACCCCCCACTGCTGGGTCCTGGCTTCCCGTGATGGTGCCATACCGTTTCCCCGTGCAGAACCCTGTGTGTGCCCGTGCACGTGTGTTCCTACGGGCTCTTCCCCTCGACAGTGAGGAGCCGTCAGGGTGGTCACACCTTGCCCTAGCCGGCAACCGGCACGCCCAGCTCTGCTAGGCATATATGAGCTAGAACATGCCAAAAATCAGAGTACCCAAACCTAACGTAGCGGGATCTGAGCTCCCTGTCCAGGAAGGGACCCCAGCCGAGACTCGAAGTTCACGGATCGGGAGCTCTGGGCAGGACACTGGCCTGTTCAGGCAGACGGGATCCTTCTGGATCGAATGCAGGGGGCAGCTGACAATGGCCCTCAGGGCCCCCCTGCCCAGGCACTGGTTGTTAGAATTGAGTGTTGTGAGACTACAGCTTGTCAGCTTGTTCACATACCTTGTGTGGCTGTGTTCACACCACGACCTCAAGCCGAGGACTCTTGACAGAGGCTTTGCGTGACCCACAAAGGCTGTTTGCAGTCTGACCCTTTGCAGAAAAAAGCTTGCTGACCCCTGACAGTGCGTTCTGATGGGATGGCTGGAAATCTGAAGTCACTGCTGTGAACTCTGTGACCCTAGGGTAATTTATGAGACTTCGGCTTCCTCCTTGGATGCTCAGTGGGGTGGGGAGTTCCCTTTAGAGGCCCCTCTACCCTCTCCTCAATGTCTTGGTCACCATCATGCTATCCCCGCCGTGTGCTGCTGTTGTGGATGTTTTCTGTTTGTCGTTTTGAGGGTCACCCAAGATCTTTAGGAAAACTTCCCACCCTCCCTGGCCTCAGACAAGGATTCATGTCCCAACTGGAGCAGACGGGTCCCGGGGTCAGGTACGAGTCAGCATCATTCCCTGGCTGCTGCCGGGCTGGAGGACCTCGGGCCAGCCCCAGCACCCTTTCCTGGTGCCATGCCACGTAAGCATCCACATGGGCGTGGGCGTCCCGTTGACTGGGACCAGGTCATGCCAAGCATTCCAGCTCATGGAGGCCGGGCTCTGTGGTTCCCACAGTGGTTTTCATATAGGGTTGATAAAGGGATAAAGTATGGTGCCCACAACTAGATTGGCACTACTTGCAAAAGGCGCGTATTCATACACATGGTCTGTATGTCTGTGTATAAGTACACACCCATGTCATTAAAGACACAGAGAAATCCTGCACTTCTGAGTGACTCACATGTCCTGCAGCTGACCCTGTTCTAGTTGAATGTCCATCCCACTTGCCAGAGGACAGGCGGGACACGGGGCTTACACAGTGTCCAGGGGCTTTCCAAGAAACGCGGCCGATGAATTGCAATGCTTCTGGCAAAACTTCACACTTACTAGAAGACTGAAGGAAATCCACTGTCAGCGCAGTGTGTTCTAGGTGACTGGAACTGCTTGTGCTGCACAACGTGTCTGTCTCTGTCCTTTTAATTACAGACTCTGGCTTCTCTGAGTTTAATCCACCCACCCCTCCCCCGCATAAACGCAGACACTGAAACACAAGGCACACACGCACACACACGATGGCTCAGACGCACACACGCACACACATGCTGGCTTGGACACACACGTGTATATGTACACACATGCACACACATGCTGGCATGGACACACATGTATATGTACACGCACACATGCACACACACATCACACTGGCTCAGACTCACACACATGAGCTCGCTCAGATGTACATCATGTGTGTACACACTTACATGCACACACGCACGCACAAACACACACACACACACGTCTGCTGTTTACCAGCTGTGTGCGTCTGGGCAGAAGACTTGCCCTCAGTTTCCTTCTCTGGAAAGTGGTATGCAGGAATCTCCCACATTCGCACATTGCAAAGATCCTGTGCCTGCCTGTAGCTTGCACAGCCTGAGTGACTGTAGACCTTGTCCCCACTGTCCCCACATTCGCGGCCTCAGAGAGGCATCTGCCAGAGCCCTGAGAAGACACACGACTGGCGAGTAAAGGTGCAGGAGGCCAAGCCCCCGTCAGCTCCTGGGGCTGTTCCCTCATGCCTGGCGTCATTGGTGCAGAAATGTAGTCCTTGCAAATGAAAATCAGCCGTGTCGCACTACCTCTCTGCACACCTAGAGGTAAAATGGACTACAGAGGTCTGCCCCTGTCACAGCAGGCTGAGGAGGTGGGAGAAATGGGGGGGATGAGGGCCCTGGCTGGGGGTTTGGGTTGGAGGCAGGCCAGCTTCTCACCCTCCTTCTTGCTTTGTGTGAGAGTGACTGCGCAGTCCACACGCAGGGAGGGTGACTCGAAGCCTCTCAGTGGGAACACGACTCGGCAGCCGACTCACACAGCTCATCAGCCCATTTCACACATTCCCTTGTCTCGAGGTGGGCAACAGGGCCTGGCTCAGGGCATCGAAGGCACCGCGGTCCACAAGACGTTTGTTCATCGGAAGCCTCAAAGGGCCTTATGCCTCTAAAAAAGTTTTTTTTTTTAATAAAAAAGAATAACTTGTCGTCACCAGAAGTGTTACAGACAACAGGAAAATAGGTGAGCAGGGGAGTGGGAATGAGGAGAGCCCCCATGGGCTGCTCTGGCCTCCGGGTCCAGGAGCTTGAACAGGTGCGGGGGAGAGAACCAGCAGGTGGTCGCCCGAGGGGGGTCGTGGATGGTGAAATAGGTGCAGGGGATGAAGCGTACCAGCGTCCAGTTGTAAAGTCCAGAAGTCATGGGGATGAAGGTCCCGCACAGGGACCACGGTCCGTATTGCGTAATAACCGTGTGTGGTGACAGGTGGTGACTACACGTACCACGGCGATCGTCTCCTAATGCATAAAGATGTCAAATCCCATGTTGTACACCTGAAACTGACCTAATACTATATTTCAACTATACTTCTGTTTTTAAACATTGGGGAAAAAAGCGAAAAGGAAGAGGGACCCAGAAAGCCCTCAGTGAGGACCTGTTAAAACTCTGGGGTATCGAGGATTTTCTCTTTCCCCACCCCCTTCCCTCCCTGCCTCCTTTCTTAGAAGCCTGGAGCTGACGTCCTGGGTTTGCCATCCGTCCCCTCCCCACTGATTATGTAACCCTGCGCTTGGTTTCTCCGTCCGCATGATGGCTGTTACTAATATCAGTCCCTCCCCGCCCCGTGCAGATTATGTAGAAAACGCTCCGGGCAGCGTCTGGCCCAGAGAGGAGCCCCTGGTCCAGAGGAAGTGTTGGACACATGCCCACGGCCGCTCTTCTTGGCTGCCCGTGTGCCCCCCGGGAAAGTCGTGTAAGCGCTCACCTGGGATGGGGATGAGAAACCCATCTGATAGCTTTGCTACGGGGTTGTCTCCTCTTCCGTTCAGGAAATCCTGATGAAATGCTTCCCAGGAGCCGGAATCTCTGGCTGTAGGGTATGGGCGTGTGGGACTTAGGTGACCCTCACAGCCCTGTTCCCACGGAGCTTCTATCTCAGGAGAAAAAAAAAAAAAAACAATATTAAAACACAAGCACATAAAAATGATGAGTGAAAACCACAATGAGCTCCCACCTCGCAGCTGTCCGGGTGGCTCAGGAAAAGGCCACAAGTAACAGCTGTGGGTGAGGACGGGGAGAGAGGGAAGTGTCGTGCACTGCTGTTGGGAACGCGAGCCGGGGCAGACACTCGGAACACGGACGTAGGTTCTCCAGAACACTGAAGACAGACCTCCCGTGTGGTCCGGCAGCTCCACCTCTGGAAATACGCCCAGAGAAGGTGAGATCACTTACCTGAACAGCTGCCTCGTTCACTGCAGCTCTAGTTACAAAAGCCAGGAGGCTGACGCAGCGCAAGTGTCCACGTATGAGTGAGTACAAGAGGCCGTGGTGTTCACCGCAAGGGCATATCATTCAGCCATAAAAAAGAGGGGGTCCTGTGCATAGTAGAGTTCTCGTGAGGAACCGGAGGCTGGAGGCACTGGGCAGCGGGTTCACGGTCAGCAAGGAGAAGGAACAGCTGCCTCCTGAGGTCCCTGCACAGCTCCGTTCCCCAGGTGTGGGGGGACAGGTGTGGCAGAGCCCAGGGCTGCAGGCGGGGTGGGGGGGCGGTGTGAGTAGCTATGGAAGAGCCCAGAGCAATGACCCCCTCTGTTCCCCACCCCAGACTGGCGCCTCGGGCTTCAGACCCGCCGGGTGGCTTCAGTCTGAGGGGAGGCACAGCCCCAGTGGGTGCCCTGGGTGGACGGAGGGCCTGTGGGCAGGGTCCCCACCCTGTCCCCAGGCCTGGGCTCATCTCCAGTTACAGCGGTGCCTTCGCCAGCTGGGTTCATCCAGAGGGAGGTGGAAAGGCCGCCCAACCGTTCCTCCTTGACATCTGGCTGTGATTTCCCACCGGCCTCACCAAATCTCCCCCCGCAGGAATGCAGCCGGTGGCCATTCCGGGAACCCACCTCCACCAGTGCCCTGGGAGAGGCTGGGAGCCCATGAGGAGCCGGGCTGGCCAGGTCCCCTTCTGCCCCACAGCCCGGGACCCGGTGAATGGGTCACCAGCCTGGCCGTCTGCTCCCACAGGGTTTCGGGACCTGGGGACTGCCTTGATCGCTGGTGCTCAGATTCCGGGGACATGACCCCGAGTCTGGACGCAGGGAGATCGGATCCCAGACCACATGCTGATGGAGAGAATGTGGCCGTGACTAGAGAAGAGTAGATAGCACCTAATCTTGTTTGCCCATCTCTGCTGAGAACCACAGAATGTCCCTGTGGGGAGGCATTTTGGGCTCATTCTGTTTTCCTAGGGCTGCATGGGAGGGGGTGTGCCCTGGCCACGGGGTGACTTAGGGTCAACGTTGCCTGAAGAACCCCGGCCTTCTTCACGCCCCTCTCTCACCACCTCCCCCTTTCCTCCAGGACGTCTCGTCTCCTCTCCGTGGGGCGGAGTCCTAGATCTTCTCAAAACTCCCCTGGATGCACGCGATCAATTTGCATTTTGCCACCCTTTTGTTTTTGTATTTCTTTCTGCTCCCAGTGCACGAAGGGAAGGAGGAGGTTTTGTTTCCTTACTGTGGGTCAGCTCCGCACCCCTGTCACCGAGGACCCTCCCCTTGTCATGCAGCCCTGGGGGTGCCCCTCGTCCTCGGATCCTGCGGAAGCTCAGGGTTGTGGGTGACTGAGCCCAGACTGGGTGCAGGTGATGCTCCCCTCAGTGCCGGTCCTGTGGTGGGAATGGGCGGTGGGTAGGGGGGGAGATGGCCATTGCGCAAGACCGAGGTGGCCTGAGTACTGAACTTGGCACTTTCTGCGTTTTCTCTCATTTTCTCTCCTCTAACCCTTGTTAGGACCCTGAAAGTGTCAAGCCTGTGGACTCGATTCTAGAATTGAGCAAACTAGCCTTGGAGTCTGAAAAGACAGGGTGCCATACACATAAGGTCACTGTTCACTCCCTCCAGGGGTGGGGGTTGGGGGGAGAAGACAGATCAGAGACAGCAAAGAGGGAACCGGAGCTGGAGGAGATGTTTGTTCCCATGGAACCCATGAAATCATTCCCAGCAGCGAATCTGGACCAGAGGTTTTGCATCCAAGTCAGAGGGCAAAGCTTTGGGGAGAAAAGCTCGGCACTAGAAGCCGTACCCCATCCTCCCCAGGACCAGCCGTCCTGCAGATCACCTGCGTCCGAGAAGCTCCTGCTGTCCCCTGGGCGGCTGTTGTTTCCTGCATTTGTCTTCAGAGGGCCTTTGAGGACTTTTGAGGCTGTGGCCTCGCAGCACGGTGGCGGCTTTGGTGGGGGCTGCACAGTGGGCATTTCTCTTGGGTGGCACCAGATGCCCTCCCTGTAAAACAAGAGGTCTGGACCTTAGGGTCATCCTTCAGGCTCCTTCCGACCCTCAGCTCTGGCCGTGTGCTGTACGATTACTGATTCTGGAAGTGCCTCTCTGTGTTGCGCCAGTCACCCCGCTCAGCCGCTTACCTTTCCTGCCTCGTGCATCTTCCCCTGTTGGACTTTAGGGTGCGCTGGGCAGGTTGTGTGAGTTGTGCATTTCACCAGCCCTGGGTGTGGATCGTACCTCTGCCACTCCCTGCAGGGTGACATGGACAGGTCGGGCCGCCACTCTGAGCAGCAGTGTAGCTACACACTGGGCATGGCCAGCCCTCCAGGAAAGCCTTTGAGAGACTCAGGTGAACTCACCTGGACCCTGGGCTTCAGGAGGGCAGGGAATTTTGCCCTTTCTGTTCCCTGTGGCCTCCCTAGCATCCAGGCAGTGATCACGTCCCCGCCATGCCAGACAGTCTGGAAACACTGGCTCATGTCCTGCTCTGCTCCCTAATGATTAACTTTGCTGCAGAACACAGGAGTCTTAAGGTCCTGACAGCACCCCCCGCAGCCCCTGCCTACTGCTGGCCCCATGTGTCATGTGTCATGTGACTGTCTCACCAATTCCGCTCATTTGAGGGATTCTTGAGGTCTCCAGGGCCCTTGTTCTATAGATGGGCGTGTGGAGGGCTGTAGCCCAAAGATGGGAGATGGTGGGGTCGGACGAACCTGGGTTTGGGTTTTGCATCCCGAGTGATGAGCTGTTACTTGGGGACAAGTCTCTGAGGCTTGTGAGCTTGCTGTGGGTCACCCTCCTGCCGCTTCTACCGACTTCCCTTCAGCTGACCCTTCAGGTCTCAGTGGAGACATCCCCGACCCTCCAGCCAGCTTGGATCCCACTGTGTTTCTCCCATCCTCGCCTCAGAGCTTCCCACTGGTTATAATCACCTGCTGGAGAGGTCAGTGCCTTATTTGGCCAATTTCCATCTTGTCCACTGGGCAGCAGCTCCCGGAGGACGGAGCTAGTCGCCTCTTCTACCCCAGAGCGGTTCAGTGCCGGGAACATAGTCGGCATTCATTAAATGTGGGATGAAGGAAAGAAAGTTTGCGGTTAGGTTCGGTGCCTCTCCCATTCCAACGGCGGAAGGTCACTGCTTGCTGAGCCCAGTGGGTCAACGTGGCCAGGACCCATGTGGCGCCTCGTGCTGGCCGAGGGCCCCACTCCCGTCCGGAGTTCCCACCGCACCTCTTCTCTGGTCGCCCTCCTGGAGGAGGTGCTCTTGGCCTCTGCTGACTCCCGCTGGCCTCACCCACGGGACATCCCTGGGAGAGAAAGGCCGTCCGAGGACCCCAGCGACCTTGGACATCCCCCCTTTCTTGGAAGGCTGCGCTCACAGCCTGACTCCCGATGCCTCCGCTGTCACTCCTGACTCCCCGCCTGGGCCATCTCCTCCTTGCCCCAAATTCCAGACCCTGCCCTGGGTTACCAGGCGCCCCCGAGCTGACGTCCCCTCACTCCACTTAGCTCAGGCCTTGGTCCCCTCCCCAGCCCACGGCGAGCCACGGCCCTTCCTCCCCGGGGCTCTGTGCTGCTCCTCCCGTCCGCTCGCCCTGTCTCTGCTCTCAGCCACGAGGTCTTCCCAGACCCGCATATCTGATGTGCGTCATGGCCAGCAGCGCCCGGACACGGACACACCCCCTGCGTCCTTCCTGCACGACCACCGGCTCGCTTCTCTGTGTCCGTGTGTTTGCTGTTTGCTTCCCCCGGGAGGCCGGGGCGCTTGCTGGCACTGGCTCTTCATTCTGGGAGTGGGTGCCGGGCACTTGGCAAAAATGCTCTGGCTGGACACGTGAATGAATGAGTGAGCGGCAGTGAGGTGCCAGGCTTCACGTCACCGTCTTCACACTCATTGTCCCACCTAAGCTGCAGGATGACCTTGGCTGGGGAAAACCCCACAGACTCACACCCCTATCTCCAGATCCGGAAGCTTGGCCAGGGGCAGCTAGCTGATGTGAGAGAGGTTAGGTCTGCAGAATCCAGACCGCCTTCCCCATCGGCCTCGGGGAACACGGTCTCCTTCTGGCCCTGTTTCAGCCTCACTTTACCCCGGCGAGCAGACCCGGGCTCGGGCTGGGAGAGAGAGATGGCTCCGGTGTGAGGCCCTCCACCACGGTCCAGGCTGCCCCAGGCACGTCCGCGGGCGCCCAACAGGCCCCCCGGACTCCTGAGCTCACCTCGGCAAACAGTGCTTGCTGAAGCCCGCCAGCCCCCACCAGCCTTCCTTGCTTCCTCTCCCTGAGCCTGTGCCTGTGCCTTCAGCAGCAAGCACCCCAGGGCAGGGCTTGGAATCTGCTTTTAAAAATTCGTCACAGTAGGGGCGCCTGGGTGGCTCAGTGGGTGAAATAAAGCCTCTGCCTTCAGCTCAGGTCATGGTCCCAGGGTCCTGGGATCGAGCCCCGCATCAGGCTCTCTGCTCAGCGGGGAGCCTGCTTCCTCCTCTTTCTCTCCCTGCCTCTCTGCCTACCTGTGATCTCTCTGTCAAACAAAAAATTTGTCACAGTAAATAACTCATAAATCATGTTCAAATCTTTAAAACAAATTTGAAAATACACAAAAGCAAAAGGAGTTAAGGAATCTCTCCAAGTTCTGGGTCCTAGAGGTAACCGCGGTGTCAGTATTCCATGTCCTTCTGGACTCCCTTGTGCGTGCGCACGCATGCGCGCGTGTGTGTGCAAGTGAGTGTGCGCCAGGGTCACACGGATTGAATCCTGTCTCCGCCACTAACTGGCCGCGTGATGTAAGTGGGTCTCTCAGCTCTCCGCGCCTCAGTTCCCTCGTCTGCACGATGGGCGCGGCAAGTTTCAGTGACAGGGGCCAGACTGGATGTCAAACGGTGCCTCGGCCTGCGGCAGACTCGTAGCCATGCCCCCGGGAGCTGTGCTCCCGCCCGTGTGCTCACAGCTCAGAGGAGACCTGTCCCTCCACTCCCCTGGCCTGTCTGGGTGAGGGAGCCGCGGGGGACCCCGCTGGAGAAGACCAGGTAGTGGGAGAAGCACCCAGGCGGCCTTGGAACATCTAAGAGCTTCTGTGACAGAAGCTTGTCTGTGGCGGCCCCGTCGACGTCACGTCCCCATGGTCTGAGGAGGAGGAAGGGAGCGTGACCTTGGCAGCCCCAACTGCCTCCCTGTCCCCTTCCATCAGCAAAAGCAAAGCCTCTTTGAGGAACCACCACTCAGCCAACCACAGCAAACTCTGTCACTCATTTTCTTGTCCAGAACTGGGCCACACGGGTGTCCCTGGCAGCGAGGGAGGCTAGAAAGGTGGGGGACAGAATGACCTGCACTCGCCGAGACCAGACCTGCACAGCTCTACTCCTTGGGCGGGAAACTCTGCCATTTTGAGGACAGAGGCATTCTTCTAGCAGGGACAAAGTAGGACTGACAGCCGATGGGGTCTGTCCCCGTCCACAGCAGGACCCCTGCTCTGTGGCATCCCACTGCTTCCCCGCATCACTATGGAGCCCGTGCCTGGAAGGCCATCCAGCGCTGACTTCTCAGCTCAGGGGTCACTGGTCATTTCTGGTCCCCATGAACTCGAGGCCTGTCTGTGCCTGGGGCTGGGAGACCGTGATGCTGTGGAGCAGAATGAGGAGAGGCCCAGGGCTGCAGTCTCCCACTCCCTGGGGAGACAGACACCATCAGTGACCTCCAGGCAGTGACATCTGTCCTGGGACATGGGGCGGGGTGCTGGGGCTCCGGCCTGAGAACAAGCCCTGGGGGAGGCAGTCTGTCTCAAAGGCTGAGGGGAACCTACAAAGCAAGGGGGCATGGTGAGGTCACGGCAGCCCCAACACTGTCCTGTGTTTCCAGGTCAGAGTCAGCCTGCCAGTGCCCTGATGGCGGGGACGGTGACTTGTCTTTCTGTTTTTATTTTTTAAATTTTACTTATTTGTTTGTCAGAGAGAGACAGAGAAAGAGCGAGTGCACAGGCAGGGGAAGAGACAGGCAGATGGAGAAGCAGCGTTCCCACTGAGCAAGGATCCCGTTGTGGGACTCGATCCCAGGACTGTGAGATCATGACCCAAAGAGAAGGCAGGCACTACACCGACTGAGCCACCAGGAGCCCGGTGACTGGTCTTTTATCCCCTTCCAGTGTCCCTAGAACTAGCTTTGTGCCTGGTACATATCTGGAGCTCCGCTATTTTAGTTTAAATGAATGAGTTAATGTGGAAAGAAATAGATCATTATCCAAGATGTGGAAATATGTTGGCCAAACAGATATAGTTTTAGGCCAGGAGGGCCTTTGGAGGCTCACCCTACCTCCTTGTGGAGCAGGTGAGCCCAGCGGGAGGGCCCCGACACCCCCGCCCCCGCCGTGGGCCTGGCCGGAGGGCTAGAGGGACCTGGCCGGAGGGGCTGTTTTGGGAACACCCCCCCCCCCCGTGGACCTGGCCGGAGGGCTATTTTGGGAACCATTTGTCATGACTGGACGCCACGTTGGCTATGGATTGCCCCTTGAGCCTCTTGGATGTTTAAGGTTTAGTGATGGCCCCACCAGGCAGTTGGGTGCAGTTCGGGGAACGACTCCTTAAGGCAGTTTGGGCACCTTCTCACGTCTTTGAAAGGAAGCTCCTTCTTGCCTGCGTTCATGGTCTTTGGACTGGCCTTGCCCTTCTGGGTTTGGGAATCAAGTCACAACCTCAGGGTATTTCTGGAGACAAGGCTTGGTGGCCCTGCCCGCACCCTGAGCTCCGGCTGTTAGTCTCCAGAGATTTGATCATCCTCAAGGATAGAACCTTCTTGGTCTATGCACTTGCTGTGACCATGGTCCCCAGCCTGTGTCTCTGGCAGCCTTCTGGGGCTCGATAGATGGGTGGTCACCCCACAGCTGCCACTTTCCTGGGTGTGGCTGTCAAGATGTTGTGGGGTGCCTGCGTCCTCTTGCGTATTTTGTCCTAGACAGATGGCTTGGTGCTGTTTCCAAAATAACCCCTTCCATGGGGCTCGCAGACCTCGCGGGGCCTTTTAGGATAAACAGGAAAAATACTTCCACTTCCCCTCACTGCTGGTTGGTAAAGGGGTCCCCGAACCAACCCCTCACAGAGACCCGTGTGCCCCGCATGTGAAAACAGGTCACTGCGCGTGGACAGAGGGCGGAACTATTATATGCTGGGGAGGTTGAGATAGTGACGCGCTCAGGGGACGTCTACACAAAGGCAAGCAAGTTGCTTCAGGTGCTGAATCGGAGGGTCACGCGGCCGCGTTCCAGTCCCGTCGTGAGCTTGAACTTGCTCAGCCCCCGGCAGCCCCAGGGCCTGTGTGTGCTCTGGACGGTCTCCCTGCCAGAGGCGCTCACCCCAAGACAGAGGTTAACAGACGTGGCCAAGACAGCGGGCTGGTCGGTCAGGGAGCCAGCACTTGGACGGAGAACTTTAAAATTCCAAGGTGGTGCTCTTTCTGGGATTTTAGGACAACTGGAGGAGTGTGTTTCCCTTCCAACTTTTTCTTAAGCGAGGAACCATGACGACGTGGAGGCATTCTAACATCCTGTAATGCATGTTGTTCTTGCTGTGCGACTGATGTACTCTGTTGCTTTTGTATAATTGAGCGGTTTTGCTTCTGGGATTGTGCTTGAAGCTCCTTGGGGTGGGCATAAAAGACACCTCACTGGTGGGCCCCCGGCACGTGTTTCCTGTTTCCCTGACACCTGCTAGCGTGGAGTCTTGAGTACGTTCATGACTCTCCAAACGAGGTTCCTCTGCCTTTGCCGCCTCGTGTTCTCTTCTCCGTCTGGCCGCGTCTTCACTGTTCTGGTAAGAAGGACGCAAGCATCCCCTCTCCAGGAAAGCTTCCCTGACCTTCCCCAAGCTCCGCGAGGTGTCAGACCCATGTCCCGAGTCCCCTGACCTGTCCGTTTAAGTGTCTGGCTCCCTCTAAAGGGTGACACTGCGATCGTCGTGGGGAGGGACGCCGCTTTGTTTGTGCCCCACCAGGACAGAGCACAGTATTTGCAGAGTAGGTGCTTGACAAGTACCTGTGTAAATGAACCAGTCCGTAGTGTGCACCGCCTCCTGCGTGCCGGGAGCTGGGGGCCCTGGGTGCTGTACAAGGTCCTGGAGGGCTCTGAGTGCTGTGTGCCAGGGACTGGAGACCCTGGTTGCCATATGCTGGGGGCTAGGGTTTCTGGATGCTGTGTGCTGGGAGCTGGGGGCTCTGGGTGTTGCGTGCCAGGAACTGGGGGCTCTGGGTGCTGCATGCGGTGGGCATTGGGGGACCTGGGTGCTGCATGTTGGGGACTGGAGGTCCTGGGTGCCATGTGCTGGGAGCTGGAGGCCCTGGAGCTGTCACATCCCACGGAGGGACTGTGGGTCACATTTGCTCATCCATCTTGCTGTTTTCTCTTGCCTCAGATGTGCTGTGCCCCAGCGTCCACGTGGAAGGAGACCGCTTTAAGCACACCAACGGTGAAAGCAAGGAAATCACAGGTGAGAAAGCAAGGGCAGCCGCCAGCTTGCCCCGCTGTGCCGTTTGCCAGGCGTGCGCCCTCCCTGACTCAGGGCCGGCCTCGCTGATCTGCTCCCCGGGATCTCATGGGACGGCCGAGCCCCGCGGGCAGAGCCCCACCCGCAGCCCCCGAACTGTGAGCAGCAGCCGCATCTCCATCTGGGAGCCGATGGTGACCCTGTGGGAGCCTCTAAATAACACGTCAGAAGAAACGAGTCGCAGGATGAGTAAGGGAGATCGGCGGAGTGAGCAGACGAGAGGAGAAATCAGTGCGTTCAGGGTGAGAGTGTGAATCGGAGTCACAAACAGAGACCTGAGTGATGGCGGGGAGAGAGCAGAGACGCACGGCTGCAGACCCAGCGGTGGAAATAAACCCCAGAGCCGCTTCCCAGGCTGCCCCCGCACGACAGGGTAGACAGGGTACGTGGCAGCGGCCGAGGGGGGCTTCCCACCCTCCTGGGAGCCACAAGTGTGGGAGTCGGGTTGGCTCCTCCCCGTGGCCCCCGTCCTGCCCCTGCAACTCTCGAGGGAGTTTTCTCTCCCTCCGCAGGAGCCCCGCTCCTGCCTGCTGCCTGAGGGGTCGGGGACCCCCTCCATGGGCAGCCCCGGGGGCAGGGGTCTGCATCCTCCGCGTGGAGCCAGGGGAGGGGGTCAGGAGCAGGCACTTTGCAGACGCTGTCCGGGGGATGCCGTCCCAGTCAGCCGTCAGGTTAGGGCGCCCCTGCCCACAAGAACATGCCAGCATCTGCAGCTCTGTGCTTGAGGGATGTTTCTAGAACGGTAGAAGGCTGCCCTGCCTGCTCGCACAGCAGGTGAAATGTGTCCCCAGGACTGACTCTGCTCCCAGACAGTTTCTTGGGTGAAGAAACACCCCAGTTCTTCTGTCCTTCCGGGGCAACTATTCTGAGGTCCACGTTTGAGCCATTTCCTGGTGTTTCCCAGCGAGATCCAGCTGCAGTCACCTGCTGGGGCGGCCGGCTGAGCGCCACATGCTTCCCAGCTGCCCTTCCTGCCTGTCCCCCACCCTCAGTCCCCCATCAAGCGCCTCCCAGTTCAGCACTTCCGGAGGGACCCAAGGGAAGGTGGCGTTAGTCGCCTCTTCCCTCCTGGCGGGGCGCCTGGTGTGTGGCTCGTGCTCGGCCAGGCCCTCTCCCTCCCAGGGGTTCTCCGTCAGTGGGAGAGAAAAAGACGACCCTCATCCTCTTGCTTTCTTGACGCACTTACCTCGCAGGGCCCATCTTCGTAGCTCAGTTGCCCTGCCCAGGCGAAGCTTCTGGGCAGTTTGACATCAATGTTCCCACCGTCTCCCTCCGCAATCCCCGGCCAAGCACAGCTTCCACCAAAGTCTCTCCTCAGAGCCCATTCCTACCTGCCGCATGGTCCAGAGCTGACTCTGTGAGCAGCGAATCCCTCAGAGCCGCGTCCCCCTCAATAACTCATTGTCAGGGGGTTGTCCACAGACGGCGACAGAGATGACACGTTAACACCCACAGTGGTAAGAACCGGCCCTGAGCACCTGCGCTGTGCCAAGCACGGGGCCCGTGGGCTCTCATTCAACCTGTATGAGGGAGGGGACAGGCACCAGTTTGTATTTTATACTTCGGGAAACAGAGGCACAGGCACATTGTACAATAACTTGCCTGAGTTTCTGGCACGGTCGGGACTCATGGGCAAACCATCAGGGGGAGGGAAGGAAGGATTCCAATGCAGCTGGGTAATCAGAACGGCTTTCATACTCAGAAAAATGGGGTTCCTGAAAGCCTCACCCCCAGGCCTTCTTCCCAATGACTTCGGGAGATTTTAGGGCTTCTCTGGCCAGAACCGCCAGGAAGGGAAAAGAGCACGTGGTTTGGAGGCACAGGTCTTAGCCCGGTGCTGCTGCTCCTGGCCTCCCGATGCCGCTTGATGCTTGGGTTCTCCGCCTGTGTAACTGTGCATCCTGAGCCCTGTTTCTGGGCATCCCTCTCGTGCTTGTGACTCAGTGTCCCAGGACTTTCAGTGGCAGCAGGTGTTGTACAGTCTCCCAGGAGGTGAGCACCCTGGCGCTTAGGAACAGGTGAGACTCGGGGCTGCTCCGATACGTGGCCGCAGACATTCTAGACTTCTCTCTCCTCCTACCTGGGCTCCGGCGTCCAGATACTCGCTGGGACGTGCCTGTGGCACCTCTCAAGTGGACTGTGGCCCGAGGGCCCCCTCCCCTCTCCCCGCCCCATCCTGTCTCCGCAAGGCCCAGCCTCCCTGTCCTCCGTGTCCTGCCTCCCTGCTGCCAGAATGACCTTCAAAATAGAAACAGGATTGTGTCTCTCTTGCTCCGAAGCCCTTCTGTGGTTCTACTGCCTGCAGAAGGACACTCAGACTTCGCTGTGTGGCCAGCAGAACCCAGCCACGTGTGCCCCTGCCCACCCCGCTTCCAGCCAGTGTGCCCCGGAACGTGGCTTCTGACATCCCGGAGTAGCCACGATTCTCAGAAGGAACCTAGCTGGCCCGAGCCTCGTGACCTGTGCACATCCAGCTACCTTGGATGCCCTTTCTTCCCCCTCTGTCTGCCCACCTTTTATTTGTTCTTCATCTCCGGACCAGGGCGTGCCTCCTCCAGGGGGCCTCCCCGATAGTTCCTCAGCTGGACATGTCTGCCTTCCCCAGACATTAAACTTCTGGGGGCTGGGATTCTGTCTGTCTGTCGTTGGGCTCCGAGAAGCCAACAGGGCGTCCTGCCTTCTCTCCTTCCCTCTTCCTACACACTGTGCCACAAACAAGAGCAGCCGAAAGCCGCTGGCTTCTTTGGGGTTGGGACCATGAGTTAGATCAAACTGCCCGCCGTGCAATGAGGCAAACAGTCCCCAGCTAAGCTGTGTGTGCCTTGGCCAGAGGCCCTAAGGACCGGGGAGAAGCATCGAGTCTGGAAGGCCCAGCACAGCTCTGTCCAGGCGCCCTCGAAGGCGGGGCAGAGCGCCCCAAGGGCACGGGCACGGGGCAGGGGCACCCACTGGACTCAGGGTCATGGTCAACAGTGTCCCTGAAGCCGCCTGTTCCGGCTGACTCCGTGATTCTGGGGAGCTGCGGCCTCGCAGTTCCCGCCTCGAACAATTGCTTCTCGATCCCACGGTGCCTCGCATGGAGCCTCTTTACCTCGGGAACCTCGGGAACACGGTCCGTCGCCCTTCCCAGACTTTCACGCACTGCGAGCACTGCATCTTTTCTCTCTGTGCCCTTTGCTGCCACCTAGTTAGTTGCTTGTTGTTCGAAGTTTCGTCTGGTTTTTGAGTCTTTGTTTTTTGTCATTGTTTTCATTCCTTGAAACCCGTAAAAGTAGAACCAGGAAGTAGAGCCCGTGTTTGCTCTTTTAAAACTGAAGGGGCTCTCCCATGTACAACTGCGTCAGGAAAACCGAGCTCAGGGTAGCAGTGTCTGGTGACAGGGGACAGAGCCGGGAAGTAGAGGAGTGGCCCCTTTTGCTGTTTGCACAGCTCCCTAGTCACGGCTCCCTTGTCACGTGTCATCGGGCACGTGACCACTGGATTGTGAACTAACTTGCTTTCTGGGTGAGATTTGCTGCTCTGTGGGAACTTCCGTGCGAGGCCGTGGACAGGCCTGTCCCATGTGGTGGCTACTCCCCCTCCCCTGCCCAGTACAAAGGAGCCGGGAGCCATGAGGAGCGTGCTCGGTGCACCTGTGTCATGGACCCCCAATCTAAGGACCCAGATGGGGCCAGGGGTGCTGATGGAGATGGTCCTCCCTCCCTTAACTTACCTGGGGGCAGCTTCTCTTGCACAACAACCTGCCCCTCTCCAGCCTCCCCCCTCCCTAAAAGGAACCGTCCCAGGCAGGCAGGACAGTCAGAGGGTGTCACAAATGGGAGAGCCCGCAGGGACCCCCAGTGCCCGGCTGCTGGAGATGCCGGCACAGACCCCCGCTCCCTGCAGCCCTGCGTGCTCGGATGGGCAGCCCTCCGTGCTCAGATGGGTCCAGTCCTCAAGGAGGCAGCCTGCGAGTTGGGCCCTCAGCCCCGCCTTTGGTGGAGGGACGTGCTGTGTGCGGTGCCAGTCCTGGATCAGCATTTGGATCTGGGCCAGTCTCCAAACCCTACTCTGCCTGGTACTGAATCTGAGCCCAAACAGGTTGGACACACTTTACCATTTGGTGTCTGTTCCATGGACTCTCCAGAGCCTTCTCAGCCCCCACTCCCCACTGCCCCCCCTCCCTGCCGGGAGCTTCCCAGCGCTGCCAGGTCATGTCCAGGGACAGGGCCCCAGTGCGAGTGGCAGCCCTGTCACGTGAGGCCTGGTCGGTTCTGCCAGCTGCCCCGAGCAGGGCCTGCCGGGCTCTCTGAGCTGCAGGGGCGCCTGACGCTTTCTGTCCCCGGCAATGCTCAGACCACAGACCCAGGCCCTGCTCAAGGGAGCTGTGGCCGGACCAACGGAAGTGCAGAGGGGACGCTGAAAAGAGAGGGCTTCTCTCCTTGTTCCACAGCAGGTGTCTCCGTGTGTCTGGTGCCACCGACCTGCCACAGCGGGGGGATGGGGGCTCCCCAGGACCCCTCCCTGCACGGGGAGGTGGCTGCTTCTCGCCACATGCCTGGGCCTCTATTACCAGGTGCAGTGGTGGGGCTCTTGGGGGAGTGGCGGGGCTATGGCCAAGGTATGGGCCTCCCATGGTGGGCTTTCATAGAGGCTGCGGGTCCCCAACAAGGGGTGGCAGTGGGGACGGTGCAGCTGCCCGGGGCCTGTGTCCCCGCACGTGCTCTGTCGGCTTACCTCACTGACCTGTCCCGACAGCACTGCGGGGGAATGATTCCCTCCACCATTCCAGTTAAGGAAACAGACTCCAGAAATCAGGCAGCTGCTTCCAAGTCACTCTGGGTCTTCATCCCTTTGGCCAGTGTGGACTGAGAAGCTCATAAGCAACCAGAATCATCCCTTACAGTTCTGGGGGCTGGGAAGTCCATGTCCTCAGATGGTGGGAGGGCGAGGGAGGTCTTGAGGTCCCTTTTGTAAGAGCCATGGTACCATCCTTGGGGGCCCTAGTCTCAGACTTACGTGGGACTTGGCTGGGAGCATTTGGCCTTCTCGGTGCTGGGCGCTCTGTCTCTTACACAGTCTTTCTAGGGTAAAGTCACGGGCCAGCCTGGAGTTGGCTAGAAGTCCAGCCGTGTGAGTCTGTGCAAGGGTCCGGGCCCGGTCTGAGGACAGTGAGTGGGCTGGTGTGCTCCGCTCCCTGAGCATGTCAGCCAAGGGACGTGGCCCTGCTCTGCCTGTGCCCCGCTGAGGCCTGCTGGGCCCTCCATGGCCCATGCCGCATGGCTGAGTTCAGGTGGGGGTGTGGGGTCCCTGTCCTTGGGCAAAGGAGCAGCTGGATCGTTGGCTCCACTGCATGTGAAAAAGCACGGGTTGAAGGTGGCGGTTTTCCTCCACGTGGGAGCTTCCAGATTCATGTTTTCTACTTAAGGACTAAATATCATTCAACATTATATCATGAATTTCATTAATGAGCCAGGGTGTGAACTGCTATTTAAAATGACATAAGGATAAGTCTTAGTCATTTTCCAGAATGACATGATCTCAGCACGGTGAGTGGCGGGGAGCTTCAGAAAGTCACCAGGGCGGCAGCTTGGCACACCCTCGCCGTGCGTGCGACCTTCCTGGACCATCGCAAGCTCTCGGCGTGGCTTCTGTTCCTGTGCAGTCCTGGGCCTGCCGCACTGTGCCTCGCTGCCTACAGTTGTCACCTTATCTTGCGGCTGTATGTTTGCCTACTTTTGGTCCCCTATGGGATCACCAGTTCCCCAGAACCAGGACTTTGTCTCTCCTCTTGCTGTAAGTGCTGTGCTCCCACATGGCTGGCTCAGAACAGTCTCTTAAAACCACGCATTGAATGAATAAAGGGCATCTGGACAGAACTTAGTGGTAGAAGAGGCTGTAATCATTCTAATGGAAAAATAACTGAAATGAAAACTATTCTGTGGGTTCCTGTATTTCAGAAGTTATAGGAAGAGCTCTGGATCCTATCACTGGAGCTTTACCACAATCCTACAGTGATATCTACTCAAACAGCCCCCTTTACACAGATGAAGAGACTGGTGCTCAGAGACGTTAGGCAACCTGCCTAAGGTCACACAGCAAGGAGCTTGTGGTCAGGACCGTAGCCTAGACCCGTCCAGTCCTACCACTGAAACTCTCGGTCCGTGCTAACCCTTTTCTGTCCCGCTGTTTCTTATACTGGGCTGGGGGCAGCAGAGAGGTGCTCAAAAATGTGTTGAATGAACAAATGATCTTTTAAAGCAAAATTTAGGGGGGACGTCTTCATCATGGCAACACGAGCCCTGCAGGCTAAGCTCCTGTCCGGATGGCAGTGACTTCAAAGGTTAGAGATCCCAAGAATCTTCCTGAAGTCTCATGGGTCAGGCATTGTGTCAACCCCAGAGATGCAGAGCGGAGTGAGCTCCCGTGCTTGTCCTTGGGTGCCGTCCCTCTGACCTGCATGAGCTCTCTCCTCGCCCGAGGGACACGGTGTAGGCCAGTGCGTCAAACTCTCAGCCCCGGGTTGAGCGCTGTGCTTGGGTTCCTCTGAGAACTGAGGGTCTTGGCCTGCGGGACTCAAGTCCAGATGGTTTTGCTGGCCTGTGGGTCAGGATGTGCTGGCTGGGGTTGGGAGCGGGAGTGACAAAGGACCAGCCGGATCACGGCCCTCCCCTTACGGTCAAGTGGTCAGTGCCCAGGCTCCCGTGGGTGACGGAGCCGGCCCAGTGTCACACACGCACGAGCCTGAGCTGACCCCTCCTTGCCCGACCAGTACCCCGAGCACAAAGGTCCTGACTTTCCCATCACAGACGTTACCAGTACCCACAAGGTCCTCTCCTGGAGCCCAAACACACCAGAGCCGAGGACCGGCCAATGAATGCGACATCATTCGGGTTTTTTCTTTCTTTGAAAAAATGAAACTTAAAAGCTGCCAAGCTGTAATCCAAGCAAAATTTACATGAATTGCAGGACTGTGGCAGAGCCAGTCAAGTGTTCCCATGGGGGCTTCGAGAACAGCCACGTGGCCAGGACAGCCTTCCCTTTCTTTGGAAACCCCAGGTCCGCATTTCCCCTGCACTTTGCCTAGAAATGGAAATGGAAATGGAGGCTGTGCCTGTGCTTACTTTGTTGTTAATGTTTCCTGCCCAGATCGCCTCCGGCAGTTCCTCCACTTACCTCCACACCCACTGTCCCGGCCTCTGCAGAGGCGTGCTCCCTGTGTCCCCCGTGCTCCTGCCACTGACCCCAGCTCTTCTGTTTGACAGGTTTCGACCTGATGGGTTTGTTCAGTGTGAAGGAGATCCTGGGGAGCAGAGAGAATGGAATGCAGAGCTCCTATGTCCGGATGGGATCCTTCCCTGTGGTGCAGAGGACAGAGTGAGTGCTCCCTCCTCCTCCCAGACCTGCCATGGACGCCTGGCAAAGGGCGGGAGGGAGGCCAGGCCGCCACGGTTGCACACAGAGCCCTGAGTGGGGCTCTAACCTGCTCAGTGCCAGGTGAAGTCACCCTGAGACGCAGTTCCCAGCAGCCCTGGGAACCAACCCCTTGTCTCAGCAGACCTGCCACCTTGTCTGTATTGGTTCTCTGGCCCTTGGGCACTCCCCTCTCTGTAGGGTTCTGGCACTAATCATTCACGCATGCGTGTGGCTTTCTATCCCTTCATTTAAGAGCTCACAGTTACGGTTGTAGATACACAGCGCCTACTCTGGCCGAACCCCTGTATTACACACAGACATAGCTCCCCAAAACTCCCTGAGTCGGTTTGGCCAGGGGCGCCGCTGCGTAGGTGTTGATTGGGTGCCTGGCCTTGCACAACTTACTGGATGTCTCTGTGCCTCAGTTGTACCTTATTTTCCACCAAAGACGAATGTTTCTGCCTTGTACTGTTGTTGAGAGGATTAAAATAGAGATTGGTCCAGGGTCTGACACCTGCTTGGTCTCCAGTCAAGGCTGGTGATGGTACCCAAATCAGTGTTCCATTCTGCTTACCCCGGGCACAGAAGTGCTGGTTCTTCATAAATCCTTCTCCACCTTAAATTTCCTGAATCGTTTCCAAGTGCTCTTGTACTAACGGCTTCAAGTTCGTCCCCTGGCTCCTTGTTTGGCTCTTCTGTCTCTGTTCCGGGAGCTTCTGGGCATGTGCTTCCTACCACAGGGCCTTTGTTCATGTTGTTCCCTCTACCCAAGACACCGGCTTGTCCTTCAAAGAACAGCTCAACCATTATGTTTTCAAGGATGCCTCTTCTGACCTCCAAAACTAACTTGGGCCTCCCCCTATCTTGTCTCCTTATAACCTATATTCCTGCATAAAACAAAGTGGTGAAGTTGCTCATTAGTCAGTTGTGTAGTCCTCTAGGCTGTCTTCTCTGCTTAGCAAGCAGCTTTAGGAGGGCCTCAGTCTGGTCTCTGCATCAAAATGAGCTCTGCCCAGAGGAGGGGTTATTCAGTGTCTGTGGAATGGATGGATGAGTGCATCAGTCAGCTCCTAGTCCGTGAAGATGCTCCGTCAGGTATGAACCCGGCAAAGATCGGCTGGGAGCACCGGGGCATGGGTTGTACGTTTTCTAACTCAACAAGCATTTTCTGAGAACTAAACACACCCTGGGCCTATGTCGGACCCGAACATCCTCCCCGGCTCTCAGCACCTACATCCCTTGAGAGTGACTACAAAGAAGAGGAGTTTGGAGAAGTCACCTTCGCTCAGAGCCTGGCTTTCTCTCCTGCAGAGACCAGAATCCCCGTCCGCTGACCCTTACGCGAGCCGACTTTGCAGACATCTTTCCAGTGTGGCTCTCTCTACTCTACAGACGCAGGGAGGGCGCTGTTCTCCATCATCGGGCCCCATGCTCATTTCGGGGGTACACAAGGGAGAGCAGAGTCTAGCTTCCCGTTCCCACTTTGTGCCCTTTTCTTCTTTGGCTAACTGCATCCTACTCCCCATCCATATAGCACAGACACGACAGCAGGGAGCTTCATCTGGAAGAGAAAAGGCAGTCCAGCAAGATCGAGAGAAGGAAGGAAGCACGGCTGGCACAGATGTGGTGGGAAGGTCCGACGGAGACCCAGGGTGGGCCCAGACGGCTGCGGAGGCTGCTCCCAGCGGGGCTTCTGGAGCCGTGGACCTGGGCTCGGGGCACGCGGAGTCCTTCTGAGAAGGGATTTTTATATGGTTCCAAATTTTTTTTTCTCAAAGATTTTATTTATTTATTTGACAGACAGAGATCACAAGTAGGCAGAGAGGCAGGCAGAGAGAGAGAGAGGAGGAAGCAGGCTCCCTGCTGAGCAGAGAGCCTGATGCGGGACTCGATCCCAGGACCCTGAGATCATGACCTGAGCCGAAGGCAGCGGCTCAACCCACTGAGCCACCCAGGCGCCCCCAAATTGGTTTTAATGGCAAAACACTGGGAGCAAAATCAATCCCAGAGGTTTCAAGAAAGAATGGTCTCCTCATAGTTTCTCATGCTTTAAAGTGCAGGTGCAGACGTGCAGACGCGTGGAGTTTGGATGCACAGGTTAGCTTGGTTCCTAACGGGAAGGGGGTCACTTTCAGCATTGACTTTTTTTTCTCACGTGTGTGTCGTCTGTCTACTGGGCATTTTACATGCCTGGCCTAATTTATTTCTCACTACAGTGAAGCGAGGTGAACAAGGTCATCATTTATCTGGTGTGACGCGTGAGACTCGGAATGGGACTATCATGTGTCCGCCCACACACGCCCTCGTAGGAGGCAGAGGTTGGCCCCAAACCCAGGTCCTCCGGCCCCACACCCTTGGTGCTTCCCACTGTGGTCTTGTTACCTGCTGCTTTATTTCTGGAAAGGATTCGATTGGGCCACTTTGGTTTCCTTTAGATGTTCTCTGATAATGATGATCCCCCTCCCCGCCGATGATAATAAGCTTTTTCTTAAGCTATGTATGCGTATGCTTGTGCTTGTAGATACACCCTCAGGAGAAGTCTTAGTCTCTGTCCCTTTATTGAAATATATAGAGAGAACTAGAGATGCAGGTGTGTAGATCGATGCTGCAGAGACCTAACTACATATGTGAATCCAGCTGGGTTTATCTGGGTGTATACATGTCGGACATGCACACATATAGATGTTATTTCAGAGGTATATGAAAAAAGTGCTTTTGAACAAAAACAGTCTCTGGTTTGACTCTCTGATGAAAGAAGAAAAAGGAAAGGAAATGCCACATCTACCGTGGCTGCAAAGTGTGTGTCTGTGCGGACAGGCGGGGAAGGCCGCGTCCGTCCCGTGGGGGCGGTGACTGAGGGTGTCCCCTCAGTCCTGCGGGCAGGGACAGGGCTGAGGGATGGGCGCTGCTCCTGGCACCTGCACGTGAGCTGGCTGATATCCCAGCTTCGAGAAGGACTTGGAACAACGCGGTCCGCTCCCAGCTTGGACCTGTGAACCGAGAATCATAAAAGGAGGGCCAGGCTTAGCTCACAGGCTCGACAGCCAAACCAAGGGTCCCAGAGGGTGTGCGGGTCCGGAACCAGGAGCCCAGACGCCCCCTCACTTCCCTTCCCAGCTTTCTGGCCAGACAGCTTCCACCCCCTCCAATGCAGAGGTCTGTACCGTGTCTTCTTCAGGCAGGTCCCTGCCCCCAGAGCAGGACGTGGTCCCACTGTGGCCAGGTGCCTTGGGGTGAGGGTGCGGCCAGCCGGTGGTAAAGAGCTCTGGGGACAGGGCCTCCTCTCTGTGCGGGTCTCTGTCCAGACCCTTAGCAACCAGCTTGTGTCCTGTTAACCCACAGAGCCTGGCTGCCCTCGGCTACACCATGAGAATCAGAACACCTTTTCTGTGACTCCTGGGAGGAACAGCGTTCATTCTGAGCATGGAGGGGAAAGGCAGGCACAGGACGGTCTGGGCAGAGCTGCAGGGGGCTGAACTCCGCTGCATGAGGGACTGGCCCCCTACACTGGGAGGAGGGCAAGGCTCTGCTCTGTGAAGACAGGAGGGTGTCCCGGAGGGCAGGGCAGGGCAGGGCAGGGGATCAAGCAGGATGAGACGGAGCCGTTGGGCCCCCGGAGAAGGAGCCAGCAGGGAGAGGTGAGGACAGGTGCCCTCAGCTGCATTTGGCCTGGGAAGGGGGGCGAAGGGCAGCGACTCGACATCTGCCATCAATTTTGTCAGAGGGACATATGTGCCCCG
Organism: Mustela putorius furo; assembly: GCF_011764305.1. NCBI lineage: Eukaryota > Metazoa > Chordata > Mammalia > Carnivora > Mustelidae > Mustela > Mustela putorius. The sequence continues at coordinate 37,256,138 of NW_025421322.1, read as the reverse complement.
GGGGAGTGGACTTGAAGCCTGAGGCAGGGGGACAATGAAGCGGCCACAGGAGGGTCTGCAGATGGTCCTGTTGAGGCCCTGATCGAAGGAGGAGGCAGTAAAGGCAGGAGAGAAGGTGGATTTGAGAGACGCTCAGGAGGTAAAACTGGCAGGACTTAGTGACCCACGGCGCACTGGGCTTTCCTTGCAGTCCCCATTCTCCTTGCTCAGTCCCGTGTCCTCCGTCTCTGTCCCCCTCCAGGGATGTGTTCCCGCAGGGTTTGCCCGATGAGTATGCCTTCGTCACCACCTTCCGCTTCCGGAAAACGTCTCGGAAAGAAGACTGGTATATCTGGCAGGTCATCGACCAGTACGGGATCCCGCAGGTAGGGGCAGCGCTGGGTCTTGGAGGCCAGAAGCTTTCTGTGCCCTTCTTGTGAGGCCGGCGGCACCTGTCCTGTTTTCTCCAGGGCCCTCTGTCTGGGGCCAGGAGATCAGCAGTCTGGGGGTGAAGCCCCAGGGACGCTGCGGGCAATGTGGCTTCTTCCCCCGAGGACAGTCTGGTGCCTGGTGTTCTGCTGGGTCAGGGACCAACTTCCTTCTACCCCAGGGATGCTTGGCCTTTCCAAGAGGGGCGGCCAGCTCCATTGTCCAGTGGCCTCTACTCTGGTGGCATCTTGAGGGGCAGAAGAAACTTGCTCAGGGTCGGCCAGACCAGGGCTCCATTGTGTGCCTGCCCCTTTCTTGGTGCATCCCCAAGAACTGCGGGCTTAGCCTCCTGGGTCCTGACGGTCCCGGCTGTCCCATGGAAACAGAAGGGCTGCCGTGGATGGCCGGGGACAGTGGAGTGAACCGTGTCTTGAGTGCATCTGGAAAATGCCTCCTACGTGACACGGTTGTGTTGCACATGATGTCCTTTGTTCATAGTCTGGGAAGCTCTGACCTGTCTGCGGCCCCTCAGGTGTGTCCCTACAAGGGGAGAGCAGCCCCTCAGCGGCCCGCAGCCCAGGGGATAAAGCGGGTCTCGGATCAGAGCCAGCAGCCACACATGTTGGTCTGAGTCGCAGGCGACCCTGCTTTCTGCGTCCTGCCAATCCCCAGCCCCTGGTTCTCAGGGTTTGGGGACCCCTCCTGTCTTTGTCATCACCCATCTCACCTTTGGAAGACGTGGCTCACCTTCAGCTGAGGGATACGGACTCCGTTCGCTGGAGGCCAAAATGAGAACGTGTTCGAGCGATTGGGCCGCAGCAACCACACACATGGGCAGTGGCCAGGGGACGGCGCCCTCTGTGCAGTGAGCCGTGCGCCCCCGTGAGAGCTGGACTTGGGTGCTGCACTGGCTCGTCCCCACAGCCCTGCTCTCCTCCGGAGGGGTGAGGAGTGGTCCTGAGGACCTCACACATCCGAGCGCATCGGTCCCCTTCCTAACCTGTTGGCTTCTTGCAAGGCGGGGGGATTGGTGGAGGCTGAGTACATGATGTGAGGCCTCTGCCCGCACGCTCACAAATGAGAAGGAAAAGAGGGATTTGAACATGGGGGTCCGACTCCGAATCTGTGCATTGACCACCATGCTCAGCTGCCTCCCATCCCCCACCGTTAGTCCCGTTGAATGATTTTTCCATAGCGCCCCTGGTCCGACTGAGACGCGGTCTGGCTACCGAGTGCCCTGATTTCCTGAGTGTGGGTGGCTGTGTGGGACGGACGAGGCTCCTCTCAAGGGCTGTTTTCCTGGAGGGAACACAAGCCGTCCACCTCCTTCCGCAGGCACGCGGGTCTGGCTTCTCTAGTTTCTCGGGGGCTGGGCGATGGGACTGGGCGCCTGCCACGCATTCTTGTGGGTGAGCCCTCACCCCCTCGTCTGGGTTCTCTCCCCTCATGGCATTTGCAGAGCTGTAGGATCTGCCGTCTGCCGGGTCTGCGTCTTCCCCTCCTCCTGGGAACGGGCCGTGGGCCCGGACGCGACAGAACCAGGCAGAGGCGCGCCCCCTCTCCGGGGTGGGGGTGGCCTGAGGCTCATGTTCAAAGAGGCTCCTGGCCATTGGTGGAACGCTCTTCCTTGGCCTTTGATGGTGGCCACTTCCATGCCCCGGGGGAGACACAGGCCAGACACAGGGAAAAACGGAGAAAGGCCTGCGGAAGGGACGTGGGCTCTCAGCAGCCCCATGCGGGCCGTCAGACCTACTGACCTTGATCTTAACAGTCATCATGATAGTATTTACAGCCACACTCGAAAGCTGGCCTTCTCCCCAGTAGCATGAAGGGTCAGGAAAGAGGCAGGGTTGGCTGGAACAGAGGGTGTGGGGGCTGCTCCTGGGGGAGGGGGCTCGAGAGGTGGTGGGCCTTCTGCTGGAGACCAGGCTCTGGGAGACGGGCTGGCCCAGAAACAGGTGGACGAGTTCAGAGACTATCGTCACAATCGAAGCAAGAGATGGTGCTGACCCAGACCGGCAGTAACAGCAAGCTGGGCAGAAATGATGAAATCCTGGACGTCTCTGAAACTAGAAGCAGCAGGACTTGCTGATGGAGCTGAGCCAGGAGGCGCCTTCCTGTGGTCCCCAGCCTGCTCCGGCACACACAGGATGCAGGCCTGCCGGGCGCTGTCCCCGGCTTTGCATCCTGCTGGAAGAAGTGTATGTCTGAATGGAAAGCCGTGTCCTCACGGAGCTCCCTCAGTGGTTCAGGGACACGGGGCTCAAACAGGAAAAGTGGTTTCTAGAAACAGAAGACCGTGTTTAATAACAGAAGTATGAGGGTGAGTTAGAAGCGTACTAGATAACTGGCCAGGGTTCACAGCTTTCTGTACTTGCCCACACCAGGCATACCCCAGCAGGCAGTGCACGTGAAAACAAATCCTGCTCCGGCTGTACTGAGGTCATGGGGTCGGGGGGGGGGGGCAGAAAGAGAAATCAGAACGCCTGGGCAGTGTCGTAAGCCCTGCGACTGAATCTCGGCGGTGTGTGGGCGCCTTCCTTGATCCGAGGGCTCTCATCCATTCACTCATTCATTCATTCAGTGCCTTATTGGGGGTCGGCACCATGAGCTGGGTGAGGTCCTCGCCCCAGAAGAGAGGGAACGAGCGGGATGAATTCCCCACTTACGAGGATGCGGCAGGGCAGGCAAAACAGGTGAAGGGAAGAAATGATCCAGGACCGGGCGCCAGGTAGAAGTACATGAAAGGAGCGTGGGGACGTGAGAGCAAGCGAGCAGCTGGGCTCCAGGCGTGTGTGTGCCAGAGAAGCCTTGCCCCACGGGGAGGACTTTGAATTTATTTGCTTAGTTTGTTATAGCTGATGCTTGGAGCAGCACCAGAATCTAATAAAGACCGCGTCGGTGTTGTACGTACATGCTAACTGACTTAATCCCCGTAATGACTCTGTGCCACAGGTGCTGTCATTACTGCCCTTTTATAAAGAACAAAAGAGTCCAGAGAGGTTAAACAACTTGCCCAAGGACACACAGCTCAAAAGTGGCTTGCCAGTTTGGGTGTAGACACACAGCAGACAGCCCCAGTTTTTGAAGAATGTTGGCTAGGATTAAGGTTGCTGATGCGGTTAAGAGTCAGGGGTAAAGAACCCAGCAAAGGATATCGAGGTATCTTGGGATAAGCGACGGCAAGAAGCTGCTACCACCAGAGGCCTGGGTGGCAGGGACAGGGGTGGTCAGTGGTTACTGGAGACCATGGGTCTGGAGCCATGGAGGACAGAGAGTCCCCAAAGGGCTAGGGTGTGTGGAGGGACACAACCACCGGGAGCCACAGGGAAGCAGAGAGGGGCAAAGAGAATCAGCCCTCGGACCCTGTCTTCCTGCCTATGGTCTCCATCGTGGACTTGCCAGGGGCCACGCAGATGAGACACCGAAGGGCACAGGAGGCCAGGCAGAGCCCTTGAAGTTCAGACTCTGGGGGTGGGGAGCTGGGCAGGGCACAGAAGGTATTTGGTGAGTACTGAGTAAGGGTGAGAAAGGAGCACATGGTTGGGAAAGTGTCCACACATTCTTTCATTCAAAGAAAGACAAAAGTAAAACTTTCTTCCAGAATGGCCCAGGCACTTGGCAAAGGGCAGGGGGTCCTCCAGGGAACAAGACCCATGAACCCTTGCCACCAACAAGCCTCAAGGTCATCCTCGTGGTGGGAGAGAGTGTGGGCTGTGACGGGGTCGCAGTCTGGTCCCTGGCGTCTGGCCAGACGTGGCCCGTTTTGGCAGCCTGGGGTTTTCAATGACCCGGAGACCAGTTAGGATTTCTCACTGGGCTGGAGACTCAAGCCGTTCTGTACCGTTTGTCGTGCAGACTCGCAGACGTGCCCCTACTGCATCGTCCCGCAGGCATGGGTTGTGTGTGACCCTGCATGTGTCTGAGCCCAACCATCCCATTTGGTTCAGGTGCTTGGAACAGCCTGCGGGCTCGGGGTTGTTAGCACCAAGGCTGAGGAGGGAACTAAGGCTTTATCCAAGGCCGACAAGTGGCGAGGGTCGCGGCTCGATGGGACCCGTGATTCCACGACCCCCTCCCCTCTCGCACTCTTCTGCCTTGGTCTCATGCAGCTCAGGGAGTCTGTGGCGCTCTGCTCCCCAGGTCTCCATCCGGCTGGACGGCGAGAACAAGGCCGTCGAGTATGACGCGGTGGGTGCTGTGACAGATGCCGTCAGGGTGGTCTTCCGAGGCCCCCGGGTCAGCGACCTCTTCGACCGGGACTGGCACAAGATTGCCCTGAGCATCCAGGCCCAGAACGTCTCCCTGTACGTGGACTGTGTGCTGGTGCAGACGCTGCCCATCGAGGAGAGGGAGAACATCGACATCCAGGGGAAGACGGTGATCGGCAAACGCCTGTATGACAGCGTGCCCATCGATGTGAGTACCGGGGGGCTGGCCACAGCCAAGGTCCTGGGGTCACTGGGAGGAAGCCTCGGGAGTCAAGAGTCCGCAACTCCCCCTCACGGGTCAGTACCACTTATCAAGACCTCGCCTTGAACTGCCTTAGGGAGGGGAACCCTGATTCAGAAAACATATTAGAAGCCAGAGTCACCCTCCCTCATCCACGCAACTGGCCATCTATCGCATACATTGAGCACCTACTGTATGCCAGGGACTGTGCTCAACAATGGGGACATAGGTTCCTATATGTATTTGCAGGTAGAGAGGTATTTAAATTCTGCACATTTAAATAGAAGCATTTTTTTTCTTTTTTCTCTGATTGTAGAAAATTTGGCAAATATAGAAATTATAAGCAAAATAAATTTTAAGAATTATCCTGAGTGCGCTGTCTAGACATAACAGCCCATGATAACTCAGTGCTGCCCTGGTGGCCCTTCTCTTGTCACACTGCCCAGCTCCTCCTTCCTGCTCTTCCGTTCTTCTTGCGTCCACGTGACGCCCATGCACTGGAGGCCGCCTTCCCTGCCGGGACCGGACGGTCCTGCTTCCCCAGAAATAACCGGAGCATGATTCGGGATAGCTCTTCCCCAAACCATTTCTTATCATTTCCTGTGCTCATGCAAGTCCGCTATCGAATACAGGGTGGCTGGATGCCTGCTCAGTTTCGCAGTTTCTGTAAATGATATGCGATATTCTAAATCTTGCTTTTTGATTTTTTGCTCAAGATTCTCCATCAAAGCTTGTTATACCTTCTTCTAGCTGCCTCATCATATTATTACGCATTCTGTTTCTTGGTCCTCCGGTTAGTGGGCACGTAGATGGGTTCTGATGTTTCCCCGTCATTGTCAGCGCGCCTGGGTCTTGAACACGCTGGCATGGCTCCAAGGTGGTTTTCCTCACAAGGACCGTGGACCACACCTGCCTGCTGGGCTTGAGGTGTGGGCCAGCTGAGACAGTTTCCCTGGGCCCCACGGCCTCGTGTTCAATGATTACATCATGGTGTAAACAATTGTTGACTTTCCCACATACTTCAGATTTCTCAGCAAAATGACGGAATGTTTCTATGCCTCTGGCAATGTACAAAAGCTCTATTTTCTTAAACCCTCCCCAATGTATTGATATATTTTCTTTTTAAATATTCCTTTCTTTTTGGTTTTGTTTTACCAATCAGACGGCAAATGGCCGATGGTATTTTATTGCCGTTTCCACCTGCAGTTCCCTGCTTCTACTGTGAACAGCAGTCCTGTGTGTTGATCGACCGTTTGACTTCCCCTTCACTGACTGCCAGCCCACAGCATTTGCCTGTGATTAGGGTTAATTTGTGGATTTTTCCCCTAATGATTTCAATATTTTATACATATATGTATATATATGCATATAAACATATATTCTGAATAATGATTGCCAATTTAGTGTATGTTGTAAATATTGTTTCCTAATCTGTCAAGCACAAACCATAAGCTTAAAAAAAAATGAGTAAGTATGAATACCTGAAAATTCAAGAAATGGTGATACGGAAAAAAAACCCCAAAAACACCATGAACTAAGTTCTGAAGTCTTCTGTAACTTGCGCTGTTAGCTGAGGGATAGTTCCTAAACATTGCCGGCACCTGCAGAAGCCTCACACGGAAGGCCAGGAAGGGGTGACTGAGGGGTTAGGCAGGGGCGATGGGGCCCAGAGAGGAAGCCACACCCACGAGCTGTGCCCATGTGCGCCCCCCTCCAGCCCACGCGAGTGGCCCCGTGGTGGTCACGGTCATGGTCACGGTCACACACGGATGTGGATGTGTCCTCTGGTTCTGCCTGCTTGCTTGCGTAACATCTGCAATGGAAACCAGGCTGTGCTTCCGTGTGTCACTGCTAAGAAGGTGACGTCAGACATAGGACCACATCAAACAAAGGAAATTGTTAAATCAAGTAAAGCCATAAAAACCACTACTCAGATTGCTGCTAATTCTAGCGAATTGAGCATCACCCTGTGCCTGGGAATGTCTTCGGTGCCCCCAGGCCATTTCCGATCCAGTCTGTCCCGTGATCTCAGGAAGCAGACACGATGGACACCCTCAGTTCACAGACAGACAGCAGGACACTCCCTGAGACATTCAGTGGTTCTTCTAGGGTTGGAACTGAACGTGGCAGGGTTGGGATTTCTGCTCAAACAGCCCATCCTCAGCACCCATGTGCAGACCAGGCCTTGACTCAGAGAACAGTCAGGGGCTACTGAAGACAGAGCTGAGCCACGTTGGTGACACAGAGGACGGTGATGACGGTTGCCATTAGCCTGTGCGCTCCTGTCACCAGCACAGCCCCTCTGCCTCCCCTGAGAGCCAGAGAGGGGCTTTCCTCCCCTCTGAGCTGGGGAGACTCCAGCTCAGAGACAGTAACTCGTCTGCTTCAGCCCCATCTCCTTGCCCTCCTGGAGCCGGTGGTGGTGGGGGGTGGGGGGCAGAGGCCAAGGTCCAGGCCTTTCTGTGCACGGGGGTGGCCTGTGGGAACAGTTGGGACAGGGCAGGGGGGCTCAGGGCTGCACCTGAGATGCTCTCTGGGGCTGCAGGGAGCAGACGGATGGGAAGGTGACGAGGGGTAGGCCGTTACGGAGCCACGAGAGGTCCAGGGGCTGGGGGCCTCCTCAGGGACAATGAGGTTCCTGGTGCCTCCTCTTGGTGGGGGGGTGTCTGTAAGAGAAACGGCCGGGCAAGCCAATGGGCACATGGTGTGTGCATACACCCAGGGACAGAGTCAGGGTGCTACTGAGTTGGGGGAGAACTAAGGATTGGAGCGGGATGGGAAGGGGTGATTCTGTCGCCAGAGAAGGGTCACTGAGCTGCATCTGGTGGACCCTGGAGGGAAGCCGGGCCGGGGAAAACCACCCAGGGTCAGGGAAGACCACCCAGGTCTCGGGGGTGTAGACCTGAGCAGAGGTCTCCAGGTGGAGTGGGAGCCAGGGGGACGTCCGCAGGTGTGCTCCCTGGCTCGGTGGAGGGAGAAGAGAGGCAGGAACTGCTGGCAGGAACAGGAGGGTTTCAGGCGGTTGGAAAGGGGCCCCTCTGGCTCCCAGACCCGCTCACCCAACCTGGGAGCACCTGTGCTGGGCTCTGGGTGTCTGTGCTCTCTCCCTGGCCCTGCTCCTCTGCCTCTTTTTTTTTTCCCATCCCTGTCCCTGCAGCCTTGCCAGACGGGCCAGCTGGAGTGTGTGTGCTCGCTAATGCAGAAAGCAGGACCCTCTCTTTCAAATGGGCCTTGTTCGAGGCATGATGGGGCATTTTGTCATTCTCTCCTCCGTCTGTGGGCTGGCGTCTTACAGGAAATAGAACAGACAGATGAATGGAATGGTGAAGTGTTTGTAGCAAGCCAAGTCAGGGAGGTGGGGAGTCATGCCTCCCAGGGTATATCAAAACAGCCAGGAGTATGAGGTCAAGCAGCTGACCACCTGCCCGGCCAGCTTGCTTGGCTACTCCAAGTGCAGCACAGGTCAGCCCAAGAAGGGCAGGGGAGGTAGAAGACCATGGGCACTTAGCATCAGTGTTTAGTAAAACAAGCATCCCTCCTTCCACTGGTGCAGCTCAAGTTCCCTTAAAAAAATGTTTGTGCCCTCACACATGCCTCCATCCAACACTTATTTCTGTGCTCTGGGCTTTCGCTGTGTGCCAGAAATGGTGTTGGGGCTCCGGTGATGTTGGGGCTCTTGTGGCAGACAAGAGGCAAGGGATCCCTGCCTGCAGAGTTCACGTGCTGGTAGGGAAGCAGATTTTAAAAGTAAACTAAGAAACAGGAATGCTTCGTGGTCTGCACGTCACCGACATGCAGGGTCACGAGGAGTGACCAGCGGTGGGGCCGGCACTCACGTGGTGGTTACAGGGCTGGGTGGTGAGAGCAGCCAGGACCATTTTGGGGAGTGACTCAGAGCTTGCTGGTTTTTCGGGGACTTTCCTGGAGGAGAAACCACACATGTATAGGCAGGGCTGTGGGACTCTCCTCTTTGAGGAGGCTTGGGCTTTATCTGCAAACTGTGTGTGTGTGTGCATGTGCATATGCGTGTGTGCGTGTGTATGTTGTGTGGGCGTGTGTGCATGTGTGTGTTGTGTGGGCGCGTGTCCGTGCAGATGCGTGGACGTGTGTGAATGTGTGTAGTGTATGGATTGTGTGTGTGTGGATGTGCATACACGTGCGTGTGTGAGTGTATCGTGAGGGTTTGTGCACAGATGTGGTGTACATGCATGTGTGTATCGTGTGGGTCTGTGTATAGGTGTGTGTGTGCCTGTGCATGAGTGTGCATTGTGTGAGGAAATGTGTGTACATGTGCGTGTGTGCATACACAAGTGAGTGTCGGACACCAAAGCCCTTTTAAGTTACACTAAGGGCCTGTGGCGTTCAAGCAGGTAATAGAGACACATTTTTACATTACAGAGTTGGCATAAGCAGCCACGTGGAGAAGTCTAGAGGGTTGAAAGTGGGGTCCTTTTTGGAGGCTTTTGGGGCCTGACATGAGAGCATTCAGGAAGGGGCTCCAAGTAAATACAGTGGCAGTGCCCGGTGGGGGGCGGTGCTCGGTGGACCCCGGGGGACTCCAGCACCAGCTCTGTCCTTGCCAGCTCATCTGTAGGCTCCAGCCTCCTTGCTCTTGGGCTGTCTCTTCTAGAAGGGGATGTGTAAGCAGGTGACATGTAGGCTCCCCCGAAGCTCAGTCTCGTGAGGGACCCCGAGGAGAAAGTGGGGCCCGATTCCTGCACAGGCCTGCTGGAGGCATGGGGGCTTCGGGCTGCCGAATCCCCCAGACTCACTCTGTCCTTGTGTCCCTTGCAGTTTGACCTGCAGCGGATCGTGATTTACTGTGACTCCCGACACGCGGAACTGGAGACTTGCTGCGATATCCCCTTGGGCCCGGTGAGCAAACTCCTGCGTGCAGAGGTGGGCAGGGAACGGGTCCTTGGCCTCCAGAGCGATGGAGCTCTCCAGGGCCTGTGAATGGGCATTCAGGGGTCGGGGGTGCCCACCCTCAGGATGTGGTCTTAGAGGAGCCCAGTGACCATCTAGGGCTAGGGCTTCATTTCCTGGGCCCCCAGGTGTAGGTTGGAGGTCATGCATGTCTCCCTAGGGGGTTGCCGTGTTCCTGACCTTAGTCGACGCCGCCAGGCTGCAGGCCGAGCAGGGGTACCAGGGAGGGGAGGGGAGGCCGAGCTGGAGGCATGGCCCTGGGAGGGACAGACCATGCAGGCCATGTTTGGTGGAGGGGAGGCGCCGGTGCCCCCGGGCTGGTTGAGAGGGGAGGGAGAGGCTTGCAGCCAGGACTGGAAAGTATGAGAAAAATGAGAGCTTTTCCCCCCACCCCGTGCAGGTCAGCCTCTCCCTGGGACCTCTCTGAACTCGCCCCCTTGCAAGGCTCTCCCTCCCCAACTTCTTTAACAAACCCCAGTCCTAGGGCTGCTTGGAAGACGGCCTTAGTGACAGAGCTGTCTTCCCACGCTGGAGGGCTGACGTCCACATACGGTGCTCAGGGACCCTGTGCCCAAGACACGGTGGTGGGAGCCCCTCGGGCTGGGGGCTTGGAGTCAGATGGGCCTGACTGTGGACTCGGGAAGGAGAGGAGGTCAGGTGAGGGCCTGGAGAACAGAGGGACTGGAGGCAGGAGCAGGGAAGTGGGGATAGGAAAATGCGTCGTTACCAAACACCTGTTGGGTGTGAGACAGTGAGCTGTCCCATCGAATCCTCCTCACTACATCACCATGGACACACTCTTGTCCCCATTCTGTGGATCGTAACAGTGAGGCTCAGAGGGATTCATAGTTTCTGCACCTGCTGAGAGGCCGGCAATGTGGCTGAGAGCAGGTGTTGGCCCAGGCCCTTGTGACTCCACGTCCCAGGAGCCCAGGACCTGCCCTTGGGCATGACCCGACCTCCCCTCCGCTCAAGCTCTGGCTTCTTGGGTTCCTGGTCCCCTTGCCAGCCGGGGAGCGGCGCTGGGTAGAAAACCAGGCTCTGCCCTTCTGACTCACTGCGATTTCCTTCCAGTGCCGGGTGACCGTGCTGACGGAGCCTTCACTCCCGCCCCCGCAGCCTCCCACGTCTGGCAGTGAACAAATTGGGTTTTTGAAGACCATCAACTGCTCCTGCCCGGCTGGAGAAAAGGTACCCTCTGTAGCCGACCCTCAGCCCCCAGCCCAGAGCGCCCGAGCAGAGCAGGGCAGAGTGGTCAGCAGGTGCGTCCGTGGAGGAGGGAATTTCCCATCATGCACCAGGATGGCCAGGGCAGGATGGCCCCAGGCCCTGGGGGACTCACAGGTCAGGGAGCCTGTCTCATTCCCTGGACCTCTTGTTTCTTGATGTTCCAGCTCTGAGGAGGGGAGCCCTCAGGCCCATTAATGTCTTCCTGGAGTGAATGTATCCCCGCGGTTTTTCTGACCTCTCTGCTCAGGTGCGAGTCCTCAGAGCAGATCTGGTTTATGAGCAGGACTCCGAATAGGTGACCTTAAGTGCAGTTGTGTGTACCTAGTGTCTAATGTACAGACCAGTGTTTCTATGAACACCTCCGGCACCGCCCACCAGCTGCATTTAATGTCCTGTGCAGTGCCCGAGGCCTTCATTGATTCTGCTTTCCTGTAGACCGGTGGCTGTTTTGATAAGAAAAAAAAAAAAAAAAAAAGAAGAAGAAGAAGTCTTCTACTGTTTGAGCAGAACAATTTAACAAACATACAAGGATGCTAAAAGACAGAGCTGTGCTGGGGAAGGACCCTGGGGGTGTTCGGAGGTTCTGCTGGCCCCCAGAGCCCGTGGCCTTGCCCTGCAGCCTGCTGTATGTGCCCTCCCTGCTGAGGGCCAGCATGTAGGAGGTGCTCAGTGACTCTGCAGGGGGCTGGGCCGACAGGAGGAAATGTGAAATCCCAGTGGAGTTCACGGGACGGACACACTTCCACAGCCCATGTCCTGCAGGCTCCCCCTCCCCCGCTCCCCGCCTTGGTCACCTTCAACCTCCCTCCTTCCTCTCTGCCAGAAGAGCCAGATCTGGGCACAGGGAGCACCTGGAAATTCTCACGCAGATGAAGCTGTCAGATGCTGGCCCAACCTGCTGAAAGGACCCAGCTCAGCTTTGCTGTGAACAGAGTTTCTTTCTGGGCAGGGAGTAAAGGGGAGGCCCTTTGGCCTGGCACCCACAGGTTAGAATGGGAGACGTCAGGCAGGGAACCCGGGTGAGCACCAGGGTTGGACCTCTGGCCCTCTCCTGCCCCTGGGTTTCTATTAAGAACCCCAAAGGAGAAGGCTAATATGTTATGAGGTTTGGGGGACTGGCTGCTGTGCAGGCACACTGTGCTGGCGGAGGAGGTCAGAAGCAGTCTTGCCCCATCCAGGCTTTTCTATCAGCCAGGCTATGCCCTGGGTATGTCCAGCCAAGACTCCCGTGGCCTCTGGCAGGGGGCAAGGGACCCTGGGAGGGAACTCTGGGCTCAAGGAGGTCTCCACCTCCTGCTCCCACGAACCTTCCCATTCAAACACCGCCTGGCACCCCCCTCCCACCCCCACCCCCAACACCCCACCCGTTGTGTCATGGAGGGTCTCCAGTTGTCTTTCTAGCACCAGCTCTGTCCACGTTGCTCCCCCAATTTCTAGGACACCAAGAGCTGCTGGCTGTCTTTGGGCATTTGTGTCTGCGGCATCTGCCTGGACCCCTCCTTTATCTGCTTCTGCCTCCTCTTCTCTCAAGATGTCCCCAGGGAGCGCTTTCCGGAGCACCGAGTTGTCTGTGTGATTTCCCTCCCCCCTTCCTCCAGCCCTCATTCCCGGGCAGCCGCGCACCTGCCTTTCCCAAGACCCCATGACCCGTTCCTCTCCCCGTAACAATGATCACGTGGGACTAACAATGTCTACCTATTTTTACGTCCATAAGGCGAGCTCCAGAAAACACAGAACTATTTCAGCCACTGATTGTGTGTAGCCTGACATTGTTCAGCAGCGGCTGAACGGACTGGTACGGGAGTCAGGGCGTGAAGGGGGATGGGCGGGTGGTGGCGGCCAGCTGGCAGGGACGGACAAAGCCTCACGCCCTCTCTCGCGGGCAGGACAAGGGCTTGCTCTTCAAGACCACCAGTCGCCTTGCAAATCCTCAGCCTGTGGAGGGATAACCGACCACTGAAGGCAGAGGTGGGGAGAATTAGAGTCTTACTTCTTGTTTCTTTTGTTGTTCTTTTAGGGTGAAAAGGGCTCTCATGGCCCCTTGGGACTCCCCGGCCCAAAGGTCAGTACAGGCGCGGCTCAGGGGTGCTTTGGGGCGCAGGTTCTTGCTATGCTCTCCACGTGGAGACGAAGCATCGTGTTAGATGACCGTCCTATGGTGTATGTTTTGAGCCAGTGGCATGAGGTCAGAACCCGTGTTTCTGAGTTTGAAAACTTGAGCTAGATGGGGTTGGGTGTGGAAGTCCTGGCTTCCATCCCCTTCGCTCCAACGGGCTTAAGCTCTCCGTGGTCAGCTAATCCTGTGTCAATCCCTTTAGGCCTCTATATTCCAGAAACGTTGGGGCTTGGGCTTATAAGAGTCTCTCTGTGTAGATTGCATGTAATGTTTCTTTAAGTTGCGTGAAATTCTTTTTCGCATAAATTTTCTGAACTCCCTCGTTGCTCAAAGCCAGGTGCCTCCTCAAGGGGCCCCCGTCCTGCATCATGCAGCCGCCTCTCTGTCTGCTTCCTCCCCCGGCTGTCAGCATTCACAGAGCTGGACAGGGCTGTCCTCTCACATGCTTACTTTGGTCTCAGAAGGCTGAGACCCAGACAGATGCGTATCACCTGGGATCACGCAGGCGCGTGGAAGAGGCATGATCCAGGAGCTGTTACCTGGTCTGGTGTTTGAAAGAGGGGCTGAGCGTGGTGGTGGAAACACCCTGAAATCCCTTCTCTCTCTCTCTCTCTCCTTTCTCCCTGCTGCACCCACTGTGCTGGGTCGGGGAGTCTGGACACACACACACACCCCTGATGGGCTCCTCTCCCCTGGTGCCAAAGGAGAGCAGCTCAGGGCCATCCAAGGTGCCAGGTGGTCCTTGCAAGGAGGAGCACGGGGCTTTATGCTTCACTGAGCACCCCTGGGCTGTAACCGCAGCTTCTCTGCTGTCAGAGGGAAGAAAGAGCAAAGGCGCCCGGGGGGTTGTGGAAGTGTAAGAATGTTTGTCGGAGGCAGTGGTTGGTTAAGGAAGGACCATACCGTGTTGTGGCTGGACAGGTCCAGGGTTGGGGCAACCTTCTCAGGGAGGACAAGGCAGGGGAGGGAATGCTACGGAGGGACTCAGACTGAGCCACCTGGAGACCGGCCTGGCTTCCTCAGAGATGACTTGCAATCCTGGTCCCTTTGTCCCCACAGGTCAGATTGTCCCAGTCTGAGGTTAAGGCTCTAGGGAAACAGATGTGGCTCCCAGTGGCCCCATTTACCCAGATATAGATCAGGTCGGGTCAACAGTCATGGTCTGGTGACTTCAGGCTCCAGGACCCATTCTGGTACAGGGACATTCTAGTGAAAGAGAGAGCCCTGTTCCCAGGGCTTGCATCCCGGTGGCAAGAGAAGAGCGACAGAGAAGACTGGGATCCCTTATGGGCACAGTCAGGGTGGAGAGGTCCAGCAGGGTACATGGGAGCTGCTTGGGCTAAAGAAGGCAGGGGAAGCACATGACAGGCCAAGGCGGGGGGCACCCAAAGCCAACAAGCTGTTTGTTCAGAGGGCGTATAGGTAGGAGAAGACCCAGATGAAATTGCAGATCAGGGGACGAGAGAAACAGACAAAATCAGTGGCTCCCAGGGTCGGCACCCAAGCCAGTCTTGGATTGGCTCATGGCACAGTAGGAGGCTTCTCCAGTCCCACACTCGGCCTTTGGCGAATTTTCTTCCCTCGCAAATACTATTTTCTCCTCTGCCTTTGCCCCGGCTTCATGGACAGTTGGGAGGGCCCAGGGCTTACAAATGACATCATCAGGGGACTCTGGCTGACCTCTGGCAGCTTTCAAAGTACTTTAGTGCTTTCAGTCTTCTGTGTGCTGGTGAAAGCAGGCCCATTTCACAGAGGAAGAGCCCAAGGCCTAGAGAGTAATGGCGCTCTCACGGTAAGCAGCAGAGCGGGGCTTTGAACCCTGGGGCGTCTCCCTCCCCATCTGGGCCGGCGCCATTCCTAGGGACAAACACACGATGCATTCCCCCACTCACTTTCTCAGGATGTACTTAGTTGTGGGAATAAGAGGTTGGGGAAATGATTCAGATCCTTCCTCCTCCAGGGCTGGGAAGCACAGCCTCCTTCCAAGGTTGGCAGGGACAAAATCAGCCATTGCTAGGGCATCGAGGGCCAAGTGGGGAGTGGGCAGCCTGAGCAGGGAAGTCATCAGGGGACCTGACCCAGTGCTGCCCTCTGGTTTGCACCCTGCAGGGAGACATGGGAGCCGCTGGGCTGGTTGGAGCTCCTGGACCCAAGGGAGAAAAAGGTGACATGGTGAGTATGGGGCCGGTGTGGGGCATGCCTGGCTTCCCCCAAGCGTGTGTGTCAGCTCAAATGCATGGAGCCCGGCACTGAGCCACACCCCAACCTCGGAATGGAGTCCAGGCTCCTCCCCATGGGCACGGGAGGCCCACCAGAGGTGGCCCCAGCTGCAGCTCTAGCCCTGTCCTGCACTCCCCAACACGCACCCCTGGATTCTGGGCATCCCGATTGGCAGCTCGGAATCTCCAAACTGGCCACTTCTCACAGGCCACTGCCATGCTCTTTGCCTCACCAGGAAGAATTACACTGTCTTTCCACAGCTTATTCCCCCCTTCCCTCCCCTTTCTGGCGGCTCCTATCTGCTCACATTGAGACAGAACCCTTGTGCTTCTCCAGAGTATCCCTGTGACCCCAGGAAAAGCAGTGGGGAACAGGGTCTCCTGTGATGGGCACAGGGACTGGCGAAGAAAACAAAACGTGCAACGTAGCCGTCACAGTGAGAGTCAAAGAACGAAGGGAAATCATTCTTAAGGGGGGGGGGTGGTTTTATAACAGCATGTCAGCAAATACAGAATATCAGTAAAGAGAAGTTTCTAAATAAAAAGACCCAAATGAAAATTCTAGAGCTTAAAATTATAAGTGAAAGAAAACAGGGGATTGAGGGGAGGCTCAGCAATAGGTAGGAAGCAGCCTGCTGAGAGCAAGAGTGCTCTCACCTGCAGACCAATGCTGACTCTGTGATCCGAAGACCAGACAGGAGGAGTAAGGCAAGAAAATGAGCAGAGCCTTGGAGTGCACCAGAATGCACCAGAATGCACCAGAATGCACCTCATGGGGACCCCAGGAGGAGAGAGGAAAGGGTCAGAAAGCATATTCCAAGAAATAATGGTGAAAGCACAAATCCCAAATTTGGTAAAAAGCAGTAATCTACACCCTCAAGAAGCTCGGTGAACTCTCACACAGACCGAGCCATTCTGAGAAAGATTGCAGCCCAAGCGCCAAAAGACAAAGAAACGTGAAAGCAACAGGAGGGAAAAACGAGCCAACGTGGACCGAGAAAGGCCAGGAAGATCCTTCGGCGACTGACGGTAGTGGGGGGAAGGAAGCGTCAGTGAAGTAGGATGACAGGCTCAAAAGCATCATCATGACCGTGTTCGAGGAGGCACGTAACAAGCAGGCGTAGTACCGGCACGAGCGTGGAGAAGAGGGACCGGAACCAGGCCGGGAGGGGCGTGTCTGTAAATCCCGGAGGTAGTATAACTCTGAGGAGCTGAGGTGTGTGTGGGAAACCCGAGACTGACCTCGACCAAAGTCGTTCAAAAGTATACAGTAGAAGTGCCATTAAGAGATTAAAATGTAGCACTAGAAAACACTTAGTGCAAATAAATAAATAAATAAATGCCGTGAAGGAGGGATGAGGAACAGCGAGACAGGAGGCAGAAATGGAAAGCTAGAGGGCCTCCAGGAAACCAGCTCTGTCGGGGATCATGCTGTATATTCAGGCCAGGCTCTGTCCTGCCTCCAGGAGACACACTTCAGATTCAAAGATGCCAACAGGTCGAAAGTAAAAGGATGGGAAATACCTATCCTGAAAATAGAAAGCCAAATAATTGGGAGTGACTCCGCTGTTATCAGACAAAGTAGACTCTAAAACCCAACGTCAGCGGAAACGAAGAGTTTGTCTTACGATCAGTGTCAGTCTTTCAGAAATCGGGAAGAGTTATAAACACCGGTGCACCTCGCAAGTGTCCAAAATACGTGAAGCAGAAGAGACAGAATTGAAGAGAGGGATGGTAAGTCAGTCATGACGAGAGGCCCGAGCGCTCGCTCTCGTGATGGGACGAGCCTCCAGGACGGTGCAGAAACTGGGGCGTCACTGCTACAGAAGGACGCTGCTGCTTTGGGTAACTGTCTGGCTGTCCTAAAAAGGCTAAATGGAATTATCAGGTGACTCGGCAGTCCACTTCTTAGATACATATCTAAAAGAAACGAAGACAATATCTCTTGCAAACCCTGGACTCAAGTGTTCAGAGCAGCATTATTCATAATAACCAGAAAGTGGAAAAACCTAAGTGCTCATGGCATGGTGGACGGATAAACGGGATGTGTGTTATATTCACACGGTGGCGTGTGGTATTACATTGTACAAAGTATTACATTGTATCCTTAAGTAGCGAATGATACCGTAGGTGGATGATATTTTAGTAAAGCTCATAAGGGGAAAAATACAAGTCCCATAATATTGAATTGTTGGAAAAATTAAATGGGGTAATAGGCATGAGAATGAACACTCAGTAAGGAAGGGTTATCCTCTCTTTTGGAAGCTCCTTCCAGGAGCTGATGAGAAAGCATCCGACCCTTTCAGACCCCAGGGTACTACTGCCGTGTGACGTCATGCATGATGTTCTGTCGTAAACCCGTGCCCTCTCCTTTCATTTTCTAGGGAAGAGGGCCTTTTGTCCGAGGAGAGAAGGGTGAAAAGGTAAGTATTTCCCTTTTATCACTTCTCTGGGGGCTGTGCCGCCGGCCAGGGAGCAGGGTGGGGGCTGGCGCCGAGCTGGGGAGTGGTGCTTCCTGGGAGAATCCAAGTGGAGAAAAGAGGTTTCCTGGGTGGAGCGAGGCGCCTCAGGGCAGGTGCTCTCTTGACTGGGGCAGTTGAAGCAGGTGCAGTGGGCACCGCGGCCTGGCAGGGGTGAGCAGGAATGAGCACAACTGGAGGGCAATGCTTGTTTGGGCTGTGGGTGCTTGGCAGTGCTTGGAGCAGAGGGTACTCGCTGGGGCTCATGGGGCCCGGATGCGGGGTTGCAGAAGGATCTAAGGACCGGCACGCAGGATGTTAGAGACCAGAACGCGCTCAGCCTCGTGTGCAGTTTGGGAAGATGCTGAAGGTTCTGTGTGTGGTCAGACATGGTGGGAACATTTGAGTGTGCCGAGCCAGACAGGTGTGAGGGGGAGAGACCAGAAGCATTTGAGGACTTGCCAGGAGATTTGCAGAGGGGAGATGATCAGGAGCAGGAGGAGGCGGACAGAGCCGTGGAGGAAACAGGAGGCAGGCCCGCTTATACGTGTTCTCCCCAAATACAAATATTGTACCTTCTTTTACCTTCATCAGAAGGAGGACAAGCCAACAGATCCTAGGACATGGGGCTTCCTTCCAAGGAGGAAAGCTTTCTTAAGTGCTTAGTCTGTGAGGAGAAATAAAAACGAAGGTGTCACTAAAATGCTGTTTTTCATTCCCACTAACAATTAAAAATGTACTTTGCGTGTCCGGGGAGAGACAGCCCCAGGACTCTTGGGCATCTGCACTAGGATCTCGTCAGAATGCAGTGCTGGTGGACCCTGGTGGCTTCTCCACCCCTCGCATGGGGCTGGCTGTATGAGCTGGTGCCACTCTGTTCCATTACCATGGAAACGGCTTTCCCGTGGCCAGCCCCTTCTCTCTCTGCAGGTCCCCTCTCACAGTGTACTTTCACTCCAGAGATTTGCTCCACAGAGCTAAAGCAAATCTGTACAGACATGACTACCCTGGGTTTCACTCCATGTCATCCAGAAGTCAGACTGGAAGCAGCCATGTGCTGTGGAGTGGGCAGGTGGCCCAAGTGCGTTCTCGTGCAACTAAATGATACAGCGGCTCTCAGGGAGGCAAAAACCACATTTAGACGAATAATGAATGATGTAGGGAATGAAAATAATGGTTAATTTTTAAAGCACATGGAAAAATATCTATATAGTATGACCCCAGTTGTGTGTGTGTGTGTGTGTACACACAAGCGAGAGACAGAAAGGGATTGATTCTGGAGGTGGAGCCCCTTTGTTAGGCCAGATGGCCGTGTTGAGGGTATGTATTTTCTTCCCTACTTCTCTGTGTCTTCACTGATTCTATGGTGAACTTCTCTTTTATCCCTACTGGAAGCCCAGATGTGCACACACATGCACACACACACACACACACACACGCAGATTAACTCCTACACGAGGATACACAGCAGTCTGAGAGTCTGTGGGAGGCTCACACGGCACAGTGTGACATTGTCATCAGTTTTCCAAGCTGCGTCTGCTGACTCCTCAGATGGGGCTGCTGGTGGCCACCATCCACGGTTCCCATGTGGCTTAAAAGCATGACACCTAGAGGCTAGATGCTCAAGTTTAGCAACTACCTTTATCTAGTGTTGCTGGCTTGCTGGGTCCCCATGGGCCTGGAGCACAGGTTTTAGCAGGACCCCCAGATGTTTCTGTCAGGATTGGGGCTGTCCTTGAAGTCAGAGTGCTGGGTCTGGGTGATGCTTGCTGGCTGGACTGCTGTGTGTCTCCTGGACCAGCATGTCCTCTGATGGCTGAGCTGTCCTCCTGCGTGGGTGTCCGGCAGGAAGAGGCAGGAACAGCAGGTGCATCTCAGCCTTGTCGGTTCTGGTGTAGCTCAGAATGGGCAGCCGTATTTCCCTGGTGGCTGCCAGCCTCTCCCTAGGGCCCACATCCCTGCCGGCAGGCCCACAGTCGGGACCTGCTGGGTCACAGTGGCAGCCGGGGAGGCCCCATCACATCCTCGGGGCCAGCAGGACAGAGGGACAGCGGGGCAGACTCTCGCACTTCTGGCTCTGTCCTTGGTTGACATTCTCTTGCATCTGAACATTTTTAGCAAAGTCGGAGTCTAGATTCTGCCGCCTATTAGCTGTGTGATGCGGGGTGAGTCACCTCCCTCTCTGGGCCTCTGCTTCCTCATCTGTAAAAACGAGGGGGTGGGACGAGATGATGCATAAAGGCCCTTGCAGGCGGCGGCTCTGCGACTTGGTGATCAGCCCAGCCCAGCCGGAGCCCTTGGAGCTCTCTTCATGACTTGGAGTCTCTTGTTCCCTCCAACCCTTGGGGAGGAGGTGAGGCTGGAGGGGGACTGATAAAGTCCACAGGGCAGAGAAGGCCACGGGTGACTAATGCACTTGTACAGGGCCCAAAAAACTGGCTTCTCCACTTGAATATTCTCTCCAGAGCAATTACATTGTGAGGGGATCAGAGGGACTAGAGCCTGGTGGGCCTAGGAATTGTATTTCTCTGATTGTCGTTGTGTGTCTTGTGTTTCTGGTGTGTAATGAACCACTGTGATGATGTGTGCTGCCCTCCATGAGGGCTGACATGCCCTGTACTTTATGTCTCATGATGAAGCCAGCACTTTACGGGGCAGTGACTTATGCCCATTTCACAGATAGGGAGGACAAAGCTTGAAGGTCAAGTGACCAGCCCAAGGTCACAAGCTAGTTGGATGATGGGAAGCACAAACTCTGGTTATTACTCAAGGAAGGGAGGCTGCAGGGCTGATTGAAGCCCCCCTTCCCCAGCAGCTGAGGAAACTGGCCCTCAGAGAAGGTCAGTGACTGGCCGAAGGTCACACAGCTGAAGATTGACTAGAACTCTTGGCCTCCTGACTCTCCTCGGCTCCCCCAGCAGATGCCCAAGACCATTGTGTGCTGCTGCCAGGTTTCTGGGCTGCTTCTGCCCCTTGTCTTGGAAGCTAACCTCCTCTCTCTCTTCACTGTGGGGTCCTCGGGCCCATCTCCCCCGGTGTTTAAATAAATATGGAATCAGACTAAGGCAAGGGGGGCAGCTTTTTAGGGGATGCTGCTCACAGCCGAGGCACTGGGGCCGTAGAAGCAGAGGAAGGGAGGTTGGACGTCCCAAGCCTCCGGGAGGCGGCTGGCCTTACGTATGAGGTTGCCAGATGAGCGGATGGATGAGTGGGTGTCGGCCGTCTGCCATCCAAGGCTGAGGGCCAGCTCGACCCAGGAGAGGTCACCGATGGCCGTGGGGCAGACCCAGCTTCGGAATCTGGCTCCACCTCGTGTTAACCTCTTGTCTGTCCCTGGGCGACTCTGAGCCTCAGTTTCCTTTTCTGTAAAAGGGGGAAGGGGACAGTTGATGGTTCTACCCCGTAAGGTCGGAGGGGGGTTAAAGGAGAGAAGGTGCGTGAGGGGTTTCACGCAGGGCCCGGCACAGGGAGCACGCTCGCTGGTGACGCTCTGTTTCTGTTACACCCATACTTCTCATTTCCTTTGCAGCTGGCTTGGTGGTGGCGATGAGGGTGTGTACCCATGGTCCAGGGCGGGTAGGGACCATTTCTGGTGGAGTCAGAGGGAGCAGGGAGGGGTCCCGACCTCTGTGCCTCTGCCCTTGGTTCTCCCCTGCAGAGAAGACTGACCAGCATACTGAGATGCAGGCATAGGGGTTCCTTTGGGTGCACGCTGCTCCGGTGCGGATGCTATGGAGATGAAGGCCGTAGCATTAGGTGGATCATGAACCCCACAGGCAGAAAAAGATTTAGAAACAACAGAAAGAAGTCCAAAATGTGAGTTTCCGGTGAGCTTCCTCTTGGTGCATTCCGAAGGTCCTTCTGCTCTGGGGACCAATGCCTCCAGGAAGGAAGCCTGGAGCCTGGGGGTTTGGTCCCGTTCCTGGGCCCACAGCGCCCTCTGGTGTCTGCGAGCCTGCACCTCTGCGCAGCTTTCTCTCGGCTGGGCTTGTCCTCTTCTCCTCCCAGATTTAGCATCTGGGACGCCTCGGTTTTGTGCTCAAATACAGAAGCTGATGTGAGGAGCTGGGCAGACACGGTTCGGGTCGCAGCTCTGCGGTGGCTGGTGTCTCTCTGAGGGTCTCAGCTTGTCATATGGGAACATGGATGCCGAGGGCTGAACGTAGATTACAAGAGGTTGATCGCAAAGCACCTGGCTTCGTCCCTGGCACTTGATCAGCGTGTGTAAAAATCTGTCCCTTGCATTTCTTATCCTTTTGCTGCTAGAGGATATTGCTAAAATCCATGCAAGAGGGACATATGTTTCTGTAATAGATAGCATTCAAGTACTCAGTACGTGAGAGCGGGTGGTGGGTTCGCAGAGCTTTAAAGCTTTAAAACCCAGCCTGGGCCCCCATCCAGAGGCTCATTCACAAGTTCTGGGGAGGAGGTGTGCTCGAATGCAGTCATGCCGTCCAGAGTGTGGTCCTTCTTACTGGTCCCTAAACCAGCCAGGGTGTGGTCTCCATCCCCCACGCTGCTAGGCACACTAGGACCCCGCCTGGGCCTCAGAAGATGGAGGAGTGGAGGAGGGTCCCATCCGCAGAGCCCACTGAGGGTGCCCTAGGAGCTCACTGTTCTACTGCAGGAGGTGTTGAGAAATGAAACAACAAAAAGTGTCTAGGAAAGTATCCTGAGCATAATTTATATGAAGGGAGAAATAGAAGCAGAAACAAAATTACCACGAGCTGATTCTGTTTTTTATAAGAACACTTGACAACTGCAACAGCAAGGAAAAATGGGAACAACCTAATGGAACATCGCATTACAGCAACCAGATGGGCACGAGTGGAAATTTGGAACACCTTGCAACAGGGAGCTAGGCGTGCAATGGAATGCAAATGAGATACAGCATATAGGAAGCCCTGTGTGCTCATGCATCAAAGGGCGCGTGCGCAGGGCAAACCACATTCTAGGGTAGCGGGATTTGGGGTGTTTCATAGGTCTTGTTAATTACTCTTCCCAGTTTTACAACATCTGTGAACATTTGACCGAAGACTAAGTCTTAATCTTAATATAATGAAAATCATTTTAAGCATAAGATCTCCACAGATGTTTATGCGGGAAGTCCCAAAGCGGTGTGATTTTGGAGGAAAGTGCTCGGTCTGCCAGCACAGGAGCCTCCGAGCACAGGGTGACAGGATGGCCGGTGGGTCCAGAAGGCAGAACATGGCAGTAGCTGAGGGTCGGGCTTTGGACTCCTGGTGTGGCCCCACTCCTGTGGCATAACCTGGTGGGTAAGGAGGGTTCTCCACAGTTATTGGTGCCTCAGTTTCCTCGACTGTGCATGGAAGATGCTAGAACAAACCATGAGCTCCCCTCAGGCAATTGTGAGGTTCAGTGAGGGTGTCTAGGAGAGAACTTTGTGGCCACCTGCTAAATAATGAGTTGGGCAAACATTAGCAAGAATCAAGTGCCAGGCATCCGGGCATGGTTCTGTGAGCACGGTGACCAGTTCAAGCATGTTATCCAAGTTAACTCAAACCAAACAAATTCAGTATTTTTGCTTCAAAGCCCAGAGACAGATGTTCTTTCCTCTGGGCCCACAGCTGTGAAAAGGGAACCTTGACACCCCTGCCGCCATCTTGCTGCGGTGCAGTGAGCCAGTTGGAGCCAGGTGAGGTGATGTTCAGAGGGCAGGCCTATTTAAATGGATCCTTGTAAGTGATATTGCTGAATGATCATGCCCGCAGCCTCTCCAGCTGCTCAGATACACGATACGGCGCATTGCCTGCCACCGTTGTCCTCTTTATGAGCAGCAGCTGGTGTTAATATTACAAGGAGAGGGGGGCTGGGGTAGGGGAGGGGCCTCAGGCAGGTCTGGTCTAGACCAGGATGGTGAGGTGGGGCAGGGCGCCATTTCCCCGGAATGGAGCACAGTACGGGACAGCTCAGGGAGAGAACTCCCCAGCCCCTCATCAGCCCAGATTATGCCCTATAGCTAGCAAGGGCAGCTGAGACCCACAGGAGAAGAAATTGGGGCAGAGTATCCTGTAAAGCCATGCTTGGGTCAGCAACTCAGCACTCAGCATTTGGTCGAAGCAAAGAAACTCAAAAACAACTACCACCAGAAAGTCCCTCCTTAAGCATTTCCACCAAAATCCATATGGCAATAAATAAAAGTTCATATGGATTTTGTGCTCAGATTTCACGGTGTGGTGCACCAGAAAAAATACGCAAGTGAGTGTCAGGAACTGAGCTGAATTTTATTGGGCTGGCTGGCGTGGTAGCAGACAGAGCTTTAGTTCCACACAGCATCAGTTCCTTGTCTTTTAAGGCTTTCTTCAATCCCTGCCTGGATCATAAACCTGACAGAACCAAAGTGGCAAAGGAGGAATCTGAGTCCAACAAGTAGTCCAGATGCTGCCTTCTAGAAACTTCAGCTGAATGCCCTGAAGAGGGTACCAGAGCCTTGAGCAGCAAGCCGGAGTGTCCTCAAGTCCTCTTGTAGGAGAGTTTTCATGGGGTGGGTCATCACAAAATTGAAGATGCCACGTGGAAAGCTGAGGGGAGAGTCCAAGACCATCAGCTGTTGGGAAGCCAGGTTCCCAATGGTTAGCAGAGGCAGCCTAGTCCCCAGGTCTGAGAAGAGCAGCAGGTTCTGCACACATACCCTCAAGGACAAAGCAGGCTCCTCCACATCGCCGTGGACCCTGAAGCATCCAGCCTCTCAGGAAAGGCAGCTGGCATGAGGGACATTGGGGGCCCACCTGCCACAAAGTCCCTAACAGCTGTGGGGCAGGGGCCTGGAATCCCTCAGTTCCAAGGAAATGTTCTTCTGGCTTACACTCACCATCCTGTTGGAAACGTGCAGGCGTGCATGAGTTTGTGATTGTCAAGTGCTGCTCTTGTGACAAATTCCCTGTTGACCACTGCTCAGCACCACGTGTTACGTGGCACATGGAATCCACATGTTTGGAGTACACGTCACACCTGCTGCTGTGAGGAGGCCCCCAAGAGACCCTTCCTCTGCCTGTCTCCTTCCAGTTCTGGATTCGTGTTTCCCGGGCCTTCTCTCGGTATTTCTCCCCCGAGACTGGTCTCCTCCTTATCCATCTACGGTTGCCCTCTGCCTCTTGAAATACCAGGGATGCTTCTGACCCAGGAACCTTTGAGCTCTTGTGCACAGAGCCAGACAGTCCCAGGAGCACCTTCTCATTCATTCCTTCCAGTGAGGGTAGGTGGAAGGTGGCATTCCCTGCATTTCTTGGATAAGCCACTGAGACTTGGAAAACACACACGTTGAAGTTTTTCCCTGTAAGAAGTTGTATGGGAAGAGGACAACATAGTTTATAATAGCTCTGGCTTGTTAGAAATCCTAACAGCTACCCATTTAGGGGAAGGCAAGGTTCCTGGGGGCTGGGGAGGGACAGCAAAATGAGGGACGTGAGCCCTGATGTTTGATTAATGCAACCTGTTTGCACCTGTAGGCAAAAGTGGGGTACCCAGAAGATGAAGAAGAGCCCCCAGGAAAAAGTCGCTCTGACCGCTGCACAGCTGGCAGGGCAGGGCTGATAAGAGCTTAAAGTGACATTCCCATTCAAGCCCAGTCTGAGTTCACCAAGGACCCTCTCTGTGAGGTGGTCACAATAGTGCCTGGGACCCCACTGCAGGGGACAGTCAGACCAGCTCTCACAATGGCCACTCTGATGTCAACATGGCAGACACATTGTGGCTGTCTCCAAGGCAAAAGGCTGTCTCCTTCCCCCCTGAGCTAGTTCTTTCTTGGGTGTCTTTCCAGAGCAGGCTTTATTTGAAACTGTGAGATGAGATTTCATGGCATGTCTATAGAATGGATTGCAGAATTGGTGGGGCAAGGAGAGAGGGCCCTGCCAAATAGGGATTTTCTTCTTGGTGCCTCTTTCCCAGACCGGGGCCCAAGAAAGGTCTCCAGAAGCCACAAGATGCTTCTACATATCAGGGGTTTCTCGTATAAGAGAAAAGTACAGCACAGCACGGCAAGGGGCAGTGGGTACACATTTATGTCTCTGATCCTTTCTGAGAGAATGAGATGGAGACATTAGCAGTCAGGGCCATGCAGAATTCAGTGGCCAACCTGTGACAATTTTATATGGAACGATGTGGGGACGTGGTCTCAGAGTAGAAAGAATCATAGCAGATCTTACTGATCTTACTTACTGAGCTGTTGCCATGTACCAGGCTGTGTACTTTGGCATCAGCCTCCTGGAGACCATTAGGGAGTCTGGGGCAGGCCCGCAGCAAGAGTGACCCACTCCAATCCACTGCATGGCCAATGCCGGCTCTCTGCCCTTTCCTGAAATCAGTGCTGGGAAGCCTTGATCCTCCAAAATCATGTCCCTGGTGGGAATCAACTTATGTCATGACTGCATTGTAGAGCTTCTGAGCCATAAAATATAAATTATATGTGTTTGTACGTGTGAAACTTCTCTAAGATATATTTACACCATTGCCTCTAGCTCTGGTCCCTTTCCCTTTGCTCACGCCGGGTGTAATCAGCAGCCCCATCTCCTATTCTTAGCCTGTGCGTTAATGTGCATTATTCATGGTTATCGAGTTGGATAACTGTGGTTGAAGGCCTTCTATTTTTATAATAATTAAAGGGTTTCGTGGAAAATAAGTTTAGCTGCTTTTGTGCCCTCAAGTAGCCTTGTGGGGTTGGGGGCTAAGGGCTGAGAGAATCATGGCGCTGTAGACCCTGTCCGTGGTGCTGAAGGGCACTTGGGGAAGTTCGGGGTTCACAGGATCTCACAACCCCAGGAAGAGCTGGGATAGGAAAGTCTGTACCTTTCCCCACCTCTGTCTGACACTCGGGCACTTGCCAAGCCTAGTGGATCAGTCACAGGACCAAGGGCTTTGTCCAGGAGGAGGAGAGTAGTTGTGGGAAGGGCAGACACTGGCCGCTGGACAGTGGGACGGGCGGGGAGGGGAGGCTGAGGGTGTGGACCCTGGACACAGATTGGTGGCTTCAGACTGCGCTTGGCCACATGCCAGCTGTGTATCATTGCAGTTCCTCGACCCTTTAGCCCTTATTTTATTCGCCTATAAATTGGCGATTGTACTGCTATTCATCTCAGACGGTTGCTGTAAGGATAAAATGAGCTAATGAAAATAAATGACTTATATTTGTAAAAAGTGCTCGTAAATGTTAAGTATAATTATTATTATGCCAACAGAGTGTTGCATTTTTTTAAACACCAGATGACGTCTTCTGCATCCTGGGCATCGGTGAAGTCTTATTCCCAGGGCCAGCCGACAGCTGCAAGATGTCAGGGCTCCCACCTCCCACGGAGGGGGTGCCTCTGTAGCTCTGCAAGCCTCATGAAGCCTGGAGAGTTATTGGAAAATGTGCTCCAGGTGGACTGATTACAGTATGGGCTGTCCTTTCCTTTCCTTGGTTCACGTAGAATAATTTGTAGAGCATCTGAGAACATTAACAGTACCTGGTGTTTATAAAGACCATGGTCTGCCAGGATTTGTGCACCTGCTATGTAGTTTGGAGGTAAATACTGCTGCCCTCATTTTACAAGCATATTAACTATGTGACCAAGAGCCAAGTGAGATGCTCTCTCCATGTGGCCCAGCCAGAAGCTGTGCTCATGTTTTCTGACCCCACGGCCAGCATTTATCAGTGCTGAGCCATGGTTCCCAGACATGACAGCATCTGAATCATGGGGAGGGCTTATTAGGCCAGCTTGCTGGGTCCCACCCCCAGAGCATCTGGTTCTGTGGGGCTGGGAGAGGGGCAGAGAGTCTGCCTTCCTAACAAGACCCAGGAGATGCTGATGCTGATGCTGCTGGTCCAGAAGCCACACTTTGGGGACCGCTGCCCAGAGGAGCCCTCTGACCCCACATGCAGGACCTCCTCTGTCTCTTCCAGGTGAACTGAGAGGGATACTAACATGTGCCTCTAGGGAAGAAGCCATCTCTTTGTCAACATTTAGAAAAAATCCTGATAGCTGATTAACCAAAAGAACAGGAGAAATATTTGTTTTCCCTTAAATCTGTATTTTGCCCAGTGAGGTCACCCCATAATTCCCAGAGCTCGGGTTCTTAAAGTGGGCATGGGCGTAGAGCTGCTGCCTCGTGTTACCCTCCTGGGGGCTCCCAGGGAGACCGCAGAGTCAGTGTGTATGGGGGGCGGGGTGGGGAGGAGCAGGCAGAGAGGTTTGCCTTGACGTGGCATCAACACCCTGAGTTGGAGCTGGGGGAGGCCCCTCTTCCCCGAGCCCTGGTCATCTTCTATAACGGGTTTCATACACATTATCTATTGTCATCCTCTTGATCTGAGTGACTGCCTTTTTACAAGCGAAGAGTGGAGTTTTGGAGAGTTTACCCAAAATAACTGTTCCCGATGCTTGTTCGAGTTTCCGTGTATACGCAGCATTTCCCCAGGCATGGTCTCCAGGCATCTTACTGACCCCCCGGGGCCAGAGGTACCATTCTTCTCATGTTGCCTTTTCCACAGGTGAAGGAGCTGAGACCCGGGAGGAAGGTCGCTTGTTCTGCATGGCTAACCCTGGCAGAGGCTCCCTGACAGTCCCGACCCCCCCGCCCCCACGTCTACCTCCCTGGCCTTCCCTTGTCTTTCTTCTTCCTTCTTCCCTCCACTTCCCTCCTTTTGTTGTACTTTACGAGGATCCTTCTCTATTTCTCTTCGCTCGCTGTGCCGGACTTCACCAGCTCCGGGAGCAACACCACACCCCTCCTTTCTGTGACCCACTGCACAATGTGCTCCTCCTTCCCTGCACTAGACCAACAACTGGCTTCTTGATTGTGTCCACACCCTTCTTCCCATCTGAAATCAGGATGGGTCTCTATCAACTGAGGCTCAGAGAGGGCGGGTGGGTTTCCTGAGGGGACAGAGTGTGCAGTTCTGGGCTGTAACTCCCCCTTTGCAAAGCTGCAGCAGACAGTGGATGGGGAGCCCCTCCCCCACCACCGAGGGGATTTTGGAAGGTGCATCATAGGATGTGGTGGTGTTCCGGGAGGCCACGCTGAGGGGACACAAAAACATGAAACATTTGGGTCAGGTTGACAATTTTCATAAGAACGGGAACCCGCCTAAACAATGCCTGGATCTCATGAGGATTTGCAAGTGGAAATTTTCAGGATCTATTTTGTAGTGCTGGCTTGGTTAGCTTAACCATGTAAAGTAAGATTGAACTTGATGCTCTCCTCTTAGAGGAAATACGTGCCTCGGAAGAGGCCTCTGGTCAGTTTCTTAGGCTACAGAGCAAGGGTAGGTAGCACACCCATCACCAAGCAGAAGCAACTGCTGGTCCCATGACTCCAGTCCTCAGACCGGTTTGCCAAGCTGCCTGTGTCCTCGGGAAGCCCAGACCCTGCTGGATTTGTGGTCCCTATTTACAGAGGGAGATGGAGTATTAGAGCATTTCACGAACGAGGCCACAGCCATTAGTATTAAGTGATGGGGGGTTTGAAGCCACAGTTGGCTAGCTTTTGAAGGCACTGTTCTACTACAACACCTGTCCCTGAGGGGTTCATACCTGCAAGGCTAACTTTAAAGGATGAGTACCTCCCTGCTGTCTCCCTTCGGGGCCCACATGGCTCAGGAAGGGTTTGAAGCCCTTGTGGGTCCTGTGCCGAGCAGGCACTGGTGACAGGGAGGTGGGTGCTGGAGCCCTGAGGCCCCACCTCTTGGAACTCCTATCCTGTGAATGAGACAGATCCATCTAGACATGTGTCGGGCATCTATTAGGAAGTGCCCACAAGGCTGGAACCTGACAATTGGGCAAAGGGAAGGTTCCGGAACTCTCTGGAGTTCCCTTTGGCATTGTCTTGGTCTCCTCCCTGGCCCCATTTATTAGATGGTCCTGGGAGCGCCAATGTCCTGCTGCCCTCCCCCATTTATTCCTGAGGCAGGAGCCCATCAAGATACCCCTTCCCCTGCCTTCAGCAGCAGCAGCCAGAAGACAGACTGGCCTTTCAAGGACCCACCATCTTAACTGGGTAACCACCACGTAGGGGGAGCTCTGCTCCAGGTCCCTCAATAGGTCTGGTTGTGGAGGGAAGCTCCATCAAGGGCATGTCCTCAGTCTCTTCTTGCGTATCCCTCTTTTTGAGAAGTCTTGAATTTAGCCCTAGAGTTGCACAGAAGCAAGAGCTAAGAAGGCTGGGGTCCCTGCCACCTGCAGATGCTCACACCATTGGCTCAGATCGGCGCAGGATGGGGCAGGGGATTAAACATGGGTCTTGGAGACAGACAGGGCACCTGGGGAGCTGAGCCCTGCCCTATTCCTGACCAGCAGAACCCTGGCCTGATGCAGGGTGCTGCCTCTGGGAAGGCTGTTGAAAGAGCTCTGCTGCTTTCCCAGGACGAGAGGCTATGAGGGGAGGAACGGGGTCCCTGGAGAAGGGGAGGGGTGGCTGGGCTGGGCTGGGCTGGGTTGGGCTGGGTGTGCAAGCTCTTTGTTGCTTCAACCTTCCCACTCCCGGCCGTGGCAGCAGCTGCACGGGCTCGGGCGTCCAGCCCTCTGTGCCCGAGTGCTGCAGGCAGAGTGAGGATAAGGACACAGCCCGCAGGACTGGGTCACCCAGGGAACCGGGCGTTCAAACACTGCTAAGAGGCAGATTCTGGGGCCCCGCGTGGGTCTTCCAAGCAGAGACCCTGAAAGGTTGGATGCAGGATGGAATCTGTGCACTTACACCTGATAAACCATGAAGTTAATCTTGTCTCTTGTTGAAGCGTCCTGGGACGAGTCAGAGGCGCTGCCGGAAGGAACGTGCTGCTCAGAGCGGCCTTGTCAGGGTCACTTGATCTGATCTGTGCGGTTATTAACATCAGTGCAATATCGCTGCTCATTCTGCCACTCTTAGTGCTAAAGAGACAAGGCCGATGGGTGTTTGGGCAGTTCTCAGGAACTCAGAAGTCACTTCTGCCTGTCCTGCGTGCTCGCTTCATCTCTGGGTCCTTGAATTACAGAACAGCACTGGGGGGGCAGGGGCAGGGCAGGGATTCACCCCC
The DNA here is from genome assembly GCF_011764305.1 of Mustela putorius furo. Taxonomy (NCBI): domain Eukaryota; kingdom Metazoa; phylum Chordata; class Mammalia; order Carnivora; family Mustelidae; genus Mustela; species Mustela putorius. Next base: position 37,225,322 of record NW_025421322.1, on the reverse strand, counting down.
GCTGTGTGTTTGTGTAGATGGTGGCTGGGACATCGCCTGTTGGGGCAGCCCTTCCCTCGAGGATGCTGCTGGTGGTTCGACCCCCAGCAGGCACCTGACTCCCACTGGTGCAGAGGAAACCCCGGGCCCTTGGCGTTGAACAACCCTTCCTCTTGTGGATCATCATCACCCTGCTGGCTGCCCCATGTCTCCAACCGAGGACAGCCACAGGTCCCTGAAGCCCGACGAGGAGGTCTCATCCCTCCCCACACTGCCTCTGAGTACCGGGCTTGCCCGCTGGGGAAGGTCTCCTCTTTCCTCCTCTTAGTCTGTAAATAACCCTCCTTTCCAGCACTTTCAAAGCCCCTCCAGGGGCAGCCTGGTCTCCTCGGCACAGGTGTAACCAGGACTTGGTTTTGCCTGTGACGAGGTGCAGAAAAGCCTGCGTGTGCAGGAGCCACGGCAGCCGCTCACATGGTCTGTGCATATGGACACGCACAAGTCCTTGTTTATAGGTGACACCTGGAAATGTCCAAGGCACGACATGCCTTCGAGAAAATGACGAGACCCATCTTAGGGGTTATGTGAGGACTGCCTAAGGTGGTAGAAGCCAAAGACCTGATTCAGCTCGCAGTGTTTGCTTAATATCACTTACCGATTCATCAGTCCGCACAAGTGTTTGAATGTCCAATAACCTCATTTCACAGACGAGAGAGCCCGGAAAGAGACATTGACTTGCTCAGTGTCCCACAGAAAATTGTCGGCGTGGGGAGGCTGGGCTGAAGGTCTTGGTGGAATCCTTTGATTTGAATCGTATGGTGTTGGAGCCGGACAGGAGCTTGGAGACCCCAGAGTCCCTGTGTTTAGATGGCCCTCGTGCACTCGCCAGGGTGATGGTGGGAGCAGCCTGGCCCAGTCCCCTTCCTCCCCAGAATTGCCCCATGAGTGTGCCCATCACAGGCTTCTGAGTGTGAGCCACTGGAATGGAGGGTGCACCAGCTTAAGAAATCCTTCTAGACCCCTGCTCTAGCCCAGTGGTGCTCAGCCAGGGGCGAGTTTGCCTCGGCAGACATGTGGCTGTATCTGAAGATGTGTTTGATTGTCACCACTAGGGAGTGTTACTGGCCTGTAGGGGTGGATGTGCCTGGAGTGCCCAGGACACCCCCTCCAACAAAGGGGCATCCGGCCCAGGGTCCATCAGGCCCAGGTTGAGAAGTTGGTGCTTTGGGGGTGTGACACTGATCCCCAAGCAAGGAAGGACCACAGTGTGAGTCGGGGGAGGGGGCATGGGGCTGACAGGTGCATATGGACCCCTGCAGGTCTTGTTAAAACGTAGACCCTGACCAATGTCGTAGGTCTCTAGTGAAGCCTGAAAATCTGCATTTCTTGTGCTCTTCTCACTGTGCTGACTGGTGGTCTCTCTCTGTCCTAGGGTTCCCTGGGCCTGCCTGGTCCCCCTGGGAGAGACGGCAGCAAAGGCATGCGGGTACGTCTGCTCCCTCCGCCCTCTCCACAGGCAGCCTCTGGTCAGAGCCCATGTCCTTGAGGGGGCGGCCTCTGCTGGGGCGTGAGCTGGGCTTCGTGTATGCTGGGACACTTTGAGGTCCCCAGAAGTCAGTGTAATCATTTTACCGACACCAGCTGCAGTGGTGGCCACAGGCTCTGCCTGGTGTGCTTGGACGCGAGTTTCTCCCTCAGGTGACAAGGAGTTCTGCTTGGGAGGTCTTGCTGTCCCAGCGCTCAGGCCTGGAATGAAGTCCCAGCCCAAAGCGGGGGACTCGCCCAGGTCCCTAGTTCATAGCTGTGGCGACCCAAGCAGCACCTCATCTCCTGCATGGGGCCCCCAGCCTCCCTCTTATCTGTTCCCTGACTCCCCCTCCCCACTCCCTGACTCTGAGTTGGAACGCGCTCCAGAAACCCAGACCAAAAGTGGTCAACTTGGGCAGGCCAGTCTACTCCAGGGCAAAGGGGTCCTCCTCACCAGAACCCAAAGGAAAGTCGGTTCTAGGTGTTCCCTTGGTGATGTCCAGCATGTGTGAGCAGGTTTCAGAGCGGGAGCCTTGAACATGAGCCCCTCCTATGTCTGTGGCCTTTAACGCTCCTGGACAGGAGGCCTGGGGTGGAGAGCAGGAGAGAAAGGGGGGCTCCATACTCCGCAGACCGCTCTCGACCCCTCCGGATGGCCAGGCTCCTCCGTGAGAATTCCTGCCTTGTCTCTCCAGTCACTCTGCTTTCTCCACTGCTGTGTCTGAGTCTGGTTCTGTTGGCCTCGAGCAGCAGGTGCGAGGGGCTGAGCTGTGCTCCTTGCATTGAAGACCAGCCCCTAGGCTCATGGGACATCTCTCAAGGGCAGCCTGGGTCTCCTTTCCCTGGTGGTTACCTTGTGTCTGGGATGGGTTTTGAGCTCCCGACACAGATGCCCCCGAGGCTTTGGGCTGCCCCGCTGTACCTGGGCCTGTGTTGCCCTGGGCTCTGACCAGCCCTGTGTTGTGTTTGCAGGGGGAGCCAGGAGAGCCGGGAGAGCCGGGGCTGCCTGGCGAGGTGGGCATGCGGGTAAGTGGCACTTTCCCCCGATATCCCCAGGGGATAAGTCTTGGTGCAAAACCAACTGCTTTAGGTGTAGAGGCGACATGCATGACTTCACTCCTCACCCGTCCCATATAACCACATGCATGCTTCCGTGTATATGTCATGACATAGGTGACTTTTCCTGAATTCTTACGGAAAGGGAATCACACCAAACTCTGCTGTTTATCTTTTTCCTTTAATGACAGATGAGCTCCATCTTTCCAAACTATTCTCCTAATCGATGTCTTTCTTTCCATGACATGGGTGCATCGTAACCTATGTAACCTTTTCCCTATTATGGCCCTAAATGTTGTCTCTAATTTCACTTTTCTCTAAAATCAGTACAGCAGTAAATGCACGCAGGGTGTGTGCATGCGCGCGCGCGCATGTGTGTGTGTGTGTGCGTGCGTGCACAAGCACTTACTCTTGCATACTGCTGTTTGTTTCAATAGAACAGAGCACCAACATTGGGATACTTTTGACTAAGGAAATGCACCTTCTAATGTTAATAGATTTTAAGAAACATCTCCCAGTCAGCTGCTTCAAATCTGTAGCAGTTGAAGGCGCGGGCAGCAGGGGAGTGTCAGGGCTCTGCAGACCTCTTGGGGTCTTGTCAGGACTTGCCCAGGCCCTGCTGGCCGTCGGGCAGAGTGTGAATGAGGAGAGGCAGGAATCACGCAGCTTGCCCAGAAACTCGGCCCCCGTCCTGGCAGGATCGTGGGAAGACCACGGGGCACAGGGCAGCTGGAAATGGAAACTGTTGCACTGGCCTCCTCACAGCTCAGAGGCAACACACTCTGACTGCTCCTTGAAGTTGAGCAGACTGGGGTGGGGGTGAGAATCATGGTGACTCCTACTCTCCGAGGCAGGGGGTGGCATGACCTCTAAGTGGAGGAGGGACAGCGTGGGGCAGGCAGAAGCAGGCATCTCTGGGTATTGCCGCCGCCCCTGCCTCTCCTCCTCTTGCCCACACCTCTCTTGTGAACACTGTTCCGCAGGGATTCCAAGGACCACCTGGACTCCCTGGGCCTCCTGGACACGTTGGAGCTCCTGTAAGTAAAGGCCTTGGGAAGGGGTCCTGTTCCCTTCTGCAGGGATTGGGACCCAGACCCCTGACACATCCCACCTCCTGTGTCTGTACACGGAGAACCCACTGCCTGGCAATGGCAGTGAAGGGTTGGTGTCTCTTCCTCGACCAGGAATGCTGAAATGTTATGGCACTTGGGAACCTCCTGGAGATCAAGTTTAAATGCACATTCCCAGGACCCCGTTCCCAGACAGTGATGCAGCAGCTTTGGCTGAAGTCCGGGAATCTGCATTTTTATCCGGCAGCCCAGATGTTTCTGAGACTTGCCCTAAAGAAGCCACTTTCACCAGCCTGTCCAGGCCACCAGTCCAGAAGGCCGTGGTGTCTGTTAATTCCCAGCCCCTAGAACAGTGCCAGACCCAGGAGGAAGGTTCAGTCACCACATGCCCCTTGAAGTAAGTGACGAACAGACATGTGCAAGGAGCGAAGTGGCTTCTTGGAAGTCCAACCCTATTTTTGGTTCTCATTAAGAGCTTTGAGATTATCTCCAAACGAAAGGAGGAGTATAAAAGGTCATTTTCAAGCAAGGCAGGCTGCATAACCTTGGGGGGCATTTAACACCTGCGATCTGTGTGTGTCTGGCCAAAATACTTGGATGGAATTAAAACAGCAAGGATGTCCAGCTCCCGCCAGGGGCGGGGTGGTCCCCAGAGCCTCTTCCCTCTGGGATAGTGGCCTGTGGTTCTGGCCCTGTGCCTGTTCTGTGGGGACAAGGATGTAGGTATTATTTCTGGAATCAGTAAGTGGGCTTGGGCAGGCTCCGTCCTCTTCAGCATACTCTGCCCAGAATGTCCAAGAGTCCTTTCTCCAGGACAGGAGAGGAGAGAGGGGGAGCTCCTGTAGCAACGCAGGACACATTCAGGCCCCTCCAGCAGCGTGGTGCCTCGAGCTGTTGACCTGGCCCTAGAGCCTGCCCGGGAGCCTTTGAGGGGTCGCGCACGGGTGCTGGTGGCCCCGGAATTTCGCTCCGTACCCCGCACGTGGCAAAGGGCAGGTGCGTTCGTGTGCGGCTCCGCTCCTGCACACCAGGCTGGGGCAGAACCCAGCAGGCACCACGTCTGCAAGATCCTTGTGCCATAACCAATGACGGGTGCCGTCATTCACTGACCATTTGCTCACCCAGCCAACAGCCATAAACCTCAAGCGGCACATTCCAGATTGTGGGGACGCGATACTGCAGGGACTAAGGCACCGCCCTCGGGGCTCCCGTTCTCCTGGGGGGAGGCAGAGAACGTGTCACACGGGGCTGAGTGCTGGGGGGACAGTAAAGCGTGGTCAAGGGGAGAGTGGCTGTGGGCAGGGTCGGGGGTGGTGGCTGCATTTAGATCCTGTGGTCAGAGAAGCCCACACCTCGGCGGGAACTTGAACAGCTCGGCTCACAGAGCGGAGGGAGCTCTGAGGAAGGTGGAGTGGAGGCAGGACAGGTCAGGAGCCCCCTCCCCAGAGGAGGGGGAGGAATGGGGCTAGAGGCACCCAGATATCACGATCTGGACTTCACCATCACGAAGGGATGGCAGGTTCTGGGTGGCCGGGGGCACTGATTCCAAAGCCACATTCCCACCGTTGGCCAGGCAAGCTGAGGGGCCAGGGTGTGGTCAAGCCTCGCCAGGAGGACCCAGGGAATCCCGGCCGGGAGGCCAGCCCTGGGAGCTCACCTCGCACCCCAGGCCTGAGAGGGGAGCACGGGCTGCTGTGCGAGTCCCAGTGCCAGGTCGCCGCCGCATTCCCGGGCAGGCTGTCCGCGGACCCTCGGACTTCCGGAACAGAGAAGCTGACCGAGCCGCATCCCTGCTCTTCCCTCTCCTTTCAGGGTCTCCAAGGAGAGCGGGGAGAAAAGGGAGCCGGAGGAGAAAAGGTATTTACATCGGCCTCAGCCCGTCACCGCAGCTTTCCGTGCCGGGGGTTGGGGGGGGGGGCGGGACTGCGCTGTGCTCGCCTGGGGTGCCCGAGAGTGCACGTAGGATGCCCGTGCGGTTGCGATGGTGCGTGTGCATATGGCGCATGATGCATATGGCGCGTGTGCACGAGGACCGGTGCAGATGGGGCGCGTGCTTCCCACCTAATGTAAGCATGCGGTGGGAAGGTGTGGGCTCAGCTCCTGTGGGCATCTTAGCCCCTCACAGAGTTTGGGGTTTCCAGGCCAGGGGATGGGGAGGTGGGTATTGACAGAGCCCCGCTGAGACTCCGAAAGTCCCGATTGCTGCCATGGGCTCCCCTCTTCCTTGGCGTGTTCTATGACTTCTCTGCTCCTCAGTTACCCTCTTAAACCAAACAGAGGGTGCGTGGTGACAGCTGGGGTGGGGACCCAGGTTTGGCCTCGTTCACCAGGCGCTGGGAACCGACCCACACTGAGACTCTCAGGCACAGAGTGCCCCAGGGACTGGCGTGCTTGAGGAGGACTAGGGGTCACCGTCCCTTCGTAATGTACGCCAGCCGACCACAAGGGGACCCTCCGACCAGACCCCTCCATGTGAGCTCCTGTGGTCGACGGCTCAGGGTGCAGCTGGGGAGGAGGTGGTGTTTGGAGTCTCCTCCCGTCCTGTCCTCAGCGGTGTATGTTCTTTTCATCTCACAAGAAGCCTTCAAATTATTACTTTAATTTTATATCAATATATTTGGAAAATAGTAAACACTAGCCTGTACTTCCGCCATCCCGATGGAACTATGAGAACACGTTAGCCTGTTTTATGAAGGACTTGTTCTAGATCTGATTTCATTTTACACAGATACCCATGATCGTTTCGGCTTTGCAGCCCATCCTGCCTGATGTCCCCATGTGTGGTATGTCTGCCTGGTGCTGCGGTAGAGTCTTTATGGCTCACGACTCATTTTAAGCATCTGCACACCGTTCCGGTGCATGAACAGACCGTGATTTATGGGTTCTGCCCCCTGTTATCGATCTCTTCGGGTTGTTCCCAGTTTTTCAGGATTAAGAATAATGCTTGGGTGAATATTTTTAAACTGACCGCTATATTTATTTATTTAGTTTTCAAATTTAGGCTTATTTCCTTAGGTGGCTTTCCTGGCAGTGAGGGTACCAGGGCAAGAATGGGAACCCGTGCATGGCTCTGGGAGCGCTCTGCCACGTTGCTTTCCAAGAGATTCTTCAGAATCAAGGGAGGCAGGGGCTAGCGTGGTTTCCCACCTCAGGCTCCAAAGCATGAATTCTTTTGGCAGATTGAATTTTGATTGTTGTAATTCAAAACGTGAAATCGCTTACCCCGTGGTCCTTGGGGTTTGCATCTCTTGGTTCTTTTGAGGAAGAACATGTTCCCGCACGTTGGTTTACCAGATCTTCTTTCTGCGGCTTTCTGTCTCTTTCTTTACATTGTGGGGACCTGAAGGTGGTATTTGGAATAACTCGGGATTCGGGCCCCGGGTGACATGGCTTAATGGGAAGTAGGGGTACTAGCTCCAGAAGAACAACAAGAGGAGAGGGAGCTCAGGCATCCAATGCATGGTGAGCTCAGCATAGATTCTGGACAAGAGCCCGGGCGGGTGGAGTTCTGTCTTGGCTGTCACCTGTGGGCACAGAGACACAGACCTGTGCTCTGACTTGGGGTTCCAAACAGGCCTCCCCCTAGCGTCTCCCTCGTGCTCCTCCTGGGGCAGGTCCTGCACTCACGCCATGTTTATCTCTGGGTCCCCACTCCCTGGGGGGAGGGCACCTGCCACCAAGCACCTGGCCAGTCTTGCTCTGCGGGCACGTTGGTGTGGCACTGGTCATCGGTGCGGAGTGATGCAGGAACCAGAATTGATCTCAGGGTACACAAGGCTTCACAAGCAGATGGATGAACTTGGTCATCTTTGGAGAACGTGCGGGGCGGATTTGGAAGGTGCATTTTAGCACTCAGGCTCAGGTGATGCCGCAGGAAGGGATGGGGAACAGGATGCTTCATGTACGTCATGTCAGCCAGGAGATGCCACAGACGAAGGCGCTGGGGCCCACAGCAGGAGCATAACCCCGTCCGAAAGATGCTTTTCCGAGCTTCCTGGCTGCAGCAGCTCCAGCCGCGCTCCCGGGGACCCAGGGTTTCAGTGAAGGCTGCGGCACAGAACTGAGGGCTCTTTGCATGTCTCACGAGAACCAGCTCTGCCACTTACGGGCTGGGAGAGCCGCGGACTGATGGAGAGCCTTTGCTCCTCCGCAGAGTGGAAATACGCACATGTCTTCCCCAAAGCTGGTGGGAAGTTTGGGCAAGATAACAGAAGCAGCGTGTCCAGCACGTAACCAACATTTGCACACATGCTTCCTTTCCCCACCTGCATTTCGGGGGAACGTCAGTCTGTACATACCCAGGACTTTGTTCTTGCCAAACCTCGGCTTGGACGCAACTGCTTTCTCCCCAGGCAGCACCAGCTCGCTTTTGCAGCCAGCTGTTGGGAGTCCTGTATTAAGACTTTTGTCCAGCCAAGAAATGGTGCATTTCTACCAAAATCCTAAATGATCCAATCTGGAAATGACTACAGAGAAGCCTGGGGAGCTCTCCTTATTTTCAGATGGGAAAACCAAGCCCAGGGGCTTTTTCCTGATGCCACGTGGCCAGTTATACAGACAGCAGGTGCTGAAAACACGTCATTCGCAGCGTGGGCTGTCCCCTCCGTGGCATACCAGGCCTGAAGGGTTACGGGAAATCTGGGGCAGGGGAAGTTCCCTTGAACTCTCTGCAGAATGGCCACAGCCCCACCCCTGCAGCCTCCAGGTGAGGCCCAGGAGAGGGCTTTCAGCCCGTTTCCTCGCTGGCCTGTCTCTCCAGGCTGCCCCAGGTGGCTCATCACGGTGGAAGAAGCCCTCCATGGTGGCTCTGGAGTCAGCCTGCCTGTGCCTGACTCCAGCCCTCGGCTCTGCAAACGGTGTTCCCTTTGGAGAGTTATTTAACGTCAAGGCTGAGAGTAACTGTATTATTACATAAGGCTGCCAGGAGCCTGCACTGCGTTAGTATTTATAAAATGGGTAGAAAGTGCCGGGCGACATTTGCTGCATGCGGAGGGTGAGGAGCGAGAGGGTCAGAGACAGAGAGAGGGAGAGTGCGGGACCGTGAGCCTGGGCGGGGACAGTGGGGGAGTGGGAGCCTGGGCGCTGCTAGCTCACCCCGGGTGTGACCGACTTCCAGGCTCACTCTCCGGGCAGCCCTGCGCAGAGCTCGTCTCTTCCCTGCACCCTCCCTTCCCGTCTGTCAAGACGCCCAGACTACACGCATCCTCCCTTAGGCTCCTTTCCAGTTCTTACATCCGATGGGTACTTAAAACAGTTTATTTTCTCGCAGGCCTCTCGGATTTCTTCCCTCAGCAAGAAGGAAGTTTCCATCTCCCTTTGAGACAGGCCCATTGGTCACCTGGCCTTGCCCAGCTTGGAGCCAGGCCACAGAGAGCCAGTGCGCTTGCCTCACGGAGCCTGCCTCCTGACGGCGGCATGGTGGGGTGCTGTGTGCCTACTGGGGACAGCCCTCACGGGAAGCTCTTGCAGAAGGCATCTGTGCAGGCACAGAAGGTGTGGGGCCCTGCAGGCCTGCAGGCATCCTGGCGATTGAGGGGCAGGAGAGCTGAGTAGTTTGTGCAGGACCATGAGCTCGGGACAGTGGGCAGAGGGTCAGTCAGAAAGACAGGTGCCCACTCGCACACCGTGGAGCCACAAGGGGGTTGCAGTGGGTCCCCTGCTCTCTGGAAAGCTGGGCTCCCAGGACATATTTGGGGAGATGTGATGCTCATACTCCCAGGCCCTGGGGTTCCTGTCCCGGCTAGAGGACAGAGGAGCCCAGATGCAGCGACCCCAGGAAGCTGGTAAGGGCACCGATTTGGATTCAGAGGAAACAGGTTTGCACCCTGGCTCTGTGTCTCCTAGCTCTGGGTGCTCACAGGAGCTCACATCCTGTCTGGTAGCCCCTGACTCAGACAGGGGGTCTCCACACGTCCCAGTCCATTGTGAAGGCAAGACAGAGCCTGGACCCTGAGAGGACCTCCTGAAATACTAACAAGGCAGAGTGGGACTTTCCGAGTATCTGAAGCCATGACCCGCCCTGGGGGACACTGGCCCCCGTCTCCACGGTAGGAAAGCCATCAGGGAGACATTCCCCCCAACCCGCTGCCTCCTGGGACAGGAAGATTTACCCACCAGGTCTCACTGTGACAGGTGTTTGGTGAACCCCTCACGGGGTGCCAGGGGCACTGAGACAAGTTTCCTCTTTCACATGGTGAAGGCTTACGTGGCAAGGGCTCACCAGACCCACGCCACACAGCCCTCCCACACTAACCTGCACACCACCACCACCCACACCCAGAGAGGTCCAGGCACCCCGGCAGCCTCTGTGCCACCTCCTTGAGGGCCCTCTGCTTTCATGGGGCGCGCGCTCCCCCTGGTGTCGGACGCCCAGAACTGCAGCAGGAAGAGGCAGGGCTGGGGTGCCCAGAGCTTCCCAGGAGGGAGTGATTCCATGAATGTGAACCGTCCTCTCTTGAGTCTGGGGTCCAGGATGACCCACTTAATCTCACAGAATGGGCAGGACCGCCAAACGAGACAGAGCTGGCCTCTGCCCCCGGACCTGCAGGGGCTCAGGACAAGGGCGGGTTCGCCTTGCCTTCCCGCGCACGCACGCCTGCCTGTCAATTAAGGACGGCGAGGTTTTAGGGCTCTTGGAATTCCAGCATCTTTCTTCTGTTTCCGCTTTTCCCTATTTCAACCCAGGGAGGAAACTGAGCCTCGGAGCGGGGTAGACTCTGTAGGCAGCAGCCCGCGTTGGCGGAAAATGGAATCAGGACTCTGGTCCCTGAACTCTGGCTCGTCCCTCTCCTCCCTCCCGCCCCCTGCTCACATCACACCCCTTCCTGGCCCGCGTAGACCCTCTGTTTTGCTTCACCAGCTTAGAACCTGATCCCTTCCCTGGGCCACACCTGGCTGTAAGCATTTGGCACATATTAGCTCATCCAATGCCCACAGCAGCTGTAAGAGGGAGCTGCCATCTTTGTGGACTGGAAACTGAGGGACAGAGATGTTGAGTGACCGGTGCAAGGTCACACAGCGTAGGAGTGGGAGAGCCAGTCTTTGAGTCCGAGTTGGGGGGTTGGCTGTTGGCTGTGGCGGCCCGTACCTCTGCACCGCCTCCCACCCCGCCGCCCCACAGGGCCCCAGCTGCCGCTGTCTGCCGGGAGCCACGCAGGTGGTCAGATGTCCGCACCCTGTCCTCTGTCGTGCTCATGTGGTCAGTGCGGGGGAGCGAGATCAACAGACAACAGCACAACAAGGCTCAGTGCCAGGCTTTTTGGGGGGACCTACTCCTTCCTGCTCTGCCTTGGACCCCCTTCTTCCCTTATGCTTCAACCCACCTCATGCCCCACGTGGACATCCGTAGACACTTCAGTGAGAGACCTTGCTCTGTAGACGTCTGTCTCCTGTGTGTCTGCCTGTCTCTGCTCTCCTCAGCTTCTTTCTCCTTCACCCACCCTGTGCTGGGGATTCTCTGCCTCCCACACCACCCCTCCATGCCGGGGAGCGCACACATCTGTCGGCACTCCAGCTGTGTCCCAGCTGGCCCCGCGCTCCGCCTGCTGGCCAGGGACCCAGGTGGCTAATGCTGGCGCTGCACCTGCAGCTGGCCCTTGGGAGTCCTCTTCCAGGCCTCACAGGTCTTGATCAGCCGTTGCAAGGGTGTAAGAAATGGGTCTTGGGCAACAGGTAGAGCCTCTCCTCTGAGGTAGACCTTGTGAAATTGTACATAGTCAACATGATATTCTCTCTCTCCCTCTCTCTCTCTGTTTTGCTGAATCCTGGGGAAATGCCCCTTTCAGGAGTGACGTGTAGTGGGCTGACCTCTCTAAGGAAAGTTCAGGGATGTCAAGTGTTCTTGTCTTCACTCAAAATGCTGCCTTATGGCAAAGGTTCTCTGTGACCCTGGTCTAGATAGATCCCTAAGGTCGGTTTCCTGATGCCTATAAAGGGAAGGCATCAGATTCCATGGGTTCCTAGATCTTGCCAGCTTGATGAAAGAGACCCACAGGCCCTGTGGGTAATAGAAGTAGAAGAAGCAGGGTCCAGACAACCGGGTTCTAGTGCCTGTGCAAGCACGTCCTACTGGGGTTGAGTGGCTTTCCCTCTGGGCCTCCGTCTCCCCGTCTGCTGTTAGCCTCCATCCTGCCAGGCTCATGGTGTGTGCGGAGGAAGAGAATGTTGCTAACAGATGTGGAATTGGTTGGCAGAGAGAAAAAATGCAGAGAAATATCCTCTCTATTCACCCAAAACTCATGTAATGAAAAGACGGTTTGGGAGAATTATTAAAAAACAGAAATGTGGCCATCATTGTTCTAGAGTTTTTGAAATGACTTCTGAAAGGCAGAAGGTATGTATTCACGAGTGTGCGTAGATGCAGGAAGGGCAGGACACACTGCGGAGCCGGGAGAGGCTAGAAGCAGGCCCAGGTTCCGATCCCCGGCTGTGGGCGGCAGGGGCCTGGGTCGGAGGTCTGTGGTTAACGGGGCTTGCTTGGAGCAGCTGAACTGGGGGCTGACCTCTGCTTGAACTGGCCAGTGGGAAGCATTGGTGTTCGCCCCCAGAGTGAGAGAGAGAACAAGGAGCCAGCACCTCCCGGAAGGAAGGAAAGCCTCCAGACCAAGAGAAAAACGATGCTCCCACCCATCAGGAGTCCACCTGGCCCCGTGGTCCCTGGCCGTGGTCTCTCGTGAAGTGGGCCAACAGCCACAAGCAGGCACTCGAGACCAGCACAGGACAATGAGCAGAAGACCAAGAGTCTTCAATCATTCAAGGAAAAACAACATCCTAAAAGACACACCGACCTTTAAAAAAAAAAAAAAAAAAAAAAGGCAAAGTAAGACCAACCTAAAAGATAAAGTTAGGGAGAAACAGAGTCAAACTGACTTTTATGGGCAGTTATCTGGTCACTTAGTGAAGGTCAGCTCAGGCCACACTGTGTCTCTGGGATGGGCACCGGGGCACCCCCCGGGGAACAGTGAACAAATCTCACGTCCTCATGTGAGCCAGAAGGTTGGCGACACAGATCAGAGGCAAATTGAGTGAACAAGCGTAGGGAAACCAGCTGAGTCTTCCTGGAGAAGGATGGGCCTCTGATGTGGATTAAAAAGCCAAAGAGAGGACGTTGGCGTGAGCCCGAACCCAGGAGAGGGAACAGTGGGACCCGACATGGAAACGAGAGAAGAGGCTGGGGGCCTCAGAGAAGGAAGCCAGGGCTGATGGAGTGGCACACAATACGCCGTTCATAGTAGCATGGGCCCGCCTGCGGGAGTCACCTTTCTCCACTAGCCAAGTTCTTAGGGCCCAGTGGGAAGAAGACAGCTGGGGACACCAGACAAGGACACTGGCCAGGAGAGGACCACACTGACCTCTAGGGACTTTGGCACCGGGCTGGGCGAAAGATGGCCCCTGCTCCCCGCCCATCGTAAGCAGGTGTTGCAGAGAGGGTATTGCATTCCTTAGCGCCAGGTGTTTTCCAGAAAGAGATTATCCTCATCCGCATGATGATGGTCACACAAATAGGCTCGGAGGTGAAGTGACTTGTCCAGGATCACAGAGCTAAGAGAGACAAGCCCAGCTCTGAGCACAGGCAGATGGGTGGGCGGGCATTGGTGCGATGTGTGGTCGATCGCTTACCGTCCGCCGGCAGTGACCATCTAACTTCAAGCCCTGGGAATGCAGCGGATATTCACGCATATCCAATGGATGAACGGACGATGAGGAAATGTGCTCATGGTTTTATGAACAGCATTACAACCCCCTGAGTCCATTACCATGTTTGACCCCATGAGGTGAAGAGACAGCGTGGTTCAGAGAGGCTACGTGGCCTGGCCTCGGTCACTGATTTGGGAGAGGCAAAGTAGATTTAGGAATCTAGTTTCTCTGACCTTTGAGGTATGTGTGTTGATCCACGGTACATAAATTCTGGGTGGTGTGTGTGTGTATATGTGTGTGTGTTTGGCTCTCTGGTATCCAGTATGCCCGATAGTAAAGGTTAGCACAGTCAGACACTATGGGCCTTTGCATATCCTGGCACTGACTGCAAAGATGCCCCTTTGTCCTCATGTCTTCACTGCCTTTCTCTTTCCAGGGGGAGCGAGGCCTGGATGGGTTCCCTGGGAAGCGTGGGGAGACAGGAGAGCAGGTGAGGGGGCATTGGGTCTGGTGGGCTCGGCTTTCCTGGAGGACAGGAGCCTGACACAGGGGCCTGATTGCCTTGATCTCTGGCTCAGCTGGAGGCTCCGGGAGGCCTGGGGACTAGACCCCCACCTACACCAGGGTATGGGAATCACAGAGAACACACCCCTTCCATCCATTCCTTGGATGACGTGCACGTGTTCCAAGGATGTGTTCACACTGCAGGCTCTTCTGTAAGAGTAGAAGATTCCAAGCAACCTAGAAGCTCATCAGTAAGGAGCTGGTCGGCACGTCAGGGTGTGAGCTACAGGGAAATAATGTGAAACCTTGGAAATCGATGAGACTCCAAGGCACGGCAGGGATGTTCTGTGAGCTCTGGGGTTGAGCAGAAAGCACAGGCAAGCATAGAGTGGTGTGGGAACTAGGCTCCGGGACTTACAGGGACGCGTGCTCTCTGTGGGAGGACCCCCAGGGAGCTGATAACCTGCTTTCTTCATTCGTTTCCTCTGGCTGATGGAGCTGGAGGGGGATTTTTATCCCCATGTTGAACCATGGGAATGTGTGGTCCATAAAACCAACTACATCTAAATATTTAAATGGCTAAAATGAAATAAAACCTAAAACTCTACATCTGCATGAAGACAGCTGGGAAAATACTTGTGTCATTATGACTTAATAAATTAATATAGTAGCCAATTCACACATTCATATTACGAGCTTTTAGGTGAAGTATATTAATTAATTATATTTGATATATAAATTCATTTCAGTGTATTAATCTCAATGTATTATATTAATACTAATTACATGCATGGATAATCCCATCTCTCCAGAACGTTGGCGCTTAACACACTGGACTGATACGTCCTTATGTCTTCGCGCCTTCCCTTAACCTGACGGCCCAGACATATAGCTGTCTTCTTACGTATTCACCAGAGATGGGACTCAGATGACCTCTTCGTGTTCTGTGGCCTGAAAGCGAGCATGTATCCATATTTATTGTGTGCTGCCTTGCACTGGGTCTGAGTCCTGACCCTGCACGTCCCCATGCGGTGACGGCCCAGAACACAGGGGACCAGCAGCACGGCACAGAGCCGGCCTGCAGGAACACGCTGAGGCTGTGGATGTAGCAGGGCAGGGCGTGCAGAAGCAGAGGAGCATTGAGCCCCATGGAGGGTTCCCCTCCCCTGCAGGGACATTGGGTCTGTTCTGATCATGGTTGTTTACAGGAAGAGAGGAAGGGAGAGAGCTCTGTGCCTACGTCCCTGAGCACACCTTTGCCTTTAGGGTGAATTCCTGAGAAAATCTTTTGCAAGGGGGTGAACGCTATCTTCCTCCTCTTAGGCAGAGACTCACAGGAGGGCCCTCAGCGTGGGGTGGCTCAGGGTGCCTCCTGACTTCCCCTCCGATGGATGGGAGCTTTCCCCGCCTGGCTTTCCACGGGAAGCCCTGGGGAAGATTTCCCAGTGGGAACCTTGAGGAGGAGGCGGGCTCCTCTTCCAGCATCTCCTACACCAGCCCTCCGGTTCCTTGGTTTTTCCTGAAGCACGAACTGATCCTGGCCCAGAGTCCAGGCAGCCCTGTCCCTTCTCCCTTGGCCCTGAGAACCTCCCTGGTCCTCAGCACCCTCTGAAGGGTCCACGTGACACCCGGTGGGTTGTGGGTGCCTGCTTCCTGCCTCTGGCCAGGACTCTCTCCCGACGCATCCCCTGTACCCTTCGGGAAGCAGTCCTTGTCCCTCAGAATGGGTGCCCCGTACCACAGTACGGGCTGAGTCCAGAGCAGACCGTGGGCTGTGGCATTTGGGAGTCACTGAGAGAGAGTTCTAGCAAGAAACACTGTCTGGAGTGTGGTTTGGTCTTCTGGGGCAAATTCAGGTTACAGTTTTGGGGCTGCATGACCCCAACCTTCTCCTTCTCTACTCACAGCCACTGACAGTCCTCCCTTTCCTTCCTCCAGGGGACACCTGGCCCTCCTGGCGTGGCAGGACCCCAGGGACAGAAGGTAAGCCAGGTCTGGGACAAGAAGGGCTCTGGGCTCCGGGCAGGCGGGTGCCTGGGGCCCCCGGGGAAGCGAGGGGTTCAGGCTGGAGATCGGGGAACGAAGTACAGAGTGAGGTGATGAGCAGAAACTCGGCTCCCAAGAAATTTCTAGTTATTTTATTTAAATTTTGTTTTTCTACTCTGAGGAATAAAAATCCATTTAAAAACAAAACAAAACAAAACAAAAAAATCCCTGTTACATAATCCCCAGACATATTAAAATATTTTGCTACTTAAATTGCCTCTTGGACTAGGGGAGGCTGTGAGTACCAGACAGACTCAGTCTCCTCCTCCTGTTCCTCCATTTCTCCTTCTCTGTTCTCTGCAGCATTTTTAAAAATGTGCTTTTTTTTAAACCAGAATCATAATTCTGAAAATGTACTAGATCTTTCATAAGCAGAATAAAGATTGCATCTCATCATACTGGCCATCTCCTTTAGAACATCCTCTCAAGAAGGCTTAACTCAATAAATTTGCTGCTTAGAATTTCTGTATCTCAGTGGAAAAAAACCCATGTGAAGAGTCTTGGCAAATTCTGAAGTGCTCTGAAAATGTGTGTGGAGATAATAGCCTTCCAGAGCGTTCCGGGTGGCAGGGAGAACTGAGAGGGTGCGGTGGGTCCTGGGTTCTAGGAGGAGGGCCAGAGCACCAGTTCCAGATTCTTCGACAGGCCCCTAGGAAGGACATGGGGCATTAGGTTTGGGAACAGCCGGGAGGGGGGAGGAGGAATCCCGGGAGACTAAGGCAAGTGCAGCCCGGGGAGCATCACCTGGGTTCGGGGTCACTCTGCGGAGCTCAGGCGGAGGTCACTGCTGATGCCCGCCAGCCCCAGCGAGGCCGGAGAACAGGAGAGGAGAGGAGGTCGGCCCTGTTCTCTGTGGACGCGGGCGGAGTACGAGGTGTAAAGGAACTCACGGGCCCACAGGCCGGAGAAAGTCGCCGTGGGGTGCCGTGGGGTGCCGTGGGGGAGCGGCGGCGGGCATAGATGTCTTCCAGACTTGCTCACTCGGGCTTGGGTTCCGAGCGGGACTATTCTGTCTCCCAAGTATTTTTAGAGTTGAGATTTATATTGTTGTATTATCTTGGCATCAGGATTTTAATATATTCTCACAGTTCCTTGACAGGGGATGCTGAATTCTAAAATAAGTCGTTTATTTCAAGTCACTAAGAGGGAACGATCCTTGAAGTTTGGATGTCGGTGACTTCTGCTGTGGTGTGCATGTGTGTGTGTTTGAGAGAGAGAGAGAGGGAGAGAGGGAGAGAGTTCGTTCCAACCTTCCACCTCACTTATACATGTTTTTGGCCCCCGCAGTTTGGGCAACAGCCGAATTAGTGCTGATTATGATGAACGCAGCAGAAGTGCTAGTCCAGGTCATGGGGTCATGGTGGTATTTGGGTCATTCATGTGAAGGATCTGGAAACCATGGATGCACAGGCGATGGGACACCTGTCAAGGCATTCTAAACGAACATCAGGGAGACAATTCTCGGCTCCTTTACAATCTGAGAGGGTCGTCGGGACCGCAGAGCTGGTCTCACTTCACAGATGAGAGAATAGGGACCCAGAGAATAGGGCCTTGCCTTGCAGCAAGGCCTGCAGATCTGCCTGCCTGCCCAGCGGCTCACCGCAGATTCCCGTGCCGGGGGGAGACACTGTTCGTGCCCGGCTAAAACCCCTAGCTGGTGTCGTTTTGTGTTGACTCGTGGCAGTCTTCCCGAACCTTAGAAGTGTAAAGCAATAATCACGAGGTCTCACGCTGTGTCCAAAGCCAGGATCCAGGAACACAGTGTACACGTGGGTGGGCCATCCTGGTCAAGGGTCTTGAGTGACCTGAGGTTTGCAGGGGGGGGGTCCCCATGGAAGCCACCATATGTTCGTAATCTCATCTCAGAGGCCACGCAGCGTCCCTCCTGCTGTGTGCTGTTGGTCCCATAGCCTAGGACTGATACCTGGTGGGAGGTCCCCACAAGGAGGCGGGGGCTACAGGGGGCCGTCTGGGAAGCTGCCTACCACAACGGCTAAAAGGACCACTGCAAAAATGCATCACTTATGTCATGCAAAGAAATGACTCGAGGACAGACAGTTGGTTCTACTACTTACTAGCTTTTTGACCTTGAACAAGTCATTACAGACCCCTGGGCTTTAGTCTCCTTGTCTCTAAGATAGGAAAGAGGCTCGGAGGGGAGGAGCTTGAATCGAAGTCCTTCGCACAAGGCCGGGTGGGTGGAAAGCCTCCGACGTCCGACGTCTGTTCGCCGTCCGCACATGGTTCCCGCGGATGGACGACGGGATGGTAGCCTTCTTTAAGAGTGATTTCTCGTGTCAGGACGTTGGCTCTCCTGTTCCGTAAAAGGACCCGAGTCAATGAGAAAGCCTGTGTTGATGAATTTCGTAACTGTCATTGAACATTCGTGTCGGTGCTGTAACGATGATGTTGATGAGTTCAGTAAGTGCAGCAAACGTAACTGGTCGTGAGGCATAGCGGAAATAAAAGAAAGGGGACGCGGTCATGAGCCCCAGCGGAGTCCTGACGCACCCAGCGACGACTAAGTATCTCCCTGACCTACCTGTTTATCTGATGTAAACTAAGATGGCCACACAGAAACTACAGCAGAGCTCAGAACAGCTTCTAACCATCGTATTAGCAAAATATTAAGGTTCGCGGGTGCATAGGAAAAACGTACTCGTGCTTGGGGGATTGATTGAGAGATGTCCATGGAGAAATGGAGAGGAGATGAGCCAGCTGGGGTCTGAGGGCCGGGACGGTGTCATGGGTGTATGTCACAGAAGCACCTGGAGAGGATGCACAACGGTAAAACCTGCCCTGTGTGAGCGTGTGTGTTCGTGTGCGTGTGGGGGGATGGGGAATGGTGCCTTGGAGAGAAAAAAAACTAGACTGGACAGATGGTCTGAGGCAGGACGTGTTACTGCATGTGCGAGACAATGAGGAAGGTTGACACTCGGTGACTCTGTCCCTTCCCCTCCATTTTGACACGCAGCCAAAACGGCTCTAAGATAAAGTCTATTAAAAGAACATTTAGGTGTGATCTTAGGAAGATTCCTGATGCTAAGTCAACAGAGATGTTTTTCTGACTCTTGGGCAGAGGAAGGGGGCGGGAAGCACGCCGATGACATGTTTGTCATTTCTGCGCAGGGTGACGTGGGGCCGGCGGGACCTCCCGGCCTACCTGGCTCCGTGGTGAGTGTGCGGGCATTCCTGGGGGAGGGGCTTCAGGCTCCTGGGCTGATGGGATTGCGTTTTTGCAAGAGTCTTTGCCTCTGAAAATGAGGGGGTACTCTTCTGACCCCATGAGCTGGATACAGGCTTTCAACGCTAAAGGTGGGGTGAAATCCGAGGAAAGTCAGGAATTGCTGCATTACAGCGTTCTGTGTGAACACCCCCGGTGGAGGAGACGGGAATGATGTCCACCACCACCTTTGCTGACCCACGGTTTGTCTCGCAGGTGCAGAGAGAGGGCCTGAAGGGCGAGCAGGTAAAGGGAATGCGCGTCCTCCCCACATGGGGCTTGGGGTGGGAGCAGGGATAGAAAGCCGCAGCCGTGGGGTCACATCTGCTTGTAGAGCTCAGACAGAGCCTTCCAGACATGGGTCGATTTGATTTTCCGTCAGGAATGCAGATCCCCCTCCTATATCTCTGGGTCCCTTTTGGGAACTCAGAAGGTAGACTCTGAGTCAGCAAATGGTCGTGAGTCATGGGAAGGGGAGCCGTGGTTAATGCATGTTTGGCTTCTGTTTCCAGGGAGCTCCGGGACCACGGGGTCACCAGGGCCCACCTGGGCCACCAGGAGCTCCGGTAAGTCACGCTACCAATCCAGGATCTACTTGGAGCACCTCTGCGTCTGGAAAACAGTGGTTTTTCCCACTGAGCTCTGTGGGATTGCAGAAGCTGGTCCTGTCCCCCTGGATTGTAGGTGCCGGTGTCAGCAGTGTGCATGAGAGCAAGCTGAATGAAGCCTGACCAGTGATATTTCCATTAGGCAGTCCCCAAGTGTGGAGCTGGACCCGAAACCCAGCAAGCCCACCTTTGCAGCTCCCGGTCCTAAACAGGCCATGAGTGGGGTTTCTGGTGGGCAGTCTGGTGTTTTAGGTTTCTTTTTGTTTTCTTTTCTTTTGTTTTAAGTAGACCCCAGTCCCAATGTGGGGCTTGAACGCATAATCCCTAGATCAAGAGTTGCACACTCTACCAACTAAGCCAGCCTGGTACCCCTTAGTTTCCTTTGAGGTATAACTGAATAAGAGGATTGGACGTCGCAGCGCTGGGTGAATCTTTTCCAATGCAGATTTGCTTCTCTCACATCTCTGATTCAAACTGACTTCGCTGTGGCTGGGAAAGCATCAGCCTTTGCATTCTCCACTGCTAACGAATTTAGTGATATAGAAATAACCATTGGGGAAGAGGACGTTCAAAGGGACTCTGACCATTCTGTGATGGAGTTCAGATTAATGAGCATACAGTCAATTCCATAGGACAGTGATTTCATCAGGCTCTTCCCGGCAACATGCTCCCCCTTTCAAGTGACGGCATTTTATCGAAGGAAATAAGACCACTCTTATTTTGAAATGTCCATAAATCAAATTTATAGGAAGCCAGTGGGGCCTATGCCTCATTAAGAGAAGAATATATGGTTTTTGGGGGGGTAAAACCAGAAGAAATCTCACAAATGTTTAAGCCCAGTATAATTAGAGCAATTCATACCAAAAAAGTTCATGTCTGAAGAGCTGCCTTCTGTTTCTGTAACCTTGGATGTCTTGCTTAATCTCCCAAGCTTTGGTTTCCAGAGCTCCTCACCATTATGGTAACTGCTGGGAGGTTTACAGTAGGAAAGGCAGGTCATGCCACGTGCACCCGTGCTCGGATCTCAGTGCCTACGTGCGTTTCAGATCTGTAAGTGCCAAGTGCTGCCAGTCTGTACTACGGTGTGTATACACAAGATCTGTTTATTTACTTTGGAGTGATAGAGCGTGCATGTGTGCCGAGGGGAAGGGACAGAAGGAGGGAGAGAATCTCGAGCAAGCTCTTCACTGAGCACAGAACCCAATGTGGGGCTTGAGCTCATGAACCAGAGATCATGACCAGAGCCAAAACCCAGAGTCAGATGCTCAGCCAACTGAGCCATCCAGGTGCCCCATACTCTAGTATGTTAGTATGTGCAAACATACACACGTTAGATCTGCGAGGGTGAAGGCGTTCTTTCTGTTTTGCTGATGAAGACCTTGGTGCAGAAATACTGAGTGAACTGTGCAGTCCCACAGCTTTTAAGAAGCGAACTTGACCTTTGAACCAGATGGGTCTGACCGGCTTGACAGTGACATTGTGAGTGCACAATGCAGTGGTACCCCCCCCCCCAAAATATGTACAGGAGGATTGTCTCCTCCATGGCCCCCATGAAGGAATAAGAAGCTGGCAGAGCCCAGCCCTGCTTGACCCTGAGGCAACCTTCTGAACCTCTCAATCTGGATCCTCCCCGTTATGCGGCTTTTCTTATGATGAATGTGGCGGAGGGGAGTGGGGACAGAGGGAAGAAACCTTAAACATTTGTGAGCAAATATTAATGCTGGAGGTGGAGAGATCAAAGTACACGGCTGATCCCCTGGTTGAATGAAGGAGACAGGAAGGAAGAACCCTGAGTGAGCATCGCAGGCTCTAGATGATTAATGACATTCCTTGCGTGTCTCGTTCCTGTGGTCCATCATCGCATGGGACAAGGACCTGCGGTCCGGAACCTTCGGCAGGTGCAAGCACATGCAAATCAGCCCCGCAGCCCAGGATGGAGCTGTCCGATGTCCTGACACCGCCCTCTATGCTAGATGCTCTCCCTAGAACACGCTAGCTGCTCTCCCTTAAAACAGGGCACAGGGCCCAGAGCAGTACCTGGGAGGGTGGTGGAATTCGCTAGCAGGGAGCTCAGAAACACAAGAGCCCACCCTAAGACTGGTGAGAAGGGCGACCTGTGAGGAGAGACAGGACTGGACGATTCTGAAGGCCAGGACCAATGTCTCCGCCCTGTCAAAATGGGCAGTTTATCTCAGGGTGTGGACAGTGCAAGCGTATGGAGCGGTGCCCCACCACAGCAAGAGGGGCCTGGGAGGGGGCGGACCGCAGCGTGAGCTCACGAGGAGCAGCATGGACGCGGAAGGACGGCACCTTCGATTCAGCCGCCACATCCGGGTCTCATGACCCTGTTCCCCCACCGAGTGGCTCTGCGTCTCTGCTGACACGACTCTTCCTCTCCGACCCTCCTGTGCTTCGTTCCTACCCAGAGATTGTCATCACCGTTGTCATCACCATCACGCGTGTGACTGCACTGTGCGGGCCACACAAGCTAGTGTGCGAAGCGGGGCTCGGGGAGGCCCTATTAAGCCCCGTACCTGGATCGGTTGCTGCGTCTGTCTGTTTTGAATCCCCCGCAGCTCCTGGCCTGGGGCCTTCCGCAGAGCCGTTGCTCCCTAAATATTCATTGGATTGAATCAAACGGAGAAGTTGGCTTCAGTGACTTCTGGGGAGAGTGGAAAATTTTGGAGTTTGTGCTCAGCAGTCCCAGAGAGAGGAAAATGTTCCCCCTTGTCTAAATGGAAAACTGCATGCAGCGTTCTGCATCCAAATGCTGGAGCAGTCCAGGAGGCTCGTGGCTTTCATCCGTCCCCCGAGATGAGACAGCTCTGGCCGTTGCATCAGCGTCTGGTGGAGTGTAATAAAGCAGGCAGGCTGCACAGATCAAATTGAGGTGTCTGCTGATGCTCAAGGAACTTTCCCTCACTCGTGCAAGGTTTTCCCTCCCCACGTGCCCTCAGCTCAACGGGGTAATCCTTGTGAGGAAAAGGAGATTTAGGTCTGTAGTTCCTGCAGGTTTTCCATTCCTGTGTGTGTTTCCACGGTGTTCTTAAGAGAAAAGAACTTGGATCTAAGTACAGTCCGGTTACTTCGTAGTCATGCAGTGCTAGACAGAAGCAGCTCCTTGCATGATAATATTTACCAAAGAAATGGAAGTGCCGCGGGGAAAGCTTCTGGCCAGAATTCACCCAGGAAGTTGATGACTGCATCACAGCTGAGGGCCACATTCACCCATTCCCATTGCCTGCCTGCCTTTTTGAGTTGCCATCACGTGGTGCAAATCAGGGTCTGGTCAGGCAGTCCAGGGGGGTTGCTCTATCCGGGCTCTCGTTTCCTTCCCCCCTGGGGTCCCCATGGCCACTTGGTAGGTAGGCTTATCATCCTCATCTCAAAGATGAGACACCTGGGGTTCACAGACACCAAGGAACTTGGGGGAGGTCGTGCTGCAGATACGTGTGTGGGGGGGGAGGAGGGAGGGGTCTTGGGGGGTATGACTTGAATTACCAGGTCAGTAGGACCCCTTACTGTGCCAGTGTTCCTTGCTTAATTGAAATTGATCTTAGACAATTCCATTATTTGTCCGGACGACCCTGTATTGCATAGCACTGTTGACCAAGTCAAGTAACACAGCTAGTTCTTGCTGAGCCAGCAACATACAGGGACAATGGCGCTGAGCTTACAGCTGAAGATACTTGGGTTCCAGAAACTTCTCCCATGCGTGCTTTATGCGACACACTAATGCAAGGCTTTTGCCCCCCAACATGTTCATCTTTAAAGTGTGAAAGATGTTGCCTACTTCTTGGTTGCTAAATATAATTAGGCCATATAGATGCATGTGTTTTAAAAAAAAAAAAAAAGTTAGATTTGCCAGGATAGGATCTTTTCTCCCTTGATTTCCCACCGTCCCCACCGAAACAGGATGGTGTTTTCCTATCCAATGAGCGTGAGAAGGCAGAGTACAACTTGTGGTGTTGAACTCTGTGTTGACCATTGGTTCCTTTTTGTTTTCTTTTCCTTTGTGCTCCTTCTAAAGGGTCTGATGGGTCCCGAAGGCAAGGACGGACCTCCTGGTTTGCAAGGTCTCCGGGTGAGTAACGTGTCTTTCCCTTCAAATCACCAGCTCTCCCCCGCTGGGGCCCCCAATTCAGTAGCTCAGACAGAGGACGTGGTGCCAGCCTCATGGGCTTGAGATGAATATTGGAAGCCGACTGAAGGGTTAGATTTAGTTCAGCAAACATGGTGGGGCGTCCACTCTGAGTTCAGCCTGGAACTGGGTTCTGGGAACACGGAGATGAGGCCGTTGGATGCCATGAGTCATGTATCTGGAACCCCGTAGCCTTATGGGCTCAGAGCTCTGGCAGAAGGAAGCCCAGTGTTGCAAGGGCAGAGAGAAGGGGCAGCTCACCAGCCTGCAAGGCAGCCAGGACTTCTTGACAGAGGTGGTATTTGAGCTCAGTCTCCCGGGAGGAATTAAAAATAAGGAGGAGGGAAAGGATAGAGAGCTGCCGTAAGGCTCTCAGCTACTCTGAAACACTGTATCATTATTGAATATCGTAATATCTCATGGTATTCCATTTAATTTAACTCAATCTAATTTAATTTAATTAAGCACCTTTTTTTTTTTTTTTTAACCAAGATTGCACATACCTCATGGGTTTTATTCACTGTAAGCACAGCTCCTGACACAGTGTCCTGTGGTTTAAGACAGGGGGATGGAGGTGTACACTAGGGTTAGGTGCCCTCTTCGGGGGCCCCGTGGTTACTGAGCCTGACCCCCAACTCCGTGACTCCCCAGTTCCTAGCAGGGTGCCCGGCACAAAGTAGAGGCTCAGGTCAATGTTTGTTGACCTCTAGTGCTTGAGCTTGTGGTGTCTCTTACTGATTCACATAGAGACTGTCTGAGGGGCACAGCGGCCCGAGATGGGGTGGGGAGCCCCTGCACACAGTGTGGTCATTGCCTCCCGAGGTGTTCGGTCGGAGGCCAGGTGACCGCCGACAGATGGGTGGAAATGGGGGTCTTGCATCTGGCAAAGGCTCTCCAGCCCCATTTGTGGCCTCTCTAGCCCGGAGAGTCTCCAGCTCAGTGAAGTGGACAGAATTATAGAAGTGTCCTGGCTTGGCTGGGTGTCAAGGGGCTGCACCCACACTCTGATCACATTTTACATTCTCAATTCTGAAACTGAGCGACCTGCTTATGACCCAACAGACTCCCACGTGGCCTAAGCCCCCCAGTGAACTTCCTCCCTTGGTTTTCAAACACTTTGGCACTCCACAACGGGCTTAAACCCTGAAGAGTCTAAGAGGAACTTACGTGGAAGGCTAGTTGAGGTGTGGAAAGGGGTCATGGTGGAGAGGTTAGGTGGGAAGGCGGGAAGCCACTTACCCCACTGGAAAGGGCATGCGTGTGCCGCGCCCCGTCCAGCATCGCCAGCCCTGGCCCCCGTCGCCTGGTCGAAGCTAGGCTGCCTTCTCTGTATAATGCAAGGATCTTGGGCTTTGCAGCAGCGCTCTGGGGTTGGAAACTTGGCCCTACTTCTGAGCAACTGTGTGACCCTTCACGCCGCCTAGCTTCTCTAAGCACGTTTACTCTGTTGCAATGGGAAGGCTTCACCACTGGCCTGGTTTTGGGGAGAAAATGTGCTCAGGGTGGGTCTGTATCCGTGGTGGGCGGCAAGATGTGGCAGCTGCCGTGACTGCCAGCCTCCCAAGGTGCTCACGCACGGTCTTCTGAGAGAAAACAGCAATCCATGTACGTTATGTAATTGATGCTTAGGTGAGCCTGAATTCGTCTTGTGGTGAGCTGCTGCAAACATTACTTTCCCTAACATAGAATTAGATGCTGAGCGGAACTCTTGATACAGAGATGACTGCAATTTTTTTTTTTTTAAACTACAGTTCTCCCTGACTGAGTCTTATTAAACAGGGGAGAGGACACCTCTTGCTTGGAGCCTGCTTGTCGAGGCCCACGCATCCTTGGCCGTCCCTTCTGGGCACCCCAGAGTGTGTTCCTGTGTTCCACAGGATGGCTGTTGTCATCTCCAGAAACACCTTCAGAGTAATACCAGCCACCCATGTTCCGACCTCCACGCTGGCCAGGGGTCCTAGGAGTTGGATGCGTGCACTAGGAATGGAGATTTGAGGGCCATACCAAGGGGATGCACAGAAGGAACCGGGGGGAGAGGCGGGGTACGTGCTGTGGTGCTGAGCTCCACGTGGCAGACCTCAGCAGTCCAAGGGAAATGTTTGTCCTGGCCCTTTGCAGAAAGGAAGGGCCGCCGCTGATAACACGGCCACCGGCCACCTCTCAGTGAGGGATACCCAGGTCTGTGTCTCTCTACAGCCTGACTTCCTCAATCCTCCCTTGTGTCCGTCCACAGAGCTCCTGTCGCGCTCTTACGAGGCACGGACACTCAGCTAAATGCTTTGGGAATGTCTGAAGAGATGAGGGGCTCAACCGCCAGGAGCTCACCACCGGAGGGACTAGAGAAACAGGGAGGGCTAACCCTGATGCCTTGGGGGGGACACTGCGGTGCTGAGCAGGGAGGGGAGGGTGCTGGGACGGAGTGGGCACCGGGGTGTCCGAGCGGGTGTCCGAGCCGGCCTTGCAGGAGCCAGTGAATTGAGCAGGGATCGACGGGCGCGCAGGAAGGGGTCAGGCCGACTCAGGAAGTGCCCCCTGGAGAGGACACCTTCCCTCTGGACACTTGCTCCTGGTTTCAGCTTTTATCTTCACTCCCCATTCTCCCGCTCGGGGAATGTACCCATACAAGGGACGGGGCCATGGATGCGGCTTCTCTGCTTCAAGCTCTGCCTGCACCCGTCCTGTTGGGGATCCCACACCACCAGCCCCGCCCCCCCCCCGGCCTCCCCCCTGCTCCCTGGTCCTCCCCTCCACGCGCTCATCTGCTCAGCAGGTGTTTCCAGGGCGCCTGCTGGGTGCTGGCTGTGGGTGAGGGGGACCCCTCAGGGAGGGGATCCCTGTTCGTTGCCGGGGAAGAGACACGTCACCTCCGCACCTGCCTACTGCGGGAAGGGCTCCGGAGCAGGTCAGTTAGGGCAGGCTCTCGGGAGGTGGGGACCTGGCCAGGCCAGTAGCCGAGGGGGCGTGTGCCGGCTGGAGGACGAAGCTCAGACCCAGGCTGAGGCCACACAGGCAGGGCCTTGAGCAGAACCCGGCAGCTGGAGGCAGCCAGGGCCCGGCAGGGGGAGGTCAGTCAGAGGAACTGGGTGCCGGGTCTTGCTGCTTGCTGGGGGGCCATTGTGAGGATTTGGGCTTCTATTGTGGGGAGAATGTGGGGCTACTGAATGGTTTCAGAACTGCTACAATGAAAAAAATAGACAAAAGTCGAAAGAATAGTACAACCGATGATGCCCTTATGGCCCACAGCCCTCCCTACGCTTACCACGTCATTGGCCAACTTGCTTAATTTATGTCCGAGCCCACCTCCAGCCAGCCCAGGTCCCTTTGAAGAGACCCCAAATGTCATCACACCGTTCTCTCTTGAAGATAAGGAGATGTAAAAGCAATAAAACCATAATACCATCACCCCAACCAAAACTGATGAAGTTTCCTCATGTAGGCATTTTGGGGTCCGAATTTCCCTGGGTTTCTGGCTGCAGTCTGGTCACTGCAGGACTTGGGGTAAAAGACACGGAGCGGGAGGCTCACAGGAACATACCCCCGTCCGCCCGCTGTTCTGAGGACGGACCGTAGGAGAGGAGGACCAGTGAGGAGATGGCCGCAGAGAGCAGAAAGGGAGGGTGGTGACCCAGACCCAGGGCAGGGGCTGCATGAGCCCCCCGTCCCGCTGGAGTGCCCGGCGAGGGGGACACGCAGGGCCTGGTACAGGAGACTGAGCCGACGGCCATGGGCAGGGCGACCTACGGCCATGGGCAGGGTGACCTATTAAGAGAGAGTGATGGAGAGCACAGAGGAGGGCTCCTCCCTTGTCCTGCTCCTCTAGTGAATGGAGGCTGGCGACTGCGTGGCGGGGGTGGTTCTGGGGACCCCTGGCCCTCCGGTCTTCCTCCGTGAGTTTCTGACTCGGGCTGTGTTGCCTCCCGTGGTGGTTTCCAGGCTAGTGGCTGCCCCTGTGGGCACACACGCTGCAGAGACCAGTCCTGATGCTGGTGTGGGCTCGGCATCCTCTCCCTGTTCTGTCAGCCTCTGGCTGAGTCAGGATAAGCCGAGACAGAATGACTTACTCAGAAAATTAGCTCTCTCTCCTGCCCGCGCGGCGACCTGTCATTTCCTCCCCATCGGCCTCAGCTGAAACATCACTCCCTCGTGTCACGGCACACACTCAGGCTAGAAGAGGGAAGACACGAGACAGTGACAAGCCACAGGACCCAGGAACTGTGACACTGAGACGAATAGATGGGCTGGGGAAGGCGAGCCGACCCTTTATTTTCGAGATTAGCGACAGGCAGACAGTGTAATCCCTGGCAAGGTAAACACATTCATTTTGGACAAAGCTGGTATTTTTCCACAATGCCATGGGGAAGTGGGAAGATCAGCGCTGGGCGCCACACCCCCCCCCCCCGCCGCCATCCCATCCCTGAGGGTTGTGGCACACGAGGCACCCCAGCGTGGGGTGCTCGGCTGTCTTCTGCTGGCTGGGTTTCTTGCTTTCCATGGGGGGTGCGGGTGCTACCCTGTTTCTCTTTCCGAGGCTCTCCTTTCCTCCTGCATGTCTGAGCGAGGCGTTCGGGGGGAGGTTGTTGGGGAGGGCGGCTACTTAGCGGAAGCGGGCAGTGCTACGGCTGCTTCGGAACCCAGAATGTACTAGAAGTAGACCCCACCTGGCTCCAGGCCACTGACGCATTTGGACACTGAAATGCATTCACAGGGTTGGTTTAAAAAACTAAAATCTCCTATGCCCTAATTGTTCGCCCCAAAACAGAGAGCTTGCCATGCTCACCCAAGGCCCATTGTAATTTTTGCAGAGAACTTATATATATTTTTTTCTTATTTTGACATTTGTTTATTTTTGTTTTCATTAGCATGTAAGTCTGTGGGAACCTTCTTTATTTTTGTGTCTGTAGCACCTAGAAGAGCGTGTCACACTTATAGAATGTATATATTTTTGTGCACACATGGAAAGCGCATGAACCACACCTCCAGGCATAGTGGCCAAGCATATGTATGTAATGCCGCAGAGAGCGTCTGGTACGGTCAGGGAGCACGGGTGAGTGGATCGTGCTTGCTTGCTGCTCTCTGGGCAGCTAACTCAGTGGGTGCCAGGGGGCCAGTGGGACCCAGAACGGGGCATTTGGTTACCCGGGCCTGACCTTCTGCAGAGCGTGCTCTGGTATAAAGAAGAGAAACTGGTCCCATCTGTACTCTTCCTTCTGCTTCACGTGCCGTGTGTTTTGTGCTGCTGACTTCCATCTGAAATAGCATACATGGTTTCTTTCCTCTTTTCTGGACAAACCCAGGGGAGATTTTTTGCTTAAGAGAATTCTGTGTCATCAGGCATTTAAATTGAATGCAGATTTGGAATGTCTAAATCATAAGATCATCATATTGGTAAGGCATCCCTGAGATGGACAGTGAGACATTTCTTGTTCCAGAAAGATCAGACGACCTGCTCCACGTCCCTTGGGCCTTTGTCACTGCCTCTCCCACTAGCTGGTGACAACCCCTTTGGTTCCTTTGATCGTGTTTTCAACACCTTCTGGATTCTCTTCTCTCGTCAAGAGGCAAGAACTGAAGACGTGACCTACCAAATACAGCACCTCCCCTCTTTCTAATGACGGAGGGATCCCAGGTGTCTCGTGATGTGCCTGATTGAGTCTTTTTTTTTTTTTTTTTAAGAACATATTTTTAAGACAAGTCTAACCGTGTAGAACTGATACAAGGTAGCAGGGAAAAGCAGTGGCTGGATGACGGACTGGTCTATCGCTGGCACATAGAGAGGTGACTGTTTGCCCTCCTGTTTCTCGCTCATTCTTACAAGGATGTGAGTTTGGGCAGTTCTACTCCCATTCTGCAAATGAGGAAGCCAAGACTTAGGGGTGTAAATCCAGTTGCTCCATGTCTCACAGAGTATAAAGAGCGGCACAGGGATTAGAACTCAGGTCCTTCAGGTCCGTCTCGCTCGAGACCTTCGAGGCAATGA
The DNA here is from genome assembly GCF_011764305.1 of Mustela putorius furo. NCBI lineage: Eukaryota > Metazoa > Chordata > Mammalia > Carnivora > Mustelidae > Mustela > Mustela putorius. Next base: position 37,195,555 of record NW_025421322.1, on the reverse strand, counting down.
GTGGGCGTGAGCGTCCAGGAACACACCAGAATTCTCATCTGTTCATTAGCAGTCCTTGTGGTGGGCATTCGTGGAGAGATCTAGGACTCTGTATTCCCTGCTCCCACTTACTTGGGCGGATGCATTGTTGCACACTGCTTTAATCTCTGGCCAGTGCCCTTGGAGCCAAGGGTCTCATAGCGCGGATTGCGATCAGATCCATCCACCCCTGTTTCTCATAATTCGAGGAGAGGAACCTGGGTGGTCTTCTGTCAGTGGCAACTTGGGTCAACTTTGTTTCGCTTTTCAATTTTCAAAGCCTTTTTTTCTTACTTTTCCCTACGCTACCAGATGGTAACAGCATCATTTGGATCACAGGCTACTGTTTGACTCATCTCGTGGCACAGAGCCAGGGTTTATGCCAGGACACCTTAGGCTTTCCCTGAGCACCTGGTTTCAGCTCTAACCAGTAGAAAATAATCATCTTTGACATTTGAAGGCATGGAGAACAGGAACTGAGCAAAAGACCATACGGCACATATTAGAATCTGTTGCGCTCGCATTGCGTTCAGCTGGTGACGGGCCCGCACACGGCTGTGCTAATTCGTCCCGGCTGGGAAGGAGCTGGTGCTCTGCTGGATTTATGGGCTTCCTCTTCTCCACGGGCAGATCGACAGCCGTGGAAATATCAGTCCTGCTCAGCATCCTGGCATTCAGAAGGGCTTGAAAAATCTGTCCCTATGATAAATTACAAGCACTTATTACAAACACTTAGCACAGATATTATGCTGGTAGCAATTTAAGAGAGAAGAAAAAGGACAAGGCATCGGCTTATTGCTAGTCACACGGTTCTTTATTGCCGCAGAATTTGCTCTGGCCAGCGCTTCTCAGATCCCCGCAGCTGCTTACAGGTCCAAAAGGCAGAGGTTACATAGCTGCTGCTACTGCATCCACACCTGCTAGAGTTCCTGCCTTCACCCCTGCCCATCACCCCCACCCCTACCCATCACCCCCATCACCACTTTCACCCCTGCCCACCACCCCCACCCCATCAGAACCTTCGCCCCTGCACATCACCACCACCCCCACCTCCATCACCACCTTCACCCCTGCCTACCACCGCCACTGTCACCATCAGCATAACCATCACTGTCACTGCCACCAGAACCATCACTACGACACGTTTCCTGATGTTAGATCCTATGCCAAACACCTTGTGGGCATTTCCTCACTTAATTTCTATGGCACTGCTGGGAGGTAGCAGTTTGGAAACCAGGACTGTTGGACATGTGTTCTCATACCTGCTCCAGGGACTCAGAGGAGCCAGAATCCTGCTGTTACCGTGTCTCCTCCATCAACCACCATCCTGTTCCTCCTCATTCCTGCGGCGATCTGTCCTGTTTGCCTAATGCTTTATTATTCCTTATAAAGCACTTCCTCAAATACTGAATTATTCCTTCCACTGCTATCTTTTCAAATAATTACAATAATTATAATTTTCCACATGAGGAACCTGAGACTCAGCAGGCTAGTGACTTGTCCTCTCCTGTCTGCCTTAGATTCTGAACTCATTTTCTCACAATGTTTTCTCCCATGTAGGAACACGGGAGAGCAAGTTTCCTTGCGGCGAGCGGCCATCTTCGTAACCGCTGACTTACAGCTTTGTCCCCCATCCCTGGCAATTCCAACTCAGGAGCTGTCGGGCAGCCCCGGGGCTCTCTGTGCTCAGTATTTTCTTGTCACATTTCTTGGTATTGCTCGGACGGTGTGGAAGAGGTGGCAATGGGCTGGGGTAGGATTTTGACAGGCTGAGATGGACTGGGAGTATCACAGACAGAGGTGCCATTGTGAGCAGAGTCTCTGAGGCCGGAAGTCCTAAGGGGGTTGTTCGGGGCAAGGCTGAGCAGCTGACTTGAACTGTTGCTTAGGGCTGGGAGCATGGACGCCGCACGCGAGATCCAAAGTCGTGTTGGAGTCACAGGGTCATTAGTATCCAAATAAAACAGCTCAAATGTTACATCTTTTATTTTTATAAGATTTTATCTATTTATTTGACAGGGAGAGAGAGCAGGAGAGCATGAGCAGGGGTGGGGAGGGAGCGGCAAGAGAGGGAGAAGCTGGCTTCCTGCCGAGCGGGGAGCCTGATGCGGGGCTCGATCTCAGGACCCTGGGATCATGACCTGAGCCGAAGGCAGGCGCTTAGCTGACTGAGCCACCCAGGCGCCCCAAATGTTTCATGTATTAGATAAGGAGAAACTTCGGCTATTTTGGAGGAGGGAGGTAACTTGGACAGAACTTTCCCCCTTTAGGAAAATTGCCTGCCAACTTAGGGTAAATGTATAGATGAGTAATGAAATTTGTAGAAGGCACAGACTGGTCCAGAACAGCGGAGGGAACGGATGGGGCTTGTGAGCAGGATTGGCTCTGGAGATTATAAGCAACATGGGTGGATGGATGGACAGATGGCAGGAAGGCTGGCTTACTTTGAAGGACACTGGGGGCAGCTCTGGAGGCTGTGGGCAGAGAAAGTGTGAACGTCGGTGCTGGAGCTGACCAGGGGCGTCACCCTAATGTCTCCATGGTGATGCCCCTTCCTGGGTGACCCGTGAAAGGTGGTGCCACCTGGCAACCACAGCTTGGATCACAAATGTCTTCTCCTCTGGCCTCTTCCCCCCACCTCTCGCTTTTTTCTTCTTGCTGAAGCCCTGACGCTTGGATGCCGGCTTCTCCAGATGCCCTCGCTTCTCTCTCTTTCCCCCACCGGACCCCTCCTACCTGCCCGTAATTCCCCTTTCCCAGATCCCATCTTTTTCCTTCCCTGGTGTAGGAGCAACTCCTGCGTCCACGCCTCCTGCAGATCTCCTCAGATCTCAGGGGCTCACCCCCCGAATGTCAGCAGCTTCATTACACAAGCCCCCCGAACGTGAGGGAACAGGGCTGCTGAGACCTCGTACCCCTTCTGAAGGTGGTGGGTCACCTGAGGAGGGACACCGGTGTGCACCCCAATCACATCATCCCTTGGGTTAGTCATTCGGCGCCACCACAACCCAGACCCTCACATCGTTCCTGCTTCCCTCTGGTCCTTCCGCACCCACCAGCCAACGATCCATTTCTCCACTTCTCCCACCGCACAGAGTGACCTGGCCGGCCCAGGTTCTGAATTCCGATGACTCCTCACCGGCCATTCCCCCGACCTTGAGGGAGGATGGTTTATTCATCTTGTAAATCACGCGTGGCTCTCGGGGGAATAACCTGGCAGCAAGTGGAGGGGTGCCTGTCTCGATACAAAATTGAAGCTGTCTGGTTTCCATTCCCTGAGGAAGGGGAGCCGGCAGCTCTTAGCGCTCCTGTGATCGCCGCCCCGATGTTTGCATTCATCAGAGAGGAGCGGACGGAGGCAGAGACAAATGCCTCCAGGCCCGGCTCATTTCTGAAGGTGTCTGCGACCACATTTTGAATTCCATCTGACAAGTGTCGAGAAACACATTCTGACCTCGGCCTGTGGTCTGCGGCTTGGGTGCTCCTCTTCGGGGGTCCTGAATTGGGTTAGGCCGCTGCCTCTACAAGTCCCCAGATTGCCAGGTTGTGCCTTCCTGTTCTGGTGCGGCCTCGCCCTACCCCAGGGCTGTTTCCCCCGCTGTCTGCTAGACTCAAGACCACATCCCTCAGTCTGGAAGCAACAACTTAATTACCCAGCCCACAAAGGTGTCTCAAGTTGCCACCATGTGACAGACACCGTTCTGGGCCCCCGGGGAGAGCATGGAACAAACACAGAGCCAGACTCGGTTTCCAGAAGGCTCGCAGCCAGAACGGGAAGGCGGGCAGTGACCAGATGCGTAGGGATACCGACAGTGTATCTGGTAGTGACACAAACAAAGGGAAGGACCACAGGGCTGGGGCAGAGCTTGGCCGCGGGAGAGCCGTCTTGGCCGGGTCGGTCAGAGAAGACGCGAGAAGACTCGGGGACAGAGGGCCTTCGGACAGAGACTGTGGAGGCCTGGGGAGCCCGCTTGCCGGGCAACGCGAGAGCCCGTGGAAAGACCCGGCCCCGAGGTGGGATTGTGTTGGGTGCATTCATCCTGGAGGAGGGACGCCCCCGTGGCCGGAGTAAGGAAACGGGAAGGGCCGGTAGCGGGACACGGTCGTGGAGGGCAGGGGACACCATTTCACTCCGCCCCGAGTTGGTCAATGGTGTGGTGATTTGAGCAGAGGAGACAGGCTGACGTCTGTGTTCAGACTGGGTCTCTGGCGACTCAGCAGGGAAAGGGGAGGCGTCCGGGCCAATCAGGAAGGAGGGGGGGGGCGCCTGGGTGGCTCAGTGGGTTAAGCCGCTGCCTTCGGCTCAGGTCATGATCTCAGGGTCCTGGGATCGAGTCCCGCATCGGGCTCTCTGCTCAGCAGGGAGCCTGCTTCCTCCCCTCTCTCTCTCTGCCTGCCTCTCTGCCTACTTGTGATCTCTCTCTGTCAAATAAATAAATAAAATATTTAAAAAAAAAAAAAAAAAAAAAAAAAAAAAAAAGGAAGGAGGGGGGCAGATCGGAGGTCTCTGCAGGGCTGCAGGGGCGGTGGGGGGCAGGCCCCGCGGGGGCGAGGGCGCGTGAGCTCTGACTGGCTGCCCACACCGTCCTTCTTGTCGCTTCTAGGACCAGCACAAACTGGACCATGTTATGTGGTTCGTCGACATCTGTGGTGGCCTAGGGGCCTCCCCTTGGCTCAGAGTCCTGCCGCCCGGCCTGGGCCCCTGCCACACCCCAGCCCTGTAGCCCTCCAGCCTGATCGGGGAGAGCCTCTGCCCCAGCCCTGCGCCCTTTGTCCCTGCTGCCACTGGCCAGCTCTGCCCCCTGCTCCGAGCGTGTGTCCCACTGGAACTCTCTTTCTCCTTCTTCCAGCGCGACCTCAGCACCGCCTCCGGGAAGTCCTCCCAACACCTTGTAGCAGACCTCAGAGCTCCAGGTGCCATGTGCACACCCTTCCCTGCATGCTGGTAGGGGCTGTTTTAGCGCCAGGGGCTCAGGCCCTCCTTCCTGGCAAACTGTGAACCACTGGGGCAGAGGCCATGGCCAAGCCCTCCGGGGGCTCCCAGGGCTGGCACAGAGCCGGGGGCAGTGTGTCTATGAGGAAGCAGGAGAAAGCCGTGGAGCCGTATCTGGGGCCTTGACCCTGGCATGCTACATGGAACTTGGGAGGAGTTTTAGGACCTGAAGATCCTTAGAGAACATTCCCTGCAGGCTCACCCCGACTTCTGTGCCACTGTAAACCCTTGAGCCTGGAAGAGGGCTGTTCCGAGGAGACCCTGCTCTGGCGTCCCGTGAGGGGCCCCTTGTTTTGCGGGCGCTGCGGGACCCAGAGGCCGACGGAGTGCTCGGGGCTCTGCGTCTGCGTCGCCCCCTGCTGTGGGGATGGGGCCGCTCTGGGGGGGGGGGGTGGAGAGTCCCAGACGCTGGGTCCCAGGCTCTGCACGCGGTAAGCGCCCATGGAACGGGGACAGGAGGATGGGGTGGGGGGATCCGCGGCACATCCCCCAGGCTGGGCTGGACACAGACCGAGGCAAGGGTGAGGACTTAGGTGGGTGTCTCACTTCATGAGGGAAACTGTGAGAAACAAAAGGTCATCGTTCCGTCGTTCCGATTCCGTCACACGCGACGGACGCCGTGTGCTGTACGCATCCAACCAACCATCACACCCTTCGCCCCTGTCCGGAGAGACAGGCTCTGAGGTTTAGTGGGGCCGGTGAGTCCACACGGTGACCCACCGGGGTCGTGGCGGCAGCTCTGAGTCTAACGGGAGCAGACTGGAAGTGGCCTCGAGGACCCGCATGACCGTGCACCCTGTGTCATCTCAAGGGCAACACTGCGTAGCCGGGAGAACAGGCGGCGGGCCGGGCACTCGTGCCGGATGCCCCCGAGCTCAGCTGTTGAGCGGAAACCAGCGAAGCTCTCTGCAGAGTGAGGGACGTGCTGTGCTTTGTAAAGAAAAAGAAAGAGAGGACCGAGGGAGCGTGTGTGCGCGTGCGTGCGCGTGCGTGCGCGTGTGTGCGCGTGTGTCCGTTGCCGGCCTCCGTACGTCTTGCCTCTAGAAAGAGGAGCCAACGCCGGGTGGGGTCCGTTCTTTCGGGGAAAGGCAGCCCAGTGGCTGGTGGTGAGATGAGGAGGTTCGTCCCGATTTCCCTTTCTGTACCTTTCAAAGTTTGGGCCCCGTGTCAGCAAATGCCCCTGTCACAGCCGAGACCCAAAGCTTAACCTCCCTGACCCCAAACCGAGTCTCCAGCCCCGATCCCATGCCGCTTCCTTGGAGGGCATCCCAGCCGGTGAGGGGGCGGTGAGTCCCTGTGCACCAGCGAGCTTGAGGACTCAAGATGGACGCTCCCACCCACACGGTATCATACGGGGCCTGGTGCTACCTGCCTGCTCTAATTTTGGCTTCTTTTGTACGCAGGGGAAGAAAGGGGAAGCGGGCCCGCCGGGGACCCCTGGACTGCTGGGACCACAGGTAACTACCATCTCCGCCCGCCCTTCCCTAGCGGCTCTGCCTCCTCGATGGAAGGAGCGATCGGGTCGCCGTTCTCTGGTTGGTAACCGGTCTTGCGTGGTCAGCTCATCAGAAAGAATGTTCAGAGGGTCCTGCGTCCTCCTGTCTGTCCTGGCTCCCACGGCCTCCCACTCCTATGCTAGAAGAAAGGCCACCATGTGGACTTCGGTCTGCTGGAGGTCAGGCGGTGGTCACATCATGGGGACACATCTCAGTGTGCTGAGAAAGGGAAGCGGTGAGGCCTGGGGAGTGCTGCTCAGGACGGGGAGTCCAGCGGTGAACAGCGTGCGGCTGGCAGAGGCAGGAAGAAGGACCCTCCTGGCAGGGGCTCAGCTCTGCAGGGACAGCCGGTCTGGGACACAGCCTGCACAGGAGGGGACAGGTCCCTGTGTGGCTAGAGCTTCCTGTACTAAGCACTGTGGCTTCAGGTTTGGAAGGGGCTTGGCCAAGGGACCCAATCAAGCCAAAGGTCTCCCTATTCTAGGAGACAGCACACCCCCGTTCTGGTGTCTGACTTCCACACTGTGTCACTGACCAACCCCCTCCTACGCGGGGCCTCCGCTTACCCATCGGTCAGTGCGGGGACCAGGGCCCCGTTCACTCTCTGCTCTGTGCTGTCCTGCTCCCTGGATGTCCTCCTCCTCCTGCTCCCCTCACCACCTCCGGCCTTCCCATTGGTGGCTAGGACATTTGGGGGCAAGTTATTTGACCTTCTGAACGTGAGTCATGCCACTTGCGAGAAATACCACTAAAAATCAAAGGGAGAGCAGTGCTGTAGTTGGGGAGGAAAGCAGGGATGTGGCCCAGATGATGAGGTCCCCAAGGCCTGGGGAGCAGCAGGTGGGGCCTGTCCTGTTCTCCTGGCAGCAGTGGTGGCCAGCAGGGACATTAACAGGCCACTCTCTTTGGCTCCTCCTTGAGCTGCTGCAAACCCACCTGTTCCTGGACACCTGCCTCTCCCTGTATCAAGTGGGAGGAACCCACCGTGGAGACGGGGCTCCCTGTGCTTCTGAAACCAGCTTTTATTGCTTGCTGATGCATGAAGGGTCCTGGTGACTGATGGGCGCCTTGCCTGTGATCTCCAGCTTCATTTTGGCACCACCTGTTTGGTCCGGATATGACATGCAATAAGGCAATATAAAATCAGTCATAATTCATGGTCTTCTAGAGATCCCACGTTCACTGGGGCATTTTGATGTTAATAGTGAAACATACAGTGCTTTTGCCTTTGTTTTATTGCCTTGGTTCCCAGCGAGCAAAGCTTGTGCATTTCAGAAATTCGCCATACATGCAGCGCCATCAAATTACTTTCAGCTACAATTTGTCCCCTGCCTACAACTTTTTTTTTTTTCTTGCTACCTTGGAAAATACATTTTTCTTTCACTTTCACGTTGAAATCACTTTCCTTTGTTGAATGTTGACTGAATGCTGGGTGTTGGGCTGGATGTCACCCATAGAAATACGATCAGAATCTCCAGAAATAGGGCACTCTGATATATTTGGGAATCTCAGCGGTTCAGAGCTGGACGATGTAGAGCTTACAGTAGGGACGGCCCAGCGTCTTGGTGGGATCGCTCCCCGAGGGACCCCACACCACGTTCCCCCGACCAAGCCCAACCTAAGAGGCTGCGGCCCTGGACGTCTTGCTGATGCTGTCTCGGCCGACCCCCTCCTCTCGACAAGCTGCACGCTCACCGTTTCCGGTCTTTGCCGCAGTTCCCCTCGTGCAGTAATGCATCGGGTCATCTGTTCCACGGGGATTTATCGAGGTCCCGCTGTGTCCCCGACACGGCTCTGTGCATCGGCGTGGGGTGTGACATCTGGGTGACACCGTGCATGCCTGGAGGAGCCGTGCGTGAGTGGGGCAGGGAGATGAGCAGGTCGGGAAAACACTCCAGGGAGCTGGATTCTGGGCGGGGAGAGGGGCGTCCAGTCAGCCTCTCTCGGGGTCCAGATGTGACTGCTACTGACGCTGATCTAGAAAACCCCGGTTGCTTCTGCTCTGTAGGGTTTTCTGCTCTGATGAGAAGAAGGACGGGGATAAAGTGTGCCCCGCTTCTGCCGTTGCCAGACACTCCCCTTAGTGCTCAGACATCGTTGCGACCGTTCTTTGTAACACCTGGGGGAAAAGAGGGCGGATCCCGTTTAAATCCTAAGGAATTAAGGTTTTAATTTAGTGCAGAGCGCCCTACGGCCCAGGACGGCGGACATCCTAGAAGATGCTCTGGGTGCCTCTTTCCCAAGATGAAAAACCTTCACCAGCTGGCATGTTTAGGATAAATAGACGCATCTGTGATGATGTAGGCCGTGGCTCTCCTATCCTGGGAGACTTTCAGGGAACATGGAAACCCGTGTCTCATCGGGTCAGCGTTTGCAAAGGCCGTGCTGCTTGGTGTGGTTGTCAGGATGGACAGACGTCCCCCGGATTGGGAGCTAGGGGAAGGGCTGGCCCCAGAGATAGATGGCCGGGTGGGCCTGTGGGCCTGTGGGCCCAGGGCTCTGCACAGAAATCTGCCGAAGGAGGTACTCATTACGGCTTGGCCCCCGGGAGCCCCATCCTGAAGGGGAGGGGACACTAAGTATGAACAACCCACCCCTCCCAAGGAAACCCAGCGATTCCAAACCACATAAGCTGTGTGAGGGCTGTGCTCATCGGTGCAAGTAATTTCCACGCATCTTCAAATCCCTTCCACCATCACGAATCTCTGCCGGTGGGATCTAGGTGGTTCGTGGGAATAACTATTTGCCGTTCCTTTATTAGTGATAATCCGGGTAATCGGTGGTTTATGGGCCATCGTCGTCATTAGGAAGCACGTTAAAGAGCGGCTTTGCCACCATCGTATTAGCAGGATCAAACGCGGTATCGTTAATACGAATTAGACTGAGTGGTTCGTTTTTGTCAGTAGTTACGACGTCGTTGTTTTCGTCGGTAACAGTTAAAACGTTGTTATTGTGCTGTCGGCATTCGGGCCTGTCGGCTCACGTCACTCTCGGTAATGATGAGATGAGCGGGTGCGTATTTTTATTCATGGGAGCAGGAGAGGGGAGGGGAGGACCACGTGCGCCACCTCTCGGGTGCTGGGCTTGCACACGTGCCCTCGCGAATCCACGCTGCGCTGGGCACAGGGCCTCCAGCCTTTCTCTTCCAGCTGTGAGACTGCGGCACGGGGGAGAAGAACGTTGCCCACATCCGTAGAGGGAGTGTGAGGTGACCTAGCATGGGGCCCAGGGCCCCCGAAACTCAAGCCCTAATTTTTAATCTCTTTATACCATCATTTCTGCTACCAACAAAGGTATTTTTTTTTAATAAAATGTTTTACTTATTTATTTGACAGAGAGAGAGGGGACACAAGCAGGGGGAGTGGGAGAGGGAGAAGCAGGCTTCCTGCCGAGCAGGGAGCCCGATGTGGGGTTCGGTCCCAGGACCCCGGGATCATGACCCAAGCCGAAGGCAGAGGCTTAACAACTGAGCCACCCAGGTGCCCCCCACCAAAGGCATTAATAGTCAAATAGTTTAGTTTCAAGTAACCTGACTGACGATCTTTAGTTCAAACACCAGAAGAGCGACAGGAAACGCTGTCCTTGGCCGGAAACGCTGTGAGGATCAAGGACACATGAACGCGGGCCTGGGTTTCCTGAAGGCCCAGGAGGGAGTGGCCTCAAGGTGGCCCTCTGTGACTGCCTTCCAGGTCAGCGTCCCTCAAGTTCACCCACGCTAGCTTGCTTCTCCTCATGCTCCTTTCTGTGCCCACGTGCCTGAGGACCGACCGAGGACAGGGTCTGTTCACCCGGGGCGCCAGCGGGCGGACGTTGGGTCCTGACTGTTGGCTCCTTCCCCACCACGCATTCCCCCCCGGACGTACCGGATGCTCCTTGTCCGTGAGGGGAGGCCGGGGGCGAATGGCCTGTGCCCTTCCTGTGGCCCCGACCTGGAAACCGTTGCCCAGACCCTCTGTCCGCTGTCTGCACTGTTTCTAGCTTCAGCTTCTCTCTGTCAACGGCCACCGCAGTTCCTGAGTTTAATGACCGTGTGGGCTTTTGCTTTTTCCCCGAGTTCATGGCGTCAGACAAGTAGGCCATTATTAAGCCCCTACTGTGTGCGTAGCCATGAGCCAGGTGCTGTGCGTCCTTACAAAGGAGGAGGATCAGACACGGCCGAGCCCGTGTCGACAGTTCTGGTGCCGCTTAATGCACACACAGTCTTATAGGAGAGCGGACTGTCCGTGGGGCGCTGGAGCGCGAGGGCTCGGACGCACTCCCAGGCTGTGCGGACACTCTGCAGGGGTGAGTCCAGGGGATGCAGGACGAAGGGGCCAGGGCCCTTGCATCGGAACGCCTGCTTTGTCGCACTTCCGCTTCCCCCGGGTTCCAGTCCTTCCATGTAAAATGGGCCGGAATCCGCCTGCCTCGCAGACAGAGAGGAAACACAGCGTGTGAAGGGCAGGGCAGAGGCAGCCCCAAGTGGGGGCGGCCGCCCCCCACCCCCACCCTTCTCCCACTTCCTCCTTGCACGGGTGCTCCCTCCTCTCGTTGTGCTTCTGCAACTCTCACGGCTAGGGTGCGCCTGGAGTTCGTTTAGGTGAGTGATTCGCAGACCAGGCAGTGCTTCAGAATCCCTGGGGGAGTGTTTCCAAAGTCCCTGGCCCCTCGGGCTTGTCCCAGACCTGCCTCAGAGTCCAGGCAAGAGACCCGGGGATGGTCCTTAGGACAGGTTTTGCGGGTGACTCTGCAGCAGCCAGCCTGCCACGGATTCTCGAGATGATGCCTGCGTGGCCTCAGGTGCGGCACTTACCCTCTCTGGGTCTCAGAGTCCATCATCGTCAGATAAGGGAGTTTAATTTTCAGTAGATGATCACTAGGGATCCGCTTACTCCAGCAGGCTGGGGGGTCCCAGCATCCTGCAGGAGGGTTTGCAAGGAGCAAAGGAGGAAGGGGACGCAGAGCCAGAGCCGCGAGCTTCCCGGAGTGTTTCGCTTCAAAGTGTCGGAAACACTGCAGAGGCCATCACTGGTCCTGGCAGCGGAAGAAGAGAGGAAGGCTGATGTGCCCGGACTGCTAGCAGACAAGGGGCTCAGAGATGCCGTGTGGTGCGGAGGGGCATGAGGCCACAGGGGTCCTCTTGAAGTATGAGCAGGTCACCCGCATGTGCCTTCTGGAGGGGGTCCTGGGAGTGTCACCAGCAGGGCCCTTGCTTGGCCAAGAGGTGAGCAGAGCTGCGCTGGGCAGCCAGGTGGTGGGTCTGCATGGCAGTAGGGGTGAGGGCACGCGGCCTTCTCTGTGCTCTTCCCAGAACCACGTGCTGCAGGGAAGACCCCGGCCAGGCCACCGTCCGGTTCTGTTGGGCCCCCTTCGAGCACACATCTCTCAACAAGAGTAGGTGCAACCAGAGATGCACCGGGACTGAGCAGCTACAGGGAACCCCGAGGTGCAGATGCCACCAGAAATTCCATGTCTGTGCCCATGGCAGACTCACGCGTGCCCCCAGCGGGAGACAAGGCAATGGCCCCGGGAGCAGCCGCCTTTGCCACTTGTTAGTATTTATCGCCCTCTAGTGGCGACACGCCATCGTTCTCCCTGGACGCACGGCCCTCTCAGTGGCCCTTAAATTCCGTTCAAGTCTTCAAACATTATTGAGCACCTGCTGTATACCTTGCCCCGGGTTCGTGTCTGTGACAGGTGCAGAGGGAACAAGAGGGGCCTCGGGCTCAGAGGGCATGTGAGTCGGATGAGCACGACGACAGCAGCCTTGAGCATGGCAGAGAGAGCGATTACTGGAGACCAGTGGACCCGGAGCCCACGTCGGAGGTGGAGGCACGGAGAGGGCAAGGAGGGAGCGCACACCCAGAGAGACCCTGAGCGGACAAAGCCAGAGCTTGTGGCTCTTGTGGATAAAGCCCTGGCTCTGCCTGTGGGGCCAGACCTGCGTCCGTCACGGACCACAGAAGGTGCCCCGAGCGTCCAGGGAGGGGATGAATGATTGAAGCTGTAGGGTGGCTGTCAAGACTGGTCCACATAGAACCATCTGGAAGACTGACGAGGCCCAGCTCATGGCCCCACCTCAGACCCACGGAATCGGGTCTGGGGCAGGAGACCCATGTCATTCACCCCCCGGGATTCCATGCTGACTAAAGCTCAGAAACCCCTGTCCTGCAAGAGCTCTGTTACTGGCTGAATCCACTGTGTGCATGTGTGTGTGTGTGTGTGTGTAAACATGCAGGCACACGTGTGTTTATTTTAAATGCTCTAGTGTTTTAAACAGAAAGAGTCAACATAACAGTTCTGTACCTATCACCCAAGTATGGCAGGTGTCAACATTTTGCTAATTTTATTTCATATTTTTTTCTTTATGCATTTGTTCTTTTTTTGGTTTGAAAATAAAGCATTATGGGGTGCCTGGGTGGCTCCGTGGGTTAAGCCTCTGCCTTCAGCTCAGGTCGTGATCCCAGGGTCCTGGGATCGACCCCGCATTAGACTCTCTGCTCAGTGGGGACCCTGCTTCCCCCTCTCTCTCTGCCTGCCTCTCTGTCAAATAAGTAAATAAAATCTAAAAAGAAAAGAAAAGAAAAGAAAGCATTACGAAGATGACGAAGATGAGGCCCCACCGGGTCCCCGGGTCCCCTCCTCTCCTCTCTCAGGATATTGGCCCCAGGAGGCTGCCCCATGCGCGGTTGTAACCCACGCCTGTTCTTTCTTTACAGGGCCCTCCAGGACCGCCTGGCGTCCCAGGACCCCCCGGACCCGGAGGTCCCCCGGTAGGCGTGGCTCTGGTTTTCTTCTGCAGGGCACCTGGGGGCGGGCTTCATGGCCCGTGGGAACAGGAACACCTGGTGTGTGGCCGTCTGTCCTTCACCTGAGAGAAGAACAGAGGTGTGAACAAGGAAGGCCCCTCCTGGGGCCACGCCCCAGCCTCTGGCCTGTCTAGGCCCTGAGAGGGGCGTGAAATAGCCCTTGAGCCCATGCAGCATGTTAGTGGGCTGCTGCGAGAGACAGACACGCTGAAGGGGCTGTGTTAGTCTAGCGATGCCCATTCCTAGTTTGTGGTTTGGAGCTGACGGTAGACATCGGTCACCTCCTCCCCACACACACTTGTGTGCAGCTGGAAAGGTTCCCTGTGGGCAGAGGGCATGGGGCAGACCCAGCACCCAGCCGAGGGAGGCCAGGCCATGCGTCCTTCCTACCAGGTGGGAGCCGATGTGGTGGCCCCAACCGCAGACCAGACATGGAGGGACAGCTCTGTGCTTCGCCGTGGCCCGCAGTAAGGACAGTCAGAAGCCCCGAGGTTTATCCGCCCCTGGTGTCCTCATCAGAGCCAGACGCCTGGGACGGTGCCAGGCAAGGCGTTGGGGGAAATGTTCCGATGCTCCAAAGAGGCCAGGCTGACCGCTTCCATGTGGTTCCCTTCTCAGGGTTTGCCTGGAGAGATCGGCTTCCCGGGAAAACCTGGGCACCCCGGGCTGATGGTGAGTGTCCCAGAGCATCCCCACCCCTACTCTTCCCTGTCCTGCATGGGTCCACCTTGGAGGTGACCAGGCCCTTCTAGCTGGCCACTAGGCAGCCCTGCTGGCCACTCACTGTGCCCTTTGCTCCCCCTGGCAGTGGGGACCGAGGCCCTGGTGCTCAGCCTGACTCCTTCCTCCTGAGGCGCCTTCCATGAACTCATGCTCCAGGGATGACTCCCCTACAGGGCCCCAGCCAGGGTGCAAATTGGGGCCCCTTCTCCCCAGGCCACCACCTCAGTCTCCTTACCCAGAGGCAAATTCAGAAGCCCTTGCCGTTTAAAGTGTGGCTTCTTGTCCCTATGGGACACGTGCAGAAGACAGCAGAAGTAACAGGTGGCCGGACTCCCCCTGTTCCTATCCTCATCGTACTTCCTCATGCCCCCACTCAGAAGATCCTGGGGAGCTGGGGGTCTGCTCCTGACTTTTAAGTCCTGAGTCTGGGACTCAGGAGTCCTCCTGTCTCCACATGAGTACTGGGCGTGCTGTTGAAGCCCGGTGTGTCTCCTAGCTCGGGCCCTGTGCTCTGCAGGGCCCAGTGGTGGGGGTGATCCGTGCTACCACAGGACCACCGTCATCCTCATAGAGCTGTGGATGACACACAGGGAGGCCTCACTCCACTGGAAGGGATTTCCTTATGGCCAGCTTTCCCTCCCGGGGAGCAGTGGGTGGGGAAGCCAGCGGAGCCTGCAGCCCTGGAGGGGGTCTGGACAGTGGAGAGAAGTTGAACGAGGTAACTCCGACTGTGTAGGCCCAGCAGTGGTGCCCCCTTATCCCTGGACCTTCGGCAGACCCACAGGTGACCAGAACCAAGCCCCGGGGGGAGGGGCTGATGGCTAGAGTGGTGGCATTCTCAGCTCTGCTGAACACCGACGGATATGGACGTCCCTGCCAGGGCGCGATGCGCACTCTCGGGGAGATGATCCAAACCTGGAGCATCTGCTCAATTAGAGTCCCTAGCTAGCACTCGTGGGCACACGAGGCAGTGGGACTGAGAGAGGGCACCCCCACAAGGCAGGGGTGTCCCAGCTCCTGGCTCGAAGCAACTCAGTGCAGTGTGCCCTAAACGTGCCTCTCGTTATGCTCTCTTCTTCTCCCCATGCCAGGGCCCACCTGGAAAGGATGGACAGCACGGGGCGCCAGGCCTGCCGGGACCCAAGGTTGGTGCTCACGGGGGTGATGGGAGTCTGGGACCCAAACAGCAGAGCAAAGAGATGTTGGGTGGTTGGAGCACACTAAAATCCACTGACTGCCTGGGACTCAGGAATGTTGGGATTCACCAGGTCGGACGTGGGCCCCTCCTTTAGTTCTGTTTAGGTAACAGGGGAAGGATTTGGAATTCTCAGGCTTTAAAATGAACCCGTTAGAAATATGTACGTATTTGCAGGGGGGAACAACTTTTGGATGCGCATAACGTAAGACACTTTAATTTTAAAAATACTCTGGTGGGGCTCCTTATAGGAGGCTCATTAAGAACATAGTCTGGGTTTAAGTATCCTAAAATCGGGAAGCAAATTCCCAGTTCACACATGGCAGACGAACAGCCACAAGACCACGTAATAAATATTTCCACCAGTGAGCTTGATTCTTTCCTATGAAACACGCGTGCGCTCGGCGTGCGAGCCGACGGTCCGTGACAGGCAGCTTTTCAATCTTATGAGAACATCCATCACCCCTTTAATAAGTAACTTGGAAAGTCGACTTTTTTACGACCGATGACCGAATACGTATGGATTTAACTTCATTTTATGGGTGTTTAGGAGAATAGTCGTCTTTCTTCCTTGTCTTTCACGACAAAGGAAGGTGTGAACCCAGTATTTTGTGGTACCAAATCGCTCACGTGACATCTCCCGTACCCCAAGCCTCTCAGTGAGAGAGAGAAGAGCCCCGTCTCTCCTCAGTGATGTTTCTGTGAAATAAAACAACAGAGGCGTGGAGCAGGGAATCTAAGAGGTGGTACGAGCCGCCGTTTTGGTCACCGTGGTGGGGCGGAGGGCAGGGGCCAGCGCCGCGGAGGAACCAGAGGTTGTCCACGTTGACCAGCCTGTGACGCGTGCTGAGTGGGACTCCTCAGCCTGGCGCTCTCCTGCCAACCTCTCTGTGCGTTCCTTCCAGGGCCAGCCAGGAGAGAGAGGAGAAGACGGTCTGCCTGGAAAACCCGGCCCCAGGGTATGGACGCGGCCTCCTCCCCGCCCGTGGGGTCTGCTGTGTGTTGTGTTCCAGGTTGTGTGAACCACACCTGGTGGGGTGGGCCCCGGCGGTCAGCGGGGGCCTGGCAGCGCCATGAACTCGGGGCGCTGGAAGGATGGAGGGTGGGGGTCCAGCAGGGGCAGCCACACCTGGTGGGAAGGATCACACGACGCCTAGGACAGAGGGAGCAGGGGTGGGCCGGTTTCTAGGAGACCTGTAGGTGTGGCCTTGGGAAGAACTTGTGGCTGTCCAGTTTGTCCTGGCAGCAATGAGCGAGAGGGACTCCTCTCCATCTGTCTGTCTGTCTGTCTGTGTCCCTCCTCCCCTCCCCACCGGTGCTCCCTAACGCCCGACCCGACTTCTGGCTGATGTGGTCTGTGGCGTTGAGCCCCCTGTGCCTCCGGCAGGTGCCAGGAGCTGTGGGATGGGCAGAGACCATTCCCCATTGCGTTGGGATAGGGCACTCATGTGGGGGTCTGGGTGGCTGTCCCTCAAAACCCCACGTCACGGGTGGCAGGGTCTTCTTTTATCTTGAGGACCTGGGGCTCAGATCTCAAGTTTGGCCCTAGGCTCGGAATGCAGTGAGCCCCAGGGAGAGCGGGCTGGACCATGTGTGTGTGTGCAGTGCCCTGTGTGTGTGTGCACAGGTGCTGGGGCTCTAGGGGAGTCTATGGGGACCAGAGATTTCCAGGCCGCTGTCCCCGTACCCCATGGTGCCCTGCACTTCAACGGGTCATGAACTCGTCAAGGGCAGCAGTGCCTGGGTCTTTGTCACGTCTGCTCCCCATTCCCAGACGTGGCCAGGCACTGGGCAGGTGCTCAGTAAAGGTTTACTGCCCAGAGGATGGGTATCAGATTCAGCCCGGCAAGAGCTCAGCACAGACCTGGCCTCAACACAGGCTCTTCGGGAAGGCAGGACCAGGCCACTGGCCAGGGAGGGTGCCCCGGGGCAGAGGCGGGGCCCTGGCGGTGCCTCCTGCTTTTAGGAAGTGATTGTTGGTTAGGAGACCAGCAGAGAACAGAGCAGGGAAAGCACAGATTAAAACGCACCTGGCTAAGCTGAGCACACCCAGGTTGGCTGAGATGTGGAGAGAACCTCCCGAGGTCCACTAGGAAACTTCCCAGTCAGGATTCCAGATGCCGGAAGCTCAGCCTCATGCCCCCTTAGTGGCCACTAGTGCCCAGTGAGGGGCCCCATTGCCCCTTACAAAACTGTTCTTCCTATTTTAAGAAGCAACATATGTGTTTTATTTTTATTTTTTAATTTTTAAAAAAGATTTTATTTATTTACTTGACAGAGATCCCAAGTAGGCAGAGAGTCAGGCAGAGGAAGGGTAAGCAGGCTCCCTGCTGAGCAGAGAGCCCGATGCGGGGCTCGATCCCAGGACCCTGAGATCATGACCTGAGCTGAAGGCAGATGCTTAACCCACTGAGCCACCCAGGCACCCCAACATAAGTGTTTTAAAAAGAACCTATGTTGCTTCCCAAGTCATTGAAATATAGTAATCTGTAACTTCCCGAGCTGTCTCTGTGCATATCAGGTATTTGTGTGGTGAACCTTAGTAGGAGCACCCAGGCCACATTTTAGTGCCTCGTTGAAATTCTGCCCTTTTCCGGAAAAGGCTTAACACGTTTGCGTGGGTTGGCTGACTTGACCTGGTAGATTTTAGGGAGTCAGCCATACTTGAAGAGCTGTGTTATCTCAGATTTATAAACTGGCAAGTCCTAGGCTCGAGCATGTGAACTCCAGCATTGTCTGGTGGTGTTTGGAAGAAGGCTCGCCCCGTGCACGGGTCTGCGGGAGCGGCCGCTGGGGGCAAGGAGTGTTGGCAGAGCCCGGGGGTGACCTTGGGGATTTCTGCCGTCATTCTGTCTGCACGTTTTATACTTCTGGTGATTTCTAACAGCTGGAAGATTCGAACAGAAAAGCCTACTACTCGAGCTCACATGTGGTTTTGCCCGATTTCTAGGCAATATGTTTAAAACATTGCTCTAGAAAGTACGAATTTTTGCCACTATGATAGCTTTACAACATCCTTTGTAGCCTCAAAAAGGATCTGGCTTGGGGTCTTGTTATTTTTTCTGACAAAATGCCACCTGAAGACAAAAGTCTCCCGAGATTACAGGTAAGTGGTGGACACTGGGTTTCGGAGCCCATCAGGGAACGGGGCTGGATTGCAGGCTCACGAATCAGGAACTCAAGACGCCGTCCAGTCCTCCCCATGCACCGTGCCTCTGACTTAGGGTTCATGGCACGAATCCAGGGGGCACTTCTAAAGCTCTTCAGAATGCTTTCGAAGCCAACCAGACGCACGCTGCCTTTCTTAGCCTGGAAGCGGCAGTGCCCACAGATGAGGTATTACCGTCTTTGCAGATTTAAAGTGACAGTTTGAAGGGCAGGTACTTACACAATTCCGGTTAGAGTGGTTCCTCCTAATTGTGCCTGTAAACACTGGGAATCCATGGGGATCGGAGCACGTGGAGAATTTCTATCTGTGCTCACTCCAGTGCCGGGTCCCCTGGTGGCCCCACAGCTGTAGGATCAAATGTGTGATTAATGGCTTCATGCTCACCGAGGCTGTGGGTTACCTTTTCTTTCTTTCTTACCTTCCTCTCTGACCAGAGGGGGTCATGCCGGCCTTCAGCACCAACCGAGTCTGGCACGGTTCAGGGAAATACATTATTTGTACGCGTACCTGCTCATTCATTCATCTGTGTGTCCGTTTGCTTACCAGAAAACTGGATTTCCTTATGGAAATCTACACTAACATTCTGCTCAATAGCATCGTGGGTGTTAGAAATGGTCATTCAAGAAATTAGTGGTTCTCAAGACACATCCTTAGTAGAAATTATAGTCCCTCCCCGCTACCACACACACACACACACACACACACGTGTATGTGATTTGTAGGGATCTGGTTAACACAGCAGCCTGATGTCCTGGGAGGTCTCTGGGCCTGTGCTTCCCTCTTCAACGTGACCGCAAAACGCAAGTCAGGAGCAGTAAAGGTTGAGGAAAACACCGCATCCGATCCGCTAGAACCAGTAGATATTTGAGGGTTGGCTTTCTGACGTAAGCATGGATGTTTACCAGAATTTCACCCAAGACCTGCCTTTATGGAGACACACCACGGGGGAGGAAGAACAAAGCTCTCCTCCACCTCTAACCACGGGTTTGCCGGTGCTTTCCAAAAAGTCTGATCAGCAACCACAGGACGGCCGTCAGCATGGATGCGCTCACCAGTGGCTTCTCCTCCATCGCGGGCCTCAGCGTGGGGCCTGGGGTCCCTACAGCATGTGCTAACAGCTCTGAGTGGGCTGGACCTGCAAGGCACAGTTTGCCGCACCCCTCCCCCCACCCATTGTTCCGAATCATGATGCTTTTAGATTCAGGATGAACGGATTGACCTGTGTAAACTCCCATTGGGATGATTCTAGCAGATGTTTCTTGGGGGGAGTGAGAAGGGATAGGAGAGGGTGTGCAGGAGCCTCTGGAAATGCCAGACGCTGGGGTTTCCACAGCCCCGCTGCTGGGTGGGGTCTGCTGCCTCGAGCAGGGGTTGTGACCCTGCTACGCACACGCTCGAGAAGCCAGAGTTGTGGCCGGTGCTGGGGATGTGGGGGGGCCGGCCGGGGCACAGCAGCCACCTCTGCAAGCGTGAGCGGAAAATAATGGGGTGTCTGTTATTCTGTCTCCAGGGAGAAGTTGGGGAGCAGGGCCTGGCGGGCCGACCTGGAGAGAAGGTGTGTGTGTTCATAGCGTCATTCATTCGTTCTTCATTCAATGCACTCAGTCGCTGTTATGCTCTAGGCCTGCATCTGTTCTCCTCTGGGGGCTCACTGCGTTCCTCCCACACACTCGTTGACTAGCCCCATGATGGTCGCCCACGCCTCCATCTCCGTGCTGGGGTCACCACCATCAACCACGAGCCCGGGGTGGGTGCCGTGAGCAGTGGCGCGCAGGCGTGGGCGGGCGGGCAGCAGAGCGGCTCCTCTTCAGACTTGGGGGGATGCCAGGAAAGGTGGCGAGGAGGTGATCATTGTCCTAGAGGAGACGGTGGAGAAGAAAACAGGGAAAGCAATGTGGCCGGGACAGGCATCATGGTTTCCTGGTGAAGGAATTGACTGAAGTGAGAAGGAGCTTGGAGACGCCCCAGAGCAGGATCTCTAGAACCTCTTTGCTTTCCGCACCAGCCCCGCGGAGCCAGAGATCTCTGGGGGAGGGCACGCAGCTGGGGCGTGGCGTGGCCTCCTCGCCGAGATCCAAGTGGACAGAGGCGCCCTGTTGTTTCCACAGGGAGAGGCCGGTCTCCCGGGAGCTCCAGGGTTCCCGGGCCTGCGGGGCGAGAAAGGACAGCCGGTAAGTGGCGGCCCCTCACCTGTGTCCTCGCAGAGCAGCCCCTTCTGGGGTCCGTCCCTGCGGCATGGGTGGTCTGGGCTAGGGTTGGGGAGTATTTCGCCAGGTTTATGGAAGAGGAAAGGAAGGGGCTCCGGCTGCTCTGGCCCATCCGCTGCAGCAAAGGGTCAGGGACTGGGAGATCAGTCTGCAAAGGCAGGCGTCATCCGATGAAGGGGCGGGGAGCAGGGGAGGGCACCGTGTCGGGTGCCTGATGGGGGCAGAGCCTTCCCCCTCCCTGACGGCAAGCCCTGAGCTGCACTTCAGCTGGACACCTACCGATACGGCTGGAGCAGGTCAACGGGAAACAGGGTTTTTTGCCCGAGGTCCACTTGCTCTCCGTGGAAGAGGCAGGGGTTGAGTTCTGCTGTATTCTAAGTTCATCTTTCACCGCAGGGAGAGAGAGGTGGGCTGGGCCTCCCGGGACTGAAAGGTGACCCAGGTGAAAAGGTAAGAAGCACTGCTGGCCGCCTGCTCATGGGCCCCCTGGACTGGCCATGGCTCTGTGCTGTGCTGTGTGTGTGTGCGGTGCCTGCAGGGCCGAGGAGAGGGTCTCGGTCTCCGAGTCAACGCTGTGACCCGGGTTACAGTCGGCTTCCACCCGCCAGGCGGTTCTGAGCCCCTTGTCCCACCTCCCTGTGCCGTGGCTTGCCGCCTCGGCGACGGTTCCACGAGTCCTCCCTCCGAGGGCTGCTGGGACACGTGACTCCGGTCCCGTGTGTGGAGCGAGTGCCGCAGACTTCTGTGTGTCGGGATGGCCCGGAGCACCGCCCGTGTAGTGACTTCGGTGATCTCAGGACGACCCTGGGGGGGCCCGTTACCAGCAGCATCCCCGCTTCACAGATGAGGAAACAGTGAGGCACACACAGGCCACATTGCTTTCCCAGGGGTGCACGAATGGAGCTCATTGCGGTCTAGACCTGAACCCCGCCAGCGGGTCAGCTCTGCGTCCTGGCTCTCAGCAGAGCTGTGCCTCGGGCTGGCCCAGCCCCTGAGCACGCGAGCGACGGCAGCACACGCCCCAGGGGACTTGCCTCTCCTCTTCTCCCGCTCGGTGCTCCCCCTGCCTCCATGCCGCATGTTTGCACTGTCTTCCCCTCCAATTCCTCGTCCTCGGCAACCCTGCCCCTCCTGGAGTTTCTGGGTTCCAGGAGGGGCCTCCCCGCTGCTTCTCTCTTGGGCTGGAGGCGGAGGACTTTACTCTGGACAGACCTGTCATCTAGAAATGGTGACCCAGAAACAGAAGGGGCTTTACGTGGCAAGCTGCCCAGGCCCGCAGCCCTCGCGGGTGTTTGGAATCGCCGTTTTCATTTGAGAAAGTCATTTCCAAGATGCAAAGGGCTTCACGAGACCATAAAACTCTGTTTATTGCTTTGACGGAGCTGCCGAGCCCGTGGCAGAATCACATTCAAGCTTCCAGAAAATCCGCCCTGCCTCTCTTTTCTCCAGAGAGATACATAATAATAGACGATTCTGGTCAAAAATCCAAAATAGGACATTAAAGCAACATTGTCCCCTTCTGACTATGTCTTGTACTTCCCTGTCTCTGTTTTAGTCTATCCCTCCCCGCCGCTGGCTATGAGCATTTCAGCCCCGTGGCATCTTGGAAAGTGGGCACAGTGCTCTCCTTTCTCTGCACGGGCTGCTGAGGGCTCACGTTTTCGTGGAAAAGCTGGGATCTGAACCCACCGTCTAGTGAACTCTGGAGCTCATAGACCCGCTGCAGCTGCACAGAGGAGTCTGGGGTCTTCCCCGTCCCACCTGCTGGTCCTGCCTGACCCCACAGTGCTGGGGAGGGGCTGGCTCTACCCAAAAGGCAGTCTTTAGGCTCTCTGGATTGGAGACCT
Organism: Mustela putorius furo; assembly: GCF_011764305.1. Classification (NCBI taxonomy): domain Eukaryota; kingdom Metazoa; phylum Chordata; class Mammalia; order Carnivora; family Mustelidae; genus Mustela; species Mustela putorius. The sequence continues at coordinate 37,173,119 of NW_025421322.1, read as the reverse complement.
GTCTCTACGCCAGGCCTCTCCTCCTTAATACACATTCACAGGTTCCCTAGTGTCGACACCAAACCTTTCTTTAAACTTTTTTATAGAGAAAGGAAAAGAGTTTTATTTGAGCCCACATTAGGACAGCTGCCGAGATACACAATCTTCACAAAGAAGAGACTCCTTCAGGGAAGAGACAGTTGGGGCAGGATTATATTTGACCATCGCGATGAAGGACAGACTGTATCTGACGTTTTCAGTATGGGCAAGGCTGTGTGACTCTCAACTGAAGGGGACCAGGGAGGTCTTGTATTGTTTTTCTTACCTTTACATTTGGAATGTTCCCTTTTTGGTTATTCTATTTTATTTTATTTATTTTTTTCTTTTTAACAAAGCAGATGTACAGTGTGTGCTGGGGCAGAAATAGAGCCCATGCTTTGAAGTTTTGCTGAGTCATTCTGACGCTGGCAGATGTTGGAAGTCTAGCTTCCCTGGGAGCAAGGCCCAGACACCTGAAACGTTGAGAATTTCCTTTATCATCAGAAAACACCCAGCTTTGATGATTTGGAGTTTTTAATGTGGTGTAAACTGGTTTAAACGAGCTTGTTTCTAGAACAGGAGGAAGTCAGTGTCAGGAGAATAATTAAGTAAAGTTGGGTAATGCCAGTAACACCGAGAAAGTGTTTTTCTTTCTGAAAAAAAAAAAAAAAATCTTCTAGAACTTTGGTGAAGGCAGTGCTGCTTGGATTCTGAGCTCAAAACCAGGCTCTGTTGTGTGACTTTGAGCAGGGGAGTGAACGTTAGGCGTCAGTGTCCTCATCTGTGAAATAGAAACACCAAAGTAATCTGCATTATAGCCGTTTCTACGGAGACTACTACGGAGACTAAATGAGTTAATACCTATAGAAAATATAACTCAGTAACTAGAATTAAATACTGTATAACAACGAGGTAAGATAGAAACAATAACTTTGTATCATTGTTGCTTACCAGGACTGGCCTTGTCCTTTTCTAAGCCGGTTTTATCCATTCATTTTCTCACTAACCGTGCATGGAAGGCCTGCATCAGACCTAACCCGGGGCCACTAGGAACACACACAGGGGCACAGACCTGCGTGCCCTGGCACCCTGTGGCGCTCGTGGAGTGACAGGCTTCGGGGACTGCGCCTGCTCCCCGCACTTCCTCCCCCAGGGAGCAGCCCAGGGGCCCCCTAGCCTCAGGTCAAAGTAGAACAATTTCCCCCTTATTGGGCCCTGCTGAAGACAAGCTCTGTCAGTGCCCCCGTGATGCTGTGAGGTGTGAACCTTTATCATTATTTTACAAAGAGGTGAAGAAGCCCAGTGAGGTCAAATAATGTATAAAATGGCAGATTGAGGTTGAAAACTCAGGAGGTTTAACTCCCAGACTTGTGTTGTTTACAGAATTGTCGAATTGTCCCCTCTGTCTCCTGAGAAGAGCCTGTCCCCTCCACTCGAGCTGGGACAGGGCCCATGGGCCCTTCTGTCTTTGTACCCAAGGGCCCTTTGTACCCAGGGATGTTGGCGGCATCGTTAGTAAGCAGGAACTCAGTGTCCTCAACAAGATGGATCATGGATCACTCTTTTCCGTATTCACAGCGGACCAGGGTGGAGTGAGAGAGATGATGTACGGCTACTCCTCTTAGCACAGATAATTCTCAGAACATAAGGTTTATGTCTGAAATATTGATGATTCAGAATCTAACAAGATAGATACTGCCTGGGTGATTCTCTTGTCTGGGGAAAGGTGCCCCAGGTGAAGCAGAGTCGGCAGAAGGATTCATAGTCATTTATTCTCTGTTTTTTCACCTAGGGTGCAGCTGGTCCCGCAGGCCCCCCTGGGTTGCCCGGAACTGTAAGTTACTCTTTTCTCATCTTCACTCTTTCTGAGAACCCCTCAGCCATGGGGCAGCCCCCTTCCTCCCACACCCTCAGTTATAAATATCTTTTTAATGGAGATTGCCAGTAGCTAGGCCTATTCCTAGGTCTTACAATCCAGAAATACATGAGCTGCTTTAAGAACCACCTGGTGCTTATTGACATATTTTATGCAGCAAGCATAGTGACTGGCTAGACACAGTATGTCCCCACCCTCCCTGCTGTTACATATGGGGAAACTGAGGTCCAGAGACAAGAAACAGGTGGGGTGGGGGAGTAACTTTGACCAGAGTAAGACTGCAGAATTGGGTATATAACCATGACACATGTTTCCACGTAATTGTTGTGCTTGGTATTGAGTGGTGAGCAAGACTGGGCTTCAGAGCCAGAAAAAAGCAGGTTTGAGTTCCCGAGTCCCTGCTCTGCCATCCCCTGGCACTGCAGTCTTAGATACATTGTTTAATTCAAAGACCACCAAATTCTCCTGTTAAGAAAAACTATCATACCCAGCTGTCTTGTACATTTCTAGTCAAAATGAACTGAGATCACAACAGGTACATAGTCCAGTTTCTGGTCACATGATAGCAAATTAAAAACAACTGCTCTATAAATAGGGGGGCATATTTTGGGTGGGTTTTTTTTTTTTCATTTTAATGCTTCTCCCCAGCCTTAATATTCTATGCTTTGATCTGCTGATTTCAGGGAAATTGAACATGTCTTCAGTGCTGGCCATGGTTAGGCAAGTCTGGAGGCCAGGAGTTGAGAGCCTGAACACCCAGAAATCCCATTTGCAGTAGGACAGAGAATATTAGTCTGTGGTTTTATGTACATTAAATTATGATTCCAGAGCTCAATCTCTTCCCCATACACATGCCTATCAAAACGAGACTCAACAATTCCATAAGGATGTCAGAAGAACCTTAGAATCAAATTCAGAGTCGGAACCATTCATATAAAACTTTGCAATATATCAGAAACAGCTAATGCTGCAAAGCATGCAGGGAAATGAGCACGATTATTTAGTGTGAGGGCAAATCGGTAACACTGAATTGAGAGGTTTCTCAACATCCACATATAAAGTATGTACCTTAGCTTAGAAATTTCATTCCCAGGCAGCAATCCCAGAGAAATATTTACACTGTGTGTGTTTGAAAAAGTATGTACAAAGATGTACGTCGCAGTTTTGCTGATAATGAAATATTATAGGCAACCTACATGACATAATCAGAGAATTAAGTAAACCACAGAATATTCATTCTGTGGATTCCTAGTTGATAAAAATAGACCCATGTGCATATGCACGCGCACACACACACACACACACACACACACACAATGTATTTGGCCCCGGAAAGATACTGATGCTCATGGGAGATGCATAGAGGAACGAGCATGGCCTCCCGGGTCCACCCGGGTGGGGTGGTTCCCGCTGCACGTTCACTAGTGGTGGAAGTTTCGTTAAGCAGTTTACATGCCTCCAATTTTCTTACGCATGATGCAGGGAATACAAATGATCTACGTCTTCATTATTGTGAAAAACATGTGGGTTTCTCCTTATAAACGAGGACGGATAACCATGTGCTTGCTGATGATATTTGTATAATTCTTGTGCAAATTCCTGTGTTTCTATACATTCAGAATTGCATGGAAATATATAGAAAATTTTACTAAACTGAGAAACCGTGGTTTCTTCCGGAGAAGAGACTAGTCTTGGAGGATAATATGGAAGGCAAGGTGTATTTGAAAAAGCTTGTTTTTGTCCTTCTATTTTAACTTCATCGTGGTTTTGGACGAGAACCCATGATGTCCTTTTGTCCAGTCACTATTTTTTTGAGTACCTGCCATGAGCCTGGCACTGATGGGGTTTGGGAGCCCCGGAGCATCAGCCTCGTCAGGGAGACAGACCTAGTCCCCTGCTGGCGCTGGTACACATATGTGACAAAGTCTAGTGAATGCCAGCAGAGGGAAGAGTGGGGCACAGTCGGGGAGAATAACAAGGGGACCTAATTTATATTTGAGTGGTGGAGGGGTAGGGGGGTCTTTGCAGACATGACATTGAAAAACGGCCTGAAGGATGGGCTCCAGTCAGCTAGATAAAGGGAGGAGGACAGTACATTTCTGACTAGAGGAGCAGCAGATGCAAATGTCCTGTGGCCCAAGAAGCCCTGAAGACTGTGATGTGCTAAACATGGTGTGGACAAGGGATGGGGTTGGAGGGCCACACAGGGGCTGCCCACAGTGCTCTACATGCTGGGATAAAGAGTTTTGCATATGTTGGTTCCCCCTGCCTGGATCATGCCTCCCCTGGTTTCCTCCTCACATGCATCATTGCCAGCAGATGCTGGTGATGGCAGCAGCTTGGGGGGCCCAGGGTCCCAGGCTCTGACCACATGCACAGCCTCTCCATATCAGCTCCCGATACCCTGGGTGGTGGAGGTTTCTGCCCCCGCTGTACCAATGAGGGAATAGAAGCTGACAGGTGGTCCCACAGGTATTTGGGGGGGTGGTTCACCATCTACCCACAGCACTTTTCTGCACTGCCTTGACTGCCACTCAGGGACTGGAGAGCGCTTGGTGAGGGTGTCTGTCCACGCTAACAGTCACTCCGGGAAGCCCTGGGGCCCTGTCTCCCACTTGGTCCGTCCCTTAGAGGCAGGTTGAGACAGTAGAGTCACGCTTCTCTCATTTATGTGGTTTCCTTTGCAGACGCCCTTTTTCACTCCGCACCCGAGGATGCCAGTAAGTAGCTCCGGCCCCCCGGGGTTGCAGGTGCCCCCAGCCAGGCCTGTGATGCCCGCGTGCTCCCGGTCCTGACGTGGCCCCACCACACGGGGCTGCCCAGCAGCTGCACTTCCAGATTTGTCCTGGCAGCCGGGGTGGGGACGGGCCCCGCAAGGACCTGGCTCCAGTGCCAGGCGGGGGGTGCAGCGGCCTGGAGGACCCTTCCTCTGGCTGAGGGCCCTCTCTTTGGGGGAAGCTGGTTCTCCACTGCTCAAAGAACTGGAGGTCTAGAGAACAGGGCTGAGCGTGGGGGCAGTGGACTGAAGGATGCCTCAGGCATTACTGAGGATGTGGGCACTGAAGGGGACCTGGGGACTGACATGGGACTGGGTCTAGGAGTGGCCATTCTGAGAGAGGACAGTGGAGACCCGGCCAGTGGAGGGAGCGCTTGAGGCTTCTCATTAAGACTGGCCCTTGGCAGACAAGGACCCTCACTGCAACCACTAGGACGTTTTTCTCCTCTGTTTGCGAAAGGTGCTCAGGAAAATAAGTGTCTCCAGGCTCTTCTCTTGCTCTCAGTGGCACTGAGGCCAGGGGCACGTGCTGGCTTGTCCCCATTGCCCTCAGGATGGAAGGGGTTTCCTGCTCCTGGGACGTGGCCTGCTGGTCCAGGCCACACGGCCGCTGAGAGCCCGCAGACCTCTCTTTCTATAGCTGCTTTCTACTTGTGCTCCGTGTCAACTAGATACACATGAGAAGCTGCAGCGAATCCTGTATCTGACAGGAAAGGTGGGCGCAGGGGGACTGAGCCAGAGGCTGAGATCCTGCCAGAAGGAGGAGCTCTTTGAACTTCTCAGGAGGAGAGATGGGGAGGAGGAGTTCTGGTCAGGGTGTCACCAGGCGGCAGGGACTTCAGAAGTCGTTGGGAGTCTCCTGTGGGAGAGAACAGATTTGCAGGCCTCTTGGCTGTGTCCTCTGTTCTCCGAGGATAAAGGAGTCAAAGGCACAGAGTCAGGAAAGTGTCCCACATGTCAGGTACCAGTCGGGCAGCACTGAATGTCCCTGAGGCATACAGATGTGCCCCATTTCACGGATGATGCCTCGTGGGTGAGCGGGGCTAAGCAGGTTGCAGAGAACCTGCTTTGGAGCTAGGAACCGAGGTGGGGTTGCCCCTGTAAGGCCGTGTCTGGCCAGAGTGGCTGCCCCCACCGGCTGCTCAGACTCAGCTTGCCCAGATGGCGGCGGCTCACATCACACTACCCCACGTTGGTCCCTCCCCTCGGTCCTCTGGGTCTCCCTCCCTCGGGCCTGCTCAGAGCGCCTCCAACTGGAGACAGGCCTTCAGGGTCAGCCTCTCCTTAACGGAATGGCTCTGTTAAAGGTGATTTCCAAGGTGTTCCGGCCAGAAGACTCATGAAGGGGAGTCGGGGGTCTGCCAGACCCCCTCTTTGTCCTCCAGTGGGGTCACTCCCTGCGGGGCCTGAGACTTCTGGAAACCAGGAAGCCACGTCAGGTTGCAAAGTGAGGAAATTGTGTCTTAGGAAAAAAAAAAAAAACTCATTGTGGGTTATTGCATGCATCTCTCTGGACTGGCCTCGTCGCCATGGTAACTGAATTTTTACTGATGGTTTCGAAAAGTGTTGTTTGTTGTTTGACACCCCCCTGCTCTCCTGCAGCCTGCTACTTTGAGTCCCTGCACAGGGAGCAGGTGGCTAAGTTTGGGGCATGAGGAAGCAAGGAAATATATCGGGGGAGGAGGGCCGGAAGGAAAAGCTCACCTCCCTCTACCTGGAGACGGAGAAGTCTGTGGGGCTGGCTGAGGACCACGCCTGGGGAGGCCTCGAGGCAGTGTGGAGGTCTGGAGGGGGGAATCAAGTCCTTCCCTGGATGAAGGAGGGACAGGCAGCCTGGGGCTGGGGGAAATTGCTGCTAAGAACTCAAGAGGGTCTTTGTAACTGGTGTCGGGGGGGTTGCTAGCAGGTGGTGCAGGAGCAGCTATCGGGGGAAGGGTCTGGGGTAGCCTTTCGCTGCCCCCTTAGCCTGCTAAGAATCTTCAGGACGCCCACCAGGGCTGAGTTTGCTGGGACGACCGTGAGCGAAGACAGGGTGTCGATGTGGCTGACCTCCCCAGCTGAGGGAGTCGGAAGAGAAGCCAGTCACAGCCAGACACTCCGTGATTACGGATGGGCACCTACTGTGTGCTGCTGGAGTGAGACCAGCCTCCCCACTGACTCCCAGCGCTGGAAGTGGCTGGAGCACCTTGCCTCTGGGCCCCCAGGGGCCCCTCCCCTGGCCTGGCCTGACTTCTCCTGGGTCCTGAGCCTGTCTTCCTGCCACCTGCAGTCCCTCCGTGCCCCTCCACCCCCCCCAACCGTACATCATCAAGATAATCCCGTTAGCCCTTTTGTCTTTATGGGTTGTATGGCCAGGGACTCAAAGACCAAAGAGTTTGGAAAACCCCCACCACGGGGCCTTTCCTGGGAGGAAAACCTGCTGGGAGAAAGGTGCTGCTGTCCTTGGAGTCCGAGTGTGACCTGAGCTGGTTGGCGATGGCGTCTCCCGAGGAGGGGGAGAGGTCACACCCGCGTCAGTGCTGCAGAGCACGTCGCAGAGGGCTCTCAGGGAGGCTTGGCCACAGCTCCCCGAGGGTAGACCATGCAGGTTGCATGCCACACACGATGCAGAGAGAGAGAGAACCAGCCAGGTCCCCACCCCAGGCTAACTGGGGGATCCACCCGTCACTCGGCAGAGGAGGGCACGTGGGAACCTCTGGGGCAAGGTCTCCACGCGTGTCTGCCTGTGCACAGGGAGAGAAGCAGCCTGTCTGCCAGCGTCCCCTGCCACAGGCCTCCCCCACGCTCCCTAACGCATGTGTTAGAGTTGGCCTCCTAGAGCTCCCAGGGTGCTGTTCAGTTCTCCCGCTCGGAAGCCTTTGCTTCCAGACTCTGCCCGCGCAGGCTTCCCTTCTCCACTCCAGGCAGTGTTCATCCCGTCTGTCCTGGGGCCTTCCTGCAGGCGCGGAGCCCAGGGTCTCCCTAAGCAGCCTGTGGTGCTCTTGGGCACTTCTAGGTCCTGCCCCTGTAGAAGGATGCATGCACAGCCCTTCTGACGCACAGGCTTTACGGTTACTCTGCTCTCCCCAGAGAGCTCCACCCCTCATCCCAATCTCCCCTTGGGGTTCCTCTCTGCCACCCCTTCTCTTTGTCCCTGAATCCTCATGCTGTGTGCAAGAGGGAGCACCTGTCCAGCTTGCCAGTATGGTCACAGAGGACACGAAGTCTACATACATCATCCAACATTATAGAGCCGGCACCTGGAGAACCAGAATTCTAAGCCAGGTCCTGTGGATCTAGACCTGAGGCTGTTTTCACCATGGTCCACTGTCTCCACTCCTCTCCCATGATGGCCCTTTGGCTCTGGAAAGAAAGAGGCTTGAGCCATCCAGGTCTGCCCCTGATGGAGCCTCCTACCTGCCCACCTTCTCCCTGTCGCTTGTGGAGCAGGGTGATATTATTCAGGGCAGCCCCCAAGTGGTGCCCCTTTTCCTGCCTGTGGCCCATCTCTTCTTTAGCAAAAGCTGGACATCCCACTCTGGCCATTAAGAGTGCCGCGTTCAGTCCCGTCTGTCATGTCCCTCCAGCAAAGCCTCCTCCTCAGCTTCTCCATCAAGACCGGGAAGGGGAAGGGCTCAGCGTCTGAGAAAAGTCTCTCCCCTCAACATTCCTTCCGTCATTATTCACTGATGATCTGCGCTTGCAGGGCTCGGGGCTGGAGGGGGGTGGAAGTCCGGCTTGAGCCCTACTAAGAAGGGTATGGGCCAGGTCTGCAGAGGACAAGGGCGCTGCCACGCAAGTCCCCGAGCCTGGGGTCCACTTTCCTGCGGAAGCGATTCTTGGTCTTAGATTTGGAGGTTGAGTGAGAATCATCAGAATCCAAGGGCGGTCCTAGGGGAGAGGACCCCCCGCAGAGGGAGTGGCCTTTGCTAAGGGGTAGGTGCAGACAGAGGGTGGGGGTGGGGCAGTGGGGCTGACCTGTGGGCGGGGCAGGGCTGGGCCTGTCTGCTCCACGCTGTGCTTCTCCAACAGGGAGAACAGGGGCCCAAAGGAGAGAAGGGTGATCCTGGCGTGCCCGGGCAACCGGTGAGTGTCCTGCGGCCCGCACCCCGTGCCCCTCAGCCTGTGCACTGTCACAGGGCGTCCAAGGGCCGCGTGGGGGCAGGTCTGAACTGTATGGTCTACCTGCAGGCTCCCCGCTAGCTGAATGTAGTCCGTCCCTCCTCCCTCAGGGCTCCGAGGATGTCCTCACTGTGGATCCCAAATCAAACCTGCTGCACGTGTCCTTGCCCCACCCCCTCTACTAAGAGCAGGGAGGTGACCTAGTTCCTTGATGGTTGTTGCATTGCAGGGACCCCAGGGCCGTCCTGGAGAACTGGGGCCTCGGGGACCCACTGGAGCGCCGGTAAGAAACCCTTTCTCCCCCTGTGGGCTCTGAGGTGTGGGATCCCCACCAGCCACCCCCCCCACCCCCCATGGCCTGCTCCCCACTCCACTGGTCCGCGTGCCTGGCGTTTGGGGGCTGCCCACCAGGGGGCGCTGCCGCAGGGGCCATGCGCCCAGTGCCCCAGGGCTGAAGGCACTCACAAGGCCCCCCAAAACGCAGCCCTGGGGATGGGTGCTGCCTCTGGACCCCTGGATGGGGAAGCGATGTTAGGGCATGGGGTGGTTCAGATGCAGGAAACCCCTCCCTCCCAGCTCTGATCTGCAGCTCTGGTGTAAGGGACCACGTGGTTTAGCATTTTGAATTTTGTTGTCATTTTCCACTGCTTGGGCTTCTTAGAAACAGCCTCCCTCAGGCACGTTCTCTGGAGAGGTCCCTTTGGAGTGACCTGAGGAGGCTCCGACCCCAGGGAGCCCCCGGCTGTCTCTGTGCGCCTGGGCCATCCTGTCCTGTGAGCTCTGGTTATATCATGAAGTGTCAGCGCTGATGTCTACCCCTGGATACGGGACAAGCCTAGCCCCACAGGCAAGGGGCTGTGGTTTCCCTGCGCTTCGGACTCTGCTCCTGTCCTACAGTTCGCATCTCCCGACTCTGACGAGCAGGCCGTCCCGAGATGGCCTGCTGGGGGACGAGGACAATTTCCCCAAGATGTCTCACCTCCCCTTTTGTGTCCCGGACAGGGCACCAAGGGACAAGAAGGCCCACGTGGGGCACCGGGAACAGCTGGAAACCCTGTGAGTCCTCACGCCCCCCGCCCCCCACCCCCCTTGCCCGAGGAGGGAAGCTGTGCTGGGCACGTGCCCCCGGGCTCGCAGCTCTGGGCTGATGGGAGGGAGGGGTGGAGCCGTTGGCCAGGGCTGGGCACCCCTGGAGCAGTGAGGACCAGCAGAGACGCCCCGGGCTCTGCAGCATTCTCAGCATTTCATGGCTTTGCCCGTGTGCCCAGCCCATAAACGGAGTCTCCTTCCACACGTGTAGGGGCCATGCCCACGGGGACACACAAACACACACTCATACCTACTCATATTCTAAAACCAGCATGCACACGTGCTGTGATGCCCATGTCCTGTCGAAACTCCCAGCACACAGGTGCCACTGGGGACACGGGCAGACACGTGCCTTCATGTGCACGCCTCTGAGCTCTCCGCTGCTGTGCCTTGCCTCCTGCGGGGCCAGAGTCTCTGTGGGGTGGACCCTGGACTCCTGGGGCTGATGAAATGGTGTCACGCGGGGCCACAGAGCTCAGACTCCCGTGTGGAATGAGGCCACCTCTACCCCCCTCTCTGAAGCCTGGTGGTGGTTAGAGGGACAAGCAGACACAGGTGACAGCCACGCTTCTGGGACCATGGGTTAGAGGTCCCCTGCTGTAGGGGGCTTGTACGCCCAGGCCATCCGTGCCTATGGGCTAATGGGAATGGGGCCAGCCAGGGGCGGTGGCCAACCTGGATATCACAGGGTGGGGACAGAAGGCTCCTCCGGCTAGTAGAGCCTGGCTGGAGGGCAGCCTGCAGGGCAGTGAAGCCGAGGGCAGGCTCGGAGGCCTGCAGAAGCAAGAGCAGCCTCCAGTCCTTGCAGAGCTGCCCGCTTCCCGCCTGCATGGTGTTGACCCGCACGCCTCCTCCTGGGGAATCTTTGTTAACCCTCAGTGTTAGTTCAAGTCCACTTCCTCCGGGAAGCATTCCCGCATTCCCTCATTCACCTGTCAAAGTCAGCACACGCAGGCGTGCACACACTCGCACATAAGTGCACGCGCACACACCACCTCTGCCCCCTCCATGCCTTCATCTTAAGGAACCTCTGAGAGCCCTTCTGCCCTCTGGCCTCCCACGGCTGTGCCAGAGTCCCACTCACGGGAGGTTTGGTGTCTCGGCACCGCCGCACACACACGGGAGGGGCTCCCCTTGCGGCGGAGGGAACATCGGGTCCGAAGCAGCAAGTTACGGTGAACTGGGGAGAAGGCAGGCTGGGAGGGACGCCCGGGGACTGTTCGTCATCGATACCTCGGGACTTTCTAAACTTCTGCTTCTGAATAGGGCAGTCCTGGACCTGTGGGCCCACCTGGTGCCAGCGGCCCCCCCGGAAGTGCGGTGAGTCATGGGGGCTGGGGCACCAGCACAGCTTGGGTGTGGGGGGGCAGGCACAGGCATCCCTGCCCCCACTTACAGATGGAGAAATGGGCGTCCCAGACAAGGTCACCAGAAAGTTCACCAGCCCCAGGCTCGAGGTCGCTCCTCAGACCTCCGAGGGAGAACAAAACCTGTGAGAACTGCAGGAAACCGCAGGAAGCCTGTCGACCTCATTGAGGTTGCGGTCAGCCTCCGTGCCTGCCTTTGGAAGAGACAGACAAAGCTCGAGGATTCGCAGGGGTCCTGACCCTTAGGGTCCCTCAGTGCTGATCAGGGCCCGGCCACAGGTTCATGCGAGACCCATGCAGGATACTCCCTGGGGCCTCAGCCTTTCACCCTCAAATGGGAGAGAGCGGCCACACCTGAGGGCTGCTGATGGCCATGGACATCGCTGTGCCCCATCCCCTCCCCAAGGAGTCTTTACTCACGGGGCCCCAGGCATCCGATGGCGGGCTAGCCCTGAGACCCACGGTCGGCACGGATCTCAGCTTTAACATTCTGCCGTAAAACGCCCGGTGCCACTCAGTCCCGGGGCAGCAGACAGTGCGTCCTCCTGAAGTGGACCGAGGTCAGCCCTGCGGGTTCATCAGCCCACAAGGATCATACAGCCGACTAGAGGACACACATGGGCCATTTCCACATGGCTACACCTGTTTGTTTGTTTGTTTGTTTGTTTTAGATTTTATTTATTTATTTGAGAGAGAGACAGAGAGAGAGCATGAGAGGGGAGAGGGTCAGAGGGAGAAGTGGACTCCCCGTGGAGTCCTGATGCGGGAGCCTGATGCGGGATTCGGTCCCGTGACTACAGGAAAACGACCCGAGCCAAAGGCAGTTGCCTAACCAACTGAGCCACCCAGGTGCCCCCGCATCTGTAGTAGGCATTCTGCGACGGTTAAATTCACGGACGTCCCTGGACCCTGGGAGATGGTTCTTCTCACCGCTTCTGTTCTACCCAAGAGGACACGCAGACACAGGGAGACTGAGTCATGTCCTTGGTGGTCGCCAGAGGTGGTGCTGGAACATGGCCTTTGTCACGTTCCTCTCCCTGCTTTGGTGCCTGCCAACCTGCTTTCCCTGGCCGGAGGGTCTTCTCTGGCTTTCAGAGACCGTATTGTCCGGCCATAGGACACAGAGTGATGGGCCTCAGCCTGAGCTGCTGGCTGTGTGAACCCCTGGGTCCTTCCCTGGGGGCCTGGAGGGCACATTCTGCACTAGCTCAGAGACGGGCTCCGACTGCACCCAAGTGTACGGCTGCACCCATGTGTACGGCTGCACCCATGAGTACAGTCTGCCGCCCTCCCCTATCTCCCTGCTTTGTTTCCCTCCTGGGGTGTCCCTGGACCACTTGCACTTAAGCCTGGGCTCCAAGTCAAGCCGCAGGCAACGTCAAGGTCACCCTCATCCTCCCTCATGTCCAGCGGAGGCCAGTGCCTACCTTCTGAGAGCCAGAGCCCCGGGGAGGGCAGACCTCTAGGCAGCACAGGCTTGGTGCAGCGGCGAGTGAGCAGATGGGGAGGGGCTCCATGGGGAGGGGGGGAGGAGAGGGCTAAATCCTGGGGAATTAAATCAGCGATGGGGAGCCCATAGGAACCGACGTGTAGCCTCGGCTATGAGGGTGTATGCTCACCCTTGTCTGGGGGCCATGGGCTGTCTTGAACTTTACCATGAGCATAACCTGTTTTTCAGGGCTCCCCCGGCATCAGAGGGCCCCCTGGGAAAGACGGGGAGCGCGGAGAGAAGGTAAGACGTGGCTATTGTCAGGATGTGACACCTATTCTCAGCTTCTTGAAAAACCCTGGAGGCAGAAGCCAAGCCACTTAGGTCTGGTTCGAGCACTGGGGCCTGAGGGAGCTTTCTATGTAGAGGAGAGAGAAGGCCGTGCAGCTACCTCTCACAGGCTCCCAGCAGGCCCGAGTCAGACAGATCCCTAGGGAACAGATGGGGGCTCCAGAAGGCTCTGGGGGAGGGCGTGACTTGCCCCACCTTTCATAGGGCCTGACCCCAAACCCCACTTACTCTCGATGCGGTACACAAGCATATCTGTCCCACACCTCTGTGTGCACCCTGAAGCCTTCCCAAGTTTGAGAAAGAGTTTCATTTATTAGAAGGAAGAGAGTCATGGTGTCCCCAGAGACACCAACACCCCAGAGTCAAAAGAGGAAGGTCCCCAGCCTTTCGAAAGCATGTTTCAGCTGCATTTTACAAAGTACCTCTGGGGTTTATTGCTGAGGGCCTGCTACGGGCCTCCAGTGGGTAGAACCCGGGATTCTGCCAACAATCCCACACTCGCAGGACAGTGGCCCCCCCCACCACAATCCCCGCAAACATCAGTGTGCCGGGGTAGAGATGTCTGCCGTCTGTGCTCTGGGACTTTCTCATCTGTAACACGAGGACATGATGACACGTCGGTGACAAGTTGTGCAGAACTGACCCATCAGAGGGCTCAGCACAGGGCCGGGGAGGAGATCCGCTGCCCCGTGCCCCCGTCACTCCCCGTGAGCAGGGTCCCGTCCCTGGACGTCCTCTGCTTGGCCGATGGTCCACAGCCGCCCCTTTAAGTGCCAGCGCCTCAGCGTCCTGAAAGGGATCCTTTCAAGTCCACTTTAGCCAGAACCTTTCCGAGGAGAGATCATTTTGTCCTTTCTATTTTGGCAGAATTTAACAAGAATAGATGGTGCATTTGCATTTCGGCAGGGAGGCTGGGTTTTAAAATACACGTCTCAGACGAAAACGGTGAGGCACGGAGGGAAACGACCAGCCAGCCTCTAGGACATATCTTGAGGGGTTTTTGGAGTGCTGGTCGACGACAAGCCCAATAATAACCCTTATGTGGTGCAGGTGCTAATTTTTGTTTTGAAAGAAGATAATGCCATCGTAGATTACAGTAATAAGAGCAGAGCAGCCAGATGAAGCCAGGGGCAAAAATAACCCCGGCCCATCTGCTCTGCCTGGATTAAACCGCGTCTGACGATTGCGCTCTATTCTGGACACACAGTAAGTAGGGCACTGACGACCTTAGAAGGGGGTGACCGAGATGCTGGAGGTCCCGCGGAGAGCCAAGAGGCAATCAGGGAGCTGTTGGCTCATCCACCGCTAGAGGGAGCCAGACACCTCTCCTTCGCTCGCAGGCGCCAGGGCAGAGCTCAGACGCAGGGCTGCGTGGGGAGGGGAACCCAGGGTGCTCTGCAAACTGGTCAGAAGCCCAGCTGCCAGGACACATTCATTCTGTCCCTCCCAGTGTCGGGTGGCTGGTCTGAGGCTCTGGGAAGCCTATCCTGCCCTAGGCCTCCAGAGAGGGGCCCTTGCTGGGCAACCCTTCCCCTTACCGCACCTTCTTTCCAGCAAGGAATGTCTGTGGTCATTCATGTCTCAGCTCAGCCCCAGGGAGACTTGCCCGGAAGGAGGAACCCCTGTGGCTCATGTTCCTCCCAAGCCCCAAAGCCAGAGCTACCACAGGGAGCTCTAGACTTTGTGGTCCAAATGGTGAGCATTTGCTGAGACCAGGATCCAAGCCCAGCTTCCTCCCTCCCCAGGTCCTAGAAGCTCTTTCCCTACTTCTTTCCCTACTTCAGAGCCCTGAGCTGTGCTCCTGATGCTGGAGGCCCACACTGGGAAGAGGGGTTAGATTCTGTCCACGGAACTCCATGGCAGAGTATCACATGTCTGGACGGTTTCAGAAAGGGCACTCTTGGCCGAATGTAAAGAAACAGGGTGTAACAGGGCTGCCCGAAAAAGGAATGAGGCCTAGCAAGGTGGTGAGCTCCTTGCTCTTGGAGGAATTCAAGCAGAAATGGGAGGACCTCCCACAAGGCATGCACCCGATGCTTTCCTGCCCTGGGTAGACGACTGGACTATAAAGCACTGATGTCCTGTCCATTCCCAAGTTCTGCCTTGTATCAGCTTGCCAAGTCTGCTGTGACAAATATCACTGGTGGTGTGGCTTAAACCAGAAATGCATTGCCTGGCCATTTTCACCACATCGGGAAGCCCTCAACCCAAGTGTCAGTTGGGCTGCTTCCTCTTGAGGCCATGAGGGAAGCAGCCCTTCCAGAACCCTCTCTCGGTTTATTGATGGCTGCCCCGCCCCATGTCTTCACACTGTCTTCCCTCGGTGCTTGCCTGTGTCCAAAATCTCCCCTTCTTACAAGGACGCTGGTCCTACTGGATCAACGGCCACCCTCCTCCACATGACCTTAGCCTAACAACGAGTTTCACCCGCAAAGATCCTGTTTCTCAACGGAGGTGTGGGGGATTAGGACTTCAGCACCCACATTCGGGGGACCCGGTCCAACTTATCATATATGTCACGTAGCGTAGACTATTGCCAGAAGCCTACCATCCCCCTAGAGGCCGGGTAGCCATTAAGAAGCTTGCCTTCTGCGTGTCACCTGGTCCTGGAAACTGTCCTTTTTTCTTTCCAGGGCGCAGCAGGTGAGGAAGGGCGTTCAGGACCAGCTGGTCCCAGGGGGGATCCGGGCGCTCCTGGCCTTCCTGGGACACCTGGACAGGGAAAGGATGGAGAGCCGGTAAGTGTCCGGTCCAGAAGCTTCTGTGTCCATTTGACCAGGCTAGAAGTAGAAAAGGAAAGGAAAGGGGTTGGGGGATAGGGAGAGAGAGACTGACTGGTCTCGTAAGTATTAAGTGAGAGAAATAGCATAAATCCATAGAATGTGGCACTCAGTGAGGGTTTAATGCATTAACTATGGTTATCGGGCACTCAGCACCATTCCTTTACTCTCACAACTGCCCTGAGAAGTGAGTACTTCTTTTTTCAGTCTCTTCAGGTGACTATAGCAAAATACCATAAATTAGTGTCTCTGAACAACAAGAACTTAGTTCTCACAGTCATGGAGTCTGGAAGTCCAAGTTCAGGATGTCTACGTGGTCAGGTTCAGGGGAAGGCCTCGTTTTCGGTTCCAGAGTGCCCACTTCCCAGTGTCCTCACCTGATGGACGGGTGAGGGGTCTCCCTTACAAGGACAGGAATCCCATTCACAAAAGCCTCACCTCCTAATACCTTCACTTGGGCCTTAGGATTTAACATACAAATTTGGGAGTGAAACAAGAATTCAGACCAAGGTGGTATTATCAACCCCATATTATTGGTGAGGAATATGAGGTTCACTTGCCAAAATCATAGTACTTGGCTGTGAACTCACGAGGGACTGGACCCTCCCTTTCTTCACTCTGGGTTTCAGCCAATATATCCAAATGCAGAATTGTGATTTTTAAAAAATCTGGCCACATGTTTGCATCAAGCAAAAGTTGGAGACTCTTCTCATTGGTTCCGTCAGGTTTTGATATCATGGGAAATGGGAAAGAGACCAGACTTTGGAATCCATGAGCTCACCTTTGAAGACTGGCCCTCCCGTACTTGCGGGAACCTGTAGAAGAAGACCTTAAGTGGGAAAGCAAGCTGAGAGGGGCCGGGATTTGCTCAGGGTCACACAGAGGCTGTAGGCAGCTGAGGCAGAGTTCACACACAGGTGACTTATAGCTCAAAAACTGGGCTTTCCTTCATAAACAATAGCCCCTGAGGAGACCCTCGTCTCCCTCGGGCACACAGCGTAGGGCGCACACAGCTTGGCTGGTGGTGGATGGGTAAATGCTCGTTCGTGGTCTCATGGTTGTCTTTGCATCCATCATCTCCCCAGGGGCTGCGTGGACCACCTGGATTACCTGGGCCACTAGGAATCAAGGTGAGTGTGTATCCAGGCAAGTCGTGATGTCTTGTCATGGGTTGCCCGGCAAAGGGACTGGCCCAGTTTCATCATGAAGTACGTCTCCCACCTCAGTCCACTTCCCCGATCTGTAGTTTATCACATCTCACTTCGCCAAAGACGCTAGGGCTCCTGATACTGGTGATACTGAAGTCCTTGCCATACAGTTGGTGCCTAATAAATGCTTGCTGGCAAATGAAGTTGCAGAAGATACTGGTCTTCAACTGGCAGAGCAATAGATCTAAGCAGTTTTGTGTTTTTAATCTAATCGTAGTAACAGATGATCCCCAAATTTTAGACGCTTCACACACTAAACCTTTCCATGTCATTCCCAGTAAGCCTACTGGGAGGCGTGATGGGTAGGGAGCTTAGGCTCACACAGCCATTCAGAGACCCACGAGCCTTGGCCCGGTGACTCTCCCGCCATGTAGGACGCGAGTCTGCTACGAGTCCTTGTCGTACAATGGAAAATGAGGGAAAGACAGTGGACAGACTCTGTGGGCCAGACCTGGAAGTGGTAATTCATTTCCCCCAACCTCATGACACTGAACGCAGGGGAAGTTGGGTTTGTGGGCTAGCTGTGTGCCCAGGGTGAAAGCGGGAAGCTTTGGTAAATATCCTCCAGCTCGTCCTCAATTCACTTAAAACCATTACTCAGAAAAGCTGACTTGGCCCAGGAGGGACTGTGCTTTTTTTTTAATTTTTATTTTTTAGATTAAAAATAAATTACTCATTTGAGAGAGAGAATGCATGAAAAGTGGGGAGGGTCAGAGGGAGAGGGAGAAGCAGACTCCCTGCTAAGCGGGGAGCTTGACATGGGGCTGGATCCCAGGACCCCGGGATCATGACCTGAGCCAAAGGCAGACACTTAACTGACTGAGCCACCCAGGAGCCCCCAGGAGGGACTGTTTTTAGAAGAGCTTTCCTGAGTGACTAGGGACACTTCCGTGAAGTTTTCTTTATACTGAGTGGTTCTCTCATTGACTCATTTATGCTCTGGTCACCTGCGAGAGCATTTATGATTGTGTCTGCGGCCCGTCCACTAGGCTGCCGTGTGTCAGCTCTTGCAGTGGGCCTTGGGCCAACAGTGATGTATGGGACATGTTCCCAGCCCTCCCACAGCTCAGGGATCGGAGGGAAAGGCAGATAAACGAGTAGGCAGAAGCAGGCAGGTGCTAGGGTAGAGGGAAGCTTGAGGCACAAGAAAGCTTGGAGAACCCTCCCCAGCCCAGCCTGGTTTGACGGTGGAAGGCTTCTTGGAGGAGGTGATGTTTGTCCTGATTTTACAGTGTATGCAGCAATTAGAAGGGGAAGGAGTGAGGAAGGAGCTTCCCAGAGGGGTCCTACCCGGGGAGGAGACATTGAGGCAGGAAGTGGACTGTGCTCTGAGATGAGCATGTACTGTGGACGCACCCACATCCCACGAACTGTGATTTGATCAACTCCGATGCTTGAACGTAAGCATGTGTCAGTCCATCAATGATCTACATTGGAATGCTTCTGTATTTTTTTGCTTTAATTTAATATGCATATTCAAAATCGCATTCAAATGTTGTATCATTATATTACTTTTGCCTACTTGCGTGTATTTATGAAAACACATTTTAAAAATTCGTCTTGTCTGTCTTCAGTGCCCTTGCCTGCCACCCCCCAGCCACTTGCCGAGTCAGCACTTTCCAGCGGCGCATTCCCACCCCCCCCTACTGCGCTAGTCAGGATACAGCACGTCTGGAAACCATAGATGCTGCTATTACAGGACGCTTTATCCCAAACCCTGTCCCCATCCACTTAATAGTAGGAGTTTTTACCGTTTTTATGCTAGAGCTGTATCTTTGGGATCCCAACAAGCCACAGAGGGTGTTGGTTTTTAAGATTGTATGTAAACGGCTTGTTGACAATAAGAGCCCGAATGAGAAGTTTGAGGCTTCAGGAGAGCTGGCTGTTTCTGCAGTAAACTTCTTGCTTCCAGTTTCCCCACCTATTCAGGCAGCTGGCCTCTGTAAGCCTCCTAAGCTTGTGCTGATTGAGGTCATGGTCACTCATGTGACTCCCTGGTAGTGATTTTGTTGTTCATGGTCATAATCAAAAGAAACAGGAATGTTTCAGAGAGATCTGAGTAAATATATGGCAACTTTCTATTTTCTGGGGGAGAAAAAACAAACCCTCAGAAACAACTTGTCTTGAATTTAGTGGCATATAAAATTGTCCCATATGCCTGGGACGGTGGAGAGGAGCAGTGGGCACGGTGGAGAGGAATGGGAGGCAGAATCAACACTCTAGAGGACCTTGTGGCTCTGTTGCCAGCCTGAGGCTGGCCTCTGAGGCCCCCTGTGATGCTGTGAGCCCCACGTGTCATCAGCAGTGCTCCTGTGCTCTCTCTTTCCTCCCCCACAGGGAGCCTCCAGCCTCTCAGAGAAAGGAAGACAGGGGCACTGGAAATGCCTTAAGATGCCCTTTCCCTGTGATAACTATTTATGAGTTCAGTAAATTCAACTCCCAGGCTGAGTTTGGGGTGAAAATCAGTGATATAATACAAATAAAAATAGTTGCTTAACTCATGGTGTCCCAGGTTCATGCTTAATAAATATTAGTGGTCCTTATGATGAAATCACCCTGTGGAGTCAGCTTTGCAGCATGGAGATGGGGATCTAGAGAGCCCTTATCCACCCCGGCAAGCATGTTAGAGGCAGGAGTGCAGTGAGCCTCGACCTGGGGCCCAACTGACCAACTAGTGTCAACTTCAGGTGACCCAGGGGAGGTTAGTCATGGTGTCCTTTGGCCAAATATTTCCTCTTCTTTAATATGGGAGGCCTGGAAACAGATAACCCATTCCAGCGTTGACACTGTATACTTTTGTAATTTAGAATGTGGTTTAGAAGTAAAGATGTCCATAGTTAATTGGGATTGGGAAGGTAAGTTTGAATTCAAGAGGTCTTTAGTTGAGGAGTGGGGGAAGGAGGGAGGGACGGAGAGAAACCAGAGAGCCTAGGAGTAGCCTCCTCCCCGCGGGTGCTGTCCACGGTGCTGAAGGGAAGCCGCTGGGATAGGAACCACATAAAGGTTTTCATTGGCAACCCCCACTTCCTAATTACTCACAACTGCAGGAAGATTCTTACAGACACCTTTCCTTTTCTTGCATGGCACCTGTTTCCAGCAAAATGAACAGTCTCTGCCTTCATACGGAATGGGGTTAGGATATTCAGCGACCTACAGAATAGATGACTTGAAGCAAGGGGTTTCACCTGTCTGAGACCCTCTGTCCTTTTCTGTTTAAATGAACAAAGCATATTTAACTCCTGAAGGGCTCATGTAGAAAGAAATGATAGTCTCCTTCCATGACCTACGCTTACTCATCTTTTGTCCCTGGATGCTGTTGGACTGGCCCAGAATGTCTTACAGCCAAAATATTTTCTAGACTTCGTATCACAGATCCTAGCTCACGGGCCCATTTATTTCTTTATCTTGAGTCTAATCAGAGCATTAAGGTCTTCTTCTCTTTTATTGAGGCTCTTTGCTGAAAGTCTCCACCCATTAAGCTGTGAAGTGTTGTTTCTCTGGGAAAATGTTAGCATCGCAATGGGCCATAAGCACAGGAAGGGAACCAGGCCTGTCCACCTTGCAGGAAAGAACTAGCAGAGACTCAGATTCCAGGCTGGGCTGAGTGTTCCCTCCTGGCTCTATCCCACCTCCTCTTCTGTAAAAAATTGATTTGCCCTCAAACACAGAATTTATTTAAACAAATAAAGCTTATTAAAAGTGTCTTGATAATGTACCCAATATAGGGTCTGACTTATTCTAGGTACTTGAAAAATACTTGTTGAATTAATGGGTAAATGAATGAATGGGTGGTTCCCAGTTTTAAGATTCTCCCATTGAAGTCAGATGGTCAGACAGACACAATGGGAGAACAAGGTGTTAAGATTAATGAAGATCTACACAAATATCTAGAGGAGAACAGGGAGCAATACAGGCAGAGGTGGGGTATTGGAAGTTGAATGATTGAGGTGGTCTTCTTTGATGGGTTGGTGTTTGGGATATTAGAACATGGACGGTTGACATGGTCTAGTTCGTGGTAGTTAGCATTTGCTGGTGTTCATGAGGCAGCCTTGGAAGGAAGAGGGGAGCCCAGCTAAAACAGAAAGTGGTAAGAAATCTGTATTAAATATTTTTTAAATGCCAAAGGGTATGGATTCATCTGGCTTTTATGTGTGTTTGGTTTGTTTTCTCTCTTGTAATTCCACTAATAAAGTGATAATAATATACTTGTAATACTCCATGTTAAATAGCGTCTTCCCTTTGAAATGAGTCTTCATAAGATCCCTGATGGTTTGGTAGAACGTTCTCTTTCATTCTCATTGATGAAAGTCTTCAGGAGCAGAGAGGTTGTGGGACTTGCCCAGGGTTACAGGTTCAGGTGGACATTGTCCTGAAAGGGCACCCTGACTGCCTTTCTGGAATCTTCCCACGTGTCCCTCTCACTAGTGTAGTGTGCATGTGACTGGCACCGTGAGGACCATGTTCGTCCTCTGTTCATTACACTTTTCTCTGTATTTGTCTTATTTCTAGACTTCCTGCCTTCCCCCCCCCAGCATACAAATTAGATTTCCTAGCAGCCCCAAGCATCTTGTATTTCGCAGAATGAGCCACAGCCCATTTTCCTAAAGAAACACAATGTACCAGCTGGGGTTTCAAAGAGAGTTTCAGGAGGGGCCTATGTACAGGGGCAGGGGTGAGGCAGAGGGCTGCCCCAGCTCCCAGGAAGCATGGCCACAGTGGTTCTGGAAGGATAACGGCCAGGAATGCTGTGGCTAGAGACAGATTTGGGGTCTAGTTGATCTCTTTTGTGAGTCCCAAGCCCCATCCTTCCCACTTCCCATGGACGTGATTTCTCTTCAGAACTCAGCATGGAGTGTTGGAAATGGGCATCTTTGGGGCCAGCAGCCCTTATCGCTGCTAGAAAGAAATAAACAACAAGCATTGGTGGAGCAAGTACGTGACTTAGGTACTCATCCAGGCCAGAGTCCTACTGCAGGAACACGAATCATCTTAGAAACATTACTCTTCTTAAAGGCCCAGATGTAAAGTTTTCTGATTGAAATGATGGTGAGCAGCTAAGCTGATGATTAATGAGATGTTTTTCATGCTTAGAAACCTAAACTTTAATAAGCAAACTGTTGCCTAGCAATGTCAATTTCCACCTGAGATCAGATTGCTGTGTGTGTCTCACTGGTTCTTCACAGCAACCTTCTGAAGCTCTTTTCATTTGTCACGGGCATTAACTCTTTGAAGGGATATTAAATAGCTCGAACAAGATCAGCCACCGATGCACGTGAGGCTTGGCTGAGTTCAGCTGCCCTCATACAGGTGCGCTGTCTCTCACACAGAGCTGATGTGGGTTCTGGTCCCTGTGTGTTGTGAGCCGGGTTTACTTTGGAATTAGAAAGGTAGCAGTTTGCAAACTGCAGGTCTAACATTGACTATAGTGTGTGGGCCAGTGTCCTCATCAAACTCTTTCACACTGATGCATCAGAAACGTGTAAGCATCCACACACAGCCGAGTCAATGACGGTTATCCATAGTCCACCTCAGATCCTAGTGAGTTAGGACAAGCCCTTGTTTTTGGCGGCTGAGGATTTTGAAATTGCGGATGAAAGGGTATGATCCAGTCTCAACTTCCTTTTACAGGAAATGGCAAACATTCCTCCCTTATGCTCTTCCTATCAAAGTCCAGAATGACAGGTGCAGGAGAAGGGCCACAGCCACAATGGCTAACTGACAGAGAGAGCCGGGCCAGGCTGTGTCAGGACGGCACTCAGAGCACGTATCCTTGTTTTATGAACACACCGTCTCTGACCTGGCTGCCATTGTGGCTACCTACCTTTGTAAAACTAAAGCTCGGGGAACTTGTCCCTTTCTTGAGTCCACTGTGAGCGGGTGTTGAAGACAGGACTGAGACCCACGCTCTCTCAACCCCTGTGCTCGAAGGGAATGGTTATGGCTGAGTCATTCTTGCCTCTCCCAACCCTGGAGAAGAGGCTGGGGAAAAAGAGGTACTTGGCAAATTATTGGTAAATTATTGGTGATTTGGGACCTGATCTGAAATACAGGTACGTAGTCAAATCTGGGACTAGGTCAGGATGGAGGCATGATGAGGTCTGGAGAAAGGTCAGCAAAATTTGGAACTATGGTCACATGGGAGGGGCCATCTCGTTATAACCACTTTGGGAGGCATTATCAAGGTTGGGGCCTGGTAAGCTTTGAAAGGTTCATGATGAGAATTGCTGGATATGCACATGCCGGTGGGCTGGGTGGGTGATGGGCTGCCTGGGGGTCGTGGGGGGACATGCGGAGTCCACATGGCAGGAGAGACGCTGATGGGTAGTGCAGGCAAGACGGTGGGAGGGGGCATAATTCCTTCTGTGTGCTGGCTCTGTCCTGCCCAGAACTGACCTCATCATCTTATTTTTCTTCTCTTTAGGGGGACCGAGGGGCACCCGGGATCCCTGGCTCTCCTGGCAACCGTGGCGACCCAGGCATCGGGGTGGCTGGCCCTCCTGTGAGTCTTTATTCTTCCAGAACTTCCTCCCCTCCCTAGAGCCACACTGCCACTCCCTGCTGGCTCCCTGGGCCT